>NC_060126.1:124207897-126713731 GCF_021461395.2 Schistocerca americana
GATGCACCACACTACTGATTTGGTGACTATTCCCCAAAAATCCTTGCACTCTATTCGAAAAACGTTTGAGAGCATTTTACGTTTACTATGGCCTACTCAGGTGTCATATTCCGAGAACTTGAAAGGGGCATCTACCTGCTTATACACACACACAGTTTGAGGCAAATCGGGGAGCCCAGTACGAAGGTGTTCCCTTGTAAGTTGAGGATAAGTTTTCAGTGTGTAAATGAAGGCCGAATGCTCTCGTTGGGATAAATGCTGTTATACAAAGTTGATGTAATCACCTACTGTATTGTTATTGTAGAAGTCCACAATTGTACGACATTGATAGCTTGTTCCAATTTTCATCAGAGCATCTGAGGATGTCTGGCAGGTGCCCTCGTGTCATACTTATAGAAAACAACTAGTGGCTGCACTGCTGATGATTAGCATCATCTCTTTGTGGATATGTAAAATTTTAATTAGTACAATTGATATGAATCTTTAACTTTTATGTTTTATGTGAATAATGCTCTCTCTCTCTCTCTCTCTCTCTCTCTCTCTCTCTCTCTCTCTCTCTCTCTCTCTCTCTGCTACTGTTGTATATGTGTGTGGTGAGAACTGTTTAATTTATTACTGGACTTGGAGAGCTTATTTTCTTTTCAGGGCTTTTTCCTGGTGCCTTCTTTTCATGGTATTCATCAAATAGGCGAGATTAAATTTAGCTCACCTGCACATCAATGTGGAAAGATTGAGGAAGGTGATGAAGTAGTTCAGGTCAACTATCAGACTGTGGTGAGTTGTGGTTAGCTTATGTGAACACTTCTTCCACATTCTACTTTTGTGTTACACATGACAATTGTTGGATTACAAAGTTATTTTAAAGAAAACATTTTAATAATCTGAATGTGTATTGAAGACTAAATTCACTTTCAGCGCTACGAAAGTAATTTTTGCCTCATGAGTTTGTTTTCAAATTGTGTTACGGAAATAACACATTTTTATGATTGCGTGTTCCATATATCCTGTAGAAGTCCTGTGTCTTATATGTAGTACATTCTAATTACATTTGTTCTCATAGTGTGGTGTATGAAGACTGTATCTTATTCAATGCACCACTACGCTTTAGAGAACCTAACAACTTTTATGACATACATGTGATTTTTGGTGCAGTATGGATAATTTCCTCCAACACCCCTCCCTTGTCCTCTACACAACCCCTCTTTTTCACACTCGTATTGTAATGCTTTTCATTCTGTGCAATCAATTATACATTTATGAAGGAAACATTGCTAATTTATTTTATTACATTCTAAAACAAGATAAAATGTCATTGCCAGTTCCCTGACTCCATTTGTGTCTAAGAAAATTAAGTGAAAGTAGATCTTAGTTCCTCAAAATCATGTTTTCTTATTAATATCATGTTTGGTCCAATGGGTCTCTGCAATTTCATTTCAGTGCTTATCAGCAACTGGCAGATGATATCATTTTATTGTGTTCATTGATAGTTCCAATAATATCTTGTTCTTAGGTCATTTTTGTTTGCTTTAATAATGTAGTGGATGTATATAATGCCTTTTTTATAATTATAACAGAGACTAAGAAATAAAATCCAATTATTATTGGCAAATCTATTTCATTCAGATATTTTGCAGCGTTTTGAAGAAGTATTTAATGCTAACCATTCCAGTATAGACATGGAAAGTAATGATGTTGAGGTTGACATTCGAAGGTCACAATTGACAACTTCCTAAGAAACAGATTAAGACTTTGCAGAAAGTGAATGTTCAATAATGCTTTACTTCACAAAGAAATAGTTTCAAGAAGTATCGTATACTACAAAATATTATGTTGTGAATTTTTTATTTTTTGTAATTTTTACTTTTTATATTATATTTTGTATGTCAGTGAATGGTGGTAATGAGGCAACATTTAACAAACGTGTGGCCTTTGAACCATGAATAGTAAACTAAACTAAAGTGATGTTTTTAATTTATGTGTCTTTTGTCTCATTAGCAACCTACTGTTCCAAATTGATACATGACATTCAACATTAAAAAAAAAAAACAACATAGTAATGAAGATACTGGGTGATTCAATGATGACTTTATGCACTTTCAGGGATGATGAAATCCGCCGAAGCAATATGGTGAAGGCCATTTAATTTTTAGGTTTGGATCTTCATTTTTGTGTGGTTTTTTTTCCATTCCTTTTTCCACGTGCCTTGTTTAGATGTCTCCTATTCTTTCCATTGGGACTGACGTATAGTCGTTCCCCTTGTCTCTGTGTTTGCTTTCTATTGTTTTGACTTCGGTGCGTATGACCTCAGTTGTTTTTTGGCCCTACAATGTTAGTACAGTAGTACCGGTACATGTATTACACTGTCAGAGATACCAAAAAGATTGCCATTTATAACTTTAGACTCATTTGTTTCCGGACCAGGATACCGTACTTCAAATTGATACTTTTACTCTTTTTCTATCATTCCTGAAAGTTGGTAACACCACCACGCAACAACCTGCCTCCGTGACTGAGGTTGCTAACGCATGCTTGTGCAGTGGCCCTCAACCTGAGGGTGAACCAGTTCGAATTCCGGCAGTGGAAAAAATTTTCGCTGCAAATATTTGGCCAGCAAGTGAGAGGAGAGGTGGTGACGTAAAGTTTCTGATACCAGACTTCACACCATTGTCCTGGTTTAAATACCAAAACTCTCACCACTGTCTCATGAAGTGCATCTGACACTGTTGATGGTGATCCATCACTCGGATGGGATCATTAAGCTCAGCACCCCCCTTGATGCTATTTGTGAGTAGTATGCTATGTGTGGGCACTGGGCTTCACGCTCTCCCTTCTCTCAGCGTCATAATCACCATAAACATTCAACACAAACACATTACACTACACTCGATGCCTCCTCCCCCCCCCGCCCCCCCCCCCACTAAATGCCTGAAACCAATTAAGAAACTAAATTTATTTTATGCAACTGGTTGCTGATTCTCTTGATATGTACAACCACAGATGCTGAAGGTGGATAAAATACCATATTTTATTTCTATAACTAGGTAGGGTGGCAAGCAAAAAAAGTCATGATACTGTTCGAAGAGAGCCCTACAGATGTATTTTTGACTCTGAAGAAGCGCCCTCGGCATACGAAAGTATATGGGCAAATTTATATGAAGCCTTACAGATTGCCAAGTAAAAAACGTGCTGCACCATATTCTCGCTGGAATGATAATTTGCCATCACCAAGACCTGAGCTGCTTACAATTCCAGATTTTGAAATGCCATTGCCGAGGTAAGTGTCTATTTTTCCTTTGTACTACTTAACATGTTATTTTCTCACAGAACACAATTTCACGAAAACCACAAGTTAGAGATATTTTAAATTTGACAAATTACTTGTGAATTCTGCCTTTTGTATGTTTCCAGTGTCTCAAAAGTATGTTTTGATGAATAAATTTGTGATGGGTGGCATCACTAGATGCAACAAAGAACTCCTCTGTGAGAAAGGAAATATTATTGATGTTTTTCATAGATTGCCCATTGAAAATGTGCTATAATGTTGTGCAGCATTTAGCCTAGTTTAAAATGTTGGGTGGTTGCTACTGGTAGTTGCTCTACTATGTTGCAAACAGTTCTTAAAGTACCTTTTTTTTTTTTTAAATATATTATCTCATATAAATGTAGGGTACTGCCCTCTGTGTTTAGTGAGCAATAACCACAAGAATTATTCTGAATTTTTCATTGCTAATCTCCTCCTCTTGTTTTGAACTCATTTTAGTTTATAAACAACCGTGAAAACTAAAGAACCCCAGAGACATGAGGGTATTGTTAATACTGCCTGCAGATGGCACAGTGTCTTACAGGCAGCACTCTATTTCTCAGGTAGCATAATATATCTCAAAAGATTTTGATATTCTCAGTAATGTTGCAAGACCTCTCAAACTAATCTACATATCATCAATATTGTTGCTGATCTGGAAATATTGAGCAATAATATTGACCATCTAGAGGAATTAAACATTGAAGGGGGTAAATAATAAATTCAGTTGGAGGCATTAACTTGGTGGGAGTGCCAGTGGAGGGGGGGAGTGTAGAGTGAGTGAAGGACGTACGAGATTGGGCTCAAATAGAGAGAGATAAGATGGAGGAATATTAAGGAATATAAGCTCACTAGATGAAATGTTAGTAACCCTTAAAAGAGCACAATTGCTTTGGAGCACTAAAGGTATTACTCTGGATACGGGCTGGTGGAGTAAGTGTAGGCTACCTGCCAGTTGGCCGTATGATGCACATTCTGCGTATTCTTGACCCATGTGGTCACCTGTGCGTGTAGTCATTCAGCTAGGGCACTATGATCATGACAGCTTCTTCACGGGTACCTGACTGTGCATCAGCAGTTTACCCATTTTTATTTTTGTAACATCCCAGCACCTGAGACTGAGACATTTTATTTAATATCTGTTTAGGAAGCCGATCCACCTATGGGTTCAGTGAACACACTATTGTTTTAATGATGAATTTTGAAATATGGCTATGGTACATTTCAGAATTTATTGTTAAAACATTAGATAGCTTATTGAACCAACAGCTGATCGGGTTCCTAAACAGATATCAAATAAAACATCGTATGCTAGTGCACTCTTGGAAGCTGGGATACTCGGTCCTGCCAACAGCTACCTGTACAGGAAAACTCATGTTAGAACAGCGCTTGGTTGGGGTATTGTTGATAGAGATCAACATGTTAAATCCACATACACACCATAATATACCACGTGTTACCACAGTGATTATAATTATTGATACTGTGGCGTCTGCCATTTCATTTTAACATAGCAAATATATGTGATGGGCACACAGGTACACATGTGTTATGAATACGGAAGTGAACTAGAGAGATTCTGCACAGTCTGGATAATGTTTCATGAAACCATTATGTCGCTACACATTATTATGTAACAAATGCAGTTCAATTGAATTTAATAATGTATAAATAACTGAATAACTAAACGACAGTTAACAAAATAAAATAATAATAAACTTAAGCAATCTAGACATGTGCAGGACATGTAACTCATATCTCTCATTACTGACACATTTAGGTGACAAAAGTCACAGTATAACTTCTAATGTTGTTTCGGACCTCCTTTTGCCTGGCATAGTGCAACAGCTTCCTGTGCCATGGACTCAACAAATCGTTGGAAATCCCCTACAGAAATATTGAGCCAGGCTGCCTCTATAGCCATTCATTATTGCAAAAGTGTTGGCAGTGCAGGATGTTGTGCCCGAACTGACCTCTCATTTATGTCTCGTAAATGTTCAATGGGATTCATATCGGGCAATCATTCACTTCATTTGTTCAGTATGTTCTTCAAACCAAGCGTGAAGAATTGTGGCCAGTGATATGGCACATTATTATCCATAAAAATTGCATCATTGTTTAGGAACATGAAGTTCATGAATGGTTGCAAATGGTCTCCACGTAGCTGAATATAACCATTTCCAGTCAATGATCAGGTGAGTTGGACCAGAGAACCCAGTCCGTTCCATTAAACAAAGCCCACACCATTATGGAGTCACCACCAGCTTGCACAGTGCCTTGTTGACAACGTGGGTCCATGGTTTTGTGGCATCTGCACCACACTCGAACCCTACCATCAGCTCTTACCAACTGAAATAGGGACTCGTCTGACCAGGCCATGGATATTGTCATGAGCCCAGGAGAGGCACTGTAGGCGATACCGTGCTGTTAGCAAAGGCACATACATCGGTCATCTGCTGCCATAGCCCATTAACGCCACATTTTGCCACACTGTCCTAATGGATATGTATGTCCCACATTGATTTCTGCACTTATTTCACACAGTATTACCTGTCTGTTGGTAATGACAACTCTATGCAAATGCCACTGCTCTCAGTCGTTGTGTGAAGGCCGTTGACCACTGCGTTGTCAGTGGTGAGAGATAATGCCTGAAATTTGATATTCTTGGCTCCCTCTTGACACTGTGGATCTCAAAATATTGAATGACATAATTTCCAAAATGAAATCTCCAATGCATGTAGCTCCAATTACCATTCCTTGTTCGAAGTCTGTTAATTCCCGTCATGCGACCATAATCTCATCGGGAAACTTTGCACATGTATCAGCTGAGTACAAATGACGGCTTCACCAATGCGCTGCCCTTTTATACCTTATGTACGTGACACTACACTGTCTGTATATGTGTACAATGCTGTTACGTGACTTTTGTCACCTCAGTGTGTAAGTCTGGGCAGTGAAGTGGGACGTGTGAGCCAGTTGGTTGTATGGAATCAGCACAGTAAGATGGGTCAACTTGGATATGTGAAAGGATGACAGAAGAGAGCTATCTTGTTTGGAAGTGCCCATCACCTCACAATGAACAAAATTGTCCTATTTGTTGCTATATCAGTGCAGACTGCCCAACATGTCTACAAGGAATGGTGTATCACTCACAGCCATTTAATGCAGTGTAAGAACCATTGTAAAAACATCTTAACTGGCAGGGACTGGAGGCGAGTGGCATGCCTGTCAGTTATCCAGCAGTTTCAGACCCAACAGAAATTGCTTCTCCCAGTGAATGCTGGTTCATATCAAACAGTTTGTGAACAAACATTATGAAGGAAACTGTATGCAATGTCCATTTGGAGTCTGGCACTTGAAAAGGCCATTGCTAACAGCAGCACATGAAACTATGCATCTTTTATTGGCTAAATAACACAGAAACTGGACAGTAGCTGACCAGAGGCATGTGTGGTCTGATGAGTTTTGATTTTGCCTCTTTCCAAATGATGCGATATGTCAAGTGCACTGATGGCTCAATGAGGTGTTTTAACTTGCAGTGTGTGTGGAGTATAGGTAGACCAGAATTTGCTTTATAACATTTTGGAGGATTTTTCATGATTTGACCCCATTTGTTTGCATTAACGCGAACATGAATCATTAGCCTCATTCCACTCAGTCTTAACCGAACAGAAAATTTTTAGGACTAGTTTGGAGAAGTCATTGAAACTTATCAATATCACCAGAATATGATAGTTTTACCAGATATAATCATCAGTGAGTGGCTTTGGCTGGATATGGCATACCTGAAGAACCTTGTGGACTCTGTACCTCACTAAACTGTGATCATTATCAGGGCCAAGGCCAGAGATTGTGTTGCACAATATTAGTGTCATGTCTTTTGGGAATGACTTAATTTTTTGTCTGGTGTGCTTTTGTGCTTATGAGATGGAAAGTTGTAACATAATGGAGGTAAGAATAGGAAAAGAAGCAAGCAATATTGATCGTTGAGTAGCAGACAGGCACGTTGAAAAGACTGCTAGATATTATTAGCTATCAGACTAATGTGGCCATTTGTGTATGTATGTGTGTGTTAAAAGGATTCACACAAATATTAGAAAAGTTGTTTGTTTAGTTTGTGTGCCTTTTGACAACTCAGTGCCTCAACTACCACCTGTACTCCTCTAAGTCTGTAAATGCTCTGTCCATCCAACCATACATTCTTTATAAGTACTTTAGACCTACAATTACATGATGTACATCCCTTTGGTGTAACTGTTGCTGCTGGTGAAAATCAACTTTCATTCCGTTCCAGATCTTCACCAAAGCAACAGTCTAGAGAAGCAGAGGAACAGCCAGAAGCTGGGTTGGATTCTGATGTGGATGAGGATGATGATGACGACGATGATGAAACGTTTCTACCTGGCTCTGCTGATGACGATGGTGGACAGGCATCACCGACATCTGCTAGACTGTATTTGCCAAAACAAAGGTCATCTGTACAAAGAAGAGCTACTGTTACTGGGGCAAGTCCTACAAGCAAGAGGTCACCAGTGAAATTAGAAGAGGTATGACTCCCTAAATTCTTTCACAGGATTACATACGTATAAACTGTTCACAGCATTCAGAGTTTGCATGAGACTCATGGAGTCACATCTACTCCCTTTATCAGCCTTAAACTTAACTGTTGCTGTAATTGTGTACAGGTTGCAAAAGACTAAGGGGAAAGCCATGTAAGAACATTAAAAACCCCTTTTTAGGGTTTCATAGCTCAATCGTTAAAAATAGGTCTGAGGTCTATGTCCTTTGCAATCAGAAAATATGGCCATTTATGTCATATATTTTGATATTCTCAAACTCACTCATCAAAACCCGTAGAATACTTCCCGTTGAAGTAGAATCATGAAATTTGGCAAGAAGCAAGGTTTCACAGTACAAGTAAAGAAAAAGAATTAGAAAATTGTGGTCACTTAAAACTTCCAGTCTATTAGGCCATGGTCGATGTTTAAAACTTTACCCTAACGTCCCCTCTCCAACTGCAGGAGACATCTTCAGAGGTAAAATGGCGAACTGCAAACAGAACTCAAGGGAGTGCGGAATATATAGGCAGTGTAGAGGGCACAACAGTCTTATTACGTGATGTGGCCTAAGAGATTATCGCTGGTAATGCCAACATTCTTGATTGAAAGTAATCGATTGTCATTTGTACGTTGCAGTGTTGACATCCAAATTTTATCTAATGTAAAATCTTCCTCTTTTCTGTCAAAATTATTACAGTGTTTATAAATCTCAATTGCCTCTCAATACATATGCGCATATAATGCAATGTTTTTGGTGTGACACTTGTCTCGGTGAACTTTATATCACGATCACCATCTTGGTAAAGATATTCCACTATGGCACAATTTATCCATGTGTCCCAAATGGCAATTCCTCTTGTGTTCTATGAGACAGGTGTTAACACTTCTTTTTATGGTACTAATATAAAACAGTCCACAACTACAAGGAATTTTATATATAGCTGGTGTAGCCAAAGGATGTCCTATATCTTTTGCCAATCTTAAACATGTTTTATTTCCTTGGTGGATCTGGAGGTAGTTTCCACACAGTACTTTCTCATACTTTCCCAATACAATCTGTAATCATACAGGTAAATGGAAGGAAAACTTTCCCTTTGGCCAGCCGTTATTCCTCATCAGTCTTGATTCTCTCCCTTGGGTGAAGTGCTCTATCTATCTATCTCCTTGTTAGAATAAACATTCTTCTTGAATGTCAACCATAGATGTTCAAAGTCATCTTTTAATTAAGTCGGTTCACAAATCTTGTGCACCCTATCTACCAAGTTTTTGATCACTCCTCTTTTTTTTTGTCTGGGATGATGGGTAGGATCTTTATACAGGTAACAGTCAGTATGCATTGCATTTCTGTATATTCTGTGGCCCAATGTCCCGTCGCCTCACTTGATAGCAAACACATCCAAGAAATTCAGCTGGCCAGTATTTTCCGTCTCCATAGTAAATTGTATTTTCTGGATTGAGAGATGTATCAAGAAGGCATCCAATTTCTCTGCTCTGTGTGTCCATACTGTGAAAATATCATCGCATCGACATAGTGGTACTACCTGGCTGGTCTTTTCCTGACAGTCTGCAATGCCTGTTGTTCAAAGTTCTCTGTAAACAAATTGAAAACACCTGGACTAAGAGGACTACCCTTAGCCACTCCGTCAATGTGTTCATAAAAATTATTATGTTGAAAATAGGTCATGGTGAGGCAGTGTCTGAATAACTCTAAGGTATCTGCTGGAAAAATATCCGCTATACATGAGATAGCTTTATTCACTGGAGTCATGGTAAATAATGGCACAACATCAAAAGTAACTAGGATATCGCCTTGGCCCAAGTGCATTTCTTTTAATTTGTCAATGAAATGATATGAATTTTTAATACAACTATTAATTCCACCAGCATGAGGTTGCAGCAGTGAGGCAAGGTGTCTAGCTAATTCGTGGGTGGGAGACCCTATAGCACTCACAATAGGCCTCAAAAGAATCTGTGATTTTTGCACCTTGGGTGATTCATAGAGCCTACGTGGGTATGGGTCTGTTTTGCAGAGTAGCTTCTTATCGTCAGAGGAGAGTGAAGATGCTTTCACCAGTTGATTAGTGATTTTAAAAATCTTTGTAGTCTGGTAATTCTTAAGTTTTTTATAATTGGTCAGATCCAATATATTGTTGGTCTTTTCATGGTAGTCCTCACTCCTCATTGGGATTACCCAAGACATGTTCTTGTGTCAGACTTTCTTCCAATCCTTTGGTACTGCTACATGGATTGTATCTGTATGATTCCCTAAGATGTGGAGACCTTATCCATGCACTAACCTCGCACATGAACTCCAGGCCATCAAAGGCATTTCCTACTCTATCAGAGGCAGGGCTATGTAATATTGCTTCATTCCAGCCGTTCGTTCCACATTGCACCGCACGAGAAACAACTTCCCTGGGCATGATATTTGTATGGCTTTTACCTTCTTGTGATTGTTCTTTCTTAGATTAGTCTGTATGTTAAATGTTGTGAACTAATTTTTCTGCCAGGTTCAATGACAACATCTTTTTCATACATCTAATGTATTGGCATTGGACTGATCTTTTTATAATGTTCTTTATGTATTTTATTTTTTTAATCTAAAGTGTCTTGTGCATTTTCAACTTTTCATGGCATAATGAATAGTCCATTAAATTTCGGGCGTACAGCCACACAAATAAAATTTCTTCCACTGATATTTCGGCTGCATACCATTCGGCCATCCTCAGAGTGAGGCACAAGATTGACGTCAAGGTGCGAAGCATGGCCTTATATCCTTCACTGCCGTGGTATGCTTCTGCAAGTTACAGACACTGGTCAGCAGCAGAGAGATAAGATTACACATGCGCCACCTGTGGTGAAGGCGTACAGACGTTCGATTCGCTTATTGATGTACAAGGCCTGTCTAAAGGTATCAGACTGTTGGCCAGAAAAAATATTTCAAATACCTGATGAGGTTGTCCCCCTAATCCCCTTCAAAGTAGGCCCCTTGTTCTTGCACACACTTAGCCCACCGAATCTTCCACTGCCGAAACACCTCTGAAAGTCTTCTTTTAGAATGGTTTAGCTCCGTTGTTGTGTTCTGCATGCTCTCTTCTCTATTCTTAAAATGGGATCCTTTTAGTGGCGTCTTCAATTTTGGAAACAACCAGAAGTCGCAAGGAGCCATGTCTGGAGAGTAGGGAGGTTGGCGAATGGCTGTAATTCTGTGTTTGGCCAGAAATTTTCGATCAAGTGGGATGAATGTGCAGGAGCACTGTAGTGATGTAGTTGCCAGTTTTTCGCCCCCACTTGTCTTATCTTCTGTGCTGAACTGCATCACGGAGTCGCAGGAGAACATCTTGATAGTACTCCTTTGTAACTGTTTGTCCTTCTGGTGCGTATTCCTGATGACACCAAGGAAGACAGTCAGCATCACCTTGATTTTGCTTCACATCTGCCGCATTTTCTTCAGCCTTGGAGATTCAGGATGCTTCCATTGCAATGACTGTCTTTTTGTTTCTGGGTCATACCCATACACCCAAGACCTCTTCATAATACCTGGTTCAGGCCTTCCAGTTGACTCAGAACCAGGTGACCACGTTCAGTTCCAGGGATAATTCTACAGATTGTGGGCTTCATTGAAATTCCATGAGCAATTCTGGTCTACTCACCTTCTGGAATGAAGAGAAGTCCTCAAGGATGGGATGCATTTTTTGAAACAATCTACATGGTAATGGAAAAGTCGTGTGACTAGGGCCTCCCGTGGTGATATAGCTTAGGGTCCCAGGTATAATACCTTGCAGCCATTCGCCATGGT
Organism: Schistocerca americana; assembly: GCF_021461395.2. Taxonomy (NCBI): domain Eukaryota; kingdom Metazoa; phylum Arthropoda; class Insecta; order Orthoptera; family Acrididae; genus Schistocerca; species Schistocerca americana. Next base: position 124,219,557 of record NC_060126.1, read on the forward strand.
GGGCCCTCCTTTGCAAGTGATCAATGAAAGAAAAAAAAATAATTTTGAGTGATGCACTAGAGTTTGAAAAATATAAGCTTTTCACAGACTACTGATGTAGTGTATTTGTTAAGGTACATTCTTCATAAGCAGAAGGTTATGATTTTGTTGTTGACTATAATGAAGTACTCTCTGAAAAAAGCTGCACACATACTCAGTCAGATCTTGAAAAGATTCGGTTCTAGGCGCTACAGTCTGGAACCGCGTGATCGCTACGGTCGCAGGTTCGAATCCTGCCTCGGGCATGGATGTGTGTGATGTCCTTAGGTTAGTTAGGTTTAAGTAGTTCTAAGTTCTAGGGGACTGATGACCTCAGAAGTTAAGTCCCATAGTGCTAAGAGCCATTTTTGAACCATTTGAAAAGATTTCAAAGTTGTGCAGTTACTGGCAACTTGCTTTAGATATTCAGAAATTTTAAATTGTGCATTCCACAAAATGAAAAAAAGAAAAACACAATATCCTGTCAATACAATATGTTCAGAATGAGATTTTCACTCTGTAGCAGAGTGTGCGCCGATATGAAACTTTGTGGCAGATTAAAACCGTGTGCCAGACCGAGACTCGAACTCGGAACCTTTGAATTTCGCAGGCAAGTGCTCTACCATCTGAGCTACCCAGCACGACTCACGACCTGTCCTCACAGCTTCAATTTTGCCACTACCTCGTCTCCTACCTTCCAAACTTTACAGAAGCTCTTCTGCAAACCTTGCAGAACTAGCACTTCTGAAAGAAAGAATATTGAGGAGACGTGGCTTAGCCACAGCCTGGGGGATGTTTCGAGAATGAGATTTTCACTCTACAGTGGAGTGTGCACTGATATCTGTTAGTCACAGTCAGAATTAATCAGCTCATACAAATACCTGGGTTAAAAATTTGTATGGCTATGATCACATTGGTTCAGTTGTAAAGCAGATGGCAGACTTTTTTCCTCATTTTTAGTTTTGTTATGTTTTGTTCCTTAAAAAAAAATATTCTTGTCCTCCCCCCCCCCCCCCCTCCTTGCCACTTACCCCTTACCACTCCATAGCGTTGAGACTTCAACTCTTAATGGAATAGTTCATGGCTGAATTGTTTTGATATTGTTGCAGAAGAAGCTGAGTAGCACCGTGGTGTAGTGGTTATGATACTAAACTGTTGCATGAAGGGTCGTAAGTTCAAAACTCAGCTGGACTGTACAATTTTTAATTTGTATATTTGGTTCAAGTACATTCTAGAGGTATCCACAAATGTCGAGAATCATTGTACTGGAATGTTCTATAGCTGTGTATATATACTGTGTGTGTTCTGGCCGGTGGCAGTTTGCTCCACGCTCTTGTATTCATTAAGTGAAGTTTGTGTTCATCATTCATCTAATTACACCTTCTTCTACGTGACATTATTCTGGTGGAGACGCCGGGTATTGGAACTTGTGATAGCGCACATTATCGACGATACAGTGGCTCCCATCAGGCCACGACAGAGCCACCATTTACGTGTCAAGAAACCTGAGTTCGAGCTATATTCAACAGATCACAATCTATCGGAGACAGAAGAAGAGGAGGATGTTACAATGACAGCAACTGTGTGCCACCACATGAGACATCCTTCCAGGTTCATTGGTGACGAAGACCAAGATCCAAACAAGTGGCTGAAGGTATATGAGTGTATAGGTAAATTTAACAAATGGGATGACACCGTGTGTTTGGCTAACATAATTTTTTACTTGGAGGGCACTTCCAAGCAATGGTATGAGAACAACGAGGAGAAGTTCACAAGCTGGGAAGTATTCCAGGCGGAACTGCGCAATTATTTCGGCGACACACACACAACAAAAGTGCAAGGCTGAAGATAAACTAAAGTGCAGGGCACGGCGTCCAGGAGAAACTACAGCATCCTACATTCAAGACGTCTCGGAGCTGTGTAAAATAGTGGATCCTAGAATGAAGGAGGAAGATAAGGTTGCACATCTCATGAAGGGTGTTGCTGAGGACATGTATCGAGCCCTACTCCTGAAGGAGGTTTCGACAGCAGACGACTTCATAAAATGTTGCCGGTATATCAAGACAATGCATCAAAAAATAATTACACGCAAGTAGTTTGAAATGCTTCCAAACGTCATATCAATGTCTGTGATGGAGGAAGCAACTAATTTCACAAGTGTTCTTCATCAGACAGTGAGAGAGGAAGTTTAGAAGGCACTTGGATCGTCCTTCATTTCCTTTTAAAGCGGTGAAAAAGTCAAGACCCAGGCAGAGTTACTTTCCTACAATGCTGCATGCGGAACTTGTTTGGGCACCAAAGAAGACTGACATCTGGAGGACCCAGGATAACCAACCAGTATGTTTCCATTGCGGACGACCGGGACGTGTGGTGCGCTATTGTCAAGAAAGGTGCGCGAGAAAACAGCAGACCAATCCTAGCCATCGCCAACTCCAAAATGACGAAGATGAAAAAGATGATGTGGGTGCAGAACGGCGTAGGTCACCATCGCCACAAGCTAGCCGCTGGAGAGGACACTCCCCAACACGCCGATCAAGGTCTCCATTGCCGTTTAGAAGCTCCAGCTGGTCACCTAGCCACTGCAACCTGGAAAACTAAAGGGTGCAGCCTTCCTTGGAGGTGAGGCTGCCGAAGAGAAAAATCCTCTGCCGTCGATCACTACAAAAATGATAGAAAATTACATTGGTATCCTCATGGATGGCCGACCAGTCCAATCTCTTGTATATGCTGGAGCATCATATTCAGTCATTTCGGAGGAATACTGTCGCCAGTTGCAGAAAATGGTTTTTCTCAACCATGGACATGTAGTTGGGATACTGGCAAATCAAAGTGGATGAGGTTGATAGTGAGAGAACTGCATTCATCACCCCTGAAGGCCTGTATGAGTTTAAGGTAATGCCGTTTGGTTTGTGTGACATGCCAGCAACTTTTGAACGTGTGATGGATAATTTTCTAAGGCACCTGAAGTGGATGATGTGTCTTTGTTATTTAGATGGCATTATAGTGTTCTCACAGACATTTGATGAACATATAAGAAGACCGAGGGCCGTTCTTAAGGGTCTCCAACAAGGCGGACTGAAACTTAATCCAAGAAAGTGTCTCTTTGGAGCAAAAGAAATCAAAATTCTTGGACACATTGTGTCAAATGGAGGTATGAGGCCAGACCCAGAAAAGGTGAGATCTATAACAGAATTTCTTGTGTCTAAAAGTATTAGAGATGTGAGAAGCTTCCTTGGATTATGTTCTTATTACCATCGTTTTACCAAAGAGTTTTGTATCAAAGCCATGCCACTCCAAGGGTTGTTAAAAGCTGATGCTAAATTTATCTGGGGTGGTGCTCATCAAGATTCTTTCAATGTGCTGCAAAAAGCTCTGATGACTGACATTGTACTTGGTCTGTATGATGAGAGAGCACCTATAGAACTACACACTGATGCCAGCGGGTATGGGATCGGTGCTGTTCTGGTACAGATTTCGGATGGAAAAGAGGAGGTTATAGCCTGTGCTTCTGGGACACTTACAATAGCTGAGAGAAACTACTCAACTACAGAAAGAGAATGTCTTGCTGTGATCTGGACCATGTGCAGGTTTCGGCAGTATCTCTATGGAAGGCCATTCACAGTTTTTACAGACCATCATTCACTTTGTCGGTTGACAGGTCTTAAGGATCCAACAGTACGACTCGCCAGGTGGGCACTACATCTTCAAGAGTATGACATTACCGTAGTGTACAAAAGTGGAAGAAAACACAAAGATGCCGACTGTCTCTCAAGAAACCCTGTGCAAGACCATCAAGACTTTGATGAAGATAGTGACTGCCTCGCTGTACTCCAGGAACACTCTGCCGAACAGAAGAAGGATGCCAAGATATCTCAAATTATGCTTGCCTTAAATCAATCAGAGGATGTGAAAGGACAATTTAAGGTAGTTAATGGATTATTTTGTGAGAAAAACTTTGATCCTTTTGGAAAGAGGTGGCTACTAGTGATTCCTAAACACATTCGCTTAGGTGTTCTACAGAAATTTCATGACACACCTGAGGCCGGACATTTAGGATTTATTAAGACATACGATAGGATCCGCAAGAGAATTTTCTGGCCTGGTTTCTTTAGGAGTGTCCGTCACTATGTGTCCCACTGTCGAGAGTGCCAGAGGAGAAAGGCGGTTCCTCAGAAACCACCTGGCCGACTCATACCACTTCCACCAGCCAAAGTGCCTTTCCACTGTGTTAGGATTGACTTCCTTGGACGATTTCCAATGTCTGCTAGTAGCAGTAGATGGATTATTGTTTGCACTGATTACCTGACATGCTATGCCTTTACAAAAGCCATGAAAACAGCCAAAGCATCCGAGGTAGCCAAATTCATCGTGAAAGACATTGTATTAAAACATGGTGCCCCAAGGTCGATATTACGGATCGAGGGAATGTTTTTCAATTGAATCTTGTGACTGAGATAAACCGTCGGTGCAACATTATTCATCGCATGACAGCTGTCTACCATCCGCAAACTAACGGGCTTTCTGAACCCCTTAATAAGACCTTGGCTGACATGCCATTAATGTTCATCAATGTTGAGCAGGACAACTGGGATGACGTTTGCCTACAATACCGCCAAACAAGACACCACAGGATTTTACGCCATTTTTCCTGGTGCATGGGCGTGATGCGATTACGACGATGGACACTGTGTTTCCATTACATCCTGAAGACATGGACGACAACTACAATGGCCAGGTGTTAACCAGAGCTGAGGAAGCTCAGCAGTTAGCTCGACTCCGCACACTGTAGGTTCAAGGAGACGATTGCCGAAGGTATGACGAGAGCCACCGCCCTGTTGCCTACCAGCCTGGTGACCGACCTCGTCTGGATCTTCACTCCTGTTTGGAAGGTTGGTCTCTCTGAGAAGCTACTTTGGACCTTATGAGGTTGTAAGACAGTTGTCTGATGTTACTAATGAAGTTGAAGATTTTGACCCCGACACAAGACGATGAAAGATCAGAGATACGATCCACATCCTTCGAATGAAGCCCTATAAGGGTCCTGCAATCCAGGGTAAATTCAAAGCTTCAATGACAGGCAACAAGCGGAAATGTGGTGAAGAGTGTAGCGGCAAAAGAAGTTGTAAGATGATCGTCGCCAGGGTGAGAATCAGTCATCGCGAGTCGGAGTATGCAGGACTGATGACTAGTTCCCGGACGAGGATGACGCAACACCGAGATGCTGTTCTCATAAGGAGGGAACAATGTTGCAGAAGAAACTGAGTAGCATCGTAGTGTAGTGGTTATGATACTAACTGTTGCATGAAGGGTAGTGAGTTCAAAACTCAACTGGACAGTAAAGTATTAATTTCTATATTCGGTTTAAGTACATTCTAGAAGTATCCACAAATGTCAAGAACCATTGTAGTGAAATGTTTTGTAGCTGTATGTAGGCCTATACTGTGTGTGTTCTGGCCGGAGGCAGCTCGCTCCGCGCTCTTGTATGTGCAAGTGCTGAATAAATCTTCGTAAAGTGAAGTTAGTGTTTGTCATTCATCTAATTACACCATCTTGTATGTGACAGTATGAAGTATGCTGGGAGAAGCTGAATAATCAATTCATCCTTGGTTAGCTGTTCCTCAATTTCTGATTAAGCATGTGCCTTCTTCCCCACAACAAAATAAAACTTTCAGTTGTTATTTGTTAGTTTCCATACTATCATGTCCTGATGTGATTTTCTTAACTTTGTGATCTCATTAGCATTTATTCCCCACCCCCAACAAAGATGATGTGACTTACCATACGAAAGCGCTGGCAGGTCGATAGAAACACAAACAGACACATACATACACACAAAATTCAAGCTTTCGCAACAAACTGTTGCCTCATCAGGAAAGAGGGAAGGAGAGGGAAAGACGTAAGGAAGTGCGTTTTAAGTGAGAGGGTAAGGAGTCATTCCAATCCCGGGAGCGGAAAGACTTACCTTAGGGGGAAAAAAGGACGGGTATACACTCGCGCGCACACACACACACACACACACACACATCCGTCCACACATATACAGACACAAGCAGACATATCTGGTCTTTAAATATGTCTGCTTGTGTCTGTATATGTGTGGATGGATATGTGTGTGTGTGTGCGAGTGTATACCCGTCCTTTTTTCCCCCTAAGGTAAGTCTTTCCGCTCCCGGGATTGGAATGACTCCTTACCCTCTCACTTAAAACGCACTTCCTTACGTCTTTCCCTCTCCTTCCCTCTTTCCTGATGAGGCAACCGTTGGTTGCGAAAGCTGGAATTTTGTGTGTATGTTTGTGTTTGTTTGTGTGTCTATCGACCTGCCAGCGCTTTCGTTCGGTAAGTCACCTCATCTTTGTTTTTATATATATTTTTTCCCACGTGGAATGTTTCCCTCATATATATATATCTTTCATTTAACTATTATCATTTAGTCTTGCTGTGGAAGAAAGAATCTATGAGCAGATAACGTGTTGATTTGCTATGCTATTATTTATATGTACCGAGCACTGTTTCCATTTGGCACTCGAATATATACCATATATACTCGAGTAATCCATGCCCTTGAATAATCCGTGCACCCCAATTTTGAGGAAGAGGAAAAAAAATTATTTTTTGCTTTAATTTGTTTTATTTACACAAAAAAAAAAAAAAAAAAAAAAAAAAAAAAGAATTGTTCCAACATTATGATGTAGTATGTATAATAACTACTGGTTTGAAGCAATGCTGCTGTACAGGTTGATACATTGTTAAAACGCAACCGATTCAGCGGCGTGCAGCTGGCCAGCCGGCGGGTGGGCGGCCATCGGCGTGCAGCTGGCCGGCTGGCCCATTAGACGGGCGGGCAGGGAACATTATCACCGCCAGCCGGGACTCAACGCGTACCTACAATAGCTAAAAAAGACATGTGAATTATCTTGCTTAAGAGTTTGTTAATACAGTATGTGCAATAAAATATTTTAGTCAATACCGGTACGTTTCCTCTCTTACCTCTCTATTCATCACTTTCATCGTCATCACTAGCAGGAGAATCATTGTCATCTTCACCATCTTCCCATAGAGCGTCGTCCTCTGTTCCATCCAGTGAATTTGTGATTCCACATTTTTTGAAGGATTTTTCCACCTGTGGTTGTGGAATGGAGTCCCATGCACTTTTCACCCATTCACAAATCTGGGACAAATCCGGCTGTTTGATTTTTCCACTAGGTGTGAACTTAACGGTATCATCAACCATCCATTGCGTATATCACTGTTTAAGTGTAGCTTTGAATGGCCGATTTATACACACATCTAGTGGTTGTAGGATGGATGTTAGGCCTCCAGGGATAATGACCAAGTCAGTTTTCCCTTTTTGTAATTTGTCTCGCACTTCCTTAGTTATATGTCTGCGGAAGCTGTCCAGGACCCACATGTTGCATAAATTCAGTAGCGCACCAGGACAACGTTATCAAACGTGTGTCACCCAGTTAATTATAAGTTCATTGTCCATCCACCCTTTCGGATTTGCTCTCACTAATACCGGTATGCCTTTTACTGATATTTTCGGAATAGTTTTCCTTATAAATATCACGTAAGGTGGTAGCTTTCATCTATCACCAGTTACACACATCACTGTACATCTTTGTTTCTTACTGCCGCCAGTTCGTATCATGACGCTGGATTCTCCTTTCCTGTTCACTGTGTTGTCGAGCGGCATCTCAAAATAGACTGGCGTTTGATACGCATTACCAATTTGCGATAATATATAGGACTGTTTATGGCACAGATTTATCACATAACGATGAAAATTCACTATGTTTTCCTCGTAACCGCCTGGAAGCTGCTGAGCGATACTAGTTTTCCTCTGGAATCCTAAACCATTTCGGTTGAAAAATCTTGATAGCCAGCCCCGGCTAGCTTTGAAATTGGTAATGCCTAGTTCTTTGGCTAAAGACAGTGCTTTATAAGTTGGCACATTTCACTCGTCACCACGCATCCGTATTGTTTCTTCTCATCTACATAATCACAGAGCCTTTTCTTGAGGTCCAGTTGCTTCGCTTTTCAGCTGCGAAATGCCTGGCAATTACTATTAGTTTCTTGAAGCTGTGTTTTATTTTTTCGCCAGTCACGAATACAACTCTCACTCACGTTGTACTTTCTTCCTGCTGCATGGTTTCCAATATTCTTGGCTTCTTCAATAATTTTCACTTTTTCTTTAGCAGTGTACGAGTGATAACGAGAACTTGTAGCCATAATTAACAAGTTTGAAGACGTTAACACTTCACTCCTAACATGCTACTGATGCATCACAGACTGACGCCACAACAATGCAATAGTATAATGGGATGTATTATTGGAGGCGTAGTAGTACCAAAAATGTTTAGAATAATCTGTGCACCCCAGTTTTTCGTCCTAAAATTCGGGAAAAACATGCGCGGATTATTCAAGTATATACGGTAATTGTTAGCCTTTATGTAGTTCTGATTTTTCTTTTGTCCTTATTTTCATTTTCAACCAGTCAGTTATTAAATTTGTTTGCAGCTGCTTCGTGGTCTTCCACAAGAAGGACGCGTTCTGCGAGACAAATCAGCAAGTGTTGGCCATGGGTTGTCATCTGGATCATCTCGTCCAGCAACATGCCTTGGTATAGAAGGCCGTAAGTCAGGAACACGGGGGATCCTGGATAAGAGTCACAGTACTCCTGCATATGATCTGACAGACTCAAGAAGTGTTGTCGTGAGGGATGCTGCTATTGTTGACAGTGGACCTCCAGACATCACAGTGATCCAGGCAGTCAACTTACCTCTTGTACAGGCAAATGTTTCTATGGATGTTCAGAAGTAAGCAAGTCCTCATCATGTAACAATGAGCACCACTATTTTAAGATTTGATTGCAATTAGGTAGTAAAACACTCAAACGGTCTAGCTAATGACATGGAACACACACATGAAAGAGGGATAGTAACAACAATAATTAGAAGGTAGCAGTGACAACAGGATGGGTGAGGAGTGTGGGGAGATGTAAACTAGGAAGCCAGCGGTTCAGGTTTAAAGCTGAGTAAAGAAAACTATGGGAATAATTGTAAGGTGCATAGAAGGTATATTTTACACTATGGAAGTAGGCAGTGCAGAAGGATGAGATGAAACTATACAAACAAAGTGGAGAGGAATGAAAATTAGGAGTGGCTGAGAATGACACTGAATTTTGTTAGAACAGTGTGTGCACATATTTCTGAGAACTATATTTTATCTGTCAATAGAAAACTGTACTTTAGTTGCTTGAACAAGAGCATGTCAGGTAGTAGCAACCTTTTTTTGGCAGTACACTGTTTGCAGCAGTTCAGTCAGTTTTATTCATAGTTGTCTGGAATTTTTCAAAGGTTTGTTGTCCATAGTATCAAAAATTTATCTCACTGAAAACACTACCTATATGAAATTCTTGTGATGTAGTATTAGGATAAACGGAAAAAAAGAGAAGTGATATGCAAAGGACACATGTATTCGCAGCTCACTTTAGCATGCACGCCTTATTCAGGGAATGGAAATTGTAAAAAGTTCTTATTTATATTATTTGAGGGCTTTTTGTTTATTATTCTCAATGATGATGATGATGATGTGAAAGAAAGTAATTTTATTGTAAAACACTAATACAATTTTAAAAAATTTCCTTTCACAAAACTTTAAATACTCTATTAAAGAATTCCCATTTTCTGTTACAACCACACACTTATACATTTCATTTCTTCTTCTAAATGTGTTGTATTCTGCAATGTACATCATCATCTGCAGCATCAGGAAGAGCTTCCAGCCCCTGACCAGGGTCTTCCTCCGTCTTTCACCACTATTCAGTAACCATCCTGTTAAAGTCCTGACCTCGTTTCCCAATTTCTCTTCAACTTCTCTCAGCCAGCTGTCCCCTGGCCTTCCTCTCACAAGGGAATGGTCCAATAAGACATGTCTAAACCTACCTGGAAATTTTTTACACAGGAAGAAGGCAACTAAAGAAATGCACTGCCAGAATTTTAGCTGCTAAGACACACTGCAAGTATTTTGTTAAAAATGTTGAAGTTACACATTTTTGCCATGCAAAGAACAGCTGTTTGTACAGCCCTGCCCACCTAGCTCATGACTCAGTGAATCACTCGTGCAACACCGCATAGCAGAATTATCTGGAGTTCACAGACGCCAATTTCAGGCACCTAAATCCTGGTTTACAATAGAGCAAATGGAAGCAAACACATAAGAATGAGTATTTGCAGAAAATTTATTACCATTCACTTGTATATGGGTATAATCGTTTATACTGGAGGGAACAGGAGAGAACGTGAGGTAGCGAACATGAATGCTGTGTTATTAGTTTTTAGTTTTTGGAGCTAATATTCAGCATACAGGATACAACTCTATCTTGTTAGAGTCACAATGCCAAACTTTGCTATTCAGTGAGGATTATTTTGCATGGCAAGTACACTGTTCTTGACGTAGTATGCAAAATGGTGCAAGGAAGGAAGAATTTAAGTGTTTCAATTTGTATGGAAGCGTGACATGCGTGGAGATCGTGCACTTTACATGAAATTGCATCTCCATCTCTCCTTAGCAGTGGTCCAAAATTCTTCTTGTGTGTCAGCTGCCATTTCTCCCTGGCTTCTCATTATCATTGAGGGGAAATTTATAAACAGGACACTAATTACCAGTGTCAAGCATCATCTCAAGAGGCAACACAGCTAGCATTTTCACTATGTGTAAGGTCTGATGGTCATAATCTTCTTTTCTACAACAAAAATGGTGTAGTGGCAAAGCACATGCTTTGTGATCCAGACAGTGCAGGATCAAATCCCGTTCAGACCACAACTTTTTCACTGTGATTTTTAACTGAGCATTTGCTTCTCACAGATGTTGGAGTGGCCACGAAAGACGTATGGTTTGGATTCCACATTAAACTACAGGTCTCCATTTTCTGATTAGGTAAATGGGGAGGGTTAGGGACACATAAGTAGCTGCAGTGGTGTCCAGTCCAGACCTGCAAGAGGCGTACTGGGTGCACCTGTCAAAATTCTCTTTTGAAACTTCCTGGCAGATTAAAACTGTGTGCCGGAGTGAGACTCGAATTCGGGACCTTTGCCTTTTGCGGGCCGGTGCTCTACCATCCGAGCTACCCAAGCACAACTCACGCCCCATCCTCACAGCTTTACTTCCGCCAGTACCTCATCTCCTACCTTCCAAACTTCACAGAAGCTTTCCTGTGATGCTGCAGAATTTTCTTTTGCTCATGCTTGTTAGCTTGTTTGCTCCAGTGAAACCCTGGCGTAACTATACAAACGTTTTTTTGAATAACTTCATATTGACAGTTCAGTTCTTGCACATATATTACTGATAAAAGTGGCTAGCAGAGAAAATAAAATCACGGCAGTGTTTGATGTCAGAGAAGACGTCCATCAGTGAGGATTTTTAATTTGTTGAAATGAAATGTGTCTTAAGGTACTCCATTTTATAACAGTTCCTGTCAGCCATTCCTTATAAAAATGTTTGAATGTTGTACGTTTGACTATCAGTGAAACAGTTCTCTGTTTGTTCTCTATAGTTGTCACAAAAATGCAAAGTGTATTGAATGACAAAAACAAACATTTTTCTCGCTCCGGGCACACTGGACAAAGGAAAAATTGATGCAGTCAGGCACTTTGCAGGAAGCATTAGTTTTATTTAGACAGAACTGGAATGGAGTCTGAAACAGTCCTGGCTGTTGTTCCACATATTGCGCTGCATACCAGGCATATGTGATCAAATTTGTAAATCGTGGTGGAGAAAACTGGTAATGCACAAATGGCTAGAGCTTAAGAATACTGATCCAGTGACAAATATGAAATGAGAGGGGTATTGGAAATTATGTTGTCTGATAATTTCCCCAAAAAATGTTTTTATGAGTCACATTAGTAGTTACAGGCAGAATCCACATTACATCTACAGATTTTTTGTCATCCTCCACAGTAACAGAGGTGGTGCTATGTCCAGACCATGAATCCAACAAAAGCAATGAATTAGTTTCTGCAGCTGGTGGGAATACGTTTCGAACGAAATGTTGAAAAATATTCTTCCCCACTTTTCCAGATTTTGATATGTCGATTACAAGATTTTTGCAACTAAACAGTCCATTCTTTTATTTTTGATCCACATTTGCCTTGCAGTTCTTGAAGACAGATATATAGCTGCAGAAACAGTAAACCACTCGTACTTATCGCTGGCATTATCGTACATGAATGTGTCAGTGCATTCATTCATTGGGCGGCCGACTCCGTCTTTTATTCACCCCGAAATGGTGAAGTGCATTGTGCCTGCAATTCTTTCACAAAACCTGACAGATCAGCTGTGGGGATAAAAGCAAGTCTCGTCTTTACGTCAGCTATGAATTGCTCTGTACCATTGTCTATCACTGGCAGCTGCTCTACATGTTTATGTGACGTAAACTTGATAATTTTGCTACTTTCTATTCTGTAGATTTCTTGAACCTAGGTAGCCAGGTCGACAAAGCCTGAAAATTAGCAATGTTCATGTCGGATGCAATTCGGAGGGCCTAGTCTCGGGAACGGTGCATAGCCTCTCACGAACAGTTCTAAATCTTCATCAGGTTATCTTCCATTCAGAAGGCTGTTGCACGCAGCGACTGTTATATTGATTTGTAAAGAATAGATTTCAGCTATCAGTCATCCTTTTGAAATTTTATTGGCAGATCTAGATTTCAACTAGAAACTAGCGATTCGCAATGCACTATCATTTTTCATCAATGTATGTACTGCCTGTTGGTCAGGCTTCATCCAAAGTTCATTTAATACTAAATCTTTCAAACGGCTTTTCATTCAGATGGTTTTGGATTTCTGTTTGGCGCATATTTCTTACTGCATGTAATTCATTCTTACATTTGTACAGTTCATGCTCCGATTTTATGAAGCAAAAACACCTTTGCACTCTGAATAACTTCAAGCATTTTTTCCTTCTTTCGTTTAACCAATATTTCACACATTTTCTTTGTTGTTGAAAGCTATTGCAGAACATGGTTTTTTTAAAGGCTTGGACGGTATTCTTCTTCAGAACTGTTACTGGCACAACTAATGTCATCCGAACCATGATTCATGGAATCGTCACAGTTTTTTCCTATTTCTTCTAACATATCCACAATTTCAAACAAAATATTGATATTCGATTGAATGTCAAGGAAATAAATTAACAAATGACACACATGTACGTCCTTGGGAGAAGTAGGTGATTTCGGCTGGGAACCACATTCTTCATATTTCATAATTGCTAACTTGAGAATGTTAATTGAATTCCACATAACCGGAAAACTGGAAGAATAAAAAGTACTATTATCAGGCATGCCTTACGAAAGCACAATAAATATTAATTCAGCTTTATCTGCATTCTCAATACTTACCAATACTGCAAAAAGCAACTGATAATTTGTAATAGGTGTTACTTGAGTGGCTAATTCCAGAAAACAGTAACTGTGAACCGTAGTGTCAGAGAAACTATCAACAAAAGGTAACCTGAAACATATACATGTCTGTACCATCTGAGCCTTGCTGATTCTATCCATTACTGTAAGGACTTCACCATTTTCCTGATCTCTTAATTGTGCTATCCATTGATGGTAGTCCTACTCTGCTTCTGTAAAATTTCATACATTATAGGATAACTATATTATTCCCTTGATCTTATGTGGAACGTTTTATTCCACACCAAGTTACTGATACTCCTCGAAGATGTTATTGCTTACCACACCATTTTGATCATCATTTCTACCACTTGATTCACAATATCTGAATCTGTTAACTTTTTACTTCTGTTTCCCCATCAGTGTGGGTCCTGGAGTATTCCTCCTCCTCCTCCTCCTCCTCCTCCTCCTCCTCCTGCACTCACTCTTGCTCACATAAAATTTTGTAACCATATTAATCCAGTCAGTTTTATCCATGCATATGTTTGCTGTAGCACTTCATTTTGTTTTTTTCTCAGATCCTTAGATCAGCAGCAAAGACCATTAACTTATCATTGTCCTCTCCAACTCTTTGAATCATGAAAACAGGCATGCAGCAAGGTTTCACAGTTCAAGTAAAGTGAAAGAATTCAAAAATTGTTAATTTGTAATTATGTCACGTAAAATATACAGGGTGTTACAAAAAGGTACGGCCAAACTTTCAGGAAACATTCCTCACACACAAAGAAAGAAAATATGTTATGCGGACATGTGTCCGGAAACACTTACTTTCCATGTTAGAGCTCATTTTATTACTTCTCTTCAGATCACATTAATCATGTAATGGAAACACACAGCAACAGAACGTACCAGTGTGACTTCAAACACTTTGTTACAGGAAATGTTCAAAATGTCCTCCTTTAGCGAGGATACATACATCCACCCTCCGTCACATGGGATCCCTGATGCGCTGATGCAGCCCTGGAGAATGGCGTATTGTATCACAGCCGTCCACAATACGAGCACGAAGACACTCTACATTTGGTACCGGGGTTGCCTAGACAAGAGCTTTCAAATGCCCCCATAAATGAAAGTCAAGAGGGTTGAGGTCAGGAGACTGTGGAGGCCATGGAATTGGTCCGCCTCTACCAGTCCATTGGTCACTGAATCTGTTGTTGAGAAGCATACGAACACCTCGACTGAAATGTGCAGGAGCTCCATCGTGCATGAACCACATGTTGTGTCGTACTTGTAAGGGCATATGTTCTAGCAGCACAGGTAGAGTATCCCGTATGAAATCGTGATAACGTGCTCCATTGAGTGCAGGTGGACGAAACGAAAACGAGCTCTAACATGACACATGTCCACATAACATCTTTTCTTTATTTGTGTGTGAGGATTGTTTCCTGAAAGTTTGGCCGTACCTTTTTGTAACACCTTGTATATCTGTTTCTCTGGTAATCTTATGGAGTCACAGTCATTTACTTTTTCATGCAGTTTTTGGAGAAAAAATACATAGTTAAAGTTTTGCTTTTATTTGTATTAGTTTGTCTTTGTGTAGCTACTGCGCAGGCTTATCAACCATTGTCATTTTTTCACTTTTCACCTTTTCTGCATTGGGTTCAGTCGTTACAAGAGTTGTATCATCAGCATACATTACCCACTTGTAGGGTGTAGACATATGCAGATCATTCATATATATTGAGAAAAGAGTAGACAAAATGGGAGTAATTGACAGGATATTTGATTTATGATTATTTACTGTAACGGCTGGTTACCTGTCCAACAGGTATGGTTTGAGTAATGGTAGTTCATTGTTGTCATCACTACTTTGTTCCAATTTAGATATTAGGATACTATATGATTACAGAGCCAAATGCTTTGCTTAGATCAAGGTGTGTTGCACAGGCAAAAAATTGGTTTCAAAACATCTGAGGATATCTTTCAACTAGATATTTCACAGCTTCAGTGGTGGATAGACTGGACTGAAAGCCACACAGCAAAGAAAGGATAAGTTCATTGTTCCCCAAGTAGCTGCATAGTTGCTCTTTCATGCTGTGTTCAATGACTTTAGATATTATGGGAATAAGGGATGTTGATCTTTAGTTATGAATGTTTTAATCTACCTTCTTATAAATTGGGACAACAGTTGCATCAAATTTTGCCTCTAGTAGGGTTGAGCATTGCGCCTTGCAACACTTTTCACACTTTTGCTTCTAGTCAGCTCAGTAACAGAAGTGTAATCTATTTCCTTATTCCATATTTAAAAGATAGCATTCTCATTTTGAGTGCTCTAGTCTTTTTTCTGAAATTACAAAAAATATTCTATAAAAGTATAGTTTTTCCAAATGTGAAAAAATGTTCCACATTACAAGATGGTCATGTACCTTGAAAGAGAGTTTAACAGTCTATCTTTTACCTTATTAGGTACTCTGCTGCATACCAATAATCTATATGTGAAATTGAATTAAGTAGAAGTTTCTCAAAAACCAGTTATAAATTACATATGTTTTGAAATAGGAACTCTTGTAAACTAACATAAATTTCAATTTTCAATACTGATAATATTGTTAAGACATTAAAGGACATCAGTTCATTTACAGATATCACATTTTCCATATTAGAAAACCACCTCCTGTTTCAAGATGAAAGATTGTACCAAACCAACAGAGTGTGGCTTAATGTCCTCAGCTTGTTTAACTAGTTTTAAAAATATACAGAATTTTACCCACCATAAATTACTGTAGCTGAAGAATTAACAATTACCTTACTTATAGCTGTAATGTATTATATAGCACTTAAAAATGTAGAACGCAAAATATTTGCAATTGCTGTGCAAAACACAATTTCATGTCCCACAACAATAAAAACAATAGAAAATGCTGTAAAACCACATATGACCATCTCTGTGTGCATTGGTTCTTGAGATTGTAAAATTGGTCACTAGATTAAAACACCCAAACACCATGTGTTCCTGGGTTCACAATCCTCAAAGTGCATACTCTGCCCTACCATGGAAGTTGTTGCCCAAGTCTTAATGCACAGCCTATCATCCTGTCCCTTTTTCTTGACTGTGTTTTCCAAATTTTTCTTTTTTCACCAGTCCTGCAGAGAATTTCCTTGTGTATCGTGCTACTAGTGTGTGTGGATGTGAGTGCTCAGAGTGCAGTGTCGCCGCATGAGTGTACTTAAATCAACCACCAACTGTATCAGTGTGGGCTGACCATTAGAAGCTGCCTGTAGGAACCATGCACACGGCGTGGTCTTTCCCACGCTGTCTTCTGGTGGCTCACACATATAGATGTGTGGAGCAGCACTTACTTGTACTCACTATGTTCTTTTAGTTTGTAGTTTACATTGTTATTCAGCGATTTGTGAATATAGCCATATTTGTGTTACTTGGATCAGTTTCATTTATGCCGACGAGTTTGGAAGGGTTTCCACATGTGCAATCTTTCAGTGTGGTTACATCAGGTTTAGTCATAATGGACACCATGCTACCATCTCTGAATGAACAGCTCACTTTGCAAGTGGCCACTTTGTCAGCTTCCATTGACAGACAGGGTACCATTCCACCAGTCTATCCACCCACGTTTCCTCTGTATGATGGTTCAGCTGAGAATTAGGAAGCTTATGAAAAAAGACTCAAGACAGCATTTTCCAGCTTTGTGTCACAGACCTGAATTTGTGCATAGCCCTATTCCACCAAAAGTGTATCAATTACTGTGTCATCTTGCCCATTACAAGAACCGGTAGTTCTCACCTTTGATCTGATGTGCAGTTTATTGTCCAACTACCATCATAAATGAATGCTGGTCATAGCACCACGAGTTGAATTCTACCGATGCCGCATGAAACCAAACCAGTCATATAGGGCTTGGGCAGCCAAACTTCCCAGCCTTTGCCATAAGTGTCAGTTCGTTACTGATGCCCGTAATGATTTATGCAGACTCCATGGTGTGTGATGCAATAATCTGTTTAGCTCTGGACAAAGAAGTGCACCAGAAGGCTTCCCTCTGTGAAACCCTCGTCTTTACAGAATCTTTGCAAATAGCACAATCTCTTTTGTCAGGCAGTGGGTGCCTAAATTGAAGCATTGGGGGGGGGGGGGGATGTGGCAATCATTTTTTTTTATCAGTTTACCTATTTTCAGCATCCTTCTAGATCACTGCAAGTCAAACATTTCAGTTCTCTTTCTTTCCGGTTTTCCCACAGTCCATGGTTAACTACGATGCAAAGCTGTGCCACGCACATGCATTCTCAGATATTTCTTCCTCAGTTTAAGGCTGATATTTGATGCTGGCAGAATTCCCTCAACCTGTGATGGAAATAAAAGAAAGGTCCAAATGTGGGCCAAAAAATTTACCTGCGCTAACATGCTTTTTATGTTCTTGCTTCGTTCAGCAAGTTTTGTTATACTTCTAAGGTAGCAGAATTCCTTAACTTCATCTACTTGTTGGTCCTCAGTTTTGATGTTAAGTTCATCACTAACCTCATTTCTGCTGCTCCTCACAACTCTCTATCTTTCTTCAGTGTACTCACAAATAATAATGTGAATTCAGTAAACTGTTCTTGCCATTCAATATGTCATGTAATTCTTTGTAACATTACTGATAAAACCATGTCATCAGCAAATCTTATCATAGATATCTTCTCATCCTGAATTTTAGGCCCACATTTGGATGTTTCTTGTATTTCCATCACTGCTTCTTCAATGTATAGCTGGAACACTAGTAGTTAAGGACTACTTCCCTGTCTTGCACCCTTTTTAATCTGATTCCTTCATTCTTGTTACATTCTTATTGTTCCCTCTTGGTTCTCAAACATATTGTGTATTTTCTAGATCCATAAATCCTATGAATGTGTCTTGATTTTTTTAAAGTCTTACTTTCATTATTAATCACAGTGTTAGAATGCCTCTTTGGTGCCCTTATCTTTCTGAAAACCAAACTGACTGTCATTGAACAGACTAATGATTTTCTTTTCAATTTTTTTGTATGTTATTTTACTTCGGTGCATGATAGTTAAGCTGATTGTGTGATAGCTGCTCTTGCAAGATTTGGGGTTGTGTGGTTGGTATTTTTCCTAAAGTCTGGTGGTACGTTTCCATACTTACAGATTCATCGCACTGACTTCAGTAGACATTTGGTTGCCACTTCCTCCAGTGATTTCCAAAATTATTATCTATCGCTTCTGCCTTATTAGATTGGATCCTCCGTGTGTTCCATGTTGACTCTCATTTCATCCTCAGTCACGTCATCAGACAAGTCCTACTCCTTGTAGAGACCTTTCCCTCTCACTTCCGCACTTAACAATGGAATTCTCATTGCACTTTATTGTTGGTGTCCTTGCTTTTAATTTTAGAGATGGCTGTTTTGAGTTTTCTATGTGCCAAATCAGTCCTTCCGATGACCATTTCTTCTTTTATTTCTTTACATTTTTTTATGCAGCCATTTTGCCTTGGCATCCTGCATGTCCCATTCCCAAGTGACTGAATTACTGTGAACATTTTTGTAGTTTCTTCTTTCATTGATAATCTGAAATATATCCTCTTTTTACCTGAGATTTCTTTGCTGTTACCTCCCTTGTACCTGTGTTTTTCTGTCCAACTTCTGTGAATGTCCATTTTAGAGATTCCCATTCCTCTTCAATCGAACTACCTACTGTGGTACACAGTCTATAAACTGACATGAGTCCACTTGAAAGTAATTTGTCTACACTACTTTCAGAATTATTTTCATTGTGTATTTATCCATTTTGTGCTGTGCTGCACTGAAATATTTTGTTATAGCCTCAAGTTCAGTGCTAGCACCCTCCAGTACATAAATTTCATTGCTTAATGAAAATGTGCACCTTCTGGTAAGCTTTGTCACATGAAAGTGGTGTGGTATTAGCAGAAATCAGCTTCATGTAAAAGTGACCAGTTGCTGTAATTATTGCCTAAATTATTTTATTTACAGTGGCTGAGGAACTTCACCTCTTAAGTATAAAATTTTTAACTATAACATTTCAGAACTCCCATACATTTTCTACAGTGTGTGTTAATTATTGTTTCTGTTGCTTATTTGGGATGTCACAGGTATCTGATATTAGAGGAAGGCCTCTTGCCTAATTATGCTCGCTGGTTTCACATACAATATAATATTTGTCAAATTTTCTAAATTTATACCACTTTCTTTTAGGAGTGTCATGACTTATGATAGTTAACTTTGTGTGGACTGTTTGTTTTTGTTACTTGCCTGCATGTGCACTTTGTATTTGGTATTTTGGGTTACTGTCTTCCAAAAGCAAGGTTATAATAAAGATCTTTGTAAAATAAGTGTTTTATCCTTACATTTTGGTATATTTTTCTGAATCAGTTGATTAACAAAATTGTTTCTCCCTCCTCTAGCATATCGGAAATGTCAGAAGTAGGAAACAGCACCATACCTTCATCTTCTGCTGCTGTCACTGTGGAGCATACCACAGCTAATGCAAGAGACATCATTCCTCTTCCTCCAGGCGCTCAGTCTGTACCTTCAAGCAGTAATACCGAAAGAACACAGACACTTCCACTGCAAAATACTCACTTTTCAAATACACCATCTGAACCAGCACCTCCAACAAAGCCCCGTATACCTCTGCCCGTGCTTAGTCCGAGAACACAGAAAAAGAGGAATTTGTTGTTGTCAAGTGAGTAAACCATTTTTAACTTGATATTGTCCAATTTCATAGTTGACTTGTAAGAAGTGAAAACTTTTTGATGATTATATTAATTTAGCTGTAGTGTATATACAACTCCATTTGTTGCCTTTGCTCAGCAGCTATTCAGTTTTCCACATCTCTGCATGTTGTTTGTTTGGAAAAATATATTTCCAACCTGGGGCAAAAATTATAGAGGGCCTAGTCAAAAATAAATGTAGCCAGTTTGTCATGTTGGATTCTAAAGTGAGCATGCTAAATTTTACAATAATTAGTCGTTTTAACGTTTTTGCTGTCTTACTTGCTAGCGTAACGCTACTTTTGGAGTGCGTGAGTGGGTTCCTTTTTTCATTAGTGTCTGTATTAAAGGTGCTGCAACAGTAAGCTGCGCATTCATCTGAATATGTATCTTTTATCTTGTTTACACGTGTATGCTATCAATGCTACCATTGTCAAAAACTTGACATCTTGCCTCACTAAATGTCTTGTTCAAATGTTGGCTATAAAATCCTCTCCTTTTTGTCACTTCCCACCTCATTTATCCCCTCACCTACTCCATCCGATATACCCCTCACGCGAGTCTACTTGCCGAACTGCAGCCTCAGCATTGGGTATTCAGATGGCACAATGGGGCTGTACAGGCAGGTGTGTGTGTGCGTGTGTGTGTGTGCGCGCGCGCGCGTGTGCGTGTGTGTGTGTGTGTGTGTGTGTGTGTGTGTGTGTGTGTGTGTGTGCGCGCGCGCGGCCGTCCGTCCGTCCGTCCGTCCGTCCGTACTTCCGTCCATCTGCCTATGCTATTCGGTAAATTCTTACCTTTATTCCTAAATTATTTAGAATAATAAATTATGTTGAATAACTCAGTAGTAGACTTCAGGTCTAGTTTATTATATTTGAGGAGGAGAAAATTATGGATCTGTGATTCATAAATTTTGAGTTTACTTCTTGAATTTAAGTGGCCAGAAATTTTGTTAATAGTAATGGTTAGGAGAATGTCACTTGTTTCCCAGTAGGGCTCATTTCTATCAACAAATCGAAATGAAGTCTCATATTGACTCTTAAGATGTTCTTCATTCACTAAAATTGTTACTAGGACGTCGCAACATACCTGCAGCTGAGGCTACTGTGGGTGCTGAAAAATCAGGATGGCTGGTGCGTCGGTGCCGGCAAGGAGGTGCTGGTGCTGCATGGGTGCGGGCTTGGTGTGTGCTCCGAACACCGGTCTTTTACGGCTTCCGTTCACGTGAAGCAGCACATGCGGATATCATGGTGTCATTACCAGGGTTTACTGCAGCACCTGCTACAGAAGTTAAATCGAAGAGCTTTGCTTTCAAGATATACCATACAGGCAAGCGTTGCTCTGACTGTTACTCAGGTGTCACATACAAACAATGAGTAGTGGCTTTTATACTACACAAGCCACTTTTAAGTTTCTTCAGAAGTAATGAAAAAAATTAATGTAAATTGTTTTATCATTTCTCAAAAGTTTTTCTTTAAAATTTATATACTTTTGCATGCATTTGAACCAGTTCTGTGTTCATTTTTTTTCCTGGCCTATGTTATTACATCAAAAACCTAGTTTTGCAAGAATTCAACACCACCTGGAGGTAATGAAAAATCACTACCTTATATATATATGAGAGAGAGAGAGAGAGAGAGAGAGAGAGAGAGAGAGAGAGAGAGAGAGAGAGAGAGAGAGGGAAACATTCCACGCGGGAAAAATATATCTAAAAGCAAAGATGATGTGACTTACCAAACGAAAGCGCTGGCACGTCGATAGACACACAAACAAACACAAATATACACACAAAATTCTAGCTTTCACAACCAACGGTTGCTTTGTCAGGAAAGAGGGAAGGAGAGGGAAAGACGAAAGGATGTGGGTTTTAAAGGAGAGGGTAAGGTGTCATTCCAATCCCGGAAGCAGAAAGACTTACCTTAGGGGGAAAAAAGGACGGGTGTACACTCGCGCGCGCCCGCGCGCACATATCCATCCACACATATACAGGCACAGGCAGACATATACAGAGGCAAAGAGTTTGGGCACAGATGTCAGTCGAGGTGGAAGTGCAGAAGCAAAGATGTTGTTGAATGACAGGTGAGGTATGAGTGGCGGCGACTTGAAATTAGCGGAGATTGAGGCCTGGTGGATAGCGGGAAGAGAGGATATATTGAAGAGCAAGTTCCCATCTCCGGAGTTCGGATAGGTTGGTGTTAGTGGGAAATACCCAGATAACCCGGATGGTGTAACACTGTGCCAAGATGTGCTGGACGTGCACCAAGGCATGTTTAGCCACAGGGTGATCCTCATTACCAACAAACACTGTCTGCCTGTGTCCATTCATGCGAATGGACAGTTTGTTGCTGGTCCTTCCCACATAGAATGCGTCACAGTGTTCTGGGTTTGAGAGGATGAGGAAGTGGCTCTGGTTATTTGCTTCTGTACCAGGTCGGGAGGGTAGTTGCGGGATGCGAAAGCTGTTGTCAGGTTGTTGGTGTAATGGTTCAGGGATTCCGGATTGGAGCAGATTCGTTTGCCACGAAGACCTAGGCTGTACGGAAGGGACCGTTTGATGTGGTATGGGTGGCAGCTGTCATAATGGAGGTACTGTTGCTTGTTGGTGGGTTTGATGTGGACGGACGTGTGAAGCTGGCCACTGGACAGGTGGAGGTCAACATCAAGGAAAGTGGCATGGGATTTGGAGTGGGACCAGGTGAATCTGATGGAACCAAAGGAGTTGAGGTTGGAGAGGAAATTCTGGAGTTCTTCTTCACTGTGAGTCCAGATCATGAAGATGTCATCAATAAATCTGTACCAAACTTTGGGTTGGCAGGCTTGGGTAACCAAGAAGGCTTCCTCTAAGCGACCCATGAATAGGTTGGCGTACGAGGGAGCCATCCTGGTACCCATGGCTGTTCCCTTTAATTGTTGGTATGTCTGGTCTTCAAAAGTGAAGAAGTTGTGGGTCAGGATGAAGCTGGCTGAGGTAATGAGGAAAGAGGTTTTAGGTAGGGTGGCAGGTGAACGGTGTGAAAGGAAGTGCTCCATCACAGCGAGGCCCTGGACGTGCGGGGTATTTGTGTATAAGGAAGTGGCATCAGTGGTTACAAGGATGGTTTCCGGGGGTAACAGATTGGGTAAGGATTCCAGGAATTCAAGAAAGTGGTTGGTGTCTTTGATGAAGGATGGGAGACAGCATGTAATGGGTTGAAGGTGTTGATCTACGTAGGCAGAGATACGTTCTGTGGGGGCTTGGTACCCAGCTACAATGGGGCAGCTGGGATGATTGGGTTTGTGAAATTTAGGAAGAAGGTAGAAGGTAGGGGTGCGGGGTGTCGGTGGGGTCAGAAGGTTGATGGAGTCAGGTGAAAGGTTTTGTAGGGGGCCTAAGGTTCTGAGGATTCCTTGAAGCTCCTCCTGGACATCAGGAATGGGATTATCTTGGCAAACTTTGTATGTGGTGTTGTCTGAAAGCTGACGCAGTCCCTCAGCCACATACTCCCGACGATCAAGTACCACGGTCGTGGAACCCTTGTCCACCGGAAGGATGACGATGGACCGGTCAGTCTTCAGATCACGGATAGCTTGGGCTTCAGCAGAGGTGATGTTGGGAGTAGGATTAAGGTTTTTTATGAAGGATTGAGAGGCAAGGCTGGAAGTCAGAAATTCCTGGAAGGTTTGGAGGGGATGATTTTGAGGAAAAGAGGCGGTGGGTCCCACTGTGACGGAGGATGGAACTGTTCCAGGCAGGGTTCAATTTGGATAGTGTTGTGGGGAGTTGGATCGTTAGGGGTAGGGTTAGGATCATTTTTCTTTGTGGCAAAGTGATACTTCCAGCAGAGAGTACGAGTGTAGGACAGTAAATCTTTGGCGAGGGCTGTTTGGTTGAATCTGGGAGTGGGGCTGAAGGTGAGGCCTTTGGATAGGACAGAGGTTTCGGATTGGGAGAGAGGTTTGGAGGAAAGGTTAACTACTGAATTAGGGTGTTGTGGTTCCAGATTGTGTGATTGGAATTTTGAGGTTTTGGAGGGAGTGGAGCTGGAAGTGGGAGATTGAGTAGATGGGAGAGACTGGGTTTGTGTGCAACGAGAGGAGGTTGAGGTTTGCTGGAAAGGTTGTGAAGGGTGAGTGAGTTGCATTTCCGGAGGTGGGAAACCAGGAGATTGGGTAGTTATTTAAGGTGGAGGGTGGCATGCTGTTCTAATTTGCGATTGGCCTGTAGGAGGATGCTCTGAACAGCCGGTGTGGATGTGGGAGAGGAAAGATTGAGGACTTTTATTAAGGATAGGAGTTGACGGGTGTGTTCATTGGCTGAGTTGATGTGTAGGTGAAGGATTAGGTGGGTGAGGGCAATGGATTGTTCAGTTTGGAACTGGTATAGGGACTGATGGAAAGAAGGGTTGCAGCCAGAGATGGGAACTTTAAGTGTGAGGCCTTTGGGGGTAACGCCAAATGTCAGACAAGCCTGAGAAAATAAAATATGGGAGTGTAATCTGGCTAGGGCAAAGGCATGTTTGCTGCTATCATATAACTTGGAACAACTGATTTTGGTCAACCTTCATAAAATTCAACATTGACTAAATCAGAAACTAGACAAAATTTCCAATCCAAATATAAACAAGCTAGTCTGAAGGCAAGTGATTACCAAAAGTTGATCAAAGCAATTCAAAATATTGTTGTTGAGTTAGGCCTGTATGAAAATTGGTAAAAAATTATCCATTGTATGCCTTTGTGTAAAATCACCATTTTTTCACAACATTGTTTCTTAAAAAATGGCTGTAAAGAAACTGCACAGGCAGCTTATGAGCCACCGGTGTTATAACGAATGATCAATTTT
Organism: Schistocerca americana; assembly: GCF_021461395.2. Classification (NCBI taxonomy): domain Eukaryota; kingdom Metazoa; phylum Arthropoda; class Insecta; order Orthoptera; family Acrididae; genus Schistocerca; species Schistocerca americana. Next base: position 124,244,530 of record NC_060126.1, read on the forward strand.
AAAACAATATTAATGTCATGACAGCAGTAATATCACAACAGTAGTAACATCATGTCTCAGTAAACACCATCTAGTGATCAATCTTAAATATGTAAGAGATGACACTCGTATTGCTGTAATTTCTTTTACTGTAATTGGTGTTGTCAACAACCTATATAAACAACATGGACTGCCCAAGATGTTGCCATATTTGAAGCCAGTTAGAAACTTGGCTGCAGTGTTGTACAGTTTTATGATGAGTGATACTTAGCATGGAATCTTAAGGTTTTGTTTGTTATATGCCAATATTTCCTGCTACCAGTGATGATTTATCTGTATTTGTTGTCTGCGCAACACATTTTGGGAAATAATTGCCAATAGGAAATGCATTTTTCATGCACTGTGGGATGTAAAGTGCAATGTTTGCAATTCGTGAGGTGCTCCATTATTCTGTGACTTTACTATAATGAAAACCGACTTGTTTGTCATACACTATAGATACTGACAATTTGTTTTATAGCTTTACTTACAATTATTATACGTTTGACTTGAATGACATTTCGTGGGTTTCATGCTAGGAAGTTATGTCATATGTATTTATTACAGAGATATATTTATATAGGTTGTCGGTATTTGCAGAGGAAGCAAACAGTAGTAGATGTACATAAATGTTTTAAGATGAGCTTTGAAGCATTAATTATCATTGCTTTTGCAGAGAATCTCAGATATCTGGGTCAGAGTTTCTGTTCTAGTGTCAAGTTTTTTGTTTACAGCAGTTCCAGTGGAAGACAGATCTGTCACATTTCATGTAATATTGTGTAAGGATTTTTGTTTCTTGGGACAGAGCAGTTACCAGATCTCTTAATAGGAGAAGAGCATTTATAGATACACTGAGGGGGTTACCTCTTGTTCCAGTCTTGTATTTGTTACCCATCATTGTGTTGTATTAGCTCCTTATATTTCAAAGAAATTTTGTGCTGAAAAATAAAGACTAGGTTAATTAGAGTTTATTTACATACACAGGACACATGCCCATTATAGTTGTTACTGTTTAACACCTAATTTTACCTTGGACAAACAGATGTATTGTTGATACATTACAAAATGATAAATGCAGTAGAGGAGTGTACATTAATAATGTGCCTACCAGACTTGCCCTCTGATCTATATACAGAATTTTTATTCATATTTTAAAAGGATAACAATCAATTCTCTGAAATAAAGTAAATTATTATAAATTTTGTTCTGAAGCATGACATGACTCTAAACTGAAAACTCATTTATATCAATAACTGCTATTTTAGAATCTTGATGCCGTGGAAAAATTTGTGTGGGATCCCATGGCTGTAGTTACTTAAAAACACAAATTTTACAAACCCAGTGATGGCTTGGAAGTTTATTAGAGTCAGTACATGCTTTTCCAGTTATCACAATTGAGTCCCCTTCAAATATCTGTAAAAATGTTGATTACAAAGTGTGAAGAGATTATATTATCTCAAATCCATTTAAAACACAGAATTTCAAGGCTCTTTGTTATGGAGCATAAAGCTTTCGCTTCATAAGCTTCATAACCTGCTGTCAGGTTGTCTCAAGAGTGCATTTGCTGAATTCTCCATATTTATTTAAACTTTCATGTGTACAACTTGCAGATCATGTGAATTCTGAAGCACAAACTCTGGCTGCAATTAGCATTTCGTCAACTAGTGAAAATGAACATAAATGAGGACAGTGAATTTTTGCCCACATTGTGTATTTCAAATGAGAAGTGTACCTCCCTCCAGAGTGAATGAATAAGTGGAAATATCATTCCTGGCTGAAAACAGCCCTACTACAGTTCATTGATACCCATTACATAGCTCTCAAGTGACTGTATAGTGTTTTGTTCAGCACAGAGGTTAGTGGACATTATTCCCACTGAAATGAAGAGATCACAATAACTGTTATTTCAGGTCACTCATGTTGAGGTGGTAATCTTCTTTTGAATATTCATTACACAATTTTCACAGCCTTGCCAGTTTTGATTTGGGAATATCTTGCATGTAAGGCAATAAATGACATTTGTGCATGACTTATTTGGTAAGAATATCATCTTTGAGATTTTGCTGTGTCTAGGGGGAGCCATGGTGGCTAATTTGATGAATTTATGGTACAGCATGCGAAGAAGATGCCATCTGCAGGATATAAGTTTCAAACATTGAATTTCTGTTAATAGGTATTTTCATCAGATCTGTTGTAGTTTTTATGTCCTTTTTTCTTTTTTTCCCCATGTGTGTTCTTGGGATGACATAACAGCTATTTTGCATGACATAAACTGTTGGGTGAGGGTGAGGGGGGAAACAACACTACTATAATTTGTTGTAGAGTATATCAGTACTCATACCATTACACAAAGGGCAATTTATAGTTTAACTACATCTTTTGTGTGGTTTAAGCATCTTGATGATAAGAGCTTCATAAGAGATTATTAAAGCCTTTGTTCACAGAATCACACCATACAGTGTTTAAAGCCAAGGTTTGGAGTTTGCATATCAGCTGCATCTGATAATTCAGATTTTTTAGATTTATGAGTGCACTTCAAGTAGATCACTTATTTTTTTACTCTAAGGTTTAATGGTTATAATATTACCTTCAAAATTAAACAATATATCTTTCTGTTTTACCACAGTTATTGTTACAGTTAAAGCGATCAACAAATTGTTCTTCAAGTAAGAAACTGACACCAACAGGTTGTCACACATACAAATGGGAATCAAATTGTTTTAATTCTGTAGAAGGCTTTGTTAATTACTACAATAATAGTTGTTCAGTAATTTTGTAATGCGTGCCAATATTTTCCCATATTTTCTTGTTCCATCACCACCATGATCATTTTCACAGCCCATCCCACAGAGAAGGTAACTGATGTGAAATAAAATAAGACATTGGTTGTTTGTAGTGTACATGCCTTTTTTATTCAAAATAGCTCCACTCCAAGTTTAAACGCAGCCAAAACCTCTCAGACAAACTGAAGCTAAACGATGTCAAAGTTAGCGTAAGGAGGGCTATGCGTGAAGCGTTCATTGAATTCGAAAGTAAAATTCTATGTACCGACTTGACAGAAAATCCTAGGAAGTTCTGGTCTTACGTTAAATCAGTAAGTGGCTCGAAACAGCATATCCAGACACTACAGGATGATGATGGCATTGAAACAGAGGATGACACGCGTAAAGCTGAAATACTAAACACCTTTTTCCAAAGCTGTTTCACAGAGGAAGACCGCACTGCAGTTCCTTCTCTAAATCCTCGCACAAACGAAAAAATGGCTGACATCGAAATAAGTGTCCAAGGAATAGAAAAGCAACTGGAATCACTCAATAGAGGAAAGTCCGCTGGACCTGACGGGATACCAATTCGATTCTACACAGAGTACGCGAAAGAACTTGCCCCCCTTCTAACAGCCGTGTACCGCAAGTCTCTAGAGGAACGGAGGGTTCCAAATGATTGGAAAAGAGCACAGATAGTCCCAGTCTTCAAGAAGGGTCGTCGAGCAGATGCGCAAAACTATAGACCTATATCTCTTACGTCGATCTCTTGTAGAATTTTAGAACATGTTTTTTGCTCGCGTATCATGTCATTTCTGGAAACCCAGAATCTACTATGTAGGAATCAACATGGATTCCGGAAACAGCGATCGTGTGAGACCCAACTCGCCTTATTTGTTCATGAGACCCAGAAAATATTAGATACAGGCTCCCAGGTAGATGCTATTTTTCTTGACTTCCGGAAGGCGTTCGATACAGTTCCGCACTGTCGCCTGATAAACAAAGTAAGAGCCTACGGAATATCAGACCAGCTGTGTGGATGGATTGAAGAGTTTTTAGCAAACAGAACACAGCATGTTGTTATCAATGGAGAGACGTCTACAGACGTTAAAGTAACCTCTGGCGTGCCACAGGGGAGTGTTATGGGCCCATTGCTTTTCACAATATATATAAATGACTTAGTAGATAGTGTCGGAAGTTCCATGCGGCTTTTCGCGGATGATGCTGTAGTATACAGAGAAGTTGCTGCATTAGAAAATTGTAGCGAAATACAGGAAGATCTGCAGCGGATAGGCACTTGGTGCAGGGAGTGGCAACTGACCCTTAACATAGACAAATGTAATGTATTGCGAATACATAGAAAGAAGGATCCTTTATTGTATGATTATATGATAGCGGAACAAACACTGGTAGCAGTTACTTCTGTAAAATATCTGGGAGTATGCGTACGGAACGATTTGAAGTGGAATGATCATATAAAACTAATTGTTGGTAAGGCGGGTACCAGGTTGAGATTCATTGGGAGAGTGCTTAGAAAATGTAGTCCATCAACAAAGGAGGTGGCTTACAAAACACTCGTTCGACCTATACTTGAGTATTGCTCATCAGTGTGGGATCCGTACCAGGTCGGGTTGACGGAGGAGATAGAAAAGATCCAAAGAAGAGCGGCGCGTTTCGTCACTGGGTTATTTGGTAACCGTGATAGCGTTACGGAGATGTTTAATAAACTCAAGCGGCAGACTCTGCAAGAGAGGCGCTCTGCATCGCGGTGTAGCTTGCTCGCCAAGTTTCGAGAGGGTGCGTTTCTGGATGAGGTATCGAATATATTGCTTCCCCCTACTTATACTTCCCGAGGAGATCACGAATGTAAAATTAGAGAGATTAGAGCGCGCACGGAGGCTTTCAGACAGTCGTTCTTCCCGCGAACCATACGCGACTGGAACAGGAAAGGGAGGTAATGACAGTGGCACGTAAAGTGCCCTCCGCCACACACCGTTGGGTGGCTTGCGGAGTATCAATGTAGATGTAGAATGTAGATGTAGATGTGAGTCAATACACAACTGCAAGTGTTGGAAAAAATGTTCAAAACAATTCTGATAGTCAACAGTTGGAACTGCCTTCAGGACTATTGTCATAGCCACCTGGATATCGGAAATCATGTGAAAAGCCATCCTTTCACCCCCCATTTTCAGTTTGAGAAACAGCCAGAAGTCGCACAGAGCCAAATCTGACGAATATGGAGGGTGGTAAAGTGCAGTGATACCTTTTTGGAGGCCAAGAAATGATGTATGCTCGTACTTTAGTGTGCTGGAGTATTATCATGCAACAAACACCATGTTCCTTGGTTGCAGTATTCAGGCCTCGCCCAAACAGTCTTCACTTGTAAATGAGTTAGAATTCCCAAGTAATAATGTGTGTACACCATTTGATCTTCTGAAGCGAATTCTTTAGGGACAATTCCTTTGGAATCAAAGAAGACTGTGAGCAGTGTCTTGCGTGGCTTTTCTGCATTCAGACTTTTTTTGGTTTCGGAGATTCTGGTCCTTTCCATTCCAAGCTCTAGCGCTTTGTAAGTGCCTCATACTAAAGACACCATGTTGCATCACCTGTTATGATTCACAACAAGAAGTCTGAATCCCCATCAGCAAATTGTTTCATTTCTCTGCAGTGTTTTTGATCGTCCATGAGCGAGTGGGGTACAAAGCGACAACAGATGTTCTTTTTGCCCGTATTTTCAGTCAGAATATGATGGACGGTTGGTTTAGGAATTCCAGTGAGCTTCTGAATTAACTTGGTAGAAGCTCAACAATAGTTTCAAAGAATTTCAACCACTTTTTCAACATTTTCTTTGACTCAAACTGTCACTGATGTTCTTGGACGTTGCTCACATTCAATGCTCTCTCGGCCATCACAAAGTCTTGCATAACACTTAAAAATGTTTTTATGACTCATTGCTTAACTACCATAAACACATTGTATTATTTCAAAAGTTTCTGTGGCACTCTTGCCCACTTTGAGTTTGAAACAAACCTTAATGTTTGCATATTACTCCATTGCTCTTTTCACAACTGAGGTTCAAAATATACTAAGGCGGCAGGTAGTTGAAACACTCTGCATCACATCACAGGTGGAAGTAGTGGTTCCGTAAATATAAAATCAGTCACCTTCTCTGTGGTACGGACTATGTACTTCAGGGACTGTGAGAACTGCAGTGAAAGCATTATTGATAATGAAACTCCTGTTGAGAGAGATTTTTTTTTTTTTTTTTTTTTTTTACTAGTTCTTTCCAGATACTTAATACAGAAATTTTCAATATCATCTGATGCATTTGCCTGTGTCTGAGGTGTGTGTTTCCTGTTTCCAGGTACTGTGTTTTACTTTGCAGTGGAGTCAGAAGATGAGTTAACAGGCTGGTTGGACTGCATAAGTGCTGCCACAGTTGTCAGTGATTCATCGCAGGAACCGGAAGGTTTGTTTCTATAAAGTACAAATTTTAAGATTATATACAGTTCATTCTCATGATAAGCAGTGTAATTTCCTTCCTCCACCCCTTTCCTTCTTTTACTGGCCATTGAACGTATGAGACGATTTTAGTTTTGTCATAGATGTGTCCACAGCCTTATTGTAATTTCTGAATGCTTAAGCAATTTCAGTGTCCACTGTAGGCTCTCAGATTCGTTTTATGTATGTGTAACAGTATTACTTTATCTGTACTTACCCTATAAAACTTATGATGTACTTTCAATTAAGTTCTTGAATATTTTAGCCTGCACATACAACAACTAAGGCACAGGCTTTGCTAGAATTTTATCTTGAGTATTCATTAGAGCTACAGTTTAACTTGTCCTGCCTCAAAACAAAAGAAACAAGACTGCTTACAACATCAAGGAACTACTTGTCATAACATATTAGTGTGCAACCTTTTCTGCCTTTAACTGTGTCCTGTCTCTGTGACATGTTTCATTAAAATTTACCAACTCTGTAGCAATGGACAAGCAGTTTACTACAGTTGTGTTCTTGAGCCCCCTATGCAACCTCAGGAAAACAATATGGAGAAATATTTTGAGCAGTGGAAGGAATGGATGAAAACAAGCAACATACAAATGTCTCTGACATGAAAATCCTTGCTAATAATTTGATAAGTACACAAATTTGCTCCGTAAGTCTCATTTCTTTTGTGTCAGACTTGTTCGCAGCTACTGGTCTGGTGGTTAGCCTCTAGATTGCAAGTTCCAGGATTGGAGATTTTCTTCACTCGGGCTGGCCTTCAAGTTGTCCTCATCATTTTATCTCATCTTGATCACAGAGACACGCAATTCCCCAAACAGGTGTCAGATAGAAAGACTTGCACCAGGTGGCCAATTGACCCCAGGTGGGGCCGCCCAGCCAACAACACTCTTTTCTCTTGTGTTGAGGTAGTGGACATTGTTTCATTACAGTCAGTTCACAAAACAAGGAACTTACTTTTGTGTACATGAAGTCAAAGGGTTAGATGGCACTTCAGAAAAACATGTGGCACTGTTCAATATTTATTTCAAAATTAAATTGGTTAATAGATGCACAGAAACCACAGGCATGAGTGGCACCAGTTCTTTAAAGTATGTAAGTGTGGTCTGCCAGTTAATAGTTGTAGACACAAATGTTTTGAGTTCTGAGTTCTGTTTCGTCAGTGAAAATTGTGGGTGAACTTATTCCCTTTTTACATTTAAAATGTTATGTAATGTATATTTCCTCCAACAATTTTGATAAGTTACAATGAAACGAATACCCTTACCTGCATACAGGCATTGATATAAGTCAACGGGGACAGCTGAAAATGTTTGTATCAACTGGGACTCGAACCTGGGATCTCCTGCTTACATGGCAGACACTCTATCCATCTGAGCCACTGAGGATACAGAGGATAGTGCAACTGCAGGGACTTATCTCTGTCACACCTGCCATGAGACCCACATTCGCAACTTATTATCCCCCTCTGTATTCATAGTGCCGCTGCCCGTCACACTCATTAGTCATGGCTTTACTGCCGATTCCTCAGTATGTGCATCCACACAGAAGATGGTCAAATGGCTGGTGACCCATATATATATATATGGTTGTTTAATCCGTGAAAGCAGCTGTTATTGAACTAGAAACGGTTGTAGCAGCGGTAGTGTTGAAAGCGGAAAATAAAAATTTTTTTGGTTATGGTTTGGAAGTGGGTTACGTATTATTGGGTATATATAGGCGGGATAAAATTGTATAGCAGCGATAGTGTTGAAAGCGGAAAATGTCCAGGCGGAGCTTCAAGGAATCCTCAGAACCTTAGGCCCCCTACAAAACCTTTCACCTGACTCCATCCACCTCCTGACCCCACCGACACCCCGCACCCCTACCTTCTACCTTCTTCCTAAAATTCACAAACCCAATCATCCCGGCCGCCCCATTGTAGCTGGTTACCAAGCCCCCACAGAACGTATCTCTGCCTACGTAGATCAACACCTTCAAGCCATTACGTGCAGTCTCCCAACCTTCATCAAAGACACCAACCACTTTCTCGAACTCCTGGAATCCTTACCCAATCCGTTACCCCCAGAAACCATCCTTGTAACCATTGATGCCACTTCCTTATACACAAATATCCCGCACGTCCAGGGCCTCGCTGCGATGGAGCACTTCCTTTCACGCCGATCACCTGCCACCCTACCTAAAACCTCTTTCCTCATTACCTTAGCCAGCTTCATCCTGACCCACAACTTCTTCACTTTTGAAGGCCAGACATACCAACAATTAAAGGGAACAGCCATGGGTACCAGGATGGCCCCTTCGTACGTCAACCTATTCATGGGTCGCTTAGAGGAAGCCTTCTTGGTTACCCAGGACTGCCAACCCAAAGTTTGGTACAGATTTATTGATGACATCTTCATGATCTGGACTCACAGTGAAGAAGAACTCCAGAATTTCCTCTCCAACCTCAACTCCTTTGGTTCCATCAGATTCACCTGGTCCTACACCAAATCCCATGCCACTTTCCTTGATGTTGACCTCCACCTGTCCAATGGCCAGCTTCACACGTCCGTCCACATCAAACCCACCAACAAGCAGCTGTACCTCCATTACGACAGCTGCCACCCATTCCACATCAAACGGTCCCTTCCCTACAGCCTAGGTCTTCGTGGCAAACGAATCTGCTCCAGTCCGGAATCCCTGAAGCATTACACTAACAACCTGACAACAGCTTTCGCATCCTGCAACTACCCTCCCGGCCTGGTACAGAAGCAAATAACCAGAGCCACTTCCTCATCCTCTCAAACCCAGAACCTCCCACAGAAGAACCACAAAAGTGCCCCACTTGTGACAGGATACTTTCCGGGACTGGATCAGATTCTGAATGTGGCTCTCCAGCAGGGATACGACTTCCTCAAATCCTGCCCTGAAATGAGATCCATCCTTCATGAAATCCTCCCCACTCCACCAAGAGTGTCTTTCCGCCGTCCACCTAACCTTCGTAACCTCTTAGTTCATCCCTATGAAATCCCCAAACCACCTTCCCTACCCTCTGGCTCCTACCCTTGTAACCGCCCCCAGTGTAAAACCTGTCCCATGCACCCTCCCACCACCACCTGCTCCAGTCCTGTAACCCTGAAAGTGTACACGATCAAAGGCAGAGCCACGTGTGAAAGCACCCACGTGATCTACCAACTGACCTGCCTACACTGTGACGCATTCTATGTGGGAATGAGCAGCAACAAACTGTCCATTCGCATGAATGGACACAGGCAGACAGTGTTTGTTGGTAATGAGGATCACCCTGTGGCTAAACATGCCTTGGTGCACGGCCAGCACATCTTGGCACAGTGTTACACCGTCCGGGTTATCTGGATGCTTCCCACTAACACCAACCTATCCGAACTCCGGAGATGGGAACTTGCTCTTCAATATATCCTCTCTTCCCGTTATCCACCAAGCCTCAATCTCCACTAATTTCAAGTTGCCGCCACTCATACCTCACCTGTCATTCAACAACACCTTTGCCTCTGCACTTCTGCCTTGACTGACATCTCTGCCCAAACTCTTTGTCTTTAAATATGTCTGCTTGTGTCTGTATATGTTATATATAAAAACAAAGATGAGGTGACTTACCGAACAAAAGCGCTGGCAGGTCGATAGACACACAAACAAACACAAACACACACACAAAATTCAAGCTTTCGCAACAAACTGTTGCCTCATCAGGAAAGAGGGAAGGAGAGGGGAAGACGAAAGGAAGTGGGTTTTAAGGGAGAGGGTAAGGAGTCATTCCAATCCCGGGAGCGGAAAGACTTACCTTAGGGGGAAAAAAGGACAGGTATACACTCGCACACACGCACATATCCACCCACACATACAGACACAAGCAGACATATTTAAAGACAAAGAGTTTGGGCAGAGATGTCAGTCGAGGCAGAAGTGTAGAGGCAAAGAAGTTGTTGAAAGACAGGTGAGGTATGAGTGGCGGCAACTTGAAATTAGCGGAGATTGAGGCCTGGCGGATGACGAGAAGAGAGGATATACTGAAGGGCAAGTTCCCATCTCCGGAGTTCGGATAGGTTGGTGTTGGTGGGAAGTATCCAGATAACCCGGACGGTGTAACACTGTGCCAAGATGTGCTGGCTGTGCACCAAGGCATGTTTAGCCACAGGGTGATCCTCATTACCAACAATGTGTCTGTATATGTGTGGATGAATATGTGTGTGTGTGCGCGAGTGTATACCCGTCCTTTTTTCCCCCCTAAGGTAAGTCTTTCCGCTCCCGGGATTGGAATGACTCCTTACCCTCTCCCTTAAAACCCACTTCCTTTCGTCTTTCCCTCTCCTTCCCTCTTTCCTGATGAGGCAACAGTTTGTTGCGAAAGCTTGAATTGTGTGTGTATGTTTGTGTTTGTTTGTGTGTCTGTCGACCTGCCAACACTTTCATTTGGTAAGTCACATCATCTTTGTTTTTAGATATATTTTTCCTACGTGGAATGTTTCCCTCTATTTTTTATATATATATATATATATATATATATATATATATATATATATATATATATATATATATATAAAAATAATATCTTTGCCATATTTATATGGAGATTACAAAACTATTTTTCTTCCGACATACCATAAATTTTTTACATTGGTTGCTTCAACAAGAGTAACTTTTTTAAATCAATAATGAATTCACTTAAAAAATACACATATCCTCCATTAGGTTATTAAAATAATATTGGAGTACAGAAAATTATTAGAAAAAGATGGTTTTGCAATTCAACTAATGGGCAAATTCCCTGTGTATAAAATTCTGCCACTTGAAAGTGCAGAAAGCTCATAAGTGTCTAGAAGGTCTTCATCAAAGATAAAATGTTTGAAAATAAGCCACTTTTCATATGTGAGGAAAATAGTAGTAATCACTTGGCGCTAAGTATGCTCTGCAGGGTGAATTTTAAAAATACCCTGTTTGAACAGATGCAACGGGGTATTGCATTTGCTGGAAAAGTGTGTGCCCAAGTATTGTATTGCATATAAACATAATTCTTCATTTGGCCAAACCTTCTCAGGTTTTGTAATGTTTTACAAAACAGATAAGAATTTGTCATTTCATCTTTTATAATATCGAAAAACAAATTTTTTTAACATCCCCACCCAAAAAAAGTTAGTCTATAATCTTTGTGACTGACTGTTTTTGGCAGGTGTTGATTTCTTTGATTGACATCGCAGTACCAGCTCCAAATCACAGACTGCTGTTTTGTTCTGTTTGTTAGCATAGGAAATCCATGTGCCATTGCTAGTTACAATTTTCAGTAGGCATTCTTAATATGTTAAACAATGGACTTAACGATCAGATAAACAGTTATCCATTGTTTTTTGTGGTTCTCAGGAAGGAGCTTTGGAACTCGTTAAGCACAGAACTTCTGGCAGTTTATTCATTTAGTCATGCTCTGACACACCTCTGGAGAGTTGAGACATAGTTAAATTATAGTTTTCATGAATTGTTTCACCAGTTTTCCCTGCCACTTAATTGCTGGCTGCAAATACCTACTCACTTCTTTCGCCATCATGAATATTCTTCATTCCATTCTTAAAACAGTGAAACAATGTAGGCACAGCACTTTTGCTCCTTTCATCCAGTAGAACACAACTTTCATGACAAAATTTAGCTGTTTTGAGATTATTTGCAACTAATAACTGTATTACGGAACTGACTTCACATTTTGTTTTTAAATGGTTACTACAATCCAACAATAAGCAGTTTTACCTTCCCATCTGTTGCAGCATGGAGCACACTAGTTGTGAATCAGTGTCATAATAGTTTCTCCCCCCTCCTCCCCCCCAACTGTGATCTCCACCTTCACCAACACCCCACCCCTACCTCTCCACTATTTAACATGTTGCATGAAACCAGAAATTGTGTTGTATATAGTCCTCAACATATATTTTTTATCCTTTTCTTGCTACCATCTTTGCCTCTTTGTTTCATCTTTCATAAAAGTTTGATGCAACGTAATAGAGTCTTCCAGTGAAAATTATTTAGGCTGAACTGGAACTCCGCTGACAAACTTTCAGGTGTAATGTATAACCAACACTGCCGAGAAAGCAAGCCTGAGACAGAGCCAAGCATTATTGAGTGTTAGTCTGAGGGTGAAGAGTAAAGTCAGCATTTGTGTTGACAACATGAGTTACCATGAGTGAAAGGAACAGTTTTTGTTTTCTAAACAAGACATCTACAACTACATACGTACTCTGCAAGGCACCATATAATGACATAGCATTGAAATTTGCGCTGTTGTGCACTATTTTCAGTGCAGTACAGATGCAAAGCTAACTGCAACAAAAAACCAAATGAAATGCAATGACTCTGTAATGACACACTGGAGACCATGATCCCTTACACCAAAATACTCAGAAGGTATCCCTGAACAATTGCTGAAAGTTTGTCAGCGGAGTTTCTGGTTCACCATGTATATCCAGTTCATGATCAAAATTCGTTTTCCTACATGCCCTGTTACATCTGAAGGTCAGTAAAAACTGTTAAGTCCACATGTCATTGAGTGTTAGGCACTACCATTATCTGATGAAAACAAGTAACTGTGTTTATGAAACAAAGACCTTAACATATTTCTTTTGCAGTTGTCTTTAGTGAAACAGAAGAAGAAGATCCACTGACACCGCTACCAATGGACCAGGACAGCAATCACTCCAGTCCCAAATCTCGAAGATTTGCTGCATGGCTTGGAGGATCCAGTCAGCCTGGATCACCGCAGAATGCCATTACAAGTTCCTCAACTGGAGAAGATTCAGGAAAAATTAGGTATGGTATTTGTCACCTGGTACAATAACCGGTCAAAGATGGTGACTTCCCCATTGTTTTGATTGTTGTCACCTATCACACTCAAAAATTAAATCTTAAATGTTGTGGATGCAAAAATCGTACTGAAAGTTTAGTAGGATTGATTATCATTGAAGACAAACTTCTCTGCTGTTGCTGGCACTTTTATTTCTTGGGAGCCATAGATCTGAGAGGTGTTGATAGCATCAAGTTATTTTGAAAATAGGGGAGTCGAAGTTCCTGGGACAGATGTATTACAATAATCTTTCTGGTCACATCGTATCCATGTGTAACAAATTTAGTAAATTGTGCGCGCGCGCGCGCACACGCACACGCACACACACACACACACACGCACACACACACACACACACACACACACACACACACACACACACACTCTTCAGGAGGTACATCATACCAGACGTCTGTGCGCACATCACACAGTACCTTTAAATTATAGGCCAGTGGTTTGTAGGCACAGATTTGGTACCCAGTTGTTTCCAAACGTGTTCCATTTGGCTCAGCTGTTTAAAATTGAGGAAGGATTGGTGGTCAATAATTACCTTCAGGAAACAAAATTTTTAGTACTTCTGATATACGCATATAAAAGTACATGAAACTGTCCCAGCTTGTAGAATTATAACAACAGATGAGCTGCTCTCATTTTGGGATGTTTGTTTAACTTTCCCATGCTGGCCCCCCTTCCTCCACAAGGAAGAAACTTTTTATTCCTGAAAAGTAGGATAGTTTGATGTATCTTGAATTGTGCGTATCAGTGCACTAAAAGTTTTGTTTCCTCAAAGGAAATACTGACCAGGAATTCTGTCCCAGTTTTTTATATTTGTCAGATGATTTTTCCTCTTTGTGAAATTAATTATGATTTTTCATGTTTTAATTGTATTTCTTGGTCAGTAGAACTTTGTTTTAATTTACATTCACTTTCTCAGTGCCGAGACAAGAAAATTTGGTTCACTGAAAAAATCATCCAGCAATAAGATTGCCAGTACTGCTGCAAATGAATCATCACCAAATCCATCGTCTAGCCTTGATCGGAAATATCTTCGCTTTCTTGGAGCACCACCACAGCCTGTTCCAACAGCACGATTCAGAAGTTACCGACGTGTAGTTCCTGCAGCACCACAGCGACGACCTGTCACTAGTCAAGCAGGTTAGTTGCATTTGCTTTAAGTGCAAACATTTTAGATTAGGCTGTTATGAATGTGAGTTGAAAAATACAAATTATTGTAACCTATAAGGTTTGATGGAGATTTGTGGCATCAGTTCTTGTCACAAAGGGGCCAAAATTGTCATCCCTGTGAACATTCAGGAATTGGCGAAATTTGAGATTGACACACACTACCGTTAAGTCAGCCACTTAGTTAGTCAGCCAGACAGCCAGTGAACAAATGAACTTCATCACATTGTCAGTTGTGATTGTATGACGTCCGCAGCTTGTGGTCGTGTGGTCGCATTCTCGCTTCCCGTTCCCGGGTTCGATTCCCGGCGGGGTCAGGGATTTTCTCTGCCTCGTGATGACTGGGTGTTGTGTGATGTCCTTAGGTTAGTTAGGTTTAAGTAGTTCTAAGTTCTAGGGGACTGATGACCATAGATGTCAAGTCCCATAGTGCTCAGAGCCATTTGAACCATTTTTGATTGTATGACAACAATAACTACTGGTCATGTAATTGTAAAACAGTTTTAATTTATTTTCTTGTACATGCAGCTAGTTTCAGTGTATCTCATGTTATGACTGAAGTTGTGAGTAATTGTGTTTGTTGTACAGGTATCCAATGAGGTAAGTAATTATAACTTTTTATTATGATTTGGTTATGTACAGAAGAAACGCAAAAATCTGTAGCCATTGTTAAAAATAATTTTTCCCTCTCTCTGTGACTCATTTTTATGTAAAAGAATTTAATTTGTGTGATCGTAAGTTGGATTTACTGACTCTGAAGTATGTGTAAGTGGCATAGTTACATTACTCACAAGCAAAGTACCAAAAGCAAGTGCAGAGTGATTTAAGTAGGAAGTACACAACCAAATCAATGGACAGACAAAGGCTTAAAACTCTGTCAGAGTACCATTAACCCAGAAAAAATCCGGATAAATGCAAGTGAGACTTGCACACCAAGAGTACCATACAAACTTAATTTTGTATTGTTACATAATTATGTATATAGGTAGTTCATGTATCCCAGCAATTGAGAATCTCGATGATACTTGTCTGTTATCGATATTGGTTCTGGCAAGGTATCGGTCCTGGGAATTCCAAGACTTTCCAGAATATTTTAATTTCAAGTTTTAAGTGCATATTTTGTGTAATTTCACATCTGTTATGGTAATTTTTCATTTATTTAAGTTTTGGAGTTATATTAACATGCTGTGTTTATTAACTGTCAATTGCATTTATTTCACTTATTTTGATACTTGAAAACTTAATCATCAAAATCTATAGTGTACTTCCTGATAACCTCAAATCATGAAATTTGGTAAGAATGAAGGTTTCCTAATACATACAAGTAAAGCAGAAAGTCCAAACATTGTTAATTACGTCTCCAAGGGACCATAGACCTCAGGAAGTGATATATTTGATACGTCTACCCAATTGTAAGCATGAGAGGCACCACAGGACATTTTAATTTCCACTGTCCTGGATATGGTTTGATGGCATCCTTTACAAAGTATACACGTTTCAATCAATTCCACAGAGTGAAATACAGTGACATGCGATAGGAGAATGCTGTGTGAAGAGGTGTGGCACTGCACTTTGGCACACTTACGACCAAATAACATGTCTTACATTTCCCCGAACACATATGTTAAATGCATCAGACTCTTCAGAAAGATGTGCGCTACAAAATGAACATATTTTTGAAAATTCTTTTTTTTTTTTTTCTTTTTTTAATTTTTGACATCCTTAGCATGGAGAGCTGCATCAAACCAGTCTCTGGACTGAAGACCACAACAACAACAACAACATCTCAAACACTCGAGGGAGTGGCAGTGTATTGCCCTGATACGGAAATATTGTAGATCCGGGGCTGATGCGCAGAGCAGTCTGAGTTACAGTGGGGAATTGCGTCGTCTCCACGAGACCCGTGCTTTGCTGTTTCCTTTTCGTGTACTGCTCTCATGTCAAATGAAAATAAAACAGATTTCTGTGGCTGGGGGCTGTCAAGTGAATTAAAATACATTCACACAATTATGGAGGGCTAAAATGTGTTGTGAGTTGCAGATTTTATTTTATTTCCACCTTTGACAGTCAATAGTTAGTTGCCTTGCAGAAAAATGAAGTTCTTTTTGTCGGTTTGCTAAAGAAATTTTCCTTTATTAATCTTTTCCGCTGAGGCATACAATATACTTGAAACGAAGTGTTTAATTCCACACACTATTTGTTGCATTTCAAGTGCACGTTTTCAACAACTAGCACGTATGTCATTATGCCATAATAAAGAACCAAACATGAGATAACATAGTACTGGTACTCCAAGAAAATTTACATCCCGAAAACTACATTGAAAAGCTTAATATCAGGTCATGGCCTGCTTCACTGGGAATCTGGACATATGAATGTGCACTTTAAATATACCCTTTAAATGTGCACATTTTAGTATGGGTCACAAAATTGCAATGCACTTGGAGTGTCCTCTGCCGACATTGTGGCTGTGCAAGCGCTGTGATGCCTGTCATCTGGCGCACTCTTGCAACTGCAAAAACGAACCTATTTCTAACAGGTCACGGGAAAATATTCCAAATGGTGGTTTGAAAAGCGTTACTATAAAAGTAAATTTCCTTTTACTCAAGTTGAGCTATGTGCGAGTGTGTACGATGAATTTCTTAAATCACAGAGCATTTGACTCTCATTTAAAAATCAACTCTTTGATGCTGAGCCATTTAGATGAATTTCGAGCCCAGATGATCACACATTTATGTCATTATTAAAAATTTTACTGACACATTTGCGTGATATATCTTAAACTGTAATACGCGCATACAGGACCAACATTATATGTGAAATCTTAGCTTCTCTTGCAGCGTATTAATCTTACAGACCAATATTATATGTGAAAGCTTTACTTTTCGTGTAGCAACACTATTAGCTTTTTCTGTTTGTGTGTTTGCGCTACTTAACAGTGATGTTGCTATTGGCTGACTACGTCGAGTGTCCTAAGTTCTGAATACCCGCTTTCATCAGCTGGTGAGATCACATGACATGAGCTATGCCTGGGTTACAAAGCGCATTACAATCTCGATTTCATTGCTTCGGAAAGTAACATGCGGTGTTTGGTGGAATTCAGATTTATACTTCCGTAGTACGAAAATGTGCAGCGTACATGGTGCAGCACATTAAAGATCTTTCCAAATCGTGCTTTTTTCCCTTGTATTTCGTTTTCTAAACCGCCGGGAAATTCTACGCCGTATATAAAGCCATAACCATTCAAAGGACTGATAAGTTATACAGTTCTGAGAGAAAATACACTGTCAGTTAACAGGGAAAAAGTATGTTTTCACCCGGGAGAAAGTGTATTTTTAATCAGAAAATCCGGGAATTTTTTTTCCTTGTCCGCATATACACCCTGACAAAGCTGCATATAGATTCCGTGGTTCTCCCACACACACTTACTAACACATCTACTTTCTACATCTACATGTACATACATACTCCACAAACCACCATACGGTGCGTGGTGGAGGGTTCCTCATATTTTCTTCCTGCGACGAATTTTAAACCTGCACACACAAACGTGTGCTGCACAGTAGGTAGGATTTTACCATCCCACATTCATAACTAGAATATCGTGTGTTTGAGACGGTAGAAGGCTGAGTGGTTCTAGAATTTACACAGAAATTCTCAAATCACTACATATCCCCCCCAAGACCGAACACGAAATATTTCATACATAATCATTATTCACATAATATCAATCATAATAACATTTCATATCTTTACAGTATACACTTCTTACGTACGTTTATATACGTATCTTTCCTTTGAGTAACAATTTCTGTCCTTTCTTGCACAATCTTTTGCTTATTTTTTCTCTGCTCGTTTCTTCTTTTACTTTCTTATTATGACATGAGCATTTATTTGTTGGTTTAGTCAGCTTTGTTAATATTTAGTAATTGTGAGGACTCTTTTTCTTTTATTTATTTATTTGTTTGTTTATTTTTATTTATTTCCCCCACCCCCACCCCAATTGTGAATTTCGGGTGTTTAGGACACATGAGTAATCTTTTTCTCTATTCATATCTTTAGTACTATCTTTTTCCTGGTATGTACTACTTTCATTGTTTGTAGCTTGGAGGAACTCTGGGTGAAGTTAAAGTGTTCTTTTGACACTCATTTACTTCCACAAAACATAATAATGCTAGTTGTTCATAGAATTTACACTTTCCAGAATAATTCCTATAAAATTTGTGTCTTTTGTCACGATACTGTCCCCTTCTCCTAGGATCAGCACCTATTCCTTGCTTGTGGGTTGACGTTATGGGAGCACTAGCTCTTTCCATTCTGGCAGGTACGCCCCTTACAAAACATCTCTATTTTTTAGGCCACAGATCATCCTATCTCCACGTAGGTACATCTGCCCTTTATACTTAGTGAATGCCTTGTATGCCCCCCTAATCTTTTCTGAGTAGGCCTCATGGTTCGTTACCCTAATATACATTTTTATGTATACCATAATTAAGTGTCTTCTGACATAGCTATAAATCTATTTTAAACTTAGCAGTCATTCTTTAATATATCATTCTCTCCCTAAGAGTCCTCCTCTACTTATCAACTTCTATACTTTCAATAGAGATAACGCCCCACTATCCTTCAATTCGTCAGAGTTTTTATTGCACTGACGTAGCTTAATGACCAACCTGACTAATTCTACTCCTCCTTTAGTTTTCTTTGTTTGCTCATGTCTCTCTCGTATTTATCCAGTACTCATTACTACTTTATAGTTGTTCGTTATGTATGTGCACCTCTTCTTATGTATATTCAATCTAGAACCATCATAACTCCCCATATATGTGCCCATAATTCCCAATGTACACACCTTTTCCCCTACAGCACCGGTGGTTCTCACATCGTGACGGGCTTTGTCTTATATAATTTAATGTTTGTGTAGAAGTGTATGTATATTTGTGTATATTTGGATGTGTGTTCGTGTAGTCTGATTCTTCGGCCTTCTTATCTAAAGATAAGATGTAGGTTATTATTACACACGGAAATAAGGAAGGACTTCAGTGATAGAAGTTTATGAATATGGAAAGAGGGAAAAGATAGACAGGTCCTCAAGATGAGAAGTAAGAACCCATCTATATCACATCTCATAAAAGGTATAAAATACTCTATACAAAATAGAAAACTGTACACTTCGGTATAACAATTGTTCAGTTAGTCACATCATATTATACACTCCTGGAAATTGAAATAAGAACACCGTGAATTCATTGTCCCAGGAAGGGGAAACTTTATTGACACATTCCTGGGGTCAGATACATCACATGATCACACTGACAGAACCACAGGCACATAGACACAGGCAACAGAGCATGCACAATGTCGGCACTAGTACAGTGTATATCCACCTTTCGCAGCAATGCAGGCTGCTATTCTCCCATGGAGACGATCGTAGAGATGCTGGATGTAGTCCTGTGGAACGGCTTGCCATGCCATTTCCACCTGGCGCCTCAGTTGGACCAGCGTTCGTGCTGGACGTGCAGACCGCGTGAGACGACGCTTCATCCAGTCCCAAACATGCTCAATGGGGGACAGATCCGGAGATCTTGCTGGCCAGGGTAGTTGACTTACACCTTCTAGAGCACGTTGGGTGGCACGGGATACATGCGGACGTGCATTGCCCTGTTGGAACAGCAAGTTCCCTTGCTGGTCTAGGAATGGTAGAACGATGGGTTCGATGACGGTTTGGATGTACCGTGCACTATTCAGTGTCCCCTCGACGATCACCAGTGGTGTACGGCCAGTGTAGGAGATCGCTCCCCACACCATGATGCCGGGTGTTGGCCCTGTGTGCCTCGGTCGTATGCAGTCCTGATTGTGGCGCTCACCTGCACGGCGCCAAACACGCATACGACCATCATTGGCACCAAGGCAGAAGCGACTCTCATCGCTGAAGACGACACGTCTCCATTCGTCCCTCCATTCACGCCTGTCGCGACACCACTGGAGGCGGGCTGCACGATGTTGGGGCGTGAGCGGAAGACGGCCTAACGGTGTGCGGGACCGTAGACCAGCTTCATGGAGACGGTTGCGAATGGTCCTCGCCGATACCCCAGGAGCAACAGTGTCCCTAATTTTCTGGGAAGTGGCGGTGCGGTCCCCTACGGCACTGCGTAGGATCCTACAGTCTTGGCGTGCATCCGTGCGTCGCTGCGGTCCGGTCCCAGGTCGACGGGCACGCGCACCTTCCGCCGACCACTGGCGACAACATCGATGTACTGTGGAGACCTCACGCCCCACGTGTTGAGCAATTCGGCGGTACGTCCACCCAGCCACCCGCATGCCCACTATACGCCCTCGCTCAAAGTCCGTCAACTGCACATATGGTTCACGTCCACGCTGTCGCGGCATGCTGCCAGTGTTAAAGACTGCGATGGAGCTCCGTATGCCACGGCAAACTGGCTGACACTGACGGCGGCGGTGCACAAATGCTGCGCAGCTAGCGCCGTTCGACGGCCAACACCGCGGTTCCTGGTGTGTCCGCTGTGCCGTGCGTGTGATCATTGCTTGTACAGCACTCTCGCAGTGTCCGGAGCAAGTATGGTGGGTCTGACACACCGGTGTCAATGTGTTCTTTTTTCCATTTCCAGGAGTGTATTTTCCACAAACATAATACTCTATTAAATTTATTTCGTCTAGACATAACTTTCTTTCTTTCTTCTTCTTCTTCTTCTTCTTCTTTTCAAGTTGTTCTTTATTTTATGTTCGTATTCAGTTTTTTTAAGCATTAAGGTTATAGGATAATTTTAGATTTTAAAGGAATTCGGTACAGGAAAACTATTTTGGAAGAAACACAGAAAACAACTTGGGATCTGACGGTCGGCACTCTGCCCATTAATTCAGAGTGTTAATGTCCCTGGGGGATATACAATTTTACATCCTTTACGTTGTATTTCTCTTTTTCTAATACAGTTGTGGGATCTACTAAAAATAACGTCTTAGGATGGACCACTGTTTGTACTCGGGATGTTCCCTCATATTTTTGAAAAAAGTTGAGTCTCTTTCCTCAGAGTCAACTGGGAAGATGTTGTTTTATAAGAACCAGGGCATCGACTTGGTACTGAGGTTCCACAGCCTTTTCATGGCAGTATGCATGACATAATTTCCCAATTTCCTTCATTACCCGTTCACATGCATTTGATGACAGGTTATAAATGGATATTAACACTTGTCTAATACTTTCCCACACTAGGAATTCTCTAAATTCGTTGCCCACAAATTGTGGTCCGTTATCTGTAAGAAACCATTTTGGTTTACCTACTTCTAGAAAGTATTGTTGTAAACAGTGTATAACTGTCTGCATATTTGCTCGCTTAATAGGATATAGTTTAGCATATTTTGACCAGCATTCTATGATAACCAAATTATATTATACTCCTCCCTTTTTTTGTGGAACTGGTCCAAAGAAATCTGCTGCTGTAAGGTCATGTAATGGCTTGGGGATAATAGGATACATTCTGTACTTCACGTGAGTATTACTCTCTGGCAAATTTCACAGGTTCCAATCATAGATACTATTTTATGTCCTAGCTTCTTGAAATAATAAAATTTATCCATATAAGATATGCATTTTTTGATTCCGAAGTGTCCAAACCCTGTGTGAACATACCATATAAGTTCGTTTTCCATTATCTTCGGAAGACATAAACGCCAACACTGTGATGTTACACTGTCTCCCCAAAACAAGTTATGATCTACAATTTTCCATTTTCCCAATTGATTAGGAGGTAACGAGTCCTGGATACACATAGAAAATACACTCCTGGAAATTGAAATAAGAACACCGTGAATTCATTGTCCCAGGAAGGGGAAACTTTATTGACACATTCCTGGGGTCAGATACATCACATGATCACACTGACAGAACCACAGGCACATAGACACAGGCAACAGAGCATGCACAATGTCGGCACTAGTACAGTGTATATCCACATTTCGCAGCAATGCAGGCCGCTATTCTCCCATGGAGACGATCGTAGAGATGCTGGATGTAGTCCTGTGGAACGGCTTACCATGCCATTTCCACCTGGCGCCTCAGTTGGACCAGCGTTTGTGCTGGACGTGCAGACCGCGTGAGACGACGCTTCATCCAGTCCCAAACATGCTCAATGGGGGACAGATCCGGAGATCTTGCTGGCCAGGGTAGTTGACTTACACCTTCTAGAGCACGTTGGGTGGCACGGGATACATGCGGACGTGCATTGTCCTGTTGGAACAGCAAGTTCCCTTGCCGGTCTAGGAATGGTAGAACGATGGGTTCGATGACGGTTTGGATGTACCGTGCACTATTCAGTGTCCCCTCGACGATCACCAGTGGTGTACGGCCAGTGTAGGAGATCGCTCCCCACACCATGATGCCGGGTGTTGGCCCTGTGTGCCTCGGTCGTATGCAGTCCTGATTGTGGCGCTCACCTGCACGGCGCCAAACACGCATACGACCATCATTGGCACCAAGGCAGAAGCGACTCTCATCGCTGAAGATGACACGTCTCCATTCGTCCCTCCATTCACGCCTGTCGCGACACCACTGGAGGCGGGCTGCACGATGTTGGGGCGTGAGCGGAAGACGGCCTAACGGTGTGCGGGACCGTAGCCCAGCTTCATGGAGACGGTTGCGAATGGTCCTCGCCGATACCCCAGGAGCAACAGTGTCCCTAATTTTCTGGGAAGTGGCGGTGCGGTCCCCTACGGCACTGCGTAGGATCCTACGGTCTTGGCGTGCATCTGTGCGTCGCTGCGGTCCGGTCCCAGGTCGACGGGCACGTGCACCTTCCGCCGACCACTGGCGACAACATCGATGTACTGTGGAGACCTCACGCCCCACGTGTTGAGCAATTCGGCGGTACGTCCACCCGGCCACCCGCATGCCCACTATACGCCCTCGCTCAAAGTCCGTTAACTGCACATATGGTTCACGTCCACGCTGTCGCGGCATGCTGCCAGTGTTAAAGACTGCGATGGAGCTCCGTATGCCACGGCAAACTGGCTGACACTGACGGCGGCGGTGCACAAATGCTGCGCAGCTAGCGCCATTCGACGGCCAACACCGCGGTTCCTGGTGTGTCCGCTGTGCCGTGCGTGTGATCATTGCTTGTACAGCACTCTCGCAGTGTCCGGAGCAAGTATGGTGGGTCTGACACACCGGTGTCAATGTGTTCTTTTTTCCATTTCCAGGAGTGTATTTCTGTGAAATAAGGATCATGATGAATATTCTCTGTTATTCTTTGAACCATCTCTTGAGCACTGGCAGACCAGTATTTCTCTTTAAATTTCTTTTGAAAGTCCTCCCAAGAGGAAAAATTCTCAATATTTGCTGTGCCCCATTCTGAGGCTTCCACTAGGAGGTACCCCACTGCAAATTTGATATTCTTAGAATCTTCCTAATTTTTTGGTAATGCTTTGTTAAACCTTTTTAAGAAATGGGTCGGATGTACTTCTCCGTCAAGCTTAAATTTAGGGAATTGTCTACATAATCCTGTATTAGCTCTCCATTGTATATCAGTCACAGCTTCACTAGTTAATACAACACTAGGTGAAGATACACTTTCGTCTACTTTATCTTGGATGAGCTTAATCTCTTTCCACAGGTCGTCCATACCCTTCCTGGTATCATTAATTTCAGAAGAAGGAATAGGCAATACATTCCTGGATGTTATTCCCTCGGTAACTTTTCGATCTATAATTTCCCCAAATGTTCCTCCAAACTAATTACATTTATGATATCAGAGTTAGCTATTTTCTCTTTGAAATTTCTTTCTACATTATCTACTCGTGTACTGACACCTGTAATCTGCGATTGAATGACTGGAATTAACTCATTCTGCTTATCTACACAAGTATACAACTCATGCCTTACATCATTATACTTACTACTGTATACTTTTTCAAAAGGTCCTAACTTTTCAATAAGTTCCGATTCTACACTATTACATTTGTTCTCAATGCTAAGTTCTAACCTTTTTGACAAATCCTGAAGCGTATCATTCTGTTTCTGACTAAGGTTGGTAAACATATGATTTATGTGAGTAGTCAAAGAATTTGTCAACTCATTCTTTAAATCTACTTTTAAATTCTCTACTTTAGTACTTATAGTGTCAAACTCAGTCTTCAAAGCGTCCATGCCTTCGCACAGATTACTAAATTCTTCGCTTTGGCAGTCAACCTTGGCACTTAACAAACCTAAATTTATCATTAAATATTTAGAGTTTCCCTGTGCGCATTTAAATCTTCACTCTGGGTATTTAATTGACAATTTACGAAGCGTAGTTCTTTACTTAGTGTCACACTTTGAGCTTTGGTTAAATTTACCAACTCAGCCCAGTTAGGCACTTCTTTGCTAATTTTCATAGCCAAACCTATTTTGTTTCATGCTCACCCAGTGTAGAATTCTTGTAGTGTAGGTGAGCAGATGTGGAGGCAGGCCTGCACTGGTGAACAGCAGCTGGTGACGGCGGCATCGGGTGTACGTTGGTTTCCACGTCTGCATCCCCGCGACCTGTGTGAGAGCTGTATACTCCCCACACTGGGTCTTCTTGGTTGAAGCGTTCTATGCATATTTCTTCTTAGACAAATACGTCGAAATGTTCTTTGCTGTTTTATTGTTGTGAATTTTTCATGTCTTCACCATTTTTCATTCAGATTTTGCTCCATTAGATAATTGAACATATTCCAATGTCTCAGAGTAAATCCCTTGTCTTATTATGTTTGGTTGCTATGGCAACACACAACAGCTTCTTTTCTTGTTTTTTGACTGAAAATTCCTGTGTTTTTTGTCCTTTTACACAGGTCGCCACATTCTAGCGTTTTGACAACTTACAGTGTGAGTGTGGGTGTGGGGTATACTGATTTATTTCCCCAAACTACATTTCACTTCTTTACGAGATGACTTACTTGAGGTTTGCAGCCGCTCTTCTTTACTGGATAGCTGGCTGCTGGAAACTCTCTTGACTTCTTCTCCATCGAATAACGCTAGGTACAGGAACTTTCAATCCTCTTTCTACTAGTGAAATAAGTAGTGATACAAACTTTACATTTTGTCAATCAACGATGTATTTGACTTTCAAGCACACTAAAAATTCTCACTTTCAACATAATATGTAACTTCAGTAAGTCTCTCGTACAGTTATATGTTAGAAACAAATTGATTTACGTTCGAAAGAAAGTCTGCTTAAACACTACGACTGTCAGAAAAAGAGATTGAAAAAACATCTTGCCTCTAACAAGGCTGAGTCAAGAGTCTATAAGAGTACTTTTTCAAGTGTTCTTGTTTCACATAACAATAGTCAGTGTCACAATCAGCACAAAGCTGCATATAGATTCTTTGGTTCTTCCATACACAGTCACTAATACACATATGGATTGCCGAACAGGTACTTGTCGGTGCCATTTGACTTCTGCATATACTTTCTTCCCACAACTGATTTTAAACCTTCACACACAAACATGTGACATGCTGTAGGTAGGATTTTACCATCCCACACTCATATTTAGAATATTGTGTGTCCAAGACGGTAGAAGGCTCGGTGGTTCTAGAATTTACACAGAAATTCTCGAATCACTACCTCCTTCTGAGTTAGGCAGTGCGAGCGCACGCGCGTGGGCCCCCCCCCCCCCCCCCCCCCACACACACACACAAATACATCTCTTGCACACATGAAAACTGTCTCTGGGTGCCAGTGCCAGACTACGAGCAGCTGCTTATGATCCATCATGGATTTTACATTATTTGATTTTTAATACTTCATATAAATAGTGACTGAATTCAAAAATCTAAAATGCTGACATGATCTGCTCATTAAGAGGTGTAATGTTATGTGAAAAGTTCCACCACAGTAAAATAAGTTTTACAGTTACAAACTGTGTATACTACTTGAGACAGTGAAACTCATTGCACTAATACCCAGACTATGTTTATTTGGTATTAAAGAATGAGAGCACTTACTGGTGTGCAACAAACTTTATACATAGTTTTAAACCTTTATGAAACTTTTGCTCATTCACACCATCCACAAAATTATGAAAGGAAAATAGTTCCTCTTACTGTATAATCACTGTTCATGTAGTAAAACTGCCACACCATGCATGACACTTTAATTTATTTCTTTTTTGTTACAAACTGTATTTGCAATATATTTTGCAGACAGTGTCCACAAATAGCACTGAATGTACTTGCAAAATTATATCATTGTATGACACACAGTTCAGGAAATATGATGTTATAAACATCAAGAAGTGTGAAAAACTAGCTTTTGCATAAAATTGTGTGCAAATTACCCAGAGTGCACACATCCAATATTTGATGATAAAACCACTGACTTCTAATGAAATTTAAATATAATTTCAAACTTTCTCTAAACTTTTCCTTGCTTGCACATTAGCTCATTTGAAAGGTAGTCAGAAGTTTGAAGCTGTTTTATACACAGGAATTTGTTTCTTTAAAGAACTGGAAGTTTACTGATGATCAACTTGCTATACAACAATTACTGCTTCATCCAACAGGTCAGTGACCAGACAATGATCACATTACCAAAGAAATTGATAAAGCTGTTATGGATTACAGCATAGTGGGCATGTAGCCACACCCCACTCTCAAGGGAAGGCTTCAGGTGGTTTAATTTTGCTAATCTGTGGCTGAGAATAGGCAGAAAAATATTTCCACCCTCAATTAATGCCAGCAACAGACAAGAAGCTTTAATGCAAAGTAGTTTCATGCTCATCAAAAGCTGTTTGGATAAGTACCAAAACGGATATATGGTCAAACCCAACAAAAACTACTCATTAATAAGTTTTATGACCCATTGCATTCAAAGTGTAAACTATCTTAAAGTAGTGCTTGGCACAGCTGTTTTTCCCAAATGACCATACTGGCGCTTACATCTCAGACAAAGCACTAAAAGTCGCTGTAAAAAAAAAAAAAAAAAAAAAAAAAGCCATTTGAGTGGCTGATTTCGAATCATTGTGTTGTGTTGCTCATACACTGCAGTTACACATTATGTAGAGTTGAGGATTTGATTTGACCACATTTTGAAAAACATTGAATTTACCAAAACTCACAATTTTTCAAGATATTGAAACACATTAGAATAGTGTGTGCTTAATGCTGTAACATTTGAATGAGTCAGTGTATGACTAAAATCTATACTGTATTAAAAAAGGAACAATGCAAGAAAATCATCAGTGAAGACTGGAAAACTGGGATTCCATTATAGATATTAGTGTGTTGCATTGCTTTTACCGAGTCACGTTGGACATAACAGCAGGTACATGCTATATGTAGGTGGTGATGCTTAGTGGCAGTGAAAAATGGAAAATTAAACCCAACCGAAATTTCTCAGAGATCTACAATTAAAAATGGTGAAAATAGTGATCATCAAAATTATGCTGTTGGAGATAGAGAAAGACAGATTCATTAAAATCAGAGGTTGGGAGCTCCTAATACAGCTTCTTTGCTTTTCTCAGTTTACAGAAAGGGTATGTAATGTAAATACGATCTGAAAAGGCAGCCCGTGACCACCAAAAACAGCAATACAGATATTGCAAAAAAGTCATACATACGTACTGTCTGTGCCTTATTAATTGAAATAAACGTGTAGGGGGTTGTTTTTCAGTTGGTATATTAATTGCAGTTTGTAGTTACATCAGGTATCATTTGCCTCCATTTTATGTTTTTGTTTTTCATCTTGGTGATTTAAACTTAATAGAATTAACTGATTTTTGCACTCATTGTATGAAATGTATGCCTCTGAGCTCTTGAGAAATTTCTACAACTTGTAATGGTGATATGTTCGTTTGATGGGTATTATGTGGACACTAGTGTGAGTTTTAGGTGCGATGTGTTTTACATTATGGTTGCTTAAGGTAGCTTCATAGATCAGACAGAAATACTTCATTTATGACACTACAAACATCAGTAAGCAGTAGTGTGGTCTTCATTACCACATAATTTTTGTATTTCGTTTCGCTTTGAACTGTGTGTTGCTCATTGTGTTCATTTCTAATTTTGAAATGAGCAAAGAAACTAATCCTGATCCATCATGGAGTTGAGGATGACTCACATCATCAGAAGGAATTGGCAGTCTCTTTGACCATTTGCCAGTTCTGCTCATAAAGAAGCACAAATCATGGGTTTAGACTGCTAGTCCTGTGAGGAGGAGGCAAGGCTTGTTATCCAGTAGCACACCTCCCCCTTCAGACTGACAAAGTTCCCTTTTGTTTATACGCATGGTTGACTGCCAAGTCAAGATGTCACACTGTTAATCACAGAGCATGATAGCTTAAGGATTATGTTTTAGTACAGTAAGGATGAAAACAATAAATAGAAATGTAGAAAGTCAACCACTCACCTACAGGTGATTGATCTATAATGCAGAGATACATGTAAGAGCACAGAGGCTAAAGTAGCTGTAGGTTTACCTCTTTTTGTAGTGCTAGTACACATTGCCGCACACACAGAGACCTTGACGCAACCACCTACAGGTTTGATAACATTGTTTATGAGTGAACTGTTGCCTGTATCTAGTACCTAAAACTGCTTTGGGAAAACAACGAACTCTTAAATCATCATGTGGAATATTCAATTAAAGTCCATCTAATCATAAAGTGTGAAGACAATATTATTAAAAGGAACGTTTGCTACTCACCATTTACCGTATTTTGTGGGCTATAAGACACACCTTTTTCTTCGAAAAATTGTCTCCAAACGCCAGGTATATCTTATACTCGAAATTAGTGTTAAAAATGTCCATTGATTGCTAAAATTCCCACCACTCTTAAAAATGGCCATACATTTGATGCCACAGGAAACTTACCTCTATCTGACACCATTGGATTCAACTTTGAGCAGTGCACCTATGTGACGAACATGAGTTGCGAGGATTCACAAGCTTGCAAACACTGTTTCCCTTCTTCCTCGCCATCATAGACACAAAACACTGTCAATTTATGATGTATCATTGCAGTCTATGGCACCATTGAACTTGAGTTGAAAGTGATGTATGTTATTGGTAATAGTACAATATTTTTTATACTAGCTAGTTTTGTAATGGAAAAATGGCATTGGAATTAATACAAAAATTATTGAACTACACACTCTTAAGCTAGTGTTACAGTGGACTTTTAAAGAGTGGAGTTGGTTCATGCTAAAGGTTTATGAAGTGTCACAGACTTAGCACGCAAACAAAAACCAAAATACCTTAGGAAATGCACAAGAGTATGAAGAAAAATTATCATCTTTCCATTGCTTTATTGTTCAAAATTGAAAGAAAACCAGTATGGAACTGAGCCAAATAGTGAATATGGACGAGACTCCTCTGACACTTGATGTGCCTAGTAACAGAACTTTTGCCATGAAAGGTTCTAAAACTGTAGCTATAAAAGCAAGTGATTATGAAAAAATGCAATACACTGCAGTCCTTTCATGTTTTCTGACAGTACTAAACTTAATCCAATGATAATTTTCAAGCGCAAAACGATGTCAAAACCTTGTGAACTATTGACAGGTGGTGGTGTTCACATACATGACACTGGTTGGATGGCTGAGGATGGTATGAAATAATGGATTAATGGAGTGTGGGAGAGAAAGAATGGTGTTTTATTGAAGATCAGTTCTCTTCTTGTGCTAGATTAGTGTACCAGTCACTTCAAAAATGCTGTGAAAGAGAAATTGTGCAAGGGAAATACAGAGCTTGCTGTTATTCCATGAGGACTTATTTCACAATTGCAACCCCTTTGATGCCGTGATAAATAAACCATTGAAAGTGTATATGGGAGAGGACTGGCACAAATGGATGATCGATGAAACCCAACATGAATTCATGTGAAGGGAGCTGTAAAACGACCTACAACCAAACAAATGTGTCAGTGGATAAAACAGCCATGATCTGGAGTGAGAGGGAACATTATTTTTAAATCTTTCAAGAAGTGTGACATAAGTAACACTCTCAGTGACAGTGAAGACCATATTATATACAAAGAGGACAATGTTGATGACAGCGAGGAAGAAGAAGAAGAAGAAGAAGAAGAAGAAGCGGAAAGTCCAGATTTTCAGCAATTTTAAAGGTCAGTTCAGTTTTAAAAACTAAGAATTTTTTTTAGTCTGGCTTTGCAATCTAATAACAAAAATGGTAAAAATATTGTGTTTTTTTTTTTTTAAATTGCCTAAAGGTTAAGGTGCATCTTACAGGCCACATCATCTTACAGTCTGTTAAATACTGAAGTGGAGATGATATGCTCCAGACATGCACAGTAGAAAGATCACTAAACAAGCTTTTGGCCAGCCAGAGACTGCGATCATTTGTGTATGAGTTGCCTAATAGCTTTTCTTCCACCCCCATAACGCAGTGCTGTTTTCTTTTGTTACAATTTTCTAACACAATACTATACTCAGTGTCCATCCTTTTCTTTCTCTATTTTACATATTGCATTCCAAACCATGACACACGCTCTGACTTATGAGCCACTCAGTATCAACTGTCTCGCCCAAGCACAACTCGGGGACAGCTACATGACTGCACCGACTGTTGGTGCAGCATCCCATGTTCTACATTACTCCCACCAATGTCATTAATCCTAGACTTTCAAATTGATCACTCTTCCTGCACCGGCCGGCCAGAGTGGCCAAGCGGTTCTAGGCGCTACAGTCTGGAACCGCACGACCGCTACGGTCGCAGGTTCGAATCCTGCCTCGGGCATGGATGTGTGTGATGTCCTTACGTTAGTTAGGTTTAAGCAGTTCTAAGTTCTAGGGGACTGATGACCTGAGAAGTTGAGTCCCATAGTGCTCAGAGCCATTTGAACCAATCCCGCACCACTCTTGCATATTTTTATGCATTATTGTCTGTACCTTCCTGTCCAAATGAACTTACACCACATCCCAGCAACCACCAATGTGACATCCCCCCCCTGAGGTTTTCTCCTCTATTATTCCAGTTCGCACATACTAAACTCACCTAATCTAGTAACATCTGCTGCCCCTCTCTTCATAAATATCTGCCCACCAACCTGCAATTCACATCTTCAGGATTCTTCTGTAGCACCACATTTTGAAAGCTTCTGTTCTCTTCTTATCTAAACTATTTATCGTCTATGTTACACTTCCCATACATGGCTACACTCCATGCAAATACTTTCAGAAAATACTTCCTGACAGCTGACTCTACACTTGATGTTACCAGATTTCTCTTTTTCAGAAATGCTTTCCTTGCCATTGCCTGTCTACATTTTATATCCTCTCTACTTCAACCATCATCAGTTATTTTGCTCACCAAATAGCAAAACTCATCTTCTACTCTCATTTTCTAATTCCCTCAACATCACCTGATTTAATTTGGATACATTCCATTATCCTCATTTTGCTTTTGTTGATGTTCATCATATATCCTCCTTTCAAGACTATCCATTCTGTTCAACTGCTCTTCCAGGTCATTTTCTGTCTGTGACAGAATTGCAGTGTTCTCGGCAAACCTCAAAGTTTTTATTTCTTCTACATGTATTTTAATTCCTACTCCAGATTTTTCTTTTGATTCATTTACTGCTTGCTCAATATACAGCTTGAGTAACATTGGGGATAGGCTACAACCCTGTCTCACTCCCTTCCCAACCACTGCTTGCCTGTCATGCCCCTCAACTGTTATAACTGCAGTCTGGTATCTGTACAAATTGTAAATAGCCTTTCACTCCCTGTATTTTACCCTTGCCACCTTCAGAATTTGAAAGAGAGTATTCCAGTCAACATTGTCAAAAGCTTTCTCTAAGTCTACAAATGCTACAAACATAGGTTTGCCTTTCCTTAATCTTTCTTCTAAGATAAGTCGTAGGGTCAGAATTGCCTCGTGTGTTCGAACATTTCTAAGGAATCCAAACTGATCTTCCCCAAGGTCAGCTTCTACCAGTTTTTCCATTAGTCTGTAAAGAATTCATGTTAGTATTTTGCAGCCATGACTTATTAATCTAATAGTTCACTAATTTTCACAACAGTCAATGCCTGCTTCCTTTGGGATTGGAATTATTACATTCTTCTTGAAGTCTGAGGGTATTTTGCCTGTCTCATACATCTTGCCCACTGGATGGAAGAGTTTTGTCATGGCTGGCTCTCCCAAGGTTATCAGTAGTTCTAATGGAATGTTGTCTACTGCCGGAGCCTTTTTTCAACTTAAGTCTTTCAGAGCTCTATCAAATTCTTCATGCAGTATCATATCTCCCATTTCATCTACATCCTCTTCCATTTCCATAATATTTCCCTCAAGTACATCACCCTTGTATAGACCCTCTATGTAATCCTTCCGCATTTCTGCTTTCCCTTCTTTGCTTACCCACGGATTTCTACTAGCCCTCGTCTTTTTACCTACTTGATCCTCTGCTGCCTTCACTATTTCATCTCTCAAAGCTACCCATTCTTCTTCTACTGTATTTCTTTCCCCCTTTCTTGTCAATCGTTCCTTAATGCTCTCTCTGAAACTCTCTAGAAGCTCTGGTTCTTTCAGTTTATCCAGGTCCCATCTCCTTAAATTCTACCATTTTTGCAGTTTCATCAATTCATAATCAATAAATTGTGGTCAGAGTTCACATCTGCCCCTGGAAATGTCTTACAATCTAAAACCTGGTCCCGAAATCTCTGTGTTACCATAATATAGTCAATCTGAAACCTTCCAGTGTCTCTAGGTCTCTTCCATGCATACAATCTTCTTTCATGGTTCTTAAACCATATGTTAGCTATGATTAAATTATGCTTCGTGCAAAATTCCACCAGGCGGTTTCTGCTTTCACTCCTTTCTCTCAGTCTATACTCACCTATTACTTTCCCTTCTCTTCCTCCTCCCACTATCGAATCCCAGTCCCCCATGACTGTTAAAGTTTCGTCTCCCTTCAATGTGTGAATAATTTCTTTTATCGCATCGCACATTTCTTCAATCTCTTCATTATCTGCAGAAGTAGTTGGCATATAAACTTGTACTACTGTGGCAAGGTTGGGCTTTCTGTCTATCTTGGCTACAATAATGCGTTCACTAAGCCGTTCGTAGTGGCTTACCCGTGCTTCTACTTTTTTAAATTCATTATTGAACCTACTCCTGCATTACCCCTATTTGATTTTGTATTTATAACCCTGTATACACATGACCAGAAGTCTTGTTCCTCCTGCCACTGAACTTCACTACTTCCCAGTGTATCTAACTGTAACCTATCCATTTCCCTTTTTAAATTTTCTAATCTACCTGCCCAATTAAGGGATCTGACATTCCGTACTCTGATCCGTAGAACGCCAGTTTTCTTTCTCCTGGTAATGACATTCTCTTTAGTAGTCCCCACCCAGAGATCTGAATGGGGGACTATTTTACCTCCGTAATATTTTACCCTAGAGGACACCATCATCATTGAACCATACAGTAAAGCTGCATGCCCTCGGGAAAAATTAGGCCGTAGTTTCCCCTTGCTTTCATCCATTCACAGTAGCAGCACAGCAAGGCCATTTTGGTTAATGTTATAAGGCCAGATCAGTCAATCATCCAGACTGACACCCCGGCAAGTATTGAAAAGGCTGCTTGCCCCTCTCCAGGAACCACACGTTTGTCTGGCCTTTCAACAGATACCCCTCCATTTTGGTTTCACCTACAGTACAGCTATCTGTATCGCTAAGGCGCACAAGCCTCCCCACGAATGGCAAGGTCCATGGTTCATGGGAATGGGGTGGGGCAGTCCACATTAGAGTCTTTTTATAAATTTTTATCTTTGCTCACATTGTCTTTTCACATCAATTTCAGTTCATTGTCACCTTTCAGTGTAACCCTACTCACTCAAGTTTCATCTTGCTTCCCCTTACTTCATCCATTCCGTCCTTTTTCAGATTGAGTCAGGCCTTGGCACCCGTCAACAGTGGTCGTGTGTGTGAGAGAGTTGTATTTATGTGAAAGTGTGTGTGTGTGTTTTGTCTAATTCGGAAGAAGACCTTTGGACCAAAAGCGTACTTTTGTAGCAATCTTTTTGTTATGCCTGTCTGCAACTCAGCATCTCCACTGCATGGTTAGTAGCAGTCTATCCTTTTCATAATTTTCTCAAAATGTTTCTATGAATACAAAACATCTTGAAATTTACCTGTTTTTAAAGTTTTAGTGTTTATTGATTGTCAACATGTGAGTAATAAAAGAAGAAATAAAATAAAGAAAAAATAATTGTTTGCTTGCATTTTATCTTCACGATTTCTTTTTGCTTACTAAGTAAGCCATTGCACCTGGCAGTCTTCTGTGTCTCAGTCAAGTCCCTGCACGCTCCCGTAGACAGTGCTTTTCTCTCTGCCCAACCGTACCTTGCTATCCCTCCCCCTTCCCTTCCACTCAGTGTGACAGTTACGTTCTGGTCCAAGATGCCGGAGATGGTGGTCATGTGTGCATTTGGTGCAATTGCTTGGGTGAATGTTTCTTTCTGCTTTCTTTTCTTAAGAATGTTGTTGTTGTTGTGGTCTTCAGTCCTGAGACTGGTTTGATGCGGCTCTCCATGCTACTCTATCCTGTGCAAGCTTCTTCATCTCCCAGTACCTACTGCAACCTACATCCTTCTGAATCTGCTTAGTGTATTCATCTCTTGGTCTCCCCCTACGATTTTTACCCTCTGCACTGCCCTCCAATACTAATTTGGTGATCCCTTGATGTCTCAGAACATGTCCTACCAACCAATCCCTTCTTCTGGTCAAGTTGTGCCACAAACTTCTCTTCTCCCCAATCCTATTCAATACTTCCTCATTAGTTATGTGATCTACCCATCTAATCTTCAGCATTCTTCTGTAGCACCACATTTCGAAAGCTTCTATTCTCTTCTTGTCCAAACTATTTACCGTCCATGTTTCACTTCCATACATGGCTACACTCCATACAAATACTTTCAGAAATGACTTCCTGACACTGAAATCTATACTGAATGTTAACAAATTTCTCTTCTTCAGAAACGCTTTCCTTGCCATTGCCAGTCTACATTTGATATCCTCTCTACTTCGACCATCATCAGTTATTTTGCTCCCCAAATAGCAAAACTCCTTTACTACTTTAAGTGTCTCATTTTCTAATCTAATTCACTCAGCATCACCCGACTTAATTCGACTACATTCCATTATCCTCGTTTTGCTTTTGTTGATGTTCATGTTATATCCTCCTTTCAAGACACTATCCATTCTGTTCAACTGCTCTTCCAAGTCCTTTGCTGTCTCTGACAGAATTACAATGTCATCGGCAAACCTCAACATTTTTATTTCTTCTCCATGGATTTTAATACCTACTCCGAATTTTTCTTTTGTTTCCTTTACTGCTTGCTCAATATACAGATCGAATAACATCGGGGAGAGGCTACAACCCTGTCTTACTCCCTTCCCAACCACTGCTTCCCTTTCTTGTCCCTCGACTCTTATAACTGCCATCTGGTTTCTGTACAAATTGTAAATAGCCTTTCGCTCCCTGTATTTTACCCCTGCCACCTTTAGAATTTGAAAGAGAGTATTCCAGTCAACATTGTCAAAAGCTTTCTCTAAGTCTACAAATGCTAGAAATGTAGGTTTGCCTTTCCTTAATCTTTCTTCTAAGATAAGTCGTAAGGTCAGTATTGCCTCACGTGTTCCGGTATTTCTACGGAATCCAAGCTGATCTTCCCCAAGGTCGGCTTCTACTAGTTTTTCCATTCGTCTGTAAAGAATTCGAGTTAGTATTTTGCAGCTGTGACTTATTAAACTGATAGTTCGGTAATTTTCACATCTGTCAACACCTGCTTTCTTTGGGATTGGAATTATTATATTCTTCCTGAAGTCTGAGGGTATTTCGCCTGTTTCATACATCTTGCTCACCAGATGGTAGAGTTTTGTCAGGACTGGCTCTCCCAAGGCCGTCAGTAGTTCCAATGGAATGTTGTCTACTCCGGGGGCCTTGTTTCAACTCAGGTCTTTCAGTGCTCTGTCAAACTCTTCACGCAGTATCGTATCTCCCATTTCATCTTCATCTACATCCTCTTCCATTCCCATAATATTGTCCTCAAGTGCATCGCTCTTGTATAGACCCTCTATATACTCCTTCCACCTTTCTGCTTTCCCTTCTTTGCGTAGAACTGGGTTTCCATCTGAGCTCTTGATGTTCATACAAGTGGTTCTCTTATCTCCAAAGGTCTCTTGAATTTTCCTGTAGGCAGTATCTATCTTAACCCTAGTGAGATAAGCCTCTACATCCTTACATTTGTCCTCTAGCCATGGCTGCTTAGCCATTTTGCACTTCCTGTCGACCTCATTTTTGAGACGTTTGTACTCCTTTTTGCCTACTTCATTTACTGCATTTTTATATTTTCTCCTTTCATCAATTAAATTCAATATTTCTTCTGTTACCCAAGGATTTCTACTAGCCCTCGTCTTTTTACCTACTTGATCCTCTGCTGCCTTCACTACTTCTTCCCTCAAAGCTACCCATTCTTCTTCTACTGTATTTCTTTCCCCGATTCCTGTCAATTGTTCCCTTATGCTCTCCCTGAAACTCTGTACAACCTCTGGTTCTTTCAGTTTATCCAGGTCCCATCTCCTTAAATTCCCACCTTTTTGCAGTTTCTTCAGTTTTAATCTACAGGTCATAACCAATAGATTGTGGTCAGAGTCCACATCTGCCCCTGGAAATGTCCTACAATTTAAAACCTGGTTCCTAAAGCTCTGTCTTACCATTATATAATCTATCTGATACCTTTTAGTATCTCCAGGGTTCTTCCATGTATACAACCTTCTATCATGATTCTTAATCCAAGTGTTAGCTATGATTAAGTTGTGCTCTGTGCAAAATTCTACCAGGTGGCTTCCTCTTTCATTTCTTAGCCCCAATCCATATTCACCTACTACGTTTCCTTCTCTCCCTTTTCCTACACTCGAATTCCAGTCACCCATGACTATTAAATTTTCGTCTCCCTTCACTATCTGAATAATTTCTTTTATTTCATCATACATTTCTTCAATTTCTTCGTCATCTGCAGAGCTAGTTGGCATATAAACTTGTACTACCGTAGTAGGCATGGGCTTCGTGTCTATCTTGGCCACAATAATGCGTTCACTATGCTGTTTGTAGTAGCTTACCCGCATTCCTATTTTCCTATTCATTATTAAACCTACTCCTGCATTACCCCTATTTGACTTTGTGTTTATAACCCTGTAGTCACCTGACCAGAAGTCTTGTTCCTCCTGCCACCGAACTTCACTAATTCCCACTTTATCTAACTTTAACCTATCCATTTCGCTTTTTAAATTTTCTAACCTACCTGCCCGATTAAGGGATCTGACATTCCACACTCCGATCCGTAGAACGCCAGTTTTCTTTCTCCTGATAACGACATCCTCTTGAGTAGTCCCCGCCCGGAGATCCGAATGGGGGACTATTTTACCTCCGGAATATTTTACCCAAGAGGACGCCATCATCATTTAATCATACAGTAAAAGCTGCATGCCCTCGGGAAAAATTACGGCCGTAGTTTCCCCTTGCTTTCAGCCATTCGCAGTACCAGCACAGAAAGGCCGTTTTGGTTAGTGTTACAAGGCCAGATCAGTCAATCATCCAGACTGTTGCCCTTGCAACTACTGAAAAGGCTGCTGCCCCTCTTCGGGAACAACACGTTTGTCTGGCCTCTCAACAGATACCCCTCCGTTGTGGTTGTACCTACGGTACAGCTATCTGTATCGCTGAGGCACGCAAGCCTCCCCACCAACGGCAAGGTCCATGGTTCATGGGGGGAGAATACCTTGGCCGAAAGTTAAATATGAACAGTCTTTTTGTTGTGCCCATGTGCAACTCTGCAGATTATCTTTACAGTGAGTAGCAGTCTGTCCTTTTTTTAATGTTGTTGATATTCCAACTTGGAGTTTCCATTGTTTCATCTTATTTTTAGATTCAGGCACATTACATTAACCAAGAAAGATTTTCCCCATCTCACTGACACATTATGGAGCTTGAAGATCATCACATTTAATCATTCTTAAGCAGGTAGTAGCATTTCATGCGGAAAGACACGTCAGGCTGTATAGAATCTATTGCATTTGCCAATTTATACTAAAACCAGTTGTTGTAAAGTACATGACCATGGCCTTTACCCATGGCACATGGGTGCTGTTAATCCTTTTGACTTGTAAGCATTGTAGGGACCGTTGAGACTGCTAAGTGGAACATCACAACTGGATACATGAATGCCGCATATATTAAAAGTGGAGTTACACCACAGTAAAGAAAGTGAAAGAAAGCTGAGGTTGTTGTATGGCCATATAAAAAAGTTGTACTTTCTCAGTACCTGTTGGGAAAGTATGCTAGAAATTTTCTGATTTTGAGAGCTGCACAAATCAGTGACATGAAGCATACATGCATAAACAGGAACAAACCGTTGAAAGTCCTCATTTTGTTAGGTACTGAAAAGCATCTTGGTGTACACCATTTTTATCGTTCTGTGTACATTCATGGTTTGACTGTGGATTCACATATTGGTCCATTTAGAGTTTCTTTGAAGTAACATTTACAATATACACACATTACAAGGTTTTGCAGCCTCTAACAAATATCACAGAATATATACTGAAGTGGCCCTACCTTCATTAAATAATACAAAAATATATTCACGTACACAGTTCATGCAAACAGAACTTTACAGTGTAAACAAGATGTGCAGTCGGCGCTGCTCAGTCGATCACCACTATCAGATGTATTGCTATCATGACAGTTGGAAATACTCTGGGAGAGCACATTCAAAGTTGAAGATGCCACTAGTACAAAGCAAGTTAAATGGAAAAATTCTTCACAGTCAAACCTGCAAAGTAGTTGTATATGTCTACCAGTTTATGAACAAAGAAGCTTTGTTACATGCTCCACTGAGACTACAATCCACATTGAAATGAGTGGATGAAGCAACTGGTGTTTCATTTGCTTCCATCTGGCAAACCAAGAGAGAACTGGAAAGAGTCCATGCTATTCTTGCTTGGTGTGTGTAATTCCACATCTTTTTAAGTTCCAGTGCATGTGTGTTGCCTTTGGTAATTAGTAAATTGCTTCAATTTTATTGTCAGTACTGTTAAGCATGTGTCCAGTCTCTTTGCGTGTTTGATTATGAAAGTCTCCTAAACATATTATACGTGGAAGATATCTCCAAAAAATTTGGTAGTAAAAAATAATCTGCAACTGCTAACTTTTTTCACGAGTAAATCACCCACTCTTGCAGATTCACGCAAATACTCTGCTAAGCTTTACACCCATAAACTTATTCGTAGACAGAGTCCGTATTCCATTTCATATATACTAGAATTTTGAAGAGGTGGTCCTCTCATAACCTATTATTAATGCTGTAGGGAAGTTCTTGTAGATTGTAAATACTGTAAGATAAATTGGAGACTGAAAAGCAGAAGCATTGAGTCATTGATAGACACATGCAAAACAAGGGAAACTTGATAGGGTTCGTAGTTCTCCATTGACGAGGTAGAGTATGCGCGCGTGCGCGCCCACACACACACACACACACACACACACACACACACACAGGTGCGGGTGCACACACATCCCAATGTCCCTGTATGGTGCTAGCATGTGTGTGTGTGTGTGTGTGTGTGTGTGTGTGTGTGTGCTGTAGCTTGTCAAGGATAACTCTAAAAGCTAGCAAGTTTTCCGTCTTTTGTTTGTGTGTATCAATGACTCTGCGTTTCTGCTTTTGAGTGCGTGGTCTCCGTTACTCCTAAAGTATTTATACCCTGTTGTTATCTTATTTCTTGACTCTTTGAGTCCATCAAATGGATTTATCTGTTTTGTTTCCATCTGCTCTTGATTGAAGAGAGGAGAGAGAAGATGATAGATACATATTGAATTGTCGAGTTAGAGACAAAAGCTCTACATAATGTATCCACGTAATTACATTTTTTAAAGAAAATCCATTTTATTTGATCCTCTCGTTGCTTATTTAGTGCATATCCATATACCTGATGTTAATACAAAAGAAAGAGTTCAAGGTTAGAAACTAAGCAAGCAGTCATAAAAATGCACTATACTACAGAGACTGAATTTGAGAGTAGGATTTCAAAACCGTAGGTAAATCCTTTAACACTCATAATTAAATACACATTGTTGTTACATAAATTGTTAATGGAGGCTGTCTTGTATTGCAGGCCATGCTCTTAGTGACTCTCCTGTCCGACCCCCACAACTTCACTCAAGCAATCCATCATTGCCAGCATTACCTCCTGACATGGCAGATTATCGGTTGGCTGCAGATTTGCTGCGAGAGTTTGGTCGTGGCCGTCAGGATACTTCAGGATTTGTCACCCTTGAGGAGTTCATGTTGTCACGGCAAGAAGAGGATAGGAGAGCACTTCGTGGGAGCCACAACTCGGAGCGTGAACGGTCTGAACATACCCAACAACCTTCACTGACATCAAGTAAGGAATGGGATGTACCTATATAATAGCCTACAGTAATGACAGAAGCTTTAGAATTGTGATTTGGTATTATTTCCAACAATACTGATTTTATTTGTGCAGTTGGTAGTACAGACATATTGCTTTGTCTTTCTTATGGGCACATAGCTTTTTCTTTTTTTTTTCCCCAAGATAATCTCTGTGAACAGAAATCTTACAAAAGTGATTTTACTCCCTTAATATTCTCATTTCATTTTTAATTTTTTTCTTTAACACAAAGGCAATCAAATATGGTACATCGTAGAGCTCTTTCATCAGTTCATAGGGAAAAGTTAATTAAAAAAAAACACAATACATAGTCATATAATTATCTAAGAATCAACATGTACTTTCACACTTAGTTCTCTAAGTAGCGACATTAACACTTATGAAAGCCGCAACACCAGGAAGTAGAAATGCAACTGAAGTAAATTTTATACCACTGAGAAAGTATGTAACAGTATGCAAATAATGACTACAAAATTGCACATGGTGTCTGGCTTTTAGTATGGTGTTAAGTTCTCACATGCTGCAATCAGAGCCTCTAAAAATTGTAATGTGGAAACAAAAAAGGCTTAGGTATATTCCTGGGGCATCTGCCTCCACTTGGTTTGCAGCAAAAATGTTTGTTGGAGGATCACATTCAGTGACACATGTCGTATGAACTTGTGGGAGAGAAAAGGAAGCAGTTGTACACACATGGGTGGCCATTGTTCTCTTGAAATATGGAAAATAAAATTTCCAAAGAAGCTATGGAATCTTGTACTTTCTAATGTAGCTGTATCAGCTCAAATTGCCCATTATCCCCAGGACTCAAGATCACATGTTGCATCTAATGGCGTCATAAATTATTGTACTAGGTATTTGTCCATTATGCTGCTTAACTATTGTAGATCTGTAGTCAAGGGACAGCTTCTTTGATCAGTAATCAAAACATCCTTGGTCCCAGATTCGAACCTCGCCACTGCTTACATTTTGAATAAAAAATCATCAGTAATGGCAGCCAAATACTTCCATCATAAGAAGTCACCCTCATTCTGCCAACGACCTTGTCAAAGAGGGTGGAGGAACGGATGAGGTTCAGAGCACTCTCTAGCCCTTGGGGTAGGAAACTGACCATAAAGGCAGAAGAACCAGCAAAGATCAATGGATGTGGATGCAGGAGGCAATGGAAACCACTGCATTAAAGATACAGTACATCATATGTATCCACAGAACATGTGGCCTGCAATTGATAAAGTGTCATGTTGATCTCTCCACTGGCATATCTCCAGGAGGAAACTGCCAAGAGAGAACAGTAAGAGTAGAAGACCAAGAATGAAGTGCTTGGATTAGAAAGGGTGTTAGACAAGGATGTAGTCTTTCACCCCTTCTGTTCAATCTATACATTGTAGAATCAATGAAAGGTTCAAGAGTGGAATTAAAATGCAAGATGAAAGGACTTCAAGGATAAGACTCACTGATAATGTTACTATCCTTAGTGAAAGTGAAGAAGTAGTACAAGATCTACTAAATGGAATGAACATTCTGCTGAGCACGGAATATGGCTCAAGACCAAAAGAGAAAAGTAATGAGAAGTACCAGAAACAAGAACAGTGAGAAACTTAACATCAGGATTGGTGATCACGAAGTAGATGAAGTTAAGGAATTCTGCTACCTAGGCAGGAAAATAACCCACGACAGACGGTGCAAGGAGGAAATCAAAAGCAGACTAGCACGGACAAAAAGGGCATTCTTAGCCAAGAGAAGTCTACTAGTATCAAACATAGACCTAAATCAGAGGAAAAACTTTCTGAGAGTGTGTGTTTGGAGCACAACATTGTATGATAGTGAAATGAAGGCAACAGGAAAACCAGAAGAGAAGAGAATGGAAGTGTTTGAGATACGGTTCTATAGAAGAATCTTGAAAATTAGATCACTTATAAGGTAAGGAATGAGAAGGTTCCCTGCAGAATTGGCAAGGAAAGGAATATATGGAAAACATGGACAAAAAAAAAAAAAAAAAAAAAAAAAAAAAAAAAAAAAAAAAAAAAAAA
The DNA here is from genome assembly GCF_021461395.2 of Schistocerca americana. Taxonomy (NCBI): domain Eukaryota; kingdom Metazoa; phylum Arthropoda; class Insecta; order Orthoptera; family Acrididae; genus Schistocerca; species Schistocerca americana. The sequence goes on from NC_060126.1 coordinate 124,287,328, forward strand.
AAAGACGGGATGGTAGGACATCTGTTAAGACATCAGGGAATAACGTCTATAATATTAGGAGGAGCTGTAGAGGGTAAAAACAGTATAGGAAGACAGAGATTTGAATACATCTGACAAATAATTGAAGATGTAGTTTGCGAGTGCTACTCTGAGATGTAGTAGTTTGCACAGGAGAGGAAAAAACTGCTGTATTTGTAGTCACTATACAAGCATCATTAGTGATTACATCGCAGTAGGGTAAGTTGAGGCAGGACTGTTTTGCAAACACACATTCCGCAACTCCACAACCCCTTCTATGATATACATGTACCTATTGCAGCATGAGACATTTATGATTCATAGGCAGTGGAAGTCAATGAAATGGCAAGTGTATCATCATTCATCATTTCCACCCACCCCAGATGCCATTGAGCTGTCAACACGACAGCTTTCTTGTAGCCATATATATAAGAAGGTAGTCATCCAATGATGTAATCACATTGTGTGTCCTAATGTCTACTTGTCGCAGCATACGACTATCTCCTATCTACAGTTTCCACAAATGTACCGTTGTCATCTTATCGGTGTGCCCAGTATGAGTCAGATTTTGCTGTATGATGTATCCATTACCTAGAGCGTGAGCACACACTCGTATTGGAATTCATTTGCCTACTGGTATTTCACTCTTCAATATCAACAAGGCACATTGACAGTTGCTGGATTTCAACCTCGTGCTTGGCTCTACAAAAGATCTTTTAAAGCTAAAAACAGCAGGTTTGTATGGCCTCACACTTGGGTTGTAACAAGTCAACAGCCAAATGCAACATTGCATCTCGGAGATGTGATGAATACATGAGGAACCTTCAACTCAACTACTTGGATAAGTCAGCAGTAATGGAACATAGCATCTTAGAGGAAGACACATTCAACTTTAAAGACACAGAGGTGCTGCGTTATGCCAGGAGTTTCTAGCATTCTATAATAAAAGAGTGAGTGCTTGAAAATTCAGTAAATAGGAGCAGCGGCCTCCATCTGAACTTCAATTGGGATGACATATTCCAAAAAAAAATTGACAGATTGGAGCACCAACAACAGTCAAGACCAACTGGTGACCCTGGCACTCAGTTTGGGGCCACTGCCCATTATCTCCCCTCCACCACCTGTGACACTCATTTCTGAGTACTCACAGTATGCAAATCTGGTGTGTTTCCAGGAGATGAAAGATGTGACCCAAAACAGATAGCTGGATCTGACAGGACCCAGGCACTTTGCCAGAATATGACAAATAAGAAACTTACTGAAATGCTTCTATGAAAGGTTGACATTACTCGGCTAATTTCTCAAGAAGAAAGTGCATAAACATTTAGTAAACAAATAATACATTGCTATAATCATATTCTGGATGTGATTCATAACATACTTGTGATGATGAGCAACAGACTAAAAAAAAAGCAGCAGTGTGGTAAAAAGCAGGGAAATTGAGAAATTGTTATGAAATAATAAGTTAAAATGAAAATGGATAGAATTGTGACCACTTGGCTCAGTTAACATATCAAGTGCACAGTGTGTGAAATGTAACTAAGGAGGAAACAATAAAATCCGTAAATGCAACTACCAATACAGCAAAGCTGCTTCATCTTTTATCTGTAAGATGTAAATGCAAAATCAGTATGATGCAGAAAGATTCCAATAGCATCGGTCAATTAGAAATGAAATCTGGCTAAAGGGAGAGGAGGAGAGATTTTTAATAATAAATGGTTGTACGAAAGACTGGGTACTGCCAAGAGGAATGTGAAATGCAATTTCACGTGGGACCCAAATGATTGAAAAACTCAACGGGTCCTCCCATTTACTTCTACATCTGTACTCAGCAAATACCTGTGAGGTGCTTGTCAGAGGGTACACCCCATTGCCAAGTTATTAGGGTTTCTTCCTATTCCATTCATGTATGGAGTTCAAGGAGAATGATTGTTTGAATGGCTCTGTGTGTGCAGTAATTATTGTAATGTGATCCTCACGATCCCTATGTGACCAATACGTAGGGGGTTGTAGTATATTCCTAGAGTAATCATTTAAAGCCAGTTCTTGAAACTTTGTTAACGGACTTTTTCGTGGTAGTTCAAGAGTGTTCCAGTTCAGTTCCTTCACTATCTCCATGATACTCTCACACAGGTTAAACAAACCTGTGACCATTCATACTGCCCTTCTCTGTGTGTGTTTAACATCCCCTGTTAATCCTGTAATACAGGCCCTTCTTCAGCAATATTCTAGGACCACTTGAACAAGTGATTTGTAAGCAACCTCCTTTGTAGACTGATTGCACTTCCCCAGTCTTCTACCAATAAAGTGAACGCTACCACCTGCTTTACCCACAACTGAACCTATGTGATCATTCCATTTAGTACCCCTATAAAGTGTTACACCCAGGTTAGCCAATGCCAGCCATGACTGATTGATATTATAGTCATAGGATATTACTTTTTTTTTTAATATATGTATCCTGGGAGCGGAGGGACTTGCCTTTGGGGGAGGGGGTTCCTCATTACCTTAGCCAGCTTCATCCTGACCCACAACTTCTTCACTTTTGAAGGCCAGGCATACCAACAATTAAAGGGAACAGCCATGGGTACCAGGATGGCTCCCTCGTACGCCAACCTATTCATGGGTCGCTTAGAGGAAGCCTTCTTGGTTACCCAGGCCTGCCAACCCAAAGTTTGGTACAGATTTATTGATGACATCTTCATGATCTGGACTCACAGTGAAGAAGAACTCCAGAATTTCCTCTCCAACCTCAACTCCTTTGGTTCCATCAGATTCACCTGGTCCTACTCCAAATCCCACAGCACTTTCCTTGACGTTGATCTCCATCTGACCAAAGGCCAGCTTCACACGTCTGTCCACATCAAACCCACCAACAAGCAACTGTACCTCCATTATGACAGCTGCCACCCATTCCACATCAAACGGTCCCTTCCCTACCACCTAGGTCTTCGTGACAAACGAATCTGCTCCAGTCCGGAATCCCTGAACCATTACACCAATAACCTGACAACAGCTTTCGCATCCCGCAACTACCCTCCCGACCTGGTACAGAAGCAAATAACCAGAGCCACTTCCTCATCCCCTCAAACCCAGAACCCCCCACAGAAGAACCACAAAAGTGCCCCACTTGTGACAGGATACTTTCCGGGACTGGACCAGACTCTGAATGTGGCTCTCCAGCAGTGATACGACTTCCTCAAATCCTGCCCTGAAATGAGATCCATCCTTCATGAAATCCTCCCCACTCCACCAAGCGTGTCTTTCCGCCATCCACCTAACCTTCGTAACCTGTTAGTTCATCCCTATGAAATCCCCAAACCACCTTCCCTACCCTCTGGCTCCTACCCTTGTAACCGCCCCCAGTGTAAAACCTGTCCCATGCACCCTCCCACCACCACCTACTCCAGTCCTGTAACCCGGAAGGTGTACACGATCAAAGGCAGAGCCACGTGTGAAAGCACCCACGTGATTTACCAACTGACCTGCCTACACTGTGACGCATTCTATGTGGGAATGAGCAGCAACAAACTGTCCATTCGCATGAATGGACTCAGGCAGACAGTGTTTGTTGGTGATGAAGATCACCCTGTGGCTAAACATGCCTTGGTGCACGGCCAGCACATCTTGGCAAAGTGTTACACCGTCCGGGTTATCTGGATACTTCCCACTAACACCAACCTATCCGAACTCCGGAGATGGGAATATATATATAATAGAGGGAAACATTCCACGTGGGAAAAATTTATCAAAAAACAAAGATGATGTGACTTACCAAACGAAAGCGCTGGCAGGTCGAAAGACACACAAACAAACACGAACATACACACAAAATTCAAGCTTTCGCAACAAACTGTTGCCTCATCAGGAAAGAGGGAAGGAGAGGGAAAGACGAAAGGATGTGGGTTTTAAGGGAGAGGGTAAGGAGTCATTCCAATCCCGGGAGCGGAAAGACTTACCTTAGGGGGGAAAAAGAACAGGTATACACTCGCGCGCACACACATACATATCCATCCGCACGTACACAGACACAAGCAGACATTTGTAAAGGCAAAGAGTGGCCCACACTAGGTTTACCCTATTGCTTCCCCCTAGCTCCACCAGAGAGCCCTGTGGCATTCTGCAACAATCTTAGATCTTGTTGTAGGAGTTGCCAATGATTTCAGGGCTGCCTGGCTGTTTGAAGAGATGTAGATGCTACAGTCATTGTAGCATCTACACATATTCTCCTTCACACATGCCCTGATTGCAGTTATTTCGGCTTAGAATACAGAGGCCAGTTTTCCTAGAGAGATGATGCCCTCCAGTCTTCGCTGAACCCTGTACACCCCTGCCCTAACTCCTTGGTCTGAATTCAACCCATCAGTGAACCAAACTATGTCCCTTGTACGGTGTCGAACTGTTTTTTTTTTTTTTTTTTTCCACTGCTTCCTGCTTCCAATTATTATATTATAAGGGTTGTTGAAGCAGTTGGGAGTTGTTATACTAGTCGGCAGGCATTTCCCCAGCTATTCCTATATTTATCTCACTCACTATGTTAGTGTGTGATTCTGGATATCTGAAAGAGACCCAGTTTTTGTCAGTTTTAAGTCTGCATGCCCCAGCTGCTGCCTCCATCTTGACCCAGTGGTGTAGTGGAGGCATGTCCAGCATGGCTTCCATTCCAGTGTCTGGTGTGCTGCTAATTCCGCCTGCTATGGCTAAGCAGGCCAGTCTCTGCACCTTAGCAAGCTCCTTAGCTGCAACCCACTGTTCTACCTTCTTCCACCGCACTATGGCCCCTTAGGAAATCACATGTCTAACCACTGTGGCGTATATCCAGTGCATACCCCTGGGGCTTAGGCCCCAGTATTTGTCACAAGCCTTTCTGGTACTCACTAGAATACTTTTTACCTTGGAGCAGATGCTCTTAATGTGAGGGGTCCACGTCTACTTCCTGTCTCCCCAGGCAGCGACTCAGGGCAGCAGAGGCCCCTTTACTATGCTGCAGATTAATCTGCAGCACCTCCAGTCTCCATCTTGCTGCCATCTTTGAGGTCTTTGAGAATCCTGATGATAACCTGCAAGAACTCTAAAAACAGTTTCAGGTCCTGTTCCCACATTGCCTTTAGAGACTTCTCTCCGACCTCCACCACCAGGGTTTGTCCTTCCAGTACAACCTTCTGGTTGACCACTCTCCAGTCTTCAGTCTTCTGTCAAGACTTTTGGCTTCTTGGCCCCTATTTTCTCGAACAGTCTTAGAAGAGACTTCATTAAGGATCTTCGGCACCCATATTGACACCTTTGTGGTCTTACAGAGCCTCCCTGCTGTCTTGACCAGCAGCTTCGCCTCTTCCCAAGGGGATATCATGGGCACCTTGTCCTTAAGCCACTCCACCGTGTGCCCTCCCTCGCAGACAAAAATGAGGGCACCACAATCTAGATAGACCCTCCTAAAGTTGAGTCCTGGGCCAGCGTACCCCCCCCCCCCCCCCATCTTTTCAAAGAGGGCCATCTGTACCAATTCCTCCTGCTGCCAGTGGATAGCCTAGCTGGATAACTGCCATCCTAAAAACTGAGACTGCAGTACGGTAGGTTTGTTTCCCCATTTCTTGCCTCTGTTTTTTCTGGACTCACTTATCCAGGGAGGAGGTAGTCTTAGAGTCCCCCCGTTATCCTCTTGCTACCCGTCTTTGATGTTGTTGGGGTCTGCATATCCCCTTCAAGTTGAGACAGATTTTTCCTGGGGGTCTTAGATTCAAGTCTCTTTAATTCCCACCACTTGTCTTTAGAAAACAGTTCTTTCCATTCCTATTTCCTCTGTTCTCTGAGTAGTTTCCTCCTCTGGCCCGCAGACAAGGCTTTGATCTTAATCTGGTCTAACTTTTCGGTTACAGGTTCCATTTCTGCCTCAGGTCTAGACCCAGATTCAGTAGCGGAAATGCCTCCCATCGGTCCTGACCCCGATGTTTGGATGTCTGAATCTCAATTTATTTTCTTTAATCATGTCCATATTGGTCCCACGACATTTGGGGATCTACATGGTCCACACCACAAATACCCCACACTGTGTAAGGCTACTTACTCAGGGAGGTCGCCCAGTATCCCTGAGGCTCCATCCATCTTCCCATGTGCCTCGCACCCCTCGGAGTGGATCACATCACACCTTGGGTTGGGAAAAGGAATTGGGTAGGACTAGGAGCAGGTAGGGAAGATGGGACGTTGTGGGACACTCTTAGTCTGATCCATCGGCTGAGGCCTTTTCGGCAGTAGTTCCTCTACCTTCAGCATAGCCCTCAGCTTCACGCAGATACGCAAGCCTCTCCACCCGCACAGACAGTGCTTCATCAAGGTAGTATCCCCTGGAGAGGACATCGCTCTTTGTAAATATCATACACCTCTGTATTGTGCCGAATCCTCCATTTTTTTCACTCTCATTATCGTAAACTGGTCCAAAAATCTGCCGAAGGACTTTCATTTCAAATATCATCACTCTGTTCAGATCTTGCTTGGTTGTACGCCAGGTGGCACATCCATATAGTACTACAGGCTGCAGGAGTGTTTTGTAGGTGTTTATTTTGAAATATCTTGACAAACTTCTGGTTTTGAGGAGAGCATTAAGGCCGTGATAACAGCAATTACCTACCTGTAGTCTTGCTTGTATTTCCATTTTACTGGGCCTGTAGTCTTGCCTGTATTTCCATATTACTGGATGGTTCATCTCTGAATGCTGTGCCCAGATATTTGAACTCCCAGACTGGACCTTCAGTTGTCTGTAAGGGTGGAAGTGGTTCTTGAGTTTCGTTATGTCTATGGTGTAGAACCATTGTCACAATTGATTTGAAGTCCAATTTTCCTCACTGTTATTTCCAGAATGTCAGCTATTTCCCGTAATTCTTCTTGCAACCCAGACAGTAGCACTATATCATCAGCATATCCGAGGTACTTGATGTTCACATCCCCAGTCTTGGACTCCTGTGAGTTCACTAGATGACATATCTCGCATTACCTTCTCTAATGTGAGATTGAGAAGAACAGGTGATAGTCAATCACCCTGCTGTAGCCAAGTTTTTATTTTGAATGTTTCAGTCACTTTATTTCCAATTTTTACCTTTGCTGTAGTATCCATCAGGCAGGCCTTCGTGAGGCTTACTAGTTTCTTGACAAAATTGAACTCTTCCCGACACTTGAGCATACTTTCCCGATGAAAGCAAGCATATGCTTTTCTGAAGTCAACAAACAGTATGTGTAGTTCTTGGCCAAACTCCCACCATTTTTCTACGATCTGGCGTAAGACAAAGATTTGATTGATAGTATATCTTCTGTGATGAAATCCTCCTTGATATTCTCCAATAATGGTGTATGCCAACGGTTGAATTCAATATATAAGATAGTTTGAGAAGATCTATAACAAATTTCTCTAAAATTGATTTTATAAGTTTATTCGCTTTGCATGTTTTGTGTAATGATTGGTTGATCACTAATCTTGTAATTAAATATCACGAATTTTTGTCATGGTTTTTAGGCTTACCATGCTTTTTTAATCATTTAAAATGAACTACCACTAAATACCAAGATGAGTAACAGCATGTACATCGCTATTTTCACCTTACTTTATACATGACTAGAAAAAGCTAACACCGCCATCAGGGAGTTACAAGGCTTACGTGAGAGTCTGAGAAAACAATATTCAAAAGAATCATCGCTCCCCCTTGTGTCTTTCCCACTTAGGTTGTAATTTTTCCATGCATACATTTAAATTTTCAAATTTTTGTGTTAACTTCCCCTATCTATTCTTCACATGTTAGTGGGTACAGTATTTTTGACCTCTTATATTTCTTGGTAACATCTTCAATGTGCGCGTGTGTGTGTGTGTGTGTGTGTGTGTGTGTGTGTGTGTGTGTGGTGTTATTATTATTAGTGGCTGTTAACCACGTAAAAGTTTATTGTGTTACTCAACTTGCTGCTGTGTAATAATGGCTCGATGAAGTTATATAATACCAATTGAGCTTTGAGGGAAGTTGAGTTGAAAAAGTGTTGAAAAATAATAAGTTGCCCTTTCTTTCTTTCTTTCCGATCTACTTAACTATCTTTCAGAGTTTTCCAGCAACCCACAATACAGAGCTTTTGAAATTTGAGAATGGAGTGATAAGTTTCATGCAACTGATGACTTCTCATTATTTTCAAATGTACTTTCCATAATAGTGATAAGAATAGTCATTGAAACAAATGATTAGAAATTTCCCTTTTGTGTAATCCTCAGCCTTGCTTGTATGTAAATCTTCTAATGTCTTGTGCATAGTTGTATGATGTTGATGGGAGAAGAGTATCAGTTCCCTAAACTGATATTCGTGACATTGAAAACAATTTTGTAATGATTTGTGCAGAACACAAACAACTTATTTGCAGAACATGATTATTTTGGATGCATAAAGATATAAGAATCTATGAAAGTACTCTCGTATTTGAAATTTCTTATCTACTTATTGTCTGTATGGAATGATAGTCTAGATGTGTAACGTACATCACACATATTAAAATTTTCCGTAGATACTGTATGAAAAATTTGATTTTAAAATAACACAAGCCCTTACCGAAGTACCACCACAGTGTACTATATGTTTATTTCATTATATAGCAGGTAGCAGTAGGCAGTGTGGATCTTCTAGTCGGAATTTATCAGCCACGCCTGAGCCAGCTGAAAGAAACAGTAGCCAAACATCACAACTAGCCTTGAACATAAGTACAAACAGTTCACGTCTGTGCTTCCCAAACAACAGGGAAGATGGATCAAACCAGCGTGACAGGTATGTGTTACTATCCTGGATGATAAATGCTTGTGACTTAAATTAAATATGTAACCATATTTAACTTGTCGTCAGTTTGCAAAACTGAGACTAACCTGTTTGAATTATTTCCTTCTCAAGAGAAAGACAGGGTTAGATGGGGAAAAACGGACTATAGGAAAGAAAAAGAAAAGTTAATCAAAGTAATGGAGTTACTAACCAGATCTGATTTGTAAGTAACAAGCTGGAGAAGGGTCACAGAAACAAGTTTTGAAAGATAATTGTATAATTAGAAAGAAAGAATTGTATTGGAGACGAAGAAAAATTTTGATTAAATAATTGAGAGGAACTGCACAAGGCTAAAACCAAATTAATGGATAGCTTGAAACTGTAGATAAGTTGTAATTGATATTTTCATTTATGCCACACGGTTTTATTAATCCAAGCAGCTGAAGATGAAATAAATGAATAAAACAGTGAACAGAAAGTTAGTGTCAGGAAATAAACTGTCATGTTCAGTGGGAAATTAATAGCCTTTTCCTATGGAATGAATGATTGATAAGACAACACTGATTCTGAAAACACAAGTGTAAGTACAGTTTTGTGGTATTACCTTATACTGTTATTAATCTGTTGAAACATTCCAAATGTGATTGAACATAGAGAAAATGCTTCCCTGAAAGTAGTTTTCAACATTAAGGAAGACATGCATTCTAGCAGCATGCTCCCATATGCTGCGTATGTTTCTATACTAGTGTTACTCAAGGAGAGAGAAAATGTGAAATTTTGTAATGTGGCAACAGGTGGAGGTACAGTACTATATAAATCTGATTTCAAGGGCAAAGCAATCTTAGTGTGGTGTATTATAATAACTGAATGCCCAATCCACAAATCTCATGCCTAAGATAACCTGTCTATGAAATGAATTATGTGCACTGAAATTAAATGAATGGAATGACTGGGATGTAAACCATTTAGACATGCAGGATAATCTATGTATCTAATATGTAGTGACAATTGAAAATTTTGTTAGGCTGCAACTTGAGTTCAGGATTCGTACTTGTTGTGAGCGGCAGCTTTAACCATTAGGTTATCTGGTAATGCCTCCAAATTTAACTCGGAACTTTGTTAATTATGTCTCCAAACTACTGCCTGAGGCTTTTCACTGGTATGTGGGAAGGGGGGAGTGTGGCGATGGAGTTGATAAAGGACACCCAGTGCCAATATTCCAGTGGCACTGTTGCCACATATTCCAAAGGAAACCTCTGCTATTAGGAGAACTCTGGTGGTAGTGTTTGGAAATAGGAAGTGGAAACAACGATGGCGATGAAAGTTTAAGTTGGGCTTCGAGGTATGTTCAGATGGCCTGATAGTTAAGATGACTGTTTGTGATGTACATGAATTTAGAGTCTGAGTTCCAGCCTGCCACAGAGTTTCAACTATCAGTACATATTCACCACACGTAGTATTCAGCATATCTAAACAGTTTGCATCCTGTGCTGGTTGCACATAGTAGATTATCTACTGGATAATGTGTGTCAACCATCTGCAATTTTTTGGGTTACATGTATCATATACGTACAACTATTCATTGATGATTCATAGCAATTACAAGGACCAGATAATTCCACAAAGTTGTATCTAGGCAGTCCAAATACCATGGTTGCTCTGTATGAGTTACCTCTTAGATGTCTAATTCAAAGTCATTGACTTGTGTTAGAGCATGTAACCATTCAATCCTTGCCTTTCCTCGAGAAATTTTAATACTGTAGACCTTATATTTAATGGATCAGGGGCACAAAACAATCTAATACAAACAATTGAGAATATTCTTTTAGTACCTCTTATGAATGTTATGTGATATGATTTCAATGTTTACAGTTGCGTGACAATGATGACCAGCTTTTCAGCTTGCAGCATGTACGCCAGGAATTCCATTGTCTGCCTCTTTGTGACCTTAAGCAGATAAAACACAAACAAACACAGTATTTCATAACAGACACTATCTTAATACTAACATCCATTACCATGTATCGTAGTGAGCATGAGTCAGGGTATTCTGACCATCTGAGTAAATATCAGCACAGTCAAAATCAATCACTCATTTCATTTAAATGCATTTAATTCATTTCATAGAGTGTTATTTTTGGGGCTTGTAGAAGCAGAATGCAAACTAGATCTAAAATTAAATGATCAGAAAACAAAATACACGATAGAGCAAGGATGTTAAGAGGAAAGAGACAACCAATTGTATTTCATAATTGCCAAACATAAACTCACCCGTGCTGAACAGTTCAGATTTCTGGGCCCAAAGATGGGCGAACAAAATCAGTAACAAATATAAATTAAAATGCTAACAGAGCCTACTACTCCACTCATAAACTTCTAAGGTCTAGGTTACTGACAATGAAAACAAAAATTAAGCTATATAACACAATTGTGAGACCAGTCTTAATATATGGAGCAGTAACATTGAGTTAAAATGAAATGGAGGAGCACCAGTTACAAGTATTTGAAAACAAAGATTATAAGAAAATCTTTGGTCCATACTATGATAATCAATTGCAAATGTTATTGGTATCAGTATCAGCCTGTGTAATAGGCAGCTCGATAAGATTTTGTAGGTGACATCCAGTAAGGCAATTCCTCTGTAGGTATCACAAACAAGTGGATTATTCTCCTTAAATATGGAGGACACAATCACAGTTTTCCAATCTGCAGGAATAGTTTCTGTCTTCCAAATTGTTTCTATTAACATCTGTATTTCTAATTCCAGTTGTGGGCCTCCATTCATTTATAACTCAGCATATATCAGGTCTTCGCCACAAGCCTTGTTGTTCTTCAATTTCTTTATTGCTTGCTGTATTTCATTTACTGATGGGGTAATATCAGCTTTATCAATTGTATCAGGTTCTTCCAATTTAAAGTAAGAGTGTGGGTCATTGCAGTTGAGAAATTGTGAAAAGTATGTCTTCCTTTTTTTTTTTTGTATGTCACTTTTGTTGGTCAATATTTTCCCATACTGTTCCTTTATGAACTGTTCCCTTTTACTGAATTTGCCTAAGGATTTTTTTTTTAATATATATTTTGATACATCTGCCTTGTTCTTTTGATTTTGGAAATCATCCTCTGCTTCTCTGATCATATTGTTATAGTATTCCTTTTTCTTCTGTCTTAGGGTTCTTTGCATTTCTTGGTGGAGTTTATAGTAGCTGTCCTTTGATGTCATATCGTCCCTTTCTTTAATCCATGCATTCCTCGCATTTCTTTTTTCCAGCACTTTTTTATGACACTTTATGTTAAACCAAATTTCATTAGGTCATTTTCTTTTACCTGTGATTTTGGAAGCATCATCTTGAATACAGCTCTTCAAGTGTCTCCATCTGCTTTCGACATCCTGTGGTTCTGTATTGGTCAGTCTCGGTTTTGTTAGATTGCTCTCAATTTCTTTTGTAAAATTTTCTTTTATATTTACTTTTGCCAGGTTTCCTATGTTATATCTTGTAATTTCTCCTCTATTTCTGTTTACTTTCCTTTTGAGTTTCACTTTCATTTTTGATATGATTAACATGTGGTCTATGCCACAATCTGCTCCCCTAAAGTTTCTGACACCTTTAATACTGTTTTAGAATAGTTTCTGGATAGCTACATGATCTATTTGATTGACTACCTTTCCATCTGGTGATATCCATGTTCCTAAATGAATGTGTTTATGTTAAAATTTTGTGCTGCTTATAGTGAAACCATTTGTAATTGCAAAGTTTATAAGTCGAACCCCATTATCTGAACTTTCCTCGTGTAAGCTAAAATTGCCGATGGTTGGCTTGTAGATTTCTTCCTTTCGTACTTTGGCATTAAAATCTCCTAACACTATTTTCACATTGTGCCTACTTACAGAGTTGTACTTTTGTTCCAGTTGGCTGTAGAATTCTTCCTTCGTGTTATCATCCTTATCTTCTGTAGGTGCATGTGTATTTAGAAATGTCGTGTCTAACCACTTTGTCTGAATAGTTATGTTGCTTATCCCTGATTGATTATTGTCATCAAAATTCCTCCTACGATCTTCCACTGAGGGCTTCACCCTCTCCACTTTATCAACATAATTTAAGAAATCACCAGTATTACTCCTAAGGGCAGGTACATGCAATTCTCTTCCTCATTACCACTCTCAAACTCTATTTCTTCATTGGGGCTAATATTATCCTCCTCTATTCTTTCTTTATTTAGCACATTGCCATCATTATCAATTATAAATTCAAATACCTCATCCTCACTACTGGATTTGTCACTGCTATCATCATTACCACTACTGTCCAAACCAGACCCACTGTCACTTTCATTGTCCTCCCATACATGGCTAATTAGTTGATCCTTGTTTCCAGGATTAGACCACAAAGCAAAACATCTGAATTCCTTATGTTCCCTTAAAAATTATCGTCCATTTTGACACTTTGCACATCCTGAGCAAAGCAATGCACTCTGTTTCATCACTTTAATTTTATTATAGTAATTTCGTCCTCCCTTTTTACAGGATGAACATTGCTACCCACACCATCATTAGACATCTCACTAGAATTAGACTCGTCTTACTACTATCATTTACATTACCGTTACCTGTGATTACAGCACATTTATATGCAAGTGGCTCTCCATCACTCCCTGCTCTAGTGTGAGCTAAAACTGGAGCATTATCTAGTTTAAGTGGTTGGGTCCAGAATTAAAATCATCTCCTCCGTTACTTTTACTCTAATTTCTCCTACCATTTCCGTGCCCTTCTGGCTATCCTCCATTCAACCATTCCTTGAATTTCTACTGTAATTAATCCTGTTCGTCCTATTTACCTGAAATTCTCTTCGTGATTGATTATTGTCATCAAAATTCCTCCTACGATCTTCCATTGAGGGCTTCACCCTCTCCACTTTAACAACATAATTCAAGAAATCAGTAATATTACGCCTAGAGGCAGGTACAAACAGTTCTCTAACTTTCTGAAGCAACTTAGTTTCTAAACTCATAATTATTGATTTGCTACCTAGCTCTTTGTCCAAATATTTCAGTTCATTTATCCAAAGCTGACAGAAACCTTTCACAGTACCCTTCCTAGAGTCAGATCTCTCCCCTCCCAAAAATTCACTTAAAATTCTGTGCTGCTTCACTTTGGACCAATATTCATCTAAAAATGCTTCCTCAAAGCTTTGACACAAAGTACAGCTATCAGCTACCTGAGATGCCCATCCATAGACCTCCCACAAATGACGGCAAATCATTAAATTATCTAATGAACTCCAGTGTATGCACTCCCTCATATGGTTCAAAATTATTAAATTTCTTACAACCAACAAATGAAGAACTTCTTTGGGACACTACATACTCTTATGCTTTAGATTTTACACCACTTCCATCTTTTTCTCCATTTCAGCCAATTTTGAATCTTCATTTTTATTTACTTTTACTAGCTTTTCCTCTACCACTACTGCACACTTGATTTCTACCTCTGTTTCTAAATCATTTGTAATCTGATCAATTTAGTTCTCAAGTTTAACCCTATTTTCAGCACAAAATTTCCTGGCAGCTTTGACTTTATCTTTACACTATTTCTCAAAAGCCTCCACCTTCCTACTATAGTCATCACAAGGCTTCTTTCTCTCTTCTACACATTTACTACTCATTAATTTCTCATTAGTATTATGTGCTACCTTTGTTATCTTTTCTTCACAGTCTTTAACTATAACCTCCACCTTCTTATTTAATTCTGAAAAATTGAGAGTTGGCTACCTTAATTTCTTCTTTAATTTCTTTCTTCAGTTCATCCTTTAAGCTAGTCATATCAGTTCTAATACTACTGTCTTCTTTCGTACACATACTACTCAGACTACTCATAATTTGCCTTAACATCTATTCCACTTTTCCGTCTGCCATAAACTTTTGTCTTTGCTGACTTTCACTACTAGGTTCCTCCCTCTTAACCTTAATGATTTCATCCACTTCAGTACTGTTTTCATCCATTTCGCTCACCTCACCATACAGTGTAGATGACACTTTTATCATACCATCTACAATACGACTTTTGTCCCCATCATTCAAAGTTACATTCAGGTCTGAATTATAACCACTATCATCTACAGAACCAGTCCCCATTAAGTGTTTCTGTTCATTTAAAAACTTAACCTCCACAGCTTTGTTATCAATTTTCACATCACTTCCCTGTTGTCTATTCTCCTCCATCACACTGTTATGTTTGTTAAGGCCGCTCATTATGTATCACTTAATATAAAACCGCTTTTGCTATGAAATTATGTTGTTCTTATTCACTTACCCGCTGCGGCATCTTGATTGCCATCTGTACAGCTGCTGCAAGTTGTAATTTTCTCGGTGAGGCGTCTTGTTTATTCCAGTCGGCTGTACTGATTGGCTGCTTCCATAGAACCCTCTCGCTGATTGGCTACTTTCCTACTGTGGCCATGAAACCCAAGCACTGATTGGCTGTTGCATCTCCTTCGTTAAAATCACTGCACTGTAAACACTCTTGAGTTCACTGTTCAAAGTTCGTGAATCCTTGTTTATTGTGCTCAGTTACAATAGTCCTCACTGGCACCATATGTGACGTTTGCCTGCTTTATTTCCTTGTTGATTGTCCTCGGTGTCGACGTACTGCGTTGCTATACTGGCTGAAAAATGGGGGTGGTGGAAGTTGAACACTACTTTAAATGATGTAGCTATCCAACAGTAAACTATTGTATCAGTATGTTGATGTTTGCTCACAACCTATTAATGAGACTTATCAAAGTTAACCAGTAGTGGACTTGCCATATAACTGTGTATTTTGGGGGGAGGGGGGTTGTGAACAGTGAAAGTAAAGAACTGTGAAACGCAAATGTGCACCTGTCGGCTACAGCACTTAAAGTAGTCTGTATTGAACTTCTACCCCCGATTTTTCGGCCAGTATAGCAATGCAGTATGTTGACACCGAGGACAATCAAAGGGGAAATAAAGCAGGCAAATGTCACACAGTATATCATCTCTCCTGCCTTCCAGACTTCACAGAAGTTATCCAGTGAAACTTGCAGGACTAGCACTCCCCTAAGGAAGGATATTTGGAGACATGACTCAGCCACAGCGTTGGGGGTTGTTTCCAGAATGAAATGTTTGCTCTGCAGCAGTGTGTGCACTGATTTGGAACTTCTGTGAAGTTTGGGATGTAGGAGACGAGATACTGGCGGAAGTAAAACCCTGAGGACGGGTTATTAGTCATGCTTAAATAGCTCTGTTAACAGAGCCCTTGCCCAGGAAAGACAAAGGTCCCGAGTTAGAGTCTCAATCTGGCATACAATTTTAATCTGCCAGTTAGTTTCATATCAGCATACACTTGGCTGCAGAGTGAAAATTTCATTCTGAAGAGTTATGTTAATGCCAGTGATATCCTAGCCTTACAAAATTTGTGGCCCCTTTTGGAATCTGAAACACTGCATTTAGAAGAGCAAGTCAGAGTGAACTTTTGCAGTGGCCAAGTCCTCAGTTCCTTGCTATTACGTTCTTGAGTCCATTTAACTGTAGGATTGTTGGTACCTTCAGTTCTATCCTGTCATGCCTGTATAAGGAGCTACCAAAGATAATTAGAAACCTCTGGCGAATTACCCTGCTTCATGTAGTTTGCCACTGTTGATTCCAAATTGTTGTTTGAAAAGAAGTGCACCCTAATATTGGAAAGAGTCTACAGTTTGTCACCACCAAGCTGAAACAGTTTGAAGGGGAGGTGTGTTAATGGATACTGAAGTACCTGAGACAGTGGCAGGAAATTTTGATTGTTGACATTTTATTTCACAGTATCATCAAACTTCAGAAAATACTTCACAGTATTCATTGTTGTAATACTGTGGGTTTTTTTGTATGTTATGTACTTTTTTGTTCATTTTACCAGTGGTGGACATTTAGCATAGACTATCTCCCATCTGCTGTTTAATAAATCGCAAAACTCAATAGGATGGAAATTTTTCTTGTAACAGTGCTGGATATGATTACGTTTGTAAATAAATTATGTGTTACACTAATTATAGTTTTATTTAACTCAGGCCAATTACTGCACTTCACTTACAATCTGATGAAAGAGTACTAAGATGTAAAGGTTGTTGGAATGTAATTGCTTGGAATTTTTTGATGGACTCATTCACTATATGTACCATTTCATATTCAGTTTTATAGAACTAAAATGGCTTTAGAAACATTCACAGTAATTCCCAATGTTATTTATGTGCCATAATGTGTGTTGATCATCATTGTTTGTTGTAATAATGCTATTGTAAATCCTGTCTGCAAAGAAGCTACACATTTGAGTATATGGAGATGTTTAGTAGCGTTGCTACATAAAAATAAAATGTGGTATTTTGTTTTCAGACATGGCCATTCTGAGAGAATTCGACTAACATCAATGAGACAAGGAGGAAGTGAAAGTAGTATTGGCAAGTCACAGCCAAGACCTCCTTTGAAGCCTGCGGCACAGTACCAGCCGCCACCAGCAGCAGTGGCAGCTGCATCCACCCTTGCGCCAGGCTTTGAGATGCACTTAGGTGAAAAGACACCGGAACAGCGGCGGCGTGTTGCAGATATCAGCCCCCCTCTTTCTTCAGCAACAGCAGCAGTGCCAGATCCAGGAAAGGTGAGTCGGTTGCTGATGGCCTTTTGCTGTCGGCTAGCCGAACGAGTCAAGAGTTCTCGTGTGCGCTGGCACCGTCTCATCAAAGGTGCTGTACATGGTGGAGGTATGGGCAGCACCAGTGGAAAGTCAGCTAGAGGTGGTTCTGAACCACAAAAGTGACCTTCTGAAACTTGTAACTTCATTGAATTTATTACATTCAATTTCAGTTGGGTTCAAAAGCTTTTTGTTGCTGTTTGAAGTCTACTGATTTCATGTAAGTCATTAAACTGTTCATGGTGTTAAAGTAGAGGGATGGGGGCAAGTAGGTAATGTAAAGGTCTTGTTTTTTAAACAAAGAAGCTGCTGCAAGTCATTGTCATTTGGGAGCAAAACAGACAGTTGAAAATTAAGGAAGGAAGCTAGATGTTGGTTTCTGTGAGGAGGTTAGTTTCCATGTCTGCTTAACACAGTATTGTTAATTAAAATAAATGTTGGGAGTATTTTAACTTATATTTAGATAATAGATTCAAAAACAATGTTCTGTATTTGTATGTCCCACATTCCTCAGCCATCCTTCCACATATATATAGTTTCCGTTTAGTGCTTCTTTGCGTTTGGTACATAGTGATGACACTGAGGTGCAAAAACATGCTCTTCTGGAAATTGATTTGTTGCAGTAATACATGGTAGAAAATTCTGTCCCCACAAATAAACATGTGTCATGACTTTTTGAATAAAAAGTATGTGTTAATCTTCTGGCACTGGTTGTGTTATGTTTGATTAATAGAGTTCATGAAGGATATTTGTACATAGCACTTTAACTATGTAATAATTGGAAGAGATACATTCTTCATTTGATTTGCAAGGCATAAGTTTCCTACCTGACATTGCAATGCATCCTCTTCTTCTGTTTGATTGGCATGTGGTACTATAACTATAAATATATGAACAATGCCACATTCCTTGGTACTCAGTGTTTGTGCAAGTTGTTTGCCACATAATGTCTTGGCCATATTTATCAGTTAGCAGTGGAGTTTTGTTGTTGATTATATTTTCAAATCTTCTACAATATAATCTAGAGGAATGATGTTCTTGAGGTAGAAATAAGATTAAAGCTTCTTTGAGATAAAGTGAAGGCTCAACAACATGTTTTTTACAGAGGTCCAATAATTACAGTTTGTGAAGGAAGTAAGCTTAGGATCAAGAGAATTAGTGTACCAGATTTATGTGCCAGAGATGTTAGTCATGGGGCTGAAATTTGGCAGTACATTGTATATTATCAAGCTGCAATATTACCATGTTGCAGTGCCGATTTCACAGTACTTCCCTTAATTCAGTTTCTCTAAACATTCCACTAAAGGTTTATTAGCCATATATGTTGGAGTACAAAATTAATGTTATGATAAATTGTTCTCTGATGAATTTCACACTTTTATAGCATGTTGTTCTTGCTGTGCATCTACTTGTTTGTTCACTACAGTTTCAGCTAACAACATCTAGTTAAACAGTTCGAAGTTATATTAGGTAAATTTAAATACGAAATGTGTGTTCCAAAAGCTTAAAGTTTGAGCTTCCTCCTCCTGTTCCTCCCTATCAAATGTGTTACAAGATTTATTCGTATTCCTTTATTAGACATATCACACCTTGACCTAGTGTTTGCAATGTACATTGTCTGGCTTGGAAGCTATTACCTTTTACCATGAAAAATACAGGTTGTGTGTTTCAAAAAAAAGAATTGACTGTAACCAAAAGTTACTAAATGCACATTTACAGAGTATATCACAAGAAAAAAGAAACATTTCTTGTAATTAAAAAACAGTGAATATCTTTTTTTCATGTACAATAATGTTCTCTTTCAACAATTTTTAAATAGGCATTGTTTCATTGTGTATGTACAACAACATTTTTCAGATTGCCAACATTTAAGAACTTTATTGAAACTGTAACTATAATAACTGTGTGCTAAGAGAGTCACAATACGTTTCTAAATTGTATTATAAATGTGTAAGTTTACGTAAGTCATTCTTGGATGTTTTTCATCACTCTTTTTTTAATACAATTTGTGTCAGTTTGTGATGCTCTAAAATGTCTTTTGGTCAGAGTTCATCTACCAGTTTCGCTCTTGCAGCTAGCTTGCATTTGAATGCAGGTTTTCTCTGTCATTTATCCTCTTCCTAGTGACATGTTTCTGTGTGCATTTTTCTTTCTTGCTCTATCCTTTCTGCAAGCTGCCATGTGTGACAACACACAACTCTGTCACAAGGGCTGTCTTTATTAGAGCTTTATAAAGTATCCTTTATGTACAGATGTATATGAGATGCATATACCATTTTCTTTTTTTTTTTTTTTTACACACAAATTTTATGTTTTATGTTTTTATTGTTTTTTCAGCCTACAATGGGGATCTCGATGCTTGGCAAAAAGCCGGGCCGCCGTGTGCCCCCCTCTCCCACTCCTGACTACCCTGGTCTAGAGTATCCCCCTGTGTTCGAGCCTGAGACGTATACGCTGAGCGACGCTAGCAGCCTGGCTCGCTCCCGTGCCAGGCAGCGTCCCCCCAAGTGAGATTCCCTCCTACACCCCATTTATTTGCACCAGTCAACTGTGGTACAAATCTGAACTAGCATTCCTTGTGTAGACATATCAAATTGGTCAGTCACCTTTAACGGGTGGGCACTTTAATTTACTTAATGATGAAACTGGGCTGTACTATTCCAACAAATTGTGATAGGTGTGACATATTTAAAAAATGTCATGGGACTAGGTGTCGTACAATTTGTTTGTGCATGTTGCATGCTTATTCAGCTGCTTCTGGACTTTTGCCTGACATCCAATTGAATAATTTTATTGCTGAGAATGAAGTAATTGTGCGCTTTCTTATAATACTCCAAAACACGTCCTCAGTAAAATTTCTGTAAGATGACTCACTTGATTTACAAGATTTTAATGACTGTAATTTTGCTTAATATTCAAGACTGGCAAAGGTGGTGATACACCCATATATTATATATAAAGAACAATGTAATTTTCTTACTTGGTCAGAATTTTCTGTTATGTATTTGTAGTTGTGGAGATACAGGGTACAGTTACACCTCAGTCTGGGAGAACTGAATTTCTGATAATTACTGCTATCTTTGTATACAAAGAGTAATTTATGTGAAACTGTGTAGTGATATTTTGGCTACATGTCTTACGTTGACTATTTAAATCAAATAGTTTATTGTACTTGTTGAGACATAGTTGTTATACAAACACAGTACTGCCCCACCATTCTTATCTGTAAATGTTTCAGTGTAATAATACTGGTACAGTAAAAGCAGAAGTTTGTAGTTTGAGAAGAGAGACGCAGATACGATCAGCATAAACTATACACAAGTAGCATAGTCCTGGCAAGAAAAATGATCAGTGAGACTGACAGAATTCCCAAACACACTAAAAATGGAATGGAGATGATTCCTTCAATAAAAATCTAAAGACTGGCAAAGTATGAACACATTAATGTGAGAATTATCTAAATATAAATTGTTGGGTCAGAAACTAGAAATGTGGAGTGCTGCATCATATCAGATTGAGGCTGTTCCCATCATTTGTGGTAAAATAAAACTGTCCATTGGCAAGTTTCAGAGTATAAGATGAATGCAGATTAAAAGATGAATTTCCAGTGTAACTAAATAAAATGTGAGGAGGAGGAATGGGTTGTACTTAGGTTTAGGGTTGCAAAGCAAGAAACTGGGACATGTACAGCTAAACAGTGGCATCAGAATTTGTCATTTCTCTGTACAGTGTGATCTGTAGTATATTAAGCACAGTTATTTTGTGAATTCTAATGATTGTATGGTATAAATTATTGTTGGACGCAACAAAGAGAGCCATACTTCATCACAAGTAATGAATCTCCATTGCTTGACTGTCATATGCGTCTCTTGTCTTTCAATTCATTTTGTGATAATGTATCAGCATACTTTTGTGCCAATGAGCACATTATCTTTTGACAACTAAATTTTCCGTAGCAGCTTTGAACAATTTAGTCTGTTCAAATTCTAGAAATTTCATTGAATAAATGAACTCTTTAAAGTTTTACTGCACATATAAATCTGCTTGGACACAAAAGTTGAATTTCAACAAGTATGCCTGTTACCATCATAAATGAAACATTTGGACATCGTGCCTATACTAAACATTTCCACCAATCTTACTGTCTCTTATATCGAGCAACTGTATCATTCACAATACTCCACAAATTATATGATTGTTGATCTCAAAGTCATTATGTATAAAGATGAATAGTGGTAAATGCATGAAAGTTTATACTCAGATGGCACATATAACAAAAGGACTTTGTGCTGTGCTATTTTGTATAAAAATAGAAGTCTTACTCATAAAATGTGTGCAATATCCCAAGAGAAATTTTGATAAAGATGTATTTGAAATACAAATTATCATGCCACAAGGTTCCATATGCGTAATAGTTTGCAAGTAGACAAATGGCAGATAAGTTGTACAAAATTAGATTTTGCGCCTCTTTCTGAACATACTTGGTTTCAGTTAATGATTTTGATACACATTATGAACTTGGCCACTTCCTCAGCACAGTTGAGGATAATTGAACTAAGGGTGCAAGTAAATTAAGTTTATTGCTACTTATCTCAACCTCACAAACAGAAGTACTTAGACCATCATGTACTGATGCAATATGGCTGTCACTTAGTTGTGTATCAGTTCTTCTGCTGGAAAGTAAATGGGTATTATATTCAGGCCAGTGAATATTATTGGAAACTTCTGCTTTTATGAATGTAGTTTTTACAAATACTGTGGCTGAACACTTCTGTTATCTCTCTAAAAATCTGAGAGACATTTAACAGTACTACATCTATTGTCATGTTGATGTGAACTAATTTCATCAGGTTATTCAGTTCAACATAGAAACAGTAGAAACTGTATGATGGGGCAATTGAAATGTTCATGTTGGTACTCTTACTGTTTGTCTTTTGTCAGGCTGCAGTAATGATTGATTGCTTGCCTGAGATGCTGATCATTATAGCTCTGTATAGCTCATTTACAAGCTTTTAAAGCAGCTTTAAGCATAGGACAGATCACTGGAAGGTGTACATTCAGAAACTTATGAAAATTATTGAAAAAGCTTCTAAATACACATTTTGTCTTGAGATTAATTTCAATTTAGTGCAGGCTGATCAAGAACAGTAAATAATAAGTCCCTATTCTGTGAGAAGGTACCAAAGTAAAATTTCAGGTATTGGTGTAAATAATGGAAGACATGGTTTTAATTCCATGAGAGTTAACTGCAAGCAAACATGTTAGTACTGCACAAGGAGGTATTCCTACCAGTTTTCATTATAACATCAGTTAAAATATTTCATAACAGATCAGCATCTCAGAAACCTCAGACATTCATTCAATGTTACTTATGTGAAACATTCGCATATTTATGTGAAACATTTGCAGACAACTTTTTATGAACAGTAATGCTTTCCCAGATATATATGTTTGCTTGTTTAAGAAAAGGCTCCACAATGATGTCCAAAATTGTCACACATATATTACAGATGATGGAAGCATTGAGCTTGCAAGTGTAATAGAATAAATTTTTAGTACTGTAAGACAAAACTGAATATTTTTTGTTAGTCAGAATGTAAGTTTATTTTATTGACATTCATCTTCTACATTTAAAGATCAACTTGTGCCATATTAAGAGAAAAGGGCACAATGTGGTATTGCATCACATTTATCATATGTGCAGCATTGCCCAGATTATAAAAACCTACACTTTGTTATTTTTATACAGAATCATAATGTCAGCCTTATAAAATGAAAACAGTGAAGAAATCCCACTTAATGAGAATATCCTAGTGGAATATGCTCTATGACAAAGGAAAAATGTCTAAGCTATGATGGTTGTTTCAGAAGGTCTTAGATAACAAGTTTATTGTGAAGCAGCACTTAAGCTGTATCCTCTACACGATTAATATTGCTCAGTGTTCTTGGGTGTTAGAACTTCAGTAATTCCAAAGAAGAGTTAAATAAGAAAAGTAGTGATGAAGAAATTAAAATGAAACTTTTTAATAAATGGTTTATGTGCCTACTTTTTGGTTTCTTTGCAATTGGCCATTTTCATAGCACTAAAAGGTGTAGGTTCCTCAGAGAAAAATATAGCCCTGTTGTGCAGCTTCTTTCGTCTCACAAAGAAGTACCCCCCTTAAAAACTAATAATGTTTAATAAATTTACAATAGGCCTACAGTAAAATTAGGAGGGTTTTTCCTTTACAGTATTGTAACTTTGTGCCAGATTGCCAGCAAGTTTTATTGTAGCTTTGCCAAAATCATTTTGCTTCCATCATTTGTGATTTTGAAGTTAACTCACATTATGCTTTAGAAATAATTGATAACAATTAGCCTGTACATTTCTAGCTGCCATGTTGTATGTTCTCTGGGAAATGGATTGTGGACAAAACAGTATCTTCTAAACATCAGGACATCCTTGATTAAAATATTCATAAAACTGTATTTTCTTTACTAACACATGTCTCAACAAGAAGCACTAAGCAGATTAATCAAAAGCTTCATTATGTAACAGATTTTTCATTGGTTTATAACGTTATTTTTTACTGCTTGTTTGTCAGATTTAACATTTCTCACTTCCCTTACATGAAAAAGATTCACATAAATGCCAATTAACGAGTAACATTGGATTTCTCCTAACCAAGATAGAGGCTAACATCACAATGTAAAGGAACTTTTGGATTTTACTTGCTACTCCAAATACCTCCAGGATCTCCTCCTAATTTTCATTGTCAAGATGACTGCACAGTTGAGTGCCCCAAAAACCAATAATCATCATCATTGTCAAGAGATCACATCTTCTAATATGTATCCAGTGGAAGCCTGTCTTTAACACCTTCAGTTGTCTTTCCTGTTTTCTTTTATCTGCTGTCCTAACCATTTTATGAATAACTGGAATTAGTTTGCTGAATAAGTATGTGTAATTCTTCTATAGTT
Source organism: Schistocerca americana (assembly GCF_021461395.2). Taxonomy (NCBI): domain Eukaryota; kingdom Metazoa; phylum Arthropoda; class Insecta; order Orthoptera; family Acrididae; genus Schistocerca; species Schistocerca americana. The sequence goes on from NC_060126.1 coordinate 124,311,757, forward strand.
CAAGAAATAAATTTTACACACCAGACTTTGATGTAGTTTGGCTGATGCATGTAACTCAGTTTTGCATGATTTTTCTGCACGATGGAATATGCTGGTAACTTTTGACTTGGCTTTTTTATTTCCAGAGTTATGCATGCTGTATTGATAAAGACTCTGGTGCACGTGAGAGCCAAATGTCAGAATAATTTTCCACCCTTCATCGTCCCCATTGCAGATGTCTTATGAATGTAAATCTACGATGTTAATTTTAAAATGACTGTAAGAATCAGAAATGTATAGATATATTTACACTATAATATTGTAAAAAAAAATTAAATAAATATGTTTTATTGTTTGAATTGTAAATGTTTAACCCACAATGACTATATTATGGTTGCACAGAAAGTATGTGTTTTGTTTCTTGTTATATATTGTGAAACTTTTACCTTAAATATGTATTGTGAAACCTTTACCTTATATATGCTTGCAAGCAATGTCACACTTGACATAGAAACCAGACGGTAACAGTGCTTGATGATCACTTGTGCATTACATTCACATTTTACATGCAGACACACAGCAACGTGTATTGGTGAAGAAAACATTGTGACAAACAATCTGAGCATCCAATGACAGGTAAGCTTATATTATAGAATTCGAGAACTGTTAGTTGAATGTTTATTTTCATATAAAGCTGTAGAACATCCGTGACAACAGATTTGTTGTCTTGCTTGACACTGAGTATGCCAAGTTTGAGCTCCTTGTATCACTAATACCATAACCAAGTTCTAGTTTGATTCATTAACTGTACAACAGAGCAGCTACTGCCATGATCACCCTTGCTTACCCAGTGTAGATATTTACAGTTTTGTTCCACTAGCAAAATCTGCACACAGATATGGAGTTTATAAAATTCCACACAACATAAGTCTATTTACAAAAGTCAATTTTTAGTGGGTAGCACACACCATTACCCTACCCCTCCTCAGGAACCATGTTTCTCTGACCTCTCAATATGTACCCCTCCATTGTGGTTGCATCAGTGGTGTGGCTATCTGTATCACCAAGGCACACAAGCCTGCCCACCAATGGCAAGGTCCATTGTTTTGGACAGGGCAGGGGGGGGGGGGGGGGGGTATAGGTTTAAAACAGTTCATTGAGATTTTCATAATAAAATAGGAAAATACATAGATCCACATCTAATTGATTATATTATGAAATCCTCAATGTACCATTTTAAATCTGTAACCTACATGTGCAAACAAAAAAATTGTGTAGTATTTCTGGACGCCCCGCGAAGACGCTTTGTAACTAAGGCAAAACTCTGGGTACACAACATAAAAGAAGAACTTAATGTGCAACATGCAAAAAGAATTTTTCTTATGAACTAATGTAATTTATATACAGCTTTTGCAAAAATGGCCAGCACATGAAACTTGTTAAAATGTCTATTGAGGGAAAGTATGTGCTCAGTGTGTTATGAGAACATTTGCAATTGTTCTTACCATGAGTAATGAATTTCCAGTTCTTGGACAGCTCATTTAACTGACAAAACAAATAGTGGAGATGGAAGTTAAATAGCAAATCATGAATGCACCAAAACATACCACATCTTGGAATCTCTCACTACTAAGTAAAATAAGGCTCAAGATATTTCAAAAGTACAATAGCTTCATTCTCTGTGGAACAGATAGCTCAACACAAATAGAGGAAGAAATACTTTAGTTTTTTAGTGTTTGGTTGAAGAAATCTCTTTGGGCAGGGCAAAATGAAAATGATTAGAAACAGGAAAAAACTAAGTGCTGTATTACTTGATGAGTCGGTCATACATTTTCCAAATAATTAAAATCAGAATAATGTACAAGGTAAGTAATTCATGTTTGCAACCATAAAAAGGTGGACTCCTTCAGGAAACTGAAGAACAATTCCGATGGATGTAGTGTTGTTGGCTACTGTCAATGTTTGACAAATAAGAAATATGTGGTGCAAAATAATTGCCAGTTGAATCATACTGGGTGTGAGAATTACATCAAAATGGTGTTATGGGTGTTTATTTCTCCCTGCCGGAGCCACAGTTTAGGATCGGAACCAAACTTGGACAACACTCCAGCACAACTTGTAGTATACAGCCTACTCTATCTGAAGTCTATATTCCTGTAAACCTATGAAGTCTATATTCCTGTAAACCTATCTTGTTACCTTCATCCAGAAACTCGACTCTCTTGATAGTGTGATATAAAGACAAGTTATTCAGATGCAGTGGACGCTAATAATATTTCTTGACGAAACACGTTTTAGTGTAGTTTATGCTGGTACTAGATCACAAAGAGCCATCAAACGTAACCAGAAGGTTAAACATGGTTTCCTTAAGTGTTCTATGCAATGTCAAGGAACCTTTAGAGCTGCGAGCATAAAAATAACTCACGAAAATGCAACACTGTTAAAATTTTTTCTTTCACCACAAAATTTATAACAGATCATCTACTATAAGAAAATTCATTTTACAGACTTACAACAGTATTACATATTCACAGGAATGCATCATGTGGTCATCAGCAATATAGTACTTGCATTGCAAAACAGTAATAAGGCAATCAAAACACAGGTGTATGTGTACTTACTTGATTTGGAGAGAAATTAAGAATTTTTCACATGCAAATCAATCTTTGGTTTGGTTGAAAACTCCCTTATAAATTAAACTTTGGGAAAATCTAGTACATCCATGGAGTTTCTTGTGATTTCCAGCGTGTTGGCCATGTCTCCTATGGCCATTGTTCTGTCTCTGCCAGCAGGGCCTCAATGCTCTCTGTTCCGGTGCATGTTGTAATGTTAGCCTCCAACACCTACACTTATGTTCTGTAATGTTAATTGTCACACAATTCACAGGTACAAGCCCTCATACAATCTAGATAATCTCTGGTAGAAGTGGCAAATAAAGTATGTATGTTTTTAATTTCTAGTATTCTGACTGACTTCCTAAGCTCATGCCAGACAGGAATGCACAGATCTTTGTATTACAATATGGAACCTCAGTTTGCACTCTTGACAATTATATCCATAGTTCATAGTCAAGCAATGTGAATTACAGTTCTTCTGAATGATTTTATTATGTTTAATGAATACCATTAAAGAACAGTACTAGCAGAGTAGGCCTGTATTCTGATACAGTATGGTACACTTGCGAGAGAAAATTCTCTCGGGATTCTAAAATGAAATCTAACTTTTGAATTTTACAGTTTACTGCACATTATATTCAATTTCCTTATTAGTGAATAAAGGTTTCTGCGTTCACGATTTGGCGCTTTCCGAAGAATCAGGTTGTATGTTGATACAATAATTAAGAGTAAATTTATTTCAGTTCGTGTATTGCAAATTATTTTCATTACATACCAAAACTGCCACAATAGTAGTAGTAGAAATTGTAAATCATATAGTAATCGATTCGCCAGTAACGTAAAGATTAACACCTAATAACATGGGACATATGGCAAGTAAGTGTCCGATTTCCGCGTGACTCAAAACTTAAGAACTAGCGATACGAGGATATAATAGCCAAATCACAGAACATCAATTTTGCACTCGAATTTTAATACGTGAGCAAGTGGTTACAGAATGTTCACGATACAATATCAACTAGACACTTCTAACAGCTGAGCAAATTATTAGCACGACGAAGATCAGTAAGATACACTGGTGTGCTTGATGCGAACAAGCTGAAGTAACAAAATCCATTTCTTCAGATTTAATTTTCTTAATTGTGCCCGCAAAGAAGTTCTGCGTAGAATGCAAGTCTTAATCGCGCAAGTAGTCTTTTGTTTCAGATTACTGCCAACTTTACAAATTATAGATAACAAAACCGGGTGCACTGTAGTTGCTATCTGAATGTCACGTTGCGCTGTTATGGAAATTGTGTTATGCAGTAATTCAACAGTGGGCGCTACTTACAACTCTTCGAGGAGGCAACTTACAGTAAAGACGCGAGTCATCTCTACTCGTACGAATGTAAGGTACGAAGAACAAATCAAATCTGTAGTTCCAGCACTGCGTGAGAAAAGTCGGAATTTGACCCCACAGCGACGCTACGTATTGGACGTAGAACAAAGTTTGACACCTACATATCGTTTAACACTGAGAATAATTTATGTAATCTGTTTTACATGAATACGATATTCCTATTTAATGACATGCCTGAACCTCAAGCTTTAGTTTCACAACACAGCTTGCTCTCACTGCGACATAATTCGCTAATGTTGGCAGAAAGACCTTCATCTAAAACTGTTGTGGGAGCTCGAAGGGCATAATTTATTGAGTTTTCTCTTCATACACTATGAAGCTGATCTGCACTTGATAATAGTATATCTTTTGACATAAATGGTTTCATTTCCCCAATGATCCGAGCAATCCCCAAATTGAGAGTCGTGACGAGTGATGCGTTTTGTACTTCAGTCGTGAAAAAAAACACTAGCATTATTTTATTATGATATTATCAATGCTCACATTGTTGTGCACAAACCTCGATTACAAAGCCATATCCTCTATTAAAGTTCAGAAATAAATAATTTCTGAAAGGTGGCAACACTTTCTTGTGCTACGCACTTAAGATATTTATTTAACATGTTTCGCGGTATGAAAAAAATAGAAACTCATAGGAATACTTATTAATTACATATACATGAGCGTTTTAACACGGGGAGGGAAACTTAAGGTAGTACTAACAGATTACTGCTAAGCCGAAATGTGCAGCTCAAATCTTGAAGGGGAAGTCCCGAATGACGAAAGGCATTGTGAGGTACGTGTTGGGGAATTTACTTACAGTGGCAGTTGCTGATCATAAAGGTCGAAACGTCCAGCAAAGTTGGTGTTGCGTGGAAGGTAGGCATATAATTCGTTCATTCTCCTGGTGTATCAGTGAATGATTTAAGCCTTTAGAAAATGGCAGGCATTCGTCGCACTTTACATCCTTACATGATAATGTACGTTACTGGTGTAAGTGTGAGTAAAGGGGTTTCTTTGTTAGAAGGTGCAGAAACACGTGCTGCTATGGTTATTGTTGCAGTGTAATATTTAGTGTGAAGTACTAACATTCACATAGAGCCATCCGTGAATTGTGTTATAATGTCAATTAATATTAGTACTCATAGCATTCATGTTCGAAAGAATAGTATCAACAACTCCTTCAGAACTATATTGCCGCAGAAACTAATTGTTATATAAATTGATATGCATATCTACTGTGTGACTTGCTATCGTCGCAGTACATTTTAGATTAGGAAGGTCCTGTCTACAACCAATGGTTAGTGCAAGGACTTTGTTCCTACATGTTAAGAAACCTGCTTTTCTGGCAATAGTTTGAGAATGTGGATAGACAAAATCATTGGTCTTATGTCGCGCACAACTTTCCTGCATAAACGGTAGATCATTTCTGGTCCAGATAAACTTATGAGTTGACTGCTTCTTTAATTTCATGTCCAGATTGTGTGGATTAGCCTGATTTTTATAGAACATTTAGCTTAAATTACGTTTTAGAAAACGAAGAAAAGGTAATCCAAATGGTACCAAACTACTGAAATGCTTGAAGCAAGAATAACGAGGTGAAGGAGTCCATAGGAAACTTAGAACTGGTCGAACGAAGTGATACCATATGTTCTATTGAAAGGACATGTATATACAAATCAATATGAAGTAGCTTCAGAATAAATGGATAGAGACTTGTTTAAGTAAAATGAAAATATGTTGGTCCCTGGCGACGGTCATATGTTGAGTATGTTGTAGTATTAAAATTTCCCATGGCATTGTATTTCTGTGACAACAGTTTTAGATACTTTATATGCATTTGCTTCCTGTAATATTTGTAATGGGGCTGATAACCTTGGCGTTGAGTGCCTGTAAGCTCCCAATGCTCCTACACACACTGCATTTCCTTTCATCTGACACCGAGATTATGTAGTTAATAGAATAATGGAGAAACTACAGCAACATTTATATATGTGTTTTTTCAGGAATCATCTTGCAATGATATTTTAACCTTTTTGTCAATATAATACAATGATAATAAACATCTCACAAAAGCATATACACAGAATATGTCAGTATGTTTTTATGAGGATAGGGCACATGGTTGGCTGTGGCCTTGCTGAAGTAGCCATCCTGGCATTTGCCCGATAGGATTTAGGAAACCCACAGAAAACCTAGATCAGGATGGCCAGACAGACAAATCCCATCTTCCCAAATATAAGGTCAGTGTGTTAATGACTGTATTGTGAATATGGCTTATAATTTTGTGCAGTTTCTTCATGTCTCTCAACATCATCACTGCAGATGCCATGAACATTCATTGGTGACTTTGCAACCATGATCATGCTGCTTGCCCTCACTTCAGTCCATTCTGAAAAATGACACCTGGCCTATAAATATGCTGCTGTGCCTCATGCACTTCACAATGTCCTCCCTTCTTTTTGTGTGGAGAATTTGAGCCAACATCCCCCTTAATGTGTAGCATTTTGATTTGACTAGAATGACAGGATGTTAAACGCCATGCACTCTCTTTGTAAAAACATTACATTATGATCATATCTCATAATGTTAAAGAGTGTTGTAGTTGTCCCCTTTCATTATTAACCCATAATCTTATTTGTACAAGTAGCCTAATTTATAATTTTGTTGTATATACAATACTTATGTAGTACATTACTTGTGAATTATGTTTCACGTTTGTTAAATATTTGTACTGTATCATTGTATTCTGTAATGGGAGGAGAAAAATGTGGAAAGAGCACTGGCCATAGCAAAAATATAAATATGTAGCCTACTACAGACATTACGAAATCCATATCTTTGTCATCAATTAATCATTTACTGTGTGCTAAAAGTGAAATTATGAGAATACAACTAAAATTTACCTTGAGCAATAATAAACAAGAAACACGTGAGGCCTTAATTGCGATAGCTCCGCATCTGCATTCTCCATATCTTGTTGTAGTTATATGTGAATATGAAATAGTGTTTCATTTTTCTTTGATGTGTTTGGAGAGTATTTATATTTGTGCATATTTACTCCAAATTCAAAACAAACCTTCCTAGCTAAAGTGTTAAAAATGGGGTCGTACCATTTTATCTTAGATCTGTTTCCTGTGGGAGAATCATGTACTCTCTCTCTCTCTCTCTCTCTCTCTCTCTCTCTCTCTCTCTCTCTCTCTCTCTCTACTTACACCCTTTCGTGTGAAGAAGTGTTTTTTTTTGTGTGGCAGACCAATCTGCAGCATAACCTGAAATCTTTAAGTTTTTTTATTGCTGTTGTTTGTACCATATTTAATAAATGCAGATATGAAGACATGCGAGCCAAATCCATTATTACCAGCACTGACTTTACATTTAGTACAGGTTTGTGTGTGGATAACAAAAGTCCTGGACTAAATTCAGAAAACCTGTTTTACATAATGTAGTAATTGCTTTTGAATATTTTGGTGTGTGTAATATTCATAAACCATAACAAAAATTATGCAGACATGCTTTTGAATATTTTGGTGTGTGCAATATTCATAAAACATAACAAAAATTATGCAAACATTTAACTAGTACAGAACAAATCCCAAACTGGGTTAATGCAACTGCTACACGAGAAGGGAGTCAGAATAGATCTAAGTAACTACAGAGGAATTTCACTAACAGCAGTTGCGTATAAAACTCTTCTCGAAAGAGCAGAGAAGCAACTTGAACCAAAAGTTGAAGAATGTCAGACAGGACTCTCACCGGGCTATTAATGTCCAAAGCAAACTGTAAACCTAAAGCAAATCCTAAGACATTAGAGAATTTGTAGAAAAAATGTAGTTGGCACATGTATTGTTTTCAAAATTAAGCCTATGACTCAGTTCCCAGCAAATCATGCTCCCAAATATTGAAAAAACAAGATCTAGATGTGAAAACACTTGCAGTCATAAAACGGACACTGACCAGACGAAACCAGTGTCAAATGCACGGAGAAACTCCCAGATCCTTTCGAAATCAAAATAGTAGTTAGACAAGATGAACTGTCTCCATTACTTTTCACTTATGGCCTTGAGAAAGTGACACAAATACGGTGCAAACTGAAATCAGCCCATAAAACTGACCAACCAATCACTTTAGGTAGAAGCAAGTTACGTGTGCACTGTGTAGCATTCACAGATGGTTTAGCAATAGTAACTCATGACATTGCATCAGCCCGAAATCAACTAGCTAGTTCCACAATTTAAATATGCAAGTGAAACCATTCAGGAAAACTACATCGATACAAAAGCAAACAAAATTAGATGCCAACGGATGGAAACTGAATACTGACTTAAAATCCAAAATATCTACAAGAAATGTTGAAAACATAGAGAAAGGGAAGAAAAATTCTAAGCCTAAAACTTGTAGACGAACAATACCGACTCGTAAGTTTCCCCTCCCCTATCAGCAAGAGTAAATCAAAATGGACATGATGAAATAGGTTGGCAAAACAAAAACTAATCTGAAATACGTAGGAATTACTCCAGAAGTTCAACACCGTGTAGCCTTCAGGTCCAAAAGGAAAAACCAAAGAGGAAGACTTCAGTCTGAAGAGATAAATAAACACTGCAGGAAGAGAATGAAAAAAACATGGACACAAAGAAAGTCAAATGCCCACCTCTTAAGTATTTATGTGGTCCTGATAGTCTTATTTGCAAATAAGAATAATAAATCTATATTCACAACATGTCAGTTGTAGTACAAGAATTTCAGGAAGAGGGCATAACATAAAATAAAATAATGTCAGTGGGTGATTCCCCTCACTGAGCATGTGTTACAAAGTAGTGCGTTAAGTCAGGGTGTTGGTGGTGTGAATTTACTGACGAAGCACTCAATTTCGGCTTTATGAGTCACAGAAGTGATGCATTTTGTTCATTGCAGACAACATTACTGGCCATTTATAATCTCTATTACACACTCTGAAACAAAAACAATCTTGAAAATTATTCACTGGTTCTTTGCAAATGGACTTTCATTGAAACGAATACTGCAGTTTTGTTCTGCAGAAGGCCTGACTCACCAGAAATTACTTGTGAGAAAATAACTGCTGAAATGGAAGTCACATATTACAGATCTTGGTCATATAAACTCTACAACTTCTGTCTCACAGGCAATAGTTAACTTGGCAGGTAGAAACTGTCAAAAAGTTAACATGGCATTATTTGCTGGGGCAGCTCTTCCCCGTGGAAGAAAGTGTTCATTTCACAGAAGCGCATAAGAGTAATAAGTCTTGACCCTTTTGTAGATGGCACTTTAAACAGTTACATATCATGGCAATGGTCTCAGTACATGTATCCCCCTTATATTTTGTTGCCAACAAAGACAACAGTATCATTCATAAAAATAATACTGTGTTTGTGTGTGATACAGTTATAAATTAACATACATAATTTTGGAAAAAGAGTCTTCAATCTGCACTGTTCTTAAAAAATATCTGTAATTGTCGTGACTTTGCTGTCGTGCTGATATTACAGCAATAATTGATGGTGTGGCTCTATGAAAAAACAAGTTATGAGGTTTTTATGAAGTTTATAACTGAAATCCGTGGTGATTTTTAATATGTGCCTGTACTCTTAAATCAACATGGGGTATACAGCAGAGTCTACAGTGTAGCCTGTCACATATAAAGCATTCATTCCATTCACAGGTGGAGAATGGTAAGGGTAAAATGGAGAATTGTAAGGGTAACTCTGTAAATTTTACTAGGGTTATTTTATATGTGAAGTCTGTGTCACATCCTTTTGTAGGTGACTGAGCAGCATTTTATGATCCTGTCTCACAGACTGGTTTTGAAATATTTGCGGCAGGTCTTGTGAGAAGACTGCTAAAGGTCTTGTCTGTAATTCTAAAACATCTTCCTCTGTGGAAGACTATCATCATCTTATTTGTTGCTTTGCTGATTTGCAGTCATAAACTTAAAGCAACTGGCAGTAGGTTTTGACAACTCATTTAAAGTGCTGGGCACTCACAAGTAAAATATTTAGTTACCCTAACCACCACTGACACACATACGTAAAGGACATCTTTGCCATCTATATGTATTTGGCAGTGTTGCAGTTTCACCCATTTCATTTCTGAAGGCAGTTTAGGCATCAAGTCAGAACATGGATAAAAACAGAACTATACAGCATTCAGCAGTAGCAGGCCAGAAACAATGTTTCCTTTGGTCAGCAAACAATGTTTTGAGCTCAGTGTAAATAGCTTGAGAATCTGTTAATGAACATAGTTCTAACTTTCATGAGCTTGATCTGACTTTCAACTTGCTATGTTGAAGAACACATTGGACACAACATGACAAATCATGCCAAAAGGAAGCTACCAACATCTCCAGTACAGCACTAACAGTTATATTTGTGAATCTGTATGCTATCAGGTACAAGATTGCAATTTTTGTACAAAAATGTGACAAATGTACATCATAGTAGTATTTCAACGTTATGTCAATAAAACAAGATATAATACTGTAGTGACAGTGGAAGAACAGTTAAGGTATTGTATTTAATGTACGAAGATTACAGATACACTAACTCTGCCACAAAGGAATTTATTTAGAAACTTAATGAAATTTTATTTTTAATAGTGTCATGTCACTTTACTAAAACTACCAGTTTTGTACAAACAGGTATCCTATTGGTATACAGCAGATGGTTTTTACTCTAAAAGATGAGCTTCCATCAAGTGAACAAATTATGTAGCTTTCAGGTGATTGATTAGATCTAAAAGTGTCTTGGGATCAACATGAAAAGAACATCAGTGGTTTACAAGACAATTTTCGGATTGTGACCCCAAATATATATTGGATCATACTATTTTTAAATTTTTGCAAGCAAAATATCATATGGTAGTATTATTTTGTACGGACACTCAACTTGTGTGTGCAGTATTTTAAAACAGCAAAAGAAAGCTATCGAGGTAATTACTCATTTTGAAATTATTGTTCTGCTTAAGAACTAAGGCCAGAGAGCTTTACACCCTCATAAATATTTTTCATTTTAATATCAAGGGATGTATCATTTGACTCCAGAATCAAACTTTTAACATTTATACAGGCTTAAATGTCCCTCCGGATGTTCAAGGTAATCAGTGTTTCAAACTTAAATAATCAATCAGTCAGTGTATTTCTTTTATCCTGTACAAGACAAACGGCATTGACGTTCTGTGTATTTTAAAGCTTCTATTACCTCTGGTAGTCTTCATTGCCTCAATTATTGCACTCCATCTTGTTTCAGACAGACTGTGAAGAGATTGAAAACTAGTGTGTTTAAATAAATCTGTCCATCTCTGTGGGCTTGCACTGAAGAAAGTGTACAGCTGGTTCAGACAGCTTAAGAATACATCTACTACTTCATTACTTCTTGTAGCATGTAATTCTACTAAGTTTGAAGTATGAGCTGCACAAAGAGAAAATGTTACCAGCGGATTAATTTCTCTAACTTTTGCGTGCATAGCTTTTATGTGGCTAATCATATTTGATCCATTATCAAAGCACTGACTGTGACAGTGCTGTAAATCAAATTCATGCTTGTTAAAAACTTCTGTGATAACATTACTAACCGCATCATCTGTCTTTTCTGCTAATCAAAATATTCCAGAAACCTCTCATTTATCTCATCATTAAAAAAAAATATTCCCTAAAAACAGAATATTCTGTTCGGTCTCTACTTCTTCCTTTTGTTCTAAGATTTTATTTATTGTATATCTCCATACAAAGATAAAATCTCATTCTGTACTCTCCAAGATAAACAGTGCTCCATCTTTTCATGTTACTCTTGACAGCTTTTAACATTAATGGTATATTTTCTTAAAAATATATCATATTTAGCCAGTAAGTCACCTAACTCCAAGAAGTTACGATTATCTGGCTCTCCTAACTGGTGACTACTTCTTCCAAAAGGCAAATTTTGTGTGGATAACAAGTTGCTTTGTTTTAGCAATAGTTTCTGGAACATGGAAAGCACTCTGCTGCATAATTGGCTTTGTCCATGACATCTCAATGCTAAGCAGTTATTTTTATGCAACAAACTTCTCATAATCAGGAAGAGTGGAGTATAGCTCTTTCAAAGCTGTTATTGTGTAGTCGAATCCTTGATCCAGTGTAGCTAACCTTGATGTAACAAGCTTTTTGGATTCATTCTGAAATACTAGCCATGGATTATAGAAGATTTTTTCCTTTCTGTCACTCCACACTAATCAATCCCTTTTTACCTGAAATTTGTTGTTACAGCATTTGGAATTCAAGTGATACTTGGTAAATACTCTACTTTGTTTGTCTACAATCTGATGAACTGTTCAAAGATCAGTGTTTGAAATGCCCTTTCTAATAATTCTGTCTCTGTTACTGTTATTAAATGGATATGGCCATTGTCCAGGATCACTTGGATTCCAGTCACAGTCTGTGGATACAAACTCAAGACTTCTTTTCTCTTTTATCTCTCCTTTGTCAGATGGCAAAATGCCTACATCAGATGCTGCTAGTTTAGGTGTTTGCTCAGAACAAGTTTCAGTTTCTGCTGATGTTGAAGGGTTACTTACATTCATCACAGAACTATGTTTTGGCAAAAAGTAATCAAGTATTGGGTTTTTAATTTTCTCTAGCTCTTTCACAAATTTTTCATTGCTTTTACATTTCTGTGATCACATCTGAGCAGTACATTTATGTGCATAACCATACATTATCCTGGAAATAAATAATTAAAATACATACTAAAATATGTTTAAAGTAACAAAGAACACTTTGAATAACAGTGAAATTTGTGGTAATAAATTATCTTTTTAAATTTTATAACGTACCTCAGAATAACAATGATATAATAGATACCTGTGGTATTTACATAAGCAAAGAAGGATAATTTTCACAAAAAGTTATTATCATTCTGCCATCAGTCCCAGTGTTCACTGAATTAATGAAGATAAGCACAGCACTTAAATCTGAAATACACTGCATATAAAACATCAGTGTTCGGACACTAAAACCAAGCATGAAAACATCGGTCATCGCAGATTTTGCCAATGCTGCTTTTATAAAAATAGCAAAGTCATAAGTGCTAGGGTCTCTAAATTCCTGTAGGCTCGTTATCGATGGAATAAATGTTATGCTTGTGACCTAATGGGCTTTAGAGAGTCGCTTAGTCAATGTTTGAAAGTATATTTAATTTATAGAAAAGTTACAATTATTTGTTGTTAAGAAACATGCCAAATGCTGGATGTGAGGATTTATCAATTGACCGTACAAGCTAGTGTGACAGGCGAGCAACCTTTCAATCCCTGAATCAAGATATTCAGCTTATTTGTAGAAAGAGTGGCTTTTGAGATATATTTTTAAGTTTCTGTTGAATTGATTGTGGTTCTTTATGTGAGAGCTTGCTGAATATCTCCCTGGCAGAGTACATACTCCATTTTGAACCCTAGACAAGAAGGCAAAGTCTACATGAAAATTATTGTTGTCTACAAAATCCATTAAAGAGCAAATGTACTGTGCAGTGAGAGTGAGAACACTAACACGCTTAAAAAGACTTTTGCAAGATACATGGTTATCTGCTTCACACTATATTCTTACTTATTGCTTCTGATAAACAGGTATTTTTTGTACTTTAGGTGAACTGCTGCAGAAGATACGAGTAATTGCATTAGAAAATGTGCAAAATAAGCCAACAGTCTTGTCTTTACGTCAACATGACGAAAATTATTTCTTGGGACACTATACTGATCATCTTCATTAATTTATCCTTGTGGTGACTCCAGTTAGATTCCTTAGAATTTTACACAGTGTGTGTCATTTAGTGTATGACTATTAATGTTGACTTATGGTGCTATTGCAATTATTGCTTTTTTTTAAGTGCATATTATTAAACTTCATGAGATTAAGGCTTAAACTGTAAGCTTTTTAAGTGTCTTCAGCTAAAACCTGGTCTGTGTCTGCTAAGATTGAGTTTGGGCTCGTGCTTCATAATCACCAACATTAACAGTTTGCAAACTGCACTTTAAAGTCATGAGAAGATTATTTATGTAGATAAAGAACAAGAAGGCTACTTATGTAGGTTAAGAGTAAGAGAGGGCTAAGTACCAATCCTTGTGGCATTCCATCTCTTTGTTCCCCATTCTAAGATAAATTTTGAGCCTGAGATACAGTTTTCAGTGAGACTAAGTGCTGTCTGTTTTGGAGAAAATACTATTGGTGCAAGAAGGATCCATCAGTGCTGTAACACTTTAGTTTTCCAAGTAGAATGTTGTGATTCACCTGATGAAAGGCTTTGGAGAGGCCTCAAAGTATATCAGCAAGATATTTTTTTCTTGTTTAGCTCTGCCAAGGCATCATTTGTGATGTATTATATTGCTTTCTGTGTGCAGAATTCTGTATAAAAGGCAAACAGAGATGCAGTTAATTATGCTCTGCTCTGTTCAGTGAGCCAGTATTTAATCATAAGCAATTTCTCAACACTTCTGAAGAGACGGGAAGGATAGTTAGCTCTATTATTAGGGACGGTTTTTATATCTCCAGTATTCCAGATAAGTGTTGCTACAGTGTATTTAAGTCCGCCAGAAAATATGCCATGTTTCACTGCTTGATTATAGGTATAAGTAAGGTAAACCTCCCCAACTGAATGCCTCATCATCGGATGTGGTATGGAGGGGCATGTGATCAGCACACCACTCTCCTGGTCATTTTTGGGTTTCTTGGCTGTGGAACTGCTTATGATCAGTCGAGTAGCTCCTCAGTTGGCATCAGAAGGCTGAGAGCACTCCATAACAGTCCTCTCACCAAGGAAAAATCCCTGGCAGTACCAGGAATTGAACCTGGGTCACCCACAGGGCTGATGATGACGCTGACCTCTCAGCTACAGAGACGGTCAATTGCAAAGATAGTTTAAGGGGGTAAAACTATATCAAGTCAGCCCTACATTTTAAAATTATGCTAAAGAACCGGCATAAGCAGCATATGGTCACATGAATTTTGTTGCTGGTGCATGCAGTGTCTGCTCAAATGAATTTAATGTAGGCTATCTCTGTTAGGTTATTTTTTTGTGGCTGCAACATTTCCTCACACTGTGAGGAAGTAATCATTTAATCTGATGGCCTGTGAGTTTCATCTGTTAACATTTCAGCCAAAGTTATTTTTACTGGGGAGTGGGGGGAGGCTCTTGGATTGCAACTTTGGTTTCTGTTTATTAATATTACTAATAGTTTTAGTGTTATCCTTAGACTTTTTTTCCAGCAAAGTGCTTGCGTTTTGCTGCTTTTATGATTGACGGAGGATTTTGTTATTCTGGTGGTAGTAGAGCTTCTACCATTGATTACAGCCTTTCCTTGGGATTATGTAGACTACTCATGTCCTAGCACAAGATACTTAGATTCCAGCAGTCACTCATCCCTATCCTTCTGTGTTTGATTTTGCGCTTACTTCTTTTAGAGGTAAAGGACACCCAAAATGCTGTAGGAATGAGTTTGAGAAATGATTCCATGGTACTTTCAGTTCTATGATCCGTACCTAGGTGGTCAGTATATTTTATTGTAAACAGTTGACCATTTTTGTCAGATAAACCATTGAGTATTGGGTTTACTGCTAAATCACTGCAGATTTTTGTATATAAAAACAAGTTATCAGTAGGTGTTCCACTTCGCCCTTCAGTCTCCATAGAGAATTTTACAATGGAAAACTATCAAGAAGTGGTCATCAACAGTTCTATGTGCCCATGGTCAGTACTGTCAGGTAGAAAAACAACACTGCAGACTCCGAAATCAGTGATCCTCCATTTAAATCTGTATAACCTTATTAAAAAATATCTATTTGATCATGCTTAAGACTGTTCCTGCTGGAGACCTGTAAACCATCAACATTAAAGTGTGTGTGTGTGTGTGTGTGTGTGTGTTTCCTGTTTTCCTGATCCACTATTGTGGCACAGCATTCACAAAGCGGTTCAACATAGTATTCATTAACGTGAAGGACCTGCACACAATTTGCATCTATCCTTTCATCCTTATGTGCGAAATATGAAGTTCAGCCTTTTTATTTACGGGGCTTCTATTGTTTAATGAAGGGCCCGAAATACATTTTCTTTAATATTGATGTCTTTGACCATGCTGCAGTATTCTGTTTTACTAGTAGCTATTTAAGTTGTTAAGGCAGCCACACACACTTCTAACAGCATGCTTGACAGGAGCACACATGTAAGCTTGCTTGCCCATGTATAAGATGAATTTGCGCAAGCATCACAGTTGCATACTTGTTTTTAACCTCTCTTTACTCCACATATCATGTTTTTATTTATTTATTTTCACAAGCAAACAAATTGGCTGTCAAATCCTGCATATTGTTACCCGAGCTCAACAATTTCTGATAAACAATTCCGCTCATACAAGCACACTTTTACATGTGTGCTTGTCAGGCATACATTTATGTGTGACTACCTTAACTTCATTTATTGTGCAACTCTGTCTAATGCATGAATTTACCTCAGGAGGCATGCTGGAAATCACTGGAATTGGATGGATGTCACTGTGGTCAGACTGGATGCTCCTGGCATTTAGATGTACAAGTAACTTCTTATTTTAAGTCTTCACATGTGATCTATTTTGTGTATGATAGCACTGAATGAGGGACAGTCCATCAATCCCATCCAAGTGTGGACATCCTTCTCCCCTGAGCAATTTTGTGAGTTCTGCATTAACACCTTCTTGAGAACATTTCATGCAGCACTTACTATATCGCTCAAAGAGTTACATGGTCTTCATGATGAGCAATCTTAACAATTTTCCTATCATCCTCAATTTTATTATGGCAATGGTCCAAGCTGTTGCTTGCATCACCCTACAAGTATTACACAATCTTCTTTTCCAGGATCCTTCCCCAAAAAGTCTAAATCACAGGTAACGTCTATGAGCCCTGCACTTGGCTAAAAAATACTAGTTACATGATATCTGTACTTGTTCTCTGTAATCACTTCTCAAAGAATTCTGCACTATTTAATATTGCCCTCCCATGCTTACAGCAATACTTCCTTTGTCTTCTTAAAACTTTTATCCCTACACTTCTTGCACATAATTCATTCTATTTTCAAATTGTTTCTGAACTTCTTGGAATGCTTTTGTCCTCAGTTTCCAAAGCATGAAGCTGTTGGACACAACTAGACTGAAACAATCAGACTTGCAACATCCCTTGGGTCTTTTCACTAATTTGTAAGGCTTTACTGTAATCCAGTCTTCTGGTGTTGCCCTAGCATAACTGCTGCAGACTGCAGCTTGCGAAGCTGTTATGTCTTCTTTTGCTACTGCCAAATCAGCTAGATAAATTGTTGCATAGCAGCAGTGAGAATCATTGCAACTCCATAAATGGCCAATATCATTCCTCGTGTAGATCGTATTACAACAACCCACATGAAAATTACATGGAAAGTTCTCAAACTGATTGCCATTCCTGATAATTCTGTGGCAATCTGCACATTTGTCCATTATGACAATCAAGCTGTTCAGGTTTAAAGCTTTTTTCGAGGAAATTAAATCGGAACAATTTTTTATATAATTATTTGTAAATGAGAATACTCTTGATAGTTGCATTATGCAATTCAAAGGTAGCTTTAAGCCTTAAATACTGTGAGTTACAGAATTTTTTATGAAGGAAAATGAAAATTATTCTTAAAGTTAACTGTATTTACGTGTAAGAAATAAAGTTATTAATGCAAGATTATGTTCACGGAATTTGTAAGATTAGTTCGTTTAATCATCTGTGTCAATTAGCAAAGGTTTTTCCATAGGTGCAGACATTTACTGCCACAGCAACAGAGGTTAGGTTAATTCACAACCACCATACTATTGATACAAATTGTAATAACATGTCACTTACATTATACTCAAAACTGTATAATAAAATTATGTTAAGCTGTTGTATTGAACCATGGCTATTCAGATATTGGTGATGATGTGTTGACACATTTAGACTATAGTCTTTAGGCTGTACAAGGTGTTTCAAGCCTTTAGGGTCAAATTGGAATGCCCCACAACTGATTGTATTGAGATAGGATATCGGTGGTCAGAAATGCGTGTTTATTGTGTTGTGAACATACACTGCATAACAGCAGCAGAGCTCATAGTAAGTGTTCAAAGTGCTGACAACCAGTCTCAGTGCATGCATGGCAGTGGTGCATGAATTTCTGCCGTACTCTGTAAAAAGATCCCTGGTGTCTCTAGTTCTAGAAGTTGTGTAGAGTAAGTCTATTTTTGGTGACCAGGTATATGCACTGTTTATCACCCACTGCAATACATGCATTGAGACTAGCAGTTATTGCTTTGAACAAGTACTATTAGTTACATTCTTGTTATACTGTGTATGCTCTGTATGACCATAACACAATAAATAAGCATTTCCGACCATTAGTTCTCTATCTCAATATAACTGGTTGTGTATCCACCATCATATGTTTAAGTTTGACCCAAGAAGTTTAAGATTGCTGTATAATCTATAAAAATAAGGAAACCATATGAAACTATACTATTGAAGAAGATGTGACTGAGAAAGAGAATGTCATTATTTAAAATAAGTCTGCATACTACACTGCAAATAGGAGTAATGCTGCCACTCACATACATTGTCATGAAAATAGATATATAAGAATCTCACAAAAATAATCTCATATTTGAAGATCGTAAGTGCCCCTCCCACACACACAACACAACGCAAGACCCAGTTTGCCAGTGACTGTGAACATAAGGCAGTCTAGGCACTGCAGGCATCCCAATTGCTGTCATAAACATAATACTTCTGAGAATAGATTAGTAACTATACTTTACCATTGAATGGCTGAATAATTTCAGCAAGGAACCTATGACATTGGGAGCAGTTGTTAGGCGAAGACAAATTCTGTGTCAGAGAGAGAGAGAGAGAGAGAGAGAGAGAGAGAGAGAGAGAGTGGGCACCACATTGATTTTGTGTGTACTAGAAATGCTTTAATAATGATTTAATTTACCAGTTATGTTAAATACACTTTATAAAATGGAAATTGTGTATGTAAGGGAACTTGTATAAAAATGAAACAGCATTTGCTTGTAGAATGATGCATTAGCTCTTCAGGAGAGTGAATTCTATTCTGAAAATCAGTGGCAAATTAAGCGTCTGCCAGTCCAGGACTCAGATCTGGTATAAACAGCAATGGAGAGCATTATAGCAAGTAAATTAATGAAGGAAGATCAAATCTGCCATGATACAACAAAATAAGTCAGGGTACTGTGGTACAAGTTATGATATAAACTTGCCAGGTTTAAAAGAATGCAAAATCTCCAAATTTTCAACGATTTACAGATGCTTGACACTAGCGTGGACTTCAGTGTGGGACACTTTTAGTAGTTTCTGCAATGAACCTGTCTCAAAATGTGATAGAAATTCCAAAGATCTGAGCAACAAGACTTAACCAATATCTTACGATAACAGTGCCAGTGAAGTGGAGTTATTAAAGACTTTTTTCTGAAATTCCTTCACCAAAGAAGATGTAGTCAATATTCCAGAATTCAAATCAGGAACAGTTGCCAGCATGATTAATTTGGAACTAGGTACCCTTGGTGTAGTGAAGCAAGCAATGCCACTTAATAGAGGCAACTATTCTGCTCAGTTGTATACCACTTGTTTCTTTTGTAGTATGCTCATGAAATAGCTATATTTTTAGCAGTTGTATACAACTGCTCATTTTATGAATGATTTGTACCTAAATATTGGAATATTTGAATGGGTTGCACTAGTACACAAAAAGTAAATAAAATTAATCTGTCCAGTTATAGCAGATGGATTCAGAAAATACTGTACTTGCAAAAGACAACTGGATCTTTATTCATGGAAAGTAATGAGTAATTATCTGAAGAGGGTTGTAAATTGACAAAAGGTTTTTGACACTGTTCCACACAAGCGGTGTCTATCCAAATTACATGCCTGTGGAGGACTGTTTCATTTGTGTGACTGGATTCATGGTTTTTGGGCAGAAAGGTCACAGTTTGTAGTAACTGACAGGAAGTCATCTAGTGAAACTGAAATGATATCTAGGGTTTGCCAAGAACTGTTACAGGCCTTCTGCTACACTTTATCTATATAAACTATGTAGGAGGCAATCTCTCAAAATGAATTGCAAAATTATTTAGACAAGTTATCTCCATGATACAAAAGTATGGAAACTAACACTAAACCATAACAGATTCAAGGACCTCCACATTAGTGCTAAAAAACTTCTGTTAAATTTAAACAGGAAGTGCAAAATGGCTGAGACCTTTGGAGATAAGAGAGCCACTTGTATGAACATCAAGAGCTCAGATGGAAACCCAGTTCTAAGCAAAGAAGGGAAAGCAGCAAGGTGGAAGGGTATATAGAGGGTCTATACAAGGGCGATGTACTTGAGGGCAATATTATGGAGATGGAAGAGGACGTAGATGAAGGTGAAATGGGAGATATGATACTGCGTGAAGAACTTGGTAGAGCTCCGAAAGACTGAAGTCAAAACAAGGCCCTGGGAGTAGACAACATTCCATTAGAACTACTGACAGCCGTGGGAGAGCCAGCCAGAAGTTCAACACCGTGTAGCCTTCAGGTCCAAAAGGAAAAACCAAAGAGGAAGACTTCAGTCTGAAGAGATAAATAAACACTGCAGGAAGAGAATGAAAAAAACATGGACACAAAGAAAGTCAAATGCCCTTCTCTTAAGTATTTATGTGGTCCTGATAGTCTTATTTGCAAATAAAAATAATAAATCTATATTCACAACATGTCAGTTGTAGTACAAGAATTTCAGGAAGAGGGCATAACATAAAATAAAATAATGTCAGTGGGTGATTCCCCTCACTGAGCATGTGTTACAAAGTAGTGCGTTAAGTCAGGGTGTTGGTGGTGTGAATTTACTGACGAAGCACTCAATTTCGGCTTTATGAGTCACAGAAGTGATGCATTTTGCTCATTGCAGACAATATTACAGGCCATTTATAATCTCTATTACACACTCTGAAACAAAAACAATCTTGAAAATTATTCACTGGTTCTCTGCAAATGGACTTTCATTGAAACGAATACTGCAGTTTTGTTCTGCAGAAGGCCTGACTCACCAGAAATTACTTGTGAGAAAATAACTTCTGAAATGGAAGTCACATATTACAGATCTTGGTCATATAAACTCTACAACTTCTGTCTCACAGGCAATAGTTAACTTGGGAGATAGAAACTGTCAAAAAGTTAACATGGCATTATTTGCTGGGGTAGCTCTTCCCCGTGGAAGAAAGTGTTCATTTCACAGAAGCGCATAAGGGTAATAAGTCTTGACCCTTTCGTAGATGGCACTTTAAACGGTTTGACATCATGGCAATGGCCTCAGTACATGTATCCCCCTTATATTTTGTTGCCAACAAAGACAACAGTATCATTCATAAAAATAATACCGTGTGTGTGTGTGTGATACAGTTATAAATTAACATACATAATTTTGGAAAAAGAGTCTTCAATCTGCACTGTTCTTAAAAAATATCTGTAATTGTCGTGACTTTGCTGTCGTGCTGATATTACAGCAATAATTGATGGTGTGGCTCTATGAAAAAACAAGTTATGAGGTTTTTATGAAGTTTATAACTGAAATCCGTGGTGATTTTTAATATGTGTCTGTACTCTTAAATCAACATGGGGTATACAGCAGAGTCTACAGTGTAGCCTGTCACATATAAAGCATTCATTCCATTCACAGGTGGAGAATGGTAAGGGTAAGATGGAGAATTGTAAGGGTAACTCTGTAAATTTTACTAGGGTTATTTTATATGTGAAGTCTGTGTCACATCCTTTTGTAGGTGACTGAGCAGCATTTTATGATCCTGTCTCACAGACTGGTTTTGAAATATTTGCGGCAGGTTTTGTGAGAAGACTGCTAAAGGTCTTGTCTGTAATTCTAAAACATCTTCCTCTGTGGAGGACTATCATCACCTTATATGTTGCTTTGCTGATGTGCAGTCATAAACTTAAAGCAACTGGCAGTAGGTTTTGACAACTCGTTTAAAGTGCTGGGCACTCACAAGTAAAATATTTAGTTACCCTAACCACCACTGACACACATACGTAAAGGACATCTTTGCCATCTATATGTATTTGGCAGTGTTGCAGTTTCACCCATTTCATTTCTGAAGGCAGTTTAGGCATCAAGTCAGAACATGAATAAAAACAGAACTATACTGCATTCAGCAGTAGCAGGCCAGAAACAATGTTTCCTTTGGTCAGCAAACAATGTTTTGAGCTCAGTGTAAATAGCTTGAGAATCTGTTAATGAACATAGTTCTAACTTTCATGATCTTGATCTGACTTTCAACTTGCTATGTTGAAGATCACATTGGACACAACATGACAAATCATGCCAAAAGGAAGCTACCAACATCTCCAGTACAGCACTAACAGTTATATTTGTGAATCTGTATGCTATCAGGTACAAGATTGCAATTTTTGTACAAAAATGTGACAAATATACATCATAGTAGTATTTCAACGTTATGTCAATAAAACAAGATATAATACTGTAGTGACAGTGGAAGAACAGTTAAGGTATTGTATTTAATGTACGAAGATTACAGATACACTAACTCTGCCACAAAGGAATTTATTTAGAAACTTAATGAAATTTTATTTTTAATAGTGTCATGTCACTTTACTAAAACTACCAGTTTTGTACAAACAGGTATCCTATTGGTATACAGCAGATGGTTTTTACTCTAAAAGATGAGCTTCCATCAGGTGAACAAATTATGTAGCTTTCAGGTGATTGATTAGATCTAAAAGTGTCTTGGGATCAACATGAAAAGAACATCAGTGGTTTACAAGACAATTTTCGGATTGTGACCCCAAATATATATTGGATCATACTATTTTTAAATTTTTGCTAGCAAAATATCATATAGTAGTATTATTTTGTACGGACATTCAACTTGTGTGTGCAGTATTTTAAAACAGCAAAAGAAAGCTATCGAGGTAATTACTCATTTTGAAATTATTGTTCTGCTTAAGAATTAAGGCCAGAGAGCTTTACACCCTCATAAATATTTTTCATTTTAATATCAAGGGATGTATCATTTGACTCCAGAATCAAACTTTTATCATTTATACAGGCTTAAATGTCCCTCCAGATGTTCAAGGTAATCAGTGTTTCAAACTTAAATAATCAATCAGTCTGTGTATTTCTTTTTTCCTGTATAAGACAAACGGCATTGACGTTCTGTGTATTTTAAAGCTTCTATTACCTCTGGTAGTCTTCATTGCCTCAATTATTGCACTCCATCTTGTTTCAGACAGACTGTGAAGAGATTGAAAACTAGAGTGTTTAAATAACTCTGTCCATCTCTGTGGGCTTGCACTGAAGAAAGTGTACAGCTGGTTCAGACAGCTTAAGAATACATCTACTACCTCATTACTTCTTGTAGCATGTAATTCTACTAAGTTTGAAGTATGAGCTGCACAAAGAGAAAATGTTACCAGCAGATTAATTTCTCTAACTTTTGCGTGCATAGCTTCCAGTCAACATTGTCAAAAGCTTTCTGTAAGTCTACAAACGCTAGAAATGTAGGTTTGCCTTTCCTTAATCTATCTTGTAAGTCATCAGTTTAATAAGTCATGGCTGCAAATTACTAACATAAATTCTTTACAGACGAATGGAGAAACTGGTAGAAGCTGATCTTGGGGAAGATCAGTTTGGATTCCGTAGAAATGTTCAAACACCCGAGGCAGTTCTGACCCTATGACTTACAAGATAGATTAAGGAAAGGCAAACCTACATTTCTAGCATTTGTAGACTTAGAGAAAGCTTTTGACAATGTTGACTGGAATACTCTCTTTCAAATTCTGATGGTGACAGGGGTCAAATACAGAGAGCGAAAGGCTATTTACAATTTGTACAGATACCACTGCAGTTATAAGAGCGGAGGGACATGAAAGGGAAGCAGTGGTTGGGAAGGGAGTAAGACAGGGTTGTAGCCTATCCCCAATGTTACTCAAGCTGTATATTGGACAAGCAGTAAAGGAAACAAAATAAAAATTTGAAGTAGGAATTAAAATCCATGGAAAAGAAATAAAAACTCTGAGGTTTGCCGACAACACTGTAATTCTGTCAGAGACAGCAAAGGACCTGGAAGAGCAGTTGAACGGAATGGACAGTGTCTTGAAAGGAGGATATAAGATGAGCATCAACAAAAGCAAAACAAGGATAATGGAATGTAGTCGAATTAAATCAGATGATGCTGAGGGAATTAAATTAGGAAATGAGACACTTAAAGTAGTAAATGAGTTTTGCTATTTTGGGAGCAAAATAACTGATGATGGTCGAAGTAGAGAGAATATAAAATGTAGGCTGACAGTGGCAAGGAAAGCGTCTCTGAAGAAGAGAAATTTGTTAACATCAAGTATAAATTTTGGTGTAGGGAGGTCATTTCTGAAAGTATTTGTATGGAGTGTAGCCATGTATGGAAGTGAAATGTGGATGATAAATAGTTTAGACAATAAGAGAATATAAGCTTTTGAAATTTGTGGCACAACTTCACTAGAAGAAGGGATCAATTGGTAGGACATGTTCTGAGGCATCAAGGTATCACCAATTTAGTATTGGAGGGCAGCGTGGAGGGTGAAAATCATAGAGGGAGACCAAGGGATGAACACACCAAGCAGATTCAGAAGGATGTAGGTTACAATAGGTACTGGGAGATGAAGAAGCTTGCACAGGATAGAGTAGCATGGAGAGCTGCACCAAAACAGTCTCAGGACTGAAGACCACAACAACAACAACATTCTTAAGAAAAGAAAGCAGAAAGAAACATTCACCCAAGCAATTGCACCAAATGCACACATGACCACCATCTCCGGCATCTTGGACCAGAACGTAACTCTGGACTGAAGACAAGAGTAGAATTTACTAGCAGTGTAAGGTTATAGGCAATAAACAAATTTAAGATTTTTTTTAAAGTTCTTATTTCTGTCCTAGTTTTCTTTTGGTAGCTGAAGTAGCTTCATAAATTTAGTGACCACTGCTCTACGCTTTTCCATGAATTTCAATTCTCAAAGATGCGGATCGGTAATGCTCCTTTGTGCTCACATGCAACAAGTATCCACTTTTCATTTCATTCATGTCTTGGTCTTCTCCAATCTTTCAATATCCAATAAGGAATGTGTTTCATTCATCTACCATTCATTCAGCTGGTTACTTGATCCACCTACCTACTGCCATTTAATTTTCGTTATAGTCTTAACAGTTCTCTACTTCATTTGTTCATTTTGTGTCTTATCTTGCAATTGCCAACATAATTTCTTGATTATTTACTTAGCAAAACCAGTGTTTGAATGGTTTTCACATTAAAAGCCGTAGTGGCACTGCCAGAAGTTAAAATCACAATGCAAACTGACTACAAATTTCCGTTTCAGACCTGTTGGAAGCTTTGTGTTGAAGTGCTCCAAGCTGAGGTTTTGTTTATTTCTTTTACTGTACATTCAATTTTGATCTCTGTCTGCCCTAAGTTACAAAAATATTATGGAAGGAAAGGTGCTACTCACCATGTAGTGCATATGCTGAGTCGCAGGTAGGCACAACAGAAAGACTGTCACAAGTAAGCTTTCGACCAGCACAGCCTTTGTCGAAAAGAGATGAGAAACACACCCACATATGCAAACACAAATCACACACACACGACTGTAGTCTTTGGCAACTGAAGCCACAGTCGCAGATCTGCTGTATGGTAAGGAGAAACTTTCCTTTCATAATGTTGTTACATTCCAGCCTGGATTTCCCATTGTTTGACGAAATTACAAAAAATTATTAACACGTTGGGTAATATCATTGTTACTTTATTCAGTTTCCGGTTTGGTGTATTTCTTGTACACAGGTTTAATGTTATGATAACTGGCTTTCAGGCATGTTTTCAAACTTGCTCTGTTAAACTCTTCCATCCGTTGTTCACATTTATCAGGAGAAAATGTTGTGATCGTCTAAGGAAAAAGAAAGGTAGTTGTGATTATGATGTTTTTTATTAACATGTAAACCTTTTTCATCTGCACAATTTTAAAATTGTAAAAACTTTATTGAGGACACCATAGAATAGTTTAAGGAATCTCCTTATCTGAATGCTCTTTTGATTATCAATTTCTCTCTACTATGACGAAGTCTAATGGAAACCATTAGCTGCCTCTCAGTGACTACTCTAGAGGTTGCTATAGAAGTTCTCTGTTACAGCCACCTTGGATTATTTGGGTTAAGTCAAGATGTATTTTGAGTGTGAATTGTTCCAAAGTGTGGTTAGTGAATTGTTCCCAAACATGATTAGCCAGCCAGCCCACCTCTAGTCAGAAACTGTGTGGACTTTCATCAGTAAGCAGCACTGTGCCAAGTCTAAGTGATACTAAGTATGTCATTAAGTTAATGTTCTTGCTTGTCAGTCACCTACCATGTTGGTAGGATCCATAGGAAGGATGATAAGTTTGAACCTTGATTCCAACCCTCTCCAAACTTATGTGTCTCCAAACTTATGTGCAGCAGTGTTGCAGTCACTGATAGGAAGTCGTCTGTACGCTCTAGCTGAAGAATTAGATGCGACCCACCAGATTATCAACTTAGTGCCGCACTGTGCATTTGGATTCCACCATTGTTAGCATATGAACCGGAAAAACTGTATTTAGGGTGGGGGGTCTTAAGATACCCAAACATATCCAATCAAATAATTTCACACATGCTTGTTGACATTTCATTCTCAAGATTTATCATACTATTCATAGGCTGACCTTAGATCCCCACTTTATGGTATTGCTATGACTGCCTTTGGTTCAGATGGATCACTAAACAGTGCAAGAGATTGACCAGATGCTCTAAAAGTGGTTCAGTTGTGCAGTGCTCCTGATATTAAATCTGCCAATTGTAACGATTAACATTTCATGCACCATATAAGAATAATCACTAAGGAATTTAATATTATTCACAAAATCCATTATAAGAAAGTCTGGCCTTCCAACTAGCAGCCAAATGTCAGCTGCCAGACTTGAAATATAGTGTCAAAAATGGTTCCCACCTATGCAGTGACCACTGCGACTACTTAACTGCACTGCAAGCAATATAGAAGCATGACTGTGGGAGTGCATGATTCAGTGCTATGGATTTCCTGCATAAGAGAAAGTGAGATGAATAGTGCAATTAAGAATTAGGATGATAAACAATATGCATTTCACAATTCATCTCTCTTTCCCTTAATTTGTCTTTGCTTCTTATTCTGGACTGAAGCTTGCACAGTGTTTACCAGTCTGCCACCTCTGACCAATGTCTCTGACACTTACCACTTCGTCTTTGTCTGCCCTTGTTCTCACTAAAGGTGGTTCTCTCTCATCTTGTGGGGTCTGAATGACATGGCCTTCCTTTTCTAACCTCCCATAGCAAATGGCTCTCTCCTCCCCAGTGAATGAACTATTAGTTCTGAAAACCAAGTAATGTGTCCATTTTGCTTTTATATACACTGATGGAAAAAAATCACAACACTAAAAAAAATTAATGTAGAGTGTCGAAATTTCTTGGATACATTTGTCTAGGTAACGTATTTAAATGATTAACATTGCAAGAACACAGGTTAATGTTAGCGTGAGATAAGCCATTGCAAATGTGGAATGCTGGTACATTAATAACAGTTGTAACTGCCAGAATGTTGAATGTAAGTATGCAATTGTGCACATGATGCTGGAGTTGTCAATGGATGATGTCCCATGTGTGCTCAATTGGAGACATTGTGTGATCAAACAGGCCTATGCAGCACATTGACTCACTGTACAACATATTGGGTTACAAGAGCAATATGTGGGTGATTGTTACCCTGTTGGAAAACATCTCCCAGCATGCTGTTCATGAATGGCAGCGCAACATGTCAAATCACCAGTTTCATATCAGATTTGCAGTCAGAGTGCATGGGATTCTCATGTGAGTGCTCCTCCTGACTTAACAAAATCGCATCCCATACTGTAACTCCATGTGTAGCACCAGTGTATCTAGCACACAAACAGGTTGGTTGCAAGTCCTCATCTGTCCTTTTTATCAGAAAGAAACGTGTTGCAAACAGACTATTTTCCAGATGGTAAATTGCAATGTAAAATAACAAGCAGACAGAGTGTAGCTTTGGGAGGTAAAATTCCAAGTCTTGCCAATAGAAACACTTAAAATCAAAATACAACAATAACAATTCCCAGTTTTCAGAACTTTTTTGTTTCTCCCTCAGCGGGAGAAGTTTTCTCAACTGACTTGCATTTTGATAGAATTAAAAAGTTAGGTACTTAAAATCAGCTTATAAACAGCTGTTGTAATATAACATTATTTTAAATGTTATGTAATTAGATAGCCAAAAAGTTTACTCTCCAACTGGGGACAGGAGAATACACATAAACGGCATTTAAACTAGCAAGATTTCACAACCAGTGGCCTGTTCGGCCTGTTCTTCTTACGGAAGAGTTGAAGGGGAAGGAAGACAACTGATGAGGTATACGAAAAGGGGACAGTCCAGAAAAGTCACCCTGAACTCCGGTTCAGGGTAGACTTATTGGGTGGGATAAAAAGGAAAGACTGATTGTTGGGGACTGCACCAGATGAGATTGAAAACCTGACACCTTAAAGATAGGGTACTAACACAAGACATAGATTACTGCGAAAACATAATGCACGATCTAATAAGAGCAAAAAACTAAACGCATTGTATGTGATAGAGGTGAGAGGTAGGAGGGCAGGTTGGCAGGGAAACATAGACAGGTCAGAAATGAAGGATATAGAAAAGTGAAAGGGAGTGAAGAAAGGACTAGTTGCTGTGAAGAAATGCTGAAATCAAAGAAATTGATGTAGATTAAGGCCAGGTGGATGGCAAGAACCAAGGACATGTAACGTGAGTTCCCATATGCAGAATTCTGAGAAACTGGTGTCTGGGAGAAGAATCCACATGGCACATCTGATGAAACAGACACCGAAGTCATGACTGTCATGTTGCAGAGTATCCTCTGCAACAAGAAATTGTGTGTTGTGAGTATACACCATGTGCTCAAAATGGTTCAAATGGCTCTGAGCACTGTCGGACTCAGCTTCTAAGGTCATCAGTCCCCTAGAACTTAGAACTACTTAAACCTCACTAACCTAAGCACATCACACACATCCATGCCCGAGGCAGGCTTCGAACATTGGACCGTAGTGGTCACGCGGTTCCAGACTGTAGCGCCTAGAACAGCTCGGCCACCCCGGCCGGCCACCATCTACCTATGCCCATTCACTCTAACTGTTAATTTACCTATTTAAAAGGCTGAATAGCATCTGCATAACACCTGGTATGTGACATGACGTTTGACAGGTGGCTCTCCCTTCGATAGTACCGAGTGATCAAAAAGTCACTATAAATTTGAAAACTTAATAAACCATGGAATAATATAGGTAGAGAGGTAAAAATTGACACACATGCTGGGAATGACATGGGGTTAAAAAAAAAAAGTTCACAAAATGTCCGACAGATGGCGCTGGACAGCAAAACGTCAGTGACTGCGCATGACAATTGTGTATAAAACGAGCTGTAATGAGAATCAGATGCACCTGCAGTCGCAGCATGTTGACGTTACCTAAAAAGGCGCTTTTAGTGAAGCTGTATTATCAGAATGGGGAATGTGCTAGTTCAGCGTTACGATCCTATCGCCATAGGAAGGGGATTCGAACGGGTAAAGGTCCGTTGACAAATGCAGCTGTGGCGAGAATGATTTCGAAGTTCGAAGCCATGGGTTGTTTAGACAATGGACCCCGTAGTGGCCAATCGAGCACAAAGTGTTATGCTGCTGAGACAGTTCAGGAAGAAATGGAGACTGTAGTGGGTTCGTCTATGCACGGGGAAGTCAGCGCTCGTGCAGTCGCACGTCGCACCGGCATTCCATACACTACTGTTTGGTTGGCACTGAGGCGTACCCTCCGATACTATCCGTACAAAATCCATCGGCATCATGAAGTGTTACCTGGCGATTTAGTGAAGTGGAGGGCATTTGTGGTGTGGGCGTTGCAGAAGATGGCGGAAGATGACGATTGGTTGAGTAATGTGTTGTGGACCGACGAAGCTCATTTCACGCTCCGAGAGGGTTTATCAACACCCACAACTGCAGAATTTGGGCTACCGAAAATCCTAGAACTGTCGTGGAAACTCCATTGCACGACGAGAAAGTCACGGTATGGGTTGGATTTACCACATCTACCGTTATCGGGCCTTTTTTCTTTGAGGAAATGCGTGATTCTGGTTTTGTAACTGCTACCGTGACGGGTGAGAGGTACACCGATATGTAACAGAATCGCATCATCCCCAGCCTGGCTGATAAACACCTTCTGGAACGTATTATGTTTATGCAGGATGGCGCTCCACCCCATATTGCTAGACGCATGAAAGATCTCTTGTGCGTGTCGTTTGGTGATGATCGTGTGCTCAGTCACCACTTTCGTCATGCTTGACCTCCCAGGTCCTCAAAACTCAGTCCGTGTGATTATTGGCTTTGGCGTTACCTGAAGTTGCAAGTGTATTGTGATCGACCGACATCTCTAGGGATGCTGATAGACAACATCCAACGCCAATGCCTCACCATAACTCCGGACATGCTTTACAGTGTTGTTCACAACATTATTCCTCGACTATAGCTATTGTTGAGGAATGATGGTGGACATATTGAGCATTTCCTGTAAAGAACATAATCTTTGCTTTGTTTTACTTTGTTTTGCTAATTATTGCTATACTGATCAGATGAAGCGACATCTGTCGGACATTTTTCGAACTTTTGTATATTCAGTTTTCAAATTTATACTGACTTTTTGATCATCCAGTATATGTTTACCCAGTTGCAGGTCTGGCACAATTGATGGTAGGAGAGTGCATGGGAGAAGTCTTACGGCAGGGGTGGTCACAGAGGCAGGAGCCATAAGGTAGGGACATGGAAGCAGAGGGAGCACAGGGTCTGACAAGGATTTTGTGGAGATAGGGAGGATGATGAGAAGCTATTCTAGGTGTTCTGGACAAAATGTCACTCAGAATGTACTTCATTTCAGGGCATGATTTGAGGAAGTGATGTCCTTGTCAATGTAGCTGATTAGTACATTCAAGACCAGGATAACACTGAGTGACACGAGGTGTAATCCTAAGCTGCTGCTTTTTTATATATATATATATATATATATATATATATATATATATATATATATATATATATATATATATATATATCAGCAGTACCAGGATTGAATGTGATGGCTTGGGAAATCTGCTTTTGAACTAGATTGGGCTAATTACCAATGGTGGTTTATTGGTGTAAAGAGTCTGCATCTGAACAAATATGTTTATGTTGAACACCCATGCTGTATGGGAGGATGGGAAAGAATGTTTGACAAGTAAATGATGGCTATTGTTAAATGTAAGAACTATTTGTTAGTTTATGTGAACAAAAGAAGTGTGTTTCCTGACCCTTAGTGAGAATGAAATCAGTGTCAAGGAACGTGGTGTGGGATTCAGAATGAAATTTAATTTGAAGGATATCAGGTTAGCCTCACCATGAGTTCATAAGGCAAAGATGTCATCAGTGTATCAAAACCAAAGCAGGGGCAGAAGGGCATATGGACCACAGGAAAGCTTCCTCCAAGTGACTCGTGAAAAGGTTGACATAGGAAAGAACCTTCCTAGTTCCCGTGGCTGTGCCTCTGATTTTTTTTTTTTTTTTTGTATGTCTATCCCCAGAGGTAGAGTAGTTGTTGGTAAGAATAAAGTTGATTAATGTGTGTAGGAAGGATATCATAGGTTTGGAATCAGGTGAACACAATCTGAGGAAGTGTTTAGCAGGAGACACGCCATGTGTGTGGGGGATGTTGGTATAGTGGAAGGTGACATCAATGGTGGTGGGAGTGGGATGGGCCCAGATTTCAGATGATCTGGGAAACGGTTGGTGTCATTAATGCAGGAGGAAAATCTTTGTCTTACAGATTGCACGTATTGATCAACTAAGGGATATATCTGTTTGGTGGGTGATTTGAAGCCATCAGCTATGGGACAGCCAGGGTTATAGAGCTTGTGGATCTTAGTAGGAAAGTAACGTGGGGGTGGGTGGTATGGGTGGGGGTAAGAAGTTGTATGGATTGAGTTGTTAGTCATTGTGAAGGGCCTGAGAGATCTTGATGGCTGGTGCTGTACTTAGAAATGTCTTACAGCTGACATAGACCTTTGCTTATGTTCTCCCATCAGTCAAGTACCACAGTGGTAGATCTCTTGTATGCTGGGAGAATTTGATAGTCATCAGTTTTTAGGAAATGAAGAGCATGGATGTCTGCAAAGGACTGGTCAGAGTCATGTTGTAGGGACCTGGGGAAGGGCTGTGAAGCAATGCTAGATGTGTGGAATTCTTGAAGTACTTGTATGGGATGATTTTAGAGGTGGTGGTTATGGATTAAGTTGAAGTTGTGATTGTAGTCAGAACTTTTCAAGGCATGGGTCAGTGTCAGTTTGCTGTTGGGAAGGTTTTGAGATTAGGCTGCATAATGGTATTTCCACCTGACTTTACATGTGGAGGAAAGTAAATCATGAACGAAGCCCACATGATTAAATGCAGGGTTAGGTCAGAAAGGGAGACTCATGGACAATGCAAGTAATTCAGGAGGTGAGAGTGCCTGTGATGAAAGGTTGGGAATGCTGTACTGTTGCGACTGGTTCTTGTGATAATTTGTGAGGTATCTTAGGTCTAGGATGTAGTGGTGAAGACAAGGGGTGTTAAAGAGTTTGGCCAAGCTTGGTTTGTAGGAGAGAAGTGGTGGTTGATGATATGGTTATTTAGAAAGCTGCATAGGGACAGGGACCAATGTTGAAGCAGTTTAGGAGGAGATTTGAATAGCTTTTTGAGGTGAAGTTTGGCTTGTTGTTCCATGAAGTTAGCTTGGCAGATGATACCATCCAAGGAAGCATGAGGGACAGATAACTACAGGACTTTGTGGAAGGAGCAAAGTCTATTGGACTGGAAATTTGGCAGATGAGGCACGTGAAGGAATTGTAAAAGAGGTAGGTGTAGAGTAGGATTACATTCAGAAACAGAGACTTCCAGTGTTAGACCTTTGAGTGTAACAAGCAGGTTTGAAGAAAACAGAATGTGGTACCTTAGTTTTGATAGGAAATATGTGATGGTATTCAGCATGGTAAAGAGGATGGTTGGGAGGGTTAGGGATGAGTGTCAAAAAAGAAGCAGAGGATGGAAAAAGATAGAAAAATGGAAGAAAAGCAAGGAAAAGGATTCAAAAAATTCAGACATGGGTTAAGTAATGAGTAGGTGATCATTTCTTGCCAGAGAAGTGGCTTGTATGGTAAGAAAAAAATATGATTTGAAAGGGGGGGGGGTTGCAAAAGTCAAAAACACAGACAAAATTTTGAAAACAGGGCAAACAGAAAGAGGAAGTCATTGAAGAAAATGTAATCTACTGTGTTTGGCAAATAAAATAATGCCATGCAGGGGACAGCAGTAAAAGTCAATCAAGAGTTGTTTGGTGAAAAACAAACACAAACAATTTGAATGAATTGTGTACAAGCAAGGTAGGTGGAGAGTGGAAAAAGAAAATGCTGTCAAATTCTCAAGTAAATCTGTGAGAGATGATCAAGAGCAGGCCCTGCAGTGTAGTGAACCGTAAACAAAGTTTTATATGCAAAGCTTTTGATACAGTAGATCATACAATTCCGTTGCATAAATTTGAAGCATATGGGATGAGAGGGGTAGCCTTGCAACTTCTTATCTCATATTTGCAAGACAGGAAACAGTGTGTCAAGCTGACTTATGAAAGGAATGAATAGTTGGTAACAACCAAATCAATCCACAAGATACTTCACTGTGGTGTGCCCCAGGGAAGTATGTCAGGGTCTTTTCAGTTTCTTGTGCACGTTAATGATTTAATTGAACCCCAAAACTACAAGGTTGTAAGCTGTGCTGACGACACATCTTTTGTCAGCTGGAGCCATGGTATGCAAACTACGGCAAACAGTAGTGAAACCAATTCTAATTTTCTGTCAAGCTATCTTACTGCAAATAAGCTACTCATAAATAAAGAGAATACAGTGGCAATGCAGTTTGTGCTAAGCTATATTCAGAGCATAAATAGAAATCTATTCACACCTCCATTGGGCCTTAGCTACACAAATTATTTGGTATAATTGTTGATGAATGCCTGTCAAGGAAAGAATGTAACAATATGAAAAGAATCGTTGCTACTCACCATATAGCAGAGATGCTGAGTCGCAGACCATTTTTGTAGGAAAATGAGTACAAATGTGTATCTACTGAAAAGGATCACAGCCTACTGAACGATATAAGCATGCGACAAATGTACTTAAGAGTGATACATCTACATCTTCGGTATGGTATTGAGATAGGTGTTTGGGCACCAGCTGTCTGTACAGAGAGGCTCTTCAGGCTACAAAAAAAGGCGAGGTAAACGGAAGAGTGCTTTGTAGAGAAATCTTCAGAAGATACCAAATGTTAGAAATCTTCAAAAGATATAAAATGCTAACCATATTACAGAGATGCTGAGTCGCAGATAGGTGCAGCAAAAGATTCTCACAATTATAGCTTTCCACCATTAAGGTCTTTGTCAACAATACACACACACCCAAACGCAACTCGCACACGCAACTGCAGCATGATGGGAGTGGCAACTGGGTGGGGGTACAGAGGAGGCTGGGATATGGGATGGGGAGGGGGAGGGATAGTATGTTGGGGTGGCGGACAGTGAAGTACTGCAGTTTAGATGGAGGTAGGGGAAAGTTGAAGGGGGGGGGGGGGGGGGGGAGAGCTGTCATTTCACCACCACACCCAGTCTTTTTATTTCTTTCCTTTTCCGCCACACACCCCGTCCTCCCACTCGTTCCCCCCTCTCCCCTGCCCTCTGTGTAAACTGCAGCGCTTCACTGTCCTGTCCGCCACCCCCACCATACTATCCCTCCCCACCCCGGCCTCCTTCATTTTCTGACCTGTCTATTTTTCCCTGCCCACCTTCCCTCACACCTATCACCTATACCGCATACCCATCTCCAACAAATTGTCTTTCCTTCTCATCCCATCCAGTAAGTCTACCCTGACCCATGCTTCTGGGCAACTTTTCTGAACTCCCTCATTTCCTAAACCTCACTACTTGTTATCCTTCATCCCTCTTCCTTCTGCTTCAACTCTTCTGCCAGAAGAAGTAGCCATTGGCTCCAGAAGCTCGCAAATTAAAAATTTTTTTATGTGTGTTCTCCTGTCACTTGCTGAGTAGGTTTCTGTATCCATCCTATTTTCAAAAATTGATTATTTTCATTGGTGTATTAATCCATCTAACCATTCAGACAGTGTTTCCACTAGTAAGGCTGCAGTTGCTACTGACATTGTTTCTAAAATCACTTCAACTGAAACACTTCAAGCTAAATATTGGGCATGGGAGCAGATTGTACGCTAAAATCAGCAGCTTGAAATCTCTAGTGAAGCACACTTATTGCACAAATAAGTTTTCTATTTGTGCTTCATTGTGAAATTTATACTGCCCGACAGAAGGTGAAGCACACACGCACTGATTCATTTGGAAAGAGTGCAACAATGCCATTGTATCCACTCCTGAGACGAGATAGCCCAAAATCTTTTGAATGGTCCTTCCATTTCCTATATGCCGGCACTGGAATAGAGTTGATGTTCGAACTGATCCAACACAGGTTCTGTAGAGGACACATCTGCGGATCTTGTTGGCCATAGAAGTACCTCAACATCATAGAGACATGCCATGTGTGGATGGGCATTTTCCTGTTGAAAAATGGCACCGTGATACTGTCGCAGGAGAAGTTAAAGATGGGGGTGCATGATGTCTGTCACACTGTTATGCTGTCAGTCAGTCCAGCTGAGACTAGAAGTCATAGCCAACATCTCGAATAGGACCTCTCCCTAGGTCACTGTCATACTCACCAACAAAGCTCATCCTGGGTAGTGCAGAACTGTGTTTCATCGTTGATATAACTCATCAGCAGTCGATGCTACTAGGTCATGGCACCACATCCGCCATTTGTGTTGTGATGTTAATGGCAGTCTACCCGAAGGACAGTAATTCTCTGTCCAGCTGCTGCTAGTCTGCAACCAGAGGTGTAGGATGACACAGTATGTTGCACAGAGTTCATTACTTGTTCTCAGATGGAGGGTGCATATGTGGACAGTTTACAAAGTGCTAGGAGCACTTGTGGTAGTCGCCTATGGTCGATCAATACCTTGATAATGAATGGGTCAGTCTGCACATTCCCATACAGTCCAACATCTGACCACTATCACTTTTGAACAATCCTCAAATCTCGATACTGCGCGATACGACCAGCTGGCTAAATGCAGACCCATAATGAGACTCCTTTCAAACTCTTCAGAAGCTGAAAACACTCTCTCAAATGAGTATGCAGCATCTCATTGGGCTTCTGAGTGATCACTGAACATCTGATGCTGTCCACACCCCTGATATATTGTACCGAGTCTGGTAATAATGCTGATCCTTTCTTATGCCCATTCTATCTGTCACAGACAGTAAGTATTCTGTTCATTACTTCAGAAGTAATCATCATAACTGTTAATGCATTATCCCACTGTAAGACAAGACAGTCAGTGCCTTCATTGAAAAATGTTTGTGGTTGCCTGTTGAACCATGATTGTACCTGGACCTGTTGCTCTTCATCCAATTCAGATTGATGGCCACAAATGTAGGCTCCAGAAATATAGAAATCATGTGGGGAGAGATCAGTACTACAGGGAGGATGTGTAAGGGCCTCCCAGTGAAACTTTTGCGGTGTAGTCAAAACAACCCTGGCAGCATGTGGGTGGCCATTATCCGGCAACAAAATGATGCTACCTGTCAACAGTGCTGCATATTTGGACTTGAGGGGGCACTTCAGTTTTTGCATACTGTCTACATACTGCTGTGTGTTAATTGTGGTGCTGTGTTTTCAAAAGTCGATGAGCAGTGTAACCTTGCAGTCAAAGAGAAAGGTTGTGCTTGCATTGCCATTTCAGATGCTTTCCCTCCGTCTCTAAATGATGATACCATGTTACGACATTACAGGACAGAACGCGACATTCTTCTTCGTGATACTGTTCCAGGTCCTGCAGTGATGTTGACATTCTGTTCCTTCATCAGGCTATGGGAACTCCACTATGCTTAGATTTTCCAGAACTTAAGATGCTCTGTCATGATGGCGTGAGCAGTACCTTGACTGATAAACAACATGAGCCAAATATGAGAATGCAGGATTACTCAGCTAATCTCAATGATAAAATCTTCTCGGGATGACAGCCGAGTCGATGCATTGTTCTCCAGCAACATTTCAGCAAGTTCCTTACTTGCCGTCTTCAGGCAAAGATGGTGACTTAGTCTGAAGATGGCAAGTAAGAAACTTGCTGAAACGTTGCTGGAGAACAACACTTTGACTCGGCTGTCAACCCTAGAAGATTTCATCAACATGAGCCAAATGTCATCTGCCATCAGTCATTTCTGTTGGCATCATTCACTGTAGCAATGGCAGAAGGGGTAATGATACAATGAGCCTATCCTGGCTGATCACTGTCTTTCAATGAAACCCTGATCTTTTCGAAAATGTTTATTCCAGGTACACGCACGTGACATGCTGTGTTCGCCATACACAGCAAACATTTAGGCATAAATTTCACTTCCTGACACTACTTCTGCACAGCACATCTAGAATAGTTTTCCATCAACCTCCCAATCTCCACAGTATTCTTCTCAGACCCTATGCTCCTTCTGCACCATACCCTATGGCTCCTACCCCTGTGACCATACTCACTGCAAGACTTGCTCTATGCACCCTCCTACCACCACCTATAGCAACCCTGTAACTGGCAAAACATATACTACATAGGAAGTTCCACCTGCAAAACGACACGTCATATACAAGCTGTTATGTAAATACTGTTTGGCCTTCTACATCAGCATGACTACCCCCAAATTATTAATAAGGATGAATGGGCATAGGCAGAAGGTGTATACTGTCATCACGCAAAATCCTGTTGGAGAGCATGCTCTGCAACATAACAGTCATGACCTCGGTATCTGTTTCATCAGATGAGCCATGTGGATTCTTCCCCCAGACGCCAGTTTCTCAGAACATCACAGGTGGGAACTAGCACTACAATACATCCTTGGTTCTCACCAGCCACCAAGACTTAATTTACATTAATTTCTTCCATCTCAGCATTTCTTCACTATAACCACTCTCTGCTTACTCCATTTTAGTTTTCTACATCTTTCACCGCCTGCCTCTGTTATGCACAATGCACTTAGCTTTTCACTCTTATTAGCTCATGTGTGATGTGTAAGCAGTAATCTCTGTCTGCATATTAACCCGTCTTGAACCTTTAAGCTCTCAGGTTTTCAAATCTCGTCGGATGCAGTCCCCAACAATCAACCTTTCCTTCTCATCCCAAATGGTAAGTCTCCCCTGATTCGCTGTTCTGTGTGACTTTCCCAAAATCTACCCCTTTTCCTAGACCTCTCCAATCATTTTCCTTCACCGCTCTTCCTTCCCCTTCAATCCTTCTGCCTGGAGGAGCCACTGGCTCCATAAGGTTGCAAATTACAACCGTCTTGTATGTGTGTGTTCTGTCGCCACTTGCTGAGCAGATTTTTTTATCTATCTAATTAAATCATTATATAAATATAATAGAAAGAAACATTCCACACGGGAAAAATATATTTAAAAAAAGATGCTGTGACTTACCAAACAGGAAAGCACTGGTAGATAGACACAATAAAAAACACACAAACACACACACAAATATCAAGCTTTCGCAACCCACGGTTGCTTCATCAGGAAAGAGGGAAGGAGAGGGAAAGACGAAAGGATGTGGGTTTTAAGGGAGAGGGTAAGGAGTCATTCCAATCCCGGGAGCGGAAAGACTTACCTTAGGGGGAAAAAGGGACAGGTATACACTCCCACACACACACACACACATATCCATCTGCATATATGCAGACCTCTATCTACCAGCACTTTCCCGTTTGGTAAGTCACAGCATCTTTTTTAAAATATATAAATCATTATATAGTCTGTTTCATTTTCATTTGACTGCCTGTTATGTGTACTTGCCAATTATGTGTACAGGGATGCCACAGGTTCTGGAAATCGGGGAATTTCAAACACGTCAGGGAAATTTGAAAGAACACTGGAAAAATCTCGTTTTTGTCTCAGTAGGTGAAAAATGGTTTGTTTACTGAGGTGTCACGCATTGTCGCTGGCTGGGTGCAGCTGAGCGCAAGCACTGTTTCCCTACTCCCTCATTACTACTGCTTCTCTCCTTCCTACCAGTCTCCTCATCTTGCAGTCAGTGCTGCCACCACTTCTTGGTGGTAGCGTAGCAGCTGCTGACCAGAGGCAGGCAGGCATGAGGAGTGGTTTCTTTGGATCTGATTCTCAGAGACTGTCAATGCAGTGGCAGGGGAAGGTGGTCATGTATGCATGAGTTGTGTCTGAACAATTGTGTGAATGCGTGTGTGCTCTCATTTTCTGACAAAAGCTATGGCTGAAAATTTGGTTGTGAGAGTGTGATTGTCTTTTCTACATGCCTGTCTGTCCTCAGCAATCATCTTTACAGTGAGTTGCTACTTATCCTCATTAGTATTGATTCTCAGAGTATTTGAATAAGTTATCTGTTGCATGGTTGATCACTGGTCTCATTTCATCAACATGCTGTCAGTGGCTTGTGAATAGCTGGGCACATGAGTGGATTTCCATGACAGGCCAAAACTGGAGGCTGTTTCTTTGGGCATCTGTAATGGATTGGGGCTGCAGATCCAAAGCCATTCAGTTTCCACTATTGGCAGGCCCTACCCAGCAGATCTAGTCTCACTAACCTGCCTGCAGTCCAGGTCTGTCTGTGTGTGACATATTGCTGCAGATTTTCGTGGTTCCTTGGACCCAGGACTGTGGTGCTCCTCAGCAGGCCAGAGGCCATGGGCGATGGATTTCAGGAATTGCGACTGTCTCAGCGCAAGTATGTTCTACAGTGTGGTGCTTTATAGACATTTTATTTGTTCTAGTACATTTTGGCACTTTAAAAGTAGTTAATCTACTAAAAAGTATGGACGATAAGAAGAATAAAATTGTGTCAGTCACTGACTGTGTGTATGCTATGCACTCATATATTTCTCAAAAGAAAAATCACAAAATAAAATTAAAATAATAGATATACCACTGTGGGTAATAACACACAATAACAAACTTAGTAGAACCAACATTTTATTGGTAGTCACAATTCTTCCTCACCTTATACACTTAACAGGCCTACTTTTTTTTCTGATGTTATTTCCGTAATCAGTGAAGTTATTTTAAATATGTGTGGCGACTCCAAGGAAATGTGTATTTTCCACCAAATGTGTTTTGTTTTATTGAAATAAAATAAGTGGTCTTAGTGAAACACAGTTACCATTTGGCTTGGTTTCTCCATCTAAAAACAGTTCATTACAAAAGATGTTGATGTTAGTACTGAAGATTTTCCCTCACATCAGCAAATGCCACCTGCTTGCAAGTGGTTTTTTAGATATTTCCTCATTTGCACTATTGTTTCTTGTACTGTAGCTGCAAAGACAGATTGTCAACTTACATCTTAACTTACCCTTGAGATCTCCAAATTTGTCAGGGAAAAATGTTAAACTTGTCTGGAAATCAAAGAATTTTCTTGGGGAAAATTGTGGCAACCCTGGTGTATGTGTATGAAGTTACATTGACCTGTGACCGTATCTCCTAGGTGCTTCAGATTTTTTGCTTGGCAGTGTAGATTCAGTGAACATTAAAAATGATTATTATAAATATAAGGTGCTTTCAGAATATGGCTGTTGCGCAATAATTGTATTTGTATTCAGTAGGTAGTGCTTTACAATTTTTTTTCTGAAAGCAGGTTAGTTTCATTTACTATTCCAATACACCAAATGTTCCCCACTCTTTTTTTTCTGCAAAACCCTGTTTTTCAACATAATGTTGGGTCAATCCAGGAGCCTTATGCCACACCACTGGGAGGATATGTGTACCCACAAGGCACTACTCTACTAGTCAATGTTTGAGCCAGTGTCTTGCTGCATCAGTAACCTCCCCATCATCAGTGGAATGCATCCTCCATTGGATCAAAGAGATGGAAGTTGGAAGGTGTGAGATCTGAGCTGTAGGATGGATGAGGAAGAACAGTGCAGTGAACTTGTATGAGTTCCTCTCAGGTGCACAGATCTGTGTGAGGCCATGCTTTGTCATGCAGTAGGGCTCCCCTCCGGTATGCAGACTTATGTGAGGCCTTGCTTTGTCATGGCGAAGAAGTTTATTCGTATTTTTGCGACAAAGAACAATCCGAAGTCATTTCTTATATTTCCCGAGGGTAGCACAGTACACTTCTGAGTTTCTCATTGCACAGTTAGGTAGGATATCAAACAGACATCAAACACAATAATCTTTTCGAAGTTTCAGAAGACTGTCTCCATGACTTTATTGGCTGACGGTGCAACTTTGAACTTTTCTTCTGAGGGAAGATGGTGTGGTGCCACTCATGGATTGCAGCTTGTTTCCAATTCAAAGAGATGAACCTGTATTTCATTGCCTGTGAGGATGTTTTACAAAAAAAATTGTCACAATCAGCCTCATAATGTGCAAGTAATTCCACACAGATGGTCCTTAATTTCTCTTTATGGGCTTGTGTTGAGCGGCGAGAAACCCAGTGGCCACACCCGTTTGAGTACCCCAACAGGTGGACAAGCATTTCAGCACTACCAACAGAGACATCCAGTTGAGCAGTGAGATGGTTGATAGTGATCCATCGATCCTGTTAAAAATAAGAGCGTCTACATGTTCAAAAATTGCAGGAGTCATAGCTGTATGTGACTGGATTGCTTGCAGGAGATCAGACAGGTTTGTGCGGCCTAATTAGGATAATGACCCATGTCTTCCCCACTGACTCACAGTGCTTTTGTTCACTACCAGGTCTCCATAGACATTCTGCAAGTGGCTATGAATATCTGTGATGCTCTGGTTTTCTGCCAAAAGAAACTCAATGACAGCTCTCTGCTTGGAATGCATCTTTGTTACGGGTGCCGTTTTGAGGGCTGTGTATAGGACTACCACCTATCGGAACTTCGTGAAACTGTAGTGACTGAAGCAGGAATATTCCCCAATGTCCCATAGCAAATTCTGCATTTTTTCAACCGAAATTGGCTGATAAAACAAAAGTGTTGCATTACTTATTGAATGCCCCTTGTATAATATCCTTACAAAGTTTTTGGATTTGGCTCTGTTGATACAAATCCAGTTGCTCCATTCATACTAATCATTGATGAAAAGGAATGCCGAAGGCTACATGAAGTGTACATTTTGACTCTTTGCAAATGATTTA
Source organism: Schistocerca americana (assembly GCF_021461395.2). NCBI lineage: Eukaryota > Metazoa > Arthropoda > Insecta > Orthoptera > Acrididae > Schistocerca > Schistocerca americana. The sequence goes on from NC_060126.1 coordinate 124,354,169, forward strand.
GCTATACTTTCTACATTGAAAAATACAGAAGGTAGGAATGGTAACTTGAAAACATCAGGAACCTCATTAATAAAAAAATGTGAACTTTTAGTATCCATACAGAAAAATGAATGAGCGACGAATTATCTGCTGATGTGTTGCACTTACCAGAGCTTGAAAATAACTCTGAGATCAGAACATTATGAACAGAAGCTAATGATATACTTCTTTTGGACGGTTAAGAGGAAACAGAAGGTGGTTGTTGAGGGTATTCATATATTCAAAGTACGAACTTCTAGGATATTCTCACACCATCATACTGAAGCTTTAGTGACCTGCCCATCATCATCCTGGAGTTTTAGTGACCTGCCCCATCCCTTTTAACATTTCCAACTTAATCCCTCTTTCCTTATCAAGGAAGTAATTAAAACTGGTATAGTGTGTATACATATATACATGTCTATCAGCAGTACTTAACATTTCAGTTCATGGAGATAAGTGATGGCCAGGAGGTGCAGTTGTATCTGTGTTTCCACATTGTGTTATACAGCACAGTCCCGTTAATCCGAACATGAAAAATGTTAGTCTAAGTAAGGAAAACTGTGCGGTAAACTGCTGTACATACACACTATTTTAATTTACGCAGTACAGTAAACATTATTAGAGAAAACATTAGGTTTAAGCAATTCGTAACAATGAAAGAAAAGCTGTAAGATTTACTAAAATACAGCAGACATTTTATCCCTACTTTCTAGATGACAAAAACTCAAGTCATTGTTTTTTGGCATAATGAAGACGGTCTGTTATATGACACATAGTTGCACCATCGTCTCATAAACAGTGGGCTGATGCTCCAAATAACGTAGCGTGAGGTCAAGGGCTTCTGCTGCGTCACTGTGTGGTACCATCTCTCCTTTGTCACTTTCATACTCATTGTCACTTCCATCACAGCAGTCCACTTCTTCCTTGTCTTGAGTCACAGCAGCATCTAAATCAGCATCAGTAAGGTTCTCCAAGCATGCCCCATCCACTGCCTTCCACTCATCTATGTCTCCTTCACTAGCTCCTTCACATCCAGGGATTGTCTCTATCATTTGTAGTAGATTTTCCTCTTCATTTTCAACTAGGTTGTCCTGAAATTCAAGAGATGTCCACAGTTTTCTCCATGATTTTCTCAGAGTATTTTCTAAAATACTCTGCCATGCCTGAGCGGCCCAATAAACAACATCCTTCACATTGGTCTTTTCTATTTTGTCCATTAAAGGATTGCTATCATCTTGGATCAGCCTTCTTAAATACTGTTTTCTGTAAATCAGTTTTAATGTTTGCAGTACCCCCTGGTCCATCGGCTGTAGAAGTGGTGTAACATTCGGCAGCAAAAACTTCGCCGCAATTTCTCCATCACATAATTCCTCATTGCTGGGGTGAGATTGCACGTTATCAATCAAAAGGATTGCACGGGGAGACAAATGATTTTCCTTAGAAAACCGTCAAATAGAGGGAACAAACTGGCCGTGAAACGATTCTTTGAACAGCTTACCATCCATCCATGCTTTTTTCTGGTTGCGATAATATACGCACAGGGACTTCATGTTGGAGTTTTTAAAAGCTCTTGGCCTAGCAGATTTGCCAATCAGCATTAAAGGCACCTTGTAATTACCAGCAGCATTGCTGCGCGCTAATAAAGTAACACGAACTTTGCACATTTTAAAACCAGGAGCATGGTCTTCTGCTTTTGATGCCAGGCTTTTTGTTGGCAAAGCCCTAAAATTAAGGCCAGTCTCATCAGCGTTATAAATTTGTTGGGGAGAATACTGTCCCCCTCTTATCATTTTTTCGAACTCACCCAAGTATTCCTTCGCTGCATCACGGTCAGAAGAAAGCTTCTCTCCAGTACGTGTTAGCTGACAGATTCCATGACGTTTTTCGAATCTCGATTCTTCTTCAAATGACAAATGGTTGCCTTACCAACACCCAGTTCTATTGCCAGTTTAGGTACATTCTCACCATTTCTTACCTGTTTTAAAGCATTCAGTTTTTCTTTGAGAGTTAACATTGTATGTTTCCGTTCACTCATGAAGAAAATACGTGCACCACTACACCTGAACAAATACAATACATCTGTTACGTGTGCCAACGATCGATAACTAACATAACCAAGAGCTTTGCAAGCCAACTGGCAGTGCACTGACCTCAGATACTACAAAGATCTCAACAGTGCACAACAACAAGGGCAGGGAGTGAGAGTGAGCCATTGTTCCCACACTAGTTCCCATTTGTTACCATGGTGTACCTACTTATCTGCTTGGTATACTTCATTCTAACTATTCCTCACTGTAATTCCAGCTAATCCGAATAAATCAGTAATCCGAACAAGGTCTGGTCCAAATTAGATCAGATTAAAGGGACACTACTGTATATAGAAGGTTTTTGAACCTCTTGGGTGGTTGTGGGGAAGCAACATAATGTCTCTATGTAAAACAGTTTGTAAATTTTTTATCGTGACAGCCAGCCATGCGTAGCCCTGCTAGGCAGAAAGGTGTTTCCAAAAGCAAGCTGGGTCTCAGGAGTCAGGAATGAGGCAGGGGCATATCGGTGTAAGTTTGCAATGCATGTGGAAATTAATGTAATATGAAATTTGCAATGTGTATTTCATTCTTAAATTATTACCCAAAATTCTTGATGACATGATGACTCATTTGGCATTTCATTGTGTTTCTTGTCGTTAGAATATCGAGCTAAAGAAATATGGTTTGAGGCCTCCTGTTACATATTCTAAAATTCCATTTTATCATATTTACTGCAGTAAATTTTTAGATAAGACATATTGCCCTTTGGATGCTACATTTTATTATGCATAGTTCTTTTTTAACTAGTTACTTGTTTCTGTTTGATTGTGTGTGTAATTTACATTTTGGTTTACTTTTCAATCCAGTCTGCAGATTCTGGGACAATGAGCAAGAACAGCAAGAAATCAAGGAAAAACAAGCATAAGGCTGCTCCTGCTAGTGCAGAGCAGAGCTCGGAGTCAGTGAATGACAGTACGATCAATGGAAAATCTGAAAGGATTCTAGAAGATGCATCAGGCCCCAGTAAGAATAAAGACAATACAGACAAGCTGACGATGGAAGCTGATGCTCCAGAACCTAAACCAGGAAGGATTCTAGAAGCTGCATCAGGCCCGAGCATGAATAAAGACAATATAGACAAGCTGACGATGGAAGCTGACCCTCCAGAACCTAAACCAGGAAGGATTCTAGAAGACGCATCAGGCATGAGCAAGAATAAAGACCGCTCATCCGAGGTGTTACATGCAAATACAGACAAGCAGAAGATGGAAGCTGAACCTTCAGAACCTAATCCAGAAGACCTTTCACAATTAAAGAACACATGCCGTGCTTTGAAATCAAATCTAAATACCATTAATAGGAAATATCAAGAGGAAAAAAAAGAAAAGGAAATATTACTTAATGAAAACCAAGATTTAAAATCCAAATTGTGTTCTGTGGGAAGGGAATTGGAAGCTGCTAAAATGCAAATAGAAAAATTGAAAAACCAAGGAGCTCTTCCCCGAAAATCACGCGAGGCTCACGAGCCAATGGATCATGAAACAGTTGAGGTATGGTACTTGATTTTACTTATAAAACAAGCAATATGTGGTAACTTAAAACTTAATCTCAAGCTGTACTGTAAATTCTTCATGTTTCATAAGAGCTGGTCCATAGTGGCTTAGTTCTTGCTTTATTGTTTCCACATGAAAATAAATTTTATCATTATTGAGTTTAATAAAAATAATATAGGCTCAAGTGAAAACTGTAGTCTTGTCATTGTCATTATTATTGTTGTTGCCCAAATAATTAATCTATCCCAACAGATACATATTTTTTGCATATAAATGTAAGCTTTTGTTACCGATGTTAATCTGATAAAAGTCTTCCAGGTGCACTGCCAGTTACCAAAATAGTAAAATGTCTGTCATTTTATCCACATACAGCAATTGTTCTTTTAGTGTAGACAGTCTACGCTCTCAGGGAGGCCACTGCACTATAATCAAAACATTGGTTATTTTAGCATTTTAAGTAATTTAAATGATGATATTTGCAGTGTGGAGAAGGATTTTAATGAAGGCTCACTGCCACCCACCCACCCACCAGTCTCTGTGATTAGAATTTTTGCAGTAGTTCTTGTATAAGTACACGGGGTTTGTACAACCCAGGAGATCCGGGAAAAACACAGGAATTTTTTCATCGGGGAGAAAATCGGGAAAAACCCAGGATATTTTTAGAATTCGGGGAATTTTTCATTGTTTGAGTTTTCAGTTAAATTTTTATAATTTTGACTGGTAAGAACGGATACTCTAACAAAGTATATTACTGTATCCCGCTACTGCAGAATAGTACTTCAACAATAAAACATAAACAAGAGAAAAAAACGAAAATAACTTAAATTGCAAAGGAATTGCGCCATATACAACTACACACAGTGCTCATTCAAGTGCCTGCCAATTGAAAATGTGTCAAAGGGTTTAGGAAGACTATGCAGTGCTTCATAACAACAAATTGCCTCCAATGAGCGTGAAGTCGCAACTGTTTACATTCGATTTGTTTTTGCAGTTACACGTGGGCTCATGCACATGTGCAGTTGAGTCACGTTTGAGTAGTTGATTCTCCCACTTCTGGCTACAGGAATGTGGCTGTTGGCTGTGCAAGCAGTCACAGCAAGCAGCTAGATGATACCGGAAAATTTCCTCATATTCTTGAGGAAAAATAACTTGTTTCACAAAGCACCTAGCATCCAGGCACGTTTGTCTATAGATTATTCATATGCTTTTGGAAAGCTTCCCTGTTGGTTTTTGAACACATTTTAAGTTGATTTCTGAATGAATCATAAGTTGACTTTTGAATGCACGCATAGTGTACGTGATGCCTCTGTCAGGAGAATCTTCATCACATCTAGAAATAAACTTTCCGCAGGCAAAAGGGGGCGGGGCAATACGAGCTGATGGAGTAAAGCCAAACAGATGAATGCCAATTGCTGTCTGGTTATGTGGTTGATTGGGTTTGCAAATGATCAGCATTATTATAATTACTAGCGAAATCTGTAGATTCAGACTACCAGAATGGAAATAAACGACTAACAGGAATAGCATGTGAGAAACATTACGTATTATCTTCTCGGTGTATCCAAGAAAATGAAATTTTGACAGAAAATTTTTGGCCAGATCACTACACTAGTAAGGACCAGTTGTACAGTCCCCGGCTAGCAGACGCGTAAGATCTATTTGGAAGTAATGTGGAAAACGTGTTGTTCGAACACGTAATAACGCCTAACTGGAAAATTATCACAGTATAACTAAACCTGTGATTCTGACAGGGTTAGTGAAGTTAATTGACGAACAAATTTCGACAATGGCAGCAATAGCTACAGAATTGGTGATGACAAGATTCTTAGAATGAGGAAGGAGAAGAAACGGGGGCATCACACAAATTATGGAAGAATAAGACGATTTCAAATTTATATAAAAATTTCGTAATACTACTTTTCGATCTCATGCTTGAGAAGCTGTTGCGTATGAATGAAATGTGAAACTATTTCCTAACATAAAGCTTTTTGTTCGTAGAAGGCCTAATAGGCATTTGATATTGGTATTTCATGGATTATGTTCTATTGTGTTATAAAAATGGCCATTTGTGCCAAAACAGTCTCGTTTATTTGGTGTGTTACAAAATTGCTGCCATATTAGAAAGGCCTATTTTGTTTTATGTAGCAGACAGTGCCAAAATAGACATAATCAGATCGAGAAACCACACCAGTCTTGGGTATTATTTGTATTAACAGCTTTTTCAGTATTAGATAACGACATTTCGATTTTTCATTAAGCAAAACGTTTGGCGAACTTTGATGAGGTAATAGATTCTTTCGCAGAAAGGAAAGCACGCCATGTAAAGCTAGTGCCAAAATAGACATAATCAGATCGAGAAACCACACCAGTCTTGGGTATTATTTGTATTAACAGCTTTTTCAGTATTAGATAACGACATCTCGATTTTTCATTAAGCAAAACGTTTGACGAACTTTGATGAGGTAATAGATTCTTTCGCAGAAAGGAAAGCACGCCATGTAAAGCTGTAGCAAGATTAGAGAGAAAAAAGTACTAGGAGCTAAAGTTTGAAGAAATGTGTAATTTCTTGCTGATCTCTTGTCAGTATTGGTTTTATATATCCTATATTTAATTTTATGTCACACAAAACAGCAAGTTATTAACTAAAAGGCAATAAAGAGTTCAGATTTTCTGAAGAGTTCTTGTTCTCTTGATTACAAATAATCCCATCCGCTATTAATTGCGAATTTTTTTTAAGAGGGCCAGGCTGTCAAACCAGCTGACTGGGAGCAGGAGAGGCACCACAGGACATTTTAATTTCCCCTTGCCTGTATATAGTTTGGATGTGCGGTAGAAAAATGCTTTATGAAGAGGCGTGGCACTGCACTTTGGCATACTTAAGACCAAATAATATGCCTTACATTTACTCAAATACATACTTTTATGTTCCAGACTTTTCAGAAAGATGTGCACTACAATATGAACATGTTTTGAAAATTCGATTTTTTTTTTTTTTAGTATTGACTCGGTCTGCAAATGTCGTAGATCCGGGGCTGGAGCAGTCTGAGTTATAGTGGGTAGTCTCCACACGACCCGTGTTTACATTTATTGATTTTGCTGTTTCCCCTTCGTTTACTCTCGCGTCAATGAAAACAATACGGATATCTGTGGCCGGGAGCTATCAAGTGAATTAAAATACATTCACAACATTACGGAAGGCTAAAATATGTCATTAGTTTCAGATTTTATTTTATTTCCACCTTTCTGATAGTCAAGCATTAGTCGCCTTGCGGAACTATGAAGTTATTTTTGTCTGTTTGTTCAAGAAATTTGACTTCTGTTAACGTTTTCCGCAGAGGCAGTCAATGTATTTGAAACGAAATATTTAATTCCACAGCACTGGCTAGTTTCAACTGTTCGCTGCATTTCAAATACACGTTTTCATTTTCTAGCACATCATAATAAAGAACCAAACATGATATAATACAGTACTGGTGCTCCAAGAAAATTTACATCCCGAAAAACACACTGAAAAGCTTAATGTCAGGTTGAGGTCTACTTCATTGGGAATCCGGACATACGAATGTGCACTTTAAGTATGCACTTTAAATGTCCACATTTTAATATTGTTCACAAAATTCCGATGATCTTGCAGTATCCTCTGATGTCTTGTTTCTTTTATGACATAATGTATGATCTTTCAATGTTTTACACGTACGTACATACGTTATGATAGCTACCCAAGCGTGGTGTCACCTGTTATCTGCGCTTTCTGGCAACTGCTGAAACGAACCTATTTCTAACAGGTAGCGGGAAAATATTGCTAATAGTGGTTTGAAAAGCATTGCTTTCAAAGTAAATATTCTTTTACGTAGGTTGAACTATGTGCAAAAATGTACCATGAGTTTATTAAATCACAGAGCCTTTGACTCTCATTTAAAAATCAACTCTTTGATGACGCGCCATTTAGAAGAATTTCGAACCCTGAAGAGCAGACATTTATGTCATTATTAAAGATTTTACTGGCACATTTATGTGATATATCTTAAAATGTAACACATGCAAAAAAGATCAACAGTATATGTGAAAGCTTAGCTTCTCTTGCAGCTTGAGAACAATATTATATGTGAAAACTTGGCTTTTCTTGTAGCAACACTATGTATATTAATTTAAACTATGAACTTTCCCTGTTTGTGTGTTCGTGCTACTTAAGAGTGATGTTGCTGTTGGCTGACTACATCACATGTCCTATGCTCTGAATCTCCACTGTCATCGGCTGGCGAGATCATGTGACAAGCTATGAGCGGCCTACAAAAGCGCATCAAAATCTCGATTTCAATGATTTGAAAAGTAACATGCGGATTGGTGGAATTCCAGTGCATACTTTTGTAATACGAAAAGATGCAGTGTACATTTTGCTGCACATCAAAGATGTTTCCAAAACATGTCTTTTTTCCTGAGTTTCATTTTCTAAAGTGCTGGGAAATTGTACGCCCGTGTATAAAACCATAACCATTCAAAGGATTGATAAGGGAAAATATACTGTCACCCGGGAGAAAGTGTATTTTTTTTTCCTTGTCCATGTATACAACCTGGTACACTCTCTCTTTATTTGAAGTTCTTAATGTGGTGTCCTGTTTAAAAGAGATTTTGATGTGTACTGTAATGAAGGCATCTTGAGCTGTTTATTGGAGTGCACTCTGTACATTGTATGATCTCAAAAAGGGATTCACTTTCATTACTAAATGTGTCAGATGGAATTTACACGGTATGAGAAGACTCCCATTCGACTTGGTGAAGTACTGTTTCAACAGTTGAGTAGTGTTCTTATTTATAAACCTACTTACTTGTTTTTGAGCAGAGTGTCACTGTATTATGAGACACAAAGTAGATTGGTGGTTACTGTCAGCATCTGGTCCCTCATTATCTGAAAGGCCGTTAATAATCTGCTTTGCAGCAGTGTTGTTGATTTTACTTTTATCTGCAAAGATGATTTCTATTGTTCTAGTAGGATTGACAGTAACTTGTAGGTAAGCACATTATGAGAACTGGATTAAAGGAAAACAAAGCAGTAGTCATTAACTTGCTACATGCCATGTTTGTGTATCTTCACCCAAAAAAGGGCCTGAGTCACTTAAGTTTACACACTCATTATCAGCTGTTTGGTATGGGTCGTTTAAGCTGTAATATACTGCACAGATCTTGCTGACATCTTTTCAGGGGAATATTTGTAGGGTTTGTTATTATTAATTCCTTTCTTTTTTACTGGACTTTAAAGGGCACCTAAAACTTCTTCATCATCCTGTTTATGTGGAAGCTATACTTAGTAAACACTTCTTAGTAAAATTAATTACAATTTATAATAGGATTTGTGAAATGGTTTGGATATTATAGTTTGAATGACAGCCTCATTCATGCAGTATTGTCATTATGGAATATTATCAACTACTTTGGTGTTCAAAGCGATCAAAATTTTCTCCTTGATGTCATGAACAACACCATAACCTTCATTAAACACAATGTCTGATTAACCTATCAGTATCATATGATAATGTTTGACATCTGTTGCATATTTTCATTTCGAAGACAGTCAGTATCTATTCTGGACGAATATGTTCAACTTTCATCTGAGCTCTGTCAGGTGCAGTTGACTTTGGACACCTAATTATCATGCTTATATTAGCAAGTAACATTACATTATTTTGAGTTATTTGTTATGTTTGAACCAAGAAAGGTGTAAAAGAAAATGCATAGCCATTCAGTAGTAAGAAGTATTTTTTTAGTCAGACCTGGTGTTCTAGTAGTAATAGATACACTGGGAAACTAAAATGTCACAGGATTGAATCCTGGTTGAACTATGAAATTTGCAGTATGTCATTAAGGGGAGTTGGAATGCCCTATCCCGACAATGTTAAATTTAGTGACTTGGCCTCCCTGTATTTCAGGAACCACTGTAGCCATTGACATGAAACTTTTACAGGACATTAAACTGTATATTCTGAGTCTACTGTCACTCAGAAGCATCCTGCACCATACTGTATATCATCCTCTTGATCTTTTTCCAAGTTTCTTCTTCTTTCTGGACTCCTTGGTGGCCAACTGTGCTGCATATTCTTCTTTATCAATGCGAACCTTGTCCATCCGTTCAAGTTCTCTGATGCAGTTTGCCCCAGGATTCATTCCCAAATGCTGTAGCACTTTCACCCTACCAATGTTGCCATCATTAAAAGCAATAACAGCATCACTGACCCCCCCCCCCCCCCCCCCCCACTTTCGTGTCTTCATCCCAACAAAAACATATTTTCGTAAGCAAGTCCATATAATATTATTGAACAACTCATTGGGATTTTGAGTCTGACCGTACAGACACTTCTTCAATAATTCAGGATTTGCCAGGTCTCTAAAAATAGGTTTTATGATGTCCATGACTGCTTCTGGGAAGGAATGTTTATGGCTGTATGAACTGTTGTAGACTGGACATTGTGGTAATTCCACCATGAATCGGCTCCATGAGCGCAAAGGCGGTGTACTGTTTTTTCATCAATTGACAGTTTGTGGAAGAAGGTAGCCCATACTGCCTGCTTTATTTTCGACGAATCCTCAGTATTATTTCTAATGGCCATCCCATAATACTGCTGTAGTTCATCAATCATTTTATCTGTCAGCCTGCCTCTTATGGTTTTACCATCAGAAAGTTTTCTTCTTTCTCAAACTTTGTTTCAACTTCCTCGATCTGGTGCCCATCTTTATAACACAGCCTTCTATATAAAAAATTACCATTTTATTAGGTCTTGAAGTAATGCATGTAACAATTTTAATGTTTTCAACTGGTGTAGATTATATTTAAAAAATAAAATAATTTTTTTTTTCGGTTCTAACTCCCTTAATTTATCCTTTATCTCTCAGTGAAGTGATATATTAAGGTTCATCAGGAATGTCCACCTCCGTAGCGTAGCGGTAACATTATCACCTACCACGCAGAGGGCCCGGGTTCTATTCCCAGTAGGGGACTGGTTGTTGTGTGCATCCTTCCATTGACTCACAAGTCGCAGAAGAGGCATCAACTAAAAAGGACTTGCAATACAGCAGCCGAATTCCCCTGAATGGGGCCTCCTGGCCAACAATGTTATACGATCATTTCCATTTCATCAGGAATGATGGGTGGGTTGGATCCCATCTTAAACTGTAGGTCCCCTTTCCCCCATAAGATTACTGGGTTAGGTTAGGTTCAAGCAAGGAACTTAAGTGGCTTCCAATTGAAATTCTTGCATTAGGCTATTGAGCCCCGTGGAGTTATAGTGTAAAACAAATTAGCTTATGCAGTCTATTAACAGAATTCAATTATAAGTTTGGGGTTCGGCACCAGATGGAAGCATCATCTGGAAAATGTGGAAAGAGAAGATTGGGGACATTTGAAATGCTGTTTTGTAGCAAAGCTCATGAAGTGAATAGGAATAATAATAAAAAAAAAGGTCCCAACACAGAATGGGGAAGTGGAATAAGCAAGTGAGATATAGAAATATGTGATATTAATTACATTTCTTGAAAAATATATAACTTAAGAATGGGAAATGTAAGGAGGTGACACGTATTACTAAAGATGTTGATTTTAATAAATATGCACAAGTGACAAGATCAGCCACTGTACATAAAGGTCTACATGAAGCAGTAAAAGAAGTGACCACATGAAAAAGTAAATTGTTTTTGCCATGAGAAGTTCTCTTCTCTATTCCAAACAGTTGATATTTGTATTGAGGACAGGAACCATACAACTGTAGATATAACTTTTTCCATTGCTATAATAATGTGTATTTATTAGTTAACAAATATAGCAATTTTCAAGATATTGAAAATATGCCTGATGCACTAACTTACTTAAAATAAGAATATAGAAGCAAATTATACAATATTGTGAAATTTACATGTATCAGCAACAAACTTGCAGCCAATCCATATTCTATGATTTGACACACATACCACTCTGATAATTGTGCCTTTCTTTATATATGGACTAAGCAAACAGCTTCGCATCTTCGCTCATCCCATGGTTTGGGTCAGGATCTCTGTCTCTTTTGGACAACCCTTTCCAGTCGTGTGCTTTAAATTTCGTGACTATTTAGTGTCTATGGTTACCTATATTATACATTGCTGCCCCTATAGCCTGTTCCTAACTGCTGTCAAATGTAATCTTCATAGTCTTTCGATGGTAGTCCTAAACTATATATGATTTGTGTGTATTGTTCAAACATTGTCATTGAATGTTTCCTTTTTTCTCAATTTGTTTGCTTGAGATGGAAGTATAAGGTACAACATCTATATAGTTCATTGTAATTGATACCATGGTTGTAAAATTCACAGTTGGTAAGTGAAATGTTTCAATTTTCTTTATGTTCCTTTTTTTTTGAGACCATTGTTGTAGGCATTTGTTTCTACTTCACAGGAACATGCGAGTGAGCAACCAGACCAAGAAGCATCTTCAGATGGATTCATGCGGTATGTTAGAATACAGTCCCATCTTTTCACTGTTCAGTCACTTGTAGCAGTTGACACAATGAATTGTATATATAAAATATGTAAAGAAATGCAGCTATAAGAGTTGAAGGTCATGAAAAGGAGGCATTTATTAGACGAGGTATAAATAGTGGCTGTTTAATGCTCTTCACAAAAATGCTCTATCTTTTCTTATAACACCCACAATTTTTACAGGATTCCTAAAGTGTCCTATTTTTAAATTTCCTCCATAATACATACTGCAATAAATCATAAAATGATTCAACATGATTGATTGTGAAAAGATCAATACTTCTTGAGTTGTTTTGACTCTCAAAAGCAGGAGAGAGAATATAACCTCATCTGTCAAAATAGCATACCTACCTTTTGTTAATATAAAGTCAGGACATCAGGACAAAACTTTTGCACCAAATACTGTTGGTTATACCGTGTTGTAGATTTGAGGAAAAGGCAAGCAGAAATCTTTACCATTTGGTATTCCAATGGTATGGAGAGAACAAGAAAACCATATAAAATATTGGAATTTTTGTATGATGAACAGTGTGAAAGGAATTGTTCATCCAAATAACTGTTTATTCCCATGCCTGAACTGCCCACTATTTTGGGATCTTCAACATCATGAGACCCTGATTATTACTCCACACTCACAAAAGAACTGAATGACCTCGTAAGTGGCATAAGTTGTCGGGTCTCTACTAAAGGAAAAGCATTTGCTTACCCTGTGCACAAAATTCTACTGGATCAAGAGAATCAGAATTTCATGAATTTTCACTAAAGAAGGCTCTCTTGTTTATTGTAAGAACATTGAAGGTGTTCACCAAGATACGGTGTTACATACAACATGAATGGATTGAGACTATTTATAGATTCTAACAAAAGAATGCTGAAAGCTGTACTTCCACACATTGGAAATAAGTATGGCTCTGTGCTGATACAATATTCTGTACCCTTAAAAGAAATTGAATATTTTAAAATAACCTATTAAAATACGGAGATTCTGCTGAAGGCACTGAACTGCTTGAAATACCATTGGGTTGTATGTGGAGACCTGGAAGTAATGGGAGTGAAGTTTCCTGTGCCTCTGGGATAGTCATGCCCTTGAATCACATTGGACTAGAATAGAATGAACCTACCAGAACAATAATGAATCCTGGGCAGAAAAATGTGATAAGAGAGTCTTCTGTGAAATAAGAGAAAATCGTCCTGCCATCTCTTCATGTTAAACTGGGAATCATGAAACTGTTCGTCAAAGCAATGCCTAAAGATGGTGATTGTTTTAAGTATATAAGTTTCAGATTTTCTTTTCTGTCTGAGGCTAAACTTGAAAGAAGGAGTATTTGTGGGATCGAACATTTGAAGTTTGATGAAAAATGAACGACTGGCTTGGACAGGATTTAAGAATGTGATTAACAATGTGTAAGAAATATGAAACACACAAATTTCAAAGCCGTGGCTGAATATATGATGATAGCTCTGGAAAATTTAGGATGAAATATGAGTATTTAAAACCCATTGTCTTCATACTCATCTTGCTTTTCTGTCTGACAGTCTTTGAGATGATGTGAAAAAGCTTGGACAAAGAGCTCATCAAGACATGAAAAAAATTGAATCCCGTTACCAAGGAAAATGGGATGAACAGAAGATGGGGCTGACTACTGTTGGTCTCTAAAAATACATAATGCGGAACTACAGGACAGAAGAAAATCTCGATGACAAAATTTCAATATCAAGAGGAATTAGTACTTTAAAAGTACAGTGTCTCCGTAAAACTTGGAACAAGTTCAGCTTAAATTGTGATTCCATCTGTGAACAAATGAGTGCTCTTTGATTTTATTTACTGCTTACGTTTGTAAACAGTTAACAGGTCACTAGTATAGCTGTGTGTGTCTTAATTAATATATTAAAATGTCTTAATATTGTCTAATGTGATTGGATACATTAAAAAAAATCTACTCACCAAGTGGTGGCAGGACAAACAAAAGAAGGTTACACTCAAGCAAGCTTTTAGAGGCAGTGACTCCTTCTTCCAGCAGAAGTTGAGGGGGAAGGAAAAGGACTTGAGAGGTTTAGCAAAAGGGTTAGATGTCACTCAGAACTGCAGTCAGAGAGACTTACTGGACAGGATGAGAAGGAAAGACTGATTGTTACGAACTGCACCAGACAAGATTCAAAAAGCTGAGAGCTTAAAGGTGGAACACAGGGTAACATGCAAGACAGAGAATACTGCTAAAACACAATTCGTGAGTTAATAAGAGTGAAAAGCTAAGTGCATTGTACATAACAGAGGTGGGAGGGGGTGGCGAAAAATAGACAGGTCAGAAAATGAAAGATGTAGAAAACAAAAACAGAGTGAAGAAGGCAGTAGTTAGAGTGAAGAAATGCTGAGACAGAAGAAAGTAATATAAATTAAGACCAGGTGGGTGGCATGAACCAAGGACATGTTGTAGCACTAGTACCCAATTGCGGAATTCTGAGAAACTGGTGTCTCAGGGAAGATGGTACGTGAGGTGAAACAGGCAGCGAGGTCACGACTGTCATGCTGTAAAGCATGCTCTGCAGCAAGATATTGTGTGTTACTGGAATACACCCTCTGCCTATGCCCATCCATCCTAACTGATAACTTGGTGATAGTCATGCCAATGTAAAAGGCCGAACAGTGTTAATATAATAGCCGGTATATGACTTGTCGTTTCACAGGTGGCTCTTCCTTTGATAGTATATGTCTAGTCATTTACAGGGCTGGTGTAGGTGGTGGTAGGAGGCTGCATAGGGCAAGTCTCACAGCGAAGATTGTCACAGGGAAAGGAGATGGTTGCAGGATGAGCATAGGGTCAGACAAGGATGTTGGGGAAATTGGGAGAGCAATGAAAAGCTATTCTAGGTGTGGTGGGCAAAATCTCAGATAGAATGGATCTCATTTCAGTGCATGATTTTAGGGAGTCATGCCCTTCCCGAAGTACCTGAGTGACAATTGGTGTATTCCAAATTTGATCGGATGGCCTAATAAAGCTGCATTTGAACAAGACTGGTGGGGTAATTACGTTCAGTGATGGCTGAAGTCAAAATGGTGGTGTATTGCTGTAAAGAGTCTGCATCCGAACAAACACTTTTGCCTCAAAGCCAAGGCTATATGGGAGGGATTGTTTGACATGGAAAGGATGGCAATTGTCAAAATGCAAGTACTGTTTGTTAGTTGGTTTAATGTGGATTAAAGTGTGTGGCTGGCCTTCGGTGAGGAATAAATCCTATTTATCTTTCTTCATCCTTCATTTTCTGACCCGTCGTTTTTTCGCCGTCCCCCATCCACCTGTGCTATGAACAGTGCACTTAGCTTTTCACTGTTTTAATTTGAGCACAATGTCTCAGCAGTAGTCTGTGTCTTGCATATTACCCTTAAGCTCTCAGGCTTTTAAATCCCATCGGGTGCAGTTCCTGACAAACAGTCTTTCCTTCTCATCCCATCCGGTAAGTCTCCCCTGACGTGCAGTTCTAGGTGCTTTTCCGAAATTATTCCTTTTCGTAAACGCCTCCAGTCATTCTCCTTCACCCCTCTTCTTTCCCCTTCAACCCTTCTGCCAGAAGAAGAAGAATCTTTGCCTCCAAAAGCTAGCATATGTATACCTTGTATGTGTGTGTTCTCCTGCTGCCACTTGGTGAGTAGATTTTTTTACCCATACAATCACATTATCACTGCCCTGTGTAATTATTGCAATAAAGTCAAACAACCTACAATATAGATATATTGTTAAATGGAAGTAGTATATACATTTGTATGAGTGAAAGGATATGCATAGGATACTAAATAAGTCTAATACATTTTGGGCTCTGTCAACCTTATGAGGAGAACCCGACTCTTCTTATGTCAGTCACATAAAACTTTTCAAATGCTTGGTGCATAATACATCATTTTCATGGGGTGGAACCTGAACATATCATTAAACAAAATGAAACATAGATAAGGTAATTAAAATATTTAATTGTATGGTAAAACAGTATCTATTTAGGGTTGAGTCATTATTTGTAATGTGGTAGGTTACAGATGGTTCTGTATAAGGTTCCCACCTGTTCAGATTTTGTAGGGATCATCCTTACTTTTCTGTGAATGTCTTGTGTCCTTATAAGAGTATGACGTGACACCCTCGGGTCTCGACCTTTTTATGTTACTTCTACAGTGTTATTTTTTTTTATATCGCCTGATTTTTAATTTCATGTTCTTGTCATCCTGTTCTTGTTACCCAAAGTTGGTGTGTGTAAAACACAGGAGAGAGAGCAACAAAACATTGGGTTTTAAAGTCAATTGTTCCGCTGCCTCATTATCATAGCAGTTAAGTGTTGAAGAGACAGTTGTATTTATGAAGTAGCCGAGTGAAGGAGTATTGACATGTTTCACACTTTTCGCTATTCCATAAAAGCAAAACATTATTAATAGTAGGTTGGTTTTAGGGTTTTCCAAAGTCTAACTCATTTTTTAAGAGCTCAGTAGATTAAGTGGAAATACAAATAGTAGTGGCAGTGATTGTAGTGCTGGCAAATATGATGGTCAGAATGAAACCTGACAGAAAAGAATCTGCTCATTTCTTAAAAAATGATTAGAGGATGAACAGTTTAGAAGATGGTTAGCTAAAGATGATGATGAAGGAATATCTAAATGACCAGTACATATGTCCTGCCTTTTCAGTAAAAACTGAGGGTATTGGGGCCTTGAGAAATAACACTGAGCGTGATTGCTACCAGTAAATACAGCTGGTAATGATAACTTTACTGCATTCAAAAGAGGTAGTTCAATGGATTCATTAGGAGCTCAGGGAATTAGATTAGAAAATGATAAATAAAAAAGTATAAAATGCAGCACGGCAGCACCAAGATAAACTTTATTAAGAAAATGTAATACATTAATGTTCTAATGCCACCATTAATGTTGAGGCAGTTATTAACAATCAATTGTGAGAAAGAATTATTAGGATTGCATATTATGTGTAAACTACATTTATTTCAATGACGTGAGAATTATAACAGTAGAAGTGGTAGAAAACAGAGAAAAATGTGGTTTCAACTTACCTTATTGCAGAGTCAGTGTCTAGTGGCAGATAAATTCCGTTCAGATATTCTGTAAGTGAGGTTCAGGTTGGTTACAAAATCATTAAAATACTTTTCTTGAAATTCCACACCTTTTATTACGAACTTCAGTTATATCCAAAAAGCTCACAAATCTTTATGTATAACATGGCAAAATCTCGAGAAAGATACATTAATAGTATAAACTGTTCATTACAATCTATTAAATTGTCACCACAGTCTGTAATCTAACCACAACAACCAACAACTTCTCTCTGCCACTGCAACACTTGGTGCTAAAGACAATCATTATACAAAGATACTTCAAGAATGTTACGCTGGAATGTCAAGTTTATTACAAAGTACAATTTGTATAAATATTTATAGTTAATATTTTGAGCAGTTAAGTTTGAACTAAATGTAAAAATATCTGGATGACTAGTTTTTCAGAATGTGCATAAATTTGTATAAGATTAATACCAATAATTTTCAAAATTATCCAATGGGATAAAGAAATAGAAATAATAAAAAACAGTGCCCCAACAAGAGCTGACAATCATGATGCAGATACCAACAAAAGTAGTATTTAGTGATTCATTAACCTGCTGTTGCTCGTACTTATTATTGTCACACGACAACTTCCGTGTTTGATTTTTTCTAACAAACTCTTACATAAAGGTATCCACAAATTATTGCAACCAGTTGCCTATTGCTTTATTATTCAATTTTTATTTTCCATTACCAGTTTCGAACCGCCTTATGATTTGTCATCAGATGATACATATTCATTGCTTTCTTTGGGATTGGAATTATTATAATCTTCTTGAAGTCTGACTAAAGTTCGGTAGTAATCATAACTGTGAACAGAGACCTCTTTAATTTTCCAATAAGGGGCATCTATCTTTCCCCTAATCATACATGCTATTAGAGCCTTGCATTTGTGATAGGGTTATGTTCATATCCATTCTGCACTTCCTGTCCAACTCATTTTTTAGATGTCTGTATCCCTTTTTCCTACTTCATTTTCTGCAATTTTACATTTTCTTGTTTCGTCAGTAGTATAATAGTTATCGAAGAATTTTTAATGGACATTATCTTTCTGTTTGATCCTTTGCAACTTTCATTATGGGGTGTATTTTTCCTTCTTTTCTTGCTGTTGTTTATTTTGTAAGATTTGTGGTGGGTCTTATACCAGCACTAGCAGGGAGTTGCATCCCTGGCCGATATAATATTTTGCCAACCCTAATACACCACCAGATGAAAGTAGTATTACCTTTATCATATCTTCTCAGAGTAGATAGTGTTGACCTAGTAGATAGTGTCGGAAGTTCCATGCGGCTTTTCGCGGATGATGCTGTAATATACAGAGAAGTTGCAGCATTAGAAAATTGTAGCGAAATGCAGGAAGATCTGCAGCGGATAGGCACTTGGTGCAGGGAGTGGCAACTGACCCTTAACATAGACAAATGTAATGTATTGCGAATACATAGAAAGAAGGATCTTTTATTGTATGATTATATGATAGCGGAACAAACACTGGTAGCAGTTACTTCTGTAAAATATCTGGGAGTATGCGTGCGGAACGATTTGAAGTGGAATGATCATATAAAATTAATTGTTGGTAAGGCGGGTACCAGGTTGAGATTCATTGGGAGAGTGCTTAGAAAATGTAGTCCATCAACAAAGGAGGTGGCTTACAAAACACTCGTTAGACCTATACTTGAGTATTGCTCATCAGTGTGGGATCCGTACCAGATCGGTCTGACAAGATCCAAAGAAGAGCGGCGCGTTTCGTCACAGGGTTATTTGGTAAACGTGATAGCATTACGGAGATGTTTAATAAACTCAAGTGGCAGACTCTGCAAGAGAGGCGCTCTGCATCGCGGTGTAGCTTGCTCGCCAGGTTTCGAGAGGGTGCGTTTCTGGATGAGGTATCGAATATATTGCTTCCCCCTACTTATACCTCCCGAGGAGATCACGAATGTAAAATTAGAGAGATTAGAGCGCGCACGGAGGCTTTCAGACAGTCGTTCTTCCCGCGAACCATACGTGACTGGAACAGGAAAGGGAGGTAATGACAGTGGCACGTAAAGTGCCCTCCGCCACACACCGTTGGGTGGCTTGCGGAGTATAAATGTAGATGTAGTAGTTATTTCTTCTTTGGTGGTCCAGATCCTTTGGTGCCACCTCCTTGTCGATCCAACTGCGGTGAAAATCCCTGGAATGCTTCTGCAAGTTCTTTCTATTGCACTACTGAATAAATAGCCACACTTTGCACAAACAGGGGTATATTTTGTCCAACATTTTCATTATTACTTTTCACAACACAACTAACAATTGCTACAATCATACTGCTCTCTTGATTACATTCAAACGTCCATATATGCATACCATAGGACGTGATGGGGGAGGGGAAAAAAATCAATTACCACTCTTCAGATGTTCATTACACCCTTGTTAATGCATCGTTTAGTTCATGGCTTTCGGATTCAGGCATTGGTGCACCATAGGACAAATTACTCCCGGATGACCAGTGGTTGTAATACTGTTTTTACTCATCCCCTTCTTGCCAGCTCCACCACTGCTCCACATTCACTGCATATATCCTTATTAAATTTACTCACGAGCTTATCCCAAAACACTACAATTATTTATCTCTCAGTGCTACACATTTGTCCTTTGCTACACATTTGTCCTTTCCCCTGTTTCAGTTAATCGTTGCCTAATTCTCCCTCTGAAAACCTCTACCAGTTTATCCAGATTCTTTTTCCTCGGTTTCATATCTTTCTGAAATTTATTCAGTTTTAATCTACTGTTCTTAACCAATAAATTATGGTCAGACTCCATGTCCACTGGTGGAAATGCTCTGCAGCTTAAAATCTGGTTACAAAATATCTGCCCTACCATTATTTAATCTATCAGAAACCTTTGAGTGTCTCCAAGTCTTCTTAGTATACACAGCTTTCCTTCATGATTCTAAAACAAGGGGTTGCTATTATTAAATAAGGCTCTGTGCAAAGTTCTAACAGGTGGCTTCCTTTCTCATTCCTATCCCCAAGCCCACAGTCTCCTACTATTTTTCCTTGTCTTCCTTTTCCTACTATTGAATACCAGCCCCACATTAGGATTCAATTTTCGTCTTCTATAAAGATCTGAATATTTTTTTAAATTTTTTTTATCTGTTCTTCGTCTGTTGACCTAGATGGCATATAAATTTTTAGTATTGTGGTAGCTTTTGGCTTCATGTCTATTTTGTTTACAATAAAGTGTAAACTCTGCTGTTTGTAGTGTATTGACCATATTGCTCATTATCTGAACTCAACCACATCCTTTGCAAGAGCTCTGACAACAACTTATCATATCTTGAAATGAAAGACATCCAGATGAACATCCTACTCCCTTTGCCCAAAGTAATATCTGTTATCAATCTAACCACTCCCTCTATAACCTAGTACATCCCTGTGCCACCTCTGCTTCCAATCATGTGCCCCTTGGACCTGTCCCCTTTGGATGACGTAGGTGTGAGACTTGCCTTTTTGTACTGGAGTTTGTTCATAGGCATATCTTAGGCACTCTCAGTTAGGGGTGCATGTGAAAAAAGACTTGTCATGTATGATCTCTGCAGTATTCTATGTGGTTGCAGCAACTAAGTGACTTCACATGAATGGTCTTTTGTAAACCTTGCCTAATGACAAACGCACATATCTAGTTGCAGAACATGGGTGCTACAACAAGTAACAACTGCTTCTATAACTGTGCATTTGGGTTCTCATCTGCAGCACCAACTCTTCTAAACTGCATTTCTGTAAAATGCTGCTAGCCCACTTCCTTCCTCAAATCTCTTCACTCTCCTTTTTTTCTCTTGACATCTTTCAGCTATTTCTTGTGTTTCAATGTTGCAGCTCCTTTCCCCCACAACTATTTCTCTCCCGTGCTCCATCCCCTCCTCAGTTTTGCACTTAACTAACATAATTAGTACTTATACCGTAGTTTACTGGCACTTTTGACAGCTATGTATCTCGAGTTTTCTAATACCTCCATAACTCCTTGCCACAATTGACTTCCCCCTGCCACAACCCTTTCTTTCTCCGCCACCCCCATCCCTGCAGACACACTGATCTACACGTCCAATCATTTGCAATGTTTATAGCCACTGCATTCTGTGTGTGTGTGTGTGTGTGTGTGTGTGTGTGTGTGTGTTTGCGTGTGTGTGTGTGTGTGTGTGTGTGTTTGTGTGTGTGGTGAGGGATATGTTAACACTAAAACACTTAAAAGTCCAAACTAAGCTTTTTCTCTTAGAAACTAACCATCTTTCTGTGTACTTCCTCACAAGAATGAAAAATCCAGGAGGGCAGCAACAATAAATTATGTAGAAAGACAACCATTCACTTAAGATAAAGGATGGGTGACATACAGGCATGTTTGAGAGATTAGAAAACTACGTGCATTTTTCATCTGCAGGTGGGTGGCAGTTTTTCCTCATGTTTCATTGTTGCCCTATTACTTTTTCGTCCCTCATGTAGTTATCTCTTATGACTACTTTTGCTATCATGTCCCCAGCTAAAGATTCAAATTGGTGGTCATTAGAGTTGTTTGACCTTGTTTAATAATGAACTAATTATCTATCATTTGTTTCATGTCCTGTAAAGGAAGAAGAAGGAAGACTATTTGGTTCAGAACAATGCGGAAGGTAAGCGTGTGTTTTTCCTCTTTGTAATAATGAGTTAACAACATGAGATTCCAGAACACTTCTGTACCTGTGAAGTAAAAGGATTTTAAGTCAAATTTCTGCAATTTTCGGCTTACGGCTATGTCAGTTATACTCACATTGCTTAATTTGTGGGAGATATGACAGTAATTTTGTTGTCTGCAACCAATTTAGGCAGTGTTTAATGAGCACATGCCACTTAATGCTGTTCACGTCAACCATAGTTTGGAGGAGGAGTGCCATGCTTTGTTCGCAAATGAAGCAGTGTATATGTGTCTCTGGTCAAAACTGCATTAGATTTCACACTCCAGAAGATCGAACGTCGATGTTTGCCTTTATTCAGTAGCCATATGTATTTTACCCTTTCAGTTTCAATGTACATTTAATTTTAATTTCCACATGTGATTTCAGGTGGTTAGCTCATGACTCATGTAACATGTTTTAATTATTGTAAACAAGCATCTGCTTCTGAAGAGGATACTCAAAGTTGTATTACTCTTAGTAGTATTGAAAACTAGGCCAAGTTTAAACATATAAACTTCTGGGAACCGATTGATAGTTCACTTAACTAATCCAATTTGTTGGATTTATTCCAGTTTACCAGTCAGGTACAGAATTCTTGAAAAGTTTTTTCCAATTCCTGATATTACAGGTTTTGTGTCAAATGGATTAAATTTAAGACTTGCCATAATACTGTTACTAAGCAACTGATAGTTACAAAGCATTTACAAAACCGTATGTGTACACTAATGTCCACCGTGAGATTCGATGAACAGTACTTGGACAATCTTGCTATTTTCTGCTCCTCAGCCCTTGCAGTTGTGGCTCTCAAGGGCATCTAAGAGGTTGGTTGAACATGTTGATCACAGTGGCTTTGTTAGGACAACAATTTTTCTCATAGCTGATTGTGGTTTAAAGTTGGTACATGAGGCACAACAATGTAAGTGAAATGTTGCCGTTCCTGTCTGCCTCATTCATAATTTCACTGTCATCTTCGGCTGATCAGACACAAAATGCTGAGAGGCCGAACCTGACTGGGACATCCCAGCCAACAGTGCCATATGAACATTTCATTTTTTACTGCAGATGTGCTGTCCAAGGGTGGCTAGGCTGTATGGGAGAGCTCTTTTGGTGTGGAAAGGATGACAGATGTTGAAATGCAGGTACTGTTGGTGGTGAATATGTTTCATAAGTGTTTGATAGAACAGATTTGTCCATGGAGGTTACAGAAGGGTCGAAGTCAACATCCTGGATTGTGGGACATGGGGTTGATGAGGATCGAGTTAAGTGGTTGGGAGAGAAGGTGTTCAGGTTGTGAAGAAGAGTGAGGATAAGGTGTCTTATTTTGACATATCCATCCTTATTAACTAGGAGGAGAGGATTACGGCCAATAGGAATATTTCAGTTTTTATCACTACCATCAGTTGGTGCTTCATTATTAATTTGTTGACAACTGGTTTCGATGATAGAGTTCATCATGGCCGTAGTAGTAACATAAAAGCAGTTGCATTAACAGCAGCGTGACATCAAAAGCAAAATGGTACCTAGAATTAAAATATGTAATACATATTTATTCTAGTGGTTAAAGCCAATTAATATACAACATTAATGAATGTATCACTGTACAAACAGTGTAATGGGGAAACAGAAATGAGAGCCCATATACAATTACAGAACGAGTCATGTATATTCTTGCAAGGCTAAAACAATGGAAACCAATATGTATCACAATAAATTACATAATTAAAATTCATGCAAATAAATATCCACTAATCTTGGGCAGGATCATCCAAACAGTATAATTACAAACATAAAATAATAGTATGAGGTACATACACCTGTGCAACTGGTCGGTCTTGTAACCAACACTAAAAATTAAAATCCATGTCTATATACAGTATTAGAAGCTAAAATGAAACACATAAAGAACTAATCAAATATAGAGAACAAAACCAATCATAGGCTTATAGAAGCTTGTATGAGGACAAGATAGAAAGAAGAGAACCAACTAATGAAAATAGAACCATTCATCAAAACTGTCACTCTGTTAAGTTATGAGATACAAATCGATCATGTGATCTTATTACTAAAGTGTCAACACTATTGGAACACAGTAACAAATGAACTCTAAAATGTTTCAGTTAAATTTATAACTTTTGGCTCTGTATTTTCAGGAGGCAGCCTTACTGTATGTTGTCAGTTTACATAATCTGATTTGAATGATCTTCTGAATAATGATGTGATATATGTGAAATGAACATCCAGTAGGTATCAAAATTCAGGGTGCTGCTTCTTTTTTCAATAATATCAAAATTTTGGTAAAAATAAGTCCTGTATCAGCTGTCAGAAAGTGTTTTACATATTTAAAAATCATTGTTTGGACCACAATAGTTTAAGTTGATTTCCTATATTACCATAAGTCAAGAAATGTTATAAATTTTTTTCCCATGGACATAAATCCCTGCTGTGACATCGGGAAATATGACAGTGGTGTGTTAAAAATAAGATACATTCTATTGCTATTATTATTATTTCTGTCTGAAGTAATGGAATCCAAACTTCAGTTCCAGCATTTACATTTGTAAAAAATTTCAATTTTTTCCTCTCGTCCTCTTAATTAATTACATGTCTAGAATGAAATTTTCACTCTACAGTAGAGTGTGCGCTGATATGAAACTTCCTGGCAGATTAAAACTGTGTGCCGGACCGAGACTCGAACTCGGGACCTTTGCAAGTGCTCTCCGCAATATACTTTCTTCTGGGAGTGCTAGTTCTGCAAGGTTCACAGGAGAGCTTCTGTGAAGATTGGAAGGTAGGAGACGAGGCACTGGCGGAATTAAAGCTGTGAGGACGGGGCGTGCGTCGTGCTTGGGTAGCTCAGTAGGTAGAGCACTTGCCCGCGAAAGGCAAAGGTCCCGAGTTTGAGTCTCGGTCCGGCACACAGTTTTAATCTGTCAGGAAGGTTCAATAACATGTCTGTTAAGTATTTGCTTCTCTTAATTCTTAAATAAAGTTCCAAATCAGAATCTTCATCAACATCTGAGTTATGGATGCTAATGTAGATAAATGCAGAGCCCAGTTATCAGAATATCACTACTTTTAAAATTCGATATAAAAAAAATGTTTTAATCTAAGTCAAAAAGATTTTGCACTAGGAATGTTATAAGTATAAGCAAATGTGCACATCTTCATGAAAATCTGAGATGATGGATGACATGACCTGTATGATTTGACATGGAATGACCCTCCAAGCCTTGTTATTCTTTAATTGTTTTATAATGTGCATGTAAATTCTAGTGCAATGAAATTTGTAATCCATTTCCCAAATGAGGTGGCACAGTGGTAAGACACTGAACTTGTATTCATGACGATGGTAGTTCAAAATTTATGTTTTCTGTTACTTTGCTGAACAGGTTGAAGTGGCTACCTTTGCCAGCTTGAGCTTTTGATCCATTACTTAATGCCTTTGTCATCAAAAGAACCCTAATCTTCCTCCTTCTCCCTTCTCGTACAATTCCATTAGTTAAGTTGTATTTTAGAATGCTCCTTTTTAAATTTTGTGTATGTTTAAAGGTGATTGTGTAATGCGACTGAGAGGAAATAATTGGAATCTTATTTCAACATATCCTCCCTTTTTAACTAGGAGGAGAGGATTACAGCCAATAGGAATATTTCAGTTTTCATCACTATTGTCAGCTGTAGTTTCATTATTAATTTATTGACAACTGGTTTCGATGATAGAGTTCATCATGGCCCTAATATTTTTGATCTCTTATCGAGATTTGTCATTTATTTCACAATAGGTTAGAAGGTTATTAATAACAATTTTGATGCATGTCAGGAACCTTCAGTAATCACTGTCAAGAATAATTATACAATTGTGTGTAGTTATGGAGTGTTCACAAATAAGTAAATTGCTTTACTTTTTCACTGTAATAATATTCTCAAGAATTGTGTCTGCAAAGGAATTATGGTTCGAAAGAGGTTGTCTGTTGAAACATAATCAGCCAATATTTTCATACTATAAAATATCTTTCAGTAGGTAGGCTTCAAATTTCTATATGTATAATTTGCACCTGTTTATCACTTAATATGGAAGAGTATGTTATTCGTCACATCGTAATAACACATAAACATGGCTGCTTTCATAACTAATTAATATATGTGTATAGTTTTTATATTTTATGTAATTGAAAAAGTTACAGTTATAAACTATGTTAAAACACGTAAAACTCCTTAACTACAGATTTTGAACCCAGTTGCAATCACTATTGTGTTGTACAATTAATAGTGCTAAGATATTTATAATTACTTTGATGCAGGGATTTCTGAGGGACCTTGTGACACGTGGGATCAGGATGTTGAAATGGACGACTCGTTCAACAGTTGTGAATCAGGTGAGTGCAGAACCTACAAGTTGAATGCAAAACATGTGGATTCATATGTTACTTTGCAGATGCACATCAATATGTGCCCCTTATTTTGGAAAGCAAAAGTACACTCTCTAGTCTGGTTAACGTGACCATCTGTCAAAAGCCTGACTGAGGTTATTTAATGTACAGTCAGGACGTGGAGTCATGCTAACTCTTGTGCCATGGCCAGCTGTGCTAGGTTCTTTGGTTGAGGATCCATGGCACCTGCAGCCTGATAGAGGTGGTCCCACAGATTCTCGATTGGTTTAAGTCCAAATGTTTGGTGGCCAGGGGAATACATTCGTAATTTTGTGCCAATGGTGTGTTGAAGTGAAATGCAGTTGGCATCCCTCGACATGTGTAACTGCTGAAAGTTTTATTGTTGTCTGTCTGTTAGTTGTTGTTCAGTGCTGTATTTAGCAGAATGTTGTGTTGCACAGTTTGTAAATTTCAAGATGGCAGAGTTAGAGCAACAACACATCTGCATTAAATTTTGCTGGAAACTCAAGAAAACATTTACAGAGACATACAAAATTATGCAGGAAGCCTACAGTGATGAGTGCTTAAGCCGTACACAGTTATATGAATGGTTCACATGGTTCAAAAATGGCCTGACAGAAGTTAAAGATGACTCTTCTTCAGGTTGTCCTTTGACATCTACTGACAACGTTGATGTCAAGAACATCAACAAAATTGTGCCTGTGAATCGAAGATGGGCTGTCCGAGTGATTGCAGAAGAATATTACATTTCAGTTGGATCATGTCATGAAACCCTGATACAGCATCTTAGAATGCATCATGTACTTGCCAGGTTCGTCCAACGGATCATGAGTCAAGACCAGAAAGACCTTCGCCTTGCAGTGTGTGAAGAGCTTATGGATCGTGCAAATGAGAACAAGATGTTCCTTAAGAGAATCATGACTGGGGAGATGGGAGCCTATGACGTTGAGACCAAGGTTTAATCTTCACACTGGGATGGGAAAGGTTCCCCGAGACCAAAAAAAGCCCATGAAGTCAGGTCAAATGTCAAAGCTATGCTGATAGTTTTCTTTGACTTTGAAGGATGAGTTCAACATGAATTTGTGCCACAGGGATAAACTGTTAATCAATGGTACTATCGAGACATGTTGTGATGCCTGTGAGAGAATGTGAGAAGAAAATGGTCTGAATTGTGGTGAGAAGAAAATGGTCTGAAATGTGTTGAGACAATTCATGGCTGTTTTGCATCACGATAATGCAGCCGCACATTCATGTCTGTTGGTCCATGACTATTGCACAAAGAAAACAAGATCTCTGCCTCTGTCCCCCCCCCCCCCCAACCCCCCACCCTCCACCCCAAAGTTGAAAATGCTGTTGAAAGGACAGATCTGGAATATCCACTTCTTTGACTTACAAGTCATATTTCTTAACAAGTTGGTGTTTTCCAGGTACAAGCATTTATTGGTTTTTTGTGCAATACAGTGGGTGGCATTTTTTATCACAAGATCACACATAAACAGCAGAAGGAATATGCAAGAAAGTATTGGGAGTTTCTATTCAGTACACTTGTTATAGTTCATAAAAATTCAAATAACATGAAGAAAACCTTTACCCCAAAGAAGAGGAACCTCACAAAGGTGTGCTGTATGGAGTTCCAGAAGAAATACTGATGGGGGAGAAGTGCAGAAAGAAACAAGGACCTGGTGGAAAGATTGCAATAGGGATTTGTGCATGGAACCGTGCTTCAGCATATACAGGGTGTTACAAAAAGGTACAGCCAAACTTTCAGGAAACATTCCTCACACACAAAGAAAGAAAATATGTTATGTGGACATGTGTCAGGAAACGCTTACTTTCCATGTTAGAGCTCATTTTATTACTTCTCTTCAAATCATGGAATGGAAACTCACAGCAACAGAACGTACCAGCGTGACTTCAAACACTTTTTTACAGGAAATGTTCAAAATGTCCTCCGTTAGCGAGGATACATGCATCCACGCTCCGTCGCATGGAATCCCTGATGCGCTGATGCAGCCCTGGAGAATGGCGCATTGTATCACAGCCGTCCACAATACGAGCACAAAGAGTCTCTACATTTTGTACCGGGGTTGCATAGACAAGAGCTTTCAAATGCCCCCATAAATGAAAGTCAAGAGGGTTTAGGTCAGGAGAGCGTGGAGGCTATGGAATTGGTCTGCCTCTACCAATCCATCGGTCACCGAATCTGTTGAGAAGAACACTTCGACTGTAATGTGCAGGAGCTCCATCGTGCATGAACCACATGTTGTTTCGTACTTGTAAAGGCACATGTTCTAGCAGCACAGGTAGAGTATTCCGTATGAAATCATGGCAGTGAATCGAGGAAAATACAGTACATACTGACGAAACTAAAATGAGCTCTAACATGGAAATTAAGCGTTGCTGGATGCATGTCCACATAACATCTTTTCTTTATTTGTGTGTGAGGAATGTTTCCTGAAAGTTTGGCCGTACCTTTTTGTAACACCCTGTATAATCAATAATTTTCTCTACGTTTATAATGCTGAAACAACAATTTTCACATTTCCCAGATTTTGTATCTTAAATGTCAGTTAAAAATCATTTCTAATTCTGTTTTTTGTTTTCTTATTACATTCCCTTAATTCACTTCTTGTAATTCTTCCAATTATTGAATAAAATTTGTCCTCAATTTTATACAGAAAAATTGGAAAATCAGCTGTGGCTGGGGTGTTAACTAAGACAGGATGGATTAGAGTGGATGACTGATTCTCTACCAGAGATGTATGTGGATGCTGGATTAGAAGGCAGCCTGTGGATGTAATTGCTCTTTATTATTTACAATAATTCAGTCTTCATACCCACGAGTGTTGATCTATGGACCTTGACAAGTGCAGCAAATGTGCAAACAGAGCATTTCCCAGCATATTTTTCTCGCAGCGCCGTTGTTGTCAGCGGCAGCACACACTGCTTGTCCATTAGTACTGTGTTAGGGCCACATTGACATTTTGTGTTTCTGAGCCCATAGCAGACCCAGCTGTGGCATCTGTTGTTGTCCCAGAGAAGATGAGCAAGTGACGGCAGGTGACCCAATGCTCCAACTCCACACCAGAAGATGGACGGCCATGGCAGTTTGCATCTGTTCCCAGTGGCTAAGGAGACCTCAGGTCAAGCCATGGAACGTGAAGGGCACTGGGACTTCGTGAGTAGACCTATGGTGGCAGCAAAGTGCAGGGGTACCAAAAGCAGCAGTCAAGGGTTCGAGGTCCAGTGACGGTTGTGTCAGCTGCCTCAAAGGTATGTTGTCTTCTTGGCAGCATCCATCATAGTGTGGGTGTCATAATACAGCCCAGCTGCCGAATGGTGACTGGCTGGCTCCAGGGGTATAAATGACTGCTGTGTGGTGGGTGCGGAAGAAGTAACGCTGACACATTTCTTCCTTCATGCAGAAGCTTCGCAAAGGATGATCAGTGTCTGAGAACTCACAGAGATAGTAGAAGTGCGACAGCAGCTCATTGCTGTCTGGGTTGGTGTCAGGATGAGTCACCAACCATGGTGATTAGTGCCTGGATCACAATGCTTCAGCTATTCGCACTATTTGTTTCATTGCTAAACTGGAATGTGCAGTGTGTTTGAAATACACTTCTTTATTATCAGTTACCTTCATCGCATTTTCTTGATATATATTAATGAGTGTTTGAGGGTGACTTCATGTTATTTTCATAAGAAGTAGTCACTACTGTCAACCAGTTTTAACTGTGAAATCATCAGAACTAAAAATCCTGTGTCTTCTTATGAAAATAACATGAAGTCACAATGCAAAATTCGATTTTTTTTTTATTTTTTTTTTTTTTTTTTTTAAATACCAAGTTGAAAACAGGATGACCTGAGGCTGAAATAAAGCTGCTGACATTGCCGTTCCTGCTAAGTAATAATTTTAAATTGAAAGTAATTTGGAAACCATCGAGGTAAATCAAATGCAGAGTGTATCATAATTATTGGCGTAAATGCATAAGGTTGAAAGTACACAATACTAGAAGCAAAAAAGTCTGAGTAAACATAGGGTCGAAAATGCATACCTTAAGACCTACGAGCAATTTTTCATCTTCGATTCTATAAAAGAAATCTCTTCTACTGCAAGTTCTTTGCCTTCCATATTTTGGAAACTGGTAGTATGGACCAAAACAAGAAAAAAAAGTCCAGTAAACGTGCTCTAAAATGCGTAACTTAAGGGTTACGAGCACTTGTTCATCTGCTATTTTAAAACGCAACTCTGTTAATGATCAAGTGCTCGTAACTTCTAAAGGTACTATTTCGCTGCAACTGCCGGCCGTAGCGTCCGGCAGTGACTGCGGACAGTTGACTACTGCTCTTAGGCAAAGCAACGGAACATATGTCGTTGTAACTGCTCGGCAGTCAGTGGTCGTGACGTCATCGCGACTGCCACGTCTCGGCCGCTGCGGAAGCAGTCAAGCAGTTGGGCCGCGACTGCCAGGTGTGTGACGACTGCAGAAATCAACAACGCGCTATGTCGAAGAAAGGTTTTCACAATGACGACGACGAACAGTTTGTGGAGTATGTGAGCAGATACTCTATGCTGTATGATAATACGCATACAGATTTCAGAAATGTGATGGCAAAGGATAAGTTGTGGACGAAGATAGGAGAAGCAATGAAAAAAGATGGTAAGTGTTTTGCATATACACATTCATTTATTTATGTTTTTTTCCTACTGTGACAAATTGTACAATATGAAGGCTACAACAATGCTTCCATTCTTTCTGTCGCCAAACGATTACAATAGTCGTTACGCGTAGTAACAATAATTTATAACCTTTATTTGAGCCATAGTTCTTTTCCAGGTTGTGATCATTGATTTGTAGGTTCACAGAAGTAATTCTTAAATGTATCTCATACCTGAAACCCTTCAGCTTGGTAGAATCCCCCTGTTCGGGGCAGGGGAATAATGTTCCGTGATAAACTCACGTCATGGTCAAGTTCATAAAAAGGTCATCCTCCTTTTTGTAAATAGGTGTCCCTGATGAGATAGTGTAGACAGCAACAAGCTGTAACTAGTTTATCACATGTGTTAGGTTGCAGATTCAGATTTGTGTAGAACACTCAAAATACCTGACACAAAAGTCCAAAAGCGTTTTCAGAAACTTGGCGCGCTCGTGACAGTTTATAGTTGAAGGTCGCTTTTGATTTATCTTGCTGGGCAGATGAGTGAGTGTAATGCTTGAGAATATGCTTTCGCAAGCAGAATGCCTCGTCGCCTACTATAACAAATGGCATCTTGATGTCAGTTAATGGAAGCTCTTCATCTGCTGGAAACACGTCTCCTTTCATGATCATTTTCCCCATTGCCGACTTATTAAATATGCCACTGTCTCCTTCCTTCCCATACGAACCTACGTCTATCGCAACGAGTTTACAGTTCACATCAACCAATGCCAAAAGTACTATGGAGAAGTACCCTTTGTAATTCCAGAAAAGGGAACCACTTTTTCCAGGGCACCGTATCCTTATACGTTTCCCATCAATCGCAGCACAGCAGTTAGGGAAACCCCAAAGAGTGTAGAATTCTTTCGCACCTTTCCTGAAAGATTCTCGAGATGGAGGAGGCAGGAAGATAGGTGCCAAGTGTTGGCACATAGCTTCTACTGTTTCACGAACTATGATGCTCACATAGCTTGGTGATATCCGGAAACCATATCCAAGGGACACAAAACTCTCCCCTATAGCTAGAAACCTGTAACACAAAGCATAATTATTATTAATACATGAAACATAAATGTCTTGTCCTAATTACACAGCTAAACAAATATCATTCCGTTTTAGGTAACCAGTGTAAAAAGAGATGGAAAGACATCAGAGATAACTACTGGAAAACAGTTTGAAAAGAACAATTGCAAACAGGTTCTGCAGCACCAAGTTCAACAACAAAATGAGCGTTGTTCAACAGACTAGGCTTTTTGAGAGCTGTAGAAAAGGAGCGGTCATCTTTTTGCAGTGTTCCACTAAAGGAGCCAACAAGTGTTGAAGGACTGCTATCTGATGAAGACGGACAAAATGCCAATGAAACAGGGCCTGACGCTCCACAAGCCATTGCTTCCTTGTCCTCTGGTGACGCACTTGCTGCCAACTCTTCCATCTCAGCTCACAGATCGAGGAAAACACACTGGGATTCAATCAACCAAAGGGGCCAACAGTGATTGGAATTGCTGCAGCACTTGGCTAATAATCGGGACCCGGAAGATGATGTTGGGCTGTTCGTGAGAAGCATCACAGCGTCCATTAGGAAACTACCACGTCACCTCATTAATGAAGCGAAAATTGACATTTTAAGCTATGTTACGGGACTTGCCAGTTCTTCAGAATCATCTCTTGTGCCACTACCTGTCAGCATCAGCCCTTCCGGTTCGTCTTCCCTTTCATCCCCATTCGAACGAACTTCATCGCTTGGAGACAGTATGTACACTTTCACCCCATTAATAAACATCAGACCACAAGCAGGTGATACTACTTTTGAAAATAATTACTAATCATAATGTAAACACAGTGTAAAGATAATGTAAACATAAACAACAAACTGTACAGGCCCTGAGTCGTTTCCAAATAAACTTATTATTTTAATAGAAATTTATGTTATTTCATAGAGATACAAAATTATCCATTTTAAACCATTGTTTATGAATACGTATGCTTTTATACAGCTACTTACTGTAAAGTCACTGCCATTTTTTGTTGGTTTCTATTGGAGTTTGCACTGCACTGGTATCTGTTCCTGCTATATCTTCTCTCACCAGACTTAAAACAAAATCGAACAGAGATGGGTTAAGTCTAAAGAAATTTCTGAACCTCTCTTCATCGTTTCGAAAGTGACCAGTTACTAAGTTAGCATAAATTCCTTCACTTTTCCGCGTATGGAAAATGCTGTGGGGACAAGATCTTGTAAGCATTGCAATAATTTGCACCTCTTCTTCCTCGTCCACCAAAACACCTAGAATGGTATTAGCATCCATGTTGTGAACTCGCTTGCGTGTTCCTTTCACAGAGGTAACTCACTGAGTGTCATGGCCGCTGCAGTCAGCAGTCGCAACGAAATACACAGGCAGTGACGGTCGGCAGTTATGGCTGACAGTTACTGCCCGCCGCTACGGCGGGCAGCCGCAGCAAAATAGTACCTTAAGGTGTGCATTTTAGAGCACATGTTTGATGCACATTTTTTTCTTATTTTTGCCCATACTACCACTTCCCAAAATGTGGAAACGAACTTGTAGTAGAACAGATTTGTTTCACAGTATCGAAGATGAAAAATTGCTCGTAGCTTTTAAAGTACGCATTTTCGACCCTATGTTTACTGAGACTTTTTTGCTTCTAATATCGTGTACTTCCAACTGTATTTGCTTACACCATTAATTATGATACACCATCTATATGCAGCAAAATGTGCAATAAACAAAAGTTTTTCTAAAGTACAAACAATAAAAAATGGAAGTTAATGTAGATGAGAGTTTCACCATACTTCTTTATTCGTTTACCTCTGATATAGTTATCACACATAAAAAAATGAGCCTCATCATTATCCAGGAGTCAGTGTGTGTATCTTCTGTTGAGGGTTTTGGAAGCTGCGCTGGATGTTTGTATACACACATTTTTTCTGGTGATCTTCTAAGGAGTCGGAAATTTTGCCCTTTCTTTTGCTGTACGAAGCAACATTTCCTTCCACTTTGCTGTTTTGATTTAAATGTCTGTCTTCTGTAGTAGGACTATCATCGGCAAAGCAAACTTCTTTACGTTCTCTTCTTATGTTCATTGTTAGTGGAGTTTTTGTGGAATTTGGTGAAAGAACTGCCTTTTTGTGGCTTGTACAAGCCTCTATCACCATAATTCTTTTTTACTTTAAAACAAAAGCTTTTTTAATATGTCTTTTTGCAAATCAGTGCCTGTGTGAGCTCTACTGTGTATATGAAAGTCTCTTGAAACCAAGTGTTCTGTCATTGAAGTTGTTTGAACTAATTTATTGAATTTCAAGGTTAGATTAGATTAGATTAATACTAGTTCCATGGATCATGAATACGATATTTCGTAATGATGTGGAACGAGTCGAATTTTCCAATACATGACATAATTAGGTTAATTTAACAACATACTTAAGTTAATGTAACAACTTTTTTTTTTTCACCAAGGTCGCTTACTGGGTCAACCAGGTGATCTGTGAAAGTATTCCCGTATATTTGGCTAGTCTTTAGGTGAGAGAATGCCAAATCATACCTCTGAACTATTAACTTTTACTCATAAGTGTAATTTGAGGCATTTATATAAAAGCTCTTATTTAGAAGATTCTCTGCCTGAGGTGCCTGACTACAGTACTGTAATAATGTAATGTACCATGGCAACAGAAAATGCAGTGTATGCGATTTCTCTAATTCTAGTTCCTTAGATGCCTCTTTGAAGGGCAGTGAAAACCCCCTCAAGTTTTAAAGCACTTGTCATAAATTAAATGCTAACATTTAAACATTACAGTAATAAAATTGCATACATATTGTGAGAGGAGAAATTGATTTGTTTATCAGTGTAGTATCAATTTCTTCTATTCGACCTATTTCTCTCTTGTCAGACAGGTTTTTGCACAAGGCCAAAATTGGTTTCTGTCAGTTCTAAAATAGTCAGCCATGAATTTCAGCAAGTATCCTTGAATGGTTTCAGTGTTCTATCTAGAGCATTGAGAAGGCTACTCTTATTTACATGAGTGGCAAGTTCATTTGCCACAGTCAGAGTAGCATAAACTGTTGGACAATTGGCACGTACATACTCTGCATTGAAAGCATTTTGTAGATCTGTGTTTAACATATGGCAGGAACACATCAGTTGTGAATAATGACCCAGTTCTGCAATAATGTTGCCACTTTCATCAGTCATTAAAGGCATGTTGATACCAAGAGATATGAATTGCTCATTTGTTGCTCATCTGGAAACTGCATTGTAAACAAAACATGGTTTATGAGGTTCCAGTCAACTAAACAGGAGAATGTAAATGTTTGTTCTTGTGTTGCATGTCCACATATCTGTAGTTGGTGAGTATTGATGTCTTGTTATGTAAGCAATTACTGCAAGCATAATTATATCTCTTAGACTTGTAAGCACTTTCTGCCATATGCAGCAATATGGTTGTGGGGTAAGGTGGACATTTTTCCATAAGCCACGCCAATGTCAACTAATGTCTGAGTGAGACCCAGAAAACATTTGTCTTCTACAGTTACGTAAGACATTAAGTCTTGCCCGCACATAGCCACACATTTATCAATAATCGTTTTCTGAGAGGATTTAAGGTGTTTTTAGCCACCAGGAGACTTGTTTATTTATTAGACATGTGTGGATGGTGAGAAACGTGTAAAGTGCCACAGAATCCTTTAACATCAGTGTGAATTTCACTGCCTAACGAAAAGTGAATATGATTAATGTTCTTCCCATTGCCATCTGCTATAGACTTAAATACCGCCTAAATTGAACTTTTTTTCGGGCTCTGTAGTTCTATATTCCCCACTGATTGGGTTTTTCGTGTTTTATTGATAGGCTTACCTTTGAAAACCACCTTTAGTTTGCACTCTCATTTCCTGGATAGCAAAAAATGGAAAAGTCTGTGATCAGCCTACACTCTCTGCTGCACCACTCCACTGAGCACTGCCCTACTCACCATTCAAAGACTTCTGATCACAACGGTGGTCAGTGCTTGCACCCAGTACTACAAGGCCCTTGCAGTGATGCCGTAGGTTCACTTTGTCCAAGACCATTGTAGACCAGTGTGTTGCTGTAGAATCTGGACAAGAATGTTGTAATGTGCTTAGGCAAATACTATGCTGACATTTCTGTTCAATCAGGCCAGAATTCCATTCTCCTTGACACACTCACTTATGCATACATCCCCCCCCCCCCCCCCCCCCCCCACACACACACACACACACACACAGAGAGAGAGAGAGAGAGATTCCTCCCGCAGTTTTATTTCCATGTGTGTGTTGCTCACTTCCTGTGCATGGACTTCAGTCATTCCCTCGCAGAAGCTATCCGCTCTACCGACACTGCATGCTATGCTTCCGGAATGAGATTTTCACTCTGCAGCGGAGTGTGCACTCATATGAAACTTCTTGGCAGATTAAAACTGTGTGCCTGAGCGAGACTCGAACTCGGGACCTTTGCCTTTCGCGGGCAAGTGCTCTACCAACTGAGCTACCCAAGCATGACTCACGCCCCGTCCTTACAGCTTCACTTCTGCCAGTATCTTGTCTCCTACCTTTCAAACTTTGCAGTTGGTAGAGCACTTACCCACAAAAGGGAAAGGTCCCGAGTTCGAGTCTCGGTCCGGCACACACTTTTAATCTGCCAGGAAGTTTCATATCAGCGCACACTCCGCTGCAGAGTGAAAATCTCATTCTGGAAACATCCCCAAGGCTGAGGCTAAGCCATGTCTCCACAATATCCTTTCTTTCAGGAGTGCTAGTTCTGCAAAATTCGCAGGAGAACTTCCGTAAAGTTTGGAAGGCAGGAGACAAGATACTGGCAGAAGTAAAGCTGTGAGGATGGGGCGTGAATCATGCTTGTGTAGCTCAGTTGGTAGAGCACTTGCCCGCGAAAGGCAAAGGTCCCGAGTTCAAGTCTCGGACCGGCACACAGTTTTAATCTGCCAGGAAGTTTCATATCAGGGCACACTCCGCTGCAGAGTGAAAATCTCATTCTGGAAACATCCCCAAGGCTGTGGCTAAGCATGTCTCCGCAATACCCTTTCTTTCAGGAGTGTTAGTTCTGCAAGTTTCACAGGAGATCTTCTGTAAAGTTTGGAAGGTAGGAGACGAGATACTGGCAGAAGAAAAGCTGTGAGGACGGGGCGTGAGTCATGCTTTGGTAGCTCAGTTGGTAGAGCACTTGCCCGCGAAAGGCAAAGGTCCCGAGTTCGAGTCTCAGTCCAGCACATGGTTTTAACCTGCCAGGAAGTTGCATGCTATGCTGCTTAACAACCAATCTTCCTCACTTTCCAGAATGCTCATAATGCTCATCCTGTCCACCACTCAAGCTGGAACCCATTAATGATGTTTAGACCCCTGTTTTTCTCAATTTTGAAGAAGAATCAAAGTACAACTGCTTAGCAGTTGGACTTCTAATCTTTGTGTGTGACTGTCCATAACTGCTCTTGCAAACAAAGTTTAACAATGAAAAAATGTTTATATTTAACTGGAGAAAATTATCTGAGGAAGAAAATAAGGGGACAAAGAAACAAACATTCTTTTAGTTTGCCTTGAAATTTAAAACATATTATTATCTCTTTCCCCTTCTTTATTCTCAGTTTTCCTATACAACATTGCGTATTTATCAGAAGCGATTTCCATTGCATTAACTTCTTCATTTTTGATTGACATGTTATTGTTGATACAGGACGTGCAGCAAAGCTTCCTCAAGGTAATGACAAAGATAAGGAGTCCAGTTGGCACCAATCGGATCGGAAGCAGTGGAATGATGTGGCTGCTTCGGTTGAGCGTGATGAATCTTTGAGTAGCAGCCAATCTTCGGATCACAGTAAGTTGCTTGTAAACTCAGGTGATGCATATTTGTATTGTACACCTATTGCTGACAATAATATGTGCTTAAACGATAACAATTTAATATTATTTATATTTGCATTTATTGACATGTGCAAAGACAGTTTCTGCCTGGAAGACATGTTATAAAAGTTACTCCTGTCTAAAACAGTTCTTTTAAATAAAATGTTCAGACTGGAAGACAGAAAATTCCTTTTAAATTAGGGCAGGTGAGGAACTTTCTGACAAAGTTACTGAAGACATGATAAGAGAGTAAATGGGGAAAGAAGTTCCTGTGAGCATAAATGAAACTCACAGCAATGTAAAAATCAGTTAATCATGTCAGGTGGATAAAGACACAATTAAAAATGAAGTAAAGTAGATTTATGATGATGGCAAGTGAAAGCAAATAATTTATTTTGTTTGGCCTAGGGTCAAATTACAGAAAAAATAAGATATGTGTAACAGAAATCCATGGCATAAAACAATGTACTACATATTAACAGACTTATATAAAATTATAACAAGGGAACATTTAAAGATGTTATTAATGTCACAGTTCTGTCAGAGTGGGGAACTTAGCCATGTAATAAAATTTTGAGAGGCTTTTATGAAGTAATCTCGGTTGCCCTAATATCTTATTGGATATTAACTAATATTGTGTTCTGCTATTTGTTCCATTACACCTCAGTACCATTCAGGATAGTGTGTACATTCAAACTAGGATGCTGTGCACTTAAATTCTTGTTACTAATGTGATTGAGGTGGCTTTGGATTTTTTATGCAGCTGTACACCTGTAATCTGTATGGCACAGTCAGTCTAATTCTCTTGAGTATGATTAGGTCAGGCTGATTCTTGGAGTGTTATCCAATTAGCTCTCTAGTTGACTCCTATTTTACGAGGAGTTGGTTGATGGAGACTCAGGATTTTATGGAGTTATTCTAGACTTACATGGTAGACGAAAGGAATTTTTGTTCATTGGCGAATTTATAGGAGCTGATCTGTTATGTATTTTATCCTATTATTGGGCTACTGCCTATTGTCATCAGAAATGTGGTGGTGGTTTATTAAATAATACATGTTGATACTAGCATGCTGGTGGTAAATGTTGTTGTGTCATTTAGCTGCACATCAATCTTGCTGACCTGTTTGCTTGTTGCCACACAGGAACATGGTATCAGCAGTATGATACACAGTTGATTGTGCTGCTGAATGTAAGCTATCTGCTTTTGCTTCTCAGCTTGTTCCAGCCAGTTCTCTGATAACGTTAATTGTTTATCTCATTGCTTAAAGATGTTTCCTAAATGTTAAAAAGTTATTGTGCATTATGCCTAGATGTGTAGGTTTTAGTTTAATAATGCTCTGCAGAAATTCTTTAAATCTACTCGCACAGTGTCATCACAACCTCATGCTGCCTTCAGGTCATTCGCTTATGAGCAGTAGAGTGGGGCAGCACCTTCACTGTCTAATTTGTTCGATGTTTCATTCAGGTTTACTCCCCTTTAGTAGCATGCTGTCAGTTGGGTTGTTATTACAAACAAGAGTTACCTGAATAATCAAGTCTTAAAGAAGAATTTAACTACATCATACAGGGTATACTAAAAATTAGCAATTCTCAGAAACACTTCAGCAATGGCATACTCGTGAAAGATTTTCCAACAGAAACTGTGAAAACATTTGGTTATGATGATGCCAATGAACACTTAAAGACAGCTGCTTTGGCACATAACACTGTAAAAAGTCAAGTTCTTGATATGGGATATAGCATAAAAAAGAAACTAAGCAATGTAATTGGTTAGTTAGCTTATTCTTTGTATATGGATAAGTCTTACTTCCTGAGTTGCTGTCAATTGTAACAAGAACACATGGAAGTAAAATTTACAAAATTTAAATCCATTATTGATAAATTCTCCTATGAGTTTCACAGTAATTTTACAGATTTTAAATGTCTAGAGTTGGATACCTTTCTCTTTAATAATGTAATGAACACATTAGTCACAGAAGTGGTAGAAGTGATCTTCAAGAAGAGTACAATACACAAAGTTATCTATTCATGCTATTCAAAACAAAAAGAAATATTGCAGTTTTTGAACTCATACCACAAAATTGCTACCGAAAACTCACAAACTCCGCTCTTAAAATGGTATCCTTTTTCAGATCAACGTACATTTCTCAAAGTACATTAAATTTGCTCAGTGTGATGCAGTGCCCAGTGAGTCTTTGGAACATCACAAAAGTACAAATTGAAATTGATTTTACAGAACTTGTCAAGACCTAGTTAAATAAAACTAACCGAAGTATTAAAATATCTCATTAATATGTGTACAAGAGTTTGAGATAAGTAACTAAATAAAAATAAAAGTATTAGTAGTTAATGCCCCTTATAACTAGGGGCATCGAAATTTTGTGAAAATAATGTGAAGCTAGCAATTTTAAAATAATGCAGAAGTGGCAACTTTTATGAGATATTGCAAAATACATAATTTTGCCTTACATAATGGTTATAAATTTTAGGATGGCAGTTTACTATTATTTGTAACTGATAATTGTTAAATGTTGAAATTATGTTTTGATTTCAAATTTCTCAAGGCTGAGATTTGTGAATAGTTTTAAAATGACAGTTCATTTCCTACAGATGTAATGTTGAGGTGATGACAAAAATACAACCAAATTTGACAAAAACAAACACCAAATTTAAAAAAAAATTAATTTTGAATATGGCATAAAAATTACTGGGGAATGTACTGGCCTTCAAAGACATGAGACAGAAGAGGAAGTGTTCACTTAAGAGAGTCATTGAAGTTTGTTCCATGTGAGTCTTGGCACTCTCTTGTTAGAGTCAGACATCCCTCACGTCCATTTTGGGAAGAAAAATCTCCTATGTCATCTGGACATAATGCTGAAAAGTGACTATAACCACCCTATCATTCTCTTTGAGAAACTATGAGACAATAAAGCCAATTTTGGACAATGCATGCCAAACAGTCACATGTTTTGTATCCTGGGGCTGCTCACAAAGTTCATGGGGTTTCTTGCCACTCCAGTATCAATATTTTGTTTATTCACGCATTTAGCCAAATGAAAACGTGCCTCGTCACTCAAGAACACAAAGGTGTCAGTAAGCAGGTTTTCAGTCAAGGCTCCATGTGCATCTTTTCATTAAACAAATTTGTATGGATTAAGTTTGTGTGA
The DNA here is from genome assembly GCF_021461395.2 of Schistocerca americana. Taxonomy (NCBI): domain Eukaryota; kingdom Metazoa; phylum Arthropoda; class Insecta; order Orthoptera; family Acrididae; genus Schistocerca; species Schistocerca americana. Next base: position 124,395,180 of record NC_060126.1, read on the forward strand.
ATGAAATTTCAAGTCTTCATGAAGAATTCATCTCATTGTGCAATCAGAAATTGCAACTGTGTGTTTGTGTGCAGATTGCTTGGGGGAGTTCACAACTGCCAGCCTTACTTTCTTGACATTTTCTGTTGGCCCTGTGGTTCTTGAAGGTGCTGGTTTCTTTTTCTGTACGCTACCAGCATTCATAAACATGTCAATCCTCATAATGATTGATTTTCAATCAGGAACACGGCCTGGCACGGTGGTAAACTGTCCCCTGAATTCACACTGGATTGCGATGACGGCCATTGGCAAAATTAGTCGTCATGGTGAACGTGTGCTCCTCTTTCATCCATTAAATGATCACTACTAAACTACACTTATGTTCTGTCCTTTCGAATGCACTCAAACACTAACAACAATGAGTAACAGCCGCCTTGTGGCACTCATTCCAATTAAGGATGGTCCTGTGCTGCACTCTGTTTAAAATTCTATTTTGGTTACCATTTAGTTCTTAAGCATGTATGTTGCACTTACGTGTAACTTATACCACTCTGCTACAATTCTACCAGTAGCATGTTGAATCCAGTTTCCTTGATAGATTTACTACATTTTTTCGGAACATGCCATCAAATCCGTCATCCATTTGACTTTCCTCTTACAGATTTTACTTGTTTGGCTTTTGAGTATTTCCCTAAAAATATAATAGTTGTGACTCGCTCCAGATTTTCACCACTGACCTAGTAATTTAATACTACCAATCTCTTTCTCATGTTACAATCATTATCTACTATTTATCTCCCTTTGATGAGAGTTGGCATTCATGACACAAAGTGGAAATTTTTATCCACATCCTTCTGCATTTCCTTGCTGCCCTTCCACACCACGTACCTGTATACAACATTAACACTGAAAGATATTGCTGCTGAAGCTAATGAAGAATTATTGATCTATATTTAGGTCATTAGTTATCTTTATAGGCTTCCTTGAGGCTTACCCAATATTACATGTGTTTCTGTTGAACATTAGCAGCCCGGTATAGTGTGCTGGATTCTATTCATCAAAAATTCTTTGCGCCAATCGTATGATCTGGAAATATAGGAGCACAGAATAACCTACCTGTCCCCTGCACCTTTAATTCACAGGGTACAGTATGTGAACAAAGCAAATAATGTTTCAACCCTGTCTGATTCATTGAGAGGAGATTCTTTTCCTCCAGGAAAGGCATAATTTTCAAGCTTAGAAAGAGTGTCAGGGAGTCTATGCCTTGGGACAACTGGGAAATCTGAGAAAAACCTGGTAATTTTTTCATCCAGGAGAAAACCAGAAAAAACACCAGAATTTTTTAGAATTCTGGGAATTTTTCAGTGTTTTAGCATTCAGTTAAATTTTTGTAATTTTGACTGCTAAGAACTGATAGTCTAGCAAAGAATGTTATTGTACCTCACTACTGCAGAATTATAATGGAGCAATAAAACATAAATGAGAGAAAAACTAAAGTTGAAAAGGAAATTTACTTTTTACAACAAAACACACTGTATAGGCAAGCGTTTGCCAACAGCCAAATGTGTTAAAGGCATTAGGACGAAAGACTATGCAACACTTAATAACAACAAACTGCTTGGGATGAGCATGACGTCAGAAGTGTTTAAACATTAGCTTCGTTAGAGCAGTTGCCAGTGGGCTCATGCACCTGCACAGTTGAGTTGGGTACGAACAGTACATCCTCTCACTTTTGGCTACTTGAAGTGTGGCTGTTGGCTGTATTGGCTGTAGCAAGCAGCCAGATGCTACCTGGAAAAAAATTTCTAGCTCACAGTGCTTACATTTAGAGATTTTGCTGTTTCCTCTTTGTTTACAGCTCTCACGTCAAATGAAAACAAATTGGATTTCTATGGCCGAGAGCCATCAGCTGAATTAAAATACATTTACATAATTATGGAAGTCTAAAATAAGTTATTAGTTTATAGTTTTTGGTTTTAACTTATTTCCAGGTTTTTGACAGTCAAGCATTAATTGCCTCGCAGAATGATGAAGTTATATTTGTCTGTTTGTTAAAGAAATTTGGCTGTTATTAATATTTTCCACTGAGACAGTCAATTTATTTGAAATGGAGTGTTTCATTCCAGGCTATTCAACTGTTTGCTAGATTTTAAGTGCACATTTTCATCTTCTGGAACATGCGGCATTATGCTGTAATATAGAACCAAACACGAGGTAATGCAGTACTCGTACCCCAAGAAAATTTACATTCCGGGAACAACATTGAAAATCTTAATATCAGCTTGGGTCGTACTTCATTGTGAATCTGGAGATACAAATGGGCACCTTAAGCGGAATTATGTATTTTGTATTGTTTACGAAATTCTGACTCTCTCGTAGCATCATCTGATGTCCTGTTTCTTTTATGGTGCATTGTAATATCTCGTTATACTTTAAACATACAAACATCCAGGCTTCCTACGTCATTGTAGCTGCACATGTGAGTACTTTAAACATACGAACATCCAGGCTTCCTACGTCATTGTAGCTGCGCACGCGCAGTAATAACTGTTTTCTGGTGGTCAATGGCAACTGCTGAAATGAACCTGTTCCTAATAGCTCGCGGGAAAATATTGCAAATGGTGGTTTCAGAAACATCACTTTTCAATATAAATTTCCTTTTACGCAAGATGAATTATGTTGTGTGTAAGAATGTGCGATGAATTTCTTAAATCACAGTGTATTTCGCTCTCTTTTAAAACTTACCACTTCGAGGACCAGCCACTTAGAAAAATTTCGGGCCCAGTGTCATTTAAAATTTTACCAGCACATATGTGTGAAGTATCTTGAAGTGTAACACATAAAAAAAGACATATTTAAGCATGAAAGCTTAGCTTTCTGGTGGTTTATTGGTATTCGAGACCAGAATTATATGTGAAAGAGTGCATCAGTTTCCCGTTCTGCCCGCAGTTGTTTGCTGATGTGCCAGGAAGTTCAAGCTGGTGCATAAAACCTTAAACCTTCAAAGAATTGATAAGTTTTACAGTTCCAAGGTAAAGTATACTGTCACATAGCACAAAAAAAGCGTATTTTCATCCGGAGAAGTGTATTTTTAACTGGGAAATCTAGGAATTTTTTTCCTTGTTCACTTAAACACCCTATAACTGCACTGCACAGAATCACTCATGTGCCACCACATCGTGTAACTGATACCTACCGTGACGGGCACTGACTTCCAGTAGCAAACGTGACCCGTAGTCCGATTGCAGTGAAATCCCCGCCTTTGTGGTTGTATGATCAAGTATTCTGATTCGCCAAACTCCAAAGCCATTTTGTTGTGGGCCACATCGCCTTGTGTGAAACTAAATACTGTTATGTGGTGGCTGCACTTAACCAGTAAATGGCTACGTAAGTACAAGACATTCTAGTTCCACAGCCAAGCACTGAAAGATATGCCTCTCAAGCACACGCTTGTAATGCACTTGTTGCAGTTGGAACCTAAGTAACTTGAAAACTTGCCCCACACTGAAGAATGCTGCGACCGCACATCATCTCAAACATTTTATTGTCATCGCATGCTGTCAGGCTGTGAAGTTGATTATTTGCAGAACACAGTGTGTTTCAAAAAGAATATACATATTAAAAAGTGCTGTTTTGTCCAAACCTTTGGTTGCTGCTCCACGGCTTGGTTATTGGAGGAATGAATACATTGTCTAGTTTATATTCATTGCTGTTAGGTATTTGTTGTCTTCTGCTTGCTTGGTTACCATCAGTGTTGCAAATTGGCTACTCTGCAGCAGAAATTATTTTGTGTTCTCATAACAAGTTTGTTTGCAGGGCCATCTTCCACAGAAAGTACAGAAATACTTTTTTTTCGTAAAGAAAACTACATACTGACATCACAAGATACAAAAAATCTATAAAATTCCCAGTTGAAAGGGAACAGAACAATCAAATTATCTTTCTGGGTATAACAATCAAAAAACAAAACAAAAAGCATGTGTTTGAAATTTACCATAAACCCCCAGCAACGGACATTATCATTCCACAATCCTCGAACCAACGACAGTCACAATAGCAAGCAGCACTTCGACACATGCTCCATAGACTCAACACAGTGCCACTCACCAAAGAAAACTATCAATAATAATGCAGATAGCACAATGCAGTGGTTTCAATAATAAGTCACAACAAAATTTAAAGTAAAAATAAAAGCAGGAAGCACCAAACCACAGACAACAACACATCAGGACCAAACACAAACACAGTCCCTTAACAACTACACAGATAGTAAGTGAGAGATGAAAGAAAACACAAAATAGTACACAATGACATACAAACACAAACTCACACACAAAATCACCAACATTTCCAAAAGACATGGAATAAACATAGCATACACAACAGACAATGCTATAAAAAAATACACCCCAAAACTGACAAAAAAACAGAGACATATACCAGAAAGCAGGAATATATATCAACTACAGTGTAACACCTGTGAAGGCAGATACAATGGACAAACAGGTAGAACATTTGATATCAGATACAAAGAACACCGAGAACCTGGAAATATGGGACCAACTACTCCACATTTCCAGAACACCTAAGAGAACATGACTACAAACCAACCACTAGAGAACAAGACATGAAAATAATTAGAATCAACATTAAAAAAATACCTCCTAACCCTGCAAGAAAATTATCACATACAGAAAACCAAAGCAGAAAGGAAAACATTGTTGAATGATTGGGTACACATGCCAAACAATTCATTGTTTACACTAATAGATAAAGAGTAACACTTTCAAAGAGGATTAATATAATAATACCATCCAATGTAATAATAATACCACCCAACATCTTCACACTCACTATCCATGAACCCCTCCACAGAACTTTGAAACAAAAAGCAAATCAGCTGTCACCAAAGCTTTCAACCACTTGCTAACAGCTAGTACATTCATATTCAACACCCTGTAACTCAACCCCAACACACACACAACATGCTCTTCAGCTCACTCTCTCGCTTGTAGACACACACGATATAAACGTCATGAATACAGGTTGGTTTTTAACATAAACATTGTTAGGTTGGCAACAAGTAGGTAAACACCAAAGAGGAGGAAACACATAATGAAGTTGCAGTATTTACATTGTTAAAAGCACAGCACCCAAAGAAATAGTTACATCAAGTGGCAAAAGAACAGTAGTACACCACAAAAATAAGGAGAAACATGGTGAAGACTGTGAAAAAGGTCTGAATGCAAAATTGTGCTTCTATGTCGATAACAAAGTGGTAGTGCGACCTCTAGACCAGATGAGAGAAAACACGGGTCACTGCAGATCATAAATAATTACTATTTTTTACATAAAAAATTGCAATGTGAACTGTTTTACATTATAGAAATAACAAAACTGCATCATTATAGATCCCACTTATGATGCCTTAGAACAAGAAAAAGGCGAAACGTGCCTAGGAAAAATATAGTAAGTGGCAGCAGAAAAAGGTGGTTCTCTTCACAAAACAAGTATTGTGTTCTCATGTTTGCATAATCTAATTCAATGATAGTTCTCCTTGTTTTGAGACGTCAGTTGACTAGGAAGCCGTACAAGTTGCAGCTGTTACAGGCACTACATCATGATTACAAATGCAAATGTGTGGCATTTCCTGACAAACTTTAAAAGGCTGTTGACAATGACAACACGTATGTACAATGCGTTATTTCAGTGATGACACAACTTTCCACCTCAGTGGAGATGAAAGTAAACACAAAGTTCGAATCTGGGATGTACAGAACCTATGTGCACTTAGTGTACATGTACAGTATTCATCCAAAGTCAGTGTCTTTTGTGCGATATGCCATTCATCTGTTTACAGCCCGTTCTTCTGTGATGGAAACATGAAATGGTCAGCAGTATCTTGTTGTGTTAAAAGACTGGTTGTTCCAAAGTCTCAATGGAACCAACTTCATTTTTCAAGAAGAAGGAGCACCCCTTCACTTGAATCACCAAGTGTCTGAATATCTGAAAGAAACTCAACCAAGTCATTGGATTGATCATCAAAACATTCGGCAGTGTAGCAGCTCCTGTTGGCCTCAGTGGTCCCTGGATACACTCTTTGAGTTCTTCCTGTGGGGATTTATTAAGAACAACATTTATGCACCAACACTACCACAGACCCTAAAAGAGTCATAACATCAGAGAACACGGACATGCATATCTGAGTATAGGAGAAATTTGAGTATCAGTGTGATATTGTTCGTGTCACTGGTGGAGGACATATTGAATATCTGCAATCCAAACTTGAGAGATTCATACATGTGTGTCGCAAGTTTTATAGTTGTATGTTTTACAGTTTTTAACTGTTGCCACCCACTTATGACCCAAAGTTGGTTCATTAATTCTTAAGTAAGATTAAATTTGGGGTGGTGGTCACAATTTTGCAGCACTTGGCACACTGAGATAGTGTCACACTGTAGAGAGAGGTAACAATTGTAGAATTTAAATAAACAGTTTTCATAGAACTCATCTGTTATTGTTCATTGTTGTTGTCGAAAGTTGTAGGCTTGTAATCCATGTCCGTGCTATATTATGAAAGGTAATAATGGTTGAATTTAAATAAACAGTTTTCATAGAACTCACGTGTTATTGCTCTTTGTTGTCGTCGAAATTTGTAAGCTTGTAAACCATGTCCATTCTATATTCTGAAATGCAACTTCATATACTGATCTAAGGGATACTTGGCTTCATGTTCTTAAATGATGTGAACAAGTATTGAGTTTCTGTTGTTGAGTGGATATATTTTTAGTTGTTTCACTTCACAATACAGTTAAGTTCTACCTCCATACTAACTCAACCCACATATAACGTGTAATTCACACTCATACTGAACAAGAACAAATATTTACCTTAACAACATACATCAAAGGAAATGCTATCTTATATTGATCTATTCATGCAAAATCATCCTTGAAACATACGTTACAGAAACAAAGTACAAATAATTGTTTAAAATTGCCTGTCTTTTGAAGAATTCCGTAATAATCATAATAACTACATAAAGTTTTTATATATGTTGACATTTATATATTTTTGTAAAGTTACTTGGTAATGGATCTCTGGGTTTTGAATCTTTGGCTTGGGAATCAGCCAGTTCATATTATTCAAGATTGGTTAATGCGTTTTATCTCACCATAACCAGTCGTTACAATTAACCCCCAGAATTTTGAAAGCATTAAATAAGAGAAAAATTTTTTACACAAAACACTTAAACTGGTTACACTAACAAGATTTGGAATGTAACAAATCATCATAGTTTCTTCATAACATGATGCAACATTTTCAACTACCTTAGCGTCATTACTTCATTCAAATGAGGACTAGAGCAAAATTTCACCTTACGAAGTTATTATCTCACAAATTTTCAAAACAGTTACAAAGTCTGACTTTTTGTCTGTCCTATTTCTCCCAAATCATTACCAAATGTCATATAACATACATAGGAGAAGCAAAAGATGGTACAAGTAACTAATATTTCTACTTGTAACTCTGTTCTTTGGCATAAAACTACATTCATGGATTTTATCACAGTGGCATGACAATAAAACCTATATTTCATGAAAATGTCTTTTAAACATTTCGAAAAATCCAAAAATACTGTGATCAGCAAGGACAAAAGAAAACGTCTTAGCCATGTAGGATCTTTTGAAATTATTTAAAGAAAATATAGCAAAATACTTAATCACAGAACAAAATTAAAGTAGTTAGGAACTTACTCTTTTGCTAAGAATGCAAATGAAAATGTTTTTACAACAACATTTTACAATGTCTTTTACATTTTTCACAAATATATTCATGTCCTTCAAAGTACTTCACATCACCAGGTATACTATTTCAGAACCTAGTGGTCATCAAATCTTAAGCTCACTTCTTCCGTGTGCGAGTCCATCATTTTCATCACTCGTATTGTCCTTTGGTTTCTGATTGCTGTAAACACTTTTCACTCATCAGTTTTCATGTCATATAACCGGTAATACAATAACATATCAAAAATTACTTTTCAAGCCTTTCAAATCATGTTACGTGCTGAGACAACTCTATCTCAAAGGTGAACTTGCTATTCTTACTTATTCATGTATAGAAATCTTTTCACTCTTGGGTATGTATATGTTAATTATAAACAGATAAACACAAAATTTAGAATATAACAGAGAAAACTCTAAATTTTTAGCTTTGTCCCACGTTGTCATAGCAGTTATTGTGTACTAATTTTAACCTTTTCAAAGATGTAAATTTCTTTGAACATAAGTAGAACATTTTCAATTATAAACTCCCTGTAGTGAGCTTAAGTAAACTGAACAGGTTGTGGAGTGCTTTGTAATTATCACAAAAGGAAAAGTTTCTTAATAGATGCTGATATTTTTCTCATAGCTTATTCTTATGGTTATTTATTTATTTATTTTTTTATTTAAAAAATTGAGCGTAAGTTATGCCAAAAATGTCAGTATCAGTGAAATTTATCTTTATAGTTCTGTTCATCAACTGTTTGTCACTGTCATACTTAAATTTCTATTATGTCTACATAAATCACACTGATTCAATATCATAACATGAAAATTCAGCACATGTACAAAAATAATATTAAACATCAGAAAAAACATCTTTAATAGAAAATGCAAGCTATCCATTACATCTTCAAAATCACTGATGTGTTCATAACATGTAGGATGCTTGTGGCTATGGTATGTGTTTTATTCATCTCATGACATACATTTGCAACAATAAATAATAACACTATACGGATATTTCTTTGAATGTGTAACACATTGTATCCAGCTCAAATTTGCAGTTTGTCCTGCATGAATTCATCCACTGAGTAATAACACTTCAGTGTTTGTAATTCATATTGCTTTCTTTTAAGTGAACCTAAATTCATCTGCATCAACATGTTCCCTTTTCATTTATTACAATTTTTCATTCCCATGTATTGAGGTCCCTGGGCATACAGTCTGAGGTGATGGGTGGGGAACATAAAATTTTCTTTGTTTCTAGTATCATGTGAATTGACTAAATGGTTTCCCTCAAATAATTCATGTCTGGTGTACAAAAATAGAATAAGCTCATATCTGTATAAGGTTGGCAGAGTTAATATTTTAAGTTTTCTGAATAATGGTCAACAGGGTTCTTTGTGATTTCCAGTTCACATTTTTCGAATGATTTTTTTCTGTATTTTTAGTATCCACACTATTTGTTGAGTTACCTCGAAAAACAATACCATATCTAATAATGGATTCAAAGTAGCTTGTATATGATACTTTTCATGTGTCCGTGTCAGTTGCAGTTGTTAATATTTGCATTGTAAATGCAAAGCTGCTTAGTTTGTTTGTCAGGTATTCAATGTGTGCCTGCCAGCTCAAATTTTTATCTACATTTAAACCTAAGAATTCTTCTATATCTTGGTTGTTGTGTACAATATTAATGTGCTCACATTTTGACTGTTTGGTTTTGAACTGCATCATGTTACTCTTAGATATGTTTCGATTCATCCCATTTAGCAGAAACCAAGTTTCTAAGGTACTGAGGTTACTGATCACAAATTTGGTAATTTTTTCTGAATCCTAATTTTCAACTAAGACAGAAGTATCATCTGTGAACAGTAATGATAAGGAGCCGATATTTAATGGCAAGTCATTAAGAAAGAAGAGAAATAGGACTGGGCCTAATATGGAGCCTTGTGGAACACCCTGAGATATTTTTTTTCCAGTCAGAAAAGTAATATGTGCCATTTGAAGAGATGCTAACTCTTTACTTTCTGTTGGATAAGTAGGATTAAACCATTGTAGGGCACTGCCGCTAATGCCATACTTTTCAAGTTCGTATCGTATTTACTCGAATCCAAGCCGCACCTGAAAAGTGAGACTCGAAATAAAGGAAAAAAAATTTCCCGAATCTGAGCCGCACCTGAAATTTGAGACTCGAAATTCAAGGGGAGAGAAAAGTTTTAGGTCGCACGTCCAAATCGAATCAAAGTTGGTCCATTGTAATATGAGACACAATTTAGGTCGAATGAATGACGATACAGCTACAGTAGTTTGGTTCGAGTCGTAAGCTTAGCATGCGGGGAAGACGCATGCTTAGCATGCGTCAGGCGCTCCGTCCGTATTTATACAGGTACCCTTCCTTTTTCACGTGCTTCGTCTGTTTTGAATCTATTGCTTATTTTGCTTCGATCTGATAAGTGCCGTTTTCTTTGTTATAGGTGTTTACGTCACTCTAAGCTGAAAATGCATTACTGTACTGTGTCATGCATTGTTTGTCGCATTCTGATAGTGCGTGTTTACGGACTGTCGCCGCTCGCGGCATGGCTTGCTTTTGTGCGCGCTAGTGCCGCTAACAATAATAAAAAAAAAAAAGAGAGAGGAATCGTCTCATTAGCGAAACATTGGCAAGAGACTGCTATTTGTTGTTACTTACACTGCTGCTTTCTTTGACAATGATCAACAAGAACCAAATAATAGACTGCGTATGATAGAACATGTTCTGAACGAGAGTAAGGCGAAAATTTTTCTCCGTTTGAAAATCTTTGCGGCCGCTTCTTTAGTACATCAAATTCTGCACAGAAATTAGAGTCATCTTAGATTTGAAAATCTAGTCAGTTGCCGTGCTTCATTTCTGACTGTGTCACTTAATACGAATATAAACATGATACATATATTCTTCCGCATTTGCTGTTGTCTCACTCTAGTTTCGTAGTTTATTAGGCAGGCAGGATTTAAATGAGATAGCAGCAAACACGAAAGATAACATGGCAAAATGTTTATATTCATATTAATGGCAAAATGTTTATATTCATATTATTCTTATGGTGAAGAGAATACTGCATGTGATTCACAATTCATAAAAGTTCCTATTAGCAACCATCTCTTGTCACAGGTAGGAAAAATTTCAGAAGGTAGAGTTGGCCATATTGACAAACATCCCAAACAGTCTTGCCAGTCGGATTTTCGTAGTACATTGAAATTCTGCTACATTCGAAGATGAACAATATGGAGTTTGTATTTACTTCGTTGGATAATGTATGAAAATGCAGTGGTCGAAACTCGGGGCGGAGAAAAAAAAAACTCGTCTTCCACCTTTTTTTTAAAAAAAAATTTATTTACTGACGCAGAGGTTTTGGCGCCAGTATTTATCTTTGTGCCTACAAACCATGCCTGTGTAGCGCTACATATATTCGACGGCAGAAGTTAGTTGTGGCAGGCGGCAGCACCTACCGACATTTTTCAGAACTTCCGCTTGCTTTGCACTCGATTCTAAGCCGCAGACAGTTTTTTGGATTACAAAAACCGGAAAAAAAGTGCGGCTTAGATTCGAGTAAATATGGTAATCAAGCAATGCATGGTTTACAGAATCAAATGTCTTTGTATGTCGCAGAAAATTTCTGCCACTTTAATTCTATTGTCTAATGCTGTACTTATTTTCTCAATGAAACTGTTTACTGCATCTATGGCATTTTTCGCCTGCTGAAAACCAAATTGATTGTTTAGAATAACAGAATATTTTGCAGTGAAGTTTTGTATTTGTGCAACAGGAAGTTTTTCAGATATTTTAGATATGACTGGGAGAATTGAGGTAGGATGATAGTTTCCCATGATCTCTCTTGATCCCTTCTTGAAGAGTGGTTTGACTTCAGCATATTTCAGTACCTCTGGGAAACAGCCCTCTTCAAAACATTGATTTATTATTTGAGATAGTGGGGTTGCAGTTCTGTTGTGAAGCACTTTAATAACTTTGGTGTGTATTCCATCCCAACCTGCAGATTTTTTGTTTCTTAATGTTAGAATAGCATTTTCTACATCCTCCACAGAAACTTGTAAAGTTTTCAGGGTTTTCGCCTAGGTCAAAGGGATTTACTTTGTTGTGATTATCTGTTATATCTACATCAGACTTTGCTACATTTATAAAGAATTCATTAAAGTACTCTGGCATTTGAGGTGGATTTACAGTAGTATTTCCTTCAGTGTCAGTTTTTGAAAATCTTGGTCACATGCTTTAACTGACCACACAGCCTTTGTCATATCTGTATGATTTAAAATTAGCCTGTTATTTGCCAGTTGTTTTGCCTCCCTGACAACTCTTTTAAATATGGTTTTATAGGGAGTAATGTATTTAATGAAATCAATATGTTTATTATATTTTAGTTCTCTGTGCAGTTAATTTTTCCTTACAATGGAAGTTTTTATGCCCTGGGTAATCCACTTTATTTGTTATTTAATTGCTGCAGAGTATAGCTGGAAATGTTTCATTAAAGACACCAAGAAAACTGTTTAGCAATTTCACTTGAGTTACATTGATCAAAAGGCCATGTTTTCTCTTTTAGCTTCTCACTAAATGTTAGCAAGTTTTCTTTGCTAAAGTTCCTGCTCATACAGGTTCTCATACGTGAAATGTTCCTGTCTGTCTGTGGCAGCTCAATGAACGATGCACAATGATCTGAAATACCTAGATCTAGACAAAATTTATACACATCTTCACATTTAGTTAGAACATTGTCAATACTTGTTGCTGATTTTACATTGTCTCTAATAGGTTCAAAGAAATTCAATTTGAAACCATATTTCTTTACTAAGTCAGTGAATCTTGAAGTGCGACTACTTCACATGTGATATCAATATTAAAATCAGCAGCTATTACATTTTTTTTCTTTTTTTCTCTACTAAAGTCTTTTAGCATAATTTGAAGCTTCGATAAGAATTGTTCTGTTGTTGATGTCCCTGTAATTCTGTATATTGAGATTATTATAACATTTGTTAGTGAGTCCACTATTTCCACACAACAGCTCTCAAACACACATTCTTCATTTAAATAATTAAAACAGTTTCTGGTCTCATAATTTATATCACTATGTAGAAGTGTACATGAGCCTCTACGTGACTTGTCTCTCCTGCAAAAGCTACTTGCTATTCTAAAGTTCCCTGTTATTTTGTGTAGAATTTTAATTGTGTCCTCAGTAAACCAATGCTCATTTAAACAAACAACTCTAATAATTGCACATTCTGACAGAATGGGATCCAATTCATCTGTTTTGGAGCTTTTATTTTTTGAAGCATCTGTGTTTAAACCATGTATATTCCAGTGGATAACATACCTACTTTGACTATTAGTTATGCACTTTAGCATGTTTCTTGCAAGATAATGGTTTGATTTTGTCTTTCTTAATGCTGCGCACGTTTTTTCACCCCCATCACTACTTATCAGTTTACCCTTATTTCTTATGACCTGGCAAATATCTATGAACATGTTACTGAATATTTTTCAGCCCAACCTATTCAGATGTAGACCATGAATATTTTTCAGCCCAACCTATTCAGATGTAGACCATCTTTGGCAAGACACTTTGCAGTTAGAAATTTATTGGGCTCAATGAAAACGACTCCTAGTTTATTGCACTATTCTTTAATATTGCTACACTTAGAAATTTGTTGGGATCAATGAAAACAACTCCTAGTTTATTGCACTATTCTTTAATATTGCCATTTATTCTCTGGACATAGCTGTCACTCACCAATCTCCTGTACACGATACCATTTATTATTATTCTGGAATTCGAGTAGAGTCTTCTGGCTGTTTGGATGAGGTTCCTTGTATGATTTTGGTGTTGTTTTGAAGTAAATTTGTTACCGTGTGGATAAAAACACCTTTTGAATTTCTGCTATGCTTATCTGCTGCGTTCTCTCTTGAGTTTAAAATGTTGTTTAGGTGTGTATGCAATTGATGCGTCCTGATTCTAGGTCGAATGTTGATTTCGGAATTTGGAAGGCAATATTTTTCAACAGTGGGTCACCTATAATAAAGAATACACTTTCTGTCTTATTATAATGCTTCATGAACATAGACAATTAATTTCATGCAAATATTTCTTTGCTTCATTGGATGAAGGATTATAAACTGAAATTAAAATGTGTTTATACCAGTTTTTTTCTGTTGAATGGTTCTCAGTACTTTGATACAAACAGTGATCCATTGTCTGACAGAAGCCAGCCGGTGTGGCCGAGTGGTTCTAGGTGCTTTAGTCTGGAACCGCGTGACCACTATGGTCGCAGGTTCGAATCCTGCCTTGGGCATGGATGTGTGTGATGTCCTAAGGTTAGTTAGGTTTAACTAGTTCTAAGATCTAGGGGACTGATGACCTCAGATGTTAAGTTCCATAGTGCTCAGAGCCATTTCAACCATTTTTTTATCTGACAGAATGACTTTGGGTTTTCCTAAATTTTTGAAGAAATCTTTTTCAATTTTAGCAATAATCTCCTTACTTGTAGCTTTTCTTATAGAATATAATTTTATGTATTTGGAGAAAAGATTAACCATAGCAATAACGATTTTTTCTTTTTGGTAAACTTCCATAAAAATCCTCAGCAAGTAAGTGCATAGGTTTCTGAGGCATTATGTTTTGCATCTCACCTTGACAAGTTCCGTTACTTACCTTCATTCTCTGACACTTGCCACAAGTAGGCAGTTCTCTCCCATCCTTCTTAGTCATTTTTTAGAAATAAACATTTTCTTATAGCTTTGTATACATTTGTGACTATCACTGTGTCCATAGTCAGGAGTATATACTTAGTCAACTTTCCAGCTTCCTCCTCTAGCCAACATAACTTCCAATCATCAGAATCCATATGTTGTGTAATACCTGTCTAATTTTTCATAATGTCTTTTGCCCAAAGAACTCTTTACTGGCTTCCAGTTTGAATCGTGGTTTTGGTTCCTTCTAATTTTGTTGCACATTGCCCCACCAATTTTTTCATCATTTATACCATTCTTTTATCTGATTTTAAAGTTTGTTTCCTCATTTTGATGAAAATTTTCATTGCACCTGCCCAATGGCATCCATGACATAAAACATCTGCAACATTGTCTGGACGTTTAATATATTTAATTTTGCAATCAAATTGTTGCAAGTACATTCCCCAACTGTTAAGTCTGTTGTGATATAGTCTACATTGCTATAGGTAGCTTAATACTTTGTGTTCTGAATATATTATGACTTTATGTTCCCTTTGTGGTCTGAATATACAATTCCTTTATGTTCCAACAAATAGATTCTGAATTTAGTAAATGCCCAGTAAACAGGTAATAACTCTTTTTCTGTAACAGTGTGAGATTTGTCACCTTTTAACAGCATTCTACTTGCAGAAGCAATTGTGTAATGTGTGACGTCCACATTAACTCCTCTTTCCTAAAACAGTTCTGCTCCCAAACTGTTATCACTACTATCTGTGTGAAAACAAAATGGTAGTCTGATATCTGACCTATGTAACAAATTCTGATTATTCAGTTGTTTCTTAATGCTTTCAAATGTTTTTTGCTTATCTTGTGTTCAAACCCAGTGTTCTTTTTAAGTAAACTGCTTAAACAGGGTGCATTCCAACTTCGTCCACTCATCAATTTCTTATAAAAACCACATAAACCATAAAATGACTTCAGTTGTTTCCTACTATGTGGTGCTGCAGAATCTGAAATTGCTTTAATTTTATCTGGATATGTCAAGATTCCTTACCTAGTAATTACATAGCCTAAGAATTTTACTTCAGGTACAGCAAATTCACAATTTTCAAATTTCGGAGTTGTTCCTACTTGCCTAAGTTTTTCACACATCTGCTTCAATAATTCTAACTGCTCTTTCCAACTTCATCCAGTTACCAAAATGTCATGAGTTACCAAAATGTCATCTACATGAACAGTAAGTTTTCACACCGAAACTTGTCCAAGTATGTAATCAAATGCTCTCATAAATTGAGCTACAGATGAGGTCAATCCAAAAGGTACTACACAGTGTTGGTAACATCTTTGACTGTAAAGAAAATCAGTTATTTATGAGATTCAGGAGCTCAAGATACCTGATGGGTTGTTATATGGACTTACACCTCTCTCAGTTATGTTACATGCTTCCATCTTAAGCAACTCTCTCTCAACTGCAGGTCTCTGAGCTATAGGTACACAGTATGGGCTTATGAAAAGTGGTTGGTGTGGGTTTTGTTGTAAAGTACACTGATATCCTCACACTCCACCTGGAGTATTCTAAACACATCACTATACTTCCACAACAAAGATTCTTATTCATGTTTCTGATTATCTTTGCTTCTGAAATAGTAGTACAAGTTCTTTAAATAACACTTCATCTGTGTCTAATTTGTGCATATCCTTAACTACAAATCCACTGTATTTTAAAAACAGTATACTGTTTATTTGATCCTCGTTATAAGATAAAACTGACTTTATAAAATTAGTTTAAATACAATCCCAACAGGTGCATTAATAACCAACTTCTGCCCTCCCCAAGCAAAACCTGCATTCGCACTAGCTATCCATGACATCCTGAGTATAAGATCTTCACTGAGATCTTGAATTACTGAGCATCCCCATGTAAAAGTTACTCTGTCAATTGTGAAACTTATTAAAGCCTGACTTTTAACCAATTTGCTATATTTCCCAGTTGCACCTTTAATCCAAACTCCAATTACAAGTAATTCCACATAGTTCTTATTATGTTTTAATTTTTTACTTAAGGATTCAGATTCTCCTGAAATTTGGCCACCTGTATCATCAGGACATACGCCTTTCCATGATCCTATTCTGACTCTGCTGAGTGGATAACATACATCGATACATTTGTCAGTCTTATCATCCTCATATAACAGGTCATCTTCTATCTCTTAAAAACTAAAGCCTCCAAAATCACTATTGTTCTTACTAGTTTTATCACCTGGGCACACTTTCATTAAATTATTACAGATGTCATTATCACTTTCACTGAGGATTTCTTCAGTCTATGTACGCTTCTTGTTTCAGATAACATATTTAATTTTACGTGACCATTCTGGACATAAAGTTGAACACAGATTTTTAATCATCTTTCTAAATAGCATCACTATTTAACCATGCATTATATAAAAAAAGATCCACTTTCATTCATATTATTAAGCAGACACTACCACTGTCATAAGGGTACTAAATTAGTATGATCATCTATACATGCTTCATTACTAGTAATTAAATCAAAAGTTCTATTTGCTGTGATGCTGTCATTAACATCCCTTAATCATTTAACAGTGTTCTTGATTACCTCTACAGCATCGTTGCCACTAATATACATTTCCTCACTAACATCTGATGCCTCCAGTTCTTCTTTAAAACAAATGAAATACTTTCCTTTTTCATTACTATGCTTATCGTCACTTACCTTCAATTCATTATATTCATTGTTATCCATGTTACCACAAACAACATCTATATCACCACATATATTGCCAACAACATTATGTCCTACTTCATTACCGTTTAAATATGCAGTTTCACTGAAGTTGCTGTCAACTAATACGGTGTTCAATTTTCTTACCTGGTTCGTTCATTAGTTTCTGAATACCAAAATTGTCACTAAAATCAGTTACTTCAGCATTTGCTAAAGTAAAAGTCTCTACCCAGTTATAAAATTCTGATAAATTAATAATTCATTCCGTATCCTCGTTTCCCAATTTCTGTGTGCTCACATACCTTATTTGCATGTTTTGCCTTACCTGGTGAACATATTTATTCCTCAACAGATTTAATTTTAACTGAAGAATACAAATCTTTAAGATAGCTACTGATCACTTCACTAGACTGTTTTTCGTGTGTGTCAGTATTAGTGTAATTTCTCATCCATTTGTTATTTGTTTCAAAAGCCCCTAACTTGCGGACCGACAATGGGGCCCAGGCTGCGATAATTGTAGCCATTGGTGTTACTGTGTTCACTCCTGTTGTGAGTACTAATGTGCCAGTTTTGATTACTAACTCCTTCAAACTTTGTGTGCCTATTATGCTTATATTTCCCCGTTTCTTTTCAATACTCTATCTACTTTATCTACATATTTAAAAACTGGTCTTGTGTCATCTGGGCCATAGATCCAGTCCCACTGTACGTCAGCTAGTAACCTCCTCCTAAGGCATCTATTTGGGTGACTTCATCAAATTTTCTCAAATAAGCTAATTTTGTAAGCTGATTATTGCAAAACTGTTTCATGTTAATATGCCCTTTCCTGTAATTTGGTCCATTGAGGATTTCGCTTTTTATTCTAGCTTGTCCAGTCTTTGACCAAAACCTATCTGAAAATCCTTTCTCAGAATTTGCATATATTGTGTCATTATTAGTATACTGATTAGCTCAATTTAATGCTTCACCTCCTAGAAATTTTTTTAACAAACTTAATTTTCATAATGTCAGTCATATTAGACACAAAATTATCTCTGCAATGCTCAGGAAAGCTGCAGGATGTAAACCACCTTCATCTGAAAAGTTTTTCACTGGAATGTTGCAAAACACAGTACCAACATTGTTAGCAAGATTTCTATTAAGTATATCACTGGACAATCCTTCAATATTTATTTATTTATTTATTTATTTATTTATTTATTTTTTTTTTTTTTTTTTTTTTTTCCAGAGAACAGACTTACTAGACTACTTTTTAGGGTGGTGGTTTTGTTATTACTAAATTTTTCTCTGAATTTATTGTGTACTGTCTTCAGCTGTTTGACAAAGCTGCTTTCAACACATGCCAGTTTAGAACTGTTACATTTTTGTCAAAAGTACGTATTTCCTCATGCACTTCTTCGAAAGCAATTTTATTCTGTCCCTTAGTTACATTGCGTTCATCTTTAGTATTTTTTACTTCAGTATTAAATGTAAGTTTGATTTCTTGCATCATGGACTCAATAGACTGTACTCAACCATGTATTCTATCGATTTTTTGGTTGATATCATTTAGTTGAGCTTTATTTTTACCTGTACTATCTAGTAAAGATCCTATTGAATGACCGAATTCTGTGAACTTGTCCTTGCTTTCTTGTTTAAATTTTTGATCTGACCATTTTTAAGTTGCTCATTAATTTTTACAAACTGATCCTTAGTATCTTTATTCATTTTTGTTAACAATGTCAACATGGTACTTATGTCATTATTATCACCTTGTTGTTTTAATAGTTTACATGACAGTGTCTTTTTCCTGTTCTACTGCTTCATCAATATATTGACCAACTGGATCACATTAACAACTTCAGTTCCTCTTCTTCCGTTGTTATTGTTTCCTATTTTTCCAGTATTCCCTCATTTTCTCCCAATGAATGTCTCTTCCTTTCTTTTGTCCATGTTATTCCCGATTTTTTATTTCTTCTGCTTTGAAAGGCAGTATTTTATTTTTAAAACAGTTTCTTTCTGCTATTTCTTAGTCTTTGATGTTTCTTTCTAGATCTTTCTTTACTGCTGTAATCCATGCTATTGTTGATTTCTTCTTCCATAAATATAGGAGTATTTGTTTTGTTAGTCTATTTCCATCCATTCGGTAGAGGTGTCCAAAAAAGGTTAATCTTCATTTTCATTTGTAATCCTTTTCTTCTTGATTGTGAACTCCTTTTGCTGTTATTGTTGATGTTTTGTAGCTGTGGTTCATGCTTGATTCATTGGCCATGTAAATTATATACTTAAAATTTTCACAGTATATAAAGTTTAAATGTGCAAGAAGAAAAATAGAAGATCCTGGCTGAGCCCAAATGACCAATTCTAAACATCTCCACCCTATTATAACCCAAAGTCTATACATTAATTGCAAAATACGTTTAAATTTGGGTTGCTGGTCACGGTTTCATAGCACTTGGTACCCTCCGATAGTGACACTGCAGAGAGAGGTAGCAGTGGTAAAATTTGAATACACAGTTTTCATAGTACTCATCTGTTATTGTTCTTTGTTATCAAAAGTTGTAGGCTCGTAATCAGTTTCCATGCTAGATTCTGAAGTACAACTTCGTATACTGGTCTAGGGGATGATTGGCTTCAGTTCCTTATAAGAAGTCCCTCATAATCACAGTAATTACACAAAGTGTTTATACATGTTGACGTTTATATATTTTTATACAGCTGTTTGGCAGTGGAAATCTGGGTTTTGAGTCTTTAATGTGGGAATCACTGATTTCATGTTATTCAAGATTACTTAGTGCATTTAATCTCACCATAATCAGTTTTATTACAAGTTTAATAAAATATGTATTCCAAATTCATATATTCTTTCTGAAAAACCCTGTAGATGGCTGTCACACTTACATGTGGATATACAGAAGTAGTCACAGTTTGATCTGGCAATATCTCGACGCTCTCAGTGTAACTGCTGACCGAATAATCGAGATATATCCGTCAACGGGTGTTGCAGCAGTCTTGGCCAAAACACGAGACTCATCTGGAAACACTGCAAGCACAAGTAACTGAACTGTGTAAGGAAGTCACGGCTGTACAAATATGGCACCCCACATGCACGTGATGATTATGACCCTCTTCCAGCAGAAACAGGTGTTCGGACACCAGGGAGAATATCTGCCGGTATCACAAAAAATTTGGAACTGATGCTCAGCAGTGTCGACAATGCTGTAACAAGGAAATGCTGTCAGAAATCTGTAGCAATGAATGGTTGTTGTCTGATTGTAACAGAACACTCTAAGCGACAATTTCTCATTGACACAGGTGCCGATATCTCAGTGTCTTCTCGTCTTCATAGCAGAATACCAACATAATCACATGTCTTGAATGAAAAACAGCCCACAGTTGCACTAAATTAGTTTGATTTTAAACCTTGACCATGGTTCTGTTATAATAATACAGCCTTCTTCATAAGTCCTAAAAATTAAGAAAATTGGGTAAGTGATAACATATTACATACACACTAATAAATTAAAAGTGTCTTAGCCCAGCAGCTGCATCAAGACCAATAAAGTAACTTCAACATACATAAGCCTGTTTCGAACATAAGTAAAGTTTCATATGGCACCGTATGTCCTCCGGCACTACCTCTGTTATACTTGGTGCACAGTTGTCAAATGTGCACCATAGGTGGCACTCACCACAGTGAGCTGTCGCACCATTTATCAGGCAACTAGTCAATATGTATGACAATAAATTAATAATAAGCCTACATGTGCAAATGATGGACCATACACTATTAATACGAACATCCCACAGATGAAATACTGTTGCATACAATCAATAGAGTGGCAGAAAATTAACAATTTCATATAACAAAGTTTGTCATATCACTATTTGATGCATGATTCAGAAACAAGACTATCATATGCAAATATAACTTCAGCGTACATTACACGCTCTAATAGCTTATAGGGCTAATTCTACCAGCTGACCAATGATTGACATTATTTCTATGACTAGCACCCTAGTGCATGAGTGTGGTAACATGGTACGAGATGACAAAAGGCAGATTAACATATCTGTCTCAATATAAACCACTGTTAATGAAAAAGCAGCTCGTGACTCTATGACAAATTCCTACTGGAGCATTGTCCTAAAACATTAGTTTATCTAAAAAGATAATCATACCATCATATGGCAAAATCAAGTAACTATTAATGCCTATGTGTGTTGCCCAATATGGGCTGAAAGCCTTCAAGGAAGCTAGAACTTTTCAAATAACACTGATCATTCAGTAAATTCCTACTATCAAACTTTTTGTGCTTGTGTATCTGCACCTCCCCCAATAAATCTAATTTCACACCCTTAGCTTCTTTACACAATAGTTTGGTGCCGTTAAACAGGTTGTGGCGTATGTCCTTCTTCAATGTTTGCCCTATGTTGCCTGATAAGTGGTGCGACATAGCTCACTGTGGTGGGCGCCACATATGGTGCGCAGGGTGCAGCACATTTGATAACCGTGTGCCCAGGATAACAGAGGTAGTGGTGGAGCACATACGGTGCCATATGAAACTTTACTTACATTTGAAACAGGCTTATGTCTGTTGAAGTTATTTTATTGGTCTTGATGCAGCCGCTGGGCTAAGAGACTTTTAATTTATTAGTATGTATGTAAGTAATATGTAATCACTTACCTAATTTTGAAGTTTATGTGTAGTTTGTATCACTGGTCTAGATGTTATTTTGATCATTTTTAGGACTTATGAAGAAGGCTGTATTATTACAGCAGAAAACATGGTGAGGGTTTAAAATAAACATAATTTACTGCAACTGTGGGCTGTTTTTTATTCAAGACAATTTCGTAATGGTTGCTGTTGTCCCTGCCATGATGAAAATAATGTAATCATATGTATAAGGATCGTTCAAAAAGAAATGAGCCAGAGGCATAATTACAGAAACCAGTTCCTGTATGTTAGAAGTATTGGCCCTGGCTGTTGAGACACTTGTCCCACTGCGACACAAGACAGTAAGTGGCTGTCTCTTAAACTTCCCAGGGCTGCAATGTTAACCAGCTCTGCACGTACAGCTGGACGTCATCATCCTATGCTGCTCCTATACTGACGTTCTTCTTTGACCAAGATGGCTCCCTTCTGATTCACTTCCTGCAGCATGGGACAGCAGTGAATGCCCAGTGCTACTCACAAACCTTGAGCACCCTTCGCCAAGCGATCAAATCAAAACGACCAGGCAATCTCACCCTTGGGGTCATTTTGTTCCACAACAATGCAAAGCCTCATGTGGCCAACACAGTTGCGACACTCATGCAGAAATTTAAATGGGAGGTTCTCGGCCAGCCTCCGTACAGTCCAGACTTCTCCCCCTGTGATTACGCCATTTTTGGTCCCCTTAAAAAGGCTCTGAGGGGAAAACGATTCACTTTGGACGACGACATCCAGCTGTACGTCCAGAACTGGTTAACATCACAGCCCCAGGAATTTTATGAGACAGCCATTCACCGCCTTGTGTCACAGCGGGACAAGTGCCTCTTACATACAGGTACTGGTTTCTGTAATTTCTGTGTGAATGCCCCTTTTATACATTGTGAATGGCTCTTCCAACAAGACTACAGCAACTTCCATCTAAACCTAAATCTTTGGCGTAAGTTCATACAGAGAATAATTGTGTAGCATGTGCTATACCTGACTGTTGGAGTGGGCTACTTATCTTTTTACAATTTCATCCAAGATCGTAACAATCATTGCCTCAATGATTCTACAACACAGTTCTCTAGGCCTATGAACTTACACAATCTCAACCCTGCTGGCATCAAAGTTATTGTAGAATGATACCTGATCGTTATCCTGTGCGCCACACATCAAAGACGGCTGTGCACAATGATCAACTTCATCAATTCCTTGAAATCACCTGTGCTTTGCCCACTCCAGCACCAGTAAGACACTCAATGGTACATCACATTGTCATTAGGCCAAGATCACCAGTTCGTGCATGGCCTTATCAACTGTCCCTGAAAAAACTGAAGACTGCAAAGCAAGCTTTCTCTTTTGTGCTAGAACAAGGGATCTGTTCCCCTCCAGATAGTAGGCTGGCACTCTCCACTCCATATAGTTCCTTAGAAGAATAACGGGTGATGATGACCATCAGCTTAATGCTTGAATGATACCTGATTGTTATCCCGTGCCACTCATAGAAGAATCTGCTGTGCACATTCATACTAAGAAATTTTTTTTCTACTGTTTACCTCATCCGTCCTTTTTTCATATACCAGTTACAGCAAAAGCTATACTCAAAACCACTTCTTGCATTCCATTTGGGCTGTACAAATTTGTGCAAATGCCATTTGGGCTGAATAGTGCAGCCCAGGCTTTACAGTACACAAGGAATTCAGTCAACTCGAGACATAGTGGAACCTATTTCTCAGTTTCCGTAGCCCACTACAGTATGAAAATTATGTTGTTTCTTGGGCTTGAGAGACTATCGGACATTGTTGGCAGCAACTCTCAGTGAAATCGTAAAAGGTTCACCTAAGCTTGGAGGCACACTACCCAGTGGAGTGATGAAAAGAAAGCAACCTTGTTCAAAGTAAAAGCTGCTGTAGCAGAAACTGCATTGGAGATAGCTTTGTAAAGAGGGCAACCACAGCCTAGAGACATTGTGAATAACAAATTGTCATAAAAATTGTAACATCTAAAAAGGCAAGAATGATGAGGTATTTGCTGTATGAAGATTCTTTATTCATATCTATCAGTTTCACTTCATTATAGACGCATCTTCAGATTTATCTGCCAAGAAAATAAATCACTGCGTGAAATTTATGAAATGGTAGAAATACAGAACCATAGATTGTTTTGGCATTCAACAATAAAAACATCACAAGTACTCACAGTGGTTTTATTTTAAGGATGTATACAGACTATTATGAAGCCCCAACATTCCACGTTATGAGTCAAACCACATGGGTGGGTTGTCAGAATAAAACTGAGTACACCAAAAAGATGTTTGGCAGAAATGCACAAAGAAGACTACTGAATGAGCCACGCCTACAAAAATGTGCAGGGGGAGGGGGGGGGGGGGGGGATAAGAAATGTGACAGTAATGTGAATGGGGATAAAATGCCTAAAAATTAACTAACTTCTAGGGAATGTGGTACATGTACACAGGCAGGTATCATCCAAAAATTAATACTAGTGTGTGGAACTGATACATCGAGAATGAAAGAAATACGAAAAATAGCTTACCAGATAACACCCCTTCAGGATGTGTTGCAGTATTCAATAGACACCAGCTGTATAGAATCAACATAAATAAAACAAAATCCTGTATGATATGTATACATGTGCCTTATTAGTAACAGGTCAATGTGGTGAAAGCAGCCTGTGGAGGCTAGCAATACAGTGGAAGGCAGAAGGCCGTGTTGCCAGAAAGGAAGACGAACTGTACACATGAACAGCTGCAAAGAGGAAATCATAACTACAAAAACAAGCGAAAGTTGGGAACCACATTACATAACTTTTAAAAATCCATATTTTATTATAGATGTAAAGTAAAAGACGAAACATAATCTGCTTTACATTAGTACTTCAATTTTATAAAATTACCAAAGGTGCAGTATTTTAGTATTATACACTTGCTAGATTAACATGTTCAGATAATAAAAATTCCATAGGGTATTCTAATATCTCTAACATGTTCAGATAATAAAAATTCCATAGGGTATTCTAATATCTCAATTCAATCTGATTATTCAGAGTTGATCCTGGGATTCAATTTAATGCCTTTTGATGTATATTTCCTCCAAAGCATTTCTTTTTTGTCGTTATGATTTCCTCCTTGCAACTGTTCATGTGTCCACTTTGTTTCCCTCATCAGAAACATGGGCTCCCGCATTCCAGTGGTTTTGCTGGCCTCTACGAGCTACTGTCACAACATGAGCCTGTTAGCAGTGTGGTGGATATATGCAAGTCATAAAGGATTTTAAGGTTCAAGTAGGATGAAGTCACCAGTTTTGGCCACTACACCACTTATGGCACTTTGACATAATTAATAAATTTTTAACCTTCTTTTGGATACCAGACAATCTGACAATAGCTTATTATACACAATATGAAATGTACTATTCAATTAGACATTGAATCATTTCTATGATTGTTCTTGTTTGGAGTTGTAATTTTTTGAAAAGGTCTGTGTTGAAGAAGATAAATTTCATAGAGTTTTTCTTACTTGACTGACAGGTGTATGTTATAGCCTGCTTCACATAGGACGGTGCTTCTGTGCATAGAGCCAGAGTGATAGGGAGGGGTGGTAGAGAGCAGGCAAAGGAAGTCTGTGTTGCTGCGGACAACAGTCATGTTCATTTGCCTTCGATACATCGTAATTTAGTTCAAATCTATGAGGAAATAATACATTAGAGATATCTTACTTGTGGGTCTTGTGGTTGTGTCTGCTGGTCCACAGCAATTACAGACGTCAGAAGGTGAGAACAGCAGATACAACTTTGTGAAGACATCAAGAACAATTTTTCTCAAAATGATGATTGTCTAATGACAAGATCATCAAAAACAGTCACAATAATTGTCATTTATTGCAGTTTGGACTGTGTTATAAGTAGACCGCAGATTTTAGGTAAAAACCTATTTTGTTCCTGAGTTCCTATTTGCATAAAAATTTGTACTTATCCGTTTCATGACTATTTACACTTAATAGCGTTAATTCTATAAGACCTAAAAAAGTCTATTTCGACGTCAGTGCCTATTTTTGCCTATTTTGACTTCAATATCCTAAAAAGTGCCTGTTTCATCATATAACACAGTGGTTGCAAGTTTTTCCACACTATACAACAGATGGAAAATAATATTTTCTGCCCAGCGTGCAGCAAGGTGGATAGTTGATATGCGCTCATGCTTCGTATTTGCCTAACACTTCGGTCTTTTTTTATTTTTTTATATTGCTATCCCTGTTAATACCAAATACTCTTTATAGGTTTTTTATTATTCATATGTAAAGAATAGATCACGGATCTTTAGGTTAAAACCTATATTTTTTCCTAAGCTCCAATTTGCATACAAGTTGGTACTTATGGGTTTCATGACTAGCTAAACTGAATACCGTTAGTTCTATAGGACTTAAAATTGCGTATTTCGACGTTGACGCCTAATTTAGCCTATTTCGGCATCAAAATCCTAAAAAGTACCTATTTCGTTAATCTTACATAGAGTTCTTGTGTTTTCTAAGATTAGTTAAAGGAAGTAAACTTAGGGCTTTACGTCTCGTCGAAGGCGAAGGTTGTTAGAGACTGTTTACAATTCCTTTGCTTGCCTTACTACCAACAGCATTCGGCACGGTTGAATGGTCATCCATCCAAGTACGGGCCGAGCGCGACAGTGCTTAACTTCGGTGAGCTAATGGGAACCGGTCAAAGATTTGAGTTACACATTAGAATCGAACGTGGGAGTACTAAATGTTATATATGAAAATATTTCGTTCGTAGGATTCTGGCCAGCTGTGTATTTTCGCAAATAAATGGTTTCATAGGCCTTCAGCTGAGCATGTTAATGTTAATGTTAATCGTAGACGCCCGCTGTAGCTAAATTACTGCCCTTCGCACATTTTCTCGCTGCTGTCTACAGGCAGTCCTATCAAACTACTCTGTTTCATGAAAGGTATTACACGTGAATTTTCCGGTTCGAAAAATTATTTGCCAGTAGTGAGATGTTTAAAAAAAAAAAAAAAAAAAAAAAAAAACAGGTCATCGTTCACTTTTTCCCAGCGAAAACAAATCAGTACATTGTGTAGCGACCGACATGTTAAGTGCTACTGACGTTCTAAGTGCAAAATAAATTCTAGTTTCTGTGTGAGAATACTATGCCATGCCGAAAACAGCTAGTTCAAAGTCTACTCATATAAGGCAGTGGCTGCAAGATTTTCCGCATTATATAACAGATGGGAAAATTATTTTCTGCCAAGCATGCAACAAGGAGGTTAGTTGATGTTTTTCTTAAACTTCTTATTTTCCTGTCACTTAGAATTCTTTTTTTATCGCTATCCTGTAGTAATACGAAATACTCTTTATATGCGATTCTAAACTGCATTTCCCTTTTCTCTCGTATTAGGTTTCGAGTGTTAAGAAATCTCACTTAACTCAGCATGCAGATGGAATCGCACATAAAGCTAATGTTGAACGAAAGTCAAAATTGAAGCAAACTCTTTTAACCAATAAATCTGGTGAATCCTCTGAAAAAATCAAGTTCTGCAGTGATTTGTGTCATGCCCTTGTGGCAGCAAACATCCCCTTTCGGAAACTAGAAAACCCTATTTTCAGAGGTTTTCTTGAGAAGTACTGCCATCAGTGTATTTCTGCAGAGTCAACTTTACGTAAGAATTATGTAGATTCAGCTTACAATGCGGCATTGCACAGAATCCGAGATGTTGGAGAATCTTGTATATGGATTTCTGTGGATGAAACTACAGACAGTCTTGGCCGTTACATTGCAAACCTGGTTATTGGCAAGCTAGATCCAGATGCTCCATCCAGGGCTCATTTGATTTACTCAAAACAGCTTGCAAAAACTAACCAACAAACAATAGCACAGTATGTGAACAATGGGCTTAAGGTGCTATACCCAAACGGAGTGGATGAGAATAAGGTGCTTCTGGCCGTCACTGATACTGCTGCATATATGATAGCAACGTTTCAACTATTAAAAGTATTCTAATCATTGATGCTGCACGTAACTTGTGTAGTGCATGGGACCAACCGCATAGCAGAGCAAGTAAGGCTACAGTTTCCTAAAGTAAATAAAGTAATATCTATGTGAAGAAAAAAATTTTTTAAGGCACCATCAAGAATACACGCATTCAAAGAACAGCTTCCAGATGTCCCATTGCCGTGAGAGCCTGTTGTCACCTGCTGGGGCACGTGGCTGATACAGCATCTATCAGCTGTCCAGAAGGTGGTTGAAAATATACCGGAGGATGCTGTGCATCCGTAACTGCAGCAATGGAGTTACTCAAAGATTCTTCTTTAAAACGGGACTTATCTTACATCAGGGCCCACTACACATTTATGGCAAGAATAATTTCACAATTAGAAGGCTCAAGGAGACCTATCTACGACAATATTTCTTTGCTTGAAGAAGTCAAAATGAAAATTAATGAAGCGCCAGGTGAAGTAGGGGAAAAAGTACGGGCAAAAATGCAAACGGTTTTGCAGAAGAACACTGGCCTGAAGGAGTTGTGTGCAGCTGCCGACACACTTAGTGGAAAATCCAGCACTCCTGGCTGCAGCATTCCTGTCCAACATGTGTCGAAAATGAAGTACGCTCCCGTCACATCTGCTCATGTAGAACGTTCTTTTTCAGCGTATAAATTGATTCTGACTGACAAGCGCCACAGTTTTTCACTAGAAAACCTAGAACAGATTTTGGTTATTTATTGTGAAGCCAGCTACGACCAGAATATGTGAAACTACGAATGTATTAATTAAACCATTGCCACATCTTTTTTACGGAGATCTTTATCTTGCAGGAACTCAAAAATATTTGGAGTTACGTTCAACATTAATGTTGTAGATTGCTGTGCTCTGTAACTGTGTAAATATTCATTCTCCTTGTTTTAATGACTAACAAGATGTTCGTACTGTCAACACTGTGTATTTTAATTTATTTTTATTTTCTCTGCATCATTTTTATTAGAGCCTATTTTAGGTTTTAGATAGCCTAAATGAACTACTGAAGGAGCCTATTTTACGTGCCTAAAACACACATTTTTACGACCTAAAAATCCGTGGTCTAGTTATAAGTAAGAATGTAATGCATAACAAAATAAACATTAAACTAGAATTGAAATCATTATATTTGTTTGACAGCTGCTTCTACTCCATGTAATTTTTTAAATGTGTATATTGTGTGTTTCGCCGCTGTTCAATGTAAATCCCTAAGTGTAAAAAAGAAGTACTGGTAGCAAACAGTAGTGCAAAAGACTATCTTAAAAATTGTCAGTATGTTAAATTTTTCGGTGTCAATAAGCATTATAAGTTTAAACTATCTCGTTCAACATCTTCTGTGAATAACTCGATGGAATGCTGACCCATAATGTCGAAAACCATTGATATCTTGACAGGTAACCCTCCCTTTCATTTTAAGGTGTTTTCCAGTTCATGCCATGAAAATGAAAAGGGTTTTCCTAAGGGAACTTAAAAACTGCCAGTACCATCACCCATTTTCCAGCAGGTATTCACGGAATGCTTCTGATTCACCCATGTTTCATCAGAGTAATACACTGTAAAACTACCTCCTCCTGTTGTATCATGCATTTTTATAACATGTGCTTTGTACTGCTTCTATATCACTTCTTTCAACTAAAGACTCTCTTCTAACATGTTTAAAACCAATGTATTTTGATATTATTTACATTAAAGCCAATTTGTTCAGGCATAATTGCAACAAGTTTTTGTGATGTTAGGTATTCCTTTTTTATATACATTTCAAACACGGAGCAGTTCAAAACATTGTCATCACAACCATCTATTTGTGTTACAGGTTTCTTACGATTTCAGAGATTTTCAGGCAACACGAAAAGAAAAATTTGCCAGAGGTTTCTACGGCTTCGACACTTTTCTTTACTATTCTCTGTACAGTTCTGTTGTCGATGCGTGCTTCTACAGTTCGTTCTTGAGTGTTCAAAATGTCAAAAATAGAAGTATCACTTTCAGACTCACTTTTGAAGAAGTTACAAATGAGGGACATAAAACCTCCTCGACTGCTTGTGAAACATCAACATGATTACTCTGCAATCCACAATTAGTGCCTGACAGAGCATTCATAGAAGCTATTTCTCCAGCGTTTTTTCTCAAACAGCGTGCAGGAAACATGAATGCTTTTTTCTTTCCTTGCGAGCTCTAATTTCTCTTATTTTATAATGAAGAACATTCCTTCCTATGTAGGTGGGTGCCACCAAAGTATTTTCACACTCTGAAGAGAATGCTGGTGACTGAAATTTCATGATAAACCCCTGTCACAACGAAAAACGTATCATATCCATGGCAGTCTCTTCGCTATTTTGCAAAAATACAAAACGAGCTGCCCTTCTTTGATTAATTATGTCTGCTGTGGATCCCACACCAGACAGCAATACTTCAGAAGACGGTGGAAAAGCGTAGTGTAAATAGTCTCTTTAGTACACTTTTCCAAGTGTTCTACCAGTAAATCACAGTCTTTGGCTTGATTTCCACCACAACATTATCCATGTGATAGTTGCATTTTAAGTTATTCGTAATTATAATCCCTAAGTATTTAGTTGAATTTACAGCCTTTAGAATCTTGTGTTTTATCCTGTGGCATGCTACTTTCCTTGACGTTGACCTCCACCTGTCCAATGGCCAGCTTCACACGTCCGTCCACATCAAACCCACCAACAAGCAACAGTACCTCCATTATGACAGCTGCCACCCATTCCACATCAAACGGTCCCTTCCCTACAGCCTAGGTCTTCATGGCAAACGAATCTGCTCCAGTCCGGAATCCCTGAACCATTACACCAACAACCTGAAAACAGCTTTCGCATCCTGCAACTACCCTCCCGACCTGGTACAGAAGCAAATAACCAGAGCCACTTCCTCATCTCCTCAAACCCAGAACCTCCCACAGAAGAACCCCAAAACTGCCCCACTTGTGACAGGATACTTTCCGGGACTGGATCAGACTCTGAATGTGGCTCTCCAGCAGGGATACAACTTCCTCAAATCCTGTCCTGAAATTAGATCCATCCTTCATGAAATCCTCCCCACTCCACCAAGAGTGTCTTTCCGCCGTCCTCCTAACCTTCGTAACCTCTTAGTTCATCCCTATGAAATCCCCAATCCACCTTCCCTACCCTCTGGCTCCTACCCTTGTAACCGCCCCCGGTGTAAAACCTGTCCCATGCCCCCTCCGTTCACCACCTACTCCAGTCCTGTAACCCGGAAGGTGTACACGATCAAAGGCAGAGCCACGTGTGGAAGCACCCACATGATTTACCAACTGACCTGCCTACACTGTGAAGCTTTCTATGTGGGAATGACCAGCAACAAACTGTCCATTTGCATGAATGGACACAGGCAGACAGTGTTTGTTGGTAATGAGGATAACCCTGTGGCTAACCATGCCTTGGTGCACAGCCAGCACATCTTGGCACAGTGTTACACCGTCCGGGTTATCTGGATACTTCCCACTAACACCAGCCTGTCAGAACTCCGGAGATGGGAACTTGCCCTTCAGCATATCCTCTCTTCTCGTTATCCGCCAGGCCTCAATCTCCGCTAATTTCTAATTTCAATTTGCCGCCGCTCATACCTCACCTGTCTTTCAACAACATCTTTGCCTCAGTACTTCTGCCTCGACTGACATCTCTGTCCAAACTCTCTGCCTTTACAAATGTCTGCTTGTGTCTGTGTATGTGCGGATGGATATGTGTGTGTGTGTGTGTGTGTGTGTGTGTGTGTGTGTGAGTGTATGTGAGTGTATACCTGTCCTTTTTTCCCCCTAAGGTAAGACTCTCCGCTCCCGGGATTGGAATGACTCCTTACCCTCTCCCTTAAAACCCACATCCTTTTGTCTTTCCCTCTCCTTCCCTCTTTCCTGACGAAGCAACCGTTGGTTGCGAAAGCTTGAATTTTGTGTGTATGTTTGTGTTTGTTTGTGTGTCTATCGACCTGCCAGCACTTTCGTTTGGTAAGTCACATCATCTTTGTTTTTAGATATATTTTTCCCACGTGGAATGTTTCCCTCTATTAAATCCTGTAATATATCATATGTGGTGTTACCCAGTGAGCTATCTTTCAGATTTCTTCCATTCTCCATGTTCCTGTTCCATGCTATTATACTATTAATTTTTGAATCATATCTTCCCGTAGTATAGTACTCTTTCAAGGCATTAGTTAATTTTTAGGCATTTTATCCCTGTTCATTATTTGTTTTTTAGTTGACTTCTTTTAGGCCTGGCACATTCAGCAGTCATGTTTGTACATTTTTTACAAACATATTGTCTACTCAATTTTATTATGACAACCCACTGATGTTGTTTGGCTCTTGATGTGGATAACTTCCCAGATGCTGGGCTCTGTAATTGCCCATCTACATTATGAAAATATAGCCATTTTGAGGACTTGTCATTGTTTCTGTAGAATACCAACACTGTCTATTGAAACTTCCTGGCAGATTAAAACTGTGTGCCAGACCAAGACTCGAATTCGGGACCTTTGCCTTTTGCGGGCCTGCGCTCTACCGACTGAGCTACTCAAGCACGACTCACACCCCATCCTCACAGCTTTAATTCCACAAGTACCTTGTCTCCTACCTTCCAAACTTCACAGAAGCTCTCCTGCAAGCACTTGTCCACAAAAGGGAAAGGTCCAGAGTTCGAGTCTCAGTCCGGCACACAGTTTTAATCTGCCAGGAAGATTCATATCAGCACACACTCCACTGTAGAGTGAAAATTTCATTCTAACACTGTCTATTGTTCTATATTTCGAACATTTCCTGTATTTCACACAGTGATTAGTATTCTTGACAGATAAACCTGAAGATGCGTCTATATTGAGGTGAAACCAGTAGTTGCAAATAAAGAATCTTCATACAGCTATGCAGCTTTTGAAAACACTTCGTCATTCTTAACTTTTCTAAATTTTGTAATTTTTATGTTAGTTAGAATGTGTTGTTTTTTATTATTCTTTTATACAGAGGCTGCATTGTTAGTTCTCCCTCTTCTGATGCACTTTTCTCAGTTATGGTAGATGCATCATCAACTGCAGTGGGAGCCTTGTTACAACAATGTGAGCAAACAATTGACAGCCTTTAGTTTTTGTCAGCAAGAAATTATCATTTGCACAAGCAAATTGGTCAAAATATGACTGTGAATTTCATGTGGCATATGCCTCAATAAAAATTTCAGGCACATGTTTGAAGGTAGACATTCTACACTTCACACGGTTCATAAGCCACTTGTGTTTGTTTTCTATCAGAAGCAAGATAAGTCATTACTTGCACCAGTTAGACATCTGATACTTCCACTGTTGGTCATTCATCATATTTATGGTGAACTTAACGGGCCAGTAGATACACTATCTCGCACTGATGCCGCCACAAAGGAATTTGGTTTCATAGTGCTTACCAGCACCCAGGAAAGAGACAGTGAGCTGAAAGCACGCCTTGAAGCACCATCAGGCTTACAGTTCCAGCACATATGAATACTGAGCTTCAACATAGCACTATACTGGGATATGTCAAGATCATAAGCATGACCGTTTGTTACTGTTGATTTTTGCAAACAAGAAATTTCGTCTTTACATAGCCCCACTCATCAAGGAATGAGCTACTGTGTGACTGGTGAAGAAGGAATTTATTCAAACACTGATAAGGATTGTAAGGTGTTTTTCACTGTTGTAAGGGTTGTCAGTGCAAAAAACTAACTTCGCACTTCTTGTGCAATGGCCTCATTGGCAGTTAAAGGCTTCACCCAAATGCCACACCCCAGAACTTTTTACTACCAGCTTATCTAATGTTCTATCAGACCCCAACACAGCCTTCCAAGAAGATCTCAGTGTAAAAAAACAGAATTAGCATACGGGCAGGCACTTCAGATGCTGGGATAGTTCTTTCCTGACTCATCAAATAGCATTTGTTAGGTGGTCACTTCCATGTCTGCATCAGTGCATCAGAGCCCACTGTTTCGTTTGTGAGCGGAAGTGACTTATTTTTATTTTCTTTTACTTTTTATTTTAAATTCTCAAATTTCATATGTGTTTGTGTGTTTACCAGTTCTATAATCAGAAACTTTTTCCTAATGTCTATAGGTCTCTTCTAGATTCTTCATTCATGATTCTTAAACCAAATGTTTTAAGTTCTTCAGTTTCTTGCTTGTTTGTTTGTTTACCAACCATCTGATCTATCTGAAACTTTCCAGGGTGTCTAGGTCTCTTCCAAATATACATCCTCCTTTCATGATTCCTAAAACAGGTATTAGCAGTGATTAAATTATTCCCTGTGGAAAATCCTGTCAGTCAGCTTCCTTTCTCTCCCTCCGTCTCCCACTCCCTCTCCCCCTTCTTTTGCCCAGTCCATGTTCACTTGCTGTTTTCTCTTCTTCACATTTTCCAATATTGAACTTCAGTGCCCCTTCACAGTTGAATTTTCATGTCCCCTAACTACCGGAATAATATCTTTCATTTCATCATACAGTGTTTTCATCATCCATTGAGGTATTAGTACTGTAGCAGGTGTTGACCTTGTATGTATCTTGACTAAACTAATGTGTTCGGTACCTGCAGTTCGTTACTGTTATTCCTGTTTTCTGAATTACTAGATCTTCTCCAGCATTACCTCAGTTTGATATTTTGTTGATAACTCTGTATTCACCTGACCAAAAGTCGTGTTATTCCTGCCACAGCACTTCATTAATTTCTACTATATCTAACTCCAGCCTAACTACCTTATTGTCTTTTTGGATTATCTAACCTACCTACCCAGTCATGGAATCCACCATTCCACACTCCAACCCAGAGAACGCCAATTTTGTTTCTTTCCTTATGACATATTCCTTAGTAATCCTTGAACAGATCTCCAAATATGGTAATATTTTTCTTTCACACATTTTACAAATGATAATGTGATCATCATTAATTAACCCGTACCGTAGAACTACGTTTCCTCGGGAAATAAAATGGATGTAGTTTCCTCTTGTTTTCAGCAATTTACAATACCAACATAGAAAGGCCATGGTGGGTAGTGTTACAAGTCTAGGGCAGTTAATTATCCCATTGCAACTGTCATATTTTAGTTTGGCATTTCCACAGATACACCATCCATTCCGTTGCATGAATGAAATTGTTATAAGGTCCATGATCATGGAAGAGGGGAGGTTGTCAGTTCACCAGTTTATATGTAATTATATTATACAAAAATTTCATGTGTAGAGGATTACATGTGAATGTGTTCCAAAGGTAAAACCACCACTGGTAAGTCTCTGACAAATGCATAGCCATGTTTGGTTTAAAGCCATTTAAGCATTTTATAATACCTTCTAAATCGATCTAGTTCTGAAAAATGTAGAGCTAGTGGAGATCTTAGCTGAGTTTGAGAAATTTTATCTTTGCATTCCGAGTAATTTATTCATCCAAAAAAACATTTCAACAATGGAAAGTTCATGTTGGAATAGCAACAGTGATATAAAAAGGATAGTTTGCTACTCATTGTAAAGGTGACATACTGAGTTGCAAACAGGCACAACAACAAAAACACACAGAAAAAGTAATACATACCACATCTAATCACCCCCACAACTGGGAGGTTGCAGCACTACAACACGTGTAATATGGAAGAAATGGGATTTGGCTCAGCTAGAACCATACGAATAGCTAGGAACAACAGGTATGATACACATGCAGTACACAGACTCAGTCAAAACACAAATATGAAACAAACTGAACATACCCAGAGTGCAGGTAGACTATGATGCACTATGCCAGAGACACATAAATTAACACATAGAGTGGCAAATCAAAACACAAATATGAAACAAACAGAACATATCCACAATCCAGGAAAACTCAGAAGCTTCAAACCCACAAATAAACACAACACACATACACAATGATAACATCACAAAGAAAAGAAGCAGGTGGTACACTATGACTTACACACCTAAATTAACACACAGAATGGCAAATATGCTAAAGAAACAGCACTGCCAAATAGAATTTAAAATTGTGCAAACCCTAAAAACACTTAAGCTAACCAACAATCAAAAGACACAAATTTCAGGGATGAAGAATATAGAAACTTGAATTTTAAAATTACTCGTCCGTTATACACAGAAATTGTACGCAGGAATTTTAAAACATAGTAAAAGAACACTCTATGTGTTAGAAGTCTGAATCAAACCATTTCACATTTTTCAGGACACACAAAACACCACAACAGGCATCCTCCAAACATGGAACAAAATATGAAAATAATCAAGATAAACAACCACCATAAATGCCCTATACAAATGCAGGATAGCTGCAAGGGTTGCCCAGAAAGTAATGCACCACAATTTTTTCTTCGACAATTGCTTATTGAACATAATCAGAATTACACACATAAAAGAATTGAGTTTTATATACACACCCTATTATTTTTCCATGTAATCTCTACCCCGTTCTGTTATCTTCCTCCAGCGCAAAACAAGGATGTGTATGCCCTGTCGGTACCAAACCTTGTCCTAGTGGTGGAGCCAGTGCTTTACTGTGTGAATCACCTCCTCATCATCCTCAAAATGTCTTCCACAAATGGCATCCTTTAATGGCCCAAGCAAGTGGAAGTCCGAGGGGGCTAGGTCAGGTGTGACAGCCACAGATGGTCTCTCCGACTGCTGCAAATCCTGGAGCTCCACCAAAACATCTTCAAATGACCTCACCCTCTGTGCCCAGCAGCTAACTGCACTTCTGTCGACAGCAGATGCTCCATAAAATTTGCACAAGCGTTTCTTTCTCTGCAGTGAGAAATTCAATGACACTATGTTGCTTGTAATGTACATCACCTACAGATGCCATTTTGAAACTGTCCTGCAGCTACGCTATCTATCAGAAGTGACGGAAACTTTGTGTACACACACACACACACACACACACACACACACACACACACACAGGGTTAAAAATTGACCTGTGGGGATTTTGTTGCACAGCCATCTGGCAGTGGCATTGGCAGGGAGCAATTTCCCCTCCACTGTGAGGTCGTTGTTTGTGCAAGTAGCACACATTAATAAGGCAGTGCAATGCAGTGTATTGAATGAAAGTGTTTCAAGTGAAATGGAAGAATACAAGTATTTTATTAATCAAAGAATATTGATAAGTGATTCATACTTGTGTGAGAATCAGTGCCTGCAGTAAGGAGATCTTGGTTTGTGCAGGTAGCATGTGTTTGATATGCAATGTAATACAGAATGATGAGTGGAAGTGTTTCAAGTGAAATAGCGAAATACAAGTGAACTATTCACCAAAGAGTATTCATGTATAATTCATACATGTGTAAGAATTAGTGTGTGCAGTAAGGACATTATTTCAAGAGGAATTTGCTGATATTTAGGTTCATAATCAGAGTATGATTCATCAATTGATCAATATATTTCTTGAAACAGGAAGTTAACTTGACCGCCAGGAACATAGAAAACCACATCCAGTACTCGTGAAGAAATTCTGGAAAACAGTGGTATGCTCTGTAAAGGTGTCCTCACATCTTTCTCAGCAAATAGGAATTTCCCATAGCTCTGTTCAAATGGCTGCAAAGTTACTGAAATTACTGCCCTACAAAATAACTGAAACTGCGTGACCAGGCAAAAAGGTTGTGGTTTTGTGAATGGATTGTAAATAGGGTGCATTACAAAGAAAGTGCCCCTCACTTAACTTTATTTTCATGTGAATCATCATTCCATCAAAGTGGATACAATGTTCAGAAAATAACTATTGTTATTAGTTCTGAAAAACCTAATGTAATATAAAAGGCATCCCTGCATGGTTAAAAAAAAATAGCGTGGTTTGTTAATAGCAGTGAGAGAATAATAGGCCTCCTTTTTTTTCTCCCAGGAAACAATTAACAATGAGAGATATGTGGCAACCATTTTGCAGCTTTTTTTGGCCAGTTAACTGAGAGATAACATTCTCTCACAACCCTTCACCAGGACTCTGTGATAGCACATATGGCCAACTTCTCATTACAGGAAATTCGTGACGTGTTTCAGGTTAGAGTTATTGCCAACAACAGATGGCCTCCTTGTTCCCACGATTTAACACTCGGTAATTTTTATGTCTGGAGGGGCATTGAAAGAGAAAAATGTACAAATCAAAATCGCATATTTTAGGTGGACTTATAACTTAAATTTGTGAAGAAATTTCTGCTATTTACCAGAGGGGACTGCAGAGCATAATGAGCAATTCCTAAGCAGTGTCAGAAATGCTTGAGCAATGAAGGGAGACCATTCCAGCATCTATTTCCTTAGTATACTTGAGTTATTTACTTTTCTTTTTAACAGTTTGTGTTATGTATGTTAGAAATAACTGATGTGACAAACCGTACTATATTTGCTGTGGACCTCCTGTCACCAGCACAGTACTCACAGGCCCACCCACTGTATTTTCCAGACATTGCTCCCTCTGACTATCACATGTTGAGATGAGTGGCACATGGCCTGGCTGACCAACACTTCTGATCTCATGAAGAAGTCACAAATTGTATCGATTCATGGATCGCTTCAAAAGATGAACAATTTTCTCGACGCAGGACTCATACATTGCCTGAAAGATGGGAGAAGTAGTGGCCAGCAATGGAAAATACTTTGAATGATACATGTGTAACCAATTTGTTTCATTAAATGGCAGAAGCAAATTGTACACATTGTTTTTGATTTATACCTTTCCTTTCAACTAAATTTGTCAGATTTATACCTTTGAAATTGGGTTATTATTCATCAAAGTCTTTTTATTATGGCTGGGGTGAAATATTAGGTGTTCAAGGTGTATATAGCTTGTTTCTTCTTCTTCATTGCATTGGATTCTGGATAATGCTTGTTTGTTTATTTAATTAGTTATATTCAAGGTTGATGTTACTCAAATTTTTAAGTTTTATCTTTCAACTTTTATTTTTTGAATATTTATTTTAGAAGTGTTCTTTTTAGTGGTGGATGTTCTCCCATGGACTTAACAATGAGCTGCCATTGGCCACAATTATTGTAACAGAATATGTTTGTGCATAATGATTGATTTTGGTTGTTTTAAATTTCTAGATACATTATTAATGATGGATAAAAATATTTAAAACCTTTTATCAGTTATGGATGTGGAACACTGACTGTAATGAATAAGGGTTTTCACGAATTATTGCAACCAGTTGCCATTTGTTTTATTATTCATTTTTTATTTTCCATTACTGGTTTCAAATTGCCTAGCAATTCATCATCAGATGGTACATATTCCTTGCATGTTTGCAGAATTTTGGTGGTTGTGTAGCTGTGGCAGAATGTATAAACAAAACGTGAGCACTGGATGTGGCAAAAATTATTCACATTGTGAGATCGATTTAGTTGCATTACTTACAATTAGTAGTATCTGTTGGTTTGTTGTTGGTGCACACAATGTTTTGGAAAACATGTTATACCACTCCATAATTTTAGCCACAGGTAACAACTTAGCAACTTCCATATGCTTTGCAAAACGTAAGTAAACAAAGTAGCATGATTAAAGTTACATTCTAAGACTTTGTTCTGGAGCAGAGAATTTCTTTGTTCAGCTTGCGTTGCAGACTAGCTACAGTAAGTATATTCATTATTGGAAAAAATAACATGTATTCACATTAC
This sequence comes from Schistocerca americana, assembly GCF_021461395.2. Lineage (NCBI taxonomy): Eukaryota > Metazoa > Arthropoda > Insecta > Orthoptera > Acrididae > Schistocerca > Schistocerca americana. The sequence goes on from NC_060126.1 coordinate 124,434,739, forward strand.
AGACTTTGACATGTACTATTTACATAATGTATTAAACAATGAGTTTGATATTTCAACTACAATTTTAGTGCTTAAATTATTTTTTACTTTTGTCTTGATGTTTAATACACATTCATCATTACTTATGAGATAAACATTAGAGCTCTCTCTCTCTCTCTCTCTCTCTCTCTCTCTGTGTGTGTGTGTGTGTGTGTGTGTGTGTGTGAAGGGTTTTGTATGCTAGGTCAGTTTGTTCATTTAAGACGGCGTCGTTTGATTTGTTGTTATGGGTAAAAATCTGTAATTGTTCCACGAGCTTCACCTTTATTCAAAAATGGTTCAAATGGCTCTGAGCACTATGGGATTTAACATCTGTGCTCATCAGTCCCCTAGAACTTAGAACTACTTAAACCTAACTAACCTAAGGACATCACACACATCCATGCCCAAGGCAGGATTCGAACCTGCGACCGTAGCAGTCGCACGGTTCCGGACTGCGCGCCTAGAACCGCTAGACCACTGCGGCCGGCTCACCTTTATTCCTTTGTCTACAGTATGGAATATGTAGGTTTGTTTTGATGACTGTAATTGAATGACAACTTTATGAGGTGGGCCGCTAACTAAAATTTCATCCTGATTGCCCCATGTAGCAGCAGGAGCAGCTGTCACGGGGAAATTTACATATACCATATTTGTGAAATGGTGGTTTAGCTCTTCTACTGTTATGAACTATTTGGTTTTGTACTTAGTTGTTTGTGTTGAAACTTACTTTTGACTTTGTGTTTTGCAGATTAATATGAAATATTACTGAAGAAAGACATGGAGATATATTTAGTTTCTTTTGCAATTGAAAACTGTTTTGTTGATGCTACACACATCAAAAAAAGTTTTGCATCACCCCAGTTGCCTGAAGTCTTGAAGATAGACATTGACTGTGGATATTGATATCACAGACACAGTCCCTTTAACTGTTCAGAGATGTCATTAAACCCACCCAAAGATGTAAACAACCATGCATGAGCAGTGCCTATTAGACGGAGGGGTCCAACAGCCGATCAGTTCGTCATTCCACCGGGAAAGAGATACACGGCCCATGTTTTCTGTAGTTCAACCATGCCTAGACTGTCAATACTGTGATTCGATTGCATCTGTATTGTTACTTTGTGCCAGGAAGGGCTCTCAACAAGGGAAGTGTCCAGGCATCTCGGAATGAACCAAAGCGATGTTGTTTGGACATGGAGGAGATACAGAGAGACAGGAACTGTTGATGACATGCCTTGCTCAGGCTGCCCAAGGGCTGCTACTGCAGTGGACAACTTCTACCTACGGATTATGGCTTGGAGGAACCCTGACAGCAATGCCACCATATTGAATGATTCTTTTCATGCAGCCATAGGACGTCTTGTTACGACTCAAACTGTGCGCAATAGACTGCATGAAGTGCAACTTCACTCCTGACGTCCATGGTAAAGTCCATCTCTGCAACCATGACACCATGCAGTGCTTTACAGATGGGCCCAACAACATGCCGCATGGACCACTCAAGATTGGCATCACTTTCTCTTCACCGATGAGTGTCGCATATGTCTTCAACCAGACAAGTGCCGGAGACGTGTTTGGAAGCAATCCGGTCAGGCTGAACGCCTTAGACGCACTGTCCAGCAAGTACAGCTAGGTGGAGGTTTTCTGATGTTTTGAGGTGGCATTATGTGGGTCCACCGTACACTACTAGTGGTCATGGAAGGCGCTGTAATGGCTGTACGCTACATAAATGCCACCCTCCTACCAATAGTGCAACCATATTGGTGAGGGATTCATCTTCATGGAAGACAATTCAATCCCCCCATCGTGCACATCTTGTGAATGACCTTGTTCAGGATAACGACATTGCTCGACTAGAGTGGCCAGCATTTTCTCCAGACATAACCCTATCGAGCATGCCTTGGATAGATTGAAAAGGGCTGTTATGGATGATCCACCAACCACTCTAAGGGATCTACGATGAATCACCGTTGAGGAGTGGGATAATCTGGACCAAAAGTCCCTTGATGAACTTGTGGATTGTATGCCACGATAAATACAGGCATGCATCAATGCTACTGAGTATTAGCGGTACTGGTGTGTACAGCAATGTGGACCACCACCTCTGAAGGTCTCGCTGTATGGTGGTACAACATGCAGTGTGTGGTTTTCATGAGCAATAAAAGGGGCAGAAATGATTTTGTATCTCTGTTCCAATTTCTGTACAGAACCAAGGTGGTGCAAAGTGTTTTTTGATTTGTGTATTTTGGTGTTTTTTTTATTTTTTCATGTAATACGTCAGCTATGGACAGGTCATAAGCATTGTTGTGGTTTATTGTTTTGAAAATATTTAGTTCTTTGGTTTTTACCTCAGGTTCAGTGTGGAATTTGTTTACATGGTTGAGTGCTTATCTAAAAAATACTAATTTGTGTTGATTGGTGTGGCTTAATGAGTTATTTATAATGACATTGATGTAGTGGACTTCCTGTAAATTTGGAATTTGTGTTTACTTTCATGATGTCATCAACATAACAAAATGTTTATAATAAATGATTTTGTCATTTTCTGTTGTACTTGCTTTAAAAAAAATTGTTTCTAGATCATTAATATAGATGTCAGCTAGTAGGCCAACTAAGCTACTACCCATTGCTGAATATAGACTTTGTTACTAAAGAAAAAGTAATTGTAAGATAGCACCAACTCAAGCATATCCATTAGTTCGTAGATTCCTGCATTGCCTATTCAGGGTGTTTCAGTTATTGGTATGTTGGTGTAGAGGTTAACTCTGTGAGGAATGTAAACTTTCCTGTGCTGGATACAGTGATATCTTTGGTGCTGTCAATCAATTTGTAACTTTTTTATAGAGTACTTGGTTGTAAATGCATTGTATTTAGTTTTTTGTATCCAGGACTGTTTATTGATTTGACTAATGAATTTATTGGATGGCCGTGTTTGTGAATTTTGGATCATAATTAGTGGCATAAACACATACAGTTGAAAGTGTACAGTACTAGAAGCAAAAAATCTTAGTAAACATAGGGTAAAAATGCATACCTTAAGAGCTACAAACAATTTTTCATCTTCAATACTGTGAAACAAATCTCTTCTACTGCAAGCTCTTTACTTTCCATATTTTGGGTAGTGGCAGTATGGACCAAAACAAGAAAAAATGTCCAGTAAACATGTGCTCTAAAATGCATGCCTTAAAAGTTATGAGCATTTGTTCATTTGAAGAGTTATGTTTCAAAGTAGAGAAGATGAAAAAGTGCTCATAGCTCTTAATGTATGCATTTTAGACTGCTTTTTTACTGGACATTTTTTCTTGTTTTAGTCTATACTGCCACTTCCCAAAATAATGGAAAGCAAAGAGCTCGCAATAGAAGAGATTTGTTTCACAGTATCGAAGATGAAAAATTGCTCATAGCTCTTAAGGTATGCATTTTAGATCCTATGTTTACCAAGACTTTTTTGCTTCTAGTATCATGTACTTTCAACTGTATGCCTTTATGCCATTAATTATGATATACCCTGTATATTCTCATTCATTCATTATTACTGCTGTATTGCTTTTTTCTGCCTAACAACAAGAGCATTATTGTTAGTTAGTTTTTTATTAATTTGTTTCAGTGTTGTAGCTTCCTTATGGGTGTTCCTGTGGAGTTCTGTTTTAGGTTTTCTTCACTATTTTGATTCATGCACTACAGCATTTTGTTCTTTTGACTTAATTGTGCTGACAGGCAGGCTAGTTGAGTTTAGCAATCAGATATCTAGCAGTCTTTTTATCAAGTGCGCGCACACACACACACACACACACACACACACACACACACACACACACACACACACAGAGAGAGAGAGAGAGAGAGAGAAACTCTAATGTTCATTTCGTAAGTATGATGAATGTTATTGGGCATCAAGTTAAATCTCAAATGTAATTTAAGCACTAAAATTATAGATTAAATATTGTCCAAACTCATTATTTAATAGATTTTGTAAATACCACATGTCAAGTTTGTATTGTAAATTTATGGTGTTTTTGCAATAATGAATATAATATAAATAGATATGTACTTACTGTCACCAGTCTCCAACTCAAGCTGTGAACAGAGAAACTTCTCCGGCACAGAGACTTAAGAGCATAACTTTTAATCATGCTCCTTGGTTTATTTGTGTTTTTTTGAGCATGTGGAAGTTGTTATCTGTGGCTAAATTTGTGAAGTGATGTACAATTAACATAACTGGAAAACATACATTATGTTTTCCAAAACAGTATGTGCACGAAAAACAAAACAACAGGTACTACTAACTGTAAGTTATGCAACTAAATCGATCTCATAATGTGAATAATTCTTTCCACATTCAGTGCTCACATGGTTTGTGGATACATTTTGCCACAGCTACACAACCCCCACAATGCTGCAAACATGCAAGGAATATGTACCCCATCTGATGATGAATTGCTAGGCAATTTGAAATTGGTAATGGCAAATAAAAATTTAATAATAAAACAAAAGGTGAGTAGTTGCAGTAATTTGTGGAAACCCTTAATCATAAATTTTGTTGTTTCTTTGATCCACTATATCATAGCATTTCAGTTATAATAGCTTAAATGAAAATTTTTTCTGTGTGAAACATTTTTAAGATTATTAATTTTGAGTGATTAAATAATAATGGTTCTTAATACAATTTTGTAGGGGGTGATACCAGATCACAAAATAGAAGAGAAAGTTATGTGGGATGGAAACGCAATGAAAGGTCTTTCTATCAGCCACCAAACAGAAATGACGAGCATGGCACACGTAATTTCCAAAATGACAGAGCCAATAGACATGACAACACTTATAGAGAGAGGGGAAGAGGAGTGGATAATAGAGGTGATCGTGGTCAAAACTATAACCAGAATGTGAATGAGAGGGGAAGAGGAATGGATAATAGAGGTGATCGTGGTCAAAACTATAACCAGAATGTGAATGAGAGGGGAAGAGGAATGGATAATAGAGGTGATCGTGGTCAAAACTATAACCAGAATGTGAATAATTGCAACATTCGTGACCACAGAATGAGAACTACAGGTGAACCACAAGTTGTCACAGAGACTTCTGGTGATCTTTTTACTGCGCCAGCAGACTACTCCCTTGCACACTGTGTTGCAGAGGATATGCGCATGGGGAGTGGAATAGCTGTCACATTTAGGTATGTATGCTTCTAACCACATTTTTTTCCCACTTCATATATTAGCCTTTAAGGATTTTGTCTTTACAAAGTATTGGGTTATATTTTAGAACATATGACATCTCCTGTCTTCTAATTTGTAAGCTAATGCAAATTTGCAAAGTCAGTGTTGTTCATCCTCTTGTATGTGTTCTTGCATAATCTACTCTTGAATAACCACTTAATCTTCTTATAAATTTCATTTATGAACAAGATTATTACCTCTTTTGCATAGATATCAATCATTCAGTGCAATCACGAACTTCAGAAAGATCCATATTTTATTTTTTAATCTGTTCTAATTTTTTTTTTTAATTTTTGAATGCATAAAATATGAGAAAGCCAGCCACACACCTACGGAGGATCAATGTGTGGAGCTGTGAACATGTAACAGAAAACAGCATTCGAGTTACTGATGGCGCCTCATAAACTTCCTAATAGCCAGTTTTACATTTTGATTATACGTGCTGCCTTGGTCATTTTGACATTTGAAATACCTGTCTCAACATCGTGTCGATATACAAATGATTCAAGTATAGAAGTGCACGTTTAGCAAAACTTAATGTGGTACTAACTGTTTTTTGTTTATCAGGCATGCCACGTCTTTTGCCTGTTTCCATTGAGTTAATGTTTCACCTACCATGGTAATAATACCCAAGAGTTACATTGAAATTTCTAGATCATGCTGCTTAAATTTTTCAAAAAACTAATAACTTCTAAATCTCTTTTGTATTTTATACTTCATTTAATTTCAGAATTGTTGAGGTAAGAATATTACCTTTATTTCTCCAGGAAAAATATTTTGCAGGTGTTCATTCAGTTGTTCAGTTATGTTACTGGTAGAAGTCTTATTGCCTCACAGTCGTTATTTCAGTGATTAATTTTGTTCTCAGATATGTTCGTACAAAGATAAATGACAGAAATTCAGTTGTAATTGAATATTTTCTTTTTTTATTATTTGTGTGTATCAAAAGTAAAGTCATGATAGCTATTTAATTGTGAGACAGAATTGCTGACCAGTTCTTACGTTGAATAGGCAAAATTTTGGTACTAGTGATACACACACATAAAAATTTATGAGTTGTCCTAACTTTCAGGACCAATATTTTCCCCTCAGTGAATATAAAGCAGACTCATCCAAGGATCACGCTTGACAGGTGCAGGCACAAGGCAGTGTAGTTCTGGGCCCTCTACATGACCTTGCGTTGCTAGTGTCTGCATTGGAGCAAGAGAGATAGCTGCAGAGCAAGTGAGACTGCATGGCACTGCTCTGCACTGGACTGTGCGTGGTGGTTTTTTTATGTTGACAAACTTTGCTCAAAGTGCCTCCTGGTGTATCAGACAATGGACTTCTGTGAATAAGGAACAGCCAACTTAAGCCATTTTTGACCTGACCTAACCCAGGAATCCAGGGTGTATCCCTTGTAGCGCAGGGTCTCCATTATTACATTGCTCAGACATTCCCATTTTAAATCCATTGACTCGAACATGTTTTCCATGTCTAGTAAAATATCCAAACCTGTGGTTGTGTCTTTTATTGGTATAAGGTCAAGAAATTCTTTGGTGACACGCAGATTGTTGTCGACACCCATAACTAATATGATGAGCTGAGATATGTCCGTAACGTCAATGGACTCATCAAGAACGACAGAAAATGAAACCAAGTTTGCCGCTCTCTATTAATTGGTCTTCCATATCTGGGGCCATATCTTTGACTCGGTGAGCAACAGTTTGAGGCGAAAGATTTATTTTCTCAAATTTTTCCGTGAGGTCTGCTGGACAAATACAAGCTGCCGAGTCAACCAGGCAATCCTTGATGAAAGTGTCAATAAATAACACAAATTTCTGCATATTTCAATGCTGGGCCATCAACAAGTGTCAGCATGTGAACCATTCAGTGAAGCTTCATCGATAGAGGTTTTCAGGGCTGAAGGCTCACTTGTGTACTCTTGACGACTGCGCGGCACAAAGCTTTATGCCTCACTTGGGACCATCAACACTGACATTGGACTGTTGATGAATGGAAACATGTTGCCTAGTCGGACAAATCTCGTTTCAAATTGTATCGAGGAGATGGATGAGTACTGGTATGGAGACAACCTCGTGAATCCATGGACCCTACATGTCAGCAGGGGACTGTTCAAGCTTGGTTGAGGCTCTGTAATGATGTAGAGTGTGTGCAGTCGGAGTTGTATGGGACCCCTGATACATCTAGATATGACTCAATACATCTAGATACAACTCTTGATAGGTGACACATATGTAAGCATCCTGTCTGGTCTTCTTCCATTCATGTCCATTGTGAATTCCGATGAACTTGTGCAATTTGAGCAGAACAGTGTGACACCCCACACATCAAAATTGCTACAGAGTTCGTCCAGGAACACTCTTTTGAGTTTAAATACTTCTCCTGGTCACCAGACTTCTGAGACACTAACATTATTGGGTGTATCTGGGATGCCTTGCGATGTGCTGTTCAGAAGAAATCTCCATCGCCGTGTGCTCTTATGGATTCATGGACAGCCTTGCAGGATTAGACATTAGTCGAGTCCATGCCACATTGTGTTGAGGCACCTCTGCGTGCTCATGGGGGCCCCTACATGATATTAGGCATGTTTGCCATTTCTTTAGCTCTTCAGTGTACCTATGCACAGATTCATTACAGGAGTTACGAAGATGAGTTCTGATCAGCTGTTCTTTTGTGATAGTTACATCTTCTAGCATGTACATATGGGGGGGGGGGGGGGGGGTACAAAATTTTCGTCTCTTTTAAATAGTTGCCAGTAGATCTCAATTTAGCTCAGTGTAGTGATCTGTTGATGTCCTAGTCTGTGTGGTGAAAATGTCCGCTGCAACAGTTTTTTTCCACATTTACAAACATGTTCCTAGCATCAGATTCATAGTTCTCAGTATTACTGTTACTTACAATATGAGAAGTGTAGATAGCTGGTATTGTTGGTGGTCGGTAGGTTTGTTATGGTGGAACCACTAATATAGCCACCCTTAATATGGAGGTACTCCCATCTTCACGAAAATTTCCAAACACCAATAATACTTTCACATCAGCATCTGATCTCACTTCTGTACAGTCTAGCCACTTAGGGTCATTATAACTGTAATGATGAGCAGCCCCTCTGCAAAAGGTCTCACTGAGGCCTTTTCATACAATATTCTCCATTACAGCCTATCTATTGCCAGCAATGTATCATCCAGAAAAAATGGCTATTCCAATTGATTGAATGAGATTTCCCACTATTTTGTCAGACGCTAAGGAATTGTCAGCTTTTGTAACTGAGTGGTTGGCAAAGGTGACTGCCATGCGGAGGAACCAGGTTCAGTTTCCAGTACTGCCGAGGGTTATTCTTTGGTGGAAAGATTGGAACAGGGTGCACTCAGCCTCATGTTGCCAGTTGATGAACTGCCTGACCGATTGGTGTCAGCTCCATGTCACGAAAACTGGCAATGGCTGGGAGAGTGGTGTGCTGAGCTTACACCCATCCATACCACATCCAGTGACACCGTTGGCAGAGGGTGACATGGCGATCATTTAGGTGAACAGTTTCTCGCAGCATATTCAGTGTAATCAGAGCAATATGTTTTTGTATGCTGTCAGATACACACACACACACACACACACACACACACACACACTTTCTATTGTACCAGTGCACCTGCATTGTACTTTTCCATTCCTGTACTTCTATCCTTTCCATTTTGCCTCCCCCCTCACCGGGCTACACCTAGCAGCTGCATCCTGCCCCCCACCCCCACCCACCACCACATCCCTGATTGCTCCCATAGACAACATTACATATCTTCCCCCACCATACTCTGTGATCCTTTCCCCCTCTCACCCTTCTTTCTCCCCCCCTCCCCCACCTCTTGTATACCCCCACTACCTACCCCAGCAAAGATTGCTGCTCACCTGCGATACAGTCACAGTATTGCCTTAAGGGTCCAAAGACAGCAGTCTGTGTGTGTGTGTGTGTGTGTGTGTGTGTGAATTATGTATCTGCAAAGGTATGTGTGTTTAGTTTTGTTACGTCTGATGAATGTAGGTTGATGGCTAATAATATCTGGCAGTATTTTTCAGTGTGTCTGTCTGCAATTAAACACCTCCTCTATGCAGTGAGTAGCAGTCCATCCTTTTCATGTTGTTATTCCAGCCCAGATTTTCTGTTGTTTGATTTTACTGCTACTAGTGTAGCATCCCTCAATTAGTGCTCATTTAGACACATTTCTTAATTACTGTGAAAGTATAATTTCCAGTCTTAGTAATTTTTTTGCGTAGAGTATGGACATTATGAAGGCACAACATAAAATTATGGAGAACTTCTTCAGTATTGTTTCACTGAGCATTAAATCAGTACTTTGCTTTGGGTTTCATAATCAGTTTTACTGTCTTCTTACTTACGGGCTTAACACCTACCATTGTTTTTTTATAAAACTAATGTTACCAATACTTTTTTCTGATTGTTTTTCACTATTACTATAAGGCTTGTATTTGGCTTTTTCGACTATTGTATCTGGTTTGTCACCCCCTCAACCTATATTAATTTTCTTAGGCTATTGCAATATCTCAACTGTGTCTTCTTCAATCCCTTTTTTTCTTGCCATGGTTGGATAGAGCATCCTTTAAGCTTTCAAAGCTATATTGTTTAATTTCTGGATCTCGCATACTGATGGGTAAGAATACCCATCAAAATCAGGGAAAATGGATTACTGATAAATACAAAAATGAATACAATTTGAAGTTGTAAATCAAAAAATGTGTAATTGTAGTGTCTTCTACCAGTATAAGATTTTCCTGTGGTTTAGGGAAAGTAACTATGCAAATAAGAAGTACTTTTACATTATTTTACAGTGAAGAATATAGATATAATAAAACCTCAGAAAGAGCCCTGAAGATTATAAAATCTAGAAGATCATAAGGGAATGCTATGTTAATTTAGAAGGTTTCAACCCTACAATGCATTGTCACTCAGTTTCCATTGGTATTTTAAAGCGGAAATAGTTTTTTAAGGCTAATTCCTCACAGCAGTGATATACATTGCTGAATCACCACTTTCAGTTGCTGCTTTCATTATTGGCAGTTCACACAGTTTCAGTCTTTAGTGCAGTGTAATCTTTGATTATGACACTGTACAGTCGTAGTGTTGAGTACTGAGTGTTTGAATAATCAGTAATGACTGTTGTAGCTGAAGATAAGCATTAAAACAATGTGCTTTGATAGCCTAATTTGTATATTTTATGTAAAAACAACACTGAATATTGTCTGAAGTCATCACCATTCTATCATGGCAAAAGGGAACAACAATCAGCGAAATGTCACCAATTGACAAGGAGCTTCTTCAGTGTAGATCTGGGCTTGGTTTTATTGAAGATACCCAAATTTGTTCATACGAGAATGCCTTGTTGACGACAAAATTTCAATTCCTGCAGAATTTCTGCAACCCATTAGGTAAAGGAAAACATATAACCAAGAAGGCTTGAACACCAGTAAACACTGTCATGTCTGATAGGTTGAAGTTACTTACTAATGAAGTTTTTAAAACCGTCAGAAGATTTGTGCCAAATGTAGACATGAAATGCCCGAAAAGAATCATCCCGTCAGGATAAGCAAGAATCACCATCCACTGAAGACATTGATGGTGTTGATGCTTCATCATCATCACTTGGAGAATCACTACTAAAGCTTCAACGGGTCAGTGAAAGGGATTCAATGGGATACATAAAGTGCAAAGTTCTGAAAGCGCAAAGCTTGGAACAACTTCAGATTAAACTTCGGACTTTAAGCAGTGGCAGTAAAGTTCAAATCTACACCCTGGCCCCAAATAGCTGGACTACTGAAAAATGGCTAAAGAATTTGCTGTTTCAACTAAGATGGTGAAGAAGGTTAGGAAACTAAAGATGGAAGATGGGATTGTGGCAACACCTGCAAACCCAGAAGGGGAAAAAGTTCGTTTATGAAATAAAACTAAATTTCCTCACTTTATTTGAAGATGATGAGTTTTCTCATATATGCCCAGGCGAAAAGGATTGTGTTGCAGCAAGAATAAAGGGGAAAGATTCACAAGGAGAAATGCCTACTCCTTTGTAACCTTAAAGAAATATTCATTGCTTATTGTAAGCAATATGGAAATGAACTAAGTTTCTCAAAATTTTGTGAGCTCAGGCTGAAATGTTGTAGAACAGCTGGTGCTTCTGGATCACATTCAGAATGTGTATGTGCTATTCATCAAAATGTCAAATTAATGTTGGCTTCAGCAACATCCATTCAAGATTACTACAAGGAATTAATAAACAAAACTGTATGCAGTTTGGAATCAAAAAATTGTATGCTCCAACATTGTGAGGAATGTCCAGGATAAATGCGACTAGAGGCTTTTCTTGGTGACTCTTTTAAAGTTTATGACTCTGAAGAAACAATGGAATACAAGGAATGGGTCCATGCTGGCAGAGAGCCATTGGAGACTTGCCAGATAACTGTTGAAGATATTGGGGAGGCATTGATTTTGAAAATTACCAGTTTAAGCCCCCCCCCCCCTGAACCATGGACCTTGCCGTTGGTGGGGAGGCTTGCGTGCCTCAGCGATACAGATGGCCGTACCATAGTTGCAACCACAACGGAGGGGTATCTGTTGAGAGGCCAGACAAACATGTGGTTTCTGAAGAGGGGCAGCAGCCTTTTCAGTAGTTGCAGGGGCAACAGTCTGGATGATTGACTGATCTGGCCTTGTAACATTAACCAAAACGGCCTTGCTGTGCTGGTACTGCAAATGGCTGAAAGCAAGGGGAAACTACAGCCGTAATTTTTCCCGAGGACATGCAGCTTTACTGTATGATTGAATGATGATGGCATCCTCTTGGGTAAAATATTCCGGAGGTAAAATAGTCCCCCATTCGGATCTCCGGGCGGGGACTACTCAAGAGGACGTCATTATCAGGAGAAAGAAAACTGGCATTCTACTGATCGGAGCGTGGAATGTCAGATCCCTTAATTGGGCAGGTAGGTTAGAAAATTAAAAAAGGGAAATGGATAGGTTAAAGTTAGATATAGTGGGAATTAGTGAAGTTCGGTGGCAGGAGGAACAAGACTTTTGGTCAGGTGATTACAGGGTTATAAATACAAAATCAAATAGGGGTAATGCAGGAGTAGGTTTAATAATGAATATAAAAATAGGAGTGCGGGTTAGCTACTACAAACAGCATAGTGAACGCATTATTGTGGCCAAGATAAGACACAAAGCCCATGCCTACTACAGTAGTACAAGTTTATATGCCAACTAGCTCTGCAGATGATGAAGAAATAGATGAAATGTATGACGAGATAAAACAAATTATTCAGGTAGTGAAGACGAAAATTTAATAGTCATGTGTGACTGGAATTCGTCAGTAGGAAAAGGGAGAGAAGGAAACATAGTAGGTGAATATGGATTGGGGGGAAGAAATGAAAGAGGAAGCCACCTTGTAGAATTTTGCACAGAGCATAACTTAATCATAGCTAACACTTGGTTCAAGAATCATAAAAGAAGGTTGTATACCTGGAAGAATCCTGGAGATACTAAAAGGTATCAGATAGATTATATAATGGTAAGACAGAGATTTAGGAACCAGGTTTTAAATTGTAAGATATTTCCAGGGGCAGATGTGGATTCTGACCACAATCTATTGGTTATGAACTGCAGATTGAAACTGAAGAAACTGCAAAAAGGTGGGAATCTAAGGAGATGGGACCTGGATAAACTGAAAGAACCAGAGGTTGTAGAGAGTTTCAGGGAGAGCATAAGGGAACAATTGACAGGAATGGGGGAAAGAAATACAGTAGAAGAAGAATGGGTAGCTCTGAGAGATGAAGTAGTGAAGGCAGCAGATGATCAAGTAGGTAAAAAGGCGAGGGCTAATAAAAATCCTTGGGTAACAAAAGAAATATTGAATTTAATTGATGAAGGGAGAAAATATAAAAATGCAGTAAATGAAGCAGGCAAAAAGAAATACAAACGTCTCAAAAATGAGATTGACAGGAAGTGCAAAATGGCTAAGCAGGGATGGCTAGAGGACAAATGTAAGGATGTAGAGGCTTGTCTCACTAGGGGTAAGATAGATACTGCCTACAGGAAAATTAAAGAGACCTTTGGTGAGAAGAGAACCACTTGTATGAATATCAAGAGCTCAGATGGCAACCCAGTTCTAAGCAAAGAAGGGAAGGCAGAAAGGTGGAAGGAGTATATAGAGGGTTTATACAAGGGCGATGTACTTGAGGACAATATTATGGAAATGAAGAGGATGTAGATGAAGACGAAATGGGAGATAAGATACTGCGTGAAGAGTTTGACAGAGCACTGAAAGACCTGAGTCGAAACAAGGCCCCGGGAGTAGACAACATTCCATCAGAACTACTGTTGGCCTTGGGAGAGCCAGTCATGACAAAACTCTACCATCTGGTGAGCAAGATGTATGAGACAGGCGAAATACCCTCAGACTTCAAGAAGAATGTAATAATTCCAATCCCAAAGAAATCAGGTGTTGACAGATGTGAAAATTACCGAACAATCAGTTTAATAAGTCACAGCTGCAAAATACTAACGCGAATTCTTTACAGACGAATGGAAAAACTGGTAGAAGTGGGCCTCGGGGAAGATCAGTTTGGATTCCGTAGAAATGTTGGAACACGTGAGGCAATACGAACATTACGACTTATCTTAGAAGAAAGATTAAGAAAAGGCAAACCTACGTTTCTAGCATTTGTACACTTAGAGAAAGCTTTTGACAATGTTAACTGGAATACTCTCTTTCAAATTCTGAAGGTGGCAGGTATAAAATACAGGGAGCGAAAGGCTATTTACAATTTGTACAGAAATCAGATGGCAGTTATAAGAGTTGAGGGGCATGAAAGGGAAGCGGTGGTTGGGAAAGGAGTGAGACAGGGTTGTAGCCTATCCCCGATGTTATTCAATCTGTATCTTGAGCAAGCAGTAAAGGAAACAAAAGAAAAATTTGGACTAGGTATTAAAATTCATGTAGAAGAAGTAAAAACTTTGAGGTTCGCCGATGACATTGTAATTCTGTCAGAGACAGCAAAGGACTTGGAAGAGCAGTTGAACGGAATGGACAGTGTCTTGAAAGGAGGATATAAGATGAACATCAACAAAAGCAAAACGAGGATAATGGAATGTAGTCAGATTAAATCGGGTGATGCTGAGGGAATTAGATTAGGAAATGAGACACTTAAAGTAGTAAAGGAGTTTTGCTATTTAGGGAGTAAAATAACTGATGATGGTCGAAGTAGAGAGGATATAAAATGTAGACTGGCAATGGCAAGGAAGGCGTTTCTGAAGAAGAGAAATTTGCTAACACCGAGTATAGATTTAAGTGTCAGGAAGTCGTTTCTGAAAGTATTTGTATGGAGTGTAGCCATGTATGGAAGTGAAACATGGGCGATAACTAGTTTGGACAAGAAGAGAATAGAAGCTTTCGAAATGTGGTGCTACAGAAGAATGCTGAAGATAAGGTGGGTAGATCACATAACTAATGAGGAGGTATTGAATAGGATTGGGGAGAAGAGAAGTTTGTGGCACAACTTGACTAGAAGAAGGGATCGGTTGGTAGGACATGTTTTGAGGCATGAAGGGATCACAAATTTAGCATTGGAGGGCAGCATGGAGGGTAAAAATCGTAGAGGGAGACCAAGAGATAAATACACTAAGCAGATTCAGAAGGATGTAGGTTGCAGTAGGTACTGGGAGATGAAGAAGCTTGCACAGGATAGAGTAGCATGGAGAGCTGCAACAAACCAGTCTCAGGACTGAAGACCACAACAACAACAACAACATTGCATTGTTCTTTGAGGGCCAAGTTTATGTTGCAGTTATATTTATAACTCACTGACATTATTATAATGCGACTAACTATGAGCCCTAATCCTGTGTCAATTATCTGATTGGCATCTTCTGATATAGTAACAGCAGAACATATCACAGATGACTTCCCAATTAATGAAAAATCAAGATATTAGCGATCACAGTCATGTATGACTCTGATTGTATAACTTTTCTTTAGGAAAATAGTATGTGTTTGAGTTTTTCCTCTCTCGCTATCTCTCTCTCTCTCTCTCTCTCTTTTGTAGTTGTCAGTTTTGTTATGGGGTAGACTGAAAGAAAAACACGAAACAAAATTTTTTTTGATTTGTCTGTGAAAATTAGTTGTCCTTCCCAGCAGCCCCCCCCCCCCCCCCCCCCCCCTGATGTTTTCTGACGTCAAGGATGTGGGAAGTTGGATTCCAATCTTCCCACTTCTTTTACACGAGTCAACTTACTTGTGAACGCGCAGCTGATCTTCTTCACTGGTTAGCCAGCTACTGGAATCTCTAAAACCTTATTTCCCAAAGAGTAATGCTAGTTAAAGGAACATATAAGACATTCTCTTTCTCTCTCTCTCTCTCTCTCTCTAACTCTCTCTCTCTCTCCCTACTTGTGAAATAAGTAGGTACTCAAAGAATACTTTTAGTTCACTGTCTGTGTATTTCAGCTTCCATAAAGGACAAATTGCCATATCTCACATAAATATTCGACTTCTTGTAAGTCATCTGTGTTGTCTCACATTAGACACAATTAAGACACATTTACAACAGAGTTGGTGTAACAACCACAGAAATCATAAACATGTCTTGCCAACTGGACTCGCATTCGGGAGGACGACGGTTCAATCCCGCGTCCGGCCATCCTGATTTAGGTTTTCCGTGATTTCCCTCAATCGCTCCAGGCAAATGCCGGGATGGTTTCTTTCAAAGGGCACGGCCGACTTCCTTCCCCATACTTCCCTAATCCGATGAGACCGATGACCTCGCTGTCTGGTCTCCTTCCCCGAAACAACCAACCAACCATGTCTTGTCTCTAGTAAGCCTGTGTTAAGAGTTCCTTAAAAGTCTTTCTCCACTCAACAGTTCTTTTGTCACTCACAATAGTCACAATTACAAAACATCACAGAATAACACAGTAGTTCCTTGGTTCTTCCGTGTGCTTTCACTACAACCTCCATGGATCGACCGACAAGTACTTGTCAGTGCCGTTCGACCGCCGTGTCTACAGTCTTCTCACAACAAACTTCAGATGTACACACACAGACAGGTGACACGCAGTAGACAGGGTTCCTTTTTCCCATTCACACCTAAAATATCGTGTTTGAGATGGTGGAAGGCCGAGTGGTTCTAGAATTTACGCAGAAATTCTCGAATCACTACAACTCCAATTCATTGAATTCAGCTGGTTTACGTATACTGTTAACTTCCCATGAAAACAAATTCCTGATTTGCTACAGAAAAACCTCAGACATTTGAGGCATTGGCACCTCTGAACAGAACATTCCTGAAATATCCTTTTACCTCAGTTTGTGGCAACTCAGACCAGTAAATTTTTAAATGGAGAATAACGGTGTTCTTGTTACCTGCTCTTTCAAAATCTACATACTCACAGCAGTGGTAGTTGAAATTGCTTTACATTGTTGTACACTCTGTACAGGATGGTCAGAAAAGCCTGAAAAGCTTATCAAGATGTTGCAGGATAGGTTGTGCTGAGAAATAATAGTTAAGAAAAATTTTGATAAATCGCACCATTTCCAAGTTAATTAGCATTGAAGTTAGCCAATCAGTCCATTGATGTGCGCAAATTCAAGCAGCCTGTGAGATACAATTAGTGTCAGTTGCGATCATAGCACAAATGATGGACACATGAAACTGCTTCACCTGTGGCTTGGTTACAATCCTTAATAGTACCCCATGTCCAATTTCTGAATTGGTCTCTTATTTGGTTTTAGGAAACCAAAATACGCCCAATTTTAGCCATTTCTCTACAGTCATATTCTGAACACGATTTGCACTCTGATTATAATAACACCACAACACATCAGTGATCATTCCACTAGATGTGGCATTGTTAAGCGATAAATATCATTTGAGTAATATTTGGTACAATTATTGTCAAACATTATTCTTTCCAATTAATGGCATATTCACATAGCTCAAGAATGCTTTGCTCAGTGACCAGATAATGATATCTATTTTCCACAGCCTTTTAGTCAGGACCTAATTCCCATTTTACTTCTGTGAGCAACATTATTATTATTAAAAAATTATTATTATTATCATCATCATCATCATCATCATCATCCCCCACCACCACCACAAAAAAAAAAAAAAAAAAAAATAAAATCAAACTTCAGAAATATAAGCTGAACCGTTATAACCTGTACTTAAACTGTATAGACATCGACAGCAACCTCCTTGTACTAAGTGAAATACTTCCTTACTATCATTAAATGACAAATGAATACAGCTATCCCTTCTTGTGTAACAATGCCCAGCTTAATAAAGGCAGGTGCTCTGTATTACCTCAATTTATTATGGTTTTTCTGTTGCTTCAACAAATTTCTATGTTGTAATAAAATTTACACATAAACGCACATCAAATGCTAATTCACAGTTAACATAATGAATCCTAAACAAAAAAGGTGGATATTCTATCTAAGTAGTCTCCTTCATGATGCCTGTGTTTTCATTTTCGAGCGTCACACTCTGTATTTGCAATTTCAGTCATATATACACATAAACAGTCATCATGTGTTCACGGAAAGTCATCCATTATGAATAGGATTTATTTTTGATCACTTTTCTAACAATCAGTGATTGCTTTTTGGCGCCTTCAGTCACTTGCTTATCACTTTCTTTACATGACAGACTGTTTAATTAAGGCTTTTTGATGACAGTGAAGTGTGAATGCACTTTTTGTTGGCATCAGACTTCACTGTATATATTTTCCTCCCCTCTGAAGGCCTGAATAGGCAATAACAAATGGAAATCATACACTTGCTTTTGACTAAAACATGACACTCCAAACTTCAGGGGACACAATTTGGTTTTCCTATTTTTAAACCCATAAATTTACACTTCCTTATAAGAGGGGCATTAACATTTTGCTATTATCAGTGCAACTAATTCTTTCACAAGTTGCAGCCACATTAATGCCCACATTCACTCTTTTTTAATGTTGTATTATAAACAACACTCTCTTGTAACTTCAAAACTTAATGAGTGTACTACTTTTCCTGTTGCAGGCAGACGTTCAGACGTGTGGATGAGCTTCTTGATCAACGTAAACGACAAGGGCAGGTTGCAGTGCTGGAACTTGATAGCCGCTTCATTTATTACCTTGTGACTAAACGTGAGAGTACTGGGAAACCAACAATGGAAACACTAGAAAGGAGTCTTGTGGCTATGGGTCAACATGTTATTGAGAACAATGTGAAAAAAATTGCAATGCCTCGCATTGGTTGTGGTCGTGACAGATTGGAGTGGCGCCGTGTCAAGCCACTTATAGAAAGCATCTTTTCAGGAACAGGTGCACAAATCATAGTTTACAATTACGATGAGGTATGTAATTTAATAGTGAGAGTTTTCCTTCTACTCTAGTTGATTTATAAACATTGCAAAAACTAGGCATCACTTTGTTTAAGAGATTGTTTGTAAATGGCACTGTCATTCCAGACATTGTTATGACTATTACTTTTCAGTGCTTAAGAATGTAAGAATTTGAATACAGTGAAGCTTCTCCTATATTATTAATAGGTACTTAAGAAAGCTTATGCTCTCAAAAACATTAACACATCAATCTCAAAATAAGTTACTTAATCAGTGTCCATTGGGATTTTGGAACAGTCTCTCCACAGAGCTTCCCTTGTTCTTGGCAAGAGTCAGATTATACAACGTTAAAACAACAGATTATTACTGACTGTTTTTTTCTGTGACTTCTCAGTGGCATTTGTTAGTGTATTTCACAGCATTCTCTTAGAGAATCTCAAATATTATAGTATTGGAAATTTTACTGCTAACTAGTTTGCACTTATCACCTACAAAATGTATGAAAATATTTCTTGAAGAATTAGAAATGTATTTAACTAAATTTATCAGATAATTCCTATAGGTGTTAAAAGCTGGAGATACAAATATTAGTGCACTGAAAAACGCTTGCCGTATAGTTTTTTTTAATACCAAAATTTATAATTTGAAGTTAGAAGTAAACATCCCAACAAAATATAATAAAATGTCAAGTATGGCAATGCATCTCATTAAGAAATCTAGGCAGTGTTCAAGAAAACAGCTTCTTCAGAGGAAGGAATAATTACTACAGCTGTACCCCTGGAATTAATATTGGCCCTGCGTGTGTTTGTGTTATTTACACTGGTTAAAATTATGTAAATGAAAGCTCCAAAACCAGCTGCAATAAGATAATATATTTAATATTTTACATCACAGGCCTGTTTTGGTTTACTGCAAGTATCAAGTGACTTATATGTTAACAAACTTACCAGAGATGATTTTACATTTCAATGTTCTTATTTTCCTTTGAATTTTATCTATGGTTTGTGTGTTTTATTTCCATATGACATTCACTTTTCATAGTCTATTATGTCAATAAAGTTTTTGAGACAGTAAGTTTTAGTTACGGCAGTGACGATGTAGTGAGCTGATGTTACAGTATTGGTATCAAAATCATTTCTGTAGGCTATGTACCAGAGCGTTTCCAGCTTTTTTTGTGTAGTTGGTTGATCTAGAGGTGAATTGACTACTTCTTAAAATCATTCAGTGGAAGATGGCATGCTTTTGTGTTTTAGGGTGGCAAGTGTTGGCATTTATTATATTATCTTTGGTGATAGGTTTTCCTTATATGTCACATGTGTGGTGGATTTTATCTTTGCTAATTTTCAGGTCAAAGTAGTTTATTGAATTATCTGTTTCCAGTTCCACAGTAAATTTGGTACTGAGATGTAGGTTGTTAAGTGCCTGAGGATATTGTTGCTGTCTGTTTTGTTTCCCTCAATCAGCAGTAAAGTGTCGTCTTCGTATTTATAACATAGATGATTTCTTTACGTATTGGCTGCTGTGAATTGAAAGCTTTTCTTGTAATGTGTTGAGAAATGTATTTGCACAGTTTCCCATAGCCACTCCATCTGTGTGGGTGCAAATTTCTCCATTGAATTCAAAATAATTTTGGGATAAAGTAGTTTTTAAGGAGATCTATGATTTCATAAGTTCCTGTGGTAAAAGTTTTCCCATGGTGTAAAAGATTTTGTTCTTTTATTTCCTGTACTGGAATGTTGGTATATGGGTTTGTAATGTCACAAGAGACAATTTGCCATTAGGATTGCTTTTGCTAAAATATGCAAATTTTTGTGGTATATGATGCAGTTTTTTATAGTTTCTTTAGTTGTGGTGTATAGTTGTTCGTTGCATTATGTGGTAGTACTGCGATGTTAGTTTTGAAAAATGTCATAACTTTACATAGTTGTGGTTTATTATAGTGGTACCGTTTCCTTTGTCTGATTTTACTGCTATTGCATTGTTTGCATGTAATTTTTTTTATTAGAGGCTTTGAGGGCAGTGTGTTCTGTCTTTGTTGTTTATATACATTCACTTTGTGTAATTCCTTTCCCACAATTTTTGGCATATTAACTGTTTGTTCATTTTGCTATTAACTGACAGACTTGTCATACCAATTGCCACATTTGTAGTTGCTATTAGATGTTTCACATTTGTAATTTAGGTTCTAAATTATATTTCAAGCCTTTTGTAAGTAGATTAGATTCATTGTCTGGGAAGTTAATGTTGGGCAGATTTTTCATCCTTGTACAGAATTCGAATGGAGATTCCAATCAGTTTTTTATATAGTGTTTTATATAGTGTTGGGTTTTCATTAGCTTATAAGCTGTCTGTGTAGTAAAGGTAAAAAATCTCTCACTGAGCACTTTAATAGTATGTGCTGTGCCTAGTTGTGTGTGGGTAAACGCAGCCTATGTGCACCGTTCAGCCTTTGTCAAGCCTCCAGGGGTCGTTTCAATTTTAGGAGATGTACACAGTGTCACCTTATGACAAGAAGGATTGTCAGCACAGGAAGTTGCCCACTGAATTGGCATACACCACAGTGAAGTGATTAGAATATTCAACAATTGTTATGACACTCAAAACAGTGTTGAGCTGCCTCATAATGGTGGCTTGGTGTAACAATACCAACAGATAACCACTTTCAACAAATTTAAATTCTTAAAAAGAGGAAGCAACAGAACTGTACACTGCTTTTATAGATTAAACTGGGAGAGCTCAGATAATACTTGGCAATTAATATGTGATCAATTTCACCTCTAGGCATTCATTATGAACAATATTACAACCCCAGCACCTTCATGTGCCTTAAGGTGGACAGGGGAACACTTGGAATGGAATGTGGATTACTGGCATGAGATTCGCTTCACGGAATGCAGGTTTAGCATGACTCCTTAACATTGTGCTTCCAGGTGTTCCGACAAGTTTTCATTTCTGTTTTATCCACAATATTTTGACGACTGACCCAGCCATCTTCTTCAGATGCTGTGAATTTTGCTGTTATATGTACTCACTGTATGGACTCCACTCATTAAAGAGTGGAGAGGGGGTCAATTACTAATGCACATACCAAGTGTGCCGGCCATGGGCTTAGCGGGGATGTGGGTCAGTCATTTTTTGGGCCAGTACCACGTGGGTAAAATACAGGGAGTGAAAGACTATTTACAATTTGTACAGAAACCAGATGGCAGTCGAGGGTCATAAAAGGGAAGCAGTGGTTGGGAAGTGTGTGAGACAGGGTTGTAGCCTCTCCCCGATGTTATTCAATCTGTATATTGAGCAAGCAGTAAAGGAAACAAAAGAAAAATTCGGAGTAGGTATTAATATCCATGGAGAAGAAATAAAAACTTTAAGGTTCGCCAATGACATTGTAATTCTGTCAGTGACAGCAAAGGACTTGGAAGAGCAGTTGAACGGAATGGACAGTGTCTTGAAAGGAGGATATAAGATGAACATCAACAAAAGCAAAACGAGGATAATGGAATGTAGTCATATTAAATCGGGTGATGCTGAGGGAATTAGATTAGGAAATGAGACACTTAAAGTAGTAAAGGAGTTTTGCTATTTGGGGTAGTAAAGGAGTTTTGCTATTTGGGGAGCAAAATAACTGATGATGGTCGAAGTAGAGAGGATGTAAAATGTAGACTGGCAATGGCAAGGAAAGCGTTTCTGAAGAAGAGAAATTTGTTAACATCGAGTATAGATTTAAGTGTCAGGAAGTCGTTTCTGAAAGTATTTGTATGGAGTGTAGCCATGTATGGAAGTGAAACATGGACGATAAATAGCTTGGACAAGAAGAGAATAGAAGCTTTCGAAATGTGATGCTACAGAAGAATGCTGAAGATTAGATGGGTAGATCACATAATTGATGAGGGGATATTGAATAGAATGGGGGAGAAGAGGAGTTTGTGGCACAACTTGACAAGAAGAAGAGACCGATTGGTAGGACATGTTCTGAGGCATCAAGGGATCACAAATTTAGCATTGGAGGGCAGCGTGGAGGGTAAAAATCGTAGAGGGAGACCAAGAGATGAATACACTAAGCATATTCAGAAGGATGTAGATTGCAGTAAATACTGGGAGATAAAGAAGCTTGCACAGGATAGAGTAGCGTGAAGAGCTGCATCAAACAATGCATGAGCATACAATGCCCAGCTACTGAACCCCTTGGCAGGAATCAGTTCAGTGGGATGCTATAATGGACTTGATTGAGCACGCATCAGACGAGTTGAGACTTACACAGTTTGGGGGACCACTGTCAATAATTGTAATAGGTTGAGCAGCAACATCTTAATCACCTTGTGGACAACACATTATTGGATAGCACTCAGCATCAGATTTTGATTTAAGAAGCGTGCACTCTTGATCAGATTGCATTTATTTTTGTTTTTATTTCACGGTGAATGTATCTTTTCAGTTTCATAAGCCTTATTTTTTAGTTTCCCGGTCCTCTTGACTCTAAGCCCACACATGTTGGCACATATTTAGGTGTTGCAAAACATTTTTAGATCAGTTTATAACTGATATGCCTTCATGTATCCAAGAAGCTTGTATGCAAGGCATATTCAGAAAGTAAGTTTACTGTGAATTTCTGTTTTTTGGGGTTAGCAACACCTGAGTGGTAGGCAGGTAACCTCAGATGAGAGCGAGCATTACAGGAACACGGTAGTAAATAAACTCATGTTTTATTGCCCAGTTGCATGAAAGATGTCAGTAAAAAATCTCATCAAGTGTGAGCCCCATGTTTTGACCCACTTCCTAATCATAGAGGGAATGACATCTACTGTAATTTTTTGACAAATCGGAACGGTTTACAGCAAAGGTCTTATGGACAGAACAAGTTTGTTTATGTGGTGTGGGGTGTTTAGTGGAGGCAGAACAAATGTTAAAAACAAACAGAGGAGTGGAATACTTTCCATTTTGACTGATGAGTTGGTGTGTGAAAAAAATTCGAGGAAATTGTTCGTGAAGACTGCCGATTGATGGTGGACGAAATTTCAGCAATGTGTCCCCAACTCTCCAGAACTCTTTTGTGAGACACTTGCAGAAACACTGGAGTACCACAAACTGCATGCAAGACTGGTCCCAAAATAGCTGAAAGAGCAGCACAAGAAAAACGGGTGAGTATTGCCTGCAAGATTATTGAGCGACTTTTTGAATTGGAAGATGAGGATTTTCTCAACTCTGTGACTGGAGGTGGATAGCTCATTACAAGCCCAAGACAAAAAAAACAATTGTCACAATGCTGTCACATGTACATCTACATACATACTTCGCAATCCACCATACGGCACGTGGCGGAGGGTACCTCGTATCACAACTACCATTTTCTCTCCCTGTTCCACTCCCAAACAGAACAAGGGAAAAATGACTGCCTATATGCCTCTCTACGAGGCCTAATCTCTCTTATCTTATCTTTGTGGTCTTTCCGCGAAATGTAAGTTGGCGACAGTAAAATTGTACTGCAGTCAGCCTCAAATGCTGGTTCTCTAAATTTCCTCAGTAGCGATTCACGAAAAGAACGCCTCCTTTCCTCTAGAGACTCCCACCCAAGTTCCTGAAGCATTTCCGTAACACTCGCGTGATGATCAAACCTATTAGTAACAAATCTAGCAGCCCGCCTTTGAATTGCTTCTATGTTCTGCCTCAATCCGACCTGATAGGGATCCCAAACGCTCGAGCAGTACTCAAGAATAGGTCGTATTAGTGTTTTATAAGCGGTCTCCTTTACAGATGAACCACATCTTCCCAAAATTCTACCAATGAAATGAAGACGACTATCTGCCTTCCCTACAACTGCCATTACATGCTTGTCCCACTTCATATCACTCTGCAATGTTACGCCCAAATATTTAATCGACATGACTGTGTCAAGCGCTACACTACTAGTGGAGTATTCAAACATTACAGGATTCTTTTTCCTATTCATCTGCATTAATTTACTTTTATCTATATTTAGAGTTAGCTGCCATTCTTTACACCAATCACAAATCCTGTCCAAGTCATCTTGTATCCTCCACAGTGACTCGACGATGACACCTTCCTGTACACCACATCATTATCAGCAAACAGCCGCACATTGCTATCCACCCTATCCAAAAGATCATTTATGTAGATAGAAAACAACAGCGGACCTAGCACATTCCCTGGGGCACTCCAGATGATACCCTCACCTCCGATGAACACTCACCATCGAGGACAACGTACTGGGTTTTATTACTTAAGAAGTCTTCGAGCCACTCACATACTTGGGAACCAATCCCATATGCTCGTACCTTAGTTAGAAGTCTGCAATGGGGCACCGAGTCAAACGTTTTCCGGAAGTCAAGGAATATGGCATCCGTCTGATACCCTTCATCCATGGTTCGCATGGAAGTCAAGGAATATGGCATCCGTCTGATACCCTTCATCCATGGTTCGCAAGATATCATGTGAAAAAAGGGCAAGTTGCGTTTCGCAGGAGCGATGCTTTCTAAAGCCGTGCTGATGTATGGACAGCAACTTCTCTGTCTCAAGGAAATTCATTATATTCGAACTGAGAATATGTTCGAGAATCCTGCAACAAACCGATGTTAAGGATATTGGTGTGTAATTTTGAGGATCCGTCCTACCCTTCTTATATACAGGCGTCACCTGCACTTTTTTCCAGTCGCTCGGGACTTTACGTTGGGCAAGAGATTCGCGATAAGTAAGGAGCCAATGCAGTAGAGTACTCTCTGTAAAACCGATTTGGAATCCCACATCTTCCAGAAAATTAAAAACCACAATTCCAGTCAAAAAAAATCATGGACTCAGTGTTTTGGGACTGAAAAGGCATCATTTTGGTCAAGTTTCCGCCTCTGTGGGAGACAATCAGTACACAATAATATTGTGAGAAAAATGCTCATAAGGAACATTCAAAACAAAAGGAGGGCAATGCAGACACCCCTCTGTGTGCTTGTTGCACGACAATGCCCATTCTCCCCAACCCTTAGTCGCAAAGGTGCTCTTGAACTCATTTGGTTGGAATGTTTTGAACCAGCCCCATATTGTCCTGACTTCACACCTTCAGATTATCATCTTTTCACCTCTGAGAAGGAATTAAATTT
Organism: Schistocerca americana; assembly: GCF_021461395.2. Classification (NCBI taxonomy): domain Eukaryota; kingdom Metazoa; phylum Arthropoda; class Insecta; order Orthoptera; family Acrididae; genus Schistocerca; species Schistocerca americana. The sequence goes on from NC_060126.1 coordinate 124,460,468, forward strand.
TTAACCAGTGAACAGATAAAGATAGAGGTTACGTAGTGGGGGAAAGAGATGGGGGGGAGAGTTTTTCAAGGAGGACATAAAGAAACATTTGCCATGGCTCACCACTTGCACTGAATGAGATGGTGATTATATGGAAACATATTCTACAGTTTTTTTCCCCCAAGTAGGCTTTTCCTTTTTTTTAGAAACGTGGGGTCTAGTACACTTACTTTCTACATGGCTCAGAGTTCACATTGCTAATGATGCAAGTTTTATATGGCCTAATGCTGAAACTTTTAAGTGTTCCAGAATGTGGATAAAAGTTATTTGCTGGTTCTCTGCAAGTGATCTGTTACTGAACTTGGATTAAAAAACAATAAATATTGCTTTTGTACTTTATAATGTCTGACCACACTGGGGGGGGGAAAAAAAAAAAAAAAAAAAAAAAACAACGAGTGAAAACTCAATAACACTAAAGAGAATTTTTAAATATCATATGTTTTATTGACAAGATCTGGAACAGGAATTTACATATTACAGATCTTAAATGTCCAACCATTGCAACTTTTGCTTTATAGGTATGAGCAGACCTTGGAGAGAGGCATTGTTAAAGTTAACTGTCACAAATTTTATTTTTACACCATCATATTCTGGAGCAACTCTTCACTAAAGAAGAAAATGCACACTACTCAGAACAGTGTAATAAGAATAATAAGTGGTGCCCATTATAAAACCCCTTGCAGACAAACAGACTACACCCATACAATACCTTTACTCACTTGTGCAGTTTGTTCTCGACACTCGATCACAGGTCTTAACAACTGTCACATTCATAAATACACTCCTGGAAATGGAAAAAAGAACACATTGACACCGGTGTGTCAGACCCACCATACTTGCTCCGGACACTGCGAGAGGGCTGTACAAGCAATGATCACACGCACGGCACAGCGGACACACCAGGAACCACGGTGTTGGCCGTCGAATGGCGCTAGCTGCGCAGCATTTGTGCACCGCCGCCGTCAGTGTCAGCCAGTTTGCCGTGGCATACGGAGCTCCATTGCAGTCTTTAACACTGGTAGCATGCCGCGACAGCGTGGACGTGAACCGTATGTGCAGTTGACGGACTTTGAGCGAGGGCGTATAGTGGGCATGCGGGAGGCCGGGTGGACGTACCGCCGAATTGCTCAACACGTGGGGCGTGAGGTCTCCACAGTACATCGATGTTGTCGCCTGTGGTCGGCGGAAGGTGCACGTGCTCGTCGACCTGGGACCGGACCGCAGCGACGCACGGATGCACGCCAAGACCGTAGGATCCTACGCAGTGCCGTAGGGGACCGCACCGCCACTTCCCAGCAAATTAGGGACACTGTTGCTCCTGGGGTATCGGCGAGGACCATTCGCAACCGTCTCCATGAAGCTGGGCTTCGGTCCCGCACACCGTTAGGCCGTCTTCCGCTCACGCCCCAACATCGTGCAGCCCGCCTCCAGTGGTGTCGCGACAGGCGTGAATGGAGGGACGAATGGAGACGTGTCGTCTTCAGCGATGAGAGTCGCTTCTGCCTTGGTGCCAATGATGGTCGTATGCGTGTTTGGCGCCGTGCAGGTGAGCACCACAATCAGGACTGCATACGACCGAGGCACACAGGGCCAACACCCGGCATCATGGTGTGGGGAGCGATCTCCTACACTGGCCGTACACCACTGGTGATCGTCGAGGGGACACTGAATAGTGCACGGTACATCCAAACCGTCATCGAACCCATCGTTCTACCATTCCTAGACCGGCAAGGGAACTTGCTGTTCCAAAGGACAATGCACGTCCGCATGTATCCCGTGCCACCCAACGTGCTCTAGAAGGTGTAAGTCAACTACCCTGGCCAGCAAGATCTCCGGATCTGTCCCCCATTGAGCATGTTTGGGACTGGATGAAGCGTCGTCTCACACGGTCTGCACGTCCAGCACGAACGCTGGTCCAACTGAGGCGCCAGGTGGAAATGGCATGGCAAGCCGTTCCACAGGACTACATCCAGCATCTCTACGATCGTCTCCATGGGAGAATAGCAGCCTGCATTGCTGCGAAAGGTGGATATACACTGTACTAGTGCCGACATTGTGCATGCTCTGTTGCCTGTGTCTATGTGCCTGTGGTTCTGTCAGTGTGATCATGTGATGTATCTGACCCCAGGAATGTGTCAATAAAGTTTCCCCTTCCTGGGACAATGAATTCACGGTGTTCTTATTTCAATTTCCAGGAGTGTACAATACTGGAAGCATAATTACTTACACTATCCATTTCAAAGCCTTAGAGTAGCACAAAAAATAATGAATATAATAGAGGGAAACATTCCACGTGGGAAAAATATATCTAAAAACAAAGATGATGAGACTTACCAAACAAAAGCGCTGGTAGGTCATTAGACACACAAACATACACACAAAATTCTAGCTTTCACAAACCAACGGCTGCTTCGTCAGGATAGAGGGAAGGAGAGGGAAAGACGAAAGGATGTGGGTTTTAAGGGAGAGGGTAAGGAGTCATTCCAATCCAGGGAGCGGAAAGACTTACCTTAGGGGGAAAAAGGGACAGGTATACACTCGCACACACACACACACACACATCCATCCGCACATACACAGACACAAGCAGACATTTTTGAGCTGTGTGTTGTACAGTGATATAATTTTGCATGCACATTCAGTGGTATGTGTGGATACTGTTAAAAAATATGTATTAAATAAGAGTTAGTAGCAAAGAAATGTTATATACGCTGAGATGTGTGAAAAACTAGATTTTGTTTAGACTATTCTCCCCCAGTGTTTGATAATGAGAACACTTCATGACTTTCAAGAAACTTTTAATTTAATTTCAAACCTTTTCTAAACTTTTTCTCACGTATGTGCTTAACATCAATGTAATCAGATATTGGAAATCGTTTATATGTGGAAGTTCAATTCTTTAAATAACTGGTGGTGGTAGTTTATTATTATTAAACAACAAATGTGAATGGTGAGCCAGTTGCCATATTTTTCAGTGGTAAATTAACTGATCCATCCATGTTGTAGCAAGGGATTAGTATTGTGGTCCCTAAAACAGGCAAATAATCAACTCGTGATTACAGTATTTTGAAAAGGATAGATTGCTGCTCACGGTATAGAGGGAACACTTAAGTCACAGAGAGGCACAATGAAAAGACTGCTATATATTTAAGATTTTGGTCAAAAGGCCTTTTTCTAAAGTAGAAAAAACTTGCGCAACCACTGTCCCTGGTCAGTGTAATTGGGACTGAGTTGTAACTGTGCCTGATGGGAGCAGCAACCCAGTGTGGGTGTTGGGGGTAAGGAGGAGGAATGACATGGGATGGGTGTAGTACTGCATCTGAGAGCATGCAAGGGCATGGTCAGTGTGAGGATGCTGCATGTAGTTGTGGAGGGGGGTAGAGAATGGGAACTGACTAGTTGGTACATGTTTGGAATAGAAGCTGCTTTGGAGTAGGGAGAGTAGGTAAGTTGAGGACAAGATCTAACAAAGGTTGAGGCCAGGGGGTTATGGGAACATAGGTTAAGTTGCAGGGAGTGTTCATGACATTGCAATTCAGAAAAACTGGTGTTGGTAGAAGGGATCCAGATAGCGCAGGCAGTGAAGCAGACAGTGAAGTGAAGTACATTGTGTTGGGCAACATGTTCAGCAACTGGGTGGTTCAGCTGTCTCTGGGCCACTGTTTTGTTGGTGTGGACAGCCAGCTTGTTAGTTGTTATGCCCAGGTTTGAAAACAGCACAGTGGTTGCATCTTAGTTTGTAGATGACACGTCTGCTTTCACGGGTAGCTCTGGCTTTGATGGGATAGGAGATCCCTGTGCCCAGACTGCAGTAAGTGATGGTGGTGAGGCTGGCCTTGAATGTAGATCTATTGCAGGGTTATGAGCTATGAGGCAAGGGGTTGGGAGCAGGAGTTGAGTTGGGATGAATGAGGAGGATATGTATGTTCAATGGTGACAGAATACCACTGTGCAAGGGGTGGGAAAGATAGGGGTAGGATATTCCTTATTTCAGGGCACAGTGAGAGGTAGTCGAAACTGTGGCAGAGAATGTGATTCAGTTGCTCCAGTCCTGGGCAGTACTGAGCCATGAGAAGTGTGCTTCTTTGTGCCCAGACAGTGAATAAGTAGGAAAATGGTAGGGGACTGGCGAGACAAGGCACGGGAGATCTTGTTTCTAGACAAGTCTGTTAGTATAATTATGATATGTGAAGGCTTCAGTGACACCCTTGGTATATTTGAGGAGGGACTGCTCATTTCTTCAGATGTGACAATGGTGGGTAACTGTGATATATGGAGTGGGTGGTAGTCGTCAAAGTGAAGGTATTGCTGGTGGTTGGTAGGTTCTGATGTAGCCTTCCTGATGGTGGAAGTCAACTTCGAGGAATGTGACTTGTTGGGTTGATGGTGACGAGGTGAAGCAAATGGGATTCAGTAGTAGCAACACCATGGGCATTGGTGATGTAAGTGTAAAGGGAGGTGCTATCAAGAGTGATAAGCACAGTGCCGTATGGTAAAAGAATTGTCAAGAGTTGGTGGAGGAAATGGTTGGTGTCTTTTATACACACAGTCCAGTCACATTAGTGTGACCATAGCCTATGTTCAACTAGAGCATGCAGTAGTCAGTCGCAGATGGCTGCACTATCAGCGGAGGTTATGCATTGTGTTGGGGTGAATGTGAATTACAGTCATAGTTTGGAAATGGAGTGATTTATCTGATGTCCAAAATGGCATGATCATTGGCTTTTGGGCAAAGGATGGGAGCATTTTCAAAATGGCTAAGATTGTCAACTGCTTACATGCCACCATGTTTGGCAAAATGGCACTATCTGAAACCAGTGCTGCAGCAACTTTGGTGCGCCATGGACCATAGATGACAGGTTAACGATGGCTGCAGAAAAGTGCATCGGTAAATAAACATGCAGCAGTTGAGCAACTGGCAACTTGTATGAACCAAAGGCCTACCAACAGTGTCACCTCAATGATCTTTCAGCAAACGTTGCTGCCAATGGGCCTCCGCATCAGGTGCCTGGTTCATGTACTCATAACGGGTGTTGATGTGCAACATGAAGTGTTTGGTGTGTACAGCGGGAAATGTTTGAAAGCAAATATCCCGCGACAATCATTGGAAGGTCCAGGCTGCAGGAGGGAGCATTATGTTCTGGGGAGTGTTTCTGTGGCATTCCCTAGGTAATCTTGTCATTCTGGAAGGCACAATCAATCAACACAAGTATGCATCTATCTTTGGGGCCATGTTGACCCCTATATGTAGTTTGTCCTCAACACAATGGCGGCATCTACAATCAGGACAACACGATGTGCCACACAGTTTGCAGTGTACGTGCTTTGCTTCAGAGAGCGCCAGGATGAGTACGATAATTTTCTGGTTACCCAACTCCCTGGATATAAACCCAGTCGAGAATCTGTAGAACCACCTCGATCAGGCTATTCGCACCATGGATCCTCAAGTGCTACTGACCACGACAGATGGAGTTGGCATGGCTACACATCCCCCCTTTCAGTAATGCCCAGAGCCTCATTAATTCTCTTCCTTCATGTTTCACAGTGGTCTGTGATGCAAAGTTGGTTATTGAGGTTTTTGACAGATGGTCAAAGTAATGTGACTGGATGGTGCAGGAGGGCAGGTTACGGGTAATAGGCTAAAGGTCATGGTCCGCAAGAGCAGTGCTTTTCTCCTGGGAGGTTGGTTTGTTGGATTTTAGAAAGCATGTAGATGGTAGGTGTGAGGAGAGAGAGAGTTTCAGGGGAGAGGTTATGGGCCGAGCCTAAGGATTTGAGGAGGGACTGGAGATCCTGTTGGATTTGTGGAATGGGGCCACTGTGGCAGGGTTTTTTCTGTGTTTATTTAGACTTCTTAATATTGTTTTATGTGCTATCTCTTTGCATTAATTTAACAGCTTCATGATCACTGATAAGACTAGGTAAATTTTAGTACCTCATCATAATGAACTGGCTATATTTGAAAATTTATGAACTGATGACTAGTGAGTTTGATCTGTAAAGCACTTATAGCAACAAAAATTCATCACCAAAATTAAAAATGGCTATTGTTACATTAGTAAGATTAAGGCAAATGGTTTACAAGGATTAAGTGACAGTATGGAGTGCTCTCTCTCAATCTTCCCTCCCTCCCCCCCCCTCCCCCCCCCCTCTCTCTCTCTCTCTCTCTCTCTCTCTCTCTCTCTGTCACACACACACACACACACACACACACACACACACACACACACACACTTACTCTCACTCACTCACTTCAAAGATAGTACACATAAATTTAGAAACTAAAGAGATCCTATTCTACTGTCCGTTACTATGGATACTGGAAAAGATTTGCGAGTGAAATTGTTGGTGGCTGTTGTTTCAGAAATGTAGAAAACACTACAGTACTTGTATGAACTATATGAATGCTAGTGTAAAATTATTGTGAATGTATTTATAATGCTAATTTTACACATAAAAAGAAGCATAACATTGTGATGCATGTAGCACTCTTCAGGACACCTTCCATGTAAATAAAATTGTAAATGTTTATTTGTTCAAATTCATAAATCTCCCGGAGTTCTTGATCAATTGATTTACTTCAACTTTTTACGTGGTATTGTGATAAACAATCAGGCAGTAACAGTGTGCAGGTTTTCAGTTAAAATCAGCTGGAAGAAATAAAATGCTGTGCTGCGAAAATGTGTGGTTTCATTTTCTTTACTGCTGTCATTTTTAACTACAGTACCAGGGCATTTAAACGTACCAGGGCATTTAAACCATTAGGTAAATAGTTTCTCTCATACATATTTGTTTTCGTTATATGTAATTATAAACAAATAGTTTTCATTTCATTAATCAGAACAGTGTGATGTTCTGTTTTTTGCCTTACAGTTGGTTTTATCAGAATACTGGAAAGTTGTGAAGATAATGTCATTGAAACCCCTATTGTCACCCAGTGAATCAGGTGGAGAGGTTGCCAAAGACCACAACCAGTTTACCCATTCATTTTAAGCAACTTCAATTTGCATTCGAGGTTTCATTTGTACTTACAAGGGTCTTGGTCAGGGGAGGGGGGGACATAGAAAGGGGGAAAGAGGAGATGGATAGAGAGAAAGGATAGGAGGTGATGGACAGAGAGACAGGAAGGAGGATGGGATTAACTGAGAGAAGAGGGAGGAGGAGGGGATTAGTTTCTTTGTCCATTTCCGATACATACTTAGTAATTGCAAAGCATTGCCAGGCTTGCTAGTAAAGAATATAATATTGGCAAAATCTTGTTTAATGAAGTTCATATACTTAACTGAATTTGTTGCATGAGTGTTCAGATTAGCAATGCTGGATCAGAGTGAGCTGAAACAAAGACGACTTATAACTAGATAGGACTCAGCACAACATAATTGTCTTATTCCTCACAAAAAGGAATTTGTTAAGGGAAGTGGTTACTAATTTCAGTTGAGATAAACTAAGGATGGAGTATTTGTCAAGCTGAATGTAGATAACCTTCCAAACTTTTGACTCTAAAACTGAAAATTTAAAAGAAAAAGTTGATATCCCCAATAACAGAGAGTGAAAAAGCCTGGCATCTTTATAAATATGTGTATTTGTCTCAAACTCCAAATATTTTGTAAGTACACTGTCAAAGAATACAAAGATGAATCAGTGAATATTGGATTAAACCACGAAAGTGCAGGGTGAAGTAGAAATAACCCCACATTTGGAAAGAAATAAAAGTCTGGTTAATTGAGATAGGTAAGTTTGAGGCGTAAGCCCATGACTGGGTTATTGGCGACTGGATGTACAGTGCAGTCTTCCTTCCCTGTGACACGAGGAGGTGGAGGGTAGTGGGCCCTTCACCCCTGCCATCCTTTCCCATTGGAAAAGATTTCCAGTACTCATTTGATATCAGGTTGAGTAGGCCTAGCACCATATGGATGGACTTGAATGAGGAAAAATCCCCATATCTACCCAGGGTTGATCCCGGGCTTCCAAGCTTTAGAGTTAAGTGCTCTTCCTGGAATGTCACCATGACCACAGGTGAAGTGAGGAATAGAACAAAATCTCATATTTATGAAAGCCATATATTTTTAAAAAAAATTTCAATTGCCACCTTTTGATGAAATGATATAGGAATATGTCTGTCACTTTGCTGGACATTGTTGACAGAATTGCAGACATTTTACATCATAGAGGGTCAACTGCTTAGGCAATTGAGGAAGGTTCGTTGTTGTATGGAGTCTTCTTTCCATGTTAGGTTAACACAGGTTTTTAAGGGTAGTGAAACCACAACTGAAACCTTATTTAAATTCCGTGATGCCTTTGAACAGTTCCATGCCCCCAGGGTCATCATATGTCAGTATTAAGTCATAAATAAAATAGAGGTAATGGAAGGATTGGAGGTAACCACTTCAGTATAGTTGGGCAGTTGACAGGCCAGCAAACTAAATTAAAATGATTGCTCACATATTGGATGAAGTCCTTTCTCAAGGCTGTAACAAAAACAGACGCAGGTGGTTACAGTGTCAGTCTGGGATGAGGATATATGTTCAGTGGAGTGAGTGAGAAGAACAAAGGAAGCGGAGTAAAGAAAGGAAGGGAGGTGTAGATGAGGGCTGGTGAGGCTGCCCTGATACACAGAGGAAGGAAATTGTATTATGCATATAATGACAGTTAGGAGTGGATTGAGAATTATCTTTTTCATTTTATTAATTATTTGGGAGGACGGGAGGAGGAGATAGCTACAAGGAAGATTCTGAAGAAACTAGTGTGGATGTAGAGTATTGGAGTGATGTGAGAGGTCTAGGGTCTGATGAATTTGGTTGTATGTTCAGGGAGTATTGTGGGCTCAAAGGATACTTTTTGGATAGTGCATGTCCGTAAAAGCCTTGTTAAGATGTTTGGCATAATGGGAAAGGGATTGCTGATCACCATAGATGCATTGCCCATAGGTCCTTCACAGAAATGCGTTACCCTCCAGTTCTAGTGCATAAACAGATCTCATATGTATGTCCACACATGCTCCTAACTCCCCAGTCACCCACAGACCAGTTGCAAATGAGCATTGTTCTCTGTACACAGTATCATCCCAGACTGGAACAAGTGAGTCATGTCCTCCACTGTGCTTGTATGGCCTGTCTTTCATTATTCCCTGAAATGAGGAATATCCTTTCGAAATGGATCACATCCATGCTAAAGACCCCGGCATGATCTGTCCTATGCACCTACACAGTGCATCCTATTCCAATCTTATCAGTTTCATACTCTATCCTTATCAATGGGAGAGCCACCTGTGAACGCAGTAATGTCATATGTAAAATCTGTTGTAGCTAATCAACAGCATCTTTTTGTAGCATTACCACTAACATGCCTTCCATCCCAGTGGTTGGCCACAGCCAAACTAACAAAGGGGAAAGTTGACAGTGTAGTAGCAGAACATGGTACTGAGCACAAAATGTTCGTCTTCAATTTCTGCTTCACAACCTGTGGCAACACATTCTAAACACACATCCTGATCCTGCAATCCCCTGGGCACTTATCTTCACTAGCTCCTTTGCGTACCCCCCCTCCACATCTGTCTCCGTGCCTCCCACTTTACACCATTAACCTGCACCCACACTCTTCTCTGTAGTCCTTCCTCTGCTGTGTTTTCACCTCTTCCAACCCATTCCTCAACTTTGTGTCTTAGATGCAACTTTATCTTCCTGAGCAAGGACAAACTCACAAGTTTCCCATCTATCATGTTCCTGTTCTTCCTTTCCTTCCTTGCAACCAGCTCTCCCTCACTCCACCACTTTCTTCATCTGCCCTCTTCCTTTTTCTGTCACTTACTCCACCTGCCACACCCCACAGCAGAGTTGAGCTGCAACACTGGGACAATCTCTCTCTCTCTCTCTCTCTCTCTCTCTCTCTCACACATACACACACACACACACACACACACACACACACACACACACACACACACACACACAATACTAGCAATGATTGGAATCTTTTTCATGTGGCTGTTGACTGCTCAATGCCTCCTGCCACCATAAAAATTGTGTGCTTGAGAACCATTTTATCAAAACGACAATGTTCCTGGTAACAATACTGTCATCTGGATTTTTGTTGTGATCAGTATTCCCACTCATTGTTCCATATTTGTGCATAACAATTTTTCTGTTTTTCTTCTTCTAGACTGGCATAGATTTTTTTCTTAAATAATAAAATATAATGCACTAATTACTGATCAAAACATTCAGTAAACTGAATTTGAAAAATATATTAGTGATTGAAACATCGCATTGCTACAGTCAGTATGAATGTTGCTATTCCTTACAGGGTCATGGAAAGTATAAGCCTAAAGATCGCAGTAAATCAGGCAGCCGTGAGAAACGTCAGTGTCCAAATAACAAGAAATTTAAAAACCAAAAAGGAAATAACAGGAAATCTGAAAAGAAACCAGAAAAGTACAATAAAAAAGGAAACAAGAAACATAGAAATTAGCCTCTTTACTATTGAATGGTAAACTTGAAAGAATTTTTTTGTGATTTTATTCTCATTGATCAATTATTTAATAAGAAATTAAACTATTTTAAAGGAGGCTGGCCTTACTTGAGATTGGGCATTGTAAAACTCGTTGCGTGGTCCAAGCAAGTGAATATCAGTTAGTTGTGTAGAGTGTAAAGGTATTCGGGATTTGATGTCGCAGACATACAACATAGTTTTTTTTTTTAAGAAAGTTAGTGAGAGACTCATGGATGTCCGATGTGTAATAGTGTGAAATACCATTCTGTTGTATAGTTTAGCTGGAAGGATGCCTAAATGTGAATATACATTATTACCTCAAGAAACAAATATATTAAAATGCTTCATTTTTAGTACATAGGACAATACTCCAGGCAGGAGTTTTTATTACATGTTTGCGCAAAAGTGTAATGTTTTCACTCAGAAATTATCTGTGGCTTACAATGAACCATGTTCTGTGACTTACGAGATTTTTATCACCATTTTGTAGACTTAAATGTACTTGAAACACCTATTTTCTATATATCAGAGAACGAAAATTGCTACTCACCATATAGCAGATATGCTGAGTCGCGATAGGCACTACAAAAAGATTCACACAATTATAGATTTCAGCCAGTAAGGCCTTTGTCAGCAGTAGACACACACACAAACACGCACACACACACTCACGGAAATGCAACTTGCACACACGTCTGCAGTCTCAGATAACTCTACAAAATCATAATATCAATTTCCTTCTTCATAACAATTTCAGTTTCGACAGACTTCGCCGGCCGCGGTGGTCTCGCGGTTCTAGGCGCTCAGTCCGGAACCGCGAGACTGCTACGGTCGCAGGTTCGAATCCTGCCTCGGGCATGGATGTGTGTGATGTCCTTAGGTTAGTTAGGTTTAAGTAGTTCTAAGTTCTAGAGGACTGATGACCACAGCTGTTAAGTCCCATAGTGCTCAGAGCCATTTGAACCATTGACAGACTTCGGTTGGCGTTGGGAATCAGTAGTTATTTTTCCTTTTGCGTAGATAACGATACTTGGCAATGTTTCAAATTAGTGCAGGTATTTTGAACTCGCATTTGAAGTGTAGCATTGCCAGAAATGAGGTTTGTGGATTTTACTTGGTGCCTGTCACCCATCCTAGATATAACAGCAGTGCTGCGTTATACATTTTAGTGTTATTCTTTCTAACACCATACGAATTTAATCAAGTAAACTTGAAGCAAAGCCACTTTTATAAAAAAATAAATAAATAAATAAAATAAAATAAAAACCAGCTGCTTCCTCAGTTATATTAAATAGCTGCTATTTGTAACTAGTTGGTGGTTTAATGTTTACTTTGACTACATTGGTAACTTTCAAAGAAAATAGTTTCCCTTATCTCTAAAAGAAAAGCCCTGTTTACAGTACATTACTATTTTACATGCAGCTATACAACAAACACCACCAACTGTCACGTGGGCGAGTAAATGTGTTGGAAAGAGAGAATAAGAATTCCAGTTCACATTCTGCTGAATAAACATTTTATTTACTATAGATGCATTGCCCCAGAAGATAATTCCATAAGGTATAAAAAGTGAAATTATACAAAATAACCCAACGCTGTTCTCTTTATATCAGCACAGTAAGAGATGCTTCTGCACTGTCCAGTCACATTAATTTGACCACCATGTATGTTTTGACATCAACAAGCAGTAACCACTCACAGATGTAGGTGGCAGCTTTAGTAATTGAGGGGATATTAAACGTGTCAGGGGAACACAGAAGCAGTGCAGTCATAGTCGTAATGTGGATAAATGATGTATCTGACATCCAAAGGGCATGCTCATTAGTTTTTGGCCCAGGGGTGGAAGCATTTCCAAAATAGCCAAGTTGGTAAACTGTGTGACACTGTGGTTAAAGTATACTTCTTCTTCAGTAGCACTACAGCCCTTGGTGAGCCTTGGCTTCTTCAACAATCTTCCTCCACACTTCTCGGTTATTTGCTGCTCTTTTCCACCCCCGAACTCCCATATTGGTGATATCCATTATTACCTCGTAGATCCATCTTCTTCTAGGTCTCCTTTTTCGCCTAACTGAATGGATCATACCTTTCATCTTTTTTTTTTTTTTTAATTCTATCCTCTGCCATTCTCTCCAAGTGTCCAAGGCATCATATTCGCTGCGATTTCACAAATTTTACTATGTCCCTGCCTTGTATTAACTCTTGTAATTCGGCATTGTAGCGTATTCTCCAGCCTTCTTCCTCCCTTATTGGCCCATAGATTTTGCGTAGTATTTTCCGCTCAATGCTTCTTAGTGCTTTTTATCGTGTTCTGTCAACGTCCATACCTCTGAGCCGTATGTGATAACTGGACGGACTAAGGAATTATATATTAGCAGTTTAGTTTTTCTTGTAACAAGGCTATTTTTGAAAAGCTGCATGTTTGCAAAGTAAGTTCTGTTTCCTGCTTGTATTCTTTCCCTTATAGCCTTTCCAATACTGTTGTCATTTGTTTATTAGGGCTCCCAAGTAGTTAAAAGAAGACACTCCATTGAAGCATTTCCCATTGATGTTTAGGTTTTTAGGGGTTCTTCTGGCCTCAGATTGTCACATTACCATATATTTTGTTTTGTTTCATTTACTATGAGGCCAATTTTTAAGGCTTCTGTTTACATTGTCCGGTATGTTTCTAGGAGTGTATTGATGTTTCTTCCTGCTATAACAATGTCATCAGCGTATGCACATATCTGGCAAGTTTTCATAAATATGGTGTCTCGGTTAAAGTATACTGTGAATGGCAAAATGGCTCTATCCCAGAGAGGCAGCTGTGGTGCACCATGGACCACAGATGACAGGGGTGAACAATGACTCTAGAGATGTGTACAGACAAATAGCCATGCAGCAGTGAGCAACTAACCACCCAGATGAACCAAGGGGCCACCTACAGTGTCTCCTCAGTCACCGTTCAGCGAAGGTTGCTGTGTATCTACCTGATTCACGCACTCATGTCGACTGCTGTATATCAGCAATGAAGGCTGAAATTTGCAAGCCAGCACCACAACTAGATGCCCACAGAGTGGCAACAGGTGGATTTTTGAAATTAATCATGTTTTATGTTCCATCAGACCAAGGACCATTGGCATGTATGGCACAAAATATCTGAATACAAATACCCTGCAACATCATTATGGTTTGGGGAATGTTTTTGTGCCATTCCCTGGGTGATCTTGTCATTCTGGAAGGCACAATGGAGCAACAGAAATATTCAAATGTCTTTGGCGACATCATCCACCCTTTTATGTACTTTGTTTTTCCTCATCACAATGGCATCTAGCAGCCGGGCAAAGCAATGTGTCACACAGCTCGCAATGTATGTGCATAGTTCAAAGAGCAGGTGGATGAGTTTACTGTACTCCTCTGGCCACCGAACTCCCCTAATTGAAGCCCGTTCGAGAATCTGTGGGAGCACTTCGATTGGCCTGTTCACGCCATGGATTATCAACCTTGAAAACTAATGCAGCTGGCCATGGCACTGGAATATCGATGGCTGCACATCCCTGCCAGTACCTTCCAGAATACCACTGACTCTCTTACTGCATGTCTCACAGTGGTCTGCACAATCAAAAGGACTTTTGACATGTGGTCACATTAATGAGACTGGACAATGTAAGAGCAAAACACGCTTAACTGAGCTTGATTAGTAAAACTTTGTGTTGGATCAGTTTTAACTTTTTATCCAGCTGGATCCCAAATAATTTTACTCTGTGTATCTCACTTGTTTATCCACAGGCACAGGTCCCAACATTTCCATTGCTGTCAGAAATGAAGTACTGTTCAATACTCCACTTTATTAGTAAACTTCAGTGTTTTGTTTTGGGTCATCTAGCTACAGTATTAGGTGAAAAGTATCAGTGTATTGCTTGTGAGTTGCATTGTAAGGAAAATATCTATACTCTCTACTGGCTCTAATCTCTCCATCTCAGTTCTAAAAATCTATCTTTAATAGAGAGAAAAAGTTGATTTTCAGTAGTTTTGAATAGGATAACAAATATGAAATATCAGAACAGATTATCTGAGAAACAGCTGAATAGCACCCAACGGCAAATAAATTAGAACTTACATAAACTCCCCAGTTTTCCTCCGTAGTCAGTCAGAATCTGTATTTTATGCAGTCATTTCACTTATAATCTTGTATGTTACTTTGACAATGTGTTGCGTGCCTTTGAAAGTAAATTCATAAGTGGCGCTGATGTCACCACAGTTGTCAGCTATTCATTGACTAGCTTATAGAACATGTCGTGCCATTACTCTATGGGGATTGGTCCAAGTCCAAGTGATGAAACAAGTATTGCCAAATAAAGGCCAGTTCCATCTTTTTGATCATTCAGAGCATATATGAAAGAAGTGACTGCTTCATTCCTTTTCTTTTGTTTGCTATGTACTAATGTCTTATAATGACTCCAAAAGTCATACACCATTTCGAGAGAATTACTATCTGGTTCGCTGCAGCTGGTGCCACCAGTATCAGTAAGAATTTCATAATAAATGCTTTATTGCAGGTGTTTAGCTCACACAACCTCTTGAATTTTAAAAATTTACATTTTTGTTTCTTGTGTCAAGTAAGCAGCATACTGCAATCAAATGACTATCTTCAATTTTTCCAACTTTTGCATTAAGTTATGGAAAGTGCTGAAATTGTCGTGGCCAAAATTTTAGGTCAGTAATAAAAATGTAACAAACAATGAGCAGGATCATTTCATACGATACCTGCTGTAAAGTAATGGCTATAAGTAAAAGTATTAATTGAAGAGCATTGAGTAAAATAATATCGATGTCGAAATGAAACTACTTGATACCATACTGAGACGTAAGAGTACTTTTTCCATGTGTCTGTGTCTAGCAGTGTGCTGCAGTACTGTAGTAAGGAGATTTCAATGTTCGCCAATACTACTGACATGTACCTCCCAACAAATAAAACATTAATTATATAATTTTGGAAGTTACAATTAAAACTTCCACTACCCCTCATAGATTTGAAAGCTTTGTCCACAAATGAGAATAATATTGACTGCTCAGTTTTCATTTATGCTGTGTATAAGGCCACCACAGTATAGCACTGTACTGCCTTTTGTCACCTGGCACACATATTGCTGGATCATACTGTGAGCCGTACAAGGATAAACATCATTTTACATTCCATATATTCAGAGACAATAGGAGATAAAACCACTAGTGGTGGTACATTCCTTGGGTGCCTAAATCTGGTAGTACTGAGTACACAGTTGAAGAGAATGAGAATATTCAAGGATAGTGTCAGAATGAGAGGCAAGCCAATAATAATATGTCTGCTACAGACATGACCTGTAAACAAGTATAAGTTAGAGCATTTGAACAGAATTCACAATCTAATCTGTCTCAGACCAGGATGAATAGTGGAACTTCCTGGCAGACTAAAATTGTGTGCCGGGCTGAGACTCGAGCTCAGGACCTTTGCCTTTCGTGGGCAAGTGCTCTACCATCTGAGCTATCCATGCAAGACTCACTACCCGTCCTCACAGCTTCAATTCTGCCAGTACCTCATCTCCTATTTCCAAGCTTCACAGAAGCTCTTCTGTGGTAGAGCACTTGCCTGTGAAAGGCAAAGGTCCCGAGTTTGAGTCTCGGTCCGGCACAGAGTTTTAATCTGCCAGGAAGTTTCATATCAGGTTCTCAGAAGAGCTTCTGTGAAGTTTGGAAGGTAGGAGATGAGGTACTGGCAGAACTGAAGCTGTGAGGACAGGTCGTGAGTCATGCTTGGATAGCTTCATATCAGTGCATGCTCCGCTGCAGAGTGAAAATCTCATTCTGGAAGGATGAATAATTATCGTTAAACAAAATACTGTTCTTGATTAAATACAAGTGTGGATTACAAACTTCCATCATGCTGCAATAGCTATGAATCAGTAACTTCTGTTAACCAATACAACAAAAAACCAGTCTGAAGTTGAAAAATTCACTTTATTTCTATTTATTTATTTATTTTCACTCAGTGACTAGTTTTGGGCCGAGATTCATTTTCAAATCATCATAACATAATCAAAAATAGTATTCCTGAAAATATAAACACCATGTCAAAAATGTGATCTGTATGCACTGTAACTGTTTGTTTGCAAATTTTTAACTTGCTTTTTACATTTTCGGAAATATCATTTTTGGCTGTGTTACAGTGATTTGAAAATGGGTGTCAGCCCAAACCTAGTCTTTGAGTGGAGTTTGCAATATTGGACGTTTTTTGTAATATGGATTATATGGAGTAGTTACTCATGGCAATATTCTCCTATACTTTGTCACATTTCTCCCCTGTTTTGATTCTGATTTAATCATTTCATTTAATCAAGGATTCTTCAATGTTTGCTTTTTTTCTATTCTTAGAAACCCTAAAACTGTGATTTTATGTGTGGGTGTTCTTTTCTTTTGGATGTCTTAATCTGCTCATAACCTTGATCAAGAGGAATGAAGGAAGCAATATGCCAACAATTTTAAAAATAAATTCATAAAAGCTATCAAAGTAGAAGCCTGTATTAATTTTTCATTACATTTCATTAATACTTGCTCCAATGATCATGAGTATGACACACTTTTCTTTCTTTCTTTCTTTCTTTTTGTTCTGTACTTCATATCTAAACATTCAACTATTGAGTAGAAGGAGTTGTCATTCAGAAGTTCTTTTAATTTATTTGTTTATTTTTAAATGCTATTTGGGTATCTGTCAGACTTTTACTGCTGTTTGGCAAAGATTCATGATAGCGTAATGTGCCCCTTTCTGTGCCAAAATCAGATTTAACCCAGAATAGTGATGATCATCCTTTCTTCTGGTGTTGTGGCTATGCACTTTGCTGTTATTTTTTAATTGCAATGGGCTATTGATAACGAATTTCATTGGTGAATATGTGTATTGTGAAGGTATTGTAAATATCCCTAGTTCCTTAAGTAAATGTGTGCAAGGTGATCTTTGGGGAGCCCAACCATTATTCTGATCACACACTTTTATGCAATAACTACTTTTTCTCTTAATGATGAAATTACCTAAAATATGATGCCATATGAAAGCAGTGAATGAAAATAGCATATATAGCATAAGTTGAAACTAACCATTTCAGCAGATCATCAGTGTGTTTCTTCCAAAGCAATTTCTTGTCAGTACACACACCAAGAAATTTTGAATATTCTGCCTTAGCAATAGACTTCTGTTCAAAGGCTATATTTATCAGTGGTTATGCCATTTATTGTACAGAACTGTATATGCAATGTTTTCTCAAAATTTAGTGAGAGTGCATTTGTAGAGAACCACTTAATAATTTTCTGAAATACATTATTTACAATGTCCTCATCTTCAGCAAAAAGAACTAGCTTTCCATCTTCGTGAATTTAGAATGGCAATCATTGATATATATTAGGAACAATAAGGGAGCCAAGACTTGACTCTGTGGGACACTGTTCTTGATACTTCCCCAGTAAGAGTAGTCTGTTGATTTTTGCAGACTGTCTGTACTGTTAATTTCAGCCTTCTCTTCTAGTTAAGTATGAATTAAACATTAAACCATTTGTGCACTGTTCCCCTCATACCACATACATAAGCTTATCTAGAAAAAATTCAAGATTCACACAGTCAAAAGCTTTTGAGAGATGTTCTGCTATTCAGACCATTTAATATTTGATCAGTGAAAGCATGTATAGTGTTTTCTGTTGAAAAGCCTTTCTGAAAACCGAATTGACATTTCGTTAGTACTTTATTTTTACCTCTAAATATGATGTCATATGAAAGCAGTGGATGAAAATAGGCACAGTAGGCTAATTTACTAATACATTTATCACCAAAATGCACAATAACCCTAATAGCATAAGTAGCTGAACTCAAACTTTTCGGATAAAGTTGTCAGAAGTGAGATTATGTGATAGTTGTTAGCA
Source organism: Schistocerca americana (assembly GCF_021461395.2). Classification (NCBI taxonomy): domain Eukaryota; kingdom Metazoa; phylum Arthropoda; class Insecta; order Orthoptera; family Acrididae; genus Schistocerca; species Schistocerca americana. The sequence continues at coordinate 124,478,918 of NC_060126.1, forward strand.
TGAGACCTATCCCCCTTTTTATGCAATGGTTTAACAATAGCATATATCTGTCTGGCTGGAAAAAATATCCTCTTTTTGTGAGTACTACATATGTGGGTGAGAATCATTCTTACCTTTTGGATACAAGTCTTAGTACTGTGTTTGAAATGCCATCAATTCCATGTGAGCTTTTACTTTTGAGTGATTTTATTATTTTCCTAATTTCAGTAGGAAGGGTGGGTTGAATTTCAGTTTTATCAAATTGCTTAGGTATTGCATCTTCCATATAATGAACAGCTGGAGCCTATTTTCTACTTCTGACATTTTGTTAACAAACTTTTCAGTGAGTTTGATAAAAATTCAGTCTTCCTGTGCTGCTTGCCCTGTTTCCCTTTTAACAATATTCCAAATTGTTTTAATTTTATTATCAGAGGTGTTAATCTCATACATAATGTACACACTTCTGGACTTTTTAATAACTTTTCTTAATACCGTGCAATAGTGTTTATAAAGTTCGACTGTTTCTGGATCATTACCCCTTCTAGGAAGGGTGGGTTGAATTTCAGTTTTATCAAATTGCTTAGGTATTGCATCTTCCATATAATGAACAGCTGGAGCCTATTTTCTACTTCTGACATTTTGTTAACAAACTTTTCAGTGAGTTTGATAAAAATTCAGTCTTCCTGTGCTGCTTGCCCTGTTTCCCTTTTAACAATATTCCAAATTGTTTTAATTTTATTATCAGAGGTGTTAATCTCATACATAATGTACACACTTCTGGACTTTTTAATAACTTTTCTTAATACCGTGCAATAGTGTTTATAAAGTTCGACTGTTTCTGGATCATTACCCCTTCTTGCTATAAGATAAATTTCCCTTTTCTGCTTACAAGGTATTTTTATTCCTCTAGTAAGCCACAGATTTTTGGATGGTTTTTTACAATTATGTTTCCCAGATATACTCACAAAGCTATCAAGATATATGTTAAGTTTTAAATTATCATTGGTTCCCTGCACTCTTCATCCCTGCCTAACTGTTGCAAGTTGTCACTAAAACTTGCAGTTGTTAAATTGTCAATTGAACACACTATTTTGGAGGCTGTTTTGCATTACTATATGGAGCTGTGTCATTCACTGTAACTAGCTCTGTTTCACAGAGGAAGACTGCACTGTAGTTTCTTCTCTAGACTGTCACACAGATGACAAAATGGTATATATCGAAATAGACGACAGAGGGATAGAGAAACAATTAAAATCGCTCAAAAGAGTTAAGGCTGCTGGATCTGATGGGATACCAGTTCAATTTTACACAGAGTATGTGAAGGAACTTGCACCCCTTCTTGCAGCGGTGTTCTGTAGGTCTCTAGAAGAGTGTTGCATTCCAAAGGATTGGAAAAGAGCACAGATCATCCCCATTTTCAAGAAGGGACGTCGAACATATGTGCAGAATTATAGACCTATATCTCTAACATCGATCAGTTGTAGAATTTTGGAACACGTATTATGTTCGAGTATAATGACTTTTCTGGAGACTAGAAATCTACTCTGTAGGAATCAGCATGGATTTCAAAACAGACAGTCGTGTGAAACCCAGCTCGCACTATTCGTCCACGAGACTCAGAGGGCCATAGACACAGGTTCCCAGGTAGATGCTGTGTTTCTTGACTTCGACAAGGTGTTCGATACAGTTCCCCACAGTCATTTAATAAACAAAGTAAGAGCATATGGACTATCAGACCAATTGTGTGATTGGACTGAAGAGTTCCTAGATAACAGAACAGAGCATGTCATTATCAATGGAGAGAAGTCCTCTGAAGTAAGAGTGATTTCAGGTGTGCCGCAGGGGAGTGTCATAGGACCGTTGCTATTCACAATATACATAAATGACCTTGTGGATGACATCGGAAGTTCACTGAGGCTTTTTGCAGATGATGCTGTGGTGTATCGAGAGGTTGTAACAATGGAAAATTGTACTGAAATGCAGGAGGATCTGCAGCGAATTGACGCATGGTGCAGGGAATGGCAATTGAACCTCAATGTTGACAAGTGTAATGTGCTGCGAATACATAGAAAGATAGATCCCTTATCATTTAGCTACGAAATAGCAGGTCAGCAACTGGAAGCAGTTAATTCCATAAATTATCTGGGAGTACACATTAGGAGTGATTTAAAATGGAATGATCATATAAAGTTGATCGTTGGTAAAGCAGATGCCAGACTGAGATTCATTGGAAGAATCCTAAGGAAATGCAATCCGAAAACAAAGGAAGTAGGTTACAGTACGCTTGTTCGCCCACTGCTTGAATAATACTCAGCAGTGTGGGATCTGTACCAGATAGGGTTGATAGAAGAGATAGAGAAGATCCAACGGAGAGCAGCGCGCTTCGTTACAGAATAATTTAGTAATCGTGAAAGCGTTACGGAGATGATAGGTAAACTCCAGTGGAAGACTCTGCAGGAGAGATGCTCAGTAGCTTGGTATGGGCTTTTGCTAAAGTTTCGAGAACATACCTTCACTGAAGAGTCAAGCAGTATATTCCTCCCTCCTACATATATCTCGCGAAGAGACCATGAGGATAAAATCAGAGAGATTAGAGCCCACACAGAAGCATACCGACAATCCTTCTTTCCACGAACAATACGAGACTGAAATAGAAGGGAGAACCGATGGAGGTACTCAAGGTACCCTCTGTCACACACCATCAGGTGGCTTGCGGAGTATGGATGTAGATGTAGATGTAGCTGTGCATTGTGATCCAAAAGACCAATCTTAACAGGAAAAGTTTTTATTTGATTACATTTATCTTATTCTATAAAAAGATTATCTACCAGTGAACTGTTTTTGCATTTTGTGTACTTCATCAGGTCAGAGAGGCAGTGTTGGTTCTAAAAGTTCAGAATTTTTGTGTTCAAGGTATCTTTCAAATTTCGTGTTAACTAACAGGGTAGATAGCATACTCCGAATAGCATTACCACCTCAATCTTGTATGAGATTTTGGAATAGCTTCGTTCATTTATTGGTAGTACTATGGCAACTGCCAGCAATGCTTTACTTGAAGAAATACAGCCACCAGCCAATTTTTGTTTATGTCTATTTAAGCCAAGACCCATTTTTTACTGGTGTAATATATTTATATTTTTGTCACTATAAGATTGTTATTGAATGTGTTTTGAACCTGTGGTTACCTTCTGTTCTGTAATTTGTGGCTTCATTTCCCACCTGTGGAAGATATAAATGTATTATGTGACTTGAATTGAAGATGAGTGAAAGCCTGAGCTATGTTGTTGTTGTCTAAAAACTTTACTAAAAGTTGCTGGCGTCTGTATTTCTTCAACTGATTCTGTTCGCAGCCACAAAGTTCAACCACTGTTACCATCACGAAACTAATGCCTGTAGTACATTTCACTATTTATTCACTTGCATGATTTGTTTCTTTATTCTAGGATACGGCAGAATCATCAAAACCTAAGCACACCAGTAATGTTTGGTTGAAGAGCGCACAGATGCCAGTAGCTGACATTGATGTAGATACTGCTATTTTGTGCCTTTGTGCAGCAGATCGCTCGGTCAACTCAACATTAGAATTATTGGACAGAAAATTCAGAATAATGTCGCAGTATCAGCAAATGGACAGAAAGCTTGGCAAATTTATTGCTATACAAAAACCAAATTATTACATTTTCCTTTTAATTGTTAGAGAGAGCAAAAGCAGTCCACTTTCGTTTAGAGCACTTGGAGACTGTATGCGGCAAGTCTGTAAGTTGATTGACAAGGACAGATACGAATATGTTGCTGTAGAAGCTTTTGATGACGAGGATGATCCACTTCTATTCGAAAAAGTCATAACTGTAATAAAGACAGGACTCGATACAAAGTATGAAAAAGAGTTGTGGTTATGTTATCCTGCAACAGTTTCAAGAGTACCCAACACAAGGCCAAGCAGTGAAACATAATGCTCTTTCATATATTATAGTTCTTTGTAATGATATTAAACAAGTGAATGTAAAATAAAAATGTAAGAATATTTTCATAAATAAATGTAATTGGTGTATATTTGTAACTTTATGATATTTAAAGTGTCAATAATTTCAACCTATGACATTTCTGCATCCCATTAACTTTTACAACAAGATGTTTTACAGAAATGAATAGGTGTCAGACTGACAGCTGTTGCTATGAACACTTCTCCTCCCATCCAGAAAGAGGAGTGTTCATAGCACCAACCATAAACATCAAAAGTAACCAGGATTACTGTCATCAATGTGTAACTACTGCAACCTACATCCATTTGAAGCTGCCCCACACTTCACACCATTACCAAATTGGCGATCCCTTGATGCCTCAGGGTGTGTCATATGAACTGATACCTTCTTTTAATAAAGTTGTGCACTAAACTTTTCACCCAGTTTATTCAGTATCTCCTAAAGTTATTTTATCTGCTTTTTAGCATTCTTCTGTAGCACCAAATTTCAGAAGCTTCTATTCCTTTCTTGTCTGAACTGTTCATTGTTCACATTATATCTCTGTACAAGGCTAAGCACAGATACCTTCAGGAAAGGGTTCCTAACACTTGAGATTTATATAAAAGTAACAAGTTGCTCTTTTTCAGAAACACGTCTTGCTAAATCTAAGTTAAATACTTTTTAAAAAAAATTAAAACAATCTTGATCTGATATAAATGTTTATTAATATAGTGACTGGTTTCAGTCTATTTTTAAGACTGTCTTCAGACCATTCGCCAATGGTGGCAGGTTGAGGTAGTAAACGGTATAATATAATAAAAATATATATAATAAAAAAAGTTCAGATATATAGAATTAATGAGATCAATTTTTTGGCGCCCAGACAAGCACAATAAGCTGGGCTATGCCTGTAAATGAGTTCATATTAGTTCTGCACGGACGAAATAATCTTTCTCTTACTATAGATTTATGCTTACCAATTAATAATACTACGTCCGATCGCTGTATCCACCTACAAAATCTTGACTGTGTCCATGATACGGTAATCAGATCTTCGTGATAACTGAAGTACACAAGTGGGCTTCTTCAATTCTTCTCTATTACAGTACTACTTGGAATAACAACGCAATTTCTCACTAATGAAATATGAATGTATGATTAACTCTACACACATCAAAAGTACAGGCTTTTCACTTATTCTCATAACCAAAATTGCTACTGCCGATTATGCTCTAAAATATCATGTGTCCACCTTCGTTCATTAACAGAGTGTGAGTCCTTCCCCTTGCCAAGAAACAGGAAAATTATCTTATGTTTTTTAACATTTGAAAATCAAAAATACATGATGGTAGGCGCAGGCTCTACGCTGGGCCACCACTTCACCTTTTCTCTTTGCCTTTATTAAACGAAAACATAAAAGCAAGAAATGCAAAAGGTACGTCACAAATGCCCCCTTACTGTATACTGTCGTACCCCCCCCTCCGCCCTTCCACCCTCTCCACACTGTATACTGTCGGAAATAAGTCTCTTCATTTAGGGAGACAATATACAGTAGCCATATTTATGTTGGGTCTCATAATTTGGTCATTTAGTGCACCTCAATGGAGTTTTAATACCCTTATGCTACTACAAGTATATCTACAAATTAGTACACATAAATACATTCACATATATTTATATTACGTAATTGAATGTCCATGTTGTGCTTCCGTCTTAGTTTATTATTTATCCTTACATTCGTTAAGCTGTGTGGTGTGAACAGGGGAAAAATTTTAAATTTCTTAAATGGCCCTTTCAAGCTGGTTTAAAAATTGTTTTTCTCACTTGCTTTTGGTTCATTGGCAATTCTGAGAATGTGTCCTTTCGGCACATGCTGTCTCATTGTTCGCTGTACATATGGCCTCAAGCTGCTCATTGTTTACCGCGCCCATCACAATGACGTGAGTGCCACATGAGCACCAGCACTGCCTGCACATCCACTGTAATGTCGCTCCAGGCTTATGAAGTCGGTGTTGTATATGCCGTCCAGTCCGGGGACGGGTTACGACAGATTCAGCTCCAAAGCTCAACACCAATACCTCATCTCGCACCTGGGCAAAGTTTTCTGCCAGCGAAATTGAAGGTAGGGGCCGCACTGCAGGACTCGGCATTATGTTTTGTTGTGCATTGCAGTTCGGCGGTCTTCACACATCATTTAGTGGTTATATGGGTTTCCTCTGATTTCTCCGTCGCACATGCATCTCACCGCTGTATTCACTTCACTAGACTGTAGTGTCTACTCTTATCAAAGCTCAGCCATTATTTTCACTGTTATCAGGCCTTACTATTTTTGTATCACTTCATTCCATCTTACACAGTTATGTATGTAAATCAGAAGGAATCTCGTATTTATTCTGAATATTTGCATTTTCTTTTTTTGTCTTGCAGGAGCGACCTTCTGCGCATTATTACCTTCACAACTACACATAGAAAATACATTCCAGCACTATTCACTACATCGAAAAAAGAGGATTTGCTAGGGTTTGCTTCAGAGATCAAGCTACTTCTAGGATTGCTACTTGTAGTGTGTTGTTAGTGTACTTATTCTATCCTTGGCATTTGATAAATCTTCATACTATGTACAATATTGACACGTGCTCGTTTGTGAGCGAGTATGGGGAATGTTTTATACCTTGACAATCCTAACTTCATCACTGCTTGTTAATCGTCGTAATATTTCACATTCATGTACACATATTTCAAGCCGTATATCTGCCTTATTGATGCAACGAAATATACATGTTTACCTTCGTAACATGTGACTGGTAATTTTACTGTATTTTTGTCATGTAATTCCACTTACAATTCTTTCCCGATGAAGAAAAAGGTGCTTATGTTAAAGTACTGCTTTCACTTCTGCGTGTGTCAAGAACTCAGTGTAGAAAATATTGTTTCACTGCATTTTGTGTTCATGCCTCGTATGAATTGTATATCATATTTTCATTTATATTCACCTTATAGTTGCTGAAGCTGTAACAGTTAGTCGGTAAGGAAATATTTTTCATACCAAGTTGTTTTACATTCTGATGTATGTGTAGCAAATTACTGTGCTGTGATGTACGTTAAATGTACTGTGTGCCCTTGTACTACTGACTTCACTGTCTCTTCTTTACTCTTCACTCCTTCTTCAAGATGTTCATTTTCACAATTATTTACCATACATGCATCATCATACTTCGCCCTCGATGCTCATATAATCATTCATACTGAGACTTAAAACTATATAATATATTCTTTCTTACATCATCTTCGTGGTCCTTTCCTAGGTACCCCTGTTATATTCATCTTCATATTCATCACTGTATACCCATATAATTATTCATTAAAAATCTTCCACATAAATATCTATTTATACGCAGGTATTACCTGTGTGGTTTTGACACTAGCATCACCACCCTATTTATTTCTTCCCACAAATATAAATAAACTCATATTACTCTAATACACTTTCATTCTCTTCCTAGTTTCACTCCATGTATGATATGTCACCACAAACATGGATTAACTAATTAATACCTCCAGTTGAATCTAAAATCTTTCACACTCTCTCTACTTCCAAGTATTATCCAGCAGTGAAATTTCAATTGTTTCTCCTTATCGCTTTTTAAACATACAGTACTTACCTCAGTTTTTTGTTTAAGTTCATGGAATTACATTGTGCATGTATTGGTTGGTTTTCATATTTACTTAGCTTATCTCCCATGTGTTGCACCTTGTGAATGCCTTCATACCAAGTATACAGTAAAATAATAATAATAAACAGTTCACTAGAAGTGTGTCTACCAACAAGAAAGTACACTGCAAAATTACACCACATATGCTGAGGGGTATGCTGGCCTGCAATTTTATAACTTTAGATTTACTTCCCATCTCCGTTATGATCTTACAGTTCCCTACAGGTAGTGTGACTACATTTACTTCCCATGCTATCTCTTTAAACATGCCGGTTGACATCAGGCTTGTTGACGTGCCAGTATCCAAAACAACTGGTACATCTAAGCTTCCCACCTTCACCTTTATTGTTGCTTGAATAATTTCACTTACCTTGTGTGTTGTGTCTTTCTCTTCAGTAAACAAATCTGCTTTCATTTCTGCTTCCTTATCTATCATACCTCAAAAGCAGATTACGGATATTCTGTATGTGTAAGTTTGTTTCAGTGTCTACTTCCTCTTCTTCATTTCTCTTCATGCTAGTGTTTATATTGCTAATATTATTACTGTGGCACACTGACAGTTCATTACCTTCTTCTTCTAGTCATGCTTGATTATTGTTATTTCTTGGGGGCAGTAAAGGTATTGTTTCATTTTCTGCTGTCACTTCTACTATGTTCACCGCATGTTCGTGTGCTCACCAGTTTATGTCCCGGTTGTTTCAGTCTGACTGTACTGGCTGCCGGTTCTCTCTCGGATCCCTGTGTTCCATATTCCGATTCTGGTATTATGCATTTCCTTGTCGCCTAGTATCAAAGCTTTCTCTCGAATTTCTCCTGTCTCGTCCATTGCTGTACAGACGGGGTTGATATTTATTTTCATACCTTTGGCCACCCTGTGGCTAACAGGTAAACCAGTTGTACTCATTTCAGCTGTGGTACGGCGGTGCGTAAGGATGCCATTCATTCATACACACATGACCATTATAGTTTCCAAAGTCATTGCCGTTACCATGGTTGCTCTCCCCATTTCGGTTGTGTTCATTACCATTACTATAACTAGGCATGGCTTGCCCATCCTCATGAATTAGATGTATTGAGTCGAGCAGTGAGAGAAAATACTCGAGATCATATTCGGGAATGGTTACTAATTTTTCCCTTACATTTTAAGGCAACTTGTTCTTTAAGATTTTCAATACATCGATATGAGATATCAGATTATTCCAGTAGCGGGTCCTGTTTAGATCTGTTTCGAAATAGTTTCTTAGCCCCCCCTCCCCGAATTTTGGATGATATGATACTTGGTTAAATACCTCTCGTCTTAATCTCTCCTGGATAGCTGTTGATCAGTATTTATCTAAAAATGCATTCTCAAATTGATTATATGTCTCACAGAGTTCCAACATCTCTATAGCCCACAGAAGGGCGTCGCCTTCTGTGTGTCCTACCAGGTATTTGATAATTTGAGCTTCTGTCCAAGTCGTCGGCAGTACATTCATAAAGGCTCAGACAAACACTACCAGGTGCGTTTGCTTTGTTTCATTTGAAAAAACTGTTGATGTTTTATTAAAATCATCCATTAACAATGCTGTCCAGCAGGACGGAACAGCATTTACATGCAGTGATAATGTATCTATCTCATAAAAGTTTTGCCCGTTGCTCGCGTCGGCATGTGGTCGTGCGGCGTGGGTTGGACATTGTTGACTGCGCCACTGATTTCTCTCACCAGCAGATGGCTCTTTATAGCTCTGCTTGTGCTCTCGGTGATGATATTATCATAGTTTGTTTGTTAACTATTTCGTCCATTAATATTTGTTCTACCTGTTTGATATCACGTTCTACACGTTTTAAAATTTCTCCTTCCTTGTCCCCTATTACTTTCTTTACCGCTTCCACATAAGTATGCTGTTCGCGTACGCATTTTCTGCAAACGTTGTGTTTTAATCTTTTTTATTCCCCTTTACTGTTTCGTAAACTTACACAATGTCTAAGTTGATTCTTTTATGCTCTAACTTACGTAATCCTATCTCCACTGTGATTTTCTCTACATTTTCTGGTAAGTCATCACAGAAAGGATGTAGCTTCGCTACTTCTGATTGTACATTATCTATGTTAACCTGTGTATTCTTTTGCATTACATGTAAATTATTCTGAGTTTCTCTGATTCCGGATATTTCCTGTCCATACATGCGTGTTAGTGTTTCAATTTTTTCTTCCACTATGCCTTTTAATTTCTCACTCATATTGTGACCTGAAGTTTGTTACTCATTCATTGATTTTCCTATCCACTTCCATGGAGATTTGCGAAATGTGCTATGTGAAATTCGTATCCAGATTATTGAGTTCTGTGTGCAAATTTTTTACCTCTGCTGAAATGTGTGTCATGTTTGTATTAACCTTCCCTATCTCGGACTTTACTGTGGTCATGTCTGCTTTCATATTATTCATGTCTGTTTGTATTGTTTCTAAACTTGACATTTTTTAATTTAATATGTTCATGTCCGTTTGTACTCCCGTTAAGGCTTGCGTATCTTCCCTATTCATTTCTGGCCTACACCTGTCAGTATCTGCGTCAGTGCTATGCGTACTACTTTCATTTAAAATATTCCTTTGCCTTGAAGTGTCATTAATTTCGTCTGCTGTAATCAACATATTGCTTATAATGAAATGTTCAATTCTGTCATGGTCGCCACTTTATAATATAATAAAAAATGTTAAGATATGTGGAATTAATGAGATTAACTTTTTGGTGCTTGCACAAGCACTATAAGTTGGGCCATGCCTGTAAATGAGTTCATATTAGTTCTGGACAGATGAAGTAGTCTTTCTCTTGCTGTATATTTATACTTACCAGTTAATAATACTACATCTAATCACCGTATCCACCTACAAAATCTTGGCCGTGTCCATGACGGTAATCAGATCCTTGTGATAACTCCAAAGTACACAGGTGGGCTTCTTCAATTCTTCTCTATTACACTACTACTTGGAATAATAACACACTTTCTCACTAACAAAATACGAATGTGTTTCCAGAATGAGATTTTCACTCTGCAGCGGAGTGTGCGCTGATATGAAACTTCCTGGCAGATTAAAACTGTGTGCCCGACCGAGACTCGAACTCGGGACCTTTGCCTTTCGCGGGCAAGTGCTCTACCCGCGAAAGGCAAAGGTCCCGAGTTCGAGTCTCGGTCGGGCACACAGTTTTAATCTGCCAGGAAGTTTCATACGAATGTGTTATTTCTTCTACTCGCATCAAAAACACAGACTTTTCACTTATTCTTATAATCAAAATGGCTACCACCGATTATGCTCTAAAATAACGTTTGTCTACCTTTGTTCATTAGCAGAGAGTGAGTCCTTCCTCTTACCGAGGAGCAGGAAAAACAACTTATGTTTTTTAATATTTGAAAATCAAAAATACATGCTGGGCTGCCACTTGACATTTTCTCTTTGGCTTTAAAGAAAACGAAAATATAAAAGCAAAAGGTACATCACAACGGTGCAGCTACTGTCTGTTGATACACAAAAGTCAACTGCTCTGTGCAAAACTGTGTTGGACAGCTTCCCCTTTCATTTCTTTCTTCCAGTCCTGCAATTTTCCCCCTTTTCTTTCTTTTTCTCACATCTGTTTCCATTCCCCCATCACAAATTTTCATCTCCCTTAAAGTTCTGAATAACTTTCGTTTTCTCACCATATATTTTTAAATCTCTCCATTATCTATTAAACATCTGGAGAGGAGAATCTTAAAAGAGGATTCACAACAAATTTTCACATCTCTCGTAGAAAGCAGTCACCACCACCTTCATACTAGGATATGAAAACGTAGTTGAAACCTGAAGTAGAAGGTATGGATAGTTTCAACTATAAGTGTAATTTATGTCACAAAGATGAATTAGACTTTCCAGAAGGAGGAGTGTTCATAGCAACAAGCAAAAACATTACTTGAATAACAAAATTAATTCAACCATATGGATAAGAGTAACAAGGATCAATGTACGTAGATTTGTAGTTGAATGTGTATATTAACCACTATATTCAGATCCATTGGTCATAGAGTCATTCAAAGTTTGCCTAAACTTGAAAGAATGGAAACGCCATGATTGTGTGAAAGACTTATTTCAATAGTGGTACACCTCCAGTTTAGTTTAAACATAACTCTGTGATTGAGATACCTGAAATATTGAAATCCTTTACTTGTTGCATGGGATACCATTTCTTTCTGTGTGTATTGTTATTACAATTACATTTAACACCTTAAAAGATTACAAGGAACATCAATCTGTACCACTGCTGAAATAATGCCTTATATACACTGAAGCACCAAAGAAACTGGTACAGGCATGCATATTCAAACACACACATATCTAAACGAGCAGAATAGGATCCTGTGGTCAGCAATGCCTGTATAAGACAACAAGTGTCTCGTGCAGTCGTTAGATCGGTTACTGCTGCTACAACGGCAGGTTATCAGGACTAAAGTGAGTTTTAACGTGGTGTTATAGTTGGCACACAGCATCTCCGAGGTAGCAATAAAGTGGAGATTTACCCGTATGACCATTTCACAAGTGTACCGGGAATATCAGGAATCCGATAACACATGAAATCTCCAACGTCCCTGCGGCCGAAAAAAGAACCTGCAAGAACGGGACCAACAACCACTGAAGAGAATTTTTCAACGTGGCATAAGTGCAAATTGCTGTAGATGTCATTGTTGGGCCATCAACAAGTGTTTGCATGTGAACTGTTCAACAAATCATCATTGATATGGGCTTTCAGGACCAAAGGCCCACTCGGGTACTGTTGATGACTACACAGCACAAAGATTTACACCTCGCCTGGGCCCGTCAACACTGACATTAGACTGTTGATGGCTGGAAACATGTTGCCTGTTTGAATAAATCTTGTTTCAGATTGTATTAAGCACATAGACGTGTAGACAACCTCATAAATCCATGGACCCTGCATGTCTGCAGGGGATTGTTCAAGCTGGTAGAGCACTGTAATGGCCTGGGTCATGTGCAGTTGAAGTGATATGGGACGCCTGATATGTCTAGATATAACTCTTGATCACTTGCATCCATTGATGTCCATTGTGCATTCCGATGGACTTGGGCAGTTCCAGCAGGACAATGTGACACCCTACACATGCAGAATAGCTACAGAGTGGCTCCAGGAACTCATCTGATTTTAAAAACTTCCGCTGGTCACCAAATTCCCCAAACATGAACATTATTGAGCATATCTTGGATGCCTTGCAGCGTGCTGTTCAGAAGAGATCTCCACTCCCTCGTACTCTTACGGATTTGTGGACTGTCCTGCAGGATTCATGATGTCAATCCCCTCCAGCATTACTTCAGATATTAGTTGAGTCCTGCTACATTGTGTTGTGGCACTTCTGTATTAAGTCTAGTTTACACGATGACACTGCCTTGCACCACTCGTTGAGTGTAATGGGTTGTCCGCAAGTAGCTGCGTACGTGTCCGTAGACACAGCACCACCAGTGTACACTTTAAGTTTCGTCGTTTTGTGAGTGCTGTAGTCGTGTGTAAAATGAAAGTTTTGGCAGCTATAATAGTTGTGAAGGAGTTAATCTTGTTCACATGAAATAGTTGCACAAGACAAAAGATAAAGAATAAAGTGTTTGGCTCCGTGACTGCATAAAAAAAAGACATCAGCTCTGTTGCTCACTGACCTTTCTGAAAGATATTATACTGGAAGACTAAATTTATTTTAATCATTTGTACGACAATTTGTGAATGAGAAGCAATTCTGTGACTTTAAATAAATTAATATCGAGTAAAGAATTCAGACTTCCAGATTTCTGTAGCATTTTCTCTTGTCAATTGTTTTCCTCAAAAAAGAATTGGCCAACTCGAACCATGGGATTGTAGCCTTGTACATGTGGGCTGTTCCTCAGCTAGACGTTTTACTTGCCTGTGTTTCTATTAATTCATTTGTGCATGTGCTGCTATAATTTTAACTGAACGGACTTCGTTCTGCAGCTCAATTATTGTCTGTGAATCCATGTTCAGACAACTGCCTCGAACATCTAATTAAAAAACACCACGCAGAATTCACACTTTAGGCCTCCTGGCTATAAACAGACCATCTCTTTTCAAATGTGTCAGAATTGAGAGTGGGATTAGCAACCATATTAATTTTAGAGGAACAATGGTCAACAAAGGCAATATGATCATAAAGAAAAGTAGGAGAGTATCTGTGGGTGGTTGAAGTAATGGAAATATACAGACAACGTACTTCAAACACTAACTGAAAACATTTAGTTCAGACCCAGAAAATGCAGAACAATTGTATTGCAATTAACTGTAGCGATCCAAGCTTCACAATCGCAAACAAATATTGATCCATTTGCAAACCGCATCATCGTAAAACTGTGTAATAGCTGCCATTTTCAAAACTGGTGCAAGTTAAGGCAATTGCATGTATTGTATTAAGAATGTTAGTGTTCAAAATTATTATATACTTATGCACCATTTTGTTAAATGCCTTTTGGCTCATTACCACTTAGTTAACATACTAATATTCTGGGTTCAGCAACAATAAATCGCCCACTATGAGGTACATTCAAGTTCTAAGGCCTCCGATTTTTTTTCTAATTAACTACTCACCTGAACTCGATGAAACTGGCGTTACTTCTCGACGTAATCGCCCTGCAGATGTACACATTTTTCACAATGCTGATGCCATTATTCCATGGCAGCGGCAAAGGCTTCTTTAGGAGTCTGTTTTGACCACTGGAAAATCGCTGAGGCAATAGCAGCACAGCTGGTGAATGTGCGGCCATGGAGAGTGTCTTTAATTGTTGGAAAAAGTCACTAGGAGCCAGGTCAGGTGAGTAGGGAGCATGAGGAATCACTTCAAAGTTTTTATCACAAAGAAACTGTTACATAACGTTAGCTCGATGTGCGGGTGTGTTGTCTTGGTGAAACAGCACACGCGCAGCCCTTTCCGGACGTTTTTGTTGCAGTGCAGGAAGGAATTTGTTCTTCAAAACATTTTCGTAGGATGCACCTGTTACCGTAGTGCCCTTTGGAACACAATGGGTAAGGATTACGCCCTCGCTGTCCCAGAACATGGACACCATCATTTTTTCAGCACTGGCGGTTACCCGAAATTTTTTTGGTGGCGGTGAATCTGTGTGCTTCCATTGAGCTGAGTGGCGCTTTGTTTCTGGATTGAAAAATGGCATCCACGTCTCATCCATTGTCACAACCGACGAAAAGAAAGTCCCATTCATGCTGTCATTGCGCGTCAACATTGCTTGGCAACATGCCACACGGGCAGCCATGTGGTCGTCCGTCAGCATTCGTGGCACCCACCTGGATGACACTTTTCGCATTTTCAGGTGGTCATGCAGGATTGTGTGCACAGAACCCACAGAAATGCCAACTCTGGAGGCGATCTGTTCTACAGTCATTCGGCGATCCCCCAAAATAATTCTCTCCACTTTCTCGATCATGTCGTCAGACCGGCTTGTGCGAGCCCGAGGTTGTTTCGGTTTGTTGTCACACGATGTTCTGCCTTCATTAAACTGTCGCACCCACGAACGCACTTTCGACACATCCATAACTCCATCACCACATGTCTCCTTCAACTGTCAATGAATTTCAATTGGTTTCACACCACACAAATTCAGAAAACAAATGATTGCACGCTTTCAAGTAAGGAACACGTCACCATTTTAAGTATTTAAAACAGTTCTCATTCTCGCCGCTGGCAGTAAAATTCCATCTGCCGTACGGTGCTCCATCTCTGGGACGTATTGACAATGAACGCGGCCTCATTTTAAAACAATGTGCATGTTTCTATCTCTTTCCAGTCTGGAGAAAAAAAATCGGAGACCTTAGAACTTGAATGCACCTCGTACATTGTGGATATTTCAATGTTGGTAATATGATTATAACAATCACATGTATAAAATAATACATTTTTCAGCAAAAATTATTTGTTTCATACTAAAGTAAATGCAATATGGAGAGAGTTAATATGAAACGTGCTGAATCCAATGTTCTGTTTTGCACGTATGCAATGTTTTTGGCATAATTATCTATCTTCTTGAAAACTGACTACACCATTAAACCCTTTGATGCCACAAATGACTTGACCATCTACAATAAGAGAATGATAAAAGTGTTTGGCATCACTGGAATCAAGTGCAATATAGACTTCAGATCTTCAGGTTTAGGTCTAGGTACAAGGGTTGCCCAGAAATTAATGCACCACATTTTTTTCTCAGCTGAAAACAATGCTATGAATGCGAAATGTTACATATGTATTGTTTGAAGTCTTCTGAGTGAGCGTGTCAAGTTTCTGTCACTTCCGACAGGTAGCATAGCTGGAGGACAGTTGCAAAATGGTGTCTGTAGGTGATGTACATCACAAGCAAAGTGCCGTCACTGAATTTTGTCACTGCAGAGAAAGAAATTGTGCAGAATATTCACAAATGCTTGTGCATAGTCTGTGGAGTATCTGCTGTCGACAGAAGTACAGTTAGTCACTGGGCACGGAGGGTGAGGCCATCAGAAGGTGGTTCGGCGGAGTTCCACGATTTGCAGCAATTGGGAAGACCATCCACAGCTGTCACACCTGACAATGCACAGCTTGAATGGATCTTGCTTTTTCAACATTATTTCATGTATTTGTAACCAATTAATTTTTTTTCTTGTGGTATCAACCTTATGATTCAAAATGCGACTCTCCATTTTAGAACGTCCAACAAAATCGCTTGTCTCCATTAAAGTTGGAGCAAGAGGATTTCTTTTTTTACAGGTTTCCATAACATTTAGGTACTAACTTGGTAGATAAATGCATTTGTGAATTTTTAAAGCTCATTCAACATCACTGAAATCCGCATCATTTGGCAGAAATGTGTGCCCAGGTGTCAGTTATCTTAGAGAAACTGAAGTAAGAGATGGGCAAGTTTCCTTTATAGCCTCCAACATCATCGGTGTTTTGATTTTTTGGTTTTGGCCACTGCCAGATTCTACCCACAAAATGAACTCTGTAATGCTTTCTTCACATTGTTCTCAATATACTACTTGAGACATGAACCTGCTTCTTGGGCACCTTGAATAGTGGTTGCTTTGACCCAAACAAAG
This sequence comes from Schistocerca americana, assembly GCF_021461395.2. Taxonomy (NCBI): domain Eukaryota; kingdom Metazoa; phylum Arthropoda; class Insecta; order Orthoptera; family Acrididae; genus Schistocerca; species Schistocerca americana. The sequence goes on from NC_060126.1 coordinate 124,495,672, forward strand.
CAAAACCTTTTTCCTGTTGTACCAGAGTAAACTCTACATTTATACACCCATAACTGTCTTTTTACAGAATGTAATGTTGGTTGGGATTCTTGGTAACAGCAACGTCGTCTCAAGACCAGATGTGGTCATTTCAAGTCCTTCACCCTCTTTTTGTCCTTTGGATATTTTGTTTCATCTTAAGTGATTTTTATATTCTAAATGCAGTGCTTCTTCTTGTGTTTTATCGTTCTCTGACTACGTTTTGTGTGGAGTGAATCGCAACTGTTAGCATGTATCCTTTCTCGGTGCTTGCATTTTTATGTTGAAGTACTTGTAGAACATGGCTTTATACTTTGACATGCTTACTGTATTGTTATTTCTAACTTGTAGTGTTCACACATAAGTCCCATTGTTAAGTGGGTTTCAAAATATTCCTTATGATTTAAATTTCAACAGAAATGTGATTTGTATCTAGGAGTTTTATTTTTTGGTTTATCACTTACTGAATACACTCATCATCAACTTTATTATGACCACTTTTCCATCTTCATTTGCCAGAAATATTAGTAGAGGTAACCTTTAGTAGTGCTGTGTTTACTTTTTGAGAAGAAATGCGAAATGTCTGCACAAAAATATCACAACAAACCTCTTAACGGTTGAGAATTTACTTCTTTCAGACAGTGCATTTTTTCCATTTAATTGGCTCCTGGTGTATCATAGAAGTAAATAACAAAGTCTTAGCATCTTTTGTAGTTCATTGTCATCCTTAAAATCTGTACGTCATGTTTCGTCGTTCACAGCATCTGGACATTTTTTACACATTTGCAGGCAAAGAATCTAAGTTCCATTGACAGCTTCAAAACATTCCTAGCACAGCAGTAATCTTCATTTCTGTTCCTTTTTAATTTCCTTATTTTTGCATTTTGCTCAGGATACCTTTTTTAACCCTTTTTTGCCTATTCCATTTCTGGTATATACATATTTTCACTGGGAACCATATTTCTATGTGTTGTTGTTGTTGTGGTCTTCAGTCCTGAGAATGGTTTGATGCAGCTCTCCATGCTACTCTATCCTGTGCAAGCTTCTTCATCTCCCAGTACTTACTGCAACCTACATCCTTCTGAATCTGCTTAGTGTATTCATCTCTTGGTCTCCCTCTACGATTTTTACCCTCCACACTGCCCTCCAATACTAAACTGGTGATCCCTTGATGCCTCAGAACATGTTCTATCAACCGATCCCTTCTTCTAGTCAAGTTGTGCCATAAACTTCTCTTCTCCCCAATCCTATTCAATACCTCCTCATTAGTTATGTGATCTACCCATCTAATCTTCAGCATTCTTCTGTAGCACCACATTTCAAAAGCTTCTATTCTCTTCTTGTCCAAACTATTTATCATCCATGTTTCACTTCCATACATGGCCACACTCCATACAAATACTTTCAGAAACGACTTCCTGACACTTAAACCTATACTCAATGTTAACAAATTTCTCTTCTTCAGAAATGCTTTCCTTGCCATTGCCAGTCTACGTTTTATATCCCCTCTACTTCAACCATCATCAGTTATTTTTCTCCCCAAATAGCAAAACTCCTTTACTACTTTAAGTGTCTCATTTCCTAATCTAATTCCCTCAGCATCACCCGACTTAATTCGACTACATTCCATTATCCTTGTTTTGCTTTTGTTGATGTTCATCTTATATCCTCCTTTCAAGACACTATTCATTCCGTTCAACTGTTCTTCCAAGTCCTTTGCTGTCTCTGACAGAATTACAATGTCATCGTCGAACCTCAAAGTTTTTATTTCTTCTCAATGGATTTTAATACCTACTCCGAATTTTTCTTTTGTTTCCTTCACTGCTTGCTCAATATAGAGATTGAATAACATCGGGGAGAAGCTACAACCCTGTCTGACTCCCTTCCCAACCACTGCTTCCCTTTAATGTCCCTCGACTCTTATAACTGCCATCTGGTTTCTGTACAAATTGTAAATAGCTTTTAGCTCCCTGTATTTTGCCCCTGCCACGTTCAGAATTTGAAAGAGAGTATTCCAGTCAACATTGTCAAAAGCTTTCTCTAAGTCTACAAATGCTAGAAAAGTAGGTTTGTCTTTCCTTAATCTAGCTTCTAAGGTAAGTCGTAGGGTCAGCATTGCCTCACATGTTCCGATATTTCTACGGAATCCAAACTGATCTTCCCCAAGGTCAGCTTCTACTAGTTTTTCCATTCGTCTGTAAAGAATTCGCGTTAGTATTTTGCAGCCGTGACTTATTAAACTGATAGTTCAGTAATTTTCACATCTGTCAACACCTGCTTTCTTTGGGATTGGAATTATTATATTCTTCTTGAAGTCTGATGGTATTTCGCCTGTCTCATACATCTTGCTCACCAGATGGTAGAGTTTTGTCAGGACTGGCTCTCCCAAGGATGTCAGTAGTTCTAATGGACTGTTGTCTACTCTGGGGGCCTTGTTTCGACTCAGGTCCTTCAGTGCTCTGTCAAACTCTTCACGCAGTATCATATCTCCCATTTCATCTTCATCTACATCCTCTACCATTTCCATAATATTGTCCTCAAGTATATCGCCCTTGTGTAGACCCCTATGTACTCCTTCCACCTTTCTGCCTTCCCTTCTTTGCTTAGAACTGGGTTGCCATCTGAGCTCTTGATATTCATACAAGTGGTTCTCTTTTCTCCAAAGGTCTCTTTAATTTTCCTGTAGTCAGTATCTATCTTCCCCCTAGTGAGATAAGCCTCTACATCCTTACATTTGTCCTCTAGCCATCCCTGTTTAGCCATTTTGCACTTCCTGTCAATCTCATTTCTGAGACGTTTGTATTCCTTTTTTCCTGCTTCATTTACCGCATTTTTATATTTTCTCCTTTCATCAATTAAATTCACTATATCTTCTGTTACCAAAGGATTTCTATTAGCCCTCGTCTTTTTACCTACTTGATCATCTGCTGCCTTCACTACTTCATCCCTCAAAGCTACCCATTCTTCTTCTTCTGTATTTCTTTCTCCCATTCTTGCCAATTGTTCTCTTATGCTCTCCCTGAAACTCTGTACAACCTCTGGTTTAGTCAGTTTGTCCAGGTCCCATCTCCTTAAATTCCCACCTTTTTGCAGTTTCTTCAGTTTTAATCTACAGTTCATAACCAATAGATTGTGGTCAGAATCCACATCTGCCCCTGGAAATGTCTTACAATTTAAAACCTGGTTCCTAAATCTCTGTTGTACCATTATATAATCTATCTGAAACCTGTCAGTATCTCCAGGCTTCTTCCATGTATACAATCTTCTTTAATGATTCTTGAACCAAGTGTTAACTATGATTAAGTTGTGCTCAGTGCAAGATTCTACCAGGTGGCTTCCTCTTTCATTTCTTACCCCCAATCCATATTCACTTACTACGTTTCCTTCTCTCCCTTTACCTACTGACGAATTCCAGTCACCCATGACTATTAAATTTTGGTCTCCCTTCACTATCTGAATAATTTCTTTTATTTCTTCAATTTCTTCGTCATATGCAGAGCTAGTAGGCATATAAACTTGTACTACTGTGGTAGGCATGGGCTTCATATCTATCTTGGCCACAATAATGCGTTCACTATGCTGTTTGTAGTAGCTTATCCGCATTCCTATTTTGCTATTCATTGTTGAACCTACTCCTGCATTACCCCTATTTGATTTTGTGTTTATAACCCTGTATTCACCTGACCAGACGTCTTGTTCCTCCTGCCACCAAACTTCACTAATTTCCACTATATCTAACGTTAACCTATCCATTTCCCTTTTTATTTTCTAACCTACCTGCCCGATTAAGGGATCTGACATTCCACGCTCTGATCCGTAGAACGCCAGTTTTCTTTCTCCTGATAACGACATCCTCTTGAGTAGTCCCCGCCCGGAGATCCGAATGGGGGACTATTTTACCTCCGGAATGTTTTACCCAAGAGGACGCCATCATCATTTAACCATACAGTAAAGCAGCATGCCCTCGGGAAAAATTATGGCCGTAGTTTCCCCTTGTTTTCAGCGGTTCGCATTACCAGCACAGCAAGGCCGTTTTGGTTAGTGTTACAAGGCCAGATTCATCAATCATCCAGACTGTTGCCCCTGCAACTACTGAAAAGGCTGCTGCCCCTCTTCAGGAACCACACGTTTGTCTGGCCTCTCAACAGATTCCCCTCCATTGTGGTTGCACCTACGGTACGGCTATCTGTATCGCTGAGGCACGCAAGCCTCCCCACCAACGGCAAGGTCCATGGTTTGTGGTGGGCCAGCAGCCTGTCGGCCACAGATGTTGATGTCAGTGGTGCACAATGTTGTGCTACAATGATGGCATGTGGAGTTTGCTGTACACAGGACGCGACTTACTGTCCATCTACTACTGAAAAAATATATATAATTCCATCTAATTTTACCAAAATCATAATAATGTAATAATGTCTGTATTTATATGTACTGCATTGTACAAAGTTTTACTGATTAAGGTGGGGGGGGGGGGGGGGGGAGGTGAATGGTAGTGACAGGCTGCGAGGCCCAGTGCTGACACTGTTAGCAGTTACAAAGAACTTTATTGACCTTGATTGATACAATGCATAGTGAAGCATGCATGTCTCTCTTTATTATTCCTTGCTGGGGCTGTTGTAAGGGCGGCGGCTTCTGCCTGGTACTGCTGCTGAGCTGGTACCTTGTGCTGCTGAGGCCAACAGTGTCAGTGGCAGTGGCAGTGGCAGTGGTGCGCAATGTTGTGCTGCAGTGGTGGCATGTGGAGTTTGCTGTACACGGGACTTGACTTACTGTCCATCTACTTACCATTCAAAAGAGAAAATTAAACTTTTTGTTCATTTACTTAGTTCAAATTTTTTTTAACAAATTGTGTGTAGATACAAGAAATATTTGTAGAAAAGACAGAGGAGGTCACAACAGAAAACAATACTAAATTTACTAGAGTTGACAAAAGGTCAATATTATTAAGAAACATAAGAGGGCACTGCAACATAGAACAGAATAAAATGAAAGAAGATTGGAGGTTAATGTTCTGTCTACAATGAGAGCAGTACAGACAGAGCACAAGCTTGGATTAGGTTAGGATGGGGAAGGAAACTGGCCATACTCTCTCAAAGAGACAACCATGGTATATGCCTTAGCTGATTAGAGAAATCATGGAAAATCAAAATCTGGATGGGCAGACAAGGATTTGACTTTCCTCCTCCTGAATGTGAGTCCAGTGTGCGAACTACTGCAGCACCTCGCTTGGTTAGAAAAGGATGGCTGTGGCAACAAGACATGGGCTTTAGGTGGTGGTGGTGGTGGTGGTGGTGGTGGTCGTGGTCGTCATGGTTTTGGTTGTGGTGTTGGTGACAGCAATGCAAGAAAAGTATTCATGACTGTCTTATTCTCAGAGCTTAGTCACTGGAGGTTAGAATATAGAATGGAAAACATAACTGCAAGCAGCCCACTCAGGCATAATGTAAATAATAGCAATACTGAAAATTAATTAATATCAAACAGGCACTGCATAGTTTTAAGGCATTCTAAAAATTCAGTGAACAAAATACTCTTGGAATAAATTTCATTGTGTATTTTCCCAAAGCAGCAGATACATAGGGACTGATACAAAAATTGAAATACTTCGTAAAATATTTCTTGGTACAGTGTTTTTACATTTCTGTAATTGTAAGTCTAACTTTGAGGCTACTTTACTTACAGTAACATTTGCTGGAAAGGATATATAACACTAACCATTCGTAATACTCTAAAATAAATGCACACAATGACACTAATAATTTAACATACCATCGTAATCACACTGCACACCATAAATAAACCTTTTGGCAATGATTAAATAAATAATGAAAGTAAGATAAACACAATTACATAAAATCAATGCTCACTTCGTTGTGAGTAGCTATTCAACCATTGTAGATATGAATATGTATATGATATAGTTGTAAAAAATTTATACCCTGAAGTGTAACAAAAAAATTACTAAGTTCATTATGCATTACATAACACTTGTTACTATTATGTAAGGTGAGATTATGTTGTCATTCCCTGCAACTGTAAACTGAATTGTGTTGGTTTAAAACCACAATGATATTGTATGGAATTTTTGTTACTGTAATAAATGATTATGTTGTGCAACAAGATAGTTAGTTTAACTAATTCTAAATAAGAACAACTAAACTGAAGAACAGTTATAAAAATGTGAAAGTTTTCATAGCACCACACTTTCACTGAAACTGATATAATGATACCACCACAAATCTATAAAAATTAATGTACAAAATATATAAGTTACAGTCAGTTCTGATGTATTTGAAGGTCTTCTTTTACTTTTGCATTATAAATAATTGTCCATTCAACATGTATATATTACAGTCTTGTAATTATTAAACATTTTAATTTAGGAAATCCTGAGCTTTAATATTGAAAGATCTTACAAAATTCTGTGATTCACTTCAAGTCATCATCTACTTCCATTACTTACTCTAATCCAAACGCAGTTCATTACACTCAAACCACATTACAAGTAAAATTGTCATCATCATTTACTTTACATAATTTTCAGAAAAATACATACAAAAACATATGTTTCCTTATGACTAGAAAAGTAATAATATACAAATCATACTACTAATGTTCATTAAAATAAAAGATTGGCCAGCATGTTTTGATGAAATAGTTGGTTCTAAAATAAAAATTCTTTCTCATACCAAAACAGTAACTTAAAACTTTTTAGAGAACTACTAAATGAAACGTGTTGTTAATTTCTTTCACTCTTAGACTTGTAACTACTGAGACAAGGATACACAGCAATCATTTTCACATCGGCAACAATAAAAATTTATAAGACTTGATTCTGATGTTGGACTCTACATGTGGCATTTGAAGGAGACATTAATTTTTAAAATAAAATTAACATTTTCTTTAAATTATACATAAAATATTTGGATTAAAGATAATAAATATTATAGAATTGGTGATAACATTTGCAAAAACAGAGGAGTGCTGGGTCTAGGGCACTTGAATTACAGAAATCTGTTGTAGAATCTGAAGAGGTGGAGGAGGAAAAACAAGAATGTGTAAGAAGATGATACAATACACACAAACAGTAGTAGTGGAATTTAACAAGTGTATAAGCTTCTCTATTGCATTTTACTTTTCTTAATGTTAATGCGGAATTATGAACAACTTATTTTGCTGCCGTCTCATTTTATTTTTCTGCAGCAAAAGAAGAAACTCCAGTTTGCGAAGACTCAAGTTTCAGAACTTTCGTTTAAGTGGTGGCACCAGCTCAGTAATTTCAGTAAGTTTAACATTTTTATCTATTATTCGCTAGTGTATGGATAACCACAGTCATTACAGTTTGTTTGGGTGAGAGCTGACGAAGGTCAGAGGTCAACACTGTTCAAATCAACTCCAGAGGATGAAGGTAAATCCACATCATCAGGGGGAATAAATTTTCCAATTGGCTGAATGGAAGCCTGAAAAAAAAAGCACTGAATAAATACAACACACAAAACACTAAATGGTAAAAAAGTAATTGTTGGATACATAAAACATATAAAATGTATGTAATGACGATGATGGAAATTCAAAGTTGGAACTAATATACGTAAGTGAAGATAGGCGATCATTCACTTGCAGATAAATGGTAGTGACAAAGGGACATTTGAAGGTCATATAAGCTCATTAGCTTTCGAGTTTCAGCTCTTCTAGTTTTAGTATAGTATAGTATAGTACACTACAATACAGCACAGTACACAAAACACACATACACACCACAAAATTCAAATACTGTCTTTCAAGACAACTGTGACTGCTGTAGTACACCGATGCGGGGAGGATGAAAAAAATTGTAACACCAGGAAGAAGTTGTGCATCATAATCAAAAGTTGCGAGATGTGTTCCTACATCTGAAAGATTATGTCCTTTCAGATTAGCATCAGTCACATAAGAGTGGTGCTAGTAGAATGTAAATCAGGGTTGCTATAAATACATGCTGTAGTCGTCATAAGCATTAGTTACCTTTGAGATTGTACATGATGAGTTGTAGTTAGTCAAGAATACCTTTAAGGTAACAAAGACATCATTATCAACACCTCATTGAGTTTGATTGAGATCGTGTAACAAGGCTACAACAAGCTGGATGTTTCTTCTACAATACTGGAGAAAGACTTAGCAGGAATGTAGCCACTGTACACAATTGCTGGCAGCAGTTGTAACAAGAATGTATAGTCGCCAGAAGACTGGCTCTTGCCGGCCACGTGGCACTACTGAGAGGGAAGACCTTCACATTCGGCATATGTCTCTGGTGCATTGGACTGCATCTACTGCAGCAATTTGAGCAGCATTAGGCACCACAGTGACACAATGAACTGTTACAAATTAGTTACTTCAAGGCAGCTTTAAGCTATACATCCTGTAGTGTGAATTCCACTGATCCCAAATGGCCACCTTATGCAACTTCAGTGGTGTCGAGTGAGAGCTCACTGGAGGTCCACGTGGAGGTCTGTTGTGTTTTCTGATGGAAGCTGGTTCTGCCCAGCGCCCAATGATCGCCATGTGTTGGTTAGGAGGAGGCCAAGTGAGGACCTGCAACCAATCTGTCTCCTTGCTAGACACCCTGGACCTACACCTGGAGTTACGATGTGGGGGTGTGACTTCGTATGACAGCAGCAGCACTCTCATGGTTATCCCACGTACCCTGACTGCAAATTTGTACATCAGTCTGGTGATTCAACCTTTGTGCTGCCATTCATGAACAGCATTCCAGGGGATAACACTCTCCCACATACTGCTGTTGTTACCCAACCTACTCTACATTGTGGCAACATGTTGCTTTGGCCTGCTTGATCACCAGATTTGTCTCCAATCAAGCACATATGGGACATCATCAGACAATAACTCCAGCACTAACGGTCCCTGTACTGACTGACCAAGTGCAACAGATATGGAACTCCATCCCACACACAGACATCTGACACCTGTACAACACAACGTATGCATGTTTGCATGCTTTCATTCACAATTTTGGCAATTACATTGGTTATTAATGTACTAGTATTTCAAATTTGTAATGGTTTATCAAGCATTTACATTAACCTGTGATCTTGCAATATTAATAAATGAAATATGTTACCTAGCCAAATGGATTCCTGAAATTTCATTACTCTACATTAATTATTTTTTGGCATTGAGAACTTTTTTCCATCAGTGTATGATTTACAGAGCACTTAGGCTATGGAGGGAAGTGAGGGTGCAGGGAAGAGAGGGTATGTGGCAGCTATTACCAAAGTATTTGGGTGTGGGGATGGAGGAGACAGGTGCCATTCATTGGCTGTTCTACAGGAAACAAAGAGTTTGCCAAACAGATTTTGTGAAACACTGTTTGTTGTTTTCATCCATAACAGGTAGATGTCTGCAGATAAAGGTACCCAGGTTGACGCCTTGTTTCCTGAGTTTCAGGAGGCATTGAATACAATTCCATACTGTTGCTTAGTGAACAAAGTAAGAGCTTATTAAATATTAGACCAGCCTTGTTACAGGATTCAAGACTTCCTAGCAGACAGAATACAACATGTAATTCTTAATGGAATGTAACTGGTAGAAGTAAATCAACTTCTTGGGGCAGCATAAAGGAGTGTTATGAAGCTGGCACTCTCCACAATTTATATAAACAATCCAATGGATAACATTGTAAGCTCCTTGAGGCTGTTCACTGATGATGCTGTTGTCAACAGGAAAGTTGCAATATGATAAGACTACAGCAAAATGCAGGTAGGATTTGCAGTTTTGACAATGGATGGAGGAACTGGCAACCAATACTCAACATAAATAAACATAAAATGTTGCACATGAATGGGCAGAAAGGTTCACAGTTTTAATTACACTTTTGCCAATGTCTCAGTAACAACCATACGATATGTAGTCCAGAACAATTAAAGCAGTACTTAGTTGTAGGAAAAACAGATGCAAGGCTGAGATTCACTGAAAGACTCTTAAAGAAATGTAATTTACTCACAAAACTTATTTACAAACATTCGTTTGACTGATAATTGTGTATTGCTTGCCCATGTTGAACACTTACCACGTAAGATTAAAAGAAGAGAGAATGAGATCCAAAGAAGAGCAGGACATTTTGTAATGGGTTAATTTAATACATGTGAGGTGATCATACATGGAGGTGATCATTAAACTCCAGTGGCAGACATCATAAGAGAAGCACTGTACATTATGGAGAGATTTATTGTTGAAATTCTGAGCGTATATATTCCAGAAAGAAGTATGCCACATATTGATTCTCCCACAAACACTATTTGATCAAAAGTACCTGGACATCTATTAGTGGACATTAATATAGGGTGTGTCCATCCTTCACTTCCATGACGACTTGAACTCCTCAGGATGCTTTCAATGAGGTGTCTGAATGTCTGTGGAGGAATGGCAGCCCATTGGTCATAGCAAAGTCCACAGTCTAGTTCACCTCAAAAGTGTTTCACTGTGTTCAGGTTTGGACTCGCAGGAAGGTCAGTCTATTTAATGGATGTTACTGTTTGTAAACCATTGCCTAACAGATGCTGTTTTCTGACAGCGTGCATTTTCTTGTGAGACCTATCTATCGTATTCCTTGCAGTTGTGACATGTCATATATTGGTCAGACAATCAGGACCGTGGAAGACCGGTGTACTGAACATAACCGTCACACACGCTTACAACAGCCGAGCAAATCCGCTGTTGCAGAACATTGCCTTGACACTGGTCATCCTATGGAATACAACAACACGGAGATTCTGGCTTGCACGTCAAGCTATTGGGATAGTGTTATTAAGGAAGCTGTTGAAATCAGACTATCAAGCAACCTTATTAACAAAGATGGTGGATTTTGTTTAAATGCTGCTTGGAATCTGGCTCTGTCTCTCATCAAAAAACAGAGGGACAGAATTAGTGCTACCTCACCTGTTGATTAATAGTAACCATCGATATTTCTGATGTTGGTTATCTTTGGTTGTGTTGACACTTGTTCTGTGTGTGATGTCTTCCTTGTTTCTCCTCTATGAACCGAGGTATTAAATCTGCTTGTACATTTTTCCTTCCTTGCATTTGTGCCTTGAGAATGGCAGGGTGCGCTCCTATCGAAATATCGGCAGTGTTCGACGACGTCATCCGGCAGCAAACCCATAAGTTATTTGTGCATTTTCTTGTTGAAACACTTATCTCTGAACTGTTCCTCTACTGTTATGCAGTTCATAATGCTGCAAAAATCTGCATTTAGCGTTTTATTAAATGCAATTAGGGGACCGCACCTTAAAAATGAAAACAACCTTCATACCTTAACACCACACCCTGTACTTCACTGTCGACACTACACGTGATGGTAGGTAATGTTCTCCAGGCATTCACAAACCCAAACCCTTCTGTTACATTGCCATGGGTATAGCATGCTTTTTAATTCCAAATCACTCATTTCTAGTAATCCACTGTCCAATGGAATCACTCTTTACATCATCTCAAGTATCACAACAGAAATGTGTGGCTTATGAGGAGCTGCTCCTTTATTGAACTCCATTCTTTTTAACTCCCTACACACGGTCATTATGCTAGCTGAGCTGCCGGTAGCTCTTTGGAACTCACGAGTGATTCCTTCCAATGATTTCATTCCATTTTTTACAACCAGCCTCTACAATGCTTGACGGCCCCTGTCCCAAAGTAAATGAGGTCTGCGTGGTCTTGATTTAGTGTGCTTGTGTTTTCGCACTTCCACTTTGCAATTGTATCACCAATAGTTTACTCAAACAGGGGAAAAATGTCCCTGATGGATTTGTTAGTCAGGTGACATCCAATGACTAGTCCATGTTTGAAGTTTTGCAGCTCTTGTGACTGGTGCATTCTGCTATTACTGCTTCTGTACTGGTAATACTCTGTGCCTCCTTTTAAACTAGTATGTCTGCTTCTCATGTCATCTAGTGGTCAATTCTGTTTTACATAACGATGTCCAGATACTTTTGAAAAGATAGTGTACATCTCATGAAATGATCACAATAAGTGAAAAAGAGAAATTAGAACTCATACAGAGGTTTGAGTTCATGGTTAGCTATAGTCTGGTGGTTAGCTACAGTTGGTGGCAGCCTTTCATGCATGTAGACAGTGGGTTAGTTGTCAGGCGCATACAGAACACTGCACAGTAGCTGTGATACAGATGGTAGATGACATGGCTACTGACTCATATGGACCAAACTCTGATCATATATGACATGCTTGTAATAGTAATGCAGTGAGAGATTGCAGATGGGTATGGGACTGGTTTTACATTTTTTTCCATCCACATGCGTAGGCAGCAGAATACCACTTTGGAGGGGGAAGAAAAGAACCTTAGGGCACAACGAGAAGCTGGTGAATCCCTGGCAGAGGATATAGTGAAGTTTATTAAACCGTAGGTGATTTTGAGTGATGAAAGGAGAAATGGTCTATGGAAACACGGGAGTTTAATTGAGGAAAGAGCCATTAGAAAGAGAATCCTTGACAGCGTGGCATAAAAACTAGCACACATACTTCACATGAACATTGCAGGTGATGGCAAAGTTCAGTAGAGATGTAAAGACAAGGTCACTAACATAACCACCACCACCCCCCCCCTCACACACACACACACACACACACACACACACACACACACACACACACACACACACATATCACCCACTTTATACCCATGATTACCTGTGGACACGTTTGTTGTTGGCAGGCAGCTTCCTATTATGATATTTACAAGTAGACAGTCTTCTACAATGATTTAACTGTTTTCATTTTTTTAGTCTTGCTGAAACAATGATTCTGGCACTTTAAGACAAATAAAACGATATAAGAGACATAGGCATTTCAAAGTCAGAAAAAATTGAAATGTCAGGTGCTGATAACAAAAAGTGATGATTAACAAATTACATTTCAGAGCACAACTAAAGAAGTTCTACAACAGTTATGGCACATTTCTGTAACTTTGCAAAAGATTGCAATGCATTCTGTCAGAAGAAATAAAGATATTAGAGATGGAGAAACGAACAAAACAGCTCTGAATAGGAATGTGCAAGAACCTGTCAGCGAAGTTTCATTGTTGAATGTGGCCCTGAAACAGCACAGAAGCTATTTAACTGCACGAGACCATCTGTAGCTCTTGGCGAAGAAAGTGTATGGAGTTGGGCAGCAACATCACCTTTTTTCAATTTGCCCCTGTCATTGATTCTACATCTCTGATGCAGTTGGCAGAAGGTAAAACACTGAGATAACCTGGTACAGTTATAACTATTTTATTAGTCTTGTTAACTTATACCACAATGTTGCCTCATACTAGTTGCTGGTAGAAAGAACATGGCAGTTGTTCCCTTTCTAACACACTCGTTGTCACAGTTCTGTGTAAGTTTTCTTTTTCTTTCGAAAGCTAAAAATCAAATTGAAAAGTCGATGAGATGCCAAACTAGTGGAAATTTACACTGAAGCACCAAAGTAACTGGTATAGGCACACATACTCCAACACAAAGATATGCAAACAGGCAGAATACACTGCTGCAGTAGGCAATGCCTATATAAGACAACAAGTGTCTGGCCCAGTTGTTAAATTGGTTACTGCTCCAACAGTGGCAGGTTATGAAGAGCTAAGTGAGTTTGAATGTGGTGTTATAGTCAGCGTATGAGCGATGGGACACAGCATCTCCTAGGTAGCAAAGAAGGGGGGATTTTCCCGTAAAAACATTTCATGAGCGCACCATGAATATCAGGAATCCAGTAAAACATCAAATCTCTGATATCACTGCAGCCGGAAAAAGATCCTGCAAGAACGGGACCAACGACAACTGAAGAGAATGACTCAACATCACAGAAATGCAACACTTCTGCAAACTGCTGCAGATTTCAATGCTGGGCCATCAGCAAGTGTCAGTGCGTGAACAATTCAATGAAACATCATTGATATGGGCTTTCAGAGCTAAAGGTCCACTTTTGTACCCTTGACGACTGCACAACACAAAGTTTTATACCTTGCCTGGGCTCATCAACACCAACATTGGACTGTTGATGACTGGAAATATGTTGCCTGCTCGGACGAGTCTCGTTTCAAATTATATCGAGTGGATGGATGTGTATGGGTCCATGCACCCTGCATGTCAGCAGGGGACTGTTCAATCTGGTGGAGGCTCTGTATTGGTGTGGGGCATGTGCAATGGGAGTGATATGAGACCCCTGATATGTCTAGATAAGACTCTGACAGGTGGCATATACGTAAACATCCTCCCTGATCTCCTGCATCCATTCATGTCTATTGTGCATTCCAACAGACTTGGGCAATTCCAATAGGACAATGCAACACCCTGCATGTCCAGAATTGCTATAGAGTGACTTCAGGGGCACTACTGAGTTTAAACACTTTCGCTAGCCATCTCACTCCCCAGACATGAACATTATTGAGCATATGTAGGATGCCCTGCAATGTGCTGTTCAGAAGAGATCTCCGCCCCCTTGTACTCTTATGGATTTATGGACAGCCCTGTAGCATTCATGGTATCAGTTCCCTCCAGCACAACTTCACACATTCAGATTAGTGAAGAGGATTTCTTTATCTTTTTGGCCATTGACTTGCTTATTATATGTTTCAGATATTCCCTTCTAGTTTCACTGTCAATTTCCCTTGTTAGCAGGCTTTTTTGTTTCAAACACAACCCATCAGTTCGTTTTGATTACAGCAAAGTGGGCTATTATTCACCCCAACCATATTAGGCCAGTGCTTCAGGCACACTCTTGCACCAGACATGATGTAATGAGAATTTCTTTCAATTTAGTTGGGTTTATTTTATTGGTCCAGTTTTAGGCCCAATGCACACAAAAATGGCATGCCACAGACATTGGTGAGAATGCAAGACTGTTTCAAGTCACTCTTTTGTTAACGAATGGTACAAGACATGCAGAGGTGGTATGGCAGTGACACATCCCTTTGCTGTTTGCATCACATCAATTTGGAACCACAAATGGCCCTCCAAAGTGATGCAAAGTGAAGATGCCCAGGTGATCCACTGCTGTTTCCATTCTTAGTCAAATGTGGTGCCATAAAGTTTGACAGATAATGAGACTGAAATTAATGATAAGAACCACTTGAGAGAATTTGTAAATGTCAGACCTAGCTGAAGCATGCAATAGATTTATCTGATAAATCAGTTCTTATCAGAAACATTTTACTTCAGCACTTGTCATAAGTGAAGCACCTAAACCATCATCTGTAACAGTGTTGCAAATAAAATTTTATTCATATGAGTGTGTAGTGAAAGCAACAGCTATTCTGAAAGGAAATTGGGAACATTATAGGAAGTAAGTGAAGATTTTTTTCTTTAGTACATGTTGAAGATGGTTTTTGTGGTCATAAATAACATCTACATCTGCATTACTACTCTGCAATTCACAAGTGTCTTCACACTATTTCTCTAATGTTCCACTCTAAAAATATGGGGGGAACAATGAACACACAAATCTTTTCGTATGAGCTCTGATTCCTCTTATTTTATTATGATGATAATTTCTCCCTATGTAAGTTGGTGTCAATAAAATATTTTCACATTATGAAAAGAAAGTTGGTGATTGAAATTTCATAAAAAGATCTCTTCGTAATGAAAACTTCTTTTGTTTCAATGATTACTGCCCTAACTCTTTTATAATATCTGTAACACTCTCCCTCCTGTTTCATGGTATACAATACATGCTACACCTCTTTGCACTTTTTTGATGTCATCTGTCTATCCTATTTAGTAAGGATCCCATGCTGCACGGCAATACTCTAGCAGATGAAAGACAAGCATAGTATAGCCAGCCTCTTTAGTAGACCTGTTACATCTTTTGAGTGTTGTGACAATGAAACATAGTCTTTGATTCACCAACTCCACAACATTTACTGTATGATGATTACAATTTAATTTAACTTGTTCATAGCTGCAATTCCAAAATCCTGTTGTAAACTGACTACATGGAAGGTGTCAGCTCTGCTAAGAGCAAGCTAATGAGGAGATAGTGAATTAAATGGGGCGGGGGGGGGGGGGGGGGGGGGGTGGCACAGCCTGGCTAAAAAGAGGGACTGACTAATTGATAGGATACAAACAGAGGCTTTAAAGAATTGGCAATTTGGTAATGAAGGGGAGTGTGGGGAGTAAATGTTGTAGAGAGAGCCTGAGGCTTGAATTCAGTAAGCAGTTCTCTTGGTCAAGAAAAACACATACTATTTCAATGAGATGCAAAATACCTTTATTTTTAGCCTGTCGTGTTCATTCTTGAACACTTCTAAGTGTTTCTCAGATTCCCTTATTCATTTAATCTCCTTATTCAGACAATCGCCTCTTGATGTTTTCAGGTAACAAAATGTTAGCTCATCATTTATTCTGGCTAATCTTCATTGTGTTTGGTAGCAGCTATAAACTTCTCAAAAACCTCTCCTGATGCACTACAGGATCATTAATTTGCAGTTTGAATGGCAGTTACATTTTGTAAAGAGCGTATTGCAATCAGTTTCACATCTAAAGTTGGTTGACTCACCACACTGATCATCAGTAACTTCACACCAGACATTTACAGATACGTATCTAATTCACAAACCATAGTGAAGAGCATGGTAGATGTACTTTCCATAGTACCACTTATTAGCATTACTTCCCACTCCAATCATATAGGAGCGTGGGAAGAACAATTGCTTAAATACCTCTGTGCACATTGTAATTAGTCTAATCTTGTGTTTGCAGTGTCTGCAGGGGCAATACCTAGGAGGCTGTAGCATGTTTCTAGGCTCCTCAATAAATCTCATTCTTCAAATTTTGTAAGTAGGCATTTGTGGGGTAGTTGACATTTATCTTCAAGCATCTCCCAGACCACGTCTTTCAGCATCACCTTTAGCTCTCCCATGGGGCTAACAGACTAGTTGCCATTTGTGCTACCCTTTTTTGTATACTTTCAATACCTGCTATTATACCTACTTGGTACAGATCCCATACACTTGAGAAATGTTCTAAGAAAGGTTGCACAAGTGTACTGTAAACACTCTCCTTTGTAAACTGATTACATTTTCACAGTATCCTACCAATGAACTATCTGCCACTTGCCTTAACACATGACAGCCTATATGATCATATTGTTTCATACCCATACAAACTGTTATACTCACATGTCAGTAAGAGTTGACTGATTTCAACTGTAACTCATTAATATTGTAGTCACAGGGCATAACATTTATTTCATCTGTGATGTGCACAATTTTAAATTTATGAACATTTTAAGTGAGTTGTTTTGCACCGCTCTGAAACACTGTGAAACTTTTTCCAGACAGTACAAGGTCTGTTCGAAAATTTCCAGAACCTTGTCCACAAAATTTCTCCACACTTACCGTTTACTCATTTTACATGGTCTCCTTCAAAATATTCTCCTCCACAACTGATACACTGCTCACAATGCAATTTCCACTTCCAGGAGCAGTCTTGTAATGCCTCTTGCTGGATCGTGTGAAGTGCAGTCAGCGCATTTTCTTTTATCTTGTCTATTGTTGAAATTCTTTGTCCTTTCAATGCTCAACATCATAAGCATAGACTGACATCTCGTCACCAGTTATGATTCTCTTAAGGAACATCTCGTTCTCATCTGTGCACTCCAAAAGCTCTTAACAGATGGTGAGGCAGTGGTCTTTCTGGTCTTGACTCATGACCCATGCAGCCAACCTGGCGGCAATACAATGCATTCCAAGATGCTGTGTCTGGATTTCATGACACAATCCAATTGGAATATTACTTTCCTCTGCAATTTCTCAGTCAGTCAGTCTTCCAATGGCATGCACAATTTTGCTGACATTCTTGACATGAGCGTCGTCAGTAGGTGTCGAAGACCATCCTGAATGAGGGTCATCTTTAACCTCCATCCAGTCATTTTTAACTTTGTGAACCATTCTTGCCACTGATTACAGCTTAAGCACTCATCACCATAGGTTTCCTGCACATTTGGTGTGTTTCTGTAAAGGTTTTCTTGAATTTCGCACAAAATTTAATGCAATCACATTGCTCCTCTAACTCTGTCATCTCAAAATTCACACAGTGTTATTCTCTGTGCAACACAATGTTATACTCAACACAGCACTGAACAATAACTAACAGACACAGAACACTGAAACTTACAGCAGTTAAACATTAACTGCCTGACAAAAAAGTGCTGCCAGAAGGTGAAGAGGAAATGAAATGAAACATCATGAACTGAGAACCTATGAGAGATTACTTCAGTGATTACTAAACTGAATCAAATTTGCAAAGGACTTGGCAGTATGAGCCTGCTTATCAGTATGATGCTGTATTCCTTCTGGCTTGTACATGTGCAGCGATTTAGTTGGAAGAAATGTCAAAGTCGTTGTATCCCCTCCTGAGACAAGCACGCCCACAACTGTTGTAACTGGTCCTTGATTTCTTGGGTAGTGCCCCCGGGAACAAAACTGACATCCAAGCTGGTCATACACATGTTCCGTGGGGAATATGTCAGGTGATCTTGATGGTCATAGGGGTATGTCAACATCACAGACAGCTCATTGGAGACGTGTGTCCACGTGAAGACGATCACTGTCCTATTGCATGAGAGGTAACATATGTGGAAGAAGGATGTCTGCGACATTCTATTGTGCCATCATAGATCACTATCAGATGTGCTCAAATAATACCAGACAACTATTCACATTTTGACACCACGAGTAACACTGCTGTGCTCTCCAAAATGATGGAAGAATGGGATCTCCCCAGAGGTCACTGCCATAATTACCAACAATGGTCATCTGAGGTAGTGCATAACCACGGTTCATCATTGATCACAATACATTGCCATTCATCAGCAGTTTATGCTTCCTGGTCATAGAATCACTCCAAATGCAGCCATTTGTGTAATGGTGTTAACGGGGGCCTATACGTGGGATGGTAATTCCCTAATCTGGTTAACAGGGACTAGCAGATGCTCTGACAAAACGTGTGGAGTAACACAGTATGTTACAGGGAGTTATCACATGCTTAGTGCACAATATGGCGGCAGAGATGTGGTTGACCGTAACCTTGACCACTCATTCCCATGCAGTCCAACATCCGGCCAGTGTCGTATCTGAATGCTTCACAAATCTCGATATTGCATGATTCAGCCTGCCAGCCAAACTGAGACCCATATAAAGGCCTCTTTCAAACTGTTAGGTGCTGATAATGCTCTCTCATATGAGTATGTGGCATTTCCATGTCCTTCAATGTGATCATTCAACATATAACATTGTTCATGCCTCTTATATACTCTAACAGGCCTGGTAACAACATTAACCATGAACAACCCTAATGCACTCTGGTGGTTGTTCTGTAATAGAGGATATCAACTCTAATAATATATTTACGTACAGGCTGATGGTGCATATATGCACAAAATTATGTTGACACCCGAT
The DNA here is from genome assembly GCF_021461395.2 of Schistocerca americana. Lineage (NCBI taxonomy): Eukaryota > Metazoa > Arthropoda > Insecta > Orthoptera > Acrididae > Schistocerca > Schistocerca americana. Next base: position 124,515,131 of record NC_060126.1, read on the forward strand.
GATGTCTTCTGGGTGCTTCACTTCTTTTGTCAAACTTTAACATTTTCTACCAGATCATTACTATACAATATGATCAGCAAGAGACCTAATACATTTCCATGGGACACACCGGCAGATACCTCTGCTGATGACACTCTATCCGAGATAATATACTGCAACCTCCCTACCAAGAAACCCTCAACCCATTCACAGATTTCATTTGACATTTCATATGACTCTACTTTCATTAATAAGTGTCTGTGTTATACTGAATGAAACACTTTTTCGAAATCAACAAATTCTAGGAAAAGCAATTTGTTTGAGAGATCTACAGCATCCTAAGGTTAAAAGAGGGGCTACCTCATCTGTGAATTCGGTACAGAATCTGGATCTGAAACTTTGTTCAATTGTGTAATTTAAACCATTTCTCAATACCATTGACATTAATATCTACACCATTCATTGCTGCAACAATGCAAAAATTAAATAGGGGCAGTACCTTGGTTTCCTTTCTAAAGGAACATTTGAAAACAGATTTCAGTATTTCTGCTTTTGCTTTAATACCCTAAATTTCGGTTTCTGAGGCATCTGTGAGTATCTTGACACTAACTCTAATGCCACTTACAGTCTTACCATATGACCAGCATTTCTATGAGTACTGTGAGAGATATTTCAACAAGAAACTGTTATGGTAGTTGTTGAAGGCTTCACACATTGTCCCTTCGACAAACTTGTTCCATTTAAAACTTCTCTATGTACAGCATTATGCTTCGTTCAGCAGCCACTATTTCTTTAAAGTTCCTTTTCAGAACATGAATACCATGGTAGATCCCTATCAGCATGAATTGCTCTGTCACATACATTTGTATCCAGCATTTGGTCAACTAATCTTTTAAACTTCAGTCACTGCTCCTCTACACATTCTTCTGTCCAGAGCTAAATACATGAAGTGCCTTCTTGATATGTGCTACTACTGTCTCTCTATCTAGTTTACTCAACATGAAAAACTTTCTAATTGCTTTAGTTGCCGTTTGTACTTTGGTAATCATTGTAGGTTCAACCATCTCCATTTCACTGATACTATTTTCAATGTGGACTTCCTCAAAGAGTATTGTTTGGCACAGTAGCTTGTCACAACCACCACTTACAAAACTAATTAACTGCTGAATGATAAAGCCTCCTCCATGATGACAATAGAACACTAGTAAACTGAGAATTCATTTTAAGTTTTTGGTTACATCTGGGGGCTAGTGTTGGTTGACCGAAAGATCCAATCATACACTTATGACCATCCTTCATGATGAGTTTTGCCCTAACAGTCCCAAACACAGCTTCAATTTCTATATCGGTGAATCTGAGTTTCTTGTCAACTGTGACAAATACACCACTTCAATTCCCCCAATTATCCTATCCTTTTGACATACACTTAGATTTACCCTAAAAATCTAACTGTGACCAATTTCGAGTTTTGACCACATTTGTGTTTCCAGTATGATGTGAGCTATGTCACTTTTTAGGAGTGTTTCAAACTATGGCACTTTTATGTGCATACTCCAGCAGTTGATTGCTAGGATTTTAATAGTCTCGTCTATGGAAAAGAGGGCAGGACATTTCTTTGGATCTTAACTACTATTTTGGGTTACTTGTAATGACCATTATCTGGACTGCATGGGTAGTCACTTAATGTAAAACAGTAAATTAAAAATTAAAAATATAAAACAAAATAAAACTTGTGAGCATTCCACACACAAGGCTGAGCAGCAGCCTCTGATGTGAATGGTACCCTTTTTGGGCACACTACAGGCCTCGACCCTAGAGCACAAATCAAGAAGTCACACACGAGTTTGGCATAGAACTTTTGGAGTATCTGGTCCAGGCCTTCAACTCTATTCAGAACCAGGAGCCATAATCAGTTCCAGGAACAACTCTGCAGATTGTGAGCTTCGGTGAAATTCCACAAGCAAGCTGGTCTTTCTCAGCCTTCTTTGTCAGTAACTGAAATGACCCATGTATAACCTCAGAGCCTACAAAACAGGTATCTGTTCCAGCATGTACCACAAACTGCAGGTGGTTGCGCTCTGTTTTCTCAATAGCAGGTGGAACAGCCTCATCAAAATGTTCAATGAGGCCTCCCCGAATACACACTAAGTGGTGATCCTTCCCATCCCTTGCTGGCATTTCTCTTAGGAGCATCATTATTCATTATAGATTCAACCTGCCAGCTAATGATTAACACATCTTTCCTGTTTCGAGTTTGCCTCCTTTAGACACAGGGCACAGCAGTCTTTTCAATAGTTAAAGTGTGTCTCACTGGCTCAGTTTCAGTGGGAGAAGTGTCTTGAGCTTATTAGTTAGGGAGTATGATGGGTGTAGCACCCTCCCAGGCCCCTGCCTCTCCTGCCTAAACCCTATTATGATGAAAAAAGATCCTGGGACAGAACTTACTGGTTCCCTGAAGCTACATGTAAATGTTTGTCTTGAACTTCCCCACCCCCACCTATGAAGTTAGGATCACTAACAAACTTGAAAATAACAGAAATTTATGACAAATGAAGACATTATGCACTGCTGCTGTAAGGAGAAATTAAATGTAACATTTAACAGAATATGACAGGTATAGTATGTGTAACAGACAGCATAGTGCCACTGCAGATCCTGCTTCATAGGATTTAGTAAGAATGGGACTGCCACATGAAGGGCTGCAGAAGCTGCACAATTTCCTCTTTGAGATGGTAATAAGTTCATATTCACTGCTGGTGAAAATACAGCCTTTTGATATTGTCTAACAGCCTTTCTGTAAGAGGTGGCTGGCCTATCAAAATTTCAACCTCCCCTGCATACAGAGCACAATGCTTTAGACTGACTAGGTTCTAACAACCAAGTGTCCACCATGATAAGGACTCCACTGCTACCACACCAATGGCTTTCCAGGAAGGCTGGTGAGCTGGACACTCTCCTCCCTTGGGGTGAAAAACTTTCCCTAAAGCAAGATGAACTGCTTGTTGTCAATTATATTGAAGGTCAGATCTCAGCTAAAATGATGGATGAAGGCTGCAGTGACTAGGAATCTTTCAATTGTCTTGTATCTGCTTGCCAGTGAACATAGCTCCTAGGTCATGAAGGAAGTTGTTTTTATGTGCAGCAATCTCATCCTAAAAGAGTTACAAATAGCTGTGGTCCAACAACATGCTGACTGTCTTCCAAAAGTCTTACCACAATCAAAAAGTTGTGATGAGGCAGGATTGTGATATCTGGCACATATGCGGTAAGAGTATATTTGATCATCTTGCTTTGTATTTTGGCTGCAGAACAATTCAGTTGCTGCATCTACAACCAAGCAGCCCTATTTAGGGTACACTCTGCTCATCTCATATGGGGAAGGAGGCAGAACAAGAGCCCTTAACTTAGTCAGCTACTTTTTACTACCAAATGGATGGCTGTCAAACAAATGAATATTTTGTAACATAGAATATAAGAACACTCACTGATGACCTCGTAAATGAGAGACCCAAAGGAGAATAGCTATTTCAGGTAGAAAGTTAAAAAGATATAACACTGACATAGCAGCACTCCAGGAAACCAGACTTTACGAAGGGGATCAGCTGGATGAACTAGGCACAGATTACAGCTTCTCCTTGAAGGGAAAGCTACCAATGAGCACCAAATACACAGAATAGGCTTTGTTATCGAGAACAAACTTTTCAGGAACCTGTTGTAGCTTCCAACTGGGTGTAATGAACATCTCATGAAATTAAGACTTTGACTGAAATGGAACCAGCATGCCACAACTATCAGCACATATGCCCCACTCTAGATACTAAATATGATATCAATGAAACATTCTATTCAGATCTGAATGACATCCCATCAAACATCAATTGCCAGGACAATATAATCTTACTTGGCCATTTTAAAGGTAGAGTAGGTAATGATTACAAAGCTTGACTGGCAAGAACGGAAATGGCAATGGCATTAGACTCCTTTCAAAATGTACTGAACATGGGTTAAGAATTACCTCTACCATCCTTCATCAAAAGAATCACTTGAAGACACCACGCCAGTATCCTTCATCAAAGCAGTGACATATCACTGACTACGCGATTGTCCTTAAGATACATCAACACAATGTTCCCGTCATTAAAGTGAAGGTAGGAGCCAATGACTGTTGAAAAGATCATGACATAATAGATTAACATGCACATGTTGCTATTCCACAAGTGGAGAAAACAAAAGAAGAGCTGTTGACACACATTTGATACCAAGACGCTGGGTAACTCAGAATATGCATCACAATATCGGAGGCAGCTTCAACAGACAGTCTCGAAGGAATGTCGCTAGGAGACCTTCAAGACAGCTATTCTGGCTGTCTGTGAAGAAATATTGTGGTATAAAACTGGGAAACATCAGGACTCATTTGTTGAAAATAATGATGAAATTGAGGCGGTGATTTCAAAAGAAAGGATAGCCTTGCAAGTATGGCAAAAATATGTGAAGACACTTGTGAAAAAGGAATCATTTTGTCTTGCCAAAGCAAACATACAAAGAACTACCCATGAACTCAAGAAGTCATGGTGGATAGCAAAAGCTTAAGAGTTGCAGTATCTTCCAGAAAAAAATATGTGACAGTTCTCCCAAGCTACAAAAACAATTTATGATCTCACCACCTTTGGAAGAAATCCACTTTGGTCCAGTGATAAGCTAGAATATATTTATAAAAGCTCAATGCTCCATCATGAACAAGTGGAAAGAAAGTTTTTAAGACCCGAATCAGGGATCAGTTATTGGTGAACAGATGTACAACATAATACACTATCCAGTCACATTAATGTGGACACCTGCTGAAAGTCTGAATACCACCTTTTGTGGAGCAGACCCCTGTGAGATGTGCAAGAAGAGAGTCAATGAGGTTCTGGAAGGTACCAACTGCGATGTGGAGGCATGCCAAATCCAGTACTGTGGCCAGCTGCAGTAGGTTTCTTGGTTGAGGATCCAAGGCAAGAACAGCCAATCAAGGCGGTCCCACAGGTTCTCTATTGTGTTTAAATTGGGGGAGTTTGGTGGTCAGGGGATTAACGTAAACTCATTCTAGTGCTCTTCATACCACGCACATACACTGCGAGCTGTGAGACACGTTGCAGAGTGCTGCTGGTAGATGCCATCATGCCAAGGCAAAACAAACTGTATGTAGGGGTGGACATGACTCCACGGATAAATGCATACTTGTATTGTTCCACTGTGCCTACCAGAATGATGAGATCACCCAAGGAATGCCCTATGGCCTGGAACCTTCTGATGATTACTACATGGTGTTTGCTTTTAGATGTTTCACACCATACACACCAATGGCCATCTGTTCGATGAGCATAAATGGTGAATCATATGAAAAGACCACCTGTTGCCGTTCAGTGGTCACCCAGCTGTGATACTGGCATGTAAATTCCAGCCTTCATCACCGATGAACAGCAGTCAGCATGGGTGCGTGAGCCAGGCAACTGCTACAGAGGCCCATATCGAGCAATGTCTGCTGAATGGTTATTGAGGAGATGCTGTTGGCTGCCTCTTGGTTCGTCTAAGCAGTCAGTTGCTCAATAGTAGCATGCCTATTCACCCATATACTTCTCTGCAGCCGTTGTTCACCCCTGTCACCTATGGCCCAGGGTGCACCACAGTTGCCTTGGCAAAGGTTTTGGATAGTGCCATTTTGCCATCCATGGTATACTCCCTTCTGGATGCTAAATAAATCACGGCTACTTCCACATTATGACAATAACTGCACTATTTTCCACGTCCCACAACACTTTTTTTTTTTTTTACTTCTAGTGCTGCTACATGCCATCTATGAATATTTATTGTATGCTGATGTCTAACACAGGTAATGGTCAGATTAATGTGACTGGACTGTAAAGCTCCCTACCAACATGAGATGAAGTTAAGTATGCTTTCAATCAAGCAAAACAACACAAGGGAATAGAAATTGATGATCCAAGCAGAAGCTCTCAAAAGAAAGAGGTGAATAGCTCATGAGACACATATTGACTGTTAAAATTTGGAACTGAAGAAAGTCTGGTAGCTTCCATATTTAAGAAAGGAGATCAGACAAACTTCAATAAATATCTGCAAATATCATAGCTATCTAGCTTGAGAAAACTTATTGCTCAAATTCTCACAAAATGTACTATGCCCTTAGTTGAGGAATTACTACCACTGAGCCAGTGTGACTACAAGCCTTCTATGGAACTAGAGATATGACTGGTGTGTGTGTGTGTGTGTGTGTGTGTGTGTGTGTGTGTGGGGCAGGGGGGGGCGGGGGGGATGGTGATGTTTAGAGTACAAATTAATTTGCAATATGATGTAAAATGACTATTTCCATATCATGATCCATGGAACGTGAAAGAAAGTAAGTAAGTAACTAACTGATTGGTTGTATCAGCATAATAATGCATCCTGTCATAAAGCAGCAACTGTGTTGCAATAATTTGTGGACAATAACATTTCTGAAATGGACTGGCCTGCTGAAAGTCTGGATTTGAAGCCAGCGAAAGACTTTTGGGATGACTTAGAATGTCAACTTCACTCCAGACCCCAGTATCAAATTTACTCTCATTTTTAGTTGTAACTCATGTGGAAGACTGAGCTACCATTTCTCCAGAGACAGTCAGACACCTCATTGAAAGTGTTCTCAGAAGAGTTCAAGTCACCACAAACGCTAAGGGTGGACACATCCCATAATGTCTACCAACATGATCAGTTAGTATAGCTGCAGAAGTTCAGTACAGAATTAACCATGCTGGTGAATCCATTGCCAAATAATATCACAACTATTTGACAATCACAATATCAATGTTGCAAAAAAGACCTTCATGTACAATTCAACTGCTGTTGGCAACCCTCTCTACGGATCTGAATCCTAAACATAACACAGAAAGCATCTTTAAAAGCAATAGTTCATCAGTGCTCCTGAGGAGGGTTCTGCATATAACATGGCAAGACACATGCCAAATGTCAGCATCATTGAAGACAACTGGTATAGAAATTATGGTTTTAAGAAACCAGTTACAATAGTCAGGGAATGTAATCCACATGTCCAATAATCGCATTCCCAAACAGGTGTTTTACAATGAGTTAACTGTGAGCAAATGCTGTATGGGAGGTCAGAGGAAAGGATTTATGGATGTCACATTAATGTTAACAACTAGGAGACCTTGTCTATGACTACTCATCCTGGAAATCACTAGTCCATTGTCAGATACTTCTTTTTGAAGAAAGCAGCTGATGAAGAGTAAGTGATATAAAGCCGTGTGGAAAAGAAAAGCAGCTGGTGTGACAAAATGGAAGGATGAAACTGCTCCACCTGAGACCATCTGACATCACTATGGCAAACTGTGTACCTGTCATGCTGGACTGTACAGTCACCTCCAATTGCACAGATGATTGGAAGACAACCCTATTCAACTACAAGGATGTGCTATGATGAATCAATCTGTGCATCTCATGTTGACATTTTAAACTGATAGTTAATGCAATGGGAAATACTGACAGAATATGATCAACAGTAGGAGGAAAGAAGACCCTATATTCATGTAGGATATGTTCACCAGGAGACAAGCATAAGAAAAAAGGTGTTAATTACTATACCAAACTACTGAGCTCCTATCCTTTTAAGAATGAAAATCCAGTAGATGAATTGCCACAATTGACTTACAAGTTGAGTGGCAGTCTCTCTTTGTTATTTCCAACTGATACTATAAATTTCAATAAATTTAGCTGATCTGAAGAACAGATAAGAGTGTTGTTTTGGTTTATTTTGTGGAGAAAATTCTCAAACTATTACAACCTCAGCTATTTGAAATACAAATTCCACTATGTTCACCAAAGTGCAGTCGAACAGAAGACAGAAATAACTGGTAGTAACAAAAGAAATGTAAGGATAAGAGTTTGTAGCCACAGAGCATGAAACATATTAGGATCTGTCTTACTCAAACACAGAGAGACAGAAAAGAAGATAAGTCTTTCACATTCGGGCAGTAAAATGTTCCTTCTCTGTCAGTTATTAGAAAGAAAGATAAACCTTTGGTACAGGCAACAGCAGTTCCATAAAGGAGAAAGAAGATTTGAATTTGGCAGAGGAAAGAAGTAGGAAACCAACCGTGGAATTGACCACAGACTACCATAATTCAGACATTTCAATCAAATACTGAAGAAAAGTTTATAAGGAACTCTCAAAAATATTAACAATAATGAAATGGAATGAGTCAAAAAAGTATGTCAGTGGCTCTGCAGAAAGTCAACAGGGAGAAGATTGGATTTATTGAGGAATTACAAGAACTAAGAGGACAGAAAAGAAAATAATAAACAGGGCCAGTTTATTACCTTCATAGCCTTTAGTTTTCTCATTTCAGTCTTTAATTTGTTCAGTATTGCAAAATTTGGAGAATTAATTGCAGCTTTACTTTGCAGCAATGTAATCTCCTGTTCTTCCTGTTTTTTCTCCTTCATGCTTTTCACGGAACGACTGCCATAGAGTCGTAATAGAGACCCCCAGCTTGTAATATGAGGATGTAGAGCCTGTAGAAAAAGAAGCATGGTTTAGATCAATGCATGTAACACAACATTTGCATTTCAGTAAAATGCCTTACATTTATTAGAATCACTAGCTGTACCCAACCATGATGTTGCTGTGGCTCAGTCTGGTTAAACGGAAAAGAAAGCACACATTTCTAATGAGTATGAGAATTGACTATAAATGATAAAATCCTTCTCCTTCTTTGTCCTCCCCCCCCCCCCCCCCTGTCCATCTCCTCCTCTCCTCCCCCCCCCCCCCTCTCTCCCTCTATCTCCCCATCTCCTTTGTGCTGTCTACGTACATTTCCTCCAAACCCTCTGTCTTAAAATTTGAAGTAAATTGGTCAAGAACTTTTTGAGATTTTTGCTAACAGTGTTTCACTATTATAAATTGGTCAAGAACTTTTTGAGATATTTTGGTAACAGTGTTTCCACCTAATATATTACACATATTTACATATATTAAAAATATATAGCCTATGTCTCTGTTTCTTTTCATTAGATTATCATGTAAAATTTTAAGTACATACATAAAGACCATTTCAAGGTTTTTGGCAATAATGTCCCCCTTTCATATATTACATATTTATTTATATACTGTATGTATTAATGAAATAGGTACATAAAACATGCACATATTCAAATGCAACAATGTGTAAAAATTTGAAAGCAATCGGTGAGGAACTTAAGATTTTGAATAGATTTTTAGTAACAATGTTTCCCCTTTATATATGACATACTATCCTGTGTATATAAAGAAATGTGCATATTTGAAAGCTACACTGTTTCAAAAGTTCAAACCAATCAACGAAGAACTTAGAGAGATTAAACATTCTGAGCACATGAACATTTACGTTTTTATTTGTACAGACTGGCAAATAAAGACTATAAGAAATGTAGAACATTACTGTGCCCTGATTTTGTTCTTTGTTAGACATATTTTATGATAAATTGTTGGCAAACATTTGACAGTAATATGATATACATTAAAATTTCAAGCAATTGCAGTAGAATAACAGAATCATATTTCTGAGCAAAATCTCTCACTTTAGTATGTAATATGAACATGGAACAGATAAAAATAAATGAAACTGATAAAGTGAAAATTATATTTACAGAAAAACAAGCATTAGCATCTTCCCAGAGTTGTTCTTGAATCATCAAACACACTTCTGCCCAGACTTCAAAGTGAAGGACTAAGCTGTAAAAGTTTCAATAAATGATTTTTCAGATTAAACTATTCATTCAGCTCCTCAGTCCTTCAATATGTAACTACCCCACAACTTTTTTTTTTTCCCCCCCAAGTCACTTAAAAAAAACTTTAAAATAAATACACACTTTTCATGCAGTCCACATGAATGAATGGAGACTAATTTCAGAGGAACTCTACAAACATGCAGCATGCGTATTGTTACTAATATTTTATTATGTAATTCACTGTATAATATTGTCAATTTTCACTAATTATCTGTGTAATACCCAGCCCTATTTCATTCACATCCACAAAGCAATCCCCTTCTAAACTGCTGCTTTTATATCACTGAAATACAAGTATGATTTGCTTTCATTCATCATGATGATCATGATCACCACCACAGTAAGAGTCTTGGCATTGAACTATAGGAATACAGTAAACATTCAGATTCGAATTAAGAAGGAGAGAGGACTAACACTGGCAGCATGTAACAATATAAAAGAAAAAGAAAAGTCAAACACTGAAGGAGGTCTCTAAAAACAAGATTTAATTGATGGAACACCATCACTACAATTTTTCATACTCATTGCTGAGTGCTGTGACCCTGCAAACCAGGTAACTCCATCCAGATCGATATCAGCTTCTCTTAGAGCCTGCTAAAGAGGTCTGTATCTACCTACCTGCCAGCAGTTCTGCTATTTGGAATTATGTCTGCCATCTCATGGCTATTTTTTCCTACATTTTCTCCATCTCGCCTCACAATGTGACCAAAGAACTGGACAATGATTTGGTTGACACAATAAGGAAGGACCCTGGAGATAGGAAGTTGCTCAATAATGGACACGTTACAGTACTTCTTTTTATGATTCATTTTCTATGCAGCATGTCTTTGGCTTGAGGTTCCAAGTTTCACAACCATGAAAGAACTGTTTCAACAAAATAAATTCTTGTTCTGTTCATTATCGTCCTGTTCTGCCAGATCTTTGTGATCTCCTTCATAGCCACTTGCCTTCTCATCCATATTCACAGCTTCCCATGCTGCAGATAGTTGACCCTAGACAGATGAAGAAATGTGCAATTTCCAATTCCTTTAATTGACCTGAGAGTTGGTAGTGTACCCCCTGATCAACTACCATGAGTTTGGACTAGCAGATATTGATGTCTAATCCATATGATGGACTAATGTCCTTCAAGTTTATCACAACCTCACAGCAATATCATCTTTGCCGTTGGCTAAGAGCACAGTGTCATGGGCAAATCGGCAGTTCTGCCAATGAAGAACTTTCCTAATGTCATGTTCAGCATAAACGTTGAACAATTGGAGGGGTGATAGGACACTACCCTTGTCTGATCCTTTAGATACATTGCAGCAATCATATATGTCAGCACGTGCCCCCCACAGTTGAGAAGTGATCATTGTACAGACTTTTGATCAGTGCTATCAAACTCTTCAAGCATCTGTCACAACTTTTTCCAGACAACACAGTCAAACGTCTTCCTGTAGTCAAGAAGTCAAGACACAGTGCTTCCTAATGTATTACATTTGACAGCCTCCTTTGTGTTGGCCCTTCCTTCATTTTTGCCTTCATTCCTTCTCTTACAGTCTTTTAAATTTGTTCATTTGGTACCATGAAGTTGTTGATAAAATTCTCGAAGACATAAAAGTACACTAACAAGGAGGACAAAAAAAAAAAAAAAGAAAAGAAAAGAAAGTTCAAATGGGTCTGAGCACTATACGACTTAACATCTCAGGTCATCAGTCGCCTAGAACTTATAATTAATTAAACCTAACTAACCTAAGGACATCACACACATCCATGCCCGAGGCAGGATTCGAACCTGCGACCGTAGCAGTCACTCAGCTCCAGACTGTAGTGCCTAGAACCACACGGCTACTCCGGCCAGTGAAGACCATCACTTCTGCACTACTGTGCTAATTATCTCTACCAGTTCAAGTGTTGCATTTTGGTGAATTACCAAATCTGGCAGGTCTTGTCCAGCAGACATATGTCACACCCCAAAAGTGTTCCATAGACTGCACCTCCCCAATGTCACACAGAGAGCCCATCTCATAGGCCCCACACTACCACAATCTTGCTCCATCTACTCCCACACTTATTTAGTGCCACCCACACTTTACATAGTGAGGTTGAAGCCTTCCACCTTACAAGTTGTGCCAGTCACAATGGTAGTTTGGATATGTTCCAGATCTTCCCATATTCCTTGCTTGTATCAAAGTTGTCTAGTGCTCCTCTTATCTACAAAGTTGGGACCTGGGTACCAGTGTCTCTGTTAAAACAAGATACTCTAAGGCACTTGGGTCTGTCCTCAAGCCTTATACACTGCCCAAAGACAGTTGTAAGTTCCTATTTGTCTCCCTATTATTGCAGTGCATCACTCCACTGTCTTATATGAATTAGGCTGCAAGTGTCATTTGATGTAATACAGGGTGATTTTAATTAAAGTTGAACTTTCAAACCGCTGTGGAAATGATACCACTGGTCAGAATGACGTCAAATTGCAACGAAATATTATCAGAGGAGGAGGAAAATAAATAGTTACCAAACGTAGCAATAGATGGCACTGTTAGTATCATAATTTAATAGTGGTCAACGACAAATGAATCATACAACAATGCCTAATGTGCACATTTGATGTTAAGCAAACTGTACTACTCAGTGTGCATGGGTGTACAAGTGTGATACTGTTAAGTTACATAAGCCCATCCACCACGGCAAAGTCATATCATATCGGATGGGAAAAATCGGTTTTTAATTGTCCTGTGGCCAAAAACTACATACAAAGCATCACTCACATCATCAGTTTTTTATTGTCCTGTGGCCAAAAACTTCATAAAAAGCATCAATCAAAATCAAATCAGGTTATTAATTTCTGCGTGACTGGCGCAAAACTTGTTCAATATGCAGTCCACTGTTTTCTGCAACAAGTTGAAATTGAGAAACAACATGTTCCACAACTGATCGAAGTGTTTCCGGGGTCATGTTCAGAATGTGTTGGGCAATGCTTGCCTTCAATGCAGCTAAGTTTGCAGCTGGAACACTGAACACAACATCTTTCAGATAGACCTACGCCCAGAAATCATACAGATTCAGATAAGGTGATCAGGATGGCCACGCTGTAGGGAAATGGTGGTTGATAATTCTATCATTTCTGAAATGGCGCTTCAGCAGGTGCTCAACTAGATTTGCAATGTGCGAGGGGTGCCATCTTGCAGTGGTGCTATTTCTACAGCGTTTTGAAAGTTTAATTTTAATTATAATCACCCTGTATTTATAGAACCTATGTATAATCACAGAGTCCTGTCTAATTTTTTAGAAGCTGCGAACAGCTTCTCCTGTCTGCCGTAGCAAGGAGGTAGTTATGAAATCAGAAACAAACACTGTTCGCCCTGGCATCTACAGTTATGTCCTGGCATATACAAATTTATGAATGACACTGTCACCATGTCTGCGGCACATAAGTTAAACACGATATTGAACAGTGTTCTTTCCCATGATAAACCCTTGTTCACTGCTGTACATTTACTTTCATTTCCATTAAGTATAACTGGGGCTTTTCTCCCAGCCATACTTTTAGTAGCGTGTACAGGGGCTGGAAAAAAATATGGAAACACAATGAGGAATGCTGTCAGCACCAAAAGAACATAAAGGGTATTCCATAAGTTGGCAACACTGCGCCGACGCGGACTCTTCGAGTATTTGCTGCACTAAATAAATATAAAAATTGTTGTTATTAAGCTATTTTTAAACGTCTACAGGTGTTATAAATATAAGTGTTGTTAAATTAGTGGAAGTGTTAGTGAAGTATAAAATAAGATTAAACGGTGTAAGAAGCGTATTTTTCTTCTCGCGCCTGTAGCACGAATCCTAGGCCTAATTTCATGCGCGCGAATTGTAAGTAAGCAGTGAATTAAACTTATAGGTAAATGTTTCCAGTTGGTATAAATATATTATAATTATTGTTACATTAGTGGAAGTGTTAGTGAAGTGTTAAATAAGATTAAACGGGGTAAGAAGTTTATTTTCCTTCTCGCGCCTATAGCACAGATTTTAGGCTTAATTTCACGCGCGCGTATTGTAATTAAACAGTGACTTAAACTTATATGTAATCACCTGTTTTTTTATTCATTACTCTTTCAATTTACTTATATCTGCCTGAATAGTTTCTAGGGTCCTTTGTTTACATATTAGTCAGTACTTAAATCAGTTTATACGATTTCTGTTTTTGCCATGAGTGAGAAGTGTGTGACATGCCATAGGATCGTTAGTTCCGGGGTATGGTGTGATGGGTGTTGTAGTTTCTTTCACTAGGGCGAATGTAGTGGTGTGGGAAATGGGGACATGAATGAGGCTCACCAGTGGTATTGTAGGATCTGCAGTAGAGATAGGAAAATACTGGAACAGGAAGGGAAAATTGCAGCTCTTCAAGCTGACCTAGACAAGGCAAAGGAGCATCTGGACAGGTTAAAGAGGGAGAAGGGTGAACAGAGGTGGGAAGTGGCAACAGGTAATAGGTAATCTTGAAAATAGATTTGACCTGTTGCCTCAGTCAGAATCGGATGAGCCTCATGTAGTTGAAGCTGTAGAAAGGGCACAACAAGCTTTCAAGGACTTGAAAAAGGTAGGGAAATTTGTAAAAAGAAAGAAAGTTCTGTTGTTAGGTAGTTCCCATGGTAGAGGTGTTGGCCAACTACTGCGGGAAAATCTAGGTCCGGAGTACCAGGTCACAAACTTTTTCAAGCGTAGTGCAGATCTGGGTCGGGTAACAGAGGATATAGGTTCTTTATGCAAGAATTTCACGAAGGAGGATGCCGTGGTTATAGTGGGTGGTCCGGGAAACAGCACTGACAGAGGCTCTGAATATTCCATAGAGAGTGACCTGGCGTAGATAGCATCAGCAACGAAGCATACGAGTGTGGAATTTGTGTCTGTGTTGAGACGCCATGATCGGCCTCATTTGAACTCTTCTGTAGGGAGGGTGAACTCGGAGTTGGAGTGGCTGCTTAGGACGGATATAGGGTCCCATATTGGTTTGATTCCTGTGGATGCCATTGATAGGTGGGACTACACTAGGCATGGCCTTCGCCTCAATAGGAAAGGGAAGGGAAAACTGTCTGGATTGATTGCAGAAAGCTTAAGGGGGGACAATGTAACAAGTGGTAAAATACCAGTGGTCACAGGTGTCAGAGGGATGCCTTTTTTAGGATAGGGAAGGGGGATAGAAAACGAGTTTTAAGAGAGATTGGCAGACACACTCAGTTTGAGAAAACAGATGAACAGGAGTCAGATTTTAGCATACAGCCTCCATTTAAACAATGTTTAACAGAAAGTAATCAGAAAATGCCAGTTCATCTTCACCACAAAACCTCTTCAAAGAACTGGGTATACTAGCTACTGTCTCTCAGTATACTTACTCCTTAATGAAATTTGTCCTAAATAATATATCTCTTTTTCAACAAACAGCTCAGTTCATACATACAATACCAGGAACAAAAATGATCTGCACAAGGACTTAAAAGCACTTACTTTAGTTCAAAAAGGGGTCCACTACTCAGGAACACTCATCTTCAATAATTTGCCAGCAAACATAAAAAAATTTAGTTACAAGTAAAGATCAGTTTAAAAGGAGCCTGAAAGACTTACTAGTGGCCAACTCCTTCTACTCCATTGACGAATTTTTTAATAAAAGTGAATGATGTATTGTATATATTCATACTATTAGTATTGTTATTTCAGCTTAAAAAAAAAAAAATAAAAGTGACATGTTCTATATCCACAAGGATCTCCTCAACACGGATCAATGGAACGAAAAACTAATCTAATCTAATCTAGGAAATTGCGGGGAAAGCTATAATTCCAAAAGCACCCATCAGTGATGCAAATACCCGTAATAGGAAAACATGTCAGAGAAGAAAGTCATTTTGTTGAATGAGTCTTATTTTGCACTGTATCCAACTTCTGGCTGAGCTTATGCCCCATGAGTGAAACATGCTCGGGATCTGGTGGTGATTTTGGGCAGGGATATCTTGTTATTCCAGGGCCCCACTGATACCCTGCAATGTTGCATTACTGCCATGGATTAAGTGGCCATTTTGTCTCATAAGGTCCACATATTGTATTTGGTATGGTAATCTGTTGTGTTTCCATATTTTTGTCCAATTCCTGAATGTCTGCATGATTTTCATGACCCTTTTTAACTTGGCTAGGTGCTTCTTAAGACATTATATGACAGACTTGCACTTCTAATCCATCTGTCAGAGGGGTCTCATTACCTACTGAGTGAACGGTTCATTCCTTTCAGTAAGCCCAGTAATTCTCTCTCACTTTCACAGAACATAACGGTCTCCCGCGTGGACCATATCATTGATATCCATTGATTCTGAGTGTAAATCCCTTAACCCCAATACTCAACCAATTTTGAACAGCAGAGGGCAGAGACCGCATGCCTGTCTTACAGCCTTTTTAATCTGAGCACTTCTCTGTTAGTCTACCAGTCTTGTTGTTGCCTCTTGGTTCTCGTACACATTTTATGTTGCACATCTTTCCATACAGTGTACAACTGTTTTTTTCTAAATGTTTCAAACATTTTGCACAACTCTGAACTTTAACTCTTCTTTCTGTTATTATGAGTATCCAAGCTGCCTTTCTCATGCATTTACTTTTCCTAAAGTCAGCTTATAATCACCTTAGAGACCTAACTTTTATTTCATATTCTGCTGCATATTATTCTATTCAGTAACTTGAACGCATGATTTTGTAAGCTGATTGTACAGTAGTTCTTGCCATTATTTGCTCTTGATACCTTCAAGATTCTATAGTGATATTCTTCCAAAAAAACTGATGGTATGTCTCCAGTCTCATAGATTGTACTCACTATCTTGAATCATCATCTACACTTGTGCTCATAAATTAAGGATAATGCTGATACAAGGTGAAACAACACTCCGGTGGGTGGTTTGCAGGTTTAAATCACCTCAGGGTATGACCACGTGGTGCATTTGACCTGCGGTAGCACGGTGGCGCTGGCAGCAGTCCACATACGCAGAGGTGTGTTGATGTATGTTGGAGTACGGGCAGCGAGTAAATGTGTGCAGACGTTTTCAGACATGCTAATGGTGACTGTGTTGAAAATGGCTCAAAGAACATATATTGATGATGTTATGAGGGGTAGAATACTAGAACAACTGGAGGCTGGTCAAACACAGCAGGTCGTAGCACGGGCCCTCCGTGTGCCACAAAGTGTGATCTCAAGATTATGGCAATGATTCCAGCAGACAGGAAACATGTCCAGGCTCTACAGTATGGGACATCCACAGTGTACAACACCACAAGAAGACCGATATCTCACCATCAGTGCCCGTTGACAGCCAAAGAGTACTGCAGGTAGCACTGCTCAGGACCTTACTGCAGCCACTGGAACAGTTGTCTCCAGACACAGTCTACAGACGACTGTACAGACATGGTTTATTCGCCCAGAGACCTGCAAGGTGCATTCCACTGACCCCTGGTCACAGGAGAACCTGTAAAACCTGGTGTCGAGGACTCAGTCCATGTCCATTGGAACAGTGGTCCCAGGTTATGTTCACGGATGAGTCCAGGTATAGTCTGAACAGTGATTCTCGCCTTATTCTCAACTTATCACCAATACCATGGACTGTGTCATGTGTGTTCCCTATGTGCCTATGCTATTAGAACCAGTGTTGTGTAGTGCCATGTTGTGTGGCACCACATTCTGCAATTATCCTTAATTTATGAGCATGAGTGTAGTTGCCAATTCCCACAACGATTTTAGAAATTCTGAAGGAATATTATATATCCCATATGGCTTGCGTGATAATGAGTCTTTCAAAACTTGTCAAACACTGATCCTAATATTAGTTCCTCTGTCTCCAAAGTGACACCCATTTGTTACTTTAACATATCAGCAAGTAGTTCCTTCCTCCAGAAGATGCCCTCACTGTACTATTCCTTTCATCTGCATTTAACTGTGGTATAATTTTTGCATTCATAATATTGTCATCTTTGTTTTTAGAGTCTCTCTTTTTGAGTCTCTGAACGCTGAATCTACCTTACAACAACAAATTCTTTTTTTACATTTTTCTAGCAACCACAGTGCTTTAGATTCTTTGCATTTTCAGTTAATTTCACTCCTGAGTGACTTACATTCCTGCATTCTACTCTTTTGCTGAAAATGATGTAATTATTCCTTCTTCTGCTACTGAACTGAAGTACACTGAAGAGTCAAGCAAATTGCTACACCTGCCTATATTGTGTAGGACCCCCACAAGCACGCAGAAGTGCCACAATACAGCATGGCATGGACTCACCTAATGTCTGAAGTGGTAGTGGAGGGGATTTACACCATGAATCCTGCAGGGCTGTCCATAAATCCGTCAGAGTATGAGACAGTGGAGATCTCTTCTGAACAATAAGTTGCAAAGCATCCCAGATACACTCAATAATGTTCGTGTCTGGGGAGTTTGGTGGCCAGCGAAAGTGTTTAAACTCAGAAGAATGTTCCTGGAGCTACTCTGTGGCAATTCTGGACCTGTAGGGTGTCGCACTGTCCTGCTGGAATTGACCAAGTCCATGGGAATGCACAATGGCCTGAATGGATGCAGGTCTCATCAGGGATTCCGTATCACTCCAACTGCACATGCCCCACACAATTAAAGAGCAGGTCTCATCAGGGGTCTCATATCACTTCAACTGCACACGCCCCACTCCATCACAGAGCCTCCACCCGGTTTAACAGTTCCCTGCTGACATGTAGGGTCCATGGATTCATGAGGTTGTCTCCATACTCGTACATGTTCACCCACTCAATACAATTTCAAACGAGACTCGCCCGACCAGGCAACATGTTTCCAACAGGCCAATGTCGGTGTTGATAGGCCCAGGTGAAGCGTAGTGATTTGTGTCGTGCAGTCATCAAGTGTACACGAGTGGGTCTTTGACTCTGCTAGCCCATGTTAATGATATTTTGTTGAATGGTTTGCACGCTGACATTTGTTGATGGCCCAGCACTGAAATCTGCAGAAATTTGCAGAGGGATTGCACTTCTGTCATGCTGAACAATTCTCTTCAGTTGTAGTTGGTTCCGTTCTTGCAGGAACTTTTTCTAGCAGCAGCAATATCGGAGACTTGATGTTTCACTACATTCCTGATATTCACCATACACTTGTGAAATTGTCATACAGGAAAATCCCCACTTCATCACTACCTCAGAAATGCTGTATCCCATAGGTCAGTCGTCAACTATAACACCACGTTTAAACTCACTGAAATCTTGATAACCTGCCACTGTAGCAGCAATAATTGGTTTAACAACTGCGCCAGACACTTGTCATCTTACATAGGCATTGCCGACTGCAGTACCGTATTCTGCCTGTTTGTGTATCTCTGCATTTGAATGCACATGCCTATACCAATTTCTCTGGTTTTTCTTTCGTTATCTAAATGTTATCTGCAGTTACTTTCCTAATACCTACATCTGTCTGTCAATCTTCTGTGATAACCCATTTTAGGGGTGCCAATTTCTCCTCAACTAAACCTCCTACTTCAGTACTCATTATCATAATATGCACAACTTCATAGAACTGCAAACACATATTGCAAATCCTCAATATTTCAGCATCCTGCACTCTTGCAAACTGTTTCTTCCTGTCAATTCCCTTAAGTTTCAGCCTATGTTGTAATACACAATATAAAAAATACACCACCATTGCTAGAACAAGTATATTTTATGATTACAAGCACAAAGTCTAACAATGAGTACAATGCTAGGGGTACCATGTGACCAGACAGTTACAGTTCACAAATAAAGTGAATTGCACGAAGAGTTAGATCTGAATGAAAGCAGAGCGCTGGGTGGAAATTGCCTACACAGACGTGTGGCAGATGGTGCTCAATGCTCCTGTGCAGTCATTGTGCACTGTCATTTGGTCCCTGTGTCTCCTCCTAGCAACTGCTGTTGGAGACTTCAGCCGGTGCCCAGTGCCTAGGTGGTAGTCCAGTGGGTTACGACAGTGATATGAGTCTGTATCTCCTCCTGTGTATGTAATACAATCTAACATCTGACTTTGAAATCTTTGTCTGAACATGATGTAATTCAGCTGGTATCTTTCTGTGTCTCCTGAACCTTTTCAAGCTGTCTTCTCTTGTAATTTTTGAACAATATATTTGTTATTACTAGATGAAATTTATTGCAGAAAAGTTTCTTCATTCACAATGCTACTGCTGAATCCATATTCCCCTATGACTGTCTTTATTCTTTCCTCAATTATATCATTGTTACTATATATTATTACTAATTTCCATTTGCCTTTACACATGATTACCTATTTGATTTCTTCACATGCTTTCTCAGTTTCATGAGTTTTGATTTTTATGTGGGCATGTATATGTGAACTACAACTGTTAGCATTGGTTTGGTTTTGATTCTCATGAGAGTAATCCTGTTGCTGAATGGATAACATTAACTCACTCTTTGCCTTCCCTTCCTATTCAAAATTAACCCCACTAACTTCTACTACATCTAAATTCAGTCTTTTCATTTCCTTTTCAAAACTGTCTAGCTTCCATAACTCATTTCATGCTCTGGCCCATAGAATTTTGTCCTTTCTTTGGTTTTTCATTCTTTTTGTCATGGTTACTTCCCTCTTTACAGCTCATCCAGGAGACATGACAGGAACTAATTCAGAATCTTTTGCCAAAGGGAAGATCATCATGACATTATTTCAATTACAGTTCCTTGAACCATACACCACCAATGGTGATATGGTGTAAAACTGCCCTATTTAGAGAGTGCCACAAGATTAACTACAACCTTCAGTAACCTATACATAATGAAGCAGCTGACCTGGTTTGCAGAAGACATATATCAAGGAAAGTAGCACTAGTCACTGCTAAAAAATGGATAAACCCGAACTTTGAGGTTCACAATGCCTGAAAACAACACTGGCAGCAGCACTGCCCACCACAATGTCAAAGTTCCACAATCACAGAGAAGTGTGCTGGTTTCAACCTATCTCACAAAGTATGGACGACATTAAATCAAATGTGCAATTGTCACGGCAGAAGTGCTAATGTATTCCATAAATGGGAGAAGATACCATCTGCAAAATGTGACTGCAGAGCCAATACACAAACACCCCAACATATAGTCAAAGACTTTCCAAATTGAGCCAACAAAGGACCCTTCACCAACTTCCATGAAGCAATGCATAAGGTGACTGAGTATGTCCAAAGCTTCGATGCTAATTTGTAGCAAAGTTTGGTACATAATATTTACATGTGCATTTGAACTATGTTAACTTTTTGGCTAGAAGACTTTTTAAGTTATAGAACCCAGTACATTGCTCTCAACAGCGAGTGTTCATCAGAGACAAGGCTATTGTCAGGAGCGCCCCAGGAAACTGTGATAGGACTGCTATTATTCACTATATACATAAATGATTTGGCAGACAGGTTGGGCAGCAATCTGGGATTGTTTGCTGCTGATGCTGTGATGTCTGGTAAGATGTCAAAGTTGAGTGGATTTTAAGAAGACACAAGATGATTTGGACAATATTTCTAGTTGGTGTGATGAATGGCGGCTAGCTCTGAATGTGGAAAAATGTCAGTTAATGCAGGTGAGTGGGAAAAACAAACCCATAGTGCTCGGAGACAGTATTAGTAGTGTCCTGCCTGACACAGTCACATCACTTACATATCTGAGCATGAAATGAAATGAGCATGTGAGGATTGTTGTAGGGAAGGCAAATGGTCAACTTCAATTTATTGGCAGAATTTCCGAAAAGTGTGGTTAGTCTGTAAAGGGGACGTCACATACGACATTGGTATGGCATATTCTTGAGCACGACTAGTGTGTTTGGGAGTCGTACTAGATTGGATTAAAGGAAAACATCAAAGCAATTCAGAGGCAGGCTCCTACTTCTGTTACCGGTCAATTCGAAAAACTTGTAAGTGTTATGAAGGTGCTTCGGGAACTCAAATGGGGATCCCTGGAGGGAAGGCGACATTCTTTTCAAGGAACGCCATTGAGAAAATTTAGAGAAGTGATATTTGATACTGACTCCCAAATGATTCTATTGCTGCCAACATGCATTGCGTGTAAGGACTACAAAAAATGAGATACGAGAAATTAGGGCCTATATGGAGGCATATAGACAGTCATTTTCCCCTTGCTCTATTTGCAAGTGGAACAGGAAAGGAAATGACTAGCATTGGTACAGAGTGCCTCCCACCTTGCACCGTACGGTGGCTTGTGGAGTGTCGATGTAGATGTAGATGTACATACACTTGTGTGCAAAACTTAACGATGAACTTAATTTTCATTGCCAGGTACCATAGCTTGATTAAACTTGGAATTACTACAGTATAGTACAGAAAGTAAGGGAAAGACATATGCAGTGGGACAAACAGAAATTATACTTTTATTCAAAGACAATAATTAGACAGAAGTCAGCGTGATTTATGACGGACGCCTGGACATTACAAAAAGTGGGACATGGCTTTTAATAGGGTGTGTGATCACCACAGACAACACTGTATGCTCTGTAAAATGTCCCATACTGGCCACAAGGTTGGTAATAAGCTCTTGTTGTAGTGTGTTCCATTCCTCTACCAGCACTCTTGACAACTGCTGGGTGATCATTGGTGCATTTGGATGTGCTGTAATACATCTCCCATTGCATTGCACAAATGGAGCTCTTCCACCTGTGCTCTTTGATGCAGTCACGCACTGTCACCCACAATAATAAGTTCAATGCCTAATGCATCACTGAAAAGATGCACGTGGGAAAGAGTACAGTGTTACACTAATGTTTAATGGTGAGTGTACTGTGTTCAGAGATTTGGAGGTCAGTACTGGAGCATATGAGGGCTGGACCCCTGCTACTCCTGTTCTGGCATGACGTTTATGCCCTTTGTGTTGCCGCTCCTAACTCCCATAGGCGCTTCTCCTTCGGAGGCAAAAAGTTATGCATCTTACCAGTACCTCCTCTGTTTGTTTTGGCGCTGATTGTAAACATTCTGTTTACAGGCTCAATGCCAACAAGCACCATCAGGAATCACTATCATCACACACAGGCAGCACACGCAGCAACAACAATGGTGTTAGTATGAGAGATTATCTTACGACCACAGATCACGTGACCCTTGAAAGTCAGCATCGTGGTGTACTTAAGCCACGGCATACGTTTCATCAGGCAGTTGCAGTCGCAGCTTCATTCAAGGCCACTTACGCTGGTCGCTTATGACATCCCATCTGTTGGAGCACACCATCACTGCACTGCACCACTCTACCATGCCATCCAGAAGCTATCAGCACTCTGCCTGGGACCCAGTGTTACAGTATAGTTGCGCAGCAGCAATTACATCAAATTTACATCATGACCTGTATCATAACCTAGGTCATGACAAACCCTTGTGCTGTTATGTTCACATTGATATTGTAGTGCCTCGAGAATTTCGGGGTAAATTCTCGAGACCCTCGTATTTCCACTGTCTGGCACACGAGTTATTTTAGAGATGAATGTGGTAAATTAGAACTGTATCTACTGCACCACAATTATGTGTGTGCAGGATGAATATGTATCGGAAGGATGATTGGTGTGGGCAGGTAGTCGCCGAGCCCGCCTAAGAAGTTACACGTCCAGCTCAAGGAATAAATGTGCCGTACTTCGTGCGATGTCAAACATTATTGCGTGAACATTTGAATGAGGTTGAAATCAGAGAAGAGACAATTATTTGTTCATTCTTTCACTTACTTTCGTAAGGTCCAGACAGTTGTCTTGTTCAACTTGGAGAGATTTGAAGACTGTATTTATGGAAAAATGAATGTGATAGTTCCTGACGGACGAGAAAGTGTCGAGCTTATGAAAAATGTTTTAGTTGTATGGAAACTGTTATGTGTGATGAAAATACAGTGAGATTGAGTTCAGAGTATTCTCGAGTGTACGGAGTTATTTTAAAAGTATAGAAAATTCCTCCAAAGTAGCACCTTATCTTCAGAGAAGAAGCTGTGCAGAACATCGCAGACAGCTATCCCAAAAAGAAGGCTGGTGTAGCAACTCCAAGTAAGTTTGATAGCCAAGGGGGAGTGTGAGTCTTGCACACCGGTACCACACTCTCACCCTTAATCACCGGAAACTGCCAAAACATGGCGACCAAAGTGAGAAGGACACGAAAATGAGGAATTTTTTAAAGAAGATTGAGAAGAGAAAAAGTTGAGAGTTTCCATAGCAACATATAATAACGAGACGAAAAAATTGGTCTGCAAGATTCGATTAAGAAGATTTGGTTGTGGGGGGGAAGCAATCCTCACACACGCAGTAACCAGCCGACGCCGACACAGTAACCAGCCGACGCCGACACAGTAACCAGCCGACGCCGACACAGTAACCAGCCGACGCCGACACAGTAACCAGCCAACGCCGACACAGTAACCAGCCGATGCAGTAACCAGCCAACGCCAACGCAGTCGCAGTAACCCGCCATCATTGCTGGTTGCTGTTTGAGTTGTTGACTTTGCACCCACCGACACCGCGACCAACTTTTGACACTGCCGGTGCCCGTGCGGTTCACCGGTACCATTTTTACACCTCACCGACGCAGCCTACAAACCCATGCTGGGTGAGCTCAAGATAATAACTACTTGAATGTAAACTAGGATGGTTATTCTTCACAGAGGTGATTTTTTTAATGATCACAAGATGAAAGAAAATTAAGACTATGGAGAAGGAACAACAACCTACAGAAACTGCAGAACCAGCCATGGCGATGACAGTGACTAAGGTAATGGCAGACTGGACTGAAGTAGCAAATTTAATTAAGGGATTAAGTCTGAAGTTAGACTCAGTGAATACTCAGTTAAATACTAAGTTAGATGTACAGAGACAAGAACTAAGTGACCAAAATCTTTCTTTAAGTGAAAAACTAGAAGCACAACTAAGTGACCAAAATGTTTTCTTAAATGAAAAACTAGCAGCACAGAGTGAAGCTTCTGAAAAACTAGAAGCACAAGGTGAAGCTTTAAATTCTAAATTTGAGGTGTTAAATGATAGAGTGGAAAATTTACAAGTACATTTAAAGAATGAATTAAATAATTCTTTAACTGTACAAAGGAATCAAATGTTTACGGACTTTAACCAAAAGCAGGATGATCAATTTCAGAAGTTGACCCAGAAATTAGAATTTGATATTGAGGACAAGTGTACCAATATAGATTCTGAATTTAATGAGAAGTTAAGGTCATTTCAAAGTGTGTGTAATATTACGTATGACAGAGATTACATAACTTAAAAGATACCATTGAAAGACAAGATAAACTGATCCCTATTGTCTAATAGCAAATTGCAGGGGTCAACACTCATGTAGATGCGGTAGAGAGAAATTTTAATGAAAAGCTAGCAACCTCAGACACCATAAATATAAGTGGTCTGGAGGAACAGGTAGAGGAATTAATCAAATGGAAAGTTGCCAAAAGGGTAAACACAGACAACGTTCCACCACATTTAGTGCCGGAACTTGATGATACTAAAAAAGGCATAGACAATTTGTGGAAACTTGTCTTGAATAAGACAGAGAAGGGGACAGCTTCACAGAATGTAATGTTGATTAGTAAAGTGGCAAATGTTTTGTTGAGGGGAGACTTTCACACAAAATGTAATGAGAAGTGCTGGTCTGCACTTGCTCAAGTGAGGTTAAGAGCAGATCCATGGGATCCGGGCGGAGTCACATTATTCCCCCGGAATGTTAACATTCTGTGTTAACGGGCGGAGTGACGACCATCGGGTCCCGAGTTGGGTTCGGTGTTACTTTCATATTCATTTTCCTACAACGAATTCTCTTAAAGTCTTATACTGTCCTGTATTCTGTTTTCTTCCTCTTATACTGTCATATAGTTTAGTACTTGGGCACACTCATCTAGGCGTCGCAGACAAGCAGGGTTGATATCAAGGTCGTACTGCTTTGTGTGGAGATAGTAGTAAGTGATCTTGTCAATGTATACAGCCTTATTTGTTTTACGGGCACTGTGATTCCCCGCTGTATATTCACCATGATAAATTGGGTTGTTATATTGAACCAGACTGAAGCATTGGGTAATATATCATAATATGTGAATTGACAGTATGCTCCACTCTAGTCTTGACGTAAAGGTGAGTTGACAACATGCTCCGCTCTAGTCATCAAGGATCTTGAATCTGATCATAGTTAGGTTTTATTTTTGCTGAAAATAGTCTCTGAACATAATCTCTTCACAAGTTTTACATACAAACCTGTGTGCAGAGGGATTCAGGGATGGCAACAGAAAAAAAAATTATACCCGATGGAACATCCTCCTCGGTTATTCCAGGAGCACCATTGCTGGTCTTCATGACTGGTCCTGGGGTCTCATTTGTAGTGTCAACAGCAGCCGACGCAATCTCTACGGATTGTTAGGTCATATTTTTGCCTAGCCAACCAACGTATAGTTAGGTATGTTTCGGACCTAAACTATTGGAGGAAACGATATAATATGAATATTTCTATATTTGCAATGATATGATACATAGTCTTTTTACTTACTACTGAATATTTTACATCCTTTGTGAAAAATAATGTGAATGATACTGTTGTGGACTGGCAAGACAGCCAATCCACTAGGACATGAGGCAGAAGGGCACGCGTTTAAGCTCATGCAGGATGGCGTGAGGTCTGGAACAGGACTAGGTCTGCATAGTAGCAAAAATAGTACGTAGCTTATGGAATACTTAACTTTAATCCATAATTGGTGAACATCGGTCTGACGGTACATGCGTCACAAGATAAATAGCAAATGATAATGGCGCCTTGCTAGGTCGTAGCAAATGACGTAGCTGAAGGCTATGCTAACTATCGTCTCGGCAAATGAGAGCGTAATTTGTCAGTGAACCATCGCTAGCAAAGTCGGCTGTACAACTGGGGCGAGTGCTAGGAAGTCTCTCTAGACCTGCCGTGTGGCGACGCTCGGTCTGCAATCACTGATAGTGGCGACACGCGGGTCCGACGTATACTGCCGGACCACGGCCAATTTAAAGGCTACCACCTAGCAAGAGTGGTGTCTGGCGGTGACACCACAGATACAATACGGGGAAAGAGGAATAATGAGATATTTGTGATGATATGATACATAGTTTCTACTTATTATGGAATAATTTATACGTTTTGTGAAATGTGATATGTATGGGGTGGGTTTATATAAATTTTGAAAGGGGGTGGGTAGTGTAGGTACAAACATAACTACCACCACACACACACACACACACACACACACACACACACACACACACACACACACACACCTTTCAAACGACCCTCGGTGACAAGTGTGACTGATTCTTCACAATTGCCGTTCCATAGGAGTTGCTAAGATCTTCCTTCGGGGACTTCAAAGGTGAAGGTGAGAATGTCCATCCTGCAGGAGATGTTTAACATCATACCTCCTCTGGCTTCTCACTGAAGTACCGCCGAAGTGGGGATCCTGGGGAAGGGGAGTGGGAAGGGTTTCCTGTCTTTGAGCTATTTCTTTCTCTTTTTTGATTGTAACAACCATTTCTGTTTCCTTTCTTACTTCTCTTTTGAATACCAGTTCATCTTTCCCTCTGTTCATATGCATACACTTCTTTCGCTGAAGTCCTTCTCAACTTCCATGGTTTTCTATAACCTTCAACTTATTTTCCATAAGTTGGCCAAAGAATCAGGCTACATGACTACCCATATGCATACACACAATGAAACACAAAGACACAAACAGAAAGTGTACAGTTTAAGATAATGGGGGAACCGTCATGTGTTGGAGGGGGAAAATTGTGCACATAGTGATAGGTATGTGCACCTGGTTATGTGAGGTGACAGTTCTACATCTCATAAAGGTATGTACAGGGATATATTTATATATGTAAGAGCTAAGAGTATTTATGGTTATGACGCAGTATTACACTAGTATGTGTACAATGGAAAATAAGAACATGTTACAGCGTATAATTAAGTGTACAGAAATATATTTAGATTTGGTGTCATTGGAAGAGTAATGGATGACGCTAAAGAGTTGAAGAAAGTATTGAGAAGTGAGTGTAAGGAGTGAAGTAGGATGTTAATTCCTCTAAGAGGTATTCAAATTCTAGGGTACATAAAGATGTATGCTAGAGCAATGAGCTATTAAGCCTGCTCAGGAAGGAGGAGGAGGGTGCACCCAGCATTGATTGTATGGAAAAGGGCAGGTAGGCAGACCCAATAAAGGCTGACCTACACTGTGTAGACAGGGGCACCAAGAAGGAGATTGACCTGTACCATAGTATATTAGGAATTTGTTTAAAGGGGCGTACCTACCAAAACGGAAGGAGGAAGTGCTTTCATAGTATCAACCTGTAAGTGAGGTATAGGTACTGTGCCTAAAGGAAAAGGGCAGTAACATGACAAAAGTCACACATTTTGTTGAGATTATACTGGTAAGTTTGAATTCTCATTTCCACTTGCATTGTTGTGTTTGTGTGAAGTTACATGCATTGAAAAGAACACCTTTATTTACCTAGAGTTCCTCCAGGTTGTAAAGAGTACTGAATAAATCCATATTCAGAAGAAGTAGTACGTGAATTAAGAGCAAACAGCAGTATATGCTTGGGTAATGCACACTTGGAATTTACGATTGGAAAGAGAACAGAAAGATTCTTGTCCTTACAAAGTTTACATTGATCAAAAGGTCCATAATTAGAATGGTATTAACATGGAAAAGGAAAGAGAGCTATATATGAAGTAACCGATGGCTAGAAAAATGTTACATAAATTGATGGAAATGTAACGTAATATTATATGAATACAATATTGATGTACATAACGAACATGTATAAAATATCATGTGTTCGAGCTAAGAGGAGGTATATGTAGTGCCTCGAGAATTTCGGGGTAAATTCTAGAGACACTCGTATTTCCACCATCTCGAACACGTGTTATTTTAAAGATGAGTGTGGTAAAGTAGAACTGTGTCTACTGCACCACAGTTATGTGTGTGCAGAACATATGTGTATTAGAAGGATGATTGGCGTGGGCAGGTAGTCGCCGAGCCTGCCTGAGAAGTTACGCGTCCAGCTCAAGGAATAAAAGCGCCATACTCCGTGCGTCGTCAAACATTATTGTGTGAACATTTGAATGTTGTTGAAAGAAGTAAAGAAACAATTACTTATTCATTCTTTCACTTACTTTCGTAAAGTGCAGACAGTTGTCTTGTTAAACTTGGAGAGATTTTAAGACTGTATTTATGGAAAAATGAATGTGATTGACCGGAAGGTGTCGAGCTTATGAAAAATGTTTTAGTTGTATGAAAACTGTTGTGTGTGATGAAAATAAAGTGATATTGAGTTCAGAGTATTCTCGAGTATATGGAGTTAGTTTGAAAGTATAGAAAATTCTTCCAAAGTAGCATCTTATCTTTGGAGAAGAAGTTTCGCAGGACATCGTAGTCAGCTATCCAGAAAAGATCAGCGAAGCAACTCCAAGTATGTCCGATAGCAAAGGGGGAGTGTGTCTTGCACACCAGTACCACACTGCCGCTCTTAATCACCGTAAACCGATAGAATATAGGACAATCATTTCTGTTACCATTTTCTTAAGTGGAACTTTACTTTTTGGTGGTAAGACTGCAAGAAACATTTATTCTCAAACTAACTGTGGAATCACCAGTGTTTGCGTATACTGCATACTATGTACAACCTATGGATATAAAAAGTACTCTTGCAACATTATGCTTTCCCACACCATAACTCTTGAACCAAAAAAACGATCATGTTTGACAATGTTCTTTGGTGCATTATGCATTCCCACCTCTCGCCGTATGAGAGTACTTTCAGAATGAGAGTGCATCTGATCTCATGTACAAAGTCATGCACATGACCTCAACTCCTCACTGATCCAGTCCCATGCTCTTGGCACCATTGCAGACAATGTCACAGATGTGCAGGTGTCAAGAAAGCACAATATACTGCTTGTCTGGCAAAGAGACAACCCCTATGCAGTTGCTGTATCACTGTGCAACATGACACTGTGTGCCTTGCAGCCTGTTAAATTTGGCTGCAATTGCATCCACTGCTTGACATGGATTCCTTCTTGCCTGTTGCAAAATGTAGCAGACATCTGCTGCTGTAGGTGACAGTGGTTGACTACCTCCCCTCCTTCAGGCAGTATTCATGGTTTGGAACACTCACCATGCATGTAAAACAATGCTGTGAGCAATACCATACTCCTGGGCTACACTCATCACTCTTCGTCCTCCTTCCAGTTTCATGATGACAGTTCAATGTCTGAAGTCATCCAAAAGTTGTCTCTGGTTGATGTTGTAATGAAGACCACCACCACAGTGCACTGTCACTGTTCACTGATTGACAAACAGTGCCTTTTCCCGTTCTGTCAACAGCGTCGTGTTGTGAAGCCAGCCCAATTAGGCATTGTAGTCATGCTGACTTCACAGTACGTGGTATCCAACTAGCTGTGCACGACTAGGAGGCCTCTAGTAACTTGCCCCCACACTTTCCTTGTTTACATTTAGTTTTAATATGTTATGTTACTTTACCTATCTCATACTTAAATTTTGCAGAGCAGAGTATGCATCCAGATGCACACCATAAGATAAATAAATAAACTCAATTAGAGGCCACATTTTCTGTTGATACAGATATTTAATACAGGAGCATGCAGGTTTATTGTATGGTTAAAGGATGACGTGTTCTCTTGTGCAAAATGTTTGGAGGTAAAATAGTCCTCCATTCAGATCCCCTGGTGGGGACTACTCAGTAGGATGTCATTATCAGGAGAAACAAAATTTACTTCCTAAGGATTTGAGTTGGAATGTTAAATCTCTTAATAAGGCAGGTAGGTTAGAAAATTTAAAAAGGGAAATGGATAGGTTGAAGTTATATATAGTGGAAATTAGTGAAGTTCAGTGGCAGGAGGAACAGGACTTCTGGTCAGGTGAATTCATGGTTATAAATACAAAATTGAATAGGGGTAATGCAGGAGTAGCTTTAATAATGAATAACAAAATAGAAATGTGGGTAATCTACTATAACAGCATAGAGATCATATGCTGAAGAGCCAGAGAAACTGCTATTATCATGTAGGGACCCTGCGAGCACACTGAAGTGCTGCAACGCGACATGGCATGGACTTGACTAATGTCTGAAATACTGCTGGAGGGAACTGACATCATGAATCCTGCATGACTGGCCACAAATCTGTAAGAATATGAGGGAGTGGAGATTTCTTCTGAACAGCATGTTATGATGCATCTCAGATATGTTCAATAATATTCATGTCTGGGAAGATGGGTCGCCAGTGGCAGTGTTTACAGCAGAAGTGTTTAAATTCAGAAGAGCGTTC
The DNA here is from genome assembly GCF_021461395.2 of Schistocerca americana. Classification (NCBI taxonomy): domain Eukaryota; kingdom Metazoa; phylum Arthropoda; class Insecta; order Orthoptera; family Acrididae; genus Schistocerca; species Schistocerca americana. The sequence goes on from NC_060126.1 coordinate 124,546,280, forward strand.
CTGGAGCCACTCTATAGCAATTCCGGACGTGTGGGGTGTCGCATTATCCTACTGGAATTGTCCAAATCTGTCAGAATGCACAATGGACATGAATGGATGCAGGTGATCATACAAGATGATTATGTATGTCACCTGTCAGTGTTGTAACTAGATGTATAAGGGGTCCCATATAACTCCAACTGCACACATGCCACATCATTACAGAGCCTCCACCAGCTTGAACAGTTTGTGCTGACATCCAGGGTCCACGGATTTACGAGGTTGTCTCCATACCCGTACATGCCCATCTGCTCGATACAATTTGAAACAACACTCATCTGACCAGGTAATATTTTTCCAGTCATCAACAGTCCAATGTAGGTGTTGATGGGCCCAGGCAAGGCATAAAGCCTTGTGTCATGCAGTCATTAAGAGTACATGAGTGAGCTTTTGGCCCTGAAAGCCCATACTGATGATGTTTCGTTGAATGGTTCGCACGCTGACACTTGTTGTGGCCCAGAATTGAAATCTGCAGAAGGGTTGCACTTCTTTCATGTTGTATAATTCTCTTCAGTTATTGGTCCTGTTCTTGCAGGAACTTTTTCTGGCCACAGCAATATCGGAGATTTGATGTTTTACTGGAATCCTGATATTCATGGTACACTGATGAAAAGTAGTCTTATATAGGCATTGCCGACTGTAGTGCCTGTTTACCTACCTCTGTATTTGAATACACATACCTATACCAGTTTCTTTGGCACTTCAGTATATTTTCACGGCCAAGATAGACACGAAGCCCAAACCTACCACAGTAGTACAACTTTTATGCCAACTAGCACAGCAGATTATGCAGAGACTGAAAACATATGTGATGAGATAAAAGAAGTTATTCAGATAGTTAAGGGAGATGAAAATTTAATTGTGACGGGGGACTGGAATTTGATAGTAGGAAAAGGAACAGAAAGAAAAATAGGTGAATTCGGACTGGCAGAAAGGAATGCAAGAGAAGAGAATGCTAGAATTTTGCACGGAGCATAATTCAATCATTGCTTACACTTTGTTTAGTAATCATAAAAGAAAGTTAAATCCAAGGAAGAGTTCTGGAGACACTAGAAGATTTCAGATTCATGATATAATGGTAAGACGTAGATTTCTGAACTAGATCTTAAATAGCAAGACATTTCCATGGGCAGAAGTGGACTCTGACCACAACTTTCTGGCTATGACCTGCAGATTAAAACTGAAGAAACTGCAAAGAGGTAGGAAATTAAGGATATGGAATCTAGATAAGTTGAAAGAACCAGAGACTGATAAGAGTTTCACAGTGAGAATTAGGCAAAGGGTGACTAGAACAGGGGAAAGGAATACAATAAAAGACGAATGGGTAGCTTTAAGAGATCAAATATTGAAGGCAGAAGAGGATCAAATTGGTAAAAAGACAAAGCATAGTAGAAATCCTTGGATGACACAGGAGATACTAAATTTAACTGTTAAAGGAGAAAATGTGAAAATGAAGTAGGCAAAAGGGAATACAAATGTCTAAAATATGAGATTGACAGGAAGTGCCAAACAGTTAAGCAAGAATGGCTAGAGGTCAAGTGTAAGGATTTAGAAGCATACATCACTAGAGAAAAGACAGTTAATGCCTACAGGAAAGTTAAAAGATGCCTTTGGAGAAAAGAGAAGCAGCTGTATGAATATCATGAGCTCAGATGGAAAACCAGTCCTAAGCATAGAACAGAAACCTGAAAGGAGGAAGTAGTACATAGAAGGTCTATACAAAGGAGATGAACTTGAAGGCATTATAATAGAAATGTAACAGGACACAGACGAAGATGAAATGGGAAATATGATACTGCAAGAAGAATTTGACAGAGCATTGAAATACCTAAGTTGAAACAAGATCCTGTGAGTAGATGACATTCTGTCACAACAATTAATAGTCTTGGGGAGAGCCAGCCATTACGAAACTCTTACATCTGTTGTGGAAGATGTATGAGACAGGTGAAATACCCTGAGACTTCACGAAGAATATTAATCCCAATTCCAAAGAAAGCAGTCATGACAGGTGTGAAAATTACTGAATTATCAAACAATGGAAAATCCAGGATGGAATGTAACAATATAATGAGAAGGAAAGTTGCCACTCACCACACAGAGGAGATGCTGAGTCGTAGATAGGTGCAACAAAAGATTTTCACACTTAAAACTTTCGGTCAATGGCCTTTGTCAATAATAGACACACACATGCGCGCGCGCACATACACACACGCACACACATGACTGTGTGCGTGTGCGTGTGCGTATGCGCGCGCGTGCATATGTGTGTCTATTATTGACAAAGGCCATTGGCCGAAAGCTTTAAGTGTGAAAATCTTTTTGTTGCACCTATTTGCGACTCAGCATCTCCGCTCTATGGTGAGTGGCAACTTTCCTTCTCATAATATTGTTACTGAATTATCAGTTTAATAAGACATGGCTGCAAAATACTAACACAAATTCTTTACACAAGAACGGAAAAACTGGTAGAAGCCAACCTTGGGGAAGATCATTTTGGATTCTAGGAAATATAGCAATACGCAAGGGAATACTGCCCCTACAACTTATCTCAGAAGATAGGTTAAGGAAAGGCAAAACTATGTTTATACCATTTCTAGACTGAGAGAAATCTTTTGGCAATGTTGACTGGAATATTTTATTTGAAATTTTGAACATAGCAGGAGTAACATACAGGAAACAAAAGTCTATTTACAAATTGTACAGAAACCTGATGGCAGTTATAGGTATCTAGGGACATGAAAGGGAAGCAGTGGCTGAGAAAGGGGTGAGACAGATTTCCAGCCCGTCCCCAGTGTTATCCAATCTGTGTATTGCGCAAGCTGTAGAGGAAACTAAAGAAAAATTTGGAGTAGGAATTAAAATTCAGGGAGAAGGAAAAAAAAATTAAGTTTGCCAGTGACATTGTAATTTTGTCAGAGAAAGAAAAGAACTTGGAAGTGCAGTTGAACAGAGAGGACAGTGCCTTTGAAAGGAGGATATAAGATGAACAACAACCAAATCAAAATAAGGATAATGATATGTAGTGTTAAAAAAATCAGATGGTACTGAGAGAATTAGATAAGGAAACCAGACATGAGTTTGCTACATGTGCAGCAAGATAACTGACAATGGCCCAAGTAGAGAGGTTATAAAATGTAGACTTTCAACGGCAAGGATAGCGTTTCTAAAGAACAGAATTTTGTTGACAAGGTATAGAGACTTAAGTGTTAGGAAGTCTTTTCTGAACATATTTGTCTGGAGTGTAGCCACATATAGAAGTGAAACATGGACAATAAACAATTTAGGTAAGAAGGACACAGAAGCTTTTGGACTATGGTGCTACAGAAGAATCGTATAACTTACAAAGGGATTATGGCAGTAAGACAGGAAGATTGCAGCACATACAGAGGCATATAGATAATTATTTGTCTCTCCTTCCACACACAAATAAAACAGATCAAAAATTGCTGATATTGGTATAAAGCAGCTTCTACTAAATACTGTACAATGGCTTGAGCAGAGTATATGTGTATGTAGATGTATGACTTCCATTGGTCAGTTTATGAAATAAGATTCTATCACTGTTATCCGTCTCACATCACCCATTTTCACTACCCAGTGTCCTACTAAGTTTAATGACATTCTTGTTAAATTCTATGAATTTTATGAGTGTTTTCCCCAACTCAAGGTGGCTGACTAGAAGTCAATCCTGAGATAAAACCTCTCTTCCGAAGTACTAATGCCTGTTTCTAGCTATGTGATTTCTCCAAAACTTTCTACAGGAGAATGATCCAATACTAAACTATCTGAATGCATAAAGGGACACTGACAAATATATCTAGAGCATAGTTGCTGAGCATGCTTTGCAGTATGCCTTGAGAAATTTGAATCTTGTACAGCAGATAGGATATTTCCCATCTCCCATTCAACAGCAGTTTCCCATGAACTCTGAAGATGTGACCTTGTTCTCCAACACAACCTCTCATTCTGTCACCTGTCTAGACTCAAACCTAATTTATCTTATCTCTTACTTTCTTCTCCATTGGTGTTTATGAGAGTGTTTTATTTATTTATTTATTAGTCTACTCTACAGGTGGCCCAAACTTTTCTTTCTCTCTTTTTTATGATTAATCTTTCCACTTACCACTTTCTCTTTCTTCTTCTTCTCAGTCCACCTTTACTCCTGTCTCTAAAGTGTGCCACATGTGAACAATCGATTGCTGGTGGCGTCGCCTCTAATTCACTGCCCACTTTAACACCACCATAGTAGCAATTTATCAAGCAATTTCAACAGTATTTCAATGGCCACTGTATTGTGAACCTCTTCTACGAAAAATGAACTGCTATGTTTAGTAGAAGTAGAAGTTGATCTTCGTATATTGATGAATATTTTCAAAATAATAATTTTTAGAAAAGGAGTTATTGAAATTTATTTAACTTTTTGGAGCAAATTTCTTGAGAACTGTAGGCTATCTCACATTCTTCATTGATGTCAAATGAGTAGTGTGCATCTTATGAGTCTGCATTTTATGACTACATCTTGAAATCCATGAGTCTTTTTTTCATTTACTAGTCTTGTACCTTAACTACAAGTATTTACACAATAGTCTTGCAATCTCTTTGTCTCTATAGAAATGCTACCAATATCAACACTGCTGGTTTCCATAACCTGCATAGCAAATTATATGAGCACTTAGTAGTTTCCAACAAATTTTACACATGATTTAAAAATTTACAAAACTTTTTCTTGCTGACAGCCCACACAAAAGTTTGTTGCTTGCTATATTTTTTGCCATTCTTGCAGTAAAACTTCAGCATCACACATGACAATTCGATTTATTACTTCCTTACCACTAACTTTATTCACAACACATTTTGCAGACGGCATCCACATATACCAATAAGTGTACCAACAAATTATGAGGTCTGTTCAAAAAATTCCGGAACTATTGTGAACTATCAGAAAAACACAATAACATCCAAAATACTTAAATGATTTATTTACCACGACACTGTTCACAACAGCACTTCACAATCCATAGCAATTACGCAAGTCCATGGCACTCCACATCCGAGTTCCTAGCACGTGCAGTCACTAGTCACAAGTATGAGCGAAGGTAGACATAGGACCGGCTGTAGGATGCTGTTGCAATGGCCTATATACAGTCCTGGTCGTCTGGGAATACGGTGTGTGGTGGCACCAAGAGGCCGAGTGGAGACACACTTCCATCTCGCGACACCGGCCCTCAACAGGTCACCTCGAAATGGACTATGTGGCTGGTCAGTGAATCTATATGCCCAGTCCACACGTGTTATCTTTGCAGCTGCATGGCTGGCCACACTTTGCATGTGTTGACGTCCACCCCTGTTGGCCGGTGTCTGATCGATGGTGGATACCACAGGAATGTTCATAATTTTGTGCTAACGGTGCATTTGAGCAAAATGTGGCTGGCATCCTTGCACCAACTGTGTTTTAATGTGTAGCTGCCAGAAGTTTCATTGCTGTATGTCTGTTAGTTATTGTTCAGTGCTGTATCAAGTAGAATATTGGGTTACAAAGCTTGTGAATTTCAAGCTGGCAGAGTTTGAAGAGAAATGAGTCTACACTTCCAGATAATGAGATGTTTCTTATGAGAAGTGTAACAGGTAATGAGACATGGCCCTAAGGTTATCATATTGAGATCAAGGTTCTACCTTCACAATGGTTCAGAAAAGGTTCTCCAAGACCAAAAAAAGCTCATCATGTCAGGTCAAATGTCAAAGCCATGCTACTAGTTTTCTTTGACTTTGAAGGATTAGTTCATCATGAATTCATGCCAAAGGACAAATTGTTATTCAACGGTACTATCAGTACATGTTGCGATGCCTGCAAGAAAATGTGGGAAGGAAATGGCCTGAAATGTGTGGAGACAAATCATGGCTCTTGTATCACGATAGCACACCTGCACATCATCCCTGGTAGTGCATGACGACTACACAAAAAAATGACATCACTGTGATGCCCCATTCTCTTTATTCTCTAGACCTTTCCCCTGCAGACGTTTTCTTATTTCCAAAGTTGAAAATCCCACTGGAAGGATGAAGATTTGCAATGATAGACAAGATAAAAGAAAATTTGCAGGTGGTGCTTCCTGCAATCCAGCAAGAGGTGTACTAAGACTGCTTCTGGAAGTGGAAATGGCAGGGAGCAGTGTATCATTTTTAGAGGAAAGTATTTAGAAGGAGACCATTCACAGTACATAAACGGGAAGTGTAGAAATTTTTTTGTGGACAATGTTCTGGAATTTTTTGAACAGACCTTGTATATAATGGTACGGCACATACTTCACAAGATATATAATAAAAACTGAGATACATGAAAAACTAGCTTCTGTTTAAAATGGAGCACAAATTATCCAGACTATACTCACTCAGTGTTTGACAAATGAGTGCACTTAGTGACTTCCAACATGCTTTAAACGTCACTTCAAACCTTTTCTAAACTTTTTCTGGCTTACATGCTTAACATCAAATATCTAACATACTATCTCATTTGTAAAGTATTCATCAACATTAGTTTCAAGTGAATTGTCATTCATACGATTGTTTGATTAAACATGTTTATTTTAATTATTGTACATAGTGTCCACTGAACATTAAAAATACTCACTTCCACAAGGCCAACAAAGTCATGTTTATAAACACGAAAATGAAAAAAGAAAAATCATTAATTACCCAGTTTATTTTCTGACTTCCAAGCTTTCCCTCAAATAAAGTAGGTTGTTTCAAAGAAAGCATTTTGGTGGCATTGTATTTAATATTAAAGTTATAAACTAACAAACTTAAAACTGGTACATTTCACTTCACTATTGGTACCATCATTATCACGTGTTCTTCAGCTTCAATGTCAGCTAAGAAAGCTTTGTAATAAACATTTACAAAGCTATTTTTTCCTTACCTGCAAAATAGATTGTGATGCCCTTTGTTTTCCATCTCTTTTGTTCTTGCATATAACTTTTGCTGTGTGACGACCAACAGTCATCATGAATTCATTTCTTTGATGCCTTAGAGCATTTACTTCATATTTTATATGCATTTCTCCCATTCCAAAGTTTCTAAAAAGAGTTATTTGGAGCTTAGTTATGTCAAGCAATTTTGATACTTTTAACTGCAGTTAACAAACAAAAAGTTTTATTACATGTCAAAAAAGTAGCACAACTGTCATATGGCCTTGAAATGTAACTGGGTATGTTAGAAATTATTGTAGTACATATACTTTGTACTGGAAGCACTCAACACCTTTGTATATCATAATCAGAAGCTTCTCTCTTCAAGAGTTTGGTGTCTTAATATGCTCTTGTGTGGTGGGTAACATTCTTGGAAGCAGATGAGAGGGTTTTACTTTATATCGTATTCCCTTTGCATAAATCACCAAGTTAGTTATGTCTGATAAATATACACAGGTACGGGGTACTACATTGTTTCATGGTGTGAAAATGGCTAAGTGCTTCATTCAAACATCAGTATTTGGAAAAAAGAGGATTTTACACAATATTATGTTTAAAAATTATTTTTGAATGTATGTAGGTAATAGCACAAATCCAAAATAAATAGTAAAACTTACTATGAAAAACATAATACGAGTCTAATGAACATTTCACTTGTTGCTGCAACAATATTATTAATTTCACAAAATATCATAGGATTATTATTAGGGGTGATCAAGAAGTTTCTGTTCGAAGGCCGCACAGTCCAGAATCGGTATGCCAATCAGGCAAAATCACTGTGAGCATTGAGGCAACCACCCCACATATGCATTGGTTTAAAGATACCCATTTGGTAAAACACTGTGTCCTTCTGCATACAAAAGTCCAGAAACTGCCTGCTGCACATTCTCGTCTAGCAGAAATAGTTGACCCTTCATGGCCTTTTTTAAGGGACCGAAGGCATGAGAACTGTATGGGGAGGGATCAGGACTATATGGCATGTGCTTGAGTATCTCCCACTTGAGTTGGTAAACTTCTGCGTTAAGACATTTGTGATAAGGGGACATGCATTTTTTTGAGCCAGCAGCACCCCTTGCAACTTGATGCACCATTCCATAATGGTGGTTTTTGACAAAAATGGATATCTACTGGATTTTGTACTTCAGCGGCTAAGAAAAGGACAATAGCTCACATGCTGGAAACACACAAATGCCACAGTAATCCATTGCCTACATGCCGGTGCTTAAACACCTGCATCAGAGTCAGAGGAAAAGAGAGCGTCACAAAAGTCACAAGTTCAGCAGATTCAGTTGGAATTTGGAGCAGAAATCCATAATAGTGCATGGATATGTGTACTCATACTAGAAAAAGACCAATGCTACATGCTAGTCCTCTATAGGTAATTGGTTACCTTTAAAAACAAGGTTGTGGTTACAGGAGAATTTAATGCTTGAGTTGTAAATGATAGAAGAGGCTATGTAACAGACATAGGAAGCTAAAGAGAAGATACAAGAAATGATGAAGGGGACGTATTACTAGACATGTCTGGGAAATAAATGGATAATTGGTAACAGATTGTTTCAAAGAAGAGCTAGTTACAAGGTCACCGAGATACAGTTGGAATTTGAAACAGAAATGCATAATACACTATATATAGTGAAGCACCGAAGAACTCTATACAGGTATGAGTATTCAAATACAGAGATATATAAACAGGCAGAATACAGTGCTGCGGTCGCAATGCCTATGGAAGACAAAAAATTTCCGGCGCAGTTATTAAATTGGTTACTGCTGCTACAATGGCAGATTATGAAGATTTAAGTGGGTTTGGTTGTGGTGGTATAGTCAGCACACGAGTGATGGAACACAGCATCTCCGAGGTTGCGATGAAATTGGGATTTTTATGTACGACCATTTCACGAGTGTACCATAATTATCAGGAGAACTGTAAAACATCAAATCATCGACATCGCTGCAGCCAGAAAAAGATCCTGCAAGAATGGTACCTATGACAACTGAAGAGAATTTCTGCTGCTACAATGGCAGGTTATCAAGATTTAAGTGACTCTGAATGTGGTGTTATAGTTGGCGACCGAGCAATGGGACACAGCATCTCCAAGGTAGCAATGAAGTGGGAACCACTTGCAAATGCACTTCACTGTGTCATGCATTTACATGTTTTTGTGACAAGATTGTTATTGAAGGTAAAATCTTCTAGGCTGTTAGGCCATGTTATGTTCCTCTTCAGTATCTTCTTACACAACTGACATTTTGATTCCTCTGCAGGAATCTTCTTTAAGATCTTCTGGTGTTCCCAGCTAGCTGAACACTATCCATCTAACAGCCAACTGGAAACACCAGAAGATCCTAAAGAAGATCCCTACACAGTGATTGAAACACTGATTGTGTAGGAAGATACTGAAGAGGAATATCATGCAGTCAAACAACCTAGAAAATTCTTACCTCCGATGACAATGGCCCCTCTATTTACCTAAATTAATTTTAATGGTTACACTTACTTCATAACTACTGGAAATCTGCAGCAAATTTAGTTCATAACTACCAGAAAATTGTAGCAAAGAAGAGCTTCTCTGAACATATCAATGATTTAAGATGATTTCAAACTCAGACATAACAATTTTTAACTCTGCATGTTATGTCTGCTTTCATGTATTACCACTGATCATATAACGTCTTTGAAATGAATATATATCACATTGATCTATGACTGCATGACACACCAACTGCGAGGTTCAAAAACTTACCTTTGTAAACATGTGAGGAGTATTGCATATGGAGATGGTTCTGTAGTTTTGGCACAAAGTTCAGCTACTCGTGGATCTTCTATCTTGATTTCATCAAATATCTATAAAATTTGAGAATAAAATTTAATGATACACTCAAATTTGGTACAACAGAAAGGAAAAATGCTATGATAAGAATAACAAAATATTTTGTGCCTTTTATCAAGCACCAGCAGTTTAAAAATGATAAATATGGGAAGAGGAGAAAGGCAAATAAGCATAATAAGGTTTCTAAGCATGTGGTACTGTTCAAAAATGACAGAGATCAGCAAGATGATGACTATGCGATTTGTCAAAGTGTTGTGATTTTTTGACATTGTCACCTGGCTGGAAACCCAAGAGCTTTTCATCACACCATTATATGCCAGGAAAGACTACATTCACATGGGAAATCATTTTAATGTTACATTCATTCTCATGTTAATTTACTAGAATGTCAAATGTTTCAAAACAAGATTAACACATTTGGCATCTATACTATCAGTAATAGAAATTCTCTCAGCACTGCAATGCTCAGGTCACAAGCATATGACATCTCATCTAATCATATTCCAAACTGCAATGGCATAAAAATAAATGGATAACAGCAGGTATTAGAAAGTTCTCCCAGAACCTTACATACCTTAGTTCCACAAAAAACAGACATAATGGGCCAAAATTCTTACATTTCTACCAAAGGTATATCATGATTTATAGAACACTGATTGCTGTAAAAAAGTTACTGAATGGCAAGATACTATATGAAGCAGAAAATAAAAGCAAACCAGTTTGGGACAAAAAACAAATGACATCTGTAAATAATTATGCACTTAGTATAGTGATGTTATTACAAAACACAAAGTCAGTAAAATTGTACAAAACCTATATAATAAAGTCTGCAAGCTTAGGTGCAGTACCATTTTATATGGTGAAACATAATAAATGTGTCATTCATATTACGGAACTTATCAGAGAATTTACAACAGATGAGAGTTATGTCTCTGTTAAAGGAAAATTATGCAGAAGACATAGAAAACTAAAAGCCCATTTTTCCACTGTAATACTTCTCAATATCAAGAGAATCTATTGCGGAAGACAGATAAATGAATTATTTGAATAAATACTATCATTTAACGGAATCACTACTTGGGCTCTAAAGAGGAATACTGATTCTCGGTTGACGTGTGCAAACACACAAAGATGCAGAGAGTTACCGACTAGTTATGTCCTTAGTCCCTTTATCAGTATGTAATAGCCAATGTCTCCTATTCATGTGTACATTCAATTCTTAACTACGGAATTCTTTTCTAGGGAACAAATGCACAGAAGTATTAACACAGTTTCCAAATTACAGTGAAGGCTATTAAAATAATACCCAATAATACTAATCAGGCTCACTGTATAGCTTTTTAAATTTTAGGGATTTTAGGTATGCCATGTGAGTACATTTACCAATCAGTTACGTGCATAAAAAATAATCTTCATAATTACTGTATAAACATCTCTGTCCCTGACCACTGAACAAGATCTACACTGAAGTTATATTTACCAAGATAGAACAAGAAGGCAGACTCAGATTTTCATTCAAGCAAACACACACCAAACATTGTCTTCATCATCCCGAAGTCAGCTGATAGTGAGTCAGTGTTACATTATGAAATAATGTGTATACAGTGCGTACAGTGACCAGTTTTGAGAAATGAATGAACAGCACTAGCTCTTTAAATAACACCTTTGCAAAACAGTATTGTACACCACTGATAAACCAAATGAGGTTGTACTGTTGTAATCAAGACTAGTCTTGTGTTCGAGGGGATGGCTGTTCCTCTCTCCATACAGATATTCCATTTGGGTTATATGTGGTCTCTCTAAATTATTTCAAGCAAATGCCAGGATTGTTTCAACTATAAAGTTACATTCAACTACCTGTCCCATCCTTGTCAAACTATACTTGTAAATAAGTAAATTCCTGTACATACAAATTGTGTGATTTTTTCAACTGTAGTACCAGTATCCCTGCAAAACTAATCCACAGACGAATAAAACTGCTACTACTGACACTGATTTCCATGTTGTAACCGATGTATAAAACTTAAGTCTTCTTAGTGGAACAAAAACTGATTATTGGTATCAGCATAATATCTCACTGCAGGATATCAATAAATATGAAGATTCGTACAGCATTAGTTTGATAAAGCAAATGGTAAAGCTAAAAGAAATAGCAAAAGAGAGCATCACTTTGCTGTGTAACAGCCAGAGGAATGTATTTCCAAAAATGTGATTTTCGGTTTTCTCAAACACATTTTTTCATGGTAGTCAGCTGTAGGTTGTATAAAAGCAATGTATCTCTATCTCTTCTCTTGGTGAGAATAACGTGCTGTGTATCTCCAAGTTGCAAGTTTATCTTAGAGACAGACAGATGTATTGATACTTACATTTTTCTGTTTCGAAGAAGTACATCTCAAGATTGGGACTGACTCCTAACTTTATGAAGTGAATTTGGAAATATGTTTTAAGCCAGCAGAGATCACACTCTACTTGTTTTGCAAAATATCATTTTCTTGTACTTTTGGACTATTTTCCTGTGTACTGAAGGAGAAGTATATATTCTCTAGCAGCAAATAACAAAATAACAAGTCCTGCGATGTCAATGGAAATGTTGTATCACATCTCACTGCTGAATCATACTTCTGTTCATCATATCTCGGAACAGTTTGTGTACAAGGTCTCAAGCTATTGCATTTTCTGTGTGAGTGCCAGTGAGAGGAGAAATGTTAGGCAACACAATGACTGTCCTTTATAAGAAATGTCAACACAATCATATTGGTTTCATTGTCACACCGCACTCTGTGTGATAGATACAGAAGAAAAGTGGCAGCAGCACCTTGATTTTGACTGCTGATGAAAGAGTTGTCATCGTCTAGGTATAAGGAGATTCAATGAGGCAAGCGGAGAGAATAAGGAACCGTATAAAATCTTTTCATACAATTGCATCACAATACTGGTGACAGAGCACTGTGTGACAGTTCTTACCAATAGAACTGAAAATGTAAATAATGTACAAACCATATAAAAGAATTTGCAAAGAGGATCAGGTTACTGCTGAAAAATATTGGCTCTACAGAGTAATAATCAATACAGCGTTTAACCTAGGCTCTCATGTACTTAGAAACAACATAAATAATCACTGGTATTACTTTCAAAATCGCTCTGAAGAAAATCAAAACACACAGGAAGACCAGCACGTAGAAGACCTAAAAAGAAAAGAGGCAGCTAGAAGTAAAATAAAAATAAAAAAATAAATAAATAAAATGAAATGCGAGCAGACCTGAGCAGAAGAATGCCATTTACTGGAATTTGACCAAGTATATGTAAGCTACTGACTCACTATAGCACCTACGACCATTTTCTACCAAAGAAGATTATCTGTGTACAACCTCACAGTGTATAATAGTGAGACCTGGAAAGCTAGAAATCACGTATGTCATGAAGGTGTGGCTAAATGCAGATCAACTCATGTAATGTCGTGTATATTTCAAGAACTGCGGAGGACTGCAGATGGTCATTAATTATTTCATTGTCCGACACCTGTGGAGGACAAAACTGAAACATTAATATGAGCACCATGTTTGTTCATGCTGTACAAACTCTGAACATTTCAATGATATAGCAGTACTTCTTTGAGTCTGGTCACTGTTTAATGGACTGTGATTCAGTCCATTCCACTATAGAGAGAGCTGCAAAAAATGTTTACATCTATGACCCATCAGGGTGGTGTACTATTACTCAGAATCCTTCAAAACAAAGGCTGTATGAAACTGTTGAAATGAACCAGGACTTCCTGGACTTCAGTGTTAAGCAGAGGTAACAGGTGAAAAATATAAAAAATTGACAGAGGAAACCAAGCACAATCTTTTTCAAAAATTTCTAAGGCCAAAAATTCAAAAGTTTGCCAGTTTACAGAAAATCCCAAAATTCCCAATCAATCTTCTAGCTGAAATCAAAGTACCCTAGTATGCTAGAACTTCAGGAAGAGAAAATAAAATACCTCGTGGATTTCTGCCACACCAGCATTATCAAGGATCAGTGTCACACATTTTAAAAATATCTTTAAAAGGGACATCTGGAGTTCAGACTGCAGTGGCAATGGTTGTGGTGGAGCTAGTGCTAAAGTAAACAATCAGTGGAGACATATACAAAAATACACTAATATGCATTTATTTTACCTAGAATTTATCTATCTTTAATGTGGAAATCAACTATGTAAACTATATTTTCTCAGCCAAGTGTATATCTCCAAAGTGTGAAACTTCCATTTAGATTGGTTTGCTTCGAATCATAATTATATATCTCCTTGGCACTACATTAAGCAATAAATAAAAGTGAGCAGGGAAGGACTATTCTTAAAGATATTTTATCATCTGACATCTTTTCAAGTGTATTCTTTAATGGTGTAGAGATTTTTTCAATACAGTTTGTACTACGTTACCAAAACACAAGATTTAGATGTTCAAATGCCTTCTTTCATCTTCCCTAAAAATTGCAGTTCATTTTTGGAACACAACCTACGACCAGAATAGAGACAGAAGTGGCGACACTTTCTCCAGGACCTGACCATCATTTCACAGGACAATGCTCAAGCATGTACAGTACAAGCTGTTACTGATTTGTTTGATTGAAGGGGCTGCTAAGTGCTATACCACCTACTGCACTTTCCTGACTTAAGCCCTCATGAGTTCAACTCGATTTCTAAACTGAAGGAAACACTTCACGGCATTCGCTTCAGAACTACTACAAATTTGTCGGGCAATAGACCACGCCGCTCCAACTGCCAACACAACTGGCACTGCTAAGAGTACCCTACAACTTCCACATCACTGGCAATGGGTTATACACAATGCTGGTGACTGCTTTGAAGGTCAGTAAAACTTTGAAACACTTATCTATTTTGTACAAGCTGTAAATAAATAGTTGCCGCTATTCAAGTTCCAAACCTCATATATCTAGTTTCTGGGGATTTTTTTTATTTATTTTTTTCTTTTTCCTTTTTTTTAAATTAACCAGATTAATATTCTGATATAACTGAAAACACAGCCATCTAAAGCTGAACAAATTTGTCATGATAAACGTTACTTTTCAGGTTACAAGAACATTAGTCATGGAGTACCTCAAAGCTCTGTGGTAGGCCCTCTATTATTCCTTACTTTTATAAATGATTTACCATATCACTTGTTAGCAACAGAGTCAGTGTTATTTGCAGATGATACTAGCATTTTTATTAGAGGACACAACAAATCTGAGAAGGAAAGTCTTTCCTTCTCATCCCATACGGTAAGTCTGCCCTGACCAGCAGTTCTGGGTAACTTTCCCAAAATCCAACTCTTTTCCTAGACCTCTCCAGTCCTTTTCCTTCACCCTTCTTCCTTCCCCTTCAACCCTTCTTCCTGAAGGAGTCACTGGCTCCAAAAGCTTGCCAGTTACAACAGTCTTATGTGTGTTCTGCCACTGCTTGGTGAGTAGGTTTTTTTATCTATCCAATTAAATAATTTAATAGACGGAAACATTCCACGCGGGAAAAATATATTTAAAACACAAAGATGACGTGACTTACCATACAAAAGCGCTGGCAGGTCGATAGAAACACAGACAGACACATACATACACACAAAATTCAAGCTTTCGCAACAAACTGTTGCCTCATCAGGAAAGAGGGAAGGAAAGGGAAAGACGAAAGGAAGTGGGTTTTAAGGGAAAGGGTGAGGAGTCATTCCAATCCCAGGAGTGGAAAGACTTACCTTAGGGGGAAAAAAGGACGGGTATACACACACATACACACACACATATCCATCCACACATATACAGACACAAGCAGACATATTTTGTCTTTAAATATGTCTGCTTGTGTCTGTATGTGTGTGTATGGATATGTGTGTGTGTGTGTGTGTGTGTGTGTGTGTGTGTGTGTGAGTGTATACCCGTCCTTTTTTCCCCCTAAGGTAAGTCTTTCCGCTCCCGGGATTGGAATGATTCCTTACCCTCTCCCTTAAAACCCACTTCCTTTCGTCTTTCCCTTTCCTTCCCTCTTTCCTGATGAGGCAACAGTTTGTTGCGAAAGCTTGAATTTTGTGTGTATGTATGTGTCTGTTTGTGTTTCTATCGACCTGCCAGCGCTTTCGTATGGTAAGTCACATCATCTTTGTTTTTAAATACACTCCTGGAAATGGAAAAAAGAACACATTGACACCGGAGAGGGTAAGGAATCATTCCAATCCCGGGAGCGGAAAGACTTACCTTAGGGGGAAAAAAGGACGGGTATACACTCACACACACTCCGGACACTGCGAGAGGGCTGTACAAGCAATGATCACACGCACGGCACAGCGGACACACCAGGAACCGCGGTGTTGGCCGTCGAATGGCGCTAGCTGCGCAGCATTTGTGCACCGCCACCGTCAGTGTCAGCCAGTTTGCCGTGGCATACGGAGCTCCATTGCAGTCTTTAACACTGGTAGCATGCCGCGACAGCGTGGACGTGAACCGTATGTGCAGTTGACGGACTTTGAGCAAGGGCATATAGTGGGCATGCGGGAGGCCGGGTGGACGTACCGCCGAATTGCTCAACACGTGGGGCGTGAGGTCTCCACAGTACATCGATGTTGTCGCCTGTGGTCGGCGGAAGGTGCACGTGCCCGTCGACCTGGGACCGGACCGCAGCGACGCACGGATGCACGCCAAGACCGTAGGATCCTACGCAGTGCCGTAGGGGACCGCACCGCCACTTCCCAGCAAATTAGGGACACTGTTGCTCCTGGGGTATCGGCGAGGACCATTCGCAACCGTCTCCATGAAGCTGGGCTACGGTCCCGCACACCGTTAGGCCGTCTTCCGCTCACGCCCCAACATCGTGCAGCCCGCCTCCAGTGGTGTAGCGACAGGCGTGAATGGAGGGACGAATGGAGACGTGTCGTCTTCAGCGATGAGAGTCGCTTCTGCCTTGGTGCCAATGATGGTCGTATGCATGTTTGGCGCCGTGCAGGTGAGCGCCACAATCAGGACTGCATACGACCGAGGCACACAGGGCCAACACCCGGCATCATGGTGTGGGGAGCGATCTCCTACACTGGTCGTACACCACTGGTGATCGTCGAGGGGACACTGAATAGTGCACGGTACATCCAAACCGCCATCGAACCCATCGTTCTACCATTCCTAGACCGGCAAGGGAACTTGCTGTTCCAACAGGACAATGCACGTCCACATGTATCCCGTGCCACCCAACGTGATCTAGAAGGTGTAAGTCAACTACCCCGGCCAGCAAGATCTCCGGATCTGTCCCCCATTGAGCATGTTTGGGACTGGATGAAGCGTTGTCTCACGCGGTCTGCACGTCCAGCACGAACGCTGGTCCAACTGAGGCGCCAGGTGGAAATGGCATGGCAAGCCGTTCCACAGGACTACATCCAGCATCTCTACGATCGTCTCCATGGGAGAATAGCAGCCTGCATTGCTGCGAAAAGTGGATATACACTGTACTAGTGCCGACATTGTGCATGCTCTGTTGCCTGTGTCTATGGGCCTGTGGTTCTGTCAGTGTGATCATGTGATGTATCTGACCCCAGGAATGTGTCAATAAAGTTTCCCCTTCCTGGGACAACGAATTCACGGTGTTCTTATTTCAATTTCCAGGAGTGTACAATTAAACAATTTTGTCAATAATTGATTGTTTCCATTGTTATGGATGAAATGTAGAATAACTGAGCTATTTAAATCTTAAGAATGCTTAGTAGTTGCTGTAACATCGAAACAGTACTATTTGCTTACTATGCAAAAGTACCTAACCATTCCACCATGAAGTGATTTTGTGGCGAAATGGAAGTTTTGCAAAAGAATCATTTAAAATTTAAAAATGAGCAATCAGAATAATGAAATGTGTCATCAGCAAGGAATCATGCAGCATTTTTTTTTAATTTAAAAATTTGACTTTACATGTATTCATACACAACACTAAAATACACAAACAAACTGGCAGCATGGTCATGAGCACCTGCATTGTAACTTCCTTTGCCATCCCACCTATACAAAAGCATCATAGCCCACCAAATTCCAAAATACCTTGCCTGGTTCAGTTTCACTGAGAGCATCTGTGTACCTAGACCCTGTCCTATCCTCATTCCACAACAATCTCAAATCTTCTCTCCCATATGCTTCACCTGATCCTCATCAGCCTAAAGTGTCACTTTCCCGAATACTGATCTACAAGTCCCTGATAACTGTGTTCAAACCTCTGTCCACATCCACCTCACTACCCATCAACATTACATGCATTGTGCGTGGCACATCTGCAATTATAAGAATTCCCTTGTGCTCTATGTTGAAGGACTAACAAAGACTTTCAAGCCAGGCACATTCCCCTAAACCTGGTTCACAGATAGCCCTCTCATACCATATCCTCTCACACTCCAAATCTTCCCACCACTTCCAAGAACTAACTACCAAGGAGCATCCCCTTCGTCCAAGACGATATGAGAGACGTGCTTGCTTATGTGAATGACTGTGTGTGTTTTTTTTCTGAAGAAGGCTTTGGCTGAAAAATGTGAAACTGTCTTTCCCTTGTGCCTGTCTGCAACTCAATGCATCATCTTTATGGTGAGTAGAAATCTATGTTTTCCTTACGCTGTAGTAAGGAAAGGTGCAAGAGTTCGGAGACAGTGGCTTCTGCTTCTGCTTCTTCTTCTCCTTCTCCTTCTCCTTCTCCTTCTGGCACAAGGGCTGAAGGGGCAGGAAGAGGGGTAAAGCAGAGAACTGGCAAGGTTTAGGAAATTTTAAGGATTACAGGAAACTTACCCATAACTCCGAATCAGGGGAGATTTCATCTCATGAAGAAATGGTGGATTGGATGACACATCACCTTGAATGAGGAATTGTACATTACTATGACAATATGGCTTGATGTACAAGTGGCACTCTTTTTTGCAGTGTGTGCAGGGAAGCTGATAGTTATCAGAAATGTCTCAACTCTGTGGCCATTTTGCTGAAAAGTAGTCAATTCATGCATGTAGTGTTTGTAAGTAAATCCTTTCTGATGTGCATGTTTATTTTAAAATTTGGCCCTACTGATCACTGGAAGCTTCAAAAGCTTGTAAATTTCCTTAATTTTATTCATGTTTTCTCCAGTTGCTACTTGGCGAGTACATACTTTTCCTGACCATTTATATTATGTTTTAATTTAAATGTTTTAATTGGGACCACAGAAAACTGCAAAAACCAAACAAGTGTATGAGCCAGAATTTCTCTCCTTGTGCTCATCATGACTTTAATTGAATTTTCCTTTTTAAATTATTAACCACTTCACTAACTTTCCAATTCCCCTAATGAAAGAACTATTAAAATTTTTGTAAATGCAGATCCAACAACTTTCAAAACCTGACTTCCACTTCGTAATGAGATTTTTAGTAGCACTTATAAAGATACAATTTATTGCTCACTGTCGTTTCCAAATGAAACATAATTAAAAGCCTAAAGTCAAAATATAAAACTCAAACATATGCACTAAAACTATCTTCGCCAGAAATGTTCATCTATGGGAGCTTCTCCCCTGCACTCCTCCTCCTCCTCTCTCAATGATCAATAGGGCCAAAAATTAAAACAAGCACGAACTTCAGAAAGGATTTATGTACAGGCCTACATAAAGAAATTGGATACTTTTCAAGAAAATGACCATGGAGTGAGACATTTTTGATAAAGGTGCCAGTTTCCCTACACACTTTGTAAAAAAAAGCATGCAACTTGTCTGTCAAACCATAGGGTCATACTGGTCTGCAGTTCCTCATCCAAGGTACATGTTATCTACTGCACCATTTCTTCATCTCCAGAAAAATAGGTGAGTTAGTTAGTCTTAAAGGCAGACTGAATAGAGGGCAATTAATTAATTCTCATTTAAGTCTGAGTTGGGTAAGGTCAGGCAGCAAACTGTATTTTGAATCATATTATTTCTTCGTGCTTTTCTTATATATAAGCTATATGTAAACTGAATGACACTGCCAAAAGTAAATTGAGTTATTTTGTGGAAAGGATAATGTTTTGATACATAGTTTAAATACCTATATGAAACAAAGTAAGAAATATGCTCTTCAATTTATTAATTCATGTAGCTTGACGGTTTTGTTTCCAGAAGTGGTAGCGTACGGACGTATGCATGGATCCGTCATACCAGCACTGTTAAAAATGTGTATTTCAGCCATTCATTAAAAGAGTTATAAAAAGTTATTAGAAAAGCAATATTTATTCGCATGGTTAAGAGGTCAACTGCCATCTGCTCATCATTTCACTTACCACTGAGATCCTGCATCAAGAGGTTCAGTGCAGACAAGAAGAATTTACACAGTATCCAGAGGAGCGTTCCTGCATCGACATTGTCACACTCAAGACTAAACACAAATGAATTAATATGAAGCAGTACATAATGTAAATTACGTTTACTGATCTTGAATGTATTGATATTTAAGGTCTGTTGATATTGGTATCAGTTTAAGTTCAATAGAGGTTGTGCACAGATTCATAAATTACCTACAAATTTCTTTAAACTATTCTTCCCAATCATTTTTTCCAATTATTCAAGCAATTATCAATGAATTAATCCATTTCCATATCCCTTTTCAATGGTGACGGTTTGAAGGACAGCGCCAAGCGAAATATGAACAGACCTTTCAATTGCTGAGATAAAAATTTCTGAGATAAATGATTCATACTGTTGTTATAAGGAAGTAATGAAACATTAATTGTATCTGCTTCATGTCCGCGAGACTGGGAATCGTTAAAACATTGAAGGAGCAAATTAAAATTAAATTCTGCCTACGAATGAGACAAACTGGGAATGCTGATTTCAGCGGTAAATGTAGGAAGCTGCTACGCTGTCTGCCTTATAAAGCCACACTTGATGCAGTCTCTCTGGCAGTAGATTCCTTCCAATTAATATCCTTTATGGAAAGTTCATTTCTAAAGAAAAGATGAAATTTGTACAAAGACATCACTAAAATCATTTAAATTGTGTAAGACTGTGTCATATAATATTTCACGTTCTTATGTTAGTAGTTTCAGCCATACTGCCTCATAACCTTTCCTCTTCTTTTAAACCTGAATTTATTTTAACTAGAAGTTGACTTTCTTTCTCTTTTAGAGCTTCGCCTACTGTATCTACGTAAATCTTGCACACTGACACTACCTTTTAAGCAAGAGTGCTGCCCTTATCCAGCATCCCAGTTATTTCCTTTACATATGCACATATCTTATCTCTCTGTATTTTGGCAAATTTTGACTCTAAACGTAACTGGCCCACTCTTAGACCTAAGTTTTGTACTTCTGTAGATACATTTTTACACACTTCTTGCAGCCCGCTGACTGTGTGATTGCATCTCCTGAATTTGAGAATATGCTTCACTAAGGTTCTGTCAGCTGCAAGTTGTTCCTGTTTATTGTCTACGGATGATACTCTTTCCGTTAACGTACACTATGTGATCAAAAGTATCCAGACACATGGCTGAAAATGACCCAAATGTTTGTGGCGCCTTCCATCGGTAATGCTGGAATTCAGTATGGTGTTGGCCCACCCTTAGCCTTGATGACAGCTTCCACCCTTGTAGGCATCCATTAAATTAGGTGCTGGATGGTTCCTTGTGGAACGGCAGCCCATTCTTCACAGAGTGCTGCACTGAGTAGAGATATCGATGTCGGTCGATGAGGCCTGGTGTAAAGTCAACGTTCCAAAACATCCCAAAGGTGTTCTGTAGGATTCAGGACAGGACTCTGTGCAGGCCAGACCATTACAGGGATGTTATTGTCGTGTAACCACTCCACCACAGATCATGCTTTATGAACAGGTGCTCGACTGTGTTGAAAGATGTAATCGCCATCCCTGAATTGCTCTTCAACAGTGGAGAGCAAGAAGGTGCTTAAAACATCAATGTAGGCCTGTGCTGTGATAGAGCCATGCAAAATGACTGGGGTGCAAGCCCCCTCCATGAAAAACATGACCACATCATAACACCATCACCTCCGAATTTTACTGTTGACACTACACACGCTGGGAGAAGACGTTCACCGAGCATTCGCCAAACCCACACCCTGCCATTGGATTGCCACATTGTGAACCATGATTTGTCACTCACAACGTTTTTCCATTTTTTACATTCCTTGCACCAAGCGAGGCATTGTTTGGCATTTATTGGCGTGATGTGTGGTTTATGAGCAGGCACTCGACCATGAAATCAAAATTTTCTCACCTCCTGCCTAACTGTCATACTACTTTCAGTTGATCCTGATGCAATTTGGAATTTCTGTGTGGTGGTCTGAGTAGATGTCTGCCTATTACGCATTACAACCCTCTTCAACTGTCGGCGGTCTCTTTCAGTCAACAGACAAGGTTGGCCTGTTCTACACTTTTGTGCTGTATGTGTCCCTTCACGTTTCCACTTCTCTATCACATCAGAAACAGTGGACCTAGGGAAGTTTATGAGTGTGGAAATCTTGCTTACAGATGTGTGACACAAATGACACCCAATCACCTGACCAAGTTCGAAGTCCGACAGTTCTCTGGAGCACACCATTCTGCTCTCTGATGATGTCTAATGACTACTGAGGTTGCTGATATGGAATACCTGGCAGTAGGTGGCAGCACAATGCACCTAATATGAAAAACGTATGTTTTTGAAGGCATCCAGATACTTTTGATCATATAGTTATTTATATTGCGAGATATGTTGGTACTTATTTCTTGGTTTAGTTGTTCACCTGGCTCTGGCACCTTTCCAGATAGCTCGTCAGATAATTCAGTTTTGCCCACCTCACTGAACTGTTGATTAACACTATTCTTGAAGTTGTTGACTGCCCGATTTTGCTGTGTAAACTGTTATCCTATATGTTCCTTATGTTTTATGAACTGCTGTGTCATACACTTAAGTTGTTGTTTTACAACTTCCTGAAATTCCTGTGGTTCTAGGCGCTTCAGTCTGGAACCACGTGACTACTAAGGTCGCAGGTTCGAATCCTGCCTCAGGCATGGATGTGTGTGATGTCCTTAGGTTAGTTAGGTTTAAGTAAGTTCTAAGTTCTAGGGGACTGATGACCTCAGAAGTTAAGTCCCATAGTGCTCAGAGCCATTTGAACCTGAAATTCCTGTTGTTTCGTATACTGTTGTATTATTTGTTGCATCAGTTGCGTCAAATTGTGTGTCTCACTAGTATTTACATTGTTTTCACAAACTTTTCCTTTTCTTGCATTCACAATGTTGTGAGCAAGTAATCAAAGGAATTTTCACTGTCTCATCCTTTAGTTTCACTATTTGAAAAAATGTTTCCCTTGAGAACTGAGAAATTGTCTCATCGAGCATCATAAAAGTGACATCATGATTAGTTATATTAACAGTATCATCATTTGTTGATAGTGGGATGTCAACATCGCCAATTAGGTTGGCCAGTCCACGAGTTGGTGCATTACCTTCAGCTGTTGCCAAGCTCGGATTTCCATCATCTTGGCATATTGCATTTTGTAAGGAATGTTCAAAAATGGCCATTTCCTCTTCTCCATTGTCAATAGTTTTTAACAAAATTATGAATAAAATTGTTTTCAAAAACGAACACAGATAGTGCCACAGAGATTCATGGACTAACAAGTAAACAATGGATTTGTAGTACAACAAGGATGGCAATCTTACCCCACACAGACCTTACGATAATGGTAATGGTAATCACAATGGCAGTGGTAAAAGCATTAAATTCATGGGCAGATATAAAAGAAATGGGCAAAAATTTAACAAAAACAACTATTCATGGGCAAATAGCGTATGGGCAGCCTGTACAATATTTACCAACACAAGCTACTGGCAATAACCAGCCCATCGCTTGGCAAACACAAACCAATACCAGATAGTTGAATAATCCCAGACAGCGGAATGCAGTCAGCAGAGTAATGCACATAAGCCGAATAACAAGCAAAACCAAAGAGAATTTCAATCAAGAGCCTCACAGTATACTAACTGGCATAATCAAACACCAACAGTCCATATAGTAGAAGTTACACATAGCCCAGAGACAGATGCACCCCGCAACGCCAGAAAACTTGGGCCAGTCATGGTAGGCCCCCATTCTGTGGCCTGGGAGGAGAATTGGGACACGAGCTTGATTGACACTTGATTCATCAGACACGATTATGTTGTTAGTTGTTAAGGATAATTTTTGTTTGTATTTTTATTTTTTCTTATATGTCAAATGTGCACGCAATAAGGTAATATGTTGTAACAAGGAAGAATTTTACTTTTATATGTCTAGAGACGACACACTAAATAAAACGCTTTGCCTTCTGCGTAGCCCAGTTGTAAACAAATAAACAAACTTATGAAACACTTGGTAGTGTGCAATGCAATACATAACACACCACAACACAAGTGGTATCAGAGTGCCACAGCGCATGTGCATTGGGGAGCAAGCTAATCAACAAATTGCAAGCATGTGCACGCCAGACAGGCACATCTGAAGTGTTGGAGCGCCCAAAACAAACAAACCTGATGAGCTACAGCCCGCACTAGCATTTGTAAAGCCTATTGAATAAACAGAGACATAGAAAATTAAGAGAGAGTCTATACTATAACTGCGACTATCTACACAAGACACACACACACACACACACACACACACACACACACACACAGATAACATAAGGGATTATATACAGAGGAAAGAGATGCTAAACTACTTGAAATTATTTAAGCTATGCTATTATATATATTATATCTATATATGCACAATATTTATGAATTAAAGTATTGAAAGTGCGTGAACTAATTATGCTTGATGGACGAGAAAAGTCTTGCTGCAGGTAAACAAGCACGTACAGTATATGTGGCAAACTTAATAAGAGTACAAGAGCTCGCGCGCGCGGTGGTGGGTGTGTGTGTGTGTGTGTGTGTGTGTGTGTGTGTGTGTGTGTGTGTGTGTGTGTTGTACTTCAGAAGGAGGCCTTTTGTCTGAAAGTTTACTTGTTTAGCTGTATTTTTTTATGCCTATCTGTGACCCAACATCTCCACTATACGGTGAGTAGTAATCTATCTTTCTCATAATATTGTCATATACAGCATACACTTTCTCTGTAGAAAACACAGAAAATTTACAGCTACAAAGATAGTCTAATTCTAATAAATTCCAGCATATGCTGGGCCCATTGTGGCAAAGCTGCATAGAGCCTATGTTTCTTTAGCTGTATTGCAGAGCAACTCAGCGAGTGTGTGCCACTCAGTGAGTGCACTTCATGTGATACCAATTGCAGAAACTGGCGGACATGTGTTCCCACAATGGTTGCAAAGTGAGTTATGGGGAATGAGCACCTGTCACAAGGTATTGCCTTGAGGATACAGTGCTCTACAATATGCAGTTGCAATGACGGTCATACCTTGCGACGCACAGCTCTGTGGCCTCCTCAACTATTGAAGTCATCATGATGAAAAACAGTTAATACATGTGTACAGTGTCTATACATGATACCTTTTCTCATATTCAAATATGTTTTAAATATATTTCCAATTATTTTTGCTGGACTTACTTCTCTCTTGATTCGGACCTGTGAATGACTGCTTCTCCCTACCATTCTCTATTCTGAGGGACAAACTGCTTAAAATGTAGTAACAGTTATAAACAGATACCTGCTTCCCTTCTCACCCTACCATTATCTGTTAATCTATGAAAACAGCTACAGTTGTTGCTCGTTCAGCAGCTGGTGTGTTCTGTCTACATCCTTCTTCCTGATGCTCCTAACAGATGTTGAAGGACATCACATAAATAGTGCATCAGCGAACATCAATCTGTGCATTCGAACAATAGTAGTGCCTCAGCAATCTAAGCACCATTGTTGTTGAATTCTATTTCTATTTTCAAATTTTTCTAAAAACAAATATTTGTGATATAATCAAGAAGTAATGGGATTTTTTTTTTAATTCATAGACTTTACTCAACCAATTTTCAATTTCTTTTATCTTTTTGGTACAAATGTTCCTGATGTATGTTTGCTTTTTCAGCTATTTTGAATACTTAGTTTATTGTTGACAGTCAAAAAGATTATATTTGTTTTCGAGTGCTGAGTGAATTTTTACTTTTGAAGAAGATGGATCACAGAATTTGCATCAAATTTTGCTTGAAAAATATGACTGTGGTCTTGGGCAAATCAACTATCACTTGTAGTGCTGCAAAGTGGTTTCAGTCATATATTACTAATAGAAAACAAAGGGTGTCATTACGTAACAGTTCAGCAGTACGCAATCAGACATCATCTGACTGGGAAGAAATTACATGTGGTGTTCCCCAAGGTTCCATACTACTTTTTCTTGTGTGTATTAATGACCTGTCATCTGTTACATTACCAGATGCCAAGGTTCCCTTTTTTTGCAGATGATACAAACATTGTAATAAATAGTAAATCAAATATAAATTTAGAAAAGGTAGCAAATCAAATTTTTACTGACATTAATAAGTGGTTCATAGCCAATTCACTGTCATTAAACTTTGAAAACACCTACTATATGCAATTCAGAACTTCCAAGAGATCTCCTTCTAGTGTGTGCACAAAATATGAAGACATCGAAATAGGAGAAGTTGAGAGTGTAAAATACTTGGGATTACAACTTGATAATAAATTCAGTTGGGAGCGACATACTCACAAACTGCTAAAGTGCCTAAACAAGACTGTGTTTGCAATGCGAATGATGTCAGACATAGCAGATATAAATATAAAAAAACTGGCATATTTTGCTTATTTTCACTCCATTATGTCATATGGTATCATATTTTGGGGTAACTCCTCAAACTGAGAAAAAATTTTTAGAGTACAGATGAGTATAATAAGAGTAATGTGTAGCGTAAATCCAAGAACATCATGTCAAAACCCATTCAAAGAATTGGGCATACTAACCACAGATTCTCAGTATATTTATTCCTTAATTAAGTTTGTTGTGAGTAATACATCTCTTTTTCCAACGAACTGCTTAGTAGGGTTGGGTTGGGTTGTTTTGGGGAAGGAGACCAGACAGCGAGGTCATCGGTCTCATCGGATTAGGGAAGGACTGGGAAGGAAGTCGGCCGTGCCCTTTGAAAGGAACCATCCCGGCATTTGCCTGGAGCAATTTAGGAAAATCACGGAAAACCTAAATCAGGATGGCCGGACGCGGGATTGAACCGTCGTCCTCCCGAATGCGAGTCCAGTGTTTAACCACTGCGCCACCTCGCTCGGTGAACTGCTTAGTACACAGTATCAATACTAGGAATTATATATAACAGAGGGAAACATTCCATGTGGGAAAAATACATCCAAAAATAAAGATGATGTAACCCACAAAAACAAAAGTGCTGGTATGTTGATAGACACACTAACAAACACAAACCCACACACAAAATTCAAGCCCCTGCAACCTACGGCTGCTTCATCAGCCTGCTTTCCTGATGAAGCAGCCGTGGGTTGCGGGAGCTTGAATTTTGTGTGTGGGTTTGTGTTTGTTAGTGTCTCTATCAACATACCAGCACTTTCGTTTGGTGGTTTACATCATCTTTGTTTTGATGATGTAACTTACCAAACGAAAGCGTTGGTATGTTGATAGAGACACAAACAAACACAAAATTCAAGCTTTCACAACCCATGGTTGCTTCATCAGGAAAGAGGGAAGGAGAGGGAAAGATGAAAGGATGTTGGTTTTAAGGGAGAGGGTAAGGAGTCATTCCAATCCCGGGAAACATTCCATGCATGGGTCTTTAAATATGTCTGCTTGTGTCTGTATATGTGTGGATGGATACGTGTGTGTGTGCGCGAGTGTATACCCGTCCTTTTTTCCCCCTAAGGTAAGTCTTTCCGCTCCCGGGATTGGAATGACTCCTTACCCTCTCCCTTAAAACCCACTTCCTTTCGTCTTTCCCTCTTTCCTGATGAGGCAACAGTTTGTTGCGAAAGCTTGAATTTTTGTGTATGTTTGTGTTTGTTTGTGTGTCTCTCGACCTGCCAGCACTTTCATTTGGTAAGTCACATCATCTTTGTTTTTTTTTCATATATAATTGTAAGCGGCGGTAGCGCGCACAAAAGCAAGCCATGCCGCGAGCGGCGACAGGCCGTAAACATGCACTATCAGAGTGCGACAAACAATGCATGACACAGTACAGTAATGCATTTTCAGCTTAGAGTGACGTAAACACCTATAAAAAAGAAAACGGCACTTATCAGATAAAAGCAAAATAAGCAATCGATTCAAACCAGACGAAGCACGTGAAAAAGGAAGGGTACTCGTATAAATACGGACGGAGCACCTGACGCCTGACGCATAGCAATGACTACCTGGTAAAGCTTAACTGCTTACAACTCGAACCAAACTACTGTAGCTGTATCGTCATTCATTCGACCTAAATTGTGTCTCATATTACAATGGACCAACTTTGTTTCAATTTGGAGGTGCGGCCTAAAACTTTTCTCTCCCCTTGAATTTCAGGTCTCAAATTTCAGATGCGTCTTAGATTCGGGAATTTTTTTTTTCCTTATTTCGAGTCTCATTTTTCAGGTGCGGCTTAGATTCGAGTGCAGCTTAGATTTGAGTAAATATGGTACTAACATAACCACCAATGGCCATTAAAATTTACTTACAGATAGGTATGAGTCTGATGATCCATGTTCAGTTTTTGCCCCACCTCTGTCACTTGACTGAATTTTTTCTCTCATTTCAGGAATCAAAATTTCCAGGGTTGCTTTTGCAGCTTCTGATTTTGCTTGTTTTTTGCTTGTCCCATATCCAACTCCATACTGCATGCCATTTATTGATACTGTAGCTGAATAGGGTGTACCTGCATTTTCTATAAGATAAAATAACAACCTAAGATACACGAAAATAAGAAAACTCTTTGTAAATTATTTGTTAATCTTTATAACAGCACATTGACAGAAGATTTCACTAGAATTTCAGACACCTCAGCTCATGTTATTAAAACTCAATCTAAAAATAATATTTTTTCATATCCATTAGTTGATGAAGTTTACTATTAATAATTATATAAAAATTCAAATAAATAATTTCAGGTTGTCATTATGTTTCTAATTACTACTACTACTACTACTACTACTACTACTACTATGATTGTTATTATTATCATCGTCCCCATTACTGTTACTACTACGAGGGCAGTTCAATAAGTAATGCAACACATTTTTTTTCTGAAACAGGGGTTGTTTTATTCAGCATTGAAATACACCAGGTTATTCCCCAATCTTTTAGCTACACAACACTATTTTTCAACGTAATCTCCATTCAATGCTACGGCCTTACGCCACCTTGAAATGAGGGCCTGTATGCCTGCACGGTAACATTCCACTGGTCGATGTCGGAGCCAACGTCGTACTGCATCAATAACTTCTTCTTCATCCGCGTAGTGCCTCCCACGGATTGCGTCCTTCATTGGGCCAAACATATGGAAATCCGACGGTGCGAGATCGGGGCTGTAGGGTGCATGAGGAAGAACAGTCCACTGAAGTTTTGTGAGCTCCTCTCAGGTGCGAAGACTTGTGTGAGCTCCTCTCAGGTGCGAAGACTTGTGTGAGGTCTTGCATTGTCATGAAGAAGGAGAAGTTCGTTCAGATTTTTGTGCCTACGAACATGCTGAAGTCGTTTCTTCAATTTCTGAAGAGTAGCACAATACACTTCAGAGTTGATCGTTTGACCATGGGGAAGGACATCGAACAGAATAACCCCTTCAGCGTCCCAGAAGACTGTAACCATGACTTTACCGGCTGAGGGTATGGCTTTAAACTTTTTCTTGGTAGGGGAGTGGGTGTGGCGCCACTCCATTGATTGCCGTTTTGTTTCAGGTTCGAAGTGATGAACCCATGTTTCATCGCCTGTAACAATCTTTGACAAGAAATTGTCACCCTCAGCCACATGACGAGCAAGCAATTCCGCACAGATGGTTCTCCTTTGCTCTTTATGGTGTTCGGTTAGACAACGAGGGACCCAGCGGGAACAAACCTTTGAATATTCCAACTGGTGAACAATTGTGACAGCACTACCAACAGAGATGTCAAGTTGAGCACTGAGTTGTTTGATGGTGATCCGTCGATCATCTCGAACGAGTGTGTTCGCACGCTCCGCCATTGCAGGAGTCACAGCTGTGCACGGCCGGCCCGCACGCGGGAGATCAGACAGTCTTGCTTGACCTTGCGGCGATGATGACACACACTTTGCCCAACGACTCACCGTGCTTTTGTCCACTGCCAGATCACCGTAGACATTCTGCAAGCGCCTATGAATATCTGAGATGCCCTGGTTTTCCGCCAAAAGAAACTCGATCACTGCCCGTTGTTTGCAACGCACATCCGTTACAGACACCATTTTAACAGCTCCGTACAGCGCTGCCACCTGTCGGAAGTCAATGAAACTATACGAGACGAAGCAGGAATGTTTGAAAATATTCCACAAGAAATTTCCGGTTTTTTCAACCAAAATTGGCCAAGAAAAAAAAAGTGTTGCATTACTTATTGAACTGCCCTCGTACTTCTACTATTACTACTATTGTTGTGCTGTAATTCAAGCATCTAACACAGTACACACAAACTGAATGCCCAGTCAGATAAAAACTTAGATGATCGTAATTACAGACACTCAGTTTAAAAATGACCGTAAGAAAAAACAGCTCTTGAGTATCATCACCGTGACAGATGATTTTCATGCTTACCTCTTCCTTGAATTAACAAAAAGAATTAGGTAAGTTTCAGAAATGATTACCTAGCTCCTTAAATTTGTAAGAAGGTTGCTTCTTCAATGCGTGCTGGACATACTCATGAAGAATACAAACATAACTCTTTCCATTTGGATTCATAATCCACTCTTTCCTTGGATGACCATTTTCTCGACAGCCTGTAATAGTATTGATGGTATAAAAATCTCTGTAATATTTTCAAGGGAAAAGCAATTACAACAAAACTTTCACATCCTGAAATTTTAACATAATGACTACTCACCAAATCCGTAAGGCACTGAGCAGCAGATATGCAATTAGAAAAGAGTAATAAGCTGCTTCAGAGACAACAGAAAACGACTTACTGCCATCTCATAGCACCGCAAACCAACATGTGTGAGTAGGCTGCTGGGCTGATATGTGATATGGGTGGTGAAGACAAGTGCTGTGTGACAGGGACAGGAAGGGACCACAGAGCAGAGCATTAGGCATATCATTCCATGTAGAACATGCAAATGTGTGAAGTAAAGGTGGGTCTCACTTATGCAGGGATGCTGATGAAGGGTGGGTTGATGCTGAAAGAAATTCTGAGAGAATAGTATAGGGGAAAAATACAGAGTGCATCAAAGGAGATAAGAAAAAGATAATATGGTTGAGTGGAGTAAACCTGGAGTATTCAACTTTATTTCCAATTCTTTTGTCTGTTTTGATGGGGTTTGGATTGTTTGGTGAGGATTTGCTTGTTTATATTTTGTAGCAGAGGAGCCACATGTGTGAATCAACTGCATTAGAGACATTTCTTAGCATGAGATGAGGCATGACAGCTGACCATACACCTCTAGAATTTTTGTGACAAATAGGCTGAGAACTTTTTGGCGCTGTGATTGCACACAGATAAAATAATACTGGGTCAGGAACAACAGAATTTGCAGGAAATATCTGGGAGGGTAGTGAGAGGCCAGTTGCACATTCTGCAAGATATTCAAAATAAAAGTAGCTCTGAGGAAATCCTTACAAAATATTAGTGAGATATCAAGGGCTGTTAAGGAAATCTTAGGGCACGAGGAAGTGGTGCAAGAGAGGTAAAATGGAAATAAGTATACTGCTGGAATCAGTAAGTGGAACAGGAAAAGAAAAAACAAGAAGAGGGACGCAAAGATGAGGAAGCCAAAAGGATGGTGAAAAAAATTGAAACAACATTGAAGAGCAAACATGTGGGTTAAAACAAAAGACATAAGAACAGAAAAAGCATAGGGAACAGCCAGCAAAGAACTCTGAAAAAGAAACAGATGCAGACATACTAAACTGTGAAGAAGGGCATGAAGAACTACAATGTGCTGATTTTGGAATTAGCACATTATTCAATGCAGTTGAGAACATTGACAAGATATAGAAAATAATTGCATAGTTCTGGAGGCAGGGGATTGTGTTAAGCCTAGTTTACATGATGACACTAGGTTGCAGGCAACTGCACTACCGGTCACTGTGCATGCACGCCAAGCGTTTGGGCAACTCGTTGGTGAAACTAAACACTTTCGGCATGTTCCAACTTTGGCGACCCTAGTTGCCTGAGTTTTGAGGTTGTGTGTGTTTGTAGAGCATAGACAAACTGAAATATGAAGTGGGGATGGAGAATAATGTTCGCTTTTTGAATATCTATACTTTACATAGGTGTTTGTGGGATTTCAGTGATGCTGATTACAAAAATATGCAACATATTGAAGCTGCTGAGACTGTCATGTGCAATTATAATATAAATGGTTTGACAATACCTGAGCTGCAGGGCAAAATTTATTGAGTTAGGAGCACATATACAACTAAATTAATAATAATACAAGCAAGTGTAAGTCTATCTGTGGCAATGCTCTTGTCTACAAGACAAGTTGGCCAACTCTTTGTTAAGGAATATCGTTGACAGGAGGGAAGGCTATACAAATTCAAGAAGCTGCATTCTTTATTCAATATTAATCTATTTAAAACGTTGCTGCAGTGCTCCCCATTCACATATGTTAGAATTTTGAAATATTGCTACTGTACAGATCTATCTTCAAGAGAGTAGTTAATGTGGCCTGCTTCGAATAATTATTGTTGCTAATGTTAATAATTATTACTGTTAATATTAATAATTATTACTGTTAGTGAAATAGCGTCATCACCAACTAAAAACATATCTTATAGCATACCGAGTGTTCTCGATTGTAATGCACGCAATATGATACGTAATTTCAGTTCTGGCGACAGTGCTTCATGCATTACAGTACCTTTATTCCTCTTATCGCATAATTGACTCTATTTAGAAGTAACGTAAATGGTTCTGGTGACATTATAAGATAATTAAAAGAACTTCTTCGATCTTCCATTATAAATTATTTCAGCAAGGATCCTGAGCAACCAAGCTAACGTCTTTTCTTGATCCAGTCACAAATCAAAACACGTTTCTTATTTTTTTCCTTGTGTAGCAATTCCACACAACAAGCTTTAACTCCATCACAACTCGTGCGACGTGCAGCTGCCAAAACTTTCATTTCAGACACAACTCGGGGACCCACAAAATGATGAAACTGAAGTGTACACTGGTGTCGCCGTGTCTACAGTCATATATGAAACCACTTGCATGCAACGCATTCCAAGCAACGTGTGGCGCAACCCAATGTCGTCGTGTAAACTAGGCTTTACTGAAGTTTGAACAGATGCTAAACATGTGCTGATGTTGAAATACATAAATTTAAAATTGTGCACAATACCAACTGAACAAAACATAGTACCCTGTGGCTACAATATCAACAAGTAACAACTGGAATTGATAAATTCATACAAACAGATGGGTGTAACAATTTGCAGGGATATGAAATTGAACAATCACATAGGATCAGTCATTCATTTGTGGAATAATAGGGAAATGCAAAAATTCTGCAAAGCAGATTACCTATGTGACCTATTTTAGAATATTGCTCAAGTAGGTAGGATTTTGCATCGATGCACTTTGCACAACACTTTTCCAAAGATTATATTTTATCACTGAAGTGTTTTTCGGAAGGTCTGTGAAATCCTCACCTACAGCTCCCCTGATCTTTTCATAGACAGATAAAATTTTTCAACCATAAATTTCCTTAGATGTGGAAATAAGTAGATGCCAGAGTGGAGGGGGGGGGGGGGGGGGGCACTTCAAATCTGTACCAGGCTGGATTTTCTGACAGTCAGTACTTCTAATGCTCTGTTTTCAAAGCAGCTTTCATTATTCCAATGAAAGTTGACTTTTTTTTCCTGCTTTTGCAACCTATGTTCTGACACACACACACACACACACACACACACACACACACACACTTACTTACTTACTTACTTTTTCACCCAGTTAGTCCAGAAGCCTTGCCCAGCATTCATGAGTTATTATTATTTTACTCTTTGCAAGCAATAAAACAGGATTCATTGTACCAGATAACATTAGTGGAACCTTTCCAGCAGATGAAATTCTACTCATGTTTCCTTAAGCAATGCCACCAACTTTTATCTGTTGATCTGGTTGCTGTTCTGTTTTTTTTTTTTTTTTTTTAATGATGCCAATATTACTGACAAGGGAACCTCCCCATCGCACCCCCCTCTGATTTAGTTATAAGTTGGTACAGTGGATAGACCTTGAAAAACTGAACACAGATCAATCGAGAAAACAGGAAGAAGTTGTGTGGAACTATGGAAAAAATAAGCAAAATATACAAACTAAGTAGACCATGTGCAAGATAGGGAACACCAAGGTTAGTCTAAGCCCATGAGCGCCGTGGTCTCGTGGTTAGCGTGAGCAGCTGCGGAACGAAAGGTCCTTGGTTCAAGTTTTCCCTCAAGTGAAAAGTTTAATTTTTTATTTTCAGACAATTATTATCTGTCCGTCCATCCTTCCGATGCGAGGTAACTGCGCCGTAGTATGGGGACGGTACACCTAAACGGAAAAATTTGAAAACGTTAAAAACGTATGTTTTGACAGAGCACAGAGAAAACTGTGCGACTGTGAAACTGTTGCATTCATTTGTTGCAGTTTATGTGACAAACTCTTATTTTCATCACTTTTTTGGGAGTGATTATCACATCCACAAGAAAACCTAAATCGGGCAAGGTAGAAGAATCTTTTTACCCATTCGCGAAGTGTACAAGTTAGGTGGGTCGACAACATATTCCTGTCATGTGACGCACATGCCGTCACCAGTGTCGTATAGAATATATCAGACGTGTTTTCCTGTGGAGGAAACAGTTGACCTATGACCTTGCGATCAAATGTTTTCGGTTCCCATTGGAGAGGCACGTCCTTTCGTCTACTAATCGCACGGTTTTGCGGTGCGGTCGTAAAACACAGACACTAAACTTCTTACAGTGAACAGAGACGTCAATGAACGAACGGACAGATCACAACTTTGCGAAAATAAAAAATTAAAATTTTCACTCGAGGGTAGACCTGAACCAAGGACCTCTCATTCCGAAGCCACTTACGCTGACCACAGGACCACGGTGCTCCTGGGCTCACATTCTCCTTGATGTTGCCTATCTTGCGCATGGACTACTCAGTTTGTATATTTTGCTTATTTTTTTCATAGTTCCACAAAACTTCTTCCTGTTTTCTCGATTGATCTATGTTCAGTTTTTCAAGGCCTATCCACTGTGCCAACTTATAACTAAATCTGAGGCGGGTGCGATGGGGAGGTTCCCTTGTGAGACATATTTTCTCTCTTTTGCTATGAGGGTCACTCCAAAATAAATGCACACTATTTTTGTAAAAATACAGTTTTCATTCTGCATGTGTGAAAGTTTTACAGTGTGTAGATGCAACCTCCCCACTTTTTTTCAAACTTAGTTCAACCTGTGGCGCCGTCACAGAATGTCTTCAAGATGGCTGCTACACTAGATGTTTGTCAGAAGCAACATGCTGTCATAGAATTCCTGTGCTGTGAAAACGAGGCAGTGGGAATATTCCACAAGAGGTTGGTGTATGGAGATGCTGCTGTCAATCGCAATACAGTCAGTTGGTGGGCAAGCAGGTTATGTGATGAAAGCGGGCTTGGCAATATTGAGGATTGTTCTCACAGCGGCAGGCCTCGTACTGCACACACTCCAGACAATGTGCAGAGAGTTAACAAATTGGTGACTGCTGACAGATGCATCACAGTGAACGAATTGTCATGCTACGTTGGGATAGGAGAAGGAAGTGTTTGCAGAATACTGAAAGTGTTGGTGTTAAAAAAGGTTTGTGCCAGGTGGGTTCCCAGTATGTTGACAGTGGCTCACAAAGAAATAAGAAAAACAGTATGCAGCGAACTTTTGGAACAGTACGAGCTCCATGTGACTATCATCTCTTTGGGAAACTGAAACACTCTCTTCGTGGAACAAGGTTTGAAGATTATGATTACCTTGTGCACACTGCCAAACAGTGGCTCCAACAGGTTGGTCCAGAATTTTACTGTGTGGATATACAGGCACTGGTTCCAAGATGGTGTAAGGCAGTTGAGAGGGATGGAAATTATGTGGAGAAATGGAAATTATGTGGAGAAATGAAAATAATTTTACTAAGGGATGTATCTAAAAACTGTAAAACTTTCAAACATGTAGAATAAAAGATGGATTTAAAAAAAAAAAATAGTCTGCATTTCTTTCGGAGTGACCCCCATATATGCCTGCATCTATCTTGCACAAACCTTATCCATAGTAGAAGTTTCATGTACAATATACTTACTTAACTTTCTGAATCTTGAACCACCAAAGTAAACAACACTATTCCATTGTTGCAATAAAAATACGAGAGAAGTTAAGTTGCTACTCACCATACAGCGGAGATGGTGAGCCGTGATAGGCACAATAAAAAGATTCACACAAACATAGCTTTTGGCCATTAAGGCCTTTGCCAGCAGCAGAAACGAGAGCGCGCGCCCACACCCACACCCATGCACGCATGCACGCGCGCGCGCGCGCACACACACACACACACACACACACACACACACACACACACACAAAAGCGCAACTAGCACACACATCAGCAGTCTCAGAGAGCTGAAACTACACTGCGAGCAGCAGCACCAGTGTACGATGGGAGTGGCGACTGGGTGGTGGTAAGGAGGAGGCTGGGGCAGGGAGGGGGAGGGATAGTACGGTGGGAGTGGCGGATAGTGAAGTGTTGCAGTTTAGACGGAGGGTAGGAGAGAAGGTGTGGAGGGGGGAGGGGGTAAGTAGCGGAAAGGAGAGAAATAAAAATAAAAATTAAAAGACTAGGTGTGGCGGTGAAATGACGGCTGTGTAGTGCCGGAATGGGAACAGGAAGGGGCTGGATGGGTGACGACAGTGACTAACGGAGGCTGAGGCCAGGGTGGTTACGGGAGCATAAGATGTATTGCAGGGAAATTTCCCACCTGCGCAATTCAGAAAAGCTGGTGTTGGTGGGAAGGATCCATATGGCACAGGCTGTGAAGCAGTCACTGAGAAGAGGGGTATCATGTTTGGTAGCGTGTTCAGCTACAGCTTGGTCCACCTGTTTTTTGGCCACAGTTTGTTGGTGGCCGTTCATGCTGACAGACAGCTTGTTGGTTGTCATGCCTACATAGAACGCAGCACAGTGGTTGCAGCTTAGCTTGTAGACCACAAGTTTGTCGGTGGCCGTTCATGCTGACAAGACAGCTTGTTGGTTGTCATGCCTACATAGAACGCAGCACAGTGGTTGCAGCTTAGCTTGTAGACCACATGACTGGTTTCGAAGGTAGCCCTGCCTTTGATGTGGTAGGTAATGTTAGTGACTGGACTATAGCAGCTGGTGGTAGGAGGATGTATGGGACAGGTATTGCATCTAGGTCTATTACAGGGGTATGAGCCATGAGGTAAGGCATTGGGAGCAGGGGTTGTGTAAGGATGGACAAGTATATTGTGCAGGTTCGGTGGACGGCAGAATACCATGGGGTGGGGAGGATAGTAGGTAGGACATTTCTCATTTCAGGGCACGACGAGTGGTAATCAAAACCCTGGCGGAGAATATAATTCAGTTGCTCCAGTCCCCCCCCCCCCCCCCCAACCCAACCAATCAGACTCAACCAAAGACCACCATTGAAAGTTGCCTAACCCAGTTCACTCCTCTAGCCAACCATGATCTACCCCCACTAACTCAAAACCACCCCTTGTTAACTTTCCATAATTTCTAATCCTCGAACCTTGCCTCACCATCATTCCCCAAATCCCTCAACATGCATACTAACCTTACATCCGCAGAAAGAACCGCAATCTACCATCTAAAAACTGATCCTGATCTTATAATCCTACCTGCAGACAAAGGCTCCACCACCGTAGTTTTGAACCACAAGGATTATGTGGCAGAAGGACTCTGTCAGCAGTCAGATATTTCCACCTACAAACCATGCCACAGTGATCCCATTCCCTCACTACCACCTTCTACATGCTTCCTAAAGTCCATAAATCCAACCACCCAGGACGCCCCATTGTGGTCGGTTACTGTGCCCCCACTGAGAGAATCTCTAATCTCATAGACCAACACCTTCAACCTATTACCCAGAACCTATCCTCCTATATAAAAGATACCAACCATTTCATGCCCTGCGTGTCACTATTGATGCCATCTCCCTGTACACTAACATTCCTAATGCCCATGGCCTTACTGCTATTGAACACTACCTTTCCAGACGACCTATGGATTCCAAACCAACAACCTCCTTCCTAGTCTCCATGACCAACTATATCCTCACCTACAATTACTTCTCCTTTGAAGGCATTACCAACAAATAAATCCGCAGTATGGCTATGGGCACCTGGAGGGCACCATCCTATGCTAACGTATTCATGGGCCATCTAAAGGAATCCTTCCTAAAAACCCAGAATCCCAAACCCTTCACCTGGTTCAGATTCAATGATGACGTCTTTGCTATCTGGATTGAAGATGAGGACACCTTATTCACATTCCTCCAGAACCTCAACACCTCTCCCATTTGCTTCACCTGGTCCTACTCCACCCAACAAGCCACCTTCCTAGATGTTGACCTCCACCTTAGAGATGCCTGCATCAGAACCTCCGACCATATCAAACCTACTAAATACCTCCACTTCGACAGCTGCCACCCATTCCATACCTAGAAGTCCCTTCCGTACAGCCTAGTCACTTGTGGTCGTCGCATCTGCAGTGACAAGCAGTCCCTCTCTAAATATACAAAGGGTCTCACTGAAGCCTTCAATGAACGTAATTATCCTCCCATCCTTGTACAAAACCAAATCTCCCATGCCTTATCTTTCCAGTCTCCCACCACCTCCCAAAGTCCCACAGTCCGGACACAGAGGAGCATTCCCCTCGTAAATCAGTACCACCAGGGTGTTGACTATGTCTCGTTGTGCCATGAAATGAGAAATGTCCTACCCACCATCCTTCCCCCCCCCCCCCCCCCCCTCCTATTGTGGTATTCCACTGTCCACCGAACCTACAGAATATACCTGTCCATCCTTACACAACCCCTGCTCCCAATCCCTTATCTCATGGTTCATACCCCTGGGTTTTTTTTTTTTTTTTTTTTTTTTTTTTTTTTGTCATCAGTCTACTGACTGGTTTGATGCGGCCCGCCACGAATTCCTTTCCTGTGCAACCTACGTCCTCAATTATTTGCTTGACGTATTCCAATCTCTGTCTTCCTCTACAGTTTTTGCCCTCTACAGCTCCCTCTAGTACCATGGAAGTCATTCCCTCATGTCTTAGCAGATGTCCTATCATCCTGTCCCTTCTCCTTA
This sequence comes from Schistocerca americana, assembly GCF_021461395.2. Taxonomy (NCBI): domain Eukaryota; kingdom Metazoa; phylum Arthropoda; class Insecta; order Orthoptera; family Acrididae; genus Schistocerca; species Schistocerca americana. Next base: position 124,585,541 of record NC_060126.1, read on the forward strand.
TCAGTGTTTTCCACATATTCCTTTCCTCTCAGATTCTGCGTAGAACCTCCTCATTCCTTACCTTATCAGTCCACCTAATTTTCAACATTCATCTATAGCACCACATCTCAAACGCTTCGATTCTCTTCTGTTCCGGTTTTCCCACAGTCCATGTTTCACTACCATACAATGCTGTACTCCAGACGTACATCCTCAGAAATTTCTTCCTCAAATTAAGGCCGGTATTTGATATTAGTAGACTTCTCTTGGCCAGAAATGCCTTTTTTGCCATAGCGAGTCTGCTTTTGATGTCCTCCTTGCTCCGTCCTTCATTGGTTATTTTACTGCCTAGGTAGCAGAATTCCTTAACTTCATTGACTTTGTGACCATCAATCCTGATGTTAAGATTCTTGCTGTTCTCATTTCTACTACGTCTCATTACCTCCGTCTTTCTCCGATTTACTCTCAAACCATACTGTGTACTCATTCATACCCCTGTAGTAGACCTAATTACAAGACTTGTCCCATACGTCCTCCTACCACCACCTACTCCGGTCCGATCACTAACATTACATATCACTTCAAAGACAGGGCTACCTGTGAAACCAGTCATGTGATCTACAAGCTAAGCTGCAACCACTGTGCTGCATTCTATGTAGGCATGACAACCAACAAGCTGTCTGTCAGCATGAACGACCACCAACAAACTGTTGCCAAAAAACAAGTGGACCACCCTGTAGCTGAACATGCTGCCAAATATGATACCCCTCACCTCAATGACTGCTTCACAGCATGTGCCATATGGATCCTTCCCACAAACTCCAGCTTTTCTGAATTGCGCAGGTGGGAACTTTCCCTGGAATCACTCCCGTAACCCTCATAGCCTCAACCTTCGTTAGTCACTGTCCTCGCCCATCCAGCCCACTCCCTGCTCCCATTTCGGCACTGCACAGCCGTCACTTCATCGCCACACCCAGTCTTTTAATTCCCCCCCGCTACTTACCCCCTCCGCACCACTCTCCTACCCTCCGTCTAAACTGCAATACTTCACTGTCCGCCACTCCCACCATACTATCCCTCCCCCTCCCCGCGCCAGCCTCCTCCTTACCCCCGCCCAGTCACCACTTCCATCATGCACTGGTGCTGCTGATCGCAGTGTAGTTTCAGCTCTCTGAGACTGCCGAAAGCTATGATTGTGTGAACTTTTTATTGTGCCTATCGCGGCTCAGCATCTCCGCTATATGGTGAGTAGCAAGCTTCCTTCTCTTGTATTGTAACATTCCATCCTGGATTTTCCATTGTTCACTAAATAACTCACTAAGATCATGTATAATGCTCGCACTGGCTACGACATTCACAACAGAGCACCCAGAACACTACTGAATAGTCGATGGCTTCAGAGAATACATGATGTATATGTGCAGAACAACCCTTAACTCTACCACGTTTTTTAATCCCACTGCAGCAGAAAATTTACAGTTAATGAATATTATAGTCTTGTAACTACAATTCATAAAACAAAACCAATATTACAGCAAAGAAAAACAATAACAAAACTTAGTTTATAATGGAAACATCAAAGTACAACTATTAATACTGACAAGAACATTCTCCCTGCTCTTTTAAGACACTAAACTGCCTTGTCAACTGGAACCAAATTAACTGGGACAACATAATGAAATTTTTCTCTCACCTGCATTCTGAATAGGAAATTTAATGAGCTTTGTTCCTTCTGGCAAAGTTGGTCGCTGTAGTTGTAAATATTGCTTCTTTTGTTTAGTATATTTCCTTCTTTCTGTCCAGGACCTAAAAAAATGAAGATTTTAAGAAATAGTGATTCAGTTTTGTGCCACATATTTTAAGAAAAATAATAATTATAAATGGTAATCATTTTCTGAGATTAAATAGAGTTTTGTAATAGCAACTAGAAACTGTATTGTACCCTCAATGTTTCAGCAGAGTGCACACCAGCATACAGAATACATTTTACCAACATCCATAGTTGGCCTTCTGGTCAATGCACCAAAGTCTTCTATAGGCGGAGATGATACTAAAGATGCTACACAATATTTGTTGAAAAACTGGATTACTAGTTTGATACAAGTGACAACGGTCCTCGTTGTTGATGAATGCAGGAGGCACTTTCACAAATTCTGTTGCTAACTGAACCGTATTAGGATGTTGCAATGGCATAGTCCGTACAGTGGTCTAAGGAAACATTGATGTTAAGTTATCAAACAAGGGAAAATCCTGGTCAAATGACAATAACATTATGAACTATGATAGGCAGCTACTCACCTCACAGAGGAGGCAATGAGAAGCAGAAGGCAGATTTAAAAGTAGGCTGTAGGATATTATTCAGCTATTGGACAAAGTCCTCTATCAGATGAAGTCATCTATCAGATGAAGTCATCTATCAAATGAAGAAACAAAAAAAAAAGCACACACACACACACACACACACACACACACTTGGCCACTATCATTTCTGAACGCTATGGCTACTCTGGGCTGGGAAGATACCTTGCCTGGGATGGGGTGGGTAGTGGGGCTACAGAAAAAGCATGGTGGGGGAAGATGAAGGATAACAAAGCAGGAGTGTGTGTGATGGTGGGGATGCTGTAGTGCTTCCTGTGAGAGAGTGCGGTGTGTGCCAAGAGTTTGGTGAGGAACGAGGATTAGCAAAGATTGAGGCAGGAGGGTTATGGGAACAAAGGATATGTTGCAGAGAGAGTTCCAAATGCATAGTTCAGAGAAGCTAGGAGCATTGAGAAGAATCCAAATGCAATGGGTTGAGAGGCAGTCATTGAAATCAAGCAAACAGTGTTGTATGACATGCTCAGCAGCTTACTGTTCCACATATTTCTTGGACACAGTGAGGGAGTTACCATATCTTTCAGACAAAGTAATTCTTCTGCAGTAGAAAGGACACAACTTGGAAGTGACCATCCTTCCAGACAAAGTTGTTGTTCTGCAGTAGAAAACACATGCACACATTCACACAAGCAGAACTTACACACATGTGGACACTGACTCGGGAGCCCTATTGTTATTTTGCATGTATATGAACCATGGGAGCAGAGATAGAATTGGGACAGGCAAGAATATTATGTAGATTGGGTGGTTGAATCACAGATAGAGGAGGAAACAATAAGGCAGGGTTTAATATCGGTTTTGGGATGAGTTTGATTGGTAGGGTTGGTGAGAACTGGGAGAAGGAGAGAAAATCTTTACAAGCACAGCATGATTCAGTTTTGGGAGGGAGCAACAGGTGAGGTATTTGCATAGGACTGATACTTCTACAGGATTAGAGCTTTTGACGGCCAGGTTCATAACTGTGTTGCAGATTTGTTTAGGCTCCTTCAAGGCCACAACTCAGAGATTAATTAAATGTCTGTGCCACAGTAACTGAAACACACACATGCAAGACTAAGTGGTCTTGCAACTTACAGGGCCTTCTCTTGTGTTTTTAGTACCACTCATTTGAATATTATATAGTATGTTCCAATAAAATGGTCATTTTTGCAGTAGTCTTCAGTACAAAGTCTTCATGCAGCTGTCCACACTTGTCTATCCTATGCAAGCCTCTTCATCTCTGCATAACTACTGAAACCTACATATATTTGAACCTGCTTATTGTATTCAAGCCTTCATTTTCCTCTTCAACTTTTAACCCCCCGCCCCCTCCAAAACACACTTCCTTCCTTCCACACCAAACAGACAATTTCTTGATGCCTCAGGAAGTGTCCCACCAACCGATCCCTTCATTTAGTCAAGTTGTGCCATAAATTTCTTTTTTATTCAGTTTATTTCAGTGCTTCCCCATTAGTTACTTGATCTGTTCATTCAATTTTCAGCATTCTTCTGTAGCACAACATCCAAAAAAAACTTACAATTTTTTTTGCAGAACTCCTTATCATCCACATTTCACTTCTGTACAACACTACATTCTATACAAAAACCTTCAGAAAAGACTTCCTTTAAATTTATATTAGATGTTAGCAAATCCATCTCTTACAAAAATAATTTTTGTACTGTAGCCAGTCTACAATTTATATCTGTGGTATACACCACCTCTAACAAACACCGAACAACGCGCCTCCAGTACGCGGCCGCCAAATACATCGCTAGCTGCACTTCTCTGGGCTGCTTCCATCGCTGGCCATCTTCACACGCACGCTCCCTTACGTGGCTGAGAAATACATCGCTGGCCGCACTTCTCCGGGCAGCTCGCGGCTACCATCACTGGCCGCCTACGCGCGCGCACATTGTCAGCACACAGCAACTGGCTACGCCAGGAAACATTGCGATTGGTTTTCCCTGGAAAACAGAGACCCCAGCCGACGGTTCCATTAACTAGCAAGCCTTATATAAACCCAGCCGCCGCCGCAAACGACAGTTCTCATCGGCAAGTGCAGTACGCCGTGTTCCAGCTGCTTGTGGATGACTCGCCGCACCACTCAAGGTTACCTGGCTGCTTGGCGGAAAATCTTGCGACTTCACTTGGAGAGACTGAACTTCACTGAACTTAGGAATAATTACGGGACGTGCACCCCACCATGCACAGTCGGACATTGGTATACCCAAACTTTAATTCTGCATTACTTCTGAGTGTGAGCCTGGGTAAACGCTTGGCTAACATAATTGTTAAAAAGTGATTTGTGATTTAATAAACCAGACTGAAGAGGTTATTGTGTTATTCCTGGTTATAACAATATCCTCTCTGCTTTGGCCATCAACAGTTATTTTTTGGTCCAACTACTAAACTATTTGACTGCTTTTAGTGTCTCATTTCCTAATCTAATTCCTCCAGCATCATCTGATTTAACTCAGCTACATTCCATGACCCTTGTTTTGCTTTTGTTGTTGTTCATCTTATAACCTCTTTTCAAGATGCTATGTATTCCATTCAAAAGTTCTTCCAAGTCATTTGCTGTGTGTGGCAGAATTGTATCATCATCAGCTAACTTCAAAGTCTTTATTTCTTCTCCCTGAACTCTAATTCTGTCTCCAAATTTTTTCTTGGTTTCTTTTGCTGCTTGTTCATTGTATAGATTGAACAACATGGGGGAGACGCTACAACCCTGTCTCACTCCCTCCTCAACTTGACTCTTTGTAGTCTGGTTTCTGCACAAATTGTGGGTAACCTTGCACTATGTATGTTATTATCCTACATCCCCAAGATGTTCGAAGAGTGTATGCCAGTCAATGTTGTCAATGTCTACAAATGCTATAACCAGGTTTGCCTTTCTGTAGTATATCTTCTAATAAAAGCTTTAGGGTCAATATGACCTTGTGGGTTGCTATGTTTCTCCTGAATGCTAAATGATCTTCCTCCATGTTGGTTTCTACTAGTTTTTCAATTTTTATGTAAATGAATTGGTTACTCAATGCAAATGTGCCTATACATCTGTATATACACTTCCTAAGAATTTGTTCAGGCTACAGCAGAAAGCATAATGTGAGCAAGCATTATTTCAACATCGCCACCCTATAAAGAAAACCCTCACACTCACTTTTTTTGTCTTCTGTCGACAGCTTGTGGTTGTAAAGAATGACTGTTTCAGATTGGATGTGAAAAACCTACACATAATTGGAAAGAAGTGACTCTAAAGTTTTGATTACCACTGATAGTGGCAGAAATGATTGCCTCAGAGCTTGTGTCAACAGACAGCTATTTCACATCAGTTGTGGGCAAGATGGCCAATGGCCACCACATAGCAAAAGGTTTTCTTTCTTCTTGAGTATGGAATAAGTAAATTGACAATTTCTGTGCAGAGGGCCTTTTGTCTCTGATTTAGCACTGAAGTACCAACTAAGACTATGGCCACACAATTATATTTTTCACACACATTTGTACCTGAATTTATGCAACACACAGGACTTTGTCAGTGCTGGCCACACAAGTACTTTTCTTACACAGCATGAAACCCAGGGAAATCACATCAGTAGTGTGGCAGTGCAACAAGTAGTAACATTTACCATGCACTCTTATTGTTAGTATCAAATGTGATCTGAAATTCAATCAATAAGAACGCCATCCTCACATAGTGTGCTGCCATAGTTATCCAGTGGTATCGGGTAATCTATAAAAAGTGCCATTTTTAACTAACAGTGCTGCACCTCGCACATGGAAAAACATCACAATAACTGGCGCAAAACACAGAAAATTCACTTGAAAATAAGAATTTCCTAAAAAGTGTCATGCAAAATATAAATGAAAATAAGATCCATAGGGCTTCACAAATCAAATCAAATTTTACATGTATCTAGGGATTGGAACTTCAATGTGTTCTCTACATTTTGATTTTCTTCTTGGCAGATCTACAACTGCACACATCATTAGATGCACAACATGTCCATTTGGCAGATGCTAAAAAAGGAATATACATGAAACCACCAACCACGGAAGATTGAAAAAATATCAGTGATCAGTATAAGAAGACAAGAAATGTCTCTCACGGTGTGTGATCCATTGATGGAAGACATATAAGAATCATTAAACCATGGAGATCAGGCAGTAAATACTAAAACTACAGAAAGTACTTTTCTATTGTACTAATGACCATAACAGACTATAATCATCGTTTCAGATTCACAGATGTAGGGGAATATAGTCATCAGGGAGATTATACTGTATTCAAAGCAATTGGGTAAAATGCTTACAATCAAACTTTAAATTTGCCAGGTAGAGCACCACTACTTCCAAATGATGCTTGTGGACTGAAAAGTCGTTACGTGTATGTGGCTGCTGAGACTTTTACAATGAGTGACAACATAATGAGACCATATGCCGCAAAAGCTTTACTAATAAACAAAAAGTCTTTAACTACAGGCTGTCACAAGCATGGCATTATGTAGAATGTCTACTTCACTTTTTATCTAATAAATGGATAATTTTCCATCGTCCAATCACTGTTAATGTGGATGTCGTGGATGCTGTTATACAAATATGTTGGGCACTTTATGATTTTGTGAGACATTACAGCTGCAATATTGATGAAGACTGAGATCCATAATGAAAGTATTCCAGAACATGGGGCAAAAGGAATTAATAGTGGCATCAGAGAATATTTGCCGATTACCTCTGTTCCCTGAAGGATATGTACCACAATAAGATCATTATGCTAACATCCTCACTGCAAAAACTGGGTTGTTGACGTTTTATTCATGAATACTTTTCAGTTTACACTGTTTATAAATATTTACTGTCAGTGCAAACCAAGATTTGGTTTCTGTTTGTGATTCATTCCATCCCAGTTTTCTCCCCAAATGGCCGCTGAAACTGCTCATCATGATTCTGTCTTTTTATCTCTATTGTTGTACTCTTCATCCTGCATGTTGTAAAGCCATGGGTGTTTCTACAGTTCCATAATCACTACTTTGCTGTCCAGATGCTCCATTTTGACACTTTATAAGATACAATAAGATGGCTACAATGGCAGTAATGCAAGACTGGTATAGTGTGTCTGCAAACTGAGCAGCAAGCTTCTGAGTCCCCAGCCCTCTACCCAGCTATGTCATATGTAGTTATACATAGTTATACTGGCTTTTACCGAGCAGGCTTGTCAAATCAGCGGTGACACATTGTGCAGACACAGCTTGAGAATGTTAATTTTTGTATAGACGCATTACACTATACAAAATACAGTAATCAGTAACTAAAGTAAATAACACAAGAAAAGCATACAAACAGAATTCAGGTACACCACCGGCTGCTGCATGCACTGCTATGTATGTAACAAATTCGTGGGCACCATTCTTTCTGGAGGGCTGTTTCCCCCCCCAGACAGATCATAAAAACATAATGCATTTCCCACTTGTGTGGCCAGCACTCAATGTGTAAAACACGCAGAACAAATGGACTGGAGCATGTTTGTGCCAGTGACAACAGAAGTCTGCAGGTGCATAGCATGTGGAAACACATCGTGTGGCCATCCCCATTCAACAGACAGTTGTCTATACTGTTGGCGTGATTTTCTGCACAAATGTGTGTGAAAATGTGGTTTAAGCAATTTCAACAAGCTGGATGTCTCTACAAAGGATGAATTATGGGCTAGCAGTGCATGCCAGATGACTATGTGAGATGAATGAAAAATGTTTTCTGCATAGTCCAAGTAAGTCAACCAACAGAGCTATTAGAGAACTAGGCATACTTCAACCAACTGAACTGCGAGATTCGTGATGCTATTTGCTGTACAAGCCCTACCACTTGCAATTTGCACATAATATTGTTGAAAAAAAATGGCAATGAGAAGCATGCTGAATTTTGTGGAGACATTGTCAGAAATGTGGATGATGAAGCATTTCTCATATGTTTAATTTGTTGTGCCAAAGAAATATTTCAGTTTGGCTGCAAGGGGAATAGACCGAACATTCGCATATGGGGTCTGCAAAATCCCTGTGAAATACTGCAGCATGATAGAGACTCAGCAAAGGCAAACATGTTTTGTCACGTATAGCAAAACAAAGTTTACACAGCATTCTTTTTTCAGAGAGAATTGTTAGTGAAGTAATATACAGGAACATGTTGGGAAAATGGCTTTTTCCTCAACTTACCCAAGACTCACCACACTTTATTTTCCAACAGGACAGAGCTCTTTTCATTGACAACTTGATGTTCAAGCATTCTTTAATCAACTCCTTCCTCAATGATAAATAGATGACATGGATAAAGAATACCTGGTCCTTATTCCCAGGTCACTGAGATCTCATGATTTCAGGCAACGTGCCTTTTTCTTATAGGCCTTTGTAAAAGAGGCAGCTTATGTTCCAACTCTGGCCAACTAAAGGTATCATTACACAGCTGTAGTGAGCTCAATAATATAAAAAGTGATCCTTCACAGAAGTGAATCATACAATTGCCATTCAGCAGGAGGAGGAACACAGAACATTTATAAACTTTTTTTTATATAAACTTTAAAACTTACTGTTAAGGATTGTCTCAGGTTTGTTTACCTCAGGAGAGAGCATCACAGAAATGCTGAAAATCATGAATTGGTAGACACCAATTACCCCATGAAGTCTCCTCACAAAATTTCAAGAACCAGTATTAAGTGAAAAATCTAGAAATATACATCCACAGTAAGGTTTCACAAAGATAGGATTAGACTAACTGCAGTGCGCAGAAAAGCATTTAAGTACTCATTCTTGCTGCAGTACATACACAACTGTAATGGGAAGAAACCATAATATGTGGTACAACACTAAGTATCGTCTCCCATGTACATACAGCAGACTGCAGAGTATGTATGTGTATGAGTGTTGTGTCACCATACTTATGGATCTACGGTACCATAGTAGAATTATTCTGCTGGACATGACCCAACATAGTTTGTCTTTTGTGAGGATTTTCAGATGCAGAATTTGTTCTTGTTTGGACTCCTCTGTATATGCCACTAGTGAAAAGCAATGCTTTGTAATGGCTAAATTTGTATGGAAATTGGATCGACATCCTAATCTAATTCTTCCCCCTCTGTGTCCATGTCCTCCTCATCCTACCCCCCCCCCCCCCTCTGTCCACCTCCTCTTCCTCACCCTCTCTTGATCAATCTCCTCCTCCTTCCCCCTCACTCTGCCCATCGCCTCCTGCCCCCATCTCTCTCCACCTTCCCCTCTTACTTCTCTTTGTCCATCTCTTCTTTCCCCCACTCTGTGTCTATCTCCCCCCCCCCCCCCCCCAGACTCTGTACATCACCTCATCCCTCTTCTCTTTGACCTTGAGCCTCACTTATTGTTATTGCATGTTCGTATTCCCTAGTACCAGGTTAATCATAAGCTGACAAGCCATATACCAAACTTTACTTTTTTTGTGGAAAGCAACTGCCAGCAAGAAAACAAAATTACACATTGATATGTGCACAATTTTTTTAAAAATATAAAGTTTGGTTATAATTAAAAGTTAAATTTTCAAAATGCTGTAGAAATAACGTCACTGATCAAAAACACGTCAAATTGCAATGGAATATTATCAGACAAGGAGGAAAACTTATGGCAGAAGAAAACAAATAGGGTGAAAATTGATCAATAGATGGTGCTGTATGTGTCAGAATACATAAATGAAAACACTTGTCATGTGCACAACCCACAGAAGTTGATATAAACACGCTGGGTACATGGCTTTTCCTCCTTTCACACCTGCGACATGCACCATGACTGTCTCAATGCAGAAACGCGCTCTGCCTGTTTGTTTATTTATTTATTTATTTATTTAGCTTATGGCATATAACACATCATATAGAAAAGACATAAAAATCATAAGACACAGAAATAAAGAGTAGTCACAGTGTGTAACATATAGTTGTAGATATAAAAGTGTTTAAAAATAGTGTATATAACAAACAAAAGTTCACAAACAAACATCCAGATTTGTGACACAGTCTATTGCACTTTCAGTCGCAGTCAGAAACTCTTTGGGGTCTCCTGCAAAACGTCTCAGAGGGCAATCTTCCACGATGTGACGAATCGTCTGCCGGTCCGCACCGCAGTCACATCTTGGGGTGGTGATTTTACCCCACCTGTGGAGGCTGTCTGCACATCTGCCGTTATTTGTCCGAATTTGATTCAGGGTCGTCCAAGTTTTCCTTGTCAAATTGAATCCTGGTGGTTGGACATTGATGCATGGCATATTCTGCAGGTTTTGGGGCACAGATTCTCTCCACCGCATTTTCCAGAGGTTGCCATAATCCGGGTTGAGAGGATGCATATTTTTTGCCTTTTTAAAAGAGGGGTGTCTTGAGCACAATCTGTTCATCTCCAGGGCAGGAACATCCTTATGGATTGGCAGTTTCTCGTTGTTCAGCACTTTTCCATACTCGCGTAAGAGAGCGTTCTCTCTGCGCAGGTCCGGTGGGGGAATGTTGCTCAGTATAGGTAGCCAGTGTAAAGGCGTTGGCTTTATTGTTCCTGATATCATCCTCATTGTGTAGTTTAGTTGAGCATCAATCAAGTCTGTGTGTTTACTGTTTAGCCATACCGGTGCGGCATATTCTGCTGTTGTGTAGACAAGTCCCAGAGCCGAAGATCTCAGTACAGCCGCGGAAGAGCCCCATGTGGTCCCACATAGCTTCTGTATGATATTATTTCGAGTTTTAAGTTTTGCGGCTGTATTACGTAGGTGTTCCTTGAATGTTAGGGTTCTGTCAAAGGTGACGCCTAGATATCTGGGGTAATTATTATGGTTTAGCTGCCTGTTTTCGAAATGAACGTTGAGCTTTCTTTTTGCTTGGGCATTGTCGAGGTGAAAGCATGTCACCTCCGTTTTTGTCGCGTTTGGCCGTAATCTCCACCTTCGGAAGTAATCTCCCAGCTTTGTTAGATCCGCAGTTAATGTGTTTTCCGTTGCCTCCATTGATCTGCCTCTTGCAGCTATTGCCCAGTCGTCGGCATGTCCGAATTTTTGAGAAGTGGTTTCAGGTAAGTCAGATATGTAGAGGTTAAACATCAATGGTGCCAGAACGGAGCCTTGTGGTAAACCATTGTTGAGCTTCATTTGGTCACTTTTTAAGTTGCCCATTATGACTCTGAAACATCTATCTGTGAGCATCTTATCAATGAGGTTGGCCAGCTTATTACATGGTATGACTCGCAGCAACTTAAATATCAGGCCTTGTCGCCAAACGGTATCATAAGCGGCTGATAGGTCAATAAAGGCTACTGATGTTTTGAGTTTTTTCTGAAAGCTCGCCTCTATATGAGTTGCTAGGGAGATGATCTGGTCGGTGCAACTTAATTCACGTTTGACGGTCGTGGTGTGTGTTCTGTCCCTTGGTGCTCTTGAGGTTCTAACTATGTGTGCGGGCACATTGTTAGGGGTTATCGGGTGGGTGTCTTTTATTTTACGTTTACTGCCTCCCAGGTTATGGAGTAGGGTCCATGCTTGCCTACTGGATTTAGTGAAATCTAGATTCTCCACGGTGTCCATCCATTTTTCCCGTCGAGCTGCGTCTAAGCTGTGCAACAGTTCGTCCGTGATTTCTTGGTTGTTGGTTTCGGTAAATTCCTGGTACAGGTCTTCGCATCTCTCATTCCAGCCAGGGATGTACTCTTTCCGGTAGCCTCTGGGTACATTCCTCTTAGCCGTGGCGATGACTGCTCCCACAAATCTGTCATAGTTGTCCCTAGTCGGGGGTATCCAACCTAGACACTTGTCAAGGTTTTCTGCAAAGGTGGCCCTGTCTGCCTTCTGGAAATTCCATCGTGGGCGAGGAAAGGATTTTATGATTGGGATGTTAATTCCGACTTTTAAGATAACAGGGCGATGCTGGCTATGTGGGAAATCAGACAGGACTTCACGAGTTGCGGCTAGCAGTTGGTTGTTTTTGTTTTTAGTGACAAAACATAAATCAGGGTTATAATCTCGTCTCCACGCTGCTGATCGAAATGTTCCGCAGTCCTTGGCGTCGAAAATCAGGTGGGTGTTAGTCTCCTCACTCCAGCTCATCAGGGATTCACCGTTCTGGTCGTTTCGTGCGTACTTCCAGTTCTCATGGTGACTATTAAAGTCTCCTACGTAGATAGCAGGGTGGGGATATTCTTGGAGTACTTCTGGAGGCCATGGACAGCCAGGAGGCTTATAGATGTTAACTATAGTGGTCTCGCCAATTTTGACAGCAACTTCATGTATGTTGTTGTCTGTAGATATCTTACACAGGGAAGCATTTTCTATCTTATTTCGTATGTAGGTTGCCACGCCGTAATTGCGGTGATAGGTGGCTCCCAGTATCTCAAATCCAGGGATTTTTCCTCTAGAGGCCAGCTGATCTATGTTTTCCGCATGAGTCTCTTGTATCGCGACTATGTCGATTTTGTTCTGAGTGAGAACTCTCTGGAGAAATTCACATTTGCTCCTACTTATGCCTTCAATGTTTAGGTGGCAGACTCGGAGGCACGGTCCGAGTGCTCTAGTCAATTCTTCATCGTTCATTTGGTCGGTATCATTCATGATGTGTTTACCAGGAGATCCAGCACAGGATTATCTGGATTATCTGGTTGCCTTTAGTGCTAGTTCACTTAGCGTTACCCAGGGTGCACGTGTATTATTCTACTACGGACGCGAACTAGCCTTACACCCCGCTCTGCCTGTAAAGTTGTATTACAAGAATGATGACTGGGCACACATCGCTCTGCAGAAGTTCTGGACACTGAAGGGTTTGAAAAAATGCATTGGTCTGATGAATGCCGTGGATCTGGAGAAAACGATTCGGAAATTCGAAAAGACGGGTTGTTTTGGTGTTCAACCTGGTACAGGGAGGAAACGAATTGATTCGATGTCAGTGGAAGCAATGGGCACAGCAATGCAGAATGAGACAAGTAGTGGTGTGCAAACCTGTAGTGCATGAAGAATTGCCTGAACATTGGACATACCTAAGAACACAGTGCATATAATCATATGAAACATCCTTCTTTGCTATCCATACAAAATTAGCCATGTGCAAGAGTTGCTTCCTGTTGGCCTACCAGCAAGAGAGACCTTTGCTTTAGAATTTCTTGCTCATATGGAAGTAGACTATGATTGGCTGTGGAAGATTTTGTGGACAGACGAAGGCCACTTCCAGCTGACAGGTTATGTCAATACACAGAATTGTCTAATATGGGCAACGGAAAAACCACACACAAATCAACCAGTACCACTTCATCCTGAAAAGGTCACTATATATGGTGCAGGTTTACAGCATCATTTATCATAAGGCCATATTTTTTCGAAGAGGCAGGTGCTACCGGTCCTGTTACCTGTACCGTTACTGGAAAGCACTGTGAGTGTCTTTTACATAAGAATGTCGTTCCAGCTCTCCAACAGTGTGATTGTGTGGATGCTATCATTTTCATGCAAGATGGCGCACCTCCGCACATTGCAAATCCAGTTAAGCAGCTCCTGAAGTGCTATTTCGGAAATGCTAGAATTATCAGCTGCCATTTCCCTACAGCCTGGCAGTCCTGATCACCTGATTAATCCCTGTTACTTCTTGCCGTGGGACAATCTGAAAGATGTTGTGTTCAGTGTTCTGATTGAAAACTTTGCTGCTGCATTGAAGGCATGCCTTGCACAACACATTCTGAACGTGACCCACAATTAAAAACTGATTTATCCCATCTGATGTGATATGACCTTGCTGTGGTGGATGGGCTTACATAACTAACAGTATCACACCTGTGCGCCTGTGCACACTGAATAATTCAGTTTCTTTAGCATCAAACGTACACCTTAGGTGTTGTATGATTCATTTGTCATTTGAAGTCTACCACTATTAAATTATGATGCTTACAGTGCCATCTATTGCTACATTTTGTAACTATTTTTTTACTGCCATACGTTTTCCACCTTCTCCAATAATATTCAGTTCCAATTAGACGTCATTCTGACCAGTGGTGCTATTTCTACAGTGGTTTGAAAGTTTAACTTTAATTATAATCACCCTGTATATAATCAGAAAGGATATATATCTCAGAAGCAGTTTGGTTGACAGACAGAAATAATACGATGCCACAAATGGTTCAAATGGCTCTGAGCACTATGGGACTCAACTGCTGAGGTCATCAGTCCCCTAGAACTTAGAACTACTTAAACCTAACTAACTTAAGGACATCACACACATCCATGTCCGAGGCAGGATTCGAACCTGCGACCGTAGCGGTCGTGCGGTTCCAGAGTGTAGCGCCTAGAACCGCTCGGCCACCCCAGCCGGCTACGATGCCACACGTTTTCACAGCAGACCACAGCACAGGATTTTCTTCATACAAGTTAGTTTTAACAAAATGCCTGTACACTGTTGGTTAAACAATATGCAGCCCATTGCACCTGAACATCTGCTATAGCACTGTGTGAAAGTTTACTTTAAACTTGTTTTAGAAAGCATCACTATTGCAAATCTCACCTTGCCAATTTCTCACAGAATATACTGCAAACTGTGGATGAAGGGCAATAGGCAGATTACATTTTTCTAGATTTCTGGAAAGTGTTTTACGTGGTGCCCCACTACAGATTGTTAAAGGAGATACAAGTATGTGGAATAGGTTCACAGATGTGTGAGTGGCTGGACGACTTTGTAATATAGAACCCAGTAAGTTGTCCTCGACAGCGAGGGTTCATCACAGACAATGGTATCATCAGGAGTGTCCCTGGGAAATGTGATAGCACCATTATTAATCTCTATACACACAAATGTTTTGGCAAACAGGGTGGGCAGCAATCTGCAGTTGTTTGCTGGTGATGCTGCAGTGTAAGGTACGGTGTCAAAGTTGAGCGACTGTGGGAGGACACAAGATGACTTAGACAAAATTTCTAGTTGGTGCGATGAATGACGGCTAGCTCTAAATGTAGAAAAATGTACGTTAATGCGGATGAGTAGGAAAAACAAACCTGTAATGTCCGAATGCAACATTAGTAGTGTCCTGCTTGAACAGTCATGTTGTTTAAATATCTGGGCATTACATTGCAAAGCGATATGAAATGGAACGAGCATGTGAGAATTGTGGTAGGGAAGGTGAATGGTTGACATTGGCCTATTGGGAGAATTCTAGAAGAGTGTAAAGGAGACCACAAAACAGAGCACTAGTGTGATCTATTTTTGAATACTACTTAAGTGCTTGGGATCCATACCAGGTCAGATAAGACACTGAAGCAATTCAGAGGCAGGATGCTCGAGTTGGTACTGATAGGTTCAAACACCACACAAGCATTACGACAATTATCCAGGAAGTCAAATGGGAGTCTCTGGCAGGAAGGCAACATTGTTTTGAGAAACATTGTTGAGAAAATTAAGAGAACCGGCATTCAAAGCTGACTGCAGAATGATTCTGCTGCTTACAACAATAAAATGTGCTTAAGGACCACAAAGATAAGATACAATACATCAGGGCTCTTATGGGGGTAAACTGACAACTGTCTTTCCCTCCTCTATTTGCAACTGGAACAGGAAAGGAAATGATCAGAAGTGGTACAGGCTACCCTCCACCAGACACTGTACAGTGAATTACAGAATATCGATGTACATGTAGATGTAGAAGAACTTTTCGGGAATTTTGAAAACAATGTTTCCTCTTTACGTGTTACATATATATTCATACATTAAAATATACAACCCGTATCCGTCCGAATATTCATTACAGTACTATTTAAAAATTTGAAATAAATCAGTCAAGAACTGTTCGATGTCTTTAGTAACAAAGTTTCCCCTTTAGAAATTACACATATATTTATATATTGTATACACTATGTTACTCAGAGTATCATACAACAACTGAAGTAAGTTGGTCAAGAGCTTTTTGAGATTTTTGGTAGCGGCTTTTAGCTATAAGTTGTTACCAAAAATCTGGAAAAGTTTGTGATCAATTTACTTATGATACTCTAATAAACATATAGACAGATGTATAATACTTTTAAAAAAATATATGTGGTACATAAATCAAAGAATGTAAAATCCAGAATGGAATGTAACAATACCAGAGAAGGAAAGTTGCTACTCAACATATAGTGGAGACACTGAGTCGTGATAGGCACAACAAAAAGATTCACACAATTGTAGCATTCGGCCATAAAGGCCTTTGTCAGCAGTAGACACACATACACATACACACACACTCTAACGCAAACGCAACTTGCACACACGTCTGCAGTCTCAGAGAACTGCAAGCAGCAGCAACAGTGCAAAACAGAGTGGTGACTGGGTGGGGGTAAGGAGGAGGCTGGGGCGGGGAGGAGGAGGGATAGTATGGTGGGAGTGGCGGATAGTGAAGTGATGCAGTTTAGACGGAGGGCAGGAGAGAAGGTGCGGAGGGGGGAGGGGGTAAGTAGCAGAAAGGAGAGTAATAAAAAGAAGAAATTAAAAGACTGGGTGTAGTGGTGAAATGACAGCTGTGTAGTGCTGGAATGGGAACAGGGAGGGGGCTGGATGGGTGAGGACAGTGACTAACGAAGGTTGAGGCCAAGAGGGTTACGGGAGCATAGGATGTATTGCAGGGAAAGTTTCCACCTGTGCAATACAGAAAAGCTGGAGTTGGTGGGAAGGGTCCATATGGCACAGGCTGTGATACAGTCATTGAGATGAGGGATATCATGTTTGGCAGCGTGTTCAACAACAGGGTGGTCCACTTGTTCTTTGGCCACAGTTTGTTGGTGGCCATTCATACAGACAGACAGATCGTTGGTTGTCATGCCTACATAGAATGCAGCACAGTGGTTGCAGCTTAGCTTGTAAATCACGTGACTGGTTTCACAGGTAGCCCTGCCTTTGATGGGATAGGTGATGTTAGTGACCGGACTGGAGTAGGTGGTAGTAGAAGGATGTATGGGGCAGGTCTTGAATCTAGGTCTATTACAGGGGTATGAGCCATAAGGTAAGGGATTGAGAGCAGGGTTTGTGTAAGGATGGACAGATATATTCTGTAGGTTCAGTGGTCGGCAGAATACCACGGTAGGAGGGTTAAGAAGGATAGTGGGTAGGACATTTCTCATTTCAGGGCATGATGAGAGGTCATCGAAACCCTGGCGGAGAAGGTAATTCAGTTGCTCCTGTCCCAGATGGTACTGAGTTATGAGGGGAATGCTCCTCTGCGGCCAGACTGTGCGACTTTGGGAGGTGGTGGGAGACTGGAAAGTTAAGACATGGGAGATTTATCTTTGTACAAGGATGGGAGGATAATTACGGTCAGTGAAGGCTTCAGTGAGACCCTCCGTATATTTTTAGAGGGACTGTTCGTCATTGCAGATGCGATGACCACGAGCGGCTAGGCTGTACGGAAGGGACTTCTAGGTATGGAATGGGTGGCAGCTGGCGAAGTGGAGGTATTGCTGGTCGTTAGTAGGTTTGACATGGATGGAGGTTCTAATGCAGGCATCCCTAAGGTGGAGGTCAACATCTAGGAAGGTGGCTTGTTGGGTAGAGTAGAACCAGGTGAAGCAAATGGGGGAGAAGGTTCTGGAGGAATGTGAATAATGTGTCCTCATCTTCAATCCAGATAGCAAAGATATCATCAATGAATCTGAACCAAGTGAGGGGTTTAGGATTATGGGTTTTTAGGAAGGATTCCTCTAGATGGCCCATGAATAAGTTAGCATAGGGTGGTGCCATGTGGGTACCCATAGCAGTACTGTGGATTTGTTTGTAGGTAATGACTTCAAAGGAGAAGTAATTGTGGGTGAGGATATAGTTGGTCATGGAGATTAGGAAGGAGGTTGTTGGTTTGGAATCTGTAGGGCATCTGGAAAGGTACTGTTCGATAGCAGTAACGCCATGGGCATTAGGAATGTTAGTGTACAGGGAGGTGGCATCAATAGTGAAGAGCAGGGCACCGTGTGGCAAAGGGACAGGAACTGTGGAGAGTCAGGCGAGGAAATGGTTGGTATCTTTTATATAGAAGGATTGGTTCCAGGTCATAGGCTGAAGGTGTTGGTCTATGAGAGCAGAGATTCTCTCAGTGGGGGCACAGTAACCGGCCACAATGGGGCGTCCTGGGTGGTTGGGTTTATGGACTTTAGGAAGCATGTGGTAGTGTGGGGAGTTGTAGGGGTAAGTAGAGAGATGGACTCTGGAGAGAGGTTCTGGGACGGGCCTAAGGATTTGAGTAGTGACTGGAGATCCTGCTGGATTACTGGAATGGGATCATTGTGGAATGGTTTGTAGGTGGAAGTATCTGACAGCTGACAGAGTCCTTCTGCAAAATAATCCTTGTGGTTCAAAACAACAGAGGTGGAGCCTTTGTCTGCAGGTAGGATTATAAGGTCAGGATCAGTTTTTAGATTGTGGAGTGTGGTTATTTCTGCAGATGTAAGGTTAGTTTGCACGTTGAGGGATTTGGGGAATGATGGTGAGACAATGTTCAAGCTTAAGGAATTCTGGGAAGTTAACAGGGGGTGGTGTGGAAGCAGTGGGGTTGGACGGTTGGATAGAGGAGTGAACTGAGTTAGGCAAGGTTTAATGTTGATCTTTGGTTGCGTCTGATTGGTCGGGTTGGTGGCGAAAAAGTGTTTCCACTGTAGGGACCGGGAGAAGGAGAGGAGGTCTTTAACTAGCCCTGCATGGTTGAATGTGGGAGTGGGGCAAAAGGTGAGGCCTTTGGAAAGGGCTGATATTTCTGTGGGACTAAGGCTTCTGGAGGAAAGGTTCATAACTGTGTTACGGGTCCTTTAGGTTCATGGGTTCTGTATGGTGATGGGAGGGAGTTTTGGAGGGTGGGGTAACTGTAGTAGGTCTGCAAGACAGGGTTTGTCAGCTATGAGCGGGCGTGGGGGAGGTTTGGAGGTTGTTGTAGAAGTGGTGGACAGTGGTACTCTAAGGCGGGAATAGGAAGTGAGCAGGATGGAAAGCTTTTTGAGGTGGCCTTTTACAAGCTAAGCTGCAACCACTGCACTGCATTCTATGTATGCACAACAACCAACAAGCTGTCTGTCCGTATGAATGGCCACCGACAAACTGTGGCCAATAAACAAGTGGACCATCCTGTTACTGAACACGCTGCCAAACATGATACCCCTCTTCTCAATGACTGCTTCACAGCCTGTGCCATATGGATCCTTCCACCAACACCAGCTTTTCTGTATTGTGCGGGCGGGAACTTTCCCTGCAATACATCCTATGCTCCCGTAACCCTCCTGGTCTCAACCTTTGTTAGTCACTGTCCTCATCCATCCAGCCCCCACCCTGTTCCCATTCCAGCACTACACAGCTGTCATTTCACCGACACACCCAATCTTTTGATTTCTTCTTTTTATTTCTCTCCTTTCTGCTACTTAGCCCCTCCTCCCTCCTCCTCTCCTGCCCTCCGTCTAAATTGCAAAACTTCACTGTCCGTCACTCCCACCATACTATCCCTCCTCCTCCCTGCCCCAGCCTCCTCCTCACCCCCAACCCAGTCGCCACTCTGTTTGGCACTGGTGCTGCTGCTTGCAGTGTGTTTTCAGTTCTCTGAGACTGCAGACGTGTGTGCAAGTTGTGTGTGTGTGTGTGTGTGTGTGTGTGTGTGTGTGTGTGTGTGTGTGTGTGTGTGTGTGTGTACTGCTGACAAAGGCCTTTATAGCCAAAAGCTACAATTGCGTGAATCTTTTTGTTGTGCCTATTGCAACTCAGCATCTCCGCTATATGTTGAGTAGCAGCTTTCCTTCTCTGATATGCGGTACATAAATATATACATAGTACAAGGAAGAGAAATTTTAACGAATATCATATACGGTATATAAACATTACAACATAAGGGGGAAATGTACTTAGTAAACCTCAAAAAGTACTTTACTGGTTTACTTCAAATTACTCATGGTTGTCTAATAAGCATTCAGATAGACATAGGTTATACTTAATACAGATGAAATATAAATATTTATCTAACACATTAACAGGATACTTTGTTAACTAAAGTCTCAAAAAGTTCTTGACCGATTTTGTTCAGATTTTTACGTGATACTACTACAATATTCTTTGAGGTGGACATACGCTACATATTTCTTTAATATATGCAGTGTATAAAATGTATATATAATACAAAAAGGGAAACTTTGTTATCAAACAGTTCTAGGTCATTTTACTTCTAATATTTAAATGATACACTAAGAAGCATTCAGACAGACATAGGCTACATTTTTAAAAGTGTTTTTTGTACATAAATATGAATGCAGTAAAGAGTCCATTAGTAAAAATGTCAAAAAATTCATCAATGATTTGTTTCCTATTCCAACACAATACTCTAATAAACTTTCAGATGCACATTTTTTAAATACGAGGTGTGGCTAGAAACAAACCGGACTAGTACTGGTGAAACAATAAAACGAATGCAATAAGGCTGAAAGTCGCGTGGCCTGTCACGTGACTCTCGCTCCGCCTACTGCTCGAGTTTCATCTGCCTCCTGCACTCAGTCTGCCCGTGGCGTCTGTTTTAAGTAGTTGACGTTTTGTCTGTGCGTCGGAAAATGTTGAGTGTACAGAAAGAACAGCGTGTTAACATCAAATTTTGTTTCAAACTAGGAAAATCTGCAAGTGAAACGTTTGTAATGTTACAACAAGTGTACGGCGATGATTGTTTATCGCGAACACAAGTGTTTGAGTGGTTTAAACGATTTAAAGATGGCCGCGAAGACACCAGTGATGACACTCGCACTGGCAGACCATTGTCAGCAAAAACTGATGCAAACATTGAAAAAATCGGTAAACTTGTTCGACAAGACAACAAGTCAACTCCTGTTAACTGCTGACTGCTCTGATTGTTAAACGGCGATCTTGTCGAACAAGTTTACCTATTTTTTCAATGTTTGCATCAGTTTTTGCTGACAATGGTCTGCCAGTGCGAGTGTCATCACTGGTGTCTTCGCGGCCATCTTTAAATTGTTTAAACCACTCAAACACTTGTGTTCGCGGTAAACAACCATCGCCGTACACTTGTTGTAACATTACAAACGTTTCACTTGCAGATTTTCCTAGTTTGAAACAAAATTTGATGTTAACACGCTGTTCTTTCTGTACACTCAACATTTTCCGACGCACAGACAAAACGTCAACTACTTAAAACAGACGCCACGGGCAGACTGAGTGCAGGAGGCAGATGAAACTCGAGCAGTAGGCGGAGCGAGAGTCACGTGACAGGCCACACGACTTTCAGCCTTATTGCATTCGTTTTATTGTTTCACCAGTACTAGTCCGGTTTTTTTCTAGCCACAAACTCGTATACATGGAAAATATGTAATACATAAAGGGGAAACATTGTTGGTAAAAACCTTGAAAAGTTCTTGATCAATTTATTTCAAATTTTTACACGATGCTCTAATAAACATTCAGACAGACACTGGCTGTATATTTTTCAGATATATGTAATGTGTAAACATGCATTTAATATATAAAGGGAAATGTTGTTAGCAAAAATTCCAAAAAAGTTCTTTGCCATTTTACTTCAAACTGTTACACAATACCCTACTAACTTTCAGACAGACTTAGTTACGTACCTTTTAAACAACGATGTACAGATTTCCTGGTAAAACCAACTGCAAGATAGAAAATGTCATGCTGTAAAAATGTGCAGTTTCATTTTCTTTCTCACAGTCAGCTTTAAATTAGCATCAAGGCATTCGTTTCTTCCAAATATATTATTTCTCCTTATATACTATTCTGAACAAAAACTGTACACGTAATGTATGCTGTTTTGTTTTCTTCTTTGAAGTCACGTTTAAGAGAAAAGAGGGATAATGTATTTATGGCTTGCCATCTTATGATTAGAATATTACTATGGAATCTGAATCATCCAAAACACTGCAACCCTACTCATGTACAGGTTAAAACTAACTGCCACTGAAGTTATTACCATCACAGAACCAGCACCTGCAGAGGTCTCTCCTGTACCCTTAATATTAATGATCCCAACCAATTCACCCATTCGTTTTAAGTGACTTCATCTCCCAATAGAGGTTTTGTTTGCAATAACAATAAACAAAGCAGAAGATCAGAGAGAAAGGGGAAGAGGTGGTGGACAGAGAGAGGGGAAAGGAGGCGATGACACAGAGGGGTGAGAAGGAGATCAACAGAAATTAGGGGGACAAAGAGAGTAGGAGCAGGACATTAGGACATGTGTACCTTTCCCATGCGTATCTACCAATTGCGAAGCACTGGCAGGTTTGCTAGTCATTCTAAAAACTGATATAAACATTACTGATGTTCTGCAATTACATTTATTCTATATTTTGTTAAGAATGAGCTTTCAGCTCCTTAGGCCATCACCAGACAATTTAGACTAGAGAGAGTGAAGTCAGTTCACAACAAAATATAAAATAAATATTACTGTGGAATGTTAACACTGTGTATTTCAATTTTTAATAAGCCTATGTTCCTCCAAGTACTGACAGAATATTACATTAAAAAACAATAATAAAAAGGAACAAATGCAGCACTGGATGACAATGAAATGCTGAAACATAAAGAATCTAAAATGTAATACTATAAAATTTATGCCCTCTTGAAGAAAAAAAAATGAAACTTAAAAAAACCTAACTGATTACACCAACAGATAGTTTAGAATGCTATTACAGACACTAAATACTCTGCAAATCACTGTGAAATACATGGTGGAGGGTATTAAGCATTATATCACACATATCTTGTGTGGGAAGAACGACTGTTAAACACCTCTGTGCTCACTGTAATTAGTCCAATCTTGTCATCTTGGTCTCTGTGAGTGTGATACACAGGGGTTGAAAAAAATCTTACATTCTTCACTTAATACTAGATATTTGGCATGCATCTTGAAGTGTCTCCCAATTGAGGTTTATGGCATTTCTGTGACATTCTCCTGCGAATCAAACTAAACTGTGACCATTTGTTTCACCCTTCTTTGTATATGTTCAGTACCCCTTTAGTCCCACACACTTATGCAGTATTCTGAGAATGGTTACCCAAGTGCCTTGTAAGCAGTATCCTTTGTAGGCTGAATGTATTTTCCCAGTATCCTAGAAACTGAAGTCTACACTTGCTTTACCTATGTTCGAGCCATAAAAATTGTTACACCCAGATATCTGTACGAGTTGAGTGATTCCAACTGTAACTCATCGATATTGTTTTCATAAGATATGATTACACTGATTTTTAACCCTCAAGCAGTTGCGCCATTTTTCATAACGCAAGTGGGCATGTGGCATACTTTGTACACATGTAAATAGTAGCTGTCTTTATGTTACTAAGGTAAGCATATATGAGCAAAATCACAGTTTAATCAAACAATAATAAAATAAACTTACATTATATGAGCTAAATCACTGTTTAATTAAACAATAATAATATAAACTTTCATTATATAACTCTGTTGCTGCACGGACGTGTTGCCCCACTCGAAGCATTAAACAGCGCAGTTGCAGCAGAACCCTGCCAACCACTTACTTGGCTCACAAATTTTTTCTCACCTATCTCACTGTTTACTTTATACCACTGCTTTTCACTTGCACACATGAAATACAACTTATCACTATGTTAGTTGAAGCAATATTGAAGGAATTATAGAACAACAACGGAATAGTAAAAAACAATGTTTTTTGTGAGTGGTGCATTTTATACAAAGGCATGCCTGCTCAAAGCTTAAAGATAAGAAGGTGGTATGGAAAGTGTATACCCTCAGACTTCACAAAGAATGAAGTAATCCCAATTCCAAGCAAGGCACCTTCTGACAGATGCAAACATTACCCAACCATTAGTTTGAGACTTCATGGTCACAAAATACTGACATGCATTATTTGCAGAAGAACTGAAAAACTGGTAGAAGCTGACCTCAGAAAAGATCATTGTGGATTCTAGAGAAATTTAGGAACACAAGAGGCGATATTGACCTACCGACTTACCTTCGCAGACAGAATTATGAAAGGTAAACCTATGTTTATTAGCATTTGCAGATTTGAAGAATACTTTTGACAATGTTGACTGAGATACACTTTCTGCAATTTTGAAAGAAGCTGGGGTAAAATACAGGGAGTGAACTGTTAACTGCAACTTCTACAGAAAACAGACTAGAATAATATGAGCCAAGGGCATGAAAGGGAAGCAGTAGACGAGAGGGGAGTGAGACAGCAGTTGTAGCCTCTCTTTGATCCTATTCAGTCTTTATACTGTACAAGCAGGATAGGAAATGATGATGAAATTTGGAGAGAGAATTAAAGTTCAGGGAGACAAAATAGAAACTCTGAGGTTTGCTGATGAAATTTTAATTGTTACAGATGGCAAGGGACCTAGGTAATCAGTTGAAGGGAATGGATGATATCTTGGACAGACACTACTACATGAACATCTGTAGTGCCTCAAAAATTTTGGTGTAAATTCTAGGAACACTCAGGCTTCAACCATCTCAAACACCCAATATTTTAGGTATGAATGTGGGAGAGTGAGATCGTTTCTACCGATCCATCTGTTTCTATGTACAGATCGGAAGTTTGTTATTAGAAGACTGTAAGAACAGCGAGACACTGACGACAACAAGTGTTTGCTGCCAGCGCCACAGAAGACGTGATGAAAACTCAAGGAATAATTATGTAGTATTCTTTGGTGTGTTAGTGTCTGTGCTGATTGTAAAAAAAAGACTAATGAACAACTGAATATAGATTTCTATGCACATTCACTTGAGACTAGAGACTTCTATTTTTTTTTTTTTTTTTTTTTTTATTTTTTTTTTTTTTTTTTTTTTTTTTCAAGTCTTAGCTCTGCATGAGGCAGGATGCATGTGATGTCCATAAATTATTGGAGTGTTACCATGATATTGAACTTGTGTTTTATCGAGTCTGATGTTTAAAGACAACAGCTGGCTTGTCAGAGCTTACTTACTAATGTGAAAAAGAATAAATGTTGCTTTGTGTTGAGAGATGAAAATATACCAATAATGAACTGAAAGTGTTCCACGAGAACACAAATTATTTCCAGAATAGAGAAGTGGTTTAATAAATTCCTGTAATCCGCTATAGTCTTTGGAGAAGCAGCTTTTGGGAGATCGATGTAGCTGATTACCCAGTGAAGACAATTGGTTGCACACAATATGTAAAAGTCAACTGTGAGAGACGTATGAGTCTTGCACCTCAGTACCACACTGTCTCGTGTTGTCTGAAAAATGTTGGACATCAACAAAGTAAAACAAGGATAATGGAATGTAGTCAGATTAAATATGTGGATGATGAGGCAATTAGATTAGGAAAAGAGACACTACAAGTTTTACTATTTGAGCAGCAACTGACGGTGGCCAAGGTAGAGAGGATATAAAATGCGGTCTGGCAATAGTGAGAAAAATATTTCTGAGAAAGATGAATTTGTTACCTTTGAATAAATATTCAAGTGTCTGAAGGTCCTTTCTGAAGGTATCTCTCTGGAATTTAGTCTTGTGCGGAAGTGTAGCGTGTATGATACACAGTTCAGACAAAAAAAAAGTGTATAAGTTTTTTAAATATAGTGGTACAGAGGAACACTGATGGCTGGATGGGTAGATCGAATAACTAATGAGAAGGTACTGAATCAAATGTGAGAGATAAAAACTTATTTGACTCAATATGACTACAAGAATGGACTGGTTCATAGGATGCATCCTAAACATGAGGGAATGACCAATTCAGTAAAGGAAGGAAATGTGGGGGTTGTGAGAGAATAAGGTTTGACAACAACACATTTCTTCAAATGGAAAGGAACTCATGAAGGATGTGACATCACACATGACAAAGAAGATTGTTGCCTTCTGAAGATCTCTAACTTGCCACTGGGGAGAGTAAAACTACAAATTCCTTGCTTGTATGGGCTTCTGACAGTACATAAGGAAGGAATGCTGCTACACCCAGTAGTAAAGATCATCAGCTTAACAACGTATGGACTGGCCAAATATCTGACAGAATTATTGAAGACTGTAACAGGACTCTGTCCACTATGTGAAGAACTCACATGAGGCTGTGAAATTGCTGAAAGCCACTGGACTCAATAAAGATGACCCACTGGTGAGTTTTGATGTAACAGTATTATTCACACCTGCCTCCATAGTTGAACGGCTAGTGACACTGCCTTTGGTGCAGAAGGACCTGGGTCCAATTCCTAGTACCTCCTTAGATTTTTTTTTTGAGATAGGGAGATCTGTAATGCGGTCCACTCAGCCTCACAAGTCTAAATGAGGAGCTATATTTCAACAAAGAAGCATCAGCAGCATCATTAGGATTCATCTAGTGGCAATAAAGGCTGAAGGGAACAGTTACACGCTGATCATATGTCCCTCGATCAGATCATAGTTCGCTCCTCATACTGTCCTCTAGACAACAGTTGGCCAATGGACACAGGGCTAAGGCTAATCCCTGAGTGGTATTTACATTTATTATTATTCACCTATGTGTGTGAAAGATTCATTGGCATTACTGGAACAGCATTTTGAGCGACAGACATTGAAACTTTTCCAAGGTGCTTCACTACCACTGACTTTCAGCGTAGTGGGCATTTTTACAGGCAAGTGGATGACGTAGCTATGGGGCCTCTGCTAGCACCAAGAATAGCCACTCTATGTATGGAATATTTTGAGGAAACTTTTAGAGACTGAACACCTCAAACTGAAACACTTCTACAAATATGGGGATCACACCTCTGTCGTTTGGCCATGGGGCAGGAGAGCTATCAACATATTTCTTGGATACATCAATGTCATACAGAAGAACATGAAGTTCACCATGGCAGTGACATCCGGGTATGAAAAAAGTAAGAAAGCATATTAGGTCTCTCTGCATACAGGAATCATACCCATTTATCTGTAATTGCATTGACTTAGTCACCTCCACCCGGCCCAACACAGTAAAGTTCTGAGGAGTCTTGTTCACAGGGCTCAGGCCATCAGTAATCAGGAAAACCTGTCTATTGAAGGATAACCTGTATATTGAAATGAAAGTCTTGAGGGAAGTCTTCCAGAAGAATGGCTGCAGTGACACACAAATTAAGAAGACAATGCATACAACATGCTGCTTTGATGTAACACAGGAAGAGGAAAAGTGATTGGCATTTGAAACCATCAACAGTAAAGATCACAAAGATCTTAAAGAACTATGATGATGAAACAATCTTCTGATCATCACAGAAGATTAAAGATATAGCTGGCTCAGTCGTCAACGTTGTTGGACTGCACTTGTCTGGTGTATATAGCATTCAGTGAGAGTGTGGGCTGTAGTAGATTGTATGGGCACAACACTGCATTCAAGAGTGCTTCTTCCAGCATGCAAGGTACATCTGCCTGGGCTAGAAAGACAAATAAGCAGTTGCTAAATACAGCTTAGAGAAAAAGACATATTTTGTTTTTGAATAGACTGAGGCCAGTGGATTTTGGGACCACATAATAAAGGAAGTCATCAAAATTGGGACTAACGATTACCTGTAAACATAGATGATGGCAAACAACTATGTTCAGCTTGGGCTCTTCTACTGGCCACAATATGCTGTGAGCCACAATATGCTGTGAGCACTCACAGTGAAGAGACATCTGAGGTGGAATCTGGTGGACCAAATTCCTGTTCAAGTGTGGCCTCATTCCTGTTTTCACTCATCCAGGGGCTAGGAGAAGGAGCAACCTGCTGTGCTGCAATGCTATATGACAACCTAGATTGTATCTCGTCACTTCACCAGAAGACGATGGGAGTGACAATTACCGAAATGTCACACCATTTCAATGAAATCACTCTCCTTGAAACCTGAGAGCTTCATACCAATTTTTACTCACTGAGAAAAACAACAAGATCTTAAGAATAAGGACATTCATACATTTGTATTAGAATGTTGAATGGGAATGTGGATACAAATCAAACTATGTTGACATTAAAGCAGAAGAATACATGACCATTCTGTAACATCACTATGAAAGCCTAAATTCACACACTTCTGTGAACTTTTCTTTTCCAACAAGTATATATAAAGAAAAAAATTAAACTGTAGTGCACCTATCTACACTAGAATTAAATGAAGACTTCTTGTCTACAGTAACCCTGCAAGTAGCAACAATTTTTGCATTTACTCAAAATAGTCTAATAAAAAACATTAAAAAAGTTATCAATTAAGCCAAAAAAATGCACAACCAACAATTAATAATAAATGTAGATAATATATTCAAAGCACTGCAGAAAAACCTGAACCAGACAACTGGCAAAATGTCAGTTATGAAGGGGCTCTTATTACTACAGCCACGATCTTTAATAATTATTTCATAAATACTGAGGACAAACCTTCACATTTAGTTGTTACTGTGGTAGCTGTTTGGTTTTCAAATTTGCTGCAGCAACAAAAGCCAATGCTTTCACTATTTAAATAAGACGGAAAAAATCTTAAACAACAATAGGCATTTCTATGCACTGTGAAGCATCTCGAAAATGCTTGATAAAGTAGTAAAACTGCAAGTAGCAAAATTCCTTGTGAGCAATTAATCACTGAGTAAGCTGAAGTTTGGCTTTAGGAAAAGAAAGAGAGCTGTATATGCCTTCATTAATTAAATCTATTGAACACTTACACCAGAATAAAGCAGTGACAGTAATGTTGTTGAACTTTGCAAACACATCAGATCTAGTTGTTAATGGTTAAGTAGATTCTTTACTTCAATTGCCTTGTGACCCCCCCCCCCCCCCCCCCCCCACTCCACCACCCCTCCTTTCCTTACTCCATCCTGTTAGTGCACAAGTGTGTATACAATAATGAATCTATATGAACCTTACAATACATCAGCCAGTTTAACAATGACCTTGAGCTACCTATAACAACCGTGAAGATTTTATTCAACTATAGGTTACATTATTGATTTCACTCAGATCCTAAATGGCCTTGTAGCTTTGGGTGACTGATACTTCAGTCCCCCAAAGAGATATAAACTATCGATCCACTAACAGAAAAAAGTCGACAGGGAAAAGTTGGAAGGTCCCAACCTTTTAAAAAACTACCACTAACAATAAATGGCAGCTTACCTGTCACAGAGGAATTAGTTGGCAATTATGGTGAAAAATAATGCTGATATCAATTGCTGATGTAATCACCTTTGCACATTGCTGTAAAGTCGCGAATCTGGAAAGATGGCAATCAGTCGGCAACACACCTCACCATCGTGTGCATCATGTATATCGCTGGCATCCTACAATACACAAAACTGTTCTTGATGTGGAGACTAATTGCAATACAAATGTGGATGCGGCGAAAGTTATTAACGCTCTGCATGGGCCTGTTGTTTTTCATGGTCGCCAAGTGGACTTTGCAGTGATAAACATTTCAAAAGTAGTGGGCCCAGCATGGCTTACTGTAGCTATTGTTCGCATTGATTCTGCTCTATGATCTCTAGTGACGAGTTTGGAGAATTTTTGTGTAGTGCAAAATTAACATTACTTGGTCTACCATAATAATGTGCAACCTACTTTTTGAAGCCCCCTCCTATTAACAGCTAAGTATATGCCACTCAGACACAAGTCAGGTCATTAAGAATATCTATAAAAATGATTAAATTTACACAAGCAGCCATATCCTACTCCTTTCTTGAAAAAAAAAAAAAAACAACATCTAAATAAATATCTGATCACAGACTACAAGCAGAAAACCGCAAAACATACATAAAATAATAATACAATAAATGAAATAATTAAAAAGAAGTTCCAATTATACATTATTATTATGCCTTATCAATAACAAATACTCTGAATTATACCAACATCTGGTCATCATTCACAATGAAGAAGAGGCTCTGAGGGACGAACATGTGCACAAAATGAACAAGACCTTCTTTTAGCTACAGCTAAAGGTCATTAGGAACTTTCTCGTTGCTAGTGATGTTCAGTATGATGAAAGAAGAGGGCTTCATGGAGTATCAAGAGAGAAAGGTGAATGGGACACGATCTCATGGAAGGCTCTACAAGGAAATTTGAGGAAGTAAAATGATAACACTCAACAGAAGAAAATTGCAGGTATACTACAAGGACAAAAATAAATCTTAAACAAGGTTTAAAACCAGCTGAAGAGCAGGAAGAAGAAGAAAAAGAAGAAGAAGAGAAAAGAATAATGACAAACAAAAATAATTAAAAAAACATGGATAAAGATGAAACTTAATAGTAAAGACCAAAAAAATCTTTAAGTACTGAAAAATGTGAGAACAACATAGTCAAAAATAAATTAATTCTTTACATCTCAAAGAGAGAGAGAGAGAGAGAGAGAGAGAGAGAGAGAGAGAGAGAGAGAGAGAGAGAATTAACATAATATTCAATCAAGTACTTACTTAAATCTGAGAACTTTAACAACTTTAAACTGGAAAAGCTTCTCACAATATTCTCTGACTTGTATAGGGCTTAATGACTGTTTCTCCTTGTTCTCTTGAAGGGTTTCAATGGAGGCATTTGGAAATCCAGAATTGTTTTCTGTAAACCATAAGATTCTCTTTATTACACAGACTACAATGTCACATCCAACTGATGCTTAAATGAAATTACAAAATAAAACATTCTTGGAGAACTAATTAATATAATTTTCTGTTTTGATCACACTTTTTATTTTATAAAATTGGTGGCTCAGTGGCTAAGCTTCACACTAAGGATCAAAAAATCTGAGGTTTCCATTACGAGGCATTAGTGTGTTGAACCTTTCATGTTAAAGTTCAAATATAACATCTAAGAAAATATTAGTATTAGGCTTATAGTCATTCCATATAAATAAAAATCTATAAAACTAAGAGAATGTACTATGCACTCGCGTGACACTGGAATGACATGGCATTAAATAAGACATAACATAACTTTTTTTTCTCCTTCCATTGTAAAAGTTAAGTTCAGCAGATGAAATGCTAGTCATACTTCTAAAATACTACACTGATCACTTTGGAGTGCGCTGGATGGCGTAGAACTGGTACCAAGCAGTGATGTGATGCTCCACTGCTGACAAAAGTCATGGCAGTGAAGTGTTGTACGCAATCAGCACAATAAGATGAGTTTATGTGGAAGTGTTTCAGAATAGCAGAAATGTAATGGAGATAAAGTAAAACAGTAGAAGGTCATCAGAATGGCCCACCTAACAACATATCAGGTAAATGGTACCAGGTCAGCATGCTGCAAGTTCCTAGGCATAGGTGGACACTCCAAGTCCACAAGTGGGTGCAGCAAAGTACGTCATCCATAGCTGTGGCTCAGCTGACTTGGGTCTCATGTTTCCAGGTCTTGCACCAGTAAATCACAACAGACTATGATAATTTCATTACATTTATGTCAGTCCTTCCAATAGTGGTCACGTGTATTGTAAGTCTAACAGTGGTCGTACCCTAGACATCAAGATGTCCAAAGGGTTCAGTACTTTGAATCAACACTATCTTATCAGAGAGAGATCAATATCATTATCTTTTGAGCATTTTAATGGCTATATTTAAGTGCTATGAGAGGGCCCAGTCCTCAATATTCAGCATACTCTATGAAAAACCTAGCCCGTGGCATCAGCACTTACCATATTGACAGCTGACAGGATCGGCCATGAGGCAGTGAATGACAACACTGTGCCGAGTCCTGACTGCCGATGCAGGTTTCTGGCAGATGTTCCAAACAATCTACTTTCCTGGCTAACTGTGAAGTGGAAATGAGTGGGCAAGGAAGGCTGTTACAGAAAGAAACTACTGTGTTTGGAAGTGCCATGAAAACCCCATAAATGAAGTTGCACTATTTTTTGGAGTGTCAGTGTAGACTGTCCCTTGTGCCTTTAAGAAATGGTGTAGCACATGCAGCCACATAAGAGGGCAGACATGTAGCCAGCAGGGATCAAAGATTCCTTGACAATGGTAATCAGTTTCAAATCCAAAAGGAATTTCCACTCTCAGTGAACGCAGATCCATCACAAATAGATGCTGAATAGTGTGTGTGTGTGTGTGTGTGTGTGTGTGTGTGTGTTTGGAGCTTATGGGCACTCAATGCTGAGGTTTATCAGTGCCGCTAACATGGTGAAGAGAACTGCATCCAATGGACATTTGGAGTGATGCACCTCGCAAAAGGCCCCTGATAACAGTGGCACATCTTCAGTGGGTGAAACAGCACAGAAACTGAAGGGTAGCTGACAGCTGCATTGTGGACCACCAAGTCAAGATTTTACCTCATGAGTATTCTGTAGACGCTCTCAAGAGGACAAGAACTGTGTTCACATGGTTGCACACACAGGTTCCTGGTTTCATTAACAGTCAAACACCATATTAAATGTCAACTAGTCCGCTAAATTACCTGATTTTAACAGTGTGTGAAACATAACAACCAATAATGCGACAATTTTATACCTCTACAGGATCTGATCATCAATGAGTTACATCAGCTGTCAATGGCATATATGACATAACTTGTGAATTCTTCCTCCTTGCCAAACAGACGCTAGAGGCAGTGTTATATATTATTAAAGTAATGCGTCCTGGGGATGACTTATTTTTTCTGGTTTTCTTATGTTGCCAG
Organism: Schistocerca americana; assembly: GCF_021461395.2. Lineage (NCBI taxonomy): Eukaryota > Metazoa > Arthropoda > Insecta > Orthoptera > Acrididae > Schistocerca > Schistocerca americana. Next base: position 124,618,404 of record NC_060126.1, read on the forward strand.
ATTATTTTTTATATCTTTTATTTACAATTATTTATTTTGTAAAATATGAATTATTGATCATAATGATGACTTAATTGCAACAATATATATCAACAGTGTTACAATATTAAAACTGACATGGATGCTGGACAATGGAATTGCTGTCATATTTTCTTAATGTGTAACACTAAAGGTATGTATATGTACACCATAGTTTGGGGCCAACGTACACAACACACTGGAGGACAGGTAAGCATCTTCCAACATGGTCCACTGTACTTGCCCTATGGCTCAAACAATATTTTTAGAAAGTTGACAAAGTACCAGTTTAATCGGAAATGCTGCTCTATCTTGTCATGAACAATGATTTCCATTTCTTCTAGAGAATTTGAAGAGTGGCTTTTTAGTTCCTGAGGCAAAAATTTTAAACTTTTTCCATATATGGACAGTCTTTCGTTCAGATGATCACAAAGGGCATTTTTGGCATGTTCATGTACATGCTCTCTAAATCCAGATATTGAAGTTTCTGCCTGCTTCTCAAACATGAAATCTTAAACATAAATTTTGCTAGGGGTGTGTGTGTGTGTGTGTGTGTGTGTGTGTGTGTGTGTGTGTGTGTGTGTGTGTTTCTCTAATTCATCAAAGGATAACTCCAAGAACCAGCAAATTTTCAATCTTTTGCATGTGCCTATCAACGACTCAATGCTTCTGCTTTTCAGTGAGTAATCTCCTATAATCCTAAAATATTTACATTCTGTAAGAACTTTCTTGCAACAAAAAGAAAAAAACTCTTAGTATATAAAAGAAACACAAAATGTGAGAGGGGGAAAAATGCTGCTTTCTACCACTAGATGACAACTGTTGATCCCTTAACCTACACTGTTCCAGTGCTGCTCCATGGGGTATTGGTGGTGGTGGGTGCCTATCAGCTCACTCGTGGACACATGCACCTAGTACAGGCTACCCACCAGGTAGCCCAATTACACACTTTCTGCACATTATTTAACCACTTGGCCATGTCTGCTCATTTCCATGGGGACAGGACAGTATGCTTGTGTAGTTTATAGCACTGCTGCCTGGCTGCCCGTGTCTCAGTTGTTTGAACATCCCTACCCACCGCTGTCATCAGATGTTTGTTTGCTTGTGGGCAGGCACTCAAGTTGGAGCCATCTGCCATATACAGTTACTTATTTTCTAGTAGTACTGTTGGTACTGCTACTTCCATGATTAAAACTGGTACAGTTCTCATTTTTTACACTCATTAGGGTCCTCATTTCCTTGCGGAGCCGATACATTATGTGATCAAAAGTTTCCAGACACCCCCAAAAACACATGTTTTTCACATTAGGTACATTGTGCTGCCACCTACTATATATCAGCAACCTCAGTAGTCATTAGACATCGTGAGAGGGCAGAATGGGGTGCTCCACAGAACTCATGGACTTTGAATGTGGTCAGGTGATTGAGTGTCAATTGTGTCGTAGGTCTGTACGCGAGATTTACACATTTCTAAACATCCCTAGGTCCACTTGTTCCTGATGTGATAGTGAAGTGGAAATGTGAAGCGACACATACAGCACCAAACTGTACAGGCTTATCTCATCTCTTGACTGACAGGCCGCTGATAGTTGAAGAGGGTCATAGTGTGTAATAGGCAAACATCTATCCAGACCATCACATACGAATTCCAAACTGCATCAGGATCCACTGCAAGTACCATAGTAGTTAGGGAGGAGGTGAGAAAACTTGGATTTCATGGTCGAGCGGCTGCTCATAAGCCACACATCATGTCGGTAAATGCCAAACGACACCTCACTTGGTGTAAGAAGTGCGATTGAACAGTGGAAAAATGTTGTGTGGAGTGACAAATCACGGTACACAATGTGGCGATCCGATGGCAGGGTGAGGGTATGGCAAATGCCCGGTGAACGTCATCTGCCAGCATGTGTAGTGCCAACAGTAAAATTTCGAGATGGTGGTGTTATGGTGTGGCCATGTTTTTCATGGAGGGGGTTTGAACTCTTCATTGTTTTGCGTGGCACTATCACAGCACAGGCCTACACTGATGTGTTTACATGACAGTAACATCCCTGTAATGGACTGGCCTCACAGAGTCCTGACCTGAATCCTATAGAACACCTTTGGGATGTTTTGGAACATTGACTTCGCACCAGGCCTCACCAATTGACATCAATACCTCTCCTCAGTGCAGCACTCCATGAAGAATGGGCTGCCATTTCCCAAGAAACCTTCCAGCATCTGACTGAATGTATGCCTGCGAGGAGTGGAAGCTGTCATCAAGGCTAAGGGTAGGTCAACACCATACTGAATTCCAGCATTACCAATGGCGGGCACCATGAACTTTTAAGTCATTTTCAGCCAGGTGTCCTGATACTTTTGATCACATAGTGTACATCTAAATTACTGAAGGTTGTTTCCACTACAGCACCCACCTTAAAACCATCCCAGTTGGCAACCATTGTCCGTTGGAATCATTGGGCATAGGGCATCACATCAGCAGCATGTCCACATTGGCAACTAATTCCATGGTTCACTCTAACTTTTAATAACTTACATTTCTGTAGTCACTTGCACTAACATGGCAGTTACTCATGAAGATTGTTTTCTTCAGTGGTTACTGACCTCTGTAGCCTTCTCTCCAACTACATAAAATGTAATGTTGAAGTACAGGGCTGGCAGCATGCTCACATGGTGTTGAAAGCTTCATGAGATCCACTTGACTTTCCTGGATACTGGGGTTGCAGTGCATCATCAAAGATGTGCCACATCAGCTGGTTCCTCACTGCTACTTTGTGATCCAGCATCCTCGATGCCTGACTACCTGCTGCATCTTTGCAGAGTGCATGGCCCTCACAACATATTCTCCAGAGTGCCCACATTGCTACTGGCACAACTATCACTCACCTGTCTTTTGATTTTACGCCTATATGTAACACACAACCCATGACTAGTCAGGTAACATTGCAGTGCACCCAATTGGTGAAGAAATGTAATTCATATTCTCTTCCTGATGTTGGAGAGAAATTCAAACATACTCCTGCCTGTGTCTGAAGTGTGCCACTCATTCTGCCACAGTTGTAAAATGTGAGTTTTTCCTGCTGGTTTCAGTTTCAAGAATATTTCCTACTTCCAACTGATCACTTTCCATTAACCAATACAGGTTTCCTCTTTTATTGTTTTCTAAGTCCAGTGGGCGTATTGTTCAAATTACCAACAACCCACCCTTCAGGGCCGTACAATAGCTGCTATTCATCTTAGCAGAAACCTTGTTCCATCCTTCTCAGTATTGAAACTAGCTTCACAAGCTGTAACCTGTCGGCTCATATGCTCACTCTGTATCATACAACTGGCACTAATATATACTGGTGGTATGCTCTCATTGTTTTCAAGGAAGTTGAAATTGTCTATTTGTGATTCTTACAATTTTAGCATTGTAGTTTTATCTTTCCAGCTTGTCTCCTCTATATGATGTGTGAAATTAGAACATTCATCTGTGTATACCCATAGATACATCATTACTACACATACACTAATCATTAAATCATTTAATTATATTTTAGAATTTCTTAGTAGGGTCCCTTTCAACAGGAAGTATGTAGTTTTGTGAGGTGATGGTGACAATTTAGCATTTCAACAACACCATCCCTCAAGTTTACGGAGAGCTGCATTACACCTGTCTTCTGTAATTCTTTCAACTCATCTCTTACAAAGAACAGCACATCATCTGCAAATGCTACCAGTCCACTTATGTTACCACTGCCATGTAACTTCTGTAGCATAGGCTCCAATGCTACATCCCAACCCCCTGGACCACAAACAGATTCCTGCAGGCAGCCTTTCAAGATGGCCTTTGTCCTTTGCTATCTTGAGCATCTTAAAGATACTTGTCTCCCACAGCAATAGCATCTCAGGTAATTGTACAGCACTTCTGAACATTTTAACTTCATAAGACAACCAAAGAAGCATGGCAACCATAGAATCAAAAGTGTCACTGCTATCAGTCACAACTGCTAACATAAAAATTTTTAGTGGCGTGTTTTACAGAACACATGTATGAATAGAAAGTGCCCTCGGTAACCATATGAATGTCCATTAACACAAAATATGCCAGACAGAAAAATTAAAGATTTTACATAAGGCTCCAAATAACTATCCTCTAAATATACTGGAAGAAAACTGGAATGTTTGTTCACAGCAATATTTTAACACCTATGCTGCATGCAGTCCTCATATAGTCATCATCATGTTTTAAAATTCCTATTTATATAATATTTATATAATAAATTTCACAATGTAACTATTAGATGTTTGTACACTGGAAGAAAAAATAATGTTACGCTATCTCTTATATGATAATATACACTACTGGCCATTAAAATTGCTACACCACAAAGATGACGTGCTACAGACACAAAATTTAACAGACAGGAAGAAGATGCTGGGATATGCAAATGATTAGCTTTTCAGAGCATTCACACAAGGTTGGAGCCGGTGGCGACACCTACAACGTGCTGACATGAGGAAAGTTTCCAACCGACTTCTCATACACAAACAGCAGTTGACCGGCGTTGCCTGATGAAACGTTGTTGTGAGGCCTCATGTAAGGAGGAGAAATTCGTACCATCACATTTCTGACTTTGATAAAGGTCGGATTGTAGCCTATCGCAATTGTGGTTTATAATATCGTGACATTGCTGCTCGTGTCGGTCGAGATCCAATGACTGTTAGCAGAATATGGAATCGGTGGGTTCAGGAGGGTAACACGGAATGCCATGCTGGATCCCAACAGTCTCGTACCACCAGCAGTCCAGATGACAGGCATCTTATCTGCATGGCTGTAACGGATCATGCAGCCACGTCTTGATCCCTGAGTCAACAGATGGGGACATTTGCAAGACCATCTGCATGAATAGTTCAACGATGTTTGCAGCAGCATGGACTATCAGCTCAGAGACCATGGCTGCAGTTACCCTTGACGCTGCTCAGAGACAGGAGTGCCTGTGAAGGTGTACTCAACTACGAACCTGGGTGCACGAATGGCAAAACATCATTTTTCCGGATGAATCCAGGTTCTGTTTACAGCATCATGATGGTCGCATCCGTGTTTGGCGACATCGCGGTGAACGCACATTGGAACATGTATTCATCATCGCCATACTGACATATCACCCGGCGTGATGGTAAGGGGGGCCATTGGTTACACGTCTCGGTCACCTCTTGTTTTCACTGACGGCACTTTGAACAGTGGACGTTACATTTCAAATGTGTTACCACCCGTGGCTCTACCCTTCATTCGATCCCTGCGAAACCCTACATTTCAGCAGGATAATGCACGACCGCATGTTGCAGGTCCTGTACGGGCATTTCTGGAAACAGAAAATGTTCGACTGCTGCCCTGGCCAGCACATTCTCCAGATCTCTCACCAATTGAAAACGTCTGGTCGATGTTGGCCGAGCAACTGGCTTGTCACAATACGCCAGTCACTACTCTTGATGAACTGTGGTATCGTGTTTAAGCTGCATGGGTAGCTGTACCTGTACACGCCATCCAAGCTCTGTTTAACTCAATGCCCAGGCGTATCAAGGCCATTATTATGGCCAGAGGTGGTTGTTCTGGGTACCGATTTCTCAAGATCTATGCACCCAAATTGCGTGAAAATGTAATCACATGCCAATTCTAGTATAATATATTTGTCCAATGAATACCCGTTTATCACCTGCATTTCTTCTTGGTGTATCAATTTTAATAGCCAGTAGTGTATCATATGTTAAAGTAGTTCCATTGTTACGCTACTACATAGTACTTTTTTTGTTTATTTTATATACATAAAATGACTGTGAGCCTAATTCTAAAATTTTTAGTTGTGATGCCAAGGCTGCCTCACTAAATGGGAGCACTAATCCATGATACATTTGTTCATGGAAATCAGACAGTACACTGTCTAAACTGATATATGTTTAATGTGGTATGTTTCATTTCTTTTATACACTGCCTGCAACATTAATGTGAGCGCCTGTCAAAGCCTGAATAATCACATTTTGCTGCATGGACCATTGTGAGATGTGCAGAAAGAAAGGTAATGAGGTTCTACAAGATACCGACAGGGACGTGGAGCCATGTCACTCTAGTGTCGTGACCAATTGCACTATGTTTCTCAGCTGAGGATCCACGGTGTGAACAGCATCATCAAGGTGATCCCACAAATTCTTGATTGGGCTTAAATACTGGAATTTTGGTGGCCAGAGGAATATGGTAAACTCACCCTGTTGCTCTTCAAACCATGCATGTCCACTGCAAGCTCTGACACAGTGCACTGTCCTGCTGATAAATGCCATTGTGCCCAAGAGAAACAAACTGCATGTAAAGGTGGACAGAGTCCCCAAGGGTAGAAGTATACTTGTGTTGATGCCTTCCAAAAAGATGAGATCACCCAGGGAATGCCACAAAAGCATTCCCAGCAACAATGCTCCCTCCTCCGGCCTGGACCATTCCAATGATTGTTGCTGTGTGTTTGCTTTCAAACATTTCACACTGATGGAGCATAAAACATGATTCAACTGAAAAGGCCATCTGTCACAATTCTGTCCAAATTCCAGCCTTTGTAACCAATGAAAAGCAGCCAACATACGCGCATGAACCAGGAACCAGCAGTGTTCACATAACTGTCATTAAGGAGACACTGTTGTTAGCCCCTTGCTTCATCTGAGTGGTCAGTTGCTCAATAGTTGCAGATTTATTTGCATGTACACGCCTCCACATCTGTTGTTCACCCCTGTTATCTATGGCCTATGGTCACCAGTGTTGCCTCGGTGATGGTTTTGGGTAGCGCCATTTTGCCATGTTTGATGTATGAGGGTGGTCTGATAAGTCTGGTAAAAAAGTGAGAAAAAAGGTTTGTTCCATAAACAACTCTTGTTTATTCTCAACATAGTCTTCTTTAAGAGATATACACTTGATCCAGTGATTCTCCAGCTTTTTCATCCCACCTGAAAACTAGGTTCTGTCAAACTCTACAAAATATATGTTGACTGCACAATCACTCTCTCACTTGAGGAAAATGTCTTCCCACCAAGCAAAGTTTCTAGTCAGAGAACAAGAGGAAGTTAGTTGGGGTTACATCTAGTGAAGATTTACACTCTGCAGTGCAGTGTGCACTAATATGAAACTGGCATATTAAAACTGTTTGCCGGACCGAGACTCGAACTCGGGACCTATGCCTTTTGCGGGCAAGTGCTCTACCATCTGAGCTACCCAAGCACGACTCACGCCCCATCCTCACAGCTTTTCTTCCGCCAGTACCTCATCTCCTACTTTCTAAACTTCACAGAGATTAGTGAAAATCTCATTCTGGAAACAAACCCCAGGCTGTGGCTAAGCCATGTCTCCACAATATCCTTTCTTCCAGGAGTGCTAGTTCTGCAAGGTTCGCAGGAGAGCTTCTGTGAAGTTTGGAAAGTAGGAGACGAGGTACTGGTGGAAGTAAAACTGAAGTAAAACTGTGAGGACGGGGCGTGAGTCGTGCTTGGGTAGCTCAGATGGTAGAGCACTTGCCCGCAAAAGGCAAAGGTCCCGAGTTCGATACTCGGTCCGGCACACAGTTTTAATCTCCCAGGAAGTTTCAGTGAGATGGTTATCACAACAAGAAAGAATGATATAGGAACAACTGGAGTAACAATTGGTGGGGAACGATCGAGGAGACTGGAGAGTTTCAAGTACCTAGGAAGCCTGATACAGGAAGAAGGAAAAAATGAAAGAGAAATAAACGAGAGGGGGAGAAAAGCAGAAGGATTTTGGAAGAGTGTCAGAAGCCTGATATGGAGCAAGGATGTACACCAATTCAGTAAAAAGGTTATGTACCGGTCATACTATGTCCCGATCCTGACACATACATCAGAAACCTGGGTTATGAAAGGAAGAGAGAAAAGCAAAGTACAAGCTAGTCAGATGAAATTCTTGAGAAACAGTGACAAAGATAGACACATTAAGAAAAGACAGGATCAGAGAGTTAATGAAGGTGGAACCATTACAGGAGGAGATAGAGAAATCAAGGCTGAGATGGTACGGACACGTTAAGAGAATGGAGGAGAAGAGGATACCCAGGAGGATACACGAAATGAAACTGGAAGGAAAGAGACCACGAGGAAGACTGAGAGACAGATGGCTAAAAGGAGTAGAGGAATGCATCCAGAAGAAAGGAAAAAACTAGACCAAGGCGAAGACGGAGAGATGGTGGCAAGACAGAAGGCGATGGAGAGACCTACGTTCCAGACAGACCCGGCCAGAGGCTGGAAACTGTCAAAGATGATGATGATGATGTCACTGGGTCAACACAGGAACACATATGGGTTATGTGATGTGGAGCTCCATGTTCAACATTGGCCTTTGAACAGTGTGTTCCAAAACACTTGTGCCTGCACCATCATTGTACTCTATCGTCAGATCTGCCACAGATCGCTGTCTATCCTGGAATACACAGCAGGGGACCCTCTCACCTCTACATTTTGTGATGGGACATGGTTGCCCAATACCAAATGGCCTATTCATTATTTCACAAGCCTCCAAACACTCAACCACTTTTTAAAGGTGCTCACAACAGCAGTACGCCAACAGGTGCCAAGCTTCACCATTCCAAAGATTCTTATTTCCAAGCAGCAGGACCATAACAATGTGTCCTTTGTCAAAACCACTTATATCAATGGATTTCTGCATTTGCGGCCCGTATCTTCGCTATAATAGTGCCCATTTGTCTCTTTTCCACTTACATTTTTTCCTTACTGTGTCACGTGCCCACAACACAACCAGGAGGCATACGTCATGGTGGGCTGTGGTTTTGGCTCATCAGAATTCGATGCTGGTGAATGAAGTACTATTTGATCAAAAGTTGGCAGTCACTAAACTCTAGACACCCTATGACTTTTGGGTTTCACAAAACCAGAACAACTGAGGTGATCACACACGGAAAAATTATTTCCAAACTGATTTAATTATTCCATAAATTGTATGAAAACAAATCACTGTACAGAGGAAGCATGAAGCAACAGACAAGCACATAAAAAGTTATGAATCTTATCTTCTACATACTAAATCCATTAAAAAAAACTAAAACTGGAATTTTTATATAGATTGAGTGGTACTTCGTAAAACTATTTTCCATCTGAATGGATAAAACAGACCTAAACATTTCTAGGACAGGAACCATTATTTTACTTTTCAGATTTAGTTAACATACCCAGTTGTGTTGCATCAGCTTTTTCTGACTGATTTCCGGAGCTTCTTTCAGTAGCTGCATTCTTTGCTTCCAGCGCACGGCGATACTGCAGGCATGGTATAGCACTCAGTGGAATCTCATGTTTCTGTGTGAAAAATAAAACAGGACAGCTATCAGATTAACAATCTGAAACTATTTTTGTTGTTGTTATAATTATATTCTCACTACTTACACAAGTTATGGTTAAAAAATTTATTGCAGGTATCTGCTGAGTTTTATGTACAGTAGGAAGTTATAGAGAAAAGAACATTTTGCACGAATATGATCTCTGAGGCAGAAATACAGATTTCACATAATGTACAGTTTTAAATCCATCCACAAGTCTTAATAAAGCAGCTGACTTTAACCAGTCACTTAAATGGTTCAATAGACTTAATCACAAACAAGGATCTTCAGGGATGTAGAACAAATCAAGGTATAAATTAAAGGAGTGGAATAACGTCTTTCACTATACTGTCAATTGATAACCCTTAAACTATTATGGATATTCTGTTTGCCTACACTGGGGCAGAGGATGGGGGGAGGGGGGGGTATCTACATCCCACACAAATACAGAAATAAGAGGCCCATTTGGAATACACATTCTCAATGGTGACGTTGCAGTAGTATTAATTTCTTATGACTAAATTATCAGCTGGCTAAAATGCATACAGCAGTTGCCAATTTTCATGTCATTCCTGTTTTTATCTCATTAAAGAACTCATATCTGAGTAGATTGTCCCAGTCTGAGCTCTAGGCAAGGAGGCAAAATATACATGAAACGTATTTTTGGACTTTTTTTTTGCACTTTAAAAACTGCACATCATTTGCAACCGATTTTTATTATTTTGAACATATACCATTATGAACTAAATTTTCTTGGAGGTGACTGAAAGAATGCCAAGATGATAAAGGAGACCTCTGCAAGATATATTCTTATAGATTGCTCTCTTTTTCTAAATAGGTACTTAAGTGAATTTAACTGTCCTACTTCAGGAAAGCACGTAAAAGTAAGTTAACACACTTGTCTTCATGTCAATACAATGACAAATACTGCCACGTTTAAAACATGCTTGATTGGTTTGTTAGTTGACTCTATATATAAACCATAGCAATAGCAAGGCATTTTCCATAAGTGCACTACTTCATGCCCATCCTTAAAAAATTCTAAATTGTCACTGAATTATATTAACAATATAATTTTCAAAGATGTACGGATGTGTAATTCAAGTCCATAGCTTGAAAATACATTTTACGACACTCTTAGAAATATCAAGGCACTTTCAATAACATGTACTACCACTTTATAACAATTAAAAAGAAGTTTGAAAAATGCAAATTTCAGTCATTGTTGTTGATTTTTACTGTCAAAATACTTTTCAAAGGGATATTGATGTGTAATTAAGGCCATGATCATGGAAATACTGAATAAGACACTCATTGGGGAAAGTTACACCTACTACTGAGACTTCCATTTTTGGTAAAGTTTAAGGGAAGAATTTAAAACTTGTATGAATCTGGTAGAATTCATTAAAACAATAAATATGTGTCTAAAATTTTAAAATATAAAGTAACTGCCTAGATTCCAATGTTTTCAAAAGGTGGGCATATAGCACACCGCCTCCGCCCCCCCCCCTCCCCCTACTCAGTTCTATTGGTATTGCAAGGGTTTACTTGCTGTCCAATTGGGCATCTACTAACTTTACACTTATTGTTAAATTCAGTGTATGGCCATTAATGTCTCTTTTTAATATCAGTGCAATGTCCCAGCACAATTCAACTGTACTGCACCACATATAGCCTTCTGGCAGCTGTCTCACCACAAAACAAATGCAATACTCCATGTCCACGGCCAGTAAACATAACCATATTTCCTGGCTGACTTACGGAAAGCATTGCATAATACTGCAGCACCAATGTCACTCCAGGTGCCACCACATGTAAGGACCTAATTCCTAAGTTGGTTATGTGCTTCCGGGAAACTGTCCATGTATGCCTCCACTGGGCATCTATTTAATCGGCCAACCAGTCGTTCTGTGAGTTCCTAGCAGCCAAATTAGCAGCACCACCACTCACAGCCCAGGAGGACTTCGCCAGCAGTACACTCCCGAGTCTCCTTGCCATTGCCTGCCACAGACCACAGTATTGGGAGTCCACTACCTCACACTCCATGAGCCACTACTCCGTCACTGCACAGCCACCGCTCATACCGTGACCACAGACTCGCTGGACACTGCCTACTTTACATCCTCTAACTGCTCAGTTATCATTGGGTGCTGCCATTACTCACCAAGGACCCCTGCCTTGTGGGATTAGGCAGTTAGGGACACCATGAGACAATCCTACTTCAGCAATTAAAACCAGACTGACTAAACCTTCTTACTGGTGAATACGGTGTAACCTAATTTCTTGTTTAGAAGTGACTCTTTCTTCTCTATTACTTATGTCCATGGTAACTGAATTAATAAACAGTTGTTCCTCATCATCGGCAAACATTTATTCGTAAGAAATAATTTAATATGCACTACTTTCCATGAGATTGTTGGTACTGTACAGTTTGGGCTTTTGATTAAAATGCTTGTGTTGCTGGCAAATTTACAATATTGTAAAATCTTTGGATAGTCACATATATGTGTGACAACAACAGAAGAGAATTCTTGAATATTCCATTTTCAATTCTGTGTTTGGTTTTATTCCTCTGGTGCAGTTTTCCAAAGTGATCGTTTTCTGTTACGAAAGGCGCTATGTAGCAAGGATTATGTCATTAATATTATGAAAATTTAGTCTCCCCAGCAGAAGTTTATCGTCAATGCCCCTGACTGCTTCAACAAGATTATAAATTTTTCACATTAACATGTGCCAGGAATTCAACTGTCAGCTCACAAAGTATTTTTCTGTTTAGGCCCAGAAGAAGGGAAGGAAAATTTGGATTTAACATCCCATCAATGACAAGATCATTAGAGACGAAACATGATCTCGAATTCACAAAGGGTGGGGAAGGAAATAGGCCATGTCCTTTTCAAAGAAAGCATCCCAGCATTTGTGATTTAGACAAACCACAGAAAACTTAGTATAGGATGGATGGACTGGGTTGCCCAGAGAGAGAGAGAGAGAGAGAGAGAGAGAGAGAGAGAGAGAGAGAGAGAGAGAGATCTTTTTTTAGAAGAGTCTTCAAGTGTTAAAACACCATTACACTGTAGGTAATGTGACATGATCTGCATAGTATCTGCACGACACAGGATATTTGACAAAGTAGTTTGAACCCACCCTTGCACTTCCAGGTCCAAGGAAGTATGGTTTGGCAAGTGTACATACACGTGTTTGTTTATGCAGGAAAACAGGCATACCACTATTGTGATTCACTTGAACCCAACCATCAGGCAGCATCTCAAAATGATTATGATCCAGTTCTGAAAAATAATAAAGTATGTATTTTACATGATCACACAACAAATCTCAAAAACAGTAGTTGAAATACATCAGTAACTTTAAATTACAATTTTCATTTATTATGTGGCAATTTAAATCACATTTATGAAAATTCTGAAGAACAAAGAAATTATTGAATTTGTGCAGGATAGTAGAAAAATTCAAGATTATAAATCACTGGACTAAAATTCAGATAAAAAATAAGGGCAGTGATGTTTCAATTAAGTAAAAATTCAGCAAATTTTAAAATAATTTATCACCCTAAAAACTGATGGAACTTAGATAACAAAATACTCTCCAGAGAAGAGTTTTATTTAATTTAAGCTACACATAATTATGATTCAATTCAATTCAATTTTTATTATCACATAACATGCCTTATACAATCAAAGATTGTGACATAGGTGACTTGTCAGTTTTTACACTATATATAACAATACTAAAAATAGACAATAAACTAATAATATACATGGTGTAACATCTTCAAAGAGGTATTTTAATTACAATTATAATGCATTGTTACCATTCATGAAATCTTCTACACTATAGTAATATTTATCTTTCAGATATTTTTCCAGGTCTCTTTTGGTGCCTTTTATATTTGGGTCATCCATATCTTTCCATATTTTATTTACAAATTTCATGCCCATATAGTATGGGGTTTTTTCATGTGATTTTAAACGGTGGGTAGGTAACATGTAGCTCGTTCTATGTCTTGTATCATATTGATGCAAGAAGAAGTTGCCCTCAAAAAGTTGTGGGTTTCTTTTCGTGAAAGTGAGAGTTTCATAGATGTATATGCTTGGAATGCTCATTAGATCCAGTTTTACAAATAAAGGATTGCAGTGTTGCTTTGGTTTTGCTCCCACCATTGCTCGGATGATTCTTTTTTGTAGTCTAAAAGCTCTAAGTAAATTTGTTTTTTCAGACCACAAGAAAATTATACTATACCTGATGACTGAAACAAAATATGCATTATATACAGTTTTTCTTATAGCTAAATCAGTAATACTATACAAGATATTCATAATATATACAAGGCTATTTAGTCGACCCAGTATGTTGTCCACATGGCAACTCCATAACAGGTTTTTATTGACTAACACGCCAAGTAATTTGACACAGTCTGCAGTCTCTAATTTTTTGTCCACATACCTTATTTCACTTATAGACTGTGCAGATTGTTTTGTGGTAAATACCTCCAGAAAACAACTTAACTGCAGGTGACACTAACGTGTTCAACATTTTATTTTCAATACTTGCACCATTTATTTAAATGATTGAGACAGAAGTGTTCTATTCACATTTTCACAAACACTTACAATGATAAAATTTCAAAAACTCACTGGCAGAAAGAAAAGAATTCAAAAACGTCTTAGTTTTTATGAGCTGTAGACAAATCAGCTGCAACAAATCTACGGATTCATTACTTTGTAATACAATGTTCCGTATTCCTTCTTGTATTGTGGGTGGTTATGATTTACTGGTTCACTTTCTGACAGTAGCCCCAACTATCTGAAGCTGAAGAATGACATTATAATTCAATGTTTGGAAAAATATCTGAAAATGGAACGTGTACACAAAGTTATAATTGTGTTGCAGTCTGATTCAAATAGGAAGCCCTGCCTTTCATGGGTAGTGAACATCTGATTACTTAATTGGTGGTGTACTACAGTGGCAGGTACCTGGGTGAAAATCTTTATCTGAAACAATGTTTAACAGCTTTCAACATTCAATGTTAATGTAATCAGGTGCAGGAAATGAAGGTCAATAATAAGTCTGTTTGTGCAGAGTTTATTTAAATATGTTGTAACTTACACTCATTGGCAGATGATAATGTACACAGAGTATTTATATATAAAGAAGAGTTGAAAAATGGAAGTTAAACAAAACAAGAAAAAACCGCATTGCCACCATATGACAACATTCACACAACAACATTAATTATCAGTGTTACAAAAAGTAAATTACAAGCTTTAAGTACGTCCAGCAAGGCTCTAAATTTTTCAAATTTTATTTTACCTAGTTGCTTCATCAGAAAATCAGTTTGCTGCTCATTTGTGCTAATGGGGTACTTTAGACAACATTCTTAGCAAACACTTTCTCCCTAACAAATACGATTTTGACATCTGTATGATGGAACTGTGGGTTCTTACAAAGGCTTATTACTGGCACATTACCTTCAGAAAAGGCAACAGCTCTTTGACTGCCAGAAAGACTATATAATACACATTACTTAGTCAACAGGCTTCACTAGTTGCCATACTTAAGGCTACAAATTCTGATTCTGTTGACAGAGACATAGTGGGCTGCTGCTTAGATGCCCATCAAACACTACAACCCAAAACTTTGAAAAGTGGACTTTCTATCTACTCTGTCACTAGCCCAATCAGCACCAACATAACCAATTATAGGACAGGTAACATTTTGATCGCTAGTGAGAAACAGACTCAGTTTTAGGGTTCCCTTAAGATAAAACAATATATGTACTAAAGCATTCCATAAATTCAGACATGCACATGATTGAACCCTGCTTAGAATACTTATTGCTACACAAATATCTGGTCTGGAACCTAACATGGCACACATCAATGACCGTATTAATTTTAAACAACTTATTATCAATGTTACAATATTATGAAAAGGATAGTTACTACTCACCACATAGCAGAGATGCTGAGTCACAGATAGGCACAACAAAAAGACTGTCAAAAAGTTAGCTTAGTGTACATCTTTCTTTCTCTTCTTTCCTGTGTTTCACTTGTCATTTTTTTGTCATGCCTATATGCAACTCAACATCTCTGCTATATGGTGAGTGACTATCCTTTTCATAATATTGTCATAATCCATCCTGGATTTTCGATTGTCTGATTTACCCTCAACGTTTTCATTTTCAGATTTTTCTCTTTTTAACACACTGTGATCAAAATTTTCCTCCATGGGAATTGAAACAGAATTACTGTACACTGAAATATATTAAAAACCTTTAATACTTTTACTAGATAGGTACTTTGACAAATAATAGTAGTATTCCCCCTTAAATTTTGAACTACACGGTGGTCCTTTGATAGTGACCGGGCCAAATATCTCACAAAATTAGCACCAAATGAAAAAACTACAAAGAACGAAACTCGTCCAGCTTGAAGGGGGAAACCAGATGGCACTATGGTTGGCCTGCTAGATGGCACTGCCATAGGTCAAACAGATATCAACTGTGTTTTTTTAAATAGGAACCCCCATTTTTTATTACATATTCATGTAGTACATAAAGAAATATGAATGCTTTAGTTGGACCACTTATTTTGCTTTGTGATAGATGGAGCCGTAATAGTCACAAACGTATAAGTATGTGGTATCATGTAACATTCCACCAGTGCAGACGGTATTTGTTCGTGATACGTTACCCGTGTTAAAATGGACCATTTACCAACTGCGAAAAAGTTCGATATCGTGTTGATGTATGGCTATTGTGATCAAAATGCCCAACGGGAGTGTGCTATGCATGCTGCTCGGTATCCTTGACGACATCATCCAAGTGTCCAGACCATTCGCCGGATAGTTACCTTATTTAAGGAAACGAGAAGTGTTCAGCCACATGTGAAATGTCAACCACGACCTGCAACAAATGATGATGCCACGTAGGTGTTTTAGCTGCTGTCGCGGCTAATCTGCACATCAGTAGCAGACAAATTGCGCGAGAATCGGGAATCTCAAAAACGTCAGTGTTGAGAATGCTACATCAACATCGATTGCACCCGTACCATATTTCTATACACCAGGAATTGCATGTCGTGTACAGTTCTGCCACTGGGCACAAGAGAAATTATGGGACGATGACAGATTTTTTGCACGCGTTCTATTTAGCGACGAAGCGTCATTCACCAACAACAGTAACGTAAACTGGCATAATATGCACTACTGGGCAACGGAAAATCCACGATGGCTGCGACAAGTGGAACATCAGCGACCTTGGTGGGTTACTGTATGGCGCAGCATTATGGGAGGAAGGATAATTGGACCCCATTTTATCGATAGCAATCTAAATGGTGCAATGTATGCTCATTTTCTACGTAATGTTCTACAGATATTACTACAAGATATTTCACTGCATGACAGAATGGTGATGTACTTCCAACATGATGGATGTCTGGCACATAGCTCACGTGTGGTTGAAGCGGTACTGAATAGCATATTTCATGATAGGTGGATTGGCCATCGATGCATCATACCATGGCCCGCACATTCACCGGATCTGACGTCCCCGGATTTCTTTCTATGGGGAAAGTTGAAGGACATTTGTTAATGTGATCCACTGACAACGCCTGACAACATGCGCCAGCGCATTGTCAATGCATGTGCGAACATTACGAAAGGCAAACTACTCGCAGTTGAGAGGATTGTCATTACATGTATTGCCAAACGCATTGAGGTTGACGGACATCATTTTGTGCATTTATTGCATTAATGTGGTATTTACAGGTAGTCACGCTGTAACAGCATGCGTTCTCAGATATGATAAGTTCACAAAGGTACATGTATCACATTGGAACAACCAAAATAAAATAATCAAACATACCTACGTTCTGTATTTTAATTTAAAAAACCTATCTGTTACCAACTGTTAGTCTAAAGTTGTGAGCCATATGTTTGTGACTATTACAGCACCATCTATCACAAAGCGAAAAAAGTGGTCCAACTAAAACATTCATATTTCTCTACATACTACATGAATATGTAATAAAAAATAGGGGTTCCTATTTAAAAAAAAACACAGTTGATATACGTTTGTCCTATGGCAGTGCCATCTAGCGGGCCAACCATAGTGCCATGTGGTTTCCCCCTTCAAGCTAGACAAGTTTCGTTCTTTGTAGTTTTTTCGTTTGACACTTATTTCGTGAGATATTTGGCCCGGTCACGATCAATGGACCACCCTGTATATTCATTCCCAAATAGTTCCTAATCAGACCTAAATCCTTCTTTTAAAAGTTATCACTTCATAACAGCTTTAATTTGTTAGTTTAACTCTGGAAAGTTGAAGCTACCATATCATCAATGTAAATAAGTATGTTTTATGGCTATTTCCTGTCATTATACACCAGAAATACTCAAAATCACTCCTTACAAATCCTAAGCCAGGTATTGCTGTGTGAAATTTAACATTCCAATTTTTGGTAAGTTCTCTAAACCATACACAGCCTTTCTAAATTTACAAACTTTATCTTTCATTCATTCATTTTATTGCAACATCCAGTAGGTGATTTAACATAAAACTCTTCAACTATTTCTCCACAGAAAAGAGCACTACAAGCATCCAGTTGATAGATGGGAAAGTTATTCTCAATGCATAATAATAATAATAATAATAATCTCAATGTAGTTAATTTTTTTACTGTATATGTCTGAATAAGTCAATATTTGTTGGAGATGTTTACCTGCAATACAAGCTTTGTAAGAAACAACATTATGTTTCCTATCTCTTTCCTGCCCAAAAGCCAACTTTGTGTCAATAACATTACTATCATTGAGCTTACATACATAATAGCATGTATTACTTTCTTCCAGGGCTTGCAGCTCTCTTGCTACGGCATCTTTGCAATTTTCAGTATCACTACAAGACACCACCATTCACTGCTGTCTACAGGCCCAAGTCATAATCCTCTAAGTAATTTGGGCATCAAATATTCCTCTTGGGTCTCTTCACTGTCGTCTCTCCTCACCCTCATTTTACTCTGCATCCTGACACGAATCTTCTCTGTTTTCTCTCTCTTTACTGATTTCTTGTTCTTCTCTAATCTGACTTCTCTTTCTTCCACAACCTGAATCCTCATTTGTACCGATTTCTGACACACTGATTCTGAAATTTTATCTATGATCTCTTCGTCATAACAAATACTATCTACTTCTACTATACGGGCACCAGTCTTCTTCTTTCCTGCAGATACTGCTGGCAGCAACAAAACTACTTCTTGATGCACATCAGTTTTCTTTGCAGAATTTTCTTTATGGAATGTATAAATATTCTGTACTCTTCATATCATTATCATAACCCATAAATAAATCTATCTTGTTTTGGGGTCTAGTACCAATCTGTTTTCTTTGGGTACAAGGACAGCCACGTGAACCACCAAATATTATCAAATATTCTAAGGGCAATTCTCTGCCATAAAAGGCTTCAAATGGTGTTTTACCACTGACAGAACTTGGACCAGTTTGACTTAGTACATAACCCACCATATTAACTGCTTCAGCACAGAAATGTTTGGGCAGTCCTGAAATAATTGAATGCACAGCTTCAACCAAGGTGTGCATTTCCTTTTCAGCTCTTCCATTTTGCTGTGATGTGTACATGGTGCTTCTTTGTTGAGTTACGCCCTTTTTACTCAAAAAGTACCTAAATCAGTATAGTCCATTATCATTCCTAATGAGTTTAATTTTCAGGTCATGTTCTCTTTCAATTTTTACAATGAAATTCTGTATCAAACCTCTAACTTCATGCTTCTGTTTCATAAAGAATACTTTGCAATAACCTCAGCAGTCATCCTTCAAAAGAAAAAAATTTCTCACTCCTCCAAGTGAATGCATCTCCATATATCTGCAAGTATCTGCATGAAGCAGTACAAGTGGGGCACTAGCTCTTGACAAACTGACAGGGAATGACAAGCAATGTTGTTTACCTGCCAAACACACATCACAATGGTCAAAGTCATCAACAAAGTCCACTCCTTTATGTGACAATGTTCTGATGGCACAATTTTTTATGCTTAACACTCAAGTTTTCAACACATTTAGACGAATTTACCAAACCACTATCAGTATTGATCAATGAAGAGTCACTAGTGCCATTACTGTCAACCATAGTGTGTGTTTTATCTGCACATGTCAAAGTAAACACTGACAGCTCTGATTGTGTTTCATTTAGAAAAAACAACACATGACACACATTGAAACATTTGGATAGTGTACAAATGTCACTTTTACTTTTCAAGAATTCACATTGTTCCTTGTCTGACACTAAAATACATATCCTTTTCCAATACAGTTCCTAATGACAACAGATTGAATATAATTTCAGGCACAAAATACACTCCACTACGTACGGTTTTGATCATTTTAACCCCATCCTAAGCAGACAATTATACAGTACCACGCCCAATCACATCAAGAAGTTTACAGTTACAGTAACTTTCATCAAGCTTCACACACTGTCCACATTCTTATCAATTCTCTCTTATTGCACATATGCTTGCTAGCACCTGCATCCATGCCAGTAACCTTGTAGCTCAGTTCCTTGACTCATAAATGCATTTACATCCCAAGCCTTTTTGCTTTCCTTGGACTTCAACAACCCACAATCTGATATCAAATTACCTCTTTTCTTACAATAATTGCAGTTTCTAGTTTCTGTCTTCACTTTATTTTTACAGTCCTTTGGAAAATGGCCTTCCATACCACAAGCAAACAGGTAATTTCTACTGTCTGCTTACATTGGCCAAAGTTACTGCCGGCTGATGAGACTGTTTCTCTCTTTCTCAATGACCAATCTTGAAGTTAACTCCTTAAGTGTTTGCTTCTCAAAGGGAATGGCCTCCCATGCTGAATGGAAATGTTTATATCTCTCTGGCAATGATATCAGCACCTTGGTTGTTGTCATTTTCTCTGATAGTGTTTCACCCATTTGCTTCAATTTAGTGTTGATTTCTTGTATCTTTGACATAACCTTAACCACCAAACCGTCACCAAATTGGATCATGAAAAATTTGTGGTGAAGTAGGTCAGTGTTCACTGCAGGATGTTTCTCATACATGGTCTTCAGTCTAGTCCACATACCAGATGATATGATACATGAAAGTAGGTGAGTGGTGTTACATCCATCCACATCACAATAAGTTCCTGTGCTTTTGCGTTCTTTTCCAGCCATGTGTTTTCCTCATTTTCTTTCTCCTTCAGACGCTTAATAGCTATGCCTATGCCAATGACAATATCCAAAAAGCCTTTTACTCTTAATATTGCTTCCATCTGGAACTTCTACTATGACCAATTGTCCCCTCCAAACAATTTCAAGCAGTGACGCATTGACTGTTCCACTGCACCACGTCAACACTATGCCAGTAATGTCAAATCTGCTGTTTATTATGGAAAAAAATTACCCTCTGCCAGTACCTGAAAAACAGACTTATTACCTGGACCCAGAACCTGTAATAAGATACAGCAAATGAAACTCGATAATGAGACTGTTTGTACAGGGTTTATTTAGATATGTAACAGCTTACATTCAATGGCAGATAATGATAATGCTCACAGAGGATAAACAAAAACAAAGTGTCTGAAAAATGGAGGTTGACAAAACCAAAAGAAAAACAGTGTTGGCACCTGGAAATAACATTAACATTGTACTACAAACAGTTAACAACAAATCACTGGAATAAAGTAAAAGACATAATTCTCTTTCTGAAAACTGTTTTAATCACTTTACCACTTTTTATCTGGAACTAAACATAAATTACATATATTATACTCATAGTTTACTTAAGTCATGAATTAGTAACATTAACTGATACTCATTTACAAGGGACGACATTCCTCTCTTCATTTCGTTATAGAAATAATAAATGTATTGTAACTCATAATGTTGAAGGCCTGCAGTCATGAAATCATATTTCTATAAGCCATAATTCGTATCACTTCAGGTTACCTTCATAGCCTCGGCTGTTATTGAATTTAGCAGGTGTTAAAATTCAGGAGCAAGTAAGAAACATGTTTCCCCCCCCCCCCCCCCCCCTCCTTCAAAAAAATTCCTGCCCCGAGGTACAGGCCTCCAAAAGAAGACACTGCAAACACCATTTGGAAGATGCGAATTCCGAAAAAAATTTTAAAATGCTGTATCTCTGTAACAGTTTTTGATAAAATATTAGAGTTTTTTTTTATTTTAAAGATAATTGCTTTGTGATTACAATCGAATCCTCCGTTTGGACATATCTGTCAAAGTTCTTTTACTTTCTTTTGCCTACTAAATTTTTTTTATAATTTACAGAATTTTTTCAAAAATGCCAATCCAGAAAAGTTAGATTTTTTCCTGCTGATTAGGACTATATTCTCTGCAAATGAGAGCTTCCACTTTTAAGTTGGACAGGTTTTATTTTTAAAACTTTTTTTTTTTTTTTTTAACTTTCAAGAGTAATGTAGGTCTTCACTGAAGTTGTTTCTTACTAATTTCTTTGTTCCAATGTTTATTTCTATTGTCTTGGTTGCAGTTATTTCTTATCACTTTCACTGTTGCAGATATTTCTTACACTTCCTTGTAGTTTCTTGTCAGTTTCTTTGTCATGGTTGTTCATTGCAGATTTCTGTATTGTAGATATTCAGTGCTAATTTGTTTACTGAAAAGGCTTCTAAGAAATCTGAGACCATCCAGTGAGTTCTGTGTTTTCGTGAGGAATTTGCCAGTTGACACAGTTGCAGCATGTTTTGTGAAAAAGACTGTTTGAAATGTCTTCTGACTGGGGCCACAGGAGTGAAGTGTGCTGACTATTTGCATATCCATAAAAGAGTGATATATACGACAAACAACAAAACACACTTTGTTCAAGTTGGGAATAAGTGTCTCATTTGAAGACTCTGTTTCAAAGTTAAGATGTTTCCAGTGATTAATTTGTGTGTTCTAAAAGTTTTGACAGAACAACAACAATTATAGTATCTGAACAAGGTGAAGCCTCCCCTGATGCAGATTTTGCATCAATAGAGCAAGAATTAAATCCCTTGAATCAGTCAACTACAGAGGTAGGTGTTAGTCTTGTTAAGAAACCATGGTCACTGAAGTCGAGTCATAAGCTCTACGTATCAAGAAAGTGCAGAGAAATTACTAAAGCTAAGGATGAATACACTACAGCAAAACTGACCACACTTGTCAAAGTAGAAATTCCATCTTCAGAAGAAAATGAACCAAAGCACTCTTGCACCTCTTGCCAGGAAATTTTCACAAATATCAATTCAGCTGTTGAATACTGTGCATCACACAGTGAAAATGTGCAAGTTTTAAATATTATTCCAGATATATTTTGAAAGAAAACAATTCTGAACCACATTCCATCAGTATCAAAGAACATGGTAGACAAATCAAGAAATGTGAGGTCTGTAAAAGGAGTCTTTGGAAGGCCAGATCCCTATGGTGGTCATAGTGTAGAAGCAGCTCAAGTTCAAATAGTGCAGTCATTTTATCTGGAAGATAAATAGGACTGTTCTCACCAGAGTGCCAACAAAAAAGACACTATAACTGTAACAGTTGAAGGTAAAAAAGTTATGAAAGTGAAGAGGTACATGACTGGCAGTATTAAAGAAACTTTAGCAGTTTAAAAGAGCAACTATGCAACTTCACATATTTGAAGATCAAAATTTTATGCACTGTAACCTAAGTGGGTAGTTCCACACCCACCTAGAGATGTCTATGTGTGTACTGCGTGAATTTTGAACTTTGTGCGGTAACTTTGAAGAACTTACTGGAGCATGTGACATGTGACACCTTGGTTTGACGTGTTAAGTCATCAGTAGTCTGTGACATAAAGCGAGAGACTTGTTTGTTTCAAGAATGTGGTGACTGTCCTGGAAAGGGAGTACTGTCTTTACAGACACTTGGCCTGGAGGACATAGGAATTCAGAAGACACATTTATGGACTCAAAGTGATGGGCAAATTCATATTGCACGCACTTTAAAGAGCAAGAAATTTTGGTCGTATGGCCAACACCTCAGAAATAGCAGGTTAATATTCAGACTCACAACCTGAGAAGGGTGATGTTTGTGGCTTGTACATATGACTGACTGGTGGATTGCAGAGATTGTAGATACCAGTTATGAGTTAAATGAAACTGTAGTGAACTTTATGCTACCACATGGACC
Organism: Schistocerca americana; assembly: GCF_021461395.2. Lineage (NCBI taxonomy): Eukaryota > Metazoa > Arthropoda > Insecta > Orthoptera > Acrididae > Schistocerca > Schistocerca americana. The sequence goes on from NC_060126.1 coordinate 124,641,972, forward strand.
AGCTGCTGGATATAGGTTTCCAGCTGAAGGACAGCAACAACGACATTAGTGCTCACTTCCTGTTCACAATGTTTTGAAGACTGTAAGTGCTCCAGTTCCTATTGGTTCAACAGGAAGGCATCAATGTATATCAAAGGAAGATCCTAAAGCAGTGGAACACACTTTTAGTTCATTGACTGGCTTATTTCAGTACAAAACAGAGTGCACAGAAGTTGTATAAATTGAAGCTTTGAGGTCTTTGGACCTTTCACATACATTTTGGAATCATTTAAAATACTTGAAAAATGGGCCTCTTACTCATCTTTAAAAACTAAAATTATGTTAAATACGGCTAGGTTTTGATTCTTATGAGCCTGTTATGTGGTAATAAAACAGGTTTTATGTATGACAAACATTTCGGTTGTTTATAAAACTTGTTCAACCTAAAAGTGGAAGCTCTCCTTTTCAGGGAATGTAAAACTATAAGGTACTAATCAACAACAAAAAAATCAAAATGTTATGGATTGGCACTTTTGAAATTTTTTTCCATAAATTATAAAAAAGTTCAGAACACTATAGTAAAAGAACTTTGACAGTTAAGTCCAAATGGAGAATTTCTTTGTAATCATAAAGCAATCATCTTTCAAATAACAAAAAACCAACAAAATATCTAGAACTATTCCAGAGACGCAGCATTTTAAAAATTTTTCCCAAAATTCACATCTTCAAAACGGCATGCACAGTGTCATCTTTGGAGGTCTGTGTATTCGAGCAGAAATTTTTTTGGAGGAAACAAAAAAAAAAAAAATGTATGTTCCTTACTTAGTCCATTTAACACATGCTAAATTCAATAACATCCGAGACTGAGACTACGAAGGTAAGATTTTTTCCTACCCAGCCTGAATTGATATGGACTATGCCATCACATTTTATGCACTTCTTTTGGTGTGACACATGATCCACACTCATTCTGAGGATTTCTTCCTATCACTTACTGCTACTTTTTCCTTTGCAAATGCTTTTCATATATAAGGAAAAAAAGATGCACTGTTGTTCAGTTTCCAGCTATGTTAATTGGCTCATAGGTTATCAAACGGAAACATACCTAATAAAGAACTACTTGGTTCAAACCACACCTAGTGTCAAGAATAGATTTACTTTTTATATTTCTCAAATGGGCAGGTTTTCTACATCTAAATCCATACTCTGCAGAGCTGAACCACATGGCAGCAGGTACCACTTATTAGGGTTTCTTCCCATCACATTTTTGTGTGGAGTACAGGAAGAGTGCTTCGTTGAGAGCCTCTGTGTGAGCTGATGTTAATCTAAAGTTGTCTTCTCGGTCCTCATGGGAACTATACGCTAGCATGGTACTGCATTCCTAATTTGCTGACTAATTACCGGGTCCTGGAACTTTGTTAAGTAGTCTCTCACAGGATAGTTGGTGCCTTAACTTCATGGGTCTACTCGTTCAAGTATTTACGCATTTCTGTGACGATCTCCCATTGGTCAAATAATCCTATCACCAACTGTGCTATCCTTCTCTGTGTGCATTCAATATCTTCGGGTTCTACTTGGTATGGGTCTCACATACTACCTTTGGATGAGTTGCACGAGTGTTCTGTAAGCAATTTTCTTTGTAGAGTGACCGTATTTTCCCAGTATCATAATAATGAACCTAACGCTGCAACCTCCTTTACCTATACTGAACAGGCATTATTCAATTTTGCATTACTACAGTTGTTATACCCAGCTATTTGTATGTGTTGACTGATTCCAGTTGTTATTCATCGATATTGTAGTCACAGGTTAGTATAATTTTGCAGTTTATGAATGTGCAATTTTACGTTTACATTTAAAACATATCGTCAATTTTTGTACTGTGGAATCATATCAAGATGTGCCTGAATATCTGTGCAGCCAGAGTGCTTAATTCTTGATAACTGCATAACTACAAAAGGCCTGAAATTACTTGGTGATTTTTGTTACATAGGCATTAAGAGACAAAACTTTACATGAAAAAGCACAGAAACATGTCTTGAGCTATGGTCTAATGTCCATACAACAAAAATTACCAAGGATACAAATACAACAAGGGTCCTGTCACACTTCTCAGGGGTTGCCTGAAGTTGCTTCTGCCAATGACTCTCCATCTGGGATAATATGCTACATCCTTCCTGCCAAGAAATCCTCAATCCAGGTACAAATTTAGTCCCTTATCATTACACATTAATTAATGATATTGGTGTGTTATCAAATCAAATGCTTTTTAGAAGTCAAGAAATACTGCATCTATTTGACTGCCTTGATCCATGGCTTTCAGGATGTCACTTGAGAAAAGCACAAGTTGGGTTTAGAATGACCAGTACTTTTAGAATCAATACTTTTGGTGTGGATTGGGTCACTGAGGTACCTCGTTAACTTTGAATTCAGAATATGTTTTAATATTTTACAGCAGGTGCATTTCTATGATATCGGGCTGTAGTGTTGTTGATCATTTCTGCTATCCTTTTAGTAGAAAGACCCATGTGCTGTTTTCCAACTACTGGGCACAGGTTTTTTGTTTGAAGGACTTACAGCATGTTACGATTAAAATGGTGCTAACTCAGCTAAACATTTTGTACAGAATCAGCCAAGAATTCTATATGGCCATGGGGCATTGTTTCATTTTAACAATTTCAGCTTTAACCCAAAGCCACTGACACTGACACTAACGTCTGTATCACTCATCTCAGCAATTGTACAAGAATTAAACAGGGCAGTATTTCTAAAGGAACATTTCAAAACAGAGTTCAGCATTTCTGCTTCCGCTTTGCTGTCCTCATTTTCAGTTCTTGTGTCATCCGTGACTGACTGGACACTCACTGTGTTGTTTTAAAGTTACAAGTTAAACTTTAAAAAAAGCCACATTTTTTCATTATTCTTCCATTTTTGATCTATTTCCAGGCCGAAATTTTGGCATGACTTCGAAAATTTGGATTCAGCACCCTCAAAAACATACAGAAAGCTTGTAAAAAAATAAATAAAATAAAACAAACTACGAAACTTTCCGCTATCTGGTCTTCTTGAGCACCATCTGACTGAACTAATTTAGAAGCATGAAAAACTAGCTTCTGCTTAAAATTGTGCACAGTGCATCATAAGGTGCAAAATTTAATTTATTATTTCTTTACTACTCATTCTATTCACAAAACGATTTGCAGACAGTGTCTAAATATATCACTGAATGTACTGACAAAATTATACCACTGTACGACACACAGTTCAGGAGGTACACCCACACACTGCTGCAGAGTGAAAATTTCATTATGCAGACTATATTCATCAAGTGTTTCGTAGTAATGAGAGTACTTAGCAACTTTCAACAAAGTTTAAGTATAACTTCCAATTTTTTTTTTCTAAGTGTCTTAATGTCAATATTTAACACATTAACTCATTTGTAAAGTAATCACACATTTAAAGCTATTTTATACATCGGAGTTCAATTCTCTGAAGAACTGGGGTTTATGGTAATATACTAACCGGATACTCCGCTTTGCCTGGGTACTTATTTATTTCCTCTTCCACATGGCTCCTCATGCAACCCCTCTCTTTTCCACCTGCCTGCTCACAATCTTCCTCCTCACACTCTTTCTGTCTTCCACCCCACACCCTCTTTTTCCTCCAGCTATCTTCTCTTATTCTCGTCCTTTTTCACCTGTTGACTTCCCGTCTCCATCTTCCACAAGCCCTCTTCTCTCCGGCCATCTCCTCCGGCTCCCCCTCTCCATTCATCTCCTCCCCCCATCGCTCTGTCCTTTTCTTCCTGGCCCTCCTCTCTCTCCCTTTTCTTTCTGTCAACTCCTCTCTCTCTATATCCTTTTCCTTATGCCCCTCTCTCTGTTCCTTTCCTTCTCCCCCTCCCTCTGTGTTCATCTCCTCCTTCTCCCATCCTTTTGTCCATCTCTTCCTCCCCACCTCTCTCTCTCTCTCTCTCTCTTTCTCTCTCTCTCTCTCTCTCTCTCGTCCTCACCCACCCCTCTTTCTCCATCTCTTCCTTCCCACCTTTCTCTATCCATATCATCCTGCTCCCCCCTCTCTCCATCTCCTACTCCCCCTGTCTTTCTCCATCTCCTACTCCCTGTCTGCCTGTCCATCTCCTCCTCCACATCTCTCTGTTTATCTACTCCCCTCCCCCTCTCTGTCTGTCTATTCTCCCCTCCCCCTCTACATCTGTCCCCCCTCTCTCCACCCCTTTGTCAATCTCTTCCTACCTCTCTCTGCTCACCACCTGTGCCACGCTCACCTCAATGGGAGGTAGGTGGTTCTTAGCCCCACAGTACTTCTTTCCAGACTATTAAGTTTCATGTGTACCAAGACTGGTTGAAATCGAATAAGTGGTTTAGAAGAAGATGTGGAACAAAGATGCTTACATCCATTTTACACAGGGTGTTCAAAAAAAGTAATCAATACTTTGAGAGATAGTAGTACTCATCAAAACAAGAAAAATAGTCCGATAAACAAGGGTCTGGAAATGCATACTTTCTGTGATAAATGTGTTTACAGGAGGTGTTCAATGTCGCATCCACTATGACAATGCATTCATCTGCCCAACGACATAAGGTATGATGCACCGATTGAAGTATACCTGGTAGTGGTTGTTGCTCTGCATTGAAGATGCAACCCTGTAGTGTCCAAACATCGTTGATTGGTGTGGCACAGACCAATTCTTTCAAGTGTTCCCATAACCAAAACTCTAGGGCATTGAGGTCGGAGGAACGAGCAAAGTATGCAATATGTTAATGACAATGTCCAGATAATGCAACCCAGTTAATCTTTGTTGTAGCACTTATGGCCCTACTAATCTATTGCCAATTACACCTGCCTATATGTTAATTGAGAATAGGTGTTGACGCCCCCTTTCCTGCATTGCTTGAGGATTTACATCTGCCTATAAATGCTGGTTATGGGAATTCACAACACCATCTTTTCTGAACACTGCCTCAGCAGTAAATAAAATCTTGAATGGGAATAGTGGATCTGCAGCCCACTTCTACAGCAGCAACTGACAGAACTTCCCTCTGCCATGATGATCCTGTGGCCTTAGGACCTGGACACACTGTAGATGATACGATATGGGCACAGCAATTGTCCATGAAGTACCCCCCCCCCCCCCCCAGAAAAGAAAAGTGGGACATGCCTTCTGATACTGCCAATCATCACACACTGGTCCCAGGTGTTTCTTCCACCAAACTGAGCACACAGCGTGCAGAATGTATGGGGCCTTTCACTGCTATTCTTCCGAGGTGCAAAGGTATCTGTGTCCCTCAGATGCTGGAAAAGTCTGCTGTACAGCTTATCAGAGAGCATTCTGAGTTATGGATATTTTTCAGTGTACAGGGAACGGGCTGCGTCCATTTGCTAACCCATAGCAGAATACCATATCTGCCATTTCACTTGTCAAGTAATGGGCTTCCATTTCAAACAACTGGTGGAAGAGAGAAAACGTAAATGTGCTACATCATTTGTATGTACAAACAGCACTATATCAGTAAACACATAACTGAATTTGTGTGTGTGGAAGAAGGTAAAACACCATGGTATATAGCCAGGGTTGACAATACTGTAGAATAAGGCACACAAAGACAATGAAAACTAACACAGCTATACAATATGACTCAAAGCACACAGCTGACTGCAGACCACTTCAAGGCAGGTAGAGTACTTTGAGTAAGACATCATAATACCTCGCCTTCACATCTGATGGAGCACCAACGCAATGACTGTGCTAATATCCACAATCAAGCATTGCGCAGCCATACCTATAAACACTTGTGTACCTTACAAAGTAATGAGTTTCCGGATCCATGTTTATGGGACCACCTCTCAAAATATTACACACTTTTTTGAGCACCCTGTATTTGTATATGACACAAATGTAATGTATTGCGAATACATAGAAAGAAGGATCCTTTATTGTATGATTATATGATAGTGGAACAAACACTGGTAGCAGTTACTTCTGTAAAATATCTGGGAGTATGCGTACGGAACGATTTGAAGTGGAATGATCATATAAAACTAATTGTTGGTAAGGCGGGTACCAGGTTGAGATTCATTGGGAGAGTGCTTAGAAAATGTAGTCCATCAACAAAGGAGGTGGCTTACAAAACACTCGTTCGACCTATACTTGAGTATTGCTCATCAGTGTGGGATCCGTACCAGGTCGGGTTGACGGAGGAGATAGAGAAGATCCAAAGAAGAGCGGCGCGTTTCGTCACTGGGTTATTTGGTAACCGTGATAGCGTTACGGAGATGTTTAATAAACTCAAGTGGCAGACTCTGCAAGAGAGGCGCTCTGCATCGCGGTGTAGCTTGCTCGCCAGGTTTCGAGAGGGTGCGTTTCTGGATGAGGTATCGAATATATTGCTTCCCCCTACTTATACTTCCCGAGGAGATCACGAATGTAAAATTAGAGAGATTAGAGCGCGCACGGAGGCTTTCAGACAGTCGTTCTTCCCGCGAACCATACGCGACTGGAACAGGAAAGGGAGGTAATGACAGTGGCACGTAAAGTGCCCTCCGCCACACACCGTTGGGTGGCTTGCGGAGTATCAATGTAGATGTAGTTACATGCAAATAAAGGTATGTGTCTGGGAGTTTTCTGAAGTTTATGAGTATTGTGCATACCATATTTCATAGTGAACCAAGGATTGTTATTTACTGTTGTGCAATCTACAAATTTAAACTGCAGTATCTGGTTTGCACATTTCCACTTCATCACAGTGAGGGGCATTTATGCAGTAAGTGTAATATTACAGATTTTTTTCTGCTCAACCAGTCTGTTCAAAGGAAGTGTCAAAGCATATGACCAAACTGTAAATGTAGGTCTAACATGGTTTACTGCTGTGGCAGAGTAGTGTGATCTGTTTTTTTTTTGTCATCAGTCTACTGACTGGTTTGATGCGGCCCGCCACGAATTCCTTTCCTGTGCTAACCTTTTCATCTCAGAGTAGCACTTGCAACCTACGTCCTCAATTATTTGCTTGACGTATTCCAATCTCTGTCTTCCTCTACAGTTTTTGCCCTCTACAGCTCCCTCTAGTACCATGGAAGTCATTCCCTCATGTCTTAGCAGATGTCCTATCATCCTGTCCCTTCTACTTATCAGTGTTTTCCACATATTCCTTTCCTCTCCGATTTTGCGTAGAACCTCCTCATTCCTTACCTTATCAGTCCACCTAATTTTCAACATTCGTCTATAGCACCACATCTCAAATACTTTGATTCTCTTCTGTTCCGGTTTTCCCACAGTCCATGTTTCACTACCATACAATGCTGCACTCCAGACGTACATCCTCAGAAATTTCTTCCTCAAATTAAGGCCAGTATTTGATATTAGCAGACTTCTCTTGGCCAGAAATGCCTTTTTTGCCATAGAGAGTCTGCTTTTGATGTCCTCCTTGCACTGTCCGTCATTGGTTATTTTACTGCCTAGGTAGCAGAATTCCTTAACTTCATTGACTTCGTGACCATCAATCCTGATGTTAAGTTTCTCGCTGTTCTCATTTCTGCTACTTCTCATTACCTTCGTCTTTCTCCGATTTACTCTCAAACCATACTGTGTACTCATTAGACTGTTCATTCCATTCAGTAGATCATTTAATTCTTCTTCATTTTCACTCAGGATAGCAATGTCGTCAGCGAATTGTATCATTGATATCCTTTCACCTTGTATTTTAATTCCACTCCTGAACCTTTCTTTTATTTCCATCATTGCTTCCTCGGTGTACAGATTGAAGAGTAGGGGCGAAAGGCTACAGCCTAGTCTTACACCCTTCTTAATATGAGCACTTCGTTCTTGATCGTCCACTCTTATTATTCCCTCTTGGTTGTTGTACATGTTGTACATGACCCGTCTCTCCCTATAGCTTACCCCTACTTTTTTCAGAATCTCGAACAGCTTGCTTCATTTTATATTGTCGAACGCTTTTTCCAGGTCGACAAATCCTATGAAAGTGTCTTGATTTTTCTTTAGCCTTGCTTCCATTATTAGCCGTAACGTCAGAATTGCCTCTCTCGTCCCTTTAATTTTCCTAAAGCCAAACTGATCTTCACCCAGTGCATTCTCAATTTTCTTTCCCATTCTTCTGTATATTATTCTTGTCAGCAGCTTCGATGCATGAGCTGTTAAGCTGATTGTGCGATAATTCTCGCACTTGTCAGCTCTTGCCGTCTTCGGAATTGTGTGGATGATGCTTTTCCGAAAGTCAGATGGTATATCGCTAGACTCATATATTCTACACACCAATGTGAATAGTCGTTTTGTTGCCACTTCCCCCAATGATTTTAGAAATTCTGATGGAATGTTATCTATCCCTTCTGCCTTATTTGACCGTAAGTCCTCCAAAGCTCTTTTAAATTCCGATTCTAATACTGGATGCCCTATCTCTTCTAAATCGACTCCTGTTTATTCTTCTATCACATCAGACAAATCTTCACCCTCATAGAGGCTTTCAATGTATTCTTTCCACCTATCTGCTCTCTCCTCTGCATTTAACAGTGGAATTCCCGTTGCACTCTTAATGTTACCACCGTTGCTTTTAATGTCACCAAAGGCTGTTTTGACTTTCCTGTATGCTGAGTCTGTCCTTCCGACAAGCATATCTTTTTCGATGTCTTCACATTTTTCCTGCAGCCATTTAGTCTTAGCTTCCCTGCACTTCCTATTTATTTCATTCCTCAGCGACTTGTATTTCTGTATTCCTGATTTTCCCGGAACATGTTTGTACTTTCTCCTTTCATCAATCAACTGGAGTATTTCTTCTGTTACCCATGGTTTCTTCGCAGCTACCTTCTTTGTACCTATGGTTTCCTTCCCAACTTCTGTGATGGCCCTTTTTAGAGATGTCCATTCCTCTTCAACTGTACTGCCTACTGCGCTATTCCTTATTGTTGTATCTATAGCGTTAGAGAACTTAAAACGTATCTTGTCATTCCTTAGTACTTCCGTATCCCACTTCTTTGCGTATTGATTCTTCCTGACTAATGTCTTGAACTTCAGCCTACTCTTCATCGCTACTATATTGTGATCTGAGTCTATATCTGCTCCTGGGTACGCCTTACAATCCAGTATCTGATTTCGGAATCTCTGTCTGACCATGATGTAATCTAATCGAAATCTTCCCGTATCTCCCGGCCTTTTCCAAGTATACCTCCTCCTCTTGAGATTCTTGAACAGGGTATTCGCTATTACTAGCTGAAACTTGTTACAGAACTCAATTAGTCTTTCTCCTCTTTCATTCCTTGTCCCAAGCCCATATCCTCCTTTAACCTTTGCTTCTACTCCTTCCCCTACAACTGCATCCCAGTCGCCCATGACTATTAGATTTTCGTCCTCCTTTACATACTGCATTACCCTTTCAATATTCTCATACACTTTCTCTATCTGTTCATCTTCAGCTTGCGACGTCGGCATGTATACCTGAACTATCGTTGTCGGTGTTGGTCTGCTGTCGATTCTGATTAGAACAACCCCGTCACTTAACTGTTCACAGTAACACACCCTCTCCCCTACCTTCCTATTCATAACGAATCCTACACCTGTTATACCATTTTCTGCTGCTGTTGATATTACCAGATACTCGTCTGACCAGAAATCCTTGTCTTCCTTCCACTTCACTTCACTGACCCCTACTATATCTAGATTGAGCCTTTGCATTTCCCTTTTCAGATTTTCTAGTTTCCCCACCACGTTCAAGCTTCTGACATTCCACGCCCCGACTCGTAGAACGTTATCCTTTCGTAGGTTATACAATCTTTTTCTCATGGTAACCTCCCCCTTGGCAGTCCCCTCCCAGAGATCCGAATGGGGGACTATTCTGGAATCTTTTGCCAATGGAGAGATCATCATGACACTTCTTCAATTACAGGCCACATGTCCTGTGGATACATGTTACGTGGTTATAACTGTCATAGGTTATATCTGGTTTGTCTTTCAACAAGAGAGTACATTGTTTGCATTTGTGATAAACTTCCTACTTTGCTTGTTCAAGACGCAAAGTTCTGAGTAGCTTCACAACACAAATCACTTTCCTTGGCATTATCACATCATTTCTTAAATACAATTTATGTTTCTTGTACATCCAGAAATTAAAGAGAATCAGCAAACTTTAAACAAAATTATTTGCTTATTGTTCAGATAAAAATTACACAAGCCAAAATATAGCCTGATTATGAATGCTGTTCTTGAGCACAAGATTAGTTAGTTGTTGCTCATAATCAGCAGGTAACAACTCTGCTGCCAAGCAACTGGAAGTTGCTGCAAATGGTTGCATAGGGAGGGTTACCATTGGCCATGTACCAGAGGTACAAAATTACCTGCTAACATGGGTACTGCCTACACTACAGGAAGTATTAAAACTGAGCCACTGAGGAATACTTCACCTGCTGTGTACTGTGTTGGGGGAGGCAATCATGAAAGCGTAGAGTCTGTTAAAGCAGCATCGACTGATGGAAAGAGGTACAACAAGTTAGTTAGATCATTACGACATTATTTCATCAGAATGATGTAGATTAATTCACTTTACAGGATATGTATACATGATTATTTTTAACATTAATGAACACATTCTTTTTCAGTCTTCCTCATGCAACTATGTTTAAGAAACTAATGGTCTTGTTTGATTTCTTTTCTTTTTTATAGATGTACAATTTTGTGCTTAAAGATTCATCTATGCAACAGAAGGATTCGTTCAGAAGAAATAATTTTAGTTTAGCTTTAAAACATGATTTGTTACCTGCTGGACATTTTACATTATATGGCAAATGATAACAGATTTATGTTGATGCTTAGTGAACTTCTTACTGACAGGTCAAAAAGGTAATTTTTTCTTTTACATTTACACTCCCCAAGCCACCTGATGGTGTGTGGTGGAGGCTACTTCTGGTACTGCTGAAATGGATCCCCCCTTACCTGTTCCACTCACAAATGGCTCGTGGGAAGGACAATTGTCTGTCAACCTCTGTATCTGCTTTAATTTCGCAAATACTCTCGCTGGAGTCCTTTCGTGAGACATGTGGGAGAATGTAATATATTATCCGAATCTTCCCAGAATGTACATCGCACTTTTAGTGCTGCTACTGAAGTTTGCCGAACACCTCTGCAACCCTCTCACACCATCTAAAAGAGCCCATGATGAAACACACCACTCTTTGTTGAAACTTGTCTATTTTCTATTAATCCAACCAGGTAAGAGTTCCAGACTGGTGAGCAGTCAGACAAGAACAAGAGTTTTGTAAGTCCATCCTTTTATGGATGACTTACATTTCCTTAGAATTCTTCCTATGAATCTCCATCTGGCATCTGCTTTTTCTATTATTTGTTTTATGTGATAATTCCACTTATGGTTGTTACAGATGGTTATTCCTACATATTTTATGGTAGTTAGTGGTTCCAGCAATTTGTCATCAACAGTAGCTCTACAGTTGTCTACTAATGCATATGCACAATATAACCTCTGCAGTTTTTCCTGCGAACTGCTAGCCTTCTGGGTCCTACCACACTTCCTAGGACATTCTTGAAGTTATCTTTACACTTATCTTTACATCTGTTGATTTTGTTCTGTTAAGAGCAACATGTTGATTTCTATCTACAAGGAAGTAATGAACCTGTCAGAAATCTGGTACGATACTCAATAAGATCTTTTTTTTTTTCACTAAACAGCAGTGCCTGTGTCCAATGCCTCCCTGAAGTCAAGGAACATATCTCAACCAGAGTGCTGTTGTCTACAGCGCTGTGAACCTCATGAGGAAAAGGAGCAAGCTGAATTTTACAAGATCTCTGTTTGTGGAATCCAAATTGATTTTTACAGAAGAGATTTTCAATCTCCAAAACAATTGTAATATATTATCGTAAAACATGATCTATAATTCTGTAACTGATTGACATCACTGATAAAGGCTAATAATTACACTGATCTCTCCTGTGACCCTTCTCGAAAACAGTAACAACTTGCTCATATTTCCAGTTGTTAGGCACCTTTCATTGCTCCAGAAACCTATGATAAACTGCTGCTAGAAAGGAGCAAGTTCTTTCACATAATCTCTGTCGAATTTTGCAGGTATCTCGTCTGTTCCAGATGTCTTCCCACTACTACGCAACTGTAGTTGCTTTTCTACTTTGCAGTCATTTATCTCAATATTAGCCATTTTGGCGTTTGTGTGATGATTTAACAGACCAAATAATGAAGACCAAAAATGGTCAAATACGGGTGAAAGTTCATGTAGACACTAATTTCTGTACAGCAGTAGGAATAAGTATCATGAGCAACATACTAAAAATCCCCACTGGTAGGATGCGAGTGTGAGGGTGGAGGGCGCGCGTTTATAGGCCCACTTTTGTACGTTTTTCTCGAACAACCCGAAAACTTTGACTTCAAGTGAAAATGTATCTCAGTACTAAATAAAATTGCATTAAATGTCCTACACAACATGTCCTACTCATTTTTTTCTTTTTTTCCTCTAGGACTTACAGTTTCCACACTGCAGGGGATGGAAAACCACAGATTATTAAAAATAATGTTTTAATGGTATAAAATTAATGTTTACTGTTAAACGATTGGGTTAAGAAAAAATTTTAAATGTGTATACCATGTCTAAATCCAGTATACCTGTATTAATGTCCGATTGTGTTCTGATGATGTAATAGGGTGGAGGTCACTGGATTTTGGACCTGTACTTCCTTCCTTCTCATGTCTGCAAACTGAATAGTGAGCAGGTGATTCCCCATTCAGTCTACTCCACCAAGTTATAAGAAGAAATTACAGTGTGTTTCACAAAGTTATACTGAGCAACCATAGGGTGCTCTATAAATCATGGCGATGCAGCGCACAGGCATTTTTATTTTCCACAAATTTTATTAACACTACATGTAGTACAGATACGCGTTACCACCACCACCACCACCACCACCACCACCACTACTACTACTACTACTACTACTACTACTACTAATAATAATAATAATAATAATAATAATAACAATAACAATAACAACACTAATAATCTCTGAAGACTGTTCTACACTGCTAGAGGGGAAATTTAGTCTTAGTCATTCCGTAGAGCAGCTTGGCATTGTTCCAAGGAAATAAACTTCTCCCGCCACGACTGCAACTCACTTTTCCTTTTTCAGACAGATCATATCTCTCCAGAATTTCCTGGAATGCTCGCTTATGTGAGTAGACAAAATAACTTCACTGAGCTTGTGTTCATATAGTGGAGTTATTTTCAGTTTATTAAATGAATACTTATTGCAGATGTTAAGTGAACTATTACGTAAAAAAGTACAACAGGTGGAGATGTCAACTATCTAGCACACTAAAGAGGTGTCTCAAGTGTAACACACTGTCAAAATGCATTCGATAATGTCGATTTCACCGTCTCTATCACTAGCCCCAGCCTCAGCTCTCCTGCCCTCTGAAGAACAGAGACTTAAACTGCCTACCTCTGAACAGAAGTAGGTCAACTAGCTGTTATGGAACTTCAGATATTTCAATGTATGTCAAGCAATGCATTACAGCAGATTACTATTATAGGCATGAAAATTATGTCACAATCCATTGGCCATATTCATATCCACGTTATAAGATATGCTGTGGATGTGTGGTAAGTGGCTCCACTCAGTGCAGCCCACTTTAAAAGTGCCAGCAATTCCCTGACTGGAAGAAGTTTATGCAGTCTATCAGCAACACATTTAATGGCGAGGGAAATGCAGTAACTTTCTGGTCATTCATTTATTCACCACCAAGTGACCACAACAAAATTATGCAGCTTTACTGTATGCTTTCAACAACAGACAGGAGCAAGATACCACATTTATCAATCCAATCCCTTTCCCATCAGCACTACAAAGACCACTCACAACAGCACACAAATTATACACTTCACAGACATTGTTTATAGGAATATATTTTACATAAAAGTTCACTTAACAACTGCAAATAAGTATTCACTTAATAAACAAAATAACTCCACTGTATTAACATGAGCTCAGTGAAGTTATTTTGTCTACTTACATTAGAGAACTGGACATGAAATGCTGGGGAGAGACAGTCTATAAACTGAAAAGCAAGCAGCATTTGTCATGGGGAAAGCTGACTTCCTGGACAGAATACAACAGCTGCTTTGCAGGATGATTAAGCATAAATTTCTCCTCTAGCAGTGTAGAACAGCCTGCAGAGATTTAAGTAGATTCTGTCCATATGTGTTTCTTATGTTAGCATTATCAGTACCTCCTATCTGTATTCCATGTAACATTAACACATTTTGTGTAAAATACACTGCAGGGGATTCAGTATAACCTTATGAATCACCCTATAGTTGCTTCTTCCAACACAATGGGGTGGACACAGTGGAGAATCACCTGTTCATTCTTCAATTTGCAGGCATGTGAAGGAGGGACGTCCATGGTCACAATCAGCTGACCTAGGTCAGACCTCTCTCTCAATTCTACACTCCACCAGGCCTCTCTACCATGTTACACCACCAGAACACAATTTCTCCCTTAACAGAGGTCTAATGCACTTAGACATGGTACACACATTTAATATTTGTTCTTGACCCACTGCATTTAATAATAAACACTAACTTTATACTGTTGTAGCTGTTGCGATGGTCTTCAGTCCTGTGACTAGACTGGTTTGATGCAGCTGTCCATGCTACCCTATCCTGTGGAAGCTTCTTCATCTCCCAGCACTTACTACATCCTACATCCTACATCCTTCTGAATCTGCTTAGTGTATTCGTCTCTTGGTCTCCCTCTATGATTTTTACCTGACACGCTGCCCTCCAATGCTAAATTTGTGATCCCTTGATGCCTCAGAACATGTCCTACCAACCGGTCCCTTCTTCTTGTCAAGTTGTGCCACAAACTCCTCCCCAATTCTATTCAATACCTCCTCATTAGTTATGTGATCTACCCATCAAATCTTCGGCATTCTTCTGTAGTACCACATTTTAAAGCTTCTATTCTCTTCTTGTCCTAACTATTTATTGACCATGTTTCACTTCCATACATGGCTACACTCCATACAAATACTTTCAGAAACGACTTCCTGAAATCTATACTTGATGTTAACAAATTTCTCTTCTTCAGAAACGCTTTCCTTGCCATCGCCAGTCTACATTTTATATCTTCTCTACTTCGACCATCATCAGTTATTTTGCTCCCCAAATAGCAAAACTGCTTTACTACTTTAAGTGTCTCATTTCCTAATCTAATTCCCTCAGCATCACCCGACTTAATTCGACTACATTCCAGTATCCTCATTTTGCTTTAGTTGATGTTCATCTCATATCCTCCTTTCAAGATACTGTCCATTCCGTTCAACTGCTCTTCCAAGTCCTTTGCTGTCTCTGACAGAATTACAATGTCATCGGCGAACCTCAAAGTTTTTATTTCTTCTCCGTGGATTTTAATACCTACTCCAAATTTCTCTTTTCTTTCCTTTACTGCTTGCTCAATATACAGATTGAATAACATCGGGGAGAGGCTACAAACCTGTCTCACTCCCTTCCCAACCACTGCTTCCCTTTCATGTCCCTCGACTCTTATAACTGCCATCTGGTTTCTGTACAAATTGTACATAGCCTTTCACTCCCTGTATTTTACCCCTGCCACGTTAAGAATTTGAAAGAGTATTCCAGTCAACATCGTCAAAAGCTTTCTCTAAGTCTACAAATGCTAGAAACATAGGTTTGCCTTTCCTTAATCTTTCTTCTAAGATAAGTTGTAAGGTCAGTATTGCCCCATATGTTCCAACATTTCTACAGAATCGAAACTGATCTTCCCCGAGGTTGGCTTCTACCAGTTTTTCCATTCACCTGTACAGAATTTGTGTTAGTATTTTGCAGCTGTGACTTATTAAACTGATAGTTCGGTAATTTTCACATCTGCCAACACCTGCTTTCCTTGGGATTGGAATTATTATATTCTTCTTGAAGTCTGAGGGTATTTCGCTTGTCTCATACATCTTGCTCACCAGTTGGTAGAGTTTTGTCAGGACTGGCTCTTCCAAGGCCATCAGTAGTTCTAATGGAATGTTGTCTACTCCCGGGGCCTTGTTTCGACTCGGGTCTTTCAGTGCTCTGTCGAACTCTTCACGGAGTATCGTATCTCCCGATTCATCTTCATCTACATCCTCTTCTATTTCTTAAAATAATATTTTTAATAATCTATAATTCTTCCATCCCCTGCAACGTGGAAACTATTAGTCCTAGAGAAAAAATGAACAGGCCATTTTCTGCAGGAAATTTAATGTAGTTTAATTTTATATCGGGAAACATTTACTCTAGACACTGTGGTTTTCCGCTATTACCGGAAAACATAAAAAAGTGACCTTTAAAAGCCCCACCAACCCCACACTTCATCCCCCCTCCCAGGTGGGGTTTTTAGTTTGGTCTTCATGACATTCCCTTATACTACTGAACAAATATTTGTGACTACTATTTTTTACCCTAATTTTCCTTCATTGACTGGCCTAGAATGGAGAGACTGTACTATGATATTCCACACGAAAATAATTTCAGCAGACCAAATTCAGTATTTTGGCTTTCTGTCTATCATCTTCCATTGTGGTGCCAATATGGCCTTGAGTGACTGAATAGATGATTTACTCACCAACTGGCAGCTGGGAAAAACACATTAAAAGATGTGGAAGTATTTACAGACACTGATGAATAGATGATTTGGTCCACTTAGTGATTTTACATATGACCAAAACTTTTTACCAAAACAAATGTTGCTACATTCCCACTGAAGTTTGTAAGGATCTGCAGTGCAGAGAGCATATACGTAATTCTCTGTGGTCTCAACAGATCTCAGATGTGGCTGCTCTGAAATGTTGCCTCAATTCCTCAAGCACAGCGACTAGCTATGTGGTCATGTACAGTAAGTGAGCAACAGGAGTTATTCTCCTGGTTATCTACATTGTCTTCAATGGCCCTCACAGCTCATTATGAAGTTTATTATTGTCTCAGTTTGCACAGAATCTTGTGCAAAGTTCCTTTTGTTCATGTTAAAGGTTATACACATCCCTTATATGGCGAGCTCGAGCTGTTAGCATATGTAACACAGCATTCTTTGGTGCTGGATGATGGTGCAACGCAACATGTAAATATCTGGTGACGTGCATTGATTTCCTACACACCTTATATCCAGTTGGCCACTAGATGTTCTATATAGTTCTACATTCAGAAAAGAGGGAACACTATTATTCCCAGCTTCCTGCACAACGTGTGATTTTTTACAAATATAATTCAAGTGCATGAAACTTGCATAATTATTCTTTTCCATTAGATCATGTGATGAATGTGACATCAATTTGCCTCAGCCAACAATACAGACGTGGCAGTACAGTACTTCATATTCCCTACCAACTAAAGTTAGTTGATGACAGGCACGCCAACTTGGAAATATCTGGCAGTATTACTCCTGTAAGAGGTTAATGGTCTGAGCTACAAGCACATTCATGAACAGAGATCTTATGTCGAAGGTGACCATTACATCCATAGAGGTTTCCATATGACCTCAATGAAATTTGTGGATTGCTGAATGTATAAGTTTGTGATCAACCAGGTGACATGAATTGTGGACCAGATGTTACACAAAACAGGATGAGAGGAAATTGATCCCACAGACAATTGGTGTTACAGGGCAGTCCTCATCATCATAGTTTTGTATTCCAAATATTCTTGGTGGCACAGAAATTTTCTACAGGAAACACTACAATAATCACGGACACTACAATGTATGTAGGTGAAATGAGTGAACTATAGATGCAAGAAAATGCAGTTCCTAACAAAGTGTTCCAGAATCAATGCTGACACATCTAAGGGATAATGTAGGAAATTCCCTTCCCATGCATGAAACGCATCAATGACCACATAGGCAAAGTGCTGTGCCATGGAGGAATTAAGCAAATATTTCAGTGTGTCTGCAATATCCAAGATCAATAAAGCCACACAAAGAATTCCATAGACACTCTCCACACTGCAGGAATTTACGAACTTCAGTGTGGATGTAAAGAGGTGGCAAAAACAGAAGGTCAAATAGAACTTCTGTGTTGGGGCACAGCACAGTAAATCAGTAGCAGCTGAACTCTACATAGATTGTAGCTGAACCATCTACTTTCAAGAAGACTATTTGCTTTCCAGCAGCTTTCTATTATTCAAGAAGTATACTCTTTGGATAATATGTTTGATCTACTTCCCTTACATTTTAAAGCATGGTTTTATACAACATATAAATGCATATTTTGTCTGTGTTGTGAGTAAGCATCTATTTTCGGAAATCTTTAATTGTGCTGCACATTTTGCACGTTTTTAATTAAAATACTTATTATTTTTAAAACAAATGGATATTTTAAACTGTGTGTTCTCTTGTTCAGCTGTTGTGAAAGGTTATTTTTACATATTTATTTACGATTTTTCCTTCTTCCCAATTCACTGCTTGAAATTACCCTTTGCATTTTGTCATGTAGTACATGGCCTTGGTTCCTGGACTTCCCTGATCTCTCCCTGCAAAGCTGAACCAACATGGATATTAAGGGGTTAGTTGGAACTGTGTTTTTTTTTGGAGCCGCCTACAATGTAACACCAAGTACCTGTTTTAACATTATTATTTAATTTGTATGCAATCTTTTTTAATTTTTCGTTTCATAATATTCATAACATGTAAATTAATACAACACTAAAGTGATTAATGGCTCATTTGTGAAGCCTTCTTCAGTCACCTTACTTCAGTTGACTCCTTGTTCTGTCTACAGAAAATCAGTTCACTTTTGTGGTGAGCAGTGACCGCTAACTAGTGGCTTGGTGGTGTGTTTTAAGTTCTTCACAATTAAGTGTGATGCAAAAAGCAAAAACAAGTATTCAGTCTAGATTGCAACAGTACAAGCAGGAGTTTGAAGGGGAGATGATAATGACAGATGGCAAAATACTTCATTACTATGCATGAGAAAAAATAGTTAATATTGAAAAACGTTTCCAAGTAGTTCAGCATGTGGACACCTACAAACACAAAGACAGTGTACAATGCAAATTCATGAAAATTACTCTCATCCAGATGTTAGGTGAATGTTCTGCCAGTACTTTTTCATCTTTTTCTTTTGGTTTGTGCAAAGCCTTTTTGTCAGTAGATATACTGCTGTAGAAATTAACCAATCCTGTTCTTAGAAATTTAACTGAAAGGTATACAGAGAGTGAAGTGCCAGACGAATCCACTAGGCATTGAAATTATGTACAGTGGTGCTACAACCAAACCGTTAAAAGAATAAGGGATCAGTTTCAAAATATTTTTATATGGGTGTCAATTGGCGAAACAAGACTGTGAGGGATGGTTTATTTCAAATATTGTAAATGCATTTCTTGACAATAATGTATGGTCTGTACTGTACGTATGTGCAACAGAGCAGTTTCAAATGACAAATAGCTTGGCAGTTTCCCAATTTTTTTATTGCTTTCATGAATTTACTATAGCCAAATGGCATTCGATATGAGAGTGCATTTCTGTCTGTGACTGATGCAGCTCTCAAAGTTATATTTCCCAATAACACACATTTAACTTGCCTTGCTCATGAGTTACATTGTGTTGCCGAAACTGGTCACACAAATTTTCATCCTGTTGACAAGTTGGTGTCTGCTGTTAAGAAGATTTCCTGCATTTTTGTTAATGTTTCATTGTCAATCATTTACAGGGATTTATGTAAGTCATTTTTGTACTACCACGATGCCACTTCAGTTTTTATATAATTTTATGTAAACAGTTTATGTGCACATTTCAGATTTATTGGCGCATAAAGGCATACACATTTAAGGGATTATTACTGCATGAAAGTCCAATCCCTAATTCACTACCCAGAAGAGGACAGTTGCAGAATTGGTCAAAACATCATTTTTGTTATACGAGGCATTCAAATGAAACCTGGTCACTAGTGTAAGTAATGGTAACAAAACTGTAGTTATACACAGTACACATACTCATAGTCGCCAAAACTGTTGGAATATTTATCCCATTGCAACACTAGCAGGTTGATTCCATCCTTGAAGAAGCTAACAGGCTGCAGTCGGATCCAGGCCTGGACCCAGTTACATACTTCATTGCTTTGTTGTCCGTTGTGAACAAATGTCCGCGAATAGCTTGTTTTAGAGGTCCAAACACATGAAAGTCACACGGCGAAAGGTCGGTACTTTACGACTGATGTTCCAGCGTTTCCCACTGAAACTGCTGCAATGTCATCTTCACCGCATTGGCTGTGCCCGGACAAGCATTATCATGCAGGAGGATAATACCATTGGACCACATGCTTTGGCGTTTCGACTTGATGGCTCGTCTAAGGTTCTGTAAAGTGGCTTGATAATGCTGGGCATTGATGGTGGTTCCCCATTCCAGAGATCGACAAGCACTGGGCCCTTGTGGTCAAAAAAGAAGCACACCTTGACCTTACCAGGGCTGGTGTGCACAGCCTCTGATTTCTTTGTAGGTAGTGATGTCTATGTTTACACTGCTTGCTCTGACGCTTGCTTTCCGTTTCAAACTGGTGACACCACGTTTCATCACCTGTGACAATACGCGACAGAAATCCGTATTCCTCCTCATGATAAAGTTGCAGATGACTCAAAGACAGCGCCATTCGAGTATTGCGTTGCTCGGCAGTCAGTTGGTGGAGAGCCCACTGTACACAGATTTTTCGAAACTTCAAGTGTTGATACATTATGGTGTTGGCGGTGCCCCCTCAAGGAATCATTTGCGCCATTCCACAACACATGAACGACTCAGACTGTACTCTCCGTACACAGCCTTCACCCGTCGATATATTTCACGGCCTCCAACTCCCTCTGCTGACAAAAAAATCTAATCACTCATTGTTCCTGCTTACTCACCTGCATGCTCAGTAGTGGACAATAACTTCTGTGGCCACCTTCTCTTCAGTGTGAAACCACACTGGCGCTATGCCACATCAAATGGTGCGTATGCGTCAGTCTCTCTACCAATAGATGATGCCACGATATCCACAGTTATGTGGTGCCAACCTTACGTGTAAGGCAAAGGTAGACACACTGACCAGGTTTCATTTGAAAGCACCTCATGCAGAGTTGTTTCAAAATTACAAAGTGATGTGTCCCAATACCCAAAAGGATTTTACTGACATCATCAGTAAATAGCACATTTTGAAGTTGAGGAGTATTTTTTGCAGTCTGTATAATTAAGCCTTTTTCAGTCTGAATAATTAAGCCAAGATCTTCATTCCATGTGACACACAATGTTCCACCACCAATGTACCACCACACCATGCATGGCGCCAGAGCTTATGGTAATAGAGGACTGGTAGCACTGACTTGTCCTCAGCTTGAGAACATTATCAGCTTTTACAAACCCAGTTTGTCACCAAATACCAAATTCACTGCAGTGCTTGCCACTTAGCATTATCAAGGAGGTATGTGGGACTGGTGGAATGCACCCCAACTTTAAAACCTAGTTTAAATTTAGAAGTAACAATTTACTTTTTTACTCCTATGTTGGATTAGATAATTATGTCCAAGCAGTGCAAAATATATAAAAATTTATTCATAAGGTAAAACACAATACCTTCTAAAACAACTTTTTTCCTTTCTTTGAATGTTGGTTCACCGTTCTCCCCATTTTCTCCATTCTCTCCATTTTTAGCTTTCTTCTTGAATTCTTCAGGTAGACCTAAAATGTAATTCAGTACAGATGACAGTAACAAGGAAAATATATTACAGAATCACTCGGCACTGTAAGCCTCCATTAGTGATTTAATTAACTCTAGAACACTATTGAACTTTTTTTACTGCAATGTGTTCTGCTATTAAATCAAAGGGCACAACATGTATTACAGAAATACTTATACTTACAGCTTACCTTCCTCTAACATAGCTTCTATTTCTTCATCAGGTACATCTGAATCATCATCCGATTGGTTATAATCATCCTGGTCATCGTCCTCTTCATCATTATGGTCAAATTCATCCAGGACATCAAACTCTCGTAATGCCATGGATTCATCTCCAGCACAGGAAGAGTCCCTGCCTTGTTGTTGATCACTTTCTTGGGTACCATCATGTTCATCATCGTCATTTCTTTCATCTCCACTTTCTTCTACTATTGTATGACTTATACTTTCCTCTATTTCTTTGTGGCACTCACTTTCTTCTGCTACTACACGGCTCATTTCGCGTGCCGCACTCTCTCTTTCCCTGCCTGCAGTAAGATTTTCACTAGAAATATTTATCTCCTTTGTGGAATCACTTTCTTCAGTACAATGTTCATTCCCATTTTGAGTGACAGTGTTAGTACACACTTGTGACTCAACACTGTCCTCTGCATTACTAATGTTTTCATTAACCTGAGTTACAGTCTTTGTTCCTATACTGTCTTTCCTTTGTAATGTCAATTCCTTCATCATCTTGTTATTATCAACAGTTGTTTCCTCAGATGGACTGCTTTCACACTGAGACTGTTGCCCTTCTTTTTTCTCAGTACTAATATTTCTGCTGTCTGCTATTCTCTCATCCCAGGAATCTCTGCTACTACTCCCATTTTCACTGTCCAATTCCATTTTAAGGTGTTTATAAAATTCTGATTCATCTACATCAATTCCAGCATCGTCATCAACATCACTGCTCGGATATGTGGGACTTTCCTCTGCAGGTGCATCAATGGGCTCACTCTTAATCACAACCTCTTGACCTACTGGTAACATTAAATTGGTCAAATGTGGACACTTTCTACTATCATCACAGCTACCTGTACTGTCTGTTGAGTGTTTACGTTTTTGTCGCACCATTTTGACTACCTTTAATAGAGAATCTTGTTAAATAATACTGAAACAGAGGAATAACACAAGATAATAAATGTGTTCAGCACAATCAATAAAACAGCATCATGAATGTTTAAAAATTACATATACACATCTACAAATGAAATTAACACATTAGCAAGAGCAGAGGTTCCAAATAGATCAATGAAAATATAAGCAAGAGATTACAGTTAGGGATCTTTCAGTTACAGACAAAAAAATTAAAAACTAAAAAAACTATGTCACGCACAAAAAAAGCTACAAGATACAGTAAAAAATTAGGAGTCATATCTACATCTATACTCTAAAAACTGATGAGAGTGCATGGCCGATGGTACATCCTATTGTACCAGTTATTAGGTTTTCTTTGTGCTCCATTCAGATATTGAGCATGGGAAGAATGTTTGTTTAAATGCCTCTGTGTGTTGTAATTAATCTAATCTTGTCCTCACAATTCCAATGTGAACAATAATTGGGGGTTGTAATATATTCCTAGAGTCATTATGTAAAGCTGGTTTTTTTTTTTTTTTTTTTTTTTTTTTTTAACTTTGTAAGTAGGCTTTCTTGGGACAGTCTGCACGTATCTTCAAGAGTCTGCTAGTTCAGTTTCTTCAGCATCTCTGTGACTTTCTCCCACCGGTCACACAAACCTGTGACCGTCTGTGACAGCCTTCTCTGAGAAAGTTCAATATCCCCCATTAGTCCTATTTGGCATGGATCCCATACACTTTGACAATATTCCAGAATGGGTCACATGGTCCTTTGTAGACTGATTGCATTTTAAGAGTCTCTGCACCACTTTGAAATCTTATCAAGATCTGATTGAATATTTATGCAGCTTCTTTCAGATAGTACATACATCACTATAGATAACAGCATCATTTGCAAAATGTCTTAGCTTACTACCAATATTGTCTGCAAGGTATCTAATATGCAACACGAACAGCAAGGATCAAGACACACTTCCCTGAGGTAAACCCGAATTTACTTTTACATTTGATGATGACACTCCATCCAAGGTAACACGCTGTGTCCTCCCTACCAAAAAGTATTCAATCCAGTCACAAAATGAGTATGATAGCCCTTATGATTGTACTTTAGACAATAAGCTTAGTTGTGGTAACGAGTCCAATACTTAAGAAATTAAGATATACTGCATCTACCTGTCTGCTTTGATCCAGAGCTTGTCAGTATGTCGTGAGAAAAGTGAGAATTGGGTTTCACATGACTGATGTTTTCAGAATCCAGCTGGTAGGCATGGAGTATGTCATTCTCTTCTTTTAAGCTTGAGCCATAGTTCTTCCACATGCTCCTGCCCTGTGATGAATGTTTCAAATTCCTCACTGAGATATGACACTACTGATTTTTTATGTAGTTCACTGAACATATCTATCTTTCTGCTTATTTTAGTTGTCCTTGGTACATTGGTTGTTGCCACAACCGCATCATAGTCATTGAAACTAGTTTTGATGCGGACATCCTCAAAGAGTTCAGGTCTACTTGCTGCCATCAGCTCTAAAATATTTCCAATTTGAGTGTGTTCCAAGCTGTCTGTTCTAAGTAGCTTTCAGAGAAGGCATTTAGTAATGTTTCACAAGATGTCCTGTCACACACTCCACTAACAAAACTGTAATTTTGCCAGTTGACTGTTGGATGGCTGACAACTCCAATGATGACTAGCGAACTTACTATACAAGCAAAAGGCAGTTTTCTGTAAAGTTTTCATTATATCAGGAGGTGAGTCACAATTTTATGACGACCCTGATTCAGTATTTTGCCAAACCAAACTCACATGCAACTTACATTTCTATCTTGGTGGATTTGAGTTTCTCGTCTACTGCAACAAATACACCATCTCCATTTCCCATTAGCCTAGTCTTTCAATAAACACATACATTTTCCCCAAAAATCTCATTACTACCACTTTCAGATATCAGCCAGCTTTCTGTACCTAGTATTACATAAGAGTCACTGCATTTTAGTAGCACTTCAAACTCCAGTACTCAGTTGCAAATGTTTTGGCAGTTAACCACAAGGAAGCTTTTTTTGCAACATGCACTCTGGATGGAGAGTCACCTAAGCTAAAAATCCCTTGTGTGCACCCCACACACAGTCAGCTATCTGGGTAGCAGTCTCTGATGTGTAGCACACATATAGGGGATCCTACAGTTCTAAATTCTACAGATTACAAGATCAGGTGTGTGTGTGTGTGTGTGTGTGTGTGTGTGTGTGTGTGTGTGTGTGTGTGTGTTTTAGATATTGGTGCTTTATTATAAAGTCAATATACGAATATGGAACCAATTACTCAGAGTTCCAAATAACACCCAAATTAACATGTACATAATGAGAAAAATGTATGAATAATCTTCCAAAAATTCCGCATCTTACCTAAAAGATAATAGGAACTCACCTGGCACAGAAAATTTGTCATTAGTTCTAAGACTGGAGGGCAATGAAAGAACAAGATAACTGATAAACAGCGAATCACAAAAAGTGTGAGAGACAGACAGTGCTTGTTGGGTTTAAAAAGTGCATCAGCCCCACGTCACCCTCAACATACTTTATTTCCAGTTATTTTAAATGAGCAGAGCACATCTTACAACCATTGTTGTGAACAATACACAGAAATGACTTACACGAGAAGCTAACCCAACTTATATGGCTAATAGATGATGAAAATGATTTTAAAATATGGATGTGTTTATGTTCCATCACCCATCAAGTTCATTTATCAGTAAAACTGTGAGTGTGTAATCGACGTTTGGAGGTTAATGAATGTAAAGACTACAGAAGTGCAAGTCACTGCATAAACAAAATCATCAGGGAATCCTTCCAGAATGTTGAGCAGCATGGTTTTGATCTACTTGCATGCATCTGTTTCTTTAATGACACATATCCTCCATCATCATGGTATCTGAAGCCTTTCCTTTCAAGTATTACTTTAATTTGATGCAACCACCTCTTTCTTGGACATCTACCTTCATCCTAACATGTTCCTTTTCAAGTACCAATGGGAAATTTGGTTAGGTTGCATCCACTTTGTGTGACCAAACCTCTACAGTCTCACTGTATTCGGCCTTTCCTCTATGGTCACTTTCACTTGCAGGTCTCTTGTTATGTACTCGTTTCTGATCTTGTCTCTCCTTGTCATTTGTAGGGCAAACCATAGGGATTTCAATCCTCAAGCCTACATCTGACTTTGGGTTACAACTATAGGGCATAATGGGTGGAAAGAAAGTTTTGAGCTATATTAGAGGAACATCCTTGTCCCACCCAAGTCTTCATACTACAGTGAAGAACTTTGATCGTTGGTTACCCTTGCCAGACCTCGAGATTGGCACACCATCACTTGCCTCAATACTACTAAGATTAGTGAAATTTTTCACATTCTTAATGATCTTCCCCTCCAAAAACACATTAGATGGAGCAGGTACTGTACTAATTTGAATCACTTCTGTTTTGTTTTTCCTCATTGTTAACATTAAATCTGAACTTTGTGTTCCACAGTTCCATTTGCCTCTGTGCCTCCATGGTAGTTTCACTTTAAATGGTGACATCCACAAATATGAGAACATTTAGGTCTTCTTTTTTCACTCATGTGATGTCTTTCATTTCGATACCCACGAGTGTGATTCAGAGGAATCACGAAAGGGAACCACCCTGTTGCATAGCCCTCTGTTCCAAACTACTTTGACTGTCCATCTTGTATTCTCGGTTGATGTATGGTATATGAATTTTGGTAATTAGAGTTGCGGAGATTCCATTTTTCCAGCCAGTTCCATATTTTACATCTCAGCATCCTATCATATTACATTATTATCAAGTATTTTCCAACCTCTATATCTTTTAATTATTTGTCTGACTGCAAAAGTAACGTCCTTTGTTAGTCCCAAATCCATGCTGTTCTTCAAATTGAGATTCTATGACAACTCTCAAACCCTTTTCCAGAATCATTTCCTAGATCTTTAGACAAGGTGGTATAGTTGGTACACTATTCCTTTAAGAAACAGTATTGTAATTCCCTTTTATCAGTCACTGGGTACCCCATTTCCTCCCTACACAGTTCCCATGATTCAGTGGAACCAATGTGTTATGTTGATTCTTCGCTGCTTTTATCATAACTATAGTCTTCTTACGTCTGGAAGATTTCTCTCTTTTTCTCTCTTTCCATTTGTTTCAGAGAATTTTCTGTTCTGTCTAGGTAATTGGTGGTCGTCCTTTCTCAAGGTCTGTGACTGTGGGACCATGGTCTTCCTTCTCCTCTGCATTTAATATGTTTTCAAAATAAATGTCTTCTCTTAACGATTCTGTGTCTCTGACAATGGTAACTCCTTCTGTTTCAACTGCCTCCATCATTTACCTTCCATTTCATACTTTTCAACATGCCTTAAAGTATTTTTTGATTTCACCTATTGTTACTCCAATTTTCTGACAAAGTATACCAAAGTCCTCTTACACCTTTCATAACCCTCTCAAAGTTTCTTATCTCTGTATTCTTGATAAAGTGTGGCTATTTTTTAATCCAACCTGATAAACATAATTTTTTACTTTTTTATATCTTTGCCATTGATCAGTCTCAAATAATATTTTGTATTCTTTTGTTTAACTAAGTCATTCCTTTTTCCTATAATTTTCCTTTCGTTAGTCCGTATAAGCACTGCTGACTACTGATATTTTGAATAGATCCCACTCTTCTTCAAAATTCCCTGGCTCATTCTTTAGCACTTTTTGCTTTCTTTTTTAAGTATCTCCTGCTCACATCTTCTCGAAGCTTCTACTCCATTGTCCTTGGCATCAATATGGTGCATAATGATGCAGAACAGACAATTATGTTCAGCAATTTCACAGGAGCCATACATGTATTTTAACGCATGGCAGATTAAAATTAAAACTTGGTCATGTATTAAACTTGGATACCTCATGAGCATTGCCAGTGAAAGGCAAAATTCCAGATTAAAGTCCCAGTCAGGCAAAAAGGTTTAATCTGCCAATAAGTTTCAAATGATAGCACATTCTGCTGCCAAGTGAGAGATTCCATCTGGAAACAATTCCCCAGGCAGTGGCTAGCCATTTATTTGCAATATCCTTTCTTCTGGAAGTACTAGTCCTGTAAGGTAAGCATGAGAACTTCTGGGAGATAGGAAAGAGGTAATGGTAGATGTAAGGCTGTGAGAATGGTTACTAATTACCTGAATAGCTCATTTTGTAAATGTACTGATACTGACAGGCAAGATTCCAGGTTAAAGTCTCAGTCTGAACATAATTTTAATCTGACAGTATATTTCTACTCTAAAATCAATCCAAAATCTAACCATTTCAAGTAACATGTTCAACAGAAAGAATAAACAGAGGTAAACAGAGAAGCGCAATATTTAATACTTTCTCCTGCCAATGTCTCATATCCTTGTCAATATAAAATTGTAAAAAAAAATCCTATTTAAAAAAATAATACAATTAAAAAAGAGAACTTCAATATTATTCAAAAGATTTAGGCTGATCTCTGACAATAGGCTGAAGAACAATACACAGACACTTGTCCTGAATTTAATAAGAATGAAACTGATTAAGATTAATGTGAAAAACTACAGTGTAAAAGCCAGAAAACAATAATTAGTAAATATTTCTGTACGAAGATAAGAATAATTCCTCAAATTTTTTAAAAGACATTAGGCTATATTCAGATATATACATTAATGTTCACATGACTAATACACTATGTTATCTTCGTACCACAAACGTAAACCCAAAGTCACTATGGTCGCTAAATAAACATTATCAATATGGTGTGAGACCAATTTAGGTTCTTATATAGCCGGGATTTACCATTAAATGGGCATATAATACTTGTGAATTGTATCTAGTGGCATTTTGTACCATACATGACATAGTACATCACACAGTGCCAACATAGTTAACAGTAAAAATGAAGCACTGAAAACTCCTGTTGAAAAGCCAATCACAGTTGTTTACTAATATGAATGTTTTAGGACTATATAGTCGAGAAGACATTCCAAATATCTTCTTGTTCAAAAACACCCATTTGAACCAAGACACCAGTAGGAACTGACCTACTGCACATTGCCATGTTAGAAAATATCTTTGTGAAACTTCTGCACTAAAGACTACAAGGTGCTACCCAAAATATCTGAGAATTTGATTGTACTGGTCAAACCAGTAGCAGTAAGAAATTGTGCCACATGATGTCCCGAGGTATACGTTTCAGCTACTGCAGAACAAAGTTGTGTCTATTTTGGCACAGGCAGTTAAGAGTTGTAGAGGTGGATTTCAGGGTGTATTTCAGTGCTTCTGCGAATTGTGAAATGGATAGCATGACAGATGCAATGGTTTTGTATCAAACTGTTTCAAGTTAAAGAAACTGCACCTGAAACACACCACATGCTGACAAAGGCATCTGGTAAGAGAGCACTTAGTCAAGCAAGAACATATCAGTGGGTGAAACGCTTCAAAGAAGGGTGAGAATCTGTGGAAGACGACAAACATTTGGGGCGATTGTCAACATGTGCAACACTGGAAATGATCATGAAAGGGCATGACATGATTCACAACAACTGAAGGCACACAATCTGTGGTGTTTATAATAGTCTTAGGCTGTTGTAGTACGCTACCTATCAATGAATTCTAGCCGATGAACTGAACATGAGATGAATTGCAGCAATCTGTCCCTCTCAGCATCAACCAACAAACCTCAGGATCCAGACGTGCACTGAGTTGCAACAAAAAGCACAAGTGTGTCCAAAATTCTTATTCAGAGTCATAAGAGGTGACGAACCTTCGGTCTATGGTTATGATCTTGAAATGAAGCAGCAATCATCACAATGAAAAATACCATCTTCTCCAAGGCCTACAAATGCTCAACAAGTTGCAACAACGTGACTTCAATGCTGATAATTTTTCTGATGTTCGTGGAATAGTGCATAAGTTTATTCCACTTGGTCAGACTGTCCACAGGCAGTTTTACTGTGAGTTTTTGATGCAACAGAAGGAAAGTGTTCGGTGCAAATGGCCAGAGTAGTCGAAAAAGAAAGACTGGCTGGTACACCATCACAGCACATCAGCAAACAACATGGCAACAGCTCCCACACTCTCTACTCTTAAGACATAGCCCCATGCTACTTCTGCCTGTTTCCAAAGATGAGAACCGCATTGAAAGAGTGATGTTTTGACTCTGCTGACAGCATTCAAGTGGAATTGCAATGAGTCCTGAGCACTTTTCACCCTGCGGACTTCCAGTAGCACTTCCATAAATGGGAACAGAGCTGGGATCATTGTGTATGTGCCACAGGTGACTACGTTGAAGGCAACGAATTACATTAGGCCAGAAGTATCGTTCTCTGATTTTTACAACGAAATTTTTAGATATTTTGGGTAGCACCTCATACATTTACTGAACAAAAATGACCACATAATTCTTGGCTTTAAGTTGACCTCAGAGGACCTTCACAGAACCACCCCAATACTTATCAGAAGAATTTGTATCACAACAATAGTTTTTTTCAGCACCTACTGAAAATAAAAACTGACCTTTTATTGAAAACAAGTGAGGAATAAATCACTGTATAACCCTATTCCCTTCTAGTCATCAGTGGCCCATATTGCAGGAGCTTGGTTGTCTTAACACATGCTTGGTAGTGACAAATAACATTTCCGCAAAAGTCCAGGTTGTGCAATATATTTCAGATTTGGCTGGTAGAAACGAGGCTGTTTGAGTACTGATATGTGTCACTTCAGGCCCATGGTTCTTTGAAACAGTTCTTTTCAATATTTGGCATTCACAGTCACCAAATGTTGATCTTTGAACACTGGTATTCATTACTGATGCCTTGTGCAAGAAGGGTATACACCATCACCATCCTGAAAACTTATTTTCACCAGAAACAACGTAATGTCAATCATTTACACATTTATTCCAAACAATTGGACTCCAACAACTTCTATAACTTGTAAGTCGCTTAGGTCAAAAGACTGTCATATGAGAGATTTTGGCCACAAGGCATTCTTCTAAAGTAGAAAATGCACACGCATTCACCCAAGAGTAACACGCACGCATGCAGGCGCGCAGGCACGCACACAAAATCACTGTCTCTGGCCTCTGATGGCAGACTGTGAGCAACTGTGCCTGGCTGGTGAGGTTAACACTGGGACTGAGATGGAAAGGGAGCATGCAGGGATGTGGTGGGGACAAGATAGTGCTGCTGGGTGCAGTCATGATATCAGCAGGGAGGGGGTGGGTGGGGCAGTGATAGAAAGAGAGGTAGAAGAGGGGAGAAAGATTAGTTAGGTGCTTTGGTGGAACAGAAGTCTATGTAGTGCTGCAGGGGGAGTAGGGAACGGAGTATACAGGTGAAGATCAGTGACTAGCAAAGGTTGATGCCAGAAGAGCTACAGGAATCAAGGATACATGAGAGGCAGTCATAAACCTTCAATTGTAACTTCAGTGGTGGTTGGGAGAGGGGGGGGGGGGGGGGGGGGGGGAATCCTGGTACACACTGAAAGCCCTACACAATAGCACACTGTCAGAGGAGCTAAAACAAATGGCACTGCCTACTGATAAAGTGGTGTACATACTCATAAAACAAACTTTCCAAAGTCTGCTGCACAGGGTAGACACGCGGTCTGAGGCGTTTTGTCACGGTTCCCACGGCTTCCCTCGTCAGAGGTTCGAGTCCTCCCTCGGGGATGGGTGTGTGTGTGTTGTTCTTAGTGTAAGTTAGATGAAGTAGTGCTGTAGTGCCCTCAGAATTTTATGAAAGTCTGGAGGCACTTGTGTCACAGCCGTTTCAACACGCGTTATTTTAAAGCAGGATGAGCATGGGATACTGTACCCATTTATTGTTTGTGCAGGCGAAACTGGAAAGGAGATAATTCGACAGTGCTGGCAAGTGTTCAGTGCGACCTGCCAAGAACAAACAAATACGGCCCGGAAGCTCCGTGGGCGGCTGCAAAGAATAATGTATCTTTGTATTGTTGAAAAACAAATGGAGAGACTCAAAATAGTGACTGTTTATTAGACATTGGACTGCTGTTGAGAGTACATGGACTGGATGTGGATGGTCAGCCACGATAAAAGCTTATGTATTCATTGTGCTCAAAAATGTGTAATTAACTGATTCTAAGTGCCCAGTAATGTGTGGGCTTACGTCATAAAGTTTAGTTGTTTTTTTGTACAAAGTGGAAATAAATATGTTCTGGTGCATTGAATGATATGCCAAGAGTAGAGTATTTTTTAAATAAGAACCGAGAGAGAGATAGAGTGAAAATTTCCCCTTCCTAGCAGTGAAATATTCGGAGAAGCGTCCGGTGCTAGCAGAAGACATCAGCGCTGTAAGAAAGCAGAACCAACATTCTTCTTCAACAAGTAAGTCCACGAAAACGCTTAAGCTGTATAGAGATAGCGTAACATTACACCGGACCACCGCAAGAACGTGCGACCGTAAAGAAAGGACCTGAGAATAAAGGGTAAATATTTAAAAAAAAAAAAAAAAAAAACAGTTGGGAGTGAAATGATGAAATGATTAAGAGAATCAAGAAAATCGCACCACGCTGCAGTTAAGTCTCAAATCGCCGACGTCGCCGTCTACCTACGCCGACGTCTACCACCTACGCCGACGCCGCCGTCTACCAACTACGCCGACGCCCCCGTAACCAACACCGACGTAGCATCACACCAACGCCGAGACAGCATCACTCCAACGCCGACGCAGCCGTCCACAAAAACCGACGCCAGCCGTTCATCGACGCTGACGCTGACGCCGCCGTGCACCAACGCCGACGTAGCATCACACCAACGCCGACGCCGCCGTCCACAAAAGCCGACGCTGCCGTACACCGGTGCCGACGCCGCCTTCCACCGACGCCGGGTGAGCTACTGCTGACCTTTGATTGTTTGTGAAGTGTGGGGGGGTTGTGGAAATAAGCGAATGTACTTTTAATGATAACTAGATTAAAAGCAAACAAAACACAGTGGAAAAGGAACATCAATCAGTAGAGTCTGTTGGGGCTATGGGAATTGAAAAACAGGGGCCAGATTTAGGCGAATTAATGAGGTTTATCAAAACGCAGTTTGAATCACAGAACACAAAAAAGGAAGAACTGAAGGCAGAATTAAACTCTAAGTTAGATTTGAAAAACAAAAAACTAGAGGCTCAAGTTAATATCCTAAGTAATCAAATGCAAGAATGGAAAAAAGAATTGTCCGATTCCCTGAGCGAACACATATTTTATTTAAGGATTTAGAACAAAGAAATGAAGCTAATCTAAAAGGTTTAGTTCAAAAATTAGAATATGATGTAGACTGTAAATGTAGTAATTTGGAAACAATTTAACGAAAAATACGACTCTTTCAAAAATGTATGTAATGTTACATTTGATGTGGTCGAACGAGAATTAACTACGCTAAAAACCAATGTCCAGAAACAAGATAAGTTGCTCCCCCTAGTACAGGCGCAAATTTCACGGGTCACATCGCGGGTGGAAACCGTAGAATAGAACTTCAAAGAAAAGTTAATGACTGCAGAGCTTATAAATTTGAATGGTTTATAAGAACAAGTAGAAGAATTAATAGGGCGAAGGGTTGAAGAGAAACTTAAGTGTTGATATCTCTTCGCCTATAGTAACTTCCGATTTAGATAACACCAAGAAAAACTTAGAAACGTTGAGAAAAAAATTCAAGCTTATGCAGGAGAAACTAGAGAAAGGCACAGTTTCCCAAAATATTATATTAAATAAGGACATGATAACTGATTTGCAATGGGGATCAAATTCAGGCTTGTCGAGGCAGTTTCCTAAATTCAAACCACATGGGGAGGTACACACCATCCATTTCTTAAAACGGTTTAACCAAAACATACCTAAAAGTTGGGAGGACGCTAAGAAAAGAGAGTTTGCGGTAGGTTATTTGGAGGGTGAAGCTTCAGAATGGGGCACAGTAAATATTGAAAATATCACATCCTGAGAAAGTTTAAGTAAAAATATTGGTCTTCAAGTGCACAAGAGAAGTTGATTTCAGATTTGTGGGATCCTAAATACTATAGTATTGCCTGGGGTACCATGCGCAAGTATTTCGACAGGCATTTGACAAGGGCGAAATATTTAGATCGACCAATGGAAGAAGAGGGATTAGTTAGAATTTTAATAAGACGTCTACCTACTTGTGCTAGAAAAAATATACTATGCAGTGGGTGGAAAACGGTGGAGGAACTGTTATCCTTTGTAGATGCACTCGATGCAATCAATAAAGGCAGGAACGAGAACTTGCACGCGCAAGAAAATCCGAATTTTAGAAGGAATAATATGAATCATAATAACCAGTCAAAGCCTTATGAATCCAATCTTGCCCGAGTCCACCGACCTAGCAGGAATGTAAATAAAGGGGGTTGCTCACGAGTACCATTACCGTCCAACCTCGGTCCTGTAACTACGCAGGAATTCGTGCCCAGCAACAGCTGTGGAACAGGGGGTAACGCAGTTCCAACGTTTGGAAATCGTGCCGTGGTTGCTACCCATGAGGAAAACGTGGAGAGATCTGGACCCAGGGCCGGCGTCCAGGTCGTCAAAATACACTGAGAGGCCTAAATAAGAGGGTACAGGTTTCCTCTATGCATAAAGTACCTACCAAGGAGTGGCTACTGCTGGAGGAAACGAACAAAATAACTACGCCACCACAACGTATTATAACAGGAGATAGAAAACCACAAAGTAGACATATTCATCGATTCTGGCAGTGTAGTATCACTTATTTCTAAGGAATACTTTAATACATTAAAAACTAAAATTAATTTACCTGTTTTACCAGTAAATGGGGTATACATAGTTGGTATAACTGGAAAGAAGAGTAAGGTTGTTAAATACGAAACCTTGGCACACTGCCGTATAAGTGATATGACGTTTCGACAACCTTTGCTAGTAGTGGAAGACATAGAGACGTATTGTTTGGTTTAGACTGGTTAACCGATTTTAATGTTATACTAAATTTCGACGAGAACTTTATCTATGTGGGGGAGCCCGAGAATAAACATTGCATTAAGTTTGTGACGGACAGCGATGTGTATAAACAAACATCTGAACACCAAAGATTACAATTAACCGCGTCAGCTCCGTTGTCTCCAGAGATAATGTTAACTAATACTGTAAGAGTGTAAGTCCACAAGACGACTTTCACAAGAAGGTAAGTGAATCTGAAGTGTTAAATATCGAACAACAAATGGATTTAGTGAAAATTTTGTCTAAATACCATTCAGTATTTTCAGAGAATCCGGGTATCGTTAGCGATTATGTTTGCAAATTTAAGATTAAGGACGAGACTCCGTTGGTTTTACCCCTTCTTCTTTTCAAACCATACCCTATACCTATAAGTCTTCAAGAAGCGGTTAGGGAGGAGAGTAATAAAATGATTGATCAAGATATAATAGAAAGGAGTATGAGTGTCTGCAATAATCCCTTAGTAGTACTGAAAAAAGCTACAGGTGGAGAGATTGGTGCTAGATGCACGCACTCTCAACCGTCATATTGAAACCGAAAGAGATCGTCCGGTTAATATAGATGAATTATTAACTAAATTTAAGGATGCCCAGTATTTTAGCTCCATTGATCTGACGGCTGGGTACTGGCAAATCCGGTACTACCTTTTGCACAAAATATATCAGCATAGGTATTTATAAGAGCACTTGATAAGGCTATTGGACGAGAGTTATTGAAAGAACTAGTTATTTATGTGGATGACATCTTGATTATTTCACCTACTTGGGAAGAACATTGTAGGGCATTGAAAAAAACTTTGGAGCGATTTAAGGAAAAAGGGTATCACCTTAAAGTTAAGCAAATCTCACTTTGCAAGGCAGGAATTACTATTTTTAGGACACATCGTGGGAGTAAAAGGCATTAAACCAGACCCCGAGAGAATCGAGGCTATTATAAACTGTCCATCTCCTCGAAACGTTAAACAACTAAAAGGGTCTCTGGGGATGGCAGGTTATTATCGACGCTATGTGCAAAGCCAAGAAATGAACGACCCTAGACTATTAAGATTATTACGTAAAGGTATATCATGGAATGGACCAAGGGACCTAAGAAGCTTTTGACAAACTAAAACAAGCTTTAGTAAATGCACCTATCTTACAACATCCCGTAATGAATGAACCTTTTAAGATAGCAACTGATGCCTCAGATTACGGTATTGCAGCAGAATTATTCCAAGGGGAATGGGGGATAGAAACCTATGATCATAGACCTACAGCGTTTATTAGTCGAAGCTTAAATAAGCATGAATGAAATTATACTGCTACCAAGAAAGAATTGCTAGCGATAGTGTGGAGTATACAAAAGTTCCAAGCTTTAATATGGGGTTCGGAAATCTACATTTATACCGACCATCAGGCTTTGTCATCCCTAATGAGTAATAGATTATTACACAGTAGACTAATGAGGTGGATGTTGTTTTTACAAGAATATGATATTAAAATACAATATATAAAAGGATCAGAGAATATAGTACCCAATGCTTTGTCACGACTACCTCGAAAGATGAAAGATCTACAACGTACAGAAGGACCTGGGGTAGTTTTCGCGATCAATTTTATAACAACAGAATATCCAGCAAGGGAAGTACAAGAGTAATGCTAAGTAATGAGGGTTGCACATCTCAAGTGAAATGGTATAGTAAGCTTAAGCTAAAGGAACAAGGGGGGACGAAGTGTATATCCACCTGTGTTCATAGGTATAGTAGTACAGATATTAAGATGGAGGTATCGAGTCAAATAAGTTTCTGATGAATAATAGGGTTGTGCAGACCGAATAGCCTGAAGAAAAGAAATAAAGTTACAACCATGGATGAAACATATTCAATTATTATGGCTATATAAGTGAGCTGTAAGCAATGAACAAGTGAAGAATTTAAGCAGGCAGGCGGAAGGACTCAAGAGGAGGAAAGGAGAGGTAGATAGAAATTTTACTAGGAAATTTTAAATAAAATAGTGTGCAGAAGAGTACGAAAGAGGCAAGACTATGAATCACTGTTAGAGAAGATAGGGAGGGCACATCCAATATAGATGAAAGGAGAGAAAGAGAGGCAGGTAGGCAGACCCAGAGGAGGCTGCCTATACTGCGCGGGCAGGGGCACCAAAAAGGGGATTGACCTGTACCATAGTTTAGTATAAATGAAAGGGGCGTACCTGCCCATGGATGAGGAAGAAGATGTTTTCATAGCATCAACCCTTACATAGAGTGGAACCCAAAGGGAAAGGATGGTATATGACCTGAGATTGTAGTGGAAAGTTTCTCCTGGTAAATTCGAAATCTAAATTTTTTTTAAATAGAAAAGACAAGTCCTGTGCGAGGAGATAGAAAAAAAGAGAAAACCCCTAGTACAACTAATTTTTTTCAGACCCAGAAAACCAGTGGTTATCATTGCAACAGCTTCACGACTCAGAATAACGCGTGAACTTTGAAACTGGTTAAGGGGAGGGATTTATTTTGGCTCAATCCTGGAAGCAAGAGTAGATAAATCTATTGGAAATAGCTAATACTTGTTGTACTATTAGCTTATCATACTACTATGTCTATGAAAGATATTACCAACAGCTTAATGAAATACTGGAGATGGAAGAGAGTTTTTGAACCTAATGTTTTTATGTAGTACAAAGTAACAAGATAAGTGTTAAGAAAAAAAATTATTAAAATATATGTTGTGTGCAAAATAACAAGTTTTCGAGCTAAGGGGAGGGATACGTAGTGCCACCAGAATTTTATGAAAGTCTGGAGACACTTGTGTACCAGCCACTTCGAACATGCGTTATTTTAAAGCAGGGCGTAAGGATGAGCATGGGATACTGCACCCATTCATTGTTCGTGCAGGCGAAATTGGAAGGGAGATAATTCGTCGGCACTGGCAAGTGTTCAGCGCAACCTGCCAAGAATAAACAAATACGGTCCGGAGTAATGTAGCTTTGTATTGTTGAAAAACAAATGGAGAGACTCGAAATAGTGACTGTTTATTAGACATTGAACTGCTGTTGAGAGTACGCGGACTGGACGTGGATAGTCAGCCACAATAAAAGCTTATGTATTAATTGTGTTCAAAAATGTGTACGTAACTGATTCTGGGTGCCCGGTAATGTGTGGGCTTACGTCATAAAGTTTAGTTGTTTTTTTTTGTACAAAGTGGAAACAAATATGTTCTGGTGCATTGAAAGATATCACAAGAAGAGAGAGAGAGAGAGCGAAAATTTCCCCTTCCTAGCAGTGAAATCTTCGGAGAAGCGTCCTGTGCTAGCAGAAGACATCGGCGCTGCAAGAAAGCAGAACCAGCATTTTTCAACAAGTAAGTCCACGAAAACGCTTAAGCTGTATAGAGAGAGCTTAACATTACATCGGGCCACCGCAGTGCGTAAGCTTAGGGACCGATGATGTAAGCAGTTTGGTCCCATAAGAACTTACCACACATTTTTCCAGAGTCTTACAATACATCTTCATCACATATAGTTTTGGGTTAGGCAGGTTTGCCTGTTCTGAAAACAAGCACACCATCTTCTACTCTGTCTTCTTCTACCATCAGGTCTCTGTTCATAGGTTTTCTTTGGTATCTGGCTACATACTAGATAGTCATGCTATTCCTTTCTGCATTGTTGGATCTTTTCTACTATAATTAGAATTTGGGAGCTTCTTTTTTCTCTCACTATTCTTCTTGTGAGCTAATTTGTATCCTGCCAAAGTCCTAGAAGTCTCATTTCTTCTGCTTCAACTCTCTGTAATTGTTTCTTTGTTAAAATCTATACTTTGGATCCAGAAAGCAGCAAAGGCAAGGACATACTATTATAATATGTAATAACGTAAAATTAGAGAAATGAAATATTGGTGCTTATAAAGTGATAAGTATCATCTGCTTTTACCATAATTATTCCCAATTTTCAGCACACATAAACTGGTTATCGATCCCATCCCTGGATAGAAATACTGAGCTATATTACACCCAACCAGTAATTTTTTCTTATTTATTCGCTTTTAATTTTGGTAAAAGTTGCTCAGCATGTAAATTCATAGATAGTACTTCCCCGAAGCAGCCAATATGTTTTCTTGCGAATTCACCTCTGCCTGCATAGTAATACTGATTGATAGTTGGTGTGGAGTTTGCTGCATCCCAGTACATCTTCAATGTATTAGTTGTGACTTGCAACCAGCAGAAGAGGCAGACATTGTGGAAAGAAGATGCAATTTCTGTCACAGCAACAATGTCAGAAAAACAAAGAACACATGCACTTCATGTCACAGAAACGTGTGAGGAACACAGAGTAGAAAATGCTACCAGTGCATACAGTGTAGACAGTAGTAACAAAACAATCGACTACAACAGACTGCTGCAAAAATCTCTAACTTCTTTGTTGTGTTAGTAAATTTAACAATTTCTGTGGATAATGGGATTATTATTGCCATAATGCATTACAATGGTTCTCTATCTCAGTTTTAATCTTGCATACCCAAAAGTTGACATTTTTTATCTTTTTTTATATACTGTTCATTACTAAATTAATACTGATTCTGCTTTTTTTTTTTTTTGTTAAAACAATAACACAGTTTTTAAACTTCCATTAATCTGTAACTGCAAGAAAACAACATACAGCACTTGTGGCTTTATAAATCCCAGTGTATCTTTTCATTACTGTTTAAGAAGTGTTATTTTCAAGATAGCAAAATTTGCCTGCCCCTTCAAGACTTTCTTGTCCAAGTTTAACATCTGGCCTTCTAACATAGTCATAGACTACTCACTATGCATACCATTACCAGGTCATCCTTTTTGTAAATACATAAGCTCACCAGACAAAAAGTTAGTCACCCCAGTATGCATACACAGATGAATCGTTAAGCCTTTACAGGTGGCACAGCAATTGAATCACATGCTCAACCGATGCTGCATAGCCTCTTCGTGAGCGTCAGTGAGACATTATGTTTCATTTGGACATTGTAAGTAAACACTGATAAATGTAAGACTGTAACAGAGTGGAAAAAGGAAACAATCATGTTTGGCCATTCCCACAGCTAGATAATGTGTGAAGTTGCTGGATTTGTTGATGTTTCATAACAGACTGTTCAATATGTCTAGAAGCAGTGGTGTAACACATGTTGCCATGAAACATGACGTCAGAATTGTGATTGGAAGAAGATCCTGACAAAGAGGGAGTGGAGGTAAGTTTCACAGCTTGTGAATTAAAATCACTTTCAAATTTGACAGGAATTGCTGCAGGTAGTGAATGAAGGTCCATCCCCAGAACATTGTGACAGGAACTGCAATTAACATATGGAGGCTGTCACCTCGTAAGAGGCCATTGCTCACACATGTACATAAAGATAACAACAGAAGTGTTCATCGAGCTGTAATGTGTGATCAGTTTGTTGAACATTGGTTGGTTGTTTCGGGGAAGGAGACCAGACAGCGAGGTCATCGGTCTCATCGGATTAGGGAAGGACGGGGAAGGAAGTCGGCCGTGCCCTTTGAAAGGAACCATCCCGTCATTTGCCTGGAGCGATTTAGGGAAATCACGGAAAACCTAAATCAGGATGGCCGGACACGGGATTGAACCATCGTCCTCCCAAATGCGAGTCCAGTGTCTATGTTGAACATTCCCCCACCCTATTACATCTTCACTGGCCTGCAAAATCACCTGCCCTGTATAAAATCTGTGGGACATGTTGGAACGATGGGTAAAATGCCAACATCAGCATCCTCACTATTTCGCAGAACTGAATGATTAAATCCTCAGCGAGCAAGTTGCTTAACCCGGATGTGGAGTGCCTGCCAATATTGTTGACTCACTTCCTAACCAAATCAAGGCCATTATCAAGTCAAGGGGTGGAATTACATGGTATTAAATGATGCTTGCAATGATTTTTCTATGGATGACTAATTCTTTTATCCGGTAAGCGTACCAATCAGCTAGCAAATGTTCCATTTCATTAAGCACTCAATTCCTGTTTAGTCAGCTGTTACTGCTATGTTAGCGGCACGCTGTATCAACACCTACATTAGATATTTCTTTACTTAACTTATGCCCTTTTATATACAACATAAATATTGTTGACAATGGACAATCCTGGCATACACCTTTTCTGACTTTGGCTCTCTCACTGTCTTGTCAAAGTTGATTGCCCCCAGCTTGTTTCACACAATGAAAATCAATTACCTTTCTATCCCTGTAGTAAATACCAAATTGCATAAGAGTGGAAAAAAATCCTTACCACTTCATCCAAAAACTTATCAGAATCTAAGAATGCAATGCATATTTCAATGTTCTTCCTAGATCTCCCTTCTATTTTCAACTCCTTTGTAGGTGCACTTTTTGTACTGACTCTGCAATGTTGGTAAACTGTTGAAGTGACTGTCGCAAGATCCCCAAGTTACTCTCTGAAATAAATAGTAGTAATGCCAATATTGTATTAGGTACCGAGAGCTGGTTGAAACTAGACAAATAGCAGTGAAATTTTGAACTCAGGTTGGACAATGTTTAGGAAGGATAGGACTGATGCTATGGTGGTGTGTTCATTGCAGTTAAAAGCTGTTTAAACACAGTTGAGATCGATAATGGGCCGGACTGTGAAATAGTATGGATAAATCTATCAATCAGACAAGGAGTAACAATTGTATTAGGACTTTTTTATAGACCACCAGCATCCACAACAAATGTCGCGGAACATTTCAGGGAAAGTCTTGAGTGCATAGGAAATAAATATCCAAATTATCCATTAGCTATAGGTGGAGACCTTAATCTGCGTCCACTGACTGGGAAAATTACACTTTCATCACATGGGGCAGAAGCAAAGACTCATGTGAAGTCATTTTAGGAGCACTCTCAACATACAACCTTGAGCAATTGGTTAGAAAACCAACTCAAGATGGGAACAATTAGATATCTTGGTGACAAACAGTTTTGAGGAAGTTAATATAGAAGGTATTAGCGACCATAATGTCATTGTGGCTTCTATGTCAGATGTCAGTGGAAGCTGGAGAGAAAAAAGAAAGAAAAAAAAACCGAAGAGTTTTCTCGTTTCGGAAAGCAAATAAAAGTGTCATTAATGAATATCTTAGGAAACTGCTGGGAAAGCAGAGAATTTTGTAGTTATTTTAAGCTTAGTCAGTGTCCTGCTGACAAATAGAAATGATGTGAAATGAAAGCAGCTGTCAAAAGATCAATGAGAGATTCTTTTAACGAATTTGAAAGCAATATTTTATCAGCAGATTCTAAAAATAACTGCAAAAAATTTTGGTTATATGTAAAATCTATGAATGCTACAAATAATTCAATACCTTCTCTTGCTGACAGTATGGGTAATGTAACGGATGATGATAAACAGAAGGCCAAAATTCTAAACCTAGCTTTCAAAAACTAGTTTAAAGAAGAAGACTGCAGCACCATTCCCCTTTCAATTATCAAACAAACGCAAGGATGGCTGATATAGCATTTAGTGTATCTGGGATTGTAAAACAGTTAAGATCCTTAGATGCCAGGAAGGCATCTGGCCCAGACGGCATCCTAGTAAGATTTTATGTTGACTATGCTACAAATATAGCACCATTCTTATCCATCATCTATCAGAGGTCATTGGAACAACAGAAAGTTCCACGGGACTGGAAGAAGGCGGGTAGAAAATTGGATGCACATAATTACCGGCCAATTTCACTGACATCGATTTGTTGTAGAAACATGGAACATATTTTGTGTTCAGACATAATAATCTTTCTAGACTCGGAGAAGCTCATCTGCAGAAACCAGCACAGTTTTAGGATACGGCAGTCATGCGAGACACAGCTGGCCCTCTTTGAGCAGGATATACAACAGGCTCTTGATACTGGCTCCCAGGTTGATGCCATATTCCTTGACTTTCGAAAGGCATTCAACTAAGTTCCGTGTGTCGCTTGCTCCAAAAAATGCATGTTTATGGTCTATCCGATGACATGTGTGGTTGGACAGAAAGTTTTCTAACAGACAGAGAGCAGTATGTCATCCTCAATAAGGAGACTTCAACAGAAACAAGCATAACATCAGGTGTGCCCCAGGGCAGCGTAATAGATCCGCTGATTTTTATGATTTACATAAACGATCTGGTTAATAATATTGACAGTGGCATTAGACTGCTTGCTGATGATGCTATAGTCTACAAGAAAGTAGTACCACACGAAAGTTGTGAACAAATCAATGGGGATTTGCAGAAAATAAATGCGTGGTGTAATGACTGGCAGTTATCTCTCAATATTAGTAAGTGTAACTTACTGCATATCACAAAATGAAAATCCCCATTAATGTACGAGTAAAAAATAAATGCACAGTCTTTGAAAGAGGTAACCGGGTGTGATTATTTGAAATTATCCGAAATGGAACGATCAGATTACACACGTAACAGGTAAGATGAATTCTAGATTGCAGTTTATTGGTAGAATCCTGAAGCGATGCAGTTGTTCAACAAAGGAAATTGCTTACAATACATTAGTTCGTCCAGTCTTAGTGTATTGTTCGTCTGTGTGAGACCGTTAACAGTTGGGTCTGATTCAAGAGATTGAGAAGGTCCAAAGAAGAGCAGCAAGATTCGTGACTAGTACATTTAGCCATCGTGAGAGCACTACAAATCTCATAGAAAATTTAAAGTGGGACACATTTGCAGATAGACAACACTCTAAACGGAAGGGGCTGTTTACTAAATTCCAAAATCCGATCTTCACCAAGGATGTAGAGCATACATTATTACCACCAACTTTCAAATCACGCAATGATCACCATTCAAAGGTAAGGAAAATTAGAGCTTGTACTGAGGTGTTCAAACAGTTGTTCTTCCCTCACGCAATCAGCGAGTGGAACGGAGGGGGTGGGGGTGGGGTGGAGGGGGGGGGGGGGGGGGGGAGAAATTATATGACTTTGGCTACACACCACTTGGTGGCCAGCGGAGTAGATATGTAGATGTAGAATTTAACATATTATAATTGTGAACAATTGACTACATTTAATTTCTAGTGAGCTGTTATGGTTGCCATTACTCAAACTTTGAAATTCATTTGGTGGCACCAAATGTCCATAGAAGCAGACTCGCTATGTGCCGGATTTAAAAATTTTGTGCTTTCTGTTTGTTCCTACCAGTGTATCAATGTGCAACAAGTCATAATATTATATACTGTAGAAATTAAGCATTGTCCTGACATCACAAATAACATCAATAGTGATCTCGTGACAAAATAAACTGATCATTGTAGCAGTTTTTAATGACTGGTATAGTGAATTACCACAAGATGTCACACACATCCAAAGGTGGTAGGAGATATTCCCATGAATGTTAAAACAGTTATGTTGGTGGCAGTATATTTCCCACAGTCCACAAAAAGAAATATTAATTCTGTGATAAGTATACTTCCCACTTTGCATGGAAAAACTACTTTGGTGGTAAAGAAGACTTCGCACTGGCCTTAAAAGCAACATTATTTCGTGGTATATATTCTTCCCATGGTCCATGAAGTGCAAAAAAGAAACATTTCATGACAAACTATAGCTGGTGCGGCAAATAATCTCTAGGTGCCAGGAATGTACACAGATGATCTGATGTATTTCTATGAACATTGTTCAGAAATACAGTTTGTGGTAAGAAT
Source organism: Schistocerca americana (assembly GCF_021461395.2). Classification (NCBI taxonomy): domain Eukaryota; kingdom Metazoa; phylum Arthropoda; class Insecta; order Orthoptera; family Acrididae; genus Schistocerca; species Schistocerca americana. The sequence continues at coordinate 124,686,441 of NC_060126.1, forward strand.
ACTTCCCACTGCCTGCGAAAAAGTTAAGATCAGTGCTGCAATTGATACTTGAATGTATCTAATCTGGTCCTCTTCTAATCTACTTTAAATTTACATTCCTTTATTTGATAAAGTACTCACTGGAGTGTTTTTGGTGCACGTGACGTTAGATTGGTTGATGATTTCCTAGCCTGTCCAACCACTTTTTTTTCGGAAGTGAAATTATTTAATTTCTTTTCAAAATCTGATGAAACTTCCCCAGTTAAATAAATTTCATTCATAAGGTTGTGTAATTGTTCGGTTCAATGCACACAATAGTATTTCAACAATAGGCTCACCAGACAAAAAATTAGTCACCCATAGAGGAATCATTACATGCATCATTTATTACTGTATAATTCTGCTCCTGGGCTTGATATTTGCCTGGATTCAGTTACAAAGAGAGTCCATGAGATTGTCCTGATACACCACGTCATGGTTAAGGCACTCACTGAGGATCTGATCGCGAGCGAGGATGCCGATGCTGGTGTTTTTCCCGCTGTTCCACCATGTCCCACAGATTTTCACTGGGGTCAAGTCAGGGGATTTTGCAGGCCAATCAAGCATAATAGGGTGGAGGAGTGTTCAGAAAACTAGTCATATATACTTCCAGCCCAGTGAACTTTGTTACTGTCGTCTTTACATGCCTTTGTGAGTAATAGCCTCTTGCATAGCCTCTTGCAAGGTGACTGATTCCAAATGTTAGTTGCATGCAGTCCTCGTCATAATCTTCTCTTGCTAACAGGTCGGGATGGACATTAATTTGTTGCCTGCAGCAATTCCTGATCAGTTTGGATGCAATTTTGATTCACAAGCCATGAAATGGATCTCCGGTCTCTCTAAGTCAGGATATTTTTCCAACCACAACTCTGATATGTTTCATGGCACTGTATATTTCATATGTCACTGCTTGTAGACACATTGAACAGTCCACTATGAAACACCAACAAATCCAGGAACTTCATACACCGTACAGCCAAACACATGGTCCCTTTTTGCCACTCTGTCTCATCCTTACATTTACCCATGTTTACATAAAATGACTGCCTGAAACATAGATGTCTCGCTGATCACTACTGCCTTATGCTCACATAGAGACAGTGTGCTGTCAATTGAGCATGTAACTATCACTATGCCATCTGTAAAGGCTCAACAATTCATCTCTGTGTGTGCACTGAGATGACTAAGTCACTGTGCGGTGAGCTTACCTGGTCATTATTCCCTCAAAGTACAAGCAAAGCCTTCTGAAATTTAAGAATTAGTACTGAATTTCTCTAATCATTTATTCATATTTCATGGCTCAGACTGTACAATGCACGATAGATATTGGACCATTCCTTAACCCCATTTCTTGAAATTTTCTACACACATCATTTTAGCAGAAAGTTATACTACACAATAACTTATTACCCTATACACTTTACAGTTAATTTGCTGCTACAATTTTGTTTTTGTAGACAGTTCCTTATTGTATAAAAGCAGTGCTGGACACAGTAATCCTTCATAGTTGATCAGAAATTGTTTGTGTCTATAATTATATTTTTGTGGATTTGGTTAATGGATTGTTCAGTTTGGTAAGGGGATATAGCATGACATTTTGTAATAGTGCTGTATTTGTCTGCTGTATATGCTTGTCACTCATCAGTCTTGTGTGGCACCTGTGCATTCATTACAGATGATGCAGGACTGTTACTGTTTGACTTTTCTTTGATAATAATTAAATTTTCTAGCAAGTAAATACATGGAAGAGGTAGCATTTCATTTTTTTGTAATATTTACCACATGATGATCTTTGGTCTACCCCTTCCATTAATCTAATAATCTTTTCTGTGATCTAAATGATTACAAACTTGCTCCACTGTTCCCCCAAAATACTACACCTTATTTCAACACCAAGTGTGCATAAGCTAAATACATGGTCCTGAGATTATTGTATGAGATATAGGCCTAGTTTCTTGGTATTTCAAAAAATGGAAAATCCAGGATTGTATGTAACAATATTTTGAGAAGGAAAGTAGCCACTCACCATATAGCAGTGATGCTGAGTCGCAGATAGGCAGTGTGGTTTCAGTTGCCTGAGACTGCAGTCATGTGTGTGAGTTGCATTTGCATGAGTGTGTGTGTGTGTGTGTGTGTGTGTGTGTGTGTGTGTGTATTGTTGACAAAGGGCTTAACAGCCAAAAGCATAATTGTGAGAGTGTTTTTGTTAGGCCTACCTGCGACTCAGTATCTCTGCTGCATGGTGAGTGACAACTTTCCTTCTCTATGACAAGGAACAATATTGTTCCCTAGTATTTGTAAGGCGAAACGTGTTTTGCTCAGCTCTCTGTTTATTTCATCGACATGTGTATCTCATTTCACGTTCTCTTTTATCTGTAAACCGAGAAGTTTTGTATTATTTTAATACGAAGATTAGTTGTTGTTGAATATGTCCTTTGCAACTTTTCTTTCAGATTTATAATCAAACTGCTTGTACTGATATAAGTATTTTACCATATTCTTTGCAACAGCCTTACTCCGGTTTTCAAAAGTTTCTTTAATGAGTCCTGTGATCAAGATACTGGAGCCATCTGCAAATTGGTATAGTCTTTCCTTTTCCACTATTTATATCTCAATCATTTCCACACAGAAAAATCGGATTGAAATCCATGCAGAACCTTGGGCAATGCCATGTTTGGCCACTAATAAATCTGACTGATGAGTAGTGTGTGTGCCATTTACTTCAAGTGTTTCCTCTATGAGCTGCTTCCTTTCATGAAGGTAGGGTTTAATACAGTTACACACTGCTCCCTTAACACCCCCCTTCTATATTTTAGTAAGTAATTTATCACGACTGATGGTGTCACAGACTTTTGATATGTCTAGCAACCTGCTCAAAGGTTATTACCTATCCAGGACCTGTAGCATTTCATATATAGCAAAGAAAAGACCACTATTCTGGTTGAGTGATTTTTTTCTAAAACAATGTTAAGATTCTATTAGTATTTTATATTTATTTGAAATTTTTGACATTCTTTTGTAAAACAGTATTACTAGGATTTTTGAAAATTCAGACGGTAGAACACCGTGCTCTCATTTTCAATTGGTCTAATTTCTCAATGGCAACTATAAAGTTTCTGAAAGAATTGTTTGCACCTTCTCACCTTCTACGTATCCATTAACCAATTACCCTTTTTCATCTCCACTCACTATGTGCCTTGTTCTGTACTCTGTAAAGTGAATTATATTTGTCTTTGTGTTATGTCTATGTGATCCTGTTTCAATTTTATATCTATAACTAGCTAACATGGCAATCCTTCGCAATTGCTAAATATGTGTGGGAGTTGGGTATACATTCTAATCTCCTTCTTCCTCTTTCTCTGTCCATTTCTTCTCTCCCGTCATCGTATATCTCCTCCTCTCCCTCTCTCCACTCATTTCTTTCCATATGTCCATTTCATCCCTCCCCCTCTGTCTATCACCTCTTCCCTCCCTCTTCCTGACCTTGGGCCTTTTTTTATTGTTACTGCAAACAAAACCATATTTGGAAACAGCAGCCACTTAAAATAAACCGGTAAATCGTTTGGGATCTTCAGCATACAGTGTGGGAAACCTCTTCTACTGCTGGATCTGAGAGGATATTAGTTTCAATGATGGTACTTTGCATAATTTCAATCTGCAAATGGGTAAGATTACAAAGTGTTGGACAAATGTGATTCTTCAGTAGTATTCTAATAATATGTCGATAAGCGATAAATACTACTTTCCTTTTTCTGTTAAAACCGACTGTGCAGAAGAAAACAAGACAGCACGTAGTTGTGTATACAATTTTTGTTTAAAATTATATATAAGGAGGAATAATATACACGCAAAAAGCAATTTGTCAAAATGTTTAAATGCCCTGCTTTTGCAGTTAAACAGACTGCAAGAAAGAGAAAGAAACTGCACATTTTCACAATACAGCATTTTCTTTCTAGTATTCTATGAGGTTGTATAAAGTTTAGAATTGGGATGGATGTAATAAATTAATACTGATTAAACAAGCCATGCATTTCAGCACAAAGGGGGAAAACATCCCAATTACACTGAACACAGATGATAAAAATAAAGATTATGTAACAAATAAAAAGTTTTTATGGATGAATATTGAGTGTCAATTAACATGGAATGAGGACATGAAGATACTGGCAAAAAGAGTGCCATCAGAATGTTCTGTTATTAGGGTTCCATCATCAGTTTGCAAAATAGTCAGTGTCTCGTGGTGACAAATTATTCATTCACCCACTTAGTTATTAGCTACAGGATTCTTATCTGGTGATCAAATGTGCAAAACATGGACAGTCTTCAAACTGAATAAAGGGCCATATGAATAACAACTAGAAGTAGCAGTTATTATTCTTATTGTCCTTTTCTGCAGTATGAAAACTGTGTCCACTAGAAGTAGTAGCTGGTCTCATTTTAAAGGACTATTTAAAAATTTGGTCTCCTTACTACACAAAGTGCGTATACTAAAAATATTTCACGAATATTTTATATATAGTGACCAAATACAAGCCAGTTTGGACTTAAATTTACCAAGAAAAACAAACAAAAAGTTACTCAAAACAGAATTTTCTATCAGGGAATAAAACTTTATAATAAATGGTCAAGAATATGAAAAATATAATTAAAATACACTGTTTGGAAAAATTTGCATGATACACAATTAAATATTACTTGGAGGAGCCAGAGTAGTGGTTAATAATGAGAGGGGACCACCATGAAACCCTGTCACTGTAATAAATTATCACAAACTTTGTTCTTCCACAGGAAAATCTTGTGCTACATCTATTTTGCAGGACTTATTCTTCTGAGTTCAACATTTCACTCACAGCGAGGGGATGCCAACTCATCATTTTTCAAACAGCCGAAGGGAGGACATGAAGATGTGCATGGGACAGTTCCGCATTTACAGGGCTGGAGTCAGTTTTCTGAACAGACTGGAGCTAGCAGCATATTTATGGTACAAGAGTCAATAGTGGGTGTTCATAGTGGATGCAGTGATAAGCTAGGTTTTATAGTACTATAAGTTACATGGTGCAAATTGCCTATGATCAAAATAATCCTGTGCAATAGGGACCAACCAAATGAGGCACTGGAGTAGTTAAGACACTGTCCTCATTTTCAGGAGGATGGAGTTTCATCTGTCCGGCCATATTAACATAAGTTTTCTGTGGTTCTCCTAAATTATTTCAGGTAAATTCTGAGACAGTTCCTTCCGCAAAGCCACAGACAACCAACTGTCCTATCATCACAAAAAGTATTTATTTATTCTGCGTATACATATATTTTGAACTATTTATTTTCACTGTATTATAGTGGCAAATGCTGTATCATTGTAAGATTATTCCTGTGCATGAATAAATAAATTAATAAAATTTTCTACCAAGGCAGCCTGAATGTGATAGTTTCTTCAACTCTACTACCTCCTTCTTAACTAAATGAACTTCATTAATACTAGATTATGGCCACTGTCAATAATGACATTTGGGTAACTTCTGCAGTCTTTAACTCTGTTACTGAATTACAGTGTAACCAAAATTCAGTCAATCTGATATTTTCTTTGACTGCTTGGCATCTATTTCCATGTGCACTTCCTTCTAAAAGGGTCCTTGAAAGGAGTGTTTGCAATGATCAACTAATGACCAGAGGAGATTTTTTAAAAATCTTCCCTCTCATTTTGCTTACCATGACCAAACTCGGTCATCATTTTCTGTTCTCTACCTCCAGTCATGATTGAATTCCAGTTTCTCCTAGATATATTTATGAGTTCATTAATGTCATCATAATTATGCTTTTTCAATTAGACTGTCAGCTACATCTATGCTTCCCATTTATAATTATAGTATCTGTTGGATACCCAAACTGACCTTCAACGTTGTTTCTGTTTCGTAAAGATATTCCATAAACTGTTGATAATTTCTCCTACTATTATTATTGTTACTTCTGCTCTGCCATTACAGGGCAGTGGATAAAAATATGGAAACACCAAAAACACAACCCATTGCCTAATATGGTGTAGGAAAACCGTTGACATTCAAAACAGCTTCCAGCGATCTCAGAATGTATAATAAATACAGGTACTGTATGGTTATGTACAAGAATCAACAGTGAACAATAAGACTGGAAGACAAAGTATAAAGTGCTCGGATTAAAACAGGTAAGACAGGGATGTAGTCTTTACAAGCTAATGTTCAGTCCATAAATCGAAGAACCAATCAAAGAAATAAGAGGAAGGTTCAAGAGCAGAATTAAAATTCAATGTGAAAGGCTAAGATTCACTGATGACATTGCTATCCTCGGTGGAAGTGAAGAAGAATCACAGAATCTGTTGATCGCAGTGGACACCCTAATGGGTACAGAATATGGATTGAGAGTAAATCTAAGAAAGATGAACGTAATAAGGAGTAGCAGAAATGAGAACAGTGAGAGACTTATCAGGATTGGTGATCAAGAACATAAATTTAATGAATTCTGCTACCTAGGCAGCAAAATAACACATGACGATCAGAGCAAGGAGGACATCAAAAGCAGACTAACACTGGCAAAAAGGCCATTCCTGGTCAAAAGAAATCTACTAGCATCAAACACAGGCCTTAATTTGAGGAAGAAATTTCTGAGAATGTAAGCTTGGAGCAAAGTGTTGTATGAGAGTGAACATGGACTGTGGTAAAACCAGAAAAGAGGATAATCAAAGCACTTGAGATGTAGTGCTACAGATGAATGTTGAAAATTACGTGGGCTGATGAAGTAAGGAGAATTGGCGAGGAATGGAATACATGGAAAACACTTACAAAAAGAAGGGACAGGGTCATAGAACATCTGTTAAGACGTCATGGAATAACTTCCATAGTACTAGAGAGACCATAGGGGGTAAAAACTGTAGAGGAAGACCGATGACTTGAAAAATGGTTTTCAAGGGAATATTATACCATTCTCCCTACAAAATAGTGGCAAGTACAGGAAACAATGATGAAGATCGATAGCAATCACGCAGCCTTCTTTCCAAAGTAGATCACAATGACTCAATAATATTGAGATACTGTGACTGTGGTGTGCAGGGGAGATGCAACAATTCATCATCACACTCACAAATCCTGTCCTGGATCATGTGCTCTATGTGAACAAGGGCCAAAGTTGCCTTAGGACTCAGCATCACCATTGCGGTACAAACATTACAGAGCACATTAAGCAACCTTTCAGAGTAACCATGATGCCCGTGGAATACCACAACATGCTACCCAAAACATGACCTAAGCCCTGCCGCGTTTCCCTCTTGGGAAATAAACTCAGCCAGAAGTTGGAAACAGTTTTCAACAAGACTCATCTGACCAAATGACTACCTTCCATTGCTCTATAGTACAGGTTTTATTGCTTCAGCACCACGTTTTCCTGTTACGAGCATTAGCATCAGTGGTGAGTAGAGGCAACCATTTTTATAAAATTTTACAAATTTTGTTCAAAATTCAAAGCTATTTACCTTTAAGCAAAATAATAATCATGAAATAATCAATGAAACTGTATAGAAACACATTGTTTGAAGTTAACAGTAGAAATCTGATTCGAGTTATGACAACGAATACTGCTAACTTTTGGTTCGTTCAAGCAGCTTCCAACGGGCTCATGTCCATGCGCAGAGCTGAAATCGCGTATAAGCAGTGCCGGCTACTTGGGAGTATGGCTGTTGGCTATATAAGCACTGAATGCAGGCAGCCAGACTCCATGCGCAAAAATTTTTCTTGTACTTCCAAAATACCTGATCTGGGCATGTGCAAAGATGACTGGGTTATTTGTTCGTGGCAAATTTTCAATCTTTTGAGAGCTGTTGCAGTTCCTGTATTAGACTGTTAGTTGGGAGGGAACATAATTCCTTCATGCTCGCCCAGAACCCACATCTTGCCTCAAAAAATATTCTTTCTTTTATACAGCAAGAATGAGACAGAGGCGTTGGAATCAGCATAATCTGACTTCTCTGTACTGCTGCCACAAGTAGAGTGACCTACTCAAGGTAACCAAACTGTCACCCATCAGGATTTTATAATGTTTGAGATCATGTATTGAAGCTGGCAGGTGTGTGAGTAGGCAGCGATGACGTGCAACCGTCGCGTGGCACTATGTTGGTCATCAGAAGTGCCCGCCCCCTGTTTTCATAATATCACTATTGCATAGGAACTGGAATCAAGTTGAATAAGATTTCCATACTCAGTACATTATTCTGATATTAGGCACGACAAAACATTATTACTAGTGAGCTGCAACCACTGAACACACATGCAATCGCAGGCGCAACACAGGCGGCACAAATGATGATCAACCAATCACAGGAGCGATTCTTCAGTTTCTCCCAGCGTATTTGTTGCTCGAACAGTCCATGTGTATACTGCTGGTTCATAGTGTCCAACAGGCACAATATTTCGACGATCAGACGTGTCGCCATCGTCAGAGCGAAATATGGACTGTTCGAGCAATCACAGGAGCATTTTCAAATCCATTTCAATGCCCCAAAGCAAAAATAGTACTGTGTGGTTAAGCACTTTTTCCTGCTCAGTGATGTTTGGGCTTAGGCAGTGCATCTGGGTCCGTCATGACAAGGAAATTAATAATTTAATTTCTTAAATAGTATGAAACAATACTCTAATATCAGGTCTACTGACATTTTAAGGTGTTGGAGACCTGCCCTCAGCTGGAAGACTACGAGTAAGTAGTCAAGAGGAGGAGGGAAAATTAAGAAAGCTGTGGAAGATGAGATTGTATCATTTCTTTGTGATGAAACAACATACAGAAAGATTCAGTGTGCACTCAAGGTTCTGATGAAAGTACTTAGTTGTGGTGGTACAGAAGTTGTTTTTTTGGGAGGGGGGGGGGGGGGGGGGGAAGTTACTGCAAATGCTACAGAATTATCACAAGCAATTATGAGTGTAATTCAGAAACTTGAAATTCAGTGCTGAAATATAGTTTCCATAACTTTCGATTCAGCCTGTTACATGTGCAAATAATAAATGCAATTAGGGTTTAAGGTTCAGAAGGTTTAGTACACGCACAGTGCTGAACTCATAAATTAAATTTGGCAGGCAGTGTGTGGTCTGTGGAACTCAGTGATTTGAACAACATCATAAATATGAAGGTGAACCCACAAAAACTAAATTTTTCTCTATTCCTGTCATCACCAGGTGGCACTCCTGGTTGAAATGGGTAAAGTACCTTGGAGGCTATCTCAGTCATATTGCTGAAGATGAGAGTGTTCCTGTGAACTATTTTGAAGCCTTGGCCTCTAATGAAGTAAAAATAACAACAACAGGGGCTAACTATTGTTCTTGTTGAGCATTGCTTAAAATGTTGCATTCTGCTGCTGACATGAGAGAGCTCTAAGATACCATTAACTTATGTTCTATCATCAAAGCTTACTGACACTTCAAAGAGGTTTAAATTACTAATCCTTGGGTAGAGTGATGGAGTGTGACATGGGAAAGACTGTCATTTCTTCTACCAGTAAATTGTTTGATCCAAGAAACGTAATGAAAGGCGATTAAGATACTGTTGAAATCCCTCCACTAATGAAGCAAATTCCCATTCTATGGGGAAGAACTTACTTTCAACATCAGACTATCTTTAACCATACACAGCGTTTAGGGATTTAGTTGCTAGTTCTTGTAAACAAGAGCTGATGTGGTTGCTATTCTAATTTCCCTGAAATCAGAGTATAGGCATTACTTGGAAGCTGCAGTGAAGGCTTTGTCAATCCCAATCAGTATTGTTGACAGTGAGTGGTCATTTTCAACATATTGTAATATAATGTCTGACAGAAGGACAGCTCTGAACCTCACTAATATGTAAGTCTTTGTATGCTTTCCCAGACTGATTGGTAGATTATGTACATGGGCTGGACCCTAGCTGCAGTGTAAATGTTTTCCAAACATTCATGCCATGCTATAGGTGTTTCCAGCACTTGTATTATTTTCATGCATTTTGAATTGTATATAAAAATAAAAGTGTTTCACTACAATGCTATCAATGATTTTTGCTTTGGCTTTTATTGCTGAAAAGTGGACATAAAATCTAACAAAATATTGATAAAATGATATAAAAATAGTGAAACATACACCAAAACAGATTTTTAAAAATGGCAAAATCAAGTAAAAAAATTTAAGAAATGAGTGCTTCTAATTATGAGTGGTTTTGGAATTCCAGCCCCCTGGAATTCCCTGTTTATGGAGCTCCCTTTGAGTTGTTTTGGTGCTGATAGATTTCATGAGTGCAATATTCTGTTCTGCAGTGACTTTTGCATGTGCTGTCCTTTGATTAAAGTAGAAAATATAAAAATGCAGTAAATGAACAGGCAAAATGGAAAACAGACACCTAATAAGTGAAGTGAGACTGACAGGAAGTGCAAAATGGCTACGCAGGAATGGCTAGAGAACAAATGTATGCATTTAGAAGCATATTTCACTAAGATTGGTTGGTTTAAAAGAGGGAGGAAGGGACCAAACTATGAGGTCATCGGTCCCTTGGTTCGAAGGAAACAATGCCACAAGGGTGAGAATAAGACAATGAGACTTACAAGACAAAACAGAATGAAAGGAAAAACCACAACAATGACTGAAGAGCAACACACACTTAAATGGACAAAAGGGGACAAGAACAAAGGACAGGTGTTAAAACTCAGAGCAAATGATAAAAGTCTCCCTCATGAATAAAACGTAAAACTAGAGCTGCTTTTGAGGCACTGTCGCCCAACAACGATGGAAGGGTGCTGGGAAAGTTAAAAGTCCACGGCAGAGCAGCTAAAAGTGGGCAGTCCAGCAAGAGATGGACGACCATCGTTTGTGAGCCACAGCGACACCGAGGTGGGTCCTCGCGACGGAGGAGGTAACCATGCGTCAGCCACATATGGCCAATGTAGAACCGACAGAGAACCACAGATTCCCTGCGAGGGGCGTGCACGGAGGTCTTCCACACTTTTGTAGTTTCCTTAATAGCATGCAGCTTGTTGTGCATACTGACGTTATACCATTCCGTCCCCCAAAACCGCAAAACCTTGCGGCATAATACTGACCGCAGGTCAGTTTCAGAGAAGCCGATCTCCATAAGCGGTTTCCACTTAGCCTATTTGGCCAGCCTGTCAGTAAGTTCATTGCCTGGGATTCCGAGATGATCTGGGCTCCAGACAAACATCACTGACTGACTAGACTGTTCTAGGACATATATGGACTCCTGGATGGTCACTACCAAAGGATGATGAGGGTAGGACTGGTCAATAGCTTGTAGGCTGCCCAAGGAGTCAGTACACACGAGAAATGACTTGCCTGGACATAAGCGGATGTGCACAAGAGCACGAGATATGGCCGCCACCTCTGCAGTGAAAACATTGCAGCCATCTGATAAGGAGTATTGTTCTATATGTCCTCCATGAACATAAGCAATGCCAATGTGACCATCAGTCATCGAGCCATCGGTATAAACCACTTCATAGCCCCGGTACATGTCGAGAATCGAGAGGAAGTGACAACGGAGAGTCGCAGGGTTAACTGAGTTCTTAGGGCCATGTGAAAGGTCCAGGTGAAGCCGCGGCCTAGGTGTACACCCTGGAAGTGTCTGTGAATGAACCTCAAGTATAGGTGGTAAAGGTAAAGACCCCAGTTCAGAGAGAAGGGATCGCACATAAATTGCAACTGTAAGCCCGGACCTGGGCCGCCAATGAGGGAGATGAACCACCATGGGCGGGAAAATGAGATGGTAATTTGGACAGACGCACAGGAGAACTACAAATGTGTGCAACATAACATAACCCATGCCTAATCCGCAATGGAGAGACCCCGGCCTCCACCAGGGTGCTGGTCACCAGACTCGTCCTAAAAGTTCCTGTCACTAGGCGAATGCCACAGTGGTACACTGGGTCGAGTAAACGCAACACTGAGGGTGCCACCGAACCATAAACCACACTCCCATAGTCAAGGCAGGATTAAACAAGGGCTCTGTAGATCTGCAGCGGCGTAGAGTGATCTGCACCCCAGCTGGTGTTGCTCAGGCAGCGGAGGGCATTGAGGTGCTGCCAGCACTTCCACTTAAGTTGACGGAGGTTAGGAAGCCAAGTCAATTGGGTATCAAAAACCAGTCCTAAGAACATATGTCTCCACTACAGTGAGTGGATTGTCATTAAGGTAAAGTTCTGGTTCCGGATAAACGCTACGACGCTGACAGAGGTGCATAACACACGACTTGGAAGCCGAAAACTGGAAACCATGGGCTAGAGCCTATGACTGCACCTTGTGGATGGCTCCCTGTAGGCACCGCTCAGCAACACTAGTACTGGTGGAGCAGTATGAAATGCAGAAGTCATCTGCATACAGAAAAGGTGAGATAGACAGCCCGACAGCTGCTACTAGACCATTAATGGCCACTAAAAATAGACACACACTCAATACAAAGCCCTGCGGGACCCCATTGTCCTGGATATAGGGGTGGAACTATGGGAGGCACCAACTTGGACATGGAAAGTACAAAGCGACAGGAAATTGTGGATAAAAATCTGGAGCATGCCTCGCAGACCCCGCTCGTAAAATGTGGCAAGGATATGATGTCGCCAGGTCGTGTCATACATTTTTCATAAATCAAAAAAGACGGCAACAAAGTGTTGGCATCTGGAAAAGGCTGTTCGGATGGCAGGCTCGAGGGACACATGATTATCAGTAGTAGAGTGACACTTGTGGAAGCTGTCCCCACATGGAGCCAGTAGGCCACGTGACTCCAGGACCCAACCCAACCACCGACACACCACACATTCCAGCAGCTTACAAAGAACATTGGTTAGGCTGATGGGCCAACAGCTATCCACATCAAGTGGGTTTTTATCGGGTTTACACACCGGAATGACAGTTCTAAAGTTTTGACATCTCTGGCTCAGCCAGTAAGCACGGTGCCACCCTGAAAGGGGTTATGGGCATTAAAATCTCCCAAAAGTAGGCAAGGTTTAGGGAGTTGGTCCATCAGTGTAACTAATAAATTCAGGGGTACTGCACCATCTGGAGGAAGATATTCACTGCAGACAGTTATTTCCTGTGCTGTCCTTATTCTGACAGCAACAGCTTTAAGAGGGGTTTGAAAGTGCACAGTTTCACTACAGACTGAGTGTAGGACATAAACGCAAACTCCACCCGACACTTGATTATGGTCACTACGGTTCCTGTAATATCCTTTATAGCCGTGGAGGATAAGGGTCCGCATTGCCGGGAACCAGGTTTCCTGGAGGGTAACGCAGAAAGCTGGTGTAAAGCTTACCAAGTTGCCATTGCTCAGTCAGATGGTGGAAAAAACTGCCGCAATTCCACTGGGAAGGCACGGAACAGTTGCACCACCCAGCGTCCACACGTACAAAAGCTCTATTCTGCTTTCGCCATCTGTTTCGTACCCAGCCCCAGGCAAAAGAAACGACTGTTGAGAAAGACCACACCTTGCATTTCTGCTGTGTCTGAGCCGTGTCACCTAGTGCGGTATACAACATTAGCAAAGCAAAAAGTATGTGAAACATCTACACTTTATATAAGACCATTTTTACCTTTGTTAATATTAATACTACTGAAATTAATTTTTAATCTGTTGCCACAGCATCATTAAGTGTGTTTTATGTACTTACTAACAAGGAGTTGTAAAGAAGGGAAATATAAAAGCCCCAATTGAACACCCTGCAAGTAACCTTCAACAGAGTAATAGTCAGAATAAAATCTAAAACTGCCACATACTTCCATTTGGAAAGAGACAGCTCCTACTAGCATTGAACCCATAACCTGAAAGGAGTCACTTGCGAAGTCATCCATGCCTCTATCTACATTATTAAGTACATAAGTTACATTGGCAATCACTATTAGTGCTATAAAACAATCACTGGACCCTCCTTTCGCAGAAAATTATCCTGGAGTTATTTAACGCTCGACGCCCTGTCATAGTGAGGTACAGTAGAACGGACGTACCTGGCTGCGGACGTCAGTGCCGCTGCTGCTCTGGTTCAAGCCAGTCATATCTGTAACGTCAGCACTCCGCAATCATAGGAGCACGTCACCTGCTGCATCTGCAGCGCTCCAAGCAGCACTGGTTCTCAACATAGAATTCTTAACCACTATATGACCAATCCTTTGAATAACTTTTCGCATATTTTCAATACTAAGGAACTTACTTTCCTTCCTATACCCTCTACACATGACAACTGGACTCTAGTTTTATTACAAACAAAAACACAGACAGGTAAGTTATATCAATGTCAGCGAGAGGTGACCAGTACCAGTGCCAACGAGTATTGGGAGGCAGGTAGGTAAGAGTGTTACCAAAAGGAACAATAGACAAAACTCAGCACAAAAGGCTAAGGGACGCCAACAATCAACCTTATGTAGTTATGAGACCAGAAGTACAAATAACGCACGAAATATCATACCAAATGTTTAATAATATTAAAGAAGGTAATGGTAATTATTGATCTGATGACTGAAGGAGACATAGAACCACTTTAAATTAAAACCTTGCTAACGGAAGTATTAATGTAACACTGTACTATTCCACAGCATTGCTAGTAACATTGGCACAACTTAACGACAGCACACCTATGGATGGACATTCCAGAGATGTGCAATTCAGTATGGAGATACAAACAAAAGCATACAAAGAAAAACAGAAAATATTTACACTTATTCTACTATGAAATGTAAATGGAGAAAAGGGAAGTTTTGTGTAAGGGAAATAATATTTTGCACTTTTGCTTCTGTCACGGTTTTACCACCGCTTGTGTTACTATGATGGGTTGCCAATTACTTATGTCTATGTATTATTTTTACTGTTGTACATTTTGTCTATGTTTTACTATCGGTTATTGGAGAGTTTTGCTAGAACTTTGCCAGCACCACTAATTTAATATGTGTGTCAATAAACCTAGAGTTTCCATATGTCACTGTCTTACTAGAATGATAAGGATAGTTATTTAACTTGTAGGATTCCAAGTATACCAGAATAAGTTCCCAAGTATTGCCCATTTTTTAAGTGTTTATTAATATTGTTCTAGGTAAGAAACTATTTTGGAAGGGTAATTTAAGATGTAACCTTGTTTTATTTCATTTGTATTTGGATGTTTATTGGTTGGACATGTCACATGCCGCCCCACTGGAATAGTTTTAGGTAAAAGGCCATTTATGGGCAAAATTGCATTGAAATAGGTCAATGCATTGAACGGAGTGAATAAATCCCTCAGGACAAGCAACTTTGGCAATTCGCCTTGTCTGTTGGATGAGCAAGAGGACAACCCGCAAGGGCACGCATCTTGCGTGACGCAACCGGCAACCTCGTGGATCCCTAGCTGTCTATGTCATTCCTTAACTTTTCAGTTTCACGGCATAGTCCGTCCTACCCATTTTCATCTTTCAACTTTCCATAGAACAACATCTTTTGGAGTTAATTATCCGGGTGTGTTCTAACGCAAAATTATTTAGTCCATGTGGACTAACACAGGTAGACTTTAATCTTTCATGTCGCAGAAGGATCCAGGAGAAAAGTGTTCCACCCTCTCTGACGATAGCTGTTCGAGCACTCACAGACGTGAACCGCGTCTAGCCCGCAGCTTAACCGCCAGTAAGCAGAAGTCTCAGTTCAAGACCTGTGCTTTCTTTGACATTGTTCTTCCATTGTATTTTCCGAAGGATCAATGACTACTATAGTGGTATTATTTAATTGCATGACGTGTCTCAGGACATTGCGATATACCCAAGGACAGATGTGAGTTTTAAGCAACCAGCTGGGCCCGTTGAGGCCAGCACTAAGGAGTTATAGAGATGGCAAATTTAGTCGCAAAATGGTGAGAGGATGAAGATGGCAAATTTGGTTGCACAGCGAAGTTTCCTTTTGTTAGAGATGTCGAGTTTTAAGAAGTACGTAGCAGCTATCCTGGAATCGCAGTATTGTCGTATAAACAGTTAAGCAGGTGATACTGTCATGTTAACGATGCACCGTACACCATACCTTCATACAGGAAAAGTATTTCCTCCAGGGCCATGTACCTTATACATTGCAGTTAGTGCCCGCAGAGTGCCCAGCTGATTTGTTTATTCTTTCAATTTTCGGTTTCGTAAATCAATCGTCTACCTGTCTCTTTCATCTGTACGTCATTGCCTTTTATACTTCACTACGACTACTACTAAAGTCAGAATTTCTCTGTTGTTGTCGTGATCAGCCTTCTGGCCTCTCTAGCAGTATTCATCCTGCATGGCTTACAGTCCTTGTGACATATTTTTTTAATGCTGATATGAAACATGTCCTCAGGCTACCCACCCATTCTGTCTCAGACCATTGTATGCAAACTTGACTATACCATCTCGTTACAGACTTGCTCAACCAGTGTCAATGTACAACTGCAATAACACTGCTCTCCCCCCCCCCCCCCCCTTTTCCTGGCATAAGGGTTAAGTAGAACAGCTTTACAGCTACTACTTTTCCCTGGCATTGGGGTTACGTAGAGCTGCGCCCACAGAAACTGTGATATGACTTATCTTCTCTAACTGATCAAGCAGTCATCTTTGCGATAGCACCAGTAGTGACTTGAGTCGATGCTGTGTACCAATCCGAATATGGCACTAAATCATTCAATCAGTGGTATAACTGTCACAGAAGGGGTGTAATATTGCTGAACAAGAATGGTAGGACAGCACAACTGCTCCCCGCCTCTTTTCTCTGGCTTAAGGGTTGAGCAGAGTTGCTTTGTGGATAAAACTATGGATAAAACATCATATCTAGAGGCCGTGCTTTTAACAATAATGACAGCAAATCCATGAAGAGGCGGTTTTTGTTGGATATCACTTCAGGGTCTCGCAGACATTTTTAGCTGTTACATGGTTCTAACTCGCCCAGAAACCTAAATCCTATATCTCAGACCTGCCGCCCTGCTTCATTTTGAAAATGAGAAATAATTTTTCATCGTTATTTTCACACCTGACTTAATGGTGTTTAGCAAATATACTGATGCATGAGAAGCTACTTCTCATGATATGAACATTATCACATTGGGATGGTCAGCCCAAAGAGGCATTTATCTTTGTTTGTTTATTGACATGGGACATGCAGTAATTTTGTCTTGCAGGACGCTACTTGTTTATCCTTCATTGATCTGTTAATAGGAAGTGTTGGGTTTACTCTTCAAGGACTGGGAAGGTGAAGCTGTGGCAAGTCCGTTCTGCAGGGAATGCCGAACACACTTCTCCCTCCGGTGACACAGTGAAGTACTGGAGCAGTGGGGGATCTTGGGTAAAGGGGTAGGGGAGGTTTCCTGTCTTTGGGATCTGTCATCTTTCCTTCTTCGTTTACAACACTCCGAAGATTCTATTTCATTTCTTACTTCTCGTCAGAGTACCAAGCTATCCTTCCCTCTGTCCATATGCATATGTCTCTATTGCTGAGACCCTTCAACACTTGTGAATGTTGACTAAGCCTATTATATAGGAGGATCCAGGTAACAAGCTAGCATTTCTGCACTACTGAAGATACTGAATTTACTTGAATACCTAACTACATAATTATTGCGGCGTACCTGTCACTTATGAACCAATTTGCAAATACATAATGTAACACAAACCTCCTATATGCAGTAGACCAACCTATGGTATTAACCCTTCATTGCTTTGAACACAACTTTCAGTCACAGACATACGAGATAGAAACCTCAGACAGTGGAGTTCAAGCAAACCGTTCCTATTGTGATGTTATCATGCCACTAATAACCTTTCATGCCACCATGGCTTACTCCATTAGTATTCGCGAACATTTACCTACATTTTTCTGCCTAAAGGCTCATTTGTTGTACCTCTGTCAACCGATTTGCCTGCTTTGTCCAATATATCAAATGATCGCCTCTTAACGTCAATTGATGGCCTCTTAAAACATGAGGAAGGACAAATTTCTTAAGATTGCCTGTTGGCACACTTAAATGAATGGCAGACAGCCACTCAACTACATACAACCATTATACCCAGTGCCACAGTAACCCTGGTCACTGCTATTCTTATTATTGTACTGATATGGACCTTGTACAAAAAGGGATTTTGCGAATGGTTAAGACCGACCCTCCAATGGTTCCAGAACCCCAGCCTCAGGGCAAATATTGACTCGAAGCAAAACCCTATCAGCCATGTGCCCTCCCTTAGTTTCAAGAGTGTAACTGTGTTATCAACTATTGTGAAAATTTGTGCTGCATAATGAAGTGCTCCCCCTAGTGCTACCCCCCTTTTAAAATGTGTGTGAAGCATGTGAACCTCCCCTCATACCCCACTGCTCTGGGTTCCTGTGAATGGGCTTGGCCACTGCCACGCCCCCTTCTACCCAACAGCTCATGCGCTGCCCGCTGAGGACAACACATCACGCCGCATCGCGCCACTCGTCTCTGCAAGCAACTTCAGTGGATACGTACATATTTCAAAATTATCTAAAAAACACCAGGCATCTGGCATGCTTGCCTGATTCAAACTATTTTGATGTTTTATTCACTCTTGTCAACTCATGTAATTTTGTTTTGATGTGTTATAATGATCATACCTTGTTCGTGTATACACATAATAATGCTGACGTGTGTAAGCCCCTTGCGACCCCTAGGAGATCTTAAAGTATCTATACCCACCCATAGTTTAAGACCCCTGCTGTCTTCTGTGGGAACCTTTAACAGTCAAATAACCACTTTGTTTTGCAAACTAAAATTGCCTACATTTACGTACCAATTACATTGAGCGAATTCACATACATTCTCTGCTCCCACAGATGGGGAGGAGTGTAAGGTTGAGCCAGATAGTAGGAGATTTTACTTTATTTTTATATACTTTCAAAAATTACTTTATTCTCTGCCTGCAGTCAAGCAGTAGCTGGCAGCTTTGGCTGCCTGTAATTTTCCCATCCCACAGTCACGCAACAGGAAGTCAGCACCGGGATAGGCAATCTCAATCACACACCTCCCTCGTGTGCTGACGAGGTAACACCGTCTATGAAACGGTGAGCAGGACACTCTCTGGAAATTTCCATGCCACCCCCGCAGGTTCCTCGGCTTCTGACCAATCAGGGCGGAGGAGGCCGCGTGGCCGTGCTGGGTGTATTCTGCCGCCCTCTGCCGAGGCTTGTTCTCTCAGTTGCGCGCCTGGTAGCAGTAAACATCTCCTGCCCTTCCCAGTGCTGCAGCACCATGGACTTCAGCACCATGGACTTTGTTTTCAGTAGCTGCCACGCCAGTCGGATTTGTCCAAATGGCAGACACCACTTTTCCTTAACTTTGCGAACTACATTTCGCCCATGACTACACTCTGGCTCACTCTCGCCTTCCTAGGCCTCACTTATGTGTCCCTTTTGAATTCAGTTGTTGCTAATAAAAGACCTAGTAACTAAAACCTACCTAATGGTTTATTCCTGCCCGCCGCCTTCCACTCCGGTTATCCTGCACAGTAGGCCAGTCGGTCTAGAGCCTTGTAATCCATTATTTTCCTCTCTTTCTGTAAAATCCTGCAGTCTGGCGACCAAGATGAATGACGCTCTCTGCAGTTTACATAGATGGGAGGCAGGGCACATGGATTATTGGGATGTGATAGACATCCACAATCTCGACATGTGACGCTGGAAGTACAGTGGGAAGACATATGGCCGAACTTCCAGCACTTAAAGCAAGCACAGCATTGGGGGAGGGATATATGGCTTGACATCACAGCGGTAGACCATAACCTTGACCTTTTCGCGTAAGGTGTCACCGTCAAAGGCCAAGATGAAGGCACTGGTGACAACCCGATTATCACTCGGACCCAGATGGACACACCACTCAAAGTGAACACCTTGCTACTCTAAATTGGCATGCAGCTTGTCGTCAGACTGCAAAAGAAGGTCCCTGTGGAACATAATACCCTGGACCATATTTAAGCTCTTATGTGATGTGATGGTAACAGAAACATCTCCAACTTGTTACAAGCGAGTAAAGTCCATGACTAGACAGAGGATGCTGTTTTTATCAAGACTGACCCAGGCCGCATTTTGAACAAGCCCTTCACCTCCCCAAAATTGTCCTCTAAATGCTCTACAAAAAGCTGTGGCTTCATCAAAACAAAGGAGTTCCTATCAGTTCTCATACATACCAGGGTGAATAAGGTTCACTGTCATCCTTAGCCTAGCGTTCTTCTATGGTGTGGCCAGGGAGGGGAATGATTTAGGGTCATACTTTCTTGCATTCTACTGAGACTTGGAATGTTTAGAGACTACTGGTGTTTGATTATCAACAAGTGGTGACGTGGTATGCTTCATTGCGCGTCATCCGCCCTAATTCCACGCACTCTGACCAGGGGCCCTCCGCACAGGCTCCACCCAGCTGCAGCAAAGGCCGCGTGGCAGGATAGCCATTGCTGGGAGTCCTGATGCCCCAGGATGACAGGCATCTACTCCTTGGCCGTGGGGAGTTAACGGTGCAGGCATCAGCAGAGTGATCCCTGTGTTGCCAGGAGGCTACAACCAATAGGGTACATGGTGGCCCCACCACAATGGACTGGCTATTGTGCTGGATATGAGGTGCAAAGTCCATGGTCATCGTCGGCGCAAAAAGCAACACTGCATAGTGCATGGTGGAAAATGCACCCAGGAAGGTGTCCTCGTGCAAGAGATGGAGAATGAGCTGGACTGCAGTGCGGAGACGAGAAAGTGGGCTAAAGATCTCAAGGCACGATGAACACGATGCACCACGTAAAGCGCCCTTCCCCAATTGGCTCACTCTTCGGGAAAATTTTGAAAAATGGAGGTCAAACCCTACAGGGGACCATCACATAAAGGCCGAGACGTGTGAGGCTACTTTTAGTCGCTTCTTACAACAGTCAGGAACACCTGCTGGGGGTGTGACTAAGAGAAAGGTAGATACCACCTACAGGAAAATTAAAGAGGCCTTTGGATAAAAACAGCTACATGAATATCACGAGAAATGGAGAAGGACATAGATGAAGATGAGGTGGGAGATATGATAGTGCAAGAGGAATTTGACATAGCACTGAAAGACCGAAGTCCAGGAGCAAACCACATTCCGTCGGAACTACTGACAGCCTTGGTAGAGCCAGCCAGGATAAAACTCTTCCATTTTATACGCAAAATGTATGACAGTTGAAATACCCTCAGGCTTCAAGAAGAGTATAATAATTTCAGTTCCAAAGAAAGCAGTTATGAAAGGTGTGAAAACTACCAAACTATCATTTTAATAAGTCATGGTTGCAAAATACTAATACGAATTCTTTACAGAAGAAGAACGGAAAAACTGGTAGAAGTCAACCTCGGGAGAGATCATTTTGGATTCTGGGAAATGTAGAAACAAGTAAGACAACACTGGCACATGACTTATCTCAGAAGATAGGTTAAGGAAAGGCAAAACCTACATTTATAGTGTTAGTAGAATTAGAGAGAGCTTTTGACAATGCTGACGAACACACTGAAATTCTGAAGGTAGCCGAGGTTAAAATACAGGGAGTGAAAGACTATTTCCAACTTACACAGAAACCAGACGACAGTTATAGGAGTTGAGGGGCACGGAAGGCAAGCAGTGCTTGGAAAGGGAGTGACACATGGTTGTAGCTTGTCCCCAGTGTTATTCAATCTGTACAATGAGCATGCAGTAAAGCAAATCAAAGAAAAATTTGGAACAGGGATTAAAGTTCAGGCAGAAGAAACAAAAACTTTAAAGTTTGTCAATGGCATTGGCATTCTGTCAGAGATGGCAAAGGACTTGGAGCAGTTGAACAGAATAGAAAGGATGATATTCAATCTGTACAATGAACATGCAGTAAAAGACAAACATCAACAAAAGCAAAACAAGGATAATGGAATGTAGTTGAATAAAATAAGATGATGCTGGGGGAATTAGATTAGGAAACGAGACAAAGTAGTAGACATAAGAAAAACATTTCTGAAGAAGAGAAATTCGTTAACACTGAATACAGACTTAAGTGTTAGGAAGTCTTTTCTGAAGGTATTTGCCTGGAGTGCGCCATGTACGAAAGTGAAACATGATTGATAAACAGTCAAGACAAGAAGTGATTAGAAGCTTTTGAAATGTGGTGGTGCAGAAGAAAGCTGAAGATTAGATGGGTACATAACACAACTAATGAGGACATACATAATAGAATTAAGGGATCACCCCAATTTACTATTGGAGAGAGAGAGAGAGAGAGAGAGAGAGAGAGAGAGAGAGGGAGGGAGGGTTGGGGGGGGGAGGGTAAAAAATCATAGAGGGAGACTAAGAGATAAATATAGTAAGAAGATTCAGAAGGATGTCTGTTGCAGTAGTTATTTGGAGATGATTAGCACAGTACAGAGTAGCATGGAGAGCTGCGTCAAACCAGTCTTCGGACTGAATCCACAACAACAATAATTATCTCTGCACCAATATAATCTTAAAAAATTTCCATCCACAGGCTCTAGTGGACTCTTTTGATACCAACCAACTGCTGAGTTATCCTCTGCCAGTGGTGTCATTGGATGCGGTATTGAGGGGCTCAATACACCACTCTTCTTGATGTAAGCTTTTGTGACCTGGAGCCATTACTGTTCGGTCAAGTAGCTCCTCAAATGGCATCACAAGGCCGTGTGCATCCTGTTTCAGTTCTCCTACCAAGGAAAAACCCCTGGCAATAGTGGGAATCAAAGCCAGGTCCTCCATATAGCAGTCAATCACACTATCCAACTGCCATTCAGCTATGGAGGCAGACAAGATCATCTTAACCTGTTACATATTTTTCTCTGAATCAACAATTGCAATTAGTATTACAGAATTTAATTCTTCCATCACCAAATTATTTATGAGATATTTAGTATGTGTTTCAAAATTTGATTTTTTGCCAATGACATAAAACTCACTCACAATTCTGTACAATGTTTCTGTTCACCTAAAACACTGCACCATCTCTTTCGGTTTTGAAGATCTAGTAGCAGCCACATTTTCAGATTGAATTATGGGATTTTAGGTCCACCTGTTAAGGAAATGTCAGCTCTTTTTAATGTCCAAATATGTTTCAGTATCTATGTGCTATCATCACTAGGTGTTTTGATTCCTTTCTTACATTATGGAATAGTTGTTTCTGTACAGACTCCTTTGCATTATTGTATAGCTTGCTCTCTTTATTTTCATAATCCCTACCTATTTCATGCTCATCCATTGGGGAAAAACACACAAAAATAAGGCATGTTCTTTAAAGAACTCTCACAAGTTAAATTTTTGTGGACAAGTTTGGATGTAAAAAAGAATATCTGTTTGCATAACAGATGGAACTTAAATTCCATATTACTGTCATCAGTTCTTATGTAAGTTTTGACATGGAACATAATAAAGCAAAGGTCAGTCCACTGTCAAATCAAATATAGGTGAAAACAAAGTTGCATGAACTGCACAGGTAAGTTTGCATTTACAGGAGATGAGTAAAGAAGTAACTGTTGTTAAAGATGTGCAAGCTATTAACACTGCTCGGCACAAGCTGTCAACTGAAGACTGCTAAAGACAATGAGGAAACAGATGGCACTGGCTGTGAGGTGCTATTGTGCAATGGGGAAAGAAACAAAGTGGCAATTATGACTTGTACCTTGACTTCATCATGCTGAGGAATTACACTATATTATATTAAATAATATGGTACTGTGCAATAATAACATCCATTAGCCTTTTGGATTAGACAAAAAGAGATACTATAAATGTTGTAATGTGAAATACATATGTTTATGGAAGTAGGATGATGCTCCCCTTAGCAATTACTGTAACCTGGCCTCTGAGTAGACACCACCTGACATGCTCCACCTCGCCCCATTCCTCTCCATTTCAATTTCATGTCACTTCCTCTCACCCCAGCTAAGACTGCTGCTTCATGTCTCATGCTACAGTGTCGGGATAGAATAGCAACTAAGTGTGTATGGGCTGGGCTCTCTGTAGCAGGACTTCATCTGAAAGTTTAGTTAAGTATTACCTTTAGAACTAGAAATACTGTTGCTTGACATCCCTTCTATTCCTCGGATACTGAAATGCCTCAAATAGATTTTATATTCTTAATTTTTATTTAATGTAATTACTAATGTAACACACACACACACACACACACACACACACACACACACACACACACACACAGCATTACCAACTGCACAAATAAGAGTGAAATTATATTGCACACCTAAATAATTCATGTTCATTCTGCTAAAAAAAAACCTCTGCTACAGCATACATTCTCATACAATGAAAATTTGTTCACAAACAACTGAAATCGTGAAGGTTATTGTTGTAGTCTGACATTCAACAGCATTTTTATCAAATCCAAGTTACTTTCAAACAAAACCTTTCAAAACACCTGGAGAGAGGTGCTGGCAGTGTAAAGCCTAGAGTCAAGCTAAGGGATTTTTTTGTCAGGCTAGTATCAATGTTTGAGTCCCAATCAAGCTCATATTTAGAGCCCAACAGGAGGAGAAAAAAAATCAACTCACGCTCAAACACAAAACTTGAAACTATTAAGTGTCTTTCTTCAAACATAATTTGTTAGCCTACATTGACATAACGGCAGAACATCAAATCACAACATAGAGATTCTTTAGGGAAGTTCTTTTAACATTAGCCAACATGGTCTAGTTATGTTGTTACTGCAAACAGCTATAAGCAAGGAGAAACTACTGTCATATTTCCCAAAGACATGGAGCCCTACTATATTGCTCAATGATGATGGCATCTTCTTCAGTACAATACTCCAAGGATAAAACAGTCCCCATTCGTTTCTTCAGATGAAGACTGTTCAGGAGGATGCTGTCATCAGAAAAAACTAAACTGATGGTGTATGAGTAGGTTAGACAGGGTAAAAAGAGAAATGGACAGGTTGACATTAGATGTAGTTGGAAACAGCGTAGTACAGAGGTAGTAAGCACTGCGTGTCTTGTTAGGTAAATACACGATTATCGACACAAAATGAAATAGGGTAAGACAAGAGCAGGTCAAATAAAGAATAAGAATATAGGAAAAGTGAACACACAGTCAGTCAATAATGATACAAAGACAACAGCCACCATTAGTACAAGCTCCACAGATCAACAGAGTTAAAAAAGAAATACATGATGAGGTAAAAGAAATTATTCAGATGGAGTCACGAAAATTTAGTTGCGATAACAGAATGGAATTCTGTAGTAGGAAAAGGAAGAGAAGGCTAAATAGAAAAAGACATGGACTGAACGACGAAAGGAATGAAAAGGGAAGCCACCTGGTAGAACTTTTCACAGAGCACAATTAAATCATTACTATAATTGAGACAGTGTAAGAAGATCCCTAACAGCTCACAGCACTGTTGCAAGCTGTCAACTGCAGAGCACTAACAGTTGCAGGAGAGAACACGTAGCTGTGACAACGCTGAGGCATTGCCATAGAAACATTTACAAAATTGAATTACGTTATTGGTTGGGATAGGCCCGTGAAACTGCCACACCCAGCACACTGCAATTGTCGTGGATCAACTTACGTCGAATCAGCTATAGCACATGGTTTGAAAATCATGAAATAAAGTTCTGTATGTGAAAGAGAGCTGGAAAAACACAGTTTTCTGATAGATTGCATAATAGTAAGACATGGATTTTAGAAGCAGGTTTTAAACTCCCGGTCATTTCTGGAGGCAGATGGAGACCCAGACAATTATTTGTTATGAAATGTGGGCTAAACTGAAGACGCTGCAGAAAGGTGAGACCCGCATAAATTGAAAGAATCAAAAGTTGTTTGGTGTTTCAAGAGGAACATGAGTAACAACTGTCTGAAAAGGAGAGACTACTATAAAAGCTTATAGATAGGTAACTGAGAGGGATGAATAGTGAAGGCACCAAAGGATCAAATAGGCAAAAAGGCAATGCCTAGTAAAAATCCTTGGATAACACAGAAGATACTGAATCCAATAGAATAAAGGAGATAATATCAAAATGCAGCAAATAAAGCACGCAAAAGGGAATATGGACACCTAATAAATGAGATTGACAGACTTTGCTAAACAGCAAAGCAGGAATGGCCAGGCTAGAAACGCAAGGCTGCAGCAGCACACATGACTACGGGATAGGTAGTGGTGCCTATGAGAGAGTTAAGAGAGACCTTTGGAGAAAATGAAGTAGCTGGTATGAATATCAAAAGAGCTCAGATAGCACGCCAGTATTAAAGAAGGCTGAAAGGGGGAAGGAATATATAGAAAGACTATACAATGGAAACAAGCTGAAGGCAATATTATATAAATGAAGAGGAATTAGATGGAGATGAAATAAAATGTACAATCCTGGAGAGGGAAAAAATTTGATAGACCATTTAAAAACCTCAGTTGTTACCAAACCCTAGAGTAGATGACATTACCTCAGAATTATTGAGATCACTGGGAAAGCCAACCACAACAACTAATTTCAGGGTAGGCATTTGCTGACAGGGATGAATACTAATGAACCATCAGTTTAATAAGTCATTGTTGCAAAATACTGACTTGAATTATTTACAGAAGAATGGAAAAACTGTTAGAAGCCAGCCTTGTAGGGGATCGAGTTGGGTTTTTGGAAAAGCACGGACACACACGACGCAGTACTGACTCCTATGGTCACCCATGATCTAGGGGCAGCATCTTTGACCACTAATCAAAACGTCTTCGGTTCCAGGTTAGAAACCCCACCACTGCTTCAATTTTGAATAAAAGGCAACAGCAATAGCAGCAAAGACTTGCAGTGAATGAAAGTCACTCTCATTCTGCCGACAGCCTTGTCAGAGATGGTGGAGGAGCAGACAGAGATTTCAGTCACTCTCTTACCCTCTGCATGCGAAACTGGCCCTAAAATGCAGAAGAATCAGCAATGATCAATGGCATGAGGATGCAGAAGACAATGGAAACCACTGCATTAAAGACACACACTGTAATTGAGCAAGTGTCATGATGACCTCTAAATTAGCCACAGATTCTGGACTAGTCCCCCACTCACAGTTCCAGAGAGCAATTGCCAAAGGGGAAGTGACCATGAGCAAAGGACTGAATGACCAATGAAAGGATAATGTTCTACTTGTTGGTGAGTGGATTGTCAGAAGTTTGAACGTGGTAGGGAAGATAGAAAATGTGAAAAGGGAAATATTAATGCTCTATCTATAGTGCCACTCAATGAAGTGAAATGGAAAGAAGACAAGGATTTCTGGTCAGAAAGTATAAATAATATCAACAGCAGCAGAACATGGTAAACAGGAGCCTCATTCATTAGAAATGGGAAGGTAGGGCAGACAGTGAGTTACCGAATGATGAAAAGAGAGAGAGAGAGAGAATGAGGATGCTGAACAGGTGATTCAGGATGTAAGATGAGACAAAAATCTAAGAGTCATGGAGGACTGGAATGTGGTTTCAGGAGGAGTAGAAAAAAAGGGTTACTGGAGAATATGGGCTTGGTACTTGGAATGATAAGAGGAGAAAGACTAACTGAGTTCTGCAATAAATTTCAGCTAGTAATAGCAAACACTCTGTTCAAGGATCACAAGAGGAGGAGACATACTTGGGAAAGGCTGGGAAATATGGGAAGATTTCAGTTACATTACATCATGGTCAGGCAGAGATTCCAAAATCAGATGTTGGATTGTAAAGCATACCCAGAAGCAGATATAGACTCAGATCACAACTTAGTAATGTTGAAGAGTAGGCTGAAGTTTAAGAGACTAGTCAGGAAGAATTAGCACCCAAAGAAGTGGGATCAGAATTACTAACAAATGAAGAGAGACGCCTTAAGCTCTATCACGCTACTGACACTGCGATAATGAATATCTCAGTAGACAGCTCAGCTGGAGAGGAATGAGACACACTAAAAATGGCAACCTCAGAAGCAGGAATGAAAAACATAGTCACAAGTAAGGTAGCTGTGAAGAAACAATGGGTAACTTAAGTTGATCAACGAGAGAAGGAAGTCCAAAGTGTTCAGGGAAATTCAGGAATATAGAGAAATAATAGGAAGTGCAGGGAAGGTAAGGTGGAATGACTGCATGAAAAATGTGAAGAAATTGAAAAAGAAATGGCAGTTGGAAGGACTGATTCAGTGTACATAAAGATCAAAACAACCTTTGGTGAAATTATAAGCAAGGGCGGTAACACTAAGAAAGCAGGTAGGTGGAAAGATTACAATGAAGGCCTCTATATAAGAAGAAACAGGAGTCAATATGGAAGACAGATACGATCCAGCATTACAATCAGAATTTATAACAGCTTTGAAAGACTTCAGATGGAATAAGACAGAAGGGATAGATAACACTCCATCACAATTTATAAAATCAGTGGGGAAAGTGGCAATGGAACAACTGTTCACATTGGTGTGTAGAATGTGAGTCTGGTAATATACCACCTGACTTTCAGAAAAACATCATCCACACAATTCTGAAGATGGCAAGAGTTGACAAGTGAGTGGAAGGCCAAGTTCAAAGTGCTCAGGTTAAGAAGTATGTAAGACAGGGATGCAGCAGTCTTTCACTCCTACTGTTCAATTTATACCTCAAGGAAGCAATGATGGAAATATAAGAAGGTTCAAGAGTTGAATTAAAATTCAAGGTGAAAGGATATCAATGGTAAGATTCACTGATGACACTTCTATCCTCAGTGAAAATAAAGAAGAATTACAGATCTGTTGAATGGAATGGACACAGTACTCTGTACAGAATATGGATTGAGAGTAAATCGAAGAAAGATGAGAGTAGATCAGAAGTAGGAGAAATGAGAAAGTTAACTTCAGAATTGGTGATCACAAAGTAGATGTAGTCAAAATTCTGCTACCTGGGCAGCAAACTAACCCGTTACAGACAGAACAAAATCACTGTCAAAAAGGGCATTTCTGGCCAAGACAATTCTGCTAGTATTAAACATAGGTTTTGAGAAAGAAATTCCTGACAATGTAATTTTGGAGCACAGCCTTGTAAGGTACTGCGACATGGACAGGTGGAAAACCAGTAAGAAGGTAATCAAAGCATTTGAGATGTGGTGCTAGAGTAGAATGTTGAAAATTAGGTGGGATGATTAAGTAAGTAATTAGGAGGTTCTCTGCAAAATCAGCAAGGAAAGGAATATATGGAAAACACTTACTGGAAGAAGAGACAGCATGACAGGACATGTGTTAAGACATCAGGGAATTCCTTCTGTGGTACTACAGGGAGCTGTAAAGTCTGAGATGAAAAGGCTAGCACAGGAAAGGAATTCGTGGCGGGAGGCATCAAACCAGTCAGGTGATAGATGACTTAAAAGAAAAAAAAAATGTGTTTCTAGGGTTATAACATTTGAAGATTTAGTGAAAGCTTCAACCAATGTTGACTGGAATACAAACTTTGCAATTCTGAATGTAGTAAGGGTAAAGCATAGGGGCTGAATGTTAACCTACAATTTCTACAGAAACCAGACTGCAGTTGTAAGATCAAAGGGCATGAAAGAGAAGCAGTAAAGAAATCAGTGAGAGAGGTTGTAGCCTCTCCCCAATGTATACAATCTGTACATTGAGCAATATATGAAATCTAGGAAAAATCTGGAAATGGAATTAAATCTGCAACAATTGCTGGAAGGACATATAACAGTGAAAGCAGCGTTTAAATCTGGTAAATGTTGTTCTCATCTTTGCCTAGGAGAAGAGAACTTTGAGGTTTTGCCAATGGCAATTTAGTTCTATCAGAGACAGCAGTGGACTTTGAAGATCAGATAAACAGAATTGATGTATTGAAATGACATTATAAAATGATAAATCAACAGCAGTAAACAAGTGTAATAGAATGCAGTGAATTTAGTTGATGCTCAGAGAGTGGAAATTCCAGGTAGGAATTTCTACAACGTAGAAAAAGGCAGATTGCTCCTTATCATACAGAAGACATGTTAAAATGCTGATAGGCACAATTAGAAGACACTTGCCCAAATTTTTTGTGCCACAGCCTTTATCAGCAAAAGAGAAATACATCGGGTCAGAGCTGGCAGTCATGTATGCGTGAGGTGTGCTTGCTTGTGTGTATGAATGATGCGTGTTTCTCTGTTGTTGATGAAGGCTGTGGCAAAAAGCTTTGTGTAAGTATCTTAATTGTGCCCATCTGAAGTTTAATGTGTCTTCTTTATGTACAAAGCAGCAATGTATCTTTTCCTACAATGTCAGTGCTCAGATAGTTTGATTAGGAAATGAGACTACAGGTAATAGATGAGTTTTGCTGTTTGGACAGCAAAACATCTCACAATGGTCAAACTAGAGAGGGCATTAAACGCAGACATTAAGAAAAGCATTTCTGATAGAGTAAAATTAGTTAACATCAAATATAAAGTGTTAGGAAGCATTTTCTGATGGCATTTGTCTAGAAGCTAGCCTTGAATGGAATGTAGATGAGAAACTGTTTAAACAAGAAGAAAATAGAAACTTTTGAAATGTGGTACTACAGTAGAAGAGGTCTGAGTAGACTTGGAAAGAAACATGTCTTTCAGCAGGAGATGACAAAAATAAATAAATAAAGATAAACAATGGGCCAGCCACCATAGAAACAAATTAAAATTTAACGATTTATGAGCAATGTCCAAACCAACACAAGATTTTAAATAGATTACATTTGTTTCGTTTATAAATTGGTATGGATGGGCTTACAATACACACAATGTGACATTCATGGTTTGGCCCCATAGTGAGGCCAAATTGACGGAGTCTCTTGTGTATCTTAACTCTCTTCATAAAATATTGCTCTCTCTCTCTCTCTCTCTCTCTCTCTCTCTATTATGACTGTCTTTTGGTGAAGGGTATTGTCTTATGGTATTTTCTTTACCAACAACATTTTTAATATTTAGCGTAACTTTCCTGTTAGTTCTGATTTTCTGTTGACTGTTTTATTGTTTAATTGTGCAGAAAAACAGTGGCATGGTCAGCACACTGTGTGTATACGAGACAGTTTGTTTGGATCCATGTAGTCAGCAACCAAACCTGCACCTGCACTCAACAACTGACAGAGGCAACTAGGGAAAATCTCTAAATATTGTATCTACTATGCTGCAAACCCAAAAACTTGCTAACCATCTATTTCACTAACAAAGCCTGAAGAATCAATTTTACCACTGTTTCACTTTTGGAAGGTTGGTAGCTCAGTGTTACGCAGTATCCTGGTTAAGTGTGTCCAAAAGCATAGCCTTCCCCCCCAACCCATTTTTAAATTTTCAAAGACAATTTTTTTCAGCACACAGACAAGTAGCAGATTGTCAAAAGTAACACCCTCATTCTTAATCACAATTAATTCATTTTGAGACACTTGTTGTGCCTAGTCATTGTAGATCCTTCAAAACTATGCAAAGGCTTGGCCAGATCCATCCTTCTCAGGCAGGTTCCTTCAACAGGTGCTGGTCATGCCCAGCTGATGGCAGGTTGTAATTTTTCTGGACCTTAAACACTATTTTAATACTAAATAATCTGAGATGAATGTGGTAAAATGAATAACACTAAAAAATGTATAAAATATAAATTCAGTTAATGTCACATTACTGTTTTCATATTCACCGCACGTTCACATTGTAATAAAATGTAAACTTGGTCACGGCCGCAAAATCTTTTGTGAAACAACAAATAAAAGTCTAAAATAAGAACTCTGGAACATGTTGCTGGCTGATTGTTTACACCATGGAGACAATGTCAACATGCAGTAGTGGACAATTATGCTTCATCCAGAGGCCTTGCATGTCAAGAGTTTAAGATAAATTATACACACTTGCAAGAGTTATTCATTTTTTATAGTCTGACTTCTGTATGTGGAATTCCAGTATGGTTAGCACACTGATTTATCCAACTTGGTATATATACATTGATTATTCTATACCCTGATAAATTTCAATTCAAACCTGGCAGAGATTGTGCAGCATGTTTGAAATTAGCTCAGGAGTATATCAGTCCACCACTGAAGAACAAATGTCACATGCTGCAGTTTTTTATATCAGTCTCCCAAACTGTGATGTGGCCTCAAATGATCAAATTTCCTAAGGATACAATACCTAAGGCTTAAATGTAGTCATCATTCCCTAAAACTGTTTTCTACAGACAGAAATTTTTTTAATGTCTCTATTAGGATAGAAAATTCTACTCAGCTCATGAAATACAGATCACATCACAGCAAAAAAGCTGCTTATTAAGCATCAGAATAAGAAATAAGCCACAAGGGCAATAACAATGGAACCAACAGATCTAACATCATTCATTCAAAAATTCAGCCAATAAAAAATAAAATACAGCAATTTATAGTTGAACTTCAGTCTTTAAAACATACAGTAATCTGCATGGCAAAACATTGATGAGTCACTCTTTGTAGGTACCAATCATATAGTGGGAATGTGGACAATTATCTTAATAAATTAACTGAAGTTTTTGACACAGTTTCATAGCCTGAACACAAAATAATCTGATGTGAAGAGCTAAATATAAACACAAATACACTATGTGATCAAAGTATCGGAACACCCACAAAAACACATGTTTTTCGTATTAGGTGCATTGTGCTGACATCTACTGCCAGGTAATCAGCGACCTCATTAGACATCATGAGACGGCAGAATAGGGCGCTCTGCGGAACTCACTGACTGCAAACTTGGTAAGGTGATAGGGTGTCACTTGTTTTAGACATCTGTACGCGAGATTTCCACAGTCCTAAACATCCCTAGGTCCACTGTTTCCGATGTGATAGTAAAGTGGAAACGTGAAGGGACATGTACAGCACAAGAACATACAGGCCAACCTTGTCTGTTGACTAATAGAGACCGCTGACAGTTGAAGAGGGTCATAATGTGTAATAGGTAGACATCTATCCAGACCACCACACAGGAATCCCAAACTCTCATCAGGATCAACTGCAATTACCATGAGTTACACAGGAAGTGAGAAAACTGATTTCATGGGCGAACGGCTGCTCATAAGCCACACATGACACCGGTAAATGCCAAATGATGCCTCGCTTGGGGAAAGAAGCGTAAACATTGGACGACTGAATAGTGGAAAAACGTTGTGTGGAGTGATGAGTCACGGTACACTATGTGGCAATCCAATGGCAGCGTGTGGTTATGGCGAATGCCCAGTGAACGTCATCTGCCAGCGTGTGTATTGCCAACAGTAACATTCGGAGGCAATGGTGTTATGGTGTGGTCGTGTTTTTCGTGGAGGAGGCTTGCGCCCCTTGTTGTTTTGCGTTGCACTATCACAGCATAGGCCTACACTGATGTTTTAAGCACCTTCTTGCTTCTCACTGTTTAAGAGCAATTGCATCTTTCAACATGATGAAGTACGGCCTGTAATGGACTGGCCTCACAGAGTCCTGACCTGAATCCTATAGAACACCTTTGGGATGCTTTGGAACGCCGACTTCGTGCCAGGCCTCACCAAGCGACATCGATACCTCTCCTCAGTGCAGCACTCCTTGAAAAACGGGCTGCCATTCCCCAAGAAACCTTCCAGCACCTGCGAGTGTGGAAGCTGTCATCAAGGCTAAGGGTGGACCACCACCATTTGAATTCCAGCCTTTACCAATGGAGGGTACCATAAACTTTAAAATCATTTTCAGCCAGGTGTCCAGGTACTTTTGATCACATAGTGTATCTTGGATGAAACCAGTAGCAATCTCACGACTCTTCACAGATTGGCATGCGAACAGCACAACAAAAGTAACAAAAACCTTCAGTAATTGATCATATTGCTACAAATATATACAGGAAACAATATGATCAACATGTAAAAGATCTTTAACACTTTGATCATTTTTTACGAATTATTATGAGAGAAAGCTGTGTTGTATAAGCTCACCAGACTGTAGACCAACAAGAGATTTTTTTAAACCCAAAATTCACAATGAAATGTACATACAAAACAATGTAGAAGCAAAATTCTTCAAGCTTTGTACAATATTTACACAAAACTTTGAGCAACCATTTCCAAAAGTATCAATATCAACAGCCATACCCAATAAAAATGAGTTGACAACAGGACGTAAGAAAGTTCTCACAGACAATGAGATATCTCAGTTCCACAAGAAAAACCGGCAGTTAGGCAGAGATCCCAAACTATTATCAAAGATTCAAAAAGATTTACAGGAAGAAGTCAGTAAATAACAAAAGAATACTTAAAGTAGAAAACAGAACCAAAGCAGGCTGGAAGGTTCACGCCATTTTGGATGCCAGATAAATCCCTTCGTTTCTGCATTACAAAAACTACTGCACTGTTTTCCACATCCCCTACCCCCAACATTTTACATACTCACGAACGCTTGGTGCTGCCACCACCTGCGAGTGGTTATTGCATGTTGACATTGAACACAGGTGGTGATCACATTAATGAGACTGGACCATACTTAGGCAGTCATGACATCTCAGAAAAAAACTAAATTTATTTAAGTCTGATAGAAATTGTGTAGTGTGTTAACCGTAAGATGGTATAGCCGGGAGAGGAGGAAGTAAGCCCAGCCACTGCAGAGCACCAAGGGTGTGGAGCTGTGCGGAGGGAACAAACCCCATTGAATCTTGCATCTAGACACTTTAACATGTGGTTCACGCTTCCACAACAGATGTCACTCTCAGAGGTAAAGACTGCTTAAACGCTGTTTGTAATCAAAATTGAAATCATCGTATGTACTGAAATATTTAATAAAGATTGTGACTGTAACAATTATGTATACATTTATCACCAGGAAAGGAAAGGGAGTAAACAACACAGTAACACAGCAACCTACAATGGCTACCCCACACAGTACTGTCAAGCTAGGTAATGTTGGTTACAGCCAGAAAAAATGACTATTGGCCAAAGCCTTTTATTGTCTAGCAACTTGTAGAAATTCAGTACTATGGAGATGATTGGCCAACTCAATTTTAGCAATCTTATGAAGCAACAGATTAATTCACAAAATGTGCAAACCAACACAAATTTGTTGTAAAATCTTAGAACACATTCTGAGTTCAAACAAAATGAGGCATCTTGAACAGAATGACCTTCTCAATGCCACATAGCTTGCATTCCAAAAACATTCTTCACGTGTAACCCAACTCCTTTTCTCAAATGACACTGTAAGCTTTGGATCAAGGCAGGCAGATAGATGCAGTATTTCTTGATTTCTGCATGTTTCATAAGCCTGGCCAGTAGGTGGCTTACTCAACCAATTATGTTGCAGACTACAGCCACTGTGGGCTACCCAATGTACATAGAACCACTCTTAAGTAACCCTCTTTATAAAATTAGAATCACAGTGTACGGTCATGGTGGTGATTGTTGTTTCAATTGTTTGGCCATGCATGTAGCAGTGAATGTTGCTGAGAAACTGAATGTATTTTGCTGCTTTGTTCACCTTTTGCAACATCTGATGTGTCAAGTAATTGATGCTCTTCAGATTGTATACACTGCTAGGGAAGAAAAGAGTGCACCTGGAAAGACGATTTTCATCTAGTGATGGCATGTGCCATCTGGGTGATAGTAGATGTACTGATAATGGTTTCACCATCGGCCACCAACAATATAGAGGCATAGCTACCAGGCTGCCACCTTCATCTATCCTTTAACATGGCATGCTCACTGTCAGAAGGCTCAGTGTGGTGCAAATGTTTGAAGAACGCAAGCTAGCACACTATGGAGATGCACCCGTGCTTCCTACAGCCAACTGAGTGAGTTTGAAAGGGGTCAAACTGTGGCCTTCCAAGTAGTGGATTGTTCCTTTCAGAGGACTGCCACACAAGTTGGACATGCTGCATCAGTTGTACAATGATACTGGTATCAGTGGTCATGTGAACATTCCCACACCTGTAGACAAGATTCTGCATGTCCATGCAGCACAGACATCTCCAAAATCGTCATATTTTAAGGGCAGCAGTGGCAGATCATAAAGCTAAGAGTCTAAAAATTCATGGACCTAGTGTTATTCGACAGAGAAGAAGTCAAGAGGGTTTCCAGCAGCTGGCTATGCAGTAAAGAAGAGTGGCTGCAAATTCCAAGTGAGACACCCCGTAAAGAAGTGGAAGGTGGTATGGGGGAATAAGTCGATATAACCCAAATCCACACTCACACTTTAAGTCATTAGAACGTTAGAACGTAGCAACCTTCGTGAAAGGACCGAGAAAACAGGAATTTTAAGTAAAAAATGAGCGAAGAAGCTGTTATGTGTTGCCATAGCGACCAAACATAATAAAACAAGAGAATTACTCCGAGACATTTGAACATGTTCAAGTATCCAATGGAGCAAAATTTAAATGTAAAAACCTTGAAGAAATGAAAAATTCACAATGATAAAAATAGTAAAGAAGATTTCGATGTATTTGCCTAAGAAGTACGCACAGGACACTTCAGCTAAGAAGATCCAGTGCAGAGAGTATACAGCTCTCACATACATTGCGGGGACACAGATGTGAAAACCAACTTTCACATCCGACGCTGCCAGCACCAGCTGGTGTTCATCGGTGCTGACCTACCTCCACATCCACTCACCTACGCAACGAGAACTCTACGCCAGGTGAGTGTGAAACAAGACTTGATTACTTCAGTACAAAGTAGTACAAGATAATGCTGAGTGAACTGTTATTGTGTAATTATCATATTTAAAGTTAGTTTTAAATGCTTACAAGAGCTAAGGCATATAAAAGTACGGAAAATGTACAACAGATTGGGGAAACTCAAGACCCAGCTATGGCCATCAAGATTAGCAAAGAAGTGCCCGACTGGCCTGAGTTGATCAATTTAATCAAAGCTCAGGGTCTTAAGTTAAACTCATTAAATTCTCAATTAAATGCTCAGAGTGCGACTAAGTAAAGAACTAAACTTGGTAAAATCTCAATGAAATACAGCAAACAACAAATTTAGGTTTGTTAAATGCCAAAGTCGACTCTCAAAGCAAGGAATTTAGTAATCAATGCAAAGGTATTGGTGCTTTGAAGACTGAATTCAACGTCTTAAGTAATAAAGTAGAGAATTTAAAAGTAGATTTAAAGAACGAGTTGACAAATTCTTTGACCACTCACATAAATCATACGTTTACTAACCTTAATCAGAAACAGAATGACACTTTTCAAGATTTATCGACAATGTTAGAACCTGACATCAAGAACAAATGTAATAATGTAGTACCAGGACTTATTGAAAAGTTAGAATCTTTTGAAAACGTGTACAATATTAAATATAGGCTCTGCTCATGCATCGTTGTTTACATCTTTGGGCAGGTTTAGTGAATTCTCTGAACAGTCAAAGGGACTGTGTCTGTGATGCAATATCCACAGCCAATCTTCAGGAGTTCTGGGAAGAGGGGTGATGCTAAGCTTTTTTTGATGTGTGTATATAGAAAATAATAGCACTTCTTTCACACTTCCCTAGGGTACTCCTGACAATACCCATCTCTGTTGAACATTTGCCGTCAATGACAACATCCCGGGTTCTATAACTTAAAAAGCCTTCGAGCCACTCGCATATCTATAAACCTATTCCATATGCTTGTACCTCAATTCACAGCCTGCAATGGGGTACCATATCAAATGCTTCCCGGAAATCTAGAAGTATGGAAACTGCCTGTTGGCCCTTCACCCATAGCTCACAGTATATCGTGAGAAAAGGACAACAAGAGTTTTGCACAAGTGATGCTGTCAAACCATGCTGATTCATGGACACAAGCTTCTTGGCCTCAATAAAATTTACTATATTGGAACTGAGAATATGTTCAAGGATTTTGCAGCAAACTGTAGTTAAGGACATTGATCTGCAAATTTGTGGGTCCATTCTTTTACCCTTCTTATTTACAGGAGTCACATGCACTTTTTCCTATCACTTGGGACTATGCACTGGGCGATATATTCACAATGAATGCAAGCTACGTAAGGGGCCAATGCCATAGAATATTCTTTGTAAAACCAAACTGGGAGCCCATCTGGACCTGGTGACCTATTTGCTTTCAGATCTTTCAGTTGGTTCTCTATGCCAGGGATGCTTATTACTATGTTGTCCATACAAAAGTGTCCCACGGTCAAATGATGATATGTTTGTATGGTTCCCTGCGTGAACGATTTCTTGAACACGAAATTTAAAACTTTGGCTTTCGCTTTGCTATCTTCAACGGCTACACCAGACTGGTCGGGATGGAAACTTTAGACCCAGTTCGTGATTTTATATAGTAGAGAATTTTCTTGGGTTCTCAGTCAGATCTTGCACTAAGGTACAACAATGATCATAGTTGTATGCTTAGCACATAGATCCTTGCACAGATGCACAAATGTCTACTAACCTTTGCCTGTCGTCATTTGTGTGCGCTCTGCTTGCTGAGCATTTTCCCAACTTCATTACCCAGCCATGGTGGGTCTTTTCCACCCTTAATCTGCTTACTATGGATGTGACTCTCCAGAGCACGAATTACTATCTGCGTACAATTTGCCCATAATTTCTCTGCGTCCATCTTACTGGAAGTGATGTCAAGTCACTGTTTAAGTGAGATGGTGGGAACTGTTTCCCTGCTCTTTCTAGCAGAAACATTCTCCTAGCCTTCTTGACTGATTTATTAACTTTCGTAACCACAATTGCTATAATGACATCACGATCGGTAATCACTGTTTCTATACTGAAGTCGTCAGTAAGGTCTCACCTATTTTTAGCTATAAGGTCTACGATATTTCCATTGTGTGTTGGCTGCTGAATTAAGCTGCTAAGACAGTTCACAGAAAAAAAAAACATTCAAAAGTACTTTGTTCAACTGTGACTTTACACCCCACAAAGAATCTTTACACCCCACAAAAATTCCATATACATCCCAGTCTATACCCTGTAGGTAAAGGTCACCTACAACTAGTATGGGTATTTATGCACTACTGACAGCAAACTTTTTTGAGTGACCCGACAACTGACTCAGTGGAATCAGAAGGCCGGTAAAAACAGCCAACAATTAATTAGGTTTCACCTAAACCTGTTACATGCGACCAGATAACTTTGTCACGGTCAACTTCAACCTCATTAGAGATATTATTTTTCTCAGGTGTAATGAACATTCCCCCTCCTACAGCCTCCAATTTGTCTTTCTGATATATGTTGCATGACTCACTAAATATCTCAGACCTTGCCAGCCAGCTCTTGGTCCCAAGAATAATTTGTGCATGAGAACTTTCCTGGAGGGCAGTACATTCAGGTTTTGTTGGGAATATTTTGACAATTTACTGATGAAATTTTGACAGTTGAAGTGTCTTTAGTCTGAACATAATCTGATTGCTTTGCTGCCTATCGACTAGCGTGTGTTCATCAGAGTACCTCAAACAATTGCCTAGCCTAAAAAACCCTCATGTGCAATCTACAAGTACTCTGCTACCCAAGCAGCTGCTTCCTTTGTCTAGTGCACCCTTGATCTATCAAAAAGAGTCCTAGAAATTTCTGCCTGATAATGTAGGTCTAGAAATCTGCAGCCCAGACCTTCACAGAGTCAACGACTTTCGGTTGAGACCCTCCACTCAGCTCCAAGGCAAAGGACCCTGGTCAACTCTGGCCTCAGAACCCATGTGACAGGCGTTGTCAGTGACGACACTGGCTCACCGACAGACATATTGAGTGAAACGTAGGCTTCCTTTTCAGCTCTGAATGCTATCAGCCCAAGGGGGCTCTATAATGCACTTAATGTTGTAGCTCATGATGACTAGTAAACCTCTCCACCATTGTGCCTGATCGAACCCTGCTGAAGCAGTGGCCACATGTCCACTCACAGGGTGAATGGGCAAGGCCTGACTGCCAGTCTCCATATCGGCCCTACACCTTAAGCAACATTAATGTGTTACCAGCCGCCACTCACCCTGCTGTGAGGGCAGATGCACCATGTCAAGTACATTAGGAGATACCTTGCAGCAGAATTATGAAAAAGAAAGAGCTGGTCCACAATGATATGCCAATAAATAGCACCTTTTTCATCTCTGGATAGTACAGAAGCCATCCACCGTTTGTTGCCATAGGTCCAAGCAACTAGTCCTGTGATCTGTTCAAAAGCATGCAGCATGTGACACACTTGAATTTAATGAATATCAAAATCCTTAAACTCAGAAACCATTTTTGCTTTACCTTTGGCTTTGCTCATAGGAATCAACATGATACTTCTATGTCCCTGTGACTGCTATGTTGTTGAAATACCTACCTTACCTCCAAGCAAATGGACTTGCTCGTCCCACGTAACTGGCATGCGCACAATTGAGGGAAACACTGTCACTTGTGAGCAAGTGGTCTAACATAACGGTGTCACTATGTTTTCGAAACAGGAGCAATGGAGTTGGATCAAGATTGAATGTGCCAGAGGTCATACAGCACGACAGTGTCATCAGGTCTTCAAGAGGCGTGCGGGGAATCGGCATTACCGTACAGAACAGTGGCATGTTGGGTAAAAGCCTTCAATGAAGGTCGGCAACTGTGGCACACATGCATCAGGTAGGTCGTCCTAGTGTCCCTGAAGAAGTTCATGCTGTTGCCATGTTAGTGGACAGTGATCGATGCTATACAATTCGTGAGCTCGACCACGAAACTGATTAGTGAATACAACTGCGCTTCGCATTCTGAAGGAATGCCTGGTCATGCGAAAAATTTCATCACGATGAGTTCCGCATGACTTGACGGAAATGCAGAAATGGATGCGTTACAGTGCTGCTGAGACACCCCTGGAATGCTACGAGTGCGAAGGAGAGGCTTTCTTTTGCTGTATCGTAACACTGGATAAACTATGGGCCACATAATACGAGCCAAAACTGAAATGCCAATCCAACGAATGGCGTCATTATGGGTCGGCGCGAATGTTAAAAGTGCGTCAAGAGCCCCAGTATGGTGAAAGTTATGATGATTCTCATGTATGACTGATGGTGCTATCCTAACGCCATACGTTCCTCCACAGCAGACTGTCAGTGCACAGTATCACTGTTCGTTTTTGGAGTACCACCTGCGACCACCTTCGCGAAAGAAGCGGCGACACTTTCTGCACAACCCACCCATCATTTTGCACGACAATGCATGGGAGCATAGAGCGCAAGCTGTGGCTACTCTGTTCATTCGATGGGACTGGGAAGTACTATACCATCCACCATACTCCCCGGGATTTAAGTGCTTGTGACTGATTTGATTCTGAAGATGAAGGAACCACTTCATGGCATTTGCTTCAGTACTGTTCCAGAGATTTTACAGGCAGCAGACTGTTCGATTCGCACCTTCAACAGAATAGGCTCTGCTAACACTATACTACGCCTTCCACATTGCTGGCACCAGGTTCTACACAATGCTGGTGACTACTTTGAAGGACAGTAACAGGTGCAAACGTGTAACTCTGTTGTATTGGTTGTGAATAAATAGTTGCCACTATTGAAGTTCCAACCCTCGTATTAACTACAATTTCTGTAAATTAAACGTTATATAAATGGAAAATGCGTCCTATCACTTACATTATTTATGTCAATTATTATATGGTGTAGTTTTTTAAAACAGTAAAGCAATGTGTGCTTAATTAGTACATTATAATTTCATTCCAACTCTAGTTTAATGGCCTAGTTTGCAAACCAAGTACAGTTGAGGTATGGTTGAGAATACGAATCGCAGTAAAATAAAATTTATTTCCACTTGTTCTGTTTGGAATACCAACATGAAATTTGGCACACACATTAACAAATAATGTATGACAAAATTTTTTTCCAAAACAAAATAATTCCAGTTTTGAAACATCTTGGTAATTCAACATTTTAATGAATTTGGTTGCAGCATATTTTTGAAGCCTATAACGAACTGAATGAAATGGCATAAATTACAGGTCTCCACCTAAAATACTTTAGAGATATGGCCATTTTACTGTTTCAATATGTGGCAAAAATCGCACAACTTCAGTAACTTCACTAATTCAAAAGCGAATTTTCAAAAAATTTTAATTTTAGATTTTATTTTAATCAGTAGAAGAAAAGCTAAAAATCCTAAATATCAAGGTTCAAATTTACTTTTTTTGTTGATTGATTTCACATGGAATAACCGAGGTGATAATGGTGCCCTCTTAATACATGTCTGTTACATTTCATCTTAACACTAATTTTACTAATGAAAACAAAAGACAGTTTGTAAATTGTGTGCTGAAATGGTTAAAGTATACGACGCATGGCAAAATAGCGCTATCCGAAATCGACGCTGAAGCTACAGTGGTGTACCACAGGCCATAGATGACAGAAGTGAATGAAGGCTGTGGAGATGCGTACGGACGAATAGGCGTGCAACTGACCACCCAGATGAAACAAGGGGACTATCATTTGTTTTCAAACGACTGTTCAGCATTGCTGAATATGGGCCTCTGCAGCAGGTGCCTGGTTCGTTCATCCCTGCTGACTGCTGCTCATTGCAATGAAGGCCGGAATTTGCATGCTAATTCCCTTGGAGAATCATTCTGCAAGGCATACTGGATCAAAACAAGTATGCATCTATCCTCGAAGACCATATCCACCCCTCCACATAGGTTACTTTTTCGTCAGCATGATAGCACCTAGCAGCAAAGCAAAGCAACATATCAGACAGCTCACAATGTACGTGCACGATTCCAAAAGCACCAGGATGAGTTAACCATACTCCCCTAGCTACCAAATGACCTGAATTTAAACTTGATCGGAAATCTGTGAGACCAACTCCATCAGGCAGTTCGCGTAATGGATCCTCAACTGAGATATTAAGTGCAGCTGGGCAGAGCCCTGGGGATGGCATTGCACTCCATACCCATTGATACCTTCCAGAACCTCACTGACAACTTTTCCTGCAAGTCTGTGCTGCAGAAGGTGGTTACTCAGCCTTTTGCAAAGTGGTCATATTAATGCGACTCGACCATATATTTAATTCAGTGCTTTTGGATAACTATTGAACACAATGTTAGCAAATAATTCACTTCATCATTCCATTTGCCCAAAGGAGGGGATACAATCACGTTCCCATTCCGTATGTTCCTTGCTGCTGCTGATTTTCAGAGGACTTTATGTGCTCCATTCAGAAAAAAAGTCTTAATGTTACAAGTTTCATCTGCATGGTGGCTACTCAAATTTTGGAAGGGGTGGGGGGTCGTTACCCTTAGTAGATGGCAAGTGTCATAAGAAGCTCCGATAAAACATTGGTGAGTGGTGGACTGGAGGGGCGGGTCGGGGGGTGTGGGCATACCACAATAACTTTTCTTTCCTATCAACTGAAATATACCAGTCATAAGCAGTAATGATATAGTATTATACGGAATAATATTATATCCATACTGTTAACACATCTGAAATTATATAAAAGTATTTTAGAATTAGTGATTTGCAAAAATCAATAAAATTAAATTTCAAGGTTAAACTGCAGAATACCCTGAGATTTTAGGAAATTTCTGAAATTACTCAGGATTTTCCTGATATTTTTCAAGTAAAACATTACAGGTTTTCTAGAAGAATCTCCACCCTCATCTACTACGTGCAGCATTGCTTAAACAACTGAATACACTTGA
Source organism: Schistocerca americana (assembly GCF_021461395.2). Taxonomy (NCBI): domain Eukaryota; kingdom Metazoa; phylum Arthropoda; class Insecta; order Orthoptera; family Acrididae; genus Schistocerca; species Schistocerca americana. The sequence goes on from NC_060126.1 coordinate 124,729,936, forward strand.
GCTTTTTTTTAAAAATACTATTGGTTGAGCCCGTTTCTTTTTCAACTAAAATTTCAGTAAGGTCAAAAGTATATTATTCAGGGTCCTTGAAATTTCAATGGCCTATATTAGATTCTAATGGGGGCAGGGGTTATACTGTAATTTGTTACAAAAGCAAATAAAGAAATAAGACAACCATTAATTTTATTTTTCCAGAGGACAGTCCATGGGTCATTCCACGTGAAGTGCCCTAGGGCTCCAGCTCTACCATCTTCAATTTTGATGAAATTTGTACAGGATGTACCTGAGGGACCTACATGAACTTATGCAAAGTTTCAGGCTCACCTGTAACTTGGTTGAGGTGCTAGAGCCATTTTCATGAAAACCACTTTTACAGAGACCCCAAAGTCGTGAAGATATTGTCAAGTTTGGTATTCCACTGTTCCTAATGTAAAAGAGCTAGACTTTTGCTTCTGGGTATAGTGGTACAACTTTGTATGCTCTACACACAAATGTTACAAGTAGAGTTCAGAAAGCAATGCATTTGTCATAATCTCAGTTCAAAGTGGGCAACAAATCATGTTGCGAGAAATTTGCCCCATAGTTTAACGAGGCATAAGTAGTGGAGAAAGTACGCTACGGACCTGGTCTTTAGAACTACTGTCTGTCTTGATGTTTAGTAGATCACAAATTTTGGCCTGGCTTGTGTGTTTAATTACTGTGCTGCCATCGTGTAAATTTGCTAAAAAACATGAATGTATCAAAATATAGTAATGTATCTCAAAATGGACACCTACGACATTACATTCATTAACACTGTTCAACAGAGCACATTTCATTGTATTAGAAAAACTTATTTTCATTTTGGTCTCTCTTTGGGTAAGGTGCAAAAATGTCACCTAAAATTTGGAATTTTGTTGATCATGTCCTCATTGAATATTCATTTCTCTGTTTAATCAATGATTTTAAACCTGTTTGTGACAGGTTCATTGCTAAATTTAACCATTTAACTGTACTAGAGATTGCTACATAATTTTTGAGAAGCTGAATGCTTATTAATTTTATTTCTTTTCTTTATTTAGGACCCGAAAATCTGATTTTAGTGTTTGACGCATATCTAGTTGTTGCTAAAATGGAAGAACAAGATCAAGTTAGTGTATACAGTTTTGGAAATACTGATTCCCCATGCCATTTAACGACATACAGTGCCTTAAAAGGACTCAAAGCTGTAAAGCAACTTTCCTTATAAGAACAATAATTGCTTACTAGATGGAGGGGTTTACACTCTACTGAAAATAATCAACTATGATTCCATCATGAAACTTTACTCCTAATAATATTGGAATTTTTGCAAAGATCATGCTGCAACACATTTGGCAAGAAAAATCACACTGCACAAAAAAGCTTGTGCTCAATCAACATAGAAACAGCTGACTTACTAAAAAGGATAACCATGTCTGATATTAAACCAGGACAAAAAAATGTGCCCTTCCTGTAGAAAAGAATTTGATACACCAAAATATTCACAAACTGACATTACATACCAGTCAGATGAAGATGATGAGACTAATGTTGGTTACAATTTGAATACAAGCTTAACATTGGTTGGAATATCACCATTAAAATTTCAACAAATTGGTGCAAGGGATACAAAAGGATATGCAACGTGCAAAGTTGAAGGCGCCATTATTAAGAAAATTGCAGAAGTGGACTCCCACTTCATCCCAGTGAATTGGAGCAACCATCCACAAGCAAGCAATGCTTGACTTGTTCAGATCACATTGAGCTGAACCAAGAATTGAAAAAAAAATTATATATATCAAATAATAATGAGAAAATTCAAATTTTGACCTTAGTTCCCCCACAGCTGGTCTATCAAAAAGACTGTGGAAGAATTTTGTGTTTCAGAAAGAATGGTAAGGAAGGCTAGAAAGTTAAAAGCTGAACAGGGAATATTGGCACAGCCCAAAGGTAAATGGGGGAAAAAGCTTTCTGAGGATGTGAAGGCAAGAGTCATAGAACATTTTTATGATTAAGAGTTTAGTCGGATTTGTCCAGGAGGAAAGGACTGTATTACTGTTCGGGTAGATGGAGAAAAGGTTAAACAGAAATACTTATTACTGAGCAACTTAAAATAAATGTTTGTTGCATACCGCAATAAAAATGGACCGGAAAGTGCAATTTTCCAAATTTTGAGGATTAAGGCCAAAGTGATGTGTGACTGTAAGCACATCTGGTTCACATTCAGTTTGTGTCTGCACAATACATCAAAATGTGAAACTACTGTTGGCACACAGCCCAATAAAAGAAGATTACAAAAATTTTCTGAGCAAAATTGTAATTTGGAAACAAAGGATTATGTGCTTTATCACTGTGGAATATGTCCCAGAACAGAAGCTCTAAATGAATATTTAACAGTGTTTTTGCAGATATTGATCCTGAGGCCACAATTCAGTTCAAACAATGGACTCACACTGAGAGAGAGAGACACTTGAAACCAGGGAAATGACAGTTGAATTCATTGGACTATTAGTTACAAAACTGTTGGCCCTTTCTACTCACCACTACATTGCAAAGCACCAAAGCAAACATTTGCAGTTCACTAATGAAGGTCTCAAACCAGAATTGATTATATTAATGGATTTCGCAGAAAATTACTCCTTTATTGTCCAAGACACAGTGCAGGGATTCCATTGGGAAAATAGTCAAGCTACAATACATCCGTTTGTCATTTACTACAAAGGTAACGAAGACCTAGAATATCAGCGACTGCATAATCAGTGATTGCCTCCAACATGACACAGTTGCAATGCAGTGTTTTTAACCTACTTGATCAATTCCCTTAAGTGCATTTTTAAAGAAATTAAGCATATTCATTATTTTAGGGACATTTCTGCAGCACAGTACAAAAATTTTAAGAGCATCCTAAATCTTTGCCATCATCAAAAAGATTTTGGCATTACTGCAGAATGGAAATTTTTTCGGAACAAGCCATGGGAAATCACCATGTGATGGAATTGGGGCCACAGTTAAGCATTTAGCAGCACGAGCTAGCCTTCAACGCTTAATTGACAACCAAATCTTAACACCAACTGATCTGTTTTAATATTGCAAAAGAAACGTTAATGGCACTGATTTTATTTATATTAAAATAGAAATTATTGAAGATGCAAAAATTGATCAAGACAAACGTTTTGAGGATGGATGTACAGTGTCTGGTACAAGAGACCATCACCATTTTGTGCCAATTGATGAAAAGCAACTTAAGATTCACAGAGTATCAAATGATACACCGTCCTTTAAAGCAAATGTTAAACCAGCATGCTAAAGTAGATACTGAACATGTTGCCATTAATGAACTACAGCCTGGCCAGTATGTTGCTTACGTTTATGATGGAAAATGGTGGATAGGAAATATCTCTGAAGTTTCATTTGAAGAAAAAAGTGCCTTCATTAATTTCATGCATCCCCACAGAGCTGCTCAATCATTTCATTGACCTACTAGAAGAGAGAGATGCTGGATCCCAGAACAACAGATTACTGCAGTCATACCAATTCCAGCTGCTTCAATGATGGGGTAGCAATACAGTTTGCCAGAAGCAATAGTTTTAGACATCAGCAAAAAATTTAAAACATTTAACAATTGAAGAATTCTGTATTATGGCTTGGGAACAACAGAGAGGCCCAAAAAAGACTTGGAAACTTGCTAGATACCCACATTCAGACTTGGGAACCAGTTAGATATTCATATTCTGGCTTGGGAACCTGCAGTAAAGAAACCCACCCGTAGCTGACCTTGCATGGCTATCGGGCATGGCCCCTTGGCAATGGGGTTGCCAGTCTTGAGATTGGTAGTGGCATAGCCACCATGAACCACCTTACCCAAAGAGAGACCAAAATGAAAATAAGTTTTTCTAATACAATAAAATGTGCTCTGTTGAACAGTGTTAATGAATGTAATGTCGTAGGTGTCCATTTTGAGATACATTACTATATTTTGATACATTCATGTTTTTTAGCAAATTTACACGATGGCAGCACAGTAATTAAACACACAAGCCAGGCCAAAATTTGTGATCTACTAAACACCAAGACAGACAGTAGTTCTAAAGACCAGGTCCGTAGCGTACTTTCTCCACTACTTATGCCTCGTTAAACTATGGGGCAAATTTCTCGCAACATGATTTGTTGCCCACTTTGAACTGAGATTATGACAAATGCATTGCTTTCTGAACTCTACTTGCAACATTTGTGTGTAGAGCATACGAAGTTGTACCACTATACCCAGAAGCAAAAGTCTAGCTCTTTTACATTAGGAACAGTGGAATACCAAACTTGACAATATCTTCACGACTTTGGGGTCTCTGTAAAAGTGGTTTTCATGAAAATGGCTCTAGCACCTCAACCAAGTTACAGGTGAGCCTGAAACTTTGCACAAGTTCATGTAAGGCCTTCAGATACATCCTGTACAAATTTCATCAAAATTTAAGATGGTCGAGCTAGGATCATCATCTAAACTGGGACGCTTGACGTAGAATGACCCCCATGCTTTGAGAAGTACAGTGTAAAAACTGTTTTTAACCATCCTTTCCCTTTTAACTGATATCTGATGTAATGACAGACCATATTTTCTGTACAATAAAATACATAAACATAATTACAGATTTTTTTCTGTCTTTAAAGCTGAATTTAAATTTATGAGATTTTTTTTCTACAATCCTTTTACTACAATGTATACAACCTCCAAATGACATATGAATGATAATTACAAACATTGGTAATTTATTTTTTCCTGTGAGGGGTTGCTAGTCCCCCGTCGGGCAGCTCCTCAGATGGCAGAATGGGATGGGATATGGGTGGTACTGGGGAAATGAAATACCCAGGGTGGACCAAAACTAGCAACAAGGGCAGTGTCTGTACTCCAGAAGAGCGGCTTCCTGGCAGCGTCAGGTCTCTACGGCTGTTTACTACATGGGGAGCAAGGCAACGGGAAACCACCTCCAACAATTATTCTGAAGAGAATCACATAAGCCAAAATGACAAGCACATTTAACTCAAAATTTTCCAGAGATATAAATAGTTCCCCAATCGGATCTCCGGGGGTAACTGCGTTAAATTTTGCTCAGAGTAGGAACATCAATCTTCGAAACAAAATAAGGATCGGAACCTGGAATTTACAGAGTTTAATCAAAGTCAACTGTGAAATGGATTTGGGATATTCACAGTTTGGATTTAAGAGGAATTGGAAGGAGAAAAATGTCATGGTTCTGCAACATCTGAAACTGGACAGGTATAAGAAATGCTGGTGACTTGATCCATGCTTGAAGAGATATACAAGGCTGGGCAAATGTGATCACAAACATCCATTAGTGGGTATGCATTTATTTTTTAAGATGTGTCATTTTTTCCCCGAAAATAGGAAACAGGGAGTGTCAAGTGTCAATATTTGGTATGGTTACTTGTCTCCTAGAGAACAAACGAGCGAAGTTTCATCCTTATCTGAGACAATTGAGAGATCTTGGATGGCTTGACACGGAATACCCCCATCTTCAATAATCTCATTTTATTTCTCCAAGTTCTTGACTTCTCCCATAAGGCATTAAACTACAACTGCACTGCACATAAAACAGACAGTTTCTCCAGCACCATTATATTTGTGATGTTGCACAGATAGAGATGTCCTGTGACAATCTACGAGGTGCGCTCAAGTTCTAAGGCCTCCGATTTTTTTCTCCGGACTGGAAAGAGATACACTCCTGGAAATGGAAAAAAGAACACATTGACACCGGTGTGTCAGACCCACCATACTTGCTCCAGACACTGCGAGAGGGCTGTACAAGCAATGATCACACGCACGGCACAGCGGACACACCAGGAACCGCGGTGTTGGCCGTCGAATGGCGCTAGCTGCGCAGCATTTGTGCACTGCCGCCGCCAGTGTCAGCCAGTTTGCCGTGGCATACGGAGCTCCATCGCAGTCTTTAACACTGGTAGCATGCCGCGACAGCGTGGACGTGAACCGTATGTGCAGTTGACGGACTTTGAGCGAGGGCGTATAGTGGGCATGCGGGAGGCCGGGTGGACGTACCGCCGAATTGCTCAACACGTGGGGCGTGAGGTCTCCACAGTACATCGATGTTGTCGCCAGTGGTCGGTGGAAGGTGCACGTGCCCGTCGACCTGGGACCGGACCGCAGCGACGCACGGATGCACACCAAGACCGTAGGATCCTACGCAGTGCCGTAGGGGACCGCACCGCCACTTCCCAGCAAATTAGGGGCACTGTTGCTCCTGGGGTATCGGCGAGGACCATTCACAACCGTCTCCATGAAGCTGGGCTACGGTCCCGCACACCGTTAGGCCGTCTTCCGCTCACGCCCCAACATCGTGCAGCCCGCCTCTAGTGGTGTCGCGGCAGGCGTGAATGGAGGGACGAATGGAGACGTGTCGTCTTCAGCGATGAGAGTCGCTTCTGCCTTGGTGCCAATGATGGTCGTATGCGTGTTTGGCGCCGTGCAGGTGAGCGCCACAATCAGGACTGCATACGACCGAGGCACACAGGGCCAACACCCGGCATCATGGTGTGGGGAGCGATCTCCTACACTGGCCGTACACCACTGGTGGTCGTCGAGGGGACACTGAGTAGTGCACGGTACATCCAAACCGTCATCGAACCCATCTTTCTACCATTCCTAGACCGGCAAGGGAACTTGCTGTTCCAACAGGACAATGCACGTCCGCATGTATCCCGTGCCACCCAACGTGCTCTAGAAGGTGTAAGTCAACTACCCTGGCCAGCAAGATCTCCGGATCTGTCCCCCATTGAGCATGTTTGGGACTGGATGAAGCGTCGTCTCACGTGGTCTGCACGTCCAGCACGAACGCTGGTCCAACTGAGGCGCCAGGTGGAAATGGCATGGCAAGCCGTTCCACAGGACTACATCCAGCATCTCTACGATCGTCTCCATGGGAGAATAGCAGCCTGCATTGCTGCGAAAGGTGGATATAAACTGTACTAGTGCCGACATTGTGCATGCTCTGTTGCCTGTGTCTATGTGCCTGTGGTTCTGTCAGTGTGATCATGTGATGTATCTGACCCCAGGAATGTGTCACTAAAGTTTCCCCTTCCTGGGACAATGAATTCACGGTGTTCTTATTTCAATTTCCAGGAGTGTAAAAACATGAGCACTGTTTTAAAATGAGGCCGCGTTCATTGCCAATATGTCCCAGAGATGGCAGCACCGTACGGCAGATGGAATTTTACCGCCAGCGGCGAGAATGAGAACTGTTATAAATACTTAAAATGGCGACGTTTTCCTTACTTGAACAGCGTGCAATCATTCGTTTTCTGAATTTGCGTGGTGTGAAACCAATTGAAATTGAAGGAGACATGTGGTGATGGAGTTCTGGATGTGTCGAAAACGTGTTCGTGGGTGCGACAGTTTAATGAAGGCAAAACATCATGTAACAACAAACCGAAACTACCTCGGGCTCGCACAAGCCGGTCTGACGACATGATCAAGAAAGTGGAGAGAATTGTTTTGGGGGATCGCCGAATGACTGTTGAACAGATCGCCTCCAGAGTTGGCATTCCTGTGGGTTCTGTGCACACAATCCTGCATGACGACCTGAAAATGCGAAAAGTGTCATCCAGGTGGGTGCCACAAATGCTGACGGACGACCACATGGCTGCCCGTGTGGCATGTTGCCAAGCAATGTTGACGCGCAACGACAGCATGAATGGGACTTTCTTTTCGTCGGTTGTGACAATGGATGAGACGTGGATGCCATTTTTCAATCCAGAAACAAAGCGCCAGTCAGCTCAATGGAAGCACACAGATTCACCGCCACCAAAAAAATTTCGGGTAACTGCCAGTGCTGAAAAAATGATGGTGTCCATGCTCTGGGACAGCGAGGGCGTAATCCTTACCCATTGCGTTCCAAAGGGCACTATGGTAACAGGTGCATCCTACGAAAATGTTTTGAAGAATAAATTCCTTCCTGCACTGCAACAAAAACGTCCGGGAAGGGCTGCGCGTGTGCTGTTTCACCAAGACAATGCACCCGCACATCGAGCTAACGTTACGCAACAGTTTCTTCGTGATAACAACTTTGAAGTGATTCCTCATGTTCCCTACTCACCTGACCTGGTTCCTAGTGACTTTTGGCTTTTTACAACAATGAAAGACACTCTCCGTGGCCACACATTCACCAGCCGTGCTGCTATTGCCTCAGCGATTTTCCAGTGGTCAAAACAGACTCCTAAAGAAGCCTTCGCCGCTGCCATGGAATCATGGCGTCAGCGTTGTGAAAAATGTGTACGTCTGCAGTGCGATTACGTCGAGAAGTAACGCCAGTTTCATCGATTTTGGGTGAGTAGTTAATTAGAAAAAAAATCGGAGGCCTTAGAACTTGAATGCACCTCGTATAATGGTCCATTGATTGGCATTCACTTGCACTCTATATGAAGTGTATATATTTCACAAACATGTATATTCCATAGGTTTTATTCATATGTGCTGACTGGTCACTAAGCCTGTATAACTTTTATTGTCCATTCCAAACTAACTTTATTCATGTACAGTATGGCTGTAAGTCAGTGAAACAATGCAAAGTTTCCCTAATCATAAAAACTTTGCATCAAAAATACCAAATAAATAGAACTGCAATGTTAAGGTAAATATGACAAATGGATACAGATTTCTAAAGGATGTTCCATATATAGATTAAAATGCAATTTTTTTCTAAGAAGTTCAGTTCAATGCTTTTTTCCATATATGTATATATCTACGATAAATAGTAATTTCAATATTATGAAAAGGGTAGATTGTTACAATACAGAGGAAACTCAGTTGCAGACAGACACAATGAAAACACTCGTACACATCCAAGATTATGGGCCAAAGGTCTTCTTCCTCAATTAAAAACACACACAAATATTCACAGAACTCATACACACAACTACTGCCATAGCGACCAGAGCCAATGGTAATGTGTGTGTGTGTGTGTGTGTGTGTGTGTGTGTGTGTGTGTGTGTGTGTGTGTGTGTGTGTGTGAGGCACACGTTTTCTGTTTCAGAAGAAGGCCTTTTGGCTGAAAACTTAAATGTGTAGCAGTCTTTTCTCTGCACCTGTAAGCAGCTCAACATCAACTCTATATGGGGAGTAGCATTTTTATAATACTGTTATTCTATCCTGGGCTTTCCATGGATTGTAATTATTTTTCCTTATTTCAAGATCTCTGAACGTCACTTACTGACAACAGATGTTGAGTTGGCACACAGAATGATGTGCTCTTGTCTGAAAAATACTGATTTGGTGAACTAATTCAGACGATTCAAAAACACTGTAAATAGTGCCAGATGACATATTACCATGCAATAGACGAGATGAACAAAACTGACATCACCAGTTGCCACAACTCTGAAAAACTGACACACAATATATTTTCCTTGCTAGATAAACATGGTTTGATACCAAACAATGTTTAAACATATTACCTAGAATGTGAGAGTTTTACCCATTTGTTTTGTACATATAAACAAACATGCAAACTAACTTTGGAGAAACAGTACTCTCCATCATATAGTAAAATGAGTATCTGCTTAACATGTTATAGTATTTTCCTTTCACAAACCAGCCAACAAAATAACATTACTAAAAATGATACACCAAATCAGTACCAAAAAATTACATACATGTTAAAGCTATGATACTGCAAAAATAGCTGACTCCTGTGTGCTCCTGTGATATACAATTGTGCTTACCACGTATCCACACACGAGCCGTCGTTCGCTGTTAGCAGCAATCGCGGGTCAGTGCCCCCACTTCCGCCAATGACATCAAAGTCCAATTGTTTAAATAACAGAATCAACTGGACATTTGCATTGGCAGTAGCAGAGAGTACCAACTCACCGTTACAACTATTAAATAACTAAGATGTTGAAGAAAACATCGTGCTGAATTTGATGTTCCGTGTAGCATCACCAAAAGTTCTAAATAAAGGGAGAGCCACTTTGCGATTTAACCCTCTCTTCTACCAGAACTTTAGTGATGCTTATTTAATGTACTGTCAGTTCGTGCTGATCTCAGACGGTGGACATTCGTGATGATCCTTGCCGTACCGTAAGTGCTACATATACAGTTACGCTTTTTTGAAGCATGCAGATTACTGTTGTACCTATCAATCCACATAACTCAAGTCACAATCATGCTGAAATGTGCATATCTATACTACATTTAATTATGTGGAAGAGTATGAGCAATTTTCAGGAAATAATCTTTGCAACTTCCACTGGAACCGACTTACGCAATGACACATTCTAGGATTACAAATTTCATCTGGCTTTTTCCAATTTTATACTAGCCAAAATATTAATACGCAGCCCAATGTTACCTTTTTATTTCAATAAACTTCGGCTAACTCAGGAGCTTCTTAACTTTTCAAATTGCGACAACTCATCGATACCTTCACCAAAGCAGGTACTTTCGTTTTTCTGCCAGCAAAGATAATCATTCAGTTATTGCTCATGCAAGCCGAATTCCCCCTAACAAGAATTAATTGCATGCACCCACTGCCAGTCACGTAAGTCAACTTACATTTGGAAACAACTCCTTGTATTTTGTCGTTTCAACTTAGGCGTAAGTTGCGAACGTTAAAAGCCATTTAACTTTCTCAAGCTGTAATTCCATAGGCTTGAATTTCTTACTCGCGCTTTACCCCAACAGTATCCCTACATGCAAGTCAGTGTTTCCACATGCCAAAGATAAAATACTACTTGCGCGACAAGTGAAATTATGCGAACGAGTGTCAATATGGTCGCACAGCTTCAAGCCGAAGAGCTTGTAGGTATCTCGACAAAGAAAGAACGTACCCACAACTGTTGGCTACGGAAATGGGTTGTTACCAGAGTTCGTTTGGGGGCATGCAATACACACACTATCAATGCAGCGGTCTACAGAGTACGAAGTTTCGTTCGAAAACCATTTGTACCGATTTTCGAGTGTGTTGTCGGGCTAGGGTTACCATATTTTCAAAAATAAAAGATAGAGTGTTTACTCAACATTTTTAATGGCCATTCTTTCCATTTTTCAATAAACAACTACCTGAAAAGCAAAATATTACATAGATAGTAAACAAATTAATTACTATGATTTCATACACATAAAAGAGCAAAAACGTCGCCTTTAGAAATTTGGTTATACTATTTAGGAGTAAGGACTGATACATTTTAAAAATGGCTCTGAGAACTATGGGACTCGACTTCTGAGGTCATTAGTCCCCTAGAACGAACCTAAGGACATCACACACATCCATGCCCGAGGCAGGATTCGAACCTGCGACCGTATTGATACATTTTACATTCCACCTTTCTCCAGGTGTACTTTTTCGATAATTTTGTATCTTTTAACAAATTTTTATCACTGTTTTCAAATTTATAAATTTGAAAAATGTCTTCACTATCTTATGTTTTTCACAACATTTTAAAAACCTAAAATTAGTGACTCTACGTAAAGGACAAAATGAAGAGGGGAAATTAAAGCCAAAAAACGACGGAATCCATTAAAAACGGATTATCTGGTAACCACAGTTTAGGTAAAAACAAAAGAGGAGAGCTTAAATTGCTGTGAGCGAAGTTAAGAGCAATAGTATTGGTATTCATCCATGTCAAGTGGTCATAAATATTTAGATATCTATATCCTAGCATATGCAAATATATGGAATTGGTTGGTACACTAATTTCTGCCACTAACGTCATGTCAAAAAGGAATCTTTGCATAGAAAATCGTGACGGCTTTTGGTAGGTAGGCAGTATTGGTGATGGGCATTCAGTGTTGTTAGTACTACTAATGCTTGCAACTTTCGAGGGATTATCTCACTGAACTACAAACTAAACCCTGACAGTACCATGTGGCTTCAATAAACAGTAATTTCTTTTCTTCTGTTTAGTAGAATTGATTGAAAGCTTGCCCTGACCTATCATGGCGGCTGTGGGGTCCTGCATCATGGTTTGCCTCCATAGAGTACTCTCTCCTCTTTAGTATCGAGCTCATTGTCAATGTTCTCTAAAAATTGATCTTTAGTTAGCAACATTATTAACCACAGAGACGTATTATGATCCCCATACACAATGAAAATTGTTTGTTAAATTCACTCTTTTTTATCCACAGGCAGTGTTTTAGTTGGAAAATATTTTTTGGTGGTACTCACCTCACTTCAAAATTTTCCATACCGCCTAATACTGAACATAATTGTTTGGATGATATTTTCTGCATGCCATTTCTTCTACTGTCATCTTGTCTCCTTGTAGCCATGACCAGACAGATGGAGCAGGGTGAAAAACGTCAAGCAGTAGTCCCATACATTTTATAAAAACAAGATACTTGTACACTGCACATAAAGACTGTTTCTTTTCTTTGTTAGTAGTTCAGTCATGGCACTGACTGACCTTCCACTCTAATAGGTGGACACTGGAATGCACAACTTGCATTAAAGGTTTCGAATCAAGGGGCATCGCACTTGTCTCTACATATTCTCTGATCCATTTATGTATTTCCTCTTGTATGTTTTCTGAAAAACACCACACAGATTGTTTATATCCCTACCACATTTAGTAATGTATATTTCTTCAGGCCAATGAGCTGTAGTCACAGTTTTCCAAGTCTTTAAATTGTACTTCCAATTGTTCGTCAGATTCTAAAGAAGCTGGGTGCGAAGCTTAGCTTACATTTAGCACTAACCACTGCTTGAGATTGTCTGCCGGACTCCTCAAAAATTGTATGCAGTGCATTTCTTTTGCGCTACTGTTACACTGTAGAGGTGTGTCTTGAAATAAGTAAGATTTCACTGCACTGTTGGCTCGCTCTAAATATGGACCTGAACAATTCACCATTGATTCTATACCACAGATTGTGCACTTAACTGCTCTGTCTGCATCTAGGGGTATGATCTGTCTTTCCTGCTAGTGCTAGTGCAAGTCGGAACACTCTGTTAGAGCATCATACAGCAGATCTAATTTTTTTAAGTCGCGTCACACGAAGGCCATGATGGTTCCTTTGAAACGGCACAGCCGATTTCCTTTCCCACCCTTTCCTAATCAGAGCTTGGGCTCCATGTATAATGGCCTCATTATCAATGGGACATGAAACACTAATATACTCCTCCTAAATTTTTGATAAATTCGTTACTATCGTTAAAATTACTTGCTGGTTGACACTTCGCATGTTGGAGCTGCTATCCTCCAATCAGACTGTTCAAACATCACGCCCAAACTGTTCGCCATTACCAGATTGCCCCAACAAATGGTCAGTTCACTTCCAGTGTATGGCTAGTGCTGTGTACGAAACATGCGTATTTCATTGCCATTGTTGTGAATGTGTTGTTTTTTGTGTGGTTGTCATGTCTGATGAAATATGAAAGGAAAGGGGCAGACTCAGGATTCAGGATGCAAACACATCAAGAAAGAAAGCTGGACAAGGAACTGTGTTTAAAGGACAATCTTGACATCTCTTGTGTATTATGCTGGAGGGAGAAAATGGGGAAACTCTCTTACCAGTTTCCAAAGTAGTCATATGATCTGCAGCCACAGTCAAGGTTAGTGAATTAACCATACTTCATATTGGTAAAAAAAAAAAAAAAAGAGAAGAGAGAAGGTGAAGCAGGATCCTCTAGTCTTCATACTCTGGGCGAGAAGGTGAGTATTCAGAAACATTTCACAAATCTGAATCCTTTCGCACAAGACGCAGTTCAGCATCACATATACAGTTATCATCAGAACTGAGACTCGCCTACACATGATAAGCTCCATACAACACTGCATGAGGCCAAAGTTTTTGAAGGCAGAAATTCATAGATGCGAAAGCTTTTGCAGACTATTGGTTTTAAATACAAAAGTATTTCAGGTTGTAAAATATTGACGGAAGGAGCAAACATAGCTGTATAGTAATGCAGATTTTGCATGAAGCAAAAACCATTAAATCTGATGACATTGTTTGACTTGATGAAGCATTGGTGAAAGCAGGGTGTACTACAACGAAGTGTTCGAGTAACGACAAAGCACAGAATATGGCATTCTCCACTGGTAAAGGTGGTGGAATATCTTCTCATGCTGGTTTTATTTTTGTCTTCCAATTGCTTTTCAGAACGAAGAAAACGTGAAAGTGCCATGAGGAAATGAATCAGGAAACGTTTTTAAATTGTTTCGAAAATAAGTTTAGGAAATCTATCCTCTTGAAATGAAGACATTATTCAGTGGTAACGACAATATGAAGTTACTGTGGGTTAGACACTGAAAATTGAAGAATTCAGGTATGCAGCCGCGCAAATACTACTTCTTCAACTGATATTTTGGCAGTGTATCGTCCAGCGATCCTCAAAGCTTTATATCTCCACCACATTGATATTGCTCATGTGGCTCACAGTGGCACGTGTCACCAGTGGTAAAAATGAGTGGCACCTGTCACCAGTGGTAAAAGCGTTCACTCATTCGATTCGCTTGTTGATATACGAGCGAGGAACAAAAGGTAGCGCACAACAGTTTTTTCTCTCCTTGTATTACAGTTGGAATGTTGAAATTTCATAGCGATATAGTTTGAAGTTTGCGCTACAGAGAGTATTTTGTTTACATGCGCAGCTTTAGCGAGAGAAGCCCGAACTACGAAACAAACACGATGCGCATCTTACTGTCGTCAGAGAAGTGTAGTTCTACATTAGTAAGCCAAAGTGCATAAACTGAGTGTAATTCTCAGGGCGTGTATCGAGATTACTGTATGGACTGTAGTTATGTCTCAAAGTTGTGTGCCATCTTCCAAGAGAGCTGTGTGAATTTTAGTGAATCACCATGTTCTGGGCGGCTGGTAGATGGTAGAAGCTACAACCCTGCAGAATATCAGAGCTATTGAGACAGCATTTCCTATGGTGCAGTGTTCGCTACTGTCCATGACCCATTGAAATTTCGTAGTGTTAGTTCAAACCAGGTGCCTAAGAACCTGACGGATAACCACAAGCACCAGCGAATGACGGCAAGCTTGGGTCATTTAACACGGTACACCACAGAAAGGTATGGCTTTCTGAAAGGAGTCATCACTGGTGATGAGTCGTGGTCGTACCACCACATGCCCAAAACCAAGCAGATCTCTATGGAGTGGAAACGATATGGTTCCCCACAGTATGAAAAAAATTCAGAGTGACTCAGTCTGCGAGGAAATTGCTTGTGACAGTTTTGTGAGACATGCATGGTGTGTTACTGGTGGTCTTTGCTGAGTACAGCTGAAGCCTACATTAAAACTTTGGTTAAGTTTTGTCGTACTGTCAGTGACAGAGGCCACAATATTAATTCTGATGGTGTCAAACTTATTCATGACAGAGCTCTTCCCCACGTTGTTGCTTCTGTTCGTGAGATAATCGTAAAATCTGCGTGGGAAGCGCTCCAGCATCCATCATACAGTCCAGACCTTGCACCGTCTGACTTTCATCTGTTTGATCCCTCGAAGAAATTCCTGGCTGGCCAACACTTTGCGACAGATGTGGAAATGAAATCAGCAATACGCAGATGGCCATACTCTAACCAAATGGACTTCTACAAACTGGGCATATTGAAACTAGTGTGATAATGGGAGGAATGTGTTGCGAACATTGGTGATTACGTAGAAAGTAGGTAAAAGATGTAAGTTCATTTGAGATTTTCTTGTTTTGTTAGCACGCAAATTCATTAGATATTTTTTTATTTTATTAACTGTTAAAGTTTTTGATAGTAAAATTATTGTGTGTTACTTTCTGAACTTCCCTTGTTTATTCAGTGGCGGTAGTGCACTGATGACTTCTCTGCAATTTAATTATACCAAGAGCTGGATGCCAAGCCTTATCCAAATTAAAACTATTATCTCTATTTTTAAGTTATGGGTTAATCTAATTTCTATGGCTTTCTTGAAAACAGAATCCCAAATGGAAGACGTAGATGTTAAAATCCTTATGTCACTTTAGTCCATCGAATGACCTGTATCTATACAATGTTCTCCCACAGCTTACTTGCCTGCTTGTTGTAAGCATATGTATCTTCGGTGTTCGTCTGCCCCCGTTAGCTGAGTGGTCAGTGTGGTGGAATGCCACACCAATGGGCGCGGGTTCGATTCCTGGCTGGTGAAGGCGATTTTCTCCACTCAGGAACTGGGTGTTGTGTTGTTCTCATCATCATTTCATACCCATCTCCTACGCGCAAGTGCCTCATGTGGCGTCGAATGCAATAAGTACTTGCCTCGGCGGCCGAACATCCCCAACTGGGGGACTCACGGCCCACAATGCCGTACACTTATTTCCATTTCGGTGTTCCAAGCACCTCTCATGAACGGTACGTGTTGTCTGATCAATATATAACTTATCATAATATCTGCAAGGAATCTGATACTCATCAGCTTTATGAAGCAATAAATTATCCTTCACAGAACCGAATAAGGCTGCAGTCTTCGTAGGAGGCAGGAAGATCAAAACGATGTTTCTCGAGAGTACAGCTTGTCTTCAAGGAAAGAACTCTTGATCTGAAGATATTTCTTTCTTCCAGCAGATCACGACTTGCGTTCTAGAATTCACATTGAGCGCCCTGCGAATTTGTTGATAGGAATATCCACTTATTTTAAAAATGTTCTGGAGGTGTGTGAAGTCTTGTTGCAAATTATCATTATTGGATATGCAGTGTGCCCTGTGTACTAAAGTCTTAAGGACTCCTATGGTTTATGAAGGGTGAGGGCACCTACTGGCATGTAAATACAGATTCAAATGCGTTGATTTACGATATACAACCAGTTATAATGTGGTATCAACTTTACGACGATAAGGCAGCCATCTTTTTCTATTTACACGGGAAATTTAATACTAGCGTGGACAGAGTTCATATAGTCAAGAAGTTACTCATCGTTCCTGTGAGGCCATACCACAAACTCGATTCCACATACCTCCAGAGGACTTTTAGTTTTTACACCTGCGAGTCCAAAGCCTTTTCCACGCAATCTTCAGCAAACAAATTAGCTACCAGAGGGAAAAAAGGACTTCTCATAAAAATTCCATCAAACTGCTCATAAAATTCATCAATAAAGTGAAAATAAGATGACAGGCGTACACGCTCAAATAAGGCTGTGATATTTTTGTCGAAATGTTAGCCAATAAGAGAAAAAGATTTTTTTAAAGTTGGCACCTTGGTATATAATGACACCACGTCAAAACTCACCAGCACATCTGTACTGTTTAGCCTGAGGCTGCTAAGTCTCTGAAAAGAAAAAATCCATAGAATTATGAATGTGGTGACTACATTTTCATACCAATGGTTTCAGTAATGTTTGGGAGAAAGAAACGTTAGTGAACCAATAATGCTCGTTATTGGCCACATTGACAATTCCTCTAGACACTCATCCTTTCCCATTTTATGAACTTTAGGAAGCTCATGAAATCTCGTGGTACCGCGCCTCGCATGGCCTCTTACAACTTGACGATAAAGCGTTCAGTTAGTCAGTAGTCCCTATTGTCACCACGATGGTAGGATCTTTGTTAATCTACCAGTATGCACCAGAGCTTAGTGAACCATATGTGTTTTCTTATGGACTTTCTGAGGCAATAGAATAGTAGTGCTACCTTTATCAACACGCGATCTCAGTACCCCCACGCAACTTTGGTACTGCGAACCTGCCTTCCTTAGAAATACTACTTCTTTGTGGACGATGTTTCGTTATTGCTCGTCACTTTTTACATCTGATTTCTTCATCTGAATCCTGTAATAGTGGCTAGACAGCTTCCTCAATGGCACAAGTGAAAGATGATATAGGCAAGGTCTTTGGAGTGGGAGCAAACTTTAACTCTTTACTTAAGACAGAAAATGTAGCTTCATCCAGATCCTTACCCGTCAAATTTATAACAAGACATCGAACAATGGAGTCCACCGGAGGAGGTCTAACATGCTGTACTTGGCAACCTGTCTTGTTGTAGCCACTCATTTCATGCCATCAGTCCACTTCCATGAGCCAAGAGGTAAACCAGCTGCTATCTTCCAAAGCAAACGATACAAGTGTTCAGAAACACTTCCGAGGAGTAAAACGAATCCTTCCATTAACAATAGCAGAGCCAGCCCTATGTAGCGATGTCGACAAAGTGATCCGACCTTGCGAATTTTGGAACAATTCCGTGAACCTGGTAGTTCAATAAGAAACTTGAGGAGCTCAATAGTCGTGCTCTCTGGTGTCGTAATTTATCCAAACTGTGGTCTCATGAAACCATCTCCTCCTCTAAGAGGTACTTGATGAATTATTCATTACGTCATGAGAAATTGAAAATCCAGAAACGGAGAATTATTGGAACTCATTGCACTTCATAAGCCACATATGTTATCGACAAGTTAGCTTCTAATTATGGGCATAGAGTCATAAGACTACCATTCTATCATTGCCATTTTAATGCCTTTGAACGTATTTGGCTGCAAGTGAAAGGGTACATAGCTTGTGAAAATAAAAAGCTCACAGTGAGTGAAGTGGAGACATTGATTATTCAGTCCCTGGAAAAGTCACCGAAATGGGCTGGAGGGCAGTTGTGATACTTTTGAAGTGCGTAATTAACGAAGCATGGAATAATAAAGGTCTTCTCGAATGTTACCGCTATTATTATTGCATCCACTGGACTTTGAAATTAGTGGTAGCCATCATCTTTCAGACAAAACAGCTGCAAGCAGGTAGCAGTCTGTGGAGTTATGTACACAAAAAGTTCCCGTACTTTTAAATAGTACAAGGTGCTCCATTTATCTGATGACCGCCTGCCCAGAGTATTGCAGGCCAGCCACAGAAGCCACAACTGCCGGTGGAATGGGCCCCGTGGGACCGCACTATTCCCCTCTTTTCCTTTGTGAGTTTTAGCCTGGAAGCTTTACAGACATACGTGCCTTGTCAGCCATCTCATTCCTGCAGTGAAACAGGGGCATCATGTGTGTAACACTGAAGTTTCCGAACGCAGCAGTGGCAAGAGCGAATTATTGAATTCCACAATGAGTTTTTGTTTACGATTTGCATGTGCCTACAGATCCTGCACGTACTGTCTGGAGATTGTTTGAACAGAAGTTACCAGCTGTTCAGGTTCCAAGTCATGATGCAGTTCAAAAATTAGTTAATAAATTTCGTGAAACAGGAAGTGTTCACGACGAGAAGTGTAAACGATGCTGTACAGTGCTCACAGAAGCTCACCTCGATGACATTGCATACCGCCTGGAAAATTCTCCTGAAAGGTCTCTTAGACGTCTTTCACAGCAAACACAAATAACATACACCTCTGTACAAAGAGGTGCTAAGCTTTCTGGGCTAAGTAAGTCCCTATAAAGAATCATTAGTATAAGAACTCGACCTGGTGATCCTGTCCACAGCGTTAAGTTTTGCCAACAGGTTTTGAAACATGTGCATGGCTGTGAAATGGATCCTTACCTCATTTTGTTTTCGGATGAGGCTTGGTTCCATTTACACAAGTATGTTAATTCCCAGAACTGTAGACCCTGGAGTGCAGATAGACCTGTTGTGCTCCATGAGAAACCCCTTCATGATCAAAAGATAGGGATGTGGTATGCAGTTAGTGGTGACAGAATAAAAGACCCAGTATTTTTGATGTCACAGTTACAAGTGAAAGACATGTGCAAAACATTTTGCGATCGTGTTTTAATTGACTGAGTGAAAGAGAACGAAGCTTTGCATTTCTTCCAACAGGATTTGGCAAGGGCTCATACAGCCAATGTTTCTTTGCATGCAGTTCATGATGTGTTTGACGAAAGAGTGATTAGTAACAACATAGGCCCCCTAAAAGTCCTGATTTAGCTCCGTGTAATTTTTATTTGTGGGGTACACTGTAGGACAAAGTGTACACAACAAAAGGGCGGTGTGGCCCCACTCTGCATTGTTGCCAAATTTATTCAAGATGGTGGTGGTAGATATGGCAATGTTGTAATGACGTTATGGCAGGAAGTTCAAATTTTGGGGGAAAAAGGTCACTTGGGCTATCTCCACTAACCTAAGAAAATGGCGAGAGAAATGGTCACTTGGGCTACCTTCACTAACATAAGTCATCCAACCGCCACCTCTTCGTAGCAATTGTCAGGGAAAGGACTCAGCCTGTGCTGGGTTGTTGGATAGGATGGATGTAAGTCTTTATTTCGCATGCAGTGCTTATTTAAACAATTTCAGGCAGTAGCTCCACCTAGTGTGTCCACCATGAGCTCCCGAGTCCAACTGACCTAGTACACAGCACTGCCACCAGAGGGCACTATCTTCCCATGACGGTCTGTAGGGAGAAAATAGTGAGAAAAGGACTCAGCCTGTTCTGGGCTGCTGCATAGGAGGGACTGTATTTATTTTGGAACACTTTATTTTGGGATGGATTTGACATAATATATGAGGGTTGGAACTCAAAGAGTGGCAACTATTTATTTACAGCTCGTACAAAATGGATACATGTTTCAAAGTTTTACTGATCTTCAAAGTGGTCACCAGCATTGTGTATAGCCCATTGCTAGCGATGTGGTATCTCTAAGCTGATTGTAGGTTGTGTTTCAAAACTGAACAGCATAGAGACAGAAGTGATGACACCTTCTGCAGGACCTGACCATCAATTTGCAGGACAATGCTCAAGCACGTATAGTGCAAGCTGTTACTGATTTTTTTGACTAATGAGGCTGCTAAGTGCTATACCACCTACTGCAATCCCCTGACTTAAGCCCTCGTGAGTTCAACTCGATTTCCAAACTGAAGGAAACTCAGAACTGCTAGAAATTTGTTGGGTAATAGACCGTACCACTCGAACTGTCAACACAACTGGCACTGCTAAGAGTATCCTATGACTTCCAAATTGCTGGCAGCGGGTTGTACACAATGCTGGTGACTACTTGGAGGACCAGTATGACTTTGAAACACCTATCTGTTTTGTACAGGTTGTAAATAAATAGTTGCCACTGTTAAAGTTCCAACGCATGTATTTATTAAACTGATACAAAGCACTCACTCTGGCATGCTTGGGGTCACAATACACAGCCTACAGACCTGTAAACTACTCGTAAATCATCGAAATACTGCAGTACACTGATGTACAGACATGCAAACATCTTGGAAATAACCGAAATAATTCATTGCACACCCTACAGACCTCCAAACTACTCGTAAATCATTGAAACAATGCAGTACACTGATGTACAGACACGCAAACTACTCGTAAACTGTCAAAAAATAATGCATGTAAAATGCTCTGCAAACACGCTCAGAACGCTTCACCAGCCGAAAATAATGCAGTGCACAAACACTCACTGCACATAAAAAACGCTTTCAAACTATCGTCAACCACAGCGTATCAGCGGCTACAGTGCGTGCACGCACCAATGCCACTGTGATCCACCGCCAGACAGACGAATGTAGGAGCGTGAGCCTTCGGACTCAGGCCGCTGTCGCCTACAGTCAGCAGGTGAAAGTTGCGTCTATTTTCGGGTATACAGTTAGAATTCTGCAAGTGTTATACTGACGCCACATGTCGATGTAAATAAGAGCCAAGTCCCCCTCTGGACGCTTATGTGTTTACCATTGCTAGTGTGATACCTCTCTACCTGTGGTCCACTGAAGACTTAATTGCCAAGCGACTCACCCTCACAGATGCAGCTAAAAGGTTCTCAATGTTATACTGACGTCACAGGTCTATGTAAATAAGATCCAAGTCACCCCTCTGAAAGCGCTATAGAAATCTGTTGCAGTGCTTCCCAGAATAGCATAGGGTGCATTCTGCCTAGAGATCCTAATTGGGACATGTGAGATACCTCTGGCCGCGCATATTTTTACTGTGGCTGATGCATGGCTTCGAAATGTTCGCATAATGACTCACCTTCCCAGGCGCAACTAAAACGCTCTCAATGTTGTACTGATGTCTAATGTCTATGTAAATAGCAGCTAAGTCTATCTCTCTGAAATCGTAAAGTGACATAGAAATAGTTAACGGTCGCTTTTGTTGGAGCTTTCGTGATGTCTCAGCTTGTCTGCATGGAAATTCTTGCCCTAAAAGAGCCTATTTACGGAAATAGCCCAGAATAACGCCGAATGCATTCTTCCTGATGGTCCTGACGTGGCACTCTGTCCATCACGTGCTACCAAACATCTCCGAAACACAAACGTTCTCACCACTATGCAGAGGCTCCTATGTCCCAGCACAAAAGATGTCTTGCGAATGAATGGAGCATTCTGATCAGCTCTTACTGAATTTACCCGCCCAATTACTGATGCTGCCAGTGTAGAAGCACTGCCCATCTTTTTCTTTCTACAGACGAGACTTTCAATGGCAAAACTGTTTTGTACAGATCGCCATATTGCACTGACAGTTAAACCCTGCAAAAGTTTCCTACAGATCGCCAAATATGGAAAGACTCTTGCTCAATTATACTCCTCTGCCAGTGAGGACAGAATCTTGAATATTGCAGCGTAAAACTAATCTCCAACTCGGCAACATATCACCGCATACCGTTTCGATGTAGTAAACATACAATTCGTATCCTGCGGCATACAAAATCGCCCACTTTGCATCATGCATATAGATATCGATCACCAGACACTCGTACATGTACCGCGAAGACAGACATCGTAAGCACATGCACCATTGGTGTACTCCTCGCAGCACTAGCTATTTCCCACGAGATCAGGTGGTCATCCACTGCAGCCAACGGTCACAAGTCATCTGCCCTCAACGCATGACCAGAGCACCCTCAGCGGACCACTCTCCCAACTGTTGTACAAAGTCGGGGTTGGTTCCCCTTGGTACAAAGGCGTTACTGTTTCTGGCCCCGACCTGCTTGCTTGCTTGCTTTCTACACCCATCTCCAGACTCTGGGATTACAAGAACATATGTAATTTCACATGGTTTGCAGTACATTATACCATTTACGCAATACTTCTCGATATCAAGCACAGTAATATCGCTTGTGTAGCAGTATCGCTCACACAGTATAATTCCAAAGATATAATCTCGACATTATTTCTCTAGAAACTCTAAACTTTACCGAGGTAAACTATACTGAGTAACTAGAAACGTATCCCATCTGCAAAGACATTTACGTCAAAACTCGAAAAAAATAGAGGAACTGATATTTCCACTCATGAATACCGATGTCGGTGATGTAACAGATTCCAAATCAGTCCTATAATTACAAAGTCAACTAAGGTGTTCCTCATGTCTAGACGATGATGACGGTATTTGGTTTGTGGGGAGCTCAACTGTGCAGTTATCAGCACCCGTACAAATTCCCAACCTTTGCTCAATCCAATCTCGCCACTTTCATGAAACATGATGAAATGATGAGGTCAATACAAACACCCAGTCATCTCGAGGCAGGCGAAAATCCCTGACACCCCCAGGAATCGAACCTGGGACCCCATGCTCGGGAAGCGAGAACGTGACCGTGAGACAACGAGCTGCATTCTCATATTTAGAGAACCAGCAACTGTGTCCTCCACCCATCTGTCACCTGCTAGATTCACACACCACAATCGATGTCCACTCAACTAAATAAAGGCGCGAAATGTGTAGAAGCACTCAACTGGACAATTTACATGGGAGGGAATAATGGTCCAGTACAAACACACATCTATATCCAATGCTCTCAAATTTCCACGCCATAACGAAAGCTATCCAACACAAACTAAGTATTAGTTCGCTATTCAGCCGTCAGCTAAATTCCTGCATCCCAACAGGCCTCTCCATTCGGACAGCTCCTACTGTTAGCCAGAAACGAGACTCATTCCCGCCATAGGCCACCGGCACAGACAGAATCATCCTAGAAAACTGGCCACATATTTACCATTGTACTTACAATTAAATATTACGATCGTGGTCTCTAGACGACATTCGGCAATGAGTCAAGTATCAGAAATACACCCTGTTGACGGCTGTGGCCCTGGAAATATTAATATCTGTACCATTATTATGCCTTGAAATACTTTCCACTTTGCTATCACAGTATTCGACATCAAATCCATACCCTCCGTACGACTGGACATAATCGTCCCCTTTGAACACGTTGTAACACACACACATACTTTATAATCCTGATGTTCAAGGTTAACTTATCACACATCCCCTACTACTAGGTATAATACTCCGCCAATAACTGATTGCTAGCGATACGAAATAATACTGACCGAAAATCAACTATGGGTGGACATGTCTCAAAAGTTTTTCTTGCGAGTGGTAGCACTCTGTCTTAGAAAGAGAGGCATAATCATCTTACAAACTGTCAGAAGTTATAAAACGCAACCATATTACTATCACAAGCGGTCTTGGTTCTACAAGTGCACACAAGTATCCATGTTAAAAGCTACACCGGCTTTGTAAATCGAGGTATGGCATTACGTCCGAATGAAGTGTTTTTTTTCCAGAAAAGTACCGCAACACTGAATATAGACCGTGATTGCCAGAGTGTACATTATCAGACCAACAGTGTGGTTACACGTCGCCGGCAGTACAACCTCTTAATAAAAGTACCGAATTTTAAAGCGATTCGGCTAAGGAACGTGATATGAAACCGGTATTTGCAACTCCCTCATGCCACCCCTAGATATTTATCCAGTATTTGTAACACATTCTGTCTCAATGCCACATCAGAGGTTCGGTGATATATCGACTGGGTTATAGGTGACTGTTGATTGAATAGGATCATAAACAGAAGGTAAGGATCTTTTAGTTCTTCCTAATGATAAAGGTGGTGTCACTGTTCTTTTCTCTTGTGAAGTTTATTTGGCGAAAATGGCCTGTTTATTGGATGATTCTACTTACTATAAACTTCGGAGCGATCCTACAGACTGGATAAAGTGGAAGATCATTTCACTTATCAAGAAGAGCTCCCTACTAAAACACACATCAAAAAACTTCATCTGGGGGCGGCAGTACCATCCAGGTTGTATGGTTTAACGAAGCTGCATAAACCTGGAACTCCTCTTCGCCCTATCAGTGGCAATTTTGGTGCTCCTACTTATAATTCAGCTAAATATCTTGCTTCTGTCCTCAGCCCTCACTGGGGAGAGTAAACATCGTATATCCAACTCGACTGATTTTATTCAACAGTTGAATTTTTTTATGCCATGAAACATCTGACCTTTTAGTTAGCTTTAATGTGGTTTCTATTTTAACGCAGGTACCTTTGGAAGGTTCTTGTTGTTAACTGGCCAACTTCCAGATGATGAAACTACTGAGCTGTGTCGGCATGTGTTAACAGCGACATATTTTTTATTCAATGACGCATTTTTTTGAAAGAACTGACGGTGTGGTTATGAGAAGTCCTCTTTTCCCTATTGTCGCCAATCCTTTTATGGAATATTTTGAAGACATCGCACTCAGGACTTCTTCTCTTCAATTTACATGTTTTTGGAGATTCATAGATGATATTTTCATTGTTTGGTCACATGGAATGGAAGCTCTTGATCGGTTTTTAGATCATTTTAACTGTCTTCATCCATACATCAAATTTTCGATGGAAATTGAAAAAGATGGCAATTATCCTTTTTGGATGTTCTAGTACACAAAAAAGGAAATGGTACTTCGGGACATGGTGTATCCCATACATACGGATCATTATCTTCATTCCATGAGTTGTCGTCCACCACATCAGCACATGGGAGTTCTACATAAATTGGTCAAGAGAGCTTATGCCATTTCTGATTCTGAAAATTTGACACAGGATCTGGATCATCTTAAGGCTGTCTTCAAGCTCAATGGATATACCAATCATCAAATGATTCATACTTTTCAGTTTGGACCATCAAGTAAACCAACGCCAGACATTAGTAAATCAGTTGCTTTTCTACCCTTTCCTGGAAGAATTTCTTCAAAAATTTCTGGAATACTCAGGGAATTTGATATTAAAAGTGTTCTTTTGCCTTTGGCCAATCCTAGAATCCTGTTCAGATCAGGTAAAGATGATATGGGATTGAGAAAGCCTGGAGTTTACAAAATTCCCTGTCATTGTGGAAAGACCTATATTGAACAGACTATTCGCTCTGTTCATGATCGATGTGTGGAACATCAGCATCACACACGTTTGCTCTAGCTCAAAAAATCTGCTGTTGCCGATCATTGTCTCAATCAAGGGCAGAACATATCGTTTAAAGAGACACAAATTATTGCTCTGGCTTCTCGTTACTGGGATTGTGTGCTCAAGGAACCCATCGAAATACGATTTTCTGATGATGTTATTAATAGAGATAAAGGCTTTCCTTTAAACAAGATATGTAACCCTGTTTTATCTGTTATAAAACAACAACGGTCTGGTTTTCGACCCGCTATATCTTAATTTGGGATTTATCACTTTCGCCAGTTTCTACTGCCGGCGGCACTGTATTTCTTCGCTTCACAGGGGGCAGCTCGGCCGGCCGGAGTGGCCGAGCGGTTCTAGGCGCTACAGTCTGGATCCACGCGACCGCTACGGTCGCAGGTTCTAATCCTGCCTCGGGCATGGATGTGTGTGCTGTCCTTAGGTTAGTTAGGTTTAAGTAGTTCTAAGTTCTAGGGGACTGATGACCTCAGCAGTTAAGTCCCATAGTGCTCAGAGCAATTTGAACCATTTTTTGGGGCCAGCTCTTCCGCTTCTCATGGAGGCATAGTGGCCTGTACCTGGGGTATAAAGGAGCCGCACTTTCTGATGTTCATTCACTTCCTGCATGAGTGTGTACTCAGTGATCGTACTGAAGACGGGGGCCAGATGGATCGCCGAAATATCGTGGAGTGAAGACGATCATACCCAGCAGCATACCCATGAAGAGCATAAACAGATATATGTTATTATTCTCCTAACTGCAAAAGAAAAAAAAAATATTGTGTGCAAACACAAAACCTGTGACAGTCTAAAAGTGCTTTGGAACAGCGCAACCAATGAAATAGTGAAGTGTTTCATTGAAAACCATCTAAATGCAAATGTTTCAAAGACTGCAATAGTGGAATTTAACACAAGGAAACAAATAGAATTTGGGATCAAGTTATCCATAGGAAATGACATAGTAAAAAAGGAAAAATGGATAAAATTCTTGATAACTTCAATCCAGGATAACTCAGTTGGGTCATCCATGTATATTCCTTACCCTGTAAGCTACAAAGAATGTATTTGTCATAACCTTGATTAGGAAATATTATAAGGATATATGTGTACTAAAAACTTAGTATCACACATTATTCTCACCAAATTTAAACTGCAATGTAGAAATATGGGGTGCAACAGCATCAGCCAATCTGAGCACATTATTAACATTATAGAGAAGTTATCAGAATTATTTGTGGCGCCAAACCTAGAGATTCGTATTGGAACCTGTCTCAAAATTAGATGTGTTTGCCATTATAGGTATTGAAAGTTGTTGTTGTTGTAGTGGTCTTCAGTCCTGAGACTGGTTTGATGCAGCTCTCCATGCTACTCTATCCTGTGCAAGCTTCTTCATCTCCCAGTACCTTCTGCAACCTACATCCTTCTGAATCTGCTTAGTGCATTGATCTCTTGGTCTCCCTCTACGAATTTTACCCTCCACACTGCCCTCCAATGCTAAATTGGTGATCCCTTGATGCCTCAAAACATGTCCTACCAACCGATCCCTTCTTCTAGTCAAGTTGTGCCACAAACTTCTCTTCTCCCCAATCCTATTCAATACCTCCTCATTAGTTACGTGATCTACCCACCTTATCTTCGGCATTCTTCTGTAGCACCACATTTCGAAAGCTTCTATTCTCTTCTTGTCCTAACTGGTTATCGTCCACATTTCACTTCCATACATGGCTACACTCCATACAAATACTTTCAGAAACGACTTCCTGACACTTAAATCTATACTCGATGTTAACAAATTTCTCTTCTTCTGAAACGATTTCCTTGCCATTGCCAGTCTACATTTTATATCCTCTCTACTTCGACCATCATCAGTTATTTTACTCCCTAAATAGCAAAACTCCTTTACTACTTTAAGTGTCTCATTTCCTAATCTAATCCCCTCAGCATCACCCGATTTCATTTGACTTCATTCCATTATCCTCGTTTTGCTTATGTTGATGTTCATCTTATATCCTCCTTTCAAGACACTGTCCATTCCGTTCAACTGCTCTTCCAAGTCCTTTGCTGTCTCTGACAGAATTACAATGTCATCGGCGAACCTCAAAGTTTTTATTTCTTCTCAATGGATTTTAATACCTACTCCGAATTTTTCTTTTGTTTCCTTTACTGCTTGCTCAATATACAGATTGAATAACATCGGGGAGAGGCTACAACCCGGTCTCACTCGTTTCCCAACCACTGCTTCCCTTTCATGCCCCTCGACTCTTATAACTGCCATCTGGTTTCTGTACAAATTGTAAATAGCCTTTCGCTCCCTGTGTTTCACCCCTGCCATCTTCAGAATTTGAAAGAGAGTATTCCAGTTAACGTTGTCAAAAGTTTTCTCTAAGTCTACAAATGCTAGAAACGTAGGTTTGCCTTTTATTAATCTTTCTTCTAAGATAAGTCGTAAGGTTGGTATTGCCTCACGTGTTCCAACATTTCTACGGAATCCAAACTGATCTTCTACCAGTTTTTCCATTCGTCTGTAAAGAATTCGCGTTAGTATTTTGGAGCTGTGACTTATTAAACTGATAGTTCGGTAATTTTCACATCTGCCAACACCTGCTTTCTTTGGGATTGGAATTATTATATTCTTCTTGAAGTCTGTGGGTATTTCGCCTGTCTCATACATCTTGCTCACCAGATGGTAGAGTTTTGTCATGACTGGCTCTCCCAAGGCCATCAATAGTTCTAATGGAATGTTGTCTACTCCCGGGGCCTTGTTTCGACTCAGGTCTTTCAGTGCTCTGTCAAACTCTTCACGCAGTATCTTATCTCCCATTTCATCTTCATCTACATCCTCTTCCATTTCCACAATATTGTCCTCAAGTACATCGCCCTTGTATAAACCCTCTATATACTCCTTCCACCTTTCTGCCTTCCCTTCTTTGCTTAGAACTGGGTTGCCATCTGAGCTCTTGATATTCATACAAGTTGTTCTCTTCTCTCCAAAGGTCTCATTAATTTTCCTGTAGGCAGTATCTATCTTACCCCTAGTGAGACAAGCCTCTACATCCTTACATTTGTCCTCTAGTCATCCCTGCTTAGCCATTTTGCACTTCCTGTCGATCTCATTTTTGAGACGTTTGTATTCCTTTTTGCCTGCTTCATTTACTGTATTTTTATATTTTCTCCTTTCATCAATTAAATTCAATATTTCTTCTGTTACCCAAGGATTTCTATTAGCCCTCGTCTTTTTACCTACTTGATCCTCTGCTGCCTTCACTACTTCATCCCTCAGAGCTACCCATTCTTCTTCTACTGTATTTCTTTCCCCCATTCCTGTCAATTGTTCCCTTATGCTCTCCCTGAAACTCTCTACAACCTCTGGTTCTTTCAGTTTATCCAGGTCTCATTTCCTTAAATTCCCGCCTCTTTGCAGTTTCTTCAGTTTCAATCTGCAGTTCATAACCAATAGATTGTGGTCAGAATCCACATCTGCCCTGGAAATGTCTTACAATTTAAAACCTGGTTCCTAAATCTCTGTCTTACCATTATGTAATCTATCTGATACCTTTTAGTATCTCCAGGATTCTTCCAGGTATACAACCTTCTTTCATGATTCTTGAAACAAGTGTTAGCTATGATTAAGTTATGCTCTGTGCAAAATTCTACAAGGCGGCTTCCTCTTTCATTTCTTCCCCCCAATCCATATTCACCTACTATGTTTCCTTCTCTCCCTTTTCCTACTGACGAATTCCAGTCACCCATGACTATTAAATTTTCGTCTTCCTTCACTACCTGAATAATTTCTTTTATCTCGTCATACATTTCATCAATTTCTTCATCATCTGCAGAGCTAGTTGGCATATAAACTTGTACTATTGTAGTAGGCATGGGCTTTGTCTCTATCATGGCCACAATAATGCGTTCACTATGCTGTTTGTAGTAGCTAACCCGCACTCCTATTTTTTTATTCATTATTAAACCTACTCCTGCATTACCCCTATTTGATTTTGTATTTATAACCCTGTAATCACCTGACCAAAAGTCTTGTTCCTCCTGCCACCGAACTTCACTAATTCCCACTATATCTAACTTTAACCTATCCATTTACCTTTTTAAATTTTCTAACCTACCTGCCCGATTAAGGGATCTGACATTCCACGCTCCGATCCGTAGAATGCCAGTTTTCTTTCTCCTGATAACGACGTCCTCTTGAGTAGTTCCCACCCGGAGATCCAAATGGGGGACTATTTTACCTCTGGAATATTTTACCCAAGAGGACGCCATCATCATTTAATCATACAGTAAAGCTGCATGTCCTCGGGAAAATTTACGGCTGTAGTTTCCCCTTGCTTTCAGCCGTTCGCAGTACCAGCACAGCAAGGCCGTTTTGGTTAATGTTACAAGGCCGGATCAGTCAATCATCCAGACTGTTGCCCCTGCAACTACTGAAAAGGCTGCTGGCCCTCTTCAGGAACCACATGTTTGTCTGGCCTCTCAACAGATACCCCTCCATTGTGGTTGCACCTACGGTACGGCCATCTGTATCGCTGAGGCACGCAAGCCTCCCCACCAATGGCAAGGTCCATATTTCATGGGAGGGATTGAAAGTTATATTGCTCATGAAAACAACAAATCCAACTTTCAACTGTGACCTGCACCAGCATGATACAAGACCAAATATCAGACATCTTGTAAATGGCCACAGAACAATTTTATATGAAAAAAATAAACTTCACGCTGGGCTGGAGGTAGCCAGTACCCTACCAAAAAGTTTCACAGCCCTTCATATTGACAAATTAAAGGACCAGTGAATACGATTTCTAATTGAAAACCCTTTTTATTACCTAGATGAGTATTTCATCTTTATGAAAAGTGCTTTGTAAGAGTGCCAAGCGCAAAGTTTTAAGTAACTCACAACTGATATAATGTTGGTAACAGCAATGTTTGTAGCATTGTTATTTGATTATTACCATATGCAAAATGCATCAAAATGTAAAATTTATTAATACAAACATATCTTTAGTTTGTAACTTATAAACTGACATATTCGGAAGAATAATCTGTATGATGTGCTGACACTGTGTTATTTCTAAGGATTGTATTTGATTATTCGATGTTGAATAAATTTTATTGTTATTACATTTTGCTTTTAGCGCTGCTTTCTGTCTTGAGATTTTTTTGTAAAGGTCAGCTTTAATCACCATCAAGCGAATGTGATGAATAGTCTTGCCACAGGTCGATGACCACCGTTTTCTTGGATACACTGCACTTTACGAGGTTGCAGTTAGGTAAGTAGTGCAGTCATTACGGTCAGTTGTACAAAACTGTTTAGCAGCCAGTAAGCGCTATTCTCGAAATAGCGTGAGAAACTCGGTGTTCAAATGGTTCAAATGGCTCTGAGCACTATGGGACTTAACAGCTTAGGTCATCAGTCCCCTAGAACTTAGAACTACTTAAACCTAACTAACCTAAGGACATCACACAACACCCAGCCATCACGAGGCAGAGAAAATCCCTGACCCCGCTGGGAATCGAACCCGGGAACCCGGGCGTGGGAAGCGAGAACGCTACCGCACGACCACGAGATGCGGGCAAGCGCGGTGTACGAACTCGGAATAACGCCTAACTGAACAATAAACTCGAAATAACTTAACCGGCGATTTCAGTCCGGCTTAACAGGGGAATAATTTTTCAAGATGGCAGGAATAGTGACAGATGAAAAGAACAATGACGATACTTTGGCTGAACTGCTCATGAGACTGAGGAAGAAGAAGAAACGGAGACGACATCGATTCCGAATTCATATCCATATTTCGCTTATCAAAGGAAGTCGTGGTTCATCTTTTCAATCTTGTACATGATAAACTGGAGCATCTGGTGGACAGGTGAGTCAATTTCTCTGTTTTCTTAAATAATATTGTTTATTTGTAGTAATGTGCATTTGAGTTCAGTACTTCATGATTCCGTCGTGTTACTTGTGTAAATCTGGCACATTAAAATGACGATTCATGCAAAAATAGTCTTGTTTATCTCGTGTGTGTTACAACTGCTGTGGTAGTGCAAGGGACTGTTTCTTTTTATTTAGCAGACAGCACCATAATAGACTTAACCAAATCGAAAAACCGCATTGGTTATGTGTACTATTTGTTTTAATGCCTGTTTCTGTTTTAGACAAATCATCGATTTTTCACTCAGCCACATTACATCAATAGCAGAAAATATTGTTCCACTCTGTTTTCTATAGGGAATTCCCCTTTTTGTAAACACCACAGCAGTGTCAGAAAAACTTTCCTCCTTTTAGTGGAAATATTGGGATATCAGGCCCATCAATACTTCAGATCAACAACACTGTTTCCTACCTATCAAATTTTCACTGAAGTCTGTGAGCCATTTGTGCTTACTCAAGCTGAGTTTAACAAAGTAAGATTAAGAGGAAAGATAGCTTTATAAAGAAAATAGTGATGCTTCCCCAGCTATAGAACATAGCTTCGCATTTCTCTGTTATTAGTATTATCCACATAAGCCCTGCTATATTTATTTACTCATTTATTTTTCATCCTTGAATAATAGCTATATATGTGTATCATAAGAGCAGAGCAGGAATCTAGTTATTCAGCTTGCATAGATGTAGCATGTAGAAGGAGTGCGTGGAATGCTATTTTTTTTAACTTTCCTTAAATGTGAGGTTATTGTCAATGTTCTCCTTTATGTCAAATTGCAGTTAGTTGAAGGAAACTGTAATTGAAATGTCTTGTATTGTGACTGTGTGAAGTGCCATTTTTCTGAAATTGATTTCTTGTTGTGATTGTTTAACATAACAAAATGTTTGATAGTACAATAATGTCTCCAGTTCACTCAGCCACATCTGTAGCAGAAAATACTGTTCACTCCCATTGAGACAACTTTCCATCTTTTAGTGAATACTTCAGAGCAACAAACTTGTACACCACCTAGCATTATTCCTATAAACATACACATTATTTCTGCTGAC
Organism: Schistocerca americana; assembly: GCF_021461395.2. Taxonomy (NCBI): domain Eukaryota; kingdom Metazoa; phylum Arthropoda; class Insecta; order Orthoptera; family Acrididae; genus Schistocerca; species Schistocerca americana. The sequence continues at coordinate 124,762,958 of NC_060126.1, forward strand.
TCAAGCTAAGTTTAATACAGTAAAATTAGCAGGAAAGTAAATTTTTTAAGAAAGCTATAGCAAGTAGCTGTGATACGTATTTCCCATTTATTAGCGTTATCGGCATAAATACATCCATATTTATAATAAAGTAATTGCTGTCTTTGTGTTACAAGAACGTAGGTACTTGTCATTCACCTGATAGGAATTTTTAGATATTGAATCTACATAATCATTTCTGTTCCGGCATAACATCAAGCACCTTCACGTCGGCCTGGAGCAATACAGCAGAGAAGGCTTTGAGATGGTGTCAGCCAATAAAACACTAACTAGGATGACACCACGACAGGAGCGGCATCTAAACGAAGAGAATATAAACGCCACTCCAGCTATCCTCGGCCACACTAGAAGATGAGCTATGGTATTAACTCTATAGCAGTGACTTATGAAATTGTGTTATTTGCTTGCATGAAAATTGTGTATGTCGAAGGACATTGAATATTTGCATATAGCCCTTTGCTAGCAAACTATCTTTATAGAAACGTAGAGTTAAGAATTGTCAATTTAACTTATTCCAACAAACTCCATTAATAAGAATTGCTTGAATTGTTGTCTAACTATACAAGAAAACAAATTCAAACAACACCCTGTCAAAGGGCGCATTAACATTGGAAGCAAACACAAAAGAAAGTGAGGAAGACAAGGTGCTCCACTATAGCGACTATAATCATTTGTTTCAACAGACATTAGTTCATATTTGAGAGTTACAAATTACTTTTACGTAACTTTTAGTACATTATGTCGTTCCATCTGTGAACCAGTAGGTTGCCCACCTAATTTAGATATAGAGATATTATACAGCCCCCTTGAATTGGCCTGACAGAGTTTATTGCTTAACTTGGTGATGCCATTCAACAATTAGAGAGATGGTTGTTGTCAGCTGTCTGTTATCCTGTTAAGCATTTCTCATTAACACATATTCACACTAGTAATTCAATAACTTACTTTACAACACATTGTACAGTTTGGACTTTATATATGTGTGAATTCATAAATCATAAATGGTTGTTTTATTTACATAGGTATTGTCTCTGCTCACTTTGGAGCGGTAATGACCTTTTCTTTTGAGTTCACCATTCTCAACACACTTATTTTCTGAAGATATTTGATGCTACATAGTCATTTCACACTAACAAAAAGATGAGTTTAAATAGGCAATGAAGATTGGAGTTTAGATTCTTCGCTGTTCTGTATCACAATATATGATATTCCTGGATGTAGAACCATTGTCGATATAGAGACGATGTGTAATAGATGACAACAGATGATTATGAGTGGTATCAGCAAAGGGACTTGGAACCAAGCAAGGAGTCGTCTGTCTGGACTGCCACATGGCGTTGTAGGATGACCAGGATGTCATTTAGGTAGACCTCAGGTGTTCAACAGGTTCAGGAATCATGCAACAAGGAGCAGTAATGCCTCAGCACAATGCCCAATGGTTGTGCTGAAAGCAAAACATTATACATAAAAATACAAAATTGTCGTTCTTGACATCAAGTACAAGAATATAAAGTTAAATATTTTTGTTTATCTTCGAGATCTGTTGAGTTTCTGCCAAGAGACATGACATTTCTTAAAGCTTTTTGATCTTACCTTGTCTACTACTTTTGATCGCCGTGCAAATACGCAAGTTCTGCAGTTGCAGTACAACACAGCACATTCTTTATCATCTCAGTTCACGGTAAATGTTTAACTATGTATTAATGTCCACATTTACCCATCTCCTTACGTTCATTGGCACTTTATACCACTTGTAATTCTGCGACGTCGCTATTTGCGCTGCAGTAAGCTCGACAATCAAGTCTGTGATATGTAGCTAGGATTGTCACAGTGCATACCATGGGGATCTAGCAATCAGTTGAGTGCAGCCGGTTAGTGTTTAACGTTTTTCCGTGTGAGAAGTGCAAAGATGATGCCGCTATGAAGAGTCTATACCACCCAGCACCTGAAGCCATAAGCCACAGATAGTCAACTGCTCATAGGAAATAGTTCACGTAAGCAAAAGGTTCGTCCTTTTAGTGTCAGCGACATATTTCGTTTGCAGGGGTCAACTTATACCAAAAACACGACAATATGCATGTTTAAATCTTTGCTCTCACAGAGGCATCACAGCAGACACACCTTAGATCCCATGTAGTGTTTTCAATTTAGGCCAGTTATAATTTTTTTACATGGCACAGTAACAGTTCAAATTTGTCCCTGTGAATCTTGGCAAGAAATAGGTTTATTTATCCTGTACATTCTAATAAGAAAAATTAACATGTTTCTTCTGCGTATTTGTGTCTAGACTTGTCCTTTGCAAAAGGGTTTAATTTGTATCTCATTACATCATGTAACAGTGAGTAAGTAGCAGATAGGCCAGTCTGGTTTTTCAAGTACTCATTACAATACCAGCACTACACCTATGTCAAATTAGACATAATACATACCCTGCATCACGCAGAAAATATCTGCATGTTGCAAAGCAAGAAAAAACCAAAAACGTACTAAAATCACTTGTTAGCTAAATCAGAACAATTAAAAGCTCAAAATCGAGCATCACTGGACAGTGTACATGCAATCAACTTCACTAAAACGTTCGTCCACTAGGCTCTACCAGTTTTTTACTCTATATAAAGTTATCAGAATAATGCTTTACATATGCTTTGAAACTTTAATGTGTGTGAAATCTTATGGTACTTAACTGCCAAGGTCATCAGTCCCTAAGCTTACACACTACTTAACCTAAATTATCCTAAGGACAAACGCACACACCCATGCCCGAGGGAGGACTCGAACCTCTGCTGGAATCAGCCGCACAGTCCATGACTGCAGCGCCTTAGACTTTGAAACTTTCTTGCGTAAACTGCCATAAGAGCAAAATAACCACATTTAGTGTACTGATCAATGTAAAACATTTACACAAAGAAAATTTCTTAGGTCCTTGCCATAAAAGCTCATGACCTGTGTAGTCATGAACATACAGCAGTTTAGTCAGCATTACGCTGTATAGCAAAACTTATAAACTAGTATGTACAACCACATTCATATTACTCTTCAACAGGGGTGGTTCCTGAGCTAGTGCTGCTTTGCCATGGCACCACTTGTTTAAAAAGGAAAGAAAGAGAAATCCATGTGAACTGCGCATAAAACATTAGTTTGGAGTATGTACTTTCTGATTTGAAGAAGCACGTTTCGCCACGCACTCTTGCAGTTGTTTTCTGAAGCTTGGAACCAACTGCAGATTGGCACCGTCTAACCCTCATAAGGGCTGTATGAAAGGCTCTGCCGTTGGTTTCTACACACATCTTATGACAGAGGTAGAGTTACAGCTAGTCTGGCTCAAAGGTTCACGTTCTTTGCGCCAGAAAGCGGTAAAGTGCAGGACCTGTAGAAGCAAGATCTACCATCTAGCGACCATATTAGAATACATCGGGGCACAGATTTCTTGTAATCCAGTTTTACAATCTTAATGCAAGTTAATACTAATGCATTCCTAAACGCTAATTAATGCTTAATTAAATCGAATACAAAAATAATGCACTTAAATACCGCTATAAATAGCTATATGTAACCTGAATATATTTATGCCCTTAGATTTTGAAACTAAGAGCCATTATTTCAGTATTGATATATTTTACAACAGCAGGCCTACTGTTATAGAAAAAAAAACTTAACGTATTCACCACTGGTTGAGCATCTGTTTTCCAAACAAAGGTGTAGTATTTCTGTTTATACTTGTTACGTTCGTGTATTGCAGTTCTGTGCTAACACGTTGTAGTTATTTCAAGGTCAGGTAACTGACCGTATATAGCTGTCCGCAGAATGTTATCTGTAAGGGAAAATAGCAAACAAGAACAAAGTAAATGACTTATTAAAAACGCCATTCAGCTTTAGGAGTCTGATAATAAACACTAGGTAGGCCACTCCTGAATCTGAATCTGAGACAACAGACAAAAAATCAATGCTTAAAGTTCAGTCCAGAAATTTACTAAAAGAAGAAGTGGATTTGTGGCTGTGTAGAAAGCAATGCTGTTTTTTGTTTTCCCTGAATAACTAATATTGGGCTTATATGGTCTAAAATAAAAGTTCATGAAATGGCAAAGCGACACATGAATAATGTGCTTCGTCTTTCATTTCTAGATAAAACCAACATTCAGCCAAAGTTAGCTGGGCAGTACAGACAAGCAATTGACGGCCACAACAAACGCATAGAAAGCAATAGATATATATTGAATTTAATTATAAACTGTATTCGGTTCTGTGGTGCTTAGGAACTGGCTGTCAGAGGCCACGATAAATCTGATGCCTCTCAAAATAAGGTTGTTTTCTGTGGAACTGGATAAATATCTGCAAGTTCATCTCATTCAAGCATAGGTGTTCAAAGGCATTTCTAAGACTGTTCAGAACAAAGTACTGCAATGCACATTGGAAGTGTATCATGATAATATTCGTAAATAAATAAAATGTGACGGTTATGTTGCAATAATTGCTGATGAAAGAACAGATGTGTCTTGTGAATATCAACTTGTTATTGTTTTGCGTTATGTTGTTCAGGGAAAACCTAGTGAACGATTTTGGGAACTTTGTTAATCCAGAGAGTCAGGATGCTCATTATATAACTGAGAGTATTCTGAAAGAAATTGAACTATTAATTGATGATGATCGAGCATAACTAATAATTCAGAGTTACGATGGTGCAAACATTATGAGTGGCAAGTCGAACGGGGTTCAGAAATTAAAGTCAAATATCCAAATGCAAAGTACATCCATTGTTATGCGCGTCACTTTTAACCTTGTGTCTATGGCATACCTTTCAGGTAATTCTTCTTTCATTTCTAACTCGCCACAGAGATCAAAAGTGTTTTATAGCATTATTTCAAAAAGCTTGCCCCGTTTGTGTGACGAGATAGAATTCGCGAGTAGTAAAAGATGAACTTCATGGCACATTCGACGACGAGACTGTTAAAGTTCTGAAACTGCTAATCACGTCGCCTATCTCGACATCAGAAACTGAGCGGTGCATTTTAATGCTCAAGTGAATTAACCCTTTAACGGGCACATTCTTTGTGGCGACTCAGGGAAGCTAATTTTTTTTGCATCGAATTAGAATTGCGATCAATTTATTGTATTTTATTTTTTGATAATTTTATTTTTGTGATTTAGCTCTAAAAATTATGGTGGTAAATATATCACCACAGCACTTTTTTAAAACTTAAATTTTCGGTGGTAAACTGATTTCCCACTTGCAAGCTTTACATTTAGGTGGGAAGAAGATATCCCAATTCCATTTTATAAGTTGTAATGTGTTGGCATTACATGTAAAAAATTTTTAAGAAGACGGTGATTCCTTTTTATTTTACTTTATTTCAAAAACATTTACATTACAAATTTACAAGCAATAATTCTTTTTCAACAAAATGTTCAAACGATTGATTTACAAGCAATAATTTTTTTTAACAAATGTTCAAATGAGTGTTACATTTTCTTTTTATTTTCCATGAAACTGACAGAAGCAAGGTTCGGTACACAGGGGTACGTTGCAGGAGCAGCATACATATTTTGTTCTCATGTCACGAGCTTTAGTTGAACACTTTCGGCACTGTCTGTAGGTTATTTCTAAAACAGGCATATGATCGCCTACTTTTGCCAGTCGAACATGACCTGGTACGGTGTTCTTCTTGGTTAGAATGGTTACTGGATGTCATTTTTTTTGCGCGATGTAAAGCCATCTATCAATTGTTTTGCGAGTCGTAATCGAAAGTTCAATTGCTCATCATATCCCTCTAGTCCTTTATTAGTTTTGTACATTATAAAGGCATTTACAACTGCCATGTCTAATAGGAAGTAGAGAATCCGATGCCACCACTTACGAAAACGTCGACCTATTGCGTAACGTTCTCTAAGCTGATAAAAGTGATCTACACCTCCCATTATGGTATTGTATGTTGCCACAGCTGTGGGACACGTAACCATGCTGGTTGTGCCACCCCTATTCTTTCTTGAGACAAGTGTGGTATCACTAGGATTGTCTGAAGTTGTCAAAATAGCGACAGTTTTGTTGTCCATCCATTTTATAACTGCAGTGCCACGTTTAAATTGAAACTGAAATTCTCCTCTTTTCAAGGTACATTTATCTTTCATCATTGAAGGAAGCCCTTTCCAGTTTGCTCTGACAGTCCCTATAGAGTATATTCCACTGTTCAAAATCATTTGCATTAGATTCACTTTGGTGACGAAGTTGTCAAACGCTACTAAACTGTTACTATATTTCAGGTCTTGGGTGAGGCTAATGACTACATGCTCTCCCAGAGAATTTTCTGTACATCCGTCATTTGATTTTCCTGTGTAAATATCAAATTTGATGACATAGCCAGTCTTTGAATCTGCTAAATACCATACCTTGTATCCTCGTTTTACTGGCTTGAGAGGCATATACTGCTTGTGCGAAGACCATCGCTTGAAAGGTATCGTGCTTTCATCCACACTAGCAGTGTATGGCTTACGAATTGTGTTGTTCAGAAAGGTTATAAGAGGTCTGACCTTGTGAAGTTTATCGTGGTTTGGATGCCTTCTTGAAGGATTCAGCCTGTTGTCATTTATGCACGTCATATGTTTCGATATGTAAGGCAGACCTAAGGCAGGTTCTGAACTCCAGTAGTGCACTAAACTTGGCAACAAAACCACACCCATCAAGAAATTCATTCCAATCCAGGCCTGTAACTCCTCTACAGATAAATTTGACCAGTTATTTGTTGACTCACAGTCTGACCAGATTTCCGTTTTTGTTTCTGTTGCTCTGAATACAGATTTGTCTGCTGAACCACATACTCCAGCATGTCATTGGTAAATAAAGAAAGGAAGTAGTCTCTCTCTGAGCTGTGTTTTGTCAATGGGTGGTTGACAACTGGTTCTCCTTTTGTATCATCGAAGAAAGTCGAAAACAGCAGTGTCATCAGACCATTCCTCTTCTGCCAATGGCTCTTCTGCACTTACGGTACTGTCACTAGAAATATCGACGTCCATGGAGCAAGAATTGTTTGCACTGTTATTGATATTAGGTTGTGGAACCAAACACAGATCAATGTCTGAAACAAGTTCATCTCCTGATGCTTCATCACTTTCTATTTCAGAATCATCAGGATCGCTAGGGCGTGCTTCTTTGACATTTTTGCTACAAAAAGCAAAGAAAGATTGTGAGGCGAGCAATAAGTGATAATATCATATTCCAATTATATTTGCCACCAATATTAAAATTTACTTACCACAATGTGAAAACAGTAAAGCTACGAGCTGATAATAGTGACACAGACATATACTTCAGAAGCGAAGCAAACTCTTCCGAATACAGTAGTGGTCCCGCTATACACACAAACTTATTATTGTAGTAGTTTTCATACACCTAGTATAGTGTACTACCACAAGATGTCAGACAAATACAATGGTGGTAAGATGTATTCCCAGAAGCATTGTGGTACCTCGACGTTTGTGGCAAGTATGCTTCCCAAGGACCACAAAAGACATTGTGGCATATATATTTCCCGAGCCCCTTTCAGAAACGGCTTTTGGTGGTAAGCATACTTCCCAAGAACCCTGGAACAACATTATTTGGTGGGATATATACTTCCCACAGCCCTAAAAGCTATGTATAGCAACAAAAAGAAACCAGAGCTAGTGCAGTCGACTACCACTAGGGGCCAGGAGCGTACGGAACTGGGAACATGTATTTCCACGAATGCAGTAAAGGAATACCATTAGTGGGAAGTATATCTCCCACAACCCACGAAAGGGTTAAAACGTTCCTACGAAACGCCATGAAAAAAGAGTAAGTGTTTAGGGATGCTATACTGTGAAAAGTCCTTCGTGTGTAAAATTGAACATTTCAATCTGAAATGACTGATTTATTGCCAACAAGAAGGAGAGACGAATCGATTTACAATATTGTTCCTACTAATTATTTTGAACCTATCTTCCTAAAGTCATGGAGTTGCTGCTTTTGGTGAGTACAATGCTTTTAGTTTTAAATGTTGGTAATTTGATTAAATTTGCTTCGCAAAATCCAGATTACAAGTTCGAATAATTTAGAAATGCTGTATTATTTCTCGTACTGGCACGCATGTTGTTGCGGACACTTTCCTGGTAGTCGGTCACGAACGTCCTGGAGTGGGAGGAAAAGCCACGCCTCCCTCTCACACGGCATGCAGCCAACGTCCGTATTCTGTGCTCCTGGGAAGGCAGAACTGATGTAATAATGTACATAAGGATCGATGATTCCAGCTGGTGTTATGAGAGTCATATTGGAACCCTGTGACAGAGCGAGATTGCTCTCTGCACTCATTTCAAAATAAGAAAAGGAAACAACCAGCAAGCACAACTAAAAGCAAGGCGGAGCACATAAACCATTCGATAACGGCTAGAGCGCAGTTGTTAAGTGAGGTTGGTGGTGTGATTGCTTGGTAGTTCAGGCCCGATCTCCACCTGTATCTTAAACAACTATACATCAAAACACCCAATAACGGCTAGAGCGCAGTTGTTAGCTGAGGTTGGTGGTGTGATTGCTTGGTAGTTCAGGCCCGATCTCCACCTGTATCTTAAACAACTATACATCAAAACACCCAATAAAGGCTAGAGCGCAGTTGTTAGCTGAGGTTGGTGGTGTGGTTGCTTGGTAGTTCAGGCCCAATCTTCACCTATATCTTAAACAACTATACATCAAAACACCCCCTGCTTACGACTGCCACTTTAAAGTAACCGAACATACCCTGTGAGGAGCAAAGAATTACGCTGTTGATATGTGTGCGCGTGTGTGCATTTGTGTCTGAGAGTGTTACGTTTTATATCTCATGCAGACATGCAAAAAAGATAGCTAAAGCCAACTTCTGTGTCTCTCTCTTATACATACTTGATATCATGTTCTATAGCAATAATCAATCTCCTACGTGCATAAGAAGGGCGCTGTTGTAAAAGTGTTTATTTTTGTTTCTCTATACGTTTTGTTTGATATAATATCTTGTGAAATATATGAATTATGGACAAAATTCCGTAATACATTCTATGCTACCAAACTAAGTTTTTCTTGGCACCACCAATGGAATGACTCAGTGGCTGCCACTGCTCTTCAACTAAAGTCATAGTAGCCATTAAAGATAGTGTAGCTCACACCTTTTACTTTTTCATGGAGCACAGTGCTCACCTACTACTGAGGTAAATTGATTGTCTTGGTCAAACTGCTCACAGTGGTTATACATTAGTATCACGCATACAATATGAGATTCCTCGGAACTGGTGTTGTGTGGTAGGATACTGGGCCATAATTTAGTTAACAAATTTAATAAAAAATAAACCACTTTATGGACACGTCGAAAAGATCCAAACAATCTCAGCAACTACGACGTTGTCCAGAAAATAATACACCGTATTTTTTTTCTTCAACAACTCTTTCTTGAACATAATGAGAATTACACACCGAAAGAATGGTGTTTTATCTACACACCCTATTTTTCCACGTAATCTCCATCATGAAAAGTCAATCTCCATCCCATTCTATAGCCTTTCTCTGGTGTGAAACAAAGGCGTATATGCCCTGTCGGTACCAATCCTTGTCCTGGTGGCGGAGTCAGTGCCTCACTGTGTGAATCATCTCCTCATCATCCTCAAAATGTCTTCCACAAATGGTATCCTTTAATGGCCCAAACATGTGGAAGTCCGACGGAGCTGAGTCAGGGCTGTAGAATGGATGGGGTAACACTGTCGAGCCCTGCATTGCGATGTGTTCAGCTGTTCTCAGACTTGTGTGGGGCTAAGCGTTATCATGTTGCAGCAAAACATCTGGGTTGCTGTGGCGCCGAAGTCGCCAGAAGCCTTTCTTGAGTTTTGACAGTGTGTTGACATATGTTTCTGAATTAATAGTACCGCATCTTGGCATCACATCAATGAGAATCACACCTTCATAGTCCCAGAACACAGCGATCATGACCTTCCCGGCGGAAGAAGTTGCTTTGAATTTTTTTCTTCTGTGGTGGGTGGGAATGGCGCCATTTCATCCTCTGTCATTTTGTTTCGTGCTCAAAATGGTGAATCCAGGTTTCATCACCTATCACAATCCGGGACAAGAAGGACTCCCCCCCCCCCTCAGCTTCAAAACGTTGCAACAAATCAAGACAAGTGCTTTCTTTGTGTGATATATGATCCACCGTTAGACACCGCGGGACCCATCTTGCACACACTATTGAATATCCAAGAATGCAGGTAATTGCATCCGCACTTTCTTTGCTGATTGACAGATGCAGCACCAACTTGTAATGCGTCTGTCCTCGCGAATGACAACATCAGCTCGCTGCAACATGTCAGGTGTGACAGCCGTGGATGATCTCCCCGACTGCTGCAAAGCGTGGAACTCCGCCGAACCGCCTTCTGATGACCGCACCCTCCGTACCCGGCGGCTAACTGTACTTCTGTCGACAGCAGATGCTCCATAGACTTTGCACAAGCGTTTCTGAATATTCCCCACAGTTTCATTCTCTGCAGTGGGAAATGCAATGGCACCACGTTGCTTGTAACGTACATCACCTACAGACGCCACTTTGAAAGTGTTCCGCAGCTACGTTATGTGTCGGAAGTGGCGGAAACTTGGCGTGCTCATTCAGGAAGCTCCAAATAATACACACGTAACGTTTTGCATTCGCAGCACTGTTTTTCGATGAGAAAAAATTGCGGTGCATTACTTTCTAGCCAATCCTTGTGCCACCAGAATTTGATTTTCTAGTGATTTTTCTTTTTGGAGCAAGACAACTGGTGGGATAATTTACAAAACCTCTAAAATAACATTTTATAAAAAATTTAAGAAAAGAATCTTAGGACAAATTTTCTGAAATGTTGACGTTAAAAACAAGTTTTAACATAGGTGTTCAACAAGATCAACAATGTGGCATTTAACGACATCTACATCTACATCTACATGGATACTCTGCAAATCACAATTAAGTGTCTGTGAGATGATTCAGCGAACTACCTTCACAGTTCTCTATTATTCCAATCTCGTATAGCGCGCAGAAAGAACGAACACCTATATCTTATTTCCCTTATTTCATCATGGTGATAGTTTCTCCCTATGTAGGTCGGCGCCTTTGTTTTAATGATGTCCATCCCAAATCTTGTATCATTTCAGTGATACTCTCTCCCATAATTGGCGATAATACAAGACGTGCTGACCTTTGATCTTTTTCGATGTACTCCGTCAGTCCTGGCTGGTAAGGACCCCACACTGTGCAGCAGTGTTCAAAAAGAGGACGGACAAGTGTAGTGTGTAAAGTGTCGTTAGTAGATCTGTTACATTTTCTATGTGTCCTGCCAATAAAACGCAGTCTTTGGTTAGTCATCCCCACGTTTTCTAAGTGGTCCTTCCAATTTTATCTGTTCGTAATTCCATATTTAATATTTACGAACCTACAGAAATTATTAACAGGCAATTAACATCTGGCATCGACTGTCAACTAAAACAGATTGCTTATAACAGAAAAAACATGCACATCCAAGTAAATTGGCTGACTATAAGTTTGCACAAAAACAGTCAATGGTTCGGGCAGACAAGGTGCCTGTGTAGGGCCAAAACAACTTTTTTCTTTTGTTTATGAACGGTACTCAACCTGGTAGGCCAGCTGAGTCCTTAGGCTCTCGCTTTAGTACGGTTAACAGAGAGATCAACCACTGTTGGACTATCCATTACTCTTACTCAAGACTCTGTCCGCCCCTGCTAGCTGAGTCGTCAGCGCTACGGAATGTCATACCTAATGGCCCGGGTTCGATTCCCGGCTGGGAGATTTTCTCTGCTCAGGGACTGGGTGTTGTGTTGTATTTATCATCATCATTTCATCCCCATCGACACGCAAGTCACCGAAGTGGGGTCAACTCGAAAGACTTGCACCAGTCGAACGGGCTACCCGACAGGAGGCGCTAGCCACACTGCATTTCCATTATTCAAGACCCTTTTAGCGGAACACATAATATAAACCATATCTATATTTAAGCTATCCTGTAACATATAAAGTTTAGAAAAATTACAACACCAAAAGATATTGGAGGAAAATTAGGAAAAAGCGAGCCATGCCGTGAAATCACGTTATACACTCCTGGAAATTGAAATAAGAACACCGTGAATTCATTGTCCCAGGAAGGGGAAACTTTATTGACACATTCCTGGGGTCAGATACATCACATGATCACACTGACAGAACCACAGGCACATAGACACAGGCAACAGAGCATGCACAATGTCGGCACTAGTACAGTGTATATCCACCTTTCGCAGCAATGCAGGCTGCTATTCTCCCATGGAGACGATCGTAGAGATGCTGGATGTAGTTCTGTGGAACGGCTTGCCATGCCATTTCCACCTGGCGCCTCAGTTGGACCAGCGTTCGTGCTGGACGTGCAGACCGCGTGAGACGACGCTTCATCCAGTCCCAAACATGCTCAATGGGGGACAGATCCGGAGATCTTGCTGGCCAGGGTAGTTGACTTACACCTTCTAGAGCACGTTGGGTGGCACGGGATACATGCGGACGTGCATTGTCCTGTAGGAACAGCAAGTTCCCTTGCCGGTCTAGGAATGGTAGAACGATGGGTTCGATGACGGTTTGGATGTACCGTGCACTATTCAGTGTCCCCTCGACGATCACCAGTGGTGTACGGCCAGTGTAGGAGATCGCTCCCCACACCATGATGCCGGGTGTTGGCCCTGTGTGCCTCGGTCGTATGCAGTCCTGATTGTGGCGCTCACCTGCACGGCGCCAAACACGCATACGACCATCATTGGCGCCAAGGCAGAAGCGACTCTCATCGCTGAAGACGACACGTCTCCATTCGTCCCTCCATTCACGCCTGTCGCGACACCACTGGAGGCGGGCTGCACGATGTTGGGGCGTGAGCGGAAGGCGGCCTAACGGTGTGCGGGACCGTAGCCCAGCTTCATGGAGACGGTTGCGAATGGTCCTCGCCGATACCCCAGGAGCAACAGTGTCCCTAATTTGCTGGGAAGTGGTGGTGCGGTCCCCTACGGCACTGCGTAGGATCCTACGGTCTTGGCGTGCATCCGTGCGTCGCTGCGGTCCGGTCCCAGGTCGACGGGCACGTGCAACTTCCGCCGACCACTGGCGACAACATCGATGTACTGTGGAGACCTCACGCCCCACGTGTTGAGCAATTCGGCGGTACGTCCACCCGGCCTCCCGCATGCCCACTATACGCCCTCGCTCAAAGTCCGTCAACTGCACATACGGTTCACGTCCACGCTGTCGCGGCATGCTACCAGTGTTGAAGACTGCGATGGAGCTCCGTATGCCACGGCAAACTGGCTGACACTGACGGTGGCGGTGCACAAATGCTGCGCAGCTAGCGCCATTCGACGGCCAACACCGCGGTTCCTGGTGTGTCCGCTGTGTCGTGCGTGTGATCATTGCTTGTACAGCCCTCTCGCAGTGTTCGGAGCAAGTATGGTGGGTCTGACACACCGGTGTCAATGTGTTCTTTTTTCCATTTCCAGGAGTGTATATTGCTTCATTTAAGTAATATGCAGCCAAAGCCAGGCAAGAGGCTTCCACACTGTCACTTTAACAGTAAAAATACACAGTGAAATGACTTGAATGAGATCACTTCAGAGGTTTACAAAAACTGCTTAATAGATGACGCTCAATAACCAAGATTGCAAGTAAGAGAATATCTTCTTCACACGTCAACTTTAACGGTTGGGACTGTAACTGAATGCTCATCATAATTTCCAGGAAGTAGAACATAAGTCAACAACCGACTGATCAGTGTCTGCAAATGGTTGAGCATATCCATCAGTCGCCCACTGTTCAATCCTCTGGAACTGGCCCACAGGAAACAAATCTGGCACCACAGTTGACACAGGCTTCTTCAGAATGATCCAAATCCAAGTACACGTGGGCGTCCAAGCAACACATCTACACTACTGGCCATTAAAATTGCTACACCACGAAGATGACGTGCTACAGACGCGAAATTTAACCGACAGGAAGAGGATGCTGTAATATGCAAATGATTACCTTTTCAGAGCATTCATACAAGGTTGGCGCCGGTTGCGACACCTACAACGTGCTGACATGAGGAAAGTTTCCAACCGATTTCTCATACACAAACAGCAGTTGACCGGCGTTGCCTGGTGAAACGTTTTGTGATGCCTCGTGTAAGGAGGAGAAATGCGTACCATCAAGTTTCCGACTTTGGTAAAGGTCGGATTGTAGCCCCTCGCGATTGCGGTTTATCGTATCGCGACATTGCTGCTCGCGGTGGTCGAGATCCAATGACTGTTAGCAGAATATGAAATCGGTGGGTTCAGGAGGGTAATACGGAACGCCGTACTGGATCCCAACGGCCTCGTATCACTAGCAGTCGAGATGACAGGCATCTTATCCGCATGGCTGTAACGGATCGTGCAGCCACGTCTCGATCCCTGAGTCAGCACATGGGGACGTTTGCAAGACAATAACCATCTGCACGAACAGTTCGACGACGTTTGCAGCAGCATGGACGATCAGCTCCGAGACCATGGCTGCGGTTACCCTTGACGCTGCATCTCAGACAGGAGCGCCTGCGATGGTGTACTCAACGACGAACCTGGGTGCACGAATGGCAAAACGTCATTTTTTCGGATGAATCCAGGTTCAGTTTACAGCATCATGATGGTCGCAGCCATGTTTGGTGACATCGCGGTCAACGCACATTGGAAGCGTGTATTTGTCATCGCCATACTGGCGTATCACCCGAGGTGATGGTATGGGGCGCCACTGGTTACACGTCTCGGTCACCTCTTGTTCGCACTGACGGCACTTTGAACAATGGACGTTACAGTTCAGATGTGTTACCACCCGTGGCTCTACCCTTCATTCGATCCCTGCGAAACCCTTCAGAAGGATAATGCACGACCGCATGTTACAGGTCCTGTACGGGCCTTTCTGTATACAGAAAATGTTCGACTGCTGCCCTGGCCAGCACATTGTCCAGATCTCTCACCAATTGAAAACGTCTGGTCAGTGGTGGCCGAGCAACTGGCTCGTCACAATACGCCAGTCACTACTCTTGATGAACTGTGGTATCGTGTTGGAGCTGCATGGGCAGCTGTACCTGTACACGCCATCCAAGCTCTGTTTGACTCAATGCCCAGGTGTATCAAGGCCGTTATTACGGCCAGAGGTGGTTGTTTTGGGTACTGATTTCTCAGGATCTATGCACCCAAATTGAGTGAAAATGTAATCAGATGTCAGTTATAGTATAATATATTTGTCCAATGAATACCCGTTTATCATCTGCATTTCTTCTTGGCGTAGCAATTTCAATGGTCAGTAGTGTATTTCGATGTAGATACTAATGGTAGAATATCTGATGGTACAGTTTTTTAATAAATGTAAACTATCCGAATGTTTGGAGATTAGCACTTTGAATTTACCATTTTCTCGAACTTTAATGGATAGAACTGTTCAGCCATCTTACTTTATTGTTGCTGATGACACATTTTCTTGTTTGTGCAACTAGGTGTTAGCTGTCTGAATAACCATAATTGCATGTTCGAAGTACTCAACCAACAGTACGAAATATGAACTCCAGCGTACCAGAACCGAACAAACATTTATTAACGAATAAACACAGAAAAACGTACTTGGTTGGACCTGAGACTAGATAGCACACACAGAAAGAAACAGACACTCAGCGCCTCTGGCTGGAGCGCGAACTATTTGACAGCTCACGTAAACACAGCGGCCAACGATAACTGATCATCTTGTCCGCTACATCAGCCCCCTCGCGAGAAGCGAAGCGTCATGAAAAAATCTTCGTGCGAAGTGCACTCGACATCTGAAGTGTATTCTGCGTTCAAGAAGCGAATCTGCTTTGGGTGGATGCGATTGTGCTTGAGGGTGGCCGCGCGGGATTAGCCGAGCGGTCTAAGGCACTGCAATCGTGTACTGTCCTCCCTCGGGCATGGGTGTGTGTGTTTGTCCTTAGGATAATTTAGGTTAAGTAGTGTGTAAGCTTAGGGACTGATGACATTAGCAGTTAAGTCCCATAAGATTTCACACACATTTGAACATTTTTTTTTTTTTTGCTTGAGGGTGGGGCTGAGCCAGTACTGTGGTAACTATGTTGGTTGCACTTCTGGAAACATAAGCTGATTTGACTCTGTCAGTCGAGAATGTGATAGTTTTGCCGTTCATTAGAATGTCCAGAGTTCGTGCTGGCCTTTTGGAAATACAGTGCAGGCTTCTGTGAGGATGATTTGACACTGTCTGGCATAACGTGACATATGTGCATGTTTGTAAATCACAATGAACATAGGTTGGTATAGTAAAATGTCTAGATGTTTAACGAGGGCGAATGCGAGCAATATGTTCCTTCGGGCAACCAATGAAGTCTGTCTGGTCCTGGTCAGGAAGCTGCACAGAGAGCCCTAGTCCTTCGCTGTACATGAGCTCTGCTGACGAAGAATACAAGTCCGAAACTTCCCAGCAGATTAAAACTGTGTGCCGGACAGAGACTCGAACTCAGGACCTTTGCCTTTTCATGGACCAGTTCTCGACCGACTGAGCTGCCCGAGCACGACTCACGACCCGTCCCCACAGCTTCAATCCTGCGAGTACCTCGTCTCCTACCATCCAGACTTCACCGAAGCTCTTCTGTGGACCTTGCAGAAAAATGGTTCAAATGGCTCTGAGCACTATGGGACTTAACATCTGTGGTCATCAGTCCCCCAGAACTTAGAACTACTTAAACCTAACTAACCTAAGGAGATCACACACATCCATGCCCGAGGCAGGATTCGAACCTGCGACCGTAACAGCCGCGCGGTTCCGGACTGCGCGCCTAGAACCGCTAGACCACCGCGGCCGGCGACCTTGCAGAACTAGCACTCCTGGAAGAAAGGACACTGCAGACATGACTTCCCCACAGCCTGGGGGATGTTTCCAGAATGAGACTTTCACTCTGCAGCAGTGTGTGTGCTGATACGAAACTTCCCGGCAGATTAAAACTGTATGCCGGGCCGAGAGTCGAACTCGGGACCTTTGCCTTTTTGTGGGCAAGTGCTGTACCGACTGAGCTACCCAAGCACAACGCACGACCCGTTCCCACGACTTCAATTCTACCAGTACCCTGTCTCCTACCATCCAGACTCCACCGAAGCTCTTCTGTGGACCTTGCATTACTAGCACTCCTGGAAGAAAGAATACTGCAGAGACATGACTTAGCCACCGTCTGCGGGATGTTGCCAGAGTAAGATTTTCACTCTGCAGTGTAGTATGCGCTGTTGTGAAGTTTGGAAGTTAAGAGATGAGGTACTCCCAGAAATGAAGCTGTGGGGACGGGTTGTGAGTTGTGCTTAGATAGCTCGGTCGGTAGAGCACTTGTCCTCGAAAGGCAGAGGTCCTGAGTTCGAGTCTCGGTCCAATACACAGTTTTAATCTGTTAGGAAGTTTCGTATCAGCTTACACTCCGCCGTAGTGCGAAAATCTCATTCTGGAATCCAAGTCAGGTTTATAGGTGTTTGCAAAGAGTAAGCAGGACCATGGATAAAACTTTTGTCAAACTAGTGTCATGTCACATCATCGCAGCCTTCAAGGAATAGTGCCAACATTCAATCATGCCATTGCTCACTGGATAGCTTGTTGTCTTATGATGAATAGTGACACAGAAGCTGCTAAGCTGAATAAATAGCTCTTATTCGAAGTGTCACCCTTGGTCTGTGGTGATGTGCACCGGACAACAGAAATATTTACTCCAATTCGACACAAAGGCGTAGCTAGAGTTTCTGCCGAAACTTTGTTGACTGCTATTTCCTCTGGCTACCGAGTGTGACGATCGATTGCAGCTAACAAATAGTGCTGACTAATTGACGCAGCTAGCGGACCTACACATGCATAAATCGTGTCTATGCATCTGGAAAATCTCCCAGTGGTGCATGCACATGGTGCGATATCTTGCTGTGATGACAAAGAATGCACTCGCGAGTCCACTCGTGGTAATCCTTTTGCATGACAGGCTGTACAAAACGTTTTGAAACCAGGCACGCCGATGTAACACCAGGGTGTTACAGGTTGTGCAGCCTGTCAAAAGAACATCTGCAGAACGTGGGTGGCAAGAAAGTTTGAGCCCTTTCTCTAGAAATATCGCAATACAACTTCACGTCTGCACCAGAAACGTCAACGAGTTGTAACTATAGTGTTGTTGATGCATCTTTCAGTAAATTCTGTAGTTCCTGGTCGGATTCTTGTGCCTCTACAAGTTGTGCAAAATCAATAGCATCTGTTACACTGCGATCTGGAGGCAGAGAGTCTGCTACCACCTTAACAATGCCTGAAATATGACAGATGTCAGTGCTGAATTGGACAATGGACTCTAAACGATTTTACTAATGTGGTGAACCTTTGTTGTTGTTCTGTCTAAAAGCGCAATCAGCTTGTGATCGGTGAAACTTGTGAATGTTCTGGCTTCCAACTAGGACCAAAAGTACCTGGTAGATTCACAAACAGCAAACATTCACAATCGTAAGCACACCATTTTTGCTGCGAAGGTGAAAGCTTGTGTGAAAAGAAGGCGAGTGGTCACCCAACACCATCGAGTAGCTGTTGGAATGCTTCACTGACAGCAATCTGACTAGCATCTACCACCAAAGCAACAGGTGTGTCCAACGCAAAGTGCGCCAGGAGCGCGACAATTGCTATCCTTCGCTTCACTGCTTCAAAGGAATGGCTCATCGTGCCTATTTGTTAGACTGGAGAATTTCCATTAGTTTTCGGTCCAGAAAGTGTTGCAGTCAGTGGTTCTTGCAACTCGATCGAGTGGGGCAGATGATGCCAGAAAAAATCAAACATTCCCGGGAAACGAAGTAGTTCCCTGGCGGCTTTGGGCCACGAAAGCTTCATTATGACTTTTACTTTCTTAGGGAACGGTAGTGACCCTGCTGATGAAATCATATGTTGCAAGAAGATAATCTGTGGTTAGCCAAGCATATACCCAGCAGTGTTCAATATCGCATGGTGTTTCTCGAAATGTTGATCTACAGAGAGATGAGGTTGTCACCTAGGCAGGCAAAACAGAATGACAATCCTTGCAGCAGCGAGTCAATAAACCTTTGTCAAAACTGTGCAGGGAACTAGCCAAATGGCATGATAATGGCTGTTTTCAGGAGGTCCTCTCTTGCCACAGCAATTTGTGTAAAGGCCTTTGCGCAGTGTGGCACACTGCACACAGTCAAACCATACAGAGCATAGTTATAATCTTTTAACATGGGTACTGGTTATCTATCTTGCATGGTCCTTGCATTAAGTACATGATAATCACCACACAGACTGCAAGTGCCACATTTCTTGCATGTTAGGTGTACAGGCGATGACAACGGACTGCTAGAAGAGTGGATAATACATTCTTTCGGCACAGAATTGAATTCCGCCTTTGCTGTCAGGAGTGAATCGCCTATATCTACACAAACCTAGTGGACCATTGGTTTGTTTTAATGTAATGGGCGGTATTGTGACATACCTGTCTTGAAGTGCCTGGAGGTAGCACTATAGCTGGAAACTGCTCTAGTAGCTCGGCCATTCTAATAAGTGGCATGCTGACTTTATTTTTGTAGACTCAGCTGTCATTAAATACCATGCCTTGGACATAAAATTTATCAGGAAGTATTCGCCGTTGAATCTTAAGAGGCATCTCGCCTGCCACCACAATTAGCACATTCGTAGGTGTCGATCGCTTAGCTCCAAGACAGATACAAATGGGTCTGAACTGTAGAGCGTCTAGACTAGCTAGACGCTGTGTATAGCTGCAGTGTGCCGGAATCTAGCAATTGCAGACCCTGTGACACTGTTGACGAATCCCACATTCATCATATTGGCAGTAGATCACAATGCGCCAGGAAGTTTGCCCCAGTTACGGGTTCTGTAACGTCAACGATGGTGAAATTACAGGGATGGCACAGCGTAAGCCCAACTCAATTAACTGTGTGGCATAAGTCGTTGCGAATGAATTGTTTGCTGTGGAGAGGCAGAGCAAAGTCGGTGGCTGGCAGGTGTACAGTAAGGCACAAGTCTGAACCAGTGTACACGAGAAATTTTTCCCCCTTCTTCCGAGCGCTGATGAAGAGACGCTGAGACTGCAATTGGCAATTGGATGCGCCTCTGTCTGACTGCTGTTGGCATTTGGCTAAGCACTAGGTGATGTGTACTTGTGCAGCTGATCTCCAAACTTTCTGTGATATCAGCAAACATAAGGGGGCTGCTCTGCGCCCCTCAGAGGCAAGGAGTTCGGGATGAACGACTACGCATCTTTTACAATAGCATCCCCTGTTGTTACTAGAGTTGCGACAGGACAACGGCCTACTCATCTGTTTAGTCAGGGCGTCGATCTGATCAGCAGGGCAATTGTAAGCTGTGTGTGTCACCGCTAATGGTGAAGCACTGTTGCATGGCACTCTCACTGCATTGATAGATGCCAGCCTAACTGTGTCTTGCATAGTTCTATTGCCCAGGTCCATGACGGTGTCTAAAGGCACTTATATCGGAGACGATATTATAGCTTTCACTTGGGCTGTAAGACGGCTACTCCACTGCATACGTAGTAAGATATCAGGTACAGTGCCACTGCCGACTTTATAAGCGCCTGAGATATTGTGACGGTATTGTGTCACCGATATCTTCTTGGACATTATCTGGGTCTTGAGTTTATCTTAGGAGGTGCAGTTATTCCATTTTTTACTTTAGCCATGTAATGATGATCGAGCTGACTAATGACTAAGGCAACTTTGGTTGAATTCATAGTTATTCTGCGAGAATGGAAACTTGTTTCTGCCTGTGCAAACCAGAATACAAAATTATGAGAGTAGTGTGGAGGCAATCACACAGCGAGTCACTATACTGGGGGTACTTCAGTGGCTTCTGTGTTTTACATTCGTAAAAATTCTTTATTCACTCTTCCTGCTTCTTCTGGTTACATAGACTGAAAACATAGGGTGAGGTCATGCAGATGTTCAATGTGGGTGCAATTAGGTGTTAGCAGCCTGAACAACTATAAACTCACATTCGAAATACTCAGCCAATTGTACGGAATATAAACGCCAATGTAACATGAACAAATAAACGTTTACTAACAAATAAACATGGAAAAAGCTAGTTGATTGGACCTGAGAATATTGTTCGTGGCATGTAGGATGGTGGCCCTATTTTCAGCTGTTCTGCGCATCCCCCACCACTAACTGCTAGCAGCCATTAAGATTTATGCTCTTTCTGAGCGGATGGCCTCGAGTTACAAATTAGACTGCAAGAATCCTTCTCCCACATTCTGCACTGTTGCCATATTTCGCGACGCTAAAGTTTCATTCACACAGCGAACGAATTATTCATTCAGATGTCGATGTTACTTTCTTGCAACAGAGTAGCTGTGAACGTGTATCTGTAAACGTTTCAGTGTGATTTCCAATTTAATATGTCAGATGATGGCAATAATCGCGAAGTCCCTCACAGGCAACTTTATTACGTGCCTATGGAGTATCGTCTTAGTTAAGCGACTGGATTCGTGATTTCCTGTCAGGAAGGTCACAATAAGCAGTAATCGACGGAAAATCATCGACTAAAACAGAAGTCATATCTGGCATTTGAAAGGAAGTGTTATAGATTATCCTCTGTTTCTGATCTAAGAACGATTTAGGAGACAATCTGAGCAGCCCCCTTAGACTGTTTGCAGATGATTCTGTGCTTTACCATCTTATACAGTCAGCAGATGATTAAAACAAATTACAAAAGGACCTAGACAAGATATCTATATGATGAGAAAAGTGGCAATTGACTCTAAATAATGAAAAGTCTGAAGTCATCCACATGCGTACGAAAAGGAATCCGCTAAATTTCGGTTTACAGGACAAAATGCACAAATCTAAAGGCTGTAAATTCAACTAAATTCTTAGAGATTACAATTACGAATAACTTAAGTTGCAATGATCACATGGATAACATTGTGTGGAAAGCAAATCTCTGATTTATTGATAGAACACTTAGATAATGCAACAGCTGTCCTAAAGAAACTACTTGTACCACGTTTTTCTGCCACCTTCTGGAGTATTGCTGTCCAGTGTGGGATCAACAGCAGATAGGATTGCCCAAAAATGGACAGCTCGTTTTGTATTATAGCGAATTAGGGGAGAGCGTACCACCGATCCGATACGCAAACTGGAGTGGCAGTCGTTGAAACAAAGGCGTTTTTCGTTTTGGCAGGATCTTCTCATGAAAATTCAGTCGCCAACTTTCTCCTCAGAGTGTGAAAATACTTTTTTGGCGCTCACCTACATAGGGAGGAATTATCGTCACAAGAAAATAAGAGAAATTGGAGCTCACACGGGAAGATTAAAGTGTTAGTATTTCCCGCGCGCTACTAGAGAGTGGAACAGTAGAGAAATAGCTTGAAAGAGGTTCGATGAACACTCTGACGGGTACTTACTTGTGAACTGCAGGGTAATCATGTCAGTGTGGATGTAGATGTAGATGGTTCACAAGCAGTCGAAGACGTTTGTGTGCCGCCTTTATAACTTTTTCAAATGTGAATCTGAAAGTGATACTTCTATTTTTGACATTTTGAAAACTCAAGAACGAACTGCAGAAGCATGTGTCATTAAGATAAATCTAGAGAGAATAGTGAAGAAAAGTGTCGGAACTGTAGAAACCGCAGGAAAATTTGTTTTCGTGTCGCCTGGAAACCATCGAAATCGCAAGAAACCTGTAACACAAATAGATGGCTTTGACAAAGTGTTCCGTGTTTGAAATGTATATAAGATGGGAATACCTAACATCACAACAACTTGTTACAATTATGCCTAAGTAAATTGGCTTCAAAGGTGGCACTTCGTCAATGCAAAGAATTTTAAAAGACACTGGTTTCAAATATGTTAATAAGAGAGATTTTAATTGAAAGAAGTGACATAGAAGCAGCACTAGCCACGATAGAAGAGGAGGTGGTAGTTCTACCGTGTATTATCTTGATGAAACATGGGTGAATCAGTATCATTCCATGAACACCTGCTGGCAATTGAGTGATGGTACTGGCGATTTTAAAGTTCCCATAGGAAAAGGTTCTCAGACACTTATTCTGGCTCTTCTTCTGATTTGGTTCCTGAAAGTAAACCCGCATTTAGGTGCAAGAAAAACAGTAGTGGCTGCCATTCGAAAATAAACGCTGTCACTTTCAAGAAGTGGTTCACTGAACAATTCTTACCATGAACCCTCTGCCAGGCACTTAAATATGATTTGCAAAGTATCCATGTAGATGTAGACCCTACTTCGAAGTCGGTCATTGTAATTACCATGCCAGTTATCGTTCAGCTGGTGCAGAGAAATGACCAAGTACGAGCACTAGGAAAGGGGATATAGTGGTCTGGCTGAAAAATAAAAATATGCCGGACAATATGAGCCAGACTTGTGCTGAACTCCTACAGCTCATTAATTTATAAAAGTCACGAGATGGAATGTACAAACTTGACTTCCTTGTATATGTCACACAGTTTTGCATTTATCCACATTTATTGTCAGTACAATCCGAGAGAATTCATTTTCTCACAGGTTACGTGCTACGTGAAAAAAAAAAAAAAAAACATTGAAGATAACAGAAACTGAAACCCTTGCACATGAAGCAATAGACAGCATCTCCTTTCAGATGGCCACACAGTGTGTAGCACGCTGGAAAGTTTCAGAAATAAGACGTTGACAGGGAGGTGAAGATGGATAAAAGCCTTGAGCCTATCATACTAAATTTACAATCAGATTGTTCGGTCTCGGATAGCAGATGCTATAATGATGTAGACGTTGAAACAAAGTGAAGTAAAGATTTTCTTTGATGTTAAAGACCCATGGTTTAAAAACGTTTTTGTTAAAATATCAACTGCATACATTATATACGAGAATTTCGTAGCTTTTATTCATTGGGAATATGTAGCCATGAAGTATTCAGACTATAAAGTTCAACACATTGCCCAAGGAGTAGCTAAGGTTTTCCCAGTGTGTTGTATGCTTTAATTAGTCACGAAAATGCGGCTGGATAAATTCATCAAAGACTCCAATATATGATAACATACTGGCGATTTTTACGATAATATTTTACACTAGTCTTTCCTACCAATAATTCATTTTTACGCATAGTGAATCACATCGAGTTGCAGTGAAACATGCAGACACGCGCATTATGCATATTTAAAAAGTTATATGGAATAGAAGCAGTTGTCAAACAAATATAATGATTTCGGTTTGATTTTCAAGTTTATTTTGTTGTGTATTACATTTTTATTATAATATAGTCCAAATCGCAATAAATTGTAATTACTGCAACCATTTTCGATGATGTTGTCATTAGACAATAGGTGCTTTGAAAAAAATTGTACTTGTCGTCTTCACAAAGTTGCATTAGCTGTTCTCGCCTACCGACCAAGCCCCTACCACGTCGTAGCGGAGAAGCGAGGCAACTGTCCTCCAATTGAAGCAGTTGATCGCCGCCATTTGCAGGGATGAATCCTTGTACTGGGGTTGTGATTTGAAGTACATTAGACGCAACAAGAGCATATTGAAGCACAAATTAAACACGTTTGTTTAAAAAAATACTGAGTATTCGAATCTATTTTAAAAGTATACTTAAATGAATCAGGTTTCCTAATTTCCGAAATACATCTGCATAGGGACGCGAAATTTAAGAATGTAAGGCTCTTTCCAGACAAGGTGGAACGAGTTTACATCGAGTTATTTGCATTAGATAATTACATGAAACTTTTAAAGTAGCAGACAGTACGATTATATTTGCCACTAACTCTTTTTCCATTGCAATATTTGTGGAAAGTCCATCACAAGTAACAGCTAACACACTGACATTTACATCAGACAACATTGTAATCGTAATCTCCAATAACATGTCACTGTGAGTAGCGTTAATAAGCGAGATTACTTTATCGTTTACTAAGTTCTTAGCTTTTAGTTCTTCTAAAATATTTGCTAATTTGCAAATCTACTGCGTCTGTCTTTTGCACATTTTGTTCACTGTATTTAACTTAGTCTTATATTGCCCAATTTCTCCTTTCTTCAATTTTTTCGAACTTTTCCTTCAACTTACTTGGACTTGATGGAAATGAATAATTGTGGTCTCCAGTGTAACCAGAAACGTGCACATCAACACACACATTTTCTGCTGTCTCAATATTTCTTGGTTTTGGCGGTTTCCTTGCCTTGGTAATCTGGAAAAGGAACGTTCAAAATTATACACACTGACAGTATTTCCACACTATTTAACTTAGGCCCATATTGCACGATTTCCAGGACACTATACCTTTTTCAAATGAGTTGCAAATCAAAACACTGTCGGCATAGCATCGTCCTTCAGTCGACGTCTATTTACATAATTTTCCATGTAACAATTCTCATCAAAATGAAGAGAGCACAGCAAATGATTTGCTGTCGGTTGGAAGTTCTCTCTCTGAGTAGCAGCTATCCAATTCCGATTTATAAAATCATTTGTAAGGGGAAACCTAAACAAAAGAAACCACTCATGTGTTATTATTTCTCCATGAAAATACTATATAAAAGTAATAGAAAGTAACAAACAACCAGAAATGACTGACCTGTGAAATGTAATATTGTTTCCGTCTTCGTCTTTGCTTCCGTTCTTACTGTTACATAAAAGCAGCACATGAACGAACCATCTTTACGCACTGTTTCCCTGCAAATGGCGGCTTGTATCACGTTCAATGTGAGGACGCGACACTAGCGCCAATGCGCGGTCTAGTTTTTATTTAGTAAGTCTATGCTACCGACACAGGAAACGTTAGCGACAGCCCTGGACATTTGCACAAGCCCCGCCCATTTACCCCTCTCCACACCTCCCCCCCCCCCCCCTCTCCGCGCACCAACCATGAGAGCATCAACATGATCTTTGGTAGTCCTCGTCGCTGTCGTGATTTTGTTCGTCGCTTTTTGTTTTACCGCAGTTGTTCATACTAGCAGTGTTGTGCTGTTAGTACTTCTTAGCAGTTTGTGTAATACTGTCAAAATGAAAAATAGATATGCACTCTCAACAAAGTTATCATACACAGGGTACCTAATCTTGACTGTTGTGGCCAACTGCTGTCAAAACTGATATCTAACAGACATTAAAGTACGATAAGATGTGTTGGAATGACACTGACGAAATTATGTGCATATGTTTAACAATAGGCAGCTCTAAAGCTCTCAAACACTGAAGAAGAACTCAAAGTAATCTTGTGTCTGCTATAAGCAAGCAGTCATAAGAGTTCACAAGTAAAAATTCACCCATTACACAGGCAAATATTAATGAAGAATGTCACTGTATAAATATCTGACTGCTTGCATTGCGCATTTCTACATTATCCCACTCTATATTCTTTAGTCTTAATGAGTTAATCAGAAACAAACCGAGACATCGACTTTGCCTTGTTTATGCACAACATTGACTTTAGACAATCGAGATAATGGACAGCATCCTTGGCGATACTACCAATTTCCCAACAGAATTTCTTACACTACCCAATATGACGGAAATTTGCGCTCACAGCAGTTAACAAATATCAGATTTTTTGATGTAGTGTAGATGAAAGCTCATGAAATAAAAAAGATGGGGTGGATACCATTTTTTTTTCTTATTGATGATTTTTCAACTCGCATATTAATGAACATATTTCTATTTCTTTTCACAATGGTATCATAAAAACTGTATTTCGTACTAACTACTGATTTTCTCCCTTGTTATGACTGGCATATCTGTGATACGAACAACTTTGATGTTGGAACATGCGGCAGACCATGGGCGGAGCTTAGGATATGGATTGGTGTGGAGGGGGGGGGGGGGGTGATTGGGCGGGACGTTTTCACCGTCTGGGGCTGTCGCTAACGTTACGTTACCGACACTACACAGACAATTGCTGTGGAGCAGTGGACACAACCTCAAGATTTCTTTCATGTAGACTGCTGTGTCGTCCGAACAAGACAAAATCTGGGCAAAAGTACCACAGGCGCAAAGATGCACAGGCACAAAGATGATAGTTGGTGCCAGTGACACAGAGACTCGCCACTTGCGCGGGTTCCACGAGCGCCGTGGGCGGCGCTGAGGATGAAAATACCGACTCCGCCTCGGCCAATTGCCGGCCAAGTACAATCCGTCGATGACCGGGTGACAACAGACAGAAGCCTGCTCGGAAGAGAGAACAGCAGCGCTCTCCCACTTCATTATAGATCATTGTCCAGGGCTGATTTAGACTGGGAACTCTTAAAAGTGAACAGACATTTGTTGTAAACTACATTTGCTATGTACTGTGCTATGCACTTAGCCATTGAGGGCCTTTCTTGTGTTATATTACATGCAGTATTGCAGATTTCGCTATTAGACAAGTCACAAAGATAAGTAAACCTTTTTAACTCATTTGAGTGGCTTTGTTGCTAATTTTTCTGGAGTCTTGTAGAACTTTCGTTCTCCTATCCTGTTGCCTGACCCTGGGGCATAGTTGTGTAAAAGCGGCAGGGAGAAATTGTCTTAGCGGTGCACTGCACCAGAAGCCATTTCACGAACTCACAAACTCAGCCTACTGTTACAGCAGTGGCAACTCAGCCTCCGCAGCAGTAGCAATGAGGCTTTTACAGAACAGGCGACGAGGGTTTACAAAATAGACGACCGATCGAAATCCGTTTTAAGATGTATTATTCCCTGAAAGATTTGAATGTATAATGCGATGTACTGAGGCCAAATGAAATTGATTGTTGTCCGCATGTTACGGTACGTCACATAAATGGACATTTGGAGAAAGGTAAAAGAAGTTTTTGTTATGTGACATGTGAACCATAAATTATGCAAATACTAAGTATGTCAGCGAGATGTGTAACAAATAGTAAAGAATATAAATTATTATCATCAAATATCGATGTAATTAACAACGAACCGCTTTTGGTATAATCTCTGTGTAACATAGGTCATAAAGATCAGAGACATTGCTTTGATTGAACTCTCCCTCCTGTTTTTGTTTCGTCTAGAGGTAGGCCGCCATTGTAGTGCTGTCTGATAATTAATGTAAGTTTTTTCTGTATTTTAGCAAAATATAAGAGAAATTGATTTTAGAAAGTGTGTATTATTGACTTAGTTGTCACCTCTCATGGTCGCAACCATTAATTATCATTAACCAAGTTTTTCCAGAAGTTCGATTTGCCAGAAGCTCTTCGTCCCTAGCAGCATTTGGTCGGCCATTACGCTGATGAGTCATGTTATTAAATGTAAATGCGAGAGACTTCTCAGTTTTGATCTTTCATTAATTTCAAAGTTAAAAAGAGTCGTGATAGATTTCATTTACTAAAATTCACAGCACTGAATGAGTTCAGTATGTTCCATTTTGGCCACTTAATGACAGATGAGATTCTCTCCA
Organism: Schistocerca americana; assembly: GCF_021461395.2. Lineage (NCBI taxonomy): Eukaryota > Metazoa > Arthropoda > Insecta > Orthoptera > Acrididae > Schistocerca > Schistocerca americana. The sequence continues at coordinate 124,791,429 of NC_060126.1, forward strand.
ATTTTGCCTTGCAAATAATGGACAAGAAATATTGAAAATCATTCCATTCAATAAGTTCCGCAATATCTCAGTCAATCTTTATGAAATTTGGTACATAAATAACCAGTAGCCCTGAGACCCATTTTAATAATTACAGTTTGTGTAAGAATACATATATTTTATTTTCTAAATGGCAGCGCTCACACAAACCATCTATTAGAAGGTGGAGAGTCGTGCGTTGTGTTTAAGAAATATTATATCGTACGTACTTCAGGGGAAGCCAATGTCCGTACGAGTGTTATCGTGGTATATGTTAATTAATAGTCTCGTGCTAGCCCACAATATTTAAAGACACCCCAACCAAAATCATAAAATATAATTATAAAAATAAAAATATATAATTATCCCATGATAAGTGGCCACATATATATATTTTTACCGTGATACGCAGCAACACAGTTCGGCAACATGGACTTCGTTCGCCTACTGTCTATGTGACGTGGGCTATAGTTAGCGCTAGTGAAGAATTTGACAAGACTGCCTATCACTGCTAAGAAATTATCGTCCTATGGGCCGGTTATAGAGTCTCAGGTTAGCAGCCGATTACGCTCTATTTCCATAATAACACTTTGTGCAAACCTGGAATAACGCTTAACCGGAGAATAAACTCGGGATAATTTAAATGCCGATTTATGGCTAGTTAGCAAGATTTCAAGATGGCAGGAACAGTGACAGATGGAGTTGCAGACAGTAGTGACGAGATTTTGTCTGAACTCTTCACGAAAATGAGGAAGGAGAAAAAAGTGGGACGACGCCAATTACGAATTATATCCAGATTTCGCTTATCAAAGGTAGCTGTATTTCATCTTCTCAATCTTGTATGTGAGAAATTGGAGCATATGACGGGCAGGTGAGACTATTTCTCTGTTTTCTAAAATAATTCTGTTTATTTGTAGTGGAATGCATTTGATTTCAGTACTTTGTGAGTCCCAATGTGTTATTTATGTAAATCAGGCATACTGAAATGACGATTTGTGCCGAAATAGTCTTATTTATATGGCGTGTGTTACAGTTCTTGCAGTAGTGGAAAGGACTGTTTCGTTTAATTTAGCAATGCCTTAATACACTGAACCAAATTGGGTACTGTTTCGTTGTATTCAGTTATGCCTTAAGGGCTCCACACCATGTCTTTCTAACTCGTGTTAAATTAGACATGCATTTGACCCATTTTTGAAAAAACTATTTTATGCAGGACCTTAATATTTTTACTCTATGTTACATGATGTTAATAGAGTCAACTGTACTAAAATCTACTTTATCCATTTTATAGTTTTTAAGAAATACTTTTTTAAATTTATTAACAAAAAATATCAAGTTTTTTCTGCAGAAAATATTTTTTGTGGACTTCCTAATGTGGGAATATTAATGAATGTAGTACCAGAGGTGGCTTTTTATGTTATACAGAGTCTCTGAAAATTTCATTCAGTTACCTACGATAGTTTCTGATATAATGAGGTATACATACTGAAAATTTTAGTTTGTGGGAAATTGACTTTAAGGAAAAAACTTTTGAAATTTGTTACATACCGTTAATTAAAACTGTCCTGCTGCATATGATGGCCCTTCTTTGGCCTGTAGCAGGTCTTCCAGCTTCTTTTTCACCTTCCTGGATGTTTGTCTTGCTTTCTTCGCCATATTAGATGCAGACATGTCTGCATCAGCTATCCTCATTTTATCGCAGTGTTGCAGCCCATTGATCATATTTTCACCAGGACTGATTCCCAGCTTTATCAGTACCCAACACTTTTCAATATTACCGCAATTGAACGTAATAACAGCATCATGAACTTCTAGTTTCATTGTATGCATACCTACAAGTACAGTTTTGGAACGGCGGTTCCAAATTATGCCATTGAAACATTTATTTGGGTTCTGTGTCTGCCCATGCAGATATTTCCTTAGAAGGTCAGGATGAGCCAAGTCTCTGAAAATAGGCTTAATTGCTGTGATAACAGCAGCAGGAAGAGAATGCTGGTGAGAATAAGATTCTCCAGTTGCGCGAGCCCTATTGTATTTGCACCATAAATTTTCTCCTGATGGACACAATCCATGACATGGCTTATCATCAGTAGAGGATTTATGGAAGAATATGGCCCAAACATCTCTCTTCATTGCCTCCAGATTTTCTTTATTTCTTCTAATTGCCTGCCCATAGTATACCTGCAAGTTTTCTATTTCAGTTTTAGTTATCTGACCATGTCCAGTCAACAGTTTTCCATCTTCTAATTTTTTTACTCTCATATCAACAGTTAGTTTTCTTGGCCTTGTTCTCAAACGTTTTTGAACATGGGCTACACATTCAATTTTCTAATAATAGCATCTCCATATGGCTTAGAGTTCACCACATTGTTGTATGCCTTACTGTCACCATCACCCAAATATTTGGTGTACCGTTCACCCCTTGTTTCTACGGAATGATGAAATATTTGTTGTACTCCATCAACTTCCATACCACCTCTTGTTCCTCTAAAATTAGCGACACAGTTGTGTTCTTTATGTTCATTGACTTTACAACATTTGGAATATTTAGACATTATCTCCACATCTAACACTTTACTGGTGTCTACACTCATGGCAGTCACTACTCCATTCATGGAAGTATGTCCTCTTTTCTGCCAACTTCCATCAAGTGGAACTGCAATATCCGAACATCTGTCATTTTCTTACACTGCTTTCCTAGCAGCCAGTTTCATGCTTTCCTCACTGACCTCACATACAGCTTTCTCTATTATTGCAGTCAGTTTTTCAAATTTATTTGGTGGTTGATGTAAGTCCATCACTGAACTATACCTATGGAGGACATCATTGCCAACACCGAAGCAGCCATTTGGACCCTTCCTTGTGAAAGGGCAGAGGAAATACGCACGGAAACAGCCAGGATACTGCGCCGAGCAAAACCACCAGCTTGCAACCTGAAGAAAGAAGATGTACAAGCCGTTAAGAATCTCAACGCCGACAAGAGTATATTGGCACTGCCTGCCGACAAGGGGAATGCGACCGTCGTAATGAATACCGAAGATTATGAGCAAAAGATCCGAGACCTATTAGATCCGACGACGTACCGAAAACTAAGCGCAGATCCGACGCAGCGTATCACTCGGAATACGAATCGATTAATTAAGGCGTCTTCTCTGCGGGCGGATATACAAAGAAACCTGCGCAACACGGAAGCCCTACCACCTCGGCTGTATGGATTACCCAAGATCCATAAGAACAACGTTCCACTGAGACCGATCGTTAGCGCTCCTGGCTCACCAACGTTGAACTGGCAAAACACTTGGCCTCTCTGCTCCAGCCACACGTGGGGAAGACCGACACATACATTAAGGACTCAGGACATTTCATTGAGAAGCTGAAGAAACTGAAACTTGCACCAAACGACATCCTGGTCAGCTTTGATGTTGTTTCGTTATTTGCGAAAGTGTCACTCAGTGACGCTCTGGAGCACATCGGTTCCATGTTCCCGCAAGACATCAAAAAGCTCTTCCATGCATGTCTCACCACGAGCTATTTCACGTGGAATGGCGATTTCTACGAACACCTGGAAGGCGTCGCCATGGGTAGTACTCTCAGTCCAGTGGTGGCCAACTTCTTCGTGGAACAATTCGAAGCACAGGCACTGGACTCGGCGACTTGCAAACCTAAGGTGTGGTACAGGTAGGTCGATGATACTTTCGTGGTGTGGAGCCATGGTGAAGAACATCTCGGTGACTTCCTAAGACACTTGAACAGCCTCCATGCCAACATAACATTTACCATGGAAGTAGAAAAGGACAAGAAAATGCCATTTCTAGATGTGCTGGTCACGAGGGAAGGCGAAAACCTGGGACACAGCGTGTATCGAAAACCGACACACACGGACCGATACCTGCACAAACTGTCAAACCACCACCCAAGCCAGAAAAGAGGCATGATTAGTACGCTCGTAACGAGAGCAGGACGAATATGTGAGCCGCAACACCTCAAACGAGAAATGCAACACCTGGAAACTGTTCTGAGGAGCAATGGGTACACCACAAATTACATTAGAAGTGTGACAGAGCCAAACACTCGGCGAAGTAAGGAACCAGAAAAAGAAATGTCGGGCACGGCCTTTCTGCCATACATTCCCAGAGTGACGGACAGAATCGGCCGTATATTGCGCAAACATGGCGTAAAGACGATTTTCAAACCGACAAGGAAGATCAAAGAGTGTCTTAGATCGGCGAAGGAGAAAAGGGACCCACTTGCAATGTCGGGAATATACCGTATACCATGCACATGCGGAAAAGTTTATGTCAGAATGACTGGACGATCAATTAACACCAGGATCAAAGAGCATAAGCGACATTGCAGGTTGGGGCAGGTGGAGAAATCGGCCGTGGCAGAGCACACACTGAATGAGACCGACCACGTAATAAAATTCGCCGACACGGAAGTTCTGGCTGTAGAGAAGCACTATCACACGGGCTTGTTCAGAGAAGCTGTAGAAATACGCCGGCCGCGGTGGTCTAGCGGTTCAGGCGCTGAGTCCGGAACCGCACGACTGCTACGGTCGCACGTTCGAATCCTGCCTCGGGCGTGGATGTGTGTGATGTCCTTAGGTTAGTTAGGTTTAAGTAGTTCTGAGTTCTAGGGGACTGAGGACCACAGATGTTAAGTCCCATAGTGCTCAGAGCCATTTGAACCATTTTTTTTGTAGAAATACAAAAACACGCGAACAGTTTCAACAAGAAAGAGGAAAGCCTTAAGGTAAACGGATCCTGGCTTCCCGCACTGCAGCGAACGACCGTCGCAGGTAGCAAGAGGAGAACTGCACCGGAAATGACCGCGGAGAAGCCCTCGGTCGTTGGCGCGCCAGGTACATATAGTTTGCGGCCGCGAGCTCGGCTCCAGTTCACCACCGGCAATGGAGGGTGAAGCTTTGACAATGCCAGCCACTCGTGGTGGCGAAACATCAGAAAAATCATTAGATGAACGTCGGCCGAAGAACCCGAGACAGAAGCCAATAGGCAGTTTGTTCACTCAGTGACATCAATAGCAGAAAGCATTGTTCACTCTTATCTCCCATTGGGACAACAACTTCCCACTTTTAGTGATCGCTTAAGAGCAAAGAAAGCAAAGAATATACATACATATATATATATATATATATATATATATATATATATATATACAACCTAGAATTATTCCTAGATCATATAAATTATTTGTGCTTGGTCAAGCTAATTTTAACAAAGTAAAGTTAACAGGAAAGTCAATCTTTTTAAGAAAGCTATAGGATATGGCTGTTGTGTTTCTTGGTTATTAGTATTATCCACAAACCACATCCACATTTTTCGTAAAATATGTTACCTCTGTGTCATAAGAAAATAGGTACTTGTCATTCAGCTAACAAGGAATCTTTAGTTATTCCATTCATTAAATTTGTCTTGAATTGCCAACAAAGTGTCTCATGCCATTCTTTTTCTTTCTTTCAGAAAGTTACACCAATGAAGCAGCTACTACTGGCACTCAAATATTTTGCCCTGGTAATTTTTTCTGTCCATTGGAGTCTTCATTGGTATTGGCAATGGGACAACCAGCAGAATTATTGAAAGGATTTGTATGGCACTGGCCAACATGTACAAGATAGTTTTGTTAATTATTTCAGTTCTCTGATGTAATTAAGTGAAAATGAAATAAACACATGTATATGCAATAATATACTCTTATTCTCAAATCATTTCTTTAGTTTGTATTTTCTTATCCCAATTTTGAACTTTATGCTCTTTTTTTAATCAGGGACAGTTCTTCCTCCCTTCTCTGCTTCGTGTCACACTACTTTTGAAGCAGCACCATTTGCAACACTGTTTATTCTTCCACATTTGAGAATATGTATTTTTATTCTGGGAACAAAACTGACAGGTGTAAGCTGAGATGACCATAGGAAAGGAAGAATGCAATGAAGGTGTCATGCTTTCAGTTACTTCCCCTTCCCTCCAAGATTACATACAGCTGCTTAAGATGATTGCAAAAGCCAAATTTACATATGAAATTGTCTTCCTCAAAAATTTTAGTGAGATACGATAACAGCCTAGAGACTGGATATGTACAGTAGGTACATGTCTACCCCAGGATTATAAGAAAGATTGTTTATTGCTAATTTTGGCATCTTATTCTTAATATATATGTCCGATATAATTATTAACAATCACATCATAGGAACAAGATTCATATATGCCTAATAACTGCAAAAGTGAAGGCACAATGTCCAGCAATTCAGCAAAAGTACTTTCTTTAGAAACCCTTTTCTGCTGTCATGAATTAATCATTCTAAGACATAAATACAACAACAAGGTGGCAGGTAACACCTCTCAGGAATGTCACTCAAATCAATCTCAACTAACTCTGTTTTTTCACACTTGGGGACTCGGAAAAGACCAACTGCTTCACAAAACAGAACACAATTCACAGTTGCTTTTATAGTATGTCCCTACTTGGACTGTAGCGTCCGTATCTTGACAACTTTATCAAGTTGTAAATTTCGTTGGACGCAACTTGGAACTTATATTCCATGTGTGTGGTGCCACCGATCTGTAGCCTCTGTTGCCTTTACTAGGCTAATAGTTACTTTTTTTTCTTGAAAGGGGGGGGGGGAGGGGAGGGGATGTATGCTTTTAGTAGTTGCTCTATTGATCTGTGTGAAGTTGTTAGTGAATGGAAACTGTTGCATATTTTTCCCATACTTTATTCGGAAACGTAGAGAGCTCTCTTATTGGTCAAACAACAAATTTTTGCATTGTTATATTGTTATAGATGCAAGTACCCTACAAACTTAGTTCAATGTGTGAACTAATATTTCCACTGAATGAGGCCACAGATGTTTTCGTGTTTCTTACAACACTCTTGAACTCGTCTACAGTATTTACCAGCCTCAAAATATCTTCACACGAACAATTTTGCGATCTGGAACGCTTATCGCTCACGCTAGACACGCTATTTCTGTGGACAATGCCTAAAGTAAATATGAAATGACGTCCATGCAAATACTCTTAAGTAGTTGCCAACTTAATTGGGTGGGGACGCTATTGCGGGAACAACTAACTGGGGAATAAGATGGTGTCTTACAACACACGCTCCAATTACCCCATGGTTTGCCTTTTACTCGGTTAGCTATCCCTAGATTTAACCTGAGATTGTACAACTGGCTCTATGTAACATTCATGGAAGGTTTCACTGCACACAAAGAATAAACCAAAAACCCAGTTCCTTTGGCGGCTGGAAAGCAAACTGACAACTCACATAAACACAGCAGCCAATGGTAACTGAGGCTCTTGTTCACCACATGCTATAAAAAAATATATTATGAAGCCTTGCCCTCTAGGGGAAGAAACGTGTCTGAAAACTTTTTTGGACTAATATGTGCACGTTTTGCAGTATTACGAACGAAAATTCTTCTAAACCCAAAAAAATCGAGGTAAATTGCCAAAGCGTTTTGCGCTCTCCACAGTCTTTTAGTAACAGAGCTGTGTAGAAGCTCCATTTATGCCTCACCTGCCATATTTGACTATCTAGATTTACAAACTCAAGGGGAAAGGTGAAAAGATACATATACAGAAACAAATATACCATGGGAACTCATAAACGTACAAAATTGGCCAATCGGCCCCTTGGCCATGCGAAATGAAATTACAGATTATTTTGTTCCACCAGATGGGGAAGTAGAATGGCAATACAGATCCCTTTAAATTTCAGGCGATTTCTTATGATCGTATAAACATAAATATGTTTGTAAGAAAGTAATAAATGCTATTTGGAGAATATTAAATTTGTTTCACTTACCAAATTATCGTCTGCTTCCTCTGCTGTGTAGAAGCGAAACATGAATTTCATAGGTTGGAACAAGTTCCATTTTCCTTTGTACGAGGGTTGTACCAAAAATAAGGTTCCCAATGAGCTACAGCATCGATAGAATGTGCTAGGCTAAATCCGACAATAGTGCCATACGTAGTGGTTCCCCCATTCTCGAGCCAGCCCGTCCGCAGTTCACTACGTCGCTCAGTGTTGGCTTGGCAGCCGTCACAGAGCGAAGTCTTGACCGCCGTTCCTGCAAAGTGCGAGGTCGAGCAGTACTCCGGTTTCTCCATGCAAGGAAGTTACTGCCCATGGAGGTTCATCAGAAACTGACTGAGGTTTATGGTGAAGAGTGCACGTCCATTCAGCGTGTACGGAAATGGTACAGGGCAGGCAGGGTCACACGGAAGTTCACGATGATGAACGGAATGGAAGCCCGCCGGTTTCTGATACGAACAGAAGATCAACAGTGAGCTGCTCAAAGATAGGAGGATCACTGTCCGTGAACTTGTTGAACGCATTTCTGAAGTTTCCCACAGCACAACTGGAAGAAATTTAACAGAAACGTTGGGTTATCACCAGGTGTGTGCTCGCTGGGTCCCCCAGATGCTGACTGATGGACACAAGGAGCAACGCCTTGACTGTGCTCGCAAGTTTCTTCAACAATTTGAGGGGGGAGGCAACAAGGAGAAGTTGATGGACTCTATCGTCATGGAAGATGAAACGTAGGTGTTTCATTACACCCCAGAAACAAAACAACCATCTCGTCATTGGCGTCACTCCTGTTCACCGCCACCAAAGAAATTCAAACAAACGCATTCGGCAGGAAGGGTTATGGCGACTGTGTTTTGGGATCAGAAGGGGGTACTCCTCATCTATTTCATGCAAGCTAGGACGACAATAAACTCAGACAGATACTGTGAAACATTGACTGAACTCCAGCGAGCAATCCAGAATCGCCAGAGAGGACGATTGACAGAGGGAGTAGTGCTTCTTCACGACAACGCTCGACCCCACGTCGCTGGTCAACCACAAGAGCTTTTGAAGAAATTTGGGTGGACTGTTATGCCCCATCCCCCGTACAGTTCGGACTTAGCCCCCAGCGATCATCACCTCTTACCCAAGCCAAAGGAACACTTAGGTGGCAAACGCTTCAAGAGCGACGATGAAGTCGATCACAGATCACATGCTTTCTCAATGGGTTGGTGGGAGACTTCTTCGACTTACGAATACAAAAGCTAGAGCACCGTCTTCAAAAGCATGTAAAAAAATGGAGACTATGTTACAAAACAGACAAAAGTGTAAGCTCCTCAATTATATATAAATTTAAAAAATATGGGAACCTTACTTTTGGTACAGCCCCTGTACAAGTTATCTACACTTTGACTGCTCTTTCATTTCTTAGCCTTATTGACTTTTTGACTCTACCGAGTCTGCAAACTGCGATTTTTTAAAAATATTTCAACCTGTGTGATTTCATACTCTGCTGTATTCTCCAAAGCATCCTGTTTTTAAGCCTGCTTTTGAAATCCGCAACGTATGAGAGCTCTCGCCTTTATGAATTTACACAGTGTTTTCTTTTTCACTGGGCCACCTGAATTTCAATACTGAAATTTCGTATTGTACACACAAAACGTCTACAATTTTACAAAAACTTGCAGCAATTGGCAAATTTGGCAAGTAATTGTAGCAAATTTCAATGAACCATGTACAGTGACTTGGGGAAACTACCTCTGCAATTTGATGAAACTTGTGGGGACTTGCAGAAGTCAATTTTTTTATTATTTATTTATTTTGACATTAGAGAATATTCTCTATTTAGCCATCAAATAAAGAATTTTTGTAGGAGAATATAACAATATCGGTACAGCATAAACTGTAAAGGATCATATCAGTAATATAAACCAAAGTTCACTTCAACCTACCCTATAGATTTATTCCAATCTTCTTAACGAAATTACCAGTTACTTTATACAGATGAGTGTCTTTAGAAGATAGCAGCTTAGTAGCCGCTGGGTGGAAGCTGATAACCTGATGACTATATCGATTTAATAAAATCCTTTCATTCATTGTCATATTTGGCACAAGAAAACAAGATGTGATTGTCTTAGAGTTACACTCCCATGCAGGAGAACTGTAAACGATAATTCAGTGTGAATGAAGTGGGAAGAAATCATGGTTGAAATGAAGATGAATTAAGGTTGATGTAATCAAATGGTTCAATTAAGCCCTCTTGATCTGCAGTAGGAAGATTACTTGAGCTTTAGCACTGCACAATAACAACTTTTCTGTTGTTTTAATTCATTCCACTTCTCTTGCCATTGGAGTAGAACAAAATATTTGGTGTTATGCATGCAATTCATATATGTTGTTTTGTAGTCAAGAATATTGCTTGTTGACATCGCTTGCTTAGCTAAGATGTCCACTTCCTCATTGAAGTTTATACCCACTGAAGATAAATAATTTGGCCATTTTATGGCAGCAATTAATTTCCTTAATAACATCCAGAATATATCGGTTAGTTGAATTATTCCAACTCCTATTCTCGATGTTTTTGAGGACGCTCTGGGAATCTGATACAATTAAAATCATACAGAGTGAAGTTGAAAATACAGTATAAATTTAAGGGCCTCTAAAACAGACACTGCGTCCACTTTGAATATAGAAACTGTCTTTGGCAATTTGTATATCTTCCAGACTAGAAGTCAGTGACAAACATGAGCGTATCTAGTGTATTTCTCTTGAGAACTTTTTGATCCATCAGTAGAAAAGTAGGTGAAATCTGGTCACTTTTGTGTAACATAGACATAGAAGTTGAATTTATGAAATGTATTGTCCCAAGTAATCTGTAAAAAGTAATATATCGGTACTTGAAAGCTGAGTACATATAGACTGTACAGCAACATAAGTAATAGACTGGAACACTTAATATCTGAAGTTAGAGGATACTCTTTGCTGAAAGTAGAACACAGGGATTTTTAATTCTTCTGTTAGAGGCTGTCCTAGTAAGTTAAATGCTGTCTTTATTTTTATAGACAGAGATGTCCTTAACTGTCATGTCTTGAATATAAAATTTTATAAGGAAGTATTTGTCACTGAATGTTAAGAGGATCTCCACCGCCTCCACTAATAGTTCATTTGTAACTGTCGTTCGCTTCGCTCCAAGGCAGGTTCAAATAGCCCTGGACTGTAGAGTGTTTAATTTAGCAAGGAGTACCTGTGAAGCAGAGTGATATAATAGGAGGCAGTTCCACATCCAAAGAACTTGCAGAAGTAGCTCCTCTAAGCGATTTGTGCAAATTTACTTTCTAAAGCTGGGTTTTCATGGGCATGAATTTCCTACACATGCATACCCCAACACCACTCGCGCAAGTCAGACTTACACCTAGAATCACCCAACTTGCACACTGTCATGCAAACTTATGGATAAGTCACAAAAGCCGAATGTTATTCTACTTTCTTGCATGATGTTGCTTCCCTCACCATCGCCTAGAAGCTTCATCAGCTCTTGTTTGGTGATCTGCTCTTATTCTATTCTGGTTCATTGGACATCACAGATCTAGAATCATGTGAAAAGTTAGTGGCATGCCAGAATAATAGGCTTAGTCTTCAACTAAATAAATAAAGACTTTCTAAAGTGGCAATTCGTTCTTGAAGTGCGACAGGAACAACTTTTTAGCATTCAGTAACTCTTTATAATCACTGATTTGTAATCGATAAACACAACATCATTCAAAGTGACTAAATGAAATAAAATGTACTGTAGCTGAGAGTGAGACCTCGCTGAGGTTCTTATTACTGCAGAACAGTCAGTATTGTCGTTTTGGATGCACATGTAAGAAATTTATGCCTGTGGAAATCCAGCTTAAAGCCGAGTTCACACACACACAACAAAAGTGTCGTCACAGCTTGTTGCAATGCAGTTTCATGTGTAAGCTGCCAGTTTTTAGTGGCGTAACTTATGAGCTGCAACTTCTGTCATGCCACAAAAAGTTCAATTTAGCTGTACTGCGTTGCGCCAGTTTCCTTCGATGACTGATCCCTGCTGGCAGTATTTTGAAACATGAGCATTCTGTCGCAGCTGTCGGAGTATTTGCTGCTGTACTCCATTTGGTTTCAGTGTGTTGTCATTTTACCACTAAAAAATATGAAACAGTGGTCAGCAGGTACACTTTTACAATTTCTGGAACTACAAGAATGGTAACCTATGTTTGATTTTCTGCAGCAGTGTGTGTGTGTGCGTGGGGCGGTGGAGAGGGGGGGGGGGTGCAATATTTGTAAACCAGTGACTTATCCCACTGTCTTAAAAGATTTGTGGATGAATAAATAAGTACACGTAATATACATTGATCTGCAAGAACGTTATTAACACCTACCCAATAGCTGGTATGTCCACCTTTAGCACAGATAATAGTGAGGACGTGTCATGGCATAAAAGCAATGAGGCCTTAGTAGGTCGCTGGAGCGAGTTGGCACCGCATCTGCGCACGCAAGTCTCGCAATCTCCATAAATTTCGCGAAGAGGACGATGAGCTCTGACACCATGTCCAGTCACATCCCAGATATATAATTGGATTTAGGTCTGGTGAGTTGGGGGGCCAGCACATCAACTGAAACTCACCACAGTGTTCCTTTTACCACAATATCACACTTCTGGCCTAGTGATATGGCACATTATCTTGCTGAAAAATGCCACTGCTGTTGCGAAACATGATTGTCATGAAAGGGTGTACATGGTCTACAACCTGTGCACGATACTCCTTGGCCATCATGGCGCCTTGCACAAGCTCCGCTGGATCCATGGATGCCCACGTGAATGTTCCTTGAGCATAATGGAGCCCCCGCCAGCTTGTTTCGTCCTGCAGTACAGGTGGCATGGAGCTGTTCGCCTGGAAGACGACAGATTACCGCCCTCCCACTGGCATGATGAAAAAGGCATTGGGATTCATCAGACCATGCAACAGTCTGCCACTGTGTCAATGTCTAGTGTTGATGGTCATGTGCCCATTTATGTCGTAGTTGCTGATGTTATGGCGTTAATATTGGCACAAGCATTGGTCGTCGGCTGTGGAGGCCCTTCGTTAGGAGTATTTGGCGCATTGTGTGGTCAGTCACACTTGAACTCCACCCAGAATTAAACGCTGATGTTAGTTTCACCACAGTTCGCCACCTGTCCTGTGTTACCAGTATGCCCAGCTTATGAGGTCCGACATCTGAATTCAGGGGTGGCCGCTCAACCCCACGACATCCGGATGCGGTTTCAGCACATGTTGAAGATACTCGCCACAGTACTCCTCGAAGACCCGACAGCTGGTGCGTTTCCGAAATTCTCGCGCCGATCCTCCAGCGTATCAGAATCTGCCCACAATCAAACTCAGATAGACCGAGCACCTTCCCCATTCAACACACAGACAGCATACTCACTGATACTACATGCACCATGCGTGTGTCTGACTAGCAGTCATTCCTCACCAGGTGATGGTGTTATCGCCTGGACAAGTTTATATCGACAGTAGATCAGTGGTCACAATGTTCTGGCTGCTTAGTGTATGCAACCAGAAAAGCGAGTCGTCTAAACTCCGTCGTATGTGAGACCAAGAATTTTATCAATTGAGGATTATATACAGAAAATAGCTCCCAAGTGTGATGTGGCGGCTGCTAAACTAAAAATTAGTTATTCAAAATTGGAAGAGTGGTGTGTCTGCAGATGATATTTACATGTGAGCTGTTGATTTGTTCGCCATTGCAGACAATATTTTCATTTTCGAATTTCTTTTATAAATGTGTTTGAGGCCCCTGATTTACCCCTGTGTGAAATCTACTTTCGGATTTCGTCTTCCTTGTATTTAACTCTTGTCACAGTTCTAACGACATAACCTGCACTATAACGTTCCTACCCGGTCATAGGATTTTAAGACGCCGTATTGAAAGCAATGCAACTACGTAGAATTTGTGGCGTCCTTTGTTAACCGTAGCTCACGATGTCACTACAGAAAGCAAGAAGCTATGGCATCACATTAGTTGTTTGTGTGAATCGAAAGAGGCAGCGCTGTGGTTAGCACACTGGATTCGTATTTGTGAAGACGACGGTTCAAACCCGCGTCCGGGATTTAGGTTTCCCGTGAGTCTCTAAATCGCTTCAAGCAAATGCCGGGGTGGTTCCTTTGGAGGACACGGCCGGTTTTCCTCCCCATCCTTCCCTAACCCGATGATCTCGCTGTTTGGTCCTTTCCCCCAAATCAAACACCCAATCTTTAGTATGGGCCGTGCACTACAGGTGTTCTGCGGAATATCTGCAGTCATGTGTGAATATCTTTGCGCGAATACATTGTGTGGGTAGAAAAAAATGTGTATTTTGTAAACATAACCAATAGAAAATTGTTCAGTATGGGCAGTAATGTAAAGGAGCTAAATGAGGTGGCAATATTTTTACGGAGTGACTCGCGCATAGATGTGAAGAAAATTTCGCTGCAATATGTATTAGGTGAGACTTGGTCTATACGAAGCCAAAATTCTTGAAATTAATGGACATGTACAATGGTGTTAACTTGTCTTTTTTTTTTATTTTTTTTTTTTAACTTTAGGTCTTACCGGCACGGATGAAGGCCGAAAAGCTCTGATTGCGGTGCCAGAAATAATTGGCTCTTTGCTCAAGTTGACCGCAAGTGATAACACAAGCGTTGCGAAAGACGCATGTTTAGCGTTAATTAATCTGTCAGCAGACGAGTCATGTTCAAAAACCTTGTTGAATTTGAAGTGCCCTGACAAGGTAGTCATTTTATTTGTTATGTGCTGTGCCTATTTTTGTTTCAATTTTAAGAATGTGATTACTCACACATTGTTTATAAAGCGGAATTTCGACGTTAGAGGTAGATGTTGCAGTGATCAATGCATGAGGCTAAATCTGGACGGACAAAAGCTGTAACATACTCTGTCGTGAAAACAACGATTAAGAACAGTTGCATGTAAAGCCTCTACGCAGTTCTTGCGAGAAAGAGCAGCTGTAAAATAAACTGTTTGGCTGTTACGATCGTTCTTGCTTCCGCTTCAGAACTTTTGGATGTCATGTTCAACATATAATTATCACTGTATTTTAGTATGTATTGTAAGTTAGCAGCGAATGAAGTTTCTACAACGATCTTGACCAAGCTTTAAAATTATTTTAGCTGGTGGTCTCATGTCTTCTATGTTAAGTGCTTACTTCCATCATGTTGTTTGTTTTGTCACCAGTGTTCTCTTCACCATCTCACATTTAACAGATGACGAGACTGTTAACGTCAATCCCAGATTTAAATTACTCTCAACTTATTACTACTTTGCATTCCAGACACATTCTTTTGGTATTTTCTTATACAGGGCAGTTATATTTAAACTTTTGCTACCAGTACTTGAACCATTGTATGTGGAAAACAAGTTAATGTATGGGTACCCGACTTTATAGGAATGATTTGCATTGTTAGTAGTGTTAGTGTCAAGATTTGCTGTTGGATGCTGGTACGGTGTGGCAACATAGAGCTGAAACACAAGTGTCAGATGCATTACACTTGCAGACTGTCTGCACTGTTCTGCACAATGCGAGCTTTGCTTTACAGTATTCATAAAGCTGTTTTATCAAAAGAGCAATAGTAGGCCTACTGCTGCTCTTTGGAAGTATCATCATATTAAAGAAATACAGATATGTCCTCTTTCAACAGGTTCAACAACATGATTTAGACGTTTGAATTAACTGGCAATTTGGGAATTGCTCCTGGAGGCAGATGATCATTTGCACTGCAGATTGTTGAAGAAGTTAGTGTTGCCATGGCTGAGAATGCTGGATGCAATCTGTAAGCAGCGCACGAGCTGTGTTGTGACAGCTGAACATTCCATGGTATACCATTCGAAAAGTAAATCAAATAGTTGTGAATTGGTATACATATGAACTTCGTATTACTAACCAACTTTTGATGCATAATGCAGACATTTGAGTAGACTTTGCTCTTATGTTTCTTGCAAAAGTTGAAGTTGATGACATGTGGTCTTGGAATTTTGTGGAGTGATGAAGTACACTTTACACTGACTGGGGGACAGTGAACTCCCACAGCTGTTGCATTTGGGGATCATCACCATTAATAATGTTCATGCAATTCCTCTTCCTGGTGAACGTGTCACTGTGTGGTGTGGCTTCACAGCACAGTTCATGGTTGGTCCGTTTTCTTTGAGGAACTCTGTTGCCAAGGACATGCAACATGAACGGCACGTTACTGTGATCTGCTTTGCCAACATGTGATCCCTGGTACTTTGGACTCAGCTGTTTTGGTGCATGGTGGAGCTCTGCCTCATATTGCTTAAGAGGTCACTCAGTTGCTTTGTAAACCATTCCGAATGCTGTGGCCACCAAGATAACTAAATCTGAACTTGAGTGATTTCTGGCTGTGGGGTTACCCGAAGGACAGGGTTTAACAACAGGACACTAACACATATTGGAGGGTGAAGATGATCATAGCAATGGAGATGCAGGCAACATCCCACCAGAGATGTTTTGGGTCATAACAGTGCAACTCTAGTGTGGTTCCAGGCTGTTATGACTGAAAATGGTCATCACATTTAGCAACATGGAATGTTAACATGGTATGCAGTTAACAAATGCTAACCTCTCATGAGTAAATTAAAATGTGTTTCTTTCAAGGGTTTATTCATTATTTCTCTTCCAGATGTCATTACAAGTGTTTCCACAAAGTTTCATTATTCTACATTCATGTGTTTTTTCATGGGTTCCTGTCAGGAAGCAAAAGTTTAATTATAACCACCCCGTGTGTTAGTGAGACATGAACATGTTGTACAGTGCAACAGAGAAGGGGATAGGTTACTCTTGTTTACAAAAACATTAAGAAAATAGATGCACAGGATTGTATTTCATTCATCATGTTCTGTTGATTCAATCAATAAGGTGAACCTTCAGGGATGCAGAACGAGTCAGGATATACATTAACAGGCAAATCTTAGAAACTTAATCTTTATACTTATTGTCAAGAAAATATCACTGTACAACTTAATGATGTTCATGCTTAAGAAATACCAATGCATTGAATATGAAGAGTCAGATATTTTACCCATTATATCGTCAAAATGTTGGTCATAATCAACTCTTCTAAACCAATTATTTGGTCATTTTTACTGTGACATTGGCTGAGTGAGTCAGTGAGGACAGTAGATTTCACTGTTAAGTTTATTTCAGACAATGTTCACAAATACGTTCAGTGGCTGTCTAGACGTTATCAACAGCCTGTAAACATTGCTTAGCCAATCGCTGTGCCAAAACCACAGAAGGAGCCTCATCTAGTACAATCCTTAAGAAAATCATGACTCCTAGCATGTTTTGATGCAGCCATCAGCTGAGAGATATTTGTAGGCTATTGGCAATGCCTAGACAGACGAAACTAGCACAACCTCTAAACAATTTTGTGAGCATTGACTGACATAACATCTACAGTAAGTTCAGTGATAGGAACCCTGTCACCACTCAGTGAACTATAACAACACTTAATATAGACCCATTTAAATTGTCTAGAAGCCAATGTGTAAGTAAAGGAATACCCCTAGGAAACTGAGTAAAGTGGCACATTGGTTAGAACACTGGACTCGCATTTGGGATGACGGCAGTTCAAACGCATGCCTGGCGATCCTGATTTAGGTTTTCCGTGACTTCCCTAAATTTTTTTCAGGCAAGTGCCGGGATGGTTCCTTTGAAAGGGCATGACTGACTTCCTTCCCCATCCTTCCATAATTTGATGGGACCAATGACTTCACTGTTTGGTCCTGTCCCCCAAATCTATCAACCAACTCATAGGAATTTGTTTTTGTTGTGGTGGAGAAACAAATTGGACACTCTCTCCTGCATCCGCTCCAATATGAATCAAATCCCACAGTGTAACTACTTTTACAGATTGTCCTGCTTTGAATACTGTATATTTTAACTCCCTGTTCAAAACTTCCTCTTCCTGTTCCTCTGGCTTGAGCTGGTTGTTTGAGAACTTGCACACAGTGGAGATATTTTAGACCTTGTAGCTACAAACAGACCTTACCTTATCAACAGTGTCACTGTAGACATGGGTGATCATGATGTCATCATAGTGACAATGATCACTAAAGCTAATAAAGCCAGCAAGAAGGAAGAAAACATTCACACAGGAGGACTGTACAGACATATAATTGTTACTGTTGCACAGACAGAGAACATAGTAATAGCCATCCCAGGTGTAGAGCAACTTAAATAGTTGGAAACAGATGTTATCAGGATTGGATAGAATCCCAATTCAGTTTTACAGAGAGTACTCTGCGGCATTCACTTCTTCCTTGCATTGCATTTGTCATGAATCTCTCCCCCCAGCGCAAAGTGCCAAATACAGGAGATGACTCCTGTATGTAAGAAGGGTAAAAGAATGGGCCTGCGAAATTACAAACTCAAATCCTTAACATCAGTATGCTACAGGATTTTTGAATGTATTCTAAGTTCGAATATAATACATTTTCTTGAGGCAGAAAAGCTTCTGTCCATAATCAGCACAAATTTAGAAAGCAATGCTCCTGCAATATTCAGCTTGCCATTTTCTCACATGATATCCTGCAAACCATGCTTTCGGAAAGCATATGACACAACATCCCTCTGCAAACTGTTAACGAAGGAAGGGTGTTGAATATATACCCAGATATGTGAGTGATTTGAAGACTTCTTAAGTTACAGAACCCAGTATGTTGTTCTTGACAGCGAATGTTAGTCAGAGAGAAAGGTATCATAAGGAGTTCCCCAGGGTAGTGTAATAGGACTGTTCTTGTTCTCTATATATATAAATGATCTCACAGATAGGACAAGCAATCTGTAAATGTTTACTGATGACACTGTAGTATATGGAAAAGTATCATTATTGAATGACTAACGGAGGATACAGGATGACTCTCACAGAATTTCTATTTGGTGTGATGAATGTCTGCTTGATCTAAATGTGGAAGAATGTAAGTTAATGCAGTTGAGTAGGAAAACCAGTCCTGTAATGTTCAACACAGGTTTGTAGGAGAAAGAAACCCATAATATTCGCATGCAGCATTGTGTTGTGTTTAACCCAGTCACGTCAATGAAGTATCCAGGCATAATTTTGCAAAGTGATATGAAGTGGAATTAATATGTAAGGATGGTAGTAGGGAGGGTGAGTGGTTGACAGGTTTATGGGGAGAGGTTTGAGAAGGTATAGCTCATCGAGAAGGTGTAGTTCATCTACAAATGCATGTCAACCCATTCTTGAGTACTGCTTGAATGTTTGTTGTCCCCTTCAGATCATATTAAAGGAAGACATTGAAGCAATTCAGAGACACGCTGTTAGATTTGTTAGCAGTAGGTTGGATTTACATGTGAGTGTTAATGAAGTTGCTTTGTGAAGTTGAATGAGAATCACTGGAGGGATGACAAGAGTAATTTTGCAAAAAATATTGAGAAAATGTAGAGAAAGTGCATTTGTAGGCAACTCCAGAGTGATTCTACAGTCACTGATGTACATTTCATGCAAAGATCGCGGAGACAAGACAAGAGAAGTTAG
This sequence comes from Schistocerca americana, assembly GCF_021461395.2. Lineage (NCBI taxonomy): Eukaryota > Metazoa > Arthropoda > Insecta > Orthoptera > Acrididae > Schistocerca > Schistocerca americana. The sequence continues at coordinate 124,810,853 of NC_060126.1, forward strand.
GGCTCGTATGGAGGCATATAGGCAGCCATTTTTCCCTTACACCATTTGCGAGTGGGACAGGAAAGGAAGTGACTAGTGGTGGTACAGAATACCCTCCTCCATACACCACACTGTGGAGTATGTATGTAGGTTGTATACCAGTTCATGACATTACAGCTCTACCTCTACTGAACTGAAATTACTTGTGCCAAAGGGCACTACCTGACTCTCATCAACCTTTTACACATACAATATGTTGTGTCTAGACAAGACAGCCTAGACACAATGAGAGGAAGCCAAAAGGCACGCGCTAAGCCAAAGCAGGGTGCGTGAGGTCTGAAACAGGATACGTAATGAATGCTATAAAGAAAAGTACGTAGCTTCTGGAATACTTAACTTTAATCCATCCTTTTGGTACATCTGGAGATTTTGGTGATACAAGTGAGACTCTTTAGATACATGCAATGTTACTAATGGCGCCTTGCTAGGTCGTAGCCATTGACTTAGCTGAAGGCTATTCTAACTATTTGCTCGGCAAAGGAGCAAGGCTTCGGCAGTGTAGTCGCTAGCAAAGTCGTCCGTACAACTGGGGCGAGTGCTATCCCGTATCTCGAGACCTGCCTTGTGGTGGCGCTCGGTCTGCGATCACACAGTGGCGACACGCGGGTCCGACATGTACTGATGGACCGCGGCCGATTTAAAACTACCACCTAGCAAGTGTGGTGTCTGGCGGTAACACCACATTCCTCCCCCGCAAATCGGCGAACGGTCGTGTTATAAGGCTTCCGCCCGCCTTGGGGAGGACCCCATGTTGACGTATGCGATGAGGTGGGGAGCCTAACAACAGGCGAGGCTGTGCCACCCGCACCCGGCCATTCGGTCCGAGGGGAGCTAGGAAACGCCTGAAAACCTAGTCCAGGGTGCACGTCAACATGCGGTGTATGCGCCCGTAAAGAGACAGGAGGGGCCGAAGGGTCGACCTCCATTGCGTCGGGGTATCCGACGCGCGATGACGTTATGTGGTCCGGAGCGGGCAAGAGTTCCATGGCGGAGGACAGCTGGTCACGGGAATCGATCGGCGGCGCGTGACCCAGGGAGGCGCGTGGCGCCTGCAGCGAAGCGTCCACTGCGGGCGGCGCCGGCGGGAGAACAGGCGGCGGAGGCGGCGGTGGCGCGTCGCCATGGGGCAAAATGGAAGGCATCGTCGGTAACACCTGGGGATGAGGCGAGCCAGTAGATGGGTCCCCAGGGCGCTGACCGGACGGCACCGTCGCTGAAAGCAGACGGGGAGCGGCAGAACCCGTGCGACGACAGAGGCGCAGCTGATTGAGATGCCGACGCACCTCACCAGAGGCCCCCAAAACCAAGTACGTATCGCGCGGCCGAGGCAGCGAAGAATGTGCCCTGCGAGCCAACGCCGTGAACCTCGATAGTTGCGATAGAATACAACGTCGCCTGGAGCAAAAGCAGAAGTCTGCCGCTGCACAGTAACCTGATGCGGCGGATGCAGCAAAGACATCAAGGTTCGATGAGGACGACCGTGGAGCAACTCAGCCGGCGAGCGACCATTTCGGGGCTGAGAGCGATACGATGACAAAAAGAGCAACAACGCATCCTCCCGAGAATGCGACTCTTTCAACTTCAACATCTGTGACTTGAAAGTCCGGACCAATCGTTCAGCGGCACCGTTTGACTGAGGCGAAAACGGCGCGGATGTCAGATGTTGAATACCATTGGCCTGGCAGAATGACTGAAATTCGGCGGACATTAATTGTGGGCCATTGTCGGAAACAATAGTCTGCGGAAGACCTTCAATGCAAAAGATAGCAGACAACGCGTGGATGGTGGCAGATGACGTCGTGGAAGACATCCGGACAACAAAAGGAAAATTACTGAAGGCATCTACCAGAACCAACCATCGAGCATTCCAGAATGGACCAGCAAAATCGATGTGCAAGCGTTGCCAAGGGGAAGTGGCTTTTGGCCATGCAAAGACTTTCCGCGGCAGTGCGGATTGTTGTTCGGCACACGCCATGCAAGAAGAACACATATTCGTAATCACAGCATCGATTCCGAACCAAGTACAGTGCTGACGAGCAAGTTGTTTCGTTCGCGCTATACCCCAATGTCCTTGGTGAAGAAGCCGTAAAACAGAGGACTGTAACAAACGTCGGACCACGACTCTGGACTGATCATTATCAGAACGCAACAACAAAACACCACGTCGAACAAAAAGTCTCTCCTTGTGAGCAAAAAATCGGCGAACCAACGGATCCTCGATCCGAGACTTTGACAAAGGCCATTGCGTAGCAACAAAACGGTAGCAAGGACCGGGTCAGCAGCTGTGGCTGTAGCTACATGACAAAAATCAATCGGAAACGATTCGACCACTTCATCGGTTTCCGAATCAATGAACATGCAAGCAAGTTTGGAAGAATCGAATGTTCTATCCTCAGCAACAGGCAAACGGGACAACGCATCGGCGTTTCCGTGCTTAGCAGTGGACCGATACAAGATATTGTAGCGGTACTGCGAGAGGAAAATAGACCAGCGAATGAATTTCTGCTCTGTACGCGGAGGTACAGGCTTGTTTGGATGAAAAAGCGACGTCAAAGGTTTGTGGTCTGTGATGATGGTAAAGTGACGACCATACAAGAAATCATGGAACTTAGTAACACCAAACATGAGAGCCAAAGCTTCTTTCTCTATCTGTGAATAATTTCTTTGCGCAGAGCTGTACGCGGAGCTGAAATGGAAGAGGCATTGCGCACATTCACTCACACCTTGTGATTCTAATTCGTTTAATGTTCTTGCGACCTCATCACGCAATGCGTGGGGAACATTGCGCGCTCTGAAAAATTTCGGTTGCGCGTTTACTTTCAGTTCCAAATGTGCTTCATAGTTCTTAGCGCAACCAAGGCCCGGTGCAAAAATGTCTGCAAATTTTTCACATAGCCGAGAAACACTGGCGGAAGGCACAGTCTGATTCACTGATAGGACCTGATTTACTATAGACATTTTAAACAACTGAAATGAATCTAAACCAAACAAGTTCACTGCAGTAGAAGAACGAAGAACGTAAAATGATACAAGTTTTGTTTGTCCCTTATATGTTGCAAGAAGAGTGCACTGTCCTAACACAGGGATATTCTGACCTGAATAACTATTTAACTTAACATTTGCGGTACGCAACGGAGGTTTGCGCAGTTGTTTGTATGTGTCTTGATTGAGCAATGAAACTGCAGCTCCGGTATCGAGCTGGAATGGTATGACATTGCCATTAAAGTCCAAATCTACAAAAAGTTTATTGTCCTGCTGATGACAAGAGCGACTGTCTCGTGCAACTTGAACCGATACAGGTACAGCATCACTTGCGACTTGACGCGATTTCCGGCGACGTCGACGCACAGTATTTGTGGGACGAACACAGTCACTGTTAGAGACAGTGGCACTGGACGAAGTGGAATTAACTACATGAATGTCCATGGGCGAAGGTCCACGAGCCTGAGTGTCCTTGGTTCGATTCCGGCGCGAAGCAAAGGGCCTGGAATGATTAAGAGTGTCTGATCTGAGCTTTTTTTGGCAAACACTTTGAACATGTCCTTTTTTATTACAGTAAAAGCAAATAGCTTGGCGTGACGGGCAATTTTCACGCGAATGTCTAGTAGCACACCGCGGGCATTATTTCACTGCATTTGTATGCTGGCGCGGCACATCTGGTTTAGAGCGTGGCGGCAGCTGCGTGGACGTGTGCGAGGGCAGTTTACTGGTCCGTGCAGCGCGCCCAGCGGGCCGGTTAATGTTACACACGGCTGGCGAGGTTGCAAATGATTCCTGAGCAAAGTCAAGCGTGTCTTGTCTATCCAATATGTCTATCACTTGTTGAAGGGAGGGATTGACTAGTTTCAAAATCTGTTCCCGTATGCGAACATCAGAAACGTTCTGTGCTATTGCATCACGTACCATAGTATCTGAATCAGGGAGTCCACATTCACACTCAAAAGCACAATCCCTTGTAAGGCCTTGCAATGTTGCAACCCACTCCCTATTAGTTTGACCGGCCGTACGTTTTGTACGAAAGAACGTATACCTTTTTGCAACGACATTGACTGTTTCTTTGAAATAGGCATCTAAAGCAGACAAAATTTCTTCGTAGGACAGTGTTGCTACGTCGTGTCGGGGAAATAATTTCACTATCACACGGTACGTTTGCACCCCTACACACGCCAATAAATGAGGCTGCCGCTCGTTACCTTGAATTCTGTAGGCGGCGAGATGAAATCCGAACTGGCGTGACCACTCCGTCCATGTTTCCTGAGCTGGGTCAAAGGGCCGGAATGTGGGTGCAACAGCATGTTGTGGCTGCGGTAGCGGTGAAGCGGCGGCGGCCGCATCGTTTTGCAGTGCACGTTGACCCTGGACGAGCTGTCCAAGGGCATCCAATAACGCCTGCGTCTGCTGATTCTGCAAGCGATAAAATTCGGACAGTACATCTGACGAAGCCATGACACAAGTAAATGTAAGCAATTAGAAAGAACAAGACCCTTTGTTGACTCGTCGCCAAAAATTGTTGTGTCTAGACAAGACAGCCTAGACACAGTGAGAGGAAGCCGAAAGGCATGCGCTAAGTTAAAGCTCGATGGCGTGAGGTCTGAAACAGGATACGTAATGAATGCTATAAAGAAAAGTACGTAGCTTCTGGAATACTTAACTTTAATCCATCCTTTTGGTACATCTGGAGATTGTGGCGATACAAGTGAGACTCTTTAGATACATGCAATGTTACTAATGGCGCCTTGCTAGGTCGTAGCCATTGACTTAGCTGAAGGCTATTCTAACTATTTGCTCGGCAAAGGAGCGAGGCTTCGGCAGTGTAGTCGCTAGCAAAGTCGTCCGTACAACTGGGGCGAGTGCTATCCCGTATCGCGAGACCTGCCTTGTGGTGGCGCTCGGTCTGCGATCACACAGTGGCGACACGCGGGTCCGACATGTACTAATGGACCGCGGCCAATTTAAAACTACCACCTAGCAAGTGTGGTGTCTGGCGGTGACACCACACAATACAGCACACAAAGCATTGCATCTTGTCCCGTTCCTTATTGTTTGGTAAAGGTGCCACTGCACTCAAGGTATTGGCTTGAAAATCTGCTCCTGTGTTTTCCCAGACTAGTTTTGTTCTACTCTGTGCTACTATGTCCCATGAGATGGTTCTAAGGGACTGGACATGCAATTTGAGTGGCCTATGCTGGTCTATCGGTGTGTCTGGGAGCAATTCCATATTTTCAGCAGTAGTAATTAAATCGAATGATTTCAGTCAAGCTCTGCTATATGGCATTTCAGATCAGTTTCAGCAGTATACATCATAGCTGCTGCTATCTCAAGGAAGTAATTCCTCACAAGCATGGAAATCTTTCACTTCTGTTTTAAGTTCACTGATGTCAAACTGAGTGTGTGCCCATTATCTCCGTGTGCTTCACCACAGTCTACAATGATGTGTGTCTGAATTTCGTACTCAAAAGTACATCTTGACTTGCCACAGATACCCGTAACCCCCGGTTCAACAGAAACATGCCTATTCCTCCTCTTACAGAGCCAATCATTCAATAATCTGCCATTGATTCCTCAAAGGTTTCCTATGCTTACAGTCAAGGATATTACAGCATAGTTGTTGCAATTTTTCTGCTGTTGTTTAATAGCTGAGTATGAAATCCACATTTTGTCCACCTGCCTTCCTCACACACAAAAATCTGAGTCTCTCATTTTATCTGATCACTGTCTCTATTTGTGCGTAGACCTTTGCAGTTGTGACAGCTTCATGCAATGATTTCAGAAACTCTGGTCATACCTTAAAGGAAACTTCAGCAGGCAAAGCTCTATTGAAATGTGTTGGCCACTCTTTGTTCTGCTTCATGTTGAAGGGCTCGTTAACTTTATCATTGTCTGTAAGTTCATAAGTATTGATAGTAGTTTTAGTAATTCTGTCCACAGAATTTTCTATGGACTCCTTGTCTCTGAGGTATACTATTCAACTTTTCTCAATAGTACCTTGGGTGTATTTTATCTCCGATAGCATTCCAGTAATCCTTCTTGCATATCCTGGAAGGAATGATCTTCTCATAACTTTTCACAGCACATAAGATTTGGCTTTGCATCCCGTATTAAGCCCAATGCAATAATTACTGATCATTCCATCCTCCTAATTTTGTGTGTGTATGTAGGCTGTCTACAAATGCCAAAACATCATCATGGGACGATGTTTCGGCATTCCTTACCTAAAAAAGAAGTCTCTAATGTGGCATTGGTAACATCTAGGATGGGTAAGGAAATGCTAGGGAAACATCATTCCCAGCTGTCTTCCCACAGCCTCTCTAACTCCTGATGCAAGTCAATATTATCTGCTTGCAGTTGAGCTACCTGATCAAGCTAGTGCTGGATTTCCTCCTGGGTAATCACCTTCTCCCCCATAATGCGTGTCTGTGCTTTGCTTACAGTTTACCAGTGAACAAAAAGTAAGCACAAATAGCAAGTGGAACACAATAAAAAGTGGAAAAATTACTCTATCAGCCCACACAGTATTCCCAATTGACAGTTACTTGCACCCTTGATGAGCACTGCCGTTGAACTTGGGATTATAACACCCAGAATGAACACTATTTTCATTATAGGATTGGTGATATTCTGTCAGATATCTTGTAATAAAAGAAATTATTTTGGATAGATTTTAATGATCCTCAGTGTCTTTTAAATTAGTCAAACTCTACATTAGTGATAGCTGTTTGAGTTTTAATTTTAATAAGCTGATTAGATTTTTGGATCTTAAGTTCCATGATAAATTGATATGACTACCACATATCACGGAGTTACATCAGAAAGAAGTGTGTAAGCAAATGAGTTTAGGGAACTAATAAGTTTTACAAGACCTTTGTTCAGATCTGATTTGAATATATTTGCACACTGTATGAATTTGGAAGGCAGACATATTGAACTACTCTATGCTGTTCACCATGATCAGGCTGATAAGTGGTGTCTGTCAAACCATCCTGAGACCCATTGTATCCACTGAGACAGGTGACATGTCCTTTTCTCATGATGAAATATGCGCTGAGGATCTTATCACTGTTACAGCCATTGACATACAATAAAATTACTGAATGCTTTGCAAGCAGCTATTTAAAATCAGACAGGTGTCAAGACTGTGCAAGATCAAAGCACAATAATGTCTAATGAGATTAGCAGTGACAGAATTTAGTATTGCCAATCAGGCCTTTATTAAGTCACTGTTATGGTTAAATAAAAGGCTCAAACTGATTTTATAAATGACAAAACACAATAAAAATTATATTTTCAATTAAATTTTCACTTTTTAAAAATTTTATTTCAATTGTCCATAGTGTATTTACAGTTTGGAATGGCGATATACCCAAACAGGTATCCATTCTAGAACCCACTGTCGTTTTTCTGAGTGTGTTTTTGAAATTCTCCATTCTTTTAATTTGAATGAAATAGCTTCTTGACTGACAGAGTGCAGCAGCAGGGGCATTGTTGCCATCATGCAGCCAGTCACATTTGATAAGGTTCTGAACAAACCTAAAAAATTAGCATATGGTGCTTTAGAAAGAACTATGGTTGGCTGGCCCCTCACCAATGAAATGCCAATCACAAAGTTAATCTAACTGAAGTTTAATAATTGCAGTGTACATGGCACACAGCTTTACACTATCTAAAGTGGCCCATAAATGATCGAACCTGCTTGGCAAGTATCACATGAATGATGAGAAATGGGACAGGGATTCATGAGATTTTACCCCCCGTCATGCATGCTACGGTTGTACATTGACCGACATGCTTGATGGCTGCGATTGGCTGTTTGCCCTCTAGCTAACTAATTGACAATGACTGCATGTGTTTATTGATGTTAATATCAGTGTTTCTTCTTTTTGAAAATGCGTAGTGAATAGTGCAGTTTCTGAAATGTGATTTGTGACTGAGAAGGAATATACCTTACAATTTATTTCTCTGTACAGAGAATTTTTGGAGCCGTGGAAAATACACAGCAATGAATACATGCACAAAAGTAAAAGATCTCTTGCTGTCAGAAAAATGACAGAAACAGAAGTGTTACGGAGGAGAGCGTAAAAAAGAAAATCAGTATTTTGCATATGTGTCCTAAATGTGAAAGTAGGAAAATAAGGAAGAGCAGAGTGCCAGGTTCTTCCATAGATAAGTTTTATGCACCAGCTCTGTAGTATTACTATGAACTTAAATTTTTGGAAGACAAATTGGAGGAGGAAGCGGGAATAAGTACCAGAGGGGGGGGGGGGGGGGGAGGAGAGAGAGAGAGAGAGAGAGAGAGAGAGAGAGAGAGAGAGAGAGAGAGAGAAGAAGGTTGTACATCACATGTTTATTTAGTGCTTCATGTATTGTTACATAAGTGTGATTTGCAAATGATATAAGGCTTACATTACATTTACTGAAATCATTTTTCTTTGCAAGGATCTGCTACTCCTGTATTGTAGTATTCACAGAAATTGTCTCTAATTTCCTTTGCTTGTAATATTGCATTTCCTGTTGCACTTCTGTGAAGCTCTACTAGTTCACTGTGTTCATTCAACTAGTTTCCTGGTATTATAGGATCTGTACTGGAATCTTCAAAATCTACCTCTCCAAGGCGAGTACCATTATCCTGTCATATAATAAGTTGCTGTATATGAATTGCAACAAGCCAGTACAACAGTTTTTGTTTCCTCTGGTGACAGAGTAATAGGTGATCTGAAAATTTTTAATCTTTACTTTAGAATGCCAAACACATTTTCCACACTGCAACTTGCACTGGACAAACAATACTCATACACTTGATTTTCATCATTTAGTATGTTTTGGTTATATGGTTTCAGGAGATGGGGTTGTAGCTAAAAAGCCTCATATCCCACAAAAACAAACTGAAATTTTTTGTTTGTGTTGGGCAGTTTTATTGGCATATGTAACTCGTTTCGCAATAGCCTCCAAAAAGGGGTACTTTTCAATACTCTCCTATCAGTGATTCTTCCATTTGTCCCAACATCCCCCATAACCAGCCTGTAGTTTGCATTGGCTGTAACTGTGAGCACGCTGCTGTAAGTCCTCTGACCCAGAATGTTTAGCTTTCTTTATAGTTACATGCTTTCCATCAACACCACCAATACATTTATTAAAAACTCTGGCAATATAGAAATCAGCTACTATGATATTGTGGACACAGCAATGAAAGACAACTGAATAGATTGGTCTGTGCAGGGCACTTCCCTGTATGCTGTCATTTCATTGATGATCAGGAAACTTGTGAGCCTGTAAGGAGGGGAGGGAGAGGGGAATTTTGCAAATAACAGACAGACAGGGACCACCACCAACCACTCACAATGTTTAGGGTCAAAGTCTTCATGTATTTTTCACAAATGTTTAATATGCTCTCCATCAGAATCACTGCAGACATTCTGACAAAACACAACAATTGTGAGACCTGCTCCTCACAATAGTCCGCATGACCCACAGTTGCTGTCTAAGATTAGACCACTCACCAATTTGTAATAGTTGTGATTGCATCCTCCACGACAATACTCATCCACATGTTGCTGTCAACTGATCACTCTACTGCAAAAGTGTGAATGGAATATCATCACCCACACACCCTGTTGTCTGACCTTCGCATGTAGTGACTACTACTTGTTCCCTAAGTTGAAAGAAAATTTGACCAGAAGGCTATTCAGCTCCAATAATGAGGTGACAGATGATGATCAGCACTTTCTTGAGGACATGGTGATGGTGAGGAGTCGGTACGGCATGGGCATACAAAAACTGTTACAGTGTCTACAAAAACACATCAAGTGAAATGGTGATTACGTAGGAAGTTGATATTCAACCTTCGAAATAATGCAAATATCATAGAAAACAGTGCATTTTTGTATTTCTTAAAAGATAGGGTACCTTACTTTTAGGATAACCCTCATAACTGACATGCTGTGGTGTGATGGTAGTCTGGAAGTTTATTACTGTTTGCTTAGAATTTAGTCACATATCAGTGTGTTACAGTTAATTTTCATTTTGTGGCAGATCGCTAATATGGGGTGTTTCAAAAAAGCTTACCTAATGTCACAAGACTATTTCTTTTACATGAATCAAGATAGGAACTTGGTGTGAATTTTAACCTATGCATAATTTTTGGTTTCATAAGAACCATCTGATGTCAGAAGGGTATTTCCTTTACATGCATGCATATCCAACAATTTGATACCTTTCCCATTTATGTTTAGAGTGAAAGTCTTCATGTATTTTTCACAAATGTTTAATATGCTCTCCATCAGAATCATGGCAGACACTCAGACAAGAGCCAAACTTGTTCCATACTCTTGTGAACAGGTCTGAGATTACTGCATTTACTGCTGTTGCTGTGTGGCATCAGAGTTCACCCAAAGTTGTTTGAAGGGATATGGGACGTCTCGGCTGTCATCCAACCCCCCACTCCCATAAAAAAAGAAAAAAAATAGATTGGGGGTGGGGGGGGGGGCGAGAAGGGAGGGGGGAGAGGAGGAGGAGGAGGAGGAAGAGAAGAAGGAGGGAGACGTGAGATTAGAGTACCTTGGTGGCCCCTTACAGCTGATCCGTCATGGAGGCAACTGATTATCAAGAAGTGCTGTTACTTACCGGTACCAATGCAGTGGTGCTCTGCCCTGTTGAAAAATGAAATTTTTGGCATTTTATTGTAACTGTGGTAAAACACAGATCTCCAACAAATCCAGGTATGTATTTTCTGTAATGGTGTGTGCTAGCTGTATCATGGTGATTCCTAATGGCAACCATGTGAACAGACGATCTACAACTGTCATCAAGGTAAACTTTTGGTTTTGATGCACAAGTTAGAATTTATTCCAAGTTTCTGTCTTCAGTCATATGGAAGATAATGTCTTGTGAAATAGTAGGAATCTTCTTGAAACACCCTGTATAATACAGTGTATTGGATTAGGCAGTATGAAATAATTGGCACTTGTTTATTATGTCAGGATTTAGTCCACTTACAATAAGGTGCATACACTATGTGATCAAAAGTATCCGGACACCTGGCTGAAAATGACTTAAAAGTTCATGGCGCCTGCCATCGGTAATGCTGGAATTCAGTATTGTGTTGGTCCACCCTTAGCCTTGATGACAGCTTCCACTCTCACAGGCAGACATTCAGTCAGATGTTGGAAGGTTTCTTGGGGAATGGTAGACCATTCTTCATGGAGTGCTGCACTAAGAAGAGGTATTGATGTCAGTTGGTGAGGCGTGACATGAAGTCGGCGTTCCAAAGCATCCCAAAGACGTTCTGTAGGATTCAGGTCAGGATTCTGTGCAGGCTAGTCCATTACAGGGATGTTATTGTTGTGTAACCACTCCGCCACAGGCTGTGCATTGTGAACAGGTGCTCGATCTTGTTGAAAGATACAGTCGCCATCCCCGAATGGGAAGCAAGAAGGTGCTTAAAACATCAATGTAGGCCTGTGCTGTGATAGTACCATGCGAAATAACAAGGCGTGCAAGCCCCCTCCATGAAAAACACGACCACCCCATAATACTACCGCATCCGAATTTTACTGTTGGCACTACGCGCGCTGGCAGTTGCCGTTCACTTGGCATTTGCCCTACCCACACCCTGCCATCAGATTGCCACATTGTGCACCGTGATTCATCACTCAACACAATGTTTTTTCACTTTTCAATCGTCCAATGTATACTCTCCTTACACCAAGCAAGGTGTTGTTTGGCATTTACTGGCGTGATGTGTGGCTTATGAGCAGCCGCTCAACGATGAGTTTTCTCACCTCCCACCTAACTGTCAAAGTACTTGCAGTGGATCCTGATGCAGTTTGGAATTCCTATGTGATGTTCTGGATAGATGTCTGCCTATTACACATTATGACCCTCTTCAACTGTTGGCTGTCTCTTTCAGTCAACAGACGAAGTCGGCCTGTATGCTTTTGTGCTGTACGCATCTGTTTGCATTTCCACTTCACTATCACATTGGAAACAGTGGACCTAGGGATCTTTAGGAGTGTGGAAATCTTGCATACAGATGTATGACACAATTGACACCCAATCACCTGACCACGTTCGAAGTCTGTGATTTCCGTGGAGCACCCCTTCTGCTCTCTCACAATGTCTAATGACTGCTGAGGTCACTGATATGGAGTACCTGGCAGTAGGTGGCAGTGCAATGCACCTAATGTGAAAAATGTATGATTTTGGGAGTGTCCGGATACTTTTGATCACATAGTGCACAATAAATTATAGTACTTTGTGATGTTTGTGTGTTTAGGAGTCACATGTTGGAAATTACCAGTGAAGTGCATTTTTGTTTGTATGGTATGGCTTTTGCTGACTAAGACCAATTTTTCCTTCAAGGAAGGCCCGAGTGACATCATAGTAGCTGTATTGTCACAAATACTTGACGCAGAATCGGCAGTTGCAGATCCATCATGCATTATCCTTTCAAATTTGACACGATATCGGGCAAATGTCGAACAAGTTGTACAGCTTATGGAGGCATCTGGAGTGCCTGTTGATCGTATTGTTACTGTCTTTACAAACCAGACATACAACAAAAAAGGTGCAAATCTACATTACTTGGGACCAGTCTTCTCAAATCTGAGCCAGTCACCTACTGTTCGCAGGTAAGTGATTGTTTCCAGTGACTTATCAAATATAGTTACTGATGATTATTCTATATCTTTCATGCCCATTCAGTATAATGAATTGAAAATCAGAATTCCAGGACCAGCTGTTTACAGAGACCTAACACTGCGATAAACAAGGTGCTGCAATGTGAACTTTAAAACTCAGTTTATCATAAGCCTACTCAAACTAATTTGTATTTGCAAGTTTCAAGTTGTCATCACCCACTGCTAACTGTGAGTGTGCTTGAAACACTTGTACATAGAAACTCACACTGTCTCAAATCTAGATGGTTTGTCGAAAGAGCTCGCCCACACAAAGGCATTGTTTAGGAAAAATTGGATATTCCGTGTGGCAGATTAACAGGGCATTGTTAAAAACCAAGAATCAGGAAGCAAATAAAGAGAAGTACACACACGAGCAAAGTCTTTATCTTTTCTTCCTTTCGTGAGAAACATTTCATTTAAAATAGCAAGAATCCTCCATAAATTTCAGGTGAAACTGATTTTCTGTCCATCTCTAAGGTTTGCAAATCTTTTTGCGGTCAGTGAAGGGCAACGTGTTATTGTGGAAGGCTGGAATTCACAAAATATCTTGCCAATGTGGTATGGCTTATATAGGACAGACTATATGAACTGTGAAAGAATGCTGCACTGAACATCAGTGTTGCTCTCACTTTTTGCAACCAAGCAAGTCCATTATTGCTGAACACTGTATTTTCACTGGACATTCAGTGTAGTATGATAAAACTTTGATTCTGGTCTCAGCAACATCTTTTTGGGACTCCATTATTAAAGAATCCCTAGAAATACACTGGCAGAAAAGCTGATGAAGCGTGATAGCAGCTACTAGTTGAACAGTATGAGGAACCCCATCATCTCCATGATTTGTTCTGATTGAAGACGATAGAGTACGCCAGTGGTTACAGTGAGCGATAATGCAGAGGACATCTGAGTTCTGCAGTTCCAGTAGCAAGTGCGCTGCTGCCAGGAAATGTGATCTGTCTGTCAGTTTGATTTTGACGCATATGCGGAGAGCAAGTCTTCATCAGTCGGTGACTGATAGGTGCCCAGGTGAAATATTGTGCAATGTATTAAATGATGCCCGGCTGCAAGCCCAAAGTTCGTTTGAGTGAGGTACTGTAATGGCAAATTTTGATGTGTGGGCTGTTCGCAAGATTATGAGAGTGTGTTATTTCTTACTTGGGTCCAGAGCCTTCTCAAACTTATTACAAGAAGCCTCTTAAACTGCCAGTAGGTTGAAAGAAAGTACTTTATTACAATTGGCTTCTTTTGCTCACATAATCATGTTCAAGTGTCTTTGTACTTGCGTTAGTGCATATGGCGTTGGCAGAAAAGTACATGGCGTGAATGAAGTAGCAGTTTATTGTGGTGTGTTTTCTTGTATGAGGGCATGCTGAAAAGTAATGTCTTCAAATTTTTTATTCCGTTCTCAAGATAAAATAATAATGTCGTGCGGCGAGGGACTCCTGTCCGTTAGACCGCTCACCTGGTGCAAGTTTTTCGATTTGACAACACTTCGGCAACTTGCACGTCGATGAGGACGAAATGATGATGAGAAGGACAACACAAGGGAATCGAACCCGGGCCCTTAGGATTGACAGTCTGTCGCACTGTCCACTCAGCTACCGGGGGCGAACTGTTCTCAAGATTGGTGAGGTAATACATGGCATGCACATTACTTGATCGACTTCCCTAATTCATTAATGCATGTTGCAACCCTCTGCTGCTAGAGGGTTCCAGATTGGGCTTGTAACATGGTGATGTGTTATGTAAATGTTGAGGAGTACAGCGAGACTCTCAGAAAACTGAAATCATGCATTCAAAGAGTTTGTTCTCACATGGACACTTTTTCAGCATGACAATACAAGACCATGCATGAGTGCTGCAACATTTGCAACAATGTGACACATTGGGTTCACTGTCATTGATCATTCTCTGTACATTCATGTCTTGGCCCCATCTGATTTTCATCTTATTCCTGAACTTCAAGAACACCTTTGTGGACCCCACTTTGTTGGTGAAGAAGTGATGTAAGCAGAGATGAGGTTGTGGCTGTTTAAACAAAATCAGACTTTCTACAGTGATGGTATTAACAAACTGGTCTCTTGTTGAGAGAAATGTGTTCGTTGCCAGAGTGACTATGTTGAGAAATAATTATGTAGACATGAAGTATAACCTAGTGAGGTGGTGCAGTGGTTAGTGCACTGGACTCGCATTTGAGAGGAAGGCAGTTCAAACCCTTGTCTGGTCATCCTGATTTAGGTTTTCTGTGATTTCCCTAAATCCCTTTGGGAAAATGCCAGGACGGTTCCTTTGAAAGGGCACGGCCGACTTCCTTCCCTGTCCTTCCCTAGTTCTATGGGCCTGATGACCCTGCAATTTGGTCCCTACCCCCAAACCAACCAACCAACCATAAAGAATAAAGATATAGTGTGTTAATAATGTGTGTTTTATTTTAAAAAGCCTTAGGAGATTTCACATAAAAGATTTGGAAGCATTACATTTCAGCATGCCCTTATATGTGTCTTCCTGACTCTGTATATGTTCTGTCGATACCACATGCACTACTGCACTTTCATGCAAACTTGAAAACAATTTTTTGAGCCAAAACTGGCTGACTGTGATAAGGACTAAAATATTTTATTTCAAGCAACAGGCAGCCTATTTGGAAACGTGACTTCTTATTATAAATTTTGAAGAAAGTAATGCAAATTTCTGCTTCCCAGAACATTTACCTTAATTATTTTCAAACTGAATTCTTTCTATTTGTATTTTCCTGTTCTGCCTTTCAAACTCTTTAATGAGGATTTCACAGTCTTTCCTTGACATCAAGATTGCAACAACTGGATCAGGGCACAATAAAAAATTCTAAAACTCCCTACCACAGAGAAATTGTTTCACTTGTGCTGCATAGTATTGGAAAAAGGTGAGAAGGCGAACATAATAGTTTTGATTGCTTTAACTTTGATAAGGCCTGGATAAATGTCAGCCCTACCATTTTTTGTAACTGCTTCATAATATGCAGCTTTTTAATGCAAAGAGAAAACATGAAACGGCCATCAGAGTTGTGAGAATTAACGAATTCAGGCCCGCCAGACTCTGGGTGGAACGTGACCTTTGAGGATTTTGTTCGTGTTGATTGTAACATGGTGCCCATGGCGTTCTAACATGGACACTTTTTCAGGGTGACAATACAAGACCATGCATGAGCTGATGCTAAGCTGTTTGCCTGTCAGGCTGAGGATGAGAAAGATAGTGAACAACTGCCAACTCCAGTCAACTTGTGCAAGACAAGGTCATCCATGTATACCCTACATTCTTACACCTCTCAGTATGGAAACAGGTGATAGTTTCTTCTCTGCTCAAATCAGCATTGAAAATTCTCTGGACAGTGCTAGGTGGAAGTCACTCTTTCAAAAGAAAATCACTGACAATTTTTCAAAAGAATAAGAAACATTTTCTTTGATACATTTTTCACATACTATATGTATGTATGTATGTGTGTATGTATATAATAGAGGGAAACATTCCACGTGGGAAAAATATATATAGAAAACAAAGATGCTGTAACTTACCAAACGAGAAAGTGCTGGTAGACAGACACAATAAAAAACACACAAACATGTATGTATGTATGTTTGTATGTATGTATGTACCATATGAATATAAGTCTGTGTTATTTGGCACATTATTAAAATAAATGTGAATGTACATATTATGTACTACAGTTTATTTTCGATTGAACTCTTGTGTATTTGAATTTTTTCCTCCATCTCTCTCAGTTATTTGAACCCTGTTATTCTGAACTTTCGCTAATTTGAACTTTTTCCCTGGTCCCTTGAGTTTCTAATTATTGAGAGTTGACTAAGTATCAGAAATTAAAAGATTTGTCAGCTGATAAGGACTGTACAGTAATTTCAGTGTACCTTGCTGTAGAAGGGTGTATAGAAGGGTTTGGCAGGTAAGATTACAGTTAATTGGCATTGCTGCTACAAGAAACAGTTCTTGGAAATTAGAATGTAATGAGGATTTCTGTTTGTTCTCTTAACAATCTTTGGTTGCAGACGAAGCCACAATTCACACAGTTGTAGCACATCATTTTGTAGTGTTGTAGATCAGAGATATTTGATTACTTCAGTCTTTTACCAACATTCTGCTAAGGTATATAAAGGATATTAACTTTCCAGAGGTTTGTGCAGATTGAAGCAATATCTGTGATTGAAAAAACAACACTTACATATACACTGACAGAAAAAGAAATCGCAACACCAAAAATAATTAATGTAGAGTAAATAAATTTTGAGAATATGTTTCTGTAGGTAAATGCAAGTATGCAAACCTACATGCGTTGTGTTGTACTGGTGCCAGATGTCAGTTTGTGGGTTGGAGTTCCATGTCTGTTGTACTTGGCCAGTCAATACAGTGACAATTAATACTGTTTGTGGATGATGATGCAGTTGCCATCCGATGATGTCCCATATATGCTTGATTGGAGTAACATCTGGTAAGTTGACACACTGTAGAGTATGTCGGTAGGAATGGCAATATGTGGGCAAATGTTTTCCTGTTGGCAAACACCCCAAGCAATGCTGTTCATGAATGGAAGCACAACTGGCTGAATCATGACGTTGACATGCAGTTTTGCAGTCAGGGTGCATAGGATAGCCACGAGAGTGCGCCTGCTTCATAATGAAACCTCACCCCATACCATATCTCCAGCTGTAGGACCAGTGTGTCTAGGATGCACATAGATTGGTTGCAGGCTCAGCTGGCCTCCTCCCAGCCAACACATGGCCATCATTGGCACCAAGGCAGAACCAGTTTTCATCATAAAAAACAACAGATATTCATCCTACCCTCTAGTGAACTCTCACCTGACACTACTGAAATTGCGAGTGACAGTGTTTTGGTTGGAGCTGGAACTGATTTGTAACAGTTTGTCACTGTGGTGCCAACTGCTACTGAAATTCCTGCTGCAGATGCAGTACGATGCACCAGAGCCATACACTTAACATGATAGTCATTCGTCTCTGTAGTACCATATGACCATCCGGAGCATGGTTTTCTTGTGACTGTACATTCTCGTGACCACTGCTGCCAGAAAACATGTACAGTCGTTGCATACCTGCCAAGTCTTTCTGCACTATTGCAGAAGGAATGTACAGCTTCTTGTAGCTCTGTTACACGACGTTGTTCAAACTCGATGAGGTCTTGATAATGGCATCTTTGCTGCATTCTTGGCTAACATCAACTCATCATGTTTAATCTCAAAGGTAACTGACACTCATGACCGTTACAGCATGTATTTAAAGCAAACCTGATCTGCACCCTCATAGTGGCACTACTAGCAACTGATGCGAAATTTGAATAGAAGCATCTTTCAGGTGTAGAAACATGCCACCAACTTTAATTTATGTCGCACAAATCCATCTTGGTGTTGCGATTTTTTTCCCCATCAGGGTATATTTGTCTTCATGTATGAATCAAAGTTGACTGATGTAGTCTGAAGGATCAGGATTGTAAATTATTTTCAGGTACCTACTTGATCGAGAGCGTTGTGTTATACAACGTTTCCTGCCATTCACCGAGTATGAAGCTTCAGTTGTTCGAAGAGGTGGCATAGTTGGTGCTCTTCGAAACTGTTGTTTTGATGTGGGTATGTAATAAATTTTTAATATGATATTGATGGTGCAGGTGCAGTTATTAGTATGACTTGTGAAAATTCGTTTATATTTTTTCATTGATATTTACGTTATCATCTACATAATAGTTGACTGAGTTTTCCAGTTTTTATTCACGAATGTCTTATGGCAAAATATCATGGGTAATCTTGTAACTGAGGAAGAAAGTGTTTTTTGCACAGGAGCATTTAATAAGGATAACATGTGGTGTTCACTCCAAAACCTCTTGTAGACAGCTCATTAAACAGTTGGGCATGCCGACAACCACTTCTCGGAACATTTAGTCCCTTATGCAGTTTTTCAGCAGTCAATAACAGTTTGAAACAACAGCAACATTCATAATACTAGAAGAAGGGATGACTCACATTGGCCTTAACTCAGACTAAGTATGGTACAGAAGGAAGTGAAAATTCAACTGTGAAAACTGTTGACCACATACCTAATTATGTAAATAATTTTATAAATAATAAAATTAACTTCAAACACAAACTGAAATCATAACTGTTTTTCACTTCCTTCTACTTCATAGAATAATTTCTGAATTATTTTTTCTCTGAGAAAGTGAGCAACTAGCGTGAAACAAACTTCCTGGCCTATTAAACCTGTGTGCTGGACTGAGATTCAAACTTACCTTTCGTGGGCAAATGCTCTACTGACTGAGCTACCCAAGCACGACTCACCACCTGTCCTCACAGTTCTACTTCTGCCAGCATCTTGTCTGCTACCTTGCAAACTTCACTGAAGTTCTCCTACAAAACTTGCAGGATGAGGGACTGGCAGAAGTAAAGCTGTCACGATGGATCATTGGGTAGCTCAGTTGGTGGAACACTTGCC
Source organism: Schistocerca americana (assembly GCF_021461395.2). Lineage (NCBI taxonomy): Eukaryota > Metazoa > Arthropoda > Insecta > Orthoptera > Acrididae > Schistocerca > Schistocerca americana. The sequence goes on from NC_060126.1 coordinate 124,830,054, forward strand.
TGCGAAAGGCAAAGGTCCTGAGTTCTAGTCTTGGTCCAGTACACAGTTTCAATCTGCGAGGAAGTTTCATATCAGCGCACACTCCACTGCAGTGTAAAAATTTCATTCTAGTGTAAAACTGACTCATTCCACATCATAATGATAGGTCACAATTATGATCCATGAATATGAAGATAACTAAACTGAACTGAACAGTTATGTTCTCTTACATTCCTCATGGCAACTTATTTGATGCTGGTTCTCAATGCAAGGAGAAAAATCACTATGTCAGGAGTCCAATGCGAAAATAAAAATACCGCAGGAATAAAGGAGACCACTCACTGAGTTGCATGAAAGATGGCAGCAAGAAATCCAGCATGCTGTGATGTAGTTCCTATTCATGGGATGGTAATAATTACTGAAATTTTTTTGCAAATTGAAATAGTTTACAGTGAAGATATTATGAACAGGACAAGTGTGGTTATATGTTGTAGGGAATTTAGTAGAGGCAGAACAAATGTTTGTGATGAACAGTGGAGAAGAAGTCCTCCCATTTTGTATGATTGGTGGAAAATAAAAAAGAGGAAATTGTTTGTGAAGACCTGCAATTGATGGTGGATGAAACTGCAATTTTCCACAACACTCCGGAACCCTAATTAAAGAGAGACACATAGAAATACTGGCATATCAGAAACTGTGTGCACAGAGGGTCCAAAACAGCTGACAGGACCACAAGAAAAATTGGGTCACTAGTGCCGATGAGTTTCTTGAATAATTTGCATTGGAAGGTGAAGATTTTCTGAGCTCTGTTTTGACTGGAGCTGAAACATGGGTGGCTCACAAAAAGACAGTTGTCACAGTGATGTCACACCGATTATCCATCAGCCAAAACATTCAAAACCACAATTTCGGGCAAAAAATCATGGCCTCAGTGTTTTGGTCAAATTTCTCCCTCAGGGCAAGACCGTCAATGGACAATGATATTTTGAGACCCTAAAAAACTCAAAATGAACATTCAAAACAAAAGGAGACAAATGCCAATGAGAGGAGTGTGTTTGTTACACAACAGTGCCCATTCTCATACAGCCTTAGCCACCAAGGTGCTCTTGGACCGATTTGATTGGGATGTTTTGAATCCCCTCCCCTATATTCTCCTGACTTGGCTTCAACAGATTATCATCTCTTCAAAACACACATGAATGGAATTAAATTTTAGCTGATGAGCAGGTGCAGAAAGAGGTTCTGAAGTGGGGTAAGGAGCTGACGGGAAAGTTCTTCAAGGGGGGCATAAAGAAGCTTGTGCCTTGGCCCACCACATGCATTAAATGGGTTGGTGATTATGTGAAAAAGTAGCCAACAAGTGTATCAACAATATCCTGTGATTTTCAAATACACTTTTTCTAAGAAACATTTAATAATGCGGTACACTTACTTTCTGAACATGCCCCGTAAGAGGCTGAAAACAGTGTGAGACGTATAATGCCAGAGTGGTCCACACAGTATGTTAAGTTGGAAATTAGTCACTTTTAATGTAACTTTTGGAATATTAATGCTTTATGGCCAATTTAGGGTTCATAATTCTCTTTTTCATGCAAGCAAAGGAATATTACATACTGCAACTGATTACAGTTCTTTCTACCCAGCTTAGTGCAGTAGAACTACTTTTGACAAAATAATTATCGGTTGTTTGGTGTGGAAAAAGGACAATCAACATAACAGTCCCAAGATTTACCACTGCTTCGGGTGGCAGCATAATTTCACCGAGGTAGCACACTATCAGGTTGAGCAAAAAACACCACAACTAAACAAACTTGCACGGTGAAAGCATGTTAACACTAATTAACACTGTCTGTTGCTGCATTTGATTGTTATTGTAGCATTACACCATTGTCAAAGTTGAGCAGTCATCAAACTCGAAAGCAAATTCACAGTGTGAAGTAATTGCAAGATATTGTGATTGAGTTAATGACACATGACAGGGCATGAGATCCATCTCGAATGTCGTACATTTTATGAGGTGTTATAATTGTGGTGCGGGGTGTTGTACTCGGTAGAGCAGTTGCCACGCTGCGATCTGTTGAGACTCAGCCCTAGCTTGGAGGATATTCCCCCCCGCCCCCCATGAACCATGAACCTTAGTATTGGTGGGGTAGCTTGGGTGCCTCAACGATACAGATAGCTGTACCGTAGGCGCAACCACAACGGAGGGGTATCTGTTGAGAGGCCAGACAAACATGCGGTTCCTGAAGAGGGGCAGCAGCCTTTTCAGTAGTTGCAGGGGCAACAGCCTGGATGATTGACTGATCTGGCCTTGTAACACTAACCAAAACGGCCTTGCTGTGCTGGTACTGCGAACGGCTGAAAGCAAGGGGAAACTACGGCTGTAATTTTTCCCGAGGGCATGCAGCTTTACTGTATGATTAAATGATGATGGCATCCTCTTGGGTAAAATATTCCGGAGGTAAAATAGTCCCCCATTCGGATCTCCGGGCGGGGACTACTCAAGAGGACGTTGTTATCAGGAGAAAGAAAACTGGCGTTCTATGGATCAGAGTGTGGAAAGTCAGATCCCTTAATTGGGCAGGTAGGTTAGAACATTTAAAAAGGGAAATGGATAGGTTAAAGTTAGATATAGTGGGAATTAGTGAAGTTCGGTGGCAGGAGGAACAATACTTCTGGTCTGGTGAGTACAAGGTTATTAGTACAAAATCAAATAGGGGTAATGCAGGGGTAGGTTTAATAATGAATAAAAAAATAGGAATGCGGGTAAGCTACTACAAACAGCATAGTGAACGCATTATTGTGGCCAAGATAGACACGAAGCCCGCGCCTACTACCGTAGTACAAGTTTATATGCCAACTAGCTCTGCAGATGATGAACAAATTGATGAAATGTATGATGAGATAAAAGAAATTATTCAGGTAGTGAAGGGAGACGAAAATTTAATGGTCATGGGTGACTGGAATTCAAGAGTAGGAAAAGGAAGAGAAGGAAACATAGTAGGTGAATATGGATTGGGGCTAAGAAATGAAAGAAGCCGCCTGGTAGAATTTTGCGCAGAGCATAACATAATCATAGCTAACACTTGGTTTAAGAATCATGAAAGAAGGTTGTATACATGGAAGAACCCTGGAGATACTAAAAGGTATCAGATTATATAATGGTAAGACAGAGATTTAGGAACCAGGTTTTAAATTGTAAGACTTTTCCAGGGGCAGATGTAGACTCTGACCACAATCTATTGGTTATGAACAGTAGATTAAAACTGAAGAAACTGAAAAAAGGTGGGAATGTAAGGAGATGGGACCTGGATAAACTGACTAAACCAGAGGTTGTACAGAGTTTCAGGGAGAGCATAAGGGAACAATTGACAGGAATGGGGGAAAGAAATACAGTAGAAGAAAAGTGGGTAGCCCTGAGGGATGAAGTAGTGAAGGCAGCAGAGGATCAAGTAGGTAAATAGATGAGGGCTGGTAGAAACCCTTGGGTAACAGAAGAAATATTGAATTTAATTGATGAAAGGAGAAAATATAAAAATGAAGTAAATAAAGCAGGCAAAAACGAATACAAACGTCTCAAAAATGAGATCAACAGGAAGTGCAAAATGGCTAAGCAGGCATGGCTAGAGGACAAATGTAAGGATGTAGAGGCTTATCTCACTAGGGGGAAGATAGATACTGCCTACAGGAAAATTAAAGAGGCGTTTGGAGAAAGGAGAACCACTTGCATGAATATCAAGAGCTTTGATGGAAACTCGGTCCTAAGCAAAGAAGGGAAAGCAGAAAGGTGGAAGGAGTATATAGAGGGTCTGTACAAGGACGATGTACTTGAGGACAATATTATGGAAATGGAAGAGGATGTAGATGAAGATGAAATGGGAGATATGATACTGCGTGAAGAGTTTGACAGAGCACTGAAGGACCTGAGTTGAAACAAGGCCCCCAGAGTAGACAACAGTCCATTAGAACTACTGACATCCTTGGGAGAGCCAGTCCTGACAAAACTCTACCATCTGGTGAGCAAGATGTATGAGACAGGCGAAATACCATCAGACTTCAAGAAGAATATAATAATTCCAATCCCAAAGAAAGCAGGTGTTGACAGATGTGAAAATTACCTAACTATCAGTTTAATAAGTCACATCTGCAAAATACTGACACAAATTCTTTACAGACGAATGGAAAAACTGATAGAAGCCAACCTCGGGGAAGATCAGTTTGGTTCCCGTAGAAATGTTGGAACACATGAGGCAATACTGACCCTACGACTTATCTTAGAAGAAAGATTAAAGAAAGGCAAACCTATGTTTCTAGCATTTGTAGACTTAGAGAAAGCTTTTGACAATGTTGACTGGAATACTCTCTTTCATATTCTGAAGGTAGCAGGTGTAAAATACAGGGAGCAAAAGGCTATTCCCAGTTTGTACAGAAACCAAATGGCAAACAAGAGTCGAGTGACATGTAAGGGAAGCAGTGGTTGGGAAGGAAGTGAGACAGGGTTTTAGCCTATCCCCGATGTTATTCAATCTGTATATTGAGCAAGCAATAAAGGAAACAAAAGAAAAGTTCGGAGTAGGTATTAAAATCCATGGGGAAGAAATAAAAACTTTGAGGTTCGCCGATGACATTGTAATTCTGTCAGAAACAGCAAAGGACTTGGAAGGGCAGTTGAACGGAATGAATAGTGTCTTGAAAGGAGGATATAAGATGAACATCAACAAAAGCAAAATGAGGATAATGGAATGTAGTCGAATTAACTCGGGTGATGCTGAGGGAATTAGATTAGGAATTGAGGCGCTTGGAGTAGTAAAGGAGTTCTGCTATTTGGGGAGCAAAATACCTGATGATGGTTGAAGTAGAGAGGATATAAAATGTAGACTGGAAATGGCAAGGAAAGCGTTTCTGAAAAATTTGTTGACATCGAGTATAGATTTAAATGTCAGGAAGTCTTTTCTGAAAGTATTTGTATGGAGAGTAGCCTTGTAAGGAAGTGAAACGTAGACGATAAATAGTTTAGACAAGAAGAGAATAGAAGCTTTCTAAATGTGGTGCTACAGAAAAGGGTAGATCACATAACTAATGAGGAGGTATTGAATAGAATTGGGGAGAAGAGGAGCTTGTGGCACAACTTGACTAGAAGAAGGGATCGGTTGGTAGGACATGTTCTGAGACTTCGAGGGATCACCAATTTAGTATTGGAGGGCGGTGTGGAGGGTAAAAATCATAGAGGGAGACAAAGAGATGAATACACTAAGCAGATTCAGAAGGATGTAGGCTGCAGTAGGTACTGGGAGATGAAGAAGCTTGCACAGGATAGAGTAGCATGGAGAGCTGCATCAAACCAGTATCAGGGCTGAAGACCACAACAACAACAACAACAACAACAACAACAGCATGATTCTCCTTATCTTGAATATGATGCACTTGAAAGTGATTCCAAAGCTGCAATAATAGGAAATAATGAACATAGTATGATCATAGTGGATGATCAGCAAATAAAAGTGTGTGGTATAGCTGATGCCATAGGCATATTAAAGGAGAGAGGATGTTATGTTTTATGTGAAGAATTAATTATGAAAAAGCTTTTTGCGTGGTGGAAGAAAAAGTGTCCAACTGATTTTGGGTACCAATTTGCTGCTGTGACCAAGTCAGGATTCACTGTTTCCTAGACCAGGTGGATGAAAAATGTGAGAGGAGACCTTCATTGTGAAAGACCTCATCTTTTTTCATCAGACAAATGCACCAACCTACAAAGCACTTTGGCAGCGGGAAAGCGAAGGGATTTGAAATACGCGTTGGTGGAATTTCCACTCTTTCCATCAGGTTTGGTACCATCTGTCTTCCACCTTTTTTTTATTCCAAATGTGTGGCTGAAAAATAATTTGAGTCGAATTAAGAGATTATGACAGACCCTCCAAACAACCCTAAAGGGTTGGAATCCACTCACTGAAAGAAAATATTTAAATACTTGCATTGACCTAAGAAAATCAAAACCTGTCGACTGTGCACATTTAAGGAGTTGCACTTGCAATGAATAGGGGTTCGAAAGTGGGCTGCAGTTTAAAGTTTCGATAATTATTGGTCTAATTTAAGTGGTGAAAGAAAATGGAAGTGGTCAGTTTTTCTTGGAGATTGTCTGGAGGACAATAGCAAAATGGTCATGTAATTACTTTGGGAAGGAGATAGGAACACTACAAAAATGTTATATGGATTGGGTTGTATACAACTTTGTACACAACAATAAGGAGAGGGGAGCAACTGTCATCGTATAAAGTCTCGACAGGAGCAGAAATGACTAATGAGCAAGATAACACACCAAACAGAAGGTTTACTTAACTTGTATGAGGTTAATCCCAAAAGTAAGGTCTCCTATTTTTTTTATAGGTACATAGACCTGTTTATTTCGATAATGGTGTATATCAGTTTACAGCTGGAACATTTAGCTATTTTTCGACATGATCACCAATTCTGTCGATGCATTTTTGTAGACACTGTGGCAGTTTTTGTATGCCTATGTCATACCAGCTCGCCGCCATGCTGTTCAGAAAGTTATGAACCTCTGCCTTCACCTCATCGTCGGAGCTGAATCGCTTTCTGGCCAGGTTCTTTTAACCTAGGGAACAGGTGATAGTCATTGGGCGGCAAGTCAGGGCTATAGTGTGGGTGGGTGATTATGTTCCACTGAAACTGTTGTAGGAGAGCAACGGTTTTCCAAGCGATGTGTGTGTGTGTGTGTGTGTGTGTGTGTGTGTGTGTGTGTGCGCGTGTGCGCATTGTCATGGAGAATGTGCACGCCCTTGCTCAACATTTCTCCAGCTCTGAATTGCCCATTTGAGTTTTTTCAGAGTCTCACAGTACGTGTCAGCGTTAATTGTGGTCCCAGTAGGCATAAAGTCGACCAACAATACCCCTTTCCAATCCCAAAAAAATGGTTGTCATGACTTTACCAACAGACTGTGTTTGTTTGAATTTGGCGAAGAAGGATGCTGCCACTGGCGTGATTGTTGCTTTGTCTCAAGTGTAAAGTGGTATGCCCAGGTTTCGTCACCCATGACAATTGAGGCCAGAAAGTTGTCCTGTTCGGCTGCGAGGTGGTGAAGAAATGCGCAGGAAGCATCAACTCATTGCCGCATGTGGTCCTCAGTCAGCATGTGTGGCACTCATCTTGCGCACACCTTCCAGTAGTTCAATGTTTCCGTTAAAATTCTGTGAGCGGTGCTTCGGGAAACCTGAGGAACCAACGTGCAGAGATCATCCAGGGTGATCCGCCGATCTTCATGCATGCTTTGCTTGACCTTCGACTCTGTCTCCTTAGAAATTGACTGTCTCCTGCTCCTTTGTTCGTCGTGAATTTTGGTCCAACCAGCTGTACCCTTTCTACACCACTTATGAACATATTTGACATCCATGCATGACTCACCATACACTTCCGTCAATTGGCGATGGATTTAAATCGTTGCAGTGCCCTTTGTATTTAAAAACCGAATAACTGCACGTAATTCGCACTTGGCGGTAACATCCAACGGGAGCTCCATTCTCAACAGCTGCCAAGCCAAGACTGAGCACCTCAGTGTGGTGTGCGCATGTTTACACACAGTGCGTGAAGCACTCTTCATAACAGTGTGACAAAGTGCCACACAAACAGAGTTCTGTACTTATAAAAAAATAGGAGACCTTACTTTTGCGATTACCCTCGTATTTCTTCACACTCACGACGACTCATTGTAAAAAATGCAGCAAGAAACAGAGTCCAGCTGTCAGAATGTCAGCTAGGAAGAAACTTGCTGTATTGAAGCACAATTGATGGTGTCAATGCCGTGACTAAGCGGTGTGCGCATTTTATCCCATGGTGAAGTGGTTCCGAGTGCAAGTCGGCATGTCGCTGCTGCCATCTGTCATATATCATGGCACCAGAGGGCCCTTGTGGTGCCAAATCACTGGAGTTTGTCTCAGTGGGCATGCATCATTGGACACACCAGATCCCTCTCAATGGCTATCAGCATCAGATGGAAACTTGCTGTTCTGTTTATATGACACCTGTGGGGTGGTATCAATATGTGATACCACAGATTGGGTAGATGATAAAAGATTACATCAGTGGAACAGTTAGAGTGCTTTGTATTATGGCTATGATCTCTATATATATCTTAAAAACCGTAATCCAAATGCAGAAGCTGGATAACAGATAATAAAACAGTATGATGCTGCAGTGAGAGTAAACCTCCTACATGTAGAATTAGACCATTTGCTGTCACGAAAAGGGATCACAAACCTAAGTATTATATGAATTAACATTCCAGTATTGAGGAGAAGAATGACCTCATATATCAAAGGCTCATTCTAACAAAATTAGGCATCAAAACTAGGTTGCACAGAAATAACAGCTGTCTGCTCTAAGGCTTGTTTCATATTGTCATGAAGAAATGCTCAGTACTGCGTAACATTCCTGTGGAGGTTCACAACCTGACTGACTAGATTATAGCCTAACAGAAAAGTTTGAAAAAACTTTCATCAGCAGCAGAATTCAGAAGATTCTTGTGTTTGGGAAATGGAGGACAGGAAACCCTTTGGAAAGGGGACAGCTACATTCCCATGTGAGAAGAGAGTTGATTCAACTTTAAACATTTTAGGAAATAAAGAGATTCCACACATCAGTGATACTGGGTGAGGAGTATCTTATAAAGCACATGCGAAGGATTTTTGAAATGGTTTTCAGTCTTATTCTGAGAATAAAAACTTTACTCACAAAATGCAGAATGGTAACCTTATGACTCAGACACTGTTTATCAGAGCTGAATCAGTCCATTGGTGTATCCACTTTTCACACAGTCAATAATAATTGTGGTGTGTTTTCTTGCACTGTTGCCACTGGAAGCAATCAGCATGGATAACACTTAGGTTTCACAGAGAGCCACATTTTAAGTCATCAGCATTGCAAACCTGTCAGTGAGACTGACATTTTTAGCTGTACAAAAATATGCAATGTGAAACTCTTACATCTTCAAGAACAGTTTGTAAAAGGCAAAAAATACACATGCTTCATACAAGATAAGTCACATTTGTTTATGAGAATCATGTTATTAACAACTATCTTAACTTAAATAGTAAGAATTTGTGGTACTGTACTCATTGCATGAAATAAATCAGGAGAGGACTCCATTATCAATGCTGCTACCAGTTTTCTGCCGGTCAAGCGTAATTAGGCAGTTACTTTAGATCATTCATAGCCAAGTCAGTAGGTGTGTAAATACTTAAGATGAGAACAGAACTTTATGAAATGAATTCAGTGGATGAAGCACTGGCCAAGGTTGTACAGACACATTATATTTTAGTGTGAAAGTGAAACTGTTACATAATCAAACCCCCCCTCAATCTCCTTTTCCTCATTGCATACCTGGACTTCTAATAACAATTAAAAAAAAAAAAATACTAATGTATGTAACCTGATCCAGGGAATAAAAGAAATGGCGTACATCAAATGTGATGTCCATAAAGTCTGATATTTTGTGCTCTTTTGATTGCAACCTAAGTAAGTTGTCTCTCAGAGACATTAAAGGACTTTTCAATCACCGTAAGTGAAAGAGAGGTTAGACTTTAAAACATTAACAAAGAGTGTATTAGAGACAAAGCACCTACTCTGACTGGACAAAAACAAGGAAGGAAATCAACAAAACCCTTTTCGAAGGAATCAACCTGGAATTTGCGTCAGTGATTAAGCTAAACAGTGAAAACACAAATTTTAATGAGTGGATAGATATTTGTTTCCTGGTACCTCCCAAAAATCAGTTCTAGTTTATGACATGAACTTGCTGCTAAAATCAGCTGTGCCAGTCACAGTTAAGCAACAGCCAAATAGAAACTTTTATTGTGCTTAATAGTTCTTACTTCTTACATACAAACTGCTGAAGATAGATGTTGACTGTGGATATTGTATCACAGACATAGTCCCTTTGACTGTTCAGAGAGGTCACTAAACCTGCCCAAAGATGTAAACAACCATGCATGAACAGTGCCTATTAGACGGAGACGGTCTGACAGCCGATCAGTTCCAGTCATTCCACCAGGAAGGAGGTACATGCCTCGTGTTGTCTGTAGTTCAACCATGCCTAGATGGAATGTACTGTGGTCCAATTGCGTCTGCATTGTTACTTTGTGCCAGGAAGGGCTCTCAACAAGGGAAGTATCCAGGTGTCTCAGAGTGAACCAAAGCGATGTTGTTCGGATATGGAGAAGATACAGAAAGACAGGAACTGTTGATGACATGCCTTGCTCAGGCCGCCCAACGGCTACCACTGCAGTGGATGACTGCTTCCTATGGATTATGGCTCGGAGTAACCCTAGCAGCAGCACCATCCTGTGTTGAATAATGCTTTTCGTGCAGCCACAGGACATCGTGTTAAGACTCAAACTGTGCGCAATAAGCTGCATGGTGCGCAACTTCACTCCTGATGTCCATGGGCGAGGTCCATCTTTGCAATCACGATTCCATGCAGTGCAGAACAGATGAGCCCAACAACATGCCGAATGGACCACTCAAGGTTGCCATCATGGTCTCTTCGCTGATGAGTGTCACACATGCATTCAACCAGACAATCGTCGGAGACGTGTTTGGAGGCAACCTGGTCAGGCTGAACGCCTTAGACACACTGTCCAGCGAGTGCAACAAGGTGGAAGTTCCCTGCTGTTTTGGGGTGGCATTATGCGGGCCCGACGTATGCTGTTGGTGGTCATGGAAGGCACCATAACGGCTGTACGATATGTGAATGCCATCTTCTGACTGATAGTGCAACCATATTGGCAGCATATTGGTGAGGCATTTGTCTTCATGGATGACAGTTCGTGCCCCTATCATGCACATCATGTGAATGACTTCCTTCAGGATAATGACATCTCTCGAATAGAGCGGCCAGCAGGTTCTGCAGACATGAACCCTGTTGAACATGCCTGGGATAGATTGAAAAGGGCTGTTTATGGACGACGTGACCCACCAACCACTCTGAGGGATCTATGCTGAATCATCGTTGAGGAATGGGGCAATCTGGACCGACAGTGCCTTGATTAACTTGTGAATAGTATGCCATGATGAAGACAGGCATGCAACAATGCAAGAGAAAGTGCGGCTACTGTGTATTAGAGGTAGTGGTGTGTACATCAATCTGGACCACCATCTCTGAAGGTCTCGCTGTATGGTGGTACAACATGGTTTTCATGAGCAATAATAGGGGCAGAAATGATGTTTATGTTGATCTCTATTCCAATTTTCTGTACACGTTCTGGAACTCTCAGAACCAAGGTGAGGAAAAACTTTTTTTTATGTTTGTATTACATTTTTTCCCTTTATTCCTTGAACCACGTGTTGTTACTAAAACTGTCCTCCTGTGACTGTCTTAACCTTTTCATTTGTGTCCCCTGTTCCAACCTATTGTGTTACTTCTGATTTAGTGTTTATTCACCTGTGACTTATTGCTTCCCATGATTTCATATACCACTGTCATATTCAGTTGGACATTTTTGTATTCCATTTTGCAGTCTATTATTAACATGCCATCTGTGTCAATTAGTGTGATTAACTTCCTTGTCTTGGGGTGATGGTTGATTTGTATTCTAAGTCATACCTGCTTAAGTCATAGTTTGCCATTAAAGTGAATGTTCGAAAACTGTAACAACTTTTTTGTGTCATTTTCAGCTCAGTAATAACTAGCATTCTACTTGTAGTTTCTAGCTTAAGTTCCTATCTCTTTTTTTCTTTTGTTGCTTTATTGTGTATGTGTAGGATAACTTACCAGACTGATATAAGAGAAGATCCTGAAAACTTCATGAGAAATAATTATTTCCTAAGAAATTGAAGAATTTTCCTCATTGTTCTCCTTTTCTGGGGGTTCATGGAGTGTATAATGAGATATTTATTTACTTGTTATCTGCTTCAGTGCCTCTGATTTCACATTCTGGGCCTCTTTTCCTCATTTCTGCGTGTATTTATGTTTTTCATCTCTTCTATAATATTCATTTGCTTTGACATCACCTGCTATTCTTCGCCGGCCGGTGTGGCCGTGCGGTTCTGGCGCTTCAGTCTGGAACCGCTGACCGCTACGGTCGCAGGTTCGAATCCTGCCTCGGGCATGGATGTGTGTGATGTCCTTAGGTTAGTTAGGTTTAAGTAGTTCTAAGTTCTAGGGGACTGATGACCGCAGATGTTAAGTCCCATAGTGCTCAGAGCAATTTGAATTTTGCTATTCTTCATTTACTTCTTTCTTCATGGATTTTCATATAACCATATGTTCTTGTTTTAGAATTTTGCAGGATCTTGTTCATGGTTTTTCACTTCATTTTTCATTGAAACAATTCTTTTCCTTTTGCATAATCTATTTTTCCAAAGGCACCTGTCTTTTTTGGAAATTTTATTTCAACATACATATTTATCAGATATTTTCAAGTGTTACTCGTACAGTTTAAAACAAAAAATCATTTTTTATTTGCTCTGACAGACAGTCATGAATGGCTGCTGAGTCCAGCAGTGGATATCCTGCCACACCTACTCCTTCCTCTGGCAGGACCCGAGGAGTTTCCAGATGATGAGATGGAAAAACTTCCACCAGATCTACAGTATCTGCCTGAATCTAAAGCACGGGAAGTTGATGCAGACATACGATGCATGCTGCTTGAGGCATTAACACAGGTTTGCACTATTTTTATTCAGGTATATACAGATTTCTGAGCAAGCACATTCAGCTTGTTTCCAGGCAGTGTGATTTTTCTAAAATGGTCCTGGTGAAACTTTGAAAGCTGTCATATTTTCATCATTACAATTTTTTAAAATTTCTAATCCAGTGTTTTTAGACCAGTTTTTTATTATTATTTTACTGTAAATTGTAGTAAAAGTCACAAATTTAACTTTTTCATGCATAATCCTTACAATGCAGAAGTGCTGTTACAAATGTGTCTGAAAAGGCTGTGCATAGAACTGTGGTTTGGTGTACTTAGTGCTCGATTCCTATTTGAGCTAGGAACATGGGATAAAAAGTTTTTGGTGTAGCCTGGATCAGCTGCCATTTGTATTGCTGTTTGAACACCTGTCTTACTTTTTTAAACGAGCACGCCACTGTCTGACTGTCTTGTTGTTTATTTAATTATGACCCAGGTTTCGGACTCCTATTTGAGCTAGGAACATGGGATAAAAAGTTTTTGGTGTAGCCTGGATCAGCTGCCATTTGTATTGCTGTTTGAACACCTGTCTTACTTTTTTAAACGAGCACGCCACTGTCTGACTGTCTTGTTGTTTATTTAATTATGACCCAGGTTTCGGACTTTTATGCCATTTTCAAGTGACTGAGTTTATGTCATTAATGTTTTTTCAGGACATAAATTTGTTAATAATATAAACTCAATAATTTGAAAATGGCATAAGGCTGAGACCTGGGTCGAAATTAAAAAAACAATAATACAATCACATGGCGGTGTGTTCACTTAAAAATTATTATATGACTGACTCCTCAGCAACATCAAAAACTGTTTATCTGTCGCTAAGTTACAGTATATTAAGCAAGGTTTGAACAATGAACCAGAGCTGGTGCCCAGGCAAATTGTGCAAATCAATTAATTCCTTTTGCTAAAGATTTTAATTGGGCTGAAATTAAAGCTTGAGTAATAGCTCCATTTGTATGTGCACTGTTCAGATTTCATGTGAAAAAAACATGCATAAAGACATGTTTTTCTGGGAGGTTTTTGAAGTATGCTATTTCTATACCTTAAACTTGTAAAAAACAGTTCAAACTTTACATGAAGGTAGATAAATGGGTAAAGTCAAAATAAAGTACAGTGGTTTAAAGGTGAGCTAAATGTTGCACATAAAATTTGTTCTTACATGAACTGAATGCACGGAAATGGTTTAAAGTGAATCAAATAAATAAAAAATACATTCTTGCAATAAAATTGCTTTCAAAAATCTACCTCCATTCAGACTTTACATGCAAAAAACACTTTTCTTGTGAGTTTTTTTTATGCACACCACTTCTGTGTTGGAACTGGTTCAAAATTTGTAAGAAGTTAGAAAAATACATGTCGCTGATGGCTGTCCTGTGAAAGATTTGTATGTTACACAGCCTAGTGGTCTAAAATTCACTATGCTGTGTATTAAAATTTATTTTCTGACAAAGCAAGCTAAGTTAATCGATTTTCATATGGAATTGAAAAGTTCATGCAGACATTGTTTCACAGTTCTGCTTACTTAAGCAAATAACATTCACACTTAATTCATACTGATTGTTGCAACATTTCGCGGTAGAGTAACATTTGGGAACCGGTTTGAAAAATGCTGCTATCGTCGCACAAAAGAAGGTGAATATACCCTGAGCAGAGTTAGGATATAAAAGAAGGAAACTAGCTTTTTGAATTATCTGGCAGCTTCACAGACATTTAGATCAAAACATCTTGACATATTTATACTTTTCTTCATGTTAACCATATTTCCCCAGCTCAGTGAACACTCTTAGCTGCGAGGTGCTGGCATACCTGCGTCTTGCAATTTATAGGCTATAGTCCATGATACTGTGCCAAAATTCAGAATGTTCACTAGCCACAGTATAAGAAGCTGAAGAGCATACATGTAATAGCTAAAAAAAAGTTTTTCTGTTTTGATAAAATTTCTGGGGGTGGATTTGTTCAAGGTAGGAAGCTAAAACAGTTTTTTTGATTTCTAAGTGAGGGTGGTTGATTTTACACTGAGGAGACAAGTTCTCCTCCAAACCCAACTCCTGCTGCATGTGTGCTGAGGGATGTAGGAATAAACAGACACAAAATTTATGTGCTGCTAGAGACTGGCAGGCATCTGCAATAGGAAGTATCCGGAGTATCTGAGAGTGACAACACTGTACTTTATCTCCTGAGGTGGTCATGAATTTGAAGTTTGTAAATGCCACGTAGTGATAATTATTGTATGAATAGCTGGCTATGATGACAAAGAATAAACAAATGCATTGTGTTGCAATATATTCCATGGACATTAGAGATTCTATGTCTGAACTTTCAATTCTTTTGTCTTCTTCTGTTCTTGGACTCGAAGAGGAAAGAACAATTGTCTGAGGTTCATCTCACTGTAACAGTCTATGCAAGTTGTAAACTCAGTGTATGTGGAGACTGTCTCTTCACATATTGTGCTGTCAGTATCCTCATTGGCCTTCTAACTTTCTGTTCTATTTACAGACGGCAAGTGAACCTTCTTTCTATATGGGCTATTGTTATGAAAAAAGCATTTTAAAATTCCCAGTATTTAATTGCCATTGCTGAACATCACAATTCACATAAATTCTCTCTCTGTTCTAATACTGAGTAACAATTCAATTTTTGAGTTGCCACATCTGTCGAATCTAGCTTTGATAGCACTTGGTGCTTGGAATGTGCTTGTGCTTCTTTTCTTTATCCAGACTACATTTCGTTCAAGTTAAAGCAGACTTCATAAACACGGTTGTAATGTGACTCACCTGTGATTTACATATAGCCTTCGATAGCTTGTCACTGAGTATCTATTGTCTGTAATCTAATTTTCTGCCAATTTTTGAAATTTTGTACACTACACAGCATCAGTTAATGTGATACAGCTTTAAATTTATTGTCAGTCATAATCACTCAATGATCAGCGTGGTTAAAATGTCCCATACTGAATATTAATCACAGGTAAGCACATCCACTGAATTAGTAACTATTTTGACAGTGGCAATATTTTATAGCGCTCATTCACAAGTGAGTGCTGACTTCACCGACACATTTAAGAAAGTAGATACACAATACTGACGAAGTGAATTACTCCTGCAGACTTGGAAAGCTTTTACGAAGACATTTGCACTGATGTATACTGTAGATGTTAACATACTGGTGACAAACTGTGGACTCTGACAAAGATAATTAAGCTTTGGTTATCGGAAGCTGACTGACTGCCTGAACAATGGACTCTCTCAATTACTTATAGACATGTGTAAGAATACTTATTAAACTTTGTTATTACATACTAGTTTATTAGTTTATAATAAGATCTATGTTGAAAGTAGCGATGATATTGCAGAAAAACAAGTAATAATTTGATTTTGCAATATGATGGATTACTCCAAAAATAATAAAGTTAGCTGGATTATTTAGTTAACATTATGTACACCTCAACTGGGATTTACCAGTCTTTATGCAATATTCATAGATTCATAATTTTCTCAGTTTTCTTAATTTTTAAATTAAAATGTATTCTTTTAAATAAATGTGTTATGAAGTTCAAAAAAATTATGGCGACAAAATTATTACATCATTTCTCAGAATTACACAATCTTAATCATCAAAATAGCTCAATTACCTAATGGGAGTTTGCAATGATAATAACAGAAACCTTTTCAGTAGTCAGAGTTTGGAAAACTTGAAATGCTTATTAAAAATATAACTGAAGGGCTTTTAACTGAGGCACATTATTTTACCAATTATGAGCTGTATGCTCACAGGAAATCTTAACTAGTCATGTGTTATTAAGGAATCTGGTATGTGTAATAATTATTCAAAGTACTACCAATATCTTTGCAGTTAAATATCATGATGGTACTTGAACTGTAACATTTTACGAATAAGTCATTGAATAAGAAATTAATCATTTTGCAAGAATATAGCATATGTATTATGTACATAATGAAAAAAATTTTGCGTTTAAGGAGTAAAATTGTAGCAAGTGGAGCCAAACCCCACCTTACTACATTTCTTGGTGACTAGGGTCCAGTTAAGTCCCATAAGATTTCACACACATTTTTTGACTAGGGTCCCTTCTGTAGCAAGGGTGAAGTATCTATTCACCCTCATTGGAGAGTTAGGTCCCCCAACTCCTGCTGGAAAAGAATCTTGTCCAGCTGACACATTCGTCTGGGCCTAGTGAGCATACTAAAACTGTCTTACAGACTTGCGTCAGTCGGTTGTTGATGGAGGTACAGGCTACAGGCTGCAGAACAGTTTGCTCACCTTACCTTCCGGATACCCCCAATAGGATACGATTCTCCTTCATGAAAATAAGGATAAAAAGGAGAAAGAAGGCAAGAAAAAACGAAAGATGTTAGTGAACCCAGCAACCCCAACTGCACTAGACCTGTCCCTCCTGCTTTAACCATCGGTAGTTGAAATTACGCATGTAGACATCCTATTTGACCGGTGAGCCATGCAGAGGTCTCCCTCCCACCACCACAGATAAACCTGTAGTTGTCAAAAGTGGAACTATAATCTTATTTTTACCACCTAGCAGAACACGAATAACTACTGCTATCATTTTGTCGAGCAATATGTATTGCTCTTCAGAAAACTCGATTCTGCAGAACATGTGCCCCCTACCTTTTGCTTAAAAAATAGAGTTGGCCCTAAAAGTAACTGGTGGTATCTGTACACTGGTGCTTGCTGACGTTTTTAATGATCAACTACCACTATGATTATTTGTGTATTGAAAACTAAGGCTGTTACTCTCTGTAGTATCTATCTCCCTCAAGATAGGGAACTGATGTCATGAAATAGCTAACCTGATTTTTTAGCAGCCTCTGCCTTTCCACTGGGGAGATTTCAAAGCCCGCAGCCCATTAAGTGACAGAACATCTGACTGAGGCAAGCTAAATGATGTAATTACAGATCTTGATTTATGTTTATTGGACAGCAGCACTCCATCTCATTTTAGAGTGGCTCATGGAACATATTCATTAATTGCTCTCTCGATCTGTTGCTTCAGCCTTCTCCCCTCTATCCAGTGGATGGTCATGAGCTCCACAAGAAAGTATCATTTTCCATTTGTCATGTCCATTACACCCTCAAGGAAGCTGACTAGGATGCTTTCAACACTGCCTTACCATCCATAGCCACTCTGCAAGGGAATTTCAGTGACATATTACAGCAGGAGAATAACAGTCCCCCTTATGGGATTCTAGCTTGTGGATCAGTGGACCCATTGGCATTATGGCTACTGGACCTGGTACCCAAGTGTGGGATTTGACTTGTGACAGGCACTTTTTGGATGAGGTCTGTGCTGGGATCACTTCTTTACAGATGAGATGCTATGTATTTACGAGGGTTATTCATAAATTAACCTCCAATTGGTTATTAAAAAAAGGAAAAGGTAGATAACTTTTTTTGTATGCAATCTATTTTTACATGATGACATTACTTCTCCATGTAGTTGATACCGAAATTCAAACACTTATTGTACCAAAACATTCCTTCATCAAGGAATGGTGCCACATGGCACCTCAGCCAGTTAATGACAGCATCCTAGAGCTCATCGTTGGTTATGAAATGCTGAGTAAACAGGAAAGCCTTCATCTTGTGGAAGAGATGAAAGTCACTTGGTGCCAAGTTTTTACTGTTTGCAGTATAGTGTTGTGTATCGTCGTGAAGAAGAATGACTCCTTTGATAATCATTCCACGCCATTTGTTTTGGACTGACCTTTGGAATTCCATAAAAGCCTCACACTAAAACTGTGATCTCACACTATTATCATGCGTTACTCTTCTGAAATCTGAGATGAAAATTTCTTTGCCATCCCAGAAAACTGTAACCATCATTTTGCAATTTGGCAGTGTCTGCTCGAATTTTTGGGTTTGTTGGGAGAACGACTGTGCCTCCACTGTTCGGACTGTTCCTTAGTTTGAGTTCACATACTATTCCCATGTCATGCCCCAGTCACAATTCTGTCCACAAATTCCTCCCCTTCCTCATGGTAGTGTTGAAGGAATGTCAAGGCCAAACCCTTCTTTCAGTTTTGTGAATATCAGTTGTAGATTGTGGTACCCACTGTGGACAAAACTTATGGTAACCTAACCTCTGTGTGATGATGTGAAAGAGGGTTGTCCTTGAAATTTGAGGCACTTGTTCAGAAAATTCAGAAATTTTGAACTGATATCTCACATGGACATTTATGTCATGTTACACAAGTTCATCAGTCATATCTGAAATGTTTTTTTAAACCACTTTCATCGTGCAAATCTATGTGACCAGTCTTGATTTTTGTCATCAGTCACTCACAGTCCCATCTCCATACACACGACACAATCAGTGATGAACCTTGTCAGCATTGAACCTTTTCTGCTTGCAGGAAGTGAGAAACAGAACATACCTTGCGATTGGCGGGAGACACAATAAAACTGTCCATTTCAATCAATTATACCTCTCATGTTAATAAGCAAAACAGAGAGCTGACTGATTCAACATTAGCTTTAGTGTCTCCTTTCTCACACAAGAGGAATGAAGCCAAGAGCATTTGTTCACTTTTAATAGGCAGTCAAATGTTAATTAATGAATAGCCTCATACTGCTGAACTATGCAATACATGTCAGAACACCTGAATCATATCCTTTTTCTCCACAGGCGTATTCACCTCCCACAAAGGCAACCCAGGTCTGGTGTTCCAGTTGGAATTTGTGGAGAGTCTCTTCACCCTTGACTTCACCTTCATCCTTTGAACCCTCTTTTCAACTTATCTTCACAATTACAAGGACACTGTGCAGACCAGTCTTACCTCCTCCATGTCATGGAGACAAGAAGAAAAAAGAAGTAATATAGTCCAGATCTCTTCATTTTTTCCTAAACAAGCTTATTGATGTTTTTCTAAATGTCTCTGAAAAAATATTATTAGTGCAGCTGATGGCCACCCACATATGTCTTTGACAAATATAATGAAAGTTACTAATAACTTCTCATAACCATTCTTTATATTTCAGGTGAAACTGCTTAAGATTGGATTGGCTGTATAGCTGGCCTTGAACAAGACTTTTTTAATATCTTTAGGGTTTTGTACTTGTCTGGGACTGATGATATCACTGTTTAGTCCCTTTCAGTGCCACTTCTTAGTCAATCAACCTTTGTGTCTGTGGATTTAGTGCTACTGAAAACATTTTCTTTTCATGTGAATACAATATGATTTCTTTCCCTCTTTTATTCACCAGACATTATTATGTCAACAATACTGCCATATGGGAAAGCGCTGGTATGTTGATAGACACAATAAAATAAAAAACACACAAACACACACACACACAAATATTCAAGCTTTATCAACCCATGGTTGCTTCATCAGGAAAGAGGGAAAGACGAAAGAATGTGGGTATAAAGGGAGAGGGTAAGGAGTCACTCCAGTCCTGGGAGCGGAAAGACTTACCTTAGGGGGATAAAAGGACAGGTATACACCCTCTCGCGCGCGCTCGCGCGCATACACACACACACACACACACACACACACACACACACACACACACACACACACACACACACACACACCTATATATACAGACACAGGCAGACATATGTAAATGCTAAGAGGTTGGGGAGAGATGTCAGTTGAGGTGGAAGTACAGAGGCAAAGATGTTGAATGACAGGTGAGGTACGAGGGGCGGCAACTTGAAATTAGCGGAGGTTGAGGCCTGGTGGGTAACAGGAAGAGAGAATATATTGAAGGGCACGTTCCCATCTCCGGAGTTCTGATAGGTTGGTGTCAGTGGGAAGTATCCAGATAACTCGGATGGTGTAACACTGTGCCAAGATGTGCTGGCCGTGCACCAAGGCATGTTTAGCCACAGGGTGATCCTCATTACCAACAAACACTGTCTGCCTGTGTCCGTTCATGCGAATGGACAGTTTGTTGCTGGTCATTCCCACATAGAAGGCTTCACAGTGTAGGCATGTCAGTTAGTAAATCACGTGGGTGCTTTCACACGTGGCTCTGCTTTTGATCGTGTACACCTTCCAGGTTACAGGACTTGAGTAGGTGGCGGTGGGAGGGTGCATGGGACAGGTTTTACACTGGGGGCAGTTACAAGGGTAGGAGCCATATGTCTGCCTGTGTCTGTATATGTGCGGATGGATGTGTGTGTGTGCGAATGTATACCTGTCCTTTTTTCCCCCTAAGGTTAAGTCTTTCCGCTCCCGGGATTCGAGTGACTCCTTACACTCTCCCTTAAAACCCACATCCTTTCGTCTTTCCCTATCCTTCCTGCTTTCCTGATGGGTTGCGAAAGCTTGAATATTTGTGTGTGTGTCTACATCTACATCTACATGATTACTCTGCAATTCACATTTAAGTGCTTGGCAGAGGGTTCATCGAACCACAATCATACTATCTCTGTACCATTCCACTCCCGAACAGCGTGCAGGAAAAACGAACACCTAAACCTTTCTGTTCGAGCTCTGATTTCTCTTATTTTATTTTTATGATCATTCCTACCTATGTAGGTTGGGCTCAACAAAATATTTTCGCATTCGGAAGAGAAAGTTGGTGACTGAAATTTTGTAAATAGATCTCGCCGCAACGAAAAAGTCTTTGCTTTAATGACTTCCATCCCAACTCGCATATCATATCTGCCACACTCTCTCCCCTATTACGTGATAATACAAAACGAGCTGCCCTTTTTTGCACCCTTTCGATGTCCTCCATCAATCCCACCTGGTAAGAATCCCACACCACGCAGCAATATTCTAACAGAGGACGAACGAGTGTAGTGTAAGCTGTCTCTTTAGTGGACTTGTTGCATCTTCTAAGTGTCCTGCCAATGAAACACAACCTTTGGCTCGCCTTCCCCACAATATTATCTGTGTGGTCTTCCCAACGGAAGTTGTTCATAATTTTAACACCCAGGTACTTAGTTGAATTGACAGCCTTGAGAGTTGTACTATTTATCGAGTAATCGAATTCCAATGGATTTCTTTTGCAACTCATGTGGATCACCTCACACTTTTCGTTATTTAGCGTCAACTGCCACCTGCCACACCATACAGCAATCTTTTCTAAATTGCTTTGCAACTGATACTGGTCTTCGGATGGCGTTACTAGATGGTAAATTACAGCATCATCTGCGAACAACCTAAGAGAACTGCTCAGATTGTCACCCAGGTCATTTATATAGATCAAGAACAGCAGAGGTCCCAGGACGCTTCCCTGGGGAACACCTGATATCACTTCAGTTTTACTCAATGATTTGCCATCTATTACTATGAACTGCGACCTTCCTGACAGGAAATCACGAATCCAGTCGCACAGCTGAGACGATACCCCATAGGCCCACAGCTTGATTAGAAGTCGCTTGTGAGGAACGGTGTCAAAAGCTTTCCGGGAATCTAGAAAAACGGAATCAACTTGAGGTCCCCTGTCGATAGCGACCATGACTTCGTGCGAATAAAGAGCTAGCTGCGTTGCACAAGAACGATGTTTTCTGAAACCATGCCGATTACGTATCAATAGATCGTTCCCTTCGAGGTGATTCATAATGTTTGAATACAATATATGCTCCAAAACCCTACTGCAAACCGACGTCAATGATATAGGTCTGTAGTTTGATGGATTGCTCCTACTACCCTTCTTAAACACTGGTGCGACCTAGGTACAGATCTATCGGTGAGTGAGCGGTTGTATATAATTGCTTAGTAGGGAGCTATTGTATCAGCGTAATCTGAAAGGAACCTAATCGGTGTACAATCTGGACCTGAAGATTTGCCCGTATCAAGCGATTTGAGTTGCTTCGCAACCCCTAAGGTATCTACTTCTAAGAAACTTATGCTAGCAGCTGTTCGTGTTTCAAATTCTGGAATATTCCATTCATCTTCCCTGGTGAAGGAATTTCAGAAAACTGCGTTCAATAACTCCGCTTTAGCGGCATAGTCGTTGGTAACAGTACCATCGGCACTGCGCAGCGATGGTATTGACTGCGTCTTGCCGCTTGTGTACTTTACATACGACCAGAATTTCTTCAGATTTTCTACCAAATTTCTAGACAATGTTTTGTTGTGGAACCTATTAAAGGCCTCTCGCATTGAAGTCCGTGCCAAATTTCGTGCGTCTGTAAATTTTAGCCAATCTTCGGGATTTCGCGTTCTTCTGAATTTCGCATGCTTTTTCCGTTGCCTCTGCAACAGCGTTTGGACCTGTTTTGTGTACTATGGGGAATCAGTTCCATCTCTTACCAATTTATGAGGTATGAATCTCTCAATTGCTGTTGCTACTATATCTTTGAATTTGAGCCACATCTCGTCTACATTTGCATAGTCAGTTAGGAAGGAATGGAGATTGTCTCTAGGAAGGCTTCTAGTGACACTTTATCTGCTTTTATAAATAAAATCATTTTGCGTTTGTTTCTGGTGGATTTGGAAGAAACGGTATTGAGCCTAGCTACAACGACCTTGTGATCACTAATCCCTGTATCAGTCATGATGCTCTCAATTAGCTTTGTATTGTTTGTGGCTAAGAGGTCAAGTGTGTTTTCGCAAACATTTACAATTCACATGGGCTCGTGGACTAACCGCTCGAAATAATTTTCGGAGAAAGCATTTAGGACAATCTCGGAAGATGTTTCTGCCTACCACCGGTTTTGAACAAGTATTTTTGCCAACATATTGAGGTAAGGTTGAAGTCCCCACCAACTAAAACCATATGAGTGGGGTATTTATTTGTTACGAGACTCAAATTTGTGTGTTTTTTATTTTATTGTGTCTATCAACATATCAGAACTTTCCGTTTGGTAAGTTAAAGCATCTTTGTTTTTTTATATATATTTTTCCCACATGGAATGTTTCCCTCTATTATATTCATACTGCCATATGGTATTGATATTTTGTATCCAAGTGTTTAGAAGTTGTGATTCTGAGACTGCTGCAACTTATCATAAAAAATCATTCAATTTTCCGCAAGTACTGCCTGATTTTCTTCTTGTGGAGAAGGTATTATTAGATGGCTTCCTGCTGTTGCACTGTAGGAATGTCTTTTGCTAGACTGTGTGACAGACACATTGTATAATTCTAGACTTGCTGTGCGAGCTGGATGTGTTAATATGCTTTAGTTCCCCACACTATGATGGCATACTCCTGGAATGTTCAGAGCAGTGATTTGTACAAGGTGACACCGAGGTTTGAAGGTAATGTTGATGACTGGTTAAGTGTGGGGTATAGGTGTATGTGGTGACCCAGCATGTTCGCCCACAGTTCCTGGACACTCTGGTACCATGTTAACCGAGATTGTGAATGGACTGTAAGTTAGTCAGACTGCTGTGCCAGCCGATAATTGTAACTTTTAGGTCCAAGAGGTTATACAATCTTTTGGTGAGTAGCTGGGTGGTCATTCTCTGTCCAAGACCATGATGTCATAGGTATACACTGTGGCCACATACATTCTGTGACTGGAACATTAATGGTGAAAAGAGTGCAGGGTATTGGTCTCAGCACTGACCCCCATGACACATCATTATTCATGTGGCCAACAAAGTTCATCTCCTACAACTGTATATGAAAGAGTAAGTACGCAAACATTATTTGAGCACAAAATTATGTTTTTCATACATGTCGAACCACTTCGTATTTGAATTACCATGTTCATAACATCTGCACAAATGTTAGGAAACCAATTTACCACAGTATACAGATTCGTATTATAACAGCAACTAATAGAATGAGCTGGAGAGAGAAACCCACAAATCATAACATACCAGGTGGTAATGCCCTTATGTTTCAGTGGCCAGTTCTACACTATTTATTAGTGTTTCTAAAGTGACACTGTATGTCAATATGCACCATTTGATTTTTGTGTTGATTACAGAAATTATAAATTTGTCTTGATGGTAATGAGTGATGTAGTGCAGTGGTAAGATGCTAAACTCTCATTCAGGATGATGGTGATTTAAATCTTGGTCCAGCTCTCCAGATTTGGATTCTTGTGGTTTCCTAAATGACTTAAGGCAAGTGCTGACACGATAATGACCTGATCACTGACAGGACATTAAACTCATCTTCTTGCTTCCTTTTCCTTTTGAAGGGCAAACATGACACTCATATATACACAGCAAAATGGTTTCTTGCATATTGACAATATTATCAATGGTTCATATTCAGCATTTTGCTTATGAAATGTATCACTTGCTTAATGTGATTCTCTGAATTTATGGATTTTTAAAAAATTTCTTCACAGCTTTGTGCAACAAGAGCTGCACGTGAAATTATGCGTAACAGTGGTGTCTACCTGATACTCAGAGAATATCACAAGTGGGAAACTGACCGAAAAGCACTTCTAGTATGTGAAGACATTGTTAACATCCTCATCAGGTAAGTCTTATTAGTAGTTAGTATAGTCTTATATTGTAAAATATGTAATGAATGGTATGTTGAACAGTTCTTAGATGTGTGCTGTTTAACACTTTTCTGACGTAATAACTGCTTCATTGGTTCATGGGCATTGTGTCAGATGATGATGTGGAAGCTGCACAATATTTCAACAAGACAGCTGCTTGTCTTCTTCAGGTGCTTACTGATGTGTTGCTGCAATGGCTCACCAATGTATAAGCTGACTCGCTAGAAAAGCGCAGGAGCCAAGATTTGGTGCCATAACGTCATCGTAGACGAGTCATAGAGCCTGGTGACATCCAGTGCCCCCTGTCAGCCAAATGGGCCATGGCTTCTCATTCGCTATGCGGCAAAAGCGCGGCCACAAATAGCAGCGCAGTGCACTTGCAGCTTCCACAACATTATCCGACGCGATACCAGTGAAGCAGTTACTAAGTTGGGAAAGCCTTAAACAGCACATGTGGTACCTCTAAGGGGAGAAGGTGGTCAACAGGGTACGTGAGTTCGATAAACTCCACAAGAAGAGAAACAACTGTTGTGCTCCCTCATGTTTTTACTGGAATGTCAGGATCAGCAAACTATACCGATATTCACCAAGTTCACTCATTACATAGACTCTGCAGCCGCCAAGAGGATTAAAAAATGATCCAGCATGGCATTGGTGAGAGAAAGAATCCTTTTACCAGATGAGAATTAGACAGAGTTTCCAGGAGCTTGCTTTCACTACATCTGAATATCTTGTTGCATCTGTCAATGGATTCTTGGGAGTGGGTGAACAGTGCTGTGTGGTCGCTTTTGGATTGGATGCGGCAGCAGGACATTGTGTGTCAAACTCTGAAGTTCCATCACCTTACACGCCAGTCATTGCAAGAACGTAAACCATGTAGATGTAGGAAGAATGATGGTTCTCTAGGGCATTCAGTTTACCGGAAACCCACTCATACCGATTTGTACCTGCAAGCATCGAGTTGCCATCACCCATCGCAAACCATGAGTTTGCTTAAAACGCTTGTTCATAGAGCTCATACTGTCTCAGATCTAGATAGCTTATCTCAAGAACTCGCCCATCTAAAGACAGTAATCAGCGAAAATGGGTATTCCATCCGGCAGATTAACAGGGCACTAACAGTTAAAACTAAAAAGCAGGAAGTGAATAAGGAGGAGAACATGCCGGAACAATCTTTAGCTTTTCTTCCTTTCGTTGGCAACACTTCGTTTAAAATAGCAAGAATCCTCCGGAAATTTCAGGTAAAAGTGGTTTTCCGCCCACCATCGAAGATTGCGGACCTTGTGGGATCAGTTAAGGACAATCTGTTACTACGAAAGGCCGGAATTTACAAGATACCGTGCCAATGTGGTATGGCTTACATAGGTCAAACCACACGCACTGTGAAAGAACGCTGCACTGAACATCAACGTTACACCCGCCTTTTGCACCCAAGCAAGTCCGCTATTGCTGAACATTGTATTTCTACTGGACATTCAATGGAGTATGAGAAAACAATGATTTTGTCTACAGCAACGTCTTTCTGGGACTCCATTATTAAAGAATCCGTAGAAATACGACTGGCGGAAAATCTGTTAAACCGTGACAGCGGCTACCAGCTGGACAGTGCATGGAATCCCATCATCTCCACGATTTGCTCAAATCGAAGACGACAGAGTGCGTCGATGGCCGTGGCAAACAGCAACACAGAGGGCGACTGAGTTCCGCTATTCCACCAGCGAGGGCGCTGCTGGCGGGCAGTGTTGGTTCAACTATCAAGTTTTCGACGCATGCGCAGAATAGTTACAGTACGCTATATATTGCGGAGCGGAGAACTTTATCGCCAGTCTGCGACGGCTCTCCTGAAGATGACTGGCAGGTGCCCAGTTGAAATATCGTGTGAAGTATTGAACGACGACCGGCTGCAAGCCCGAAATTTGTTTGAATAGATGTACTGTGTTTAATTTCACAGATAGAAAACTGAGTGATGCTGCAGTATTGGTTATAGAAAACTGAGTGATGCTGCAATATTGGTGTCGCCCACTCCAAAGACCTTGCCTATCAAGGATTTCATCGGTGTTGTTGATCAAGATGTCTTGAAACTTCCGAGTGAGACTACTGAAGAGGTAATGGGAGAAGCTTGCAGAGCCATAACCAAGGCATCTACACCGAAGCAGAACATCAACACTGAAGAAAGGAACGCTTTCCGGTCTTTAAGAGAAGACACACAACTAGTGATTTTATCTGCTGACAAGACAAACTCTGCTGTTCTTTTGTCTGCAACACCTTATTTTGGCAAGATGACAGATTTACTGCAGGACTTAGTGTATTGCTGTCTCCAGAAGGATCCAACTGATGCAGTACAACGGAAGACATTCACACTCCTCAAATCCGGCTCGTTTCCTAAACATCTTAAAAAGAGCTCAAGAGTACAAGTGTCAGTTCCATCATGACTTTATGGGCTGCATAAGATCTGTAAGGATGTGTTCCGCTTCCCCCATCGAGAGGAATATAGGAGCCCCTACATATTACCTGGCAAAACATCTGGGCTTATCTTCTAAGCCCTCTGGTAGGAAAATATGAACATCACATTCAAAACTCAGAAGATTTTATACAATGACTGAAGACTTTGTGTCTTGAATCAGTTGATGTATTAGTGAGTTTTGATGTGACCTCTTTGTTCACTTAAGTACCTGTGGTGGATTCATTACAGCTTATAGGAACTAAGTTGGAGGAACACATCTTACATCTGTTCAAGCATGTGCTTACCTTGACTTACTTTTTATTTAATGAACAATATTTTGAGCAGACTGACGGAGTTACTATGGGTAGCCTTTTTCTCCCATAGTTGCTAACTTTTTTATGGAAGACTTCAAGGTAAAAGCACTTCAGTCAGCGGTGTTGAAACCTAAATGTTTCTGGAAATATGTGGACAACACTTTTGTAGTTTGGACACAGAGCAGCAATGCTCCTTGCATTTCTGGAACACCTTAACTTCCTCCATCCCAGCACTTGCTTCACCATGGAAGTGGAGAAAAGAAGACCTCCCATTTCTTGATGTCATGATCTGCAGACAAGAAGATGGTTGCTTGGATCACAGTGTGTTTCGCAAACCAATTCACAATGACCAATATCTACGAGCTACAAGCTGCCATCATCCATTTCAGTGCAGTGACATGTTGAGGACTCTCATTCGTAGGGCTAGAATCATCTCAGATGCAGGGAGCTTATCAGCGTAGCTTAGCCGTCTTCACTCTTTGTTTGTACAAAATGGGTACTCTGGTAAACAGATCCGTAATGCATTTAAACCTGCACTAAAGCTCAGAAAAAGCCAGAAGAAACAGAGAACTCGATGAGGATACTTTCTTTTACCATATGTTGGTGGCATGTCCTTTAAGATGAACAGGCTGTTCAAAAAACATAGAATAAAATATGTCTTCTGCCCTCCAGCACAAGTGCAAACTATGCTCGGTTCAGTTAAAGATGACCTAGGCTAAGGAGACCGGGATATATAAAATCCCGTGCCAGTGTGGGGAGATCATACATTGGTCAGATGTGTCACACTATTAAGGATAGATGTGCCGAACATATATGTCACACCAGACTGGGTCAGCCAGAAAGGTCTGCTGTGGCAGAACACTTTCTTGACAGTGGACACAACATGAACTACAAAGAGACAGAAATCCTTTCATGCTTCCATGTTCTGGAACTCCATCATTAAAGAAGCAGTCGAAATTCATATAAGACCCAGGATTTCAATTCAGCAAGGCATGGGAACCAGCACTGGCAGTACTAAGGCATTGTCGGCCACAGATGAATGGATTTGAGTCAACACACATGAAGAATCAAAGTCCACAAACTTAAACTGGGCATGCCAACATTCTGCCCGTGTGCATGCTGGGCCGCTATTTGCTGCTGTGCTTTTTCTATGCCATGAATGAGAAGCCAGTGGCTCATTTGGCAGTGAGCATTGGATGTTGAGGTACTCTGTGATTCATCTATGATGATGTTATACCCTGAACCCTTGACGCCTGTGCTTTTCTAGCGAGTCAGCATGTATATTGGCGGGCCATTGCAGCAAAACGTCAATAAGAACCTGAAGATGACGAGCAGCTGTCTCGTCAAAATATTGTGCAGCTTCCACGTTATCCAACATGAAACAATGAAGCAGTTCTTAGACTTGTATAATTTATGTGTTGGCTCTTAGGTAATCACTAAGAAAACCCCTTTTGAATCCCAGAATGCAGTGGTCATAACCAGTCTGGTAGATGAAACTTTAGTTGCCTTTTATGGTGTAGAGTCTATAGTTTACACCCATTGCTTTGATTGCTTCTTCATTGCTGTGTTGCAGTGGTGCTCTTCAGCCTGTACATCAGTGACATGCCAGACATTGTTACCAAAAAGTTTTGCTCCGCTGATGACTTTGCCATAACCATACAAATCAGCACACTTCAGGGAGGAGAAAATACATTGACTATAGACTTATAAACTCGCAACACATATTACAAAGCATGGAGACTCAGACCAAATGCAGCCAGAATAGAAGTTTGCACATTCCACCTAAGCAACATAATTGTAAACAGACAGCACAATGTGACTTTTGTCAATAGAGGATTAGACACGATTTACAGCCTAAATACCTTGGTGCCACACTAGATTGGTCTTTAATGTGCAAAAGACACCTGTAAAACACTAGCCAAAAGTTGAAGACCCGGAATAACATAACAAAGAAACTGGCTGGCACAGCCTGGGGTCTTCTCCCATTCCTCCACCAGACAGTATATGATGACATGTATGAAAGTCACCATTTTCCGATCTTCCTGTCCCTCCCTCAGCATCACACCTCTGGGTACCTGCCCAGATGGGCTCTTAGGAGTGGACTGGGATGCTTTCACCTCTGCTGTCATTCTTGGCTTACTGCCACAAGGAGATATCAATGAGGTGGTCCAGAATACAACTATGGCCATTTCTTTGGCAGCTGATTTCGCGACTCTTTTTCCCCTGGACTGCCTCGATGGAAGACAGTACCGTGGTGGTCACCAGAAATCAAAGAAGCCATTAGAGTTCGTAAGTGAGCTCCCCGATGCAATAAGACACACCCATTGATGGAACACTTCATTACCGTTAATCAGCTGTATGCCTAGGTATGTCATGTAATAAAATAACAGACGCAAGAATGCTGGGAACAATATGTTTCAACCATTGAACCATGTACCTCTCATTTGCAGATTTGGACAAAGATCAGATGTCTCTATGGATATCAAACATCTGCAGGTGAACCTGGTATTACTTTAAGTGGCTGTCTGTACTGACCAAAACACCATTGCCAAACATTCTGTTCTGCATTATGCTCGAGCCTCTGTGTTTTAGAATTATCAACCTGCCTTTTGTGTCCTAAAATGGTCTGTGGAGCAAGAGAAATGACTGTTCCTACACACAACTTGAAGACATATAATGCTTCATTCAGCAAATGGGAATTTGTCAGTGTCCTGGCCCACTGCCCTGATAGAGCCCCAGGGCCAGACTGCATCCAAAACCAAATGCTCAAGCATCTGTCGGTGGACTGACAGCGTCATAGCCTTGCCATCTTTAAATGCATCTGTAGCAAGGGTGAGTTCATATCACAATGGCTAGAAAGCATCATCATCCCAGTACTGGAACTGGGTAATCATCCTCTAGAGAAACAATCATCACCCAATTAGTCTCACCAATGATTTCTGTAAGCTGCTCGAACGCCTAGTTAGCCATCAGTTGTGTTGGCTCCTTGAGTCTCAGGGTCTTCTGGCTCTGTCCAGGGTGGTTTTCATCAAGGCTGTTCCGCTACTGGTAGTCTGTTTTTCCTTTAGTCTACCATCCAAATAGCTTTCGCTTGACATTGACATCTTATAGCTCCCTTCTTCAACCTGGAAAAGACTTATGACACCACGTGGCGACACCACATCCTTGCTACCTTACACGAGTGAGGTCCCTGGGGTCTGCTCCTGATTTTCATCCAGAACTTCTTGTCTCATTGTATTTTCCAGGTTCAAGTTGGTGCCTCCCACAGTTCTTCCCATATCCAAGATAATGAGGTCCCACACGACTCTGTACTGTGTGTCCCTCCCTTTCTAGTAACCATCAGTGGTCTAGCAGGAGCCCTGGGGTCCTCAGTATCACCCTCCTTACATGCTGATGACTTTTGCCTCTACTATTGCTCCTCTAGTGTGGGTGTCACTTGAATCTCAACTGGAAGGCGCCATACAAAAGGTGCAGGCATGGGCCTGATCCATGGCTTTCGATTTTCAGCTGCCAAGACTTGCATCATACACTTCTGTCGACGTTGTACTGTTTATCAAAACTAGACATGACTGTCTTAATGGGATTTCCGCGATCGTTCGTTAAATAAAAATATGGCTTTTCAGTCTTTGATCGCTATTTTTTATTTTCAATGACCGATTTTAGGCTAGCTGTCCATCTTCAGATCATATATTGCAGTTACAGAGTACTGACAAGTACTGACAAGTTACTCTGTAACTGCAATATATGATCTGAAGATGGGCAGCTAGCCTGAAACCGGTCATTGAAAATGAAAAATAGTGATCAAAGACTGAAATACCATATTTTAATTGTTGTACTGTTTATCCACAGCCTTGATAACCAACTACTCCATTTGGTGGCGACTTATCACTTTTTAGGACTGGTCTTCAATGCTCGGTTCATGTGGATTCCCCATCTCCGCCAGCTTTAGCGAAAGTGCTGGCTGCACCTTAATATACTTATGTGAGTAACACCAGCTGAGGTGCAGATCGCACTACCCTTCTGCAGCGTTACCAAGCGCCAATGACATCCTGTCGTGATTATGGGAGTCTGGCATATGGTTTGGCATCGCCCTCAGCACTGCTGATACCAGATGCAATACACTGCTGTGGGGTTCAACTTGTGTCAGGAGCCTTTTGAGCTAGGCCTGTGACACCTTACTCGTGGTGGCTGGGTCAGGCACCAACAATAAATTGTCAGTTATGCTACACATGTTCGTTGCTCCCCTAAGCACCCAAACTACTGTCTCCTCTTTCCAAACACAGAAATTCATCTCTCGCAACAACAGCCCACATCGGGAATTACAATTTCAATCAGTTTCCAATCCCTCTGAACTCCAGTTGTTTCTTATACCTCCTTTCCTCTGGGCCCACCTCTATGGTGGATTTGTTGGCCATAGTTTCATCTTGACCTGTCACAAGATCCGAAAGACTCACTTCATCCTGAGGCCCTCAGCCACCAATTTTTCTCCATCGTTCACTCGTCGCAGGGTTCGGAAGTAGTCTCTACTGATGGCTCGATAGTTGCTGGTCCTGTAGGCATTGCTCACATTCATGTGGGACATGTTGAACTGCTCTCCTTGCTGGATGGCTGTAGACAGTAGTATTTTCACTGCAGAGTTCATAGCCAACTCTCATGCTCTTGAGCATATCCACTCCTGCACTAGTGAGTCCTTTCTGCAGCAACTCCTTGAGTAATCTGCAAGCTCTCGACCAGTGTTACCCTTGCCACCCCTTGGTCATGGCTATCAAGCTTCTCTTTATGCCCTTGAATAATGTGGACGCCTTCACC
This sequence comes from Schistocerca americana, assembly GCF_021461395.2. Classification (NCBI taxonomy): domain Eukaryota; kingdom Metazoa; phylum Arthropoda; class Insecta; order Orthoptera; family Acrididae; genus Schistocerca; species Schistocerca americana. The sequence continues at coordinate 124,862,697 of NC_060126.1, forward strand.
TGGATCCCAGGCCACTTGGGATCCCTGGAAACAAACTTTCTGATAGGCTGGTCAAACTGGCTACTGGTAAACTGACTCTCTAGATAGGTATTCTGGAAATGGTATTATGCTGTCAAGTTTTAGGGACTTCATCAAACAAACTACAAAAGTGCCTGCTTCCTCAGGTAGAAGGGTTGAAGGGGAAGGAACAGGGGTGATGGAAATTGGCTGGAGAGGTTTAGGAAAAGGGATAGATTTCGGAAAAGTCACCTAGAACTGCGGGTCAGGGGAGACTTACTGGACGGGATGAGAAGGAAAGACTGATTGTTGGGGACCACATCGGACGAGATTTGAAAACCGGAGAGCTTAAAGGTAGAAGACAGGGTAATATGCAAGACAGAGATTACTGCTAAAACATTGTGCACAAGTTAATAAGAATGAAAAGCTAAGTGCATTGTACGTAACAGAGCTGGAAGGGGTCGACAGAAAATAGACAGGTAAGAAAACGAAAGGTGCAGAAAACTAAAACAGAGTGAAGAAAGGAGCATTACTGTGAAGAGATGCTGAAACAGAAGAAATTAACATAAATGAAGGCCATGTGGGTGGTAAGAACCAAGGACATGGTGTAGTGCTAGTTCCCACCTGTGGAGTTCTGACAAACTGGTGTCTCAGGGAAGAATCCAGATGTCACCGTGTGGTGAAATAGGCACTGAGGTCATGATTGTCATGTTGTAGAGCATGCTGTGCAAATGGATGTTGTGTGTTGCTAGTATACACCCTCTGCCTCTGCCCATTCATTGTGGAGATTGGGATGGCAATGAAAAGTGTGGGCAAAATCTCAGACGGAATGGGTTTCTTGTCGTGGTATGATTTTAGGGAGACATGGCCTTGTCAAAGCAGCTGATTGATACATTCTAGACCAGCATAATACTGAGTGACCAGTGGTGTGCTCAGAGGTTGTTTCTTGGAGGGATCAGCAGTTCCAGGATTGGATGTAATGGCCTGGAAAATCTGCTTTTTATCTAGACTGGTGGGGTAATTAAGTCCAATGAAGGCTAAGGTGAGAATGGTGGTGTATTGCTGTAAAGAGTCTGTATCCGAACAAATACATTTGCCTCAAATGCCAAGGCTATATGGGAGGGAATGTTTGACGTGGAAGGGATGGCAACTGCCAAAATGCTAGTACTGTTGTTTGTTAGTATGTTTAGCAGGAGAGAAGTGTGTTGCTGGCCTTCGGTGAGGATGAGATCATTAAGGAAAGTGGCACGGGATTTGAAATAGGACCATATGAAATTTAATTGGGAGAAGGTATTTAGAGATTCTGGGAATTTTAACAGGTCAATCTCACAGTGAGTCCATATGGCAAAGATGTCATCAATGTATCTAAACCAAACAAGGGGCTGAAGACTGATCAATCCCAGGAAAGCCCCCCATGAAAAGGTATAGGAAGGAGCCATTCTGGTTCCCATGGCTGTACCTCTGATCTGTTCACATGTCTGCACCCCCCCCCCCCTCCTGCCCCCTTTCCCCAAAGGTGAAGCAGTTGTTAGTAATAGGAAAGATGTCATAGGTTTGGAATCAGGTGGGTGCTGACTGAGGCAATGTTCAGCAGCGGACTGACCATGTACATGGGGGTGTTGGTACAGAGGGATGTGGCATCAGTGGTGACAAGCAAGATGTGTGGCGGGAGTGGGATGGGCACGGATTTGAGATGATCTAGGAAATGGTCGACATTTTTGTTATAAGAGGGAAGTCTTTACACTATGGGTTGAAGGTGCTGGTCAACTAAGGCAGATATATGTTCGGTGGGTGCTTTGAAGCCAGCAACTATAGGCTGCCCAGGATGATTTTATTTGTGGATCTTAGGAAGAAGGTAAAAGGTGGGGGCACATGGTTTGGGTGGGGTGAGAAGTTCTATGAATTGAAGTGTCAGTCCTTGTGAGGGGCCCCAAAGTTTTTAAAGTGGGACTGCAGGTTAGTTTGAATCACAGGGATGGAATCTTGATGCCAGATCCTGTATGCAGAGATGTCAGACAGCTGGTGTAGACCTTCGCGAACATGCTCCTTTCAGTCAAGTACCACAGTGGTAGATCTTTTGTCTGGTGGGAGAATAATGATCTAATCATCAGCTTTTAGGGAATGTAGAGGCTGAAATTCTGCAGAGGACGGATTAGGGTCATGTAGTGACCTTAGGAAGGGTTGTGAAGCAATGCTGGATGTGAGGAATTCATGGAAGGCTTGTGAGGGATGATTTTGAGATAGTGATTGTGGATCAAGTTGGGATCATGGCCAGAACTGTTCAAGGTGGAATTCAATGTTGGGTTTGCTGTTGGAAAGGTTTTGGGATTGGGTTGCAGAGTGATATTTCCAGTTGACATTATGTGTGAAGGAAAGTACAGCTCTCAGCAAACCAGCATGATCAAAATGCAGGTTTAGAGCTGAAAGTGAGATACTTGGATAATACGGATAATTAAGTAGGGGAGATTGTTATAGGCAAAAAGTTGAGGGGAACTGTACTGTTGACTAGTTTTTGTTATTATGAGTTATCATTGGTCTGGGAGGCAGTGGTGAAGGCTGCAGGACGTTAAGGAGGTTGGCCAAGCCCAGTTTGTGGGAGAGGAATGGTGGTTGATGGTGTGGCTATTTAGGGAGCTGCTGAGGGACAGGAAGGGAAACAGCACTGTTCAGGTAGTTTAGGAGAAGGTGGGATAGCTTTTTGAGGTGAAGTCTGGCATGTTGTTGCGGTTTGAAAGTTGGCTTGGTGGATGATGCAATCCAAAGAAATATGAGGGGCGGAGAACTGCAGGATTTTGTAGGAGGAGAGGAGTCTGATGGAGTGGAAATTGGCCGATAAGGCATATAGGTCACAGATTAGCCCTTTTAGGGAGAAGAGATTGCTGTATTTGAAACTGCAAAAGAGCCTGATGCAGAATAGGATTACATCCATTTTCGAAAGGAACGGATGTAATATGTTATGTGATTCATCATGGCAAGAGAGGATGGTTTGGAGTCTTAGAAATTGTGGTAGTGGCAAAAAAGATAAGCAGATAGAAAAATGGAAGAAAAGCAAGGGAAAAATTCAGAAAAATTTGCACGTAAAGCATGAGAACATACAATGGTTATCAAGAGATAATGAGTGAGTGAGAATTTCTCCCCAGAAAAGTGGTCTATGTGATGCAATAAATTATTGCAAAACAAAAAAAAAAAATTGTTGGGAAAGTCATGAAAAGAGACGAAACTTTAAAAACTGGGTGAACAGAAAAGAAAGTCAGAAGAGAACATGTAAGCTACTTAGCTTGGCAATTAAAGTAATGTGAGAGATGGCAGTAAAAGTTGATCAGAAAGGTTTGGTAAAACACAAACGCACAAAAACATGAAAGAATTATGTATAAACAAGATAAGTGGAGAGTGGGAAAGAAAATAGCTGTCAAATTTGCAAATAAATCTGTGAAAGATGATCGGGAGAAGGCCTGGCAGTGTAGTGAACTGTAAATTGTTATAGGTAAATTCATAAGTAACAATGGAATTATTATGTGCAAATTTGCAAATAAAATTGGCCCCATGTACATACATGGAAATCAGTACCAGAAAAGTTATAGGGGCAAAGTGTTGATTAATCTTGGTGATACAGATAAATAAATGAACAGATTAGACATAAGGTAGAAAACAGATGACAGTCTGAACAAGACAGATGACAACAAAGACTGGCAAGAGTGTTACATAACAAGGACCGATGACCACATGGGCTAATGTAACAACAAAAACAATCAATTTTTGACAATATAATGTAACTGGATACGCGAAAAATCTTCTCATCAAGTGGCGGCAGAACACACACATAGGAGGAGGTTATAATTAGGCTAGCTTTTGGAGTGAGTGGCTCCTTCTTCAGGCAGAAGTGTTGAAGGAGAAGGAAGAGGGCTGAAGGAAAAGGCCTGGAGAGGTCTAGGAAAATGGGTAGATTTCGGAAAAGTCACCCTGAACTGTGGGTCACGGGATTTATTGAATTGGATGAGAAGGGAACTGCACTGGATGAGATTTGAAAACCGGAGAGCTTAAAGATGGAAGACAAGTTAATATGCAAGACAGATTACTGCTAAAACATTGTGTATGAGTTAATGAGAGTAAAAAGCTAAGTGCATTGCACGTAACAGAGGTTAGAGGGGAACAGCGAAAAATAGACAGTACGAAAATGAAAGATGTAGAAAACTAAAAGGAGTGAAGGAAGGAGTGGTTAATGTGAAGGGACGCTGAGAAAGAAGAAATTAATGTAAATTAAGGCCAGATGGCTTTGTTGACTTTTGTTAGACCTTGGGGTTTTCTTCCGCTGAGTTTTGTATGGTAGGCCATCTCTGATGTACAGTCATGTAGACCTATTTGTTCGAGGGAAAAGGGATTGATGCCCTAGTAGTTTGGTCCCTTTTGTCATCCATTCAACCAACAATGTGGGGTGCTGAAGTATCTACTCTACACACTTCAGCTTTGACATTAGTATACCCAGTAGCTGATTGCTGTGCTCCAGTATGGCAACAAAGTGCTCATACAAGGAAACTGGACATCCATCTGAATGAATCAGTTGGAATTTTTACTGGTATACTAAAATCTACAATGATCCCTTGGTTGCACACTGTTGGTAACATTCCACCAACTGAATTTTGATACCAAGAAGCAACCAACTGAGAACTGAAGGAGCTGCATTATCCTCACTACCCACAAGACCTATCAGTTCCTACAGTTCCTTAATGAGCCTCCTTCAGACCATGTAGTAACACACATTTCAGTGGGACATAATGGAAGAAACGAGATGACGTTTGACATTAAAGATGAGTGATGCAAGAGATGGAAAGGTGCAACAATAAAAACTCAAGGTGTTAAAGATCCATCTGCCAGCCTGCCAGAATTTGATCTGAAGAGAAGTGAGTGTACAAGGCTGAACAGGATAAGAACTGGTCATGCCAGGTGCAATGCTACGATGAACAAATGGGGACTCCAGAACTCCCCAGCCTGCAGTTGTGCAGCCCAAGAACAAACCGTTAAGCATATTACCTTTGTGTCTATATCTTTAAATGTAGAATTGCAAATTATATGTTTCTTAACATTTGCTGTTGTCATTGTAGAATAAATAAATAATGCACTCGTGTCTCATTCACAATAAAAATCAACACACAGCATCAATTTCATTCCCTAAATATGTCTGGGAAATTCATTTTCATATTTACATTGCAATCAGCTTTCAACAAATGCAGGACTTTCTCATAGTTGATTCCTTGCATAAAATAACTGGTATGTTTGATGGGGCAATGGTGTCAGCTGTTTTACACATGTTAAGTGATGATAAACCAAGATAATGTATTTTCATCTGTGGAAGGAGTTTTTGGGGTGTTGTGCAGATGGATCATCTTCAAGGGAAGTATGACTTTGTTGCATTTTAGTTGCCAACTTCTTAATTATTGAAAATGAAGGAGCAGACTCTTTATAAACCTTTGCTTCTATTGGGTAATTTTTCAGTGGCAGTAGACTGTCCAAAATGAATAATTAAATAAGGACATTGTTTTCAAGTTTATGAATCTGTGTCCAGTGCAAACAACTGCATTAAAAAGCTCTGTAAACAAAACTAATCCGTAAGTAAGGTTGGGACCTGACAGACATTATTGCATAAAAGTATCAACTTGACCAAAATGAAATTTTATTCAGATGAGGGTGGTCAGAAAAATTCTTGGCTATAGTAACTTTACACACAAGTAAGAATGTGCACAAGTTTGGACAGTTTTAATGAGAACTCAAATCTGCAGTTCGATGTAAGTTCCAGAGTACAATCAATCCAGCACACACAATACAATGCACTAATTTTTCCCGAGAGCTGAGTCCAAGTAACTATGATGATTGTACAATAGTGAGTGTTAGAGGAAGTTCTTTGTTCTGGGTTTGCGTGTCAGTGAGCCATGGTGGCACTGATCGTAAACAGTGCAGATGATGGAGAGTCAGTGTGAACCAGACATCCATCCCCAACACTATGTGCTGCTTCAAGGTATGTAGGGAGCCGATGTCCACGGCCTCAGGCATTGGAGCTCTCCAGGTGTGACACGGACAAAAGCTCTCTGTTGGCAGTACCTGGAGAGTAGTGCTGGAGTGGCCTGACGATGATGACTCTGCCAGGGGCAGGCACTGGGAGTAAATGGTAACACAGTGACGGAGAACAGACCAGAGAGGGAGGATGTGTCTTGAGAGGTGAAGAAGGGGATGGAACACCAAGATCCAACAGGTGGAGGGGTTTGGGAATTGGTTTCCCCACCTGCAGTTGAAGTTGGTTGCAATGGTGAGCCACCAGCCTGTTACCTGTCTGTTTAGTGAAGACACACCAACCCTGCTGCCTATGGACAACTGCTGGAATCCAGGGCTCCTGATAACCAAAAGTGAGAGCCCAGACATGTCCCAGGCACATAGCACATGGCAACAGTGGTGCAAGAGCCTGGTTAAGGTTCAGCAACAGGAGCAGCAGCAAGGTGTGTGGCTGAAGCCCAAGAAGCAATTTCGCTGGGCTCTTCTCGTCAATAGAAATGTACCTGTAAGAACTAAGAAAATGTGTGAATGCTTCTTTTACCAGAATATCTCCGATCTACTTCTTCATTTGTGTTTTAAAGATCTGCATGAGACGTTCTGCCTCTCTGTTGGACTATGGATGAAATGGGGGTGCCATGACATGGTGAATGTCGTGCTGTTCACAAAATTATTGAAAGTTCGGAGGTGAAATGTGTGCCATTATCCATCACCAGAGTACAAGGATGGCCTTCAAAGGAAAGGATCCAGGAGAGGACACGAAAAGTAGAGGCAATTGACAATGTTTGGGGTATGGAAGTACACATCAGCAACAGACAACTAAAATGAATCCAAGAAGGGGCCCGCGAAATCCAGGAGGATGTGTTCCTGAGGTTTTGTTGGTGCCAGCTATGGCAAATAACATTGCTGCAGAGTGGCTTGGTGACCCGTATACTTGGGTTCAATTTCCCGGTGGTCACATGACCATAAACGTCTGTGACACCCCCTGTGGGTGTGATGCCACTGCTGAAGCATGTGACACCAGAGGAATACAGGATTGACCACCCATGGCATAGCATGCTCTGTCATCATGCCTTCAATGAGAATCAATCTGTGGTGCAGCATAAAATAATTATGGATAGGGTCCAATGCTCAGGCTGCTAGTTGTTCTGTCCATCCCTACCAGATATTCTGAGGCACCTGGCATAGAACATGATCCCCACTGATGACATCAGATACATATGAGCTCATAATAGGGAAGCCATCCACTGATTGCTGAGCTTCTTCATTGAGAATAAACAGTTTCCTCCTGCTCGAAGCAGGTCTAGGAACCCACAGACCAATGTGAGGGGGCATCTGTGTTGGATGCTGAGCTGTTGGATGGAAGTGAATCTCATAATTGTAATGGCTGAGGGACAGAGCCTACTGTTACAGTCTGTGGGCCATCTCATGTGGTAGACGTGCAGAGGGGCTAAAGAGGGAGGCAGGTGGCTTGTGGTCTGTGATGAAGTGAAACTTCATAATGTATTAGAAAAAATTATGGACCATGTAAATGATGGCAAGGGCCTCATTCTCAATTGCGAATAATTCTTCTGCACCACATTTAGCATCTAGGAGTTGAATGCTATTGACTACTCTGAACTCCCAGAATTTCAAGGAACTAGAACAGTTCCGAGCTCAAACTGTGATGCTTCAGAGCCAAGACAAGTTGCTTACCTGGCTGAAATGTGGGTAGGCAAGAGGATGAACAAAGACTATCTTTAAACACTATGAATGCTGCGACACATGCAATTGTTCAGCAAACAAAATACACTTTTTCAGTACTGTATTTTATGGACTATAAGACACATCTTAATTTTTAAACTGGTTTTTCTTTTTCTTTTCTTTTTTTTTTTTTTATTAAACTACCATTTTATTCCATTTTTGTTATTAGATTACAAAGCTAGATTAAAAAAAAAAAATCTTAGTTTATAAAACTGAACTGGCCTGTAAAAACTTGAAAGTCATCATATGAACAGTGTTCTGGGCTTGTGATGGTGGAATGGGAAGGACACCTTCTTAACAAGCTTATGAATCCCCGTATTGTCAGATAGAGATAGGTTTCCTGCAGCATTGAATATATGGCCATTTTTAAGACTGGCAGGAGTTTTAAATTGAACACTGGACATCTTTATATTAATTTTGAGTATAAGGTGCACCTGAATTTTAGAGGCAAGTTTTTGAAGAAAAAATGCATCTTATAGTCCATAAAATATGGCACTGATTTAGAGGATACACAATGGTAGTACCCCATGGAATGAATTTATGATAATAAGCACTTAGCCCAGAAAAGTTATGAGTCATTTCAGGTTTTTGGACTGTGTAAGAGCATCAGTGGCAGCGATGTGACTGTGTGTCTACTGAATCCCCTGATGGAAAATGACATGTCCAAGATAGTCAACAGAGGGATGAAAGAATTGTGATTTACTCAGACTCAGTTAAGACCCCTACCCTGAGCGTCTGAAAAAGAAGCTGAAGGTTGCGAAGATGTCCTCCGTGGAGGGACCACTGACCACAGTATCGTTCAGACATCTGATACAACAAGTAATACATTTGCGAGGTGCTCCAAGGAATGGAGAAAAAGTGTAGGAGCCGTCCCTGTGCCAAAACCCAGCTGTTTGTATTTGTGTAGTCCATAGGGTGTGATGACCCTAGGGACTTCTGAGATGTGTCATCAAGTGGAAGCTGCAGATGTGTCTCTGGAAGATCCACTTTTGATAAATACTTATCCCCCACCCCACCAGCTTCACCACCAATTCGTCTTGATATGGGATGGGGTAAATATTGATCACTGCCTGTGCATTTTCACTATAAAATCGTTGTATTGCATTTACAGAGCTTACTGGATGGTCTCTTGATGATCACTAGCAGCATAGCTAATTGGCTCGGTGAGTCGGTCACATCATCAAAACCATGAGCCTGCCCATAGTTCTTACTTGACTTGTTTCTGAAGCGCTAGCAGCATAGGCCATGCCTGAAGAAACAAGGCTGCTAAGTGGTTTTAAAGGTGATATAAGCAGTAAAATCCTTAGTGTGCTGAGCCCAGGCAAAAAATATCTGGAAATCTGTTGCAATGTTCATAAAGTTCTCGCATTCGGGGGGACGACAGTTCAATCCCGCGTCCGGCCATCCTGATTTAGGTTTTCCGTGATTTCCCTAAATCACTCCAGGCAAATGCCGGGATGGTTCCTCTGAAAGGGCATGGCTGACTTCCTTCCCCATCCTTCCCTAATCCGATGAGACTAATGACCACGCTGTCCGGTCTCCTTCCCCAAATCAACCAACCACCCAACCATCATAAAGTTCTTGGTACAGCATTTGCTTGGAAACCTGATGGACCAGTTCAGAGACTGTAAATCCAAAGGCTGTGAAAGCATCCAAGTCACCCAAATGTTTCTTGTAGCAGGTTAATGGACAGACCAAATTCTTGTACATCATGTCCACCTTAAATTGGCCCACTATGGAGATTTGTTGCCTGTTGTAACTTGCAAGACAGTGTGTAGTGGGTTACAATAATGGTACACCAATCTGCAGATATGTGTGAGAATTAATGAGAGAAGCCACAGTGCCAATGTCACTCACAACTGAAGTGACTTCCTGTTGATACACACATTAATAAATAACTTGTTGAATGCTGCTAGATGGATATCAGACCATGGACTGAGGACATTGACATTCTCAGGTTGGAAACCCAAGCTGCAGCACAAGTGGATGGAGCATTGTGGGGATTAGCCCACCATGAATGTGTTTGTGTGGATTGTAGCTTAAGTGAGTACTGCACTGCCACAATTTCTTTGTGGACCAGTTGTTGGGGATCAATCTAATGACAGCATCCCTGGCCATTATATCAGCATAAGACTTTATACTGATTGGTAACAAATTGGCTCTTCTGACTGACACCCTGTAATTCTGCTGCACAAGCATGCTGCACAGTCACAAGCATGGCCGCGAGTGTAGAAGTGTGTTACTCTAATACTAGAAAAAGAGTGCTAAAAAAGGGAGTGTGCGAGAATTTTAACGTCGAAATAACAAATTTAAGAGAACGAGTTTCAGGTCTACAATTCTTAGTCAAAACTTTAAGAAGCGAAATCACCACACTCAAGAATGAAAATCGGGAACTATGGTCGAAGAACAAATCAAGGGAAGTGGCACCTGATGAAAGGCACAAATCATCCGAGTGCACAGTAGTGAGACACAAAGGTAGGACTTTAGCTGGAAAAACAAAAACGAACTTTGCAACAGCAGTTACATTTACAGATAAAAACAAATACGGTGTTCTGCAATCCAGTGACGGTGTTAAAGACAGTGTAAATGATCCAGACCATTCAAAAGACAAAGCGCTGAAAATGAATAATCACTCTGGGAAAAATGTGGATAAACAGGGAACAACAGGTAAAAAGAAAAGTGTGCTTTTTCTAACAGACCGCCATGGCAGGAATTTATCAAGTATGTTTCGAGAAATAAATCCAGGTTTAGCAGTGACCAGTGTTGTTAAACCTGGAGTGGGAACTAAACACGTTTTAGACCCTTGCATTCAAACAAAATCCACACAATAAAATGACTTTGTCGTATGCGTAACGGGATCAAATGATGTTGTGAAAAATGAGGCAGATGTCTGCGTAAAAGTGCTTAAGAACTTTCTAGAAAAAAATAAATCAAGGAATACAGTTGTTGCTACAGTGCCTCATAGGCACGATCTAATCTATAGTTCGTGCGTTAATAAAGAAATTCGAACAACGAATATTAAAATAAAGAAACTGTGCTCTGAATACGCAAATTGTGCTGTGGTCGATATAAGTAAACTGCAGCATAACCTTCACACCAGACATGGGCATCACCTAAACTATGAAGGGAAAAAGTTTGTGTGCGAACGTCTCAATGAAATAATTAAAGAGACTCGCACGGAATAAAACAATCTACGAAAGTAGCAGTTTGAGTAACACCTGGAATGTACATCATTTTTTAGTATAAAAGTCTGTGAATTGGCAGGTAATGAACCTCCTGTACTTGAACTAGGTGCTAAAAGCGACATTCGAATGAGAGAGTGTTCACAGACAATAAACAATAAAGATAAATCTGTTACTGTGATGCAAACGAACATTCGCTGCATTAGGAACAAAGTATTACAATTAGAACATTTTTGCAGTATTGAAAACGTTGATGTTGTTTGTATCTCGGAACATTGGCTGACAGAAGATCAAGTACAATATTTTGTTCCTCAAGGTTATGCTGTTGGAGACTTTATGTGTAGAAGTGAAAGACAGAATGGAGCTGTCCTAATATTTGTTAAAGATAGTATAATGTTTACTAAAATAGATGTCAGCTCTTACTGTGCAGAACTAGATGGAGAATTTAGCTGTATAAGACTAAACATAGAGAATACTATAATTGTTAGCTTATATAGATCACCAGGAGAAGATGTAAATACATTTTTCGAAAGATTTGAGCTGCTTGTGAGGAAAATACTAAAATCTAACATAAAACTAATTATCTGTGGCAATTTCAACATTGAAATGGCCAACAGTGATGAACATGTTACTAGAACATTTTTTAATATCTTAAGATCACTAAATTTACAATGTACAAATTACACACCAACACGGGATAAGGCGTGCTTAGATAATATTATAGTAAATTTTTCTAGAGATATGTATGACGTCAGACTTGCCAGTGGAGCCCTAGCTGATCATGAACCATTGATTTTAACATTCTCCTGTGATCAGTTGCCTAAATCAGATAAATCGGTCAGAATCAAGCCTAATGCCACATGGGTAAGAGGGCAGAAAGATGAATATATTAATTTATTTATCAACAAAATATCTGATGTTAACTGGGACTTTGTATACAACACACAACCTGGGAAGGGTGCTGGTGAAATGGTGTTTAACAACTTCCTGGAAATACTCATAGAGTTATGGTACTCTTGCTCACCATTAATCAAAAGTAGCGCTAAGCATAAACAGAAAAACAAACAGCTAAAATGGTATACAGATGAGCTAGCTCTCACTAGGGAGGAGATGCTCAGACTGTACAGAATATATAAAAATTCTTGTAAACAAGGACTTGAGCTTGATAATACTTCTTATAGAGCTTATCTAAAATGTAAAAAAAATCTACAAAGACAAACTGTCCTTGGCCAAAAAACAAGCATTACATTGAAAGTGCTCCCAACAAATGTAAAGCAGCATGGGATATCGTCAACCAATATAATTCGCAAACCCATACACAAGATGCAGTGCTGGTCCCTGAAGAAGTAAATAATTACTTCCTAACCTCAGTGAGCGAGCTGAAAAACAAAATCAAGCAAAATGGCACTTGTGCACTAGATCATCTTGGTGCTGTGCCCCATAGGATGTATACTTTCCACTGGAATGTTGTCACCCCAGAGGATATTGTAAAAGCTGTGGCAAGGTTCACCAACTCCAAAAGTATGGACTGTTATTGGTTTTCTAACTATGTAATGAAAAAAAATAATACACCTTATCTGTCAACCTCTTTCTTTCATTTTTAATATGTGTTTAGAATCTGGAGTTTTCCCAGATGCACTCAAAACTGCTAAAGTGATACCAGTCTTTAAAAAGGGAGATAAGAATCTGCCCCAAAACTATCGACCAGTTTCCTTTAAAAAGGGAGATAAGCATCTGCCCCAAAACTATCGACCAGTTTCTATTGTCCCAATTTTCTCTAAAGTTTTTGAATATGTAATGTACAGTCAACTAAATAACTATTTTGACAAGCATGATCTCCTCTCCAACAGACAGTTTGCATACCAACATGGTAAAAATACCACTACTGCTGTCACTGAAGTTGTTAACCAGGTGTTAACTGCATTCGAAAATAAGGATCTAGTATCAGTCGTACTCTGTGATCTTAGCAAAGCCTTTGACTGCATACCATCTAACACCCTACTTGCAAAACTGGAATTTTATGGCATACACAAGCCATCTTTGGATGTAATCGAATCATACTTACATAACAGGTGACAGTTTGTATCAATTAAAAATAGATGGTCCTCACTGAAGGAAGTTCAGATTGGAGTGCCTCAGGGCTCGGGCCTAGGTCCTTTTCTGTTCATCATTGCAATTAATTACTTACCTTACCATGTAGGAGCAAATTCAATTGTGTATTATGCAGATGATACAACATTGCTCAATACACACCATGAACACAACAGAACTGCATCAGGCAACACAGGAAAAACTAGAACTAGTAATGGATTGGTTTTCTTCTAATGAACTCCTGTGTAATCCTGATAAAACACAAGAACTAATTCTGGGTTTAACTACAGCTGTTGAAAGCAAATCAATAAAATTGTTAGGATTCCACATTGATTCAAAATTAAACTGGGAGGAACACATTAGCCATATCTGCAAGAGAATAGCAAGAGTGTGTTATCTCATCTGGAGACTGACAGATGTAGTCACTGATGAGTATCTAATGGTGGTATATTTTGGCCTGTTTCAGTCACAGATTTCCTACGGCATATTGTTATGGGGACATTCTTGCTTTGTCAGTGAAATTCTGAAAATTCAAAAAAAAGTAATCAGAATAATGAGCAAAGCTAAGCCCAAGGAACACTGCCGCCCCCTCTTTATCAAGCACATGGTATTAACTGTTGTGAATCCATGCATCTACACAGCACTGCTTTATGTCGAAAGCAACTTAAATGAGTTCGAGACCAGAGAGAACATACATCCCCACAACACCAGAGGCAAACTGAACTTTGACATACCAAGACACAGACTCACAAAGACTGCAAACTCACACAAAACAATGAGTTTAAAACTCTTCAATAAACTTCCAGAATCTGCTCGGTCACTGACCAGTAATATTTTCAAATGTAAAGTTTATGACTGGTTACTCAAACACCCATTTTATAAGATAACAGAATATTTTGAAATAATCATTGACATTAGTATATAAGAATATTCCTAAAAGAAAAGGAATTAAATTGTAAAAACTTTACTGTAAAGTTATTGTTAATTGTATATTTAATGTTCAGACCTATTCCACTGTAAGTGGTCAATGGTGAATAAACTGAATACACTTTGTCTGCTGAGGTTACTTCCTACCTTGGTAGAACATAGTATATGAAAATCACAACTTGTGGCATAACCTGTGTCACTTGTACATTAAATTCTATATCAGCATTTTGGAGTACTTGTACATGCTCTAGTGGGACTACACCTGTGTTGAGGCTCTCATCACTGTTCATTAGAGACTACTGTGTAATGAAGGTAGGCTTTGCAGAGAATAATATCGGTTGGCTGTGTGGTGCCCTCTATGTGACCTATGTAATACATAAAGCAATTATGGTCTCTAACAAAATTTAAAATTCGCATAAGAATAAAATAAAATAAAATTAAATAATTACTTATTGCTCCTGCATATGTCTTTTAGAGGCACGGGATTGTGCTGTATGCACTTCATTGTTGACACTTCCAAATAATGCGATAGGCATAAGTATGTACCATTTTTTTCTCTTTTAATTTTTAAAAATATCTTTTAAACTTTGTGTCCCTAATTGTAATATTCTTATCTGACTTCTACTAATTAATGTTGTATTTTCCTGTACAGCCGTCTGAAGAAGGCACTAACTGCCTGAAACTGGTCTAGAAATTAAATTGCTTTTATGTAGCTGGTTGCTTATTATTTCATTATATAATAAAGTAAAATAAAATTCAAGTAAAATTACAGACTTTGCTGTACTGACTTACTGCCATATTTAGTAGTTAACATTAGAATATATAAAAATGTCAGATTCACTCCTTGTGAGCTAATTAATTTGTTAATCTTTAAAAGCATAACTAAAATCAGTTTCATAAAATTTTTCGTAGAAGTTACTGTAGGTAGGAGGAACACGATGTATGCTGTGGTTTTGAATTGATTTGAATATTGGTTCTTTTATACATATGTTAATGATAGTGATCAGGTATGTGGCTTCTAATACTTATTGAATAGTTCATAGATCATGCCAAATATCACCAAGCTAGATCATTGTTCATTGGTATGATTTGCCACCCCCCCCCCCCCCCCCCCCCTCCATGAACCATGGACCTTGCCGTTGGTGGGGAAGCTTGCGTGCCTCAGCGATACAGATAGCCGTACCGTAGGTGCAGCCACAACGGAGGGGTACCTGTTGAGAGGCCAGACAAACATGTGGTTCCTGAAGAGGGGCAGCAGCCTTTTCAGTAGTTGCAGGGGCAACAGTCTGGATGATTGACTGATCTGGCCATGTAATACGAACCAAAACGGCCTTGCTGTACTGGTACTGCGAATGGTTGAAAGCAAGGGGAAACTACAGCAGTAATTTTTCCCGAGGGCATGCAGCTCTACTGTATGGTTAATGATGATGGCGTCCTCATGGGTAAAATATTCCGGAGGTAAAATAGTCCCCCATTCGGATCTCCGGGCGGGGACTACTCAAGAGGACGTCGTTATCAGGCGAAAGAAAACTGGCATTCTACGGATCGGAGCATGGAATGTCAGATCCCTTAATCGGGCAGGTAGGTTAGAAAATTTAAAAAGGGAAATGGATAGGTTAAATTTAGATATAGTGGGAATTAGTGAAGTTCGGTGGCAGGAGGAACAAGACTTTTGGTCAGGTGAATACAGGGTTATAAATACAAAGTCAAATAGGGGTAATGCAGGAGTAGGTTTAATAATGAATAAAAAAATAGGAATGCAGGTAAGCTACTACAAACAGCTTAGTGAACGCATTATTGGGGCCAAGATAGACACGAAGCCCGCGCCTACTACAGTAGTACAAGTTTACATGCCAACTAGCTCTGCAGATGACAAAGAAATTGAAGAAATGTGTGATGAAATAAAAGAAATTATTCAGATAGTAAAGGGAGACGAAAATTTAATAGTCATGGGTGATTGGAATTCGGTAGTAGGAAAAGGGAGAGAAGGAAACGTAGTAGGTGAATATGGATTGGGGCTAAGAAATGAAAGAGGAAGCTGCCTAGTAGAATTTTGCACAGAGCACAACTTAATCATAGCTAACAATTGGTTCAAGAATCATAAAAGAAGGTTGTATACATGGAAGAAGCCTGGAGACACTAGAAGGTATCAGGTAGATTATATAATGATAAGACAGAGATTTAGGAACCAGGTTTTAAATTGTAAGACATTTCCAGGGGGAGGTGTGGACTCTGACCACAATCTATTGGTTATGAACTGTAGATTAAAACTGAAGAAACTGCAAAAAGGTGGGAATTTAAGGAGATGGGACCTGGATAAACTGGCTAAACCAGAGGTTGTACAGAGTTTAAGGGAGAGCATAAGGGAACAATTGACAGGAATGGGGGAAAGAAATACAGTAGACGAAGAATGGGTAGCTTTGAGGGATGAAGTAGTGAAGGCAGCAGAGGATCGAGTAGGTAAAAAGACGAGGGCTAGTAGAAATCCTTGGGTAACAGAAGAAATATTGAATTTAATTGATGAAAGGAGAAAATATAAAAATGCAATAAATGAAGCGGGCAAAAAGGAATACAAACATCTCAAAAATGAGATTGACAGGAAGTGCAAAATGGCTAAGCAAGGATGGCTAGAGGACAAATGTAAGGATGTAGAGGCTTATCTCACTAGGGTTAAGATAGATACTGCCTACAGGAAAATTAAAGAGACCTTTGGAGAAAAGAGAACCACTTTTTTGAATATCAAGAACTCAGATGGAAACCCAGTTCTAAGCAAAGAAGGGAACGCAGAAAGGTGGAAGGAGTATATAGAGGGTCTATACAAGGGCGATGTATTTGAGGACAATATTATGGAAATGGAAGAGGATGTAGATGAAGATGAAATGGGAGATGTGATACTGCGTGAAGAGTTTGACAGAGCACTGAAAGACCTGAGTCGAAACAAGGCCCCAGGAGTAGATAACATTCCATTAGAACTACTGACAGCCTTGGGAGAGCCAGTCCTGACAAAACTCTACCATCTGGTGAGAAAGATGTATGAGACAGGCGAAATTCCCTCAGACTTCAAGAAGAATATAATAATTCCAATCCCAAAGATGTGAAAATTACCGAACTATCAGTTTAATAAGCCACGACTGCAAAATACTAACGCGAATTCTTTACAGACGAATGGAGAAACTAGTAGAAGCTGACCTCGGGGAAGATCAGTTTGGATTCCGTAGAAATGTTGGAACACGTGAGGCAATACTGACCCTACGACTTATCTTGGAAGCTAGATTAAGGAAAGGCAAACCTACGTTTCTAGCATTTGTAGACTTAGAGAAAGCTTTTGACAATGTTGACTGGAATACTCTCATTCAAATTCTGAAGGTGGCAGGTGTAAAATACAGGGAACGAAAGGCTATTTACAATTTGTACAGAAACCAAATGGCAGTTATAAGAGTTGAGGGGCATGAAAGGGAAGCAGTGGTTGGGAAGGTAGTGAGACAGGGTTGTAGCCTCTCCCCAATGTTATTCAATCTGTATATTGAGCAAGCAGTGAAGGAAACAAGAGAAAAATTCGGAGTAGGTATCAAAATCCATGGAGAAGAAATAAAAATGTTGAGGTTTGCCGATGACATTGTAATTCTGTCAGAGACAGCAAAGGACTTGGAAGAGCAGTAGCGTCTTGAAAGGAGGATATAAGATGAACATCAACAAAAGCAAAATGAGGATAATGGAATGTAGTAGAATTAAGTCGGGAGATGCTGAGGGTATTAGATTAGGAAATGAGACACTTAAAGTAGTAAAGCAGTTTTGCTATTTGGGGAGCAAAATAACTGATGATGGTCGAAGTAGAGAGGATATAAAATGTAGACTGGCAATGGCAAGGAAAGCGGTTCTGAAGAAGAGAAATTTGTTGACATCGAGTATAGATTTAAATGTCAGGAAGTCATTTCTGAAAGTATTTGTATGGAGTGTAGCCATGTATGGAAGTGAAACATGGACAATAAATAGTTTGGACAAGAAGAGAATAGAAGCTTTCGAAATGTGGTGCTACAGAAGAATGCTGAAGATTAGATGGGTAGATCACATAACTAATGAGGAGGTATTGAATAGGATTGGGGAGAAGAGAAGTTTGTGGCACAACTTGACTAAAAGAAGGGATTTATTGGTAGGACATGTTCTGAGGCATCAAGGGATCACCAATTTAGCATTGGAGGGCAGTGTGGAGGGTAAAAATCGTAGAGGGAGACCAAGAGATGAATACACCAAGCAGATTCAGAAGGATGTAGGTTGCAGTAGGTACTGGGAGATGATGAAGCTTGCACAGGATAGAGTAGCATGGAGAGCTGCATCAAACCAGTCTCAGGGCTGAAGACCACAACAACAACAAATGATTTGCCAGAGTGTAACATATGTGGAAAGTATTGTTCTCTGTGCCCCTCCATGCAGATTTTTAATTATAAGTTCAATAAAAATAAGATACTGAATTGCTGTTATTAATGTACAGGCATCTAAACCAATACTGCTTGAAAAAAATTACTTAGGTTCAATATTATAACCATCATACTCATACAGTATTATGCCAATGGCTGCTACATATTGGCAAGATCTGCTACATTTCACAAAAAGAAAACTGTAGTCATTCACGCAATACACACACACCCACAGTGAGAGATGTTGTGGTGTAATTACATTACAGGCCCGTGATTATTGAGGGTGATGAGTGAGGACATCTTCTCAAAGTGAACGATACTTATTTGTTTCTCTCATTTCTCAGTTTTGTGACCACAGTAGGTCAGCACGGCAGTTACATATTTACAGCTTCATCAAGATGGTAGAGTCTGCCACACTGCTGTCAAAATCATCACTCTTACATGAAAGATTGCAGACTGTTTCATTTCACTTCTTGGTGACCAAAACTGGCCAGTTTGACCCTGCAGCTTATCAACATTTTTTTTAAATCAAAAGTTTATTTTTCATTTTTGGAAAAGCATGGTTTAGCACACAGCTGTGTTACAATTAATTAAACAACTAGTTTTGGTTAGAAATGGATTCCTAGATATAATGTGACATCATTACTCAGATGCATGACAGATCAGAACTGCTAACCAGCATTGTACCAAAAACCAACAGGTGAAATCCACCTATAACACCGGTGTGCATGTGGCACACAGTAGGTAATTCTACACATTCTAGGTACAAAATATGCGCATTAATATTGATGTTATGAATACAACAAAAAATATGTGTTTTGCTTGCAGCTATTGTCTTTTGATCTTTAGCATCAGTCCTTATTCATTATTCTTCAGGCATCTGAAACTATGTATGTTTTTATATTTCACCCTTCCTGTATTTTGAGACGTCAGTTTTACTAATTCTTGTGATTTTGTTTGATGTCTGAACTGAATTTTATTATGATACTGGGTGTTTTAAAGAATGGTTTATACAAAATAACTTTAGGTAAATTTCAGAAAGGGTCCTTTGATAAGATGGAAAAGCCTGTACATTTTCCCTTTTTATCTTGGCCAACTGCTTTGCCCCTGATTAATTCAGTGAAAATGGGACATTTATGTGTAACTTCCCTTTTGTTTATTCTCTTTCAGTTTCATTTTTGTAAATATTTCAGTCACCCTTATGCAATAAATTTTGGCGAATTTGCTTGTATTTGTAGGAACACAATGTTCGTGTAATGCTGGTGTTCATGGTAGGTGTTTACTGCCTTGGGGACATCTAGTGTGTGTGATTTTAACTATGATGTAAGGCATATTTTTATGTCTAATATTTTGTGTCCTGCTGTGGGAGGCATCCTAAGGGACTGTATGAACAAACAGTTAGGTAGGTTCTCTAACATTTACTTGACCAAAAAGTGAATACTTGAGGCACTTTGCTGCTACAGATAGTTCAAAGAGCTGAAATTTTGTTTATAGCCTTTCAATTCTTGTGTTCGCAATGGAATACTCAAAGTCTGCTGTGCGAGAGCAAAGTGGGTGCTGGAGCTTATTCACCACTTGATTTAGATCTGTTGATTTTATTTAATTCTAAAGCCAACACCTTGTCCAATTTAAGTCCTAATTATTTTCTTTTAAAGGCAATCTCTTCTTTATGAATTTTCCCAGTGGATAATGCAATCTGCTGATTCATATGCATTTGCCAGACAAAAGTTGCTCACAAGTTCTTTGAGTTGGGTGTTAATATTGGTTTAGTTGGTTTTGGTAGCATATTGAAGGAATAAATGTTGTTGAACCTAATCCACTGTTCCTGCAGCCTCTGCAAGTGTCTCCTGCAGCAGGAGACAAAGCATTAGACAGAAAATATGCCGTAGACCACAACTAAAGTCCCAAAAACCAGTGACACCAAAGAAATAACAATGATGTCCATAGTGAAGTAAAGCATATCAAGGAAAATGTTTAGCTGTTATGCATGAACTTTCTAACCTCACTGTTATGTTATTGTAATTTGTCATCCAGTGTGAGCTTTAGTTTTGTTTGACTTGTTACACATAAAAAACAACTTCTTTAATGTCCATGGTATTTGCAAAATCTTTCATGCTATAATATTTCCAGTCATTTTAGTGTGAGTGTAATAAGGAGACTCTTCTACTGAAATTACTGTTTCACATCACCTAAACTTTCTTTTGGTTACTTTATTAAAATATGACAAAATTTCAGAATACAAAACATTTGTCTGTTACTAAACATCATTTACACATTTTTACCATGAAGGAAAATGTGCAGCAGTGCATCTTAAAACAGAACTACACCTTATTCATGTATTCTGTTGTACATGCTGTGAGATCCATTTCTGTCAAACTCTTCTGATGCAGTAAAAGTTGATGGACTCAAACAGATTCTCCTTAATTACTCATTACAGTAATTATTAGTAACTCTAATGCAACAACTTATGGACAATAATCTTCACTGTTTATTCAACAACTCACACTCATTGCTTGTTACAAGCAAGCTTTTAACATGAACATACAAAAGAGCCTTAATGCTGTTGACATTCTTGTCCTTCAGACATATGTCTCATCAGTATTTCTGGGAGCAATGTACGGTGTAGACGTCTGTTTGCTTCAATTGTGGGTGACGTCAGGTGCAGCTTGACTAAACTCAGTGCTGCACAAAAGCCCAAAAGGAATATCTCAAACAGGCAAACAACAATGACATCAACAGCACAAGAAAAAATAATCTAAAGAAACTATGATCCCAACTAGGCATAACTTTAATCCTCAAGCTCCTCTTCTCACTAACTCAAAACTCGTCACACTTTTTCATTTATATGTTGCTACAGTACGTGATTTTCCCACCAGACCACTACCTCCATCAGAATTATTACTTATAAAATCCTCGTAAATCTTGTACCCTCACAAATGTGTTGTTATCCTACGTGTAAAGAACAAAGAATTATTTAACTGTAGTGCTTTTTATAAAAATATCAAAATGCCACTATTAATAATATTGAAGTTCATATGTTATTTAAGATGTACAGTTAGTTTTTAAGATATAAAGCTTAATCTAGTATTAAGTTGTGTGCTTCATATGAGATAACTGAAACTGTTGCATTAAGTCCTGAATCATTGTGTTAAAAGAGGACAGAGGGATTTGATTTACCTCCAATGTATAATGTATCTCAAGCTCCATGATCTAGTGCTTAGTGTTGCCACCTAGTAAGGCCTAGGTTCTGTGTTGTATTCAAGATGACCACCATTGATAAGTGAAGAATAAGAGTGTATCTTAAAACATGTAAAACAACAGAATAAATCTAGTGTTGAGTTGAGTTTTCATGGTTTGTTTTCTGTGCACTTTATGCCAGTGCAGAATATGACAGATAATTGCATTTTGTCATCATATCACAAGCGAACATAAGATAAATGTGATTTCTTGTGATGAATAACTGCATAATTTGTGTCCTGAGCACAGTTATGTATCTCTGATGGCACTGAGTGGATACAAAGAGCCTTAATGCTGTTGGGGCACAGGTAGAGGTGGCTTGTGTAAGTGTAAATTAAATGCAGTGAAATTACGGAAATGAAAAGTTGAAATGGACTTACCATTTATTTATAATGAAAAATTTGTGACCCCCTGCAACATCAATACACAGCTGTGCACAACTAAGCATATTTGATACACTTGATGTCAAGTTTGGGTATTGTTGGGTGTAACTTCACGTTTGATGTTGTCTTTCATTTTCTATACTGTGTGTGGATAGACCTTGCTCTTCAAGTATCCCCACAGGAAGAAATCACATTGTTAGATCTGGTGAATGTGGTGGCCATAAATGTTTGCTGACAGTTTGTTCCCCAGTGAAGACATTGTGGACTTGTTCCATGGTTACATTAGATGCAGGCGTGTTGCTGGAAGAAGCAGTATTGTCTTTCATATTCAATAAGCTGAGCACAAAAGTATCGAAAATTTCCATACATGCAATCGTGTTGAGGATAGACTCAGAAAATATCGGTCCAAATGATACACATTACTGTTACATCATACCAAACACTGATTTTTTGATCATGGAGTGATTGCTGACACACAGTGGTAGGATTCTCCATTGCCTAGTACCTCGGGTTCTGTGAATTCGAGACTGGAAAGATGAAACCATTCTTTGTCACTCATGATGTAATGGAAAAGTCTAACAGATATCATTGATGATATTAAAACATGATACACAGTAATCTACATGTTTCTGACTGTCCTCCTGCAACTGCTAAAGAACTGTCACACGATATGGCTTCAAATTAAGACTTTTCCATATCTGTTGGAAACTACTCCTAATTACATGCACCTGTTGGGACAGTTTATGTGTAGACTTCTTTGGGCTCTATAGGTGCTCCAATTTTTATACAGGCTCTGTATTGCTTGCTTTGCTGGTAGTCCCCCTATCTGGGTATTTGACCTCGAAAATTTTGTCAGTTTCCTTAATTGAATTTGTTTTCCCATTTGGTTCCACAGTTTCAATTCTCTATTCTATTGAGAGTGTCACTTTGCAGACCACAAAGAGAAATGTCTAACTTCATTGCTGAAATAAACTGAAATGCTGACAGAAGAATGTTAATAATCAATTATTACATTAAACTGTCCACTGTTGTAACTATTTACTCTATATCAGAAATCAAATATTGCATTCAAATTCAAAGGGGAGGTGGGCTACTTTTAATTGCACTGCCCTGTAATGCAGAATGCTTGATTAACTTCATAACTATAATTCTCTTCAAAGTCAAGTATATCAGTGTGCATATTTTATGTTCTTAGATGTTGATTAACATGAATAACGTTTATGTTGTGAATTCTTCATTCTAGGACTGAAGATGAAATTGGAGAAGACAACTTGAAAAATGTTGAGGTTCCACCAGACCTGAGTGAAAAGTTTCAGAAGATGGATGAAGATTTTATTAAAGATTGATTTCATTTGATGAAATGTCTTGGACTTTGCTTCAGTCCTCTGAGGTGATTGGGTTGCATGTGCACTGTAGTGCACTCTGCAGTGAGATGTGCTGTAACAACACCACTAATTATTCATCATGAAAGAACAGTTTTAAACAAATTTTATTTTGTATTGAGTTGTGAAATTGTGATACAATAAAATTTATTTACATGTTTTAATAAAGTCTTTATTTTTTGAAACTTATTGTACTCTTTTTGTCACAATTTCTGCTATTTATTGAAATATCAGGTATTTGGTAGAGGGTGTTATAGACATTGCTGGAGGTATAGTGCTTGCAATGTGTTGATTTTATAGGCTTCATTTGATCATAAAGAAGTGATTTTCTGTATATTTATCTGAGTTTATGATTTATGTTTCATACAGATTAATGAAGAGACTCCCACGATGAAAAATAAGCAGCAAAGAGCTTAGCACTGTGCTTTCTGAGAAGATGGATGTCACCTTATTTTGTTAACGTCTATTGCACACAGTCATACTCATCTTATGTTAGGCTTTTAATGGTGTTAGGTGTCCGCCCCAGTACTGAGTGGTCAGCGTGACGGATTGCCGTCCTCTGGGCCCGGGTTCGATTCCCGGCGGGGGCGGAGATTTTCTCCGCTCTGGGACTGGGTGTTGTGTTGTGTTCATCATCATTTCATCCCCATCCGGCGTGCAGGTCGCCCAATGTGGCGCCGACTGTAATAAGACCTGCGATATGGCGGCCGGACCTGCCCCGCGAGGGGCCTCCCGGCCAATGACGCCAAACGCTCATCATCAATGGTGTTAGGTGTTGGAAATGGGCTATGAATAAGAGATGATTTTAGAAAGAGAGAGAGAGAGAGATAGAGAAAGAGGGGGGGGGGGGGGGAGGATGCACAGGTATTGTGATATGAATATCCTTTTCCAAAGATCATCATTTGTGGAAGATTAGAATTTTTGGTACCTCTGCTTATCATCAGCAATAAAAAGGACATGAAAAATTAGTGTGAATTTTTCAGCAAAAACACTTTCTTTTAAACAACAGGTCTCTGATAGTGCCAACTATTTATATATTTTTCATCATGAAATCAGATCACTGCTCTAGAATTTTCAAATGTGGATATTTACCAAAATTTCATTTAATTCTGTCAAAATAACTATCACCTGAAACATATCAAGGTGGAATAGTTCCACTGGCTTTAAATATGTGTCACGCACAAAGCCACAGTCAGTCTGTGGTGAGTATTGAGTCAGTACAGTTAGTACAATCACAGTCAATTAGTTTCTTCACTCAGTCAGGACATAAATGTTCAATACATGAACTTTTGAGTCAGTCAGTTGACAGCTAACAGTCAATGAGTACAATTACCATGTCACAATGAGTACAGTCAGTATACACAGACAAGCATTAACTACGAACAGCCCCCTGTTAAATTTTGTTAGGGTCCTCAGAGCCTATATGGGTAGATATGCTGTAATGTGAGATTTGTACACTTCAGTACAATTAACTAAGCTGATCAAAGCATTCAAGAACAATAAAATGGAATGAAGTGAAAATTAAACTCAACTGTATCATCATGTATGATTAATAATATTGTGAGAAGAATACAGGGTGTTACAAAAAGGTACGGCCAAACTTTCAGGAAACATTCCTCACACACAAATAAAGAAAAGATGTTATTTAGACATGTGTCCGGAAATGCTTAATTTCCATGTTAGAGCTCATTTTAGTTTCTTCCACCTACACTCAATGGAGCACGTTATCATAATTTCATACGGGTTACTCTACCTGTGCTGCTAGAACATGTGCCTTTACAAGTACGACACAACATGTGGTTCATGCATGATGGAGCTCCTGCACATTTCAGTCGAAGTGTTAGTACGCTTCTCAACAACAGATTCGGTGACCGATGGATCGGTAGAGGCGGACCAATTCCATGGCCTCCACGCTGTCCTGAACTCAGCCCTCTTGACTTTCATTTACGGGGGCATTTGAAAGCTCTTGTCTACGCAACCCTGGTACCAAATGTAGAGACTCTTCGTGCTCATATTGTGGATGGCTGTGATACAATAGGCCATTCTCCAGGGCTGCATCATCGCATCAGGGATTCCATGCGACGGAGGCTGGATGCATGTATCCTCGGTAACGGAGCACATTTTGAACATTTCCTGTAACAAAGTGTTTGAAGTCATGCTGGTACGTTCTGTTGCTGTGTGTTTCCATTCCATGATTAATGTGATTTGAAGAGATGTAATAAAATGAGCTCTAACATGGAAAGTAAGCATTTCCGGACACATGTCCACATAACATATTTTCTTTCTTTGTGTGTGAGGAATGTTTCCTGAAAGTTTGGCCGTACCTTTTTGTAACACCCTTTATATTGCTACTTGCTGCTAGGATGACACAGTGAATTGCAGACAGGCACAACAAAAAGACTGTTACATGTTCGACACACACACACACACACACACACACACACACACACACACACACACACACACACACACACACACACGAACGATCGCCATCTCCAGCTATTCTGGCTGGAGCGGCTTGTATGAATATGTGTGTGCTTTCCATTCTGAAGAAGGCTTTGTGTGAAAGTTCAAATGTGTAACAGCCTTTTCGTTGTGCATGTATGTAACTCAACATATCATCATTACGAGTAGCAGTCTAGCCTTTTAATAGTACTGTTGATATTCCAACCTGGACTTTCCATTTTTTGTCTTTTAATAAACACATGGCAATCGTGAAGAAAATTACAGTATATATGGGGCACCAAAACAGGTTAGTAATTTCCCATATTATTGAATTTATAATTTTGTAGCATGGATTTTCACATTCAGTCTTTCACAAACTCGAACTTACAATTTGTCAATTTACATCACTGTGGCTTAGACAGAGCAAAACTGTCAGTTTCCATATTGGCTATGGAATATCTGTCATTACGCCTTTTTGAATTTTAAAAATCAGAAATCTGACGAAATGCAAGTACTCGACTGCAGCAAGCACGCTCTGAAGCATTCTCTCTCTCTCTCTCTCTCTCTCTTTCTCTCTTTCTCTCTCTCCCCCCCCCCCTCCCCCCCATATAGAGGGTGATGTCAGTATGTGCCTAAATTTATTTGTGGTCCACTTTTTCATCTTTTGGTCGCATTTTTTGCTTTGCTTAGCATCTAAAATATTGACTGTTTACTTTAGGTAATAAAATTTGATTTAGTATAGATAGAAATATTATCATTTTGTCTTGATGCCAAGACCTGCAAAATTTGGTCTTGACCTTATTAAGTCCATGAACCAAATAAAAATGTGGTTCAACGACTTTCCTAAATAAAATTGTGATATAAGTTTTGTTTTGAATAAAATATTTATTAACTTCAAGCCTTGTAAATAAACTGAATATAAGAGTGTAGCCAGTTGCAGCAAGACTTTCTACTGTTAATGCTACTACTCAAATTTTGTAGTCTTAGAGATCTGTTGTAAATGAATGAAAATTGCATGTCAAATATGTGAGATAGTAGTTTATAAACATCTGATTTTGCTTCTGAAAGAAGAGGCACCCCAGATTTTTGTTTGCCTGAAGAGACAAAGTAGAGGCATAGGTCCATGGAAAGAATTGGTACTCTATTTCAAAAATGGGACTGCTCTGCAACAGAACTAAGAATATTACTTTTTGTTTCACAGTGAAAAAGAATATGGGCACAAAGTAAATTGGAGGATGAGTCTGTGTGCACTCATTGTGGTATTGCCTGTATCAGTCCTGACGAATTCTGCTGTAGTATTCAGTGGTTAGTAAAATGAAATATACTATGCAGCGTCATATTTATGTGCTTATGCATTACTTAATGCTTCCTCTGTGTGATGATTGATTGTTTTTATTTGTTCTACATTTGTGTTTTGTCATGAATTTCCAAATATTATTGAAAAGGCAAAAGCCCAATGAAGTACTTTCTAATAGGCACTTGTCAAATACTTGTCTCACAAGTTATAAAAATTACATGCACATTGAAACCCATAATAATAAATCAAGCGATTTTGGACAAGGCTCCAGTGTGTCATTAAGATTGATCACCTTGTACATTGACAAAATGGTTCGAGTTTGGAAAGCAGAGGCACCTGCTGTCAGCTAAGTCAGCAGAAGACAGTGAATACCCTCTTATTCACAGGTGTACAAGCAGTTTTAGCAATCTTAGAAGATGACCTCCGAAAGTCAGTTTATTTGCCAACCGAAATTTCTGAAAGATAATTGCAAGATCTCACCATCAAAAAACTGAGATGATGGCATTTCAGTTGAAAGATTCCTTTAACCGAAAATCAGCGCCTTTAGTGTAATATTATAACAAGTCATACACTTGAAATGATTTGAGTACACAGTATATCCACAACAAGCTCAGGCTGATGGGGGTAGCTGCTGGGAGCAGCGGGAGGTGTGTCTTGCCTCTGCATTAGGGCTGAGCAGTGAGGGGTTGGCAGTGTCAGCTGCTTCCCACAATGCCGGCACCATTAATCTTAGAAAATGTACAGTTGTATACTGATCATCCAGAACATTATGTCCACTAGTCTAATAGCCGAGATGTCTACCCTTGGCCCAGATAACAGTGGTGACGCATCATGGATTGAAAGCAATGAGGCCTTGGTAGATCACTGGATGGAGTTGGCAGCACATCTGCACACACAAGTCACCTAATTCCTGTAAAATCTAGGGAGGGGCAGTAAGCTCTGGCGCCATGTTCAATCACATCCCAGATGTGTTCAGTCGTGTTCAGATCTGGCGAGCTACGGTGGCCACCACATCTATTAGAGCTTGGTGCTGTGTTCCTGGAAACACTCCCTTACACTCCTGGTCTTGTGACGTGGCACACTATCCCGGTGAAATATGCCACTGCCTTCAGGAAACCTGATCGTTATGAAGGGGAGTGCATGTCCTGCGACCAGAGTATGATACTTCTTGGCCATCATGGTGCCTTGCACGGGCTACACTGAATGCGGAGGTGAATGTTCCCCAGAGGATAATGGAGCCACCTCCAGCTTGTCTTGGCATTACAGGTTTCAAGGAGCTGTTCCCTTGGAAGATGATAGATTCACACCCTCCCACTGGCATGATAAAAAAGGTGTTGGGATTCATCAGAACATGCAACTCTCTGCCTCTGTGCTAACATCCAGTGCCAATGGTCATTTGCCCATCTCAGTCATAGGTGCTGATGTGGTGTTAACATTGGGATGAACATGGGTTGTTGGCTGCAGAGGCCAATCATTAAGAGTGTTTGGTACAGTGTGTGTTCAGACACACTTGTACTCTGCCCAGCATTAAAGTCTGATGTTAGTTTCACTACAGTTCTCCACCTGTCCTGTTTTACCACCCCATCCAGCTTACGATGTCTGACATCTGTAATGAGGAGTGGCCATTAACCCCACAATGTGTGGACGTGGTTTTGCCTTTGTTTCACCAAGTATTGAAGACACTCACCACAATGTATTCGCAATAGTAGTTGCTTAGTCATGTCGACTGAAAAATCACCTGTGCATGCCTAGCCGTAAGATTCTACAGAACAACAGCAGGCTCAGCTAGTATAGAAGTTAGACATGGGAGGTAACGTGCAGAGATGAATCTCAGATGCAAGTAGCAGAAATTGGAACTCTAATTGCAGATAAGGGCGATTGTAGAATACATTATGTATGTAATGAGAATACTGTAAAAGAATTAAATAGCTACTCTGTAAGTGTTAAAATTAATGAATATAGAAGTTTGAAACATGGTGAGAATGAACAATAATCATGTCAAAATCAGCTCTATGTTGCACCTTTACAGGAAGGCACAGAGTGAGATACCCCAGAAAGAGGTAGACTGTTACACTGGAATTGCCGTGAATTAGTCTGTGAAGAAGAAGAAGAAGAAGAAGAAGAAGAAGAAAAAGAAGAGGCTCAGGGTCTGTAGTTAAAAAAAATCCTTTGTTTGAAAAATTCGATAATTACAGCAACTGATTAGTGTGGGAGGAGGACCTGTTGGCTTTTTCAAGGTGCTTTTCTCCTAACATAGTTAGTTACATGTTCTGTAGATCACTTGTACAGTTCTTTTACCGAAGTGATGTGAAACAAATCAATTTACAGGATATGTGTACGTGATTGGTGTGAACATCAATGATTACTTTATTACGCTAGTCCAACTCATTTAACCACACATAAAAATAAGATTTTTTTCCCTCTGGCTACCAGTTTTTAAGTACAAATTTGTTAGTGGGATTGCTGCATATTGAACTCTTTCCTGACCCACCAACTTCTTTAGTAATGGTAATAAAGGTCATTTTCCCTCTAATGTTGTAGGTACGGACTGTTCTTTTCAAATTGTGATGGATTATTTGTGAAGAATTTCATTAGCGAATATATGTGTTTTGAGGGTGCAAGTAGAATACCTAGCTCCTTGAAGAGGTACCTACATGACATCTGTGAGTGAACACCACATATTATTCTCACTTTTGTGGCCTATATCAATCCTTTCATGCTAAGTGATGAGGTATCCCAGAAAATTATCCCATTAGACATTATTGTGTAGAAATATGCAAAATGTTTCAGGAGGTTGATTCATTTGTTTCTGAGATTAGCAATGATGCAAAGGGTGAATACTACTGCTGAACTTAAGTAGTATGAGCAGCTCAGTAATATGCTTCTTCCAGTTCAGGTTTTCATCAATATGTTAGGGCCTACAGCTAAAAATTTAGAGCATTCTACCCCATTTAGTGACTACTGTTCTTGTACTACATCAAGCATCTGTGTAAGTATTTGTTTTCACAGAATGGATTGGTAGTCCAAGGCTCATATTGTTAAGCAAACAAGAAGTTGTAATAATACTTAGAAAGTGTATTTTTTGTGCAAATATACATTTTCTAAATGGAACAATGCCCATTGACATAAAGAAACTAAAAGTAGGGTAAATTAGAATTTCAGTATTGTTTGTTGCAGGATTCTAGTGCAATTCGTTTGTGAGATATCATACATTGATAAGTTGTTACACAAACACTTACAGAATACCAGTGGTAGCACACACTAGAGAACAATGCAACTGCATTCACTAGGTACATGAATTTTGACATAACAAGAAAACTGCCACTCACAGATTGTGTTCAAAATGACCACTGGCGTTGGCAATACAAGCTTCTGGCCTGATGTGGAACAGCTGCTGTGCACATGCTAGCATTTCAGCTGGGATGTCTGAGCAGGCTGCAGTAATATGTTGTTGCATATCGTTGAGTGTAGTTGGTATGTCCTTGTAGATTACGTTTTTCAGTCTTCAGGCATCAAATACAGGGAATGGGCCTACCAGGGTACAGGTCCTCTATGTCCAATCGTATGGCATGGAAACAATTCATGAAGACATGTAGTACTTCGTACACTATGGGTTGGACTGCCATCATGTGCTACCACCGACTCATTCCAGTCTGTAGAGGAATATCATCTAGCATCTGTGGGAGACAGTCTGTTAGAAGGCTGCAATACTTGTGCACGTTCAGTGTTCTATGTATGAAAAAGGGACCTATGAGTTGATGATTCGCTATCCAATACCAAACGTTTACACCCCATGGACTCTGACATTCCACATGATGAAGGCAATGGATTTGTCAATGGAATATCCTCTCGCATTGCCCATGTACAGAAGTTAACATGATTCTCATTTCCATGCAACTCTTGATAGAGAGAGATGGGACAGGGATGGAACCTATATTGATGGAGAATATATAGGACACTTGCCTGACTTACGCCACTTTCTTGCGTAACTGCGCGAGAGCCAACATGCAAATCAACTGCGACGACAGCAAGAACATTAATTTTTTTCCTCTTCTGTCGTCGCTTTGTTTTCTTCTGTTACATTGTCTATGTGTTGCACCACCACTTTCACGTGAGATGGTTGACGTTTATAGGAATATCTTGCCAGATACATTGTACAAGAAGAATGAACTGCATTTTTCCGACACTCTCCATACACCATGAGCATGTCGGCTTTTCCTGCATTGGTAAATCCCATCGTCCACTAACGACCTTTTTATTGAACTATCACCCACTAACTGATTAACAAGTCGCAGTGCACACAAAGAACACACAAGCACACTGTAAGCAAACACAACATTGTACCTAGCACTATGCAGGTTGAATGGTACTAACACGTGTTGGTGCGGAAACTTTTCAAAATACGATATCTCATGAACGACTCATACTAGAATCCTGTAATAGAAACCACTGACATTCTCATTTACCCAACTTGGACTGTCACAAATTAACTGACTAGCAAATGACAATGCACTTATAGAATACACATACACAGTGTAAGTAAACATAACAACATTGTACCTAGCGCCTATTCAGGCTGAACGGCACAGACAACTGTCGCTATGCAAACTTTGCACAATATGATATCTCGTAAACGACTTGCACTACAATCCTGCAACGAACACCATTGGCATTGTAATTTACCCTACTTTCAGTCTGTTCCATTAAAAAAGTGTGCTTGCACAAAAAAATCACTTCCTAAGTATTTTACAATCTGCTGATTGGCTAACAATACAGTCCCCCGGCCATCAATGCATGCTGTGAAAACTGCGCGTCAAATAGCACTTTTTATTTCCGCAATATTTGCAGGGCAAGTTTTAGGTTATTCACCCTGTATAATAATATGAAGTTTCGTTTTCTACAGTTCACAGCAATGCAGAAAGCAATAAAACCCGTGTGGCATGCAGTACCCACATTATTTGACGTACCAAATAAGCCAGTCCAACTCTGTGTGAAGAGGAAAGTGCCACAAAGGTGCAAAAGTCTGACAAAAACAATAAATCCTTCCTGCGGCCCAGTAGCGGCCAGTTCTCCAACTCTCCCTATATCAGTGCCGGAAACGTCAGAATCTTCAACACAAATTTACTTTTGACATTATGTGGTTAAATTAAGTGAAATTATTAGTGTCTTTCAAAAGTCAGCCCAGGTATGTCTTCCAATTTGTAACATGCTGAGCCATAATGGCGTATTGGGTTTCTGTTTAGTTGTGCGCAACCTATAAGTCGCGCCTGCTCGGCGAGTGCAGACAGAATTCGTGCCACAGGCCAGCTGGTGGTTGAGTAGTGCCTGGGAGACATTGGTCAGCACCTCGCTTCCAATAGGGGCAGCGTGGCTC
This sequence comes from Schistocerca americana, assembly GCF_021461395.2. Lineage (NCBI taxonomy): Eukaryota > Metazoa > Arthropoda > Insecta > Orthoptera > Acrididae > Schistocerca > Schistocerca americana. The sequence goes on from NC_060126.1 coordinate 124,895,209, forward strand.
AACGTAGGTTTCCTGCGGGTCGGTTGTGATGTCAGCTCCCGGTAGCTCTTAAAGCTTTAAAATTGCATTGTACTCATTTGAGCAAGTGCAGCACGAATCGTACTGAGCACAGGAAAGCATGAGGCATCAAATGAAAGAGAATTTGATTACGAATCCCGTGATATAAAGATATTATCTGAACATGATATACACACATCAAAAAAGTTTTGCATCAGCTCAGTTCCGAGAGTTCCGGAACCTGTACAGAAAATTGGAATAGAGATCAACATAAACATCATTTCCATCCTTTTTATTGCTCATGAAAACCACACATTGCATGTTGTACCACCATACAGTGAGACCTTCAGCGGTGGTGGTCCAGATTGCTGTACACACAGGTACCTCTAATAGCCAGTAGCATGCCCTCTTACATTGATGCATGCCTGTATTCATCGTGGCATACTATCAACAAGTTCATCAAGGTACTGTTGGTCCAGATTGTCCCACTCCTCAACGGCGATTCAGCGAGATCCCTCAGAGTGGTTGGTGGGTGATGTTGTCCACAATCAGCCCTTTTCAATCTATCCCAGGCATGTTCGATAGGGTTCATGTCTGGAGAACTTGCTGGCCACTCTAGTCGACAATGTCGTTATCCTGAAGAAAGTCATTCACAAAATGTGCACAATGGGGGCGCAAATTGTCGTCCATGAAGATGTATGCTTAGCCAACGTGCTGCCGACTGGTTGCACTGTCAGTCGGAGGATGACATTCACATATCGTTCGGCCGTCATGGCACTTTCCATGAACACCAGCGGCTTATGTCGGCCCTGCATAATGCCACCCCAAAACAGCAGGGAACCTCCATCCTGCTGCACTCCACTGGACAGTGTTTCTAAGGAGGCGTTCAGCCTGACCAGGTTGCCTCCAAACACATCTCTGACGATTGTCTGGTTGAAGGCATACGTGACACTCAGTGGTGAAGAGAACGTGGTGCCACTCCTGAGTGGTCCATTCGGCATGTTGTTGGGCCCACCAGTACCCCACTGCATGGTGTCGTGGTTGCAAAGATGGACTTCACCATGGACGTCGGGAGTGAAGTTGCTTGCACATCATGCAGCCTGTTGTGCACAGTTGAGTTGCAACATGATGTCCTGTGGCTGCATGAAAAGCATTATTCAAAATGGGTTCCTCCGAGCTATAATCCATAGGTAGCGATCATCCACTCCAGTAATAGCCCTTAGGCAGCCCGAGTGAGGCATGTCATCGACAGCTCCTGTCTCTCTGTATCTCCTCCATGTCTGAACAACATAACTTTGGTTCACTCCGAGACACCTGGACACTTCCCTTGTTGAGAGTCCTTCCTGGCACAAAGTAACAATGCGGATGCAATCAAACTGCAGTATTGACCGTCTAGGTATGGTTTAACTACAGACAACACAAACCGTGTACCTCTTCCTCGTGGAATGACCGGAACTGATCAGCTGTCAGATCCCCTCTGTCTAATAGGCGCTGTTCATGTATGGTTGTTTACATCTTTGGGTGGGTTTAGTGTCATCTCTGAACAGTCAAAGGGACTGTGCCTGTGATACAATATCCACAGTCAACGTCTATCTTTTTTGATGCCTGTATAAGAGGAGATAAAGAGACAGATACACTGACGAAAAAACAAATTGCAGCACCAAAAAATAATTAAAGTAGATTAATAAAATTGCGGGAATTCGTTCGTCTAGGTAACTTATTTATGTGATTAAATCACAGGTTAATGTAAGTGAGAGATAAGCTATTGTAAATGTGAATTCTGAAACATTGATAACCGGTGTAACTGTCCGATTGTTGAATGCAAACGAGCATGCGTTGTGTTGTACAAGTGCCGGATGTCAGTTTGTGGGATGGAGTGCCTGTTGCACTCGGTAGGTCTATACAGGGACAGTTAATTCTGTTTGTGGATGACACCGGAGTTGTCATCCGATGATGTCCTATACGTGCTCAATTCGAGACAGATCTGGTGATGGAACAGGCAAGGCAATATGTCGATACTCCGTAAAACATGCTGGGTTACAACAACGGTATGTGGGCGAGCGTTGTAATGTTGGAAGACACCCCTAGAATGCTGTTCATGAATGGCAGCACAACAGGTCGAATAACCATATTGATGTATAATTTTGCAGTCAGGGTGTGTGAGAGAACCGCTGAGGATAGCTCCTGCTGCCATGTGAAAATGCACACCAGATCATAACACTCCTAGTGTGTCTAGTATGCAGACAGGTTAACTGCAGGCCTGAAACTGGTCTCCTTCTAACCAACACACATCCATCACTGGCACCGAGGCAGAACCAGCTTTCATAAGAAAACACAACAGACCTCCATCCAGTCCTCCAGTGAGCTCTCGCGTGACACCACTGAAGTCGCAAATGGCGGCAGTTTGGAGTCTGTGTGACCCACCGTATGGAATGCCCCCTACAAGAAGTCTGGCTTGGAGCTGTCCTTGAAGTAACGAATTTGTAACAGTTCGTTGTGTCGCTGTGGTACCAACTGCTGCTCTAATAGCTGCTGCAGAAGCAGTACACACTGGACTCACATTCAGGAAGAAGAGAGTTCAAACCCACCTATGGCCATCCTGATTTAGGTTTTCTGTGATTTCCCTAAATCGCTTCAGGTAAATGTGGGGATGGTTCCTTTGAAAGGGCGCGGCCGACTTTCTTCCCAATTCTTTGGTAATCTGATGGGACCGATGAAGTCGTCGTTTGGTCCGTACCCCGAAATCAACCAACCAACCACCCAAACAGAAGCAGTTCGATGGGACAGAGCCATACGCCGAATGTGATGGTCTACGCTCTCGGTTGTGCCATGTGGCTATTGTTAGCCTGCTCTTTTTGCGACCGTACATTCTCGTGACACTGTGGTCAGCAATCATGTCCAGTGGCTACATTCCTACCAAATCATTCTGCAGTATTGCAAAAGAAACATCCAGCTTCTCGTAGCCCCATTACTCGACCTCGTCCAAACTCGTAATGTCGTCCTTGGTTGCTGTGTGGTCCTTTAGTGGATACGGGAGTGAGGCACACATGCCATTCATGAACAGAGAACCGAGATATTAATTTATTGTACATCTAATATGAAATACTAAAATGAATACATCACTTTGTTGCCGTAGTGACAGCGACAGCTGCTAACTGTAGATATGATTGTAGAAATATACACAGATACAAAAGATTTATAAATCGATCACTCTTCAATACATTGTCTATTCAGATGATGTCAAGACATGGCCACTACGAAAGTCTGTAAATGTTATTCAGCTGACAAGAACTCAAAATGGGTTGAATGGATGAGTGGTCGAACTTAGGTACACTCGCCGCTGGAGCTCTGGGGAGGTTATTCTTGTATCTCATTGGCAATAGTGTAATCGTTTGTGGCAGCGCCCTCGTGCAGCGGTGGCGACTCTATGAAACGGGGTGGAGCGACTGGCGGCGCGCAATTTGAAAATGTGGCAGACCGAATAGTGGCAGACACCGAAAAACTCAGTGAGGTGTTGATATTGGCGTCTTTATAGTCCTAAAGGCATTATTCACTAACGCCTACTCACCATGTCCAATTCCAAAGATAATAGACGCACACAACCGTTACAGCATGTATTTAAAGCAAACCTGATTGCATCCTCATAGTGGTGCCACTAGCGCTACTCTTTGTGACTGGCGCGAAATTTAAACAGGCTTTATCTCTCAGCTGCAGGAACATGGCAACCGACTTTCGTTTGTGTCGCAAAATTCCTTCTTGGTGCTGAGATGTTTTTTCCGTCTGTGTAGATTTTAATGTAACGGAATAATTTACAACTTTTAAGATATTCATCCCACCAAAGAGATCGAGCACTCAATTTGTAGGTCTTGATAACATGCATCGTTGGAGCTACTTACAGGATCATTAAATTTAATAATTAAGCTGTGAAGGACAATTTAATTGGAAAATTTAATAAAATCAGTGTATCTTATGAATGAAGATAGATATTCTGTCAGCATGGAAGCACATGTTGGTAGCAAGTACTGTTCACCACACAGACCATTTAGATGTTAAGATTCATTGTTTTTATTATCCTTTTCGTTGTTTTATATTAAATTTACATAGTTTGCCTATGATTTAAATTTTAGCAAAGATTCATGAACTCAGATGACAGCAGTGGAAAGAGGAGACAAAGTACCATGAAATCGATGTATCATTCATATTTGTACTATGAGTAGTAAAGGTACTACGAGAAAAAACAGTTCACATTATTGCAACCACAAGTTGTAAATATTCAAGCTTTGATTTGATGGCAAATTATGGAACTAAGGAATTTTTATTATATATGTTCAAGGTGTGAAATTTTAGCAGGCAGATAATGGCACAAACAACACTTTGATCAAATTTATGTATAAGAAGTTGTACAAAAGGCTGGTGATCACATGAAGCCCTTATGTGACGTCAACTGGCGCGATTTTCGCGGGTGGGGCTGCCGACAGTAGGTGGCCAACCGTTTGCTGGAGGGGGTGTTTAGGTTCCTCAGGGTCTTTTGGCAGCAGTGGGGCAGATGGTCAGTCTTCAGTTGGTGATTCGGTACGATCAGAGTTCGAGTGAGTTGCATGAGTGGTGGTCCAGCTGCAATCATTAGGTGTTTGACATATTTCACGTTCTGTGGGACATTAGAATATTCTGACTCTGTACGGATTCTGATTATTCTGCACAATGTGTCACAGGCAGAGTCGTGGGAACTTCAACTAAATTTCTTAACTGATCACTGTTTAGGACACTGAATCGTTGTGTTGATTGGTCAATTTATTGGTGTTGGTATTTCCGTGAATTTATAGCTGTGAAAATCTCCAGTTTTCCAGATAATTTATTAAATTTATGGTGTTATGTTATCCACTACTGAGGGCTCGAGCCATTCTGTTAATTCAACGTAATAACTTTTTCTGATCACCAGTCAACACTTCGGTGAATGATTAATTGGACAATAAAGTACACTCTCAAACTTAAATCATCTGTAATTGGTTACGCAATTTATGGCAGCACCTACTTTCAGCCTAGCCGATACTGGAGTTGTAACTAGTTGTCAGTAATTATTTAACAGATTTATTTAAGTTTAAAGCATAGCAATTTAGGGACAAGAAGTCTGCGGCTAGACTAAACACACACACACACACACACACACACACACACTCACACACACACACACACACACACACACACCACAGAGAGAGAGAGAGAGAGAGAGAGAGAGAGAGGGAGGGAGGGAGAGAGACACGTTTCACTGTTATAAATGTAATGTTAATAGAATATTGCGCCACAATTTCAAACGATTAAGGTTATTCACTAAGTTTGTACTATGTATTTGTCCATCTCTCTTCAGTCTGAGATTTAAGTGTTCTCCTTCAGCCTTTCACTTTTCTAAAACAAACCACTGCATATTTCTGTATTCTGCATTGTGTTTTTACTTCATATGGACCTAGGATTCACGGTCATATGTGGGTTTAATGAAAGCCGTCTTCTTACACAAGTTATTTAATGTCCCCTGAACTAAACTCCGCCCGAACAGGCCTTGGAAGGCCCAACAGTAGCGACCGGCCGCCGTGTCATCCTCACCCTACAGACGTCACCGGATGCGGATATGGAGGGGTATGTGCTCAGCACACCGCTCTCCCGGCCGTAGGCCAGTTTACGAGACCTACCTGTGCTTTTTTTCTCAATTTCTGTTAGTTATTCATCGCTGTGCAGGCTTGTCCACAATCGAGAGCAAGCTTGCGTCTTCGTTTGCAAGGCAGAGTGAAATTGCTTAGTACCGGCAGTTAGTGAACCGGAGTAGCCAGATGAGGTACGAGGCACAAGTGAACGTGCACTAGACGGGAATTGTTGAACCACACGGCTGTAAAGAACTCGGCTCAGCTGCTAAATAATCCAAGACCAACGGTATCCACTGAACCAACACCAATGGTGTCGTTCTCCATGTTTACGTCGTTCAAATGGTTCAAATGACACTGAGTACTATGGGACTTAACTGCTGAGGTCATCAGTCCCCTAGAACTACTTAAACCTAACTAACCTAAGGAAATCACACACATCCATGCCCGAGGCAGGATTCAAACCTGCGACCGCAGCGGTCGCGCTGTTCCAGACTGTAGTGCCTAGAACCAACCGCTCGGCCACTTCGGCCGGCGTTTACGTCGTCCCTTCACGATAAAAATACAAACAAATTAAATACAGTTGGGGCCAGAGATATGAATTACACTAAAATGCACAATGAAAATACCCAAAATTGAATGAGGGTCGGTAAAGAGTAATCAAAAAGAAGTACATCTGCTTCCATTAAACCCGACAATCGTGAATATGTTTAACTACAGGTCATGGCTGAATGTACAAAACTTAGTAGAGACAAAGACGTCTGCATTTCTGAGAGTCAACTGAATATCACTTGCTGGCGTAGCGTGAGCGCGCGTTTTTACCTTCGGCGGCGGCGGCAGTGGCGGCTGTCGGCACGAGCTGTGAACCTCATACATTTCCTACGTCTTCGGTGAAGCAAAGACTCTTAGTTGTTCCATAACTAAGCTAATTGGCACAGTACACGCTATATGGCGGGAATAGTGCGTACGTCGTTGTCCTCAAATCGCTCGCAAATGTTAACTGTCAGTGCTCAGTGCGATTCTCTGTACTAGGAGACTTTGCAGTTTAGCTCCTTACGAGTTAAGACGTACCTGTGCCTGTCCGGGGGAAACCACCTTGAAGAAGCACTGTCCGTGTGGGTGGGGAGGCTTGTGTCTTTGCGTGAAGCTGATAGCTATGACGGCTGTCGGAACCTACGGTTGGTAAGGTCTTGGCTGATGGACCAGACTAAGTGTGTACCACAATGACCTGTCATTTCACATCCGGGAGACCTCACTGAGTAATTAGACTTGCACCTTGTGGGTTTTCCGTGGTGTGGACCGATTAGATCCCCAACACTCGTGGGGCCAAAATGGACCAGCAATACTGAAGGGTAAGTTGAGTCCTCAGGCACCCAAACATCAGGGCTGGAGCCGATGGAAAACATCCCCTCTGCTGAATAGGTGGACAGATCTGTTCAAGAAGTGGGAATGGTTGCTAAGAAATTGGACCAGATTAAGATCAAAGACTTATCTGGGGCTCAGAGGAGAAAACTTCTTAGAGAACAAAAGCTAAAGGAAGGAAAATAGTGGCTTCCTAAATAAAAGTGGAGGGAGCTAAAAGGGATTGAGCTCCAGACTTCCAAGAAAAGACTGTCCCAGGGTGAAGGGGGTGTAAAAACATCTTCATCATCGAGGTCAGGCAGTAAGAGAACAAGGGAAGAATCTAAGACTCCTACTTCTCAGAATAAACGTATCCAGAAAAAGCCCAGGCAAGAAATAGAGAAACAGACCTAAAATACTGCAGTCTCAGTTTTTAGGATGGCGCTTATCCAGCAATGCTGTCCACATGTCAAGATGACCTTGCAGCGGGAGGAACTCGTACAAATGGCTCTCTTTGAGAACAATGGTATGGGGGGATGGGGGGGGGGGGGGGGGGGCGAGGGACGCTGGTCCAAAACCAAAATTCAGGAGAGTCTATCTGGATCACGGTGCTCTTATCTTTGTCTGCGAGGGGGTGGTTACAGTGGACTGGCTCAAGGAGAGGGTGCTCCTAGTATCACCGTGGGAGGACGCAAAGCTGCTGGTGAAAACAGCAGCTGAGCTCTTCAAGTGCGCAAAGTTATTAATATGGGTGCCAAAACTCCTTAAGGACACCTCTCCAGAGACTCTGATAGAGAAAATAGGGTCTCAAAACCCGAAAGTCTCGTCAGAGGATTAAAAGTAATCAACCTGAAGGTTGCACCAAACGGCGAAAGCCTTGTGGTGCGAGTCGGAGAGAAGTCCCTGAAGGCAATGCTGGAACAGGACCTGGGTTCTTACAGTTTGCAGTCAGGGTAATCAAAGACATCAGAAGCGACAATTGTGGCAAGATGGATACTGAATGTGCTCCACAAAAACTTGCAACACAGTGCGGGGGCCACTGCTGCTCTGAGTCGTCTTCTGGGAAGACAAGAAGTGGATGTGGCCCTGATTCAGGAACCCTGTCTATATAAAGGGGGTGTTTCAGGCCTCTGCAGCACTAGAGGGAAGCTGGTTTATGCTAGAAATATTAGAAACTTCAGAACGTGCATTTATGTAAAACATGGAATCCCCTTCATGCCCATGGAGGACTTTTGCTCTAGGGACTTAGTGACCATCAGGATGTAGCATCATGAGGAAGGTATCACGAGGGACTTTCTAATGGCCTCGGCATACCTTCCTGTGCTCCTCCTCCTCAGGAGGTGAGGAGACTGACAGAAGCCTGTGCACAACAGGGCGACCAACTATTGGTTGGAGGTGATGCTAATGTCCACAACTTAGTGAGGGGCAGCAGTGACACCAACATTAGAGGTGAGAACCTTCTAGAATTTCTTCTAGTTAATAACTTAGAAATCCTCAATAGGGGCAACGGACCTACATTTAGGAATATAAGAAGGGAAGGGGTAATTGACACAACCTTTGGTTCCACTTTGATGGGTACTTATGTCAAACAATGGCATGTGGCTTTAGAGCCATCCTCATCAGACCACGTGTACATTAAGTTCGAGGTTGAAATGGGCATCTAGACAGCCCATGTCCTATAGGAAGCCCAGGAAAACGGACTGGGAGGTGTATAGGAGGGACCTTGACTCAAGCCTATCAAGGACAATGAGCAGAATATCAGGAGGCATTGTCAAATACAATCTTGCAATTAAGCAAGCAAAGCTGGCGTCTTGGAAGGTATTCTGTGAGGAGGTAGAGGGTATGGCTGTTCAGTCCACACTTTACAAAATCCTCGCCAGGATACCAATCCAGAAGGAACTTTAAGGAAAGAGGATGGGGTTATACAAGAACAGCACCTGAAATGCTGGAACTACTCCTCAAGACTCATTTTCCTCAATGTACTCTGACAGCAGGCAACGTAGACCACGATGAGAACCCCATGAGATGTCGGTTTTCAGGTATTTGAAGGGAGAAGTGGGAATCTGCCGGAGAATGTGTTGATCATAGTAAAATACAATGGGTGGTGGGAACACTCCAACCGTTGAAGTCACCTGGCCCAGATGGAATTTTTCCAGCGCTCTTGCAACAAGCAGGAATGAACAAGATTCCTATGCAGGTTATTTAGGGTTAGCCTAGCAGCAGAATCGTTACTAATGTCTGGAGGGCAGTGAAGGTTGTTTTCGTTCCTAAGCCAGGGAGAATTGATCATGCCAAGGCCAAGAATATGAGACCAATCAGTGTGGCCATCTTTCTTCTTAAAACATGAGAAAAACTGGTCAACATCCATGTTTGAATAAGGAGGTTAACTAGGGTCACTCTACACATAAACCAACATGCATACCAACCAGGAAAATCGTGTGAAACTGCACTCCACCATCTTGTTGAGATGGTGAAGAAAGCACTACACTTTCAGAAAATAGCCCTCTGCATCTTCTTGGACATCGAAGGAGCTTTTAGCAACATGATCTTCGAATCCATGGTTAAGATAGCAGAGGTGCATGGCTTGGAGACCACCATTTGCAGGTGGATTAAAGCCATGCTTAGTGGTAGAAAAGTAGAAGCCACCATGATTCAAGAAAAAATGGTAATCAACACCACTAGAGGCTGTCCACAAGGAGGGGTCCTGTCCCCTCTACATACTGGCTCCCATCACCTTTCTTGTCACAGCCTATCTGATCCGGATTGGTGTGACAGTGCCATGGCTGTCCTACAGTCCTGACCTGACCTAGACTTTTTTGTTTTGTTTTCGCTGGCAAGGGCTCCCAAAGGAAAGCATCCTGAGTCACTGGACAACATGCAAGCTTCTTTGACGGCTTCCCTGAAGAGCATCTCAATTCAGTGGAAATTGCACTGATAAAAATGTTTTGATTTGGTAGAGTCATAATTCAAAGAATTTTAAGTTGTTTAGCTTATCTGATCAATAAATTAAAAAGAAAAATAATACAATGCATTACTTTGTGGCAAATCCTCTTGGCGTTATACAGGCTGACATGGTCTCTGAACCATGGTGCAACCTGACATTTTCAACATACGTAAATTATTCATAGAGCTTCAAGAACTGAGAAGTGGAAGAAAAAATTGAAGTACAAATTAAAAATTCAACTCTTTGTATTTTTAGTCTGACACTTGGTCACCAAACTCCACTAAATTGCTCAATTTATTTCAATAATTCTTCACAGCCCGTGTTTCTCACAAGGAAAAGAAAACACTTTTTTACTAAGTAATTTGGATCTTGCAGCAGCTTTGTATTAATGAAACATTATCTGCCCACTTTGTTAGGAAGAATATTGGTCAGCTCATGCTCATTACTGTATCAATGTGGCATAAACAGATGAGCAACATTTTTCACCGCCTACCTCACAGCACATATTACACTGGTACAGGTGAAACTTACAAACAACCTGTAGCTATTTCCCTTACTCAGAAGGAGTGATGTCCAAACCCCTGTCAAACCATTCTGTTTTACACTCTTGACAGTTTCTCCCTGTCATTTCAGATAACAGTGGGAGCAGTCCTCCTCTCATCTTTCTCCAAATGAATTAGCAGTCCATTTGAAACGACTTTGCTCTCAATGAGACTTCTATTCCATGAAGTTGGTTAAAATTCTCTTCAGGTGACATTAGATTATGGTAGAAATTTGAGTATGTGGACATTTGAATTGAGCTTCATATACATTTTAAAGGCTTATTAAAAAAAGAACAGATGATACTAAATTAGTGTATTTACAGCTTTCAGCTTACTTGTTACAATAATTCTGTCTTTTTTTATATCACAGAAATAACAAATGTCTGGAAAATAATGAAAGCAATTTGTATTCACACATTTGTCTGTATATTTATGTACACCAGTTTTTATATAAATAAAAGGTTAAGAATATTGCACATGATATTGCACATTTTTTCATATCAGTTATATTGCACATTTTTCCCCCTTATTGGTTATCATCACACTTTATGACACTGATCACATCTGAACTTGCCATGTTATTGAATTCTTGGTTGCTTTTCTGAGTTATATCGTTTACAGGACATTGTGACTCATACATAGAAACTATGAGGTAACACATCATGACAAGCTTTTCATACAACATTTAAGGTAGGTCCTCCGTGAACATGTCTTGGTTATCCTGTCTGTAATACAGGATAACTCTTGTCCAGAAGAAAGTACTTGCAAGACGTTGGCAGCAACTTTTCCACAGTTCATTCATTAACATAATATTCAATGAATCTGAATGTATTAGACAGCTTTTAATTAGATTTTAAGCAGTAATATTAACACATCAGACACTATAACAATAGCAAGTAGAGGTCAAAACTTAGCAGTCCTCACCCATGAAAAACTAAAGTTACTTCTTTTGCTCACTGAGTAAACTATGAAGGTACCAGAAATGCAATCTCATCACTATTTAACTTTCACTTTTCACATCTTTGTATTTTAGTTTTATTTTAGCTCACATTATTTTATAACATTAATGTATACTTTGTTATTGTTGTTGGAGGAGGAGGAGGAGGATAAGGAGGAGGAGGATATTTAGTATAGCTGCTTCCCAAACAAAGGCAATCAAAACTGTTTGTACACATGAGCAGAAAGATGTGCAGCTGTTCTTAATGACACTCCTATGGTAGATATCCAAGTGAGTTCTCTAAGTTGCTTGCCATATAATTTGATGCAGTCTTGGCTCCTCTTGCTGTCAAATAATAGTCTGGTGGCTCGAGTGTGTTGTAAAATACTTCATCATTAGGAGCTGAAAGAGCTTGTTTTGAGAAAAGTGCTGCAATTTCAGCGGATTTCTTCACTGAGAGTGCTTCAGATCCCGCTGAGTTTCCAGGCCTCGGTGGTGCCCTAGCTTTGTGTGAGCGTCGCTGTGAATCACTGCTCGAACTGGCTCGGCAGGATGCAGGGCCAACATACAGCAGGCGGCCTCGTGGATCACGAGCAGACACAACTAGTACCTGGACAGAATTGGAAACAAAAATGCTGTATTACATCTTCTCAATGCTCAGATTGTTGCAGTACTCATTGGGTAAATAACATGGGTGGTAGCCCAATACAGAAACACTTATAATGAACTGAAGTAAAGAAACTGATACTGTTTACACTGATGAGCCAAACATTATGACCACTGCCTATCATGATACTGAGTGCTGTCCGATGAGACTGCAGGCACTTGTCACGGCAAGAAAAATGTGTAAGCAGAGAAAGGATGGATGTGTAATCATTCTAGCAAGTGTATGGGTGACAAATGGGGAAATTCACTGACATTAATGAATTTGATGAGGGCAGATCATTGGGAACAGCGAAGATGTTCAGCTATTTGCTTGCTACTGTCATAAGCGTCTACAGAACTATTTAATGATGGTGAAGTCATGAGCTGGTGACAAAGAGTTGGGTGTCCATGCATCATCACAGAATGCGGAGGTTGGAGGATTGCTCGTTCTATGAAGCAGGATAGGCAGCAATCTGTTGATCTTAGGACAAATTACAATGCTAATAGAGGCACAAATGTTTTGGAGCACATCATTCAGCTCTGCAGCAGATGTCTTCCTATGTTTCTGCGTAGATCCAAGACATTGTCAGTTAAGATTGCAGTAGGCATGGCACCAGTGGAAATATGTCGTCTGGCCAGATGACTGACATTTCTTCTTACAACATAATGATGGTTGTATCTGGATACACTGTCATCCAGATGAATGGCTTGCCAAAACATGTACAATGCCATGGATGCAGGCTGGTGGAAGCAGTATTGTCCTGTAGGGGACATTCATCTGAGCTTCCATGAGATCTGTGGTAGTAACTGAAGGTACCATGTCAACCATAAACTAAGGTAATATTGTTATGGACCACGCGCATCCCTTCATTCTTGATGTCTTCTTGGACAGAGACTGCTCCTTCCAGCAGGATGACTGTCGATGTCACAACACCAGATTCATTCTACAGTGCTTTAAAGAGAATGGTAGGGAATTCACACTGATGTCTTGGTCACCAGATTCATCTGATTTGAAGCTGACGAAGCACATCTGGGATGCTAGCAAGTGTCAGTTCCATTCTCATAAACCATTGGCCTATAATTTATGGAAATGTATGATCTGTGCATAGGCATCTAGAACCACGTACCTCTGGAATCCTACCAAGAACTTATCTGTTTCATGCCATGCAGAATCCCTGCTGTACTGCATTTCAGAGGTGGAGCAAATGCTGTCGAGCATGTGATCATAATATTTTTGCTCATCAGTGTTTAAAATAATAGATGTATACCATCATAATAAAAAGTGCTATGTAGTATCTGGTTATCCACACAGGGTGAACCACCTAAGTTTTTCATCTAACATATTTCGGCCTGTTGAAGATAGCTGTAATTGCTTTTCACTTAGGTGAATAGTTATCAGGGGCTCATGAAACAAACACAATACATTTTAGCAACTTCATTAATCACTGAGATACAGATATCATCTTTGGTTCTACTTTAAATATGGGGAGCTTTGTACTGTTGATCAGCCACTTGAACAGTATGCCACCCTCCATGACATACCGCACTGCCAGGTCACACTTTAACACTGGATTAAAAAAAAGTTTAAATATTGTTTGTATCAAAAGAATGTTATATCAGTGATCTACATAGAAAGTAGTTCACTGATCGCATTAGAAACAACGCTGGTTTCTGTCTAGAGTGGCATGTACATCATATAAACTTGCCTCCAGCATCACTAGTTTCTGCGCAATGGAGTAAACTTGAAGGTAGTATGGCAGTCAAACAGTGGCAGTAGCACCATAATAATCTCCACACTGTCTTTTCACTCCATAATTTATCAAACCTACAAAAGTATTACATCCCTGAATTTTTTTCTACATATCTGCTATCATGGGTCAAAAAAATACCATAGTCCCATAAAAAAGAATTCAATAACTGTATGCCGTTGATTATCAAAGCTGTAACAAATGTTTGTCTGTGTTTCATGAGTCTTCAATCAATATACATCTAGGCGAAAAGAAGTTATAAATAACTATAATCCGTCAAAAGTTCTTTGGGCTGAAAAGTTAAGCATCTGAACCTTTTTTGAACAATGGAAAGTCCGGGATGGAAACAAAGTGATACCATTATCCAATTGTGCCAATTGTTAGACAGTTGAGTTGTGCTTAACAGTTGAAAGCAATTTAGATGTGGCCATCATCAAGCTCTTTCTGATGTTTATTTCTATCAACTGTAGAGTTAAAGTGGAACACTTCAAAGTTTGTTAAGGTCAGATATGTTCATCAGATGACTGCTATTTGTTTATTCTTCCTCTTGTTTGGTCAAAGTTTTTGACCATTTGCACTGATTTAGTTACACTGTACATTCTCTGGACATGTAACAATGATTGTACTGAAGAAAATACATTTCCTGTTCACAGAAAAGAATGCCTGCTGCATCTGCCAGTATATTCACTCACAAGTTATAAGTTGGCACAGTGGATAGGCCTTGAAAAAATGAACACAGATCATTTGAGAAAACAGGAAGAAGTTATGTGGAACTATGAAAAAACTAAGCAAAATATACAAACTGAGTAGTCCATACGCAAGATAGGTAACATCAAGGGTAATCTGAGCTCAGGAGCACCACGGTCCTGTAGTTAGCGTGAGCAGGTGTGGAACGAGAGGTCCTTAGTTCAAGTCTTTGCTTGAGTAAAAAGTTTAATTTTTTATTTTCAGTTTATGTGACAAACTCTTATGTTTTCATCACTTTTCTGGGAGTGATTATCACATCCAGAAGAAAACCTAAATCAGGCAAGGTAGAAGAATCTTTTTACCCATTCGCCAAGTGTACAGGTTAGGTGGGTCGACAACATATTCCTGTCATGTGATGCACATGCCATCACCGGTGTTTTCCTATGGAGGAATCGGTTGACCTATGACCTTGTGATCAAATGTTTTCAGTTCCCATTGGAGAAGCATGTCCTTTTGTCTACTAATCAAACCGTTCTGCAGTGCGGTCGCAAAACACAGACACTAAACTTATTACAATGAACAGAGATGTCAATGAATGAATGGACAGATCATAACTTTGCGAAAATAAAGAAAGTAAACTTTTCACTCGAGGGAAGACTTGAACCAAGGACATCTCTTTCCACAGCTGCTCATGCTAACCACGGCGCTACTGAGCTCACACTATCCTTGATGTTGCATATGTTGCGCATGGACTACTCAGTTTGTATATTTTGCTTATTTTTTTCACAGTTCCACACATCTTCTTCCTGTTTTCTTGATTGATCTGTGTTCAGTTTTTCAAGGACTATCCACTGTGCCAACTTATAACGAAATCTGAGGGGGGTGCGATGGGGAGGTTCCCTTGTCAGCAAGATGGAGTCCTGGTTGAAAAAAGGACTTTTGTTCAGAAAAATTCATATTAAATCACTGTTGTGATTTAGGTTTCCTATTACTTTTCAAAATTACTTCAGTTTAATATCAGAACAGTTCCATCAGTGAGGACTAACTGATTGCTTTCCCTACAATTGTCTAATTTATAATGGTACTGATGCTATTAGAATGTTTGCCATGCTTCTCTCCTCTCTTTCTTCCATTGATGGTTAAATGTTGGTAATTATAGTGTCATAAATGATACCAGAATATACATTTTTGAATGTTTACCAGGTACTTTATATTTTTAAGACATCAACACCAACTATCAAACTTAACATAGCTGTCTTCAATGTTATATCACGTTTAGATCAGTTGGTGAGCATCATAGCTGACACAAGACCAGCTTAAATTTTTCTGCTATTGACATGACAATACTGATTTTATCACTTAAAAATATTCATATGTGTACCATTAGAACAGAAACATATGCACTGAACAATGCTATTTGTCACAAAGTTAATCGTAATCTTCAATTCTTGAATAAGAGTATTCTAAAAACTTGTAGAATTGGCTAATAAAGTGTGCTTTCATTTATTTATTTTAACTCATAGAGATCCCCATTTTCTTGTTTTGTTTGATAGGTAGCTTGTTGAAGGACTTTGCATCAGAATACTCAACCTCACTTAAACTCTATATGAAGCCACAAAATCCATATGTAAATTATGTTTCTAGTTTTTGTTTGTCTAAATCTTAATTTAACTAAAGCTGACTTTTATTATTAGAAACAAATATAATTAAGGATCAATTGCTATGAGTCCACTACCAATCTTGGCAAGATTGAAAAAGTGAACTTGAACAAGTCTAAGTAGTCATTTATTTGGCCTCTGCTTCCCTTCCTTCTGTCCTGATAAATATGTAACATGACCCATATTTCACACAGTCATTTCCCAATACAGTATGGAATTGGTCCTAATGCTATGAGTCTACTGCCATACTTTTTAAAATACTGTCGACAACAGCCTGCTTACCTTACGATCTTCACAGACACTGTTTCTGTCTGACTTGGCGACTGTGAAGAGCTCATAGTCAAGTGCGAGATCTGAAGTGCTGCTGAAGTCACGGAAATCACTGGGCAGGTGGTACTGTGGACGGACGGCCACATCACTGTACACATCCATTCTCTTGCGTGCTGCTGTCTGTTGCTGCAGAGCAGCACGGGTTCTGCGCTCGTTGCGTTTCCAAGCAGTGTCGGGAGATTCCATTTGTTTTGAAACCTGCACATAGGCAATAAACCATAAGGATCATATTTATATTGTTCAGGAACAATTAACATTACACAGCAGTGTCCCTATGTGTTCAGGTGAGTTATTCAGCTGAAGAATCTTGAGGTAATGCGATCATATAAAAATCAGACTCAACTGGAAAGTGAAAGAAAGCTGTAGGAATAATTCAAAAGCCAAGATTGCTTAAATACTGTTTACTGGATCATCGGTTTCAACACACTAAAGGCGCCATCATCGGATCTGTGAAGATATAACATGACAGGTTTGAGGGAGGGCTTACATGACTTATGCTATACATGGTGGTCCATTGATAGTGACTGGGCCAAATATATCCCGAAATAAGCGTCAAACGAAAAAACTACAAAGAACAAAACTCATCTAGCTTGAAGGGGGAAACCAGATGGTGCTACGGTTGCGCCGTTAGGCGGTGCTGCCATAGGTCAAAGGGATATCAACTGCGTTTTTTAAAAATAGGAACCTCCATTTTTTATTACATATTCGTTTAGTACGTAAAGAAATATGAATGTTTTAGTTGGACCACTTTTTTTGCTTTGTGATAGATGGTGCTGTAATAGTCACAAACATATGGCTTACAATTTTAAACAAACAGTTGGTAACAGATAGGTTTTTTAAATTAAAATACAGAATGTAGGTACGTTTGAACATTTTATTTCGGTTGTTCCAATGTGATACATGTACCTTTGTGAACTTATCATTTCTGAGAACACATGCTGTTACAGCATGATTACCTGTAAGTACCACATTAATGCAATAAATGCTCAAAATTATGTCTGTCAACCTCAATGCATTTGGCAATAAGTGTAACGACATTCCTCTCAACAGCGAGTAGCTCACCTTCCTTAATGTTCGCACATGCATTGACAATGCGCTGACGCATGTCGACAGGCATTGGAAACTGTGACCTTTCAATCTGTAGACTTGTACATAACCACTGAACCATCTCGTTTAATCTGGAGACAAAGTTAAAAAAGAAAAGGAATGTGACAATGCCACAACTAAATCAGTGCTCTACTCCATGCAAAGTGAAACAGGCAAACTTCGGCCACCTGTGTTGATTTCGGCCAATAGGCTGCCAAATCTAATTTTTTGGTGCTGCCATCTGTTGCATTCATGGTTTATCTATTTCAAAAGTCGTAATGTAATGGATAGAAGTCTGTGACATCCTTACAGTTTCACTTGATTTTGCACACAAAAGTGATCTGCTGAAGTGTGAAATCAAACTTCTGCATGTCTGAAACTTGATTTCGTAAATCATTATCTCTTTTAACGGATTTTCTCTGTACATATGTATTAATATATACACATAAGAAGTATACTTAAACAACAATTAGCATTTGGTTGAGTTAGTTTCAAGATCACCAGTGTGAATTTTCAGGGTAACTTCTGCTATGCCAAAAGTATATAAGAAAAGTAGGAGGGTGTGCCTATTGTAATTACTACCAAGTTGATTTACAAAATGCATTAGAAGAGACTCAGAAAGAAAAAATATCGTTGTGCCAGGCCTCTGAAATATGCGCTGTACCTTGAGCAACACTCCAGGACAAAGTGAAAGAAATTTATACAGGAAAAATGGGGCATTCTTGTGTCCTTTCTGCAGAGGTCTGTTCATTTTCACATTATTCTGCTTATTTAGAAATTTATATTCTGAAATGCCTAAATTTCTTCACATCTCTCTTCAAGAATGTAAAAGATAGTGGACATATTTTGAAATATCGTATTGATTGGTATATACATTCATATTCTTAAGTTGTAATGTTAACAGTGTGAACTGAAAGTCCTACTATAAAAAGAATACTTAAGCTGTAATCTACAATATTGTTCCAACTTACTTTTCAATACACTTAGTAGTAAAATTATTTGTATATTTAATTCCCTAATACAGCATTAAGTCCAAGACAATTACGGGAAGTTACCGTGACCTTATAGCATTTGTTTTAAGTGGCCGATGCTAAGGCAGGCGGGGTGTAGCTGTGTATTTCCATAATATTTCATTGGTAGCTGGGATTACGCGGGAAGGTACCCCACTAATAATTTTATGCATCCTGACAATTACCTTTCCACATGACTGTGCGTAATATACCATGGGGATTGGTCTATAATTTAATAACAACGTTTAGTTCTTATATTCACATTAAAAAATCATAGAAAACCTTAAGAAGTATTCCATTTTATGGTATTTCACAAGATGGGTGACAGAAGTGATATTAAATAAATAAAAACTGTAACCCCATTTGCCTCCTCTTCATACTCTGCAAGGTATCTGCTACAATACAAATATGCCGGACTGTAATTGAGAAAAGGAATAATTTGGCTTTAGTAGTGGGTATAACACAATGGACCACCAGCAAATTGTAATAGAAATTGTAGAACGGAGTAATTCTATAATGTGAATCGCAACTTGGTTCAGGAATCACAGATGTTGTTTCAGCTGTAACAAAATCTGTGCTAATTGCCATGAGAAACAAGGCACTGATTTAATCTATGTTACTGTACTAAAGAGTGTACATGCCACTGCTACAGTTTCTGTTAGACCTCAACAAGATATTGGAAAAAATTGGGAAACTCAGAAATTTCATAACACCCAAATTATTCTCAGCAGCCTTATAGAAATTGGAGAAGGAATGCTTGTTAATGGAACATATTTGAATGGCTTTTGTATGCAGATAAGAGTGCACTGTTTGCCTTTAATGAAGATAAACTTTAACAACAAAGCCTGGAAGCCTGAAAACAGCCCTAAAAATCAGTTATAATAGGACTTAAACAACGTATGCTGAAGAGTCAAACATATAATCTCTATCTGATGCGAGACCGTATGCCACAACTTCACTGTATCCACATTGCAACTGATATCAGTGACCATAAGGATATCGTAGCAACAATGAATACCAAAGTAAAATAGGCTTAGCAAGTAGAAGGATTTGAATACTCAGCAAACTAGATACAGAGGCACTAGTATTGTATCTCACTAAGAAATTCAAAACATTTAGTTCCAGAGAGGACCATGCACAAGAACCGTGGCACAGGTTTAAGTCAATAACTGACCATGCACTTACAGATATGAACGTAGCAGTACAAGTGCATGATGGGGAGGACCATCTGTAGTATACAATCACTGTAAAGGAACTAATAAAGGAACAGAGATGAGTGCCTAGTAGATGCAAAGCAAAGTATAAGTCTACAGATAGAGCCATGCTGAAAAAAAGCATTTGGCTGGCAAGAGAGTAATGTTTAACGCTTTCAACGACTTCTGTAGCAAAATATTACCAAAAGACCTCTCACAAAACAAAAACTTGTAATGGTACCATGGACAAGGGAAAAAAACTGAAATTTATGGTAGCAAAGCAAAAGCAGGAATGTTGAACTCAGTTTTTAAATGTCCTTTACTAAGGAAAATCCAGGAGTGTTGTCCATGCTTAATTTTCACATTACTGCAAAGGTGAATTACATAGATATGTGTATTAGTGGTGCTGAGGAACAGAATAAATTGCTAAAACTGAATACAACACCAGGCCTGATGGATTCTCTTTCACATTCTATACCAAATTTGCAACTGAGTTACCCCCTCTTTTAACCATAAACTACCATGGATCCCTCAAACAAGAATTTATGCCCAGTAGTTGGAAGAAATCACAGGTTACACCTATCTATAAGAAGGATAGTAGAAGTGATCTGCAAAACTACTGACCAGTATCCTTAACATGGATTTGTTGTGGAATCTTAGAATGTCCTCTGATCTCAAATGTAACTAGGTGTCTTAAATGGAATGAACTTCTCCATGACAACCAGCACAGATTCTGAAACTCAGCTCATACTTTTCTCTCATGACATTCTGAAAGTCAGTCAGGTAGATGCAGTTTTTCTTATATTTCTAAAAAAGCATTTGACTCAGTGCCAAATCTACATTTATTATCTAAAGTATGATTGTATGGGATAACAAGTGAAATATGTGACATAACTGAGAATTTCTTGGTAGGAATGATGCAGCATTTTATCTCAGATGAAGAGTGTGATGTAATAGACTGAGGTGAACTACTGAAGAATGGAATACACACCTTTAGTAATGATGCCAATACACCATGTACTACATATATAAATGTTCACTATTACAGAATCTGTTTTTGACTAACGCTGATTGCTATTCAAAAAATGGTTCAAATTGCTCTAAGCACTATGGGACTTAATATCTGAGGTCATCAGTCCCCTAGACTTAGAACTACTTAATCCTAACTAACCTAAGGACACCACACACATCCATGCCCAAGGCAGGATTTGAACCTTCGACTGTAACAGCAGCGCAGTTCTTAACTGAAGCGCCTAGAACCACTCGGCCACAGCGGCCAGCTGATTGCTATTCATTACATTATTTGCTTGCATGATAAACATCACTATTTCTTAATAATGTGAAACATATTTTGTTTGCCAAATAAATAGTGTTATATTACTAGCATTTTTGTGACTGCAAGGAGAAGAAGAAACACAAAATGACAATACACATTTTAAAGTTCAGACACAAATATTAATAATATTTTTGATATAGTAATTACATGATTAGTTACAATCTGACAATTACAATTGTTAAAAAACACATACATTGTAAATTGAAGCCAAAATTCTATATATCACTTGCGCTGGTAGATAGACACAATAAAAAATACACAAACACACACACACAAATATCAAGCTTTCGCAACCAAAGGTTGCGGCATCAGGAAAGAGGGAAGGAGAGGGAAAGACGAAAGGATGTGGGTTTTAAGGGAGAGAGTAAGGAGTCATTCCAATCCCGGGAGCGGAAAGACTTACCTTAGGGGGATAAAGGGACAGGTATAAACTCGCACACACACACATATCCATCCACACATATACAGACATGTCTGCTTGTGTCTGTATATGTGCGGATGGATATGCGTGTGTGTGCAAGTGTATACCTGTCCCTAAGGTAAATCTTTCCGCTCCCGGGATTGGAATGACTCCTTACTCTCTCCCTTAAAACCCACATCCTTTTGTCTTTCCCTCTCCTTCCCTCTTTCCTGATGAAGCAACCTTTGGTTGCGAAAGCTTGATATTTGTGTGTGTGTTTGTGTATTTTTTATTGTGTCTATCTACCAGTGCTTTCCCATTTGGTATATATTACTACAAGCAGATACAATTAATTATAATCTTCCAGAAATTGTCATGCGAGTTATGTAATTCAAAAGGTGCTGTTTCATAATTTTGTAGGAGCTTATGGGATTCAGTCGCAAATTTTTATTAATTGATTACAGTATAGGATGTCACAAGTCATTGACAGATGTAGAAGTAACTTCAGTGGTGCCCCTGGAAAGTGTGCTGGGACCCTTGCTGTTCATGTTGTATATTAATGATCTTGTAGAAAATATAATTATAGCCTTAGACTTTTCTCAGATGATGCAGTTATCAATAATGAAGTATTCTCTAAAAAAGCTTCACAAATGTTCAGTCTGACATTCATAAGGTCAGAAAGTGGTGTGAAGTTGGAAACTTTTTTTAAGTGTTCAGAAATTCAAAATTATGAACTTCACAAAATGATGAAATGTAGTACCTTATGTCTGCAATGTCAACCTAATGGATGATATCGAATGTATACAGAGAAGGACAGCATGAATGACCACATCTTTGGTTGGTCCATGGGAGATGCTACAGAAACTGAACTGGCGGGCTCTTGAAGATAGACACAAACCATGACAGAAAGCCTGTTTACAAAGTTGTAATTATGAATCTAGGGATATACTACAACCTGAGTAGGGATCATGAGGACAAGATTAGACTAGTAACAATGCACATAGAGCTGTTTAAACACTCATTCTTCCCATGCTCCATACTTGAATGGAACTGGAAGAAATCCAAGTAACTTGTACAATGGGACATACCATCTGTCATGCAGTTCACATTGGTTTGCAGCGTACGGACGTAAATGTAGATGTCAATGGTGGCAAAGAAGACATATGGCACAATGAAGAAAGTATATAAGTGAAACAGAGACGAATGGGAAATTGTTTTAGTGAAATTGGCTGATGCCACAACCTCTGTGCTTTCCATGCAGTGTAGCCGCGCGGTCAGGGGTGCTTTGTCACGGTGTGTGCAGCTTCCCCTGTCAGAGGTTCGAGTCATTCCGCAGGCAGGGGTGTGTGTGTGTTGTCCTTAGCGTAAATTAGTTAAAGTTAGATTAAGTAGGGTGTAAGCCTGGGGACTGATGACCTCAGCAGTTTGGTCCCATAGTCCTTATCACAAAGCTCCAATTTACTCTGTGCCTGTTGCTTTCCTATACAGCTATTTGAGAACCACAAAATGCAGTACATACCGGTAGTTTCTTTTATGGACTTTCTTTTTATTTAAGATGTGAAAGAGGAAGGCCTACGGTCTTGAACATAATTGTGACTGGTGATGAGACAGGAGTTTCAAGTGCTAATGTGGAGACAAAACAGCCATAATAGTGTAGATTTGTAGCACTTCATTCAACAAAAATAGCATGCCAAACTCTGCCAGCATGAAAGAGATAGTCATTACAATGGCAACACCATGAAATAGCAAAATTGTTAAAGTTGCATGAAGTGTAGCCTATAATATGTTTGGATGTGAAAATAATCAGAAGCTTCAGTAAAACCATTCTCTGTAGATAGGAGTAACATTATCTACACTCTGTATGTAAGGAAAGATAGTACAACAGTTTTCTCATTCAAATATATTATTCAAATGTTGGTTGTTTATGGGAAGGTCATGTTATGTCTCATGCAAGGAGAAACATCTACAAGCAAATTTTGAATTGAACAGCAACAGGATCGTGACCTATCACCTGAGTGCAATTTATTGTTCCATATTACTGCTACTTGCTTTGGTCAAGACCGTGGAATGTATGTGTTCACGAGGGCCAATGCCATGCTGGATTTCAGTGGCTCCATGTGACTAGCACCTGAAGAGACAGATGCATTGTTCAATCATCCGTGCAGGAACATCAGCTGCATCACATATCTTGAGTTAGGAAATGGGCTTGTTGTTGGCAGCAAGACAAGTATCCATACAAATCATGCAATGTTGTTTGGAGGATTATGAAATGTCAGGAAGGCAGTGACCATTCTTTTGGGTGGCAAAATAGACAGACACATCAACAGTGATGTGTCCAGTGATGACTCTGGACAAAGGAATGGCACCATACATCATTTTAGACATTTCCCAGTTCTATGTACAGCTTCGCAAATGTATATATGCCTCTGTGGAGTCTCTGAAGAGAAAACTGTTGCCAGACTGCAGAAATCATTGTTGTATAGGCCCAACAGCTGGTTTTATGGTATTGGTAACAATGGCCTCTCATTTGTTTATTCAGTTATTCGTCCATCCATCCATCCATCTATCATATTCCAGACATCTTGCACAATTCACCACCAATCCAGGGTGTACAGGGACTAATTTATTAATAGTTTGAAAATTTTTATTAACAGTTAATACTTAGGTACTTCCTCCCACATCCTAAATGCCAGTTTCAGCCATTGTTTAAGCCTGAAAGCAGTTTGATCTAGTTTGGAATTCTGAGAGGCAAAGATATCCCTTTTAGCAGATGTAGTAGGCAACAAGATGAGTTGTGGGGAGGGGTTTTTAATGCTATTTACATTTGTGCCATCTAAATCTAATTGAGACAATTAGTAAGAAGCCGTAACTTTTAAAAAAGCTCCCACATTTGCATTTCACCATCTTGCCACTACTCATATGCTGTTAGTAGCCCAACATTTACTTGCTCGTAGTGGTATTTTTCAAAGACTACAACTTTGTACAACTGGAAATGCAGAATCCCACACACATCACTACCTGTCACACAGTTCCACAACAAACACTGATACTTGCCATTTAACTAACAGAACCCTTCAATCCCTGAATCTAGACAGTCAAATAATTTGCAGAAAGAGTAGGCAATGAGGCATGTTTCCAAATTTTCCCCTCTCTTTCACATAGCCAGTAATTTGACTATCAGGAGTTTCGTTCCTGATTTGTTACAGCTGGTTGGCTGTGCCCAAGAGTGTCCACAGAAATTTTTCCAGAAGGAACAAAGGGATGGGGGTGAGGAGACGGTGGTGGAAAAGATGCAAGACTGTAAAACTGCCACTTTTTAATATAAATGAGGTAGTTAGTTTTGAAACATGTCATGCCATACAAACAAAATTTTATACACGGCAAATAAAAACTTACGACAGTCATTCAATTTATGAATTAAAATTTTCTACTCAGCAAGATAATGAGAGACCACATGTTACCACTGCTATCCTGATCTAACTTGATGCAGGGAGTGTTATCCTGCCCAGAATCTGCATCAGGTTTCTCACCGACTGAAAACATCTAAGCATCGGTTGTCGAGTGGCTCACACAACTCACCAACCACTACGATAGATGAACTCTTCCACAGATCTACAGCAGCATGGAATGACATGCTTGTACCTGTCATACAAGTTCTGTGTGACTCGATACCCAGGAAGGCTAGAGCCACTGTTGCTCTCTTAGGTAGAAGCTCAGTGTACTCAGAAAATTGAATTGACTGGAAAAGTTAGGGAAGTCTTGGGGAATTTTAAAAGATACAGAAATTCTGAGAGATTCTTTGGGTAGTTTAACCATTCATCAACACAAAGAAATGTTTTGACTCATTTTGCTACAAATCATCATAAGACTAGAAACAACTGGTAGTGGGATCACATTTACAAATGTTAAAAAATGCACTGAACTGTTGCAATGTTTGTTACTCGATCAGAGCTACTGCTGGTGTGCTCTCCAACCTCAGGAATCTTCATGACTGAGATTTGTTCTTGGGCTCCAGGTCCATCTCCCATTGCACAATTGTGAATGCAATGGAGTGTTACGTGTGCACAAGAATTTATCACATACCTGTAAATTCATCATTCATACAAAACGAGAGGTGTTTTTAATTGGAAAAAATATGAATATGAATCCATATTTGAAGATCCATGTTTTGCAGATCAGCATTGAATATTCAGGTTTAGGTTCCTTTTTGCTCATTTCAATGCAAAGTAGGTCCTCATGGCTTTTTCACATTGTCACACTTTAAATTAACAGTGACCTTAGTGTGAAGAACCATCCAGCTTTCAACACATTCTACCCATTGTTGCTATCAAAGTTTATTCACACTGCAATCCAGTGACATGTAATTGTGATGGATGACTGTAATAAAGAAATTTCCAAAGGCAATAAAACCATATAACTATCAAAATTTGTTGATACAACTGTAAATCCCAGTTGCAGTTCGACTAATCACTAATGGGAGATGTGTCAGCTCAAAGAAATTTCAGTTACAGCCATGAAAACAAATAAAACAAAACTTTCTCTCACATACAACAGAACTGCTGATAGAAATTCAGAATTTCAACATGGAAAAACTTGGAAATCCCATGGCAATCATTGGATGAAACGAAGTCACCACCATGCTACTAAATTTTGCTATCCTCCATACACACAGTAAGGAAAATTTTGTTACTTTTTTATCCTCTCTGATGTTTTAGTTTTAATGAACAGCAGCATACAAAGATGCAGTTTTAAAATTATTCTAATTAAACATTACTCCAGGTTTTTTTCCTAATGAAGGCTACTTTGCAAGTAGCTTGTACCTTTACCCAATTTTCGGTGGTATATTTATCTGTATTTGTCTTTACTTGTCACATACATCTACATACATATTTCGGAAAACACTGAAACTCATGGTGGAGAGTAATTACCACAGTATCACAGGTTTGCTTGCTCGTCAAATGGCATAGGGAGCACAGGGAAAATTGATTCTTAAAGGTCTCTGGATGTGTGCTGAAATTAGTATAATTAAACCTTAAGGTTATCACAGAATCGACAAAATGTAGGGGGATGAAGAATCTCTCTAGATTCTTAACACTAGTTGCTGAAATTTTGTGTGTAGGTTTTTTGTAGGATAATTTATGTCTGTATTCAAGAATCTGTCAATTCAGGTGTTTTCAGAAGTTCTGTCATACTTTCATGTGAGTCAAACAAATTCGTTATTATTCATACCACCCTTCTTTGTATACATGAAATATCTTCTATTAGTCCTATCTGGTATGGGTCCCATCCATTTGAGCAATACTCTGAGATGAGATGCACAAGTGATTAGTTGGCAGTCACCTTTGTAGACTGATTGCATTTTCCCAGTTTTCTACCAATGAACTGAAGACAGCTACAACTTAGCCAGTGTGATCATTCTATTTCTTATCCTTACAAATGGGTTGACAGAATCTAATTGCGTATCGCTGATGATGTATTGATATGATATTACATTTCTTTGTTTTGTTAGCTGCATAATGTTACATTTCTGTACATTTAAAACAAGTTGCCAACTTTTGCACCACATTCAAATCTTATTAAGATCCGAATGACTATTTCCATAGCTTATTTCAGACAGTACTTCTTGACAGGCAACTGCATCATCTGCAAAAAATGTGAGACTGCTGTCAATATTGAATGCCAATTGTTAATCTAAAACATGAATAACAAGGGTTCAGACAAACTTGCATGTGGTATGCCTGAAGTTACTTCTACATCTGTTGGTGCTTCCTCATCCAAGATACCATGCTGCCTGCCAAGAACACCAACAAGCTGATCACTTACAGTGTCATACTTTTGTGGGGTTTTCATAGTGGAGGTTACTAACCTGTCTATAGGGCATTGATGGCCTGGGGACGCCACATGTGCAGCAACGACCAGCGCCACAGCTCTCTGAGTCACATGATGTCGTTCCAGAGGTGATGGGGGCGTGCTTGTGACCTCTCGCCGATGGCACTTTGCCACCGCCACCACCTCCAAGAGAGCAGTAGCACTTGTCTGCAGATGTGCAGGTGCAGGACTCGCTGTCATAGCTACACTCACTGCATGAGAAGTAGCCACTGGACGAGCGGTTGTTGGCCATGTTACCAGCAGCAGTGGCAGGCGCAGGGCTGCGAATGGCACGAGTAGGTAGCCTCACATCCGTGCCGCACATGAAGTCACTATCCTCGGACGTGCTCACCGTTGGACGCCTCTTCAGAGGAGGTGCACCTGTGCCAGCATTAATCAATAAATGAAATGGAGGGGTCTAAATTCTTAACTGTATGTTAAATACTGAAATACACAGTAGTATGTTTCAGAATGATATGTGTTTCATATTTTTCATCTATAGTCAACATCAGCTGCAGCAGAACGCAGATTCACTCAGAAGTCGGAAACAAGATGGCTCTAATACGGACAGCAAAAGGGGTGTCACTGCCATGGAACCTCAGATAGAATTATAATCAAGTGGATATGCAATATTTTCCAGACAATACCCTTCTTTCTTCAGACGCGGCCTCAGTGTAATGGCGATTTGTATATTGCAAACTGAATCAATAATTCTGTGAATTTATTTAACATACAGACCAATCGCACTGTTCAAGCTCTGACGAAGTGCAATTACTTTTTATTTGCTGCAATTACATCTTCTAGTCTGTATTTAAGACATTTTCTTGGAATGAAGGAACGAACCAACTAAATAACACTTTTGGGTTTGAAAGAATAACCTTACTCAAGAATTATAATTTCTGAAGTGGAAATATAATATATAAACTAAAAAATGTTTTTCCTATGATATTGTACTTTATCCAGTCCATCCAATTGTATCTCTGAAACCCACTACCAAACAGTTTTAAATCAACTTTTTGTTTTAAACCAGTCTTACTGAATCATTGTACACCACCATACATCATACTCTGTATTCCACACAAATAACAAGAAAAATCCTACTTGCACATTTTCCCAACACCAGTTCTTTTGTGGAATAAGTTTATGAAGTTAAGAACCCTGGACAGATCACAAGATTTCACGATACACTGGATTGGACTATGGCACATACTAAAATGTTGCAACACAAGATTTAGAAGCAACTGCAGCTTCACCTTCAGGCACCTTAGCAATG
Organism: Schistocerca americana; assembly: GCF_021461395.2. NCBI lineage: Eukaryota > Metazoa > Arthropoda > Insecta > Orthoptera > Acrididae > Schistocerca > Schistocerca americana. The sequence goes on from NC_060126.1 coordinate 124,923,837, forward strand.
TGATCGATGTGATGTACTTCCGTAAGAATCATAGACATACATAAACTGTGAGATTAAGAGAAATAAATTTTCAGTCAGGTGGTTGTGATCAGCTTCTGTATGGTCGCAGGTGTCTGCAGTAGAGGCAAGATTCGAAAACTGCCATTTTTGAAACTACTGATTTGGTGAGTTTGAGAATGTATCGTGACTAAGGACTCATTTTGACAGGAAGTTAACAAAACTTATTTTACGAGGTGGTATCAAGAAGTTGCCAAATATATGGATTAAAATAATTACATCCTGTGATAAAATGCTCTTAGGTGATCTTGTTGTGACAAGATGATGTGACCGTATGGCTGATAACCTAAAAGAAATTTACCACCGGAATATTTCGAGAAAAACTGAAATCATGTAAATTACTTCTTACTGGGACTTTTTTCATCACCATTACCTTCAAAATTATAGCCAGTTATTCATGTTGCACATGACATGGGCCCTGGAGCATATTTTCTGGAGCTATATGTTTTTCTTTTTTTTTGGCCGGGAAAGGGGGGGGGGGGGGAATTAACTGTTGGGAGTTCTGAGTGGAAAATAATGATATTGTTTGGGATTATGTGTACCTGATAAATAATATTCTTAAAACATTGGAAATAATAGATCACTGACATGATTTGTTCGAAGAATATAATCATCGTTAAACTATAGTTTACATGTTACAAATTGGCACTGGGATTTTATTTATATGTTGTATTCTACATTGGTCTGCTGTATCTTACTATGAATTTGAACATCAGTAATGTTGACACAGGTCATTGCGTTTACATTTTCAACAAAGCTCTGTCAAAAATCTTTTCGCGATGTACTGTCACCTAACGACACAGGCTGTTAAGTGAAAAAGTGCGACAACCAGAATACTCTTGATGTCTGACAGATATTTATTTGAAATAATCTGTAACTAGTGTGGTAGGGCCATGCAGACTGCAGAGAATTTTGGTCTTGTTTAGTATGAATATCTGTGGCACTGTAGTGCTGCAGGTCTCAGAACCTTTCACATTATGTGCTCTGAGCAGTTGAACAGAGTGGTTGAGTCTACAGCAGGTAATTATGTGATCATTAACCAATTTTTCTTCCAGCTGGGGGTCACACTGACAGCATCATACCCTGTATGAGATTTTTCTTTTGACGTATTTTCCTCTAGTGGAAACAAAATGGTGTTACTTTCCCATAATGAAATAAAAGAAAGTGAAGTTAAGCTCTGTGGATGGGTGCAGACAATCCTTGATGAGGTAGAGAGTGAGTTCAGCTGTAACAAACGATTCAAAACTTAATACAGATTATACACGAAAACATAACAGTGAAAATGGTTCAAATGGCTCTGAACACTGTGGGACTTAAGATCTGAGGTCATCAGTCCCGTAGAACTTAGCACTACTTAAACCTAACTAAACTAAGGACATCACACACATCCATGCCCGAGGCAGGATTCGAACCTGCGACCGTAGCAGTCATGTGGTTCCGGACTGAAGGGCGTAGAACGGCTCGGCCACCCTGGCTGGCTTATGTTCCATTGGATGAATAATTTAATGTGCAGCTAGGATACATTAGCTACCCATCCACCTGCCTTTCTTATTAATTGTCATTGACATTTTACTTTATTTTTTCATAGAATGTTGATGTCAATAATTTTTAATTCATTAATACAATAAATAATCAGTTTATGTTTCACTTGTATTTTCTCTGAAGGAGCACGTAGTTCCCTTCTGTTCACTGATTTATTCTACTGATTGAAAGGAGACATATATATATATATATATATATATATATATATATATATATATATATATATATATATATAAGACTTAAACATGTCTGCTTGTGTCTGTATGTGTGGATGGATATGTGTGTGTGTGCGAGTGTATACCTGTCCTTTTTTTCCCCCTAAGGTAAGTCTTTCCGCTCCGGGGATTGGAATGACTCTTTACCCTCTCCCTTAAAACCCACTTCCTTTCGTCTTTCCCTCTCCTTCCCTCTTTCCTGATGAGGCAACAGTTTGTTGCGAAAGCTTGAATTTTGTGTGTATGTTTGTGTCTCTCTCTCACTCTCTCTCTCTCTCTCTCTCTCTCTCTCTCTCTCTCTCTCTATATATATATATATATATATATATATATATATATATATATATATATATAAAACTAACTAACACCACTGCTGAAGCCCAGGCTATCCGTGATCTGAAGGCTGACCGATCCATCGTCATTCTTCCGGCGGACAAGGGTTCCTTCCACAACCGTGGTACTTGATCGTCGGGAGTATGTCGCTGAGGGACTGTGTCAGCTTTCAGACAACACTGCATACAAAGTTTGCCAAGGTAATCCCATTCCTGATGTCCAGGCAGAGCCTAAAGGAATCCTCAGAACCTTAGGCCCCCTACAAAACCTTTCACCTGACTCCATCAACCTCCTGACCCCACCAACACCCCACACCCCTACCTTCTACCTACTTCCTAAAATTCACAAACCCAATCATCCCGGCCGTCCCATTGTAGCTGGCTACCAAGCCCCCACAGAACGTATCTCTGCCTACGTAGATCAACACCTTCAACCCATCACATGCAAATCAAAGACACCAACCACTTTCTCGAATGCCTGGAATCCCTACCCAGTCTGTTACCCCCGGAAACCATCCTTGTAACCATTGATGCCACTTCCTTATACACAAATATTCCGCACATCCAGGGCCTTGCTGCGATGGAGCACTTCCTTTCACGCAGATCACCTGCCACCCTACCAAAAACCTCTTTCCTCATTACCTTAGCCAGCTTCATCCTGACCCACAACTTCTTCACTTTCTAAGGCCAGACATACCAACAATTAAAGGGAACAGCCATGGGCACCAGGATGGCCCCCTCGTATGCCAACCTATTCATGGGTCACTTAGAGGAAGCCTTCTTGGTTACCCAGGCCTGCCAACCCAGAGTTTGGTACAGATTTATTGATGACATCTTCATGATCTAGACTCACAGTGAAGAAGAACTCCAGAATTTCCTCTCCAACCTCAACTCCTTTGGTTCCATCAGATTCACCTGGTCGTACTCCAAATCCCATGCCACTTTTCTTGACGTTGTCCTCCACCTGTCCAATGGCCAGCTTCACATGTCCGTCCACATCAAACCCACCAACAAGCAACAGTACTTCCATTATGACAGCTGCCACCCATTCCACATCAAACGGTCCCTTCCCTACAGCTTAGGTCTTCGTGGCAAACGAATCTGTTCCAGTCCGGAATCCCTGAACCATTACACCAACAACCTGAAAACAGCTTTCGCATCCCGCAACTACCCTTCCGACCTGGTACAGAAGCAAATAACCACAGTCACTTCCTCATCTCCTCAAACCCAGAACCTCCCACAGAAGAACCCCAAAAGTGCCCCACTTGTGACAGGATACTTTCCAGGACTGGATCAGACTCTGAATGTGGCTCTCCAGCAGGGATATGACTTCCTCAAATCCTGCCCTGAAATGCGATCCATCCTTCATGAAATCCTCCCCACTCCACCAAGAGTGTCTTTCCACCGTCCACCTAACCTTCGTAACCTCTTAGTTCATCCCTCTGAAATCTCCAAATCTCCTTCCCTACCCTCTGGCTCCTACCCTTGTAACCGCCCCCGATGTAAAACCTGTCCCATGCACCCTCCCACCACCACCTACTCCAGTCCTGTAACCCGGAAGGCGTACATGATCAAAGGCAGAGCCACGTGTGAAAGCACCCACGTGATTTACCAACTGACCAGCCTACACTGTGAAGCTTTCTATGTGGGAATGACCAGCAACAAACTGTCCATTGGCATGAATGGACACAGGCAGACAGTGTTTGTTGGTAATGAGGATCACCCTATGGCTAAACATGCCTTGGTGCACGGCCAGCACATCTTGGCACAGTGTTACACCATCCGGGTTATCTGGATACTTCCCACTAACACCAACCAGTCAGAATTCCAGAGATGGGAACTTGCCCTTCAGTATATCCTCTCTTCTCGTTATCTGCCAGGCCACAATCTCCGCTAATTTCATTTTGCTGCTGCTCATACCTCACCTGTCTTTCAACAACATCTTTGCCTCTGTACTGCCACCTCGACTGACATCTCTACCCAAACTCTTTGCCTTTACAAATGTCTGCTTGTGTCTGTGTATGTGCGGATGCATGTGTGTGTGTGTGCGAGTGTATACCTGTCCTTTTTTCCCCCTAAGGTAAGTCTTTCCGCTCCCGGGATTGGAATGACTCCTTACCCTCTCCCTTAAAATCCACATCCTTTCGTCTTTCCCTCTCCTTCCCTCTTTCCTGATGAAGCAACAGTTTGTTGCGAAAACTTGAATTTCGTGCGTATGTTTGTGTGTCTATCGACCTGCCAGCAATTTCATTCGGTAAGTCACATCATCTGTGTGTGTGTGTGTGTGTGTGTGTGTGTCTATATATATATATATATATATATATATATATATATATATATATATATATAAAAATAGAGGGAAACATTCCACGTGGGAAAAATATATTTAAAAACACAGATGATGTGACTTACCGAACGAAAGTGCTGGCAGGTCGATAGGCACACAAACAAACACAAACATACACATGAAATTCAAGCTTTCGCAACAAACTGTTGCCTCATCAGGAAAGAGGGAAGGAGAGGGAAAGACGAAAGGATGTGGGTTATAAGGGAGAGGGTAAGGAGTCATTCCAATCCCAGGAGCGGAAAGACGTACCTTAGGGGAAAAGAAGGGGTATACACTCGCACACACACACACATATCCATCCGCACAGACACAAGCAGACATTTGTAAAGGCAAAGAGTTTGGGCAGAGACGTCAGTCGAGGCGGAAGTACAGAGGCAAAGATGTTGTTGAAAGACAGGTGAGGTATGAGCGGCGGCAAATTGAAATTAGCGGAGATTGAGGCCTGGCGGGTAACGAGAAGAGAGGATATACTGAAGGGCAAGTTCCCATTTCCGGAGTTCTGACAGGTTGGTGTTAGTGGGAAGTATCCAGATAACCCGAACGGTGTAACACTGTGCCAAGATGTGCTGGCTGTGCACCAAGGCATGTTTAGCCACAGGATGATCCTCATTACCAACAAACACTGTCTGCCTGTGTCCATTCATGCCAATGGACAGTTTGTTGCTGGTCATTACCGCATAGAAAGCTTCACAGTGTAGGCAGGTCAGTTGGTAAATCACGTGGGTGCAATCACATGTGGCTCTGCCTTTGATCGTGTACACCTTCCGGGTTACAGGACTGGAGTAGGTAGTGGTGGAAGGATGCATGGGACAGGTTTTACATCGGGGGCGGTTACAAGGGTAGGAGCCAGAGGGTAGGGAAGGTGGTTTGGGGATTTCATAGGGATGAACTAAGAGGTTACGAAGGTTAGGTGGACGGCGGAAAGACACTCTTGGTGGAGTGGGGAGGATTTCATGAAGGATGGATCGCATTTCAGGGCAGGATTTGAGGAAGTCGTATCCCTGCTGGAGAGCCACATTCAGAGTCTGATCCAGTCCCGGAAAGTATCCTGTCACAGGTGGGGCACTTTTGGGGTTCTTTTGTGGGAGGTTCTGGGTTTGAGGAGATGAGGAAGTGACTGTGGTTATTTGCTTCTGTACCAGGTCGGAAGGGTAGTTGCGGGATGCGAAAGCTGTTTTCAGGTTGTTGGTGTAATGGTTCAGGGATTCCGGACTGGAGCAGATTCGTTTGCCACGAAGACCTAGGCTGTAGGGAAGGGACCGTTTGATGTGGAATGGGTGGCAGCTGTCATAATGGAGGTAAGGTTGCTTGTTGGTGGGTTTGATGTGGACGGACATGTGAAGCTGGCCATTGGACAGGTGGAGGACAACGTCAAGGAAAGTGGCATGGGATTTGGAGTACGACCAGGTGAATCTGATGGAACCAAAGGAGTTGAGGTTGGAGAGGAAATTCTGGAGTTCTTCTTCATTGTGAGTCCAGATCATGAAGATGTCATCAATAAATCTGTACCAAACTCTGGGTTGGCAGGCCTGGGTAACCAAGAAGGCTTCCTCTAAGTGACCAATGAATAGGTTGGCGTACGAGGGGGCCATCCTGGTGCCCATGGCTGTTCCCTTTAATTGTTGGTATGTCTGGCCTTAGAAAGTGAAGAAGTTGTGGGTCACGATGAAGCTGACTAAGGTAATGAGGAAAGAGGTTTTTGGTAGGGTGGCAGGTGATCGGCGTGAAAGGAAGTGCTCCATCGCAGCGAGGCCCTGGACATGCGGAATATTTGTGTATAAGGAAGTGGCATCAATGGTTACAAGGATGGTTTCCGGGGGTAACAGACTGGGTAGGGATTCCAGGCGTTGGTGTCTTTGATGGAGGATGGGAGACTGCATGTAATGGGTTGAAGGTGTTGATCTACGTAGGCAGAGATACGTTCTGTGGGGGCTTGGTAGCCAGCTACAATGGGACGGCCGGGATGATTGGGTTTGTGAATTTTAGGAAGTAGGTAGAAGGTAGGGGTGTGGGGTGTTGGTGGGGTCAGGAGGTTGATGGAGTCAGGTGAAAGGTTTTGTAGGGGGCCTAAGGTTCTGAGGATTCCTTTAGGCTCTGCCTGGACATCAGGAATGGGATTACCTTGGCAAACTTTGTATGCAGTGTTGTCTGAAAGCTGACGCAGTCCCTCAGCCACATACTCCCGGCGATCAAGTACCACGGTTGTGGAACCCTTGTCCGCCGGAAGAATGATGATGGATCGGTCAGCCTTTAGCTCACGGATAGCCTGGGCTTCAGCAGTGGTGATGTTGGGAGTCGGATTAAGGTTTTTTAAGAAAGATTGAGAGGCAAGGCTGGAAGTCAGAAATTCCTGGAAAATTTGGAGAGGGTGATTTTGAGAAAGAGGAGGTGGGTCCCACTGTGACAGAGGACGGAACTGTTCCAGGCAGGGTTCAATTTGGATAGTGTCTTGGGGAGTTGGGCCATTAGGAATAGGATTAGGATCATTTTTCTTCGTGGCAAAGTGATATTTCCAGCAGAGAGTACGGGTGTAGGACAGTAAATCTTTGACAAGGGCTGTTTGGTTGAATCTGGGAGTGGGGCTGAAGGTGAGGCCTTTGGATAGGACAGAGGTTTCGGATTGGGAGAGAGGTTTGGAGGAAAGGTTAACTACTGAATCAGGGTGTTGTGGTTCCAGATTGTGTTGATTGGAATTTTGAGGTTTTGGGGGAAGTGAAGCTGGAAGTGGGAGATTGAGTAGATGGGAGAGACTGGGTCTGTGTGCAATGAGAGGAGGTTGAGGTTTGCTGGAAAGGTTGTGAAGGGTGAGTGAGTTGCCTTTCCGGAGGTGGGAAACCAGGAGATTGGATAGTTTTTTGAGGTGGAGGGTGGCATGCTGTTCTAATTTGCGATTGGCCTGTAGGAGGATGCTCTGAACAGCCGGTGTGGATGTGGGAGAGGAAAGATGGAGGACTTTTAATAAGGATAGGAGTCTTCGTGGCAAACGAATCTTCTCCAGTCCTAAATCCCTGAACCATTACACCAACAACCTGAAAACAGCTTTCGCATCCCACAACTACCCTCCCGACCTGGTACAGAAGCAAATAACCAGAGCCACTTCCTCATCTCCTCAAACCCAGAACCTCCCACAGAAGAACCCCAAAAGTGCCCCACTTGTGACAGGATACTTTCCGGGACTGGATCAGACTCTGAATGTGGCTCTCCAGCAGGGGTACAACTTCCTCAAATCCTGCCCTGAAATGCGATCCATCCTTCATGAAATCCTCCCCACTCCACCAAGAGTGTCTTTCTGCCGTCCACCTAACCTCGTAACCTCTTAGTTCATCCCTATGAAATCCCCAAACCACCTTCCCTACCCTCTGGCTCCTACCCTTGTAACCGCCCCCGATGTAAAACCTGTCCCATGCACCCTCCCACCACCACCTACTCCAGTCCTGTAACCCGGAAGGCGTACACGATCAAAGGCAGAGCCACGTATGAAAGCACCCACGTGATTTACCAACTGACCTGCCTACACTGGAAGCTTTCAGTGTGGGAATGACCAGCAACAAACTGTCCATTGGCATGAATGGACACAGGCAGACAGTGTTTGTTGGTAATGAGGATCACCCTGTGGCTAAACATGCCTTGGTGCACGGCCAGCACATCTTGGCACAGTGTTACACCGTCCGGGTTATCTGGATACTTCCCACTAACACCAACCTGTCAGAACTCCAGAGATGGGAACTTGCCCTTCAGTATATCCTCTCTTCTCGCTACCTGCCAGGCCTCAATCTCCGCTGATTTCAATTTGCCGCCGCTCATACCTCATCTGTCTTTCAACAACATCTTTGCATCTGTACTTCCACCTCGACTGACGTCTCTGCCCAAACTCTTTGCCTTTACAAATGTCTGCTTGTGTCTGTGTGGATGGATATGTGTGTGTGTGCGAGTGTATACCCCTTTTTTCCCCCCTAAGGTACGTCTTTCTGCTCCCGGGATTGGAATGACTCCTTACCCTCTCCCTTAAAACCCACATCCTTTCGTCTTTCCCTCTCCTTCCCTCTTTCCTGACGAGGCAAAAGTTTGTTGCGAAAGCTTGAATTTCATGTGTATGCTTGTGTTTGTTTGTGTGCCTATCGACCTGCCAGCACTTTCGTTCGGTAAGTCACATTATCTGTGTTTTTATATATATATATATATATATATATATATATATATATATATATATATATATATATATATATATAGTAGGATTATTGTAACTTCCCACCTTATGTTCTATATTTGGGCATTTCAAGATAACAATTCTGTTTTGTAATTTATAGTTAACAATGAGTATTAAGGAGAGTGTGATGAAGTCTGGGTAGTTCCATTACTGCAATAGGTTTCACAGTCTCACACACCGCCGGATACTGCAACATTAATAATTTCTGAATGTCAATTTTGTGATGATAAAACACACCAGTTCTTTGTACATTGAAGTTTTCTTGCTTTAAAATATTTATTTAACCTGAAAATGTTTGCAATTAATTATAATTAACATTTTTAATCATTTTGACCTAAATTATTGATAACTATTGAGATTAAATTGATTATAAGAGTTTATTTTGTCTTCATTATTCTAATTTTGAAATATGACTTCACGATACCAGTAGTGCAACAAAAACTTAACCATACTACACTGGTGGGCAAAACTTGAAGAAAGTATTTTTTGCATGATGTGTCACTGGAAAGTGATATAGCTCAATGAAAGTTAGACCATACATAGAAAGAACTGGTACAGTATAGCACAGAAGGCAAATAAAAAATATGCAAGGAGATGAAATGACACTTTTATTGAAAATCCTTGAAGTCACTGCAATTTATGGAGGCCTTCTGGTCATTAAGAAAGGCGGGATGCTGTTCTTAATAGTGTGTGTGATTACTTCAGACAGCAGAGCATGCTCTGCTACTCCCCTGCTGTCCCGAAGATTTGTAATGAGTTCTCGTGGCAAGGCGTTCCATTCCTTTACCAATGTGTTTGACAACTGCTGGAAGGTCATTTGTGACATGAACATGGCATATCTATCCTCGATTTATCCCACTCATGAAACTTCCTGGCAGATTACAACTGTGTGCCACACCAGGACTCAAAACTGTGGTTCTTTACCTCTTTCAGGCAAGAGGTCTAGCTATTGAGCACTTCAAACAGTACTCATGACCTGTCCTCACAGTTCTACTTTCCTCTTTACTTCATCTCCTACCTTCCAGACTTCACAGAAGTCCTCTTGCATAGCTTTCCGGACTAGCACTTTTGGATGAAAGGATAATGCTGAAATATCGCTTAGCCAGGGGATGGTTTCCTCCTTGGCATCCCACACATGCTCAATGGGATTTATGTTGTGTGGGCATTAGCAGGCCAGTCCAGTCGCCAAATATCTTCTCATTCCAAGACCTCTTCCGCCTGTGATGCTGTCGTGCATTGTCATTCATAAAAATGAAGTCAGAGCTCATTGCACATTGGAAAAGAGTACAGTGTCATAAGAATTGACTGAGGTACTCTATCGTCTGTAAGCCTCTTCATCTCCTAATAACTACTGCAACCTAAATCCACTTGAACCTGCTTACTGGGTTATTTGTTGGTCTCCCTCTACAATTTTTACTCCCCCCCCTTTTCTTCCACTTTCTCTTTCTCTCTCTCTCTCCCTTCTAATACTAAATTGATGATTCCTTGATATCTCAGAACGAGTCCTTTTAGTCAGGCAGTCAAGTTATGCCACAAATTTCTTTTCTCCCCAGTCCTATTCAGCACTTTCTCATTAGTTACACGATCTACTCATCTAATCCTCCGCATTATCCTTTAGCACAACATTTCAAAAGCTTCTGTTCTCTTCTTCTCTGAACTGCTTATTGTATGCACTGCTGTACATGGTTACACTTCGTACTAATACTTTTGCAAAGGCCTCCTAACACTTAAATTTATTTTTGATTTTAGCAAATTTCTTACTATTGGTAGTGTACATTTTATACTCTCTTTAGCTCAGCCATTGTTAGTTATTTTGCTGCTCAAATTGCAAAACTCATCTACTTATTGTAGTGTCTCATTTTCTAGTGTAATTTTCTCAGCATCAATTGATTTAATTCAAATAGATTCAATTACTCTTCTTTCACTTCTCTTCTAATCTCTTTTCAAGACACTATCCATTCCATTCAGCTGCTCTTCCAAGTTCATTTCTATCTCTGAACGAATTACAGTATCGTCACCAAACCTGAAAGTTTTTATTTCTTCTCTCTGGACTTTAATTTCTTCTCCAAATTTTTCTTCTGTTGTCTTTATTGCCTTTCAATGTACAGATTGAATAACGCTGGGGACAGGTTACAACCCTGCCACACTCCCTTCTCATCCAGTGCTTCCCTTCCATGCTCTTCGACTCTTATAACTGCCGTCTGGGTTTTATACAAGTTATGAACAACCTTTTTCTCCCTTTATTTTTCCTCTGATACCTCTCTCTATGTCTATAAATGCTGTAAACATGTGGTTTCCCTTCTTTAACCTATCTTCTGAGCCATAGGATCAGTATTACCTCGTGTGTTCCTACATTTTCTGGGACCGAAACTAATACTTGCTGAAATTGGCTTCCACCACATTTTTCATTCTTTTGTAAATAATTCGTACCAGTTTTTTTGCAACTAACACTTCCTAATCTTAAAACTCAATGATGTGTACTTCTGTCAGCCCCTGCGTTGTTTAGAATGTTTAATATATGAAATTTATAACAAACTGGAAACACTAGGTAATTAGCTGGTAATGATATAACTATCTCTACCATGTATTTGTCCGCCCCAGTAGCTGAGTGGTCAGCGTGACGGATTGCCGTCCTCTGGGCCCGGGTTCGATTCCCGGCTGGGTCGGAGATTTTCTCCGCTCAGGGACTGGGTGTTGTGTTGTGTTCATCATCATTTCATCCCCATCCGGCGTGCAGGTCGCCCAATGTGGCGCCGAATGTAATAAGACCTGCGATATGGCGGCCGGACCTGCCCCGCGAGGGGCCTCCCGGCCAATGACGCCAAACGCTCATTTCCATTACCATGTATTTGACAGAAAATTGCAGAGAATCCAGGAAGATGTAGCTATACACAGGCAACATGGCATGGGTTCTTACCTGCCCGTCTTCGGCTACTGAGCCGCCTCGGCAAACGATTCGTTCCCGTACGCAGCTTGTGGCTGCGAGACGAGAACGTTGACGACGTGCTGGAAGAACACTTGCCGGTAACCAATGTCGGCTTCTTGCACTTCTTGGACGCTCGAGCTGGCCTCGGCTGGAAGAAGACAAAGTAGTAAGTGCATTTGACTATCATCAAATCAGTACCATTAGTGGAATATCAGTACAATGTGATTATAAATATCGAACAATGTCAGTAGGCTATGTTTGATAACAGAGGTCATATAACATGAGTAAGAAAAAAGGTATTGGAAAAACTTTCAGGGAGCATTCCTTACACGTAGGAAAAGAAATTACACGATATACCTTGTCAGTCCAAATAGCTTGAAGACTGGATTAATTAAAAAATAGAGAAAAGTTAAGATGGTGATGTAATGCTTTAGCTGTTTTACAGCGTGTTCCCCCACTTGACTACAATGCAAAGAACATTTATACAACAATGTGAAATTGTCAGAAAATCCTTCTTTTGGATGTTGTTCGACTTGCTCGTCACACTGGCTTGAATTTCGGGTGGATTGCCAAAGCATTGATCTTTGTGTGAATTTATACTTTTTATCATTTTGTGGTAGGTTCATATTGATAACACCTAGCCTGGTCATGCGTGACGATGTTTCCCGTAACAGAACTGTCCATGTGTCTATCAAGCTACGGCAGGGGTCCATGCATCACTACTTTTGTTCGTAGATCAAGATTTGCGGAATAAACTTTGCACGCCCATTTCCCTTGTTCAGACGTCCTGGAAAAGTTCTTTAATAATTTATTTAGAGATATTACTTCATTGCGGTATCTGAAAGAACAAGGTATATACACTATGGTCGAAGTTTTACTATTAAAGACTCATTGCTCACAACTAATTGGTCAAATGCACAAATGGTATAACTGGAATAGGATTTATTATGAACAGAAAGGCAGCCTAGAGCGTGAGTTACTGTGAACAGTTCAGTGATAGAATTCTTCTCATGAGAACAGACAGCAAACCAACGCCGACAACAATGGTTCAGGTATACATGCCGGCAGCGCAAGCAGGAAATGAAGAGGTAGAGGAAGTATATGAGGCTACTGAAGGGGCGATTCAGTACGTAAAGGGGGTTGAAAATCTTAGTCATGGGGGATTGGAATGCGGTTGTAGGCAAAAGAATACAAGGAAGGGTTAGGACAGAATATGAGTCTCTTATTAGGAATGAGAAAGAAGAAAGAATAATTGAGTTCTGCAACAAATTCCAACTAGTTATAGCGAATATTCTGTTCAAGAATCACATGAGAAGGAGACACACTTGGAAAAGGCCAGGTGATATGGAAGGTTTCAGTTAGATAACATCATGATCATGCAGAAATTCCGAAATCAGATACTGGATTGCAAGGCATGCCGAGCAACAGATACAGACTCATACCATAATTAGCGGTAATGAAGAGTTGGCTGAAGTCCAAGACACTAGTCTGGAAGAATCCATGCACAAAGAAGTGTGATACGTAAGTAAAGTACTAAGCAACTAATAAACACACTTAAAGCTCTCTGAGGCTACAGATACTGCAATGATGAATAGCTCAGCAGACAGTTCAGCTGAAGAAGAATGGACAGCTCTAAAAAGTGCAATCACAGAAGCTTGAAAGAAAAACACAGGTACAAAGAACGTAACTGTTTGAAGACCAAGAACCAAATGTTCGGATTAAGAAGGGTATAAGTCCGGGTGCAGTCTTCGAGTCTACTGTTCAATTTATACACCGACGAAACATGGCGGAAATAAAAGAAAGGTTCAAGAGTAAAAAAAAATTAAAAAAAATGGCTCTAAGCACTATGGGACTTAACATCTGAGCCGGCCGATGTGGCCGAGCGGTTCTAGGCGCTTCAGTCTTGAACCACGCGACCGCTGCGGTCGCAGGTTCGAATCCTGCCTCGGGCATGGGTGTGTGTGATGTCCTTAGGTTAGTTAGGTTTAAGTAGTTCTAAGTTCTAGGGGACTGATGACCACTGATATTAAGTCCCATAGTGCTCAGGGACATTTGAAGCGTTTTTGATGGTAGTTCGATAGAAGGTGGAAAAGGTGAAAAGATTAGTGGAATAAGGTGGATGCAGAAGCACTTCCCGATCAATTCCTGAAAAGTGTTTTGTATCAGTCTAGCAGAATGCGGTCGGGCGTTATTGTGGAGTAACATTACTTCACGCAGTCCTCCTGGTCGTTGTTCTTGGACTGCGTCTGCAACACGTCTCAGTTGTTGACAATAAATGTCAGCAGTGATGGCTACACCTTCTGGGTGCATGACATTATCTTTTGTGGATGAGCGCAGCTCTCTGAGTGAGGAGTTGCTAGTTTGTTTTGGGCTCACCGATTTCTTCCTTTTCCTCATGTTAGCAGAAAGACACCATTTCTCGTCACCAGCAACGATACATGACAGGAGCAAATTGATGACGAACAAGCACAGATGCACATAAGCCCACTCACTGATTTTTGTGATTTTGACTTAGAGCATGAGATACCCCTATACCAGATTTTTGAATCTTACCGACTAGAACATGCAACTGTGGAATGGTCACAGTTCATCACACCTGCCAGTTCTCGAGTAAAATGACGTGGATCATTGTGAATTAATGTGTTTAAACGATCTTCATCAAACCCCGAAGATCTTCCTGAGTGTGAAGAGTCACTAATGTCGAGACGATCATTTTCGAAACGAGAAACCATTTTCTTGCCGTGCTCTGAGCAATCAAATTATCTCCACGGCGCAAATGTTTTTGGCTGCTTCCGCTGCCATCACTCCCAAATGAACTCAAACAGCAGAATATATCGGAAATGTTCCCATTTATCCACTTGATCCACAGCTCCACTCACTATCTCCAAATGATAAAATGACAATATGTTAAATCAAATAGAAACAAAGAACTAGAAATAAAAAAAACAATCGACAAATAAACGCATAGTGACCGGAATATCGACTTGCAAAACAAGAACGCTACGAACTTATGCACAAACCTAGTATAACTCACTAGACAGCGTGGCTAACTGAGAGCATATACCAAGTTTGTATCCATCCAGTATTTGAGAATAACAGTACTTCGTGACTTACAATGTTCACACTTAATTTCAAACCTTTACGAAATTGTTTCTCGCCGACATCTTCCACGAAATAATAAGATTAAATGTGTATTGCTTACTACATTTTCGCTGTCCATGCAGTAAAAGTGCCGCATCAGGGATGACGCTTTAATTTATTATTTCTTTACCGTTAATTATCGCAACACATTTTTCAGGTAGTATTCACATATATCACTGAATGTACGTACAAAACTATGAGGGTTGCCCAGAAAGTAATGCACCACATTTTTATCTCAACCGAAAACAATGCTACGAATGCGAAACGTTACGTATGTATTATTTGAATTCTCCTGAGCGATCGTGCCAAGTTTCCGTCACTTCCGATAGATAGCATAGCTGCAGGACTGTTTCAAAATGTACGTTACAAGCAACGCGCCGTCGTCGAATTTCTCACTGCAGAAAAAGAAACTGTGGGTAATATTCACAAATGCTTGTGCAAGCGTTTGCTGTCGACAGAAGTACAATTAGTCGCTGGGGACGGTAGCTGAGGTCATCAGAAGGCGGTTCGGCGGAGGTCCACGATCAACGGCGGTCGGGGAGACCATCTACGGGTGTCACACCTGTCATGCTGCAGCGAGCTGAAGTCGTCATCCGCGAGGACAGACGCATTACGACTCGGCAGTTGGCGCTGCACATGTCAATCATTGAACACAGTTAATACGGTGAAGCACTGGCTCCGACGTTAATTCAAGGATTGGTACCGCCAGGACATACACGCCCTCGTTTTGCGCTGGAGGAAGGCATAGAACGGGGTGGAGATTACGTGGAAAAATTGGGTGTGTATGCAAAACATCCTTTCATGTGTGTAACTCTCATTATGTTCAATAAAGAATTGTCGAAGAAAAAAATGCGGTGCATTACTTTTCTGGCAACCCTCGTTTATCATTGTACGATTTATCATATGACGTCATAGTCAATGAGATGGCCGGCTTTACTGGCCGAGCGGTTCTAGGCGCTACAGTCTGGAACCGCGCGACCACTACGGTCGCAGGTTCGAATCCTGCCTCGGGCATGGATGTGTGTGATGTCCTTAGGTTAGTTAGGTTTAAGCAGTTCGAAGTTCTAGGGGACTGATGTGGTGGCGCGCCAACTCGACACATCTGTACCAGATAGAATACATCTGTGATGTGACTGAACGTGATGTCAGAGCTCATCCTCCCCTCCCCGAAATTACGGGAGTTAGGTGACTCGAGTGTAAGCAGATGTGGTACCAACTCCATCGAGCGACCTAGCAAGGCCTCATTGCTTCCATGCCACGACAAGTTGCTGCTGCTATCCGTGCCGAAGGTGGACATACCGGCTCTTAGATACGTGGTCATAATGTTGTGGCTGATTTATTAAATGCGTAGTGGAAGGGCTAATTACACTTCCTGGCAGATTAAAACTGTGTGTCGGACCGAGACTCGAACTGGGAACCTTTGCCTTTCGCGGGCAAGTGCTCTACCATCTGAGGTACCCAAGCACGACTCACGCCCCGTCCCCAAAGCTTTACTTTTGGAAAAATCCCCCAGGTTGTGGCAAAGCCATGTCTCCGCAATATACTTTCTTCAAGGAGTGCTAGTTGTGCAAGTTTCGCAGGAGAGCTTCTGTGAAGTTTGGAAGGTAGGAGACGAGGTACTGGCGGAAGAACAGCTGTGAGGACGGAGCGTGAGTCGTGCTTGGGTAGCTCAGATGGCAGAGCACTTGCCCGCGAAAGGTAAAGGTCCCGAGTTAGAGTCTCAGTCCGGCACACAGTTTTAAATGGTTCAAATGGCTCTGAGCACTATGGGACTCAACTGCTGTGGTCATAAGTCCCCTAGAACTTAGAACTACTTAAACCTAACTAACCTAAGGACAGCACACAACACCCAGCCATCACGAGGCAGAGAAAATCCCTGACCCCGCCGGGAATCGAACCCGGGAACCCGGGCGTGGGAAGCGAGAACGCTACCGCACGACAACGAGATGCGGGCACAGTTTTAATCTGCCAGAAAGTTTCATATGAACGCAAACTCAGCTGCAGAGCGAAAATTTCATTCAGGGTTAATTGTAATTTGTGAAAAAAAGACTTACTTGGAAGAGTACAGAGGTGAACTCGAAGCTGCCCGGCCTGGGCTTCAGCTTGGAGACGGAGCGGCGAAAGGCGCGCTTGAGGCCGCCCCCAGCGCCCCCTGGGGCGTACAGGCCCTTGCGGTGCTTCTGCTGCTTCTTGCGCTGGCGTCGCATGATGCTCTTGCTGCGCTGGTACAGCTCGTCGCGCGTCAGCGTGAACGCCAGCTTCAGGAGGAACTCTTTGTAGATGGGCTTGAGGTCGTTGAAGGACATGCCCTCGGCGTCGATGATGGCGTCCAGGATGTCGTCGGTGGAGTGCAGCCCCTCGTGCACGCGGAACTCGGTGAACAGCTCGTTGAAGCCGAGCGGGCTGCTGCCGCCGTCGCTGCTGTGCAGGGTGCCGCCCCCGCCGCCCCCGACGCCTCTGGCAGCGCAGTCGCCCACGCCGACGCCGCCCGCCCCACCGCGTCCACTGTACCTGCACGAGTGCCGAGTAATCCTTATTCTAAAAGGGTCAATCAAAAAGTAATGCCTGTTAGTTTGTCCCCCTTCAATGCAGTTTGTTAAGCGCAAAATTTCAGTTTGGTGCAATTCCGCAAAGCTTCGTCTCCAATCCAATACAGTAGTAGTTTGTGCGTCAACAGATGCCAGTACCAAAGTCGCTTGCAAAATGACATAAAGCGATGTTGCATTAGACAGCGCCATTCACGTCAACGAAAGACTGAAACCTGAGCCAAAACATTACGAATACCTGCTTAATAGCTTGTTTGTCCGTCTTCGGAACGAAATGGGTTCTGCGTTTAAGGGATTCGAGAGTTTGCTGGTAGGTTTGCGGAGGTATCTGGCATTAGATGTCTACGCACGGGTCATGTAATTCGCGTAAATAACGGGCCGCTGATTTGTGTACAGGTGAAGGCACCCGATAAAGACCCAGATGGGTTCCATAGGATTTACATCAGGCGAATTTGGTCGTCGAGACGTCAACCTGAGTCCACTATAATGCTCCTCAAATCACTGTTCAAAAACGGATCTATGCACTACGGGACTTAACATCTGATGTCATCAGCCCCTAGACTTAGAACTACTTAAACCTTACTAACCCAAGGACATCACACACATCCATGCCCGAGGCAGGATTCGAACCTGCGACCGTAGCAGCAGCGCAGTTCCGGACTGAAGCGCCTAGAACCGCTCGGCCACAACGGCCAGCTCAAATCACTGTATAACGGTTCTGATTCCGAGACACGGACAGTTAACTGCTGAAACATGACATCGTCTTCGGGAAAGACATCAACTTTGAAGAAATGCAGGTCGTTCCGAGCTGTCAACGTGTCTTCGATTACAACCACAAGTCTCACGCAACCGCAGGGTTATGTCTCCCGCACCATCATACTGCTCCCACCAGTCTGCATGCGTGGTACGCTGCACGTTCCGAGCCGCCATTCATCTCGATGACGGCGTTTGTGGAGACGACCATTGACCTAGTGTACCAAAAATTTGATTCGCCACAAGAGCCGACACGTTTACACTGATCGACGGTCGAATCACGATGGTTCCGTGCCCACTGCAGTCGTAATTGACGATGTCTTTGGGTGAACATGTATACACGGAGGGATGGTCTGCTGCGGAACAATGTACGATGAACGTGTGCTCCGAAAAACTTGTGCGTGCACCAGCGTTGTGCTCTTTCGGCAGAGATGTCACAGATCTCCATCTGTCCTTTTTTACAGGGTAGACTACTCCGAACCCCACGTTCTGTGAAGAGTCGTGGAAGTCGAACCATTTATCACCTAGTGGCAGCTTCAGTGCCCTCCTGCGTCTCTCCGTATATGATCACGACAGTAGCACATGAATATTCGACCAGCTTCTCCGTTTTCGAGATACTCATTCACGGGCTCTGCGCAATAACAATTTGACCTTTGTCAAAGTTTCTTATCTCAATGGATTTTCCCATTTGGGGCCCATATCTTCACTAGTGTGATACCCCTCTGTGTCTGCATACTTTTATTACCACGTCACGTGCCCGCAACGCCACAGGCGGTATTCAGCGCCGCGGTGGGCAGTGGTCACAATGTTTTGGCTTACCACTGTTTGTGTACTGTAATACAACTATGGATATCAGCACTGTTAAACGATGGGTTGGTCGCTGTAACGAAACTGAGGGGCAAATACCGTTGGCTGACTAAACATGGAGCGGCAGGCCAGTGACTTCAGTAATTCCACATAACATTCCGCGAATCGATGACATCATTTGTGGTCACCACCGGATGGCTGCAATTGATTTGAGTTCCACTGCCTCCCTACACCAAAAAGCAGTGTCATGACTATCATTCAACGGTAATTTTTGAGAACATTTCTTGTGGAGAACAGTGGTCTGGCTAAAAGAGCTTTAAAAATGGACGCTAACAGTCTCGACAGCAAAAACATTTGTTTAGGTAAGTTTTTACCATCCTCAGACCTCCTCATTCCATGATGGGAGGTGGTGGCGGTGAATAGGGCGGATGTTGTAAGCAGTTATTTAGTAAATGGGATACTCAAACGTTTGTGCAACTTGGATACCAGGAATGTTATGCAATCAGAACAAAGGGAAAAGTAAAACAATTGCGTCCCAACTGTTCCAGCAATTCCGTTTGCAGGGAGAGGAGTTCCTAGAAAAAAGTTGTTACCAGAGACGAAACACGGGTACATTTTTTTGAGTCAATATCGAAGACACATCAATGGAGTGGTATCACAGGAATTCAACAAAGAAGAAAAAATTCAAAAGTGTGCGATCAGCTACACTATTCTGAGATAAATAGGGAATCGTTATTGTTTTTTCTGGAGCAAGAACGCATAATAAATTATGTCCAATACGTCAGAACCCGCAAATACCTTAAAGAACGTCTTCAATAGAATGAAAGCGCAAGAACACAGATCAGTCGACACACTACTGAAGAGATTGTGAAAACTGGATGGGAAATCTTTCCTCATCCCCCATACGGTCCTGATATGGCACTGCCAGAACTTCTATCTGTTCTGGCATTTAGAATAAGCTCATTGTGAGATTCCCTTTGAAGATGAGAAGGCCGTGAAAAGGTTCGTCCGTCAATCGCTTTGGAAGCAGGGCTGCGCGTTTTCCCACACTGGAATACATGCTGTTGTTAAAAGATGGATCAAAACTGAGGAAATGGAAGGAGATTATACTGAAAAGTCAGAAATTAATCGTCAATGTTGTGATTTTCAGTTTACGTAGCTGCGTTTGAAATTGTTGACAAATACAAAAAAAGGAGGCATTACTTTTTGAGGGACCCTCGTACAAGTAGGCAGCTGAGAAGAATGTCTTCGGTAGGTGAGGAGGGGAGTGGGGGGAAACAGACTTCCCACCTTACGCTCCAGACTTCCTTGTCAGTCTTGCTATGTTTCATTATTCGCCTTTTATGGTCCCACTGTTTCTTTTGCCTGTTTATTTAAAGCAGCAGAGCCAACGAGGAAACTATTAGTGAAAAGTCAATACAAAACATGCAGGCATCACATTCACATTAAAAGCACTAAAGGGACGGTAAGATCCTGCCATTTGTAATGTTTTAATTCAATAAAACGAAAAGTATATCTTGACGAAAAAACGCATTTGAGTAGTGGCACGCACAGTGGCAGTATTAATACCATATTTCTGAACTTGCTTGCACAATACCATACACACTCAATTGGAGAATTTGACTGATATTGTTTCGAAAGTATCAATGCACTGTAGGGGTTACACTATTTAATATGTTTATGTCACCCCAAACTCTTCAAGTCTCCCAAAGTTACTATGTTGCGGTAAGTGTGGACAGATTCAAGTTAGATATAGTGGGAATTAGTGAAGTATGCTGACACGAAGAACAGGACTTCTGGTCAGCTCAGTACATGGTCGTCAATACAAAAGCAAATAGAGACATTGCAGTAGTTGGTCTAATTTATATAAATAAACATGTAAATGTTCGTTTTTTCAAAGTCATAAATCTACGAAAGTTTTCCACCGATTGCTTTGAAATTTTACCACAACATTGAATTCGAATATGCGTGTGTTTTTATATATGTACTGGAGCCCCATAAGGTATATAAATGTATATATTCTGTACTTAATAAATATAAATTGGCAATATTCTGTTTATCAGTATATCAAACAGATTTTATTACCAGTTTTTTCTCATATTTTCGAAAACACAGAAAGATGTATTTTTTATTTGGTAGCATACTGTTTGTTAAACAGGGTGTCATTGTAATCTTCACTTTGAACAAATAGCTTCTAGAACATTTTGGGAAAACAGTAGTGGTTTATATAGAACTGAATGCGTGTGAAATCAGTCTGGAATCAAACGATTTGCGATCCGTATCTGTCTTTCTATGAACCTGTACTGCACGCATAGCATGTTTTTTGTTCCAAGAAGTGTTGTGCAACAAGCTCTCTTCTCTATAACAAATTGTATACTGTGTTTTTGTCAACCAAACTTCTTGTAAACAACCGTGTGTTGAGAAATCGTCGAAATAAATATGCCAAATTTGAAGTTCTACTGAAATGCTCCAGTCTCGTACAAGTAAGAACCCGGATGATGCTCATTATAGTGATGACTTATCTGAAATCATCCCCTAGACGCTGAAGCCAAATGGATATAAGTATTGATATAACATCTTCTCTTAGTGCATCGAATAGTAAGTACAATATTAGTGATACTTCACGGTAAATGATGACAGCTAAAACAGTTGCAGGATAAAGATTTATTAAAATTCTTGACCACGGTTTCTGTGTATATAAATATACCTTCATCAGAAGTAAAATACCTAAAATTACATCCTGCAATGAAGATTAATAAAAAAATTGCCTTTGGCACAATTGTTTTATTAATCTCCATTGCAGGATGTAATTTAGGTATTTTACTTCTGATGAAGGTATATTTATATATACCGAAACCGTGGTCAAGAATTTTAATAAATCTTCATCCTGCAACTGTTTTGGCTGTCATCATTTACCGTGAAGAATTTCAATAGTTGCTGTTTCAGCCATGTTTAAAATCTTGAAATTAGTGATACTCACTAGAAGTGCATGTATGAAATATTCGTAGTTTATCCAAGAGCGGATTGTTGTATAGGAACTGGCACCATAGTGAATACTGGTCCGTCTCAATTACTTTGCAAGCGAACACATCGAAGAAAAATGCACGGAAAGCATATTTCGAATCGGGTACCTTGCAAAATTCTATTATCTGATGTTCGTGATAGCATAGAAACCTCTACCACTCATATAATTTTAAAAGTTTCTCTCTCTCCTTCCAAACAGGCGCCGGAAGGCCCAACGGTACCGAAGGATCGCAGTATCATCCTCAGCTGATGGGCATCACTGGACGCAGATATGGAGAGGCATGTGGTCAGTACACCGTTCCATTTGTCGTTGTCAATTTTCGTGGCTGGAGCCGCTACTTCTCAGTCAAGTATCATTTTAACTGGCCTCAAAAGGGCTGGGTGCACCCCACTTGCCAACAGCGCTCGGCAGACTCGGACTGTTTCGCATCCAAGTGCTAGCCAAGCCTGATAACGCTTAACTCCGGGGATCTGACGAGAACCGGTGTTAACCACTGTGGCAAGGTCGTTTATCTAATGGTTTGGGACACCATCTGTTTCATTTCCCGTTCCTACAGTATATTTGAAAGAGAGGAGATGGTCCTTAAAATACGTCGCTCATTGTGGGCAAATGAAGGAGAATAATGCACTCTTGGTGGAATTGTTTACTTGCTTCAACAAGGACGGATCCAATTATGATTGATAACTTAGAAGAGCAGCTGAACGGAATGAATAGTGTCTTGAAAGGAGGATATAAGATGAACATCAACAAAAGCAAAACGAGGATAATGGAATGCAGTCGAATTAAGTCGGGGGATGCTGAGGGAATTAGATTAGGAAACGAGGCACTTAAAGTAGTAAAGGAGTTTTGCTATTTGGGGACCAAAATAACTGATGATGGTCGAAGTAGAGAGGATATAAAATGTAGAATGGCTATGGCAAGGAAAGCGTTTCTGAAGAAGAGAAATTTTTTTAACATCGAGTATAGATGTAAGTTTCAGGAAGTCGTTTCTAAAAGTATTTGTATGGAGCGTAGCCATGTATGGAAGTGAAACATGGACGATAACTAGTTTGGACAAGAAGAGAATAGAAGCTTTCGAAATGTGGTGCTATAGAAGAATGCTGAAGATTAGATGGGTAGATCATATAACTAATGAGGAGGTATTGAATAGGATTGTGGAGAAGTTTGTGGCACAACTTGACTAGAAGAACGGATCGGCTGGTAGTACATGTTCTGAGGCATCAAGGGATCACCAGTTTAGTATTGGAGGGAAGCGTAGAGGGTAAAAATCGTAGAGGGAGACCAAGAGATGAATACACTATACAGATTCAGAAGGATGTAGGTTGCAGTAGGTACTGGGAGATGAAGAAGCTTGCACAGGATAGAGTAGCATGGAGAGCTGCATCAAACCAGTCTCAGGACTGAAGACCACAACAACAACAACTAATATCTTGTTCGCTTCTCGTCGTGGTACGGACCTGGACAACGGTCCTCCGGCGTTGAGGAAGCTGCTGCTGCGTGGAATGGCGACCTTGGTGAGGATGTCGCCGCCAGGGGCGGGCCTGTGCTGACGCCGGACGTCGTGGTAGTCTGGTCCCGGGCCCGCACCCCTCCTGGGGTCGCTGCTGGCTGCAGGCTGTTGCTGTTGTTGTTGTTGCTGCTGCGGTGACTGGTGCCTCTGTTGCTGATGCTCTTGCTGTTGCAGCTGGTGCTGTGGTAACTGGTGCCTCTGGTTCTGCTGATGCGTCTGTGGTAACTGTGGCTTCTGCTGGTGCTTTTGGTGCTGCCCATCCTGTTGTTGCTGCTGATGCGGTGGTGTTGGTGCTGGTAACTTACGAGTTTGCCCCTGTTGCGTCTTCGACTGCGACTGTTGTTTCTTTCCGGACTTCTGCGGCGGTGGTATCTCCTCTGAGGACAGGACCTGAAACACATTTATTAAACCTAAAGTGTCCCGTTTCTTCAAATGTACAGGGTGTAGGGAGAGACAACCTCTTATAGGCTGCCTCGAACCTGAAATGGATACACATAGCCTACCTATTCTGTGCCGTGAAAAAGCCCCGCACGAAGACGACCCTTTGTAAAGTTTAGCTGATACAAAAACAATCAACATGCATTTATCGTCTAAAGTCCGTTTTAAACGACCATCTTCCTTGTCTCAGTCGACTGCTCATGGCGAGTGAGTCTAGTGCAGCGCCCCTGGCGCCTTATTCCTTCTAAAATATGGCCCTTACAAAGCTTTTTCGTGCTCAGTTCACACCAATTTTGAATATGGTACATTTGTATCCTCAAACACCCATTATCATCGTAGTGTGCTGGATTCGTGAACACCTTCCGCACTGTATTGTTCAAGCATGTCGCTTCTAACCATTTTCGAATGAAAACAGAATTTGAGTCGGAAATTATAATAACTTCGTCATTAGTTTGGTGCAAAAACTTGGGGAGTTTATCAACACCGACCGTTGCGGGTGTCTTTTTAAACGCTTCTTTGATAGTTTCCGGTTTAATTCCGTCCTCATGCAATAAAAAATAGATTTTTTGCATGTAAGCTGTCCAACCAACCTGTTACGAGTGGCCGTTTTTGGTTCCACATCAGCGACAGAACTACATGTGCTGTCTGCTTTGCAGTTTGGCACCTGAACGGTAGAAGATTATGAAGAACTATTACTTTTGCGAAAGATTGGAATATAGTAACAGAATACTTTGATTGTGGAGTTTATTAATGACTAAAGCAAAATTAACAGTGAATGCTCTTGACGAAGGTCATATGGTAAATTGTACACACACATGAGAACTGAAAGAAGGGGAGACGTGTGTTCCAAATATTTAAAAATACATGCATCAATGTGCTCGAGAAAATATGTACTTACAAACACATCAAACAATATTTAGAAGGCAGTAGACAGCGCTCTTTCACTTCAATCTTTGCGTCTTGCTCTCTTTCTAATAAGTGCCAAATAACACCTAAAATTTATTTTTCGTTAAGTGCATCTGTCATTGCTGAAACAAATTTAATTACAAATCGTTTATCTAGAGTTTCGTCTTACAACGCCGTCATCAGACGTTATTAACCGTAGTCTAGGCACTGTCAAGATTTGGAAAGAAGGACAAATTCCAGAAAAACTGAAAGATGTTTTAGTTCATCCAATATATAAAAAAGGAGATCGTCTGATTTACAACAACTGCAGGGGAATATCATTACTCACCTCTGCATGCAAAATACAAACATAATTTCATCAAGACCACAACTACATCTGGAATAAATTATTAAATTATTGATGATGCACAAGGTAGCTTTAGAAGAAATAGATCAACAGTAAGTGAAAAATACTTTCATTGCACAAATCCTACTTGAAAAGGAATTGGAATAAGCTCAGAGTGTGACATTCTTTTCATAGACTTTATAAAGGCAATTGATACTGTTAACGGAAACTAATATGGAATCCCAGACAAATTAATGTAGCTGGTGTAAAAGTGCATTCAGAATAAAATTATAGAGTCAAAGTACAAAACACTCTCACAGAAATGTTCTTTGTTACTTCAGAAGTCAAACAAGGAGGTGCTTTGTCACCATCATTTTTCTTGTTGAACAAATCTTTACGAAAATAAAATCATTGCTTAGTGGCTTATGCACCTGCCTAGGAAGCAGGAGACCTGGGTTCGATTCCTGGCCTTGGTACAAATATTCACTCCCTTTCAGTCTATATAAATAAAGTCATATCTGTATCAGACCCATAAAGTTCCTGAAACTTTGTCATTTCATTTGTATAAGAACCTCCATTTACATTCAATGCTGAGGTGCTATTTCAGAACATGGAGACCCTTGGCAATTCCTTCTTTTTAAATTAACACACACCGTCATCTGACTATATTGTTCTTTATTTAATTATTGCCCAGGTTTCGACCTTGTATGCCATTTTCAAGTTAATTTTGTCATTAACACGTATTGCAGGACATCAAGCTCAAAATTCGCCACAAATTAGAAAAAAATGACAGATGTAAAATCATCATCTTGTAAAAAGTTCAGTAAATAATAGTGGAAACAAGTCATATTTAATAAAAACAGGTTGACTTTGATATATAGAAGATGGACATATGTCCTTTGACACAAGATCATGTGCTCATCTTTTATATACCAGAGTAAATCTGTTTTTATTAAATATGACGTGCTCCCACTATCATTTACTGACCTTTCTACAAGATGATGATTTTACATCTGCCATTTTATGGGGAGTGAATATTTTTCCTAATTTATGGCCAGTTTTGAGCTTGATGTGCTACATTATGTGTTAATGACATAAACATAACTTGAAATTGGCATAAAAGGTCGAAACCTGGGTCGTAATTAAATAAAGAACAATACAGTGAAACAGCAGTGTGTTCATTTAAAAATTATTTTGTGACTGTTGCTCGGCAACATCAAAAACAGTTTATTTGGTAATTCTGTTTGTGTCTAAGGAGGAATTTGGATTGAGAAGGGAGGCGTGTCAGGATAATCTGTGCATTTGTGTGAACCGCTGCGCTGAGGTGGCTTAGTGGCTAACGCACATGTCCAATAAGCACGATTCCCGGCCTTGGTACAAATTTTCACTGACCGGTTCAGTCTATATGCATAAAACCATTATACAGGGTGGTCCATTGATCGTGACTGGGCCAAATATCTCACGAAATAAGCGTCAAACGAAAAAACTACAAAGAACGAAACTTGTCTAGCTTGAAGGGGGAAACCATATGGCGCTATGGTTGGCCCGCTAGATGGCGCTGCCATAGGTCAAACGGATATTAACTGCGTTTTTTTTAAATAGGAACATCCATTTATTATTACATATTAGTGTAGTATGTAAAGAAATATGAATGTTTTAGTTGGACCACTTTTTTCGCTTTGTGATAGATGGCGCTGTAATAGTCACAAACATGTAGCTCACAATTTTAGACGAATAGTTGGTAACAGGTAAGTTTTTTAAATTAAAATACAGAACGTAGGTACGTTTGAACATTTTATTTCGGTTGTTCCAATGTGATACATGTACCTTTGTGAAATTATCATTTCTGAGAACGCATGCTGTTGCACCGTGAGTAACTGTAAATACTACATTAATGCAATAAATGCTCAAAATAATGTCCGTCGACCTCAATGCATTTGGCAATACGTGTAACGACATTCCTCTCAACAGCGAGTAGTTCGCCTTCCGTAATGTTCGCACTTGCATTGACAATGCGCTGATGCATGTTGTCAAGCGTTGTCGGTGGATCACGATATCACATATCCTTTAACTTTCCTCTCAGAAAGAAATCCGGGGACGTCAGATCCGGTGAACGTGCGGGCCATGGTGTGATGATACGACGACCAATTCACCTGTCATGAAATATGCTATTCAGTACCGCTTCAACCGCACGCGTGCTATGTGCCGGACATCCATCGTGTTGGAAATACATCGCCATTCTGTAATGCAGTGAAACATCTTGTAGTAACATCGGTAGAACATTACGTAGGAAATGAGCATACATTGCACCATTTAGATTGCCATCGATAAATGGGGGCCAATTATCCTTCCTCCCATAATGCCGCACCATACATTAACCCGCCAAGGTCGCTGATGTTGCAGTTGACGCAGCCATCGTGGATTTTGCGTTGCCCAGTAGTGCATATTATGGTGGTTTACGTTACCGCTGTTGGTGAATGACGCTTCGTCGCTAAATACAACGCGTGCAAAAAATCTGTTATCGTCCAGTAATTTCTCTTGTGCCCAGTGGCAGAACTGAACACGACGTTTAAAGTCGTCGCCATGCAATTCCTAGTGCATAGAAATGTGGTACGGGTGCAATCGATGTTGATGTAGCATTCTCAACACCGACGTTTTTGAGATTCTCGATTCTCGCTCAATTTGTCGGCTACTGATGTGCGGATTAGCAGCGACAGCAGGTAAAATACCTACTTGGGCATCATCATTTGTTGCTGGTCGTGGTTGACGTTTCACATATGGCTGAACACTTCCTGTTTGCTTAAATAACGTAACTATGCAGCGAACGGTCCGGACACTTGGATGATGTCGTCCAGGATAGCGAGCAGCATACATAGCACACGCCCGTTGGGCATTTTGATCACAATAGCCATACATCAATACGATCTCGACCTTTTCCGCAATTGGTAAACGGTCCATTTCAACTCAGGTAACGTGTCACGAAGCAAATACTTATACGTTTGTGACTATTACAGCGCCATCTATCACAAAGCGAAAAAAGTGATCCAACTAAAAGATTCACATTTCTTTACGTACTACACGAATATGTAATAATAAATGGGGGTTCCTATTTAAAAAGAAACGCAGTTGATATCCGTTTGACCTATAGCAGCGCCATCTAGCGGGCGAACCATAGCGCCGTCTGGTTGCCCTCTTCAAGGTAGAAGGGTTTCGTTCTTTGTAGTTTTTTCGTTTGACGCTTATTTCGTGAGATATTTGGCCCGGTCACTATCAATGGACCACCCTGTATATAAGTGTAATGCAGCTATCATTTAGACTGAGAAAGAGTACAAAAGATCTCCATGAGATCCTACCTCCATGTCGTGCTGCACCAGCAACAGAGTCTGCGGCCTCACTGCGCAGCATGAGAGCTGGCCGGTGCAGGACGATAATTCCGGCTAAGGGGACTGAGTGGAGCCGGACAATCCAAGCCAAGGCACGCTGCCGGCTCCGTCTCCTCAAACTCCTTTATGGCTGCACATGGGGTCTGGACCCCTCCACCATCCTCCACACCTATAAATCCCTCATCCGCCCTATACTCTGCTACGCCCATCCTGCCTGGATCTCCGCCCCTCCTACCTTTTACAAATGCCTTCAAATCCTTGAACCCCATGCTCTCCGCCTCGCCTATCGTATCCGTTTCCCCTCCCCCACACGGCTCCTGTACGATCTTATTCCGTTCCCCCACCTCCTCCTCTTCCTCGAACGGATACGGATCCTATACACCTCCCGTAAACTATACACCTCCCTCACCCGCTTGTCTCTCCCATCCTCTCCGACCCCTGTCCGCTGCCGCGCCTGTATTTCCACGTCCCACCTGCTCTCCATCTCTCCACCCTCCTTACCCTCTCCCAAGGTGACTTCCACCAGCTCCCTCTCCCTGATGATGCCCTCCTCCCCTCCGTCTACCCCTCCTATCAACTTTGATCCTCCCCTCACACTTCCTGTGTCCTTTCCTTAGGGCCCCCTCTCTCCCTTCTCTCTCCTTCCCTCCATCCTCCCTTCCTCCCCCTCCCCCATGCTTCCCCAACCCCCTCCTACCTTTATTCCTCCCCTCATCTCCCCTGCCATTGGCATCTCTGCTCTTCCCTCCCCATCCTCCACCACCTTCCTCCCCTCTTGGCAGGTCCCCGGACTCCCACACGCTAAGTGGACATTCGCGCGCCAGAGATCTTCGCCATCAGTTTAGTGTCTGTGCCATCGTGATTGTGATTTAGTGTTTTTCACCGCCACGCTCCTCGTCCACTTGTACCATCTCATTCGTCAGTGTTTGTGTGCAGTGCCGACAGTTTTTGGTGTGTTTTCGTCGAGTGTGAACGGCTTCATGTTTTTATTTATGGTATCTCCTGTTTTTAACCACCGATTTGTTACTTTTCTGTCTCCTTTTTGTCTATTATTGTAATTCTTGTGGCTGAAGAGCGGAGTAGATGTATCCGCTGCCAGCCAGCCTTTGTATAAGGTGAACACCAATAAAAAAAAAAAAAAAAAAAAAAAAAAAAAAAAAAAAAAAAAAACTGAGTGGAGCACTATGGGCCCCAGTAGCATGGGAAGAAATACACAGCGACGGTGTACCTTGATGGCGTCTTCGCCGTCCTCGCTGGCGGAAGAGACGGAGGACCTCTTCTTGCGGGGCGGGCGGACGGGCGCCGGCAGCGGCGGCGCGGTGGTGTCCTGTGCGGGCGGCGGCGGCTCGCGGCCGGCGGTGGGGTCCGCGGGCTCCGAGGCGGCGGAGAGCGCGGAGGGCGCGGCCTCGCTGCTGCCGGCGACGCTGGAGGCGGCGGGCGCGTAGCTGACGCCGTCGAGCCGGCTAGTGGGTTGCCGCTCGCGGCCCGCGCCCTCGCGCTGCAGGTGCGCCACCAGCGCCTGGTACAGCGCCGCCGCCACCACCACCGCGTCCTCGGCGCGCTCGCACACGAAGCCGTGGCAGTCCAGCTGCCGCCGGCCGCCGCGCATCACCACCGCCAGCACGGGCGAGTGGCCCAGCCGCTCTGCGTACGCCCCTGCGGCAGACGCCACGCTGCTGCACTCCAGTACCAGGAAAGCTACCCACCAATACCACCACGCTGCGATCCCGGTCATCCAACCCCCAAAACTATTTCAGGAGAAGTGTTTGTTTAAAAATTTATATACACTACTGCCCATTAAACTTGCTTCACCCAGAAGATATGCAGATGATAAACGGGCACTCATTGGACAAATATATTATACTAGAACTGACATATCATTACATTTTCACGCAATTTGGGTGCATAGAACCTGAGAAATCAGTAACCAGAACAACCACCTCTGGCAATAATAACGGCCTTGACACGCCTGGGCATTGAGTCAAACAGAGCTTGGATGGCGTGCACAAGCACAGCTGCCCATGCAGCTTCAACACGATACCACAGTTCATCAAGAGAAGTGACTGACGTATTGTGACGAGCCAGTTGCTCGGCCACCATTGACCAGACGTTTTCAGTTGGTGAGAGATCTGGAGAATGTGCTGGCCAGGGCAGCAGTCGAACATTTTCTGTATCCAGAAAGGCCCGTACAGGACCTGCAACATGCGGTCGTGCATTATCCTACTGAAATGTAGGGTTTCGCAGTGATTGAATGAAGGGTACAGCCATGGGTCGTAACACATCTGAAATGTAACGTCCACTGTATAAAGTGCCGTCAATGCGAACAAGAGGTGACCGAGACGTGTAACCAATGGCACCCCATACCATCACGCCGGGTGACATGCCAGTATGGCGATGACGAATACACGCTTTCAATGTGCGTTCACCGCGATGTCACCAAACGCGAATGCGACCATCGTGATGCTGTAAGCAGAACCTGGATTCATCCGGAAAATTTACGGTTTGCCATTCGTGCACCCAGGTTCGTCGTTGAGTACACCATCGCAGGCGCTCCTGTCTGTGATGCAGCGTCAAGGGTAACCGCAGCCCTGGTCTCCGAGCTGATAGTCCATGCTGCTGCAAACGTCGTCCAACTGTTCGTGCAGATGGTTGTTGTCTTGCAAACATCCCCATCTGTTGACATTCCAACCCTTGAACAGCGCGGTTGTGTGGGTAGGATCTTTTTTATATGAGATGGCGTACCTCCGCACACTGCATAGAAGTGACTGCTACAGAGGCATTTCGGAAATGTTAGAACTGTCAGCTGCTATTTCCCTAAAGCCTGACAGTTCATATCATCTGATCTTAATCTGTGTGACTTCTGGCTGGGATGTTATTCGAAAGATGTTGTGTTCAGTGCTCCAATTCGAACGTAGTTGAACTGAAAGCATGCAATCCGCAAAACATCCTGAACGTGACTCCCGAGACGCTCCAATTTGTTGTGGAACATGCTGTTTCTCGATTTCAGCTTGTGTCAGAAAACGGTGGACAGTATATTGAACATATCTCACACCAGTCTTACGACAATTAGAAAGTGGTGTCATTTTGTTTTCAAGAGGTTTTTGGGCCCAGGACAATTAAATATGATGTAATTTTGCTTTTTATGCCGTTTTTTGGCCTCAGGACACTTAAAAACCGACTTTTCCCGTCCGGTAAGGTTGACTACCGAACTTGCGCAGTCGTGTATATTGAGCAGTACTGATGGTGCTACGTGTAACTCAAGTCATAGCCGTTGTATAGCGATTCATCTATCACATGTAGCCGACTCCATACACGTTAAGATCATCATTTATTGGTAAATTTCGTTAATTATTTTGTTCCGTGACGTTTTCCATTGCGACAATAATACGCTGTTCAAATCTGAGGTCATTCCGAACAGTCGTTCTCTATCTACAGCATTTTGAAACTGGAATTTTAACTGTGGACACCCTGTATGTATACTGCCTGACAAAAACGTGAACCACCTAAGGGGGGGGGGGGAGAGGAGGAGAAGGAAGTGCAGTGGAGCTTCACGGGTTGACAGGGCGTGAGATGTTATTTTAAATATCGAGTCAAATTTACAAAGAACTTCGCACTATGAACACACTTGTCAATATGATGTTGCATTCCCTCTGGCCTGGGTGGGTGAACTGATTCGATAGCGAAGGGTGTCACAGCCTTTGCATTCACCTCTGAGGCAAGCTGGCCCACGGCTGTTGTAAGTGGTCCTGGACATCCTAAATACTGGTACTGGGATTGGGTTACCCCACTGGTTCCACTCAAGTTTTATCGGGGACAGATCTACGGATCTTGCTGGCCGAAGGAGTACCTCAGCATCACACATACAATTAATATAGATACACGCCATGTGTGTACGAGCATTGTCCTCTTGAAAATGGTGCCACCAGACTGCCTATATTACGCTCTTCTGCAGTAGTACTGAATTTTATGCGATACTTATCGGATAGGACTGAAGGAGGACAGCGAAAAAAGTCAGAGAAGTGACTGCTCATTTTCTACACACATTAAAAATAGTTTTGCATAACCTCGGTTCCGAGAGATCCGGAACCTGTAAAGAAAATTTGAATAGAGGTCAACATAAGCATCATTTCCGCCCTTTTTGTTGCTCATGAAAACCACACATTGCGTGTTGTACCACCATACAGCGAGACCTTCAGAGGTGGTGGTCCAGATTGCTATACACACCGGGACCTCTAATACCCAATAGCACGTTCTCTTGCATTGATACGTGGCTGTATTCGTCGTGGCATACTTCCACAAGTTCATCAAGGCACTGTTGGTCCAGATTGTCCTCAACGGCGATTCGGCGTAGATCCCTCAGTGTGGTTCGTGGGTCCATAAACAGCCCTTTTCAATCTATTCCAGGCATGTGCGATAGGGTATATGTCTGGAGAACATGCTGGCCACTCTAGTCGTGCGATGTCGATATACTGAAGGAAGTCATTCACAAGATGTCCAAGATGGGGGCGCGAATTGTCGTCCATGGAGACGAATGCCTCGCCAATATGCTGCCGATATGCTTGCACTATCGGTCGGAGGATGGCATTTACGTATTGTACAGCCGTTACGACGCTTTCCATGACCACCAGCGGCGTACGTTGGCCGCACATAATGCCACCCCCAAACATTAGCGAACCTCTATTTGCTGCACTCGCTGGACAGTGTGCCAAAGACGTTCAACCTGACAAGGTTGCCTCCAAACAAGTCTCCGACGATCGTCTGGTTGAAGGCATATGCGACACTCATCGGTGAAAAGAGCGTGATGCCAAGCCTGAGCGGTCCATTAGGCATGTTGCTGGGACCATCTTTACCGCGCTGCATGGTGTCCTAGTTGGAAAGCTGGTACTCGCCATGGACGTCGGGAGTGAAGTTCTGCATCATGCACCCTATTGCGCACAGTTTGAGTCGTACCAGGATTTCCTGTGGCTGCACGAAAAGCATTATTCAACATGGTGGCGTTGCTGTCAGGGTTCCTCCGAGCTATAATCCGTAGGAAGCGGTCATCCACTGCAGTAGTAGCCCTTGGGCGGCCTGAGTGAGGCATGTCATCGACAGTTCCTGTCTCTCTGTATCTCCTCCATGTCCGAACAACATCGCTTTGGTTCACTCCGAGACGCCTGGAGACTTCCCTTGTTTAGAGTCCTTCCTGGCACAAAGTAACAATGCGGGTGCGATCGAACCGCGGTATTGATCGTCTAGGCATGGTCGAACTACAGACAACACGAGCCGTGTGCCTCCTTCGTGGTAGAATGACTGGAACAGATCCGTTGTCGGACTCCCTCCGTCTAACAGGCGCTGCTCATGCACGGTTGTTTACATCTTTGGGCTGGTTTAGTGACATCTCTGAACAATCCAAGGGGCTGTGTCTGTGATACAACATCAGGAGTTCTGGGAAGCGGGGTGATGGAAAACTTTTCTTGATGTGTGTACGATGGCGAGAGAGTGTCGCGGGTGCGACATGAGAGTTAGGGTGGAGATCTTTTCACGACATTTGAATCTACAAATGTCTCTTCTGAATGCGAAAATATTTTTTTCCTCCATCTTACATAGGGAGAAATGACCATCGTAAAAGATAAAGACTAATCGGAGCTCACGCGGTAAGATTTATGTGTTCGTTTTTCCTTGTGCGTATGGAGAGTGCGACGATAGAGAAACAGAATGAGATTTTCACTCTGCAGCGGAGTGTGCGCTGATATGAAACTTCCTGGCAGATTAAAACTGTGTGCCCGACCGAGACTCGAAATCGGGACCTTTGCCTTTCGCGGGCAAGTGCTCTACCAACTGAGCTACCGAAGCACGACTCCCGCCCGGTACTCACAGCTTTACTTCTGCCAGTACCTCGTCTCCTACCTTCCAAACTTTACAGAAGTTCTCCTGCGAACCATGCAGGACTAGCACTCCTGAAAGAAAGGATATTGCGGAGACATGGCTTAGCCACAGCCTGGGGGATGTTTCCAGAATGAGATTTTCACTCTGCAGCGGAGTGTGCGCTGATATGAAACTTCCTGGCAGATTAAAACTGTGTGCCCGACCGAGACTCGAACTCGGGACCTTTGCCTTTCGCAGGCAAGTGCTCTACCAACTGAGCTACCGAAGCACGACTCCCGCCCGGTACTCACAGCTTTACTTCTGCCAGTACCTCGTCTCCTACCTTCCAAACTTTACAGAAGTTCTCCTGCGAACCTTGCAGGACTAGCACTCCTGAAAGAAAGGATATTGCGGAGACATGGCTTAGCCACAGCCTGGGGGATGTTTCCAGAATGAGATTTTCACTCTGCAGCGGAGTGTGCGATGATATGAAACTTCCTGGCAGATTAAAACTGTGTGCCCGACCGAGACTCGAACTCGGGACCTTTGCCTTTCGCGGGCAAGTGCTCTACCAACTGAGCTACCGAAGCACGACTCCCGCCCGGTACTCACAGCTTTACTTCTGCCAGTACCTCGTCTCCTACCTTCCAAACTTTACAGAAGTTCTCCTGCGAACCTTGCAGGACTAGCACTCCTGAAAGAAAGGATATTGCGGAGACATGGCTTAGCCACAGCCTGGGGGATGTTTCCAGAATGAGATTTTCACTCTGCAGCGGAGTGTGCGCTGATATGAAACTTCCTGGCAGATTAAAACTGTGTGCCCGACCGAGACTCGAACTCGGGACCTTTGCCTTTCGCGGGCAAGTGCTCTACCAACTGAGCTACCGAAGCACGACTCCTGGCTAAGCCATGTCTCCGCAATATCCTTTCTTTCAGGAGTGCTAGTCCTGCAAGGGTTCGCAGGAGAACTTCTGTAAAGTTTGGAAGGTAGGAGACGAGGTACTGGCAGAAGTAAAGCTGTGAGTACCGGGCGGGAGTCGTGCTTCGGTAGCTCAGTTGGTAGAGCACTTGCCCGCGAAAGGCAAAGGTCTCGAGTTCGAGTCTCGGTCGGGCACACAGTTTTAATCTGCCAGGAAGTTTCATATCAGCGCACACTCCGCTGCAGAGTGAAAATCTCATTCTGGAAACATCCCCCTGGCTGTGGTTAAGCCATGTCTCCGCAATATCCTTTCTTTCAGGAGTGCTAGTCCTGCAAGGTTCGCAGGAGAACTTCTGTAAAGTTTGGAAGGTAGGAGACGAGGTACTGGCAGAAGTACAGCTGTGAGTACCGGGCGGGAGTCGTGCTTCGGTAGCTCAGTTGGTAGAGCACTTGCCCGCGAAAGGCAAATGTCCCGAGTTCGAGTCTCGGTCGGGCACACAGTTTTAATCTGCCAGGAAGTTTCGATAGAGAAACAGTTTGCAAGTGGTTCGATGAACTCTCTGCTAAGTGTGAATTGCAGACTAGTGATGTAGATGTAAGAGGTCTAGTTACCTTACGTAACGTGAGAGGCAATGTCTGGACTATCACATTAACACACTGTCGATCGCCTGGTTGAAGCACGACAAGCAGTGAGTACAGGCACCATGACAAATTTTCTTTCCGGGACTCATAGTTTTCACACAGCTCTATTCAACTGTGAAATTTGGAAATTTATATATGTCAAAGTATAAACGCTTTCACTATTAGCCGACATGTGCGTCCAGGGAGAATTCAGTAAGTGTTAACATCTAAAAAGTTTTATATCGTTTATTTTTCTCTCTCAGTTGCTCAATTTTTTACGATCATGTAGATCATGCAGTTGCGTAAGCAATGCGTCGTGTCTACACAGGAATTTCGCATCAGGGTAGTCTCATTCTGGTGTATCTGATATTACAGTTAATACAGTACTCTGATGGGTAGTTCGTGCATAGATGCTAGTAGGACGAGCTGAAGCACATAGAAGGCAATTTAGGTTGTCAAAGTAAGTTCATAAACATACATACCATTGGTGGTAAATGATTAGAGTTGAAATTCTCTGTGACAGGTGGAACGGCCACCAGACTGTATTAGTGCTAGCCGTGTTTAGTGTTCTTACCAGGCCTGGTTGGGTAAACGAAATCTATTCCAAAAATCTCAGAACTTTCTCCACAAAATTTTTCTACGCTTACCTTTTACGTATTGTGCATGTCTCCTTCGAAATATTCTCCTCCACAATGGATACACCACTCCCAGCGCCGCCTCTAATTCCGGAAGCAGTCTTGGTACGCCTCTTGCTGGATCGCGCGAAGTGCTGTCTGCGAATTTTCTTTTATCTCGTTTGTCGTTGCAAATCTTCGTCCTTTGAACGGGGTTTCAAACCTTGGTCTCCAGGGGACGGGTCTGGAGAGTCGGAGGATGAGACAGTCCAGTGATTTCTTTTTTTGTGCAGCAGTCACGCCCTAACAGGAATGAATGTGCGGGTGCGTTATCGTGATGCAAGAACCATGAACTGTTTCGCCACATTTCAGACCATTTCCTTCTCACATTTTTACGGCATGAGTCGCAACACGTCCCCATAGTATCACCGGTTACCAGTTTGTCCCTGTGGCACTAATTAACGATGAACTAATCCTTTAAATTCAAAGAAAACTATCATCATGGCTTCGACATTTGACCAGATCTGACGACCTGCGTTTGGTTTTGGAGAACGTTTTCCGACCCATTTTGAAAACTGAATATTGGTTCAACATCATAGCCGCAGACCCCCATCTGATCACCAGTTATGATTCTCTTAAGGGATGTCTCGTTCTCATTTGCGCCATCCAAAAACTCTTCACAGATAAGCAGCGTGACGAACTCGGCGGCAGTACGATACATTACAAGATGCTGTGTCAGGATGTCATGACATGATCCAACTGAAATGTTACATTTTTCTGCAATCCCTTGGACTGTCAGCCTTCGATTGGCACCCACAATTTCGTTGACTTTTCTTTCATGAGCATCATCGGTAGACGTCAAAGAGCGTCCTGAACGAGGATCATCTTTAACTACCGTCCTACCATTTTTAAACCGTGTGAACCATTCGTAACACCGAGCACGGCTTAATCACTCATCGCCGTAGGCTTCCTTCATCATCTGATGTGGCTTTGTAAAAGTTTTCTTGAGCTTCACGCAAAATTTAATGCAGCGCGTTGCTCCTCCAACTATGCCATCTTCAAATTCTCAAACTGTGCGACGCAACATTCTACTCAATACAGCACAGCAACTGACAGACATTCAACAATGAAACTTCCGGCATTTAAACATTTAACGTAGGCGTGTGCAGGGATGCCAACCGCATTTCACTCCAACACACACCATTGGCGCGAAATTACGAATGTTCCGGGATTTTTTAAACAGATCTCGTATGAGGGGAGTGAACGGCGTCAGATGTTGAGTTATTACCACGAATGACACGGAGAAGCCGCGTGCTTGTGTGCGACAGCGTTAACACCGTGCGTAAGATTTTGAAATGGGCCTCATTGTGAGTCTCCATTAGGCCGAATGGTCGAATCATGCAGTATTCAGAGTTTTGGGGCATTAGGATGAGAGAGTGGACCGGTGTTCGACTGCACTGAAACTTGAGGGAAGATTCTGGTTGATCATACGGCACTGAACAGAAGGGAGTATGGCCGTATTGTGCAACGAGCATATCATAACGTCTTCACGTCTGCGTCTGCCATCCGAGAACATGTAATACACCCCTTAAAAGATTCTGCATTATTCGGTACCACTGGAGACTAGCAGCAGGCAGACTATTTTGCGTTTGCGATTCGTGGATTTGGCTATTGCTCATAATATCCTGTATTCGTCATGATGCATCCTATTTACTCCAGATTACTTCTTGCGAAGAGGCCAACCTTACACTTCGAATGGGCTCCTGCAATAATTTTCGAAGAAAGCACTTAGTACAATTTCGGACGATGTTTTATGCCTACCTTCGAGTTTAAACATGCGCAGTGTGGGCCAGAAATCACGAAAGTGTCATAAGTGTGAACAACATTTTTATTTATTTTCTTCTCCTTTCTTGTGTTTCATATTCTGACAGAGGAAGGCGGGGAGACAGACCATCCTTCAAGCATATGAAATGTCAGTCGAAACTAACAAAAAATGAAGAAGTTTTTCGCAGTTATAGCAGCTCCGTGAATTTTTGCCTACGCTGTTTCTTCGCCAACACATCGAGAGCATACTGAAGCTACCACCAACTATAGTTGTTTGTGTAGTATACCTTTTCGAAATGAGACTTTTACGTAATCTGACATACCAGAAATTAAAAATTAATGGTAGTTCTGAATAGCAGTGTTCTACACGAGGACTATTTTGTAATCTTTCTGTTGATCTACTCATGTTAATTGCGAACATAATTGCTCGGTTTATAATCATTCTTTCTCAATTGAGGCTCTTAAGTCATTTTACTGCTAACACTCTGTGAAGAAGACTGTTGTTAGTGCAAACTTGTGCCGCTTGGTGACACTGCTTTTCACCGTGACGATCTTTGGCTCTGTGCATTGGCACCACATGCACGTTATTCCTGTGAAGAATGCCCGGAACGGAGCGACGACCAGGAAGATACCGGCAGTACTTGTAAACGGTCGGCTGCGGTTAGATAAA
This sequence comes from Schistocerca americana, assembly GCF_021461395.2. Classification (NCBI taxonomy): domain Eukaryota; kingdom Metazoa; phylum Arthropoda; class Insecta; order Orthoptera; family Acrididae; genus Schistocerca; species Schistocerca americana. The sequence continues at coordinate 124,962,792 of NC_060126.1, forward strand.
GGAGCTACGGGAAGTTTGTCCAGTAGTGGTCTCTCTCTTGGCCACGTTTACTGCATCTCGTAGTTGGTTTGCATTTGTAGCGGAATCCGTATTTTCACCTAGCAGTGTATGAACTGTGATTATCTACGATCTTGGAATATTATACGAGTACAGCTGAACTTCTAGGTTGGGAAAACGAGTACACGGCATTCCTAGGAATGTGAAATACAAGTTCTTTTGTTACCTAAAATTGCATGTTTAATCTAGGATGAGTTCAAGTGTATTCCCTCTCCGAGATTGTGGATTTCATACTGACTGTTTTGAGGTATCGTTTTCCAACTCGTGTGGTTCATCTTAAATAAGGGAAATTTTTCAGAGCTCGCAGGCGGCGCTTCCGATTTGGTAGTGGCTGACGTAACTAGGCAGCCGCTGGAGCTTGTGTTTACAAAGTTGTTACCTCCGTCAGTCTCCGGTGTTGGTGTTGTATACCCTAGTTGTAAGAAGTGGTATCTTGACATAAGTTTTAACCTGGTGCTTGTTGTAATAAACTGATTTAGTATTATGGACCACAATGTTGGCCAACGAGTATGATGTGGTTATTAGCTCGAGCTTAGAAGTTATTTTATATCTATGGGATTGCCTTGGGGTTTTAGAATGTAAGAGCGGTGCCTGATGATGTTAATCTAACGAGGTGGATTTTTAATTATTTTATTGATACCCTTGTTAAATGGTGAGCCTTGATCTGAGTGAGTTTCGCTCTAAAATATATTCCCGTGTATACGATAATTATTTTACTGAGTGTGGTTTGTAGATTTCTTAATATATTTTGAAGAGTTTAATTAGAATTGGGACAGTGTTATAATACTGATATCTGAGGTGGAGCTGGTAAGAAACGAACAGCCACAGGGGCAAGTTAGTTGGACAAAAATTGTAACCTTCTGTTTTGGCCGTTGCTAATATTGTTTATATCTCAGGTGACCACAATCATTTTCTTATGTAATTATAACTGTAATCAATTATTCAAAATGACAGTCACGATCGTATTATTTATTTTGCCGCCACCCGGTTTCAACCCTAAAATGGGGTCATCTTCAGGGCAATTTGCACCATTTGGTCTCTCGCTGGGGTCCTCACCCTGCCTGTGCACTGTTGGTAACTACCAACCGTGCATAGGCGATTGTGACTGTCATTTTGAATAATTGATTATAAGTAAACTAATCGCTGTTATCTCCACACAACTATGTTGTCTAAAAAAATTGTAACTATGTTGTTAGTATGGAACTTAAGTACTGACAACATGTAGACCTATCCTGTGGACGTGCTCTCTGTGTAAGTAACTACCAGTGCTACTCATTGTTTTGTTGTTTGCCTATCTCTCGGCTTCGCCTTTGATGCCGCCAATCCACAACCAAGCTATACTTAACGGGTTATCATCAGCTCAGCCCCAGCATTCAGGCTGGTTTCCATACTATCCGGTTCTGCCTCCAGAGAGCCTCTCAGTAACCAGCCGAGAGTGCAGAAGATTGTAGCAGTGGTCGATCCAAATATACACCTCTTGCTGTATCCGCCGCAACTACGAAACCAGTAGGAAAATTATACCATTCCATGGTGCAGAACCACCTAGAACCAGTTCCGTTTTCGACAGCCAGAGACTGATGTGCAATCACCATTTGGATACCACGTCGGATCGGAGGCTGCCTTCTCCAACCGGATGGCTGCGCTCCTGCGACCTGTGATCTGAGCCTTGGTGTTCTGTGACGTGGGCAAGTCCTGCTGCTCGTGAGACAGAACTTTGAATACGAACTTTTCACTGGTCAAGAGAACGTAGTTTACGCTCTCAAGAATCTATTTTCGTTTTGTTGAAAAACAAATGGTTCGTGACGAACTTCTCCATCACATTACTAAGAAGAATCTCTGGAGAACGTTTATTTTCTTCTGTTGTACTGCATCGGAAAAGCAGACTATTTGCATTTGAACTTTACTTATTCAAATGAACACAGTTTAATTACACCTAATTTTGATCTTGGGGAAGTATTCCGAGTAAGGAATAACTCAGCTACATTTATGTAAAATGTTTTACTCTATTCCTTGGCGTATAAGCTTTGTTTCTTAAAAGATTTTACTAACGAACTATATGTGTTTAATTAATATATGTTTGAATTGTCATTCTGCACTTTAATAACCCAGATCTCGCTTCATTACACGCTATGATAAAGTCCGCACAGGTTATGGTGGCCGGTATGCAGTGATGAATTTTCGCCCAAATTGCTGGACGAGTTTATTCGTTTATTTGGAAAGGGAGGCCTACATTGCTTCCCCTCTTTTAGCCAGTTGGCGATGCGCTCTCCTTACAGAATTGAGACACACGCTCTGCAGTTTTACCTCAAATGACCTCAAACGATTTCATGGAGACTATTCGGTAAAATAATGTTCATTTTTGCGTTACTTATAGCTTTATACGTCAGCTTCATGATGAAGTGACCATCATTTTTTTAATAGTCATACTTAATGTGCCATTCGCATTTCAGTAAGACACTGAGCAAAATTCTAAAAAGTATGCAGTGAAAATTAGGCGTCGTTATGATTTTGTGTTTTGTGCATATTACATCATATGTTGGTACGTATGAAATGTCTTTAGACTTGCGTGGAGGTCTGTATCTTCACGAATCTCGGGAAAACTCATTTTATGCAGCATACTCATTTGTGATGTCGCGTATCAGCGGTAAAGCTAGAACAAAATATTCATAACATTTCTCATATCTCGCCAGCGATTCGAGATGCCGAAACGATATTTTGGCAAATGATAAAATGGCTCAAATGGCTCTGAGCACTATGGGACTTAACTTCTGAGGTCATCAGTCCCCTAGAACTTAGAACTACTTAAAGGTAACTAACCTAAGGACATCACACACATCCATGCCCGAGGCAGGATTCGAACCTGCGACCGTAGCGGTCGCGCGGTTCCAGACTGAAGCGCCTAGAACCGCTCGGCCACAGCGGCAGGCGGCAAATGATAGCACGCCATTCGGCTGATATGCAAAACTTCATTGTCTATCATGTTATTCTGCTACTTCGATACTTTTTCGTTGAAACAATGTAATTTTCAAGGGCCATCGATATCTGGAGCAATGTAAGTGAAGACATTACACGTTCCGAAGGTGTGCGTTTTCATACGTTATTTACCTTACTTGTCCTCAGTTCCTCACTTGATAAGCCACTGTTTCAGGATTCTGGTGCAATTGCATCTGCACAACATCTAAGTGAGGTGACATCGTGTAAACTCCGCTGTGTTTTGGCGAAAGAAGCAAATTTTAACACAGCAACAAGAGAAATGTAGGTTTTTACTCAAAATTTGCCACTTCTCTGAAAATTATAAATGGTTAACAAGTCAGACGAAAACAAATCGCTACTTTTGTTGAATTTTATTGGAATTCTTTCATATACTAACCAAAGCATAGGTGTCGATAGATCTTTTTGGATGGCCACCATACAACCGTACGTGTTGCGGGACTTCCTCTTAATATTCGCAAAAAATATGAGCGTAGTCTTCAGTTTACAATGGCAATTCGACTCCAGTACTCGCCATTTTCCCCACAGTGCATTGACGGTTCGCCTGCAACCACCACCACTACACCCCCCCCCCCCCCCTCACTTTCCCAGCTGACAGTGCATCTAGTGGTCACCTTATCTTGCGTGCACTTTAAAGCCGGATGATGTTCTTTATGAGGAAAGCGGTCATGGAATAGATATGTATCAATACAGATGCGTCTGTCCCCGGTAGCTGAGTGGTCAGCGCGACAGAATGTCTATCCTAAGGGCCCGGGTTAGATTCCCGGCTGGGTCGGAGATTTTCTCCGCTCAAGGACTGGGTGTTGTGTTGTCCAAATCATCATCACCATTTCATCCCCATCGACTGACAAATCGACGAAGTGGCTTCAAATCGAAACACTTGCACCCGGCGAACGGTCCACCCGACGGGAGGCCCTAGTCACACGACATTTACATTTTAATACAGCTGTGGTGGTTACGTATAAACAGCAATCAGCTGCGGGCGACAAAATGATCAAGACTATTTCCCACATTACTGATAGGTAGGTACATCTACATCTACATCTACATCCATATTCCGCAAGCCAGCTGACGGTGTGTGGCGGAGGGTGAGTACCTCTATCGGTTCTCCCTTCTATTCCAGTCTCGTATTGTTCGTGGTAAGAAGGATTGTCGGTATGCCTCTGTGTGGGCTCTAATCAATATGATTTTATCGTCATGGTCTCTTCGCGAGATAAACGTAGGAGGGAGCAATAAACTGATTGACTCCTCGATGAAGGTATGTTCTCGAAACTTCAACAAAAGCCCGTACCGAGCTACTGAGCGTCTCTCTTGCAGAGTCTTCCACTGGAGTTTATATATCATCTCCGTAACGTTTTCGCGATTACTAAATGATTCTGTAACTTCTCTATCTCTTCTATCAACCCTATCTGGTACGGATCCCACACTGCTGAGCAGTATTCAAGCAGTGGGCGAACAACCTGGACTGCAGCCAATGGTAAATGACTGGCAGCGGAAGCCTTTCGACGTGTACCGACTTCTATCGAGCCCGGTCTAAGGCGCCGATCGGCCAACTTCCAGTTGGCGCGCCGTAGTTTCGTGAGGCCCGCTGTAGTACTCACCGGCGGAGGCAGGCAGCGGCCGGAAGAGCGCGTCCTTGTCGACGGCGTCCGGGTCGGCGATGAGCGGCAGGAAGGCGAACTGCGCGTCGGCGCCGCGGCGCCTGCGCACGAACTTGACGGCGGCCCAGACGGCGATGCTGGGGAAGGCGGTCAGCCAGTGGCGGCCGCGCGCCTCCACACGCAGGCCGCCGGCGCAGATCTCCAGCCAGCCGGCGCCGCCCGCCCTGCGGCAAGCACGCGCGTTGCAGACGTCACGCGTCACCCAAGTCACGCATCACCTCTCACACCATCGCGGCGCCGCACTGTACTGGACACTGTGACCGTCAACGTTGCTGCTTTCAAGAGGAAGCTAACAAGGGAAATTCTCCACATCCAACAACTAAAGCCGAAGAAAAGTGATAGAATGCAATTTTCAAAAGCTGCGACATCGTCGCGAAAAAACACAGTGACCCGTTTACGTAATAAGTTTCCTTTAATTTACGTCTATGGTCACAATCTTTTCTGTTTAACAGATTACCGGTTTCGGTCTTTAATGACCATCATCAGATCTGCAGCAAAAATGGGAAACATATAAATACACTCGCAAACTGTATACAGAATAAGAACAATACATAGAGCACATTGAAAAGTATTACTGACAAAATTTATATTTGTGTGCTTTAAATGTGAAATTTACAAAGCAAAAAATAGAGAGCCAGATGAACTGCTTAACTGGCAGAACGATTTTGTGCCCAATGCCTACTTTGCTTTATTTGACAATGTTTTACTCTAATCACTCCCTTTTTCCCTTTATTGTTATTTTCATACCTGTACAATCAGGTAGGCTGTCAGTGGCATGCTACGCCGCTCTTCAGCCATAGAGTTGACAATGATAGAACACAGAATGGAGATCCAGAATAAACGTAGTGACGGGCAAAAAATAGTGGACACAGAAAGACAAAAAGCACGGAGTCGTTCGCACTCGACGGTAACGACACTGAAAACATGTTGACACGGCGCACAGAACACTGATGAATCCGACGGCACAAGTGAACGTATGAGCGTGTTTAATATTTATGTTATTGCCTAGAATATTGGCACTAGAGCACATGTCAACCACTGTTTTTAACTCTTCTTTTTAACAATATTACTTTTGTCGTGTTCTTCTTCTTTTTTATTGCTTTTTACTGCTGTAACACTTTTTATACCTTACAAGCTTATTACAGACTTTAACTGTTGTATCCCCCTTTTATTTTCGCTGTTTCAATTAATTATTAAAAACTAGTGTATGCTTACATTAGCGACATCTGGTCAACTTACTACACAAATATCTTGTGGCTACTGTACGGCAGCTTGTTTTAAACAGTAGTTTCACTGACAACATGGCTCGTGCATGTGATGTGATTTATATGTATTTGAAGATGCTGGTGCTGATTCCGCATTTAACTGTTGACTACGCCACTATGGCTGCAGTGCATTAGGACTTTGTTTTTATGAGACAGGTATGCCTCTTCACATTTAAAACGCACAAATGTAAATTTTGTCAGCACTACTTTTCAATATGCTCTATGTGTTGTTCTTAAGCTGTATACAGTTTGCGAGTGTATTTATATTTTTCCCATTTTTGCTGCAGATCTGATGATGGTCATTAAAGGCCGAAACCGGTAATCTGTTAAACAGAAAAGATTGTCACCATAGACGTAAATTAAAGGAATGCAATTTTGTCATATGATGACATGGTGGAGACCGTGGCTGTTGTTTGAAGACAAATGTTGATGGTGTTAGGACAACAAACTCACATGTGATACATGCCCAAAATTCTACATTGGACAGACAGGCAGAAGATTTGAAATTAGATACAAAGAATATATTGATGCTTTAAGACTTGGTAACTTGAACAAATCAGCATTTGCAGCCCATATTGCTGAAGAAAACCATTCAGTAGGAAACATTGAGGACAACTTAAAAATTTTGCATCTAGCAGAAAAAGGAGCCACTACGAATACATTAGAAGAATTAGAAATACACACACACACAAACAGCTCCCGAGAAAATATCCTTAACGAACAAACAGAGTTAGCTAACACCCCTTTCCTGAAAATCCAAAAATTACTTTCCAGCCTCCAAAGCAAATAATATTGTACACCTATCTGCAGATCAAGTAGCAAATTTATATGTTACTATAATTCTCATGATGCTAAATGTAATTAAATAATATACTATTTTACCTATATATATATATATATATATATATATATATATATATATATATTTAAAAAAAGCTTTATAATTAATTTAGCAATATCAACTCAAAAATTCAAAGTCTCTGTACTAGTGAAAAAGGCATTACAGTTGCGTAAATGAATATATGATCCTTTCCAAACATAGGACATCAACGTCAAATGTTACAATATATCATAGCATCTGTGATACTTATATGTTTGTAAGTTCTTTGTATGTATCAAAACATGCGGTGCGTGGTAGAAATCTTCTCAGTGACAAATCTAAAGTGTTCAGCGAGAACAATTTACGTGTGCAACAATAAGAATGCAGTGGGAATGCATTTACATCTGTTGGACGAATGTTATGAAAACAAACACTCCAAACCGACATTTCACGTAAGTCACATGCAACGAAAATCTGTAAAGCAACCATCTGTGTGTGGCGTGTTTATAATTATGTATTATTTATATTTTAGGACAATTAATCTGTAAAAAACACACCACATGTCATAAACAAAGCGTGTAAACCGTTTGAAGATGAATCACAACGATTCGAAAACGGTAACGATACCCTTTGAATAAAGGAACTGAAAGGAAATTTGTGGCTGGTTGCTGTCCTAACACCATCATAATGATAGAAATTTATTTCTGATATTCAGCTTAATTGTAATACGTGTAGATGTAAAAGGTGATTAAAAAAAGAAAGAAGAGATTTCAATTGTGTATTACAGACAAATTATCAAAGATAGAAACATACTACGTATGTTATCGGATAGAGGAAGATTCAAAGTTTGACACACCTGCGCTGTTGTTTGTTTCTAGCCACATGGCGACTACACCACAAGAGACATCATTTTATGTGTTGGAATATGCGGGAAGTCAATCCATTGTTCAAGTGAAACGTGCATTCCGCCGTTGATTCAGTAAGAAGCCGTCTGTGTACAGGTACGTTTATGACTGGCATAAAAAATTCTTTGGGGATGGGAACGAAGTTTTTCGCGACGGCACTTATATATAAAACATTCTCGGTATTCTTGCCGCATCAGTTCTGGATAAAATCTCGAGCTTTCGACGATTACTTCCATCGTCATCGCCAGGAAAAAAATGTTCAAATGTGTGTGAAATCTTATGGGACTTAACTGCTAAGGTCATCAGTCCCTAAGCTTACACACTACTTAACCCAAATTATCCTAAGGACAAACACACACACCGATGCCCAAGGGAGGATTCGAACCTCCGGCGGGATCAGCCGCACAGTCCATGACTGCAGCGCCCCTGATCGCTCGGTTAATCCCGCGCGGCCATCGTCAGGAGCTGACCGTCTTCACTGCTGTTGTTTTTTCTTTATTGTTATCTTTAAACCTGTTTACAGGCAGGCCAGCAGCAGCATACTACGCCGCTCTTTGGCCATAGAGAAACACAAAAGAGACAAATGAAGACAATTAGAGAAAAACATGGTGGACATATAAATGGAGACAAACACTTTTTAAAATACATGGAGCCGTTCACGGGCGGAGAGTCCAAGATAAAATTTGTTCATACACTTGGACACATACATAGACGAAAATGGTCACACGCGAACGTAGGTTCACAAAACGAATAACACTGAATCACTTAAACACAAAACGACGGCACACACAGAAACACGAGGCGTTGATCTCTGGCGCGTATGTTCACTAAGCGTGTAAGAGTCCGGGGACCTGCCAAGAGAGGAGGAGGGGGGGGGGGGTGGGAGAGGGAGAGGGGAGAGCAGAGATGCGACAGGCAGGGGAGATAGGGTGGAGGGAGGAAGCAGGAGGGAAAGCCCAGGGGAAGAGTGATGGAGGAAGGGGGACGGGGGAAAAGGAGAGAGAAGGGAGGGAGGGTGCCTAAAGGAAAAGACACAGGAAGTGGGGGGAATGATTAAAGTTGATAGGAGGGGTAGATGGAGTGGAGGAAGACATCATCAGGGAGCTGGCAGAAGCCACCTTGGGAGAGGGTAAGGAGGGTGGAGAGATAGAGACCGGGTGGGACATGGGAATACAGGCGCGGCAGTGAGCGGGGGTGGGAGAGGATGGGCGAGACAAGCGGGTGAAGAGGATCGAGTTTACGGGAAGTGTACAGGATCCGTATCCTTTCAAGGAAAAGGAGGAGGTGGGAGAACGGAATGAGATCGTACAGGATCTGCATGGGGGAGGGGAGATGGATGCGATACGCGAGGCGGAGAGCATGGCGTTTCACTGCTGCTGTGGTAGCCTCTTTATAGCTGGTGGACGGCTTCTGATTGGTCGGCTTATGATTGGTCGGCTTATGATTGGTCGGCGATTACGTACTGCTGTCGCAGACGGTGTCACTTTGTGCGCCGGTGGCGCCACCGCTTCCGTTGGAACGTAAACCTTGGAAGGAACGTCTCTGCTGCTTCTCTGTGTCAAGCCCTCGTTTCCATGCACAGCTCAGATGGTATCCACTATCGCAGTTAAAGTTCTTTTGGCTCATTCTTATTTCAACAGCCTCCTTAATAACAGAATTCCAGTACGTTGAGGCATGGGACAGAATTTTAGTTTCATCGAACAATATTTTGTTTGTTAGTGAGGCTGTGTTCCGCAATTGCCGATTTCTCCAGTTCTCTATTTTTAATATGGAGTTGGTGTTCTGCACAGCGGTCGGAAACGGTATGAATCGTATATAATTGCTTCCACACTCACAGGGTATATTATAAACTCCAGGGACCCTGAGGCCTTAACAAGGCGCATCATCTCCTTAATTTTCTTGGGGGGACGAAAAATCGGTCTTATACCGCGTCTACGCTGGACTCTTCCTATTTTGCTGGAAATCGCGCCATAAAAAGGAAGAACCGAAATCGGTGTTTCATCCTGTGAGTGTGCAGCATTTTTACGTTTCTTTCTTTTGGAGAACACTGCCTTTATATCGCGTGCACGGGCTATATATAGGCTACCATAGCAGCAGTGGAGACAGTCAGCTCCTGACGATGACGATGGAGGTAATCGTCGAAAGCTCGAGATTTTATCCAGAACTGACGCGGCAAGAATACCGAGAATGTTTTATATACACTTGGGGGATGGTTGCATATGCAAAGGAAAGAACGCCGGTCGTCCACGCACGTCTAATGAGAATGTCGGGTGTATGCGAGATGCGTTCACACGGAGCAGCTCAGGGACATCAACTTTGAACAACAGTGTGGCGTGCTATGAAACGACGCTTGCATATGAACTTTACAATTGCAGTTACTGCAGAAATTGTGCCCCGTCGACCAGAACAGAAGGTAGTAATTTTGTGTAAACGTAGGCTTCCGCGGCCGTTGCCACAGTCAATAAAATTCTTCTGGGTTTGAGGCCGCATTGTCGTCTGTAAAATTCCGACCTTTCGGCGACTGTTGCAAGGCGCCTTCCTCAGAGTGTATTGCTAACTGCTGTTAGCCTTGCAACAGTCGCCGAAACCTCGCAGTTTTGCGGATGACAATGCGGCCTCAAACCCAGAAGAATTTTATTGACTAGTAATTTTGTATTTGAGTTCTCCAGGATATGGCAGAGCGACTCATCTTTTCGCACGAATCGACGTTTCAACTGTCGGGTGAAGTAAACCGCCATAATGTAAGAATTTAGGGGTAACAAAATCCTGGCGTCGAACATGAAAGAGACTCACCGAAACTGAATGTGTTTTGTGTCGTTTCTGTTCACAAGGTTTATGGACCATTCTTTTTTGCGGAGAAAACTGTGGCAGTCGCGTTAAACCTGGACATGCAGCAAAACTGGTTGTTTCTTCAACTTCGAAGATTCCGATGATTTAATTTTTATGCATGACAGCACCCCGCTTCACTGTCAGCTTGAGGTGTGGCGTTATCTTAACAACACCATCCCACAACGTCGGACTGTAATAGGTGGACAACAAGATATTGTTCATTGTTTTTAGTCTTTCAGGTCACCAGACCCGACACCTTTCGATATTTGTCGCACATATGGTAGCTACACTTCAGGATCGGAGGAATAGAACTGTTGAAACGGTTGATTAAAATAACAGAAACTTACGAATGTGGAATCAAACGGACTACTCGCTTCATCTCGAGGAACACATGGGGCTCATATTGAATGTGTGGCATAGTGTCTGTGCTAACCTAAACTTCTGAACCTTCCTATACACAGTGAAATACGCAATGTGCATCTGTCTTTCACAGTTTTTCTGTAACAAGCAAAACTGGTTGTTTCTTCAACTTCGAAGATTCCGATGATTTAATTTTTATGCATGACAGCACCCCGCTTCACTGTCAGCTTGAGGTGTGGCGTTATCTTAACAACACCTGCAAGAGAGGCGCTCTGCATCGCGGTGTAGCTTGCTCGCCAGGTTTCGAGAGGGTGCGTTTCTGGATGAGGTATCGAATTTATTGCTTCCCCCTAATAATACCTCCCGAGGAGATCACGAATGTAAAATTAGAGAGATTAGAGCGTGCACGGAGGCTTTCAGACAGTCGTTCTTCCCGCGAACCATACGCGACTGGAACGGGAAAGGGAGGTAATGACAGTGGCACGTAAAGTGCCCTCCGCCACACACCGTTGGGTGGCTTTCGGAGTATCAATGTAGATGTAGATGTAGATGTAAATCTATTCTTTCTTTTTGAATTCCCCTTTACTACTTAAACCGACGTATAAAAATTTGTGTCGCATCGGGAATCGAACCCGGATTTTTCACTCATCGCGAGATGTCGCCTTAGCACGTAGGCTATCCCAGCACGTTCCCCACACTGACCCAAACCTCCACATGTCACACACCCAGATATTTCTTCTAATAGATTGTTAACTGAGTTAAGTTGAATTTCAGCAATAAATTCCAAAATTTGAAACTGTAGTTCATCATCGAATATAAACACATATAAGGTGAAGACGGGCCTGTGACGAAAATGACAACTGTAGTCTAGGACTTCCCGTCGTCTTTGTTCTAAAACCTGTACTGGAATCGCGAAATGTGCGATTGTGTGTAAATGAGTTAATAAACTATATGAAGAAATAGATAGGTGTGTGACATATGGAAATTTTGGTCTGTTCGGGGAGCGTGATCGGATCACGTAAATGGTAAGGCGGCCGCTTGCTATAATCGAGTAATCCAGATTCGAGTCCTGGTCTGGCACAGATTTTCATATGTCGCTTTAGGTAGCAAATCAATACCTATTACAGTTTCGTTGAATTTCAGGACTAAATTTCAATATTTGAAACTGTAGTTCGTCATCAAATAAAAAAACGAATAAAAATTATTTTAAAATTTGGAGATGTTGTATTGAAAATAAAACAATCACGGTTTTCAATGTAACCATGGAAAGCTACTGCTGTATCAATCAGCCAACGATGGGTTGGAATGAATAATACGGAGATGAGTCCTTTCTTCCACTCATCGCGGCCATCTTTCTGCTAAGCTCTACACTTGGGTACAATTGTTGTTTCAAAGTAAACGAATGTAAAGAACACAGCACAAGGTACTTAGCAAATAATGCCTTGAGACAGACATAATCACCAGCAGATTCGCAACAACCATAAAAAAGGCATAAATTGGTCAAAAAGTAAACTTCTGTGTGAAATAATATACACTATCTGGTCAAAAGTATCCAGATACTCCTATGTCAAGCGGCTTTCACCACGGATGTCACGAGAGATGGTCCCGAAAATGTAAAAGGACGCGGGGACCGTTGTGAACCCAGAAACAGTGACAGCAGAATGGATCGGTCAAGAAGCTTAGTATATGTCTATCCTCCTACAGGGCCACGTTCAAATGCTTCGATGCCCTTGTTTTTCAGGTTTTCTATAGTTCACTACCACGCAGTGCTGTGCTCCAAATGTACACACACAAAAAAAAGTTTTGTATCACCTCGGTTCCCAGAACTCCTAAAGGTACACGTTGACTGTGGATATTGTAACATAGATGCAGTAAACAACCATGCATGAGCAGAGCCTGTTAGACGGATGGGGTCCGACAGCCGATCAGTTCCAGCCATTCCACCAGGAAGGAGGTATACTGCTCGTGTTGTCTGTAGTTCAACCATGCCCAAGGTCAATACTGCGGTTCGATCGCGTTCGCATTATTACTTTGTAGCAGGAAGAGCTCTCAACAAGGGAACTGTCCAGGCGTCTCCGAGTGAACTAAAGCGATGTTGTTAGGACGCGCAGGGGATACAGAGGAAATGTCATGATATGCCTCGCTCAGGCCGCCCAAGGGCTACTACTGCAGTGGATGACCGCTACCTACGGACTATGGCTCGGAGGAACACTGACAGCACCGCCACCAAGTTGAATAATGCTTTACGTGCAGCCACAGGAAGCGTGTTACTACTCAAACCGTGCGCAGTAGGCTGAAAGATGCGCAGACTCACTCCCGACGTCCATGGCGAGGTTCATATTTGCAACCACGATACCATGCAGCGCGGTACAGATGGGAAAGAACATGCCAAATGGACCGCTCAGGGTTGGCATCACATTCTCTTCACCGATGAGTGTCGCATATGCCTTCAACCAGACAATCGTCGCAGACGTGTTTGGAGGCAACCCGGTGAGACTGAACGCCTTAGACACACTGTCCAGCGAGTGCAGTAAGGTGGAGTTTCCCTGCTGTTTTGGGGTGGCATTATGTGGGATCGACGTACGCCGCTGGTGGTCATGGTAGGTGCCGTAGCGGTTGTACGATACGTGAATGCCATCCTCCGACCGATAGAGCAACCATATCGGCAGCATATAGGCGAGGCATTCGTCTTCATGGACGACAATTCGCGCCCCCATCGTGCACATCTTGTGAATGACTTCCTTCAGGATAACGACATCGCTCGACTATAGTGGCCAGCATGTTCTCCAGACATGAACCGTGTCGAACATGCCTGAGATAGATTGAAAAGGGCTGTTTATGCACGACATGACCCATCAACCACTCTGAGGGATCTACTCGAAATCGCCGTTAAGAAGCGGGACAATCTGGACCAACACTGCCTTGATGAGCTTGTGACTAGTATGTCACGACGAATGCAGGCATGTATCAATGCAAGAGAACGTGCTACTGGGTATTAGACGTACCGGTGTGTACTGCAATTTGCACCACCACCTCTGTTGGTCTCGCTGCATGGTGGTACAACATGCAATGTATGGTTTTGATGCAGTAAAAAGGGCGGAAATGATGTTTATGTTGATCTGTATTCCAATTTTCTGTACAGGTTCCGGAACTCTCGGAACCTAGGTGCTGCATAATTTTTTTTTATATATGTAAATTCTTCGAAATTTCTTCCTGAGATTCATTTCAATGTTTGGTACTATAAAAGTCAAATTAAAACGAGACCGCTGGAAAAAAGCTGGTAACTGATCATTTTTTTAAATGTAATGGTCGTAACTGTTAACACATTTATTCTAATGTGGGACAAACGGTCAATTCCTTCGTGGAAAAATGTTTCATGATTGTACCCAGGCGTGCCCCTCTTCGTCCGAAGCAAATCGATCGCCACGAATACCTTTCTTCAAGGCTCCCAAAATGTGGAAATCGCATGGGAGAGATCGGGACTGTATGGAGTATGTGTAAGGGCCTCCCAGCGGAATATCTGCAGCGCGGTCGAAACAATCTTGGCGACATATGGCCCCTCATACAGACCCGGTCTCTCCCCTAGCGATTTCCATACATTTGGAGCTCTGAAAAAAAGTTCGTGGTCTTCGATTTGCTTTGGAAGAAGAGTTGCACTGCTGAATACAAGCATAGTACCGCAGGCAACCAGAAACATTTTCCCATGAAGGCACTGACCGTCTTTTCTCAGTGGGATAAAGGTATTAACAGTTATATTACTTTTGAAATAACAAACAGTTTACTCTTTTTTCCATCTCTCTCATTTTCATTTCACTGCCCCTTATAGTAAACTATTTTTCTTCCAAGCTATCATAATTCTATCGTTTCGTCTATTTTGCTGTTCCCAAACATGATGTTATCTTTATCGCTAATATCATTTCACTATGAGTATGTCTTGTAATTCTTCCTCGCTTTCACTAAGGATAGCAACGTCATTGGCGAATCTTTCCATCGATGTCCTATCACCTTGAATTTTAAGCCGATTTCCATCACTGCTTATTCGATGTAAAGCATATTCGGCAGGGGAGAAAGACTGCATCCCTGCCCTGCGCCCTGGTCCTTCAAAGACGAGTATACTGTTTTAAGGAGGAGAGTAATATTATGACTGATGGGGTTATTCGTTTAACTGTTATTTATAAAAATGAAATGAATGAAAAAGCTGCGTGTTCTGGCACAGACAGGGCAATCGATGTCGACAGACCGCCGTGTCATCCTCTGCCAATAGCGTCATTCGGATGATTCAGTATGGAGGGGCATGGGGTCAACATACCGTTCACCTCGTTGTTCTCGGATTTCTAGACCTTGGAGTCCCTGCTTCTCATTCAAGCAGTTCGTCAACTGAGATCACGCGTGCAGCCCATGCCAGACCTTCCAACAAGGAAAAATCGCCGACAGTGTCGGCAACCCAACCCACATAGCAGCGAGACGCGCTAACCACCGACAAGGGGACGCTACGGACCCTCACCGATCTGATTTATATTGCCAGGGTGTGTAGGGCACGACTAGGACGTCAACACATATAAACAAGAAGACGCAACTCTGTTTTCGAGAAATTCGAGGTACTGAGCGAGGTGGCGCAGTGGTTAGCAAACTGGACTCGCATACGGGAGGAACATGGTTCAAACCCGCGTCCAGAATCCGAACTTAGGTTTTCACTGATTTACCTAAATCGCTTGAGGCAAACGTTGGGATGGTTGCTTTGAAAGGAGTAGGCCGACTTCCTTTCCCAGCTTTCTCTAATCCGATGGGACCAAAGACTTCACTGTTTGGTCTCCCCCCCCCCCCCCCCCCCCCAAATCAGACAACCAATTTCGAGGTTGACCATTTTTGGCACGCTTATATACTTTACAGCTCCTCTAGTATTCAGGAATGCTCAGCCAAGCGAGTAAGCGCTTAGTTTCATAAGCACGAGGACTTTAGATCGAATCTCACTTTTGATACCTGTTTTTTATCCCCACGTAATTATAACAACAGATTTGTTGCACATGTTGCCTTCTCTGTTTTTCAGCCTCATTTTTCAGCACTTGCAGATACAAAGTACAAGTTATACACGTTAAATGCCACCTTTTGCAACTGTAATAAAGTGTTATTAAGACCAAGTAAGTTTTGATTTATTATGAAGCATCTTCAGTGGTCATTGTACCAATTTTTTTTCTCTCTTACAATTTTCTTTGTTAGTATCATGAACAGCTAGCATGCTTTACTTACTAGTATAAACAGTGTTAATTTTTATCGTTACTCACTGTTTTTTGTTGTTTGCATCCTTCTTCCTGTTCTTCTACATGAATTTTAGCACACAGAGCTTTCACGTTTCCGTATTTAGAAGAATCACTTTCATCTCGCCATTTCGTGTGCTTTGTTTTGATATTGCGAGATGCGTTCGTCTTTTGTTTGTTTTGGTAGTGGTGGGGGCATCTGCTGTTGCACTGTGTGTGTGTGTGTGTTTATGTACGGGTGTGTATCTACGTTTGTAAAGGGAGCTCACATGTCGTTACTACTGCGTGTATAAATTATTGCTTTACTGTGGCTGATCTAGTGGCGGATATTGCCCAGTTTGTGATAATATTTTGTAGGGAAGTTCTCTTGCAAGTTTAGGAGATATTTCTTGATACTGAATTTATTTGCATGTCCTTTTCTATTTTGGCATGATGGTGGTTTTCATGCCGGAGGTATTTTGTAAATGTCGAATGACTGGTGTCATCTTTCCATGCTTTTTTGTGTTCCTTAGACCTTCTTTTATTATGACTGTACAGATATTCAGTATTAAATGGTTCATTTGTTAGTTTTCTAATCTGTATTGTGAAAGGAAACGGGAAAAACTTCATTAACCCTAGATTACTAAACGCTCGTAAAATTTACGATTGCGGTTGATACCAAATCGCGGTTCCCGGTAATGTGGTACTGTGAGTATAAGGTGTAAAACAGGACATATTCTACACATTTTGTATGTGACATGCCTTACAACTGTAATTAACTAATGCGCACCCCACCCTTTAGTGTTCTAGGGTTAAAGAGATAAATAAACAGATAAAGGATACACTGGTTCTTTCAAATCAAAACGGCGTTTCTGCATCTCCTAGTGATTTTTTTGTGAACTCACTGTAATATGCCGGCACCGGTGATTTAAAATAGTACATATGTATTAAATCGTATCGTAACAATAATTTGCAGCTACGCCAGAAAGGCAGAATTGTACGTGACTCCGACGAGGCAGGAATGTATTTATCATCACTCATCACTAAATACTTTATTAATTAATACCGAAAAACTGCAGTGCAACTGTTTTAACGTTGCGACTGATAGCAATTGAAAGCACGACGTCATAGTCACGGAGACTATCGATTTGTGCGACATGTATCGAGCAGAACTAGAGAGCAAAGTGACACCGCTACGGGGACAGATGATATCAATAGTTTCTATTACATATTGTGGTTTTATTGTTTTGATTATAAGAAATTTGTTTCAAAAACTTGAATTTCAAATAGTATTCTGTAAAAAGTGATTTGTCATTCTAAGCTTTCAAAAGTCGAAATTGTGATGTTGGCGAGAGACGGAGGGTACGATTTGTGGTTGTTGAAGAGGTATGCTCTGACGCCTAAAATTTTAGAAATTAAGCACTGAGTATAGTAATTTTATTTATATTATTGTATTTACATTTCAATATAATCTGAATAAATGGCAGCATCGGTTGTAAAGATTGAAATCATTTACTGTACAGATCGACTTCGTTCATTGTTGACCACAGTTAGTGCAGACTATTGACACTTGTGACAAATACACTGCACAACAAAATTAAAGAATCACTTCTCCGAAATACCGTTGTTGTCTCCCATTGGCTCAAAAGTAGCTACAACATTCACCTGTAATGGCGAAAAATCGCGGCGGCCTGCGAAACCCTTCCTCGGGATTAACGACGCTTCAAACGAGATGTCGACACACGCGAAAAGGGCCAGTATTCAGAAGTTCATGTGTCGTGTAGACTCGTTTTATGATGTCCCATTGACACCAAATTTCGCCACAATTCTGTCCATCGCCGCCGTGGACGTACCACACGATGTAAAGGTCGTCACATCACCCTTTTACCACATTTCATCCCCTCATTTGACGGCTCTGCGATGGAGATAAGAACCACAATGCTTAGCGTTGAAAACACGCAGCTTTCTTAAGAGTGGCCGATGAAAACGTTTCAGTCAGACCGCCTATCAGAATCGACAAGAAAGGGCTTCAGGAGGAGGGGGGGGGGGGGGGGAGGTGATATAAAGAACGTCAATGAAACCACCGCTTTCCTTGGGACGCTGATTGCCACACACATTTCGCGGTCAGAAACGGTATTTTTAGGGTGAATGAATCAAATGGCTCTGAGCACTATGGGAATCAACATCTGAGGTCATCAGTCCCCTAGAACGTAGAACTACTTAACCCTAACTAATCTAAGGACATCACATACATCCATGCCCGAGGCAGGATTCGAATCTGCGACCGTAGCAGCAGCGCGGTTCCGGACTGAAGCGCCTAGAACCGCTCGGCCACAGCGGCCGGCCTTTTGAGGGTGATGTACAACAGGAAGACGTTCTTGACAGTTTTGATACTAAATGATGACTAACTGAAACCCTTAGCTGCCGACAGGTGTTGTTGATATACCTCGGGAAGCGTGCAAGGGATAAGTCCCTGTAGTCGCCCTATTCATCTGTGTCCTCGGTGGCTCAGATAGATAGAGCGTCCGCCATGTAAGCAGGAGATCCCGGGTTCGAGTCTCGGTCGGGGCACACATTTTCAGCTGTCCACATCGAGGTATGTCAACAACACCTGTCGGCAGCTGAGGGTTTCAGTTAGTCATCATTTATTCCAGGGAAAAGCTGCACGCTCAACAACAGTAATCTGTTATTTCGAGAACAGTTACTGTCTACATATATATAGTTTTGATACTGCTGGCATCTCAATAGTAAGTTGGTACATTGGGTACAATCGGGATGTTTTTAAAAGTAAAATCTATTTTTTTTCAAAGATTTAACTAGTTTTTGATTTGTTTAATCAAAAGTACCCGTTTACCACTCATCTCCCTGACCCTTCAACCCTTTTCTAAGGACATCGTGGACTGGCAATCGTCTTGAACGTAATCTCACTTCTTAGGAGTGCAATGCGTCCGCAATTTTTGCTCTAATGTACAGGATGCAACCACTAGGGCCCGTTTAAAACTATTAGACGAAATTTGAATGTGATTCGTAGCAGTAGAGGGTTTTTATGCCTTTTCAGTACTCTCGTTTCACTCCCTGGCGTGATCACAGATGGGTGCGACATTGCGACAAGGATAGTAAACCGGCAAAGGATACCTATAATGCCCCGCAGTTCGGCAATATTCTCCGTGAGACGCCACCTTCCTCCCCAGATTTTCTGAGAATTTTAAAAATGTGCCTTTTTGAAGAAAATTTTCCAAATAGTGAAGGCGCTTGATACCCCAGCGAGTGCCGTTGCTTTTCTGCAGGCGTCTGGAACTATAGCGAAGGTTTTCTCTCTAGAGGCACATTTATAAAGTTCTCAATAAATATGGGGGTGTCACCGAGGTTATTGCCGAAATGGGGATCTTAGAGGAATCCTTTGGCATTTTATTCACGCAAGTGCAATGTCGCAGCCCTCTGTGATCACGCTACAGGAGGGTGTGAAACACAGGCACTGAAAAAGCATAAGAATCCTGTACTACATCAAATTTCCTCGAATGATTTTAAACGGTCTCTAGTAGTTCCACCTGTACACCGGAGCAAAAACTGCGGACGCACTGCACTCCAAAGGGATGAGATCTCATTCGATATGGTTGCTAGTCCACGATGTCCTTAGAGAAGGGTTGAAGGGTCAGGGAGGTACCAGCAGTATCAAAGATTGCCACGAACACCTCCCTGTTGCTTGGCTCACTGTAAACTGTCATTCCCTCGCTAAGGTATTTTCGTGTCGATTCTGACCAGCGGTTTGTCTCAAATGTTTTCATCGCACACTCATAAGGAAGCTGTGTGATTTCAACGCTGGCCATCTCATCTATCGCAGGGCTGTCGAACGAAGGCATGAAATATGGGTAGGAGGGTCTGTGGCGGCCTTCCCATCGTGTGACACCTACACAGAGGCGTTTGTCAGAATTGTAGTGAAATCTGGTGTCAGTGGGGCATCACTAAACACTTTCCAGATCACGTGAACATCTGAACTCTGGCCCTATGTTTCGCATGTGTCGACACGTTGCTGTTTGGAGCGTTGTTAAGCCAGGAGTGACGTCGAAGGTGGCCACGCTTTTACATCGTTACAAAGAAAGGTTGTAGCGACTTTTGAGCCAAATTTCAATCTTATGCGTCGCAACGGGAGACGATTGTGGGATTTCGAAAAACTGATCCTTGCAGTGTACGCTAAATAACCTGTCAAGTACTGCACAAATCAGGATGATACTCATCGTAGAAACACGGAAAACAATAATTATTGCGATATTCAGCACAAGTAATAAACGCCGAATTTCTCCTTGTGCATGGTTTTTCTGTGTGTATATTTCGAAACAAACTGGGTTTACATTCATGAACGGTGTTTAGGGATCGACTAACAAGGGAACCTCCTCATCGCACCCCCCTCAGATTTAGTTATAAGTTGGCACAGTAGATAGGCCTTGAAAAACTGAACACAGATCAATCAAGAAAACAGGAAGAAGTTGTGTGGAACTATGAAAAAAATAAGCAAAATATACAAACTGAGTAGTCCATGCGCAAGATAGGCAACATCAAGGATAATGTAAGCTCAGGAGCGCTGTGGTCCCGTGGTTAGCGTGAGCAGCTGCGGAACGACCGGTCCTTGGTTCAAGTCTTCCCTTGAGTGAAAAGTTTAATTTTTTATTTTCAGACAATTATCAAAGTTCAGGCACTCACAAATAATCAACTTCGCTCTCCAAAATTCCAGGACATGTTCAGATTTGCTTGGACGTATGCAGGATTTGACACACGGAAAAATTTGAAAACGTCAAAAACATATGTTTTGACAGAGCACAGGGAACACTGTGCGACTATGAAAGTGTCGCATTCATTTGTTGCAGTTTATGTGACAAACTCCTATGTTTTCATCACTTTTTTGGGAGTGATTATCACATCCACAAGAAAACCTAAATCGGGCAAGGTAGAAGAATCTTTTTACCCATTCGCCAAGTGTACAAGTTAGGTGGGTCGACAACATATTCCTGTCATGTGACGCACATGCCGTCACCAGTGTCGTATAGAATATATCAGACGTGTTTTCCTGTGGAGGAATCGGTTGACCTATGTCCTTGCGATCAAATGTTTTCGGTTCCCATTGGTGAGGCACGGCCTTTCGTCTACTAATCGCACAGTTTTACGGTGCGGTCGCAAAACACAGGCACTAAACTTATTACAGTGAACAAAGACGTCAATGAACGAACGGACAGATCAAACTTTGCTAAAATAAACTTTTCACTGGAGGGAAAGACTTGAACCAAGGACCTCTCGTTCTCCAGCTGCTCACGCTAACCAGGGGACCACGGCGCTCCTGAGCTCACACTATCCTTGATGTTGCCTATCTTTCGCATGGACTACTCAGTTTGTATATTTTGCTTATTTTTTTCATAATTCCACACAACTTCCTCCTGTTTTCTCGATTGATCTGTGTTCAGTTTTTCAAGGCCAACTTATAGCTAAATCTGAGAGGGTTGCGATGGGGAGGTGCCTTGTTAGTCGATCCCTAAACACCCCGTCAATTTTAATCAAGTAGGTGAGGGAAGCTTGTAATATGAGCAACTAGGTGGACACTTATTCATTATGGCTAGCACAGAAAGAAAGTTCGGATTGCAGAAGTGTAAGAACAATAGAGAGAAGTGTAGCGGCTGACCCGTCGCGGTGGTGCCTGCCCAGGTAGAGGTCGGCCAGCGGCTGCTGCAGGCCGTTGAGCGTGGTGACCTTGTCCCGCAGAGGCACGGCGCCCAGGTACTCCACGGGGAAGCGGCCCGACCCCGCCCCCGCAGGAGGCGGAGGACCCGCCGTGGACGCCGTCGCCGCCGCCGCCGCCGCCCCCGACGCCTCGGCCATGTCGGCGAACATCTTCTCGATGCGCGCCTGCACGCTGTTGCTGATGCGCGGACGCCGGTTGCCGCCTTCCTCACGTCGTTGCCGTCGCCGCTCCTCCTGTGTCACAGCCAGAGGGAATCACTCCGTGTTACAGTACGGCTGGATCATCACAGCCAGCTGCAGAAGTGTAGATCGTCTAGACGCTTTGCCGCTGGCCTATGGATACGCCGCTTTTAATTGAAACATAAACAGACTGAAGAAAGAGGGTGAACTGCAAGTGTATTACGTCAAAAAATAGTGAAAGACCTGAAAAATTATCACACATGTCATATACCGGGTGATCAAAAAGTCAGTATAAATTTGAAAATAAACCACGGAATAACGTAGATAGAGAGGTAAAAATTGACACACATGCTTGGAATGACATGTACATGACAATGTACAATGATGAGCCAAAATCATTATGACCACCTGCTTGATTATGTGATGGTTCAAAATGGGACGCGATACAGCAGCAATTCTGCGTGGTATGGATTCGACAAGTCCTTGATAATTTTCTGGAGACGTGTCAGATCACATTTATACGCACAGGTCTCGTATACAAGTCTTACGTTTCGTGAGCGCAGAACTGGCGCCCGATAGCGTCCCACATGTGTTCCAGTGGGCTTAGATGAGGCGAATTTGGTGGCCAAGGCATCATCGTGACTTCACAATCATGCTCCTCAAACCACTGTAAGAGGTCCATGACTAAGCGCACTCGAGCAGACGGCTGCCTGCGATATGTAAGCTACAATAGAATCGCAGACCAGAGAGCAGTGTCGGCTGCAGTATTAGTGGTAGCTCGCAGTCGGGCGGTTGTGCCCAGGAGTTCGGACAGTGCAGTCTAGTAGTGGTTTTTTGCAGCTCGAGAAGAGCAGTACAGTTATGGAATTACCAAGGCCGGTCGTGGAGAACGATGGCGGTGGCTGAGCGATGTAGGATAAGGTAAAAGCAAAATATTATTGTTCTTTATTGCCGCGCTTATGTTAATTGCTACAACAGATTTTTGTACTATTGTTATATCAAAGTCCCACTTAAATGTTTAAAAAAAATCTTTCAATAATAATCTTTCTTATAAATATAACTTTTTACAGTTATTCATCTGAATTTAAAGTTTTTTCCTAATTTCTCCTATCCATAGTCATGCCGATTATCGTAAAGAAAATCAGTTGTTTTTCATACATAACAAAATCTAGTGGCCAGCACTGCACTGGGCTGTGCCAGAAAAATTTCTTATACGGGCAGATATATACGCGTTATCCGGCGACATCACTGAAGTAAGAATTTTCAGTTTATTCAGAATGATTTTTTAGGGTCATGACGCAGCACTGTTGACGTCCAGATTTACCAGTTTAGATTCACACTCAGTTAATTATTGGAAGGTTACATTACGAGATTACTGTTGAAGGGTTATATATGAGTCACATTTTTATTGAGAGGTTAGTCACCTTTTTATTGTGAGGTTGCGGATTTTATCTGTTGGGAGGTTACACCAGCGTAGCACGATTCTGTCCGTGTTATCCTGCTGGGAGATGCTGTCGCTGTCGGGGAAAATATGAAGCATGAAGGAACGCAAGTGGTCCGCAATAACGCCCAGGTAGTCCTGTTACGGTGTCTTCGAGCACTGTCAGAGTCCCCTGGAAGCCGAAGTGCACGTTACCCACACACAGTAACCCCCATAGGCCACCTTCCGTGGCTCTGTGTATATTTAAAGCAGTATGCCTCCTGGATGAAGGCGTATCCAGTTACGACTACCAACCTGCTATAACAAGAAACGTGGTTCATTCTACCGGGCGACACGTTTCCAGTGGTCCACAGTCCAGTAGCGATGATCCCGTGCAGGCAGACCCAAACTTCTATATGTCACCATATTTTCTACATTTTATTCTCGCACGGATACTATGAATCTAGTAAAGGGAGAGCCGTATGATTAAAAATCGCGGCCTTGTTTTTAGGCATGAAGTACCATGTTTCAGGGCCTGTGTTGCGATGATGTACTCTGCAGCGTCCTTCAGGGGAACATGCTCAGACAGTCGAAACGGTAAGGACGACCGCTCGCATAAAGCGGGAAAACCGGGTTCGAGTCTCGGTTGAGTATAAACTTCCACTTTCACCAGTAAATTGTGCAGGTTGAACATGATTCTTACGTTTCATACAGCTGACGATCGCAGCAGTGCATGTCTGAAGTACACTGCAGAGTACACAGAGACAACACAGGCAATGCAATATGGTAACTGACGATTTTCATGGGTCAGCATGCGAACATGCACGCGCCGTTTGCAGCAGAACCTCATATTCATCAATGTGCATCTATGTGCGCTAAGCAGTCTGCACCGAAACACTTTTGTCAGCACTAGTACTGTACTCTGCCGACAGATCTACTACCGATCGTCCGCTTGCTTAGCTGGGTGGTAACGTACTCGCCTCCTAAGCAAGCGGGCCCGGGTTCGATTCCCAGTCGGGTTGGGGATCTTCTCCACTCGGGGACTGGGTGTTGTTCTCATCATCACCGGCGCGCAAGTTGCCCAATGTGGCGTCTTCTGAAATAAGACTTGCATGTGGCGGCCAAACTTCCTCGGATGGGGCCTCCCCGCCAACGAAGCTATACGCTCATTTCATTTTTGCCACCTATCGCCGCATACTGTGATTTACAAAGCAGGCAGACCTTCGACGGCCACGTTCTGTGATGAGATACGGACGTCCAGTACCTTGCCGCCTACTAGTTGTTTCATTGGTCTTCAACTACTTTTCGTAGACGCTCACATTAGAGCGCGAACAGCTTCGCGATTTCTAAGATGCCCATATTCAATTGTCTGACCGTAACAATCTGCCCTTTGTGAAAACCGCTAAACTCAGTAAATGTCCTGCGTTGTGACTCGTATCGTCGGTAAACTGATTCCCCATTTTTTCCTTTATATTGAGTTTCGATTCCTCGCCAGAGAGGGGCGGGCTGGCAGCAGCTTAGTACGCTGCTCTTCAGCCTACGATTCCCCATCGTCACTGCTCCGCTTATACACTTCCCTTATTACGGCACCTGCCCGTAACGCCACCGGGCCGCATTCATTCTCGGGGTAGGCAGAGGTCGTATTGTTCTGGCTCATCTGAGTATTTCGTAACAAGGATACTTCAGCTGAACACTGTACACAATTACACACATTTATCTGAAACTAAAAAGAAGAAAATTGTGTGTGCTCAAGCAGAATCCTTTTCCAAAACGTATTTACTACAAACAGTCTATATACAAACAGTCTCTATACAAATAAAAATATATTCTCACGTGGCCGTACACCGGTTTATATCCTATACTCAACTGTCTATTCGCAATAGGTGTGAGTAGCAGTTACCTTGTTGTTATGTTGTGTAATGTATTTTATATTCAGCTGCGTTGACTATGCGTTAGGAACATGCCTCCACCCTTTCTCTTTAATTCTGACGTCATGTACCATTTTCTAATAGATGTTTACAGTCACATGTAATTCTGCATTTCAAAATTACCATTAGCTTGAAATTGGCCAATAACAGTGAATAAATAATAATCAGCCTCTGTGATGACAGTGGACCCAATCATAAGGGATAACTTTAATGAGTCAGATGATCTACTGAGTGCAACAGTTTATACATATGTCAGGACGAAAAGAATTTATACTTTATGGTTAGTTGTTTCACCAAAAACTCACCACTTTTATTCTGAATTCCCATGTGTCACAATGATCACTTGTTGGTAAACCTTTATTACTGGTTTCTAACTGAAAAGTATCAGAAAATCTGTACAACCCTTCCCACGTGAAATATATTTTTTAAGACCGATTAACCGCTTTATGGGACGCATGCCACGTAGTTGTGTATACGTCCTTTATTATCACTACTAGTTTCGATTAATAACCATCATCACAATATATGTATACAGCAGAGAAGTTTGAAACAACCTGAATTGCAAAGATGATGATCAAGTATAGTCTACATTACGTGGTACAACCTAATACTTATAAAAGTTTATATATTGTATTTACGTAACATAACATGTTATATCAGTATGTCATTATTCCATATTTCAGTTTTGTGTGCCTGCTTTACCTAGCAGTTGTATTCCAGAATTAATATGATCAGTTACCAGCATATGTGCGTATACACAGGGTGTTTCAAAACTACTTTTATAAACTTGGCGTGCCGGTTCCTTACGTCAAAACAAGAAAATAACATCTGGTAAACATGGGCTCTAAAATACATAGCTGAAGGGCTGTGAGCACTTGTTCATCTTCAATGCTGTGAAACACGTCTACTCTATAGAAAGCTACTTTCTGAGGAGATAGAATGGAATAAAACAAGAAAAAAGTGACGAGTAAACATCGTCTGTAAAATGCACACCTTAAGAGCTGTGAGAACTTGCTCATATTTGACACTGTGAAACACATCTCTTCTACTGAAAAAGTGCTCATAGCTATTAGGATATGCGTTTTAGAGACCTATACTGAAAATGTTTTCGTGTCTTGGTCCATACTACGTCCTCCCAAAATGTGGAAAATAAAGAGCTTGCAGCAGCAGAGATTTGTTTCATAGTATCAAAGATGAAGACGGACTCATAGTTATTAATGTATGCATTTTAAAGCACATACTTACTGGACTTTTTTCCTTGTTTTGGTACAAGCAACACGACCCCAAAGTTTGAAATAGTATTTTTGAAACATCCTGTATAATAATACAATTTTGTTATCAACATATAATGTTACTACTCACGCCTTATTTACGAGGGCAAGTCAAAAAGTAAAGGGACTTTTGAAAAAAAGAATAGTTATGCTAACGATAGGAAACTGAAAAATGCATTATTTTCTACATAACTCCCTGCACTTCAACGTACTTCGTACAACGTTTCACAAGTTTTTTGACTCCACCGGAAAAAGGTTTTTTGGTTGCATATGTAACCAATTTAGCACCGCATCAATGACTTCTGTATCGGTTGCAAATCTTCTTCCCCTAAGCCCTTCCTTCAATGGTCCAGACATATGGAAATCGCTTGGAGCCAGGTCTGGACTGTAAGGCGTGTTTTCCAGCAGTTTGAATCCCAGTTCCTTTATCGTTTCGACCTGCCGTTTGGCAGAACGTAGCCGCAGAATGACACCTTTTCACAGTTTTCCGCAACGTTTGGATCTGATTGCAGGCTTCAGTTTAGTTCACACCACATAAAAATAATTCTCACTGTTCGAAGTTTCGCCTATTGGGGTGAAACGAACGGCTACCACACCTTTCATGTCCCAGAATAGTGTTAGTATAATCTTACCAGCTGATGGTTGACGTTTAAATTTTGTAACTTCTGGTGATGATGAGTGTTTCCAGACCATCCGGTTCGACATGATGCGCCCCAATTTCGTCTATAGTAACGATTTGCTGTAAAAATCGGTCTCCATCGCGACGATAATGAGCCAGACGTTTACGAGAGACGTCCATCCTTTGAACCTGCGCTGACAATTTTTTCGGTACACACCCTGCCCACACTTCCCAAAAATGTGGCCTTTCGTGTAAGATGGAATACGCTGAACCATAACTGATATGTAAAGTATTAGCGATTTCGTCCACTGTGATTCGTCTGTTTTCCATCACCATATCCTCAACGACATCCACGTTCAATTATTGAAGTCGATGACCTGTCCGATTTTTCCTAGTCGCATAGAAAAAATTCTTCCCTGTTTGAAGTTCGCTGTCCATGTAGATGTTGCGTAGCATTAGACAGGTGTCACCATACTGCTTTTGCATTTGACGAACAATTCCCGCAGGTTTAACAGCATACACAAACGAAAAGCGAATCACTGCCCTCATTTTCTCCTTGGTGCAGCTCGACAATGGAGCTGCCATGTTTCACGGTCTGCTACAATAGGACTTCTCCGCCTTCTTTTGCTTGTGCCTTTGTCCCGCGATTTCGCAGGGTCGGTATGGTTAGGGTCGGATTTGGCAAGATTAAAATAAGGGGTGGATGGATGCCCTTCCTGTTGCCACCCCACTACCTCTGAGAATGGAATTAGTGTAACCCAGCTGTCAGCATCTAGTGTAATCCATGGAATAGTGCGAACGCGTTCAGATGTTTGTGAGCAGTGGAACTGAGGCGGGATATGGGGACCAGACCGGTATTCAACTAGGGGGATGTGGAAAACTGCCTAAAAACCACATATAGGCTGGCTGGCTGGCACACCGGCCTTCGTCAGTAATCCGCTGGGCAGATTCGATCCGGGGCCGGCTCGCCTACCCGAGCCCAGGAAGCAGCACATTGGCGGGCCCAGAAAGCAACTAAAGCGCTCTTTTTTTTTTTTTTTTTTCTTTGCGCTCTCGGATAACCTGGCGGGTGGTCTGCTACAATACGAGTAAAGCGAGAACAAGAGTGACACATTGATTGTATAGAACTGTTGCGTACGACAATACTTCAGTGCTGGATACTAGCAGTGATACCAAGCCCTATGGCGAGAAATTGCAAATGTCCCTTTACTTTTTGGCTTCCCTTTGTATTTTCACTATCTGCACTCACAACGTCTGATCAAAAGTATCCGCACAACCCTAAATAATGCGCAAATTGTCACTAGATGTAGATGTCATGGAAGGTGCCCGCCTTTATAATAGATTCTGGGGGGGGGGGGGGGGGTTGTGTTGTCAGTAGAAAAGAAGTAACAGCAGAATGGATCGGCAAAGAGAACTCAGCGACTTCGAAGGTGGACTAGACATTGGGGCCACTAGAGTAACAGGTCCATCAGGGACATTTCAATCCTTCTAAAGCTGCCCATATCGACTGTTGGTGAAGTGATTGTGATGTGGAGACACGAAGGAGCAGCCACATCCAAAACAAAAATTGTTGAGCATTATGGAGTGTAGTTGAAAAAAAACAGCTAGAAATCAGTGGAAGAAATAACTCTTGAATTCCAAATGCTAATAGCAGTCCAGCCAACACAGTGACTGCTGCGAGATGAGTAAAAAAGAGTGGTGTATTATGGTCGAGCAGCTCCTCGAAAGCCTCACATGTCTGTAGCCAGAGCTAAGCAACGCTTGAGGTGATGTAAAGAGCTATTGGACAGCGGATGAGTGGAAGCGAGTGGTTTGCAGTCATGAATCACGCTGTACCCTTCGGCAATCCGGTGGAAGTCTTTGGGTTTCTCGGGGTGCCTCGGGAACGTTGTCTGACATCATCCAATGAGGAAGCACGGAGTTACAGGTGTTACGGTATGGGGGTATTTATTGTCGCTAGCGTGTGGTTCCCTTACTGTGCCTGAAGAAAACGTTAGATGCGGACGGATACGAACATAGTTTAGAGGACTATGTACAGGAGAGGAAACATTTGGAGACAATCCAGAATGAGATTTTCACTCTGCAGTGGAGTGTGCGCTGATATGAAACTCCCTGGCAGATTAAAACTGTGTGCCCGACCGAGACTCGAACTCGGGACCTTTGCCTTTTGCGGGCAACTGCTCTACCATCTGAGCTACCGAAGCACGACTCACGCCCGCTCCTCACAGCTTTACTTCTGCCAGTATCTCGTCTCCTACCTTCCAAACTTTACAGAAACTCTCTCAGATGGCAGAGCACTTGCCCGCGAAAGGCAAAGGTCCCGAGTTCGAATCTCGGTCGGGCACACAGTTGTAATCTGCCAGGAAGTTTCATTGGGAGACAATGATTGTATCGGCGTGACAATGAACGCTGTCATGAAGCAATGTCTGTGGGTTAATGGTTTGTGGACAATAACATTCCTGAAACAGACCAACCTGTCCAGAGTCCCGACCTGAACACAGTCCAAATGCTTTGGGATGAGTTAGAACGTCTGCTTCGGTACAGATCATACCGTCCAACATCACTACCTTCTCTGGTTTTCTTGGCTCTTTAGGAAAAATGGGTTGCCAGGCTCCAGATCCCTCATTGAACGTGTCCCCAGCATGTTATAAAGGCGAAGAGTAGACACACCCAACATTAATGTCCAGTAATAAGCGTAGAGATACATTTGATCAGATACTTTGTAAAAAGACCCGTCTCGTGTGTTTCGGAAACTTATTCCCTGGGTAAAGAATGAAAAGTGTGAAATGGGAGTATCATGTACCAACCTGTTGGCAGCAGCTGTAGGAGGTGGTGGTGCGGCAGGCTGACGAGGACATCTGGGAGCGCGTCTCGTCGAACATCTGGTCGATGCGCTGCTTGTAGATGGAGTAGACGCTGGTGGAGGCGGCGCTGTCACGGTCCCTGTCGGGCGCCTCCTCCTGCAGCCGGAAGCAGTAGGTGGGCTCCTGGTCCACGCAGCCACCCACGCCGACGGCGGGCGCCGCCCTGCTGGTCGCCGCCATGGCCGCTGCCTTGGGCGGCGGCACCAGCAGCGGCTCGTCGCCGCACTTCACCATCCTGCGGCGGTCAGGCCTCTGGGAAACCGACAACCAAAGGCTGCACACGTCAGCGATCTTTCGTGGCCTCAGCCGGGAAAAGGTGGTCACCTGCACGCCGAAGTTAAAGTGGGCCAAGCTGGGAGCAACAGCTGGGGAGTTGCTCATAAGATTCTCAGATGTGGTACAAGAGCGTTGTTAGCAAGCTACTAAGGAAATCTTGAACATGGCAGCAAACAAAGATCATACATTTAAGTGAAGTCGCAGTTGACAAACAGAAACTGAACAAAAACAAAATGAGCGTAAGTAGAGCGGTGCGAGAAGCATTCAACGAATTACACTGAGGAGCCAAAGAAACTGATACACCTGCCTAATACCGTGTAGAGCCCTCGCGACCACGCAGAAATGCCGCAACACTACATGGCATGATCTCGACTAATGTCTGAAGTAGTACTGGAGGGAAATGACAGTATGAATCCTGCAGGGCTGCCCATAAATCCGTAAGGGTACGAGAGGGTGGAAATCTCTTCTGAACAGCACGTTGCAAGGCATCCCAGATATGCTCAATAATGTTCATGTCTGGGGCGTTTGGTGACCAGCGGAAGTATTTAACCTTAGAACAGCGTTCCCGGAGCCACCCTGTAGCAATTCTGGACATGTGGCGTGTCGCATTGTCCTGCTGGAATTGCCCAAGTCCCTCGGAATGCACAATGGACATGAAGGGATGCAAGTGACCAGACAGGATGCTTACGTATGTGTTACCTGTCAGAGTCGTAGCTGGACGTATCAGTGTTCAAAATGCTTCAAATGGCTCTAAGCACTATGGGACTTAACATCTGAGGTCATAAACCTAACTAACCTAAGGACATCACACACATCCATGCCCGAGGCAGGATACGAACCTACGACCGTAGCAGCAGCACAGTTCCGGACTGAAGCACCTAGAACCGCTCGGCCACAGCGGCCGGCCATATCAGGGGCCCCATATCACTCCAACTGTACATGCCCCGCATCATTATGGAGCCTCCACCAGCTGAAACAGCCCCCTAGCCGAGCGATCTAAGGCGTTCTAATCATGGACGGTGCGGCTGGTCCTGGCGGAGGTTCGAGTCCTCCCTCGGGCATGGATGTGTGTGTTTGTCCTTAGGATAATTTAGGTTAAGTAGTGTGACTGATGACCTTAGCAGTTAAGTCCCATAAGATTTCACACACATTTGAGCATTTTTTTGAAACAGCCCCTACTGACATACAGGGTCCATGGATTCGTGATGTTGTCTCCATATCCGTACACGTCCATGCGCTCGATACAGTTTGAAACTAGACACATCCGACCAGGCGACATGTTTCCACTCATCAACAATCCAATGTCGGTGTTTAAGGGCCCAAGCGAGGCGTAAAACTTTGTGTCGTGCAGTCATCAGGAGAACACGAGTGGGCCTTCGCCTCCGAAAGCACATATTGATGATGTTCCGTTGAATGTTTCGCACCCTGACACTTGTTGATGGCCCAGCATTGAAACCTGAAGCAATTTGCGGAAGGGTTGCACTTCTGTCACGTTGAACGATTCTCTTCAGTTGTCGTTGGTCCCGTTCTTGCAGGATCTTCTTCCGGCCGCAGCGATGTTGAACATTTGTTTTACAGTTTTCCTGATATTCACGGTACACTCCTGGAATGCTCGTACGGAAAGATCCCCACTTCATCGCTACCTCGAAGATACTGTGTCGCATCGCTCGTGCGCCGGCTATAACACCACGTTCGAACTCACTTAAATCTTGATGGTAACCTGGTATTGTAGCAGCAGTAACACATCTAACAACTGCGCCAGACACTTGTTGTGTTATATAGGCGTTGCCGACCGCAGCGCCATATTCTGCCCGTTTACATACCTCTGTATTTGAACACGCATGCCTAAACCCGTTTACCGAGCGAGGTGGCGCAGTGGTTAGCACACTGGACTCGCATTCGGGAGGACGACGGTTCAATCCCGCGTCCAGCCATCCTGATTTAGGTTTTCCGTGATTTCCCTAAATCGCTCCAGGCAAATGCCGGGATGGTTCCTCTGAAAGGGCACTGCCGACTTCCTTCCCCGTCCTTCCCTAATCCGATGAGACTGATGACCTCGCTGTTTGGTCTCTTCCCCCAACCAACCAACCAACCAACCTAAACCCGTTTCTTTGGCGCTTCAGTGTTGAAAGCTTAACATCGGTTTGCAGCAGAATTTCAGAACATACTGTGACGTCTAAAATAACTAATTTCCTAGAGACCGAAAGGCTTATGTCCACCTGTCAGCATGGTTTTAGAAAGTGTCACTCATACGAAATTCAGCTTGTCCTTTTCTCACATTATATACTACGAACTATAATAAAGGACAACACGCATATTCTATATTTGCAGATTTCCGGAAAGCATTTGACACTGTGCCACAGTGCAGAGAATTAACTAAGATATTAAGTATGGAATAGGTTCCCAGATGTGAGTGGCTAGAAGACTTAAGTAATAGAACCCAGTATGATGTTCTCGACGGCGAGTCTTCATCAGAGGCAAGGGTATCATCAGGAGAGTCCGACGGAAGCGTGATAGGACTACTGTTATTTTCTATATACATAAATAACCTACCGGATAGCGTGGGCAGCGATCTGTGGTTGTTTGCTGATGATACTGTGACTACGGAATGGTGTCGACGTTGAGTGATTGTTGGAGGATACAAAGTGATTTAGACAAAATTTCTAGTTGGTGTGATGAATGGCAGCTAGCTCTAAATGTTGAAAAATGTGAGTTAATGCGGGTTAATAGGAAAAACGAACCAGTAATGTTCGATACGGCATCAATAGCCTCCTAATTTACACAATCACGTCGTTTTAATTTCTGGTCGTAACGATGCAATGCGATATGAAATGGAACGAGAATGTGACGATTGTGGTAGGGAAGGCGAATGGTCGATATCGGTTTACAGGGAGAATTTTAGGAAACTGTGACTCATCTGTAAAGGAAACTGAATATAGAACGCTAGTGCGACCTATTCTTGAGTACTGCTCGAGTGTTTGGGATCCGCTCAAGGTCGGATTAATGATAGACAACGAAGCATTTCAGAGTCGGGCTGCTAGGTTTGTTACTGATGGTTTCGAATAATACTCGAGTACTACGCAGATGCCCGCCCGCTTAGCCGAGCGGTCTAACGCACGGTTTTCCGGAGCGGGAAGGAGCGCCTCGTCCACCGCACGAATCCACCCGGCGGACTTGTGTCGAGGTCCGGTGAGCCGGCCAGTCTGTGGATGGTTTTTAGGCGGTTTTCCATCTGCCTCGGAGAATGCAGGCTGGTTCCCCTTATTCTGCCTCAGAGCAATATTGCCGTCATTGCGGGGCTTGTGTGCCTCAATGATACAAATAGCTGTTCCGTACACCGTTTTGGCGTATAAGCAACATCAGCGCGGTAACTACAGTGGCAGCTGGAACTAATAACCACAAACAATATATGTGCACTCCACCAGTCAGTTACGACATAGCAAAGCAGTGCACGTACCGCCTTAGTGTGTCAACGTTGATGCACAAGAAATCCCAGTGGTGTAACATCTCTAAACTATGTGATTTTTTATTTCATTTACACGTCAAGTGCCGTAGGACCAAATTGAGGAGCAAATATACAAGGTCATGGAATGTGTCAGTACATGAAATTACAACATAAAAGTAATAACAGATAAAAATAAAACGCTTATGAACCCGAAAAAGTCGATCCGTAAGTTTATGTACACCCAATCAACAATACAACAGGAATCAGCTTAATTTTTCAAGGAACTCCAAGACAGACTAGATGGAGTGACCCATGAAGAAACCCTTCAGTTACGATTTGAAAGCGCGTGAATTACTGCTAAAATTTTTGAATTCAAGTGGTAGCTTATTGAAAATGGATGCAACAATATACTGCACATCTTTCTGCACAAAAGTTAAGGAAGTCCGATCCAAATGCAGCTTGGATTTCTGCCGAGTATTAACTGAGTGTAAGCTGCTTATTCTTGGGAATAAGCTAATATTGTTAACAAGAAACGACAGCAAGGTATATATATATATATATATATATATATATATATATATATATATATATATATATACCAATGTCAAAATACCCAGACTCGTGAACAGGGGTTGACAAGAGGTTCGTGAACATACACCACTTATTGCCCAAATCGCCCGTTTCTGAGCCAAAAATATCCTTTTAGAATGGGAAGAGTTACCCCAAAATATAATACCATACGACATAAACGAATGAAAATAAGCACAGTACACTAGTTTTTGTGTCGAACGATCACTCACTACAGATACCGTTCGAATAGTAAAAATGGCAGCATTAAGGCTTTGAACAAGATGCCGAACGTGGCCTTTCCACGACAGTTTATTATCTATCTGAACACCTAGAAATTTGAACTGTTCAGTTTCACTAATCATATGCCCATTCTGCGACGTTAAAACGTCAGATTTTGTTGAATTGTGTGTTAGAAACTGTAAGAACTGAGTCTTACCGTGATTTAGCATTAGTGTATTTTCTACAAGCCATGAACTTATGTCTTGAACTGCACTGTTTGAAACCGAGGCAATGTTGCACCAACATCCTTTACTTCCAAGCTAGTCACCAACAAACAGAAATATTTAGGAGTTACCCGTAATACTAGAGGGCATATCATACATATAAATTAGGAACAGGAGTGGTCCCAACACTGATCCTTGTGCACCCCCCATTTGACGTACCTCACTCAGACCCCACATCACAGCCATTCTCAGCACTCTGAATAATGACCTTTTGCTGTCTGTCGTTAAAGTAAGAGGTGGACCGGTTCTGGGCTACCCACCGTATTCCGTAATGGTCCAACTTCTGGAGCACCATCAAACGCCTTAGTTAAACAAAAAAAAAAAAAAAAAAATCTGCCTAGCGTTCGAAACCTTTTGTTTAACCCATCCAGTACCTCACAGAGAAAAGAGAATATAGCATTTTCAGTTGTTAAGCGACTTCTAAAGCCGAACTGTGCATTTGATAGCAAATCGTGTGATACTTAATGATCAGTTACATACACAGCCTTTTTAATATCTTTAGCAAACACTGACGGCATGGAAATAGGTCTAAAATTGTCTACATTATCCCTTTCTGCCTTTTTATAAAGCGGTTTTACTAATGAGTACTTCAATCGTTCAGGAAACTGACCATTTCTAAAGGAAAGATTACAAATATGGCTAAATATAGGGCTAACATGTGCAGCACAGTACTTTAATTTCTGGTAGGCACTCCATCATAACCATGAGAGTCCTTAGTCTTCAGTGATTTAATTATTGACTCAATCTCCCACTTGTCACAGAGGAGTATTTCAGACATCAACCTCGGAAAGGTATTTGCCAAGAGAATTATATGATACCCTGTAGAAGCTAAATTTACATTTAATTCACCAGCAATGCTCAGAAAGTGATTGTTAAATACTGTACATGTATCTGATTTATCGGTAACAGAAATATTTTACTGCGAATTGACTTTATATCGTCGACCTTGTGCTGCTGACCAGATACTTCCTTCACAACTGACCATATGGTTATGGTTTTCATTTTATCCTGTGAATTAGCTATTCTATTTGCATACCACATATTCTTTGCCTTCCTAATAATGTTTTTAAGCACCTTACAATACTGTTTGTAATGGGCTACTGCAGCTTGATTGTGACTATTCCTAACATTTTGATATAATTTCCGCTTTGTTCTACATGATATCCTTATCCCACTAGTCTGCCACACGGGCTGCCTATTACGTTAGTACACCGTTTAGAACGTTATAATGGAAATCAACTCTCAAAGAGCATGAGAAATGTGTTAAGGAAAGCATTATATTTATCATCTATGTTATTGGCACGCTAAACATCCTGCCAATCTTGTTCCTTGCAAAGGTTTGAAAACTCTCTATTGCTGTTGGATTAACTTTTCTACATAGTTTCTAATTACATGTGACATTTATTTGAGAACAAAAGCCTGTCAGTGTCAAAATTTGTGTATCATGGTCTGAAAGGCCATTCACGCTTTTACTAACTGAATGCCCAACTAGTAATGAAGAATGAATAAAAATATGAATGTAACACCATCTTCTGGTGGAGTATGGGACTACGGCTGTTCAATGTTTAATAAAAACAATACCAATCGCCATTATATCGGTTTATTTCTAAGCAGCCAGTTTCATTGCGTCATTTTCAGGCCAAAACTGTTCCAATCCAGTAAAATTGTGTTACAAATATAGCAGTGCCTTTAACTGGTCTCGTAATAGCTAATACAGGCATACGTGCTCGTTGGACAACAGTCAGCAACCAACGAGCACGTATGCCCGTAATTTTATGTATTTTTATTGTATTTCACCATATATAAATATATATAAGGTAATTCTATGTATTTTTATAATACATACATTTTCATAATAATAAAAATACATAAAATTACAATGATCTCTTTAACTATTAAAATTCATCCAGTAATTATGTTAAAACAAATGAAAAATCAATTTGTAGATGGTGCAGATTAAAAAACTAAGAAGACTTGTTTTTATAAAAGCTTAAACCAATTCTAAAATTACAAAATAACTTATACATTGTGAATATATATATATATATAGGGTGGTCCGTTGATAGTGACCGGACCACATATCTCACGAAATAAGCATCAAACGAAAAAACTACAAAGAATGAAACTCGTCTAGCTTGAAGGGGGAAACCAGATGGCGCTAAGGTTGGCCCTTTAGATGGCGCTGCCATAGGTCAAACGGATATCAACTGCGTTTTTTAAAAATAGTAACCTTCATTTATTATTACATACTCGTGTAGTACGTAAAGAAATATGAATGTTTTAGTTGGACCACTTTTTTCGCTTTGTGATACATGGCGCTGTAATAGTCACAAACGTCTAAGTACGTGGTATCACGTAATATTCCGCCAGTGCAGACGGTATTTGCTTCGCGATACATTACCCGTGTTAAAATCGCCCGTTTACCAATTGCGGAAAAGGTCAATATCGTGTTGATGTATGGCTATTGTAATCAAAATGCCCAATGGGCGTGTCCTATCCATGCTGCTCGGTATCCTGGACAACATCATCCAAGTGTCCGGACAGTTCGCCGGATAGTTACGTTATTTAAGGAAACAGGAAGTGTTCAGCCACATGTGAAACGTCAGCCACGACCTACAACAAATAATGATGCCCACGTAGGTGTCATAGCTGCTGTCGCGGCTAATCCGCACATCAGTAGCAGACAAATTGCGCGAGAATCAGGAATCTCAAAAACGTCTGTGTTGAGAATGCTACATCAACATCGATTGCACCCGTACCATATTTCTATGTACCAGGAATTGCATGGCGGCGACTGTGAACGTCGTGTACAGTTCTGTCACTGGGATCCAGCATGGCGTTCCGTATTACCACCGAGCGGGGTGGCGCAGTCGTTAGACACTGGACTCGCATTCGGGAGGACGACGATTCAATCACGCGTCCGGCCATCCTGATTTAGGTCTTCCGTGATTTCCCTAAAATCACTCCAGGCAAATGCCGGGATGGTTCCTCTGAAACGGCACGGCCGACTTCCTTCCCAATCCTTCCCTAATCCGATGAGACCGATGACCACGCTGTCTGGTCTCCTTCCCCAAACTAACCAACCAACCGTATTACCCTCCTGAACCCACCGATTCCATATTCTGCTAACAGTCATTGGATCTCGACCAACGCGAGCAGCAATGTCGTGATACGATAAACCGCAATCGCGATAGGCTACAATCCGACCTTTATCAAAGTCGGAAATGTGATGGTACACATTTCTCCTTCTTACACGAGCCATCACAACAACGTTTCACCAGGCAACGCCGGTCAACTGCTGTTTGTGTATGAGAAATGGGTTGGAAACTTTCCTCATGTCAGCACGTTGTAGGTGTCGCCACCGGCGCCAACCTTGTGTGAATGCTCTGAAAAGCTAATCATTTGCATATCACAGCATCTTCTTCCTGTCGGTTAAATTTCGCGTCTGTAGTAAGTCATCTTCGTGGTGTAGAAATTTTAATGGCCAGTAGTATATATATTGCACGTTGAGTGCATATTCATCTCGTGCAAATTGGGTTACATTATCGAAGTACCTTAAGAGGTTGTCAAGTTAACGGTGTTAGGATCTCAAGGAATTGCAATGTACAAAATGGTTCATAAAATCTTATCTCTGGTTTTATATATATGAAAACTAACGTAATTCGGTTTGGTGGTAACAGAAATGCAGAAACAATCACTAGCATTGGCTACTGGGAAAACGGCTTGGTTCATGAGCTATGAATTTTGTCCTCACATTATGATCTGTCGGCTAGCACTGCATAATGACTTGGATATAATGGTACGTAAATTTCCCCTCTTGGCAGGTCCCCGGACTCGCACACGCTCAGTAGACATTCGCGCGCCGGAGATCACCGCCATCAGTGTTTCACCGTCACACTCCATCGTTCACCAGTGCCATCGTCTTCTTCAGTGTTTGTGCGTCGTATCAACAGTTTGCAGTGTGGATTATCGTCGAGTGTGAACGGCTTCGTGTTTGTCTTTCTGTGCCTACTGTTTTATTGCCCACCGTTCTGTAACTTATGTATCTTTTCAGTGTTTCTTCTCTTTGTGTATCCTCTGGCTGAAGAGCGGCGCTGTATGCCGCTGCCAGCCTACCTGATTGTTCAGGAGTTAAAATCACAATAAAGTAAAAAAAAAATGGTACGTAAATTTACGTTGTACATGCTGAATACAACTGTGATACGGTTTTCATCTATATTTAAACGCCTGATTGTCAATATATTACCGGCGAGGTGGCCGAGCGGTTCTAGGTGCTACAGTCTGGAACCGCGGGACCGCTAATTTCGCAGGTTCGAATCCTGCCTCGGGCATCGATGTGTTTGATGTCCTTAGGTTAGTTAGGTTTAAGTAGTTCTAAGTTCTAGGGGACTGATGACCTCAGAAGTTAATTCCCATAGTGCTCAGAGCCATTTGAACCATTTGTCATTATATTCTTCTATTCATGTAGCACTGAATATAACTACACAGTAGATAAAATCGGTCTGCAATAAACAGATTAAAAATTCACGACTGGTGCTGCCCTTCCTCCTATCGTGAAACGAAGATTCCATATCTCGTACAGCTTCCAAGTTATTATTTTTTGAAATGACAGCTAGACTTCATGGACACGCTATACTTTTGTTAATAAGCTTGGACGTGGTACCGAGTCAATTTTTTCCCGAAGTCGAGAAGTATTTTGGTCCATGGCTTTGAGGATATCTTGTAAGAAGAGGGCAAGGGAAGTGTGAAATGACCGATAGCTTCGGAATCCACGGTAGCTGGTGCGAAGGAGACAATTCTGTTCGAGATACATTACATCTGTGCTAGCGATTTAAGTGAAACTTTTCTTATATGGAGGTTTCATAGTCAGAACTCTTTACCTTCCAGGGACGAAAAGGTACATTATAACTTTGAATAAATTTTAATACTTTTAGTTTGACCACATTTTCAATAAATACCAAGGAATTGAAAATCCATGAAACACGTACACTACGGAAGCTCTCCGAAGCAGGAGAGAAACGGTTGAAATGTTTGCACCTCGTCGCTGAAGTGTAACCATAGGCCTGAAATATTTAGTCTAGCAACAGAATACAGGCATTTCAATGGACAAACTGCTGGGTACGATAAGTCAAAATAAAGCAATGAGTCTGCGAGTGTGTTCTAGGCATTATACACTCTAAGAGGGGGAGAAAAAGAGACACATCACAGAGAAGCAAATGGCCTCAATTTAAGAAAAATTGCGTGATTTATTCAGGAGAAAGAGCTTCACAAATTAAGCAAGCTAATAATACGTTGGTCCATCTCTGGCCTTTATGCAAGCAGTTATTCGGCTTGGCACTGACTGAAAGAGTTGTTGGATGTCCTATTGAGGAATATAGTACCAAATTTTGTCCAAATGGCGAGATAGATCGTCAAAATTGAGAGCTGCTTGGAGAACCCTACGCATAACACTTCAAACGTTACTTCATATCATAGCAGGGCCTCTTTGGTTGTTGTCCGCGGAACCTCACAGCACCGTGGTACGTCGACAGTATTGGACGCCCAGATTCATTTCAACAAGATAATGCCCACCCGCACACGGGGAGAGTTTCTACTGATTGTTTTCGTACTTGACGAAGCCTACCTTGGCCAACAAGGTCGCCGGATCTTTCCCCAGTTGAGAATGTTTGGAGCGTAACGGACAGGGCTTTCCAACCAGCTCGGAATTTTGACTATCTAACGCGCCAATTGGACAGAACCTGGCACGGCATACCGAAGATTTGACATCTGTCGCAAGAGTCCTTCATGAGGTATTTTCTCAAGAAGGCCACTTGAAAAGAAGATGGTCTGTGTAACAATGTGGTTTCATATCTGTAAATGTGTTATTGTGTAGCTGTTCATGATCAAGTGATCATACTGAAGTGGTGTGTATGTTCTCAGAGAGGCATCAACAGATTTGACTGCATAATTCCTGTGGCCCTTACCTGTAATGTGTGACGTCCTCTTCGTCGCGTTGGCGCGGTGTCTCGGCGCCAATGTCCGCCTCAGCATCCCGGTCCGTCACCTGCACACACGTAACGCAAACATTTACTTCAAACTTTCCGCGAAGACTTTCTCAGGTGAATGACGTAGCTGTAAGCGGAAACAAACCCGCATTATTTGCTTCTGCAGCACTCGGTCTCACTGTGAAAGAATTGTTTGCGCGAAGTAAGAGTGGATATGGGGCTACCGGTTACAAAGCTAGAGAAGCGCTTTTTAGGAAGTCTCGCAATTCTCACCTACCAACACGGTCGCCCATAGAAATTTACCTATGAGGTGCAAGATTCTAAAATTTCCACTTGTATATAAACGATTTGGCGAGTTTGAGAACATGTTGCACATCAAATCTGTATCTGGCAGCAAGTGCAGAAAACACGTTGCATTTCGGATGCTTGATAATTTAGTCAATATTTTATTCATATAAAGTACTCATGATCATCATCCTTCTCTTCCTCCTCCTTCTCCTTTCTTCTCCTCTACACCATGGAACCTGTTGTGGCTACAGTTCTAAACAGTTCCATCGTTTTTCTTGGTCAACTTGCGTCACTTACCCCTATGAGTATATATAGCAAATCTTTTTTGGAATAT
This sequence comes from Schistocerca americana, assembly GCF_021461395.2. NCBI lineage: Eukaryota > Metazoa > Arthropoda > Insecta > Orthoptera > Acrididae > Schistocerca > Schistocerca americana. The sequence goes on from NC_060126.1 coordinate 125,004,323, forward strand.
CTTCAGTTTACAGAATGAGATTTTCACTCTGCAGCGGAGTGTGCGCTGATATGAAACTTCCTGGCAGATTAAAACTGTGTGCCCGACTGAGGCTAGAACTCGGGACCTTTGCCTTTGCGGGCAAGTGCTCCACCATCTGAGCTACCGAAGCACGACTCACGCCCGCTACTCACAGCTTTACTTCTGCCAGTACTTCGTCTCCTACCTTCCAAACTTTACAGAAGCTCTCCTGCGAACCTTGCAGAACTAGCACTCCTGAAAGAAAGGATATTGCGGAGACATGGCTTAGCCACAGTCTGGGGGATGTTTCCAGAATGAGATTTTCACTCTGCAGCGGAGTGTGCACTGATATGAAGCTTCCTGGCAGATTAAAACTGTGTGCCCGACCAAGACTCGAACTCGGGACCTTTGCCTTTCGCGGGCAAGTGCTCTACCATCTGAGCTACCGAAGCACGACTCACGCCTGGTACTCAAAGCTTTACTTCTGCCAGTACCTCGTCTCCTACCTTCCAAACTTTACAGAAGCTCTCCTGCGAACCTTGCAGAACTAGCAGATGATAGAGAACTTGCCCGCGAAAGGCAAAGGACCCGAGTTCGAGTCTCGGTCGGGCACACAGTTTTAATCTGCCAGGAAGTTTCATATCAGCGCACACTCCGCCGCAGAGTGAAAATCTCATTCTGGAAACATCCCCCAGGCTGTGGCTAAGCCATGTCTCCGCAATATCCTTTCTTTCAGGAGTGCTAGTCCTGCAAGGTTCGCAGGAGAGCTTCTGTAAAGTTTGGAAGGTAGGAGACGAGGTACTGGCAGAAGTAAAGCTGTGAGTACCGGGCGTGAGTCGTGCTTCGGTAGCTCATATGGTAGAGCACTTGCCCGCGAAAAGCAAAGGTCCCGAGTTCGAGTCTCGGTCGGGCACACAGTTTTAATCTGCCAGGAAGTTTCATCTTCAGTTTACTTTTTCCTTCCATTTCCACTTGTTTGCGTAGATTTCCTCCGTTATTGCAAATATTTTAAGCTCATTTTTAATATCTTCTAGTATACATCCTCTAACTGGTTTGGGAAATATCAATTCTGACGTCACAGTTCGGTTGCGTATTCCTTGTTTCGTATCTACGCCTCAGATCAGTTGCGTTTCTTTAGTTGTCCCTGTCTTTAATGTTATTTTTATAGTTCCTCCGACACCGTGAAATTTTGCTTTACGTCTTTATCATAATTAATCGCTGCCCACGTAGTTAAAATGACTTAGTTGCCCGATTGATTTGTTTTTTATCACTACTTTTGATCTCACCTGTTATTTCTCCCGGAATATTATTAACCTCGTCTTTTCTACAGATATTTTGAAATTACTGTTCTAACCAACTTGGTTTAATGTAACGTGACATACTGTGAGTCCTGGAAGGTAAACATGCTTTGACAACATATATAAAATACATCTCTTTCTGTTATTATGAACACGTATTTCACTTCTTCGATTTAACGATTTGCAATAATGGGCCCATATGATTAAATCCAGCGTATCCAACAAGTTGGGAAATAGAGCTAGAAAATGTTCACAGAAGAAATTTTTATTCATAAACCAGTAACGTCCGGTTTTCACTGAAAATTAAAAAAGCAGAAACAGAATAAATTCTGAACAGCTTGGTTACTAACGAACATAAAAAGCTTTGCTGGTTGAGACAGATGGACAGGCACTGGCGGAGCAAGTGCTGCATAAGACCGACCACATAATAAAATTAGCCGGCCTGCAAGTGGTCGCTGTGGAGAAGAGCTACCACGCCCGCTTCATTAGAGAAGCCACTAAAAATCGTAAACATGAAAACAGTTTTAACAAGAAATACGAAGGCCACGAGATAAGCGTATCTGTGATTCCTGTGCTGCAACGAATGATTCTTGCAACTCACAATGTTAAGCTACAGCGGTAAAGCGGTAATTTACAGAGAAAGCCCAGTATTGGCGAGCGACGGGATGCCACAGTCAGTGCCCCCATTGTCACCCGTGGATGCTACACCACGTACCAATATGGGTGTTTCAGCATAGGTCGATACCTCGTACCTCAGAATCGCTTGTGCTATTGATCTGTAATGTAATCATTTCATGTACTCCATATGCACTGTTGCAACGACAGATCTACAGTGACTTGGAAACCTCTAAAAGGCTACACTAATTTTTTCCGGTAGTGTATATTTTCCCATACCTAAAAATGAAAAACTCAGATAGTTATACTTTACCTGAAATTGTGTTAACATTACCTCACTGTTTTAAAAAACAAATAACCTTCACTGTTTGAGTTCACAACAACTGCGCTGATAAGTACATATTACAGCTAACAACAACCATCCAACAATAACGAATTATCATCTACATCTACATCTGCATGGATACTATGCAAATCACATCTAAGTGCCCGGTAGAGGGTTCATCGAACCACCTACACAATTCTCTATTATTCCAATCTCGTACAGCGCGCGGAAAGAATGAACACCTATATCTTTCCGTACGAGTTCTGACTTCCCTAATTTTATCGTGGTGATCTTTCTACATATGTAGGTCGGTGTCAACAAATATTTTCGCATTCGGAGGAGAAAGTTGGTGATTGAAATTTCGTGAGAAGATTCCGACGCAACGAAAAGCGCCTTTCTTTTAATGATTTCCAGCCCAAATCCTGTATAATTTCTGTGACACTCTCTCCCATATTTCGTGATAATACAAAACGTGCCGCCTTGCTTTGAACTTTTTCTATGTACTCCGTCAGTCCTATCTGGTAAGGATCCCACACCGCGCAGCAGCATTCTAAAAGAGGACGGACAAGCGTAGTGTAGGCAGTTACATTTTCTAAGTGTCCTGCCAATAAAACTCAGTCTTTGGTTAGCCTTCCCCACAACATTTTCTATGTGTTCTTTCCAATTTAAGTTGTTCGTAATTGTAATACCTAGGTATTTAGTTGAATTTACGGCTTTTAGATTAGACTGATTTATCGTGTAACCCATGTTTAACGAGTTCCTTTTAGCACTCATGTGTATGACCTCGCTTTTCGTTATTTAGGGTCAATTGTCACTTTTCGCACCATTCAGATATTTTTTCTAAATCGTTTTGCAGTTTGTTTTGTTCTTAAAACTGAGAAGTTTAGAAACAAGTTATAATGCTTTCTCAGCTCATTATAGAAAACTTCGAACACTGCCTTACTTCTTTGCTCTTGCAGCTTATTCTCGTTTCTCTGGCCTTACTGGTCTGAGCAGTCGCATGAACTACGTAATACTATTTCATCCTTTGCATCCGTATCATTGCACAACGAGAGCTCAGAGCTCATATTGATTTCTGCCCTGGAACTACAGTGTGGTAGTGGTAGAGACTGGTCGACAGTTTTTTTAATTTTAACTTAATCGTATGGCTAGGGCCCCCCGTCGGGCAGCCGTTCGCCGGGTGCCGGTCTTTCCATTTGACGCCACTTCGGCGACCTGCAGTCGATGAGGATGATAGGATGGTGATGAGGACAGCACAACAACCAGTCCCTGGGCGGAGAAAACTCCCCGACCCAGCCGGGAATCGAACCCGGGCCCAGAGGATTGACAATCCGTAACGCTGACCATTCAGCTACCGGGGGCGGACACTGGTCGACAGTGCATAAAAGAGAGCTAAACGAGTCTAAGCTTCCGGCTTCATTATCTTTCACAAAATTCATAACACAAAGATGTAGTTGGGTCTTTTTTTTGTACTACCGGTTTCGGTTACAAACCATCATCTGGTGCCTGTATCATCGTAACTGGAGTGTGAGTCACAAAAGTAATAACAATCACAAAAATAAAATGTTAATGACAAAGGTAATACACTGTAGTATTTACAAAAGCCTAACAAAATCACCTTGCATGTTATGAAAAACCAAACACAGGAATGCAGCTATTGACAGATTCATTGGCAAAAATATGTCTGTCAGGTGAAAACCGAAAAACAGCATTACAGGGAATTAGAAACCGACAAGAAGACTTACATAAACATAGGAGATGTAAAAACAGCCCAACTGCATGGTAGTGTGAGCAAAGCACGCGGAATACGAAGAACAAAGATCACCTAGTGGAATACAGAGATCGAAACTAACAAGACATTTAAACCAGGCTACACTACAAAACAATTCCACCACAACGATTCTGACTTGTTCATCGCTCTGTTTGACCAGTTTTGTACTGCGCTCAGGTTGAAATGTCTTGTTAGCTTCGATCTCTGTATTCCATTAGTTGTTCTTTGTACTCCCTGTGCTTTGCTCACACTACTATGTAGTTGAGCTGTTTTTACCTCACCTATGCCGTGTTTAACAATTCATGTTACACATTTTTGAGGTTGTCGAGGAGACTTAGTAGGTCGAGTTTTACGTAGGAAGCCGTGTTCGGAAACTTTATCAAAGACGCTACGGAAAAGTTATAGGAGCCGGCGTCTGGAAGTGTGCGTATATATGGGATGATTCCGTGATGATGAACGAACTTTCAAGGATGGTGGAGAAGGATAAATGTATCACTCTGACGTAAAGGTGCCTGTAACGGAATCGAAAGAGTCGAAAGTTATAGGCGATAACCGATTTGATACCTCTGACAGTGGAATACGTGTACTGGTATTGCTGTTGTTACAGGGACCCTTACCTCAAATTGATACATTTATCCTTCTCCATCATCGTAGATAATTTGTACATCTTCACGAAATTACTCTGTATACACACACATCAAAAAAAGTTTTGCATCACCCTGGTTCCCGGAACTCCTGAAGATAGACGTTGACTGTGGATATTGTATCACAGACACAGTCCCTTTGACTGTTCAGAGATGTTACTAAACATGCATAAAGATGTAAACAACCATGCGTGAGCAGCGCCTATTAGACGGAGGGGGTCAGACTGCCGATCAGAATGGTTCAAATGGCTCTGAGGACTATGCGACTTAACTTCTGGGGTCATCAGTCGCCTATAACTTAGAACTAATTAAACCTAACTAACCTAAGGACATCACACACATCCATGCCCGAGACAGGATTCGAACCTGCGACCGGAGAGGTCACTCGGCTCCAGACTGTAGCGCCTAGAACCGCACGGCCACTCCGGCCGGCAGAATGCCGATCAGTTCCAGTCATTCCACCAGGAAGGAGGTACACGGCTAGTGTTGTCTGTAGTTCAACCCAGCCTAGAAGGTCAATACCGCAGTTCAATAGCGTCCGCATTGTTACTTTGAGACAGGAAGAGCTCTCAATATGGGGAGTGTCCAGGCGTCTCTGAGTGAGCCAAAGCGATGTTGTTCGGACATGGAGGAGATACAGAAAGACAGGAACTGTCGATAACGTGCCTTACTCAGGCCGCCCAAGGGCTATTACTGAAGTGGATGACCGCTACCTACGGATTATGGCTCAGAGGAACGCTGACAGCAACGCCAAAAGACGTCGTGTTACGACTCAAACTGTACGCAATAGGCTGCTTGATGCACAACTTCACTCCCGACGTCCATGGCGAGGTCCATCTTTGCAACCACGTCACCATGCAGCGCGGTACAGATGGGCCCAACAACATGCCGAATGGAGCGCTCAGGATTGGCTCTGAGCACTATGGGACTTAACATCTTAGGTCATGTCCCCTAGAACTTAGAATTACTTAAACCTAACTAACCTAAAGACATCACACACATCCATGCCCGAGGCAGGATTCGAACCTGCGACCGTAGCGGTCGCGCGGTTCCACACTGTAGCGCGTAGAACCGCTCGGCCACTTCGGCCGGCTCAGGATTGGCATCACGTTGTCTTCACCAATGAGTGTCGCATATGCCTTCAACCAGGCAATCGTCGGAGACGTGTTTGGAGGCAACCCGGACAGGCTGAACCCCGTAGACACACTGTCCGGCGAATGTAGCAAGGTGGCGTTTCCCTGCTGTTTTGCGGTGGCATAATGTGGGACCGACGTACGCCGCTTGTGGTCATGGAAGGCGCCGTAACGGCTGTACGATACATGAATGCCATCCTCCGACCGATAGTACAACCATATCGGAAGCATATTGGCGAAGCATTCTTCATCATGGACGACAATTCGGGCCCCCATCGTGCACATCTTGTGAATGACTTCCTTCAGGATAACGACATCGCTCGACTGGAGTGGTCGGCATGTTCTCCAGACATGAACCCTATCAGCAAGCCTGGGATGGATTGAAACTGGCCATTTATGAGGACGTTACCCATCAACCACTCTGAGTAATCTAAGCTGAATCGCCGTTGAGGAGTGGGACAATCTGGAACAACAGTGCCTTTTGAACTTGTGGATAGTATGCCACGACGAATACAGGCATGCATCAATGTAAGAGGACGTGCTACTGGGTACTAGAGGTACCGGAGTGTACAGCAATCTCTGGAAGTCTCGCTGTATGGTGGTACAACATGCAATGTGTGGTTTCATGAGCATTAAAAAGGGCGGAAATTATGTTTATGTTGATCTCTATTCCAATTTTCTGTGCAGGTTCCGGTACTCTCGGAATCGAGGTGATGCAAAACTTTTATTTGATGTGTGTGCATGCATTTACAGGCACCCGCGCCTATAACCTTGAGTCTGTAACGTTGCTGGTTGACGTTCCGAGACATACGTTTCTATGTAAAACTTCATTTACTAAGTCCCCTCTACAACCACAAGAGGTGTGTAGCATGATATTCAAACACCCAGTATATGTATGCAGCTCTTCTTGTCGGCTTTTAATACCCTGTACTGTTATTGCCGGCCGAAGTGGCCGTGCGGTTAAAGGCGTTGCAGTCTGGAACCGCAAGACCGCTACGGTCGCAGGTTCGAATCCTGCCTCGGGCATGGATGTTTGTGATGTCCTTAGGTTAGTTAGGTTTAACTAGTTCTAAGTTCTAGGGGACTAATGACCTCAGCAGTTGAGTCCCATAGTGCTCAGAGCCATTTTGTACTGTTATTTTTCAAATTGGAAAACTTAGTTTTATCAATGAACGTGTCAATAGCTTCATTACTCTGTTTGCATTTCCGTAATATGTAAGTTGTTTTTGTTCGACCTTTGTAAGTAACACAGTGTACCGTTCTTGCCACTAACATTTTTTTTTTCTCGTTGGAGTTACATTTGTAACTCACGCTCCAATTGCGATGATACACGTAGCTGATGATGGTTTTTTAACCGAAACTGGCAATAGAATAAAAGAATCAATTACAGTTTTGTGTTATGAATTTTGTGTAGCTTATTTACGCTGTTGACAACTGTCTGAAGAAACTGTCTGATAGTCTATTACATTCGTAGTGTGCCAGCTCCAGAGAACTTGGGATACGACATTTTGTACTGAATTTCCCTCTGAACGCCTTGTCACGCAGCTGAAATACTTACGGGACAGATGGACAATCAGTTTCTAAGAACCGCTGAAGTTCTGTGTATAGAAAATTGTCAAATGTGTGTGAGTTCCTAAGGGACCAAACTGCTGAGGTCATTGGTCTCTAGACTTACAAACTACTTAAATTAACTTATGCTAACAACAACACACACAGGACTCGAACCTCCAGGTGGAGGGGCCGCGCAATCCGTGACATGACGCCTCGAACCGTGCGGCCACACCGCCCTGTGTATGTTGTTGTTGTGGTCTTCAGTCCTGAGACTGGTTTGATGCAGCTGTCCATGCTACTCTACCCTGTGCAAGCTTCTTCATCTCCCAGTACTTAATGCAACCTACATCCTTCTGAATCTGCTTAGTGTATTCATCTCTTGGTCTCCCTCTACGATTTTTAGCCACCACGCTGCCCTCCAATGCAAAATTTGTGATCCCCTGATGCCTCAGAACATGTCCTACCAACCGGTCCCTTCTTCTTGTCAAGTTGTGCCACAAATTCCTCTTCTCCCCAATTCTATTCAATACCTCCTCATTAGTTATGTGATCTACCCATGTAATCTTCAGCATTCTTCTGTAGCACCACATTTCGAAAGCTTCTCTTCTCTTCTTGTCCAAACTATTTATCGTCCATGTTTCACTTCCATACATGGCTACACTCCATACAAATACTTTCAGTAACGACTTCCTGACACTTCTTCAGAAACGCTTTCCTTGCCATTGCCAGTCTACATTTTATATCCTCTCTACTTCGACCATCATCAGTTATTTTGCTCCCCAAATAGCAAAACTCCTTTACTACTTTAAGTGTCTCATTTCCTAATCGAATTCCCTCAGCTTCACTCGACTTAATTCGACTACATTCCATTATACTCGTTTTGCTTTTGTTGATGTTCATCTTATATCCAATTTTCAAGACACTGTCCATTCCGTTCAACTGCTCTTCCAAATCCTTTGCTGTCTCTGACAGAATTACAACGTCATCGGCAAACTTCAAAGTTTTTATTTCTTCTCTGTGGATTTTAATACCTACTCCGAATTTTCTTTTGTTTCCTTTACTGCTTGCTCAATATACAGATTGAATAACATCGGGGAGAGGATATAGGACTGCCGAAATGACGTCGGAGCGTTGAACGGCGGCTTGGCCATGTATCATGCCGGTGGCGATTACGACTGCTCGGCACCTCGGAAGGTGGTGGTGGAGAGGGGGTGCCGAGGGGGCGGGGAGGCGCGGGGAGGGTCGTCGAACCTAAGGCGGTTAGCGGTGTCGCCAACCTGGGACATCTGCTGCCGAGGCCGCTTGCTGCGACTGGCTGCCACGCAAGTAACGCATCTGCTCGCAGACTGGAAACATCAATCTGCCCCGTCGAGAATATAAAGTTACCGTCACCTTCTTCGGTATTATGTAAATCCAAAAATTCTGTCATACCGCTTGAAAATTTATAGCCTTATCGGCTGGTAGAGAGTCCGGACTAGTTGTGCATCTAACACTGCTCCCAGTTTTTTGATGTCTATTTATTTTGCACGTGTAGTTCCGTAGGACCAAACTGATGAGATAATCTCCATGGCCAGGGAACATGTCAGTACATGAAATTACAACAGAAAAGTAATAACAGATAAAATAAAATGTTTATGAATAATAAAAAGAGTTAAGCTGTAAGTTTATGTAAACGCAATCAACAACATAACGCAGGAATCAGCTTAATTTTTCAAGAACTCCTTGACAAAATAAAAGAAGTGAGCCATAAGCAAAATCTTCAGTTTGGATCTGGAAGCGCATGGATTACTGTTAAGATTTTTGGATTCTTGTGGTAGCTTGTTGAAAATGGATGCAGCAGAATATTGCACGCCTTTCTGCGCAAGTCAAGGATGCGCATTGCAAATGCAGATTAGATTTCTGCCCAGTAGTAACTGAGTGAGGGATGCTAATTCTTGGGAATAAGCTGATATTGTTAACAAGAAACGACAAATCGAATGTCAGAACATTCGGAATAACGAGCAAGGGACGATAATAGGTTCGGAATTTCATCTACACGAACTCTGTTGGAATTAATATATAGATTGACGGAGAGAATATAGCAACAGCAAGAAGGAGTTGTGCGACATAAACGACAGTTGGTAGGCTTGTTTCTACACCTGAAACATGATATCTGTTCGCATTTCGCACCAGTCGCATCAGAGTTGCGCTACTCGTAGGTTTGCTTTAAATACAGTCTGTACCAGTCATAAGGTTCAGTTACCTTTAGAGATCGGACGTGGTGAGTGGATCTTAGTCAAGAAGGGCTTTAAGGTGACAAAAACGTCATTATCAACACCTCACTGAGTTTTAGTTTTAGTTATGTCATGTTCTGTAGATAATTTTCCCGATTATTTTATCGATATGATGTGGAACAGGTTAGATAACAAAATATATATACCCACATGAATAGTGCTAATATTATTACTACTGAAATTTTTAGTTCTACACATGCAACTACATTTAGAGGTACAATCTCTTTTTTTACCATTTCTGTAACAGGAACACGTCCATGGAGTAGAAGGAGTTGTCCAAAAGAAATGACTTTAAGCTAGATATAAAACTTGATGTACTACCTGCCAGACACTTTATGTTGTTGGGCAAATGATCAAAGCTTTTTGTTGCTGAATAATGTACTCCTTTTTGAGCAACCGACAGCTTCAATAACGGATAGGAAAGGTCATTTTTCCCTCTAGTGTTGTACGTATGAACATCACCGTTCTTCGCGAACTGAGATGGATTATTTGTAACGAATTTCATTAGCAAATATATGTACTCTGATGGTGCAGTTAAAATACCTAACTCCTTGAAAAGATGCCTACATGACGTCCTTGGGTGAACACCACTAATCATTCTCACTGCTCTCTTTTGTGCAATTAATACTTTATGTGTAAGTGGTGAGTTACGCCAGAAAACTATTCAATAAGACATTATTGAGTGGAAATACACTCCTGGAAATGGAAAAAAGAACACATTGACACCGGTGTGTCAGACCCACCATACTTGCTCCGGACACTGCGAGAGGGCTGTACAAGCAATGATCACACGCACGGCACAGCAGACACACCAGGAACCGCGGTGTTGGCCGTCGAATGGCGCTAGCTGCGCAGCATTTGTGCACCGCCGCCGTCAGTGTCAGCCAGTTTGCCGTGGCATACGGAGCTCCATCGCAGTCTTTAACACTGGTAGCATGCCGCGACAGCGTGGACGTGAACCGTATGTGCAGCTGACGGACTTTGAGCGAGGGCGTATAGTGGGCATGCGGGAGGCCGGGTGGACGTACCGCCGAATTGCTCAACACGTGGGGCGTGAGGTCTCCACAGTACATCGACGTTGTCGCCAGTGGTCGGCGGAAGGTGCACGTGCCCGTCGACCTGGGACCGGACCGCAGCGACGCACGGATGCACGCCAAGACCGTAGGATCCTACGCAGTGCCGTAGGGGACCGCACCGCCACTTCCCAGCAAATTAGGGACACTGTTGCTCCTGGGGTATCGGCGAGGACCATTCCCAACCGTCTCCATGAAGCTGGGCTACGGTCCCGCACACCGTTAGGCCGTCTTCCGCTCACGCACCAACATCGTGCAGCCCGCCTCCAGTGGTGTCGCGACAGGCGTGAATGGAGGGACGAATGGAGACGTGTCGTCTTCAGCGATGAGAGTCGCTTCTGCCTTGGTGCCAATGATGGTCGTATGCGTGTTTGGCGCCGTGCAGGTGAGCGCCACAATCAGGACTGCATACGACCGAGGCACACAGGGCCAACACCCGGCATCATGGTGTGGGGAGCGATCTCCTACACTGGCCGTACACCACTGGTGATCGTCGAGGGGTCACTGAATAGTGCACGGTACATCCAAACCGTCATCAAACCCATCGTTCTACCATTCCTAGACCGGCAAGGGAACTTGCTGTTCCAACAGGACAATGCACGTCCGCATGTATCCCGTGCCACGCAACGTGCTCTAGAAAGTGTAAGTCAACTACCCTGGCCAGCAAGATCTCCGGATCTGTCCCCCATTGAGCATGTTTGGGACTGGATGAAGCGTCGTCTCACGCGGTCTGCACGTCCAGCACGAACGCTGGTCCAACTGAGGCGCCAGGTGGAAATGGCATGGCAAGCCGTTCCACAGGACTACATCCAGCATCTCTACGATCGTCTCCATGGGAGAATAGCAGCCTGCATTGCTGCGAAAGGTGGATATACACTGTACTAGTGCCGACATTGTGCATGCTCTGTTGCCTGTGTCTATGTGCCTGTGGTTCTGTCAGTGTGATCATGTGATGTATCTGACCCCAGGAATGTGTCAATAAAGTTTCCCCTTCCTGGGACAATGAATTCACGGTGTTCTTATTTCAATTTCCAGGAGTGTATGCAAAGTACGTTACGAGGCTGATCTGTTTATTACCAAGACTAGCGATTATACGAAGAGCGAAAGAAGCTGAACTTAGTTGTTTGAGAAGCTCAGTAATATGCTTCTTCCAGTTCAAGTTGTCATCTATGTGAACACCCAAAAATTTGGAAAAATCTACCATATTAACTGAGAGCTGTTCATACGCTACATTAATTGTCGGTATGACTCTATTCGGTGTACAGAACTGGATGTAGTGAGTTTTTTGAAAATTAAGGGTGAGTCCATTTTCTGAGAACCACTTAATAATTCTTTGAAAGACATCTTTAACAATGTCTTCAGGTGCTTTTACTGGAATGGGATTTATTATAACACTCGTGTCATCTGCATAAAGTACTAGTTCCGCTTGCTGAACGTTAAGTGGGAGGTCATTCACATCAATAAGGAACAGCAGAGGACCTAAAATTGAGCCCTGTGGGACTCCCTTTGTGATTTCACTAGAATTTACCACCCTCCCTGAGTTTCAACGTCGTGTGCTAGGGCTACAAGACGCTGCATGTTCCTTCTGCGATGTAGCAGAAAGACTTGGCAGGAACGTAGCAGCTGTACATGATTGCTGGTAACGGTGGTCACGAGAGTGTATGGTCGCTAGAAGATCGGGCTCCGGACGGCCAAGTGGTACTACCGAGAAGAAAGACCATTGCACCATCTCGTTCGGCTGATCGGTCTAGCACATTGTGCTGCATCAGCAGCAGAAATTGAACCAGCAGTTGTCACCACAACGACACAACGAACTGTTACAAATCTGTTACTTCAAGGAAAGCTCCGCGACAGACTCCCTGCAGCGCGCATTCCACTGACCTCAAACCACTGCTGTTTGCGACTTCAGTGGTGACAAGCGAGATCGGAGGGTAGGGCAGAGGTCTATTGTGTTTTCGATAAAAGCTGGTTCTGCATCGTTGTTAATGATGACTTTGTGTTGGCTGGAAGAAGACCAGTTGAACGTCTGACACCTGCACATGTCGTCTACGAATTTACTTTTACGTATAAAGATTTTTTTTCTCAAGTATAGGGCTCTGTTTTCTATTCCTTTCCGATTCATAGGAGAACCTTATTTCTTATCTTTTCAACAGCCTGCTATTCACGTGTCAAACGCCTCGATTCTCTTCTTTTCTGGTTTTCCCACAATTCGTGATTCTCTTATGTGCTCTTGTCGCTCCGTCCGTCTGGCGTATTTTGCCTCCAAGATTGCAAATTACTTCACGTACCACGTATCTGTAGACTTAGACAAAGCTTTCGACAATGTTGACTGGAATACTCTCTTTCAAATTCTAAAGGTGTCAGGGGTAAAATATAGGGAGCGAAAGGCTATTTACAATTTGTACAGAAACCAGATGGCAGTTATAAGAGTCGAGGGGCATGAAAGGGAAGCAGTGGTTGGGAATGGATTGAGACAGGTTTGTAGCCTCTCCCCGATGTTTTCAATCTGTATATTGAGCAAGCATTAAAGGAAACAAAAGAAAAATTCGGAGTAGGTATTAAAATCCATGTAGAAGAAATAAAAACTTTGAGGTTTGCCGACGACATTGTAATTCTGCCAGAGACAGCAAAGGACTTGGAAGAGCAGTTGAACGGAATGGACAGTGTCTTGAAAGGAGGGTATAAGATGAACATCAAGAAAAGCAAAACGCGGATAATGGAATGTAGTCTAATTTAGTCGGGTGATGCTGAGGGAATTAGATTAGGAAATGAGACACTTAAAGTAGTAAAAGAGTTTTGCTATTTGGGGAGCAAATTAACTGATGATGGTCGAAGTAGAGAGGATATAAAATGTAGACTGGCAATGGCAAGGAAAGCGTTTCTGAAAAAGAGAAATTTGTTACCATCGAGTATAGATTTAAGTGCCAGGAAGTCGTTTCTGTAAGTATTTGTATGTAGTGTAGCCGTGTATGGAAGTGAAACATGTACGATAAATAGTTTGGACAAGAAGAGAAGAGAAGCTTTTGAAATGTGGTGCTACAGAAGAATGCTGAAGATTAGATGGGTAGGTCACATAACTAATGAGGAGGTGTTGAATAGAATTGGAGAGAAGAGGAGATTGTGGCACAACTTAACTAGAAGAAGGAATCGGTTGGTAGGACATGTTCATCAAGGGATGACCAATTTAGCATTGGAGGGCAGCGTGGAGGGTAAAAATCGTAGAGAGAGACCAAGAGATGAATACAATAAGCAGATTCAGAAGGATGTAGGTTGCATTAAGTACTGGGAGATGAAGAAGTTTGCACAGAATAGAGTAGCATGGAGAGCTGCATCAAACCAGTCTCAGGACTGAAGACCACAACAACAACACCACGTATCTTTCTAGCAGAGGTAAAGTGTGTATTCCGACAGTATCTGTATTCCACGGACCCACCACTACCTTAGCAGGCAGAACTGACTGAGGGCACCGCAAAGTTCACACTGGCAGTACCTCCCACGGCTACAGTTTCCACAGAGTTTGCTTTTTCTCTTACAGACAAACCACTGCGCTGTCGCGTCCTTGCAGACGACACTCGCGTGTGGACATAATGGTGAACGGGCATCGACCTCCCACAGCGACACGGAGCGCGTGAGGCAGTCGCTCAAGGCAAACAGCAGCTGGCCGGCCGGCGTCCAGCAAACGTCTTCTCGACCACTGGACGGCCGCCGCTGCAAAGCAAACACACACACACACACACACACACACACGCACACAAATAGATGGCGTAGAGCCGAGGCAAGGTGTGATGATGTTTGTGTGTGTGTGTGTGTGTGTGTGTGTGTGTGTGTGTGTGTGTGTGTGAGAGAGAGAGAGAGAGAGAGAGACAGAGAGAGAGAGAGAGAGAGAGAGAGGGAGAGAGAGAGAGAGAGAGAGACAGAAATGAGGCAGGGACACCGGAAAGAAAGAATACGAATACGAAACACGTGCCTGCGAAGTTCACCGAATGATTGCAACTAATGGTGATTATCTGCTGTAGATTGCTCCCCGTCTAGCTGGAACGAACATGTTGATCATGTCAATTAGGCTTAAAAAACGACTATGACACGAAGTAGTTTCAGAACATGGACTGTTACTTTCAGGAGAGAGAGAGAGAGAGAGAGAGAGAGAGAGAGAGAGAGAGAGAGAGTAATGATACAGAGGTATTGAAGGCTGTATCCCTTATCTTTTTCGCCACGCGATACATAGTAGCCGTGTGGTTCTAGGCGCTACAGTCTGGAACCGAGCGACCGCTACGGTCGCAGGGTCGAATCCTCCTTGGGGCATGGATGTGTGTGATGTCCTTAGGTTAGTTAGGTTTAATTAGTTCTAAGTTCTAGGCGACTGATGACCTCAGAAGTTAAGTCGCATAGTGCTCAGAGCCATTTGAACCATTTTTGATACATAGTAAGTTGAGATAATTATTACTATATTTAATGTGATCTGTTAACGTTCAAATGCGATGCTACAAATGGATGTTTGTTTGAACGTTCCATATTCCACGTGGGGAATTGGCGGAGGCAGAAGGACGAGCCTTCGTGGCCAACGTCAGAAAATGTCGCCGGATGCCGGTTGATCCCGAGTCGACGGTTCTCCACGGAAGATAAATCGAAGCAACCAACAGGCCTCTGCAACGACAGTCAAAATAGTTGAATAAATAAAATGAATGTCGAGGAAGTTATATCTTGTAACAAGCTATGAACTAGCCACGTTTCCTCTCACATAGTTTTGATTAAATTAAAGCTTAGCGACGCGGCGGTAGTTCGTGTACAGCTCTGAATCTTGAAGGAGTTTAATGTTTTGAAGAGCATATATAGGTATTAGCGTTGTGATTTATGTTGAATTTCTTCGAATGGATATTTTGCAATTCCTATAGTAAGAAGACCTTTCTACCGCGTTGCTGTTACTGGCCTCAAAGTAAAGTGAAATTACGACGCCAAAGTAAAAATCTACTGATATCTCTGACCTGTGAAGGTTACCATTAAGGGTGTGCAACTCGGAGTATTTTGGAGTTTTTTGAAGGTTAGCTTTCAGACATTACAGAGAAGTCAGGAGTTCCGCAATTAACTATACAGAGGAGATTATTGTGAGAATATAAGTCAAAATTTAATTTGAGTTAAAATGCTGTTTACTAAATCACGGCTCAGAGATTATTGCCTGCTATGACACTGCCGTTGGCTCTGATCGTTGGGTTGTCATAACAACAAATCAAAGCTCATTCTGCATTCTTACTCTTAAAAAAAAAATCTACATTTCAGTTTATGAGCTGCTAATACGAAAACAAAACGGTGACAACTTCGAGCCCTCCACGATTCGCACGATTAACATCACAAAATTATAACTTCGGACAACTGCGACGCTACGCGTCTGACTTGCGAGCAAATTAATATTGCAGCAGACATGCGCGAAATACAGTACTGTGCAGCGTACACACTGATTTTAATGTCCAAAAACAAAACATTCACGCGAGTGTACACCTCGCATAAACAAGTCAATAAATATACACACAAAATACACAATAAACACATGTATAATTAAACTATAATTAAAGATTACGCTCATGAAATTATTCCATACTATGAAAACAATTTGAATTAATAATTTTTTTACACATTTCCTAAACGGCTTCAGCTCCAGATTCTTAAATGAGTGTAGTAGTTTATTAGATAACCTAACCGATGTGAGTTTGAAACAGTACAGAGTTTTGGTATAAAAACATAAGTCTTTTTGTGCCGTTAAAATATTTTTCATTATTGCTATGGAAATCAGAATTTAAACCAGACAATTTTTTCTTAATGTAGACACACTGCAGAGACACTGAAGTATGGATATACATGGTAAGGTCATAATGCTAAGCCTATTAAACAAATATCTACAACTAGTTCTCACTGCGACTTTGCAGATCAGTCTGACACATTTTTTTGAGCTGTAAGGAAGCATTTACAATAGTAATTGGTTGGTTGGTTTTGGGGTTTGGTGGGGGCTAAACATCGAGGTCATCAGTCCCCAGTTCCAAACAGACATACTTGTAAAAGGCCTATACAGTAAAAGCGTAACTTCTGCACCCAGAGGGCGGGAACACCAAGGGGTACAGAGCTAAAATGAACACCACAATAACACAAAACAGAGGACACTTAAAAGGAGCAGAGTAAATAGTTGGCTAGAGTAAAACAGACTACAGTGGTTGATGCATCAGGTGAAAGGTCAACCACTCAACGACAAACGAAGAACCTCCAGGTGGAAAGCGTTGATAGAGGTTCCAACACAACTTGTTTCCATAAAAAAACACTATTTTGGTATCCACGTCCCAATTAAAGGTCGCTGGAGTGGGTGTAGCCTGAGAAATCATGCGAGAGCGCCCACACTAGAGCGAGTGATAAAACCCAGCTGCACGGATAAATCGTAAAACAGAGTCAGCTATAGAGGCATCGTCACCGAGAATTAAAGGAAGTTGCAGCTGGTAAATTAAAGGACTGCCGCAAGGGGGCTAAAAGGGGGCACTCCATCAGAAGATGGACCACTGTCAGCCCTGCATCACAGCGACACTTGGGCGGGTTCTCACGACGAATACAATAGTAGTTTCTCCACAAGGTTGTCCCATATGTCAGATGAGAATGAATATAATGGACAGAAAGCAAAATTTTGTCATCTACTGTTTCTTGTAACTTTCCGTTCATAAAGGTTCCCTTAGAAAGTAACATGCAAGGCCGAAGCTATTAAAATACAATCTGTGTACTGCATATTACCATACCATTGGTGGGATGTATTATAGATGGTACTGAATTCTCAATGGCAGTATCAAATTTTTGAACTAAGAAAAGTACAAGAATGTTGCACTGCTGTCATGGACAACATTTTCGTCAAGTTACTGCGCGGAAGCACAGGCATTTTTTCAGAGGACAGTTATCGCACGTGTTTTTCACTTTGGGGAATTGTTTTTGGTCCAGTTCTCCTGCCTAACGATGTTCGTAGGCGTCTAGTTGCTTAGCTGCGACATTACCTTTGCTTCGCACTCCGCAATGCAGCACATTCTAAGGTGCAATGAGAACTTTTCCGGGCCAATTTGATGTTGTCCATCCTGTATAACATATTCGAGACAGAGTGTGGAGACAGCGTCGCGTAACACGCGTCACTCCTCCGACAGCCCACCGGCATCGAAGCGAGCGGCTTTTAGATTGTGATCCCAGCCGCCTCTATCAATCATACTCCTTCTCATCGTTATAACTGATCCTTACATTTCCATTTGGGACGTCTTGGTTGTCAGATACTTTCTTTTTATTGAAGGGATACCTTTTCCTGAGTGAAGCCCAGCAGAAAGTATCTAGTAAAATAAAACTTACAGCATCTTTAAATATATGGAATGAATGCCCGTGTGTCCTCAGAGATGCGTTCACATGGGATGACATCGTTAACTTATTGACTTTACAACATACTAAATTCCAGAATTGCCAGTTCAAGTCGAAAGGTAGTCAATGTACACACATTTTACGAAATTCAGCGTAACTCTAGTTTTTACTGAATTTTCTACATAGAGAATACTAAACCTATTGAAAGCATTTTTTATATCAGATTACTTATTTTTACCAAATTTGAACGTTCTCTCTATAATTATTGCCGAGGAACGTATACACACGTCAAAAAATTGTAATAGAGATCGACATAAATATCATTTCCGTCCTTTTTATTGCTCATGAAAACCACACATTGCATGTTGTACCACCATACAGCGACACCTTCAGAGGCGGTGGTCCAGATTGTTGTACACACCGGTACCTCTAATACCCAGTAGCACGTCCTCTTGCATTGATGCATGCCTGTATTCGTCGTGGCATACGATCCACAAGTTCGTCAAGGCACTGTTGGTCCAGATTGTCCGACTCCTCAACGGAGATTCGGCGTAGATAGACTGGTTGGTGCGTCACGTCGCCCATAAACAGCCCTTTTCAGAGTATCCCAGGCATGTTCGATAGGGTTCATGTCTGGAGAACATGCTGGCTATTCTAGTCGAGCGGTATCGTTATCTTGAAGGAAGTCATTCACAGGTTGTGCACGATAGGGGCGCGAATTGTCATCCATGAAGACGAATGCCTCGCCAATATGCTGTCGATATAGTTGCACTATCGGTCGGAAGATGGCATTCACGTATCGCACAGCTGTTACAGCGCCTTCCATGACCACCAGCGGCGTACGTCGGTCCCACATAATGCCACCCCAAAACAGCAGCGAACCTCCATCTCGCTGCACTCGCTTGACAGTTATCTGAGGCGTTCAGCCTGACCGGGTTGCCTCCAAACAAGTCTGGTTGAAGGTATATGCTACACTCATCGGCGAAGAGAAGGTAATGCCAATCGCGGTCCATTCGGTATGTTGTTGGGCCCATCTGTATCGCGCTGTATGGTGTAGTGGTTGCAAAGATTGACCACGCCATGGACGTCGGGAGTGAAGTTGTGCATCATGCAGCCTATTTCGCATGGTTTGAGTCGTACAACGACGTCTTCTGGCTGCACAAAAAACATTATTCAACATGGTGGCGTTGCTGTCAGGGTTCCTCCGAGCCGTAACCCGTAGGTAGCGGTCATCCATTGCAGTAGTAAACCTTGGGCGGCCTGAGCGAGGCATGTCATCGACAGTTCCTGTCTCTTTGTATCTCCACCATGTCCGAACAACATCGCTTTGGCTCATTCCGAGACATCTCTGAACAGTCAATTGGACTGTGTCTGTGATACAATATCCACAGTCGACGTCTGTCTTCAGGAGTTCTGGGAAACGGGGTGATGCAAAACTTTTTTTGATGTGTGTACATAATGTATAGATATTATAAATCATAGTGGCCTGGCGTGTTTTTCTGGCTGTATCTAAAGGCTAATCTCAGTAACTGCTGTAGGGATTTTGATGTGCTTATCACTAATAGACAGGCTAATCCACGAGGATGCTTTGTGTAGAGATATTTCGTGGAAATTGATTGGTGTTCGTGGGTTAAGTGGCGCCTACTGAGAGTTTTTCCAGACATGCGCCGTTGAACCATTTAAGTACAGCTAGTGCTTGGAGTTAATATTGTTATTTTACGTTGTTCTTTAAATTTTAGTGATAACACGAAGCAGTGCCCCACTAATAAAATTTCCCCGATATACGAGATAAGTCGCCCGGCAGTGCAGAAATCCTTGCTTCACCTTTTCGATATTTTATCAAACGTTATTTATCTTCGCCTACCGCAACTTGCTTACAAATGCTATAATAAGAAAGACTTGTTATTAATATTAAACGGTTGCACAAGAATCGTGACGGGATGCAGGCATGGACTGTAATTGGGAACACCTGCTTTCGTAATCAAATCCCTTTGGCAGTGCTGACAGAATACAGAAAGGCGAAGAGATATCAGAAGGTAAGTTGAGAAGAACCATGTTTGTTTTCCCTCATTGTTAGCTTAAATAAGAAATTACTATAACTGTTCACATTTATTACTTTCCAAGACGCGTTTCGGAGGCTTTGTGTCAGTTAATAACGCGTAGATGTATTCTATTACGACTTCTGGCTACCCTGGGGCACTAAAAAAAACTGTTTGAATAGAAAGGTCAAAGTTATTTGATTGAGCGAGGCGGCGCAGTGGTTACCACACTGGACTCGTATTCGGGAGGACGACTGTTCAAACCCGCGTCCGGCCATTCTGATTTAGTTTTTCCATGATTTCCCTACATCGCTTCAGGCAAATGTCGGGATGGTTCCTTTGAAAGTGCACGGCCGAATTCCTTCCCTTTCCTTCCCTAATCGATGGGACCAATGACCTCGATGTTTGGTCCCCTCCCCCAAATCAACGAACCAATCAATCAATGTTACCTTACTGTTTCAATTGCATAGGTGAAGAGTAATACAAAAGACAATACCGTTTTGTAGGTAACACTAAAGCCTCAACCAGAGATTCTTTAAAAATCCAACTACCATTTATAAAACAACTTCAAGCATGTGATTACTTTACAAGTGAGGTACTCTGTTAAATATTTAGCTGTAAGCACGTAAGGGAGAAAAAGTTTAGGAAGAGTCTGAAATGCTATTCTATCAAGTTTCAGTGTTGCAACCGGATTACGTCGACTCCTTGCTACGATATTTCAGCTGACAACCATTTAGCCATCGTCAGGTGAGAGTTTTACCCTTTATACTAAGTAAACTTTATACCCAGTACGGGGTGAGAGTTACCGAACCATATGAATAAAAAAACGTAAATTATTTACAAATTACGGGGTGCACACACATTATTCAAGATGTAAACTTCACTACAAATATTCAGATTTAGGTTATAACATGTTCGATATGGCTGTCATCATTGGCGATGATAAGGCGCCGACGAATAGGTAATTTTTGCATGACCCGCTGAAGTGTCGGAACATCGATGCTGTCGACGACCTTCTGAACGGCTGTATTCAGCTCAGCAATGATGTTGGGGTTATTGCTGTACACCTTGTCTTTAATACAACCGCCGGCCGGTGTGGCCGTGCGGTTCTAGGCACTTCAGTCTGGAACCACGTGACCGCTACGGTTGCAGGTTCGAATCCTGCCTCGGGCATGGATGTGTGTGATGTTCTTAGGTTAGTTAGGTTTAATTAGTTCTACGTTCTAGGGGACTGATGACCTTAGAAGTTAAATCCCATAGTGTTCAGAGCCAATTGAACCATTTACTATAACCCCACAAAACGTAGTAGCATGTGCTCAGATCCGGAGAACATGGTGGCCAATTAAGTCCTATGTCAGTGGCCCCTTGGCATTGGAGCCAGAATGAGGTCTGCAAAATGCCCCTCCAGGATATCGAATAGTCTCCTGGTTCGATGGGGTCGAACTCCGTCTTGCATGAACCATATCTCGTCGAAATCAGTGTCGCTTTGGTAACGGGGATGAAATCACCTTCCAAAACCTTCACGTACCGTTCGGTAGTCACCGTACCATCAAGAAGTATCGCAACGATTATTTCGTAACAGGACATTGCACACCACGCGGTCACCCGTTGAGGGTGAAGAGACTGCTTGATTGCGAAATTCGGATTCTCAGTCCCCCAAGTGCGCCAATTTTGCTTATTGTAGAACCCATCCAGATAAAAGTGGGCTCCATCGCTACATGCAAATGTTAATTCCAATCATGCTACGCGGCCAATCGTGCAGTTTAAACGTCCTAACGCAAACCGTTTGCGCCGTGGCGCCATTGAGTTAGTTGACTGTTCTGTCTGGCGCCACTGGTTCAGGTGAAGTATCGACTATCCCTCTTGCGCCCCCATTGCTAATATCTATGAGGAAGAGTTGGTATCGGTTGTGTCGTTAGAAGGTCTTTGCTTGGCGATATACATACAGGGGTCCGCTGGCCCGAGGGGGAGGCATGAAGTTTGCGGTTTGGCGGTAGCGTCGCGACAAGAAGTACTCACTAGGCCCGAGCAGCCGAAGCCACGAGTTGCTCAAAGAGGGCCTGCGCAGAGCTAAGATACCGGAGTACTTCACCGTGGTCAGCGTCGACTACAAGCAGCAGGCCGACATCCCGTCGGTTGGTTGGCAACATTCGCGTCGGACGACCGTTCGTGGCCAGGCTGCCCTCTTCTACCTGGCTTTCATCGGCACCACTCAGTAACCGCCTCGAAGCACCGTGTATCCATGGAACTGTTTGCTGATAAAGGGGAGTAACGTTCTGTAATCCTCGTGGTGATTTGTTTCATTGTCTACCTGCTCTCCTTATTATTTTCTGGTTTGTACTCGACCCTCAAAGTTTTATTCGGTCGGCTCTTTATCGTAAACATAGGCAGCAGTATTGCACCAAGACACTATTTGTTTGAAAATTTGTCCCGCTATTATATTGCCTTTCCTTTCTGGTTTGTACCAGTTCATTAATGTTCTAATTAATCAGCTCTCGGTTGTAAATAGAGCCGGAACTATTGTAGTAAGGCACAGGTCGAAGTCAAATAAAAGAGGGACCTTGAGGTTAGCGGGCCGGAGTGGCCGAGCGGTTTTAGACGCTACAGTCTGGAACCGTGCGACCGCTACGGTCGCAGGTTAAAATCCTGCCTCGGGCATGGATGTTTGTGATGTCCTTAGGTTAGTTAGGTTTAAGTAGTTCTAAGTTAAAAAAAATGGTTCAAATGGCTCTGAGCACTATGGGACTTAACATCTATGGTCATCAGTCCCCTAGAACTTAGAACTACTTAAACCTAACTAACCTAAGGACAGCATACATCACCCAGTCATCACGAGTAGTTCTAAGTTCTAGGGGACCGATGATCTCAGAAGTTAAGTCCCATAGGGCTCAGAACCATTTGAACCTTGAGGTTAGATTTAGCTGTTAGCCGGTTTAATTCTTTGATGGTAATTGCATTTCTCGGTCATCAGTTACAATCTGAACAACCTGTTGTACTAAGCTGTTCATTTCTGTTTGAAAGATCGGGTCATTATTGGTGTATTTTATGTGGATCTTGTGGTTCCGCCGAGTGAGTTCTCTCGTAATAAGTGTCCACAAATAATGTTTTAAGACGTTCCTTCAGAGCGGTCTTAATAACTGACAATCAATTTAACTTTGAAAATAAATTTGTCAGAAGGGATGGGTTGGGATCCAGTCGCGCCTTGGTTGCCGATTGAAATTAAGAGGTTGGTTGCTTCGAAATAAGCCTCATCACTGTCATATTGCTTGCAAATCTGTTTAACCTTTAAGCACAGGTGCGCATCATAACCCTGAACCTTTCAACAAACAAAGTAAACGTTAAGTCATCTGTTTTGAGTAACTGAATTACTTTTGTCATCACTGGTGCTTATATAGTTTTCATGTGTTACAGAAGAACATTTAATAAGACAAACCATAGTCCAGCGCAGTTGTAACCATCACTGTTTCACCCGATACCCGCCGGCCGCTGTGGCCGAGCGGTTCTAGGCGCTTCAGTCCGGAACCACGTGGCTGCTACAGTCGCAGGTTCGAATCCTACCTCGGGCATGGATGTGTGTGACGTCTTTAGGTTAGCTAGGTTTAAGTAGTTCTAAGTCTAGGGGACTGATAACCTCAGATGTTAAGTCCCATACTGCTTAGAGCCATTTGAACCATCACCCGATAACGGGCGGGCTGCAGGTCTGCTCGTGTTGTATTTATTGTCATATTGGTTGCTGTTTCGCAATACAGGACTTCAGATTTATTTTGCAGAGATTAAAAGCTTATTCATCTTACGGTTTAAGGTCAAAAGAATTTTGCCAATTTGTTCATTTTGTTAAAGAAAATTTTATGCTTAAATGCTTTGATTATCTGTAAAACAAAGTTTATATATTGTCAAATAAACAGGTTGTGTGAAAAGAAAGTTGTATTGGTGGGTCCTCCCTTACACATTTTCCTTAATTCCAGTAAGTACCACGTATCACCGTTCACAAGTTATAATGATTTTATTTCTCATAGTGCAATAATTGTCACCCTGTATCTTTTGTGAATAGGTTATGATAGCATTTTAAGTTAGGTCAATAACTGTAAGAAATACTGGAAATCAAATTTTTGTTGTCGCTGGAAGCTGTCAGATAGGCAATCTGTAGCTGCGATAGTGTCCGCCACCTAGCTACATAGATACTCTGTCGGCTCAAATCACCTAACCTCCGTTTTTAAAATCTGTCTGCAATGGAAAGAGGCAATAGATACTTATGAATAGCCCTCGGATTTGCGATCACAAACTTCACTTCACAATATTTCTTCCATCATGAATGGTTCAAAAGGCTCTGAGCACTATGGGACTTAACAAATGGCTCTGAGCAATATGGGACTTAACATCTATGGTCATCAGTCCCCTAGAACTTAGAACTACTTAAACCTAACTAACCTAATGACATCACACAACACCCAGTCATCACGAGGCAGAGAATATGGGACTTAACATCTGAGGTCATCAGTCCCCTAGAACTCAGAACTACTTAAACCTAACACAAGGACATCACACACATGCGTGCCCGAGGCAGGATTCGAACCTGCGACCGTAGCAGTCGCGCGGTTCCTGACTGAAGCGCCTAAAACTGCTCGGCCACCGCGGCCGGCTTCCATCAAGAATATTCGAACAGATTACCTCTAACCATTGAGCAAAGGTGCAGTATTCGGCCAAAGAAGTGTGTTGCCACAATGTGCACAGCAACATGAAGATTGCAGAGTTGGGAGATGACATTATCTACGTTTCTAAATGTCTCCAAGAAGGGTCGCTCTTCAGAAGCTTCATTTCCGACTATTGCCTCTGGACAGACCCACTGGACGGCGGTCCTAAATAGCAGGACGTACGCAGGCCATTTGGCAGCATCAGGCGCCAGAAGATATGCTGGGAGAGACAGATGGGGAAAAGCAAAAGGAACGAAGGATACGATGTCTACATGCGCAGAGCGCGGCGTCTAGTGCGTCATCTTCTCTGTATGAAAATGTACCTACGGACACGGAAAATCTATCAATACGTCTTGGTATCGAGTACCTAGATACTGATCCTTTTCTCTCGATAACTTTCAGACGCTACATTTACTCTTATCAGTACTTTATAGTAGGTGCCTTAACGAATGAACCTACTAATGATATACAACATTTATATCACGTAACGAAATTTTTCGTAGCGTAACTCAGTTCTGACGCTTTCACCGACTGAACTCGTGAGCACCGACAGGTCAATAACTGAACGAACGCCATGCGGGAGAGCGACTGTACGACATCATTTGCGTCGCTTAGCCTATCTAGGGAAGGTTTCATTCGCATTTCATTCGCTTCGAATTTTCTTGTATTCACGGACCAACTTACTTGTTTCTTTTTTCTTTTTTTTTTTAGTTTAAAGCAGTGTGACATCAGTGCCCTCTGATTCGGAGAATCGGAGCATTTATTTTCAAAGGCAGGCAGCAAGTTGTCAGACTAACAGATTATCAGCGAAAATGATTGTATAAAACATTCTTTTAGAGTGGCTATACGGAGGGAGAATGGAAAGTTCAGGTAAGATTAAGTTCATTTACTTCTGAGTACTATTCACCTGTTTTTCTGATAATCTCTTCTGTAATTTCATGTTTTACGTCCCCAAATTATTAAAAATTATTGTCTGGAATGACAATTAAACCATTACCTGACTGAATGCTTGTATTATTCCATTTAATACTTATTAAAATCGTTTGTGTTTCTCTATTATAGACAGATCTTATAAATATGAAGAGATTGGAGTTGTTACAGAATGTGTATTACTAAACGGCTAATCCTAGGCCGATGACAGTTACAACCTGCCTGTGTAACGGCTTCGAGGGACAGCAACAATTTAATTTTTGATGCTCCATGCAGTTAAAAAGTTTAAAATACTCTCGTAACCACCAATTAAGAGCTAGAATTTTATGTTGAAGATTTAGTACACAAAGTGGAGTATTACAGTTATAAACAGTGTGTATATCTTGAGGCAGCAGAACTTACGGCGCTCTAATTACCCAGTATTTGAGAATGTCAGTATTTAGCGACTTCAAGCAAACTTCAGACGTTATTTTAGACCTTTACGACGAAGGTTTTAATTGTTGATAACGTCCGCAAAGCGCTGCTCACGTAGTAAAACTGCAGCATCAGGCTCGACGTTCTAACTTATTATTCCTTTGGTGCTAGTTCTATTCGCAATACATTTTATATACAGTACTCACATAAACCACTGAATGTACCTGCAAAATTGTATCACTCATAATTCGCGAGATATGACGTTTTTGAATTCGATTCATTAAATAATCTGGTGTAATCTAATCCAAGGTTTCCCGAACTGTGTTCTACGGGAAGTGAATAAGAGAATAACGAAAAACTACTAATTACACGACATTTCGTACGACATTTTGATGATACTGATAACTTCTTAAAATTTTTATAATGATTTCTGTGTTATTAGTTTTAGTTATGATTTAAAATTGAAGTAATCATTGAATAAAACCAGTTTTACCAGTTTTCAAAATTTTATTAACTTTTAAAGTAACATGTTGTTCCACACAAGTACAAAGATCCTCAAAGTGTTTCGCCGGAAGAAAAGATTGCTCTAATCCTTTTATCAAAGATAAGTATTGATACATCGATGTATCAACATTTTTCTTTCTTTTTTATGAGTAGATGCTCTTCTTACAATGCTACCCATGAGTACATTTTGATATTTTTCGCTCGATACCGCCTCCTACGGGTAAGCCGTACATCGGAGTTGCCTTTGTCGCCGCTCTAATGACAAAGCAGGGCGTCGATGGCGTAATAACACAAATAGGAATGTAGAAAGTCGAATCTGACGTAGTTGTGGCACTATAAACAGAAAGAGTCGTATGAATTTGTTGGCTGGGAGACACCGAGCAGTAGATGGAACAAATTTTCTTCCTTCGCGATGTATGAGGATTGTATTGCACGCGCAAACAAAGTTAACACTCGGCGCGGTGTCTGATGGGAGCGACCGTAAAGGCTTTTCCCGTTCACAGTCGCTCCCATCAGCCACTGCGCCGAGTGTCAACTTTGTTTGCGCGAACAATATCGTATCCTGTTTGAGTGTTGCCGAGAGAGATGATCGCATTTGGATTTTTCGTGCCGTTTTTGCTCTGACGATAGCCGGAGAAGGGAGAGGATAAAACCTGACAACAGCACGCAGCTTACTCCTTTCGAACAGCAACAACGGTTAGGATTATATCCAGCATAGTCACCAAAAATCTGCTTGTCAGGAAATATATGCCACCGCTTTCCCTCTTTCCAACCACGTGCTGGTGGTGAAGATTTCTTCCGACTCGGTCGTTACCCCACTGCCATGCGTCAGCAGTGTCGCTAACAGGTATATTAAGATTTCCGACTTCAGTAGGTTAGTTCCCAGTGTAGTTTCCGTCATGGTCCACCACGACATTTTGTTTGTTTGCTCATCTTTCGTTCCCTACTCGTGGACACTGGGCTGGCTGTTCCAGAACTTTGTCCTTTTCAGTCGAATATTCCAATAAGAAGAGAATGGGGCAGACGGATTCCCAATTGGGGATGTTTTGGAGGAGATTTTCAATACGCCTGGTGACAGAGGGAGACCTTTCGATGACCTTGCTCGGAATCAGAGGGATACGGCTAGAGGCTGTTTGGACTATTTTGTTTGTGATACATTGTTAATAACTGTTTTGGTCAAATATTAAAAATTTGTGTACGCGTATGTAAGTAACTGTGTTGACGTGTGTGAGTCGAGTGAGATAGAACTGACCTTAATGCTTCTTCCTTTTGGAAACCCCAGTCTTCTGACTGATACGATGCGGCGCGCCACGAATTGCTTCCCTGTGCTACATCTCCATTGCAGAATAGCTCTCGCACCCAACGTTTTTGTTGGATATATTCCAATGAATGCCCTCACTCACAGCTTTTATCATTCCTCTTACTTTGTCCTCCTGTTCCTTACACGAAATGTACGTGGGTGGCAGTGGAATTGTTCTGCAGTCAGCTGCAGATTCCGGTTCCCTAAACTTCCTCAGTAGTATTTCGCGAAAAGGACGTCTACCCTCCCGTTTGAGTTCACGAAGCATCTCCGTGATACTCCTATGTTGATCGAATCTACCGGCAACAAATCTGGCACGACGCCTCTGTAGTGCTTCGATTACCTTCTTTAATCCGACCATCTGGGGATCCCGAACACTCGAGCAGTACTCAAGAATGGGTCGCGCTAGTGTTCCGTACGCGGTCCCCTTTAT
This sequence comes from Schistocerca americana, assembly GCF_021461395.2. Taxonomy (NCBI): domain Eukaryota; kingdom Metazoa; phylum Arthropoda; class Insecta; order Orthoptera; family Acrididae; genus Schistocerca; species Schistocerca americana. Next base: position 125,032,679 of record NC_060126.1, read on the forward strand.
AGATGAGCTTAACGCACGTCTAGCCAACGGGTCCGTTCTTCTTGTCAATGTTTTCCACATCTATTTCTCGCCGATTCTGCGGAGAACGACCACATTTCTTATCTTGTCCGTCCACCCAATTGTCAACTTCTTTCAATAGTGCCACATCTCAAACGTTTAGTCTTCTTTTCCAATTTTTCCAGTCCGCGGTTCACTTCGACGCAATTCTGTGCTCCAAATGGAAATTCTCAGAAATTTCTTCCTCTGATTAAGGCCTTTGTTTGATACTAGTAGACTTATTTTGGCCTTTTGTCCTTTTTGCCTGTGCTGGTCTGCTTTTTACATCCTCCTTGCTTTGTCCGCCTTTTGCCATTTTGCTTCCATTGCGGCAGTATTCCCTCATTTCTTCTACTTCACGATCTCAGATTTTGATGATAATTTTATCGGTGATCTCCATATTTATTCGTTTTACTCTCACTCTATTGACCATTCCATTCAACAGATCTTGCAGTTCTTCCTAACTTTCTCTGAGGATAGCATCAGCGAATCTAGATATCCTTTCACCCGGAACCTTTCTATTATGAAGCTGGTGTCTGCACAGATACCATTGGTGATCTTGCAGCTCTCGAAGAATGAAATTACAATGAAATCCAGACCTTTAGCTGCTTACAGGCGTTGATAAGTATCGACGGGGACAGTTGAGAATGGGGGTCACGGGCTATACAACACTACAAATGTAGTACGTGGACAGAAAGTTGGAAAGTGTGGGTCTCACGGGGAGCGTCGCAGTATCATCTGCGTCCACTGTGGCTCAGTCGGTATCGCGTATTTTTTTAATGAATTAAATTGAATACTACTTCATACAACGATAACTGTGCCGTTATTCCTATTGAATGATACGGTTTTGAATGTACTCTTTTATGTTTGATAAACGCCACGCAAATTTTTCTCACGGCGCTGTCGCCAGAAATATCATACATATCCCAACATGAAGCCATCGGTCTTACTCATGATGGATTAAAAATCTTTTTTTAATATTACGCGGTAATCCATTTAAACAATGCTTAATTATTTTTTCTGTGAGGATGGATTCCCCAGGATAGCTGCCTATGTGCAATGGCAGCGTAAGCATTCATAGGTATTACTATTAATATTAAAAACTGTACCTCTTGCCTAATATGAATTGGAAAATATTACAAGACGCCGTTTTCAGTTTATTGAGATTATTCTTTTTAATTCTTTTAGTATTAAATGACTGTTAAAAGAACTTATATAATTTTTGTCATCAATGGCGTCGCTACAATAACGAGCCTACACAAAATGGACAAGGCAACATTTAATTATGAATTATATGCGGGATAGGTACACACTATTGACAAAGACACATATTACAATTATTAATTTCATATATATTCAACAAAATTCTATTACTACTACAGATAATTGTATCAGTGAACAACTAGCAAATTGGAAATTTGTAGTAAGGTCTAATGGGACCAAACTGCTGAGGTCATCGGTCCCTCAGCCTACACACTACTTAATCTAACTTAAACTAATTTACACTATAGACAACACCCATGCCCGAGGGAGGACTCGAACCTCCTACGTGGGGTGCCTCACGGACCATGACAAGACGCCCTGGACTGCGCCGCTACCCCGCGTGGCGAACAATTAGCGTCCGTCAGCTAGAACTTCAGACTCGATAAGATAATGAAACTGAAAAACACACTCATTCTTCTTTTACAAAGGGACAAAGATAATAATTATTGCGATTCTAAGAGCGCAGATAGAACTTCTCCATTTTTTACCGGCGGCTATGCTATATCGGTTAGAGCGTCTGCCATGTAAGCAGGAGGTCCCGGGCTCGAGTCCCGGTCGGGGCACACATTTTTCAACTGTCCCCGTTGATATTTATCAACGCCTGTAAGGAGCTAACGGTCTGGATTTCATTATAGTTCTTTCTTTTATTGCCGTCACTGCTTTTTCGATGCTCAGATTGAACAGTAGAGGGCGAGAGACTAAATTTTTGTCTTACAATCTTTCTATTCCGAGCACGTTACTGCTACTGTAACATTTTACACGACTAGTGTTTGAGATGCAACCCGTAGGTTGATGTTGGATGAAAGGCGGGCCAACGGTGATAGAGTTGGAATCTCAACCAACCACATCAGTTCAAGGCCCCCGCGCACGGCTGAAAGAACACGCGCTCGGCGAACGTTGCTCCTGCGACGCAATCAGAGCTCTGCCGGGTTCGGCGCACCGCCGAACGACGCCACCGATTGGTGCGACAGCCAGTAGCCCCGAGATAGAAGAAGGGAAAAAAAGAGAAAAAGGTAGAGAGGCCAGTGGATGAGGAGGTGGTGGGGGGAAAAAAATCACAAAATACCGTCCGGCAGAATTGCAGCTAATGAAATACGCCGGCCGCTACTACGTTTTATGAATCATAAATATTTTTCGGGGCGGAAGAACAGGTTGAACAGTGTCGTACGGCGGGAAGGGGGTGTCGGCTGAGCGAGATTCCAGCCGAGCTAACGGGCTGCTTGTTTAATGGCGGCCTGCCGGAACGTATTCTGCGCCACGCATCTGCGACGCGATACGCTTTTAGGGAGGTACCCCGCTGTGTGCGAAGCCCCGCATCGGCGTCGTTTCTAACCGCTCTTCATAAACATCTTAAGGCGCCGCTGGTATCTGAGCGCCGCAATCGGCCACATTTGCGCCACGTTCGCTGCCTTCCTTTTTCTGCCGATATCCCATCACTATAGACTTTTAATGGTGACTAAATCACCCACAAATTGCTTAATATCATGGACATGATACTTCAGGGCGTGCTGTGAATAATGTGAAACCTGGAACGTCTGGGAACATGAGGCGGGATAATTATTCCTTAACGCGGACCGGGGTCGAATCTATGCGTCAGTTTACCCTTTCTCAGATTCTTTGGGGCTCGTAATGATCATGATTCCCGGTATGACTCTGCAATGGAGTATTAATATACAGGGCTATTACAAATGATTGAAGCGGTTTCATAAATTCACTGTAGCTCCATTCATTGACATATGGTCACGACACACTACAGATACGTAGAAAAACTCATAAAGTTTTGTTCGGCTGAAGCCGCACTTCAGGTTTCTGCCGCCAGAGCGCTCGAGAGCGCATTGAGACAAAATGGCGACAGGCGCCGAGAAAGCGTATCTCGTGCTTGAAATGCACTCACATCAGTCAGTCATAACAGTGCAACGACACTTCAGGACGAAGTTCAACAAAGATCCACCAACTGCTAACTCCATTCGGCGATGGTATGCGCAGTTTAAAGCTTCTGGATGCCTCTGTAAGGGGAAATCAACGGGTCGGCCTGCAGTGAGCGAGGAAACGGTTGAACGCGTGCGGGCAAGTTTCCCGCGGAAGTCGACGAATAACGCAAGCAGGGAGCTAAACGTACCACAGCCGACGGTTTGGAAAATCTTACAGAAAAGGCTAAAGCAGAAGCCTTACCGTTTACAATTGCTACAAGCCCTGACATCCGATGACAAAGTCAAACGCTTTGAATTTTCGGCGCGGTTGCAACAGCTCATGGAAGAGGATGCGTTCAGTGCGAAACTTGTTTTCAGTGATGAGTGATGAAGCAACATTTTTTCTTAATGGTGAAGTGAACAGACACAATGTGCGAATCTGGGCGGTAGAGAATCCTCACGCATTCGTGCAGCAAATTCGCAATTCACCAAAAGTTAACGTGTTTTGTGCAATTTCACGGTTTAAAGTTTACGGTCCCTTTTTCTTCTGCGAAAAAAACGTTACAGGACACGTGTATCTGGACATGCTGGAAAATTGGCTCATGCCACAACTGGAGACCGACAGCGCCGACTTCATCTTCCAACAGGATGGTACTCCACCGCACTTCCATCATGATGTTCGGCATTTCTTAAACAGGAGATTGGAAAACCGATGGATCGGTCGTGGTGGAGATCATGATCAGCAATTCATGTCATGGCCTCCACGCTCTCCCGACTTAACCCCATGCGATTTCTTTCTGTGGGGTTATGTGAAAGATTCAGTGTTTAAACCTCGTCTACCAAGAAACGTGCCAGAACTGCGAGCTCGCATCAACGATGCTTTCGAACTCATTGATGGGGACATGCTGCGCCGAGTGTGGGAGGAACTTGATTATCGGCTTGATGTCTGCCGAATCACTAAAGGGGCACATATCGAACATTTGTGAATGCCTAAAAAAACTTTTTGAGTTTTTGTATGTGTGTGCAAAGCATTGTGAAAATATCTCAAACAATAAAGTTATTGTAGAACTGTGAAATCGCTTCAATCATTTGTAATAACCCTGTATATATATATATATATATATATATACAGGGTAGTAAAGGAATTCCACAACTGATAACCATAAAGTACGAAGTAATTTACCAAATAAGATGCAAGGTACAAGATGACGGAAATGAAACATTGCACTGTCGATGAGTTTCCTGCAGGTAGCAGAGGTCGCTTTCTTCAGGTGCGATATAGTTCCTTGTCTTCGGTCGCTGAAGTGATGTGTACGAGTGCAGATGTGCCATACGGAAGCAGTCCCGCTTTCCCCTTTGTTTCACACAAGGCAGTTAGCGTCATAGTCACTCCTCTTTCTGTATGTTAATGCTTCACATTTTAAGAGATGACGTCAAATTTTCAGATCCGGAAAACAGCTCCTCAGAATTGTTAAAATACTCATTCTGATTACAATCGCACTGTTCATTTAATGTCTATTCTGGAGAGCACTGCTTCTCCCTAAGGATTTTAGTTTCCTCTAACACATCGAGCAATGTTTCCTTAATTGCTCTCTTTTCTTTTTTAGTTATCAGTGTTCTGACTGGTTTGATGCCACGAATTCCTCTCCTGCACTAACCTCTTTATCTCAGATTAGCACTTGCATTCTACGTCCTCAGTTATTTGCTGGATGTATTCCCGTCTCTGTCTTCTCCTTCAGTTGTTACCCTCTACAGCTCTCTCTAGTACCATAGAAGGTACCCCTAGTGTTCCAGACATGTCCTACACCCTGTCCCTTCTTGTCAGTGTTCCCTTATGTTCTCTCCTCATTTCTTATCAGTCCTTGCAATTTTCAGCATTCTTCTGTGTCACCACATCTCAAACGCTTCGATTCTCTTCAGTTGCGGGTTTCGCACTGTCCATGAATCACTACCATAGTGTGCAGTGCTAAAAACGTACATTCTCAGCAATTTCTTCCTCCGGTTAAGGCCTATGTTTGATACCAGTAGATTTCTTTTGCCCAGGAATGCCTTATTTGCCTGTGCTAGGCTACTTTTTATGTCCTCCTTGTTTCGTCACTCATATGTTGTTTTGTTTCCAAGTTAGCACAGTTCCCTAACTTCGTCTACTTCATGATCGCCAGTTTTGATGTTAAATTTCTCGCTGTTCTCAGTTCTGCTACTTTTTACTACCTTTGTCGTTTTCTGTTTTACTCGTATTCTGTGCGCATTGCACCGTTCATCCCCCTGAATTTTAATCCCGCTCTTGCATATTTCTTATATTTCCAATAACTGTTTCTTCGATGTATAGACTGAGCACTATAGGGCCAAAAGCTGCATCCCTTGCTTCATCGTTCTTGGTCTTCCGATCTTCCCTTTTGGTTCTTGTACGTATTGTATGTTAACCGTCTTCACCAGTAGCCTACTCTTAGTTATCCCAGAATTTCAGAAATCCTGCACCATTTTACATTATCAAAAGCTTCCTCTAAATCGACAACTCATATGAACGAGTCTTGCCTTTTCTTCACTCTTGCTTCCATTATCAAACTAAATGTCAGGTGCCTCCATTTTTCCTAAAACCAAACTTATCGTCATCTAACAGATTCTCAATTTTGTGTTCAATATATATATAAAACGTGGTTCAAGTGAACGTCCGTTCGACCTATGTAGTATAGATGATAATCAGTGCAGTTCATCTTATACGCATTTTAGTTCAGAATTCGTCACATTTAGGTATATTTTTATGACGAATACGTACTTTCAAAGTGCTGTTTTTCTGATAACCTACTGTAATGTTCCTTTTTGGGGTTCCGTGTCTCTGTCTGTAAAAATGAAACCCTTATAGGGTTTCTTTGTTGTCCATCCGTCTGTGCGCCTATCCGATTGCTAAGAACTATTTTTCTCAGGAATTGGTAGACGTATCAAATACAAACTTATGTAACATGTTAAGATCTATGATCGCTTTATTGTGTAAAACGTTTAAGCTTGTAAGTCAACACAGTCAAAAAATACGGCCATTTACGTCGCATATTGTGATACTCGAAAAATCATTGATCAAAACCTATACTCTACTTCCCATCGACTTAGAATCATAAAATTTGCAAAGACGCACTGTTTCACACTAAAAATAAAAGAAAAAAATCCGAAAATGGTTAATTTGTAGTTACATCAAAAGAAAAGAATTTTTTTTATCTTTTTCATCCATCCATCTGTCTGTCTGTCTGTCAGTCCGTCTGTTCATACCACTTTTTCTCTGGAACCAGTCTAGCGTATGAAGTTCAACTTTGTGTCACATACAGGGTGACAGTTATTGAACTCTATGAATAAAACGTAAAATAGTTACCGACTACGGCGTGCACACACTTTATTCAACATGTAACCGTCACTACACGTATTCAGATTCAGGTTATGACATGATTGATATACCTGCTGATGTGTTGGCAGAAGAGCCAACACCGTGTTGCTAGAGGAGGCCGAAATGCATGCGTTTAAGCTCACGCAGACTGGCGTGAGGTCTGGAACAATTAAAGGAGTTGAGTCTAATAAATAAAGTACGGAGTTGCTTGAATACTTAACTTTAATCCATAATTGGAGAACATCGCTCTTGTTGATACATGAATAACAATCTCAATATAAACTGGTAATGGCGCCTTGCTAGGTCGTAGCAAATGACGTAGCTGAAGGCTATGCTAACTATCGTCTCGGCAAATGAGAGCGTAATTTGTCAGTGATCCATCTCTGTAAAAGTCTGCTGTACAACTGGGGCGAGTGCTAGGAAGTCTCTCTAGACCTGCCGTGTGGCGGCGCTCGGTCTGCAATCACTGACAGTGGCGACACGCGGGTCCGACATATACTAATGGACCGCGGCCGATTTAAAGGGTACCACCTAGCAAGTGTGATGTCTGGCGGTGACACCACACCTGCCATCATTGGCGATGATGTGGCTCAGACAAATAGCGAAATTCTGCATGACCCGCTGAAGTGTCGGAATATTGATGCTGTCGAGGACCTCTTGAATGGCTGTTTTCAGCTCAGTAATGGTTTTGGGATTATTGTCGTACACCTTCTCTTTAATATAGCTCCACAAAAGGAGTCGTATGTGTTCATAACCAGAGAATATGGCGGCCAAACGAGGATCCTCCACGACATCAAATACTCTCCTGCTTCTATAGGGTCGAGCACCGTCTTGCACGAACCACATCTTGTCGAAATCAAGATCACTTTGGATAATGAGGATGAAATCATCTTCCAGAACCTGCAAGTACCATTCTGTAGTCACCGTGCCATCAAAGAATATCCCAGCGATTATTTCGCGACTGGACACTGCACACTACACAGCCACCTGTTGAGGGTGGAGAGACTTCTCGACCGCAAAATTCGGATTCTCAGTCCCGAAATGCACCAAATTTACTTATTGACGAACCCATCCAAATAAATATGGGCTTCATCGTTAACCAAAACGTATTCACATCAAAATCCTGTTAGTCAATTCTGTGGACAATAGTGTTGGCGAAGCACAATCGCTGTTCCATGGCCGTGGAGCTAAATCGCTGATGGGTTTGAATTTTGTATGGGAAGAGATGCAGCTCTTCAACAACAATTTGTCGCAGTCTTTCCTAGTTGAGTCCCACCTGTTGTGCAGCTCATCTGATCGATTTCCTGGGGCTCGTTTGAAACACAGCGCGTGTCTTCTCGATGTTTTCAGGTGTTTCCACCCTTGTTGGACTACCGACAATGCCAACACTGCCTTCACGAACACTACCCGTTCTCTTAAACTTGCGAATCAAATTCGTGACTGTTAGCACACTTGGATCGGTTGTTTTCATCTTTAACTCGGTCACAAACTTCCTTTGAGCCGCAGTTGGGCCGTTATTGTCCCCATAGTAGGCCTTCACAAGTGCTGTAAGCTCGGGCACGATGTACCGTGACATTTTCCCGTGCGTATGGCCGACAAAAACGAGACGCGTGCGCATGACCCATGACCAACCGTGCAGTTTGAACGTCCTAACGCAAACCGTTCAGGAGTTACGACGATTTTATTCCATATAGGTCAATAATAGTCTATGGTCCCTAGGCGGGGTAAAAAAATTTAAGTTTCTAAGTCAATGCAATTAAAAGATTCGGCCATTTATGTCATATATTTTGATACTAGCAAACTCAGTCATCAGAACCTAAATGGTACTGCCCGTTGATGTAGAAACATGAAATTTGGCAAGAAGCAAGGTTTCACTGTACAAGTAAAGTAAAAAAATATGGAAATTGTTAAATTACAATTATACCACATAGAAAATATATTTTTATCATTAGTACATTGCATTCATCGTCCACCAAAAGCATAACAGGTGAACATTACTGCATGCAACCTCAAAATGTACTCATGTTTTACTAACTAAATACAAAATATTTTGTTGAATCTGCTATATCGACATACGTAAACTGAAGTTCCCTGATCGCTTCTTTTTGTATCTGTGGGCTAGTCTGTGGAAGTACCGTAGAGATTTTGATATTTTGATGTGGTATTGGAATTTCTGGGACCATGGGACTTGCCAGTATCTATATCAAAAACAGTTTTAAAATATTGCTCATTTTTTTCTTGATATATCGGCTTTATAGGTCTCAGCAATATAATTAGTTTTCGTTTTCTGTTCACTGTTCGTGATTAGTTTACCTTATTGTGTTTTCGTTTCTTAATTTTCCAATATGTGTTGGTAAGTTCAGTAGTTCTATAATCGCTGGCTATAGTAGTTTATTGCAGGATATCGAGTTCTGTATTTAGTTCACTCTGTTGTAATATTAGGCATACTAGATAATAAGTCATGGAACTGAAGATTGGTGTTTTATATCGTCGAACACGATATGCATGGGCATTTATTATCACGATGGTGCAGGCCGATTTTCTGGAAATACGGAAAACATGTTTCAAAATGGCTCTGAGCACTATGGGACTTAACTGCTGTGGTTATCAGTCCCCTAGAACTTAGAACTACTTAAACCTAACTAACCTAAGGACATCACACACATCCATGCCCGAGGCAGGATTCGAACCTGCGACCGTAGCGGTCGCGCGATTCCAGACTGTAGCGCCTTGAACCGCTCGGCCACTTGGTACGGCGGAAAACATGTTTATTTTCTTTTCTGGTTACAACTAAGTTCAGGAAGCTAACACAGTTCTCATGCTTTAATAAAAGAGTGTTGTTTTCTAGGTGCATAGAACTAATATTTTGTGCAAAGTTATTTATAAATGCAATAATACCTTAAAGGGGAGAACTGTTTCATCGATGCACCATTTGTAGTAAACGGTTTTCTGCTTAAAGAGATCGTATTTCTCAAAAAACTTGTTCTCCATATTTCTATTAATGCGTCAGGTAAGCTGTTACTCATTGCGAGACCCTTATTTTTGTGGTAGAGTTCTCATTACAGGTGAAATAATCGGAAAGCTCAAATATTTTTCTAGTATTCACCTTTTGTGTGTTAACAAATTTCTTTTTGTGGTTTGAATGCTTTTTTTTTCACTGGCACTTTAGTGTTTAAATTAGCGGAGTCATGAGATTCTAGCTCTGCATCACCTGTAATTTTTACGTTTTCGATTGTTTTAGCAAACTTAAAGCTGTTTTTTTACGCTGATAGATTCCTGGAATGGGTATAACTTTTTAGCCTGTTAATCAAAAGCTTTTTAAGCTTATAAAATGGTCAAGTCATGTTATTCATTAAATGGCGAATTGATTTATCTTGAAATAGGTATTTCACTTGAGATCTCAGTTTTGGAATTTTTGGATTCATTACTTCAGAAGACAATTTTCAGATTATGAATGTATAAACGTTTGTACCATCAATATTTCTGCTTGGAGAATTGTTGACTTTTTGGTCCCGTCTTTTTCACGTGGTATGCCATTTTCAGTGAAAATTTTTTGTATGTGTTTTCAAATTCAATGTCATACACAATAACAGCAATGTTGCCCTTGTCAGGTTTAGTAAAGACACTATTCTCTCTTTCGAGTCCTTGATTTACAGTAGTTGAAATAAGCATTTCATTGTTTCTCAAAAGGTTCGATCTTGTTGTACTGTAACAAAATTTTAATAGTATGCTCTGTCAGTTTCTTTTCTTTTCATGCAGTAAAAACTGTTAGTATATGGAACATTTTACAAACAGAATCTTCTCTCTCTATTTTTAAATCTTAAAATAATTGCAAACTTAGGATTGCCTAGGACAACAGGAAATACTGTGGTTTTAGCAATCACTGTACGGGGGTCTCCCATTTATGCTGAACACTCCAAATAACTTGTTGTCTAGAAACAAAATAAAATACATATCGAGCATGATTCCCTTGCTTGTAGCTTTCTTCATTGCAAAGATATGAGCAGTAGTACGTCGTTTTATCACGCAAACATGACGTTATTAAAAATATAACGCATTATTGATTTTGACTCTGCTGCATTTGCACACAGTACAGGTACTGAGGGTGACGTAATTCGTCCACTTGCTGGGGATGACAGTAACAAAATACACTCTGGTTACGCACACAAACATCTTCAGTTGAAGTTTATTTGAGTACAATCTACACTAACCAAAAACAAACCTTTACTTCACAAAACATATCGTTTTAAAGTATCTACTGTATATAGCTGTATTGCAGATAAGAAAACGTTATTGCAGATACTGTTCTGTCAACTACAATTCTCCATAGATGAGTGACATTTCTACCTTTTCTTTCTTTGTGTACATTATACTAATGCAAGCCTTCAACTGAAGGCGGTTGACTGAATGACTGATGAGCGTTTTATCTGTATTTTCGTTTGTTTACTGTCAACTCCACCAAGTGAAAGAGTTTCGTTACTCCGCGTATCTGTGCTAGTACAGGAGAATCTAAATCTATTTTGGTTTACGTTTCCAATAACGTCATGTTTCAATGAATGATGCACTTAGATCAGGTCTTGCGGAGGGGTAAAGGGTTACCACATAAGAAATATAGGGTGCTATTTATAAAGGATGTACTACTGTTAATATCATTATAATGAACAAAGTTACATGAAATGCAATCTTTTGATTAACGTCTTCCTGACAGATATCTAAGATTTGATTGATACCTTTTTCTATTTTAGTTATGGACAAAAAGTTAGTTGGGGTGGTCAAGATAAATCTTACAGCATACACTTGTATTTTTTGTGATCTTTCAAGGGCGTTTGATTGTGAAGATCATGTTACACCCTTAGGAAAACTCAAGTTTTGTGGAATTGATGGTTTTCTGCACAGATTGTTTGAATCATAATAAGCAGAATGCAAAACCTTCTGCTGAGTAATTCAGTGTTGGAAAACTGGATAGTTTTAGTGACTGGGGAGAAATCACAGAGGGAGCCCCATAGGGTTCAATTTTGGGTCCACTCCTTTTCCTTGTATATTTGGATGACCTTCCACTTAAAATTCGACAAGCACAACTACTACTTTTTGTGGACGATACTAACGTTATAATAAATTCAATTAGAGAGAAAGCAACAGAAGGGATGGTAACCGACATTTTCCAAAGAATTATGAAGTGGTTGTCAGGTAAAGGACTCACCCTAAATTTTGAAAAAAAATAGACATTCACGCTCTATTCAGTTCTGTACAACAAATAGAGTCATACCAAAAATTGATGCAATGCATGAGCAGGAATCAGTAAATAGGGTAAACGTTCGAAATTTTTAGAAGTACGTGTCGATGAAAACTTGAACTGAAAGAAGCACATTACTGAGCTCTTTCTATAATTGCTAATGTTGAAATTCGACATAAACAGCCCATTAATATTTTGGAAGTAAAGCGATGTCCATACCTACAACACTAGCGGGAAAAATAAACTTATTGAAACTGTCAGTGGCTCAGAAAATAGTTCAAGGTGCAGCAACAAAAATGTTTCCTCATTTGCCCATTACCATAAAATTCCTGCCAAATAGCAAAGCAATTTCATTGAAGAATCCATGTTTAAAAACTCGTTGCCACAAAAAATTGTTTTAAGTGTAACTGTATGAATACGATTAAAAAAATAATGTGTTTATTAATGTGAATACAAATCATGTATACATTTCCTATAAACTGACTCGTTCCATATCATTTCTACAAAAGAATCGTTTGAATGATGTATGAAACATCTGACTAATACTGACTAACTTAGGTGTGCTAGCGTGTCTGGCTGTGTGCCGTTTTCTTGCCGCCACAGCACTTTCGACGCTGTCCTGTAGTCACCACTGATGAAAACCTTCACAGAACAACGCCAAAACAGCGTCCTCCATTTTGTCTCTGTCGCTTCCGCCTACTGTCCTTATCGACCAACAGAAAATGATGGTCCAACATCTTAGAAATAGGAGACAGTGGTGAATTCCCAAGACACCTCTGTTTCTCCTCACCAGTGCAACATAAACATGACAGTAGTGTTCTTTGGCAACACCTACCCCAATTCGCACGTCGATCCTCCGCACTTGCTCCTGCATCTCTTAACAACAACAGTGGTAAACCTTTCCTCCGTGCACAAACTCTCTGGTGGCCTCGTCAGACTACCTTCAGATTTACAAAAAATGGTTCAAATGGCTCTAAGCACTATGGGACTTAACTTCTGAGGTCATCAGTCCCCTAGAACTTAGAACTACTTAAACCTAACTAACCTAAGGACATCACACACATCCATGCCCGAGGCAGGATTCGATCCTGCGACCGTAGCGGTCGCGCGGTTCCCGACTGTAGCGCCTAGAACCGCTCGACCACCCCGGCCGGCTGCTCTCAGGTCCCCATGCAAAATCTGGACAATGCACGTTCTGAACAACAGTTCATTTGAAGTCCCACAATGAAGCTCCTTTGTCGCGTGGTGATATCGCTGCCTCACTCTAGTATGCGGCATCTACATGCGCTTCATAGTAATCACTCAACAACTGTCACTGTTCATGGCCCTTCTATGCCCTACCAGGCCTCGTGATTTAATTTGCATGTACTTGTGAAATTGGGCTATGTTTTAGGTATTAAAATAATTGACATTGTGCAATCAGTTGGGTAGACAACTATTAGTCATATAAGGTACGATATTATTAATTACTTCTTAGTCGAACTACATGCTTGAGGCAAATTACAAATCCACTTACTCAGTTATTTAAAAAATGATACTTTTAAAATCTTGCCTCCTGTTGGATATATATCAGCTCACGACCACGCTATTGTTAAAATATTTCCTTGGCGAAGGTATTGTGCTGGAGCTCCACCGTATCTACCTTCCAGCGCAGTGCAGCGCAAGAGCATTTCTGTGATAAATAACTCATCCACTGTCACTGAGTTGATCGGTTTCAATGAAACCTGGCGCTATATATGGACAAAGTTCTAGGTCGAAAAACAGACGCTCCCTAAGAAGCCGCGACGAATAGGTTTTGAGTAACACGAGGGGTCAGCTCTGTGTTAACTGCAGTAAGTCGTAATTCTTCCCTCTCCGCTAATGCATTCTGCATTGGTAAACAACACGCCTACAGACTCTCCACACTGAAAGACAAACGAGCGCGCGTCTTCCCATGTTCAAAATCCCAGGGTGAGTAGATCTTTTCACGTTTTAATTTAGATTGGGGCTATTAACAGATGCAAATGAGAAATGGAGTAAGAGGAGACACCAAAACAAACAAACGCTGAGTGGAGGGAAACTGTCGTCCTTAGCGTCTGCTAGACTGTTCTGAATATAACGGTGACTGCGCTAGCTTAAATTTCAAATTACGTTCTCGAAATGCGACCGTTTCTTCGCTTCTGGCAATGTAAATTGCCTGCCTGAAGAGTTCATCAGCGCGCGATTAGTATGCTAATGGTTTTCACTGTTTCGCATGTAAATCGTTTCTGTTAACAGCAGTTTTAAAAGTCGTTCTTCGTCATTTGTGCCAATAAAATTTGGTTTGCCAAGCCTGAATTTCTATGCACTCGTCGCCCAGCTGTTGCAAAGGTTGTCGTATAAGCGGCAGAAATCGCAACTGAAGTTTGGGAAACATGACCATACGGACACGACATTTATTTTCTTTACATGACACGCAGATGGTGGAAGAAATTAAATGCGTTCCTGTTGGAAATTAAGAATCGGCCTCTATTTATTAGTTCTTTTATTGGTACTCTGATACAAGTACTTGTACAGGGCCGGCCGAAGTGGCCGTGCGGTTAAAGTCGCTGCAGTCTCGAACCGCAAGACCGCTACGGTCGCAGGTTCGAATCCTGCCTCGGGCATGGATGTTTGTGATGTCCTTAGGTTAGTTAGGTTTAACTAGTTCTAAGTTCTAGGGGACTAATGACCTCAGCAGTTGAGTCCCATAGTGCTCAGAGCCATTTGAACCACTTGTACAGGTTTACAGTTTTCCAGAAGTATGAAAGGATAATATTTTCTTCATTGAGAACTTTTGTTTGACGTTACACGAAAATCAAATCAGCTATGGAATCTCGCATTTATGTCTGTCATTTCTAGTGTCTTCCTTGAGGTCACTGCTGCCATTAGAAACATATACGACCAAACATCACTGTAACGCAGAATTTAAGACTTTTTGTAAAAAAAGAACAGTCTGATATCGTTCCCAATAAAATCTTCAATTTTGCATAAGGTATACATTTGGCTAGTCATTAGTGTACAAAGAAAGACTTTTCTCATTTGCCAGATGCATTAATCAATTATCAGCTTGAAAGACTACCCAATCTGAGACATTCCGAGCTTTGTGGAAGTTGTATGCCAAGTAGAACAGCGATTGGGCGAACGTAAGCGACTATGCACATAGTTCGTAACATAACGTAATGGGACAAATGAGCAACACAATTCTATATGATCAAGCATTAAATTTGAAGATAGACATCGAAAATAATCTAAACGTAAAACTACGTCTCATTGACAGTACAAATGCCACGATTCCGAACTTTACTCTTCAATTATTTTTGGTACACATTATTTCTAAGTTCTATTTGGCCTAATTTTGTTTTGTACCATAAAGGAATTGGGGGAAGTTTGATTTCCCTAGAATGTTCAGGTCCGCAATATCACATTATGAGTACATCTGTCATTTTTATGGCAGTTAGTTCAGTAAATAGCAGTAAATCAGCAGTTTCGTCTTGTTTTGTGTCACGCCAGTCCACTATTGATGTTTGGTTCCTCCATGACACATTACTTGAATCTGTTTTAAACAGTCATCGTAATGCAAGGCAAATGTAGATAAAGTCCTATACAAAGACAAATCTTTTTGAAATCACATTTGAGTGTGTTTATTTTCCATAGAAGAGAACCTAGAACTATACAGGGGAAAGTGAGAAGTGTGAAAGATGGCGTCACATGTTTTTTTCAGACGGTTTCAGTTTCTAGTGGGTGGTACCAGGTATAGCTCCGGGTATTTCTTCGAAGTGGCGTAACATACCCTGCATTACATGAATCATATTTCATGCATACCACGGAAAGGGGTCTTTAAGATGTAGACAGAAGTAGAAACGTGCATGCTATTTAAGTATGATATACCAGTTTAACTTAAATTGGAGTTATTAAAATATTAAAGGGCTACCATAAGTTAATTAACTAACATAAGTTAATTAATACCTTAGTTTTAAAAATTCCTGAGAATTTACTTTTCAGTGGAGTAGAAGGAACTGACAACAGGAAGTTATTCCTAACTTCGTAGGCTTCCACGGTCAGAGACAATTTGAACAAAATCCTTTTGGGTGTAAAGCCGCGTTATTATGAAACACAAACAACAACGAAAAAGGCGTTTCGACTCTCTTTGCGGTATTTCTTTCAGGGCTGGTAAACTGTCCTGCCCTGAAGAGGACCACCGCGAAGACGGTCCAAACATCGATTTTGTTGTCTGTTTCGTAACGACGCTGCCCAACATCCCAAAAAAATTCATAAATTACACTACATAATTTTCAACACATTCGGTATGAAGTGGCAGGTTGTTCAATACATATGTAGCGATATAACTTTCTCCAAAATGTCAAATCGTTCATATTTTCTGGAGACTGTTTCTGGTTTTAGTACTGTTTCTGATTTTAATATTGTTTGTAATTGTAGTATTTTATCTTACGAAAGAAAAATGTTGGTAACGATAAAGGATAGTAAGTGTTTGTGATGGGACACGAAACATCTCGCGGAGGCCTTTGCAGCACGCCATAATGACAATACCAGATTTAATTCTTGTGGCTCTATTTCTGGAAATGTTGTCACTTTGAGTTCCCCCAAATAATAAAACCATGTTGCAGACTGGTATTATCGGGTTCTTCGACTTATGAGTATAATATTTCATTAATTAGCATTTAAGGTGAGATATCTTGCCTATGTAACGGAAGCGTTTCTATGAAACTACTGAACCTTTGTCACCTCCAGAAATAAATTATACTCCAGAACTTTTAATCACTCTCGTCTCCAGCAGTGTTACATCGCTCGTGGTAACTTGTCAACCAGTACGAAGAAACGGTTCGAGCGCCTACAGGCAGGTACAGCGTATGTGCCTGCCGACCTGAACATACGTAACAGCAGTAGCGACATGTGTGCAAGGGGAGCCGCAATGCAAAGCTTTCCTAGTAATCCTTTTACTACCAAGAATCGTTCGCAGCCTCTGCCGTTCGTCACAGCAGACAAGGCGGCCAGTAACAGCATCAAAGGAAGCGCTCCTGCAGACGTGATTCAGAGGACTTTGCGTCCGACACACCAACAAATCGTAAACGAACGTGACTCAGAAACAGAAGAGCGGCTAGTTTGCCTTAAAGAGAATCCCTGGAGGGTGAAGGAGGTGGAGAGGGAGGAGGAGGAGAAGGATGGAGGAAGATAGAAGGATGTGATGCCTGTTGTAGTTGCCGCTGGATATCAAACCACTGGGACGTAAGTTCCTACTGGAAAAGATGAAAATTCTCAACGGCTTTAGGACTAGAGAATATGAAGAAGAGAAGAAGAAAGAAAGAAAAAATTCGCTAAATTTCAAGACCATCTGTTATGCAAACAACTGTTTTTCTGTAAACCACAAAATGTTTCAGCACTTTTGTCCCATCGTTATTGGGTACTTTTAGCATTTCTTGATTGGCGACTCCATGGAGTGTTCCGTGCACCACGACCAAATAGTGGATAGAATTGGAAGGAAAATCTGCATTGGCCGTATTTTGTCGTTTTATTGTCCGCAAAATCGATTTTCGGTCACTTAGTGACCATCCTCAGTGCTGTAATATAAAATTAAAATTGGTAGGCACTGGTATCAAGCTATAGCCACAAGCTTAGAACGAGTTTATGTGATCGCTCTAAGCTTGTGGCTATAGCTTGGTACGAGTGCCTACCAATTTTAATTGTTTATTACAGCACTGGGGATGGTCAGTAAGTGACCGTAAATCGATTTTGCTGACAATAAAACAACAAAATAAGGCCAAGGCTGATTTCCCTTCCAATTTAGCAATTCTATAAAATAGTGGCATGTATTAAGTAATAATAATTCTAACGACATCAAGTCTGAAAACAGATTTCGTCTTACCTTAATTTTTTTCTAAGTTGTTGGATTATGTGGACCCTCTGTATATTACAGTATACAAGTAGCTGCATTGTGTGGACCCTCTGTATATTACAGTATACAAGTAGCTTGTCACCTGCAGGTAACTGATGTCACTGTGAGTTTGGTTGATGAGTTAACAAATCTCTATCTATAAGCGTAATTTTGTTGCGTGAAAATACTGCATGATTATATTTGCTGCGATTACTTGCAGCTCTCATCGGCAGTTCTTATTAGTCGTTGAAATGCACAAAAAAACGTAATACCTTGGTTTCGCAGAATTTCACTTTACAAAACACAGTGTTCATGTTGCTGCTGTGTGTCCAGTGCTAGTGGGCCTATATGTTATGATCTCTCTGCCCAGTCCCTGTCTTGTTCTCATATCATTGTTTACTCTGTATCTCCTAGCGCTCGCTTGTACCGGCTGGTAGCTGTTCACAGAGACGCAATGTATGCTGTAGTTATCGTATCTCAGCGAAATTTGGTAACTGTTCCAATGGGAACCGATTTACGCTGGAAGAAAAAAATAGTTCCAATATTGGCTACCACGTGCAAGTCTGCCGTTGTGAATGCAAGGAAGTCGACGGAAAAGTTTCCATATGTAACGGAATAGGTAAGGGACGTGGGCAGGAATGGTCAAACTGGCCAGAAAGGCCTTCTGTTGATTTTATTTTATTAGCTGGCCGCAGTGGCCGAGCGGTTCTAGGCGCTTCAGTCTGACCGCTACTGTCGCAGGTTCGAATCCTGTCACGGGCATGGATGTGTGTGATGTCCTTAGGTTAGTTAGGTTCAAGTAGTTTTATGTTCTAGGGGACTGATGACCTCAGATGTAAAGTCACATAGTGTTCAGAGCCATTTGAACCATTTTTTGATTTTATTATTAATCGCTACTTACACAATTTGTTCGATGTGAGAAACAGCTGCTTGCAGCAGTTCCGGTCGAACCTGAGCAACGTGTTCCTGTATACTGGCCATCAGATCAGGTAGAGACCAAATGCGTTCTTTTAGATATCCTCAGAGCCAAAATCCACCATGGACTCAGGTCAGGTGATCTTGCGGGCCAAGCATCTGGAAGACCTCTTGAGATAACATGTCAGTGGAAGGTTACATTTAGCAGATCTTTCATTGGGCGAGCGATATCAGGTGCTGCCTCTTGTTACAAGAAAACCTTGGTTCCCACGTAGTTGTGCTCTTCCAAAGCAGGCTTACATGCTGTGCAAGGAGGTCTCTATAACCGGCAGGCGTCACGATACACCTGACAAGCCTTCTGGGAGTATTCACTTCAAAGAAGGGTAGACCGAGAATAAAGGTGCTTGTGAATCCACACCACAGAGTCATGTACGGCGAATGCAAAGGCTCTTCGTGCATAGCAAGCGGTTTAACTGTGCCCCTATTTCAGCAGTTCTGTGTATTCAACGTACACTGCAGCGTAAAATGTGTCTCGTCACTCCATACAATATTGCCCGGCCACAAAAATGGTTCAAATGGCTCTGAGCACTATGGGACTTAACTGCTGTGGTCATCAGTCCCCTAGAACTTAGAACTACTTAAATCTAACTAACCTAAGGACATTACACACATCCATGCCCGAGGCAGGATTCGAACCTGCGACCGTAGCGGTCGCACGGTTCCAGACTGTAGCGCCTAGAACCGCTCGGCCACTCAGGCCGGCCCCGGCCACATGTCATCAACTTTGATCTGTACCAGAAACCTAAGTGAAAATTCAGAATGTTGCTGCGGATCATGATGTTTCAGTTGCTGCACTGCGTGGATCTTGTACGGGTACCATTGCAAAATAGACTGCAAGACTTTCCGCACTGTTCACCATGAGATGGACAATTCTCGTGGTACTGCAGGGGCGCTAGCACGGCCCGGGGCACGTGCTGCGTGCTGAGTTACAGCAACAACAACCTCGTCAATAACTTCCACCGGAACAGGTCGCCTTTCCCTTCCAGGTGCCACAGCAGGCTCAGTCACGTTTTCGAATTTCATTATCACATTGTTTAAAACATTTAATGACGTCAAGCTTCTTCTGAGACCTTTTAGTCGCCGATACTCTGTTAGTACAGCAGTGCCATTGCTGCCCATCACGTGAAACAGTTTCATTAA
Source organism: Schistocerca americana (assembly GCF_021461395.2). Taxonomy (NCBI): domain Eukaryota; kingdom Metazoa; phylum Arthropoda; class Insecta; order Orthoptera; family Acrididae; genus Schistocerca; species Schistocerca americana. Next base: position 125,052,499 of record NC_060126.1, read on the forward strand.
CAGCACACAATGTCTTTTGTCGATAGCCGTACTGTTCACTCACGTTACGGCTTGCCAAATTACAGCGTAGATGTCATACCGTCATGCAGCGCCAGATTTTCGCCTGGTGCCGAAAACCGGAACTAATGTTTTTTCCAGCTTAAATCGGTTTCGCATTAGAATATGTACCAAATTTCACCGCCATACGATGACTACAGCCCACACTGGACCTCTGTGGGTACTTGCTCTTTAATTATAACCTCTTGGTGTGTGTGAGTTTGTTTATGTGTCTGTTTGTGTCGTCTTTTCTAGACAGCTACTTTTATGTGTTAGATTCGGTGCTGTTGCTTCTGTTTTCCTTCAGCTAATGTATTCTGTAGGTAGAAATGTTCTTCTGTTGTAAGTTTATGTTATGGCCTGCGATTACATTTTAACATTTCAAAATTCAGGTAGTGAAGGGAGACGAAAATTTAATAGTCATGGGTGACTGGAATTCGAGAGTAGGAAAAGGGAGAGAAGGAAACATAGAAGGTGAATATGGATTGGGGGTAAGAAATGAAAGAGGAAACCGCCTGGTGGAATTTTGCAGAGAACATAACTTAATCATAGCTAACACTTGGTTCAAGAATCATAAAAGAAGGTTGTATACATGGAAGAATCCTGAAGATACTAGAAGGTATCAGATAGATTATATAATGGTAAGACAGAGATCTAGGAACCAGGTTTTAAACTGTAAGACATTTCCAGGGGCAGATGTGGACTCTGACCACAATCTATTGGTTATGAACTGTAGATTAAAACTGAAGAAATTGCAAAAAGGTGGGAATTTAAGGAGATGGGACATGGATAAACTGACTAAACCAGAGGTTGTACAGAGTTTCAGGGAGAGCATAAGGGAACGATTGACAGGAATGGGGGCAAGAAATACAGTAGAAGAAGAATGGGTAGCTCTGAGGGATGAAGTAGTGAAGGCAGCAGAGGATAAAGTAGGTAAAAAGACAAGGGCTAGTAGAAATCCTTGGGTAACAGAAGAAATATTGAATTTAATTGATGAAAGGAGAAAATATAAAAACGCAGTAAATGAAGCAAGCAAAAATGAATACAAACGTCTCAAAAATGAGATTGACAGGAAGTGCAAAATGGCTAAGCAGAGATGGCTAGAGGAGAAATGTAAGGATGTAGAGGCTTATCTCATTAGGGGTAAGATAGATACTGCCTACAGGAAAATTAAAGAGACCTTTGGAGAAAAGAGAGCCACTTGTATGAATATTAAGAGCTGAGATGGAAACCCAGTTCTAAGCAAAGAAGGGAAAGCAGAAAGGTGGAAGGAGTATGTAGAGGGTCTATACAAGGGCGATGTACATGAGGACAATATTATGGAAATGGAAGAGGATGTAGATGAAGATAAAATGGGAGATACGATACTGCGTGAAGAGTTTGACAGAGCACTGAAAGACCTGAGTCGAAACAAGGCCCCGGGGGTAGACAACATTCCATTGGAACTACAGACGGCCTTGGGAGAGCCAGTCCTGACAAAACTCTACCATCTGGTGAGCAAGATGTATGAGACAGGTGAAATACCCTCAGACTTCAAGAAGAATATAATAATTCCAATCCCAAAGAAAGCAGGTGCTGACAGATGTGAAAATTACCGAACCTTCAGTTTAATCAGTCACTGCTGCCAAATACAAACGCGAATTCTTTACAGACGAATGGAAAAACTGGTAGAAGCCGACCTCGGGGAAGATCAGTTTGGATTCCGCACAAATGCTGGAACACGTGAGGCAATACTGACCCTACGACTTATCTTAGAAGCTAGATTAAGGGAAGGCAAACCTACGTTTCTAGCAGTTGTAGACTTAGAGGAAGCTTTTTACAATGTTGACTGGAATACTCTCTTTCAAATTCTAAAGATGGCAGGGGTAAAATACATGGAGCGAAAGGCTATTTACAATTTGTACAGAAACGAGATGGCAGTTACAAGAGTCGAGGGGCAGGAAAGGGAAGCAGTGGTTGGGAATGGAGTGAGACAAGGTTGGAGCCTCTCCCCGATGTTATTCAATCTGTATATTGGGCAAGCAGTAAAGGAAACAAAAGAAAAATTCGAAGTATGTATTAAAATCCATGGAGAAGAAATAAAAATGTTGAGGTTCGCCGATGACATTGTAATTCTGTCAGAGACAGCAAAGGACTTGGAAGAGCAGTTGAACGGAATGGGCAGTGTCTTGAAAGGAGGATATAAGATGAACATGAACAAAAGCAAAACGAGGATAATGGAATGTAGTCGAATTAAATCGGGTGATGCTGAGGGAATTAGATTAGGAAATGAGACACTTAAAGTAGTAAAGGAGTTTTGCTATTTGGGGAGGAAAATAACTGATGATGGTCGAAGCAGAGAGGATATAAAATGTAGACTGGCAATGGCAAGGAAAGCGTTTCTCAAGAAGAGAAATTGTTAACATCGAGTATAGATTTAAGAGTCAGGAAGTCGTTTCTGAAAGTATTTGTATGAAGTGTAGCCATGTATGGAAGTGAAACATTGACGATAAATAGTTTGGACAAGAAGAGAATAGAAGCTTTTGAAATGTGGTGCTACAGAAGAATGCTGAAGATAAGGTGGGTAGATCACGTAACTAATGAGGAGGTATTGAATAGAATTGGGGAGAAGAGGAGTTTCAGAAGGATGTAGGTTGCAGTAAAAACTGGAAGATGAAGAAGCTTGCACAGGATAGAGTAGCATGGAGAGCTGAATCAAACCAGTCTCAGGACTGAAAACAACAACAACAACAACAAAATTTGTTTATTTTGATTGAGTGGTCGTTGCATGCTATTAAATGGGCAGCAAGTATCCTATGAAGCTGTTACTTTTTAGAGTTCTGAAGTGTTCTAGTTCCTTCATGTCTGTCAAGCAAACTCACAGTAACATCATTTAACTGCAGATGACGAACTACCAATACACCGTAATGTAAAGTGGGGCCTGCATAACGACAGACAAAAACTGCTTTTAGGCATAATTTCACTGTAAAATTACTTAAAATATGTTTGTATTTTACAGAACTGAATACAAGTATCCACTGACGATGGCGCAGAGGGTGTTTTAGGAGTGATGATCAATATTCACGGAATGATCATCGGAAACAAAAGGTCAAGTAAACATGGGCTCTAAAATTTATACCTTAATAGCTATGAGCATTCCTTGATCTTCGGTACTTCATAACAAATCTCTTCTACTGCAAGCTCTTTGCTTTACTTATTTTGGGAAGTGGTACTGTGGACCAAACAAGAAAAAATGTCCAGTAAACATGTCCTCGAAGATGCGTAGCTTAAAATAATGAGCACTTGTTCGTAAGAAGAGTTGTGTTTCAAAGCAGCGAAGACCAACAAGTGCTCATAGCTCTTAGGGTATGCATTTTAGAGCACATGTTTATTGGCCATGTATTTCTTGTTTTAGTTCATACTACCAGTCCCCAAAACATAGAAAGCAAACAGCTTGCAGTAGAAGAGATTTGTTTCACAGTATCAAAGATCAAGAGTTGCTCATAGCTATTAAGGTATGGGTTTTACAGTCCATGTTTACTTGACTTTTTTGTTTCCAATGGTCATTCCTGTCATATCCCTATATATTGACCATCACTTCTGAAACGCCCTGTGCAAAGACGGCTCTTCGCTCAACGGGCAGACATGAAACGCAGTAATGTTTCATGCAAACAAGGTTACTGTAAGTGTTTCAAAACTACATGATGAATGAAGAACGCATTTACATCATATCGAGGTTGGGGTCAATAGAGAGGGATAATCCATTCCCTTTATGCAAAGCATACGGGTGTATTCACTGTGAGGGAATAGCGCAAGCGTCATAAGCCAGAAAAGGTATCAGGTACGGATGCTCACTGCCACCACTAAGTTTGCATCTATGTGCTGAAGTGACACTGAGAGAAATAAACGGCAATCTTAATATTGGAGGTGTTTGTCACATATATAAAACCAGTATGATACAGTTCGCTGATGAGATAGAAGTGGTCGCTTATCAAAAGTTTCTGGCCTCCTATTAAAGGACATTAACATATGGTGTGTCCACCCTTTACCTTGTTCATATCATTCTGCGTTTAGAGTTTTCTTTAGTGCAATAAGTGGAACCACACCCCAACCACGAAAAGCACCAGCTTCCCTGTACTTCACTGTTGATACTGCACAAGATGGCAGGTAACGTTCTCCAGGTATTCGTCAAACCCAAAATCTTCCATCGAGCTTACACAGTGTGTTGCGTAATTCATGACTCCAAATCACTCGTTCCTAGTCATCCATTTGTAGAACTCGGTGCATGTGAAAGGTTACCCGGACCCATAAAACTATTTAAAGGGGAGACACGCCTTTAAAGTCTAAGCTACGATTTAATGATCACAACTATAACTGGTAAAACGAATGTTTTATGGCCCCAGGTATGAATATTTGTACAGAGAAAATACTTGCTGTGAATGGAAGGCGTTGAACAGAAACAATCTTTCGATTAATACAATTATTTGTTCAGTGGAAAGATAATTATTAAAACCAGATCATGGATGAATACGAAATAATTCACAAACTCTTTAAGCAGCTCTAATGAGTGTATTTGTTGATTTGGTGCATTACTTGAAACCACAAAAAATATGCCTATCTCGCGCTAATGGTGGTTTGAAAATTATCCTCAAATCCTCGTAACCCCATCGAAACACAGTGACGGAGCCCCTGAAGTTTTTGAGAAACTTGTACATTCACTACAGCAATCCTGGATCTGAGACAGGAGATCATACAGATTACCGAAAGTGTGGACCAAGAAAAGTCCTATCACGCCATTGCTGCCAATTATGTTCACCATAATTGTCCTCCGACAGTCATGCAGGATGGCGTCATTGTGCGAATGGCCCTACGGCAGAGGACGAGTCGCACTGCCGTTGTTACAGCTCTGGACACCACTCCTTTGCCAAGATGTGTGCCTCTGTCCGTTTCCAATGTACGCACCTGATACGCACATGTTGCACACACCTTTGCGTTCAGCTTTGCTCAGTCTTACGCCCTGCTATTTCTTCCCGTCGTACAGGATATGCCCACCTAGAGTGGAAAACGCTTACACAGCTGCCCGATAACGAGGTACGTTCAAGCACACAAAACAAAAAATCCCGATAAAACGCCAACCACATTACAGTTACACTTCAGCTCCGTCACCATGACATCACTGAAAAATTTATCAGTGGCGCGTTTTTGCGCCCAGCATCTAGCCTCACATCAGAAGTCCTTTGAAAGCTGCTTTTGAGGCTAGGAGGCCATTATTTTATACAGGCTGCACTTCTTTAGAAGTGTAAGATGGTTATCTTCAAAGGGCTCTCTCCAAAACATGCAAAAGTACCGTACTCCTGCTACTAGAGTTGCCTTCCGGCCTCAGTTCGGCTGCTGGACAGGACTCAGTTGTAAAACACACAATAATCTCCTCTCCTCTTCCATAACTGGCCCCGGGATCCTGACTTCTGTAAAGACAACACCCGAGGCTCCAGTGTGGGCTAACGGAAACGGGCCACTATTTTCCGCTGCATTCTCTGCCATGTCTGTCCCAAATGAAATGATCGCGTGGCATTGATGGCCGGGAAGCCCCATCCGGGGAAGTTCGGCCGCCGGGTTGCAAGTCTTATTTCAGGTGACGCAACATTGGACGGCTGGTGCGCCGGTGATGAATCGAGGGCAGCACAACACCCAGTCCACGATCGGAGAAAATCTCCAACCCGGCCGGGAGTCGAAGCCGGGCCCGCTGCATGGGAGGCAAACATGTTGCCACTCAGACAAGCAAGAGGACTGCCGATCCCATCTCCAATGTGGTGCGCCTTTCCATGCACACAGAAACCGTCCAGAAAACAAGGAAGTCCAGCACCATGTTAAATGCAAATAAATGAAGCTACAGAGAGCTTAGTATGTACAGTAACTGTGATCTGATAAACTTTAATAAAAGGATTGCCATTGAAATCGTCACCATTATTTCTCTCTAATTACTGAATCATCTTCATATTAAATGGAAAAGCGATGTGAAATTGTTTGCCGCATTTCACGGTCTACGCCCCACCTCAAGCGTCATTTAAAATCGACTACTGAACTGCTTGGCATTTGAGGAGCTACACGACCATTATAGTCCAATCTTTTTAACTCGCTACGCTCAGTCACTGTGCTGGCTGGACTGCTGGTGACACTTTGGAACTCTCAGGTGATTCCTTCGACCAATTAATGCTATTTTCCACAATCAATCTTTTCAATGCTTATCAGTCTCTGTCTGTCAATAGATCTGTCTTGGTTTAGCTGTAGCTGTTCCTTCACGTTTCTGTTACAAAATCACATTCCTGACTTCGGCAGCTTTAGAAGGTTAGTGTCTGCGTGCGAATCATTCAACGGAACATCATCGATATTGGCTTTCGGGCCAGAAGACCGACTGTTGTACCCTTGATCATTACACGACACAAAGCTTTACGCTTCGCCTGGGCCCATCAACACCGATATTGGACTGTTGATGACTGGAAACATGTTTGCCAGGTCGGGCAAGTCTCATTTCAAATTGTATCGAGCGGATGGACGTGTACGGATGTGGACCAACCTCATGAATCCATGGACCCTGCATGTCAGCACAGGACTGTTAAGGTGGTGGAGCCTCTGTAATGGTGTGGGGTGTGTGCAGTTGGAGTTATATGGAACCACTGATATGTCCGATTCACTTGGGCAATTCCAGCAGGACAATGCAACACCCAACACGTCCAGAACTGCTTCATAGGGTCTCCAAGAACACTCTTCTGAGTTTAAATACTTCAGCTGGCCACCAAAAACCCCAGACATGAGCACTGTTGAGCATATTTGGGATGCCGTGCAACGTGCTGTCTAGAAGAGATCTTCAATCACTCGCACTCATACGGATTTACGGACAGTCGTGCAGGGTTCATGGTGTCAGTTCCCTCCAGCACTACTTCTGACGTTAGTTGAGTGCATGACACGTCGTGTTGCAACACTTCTGCGTGCTCGTGGGTGAGGGTGGGGGTGGGGGTGGGGGGAGCTACACGATATTAGGCAAAGAAACTCGTATTTGGCTCTTCAGTGTAGATCTATAACAGACAGTCTCCCAGCACCACACTGTGGTCTTTCTCCATATTTTCATCTGTGATTATATTGGGGCGTTTTTTGCGTGGAGAATAATCGCCACGTTTAACTACAGTTTTCCAGTTCTGAACTGTTGGTAAAACGAGGAGTATGCAGGCTTCTTATAAACTAATAATTCCTTGCGATGGGTGCAGAACTACAGGAATTTTGGAAAGTTTAAGCCAATTACCACCTTTACATTATCAGTTGTCTTAGGCACGTGGTCGTTATTAACACAAAGTGGAGTACTCGTGACTTGTGTAATATGTACTAACGAAACTAGCACGTATTTCTACGCAGCAAGTGATGCAGCGGAATTTGTGTAACTTTATAAATACTATACGGGCGTCATTATTCGTTGTGTTGCATATTTCAGAAACTCTTGTGATGCCATTCTTCAGAATAAGTTGATAGTAAACGATATAATTAAGACATATGAATTCTAAAGTTTTTAAAGGCAGGAAAATGATTTTACGCTAAAAACATTAAAAATGTTCAAAAGCCTTGGATGACTTTCTGTTTGCGATAAACGTTCAAAACAAAGAATTTTGTGGCGGCACAGTATTCCAGTATATCCATCTGAAGGAATCACTCGCAACATGACTATTAAAAGGCATGTGAACAGAACTATTCTTCAGATAGCGACTCTTGAATTACATTACTGAGCTGCATTTATCAATGAGACGAAAACAAAATCAAACGTCATCTGTAGCCGTTGAAATTCTGTCTTTGCGCTAATGGCAACATTTGCCTGTGCCAAAGAGCAATGCGAATAAAATTACGAGCGCATGCTGAAAAGTAATGCCTCCGATTTTTGTATGTGTAAGTTTTTTAATCAAAACAAACGTTATTAGCATTCTACGTCTTTATTCTTCATGTTTACATATTTGCAGCCCTCTCCCGCTAGAGGACTCCGAATTGTAGTGCGTAACACAGCGATGTGTAACGTAACTATGTCGGTGCGTGAGAAACAGCCCGCTGTAATCGCGTTTCGAAGAGTTTGTGCATGCATGGAACACCCTATCCTTCAGCATGGCAATGTCAGACCACACAAGAGCGCTGCACACTGCTACAATCCGACGCGTTGGATTCACTGTCACCGATCATCCACCATACAGTCCCGACTTGGCCCCATACGAAATTCACTTGTTTCCAAAAAGAACACCTTCGAGGACTGCACTTTGGTAGTGGTGAAGCGGTGCAGGTAGAGCTGCGTCCGTCAATGAAGCCAAACATTCTACAGTGCTGGTATCAAAAAACTGGCTTGTAGCTGCGAAAAACGTCTTCGTCGCCAGGGTGACTAAGTTAAGAAATAAGTACATGTACATGAAGAATAAAAGCGTTAATAACGTTTGTTTTATTGAAAAATTCGGAGGCATTACTTTTCATGCAAGCCTACGTCTACAAACGGCTAAGGATGCTCATTATAACCTTGTTTGTTTAAGCTTCTGATCGGAAAAGCTATGACTATATTGAAACGAAAAAAAATTTTCAAATGATGTTATGATATTGCGTTAATAGTTTATAGTGAAAAACATATGGAGAATACACTTTCTAAATTATCAACAATAAGGAGAAAGTATGAACTCAGAATTAATAGTAGTAAGCTAATCAAAAATGAGGTCACCTGACATCAAAAGTAAAACAAAGAAGTTGATAAATTTTGATTACAGAAGTCAACAGATGCAGCACGTAAATAAAAGAAATGCAACGGCCAAAGATGTTTACAAAGAAAGAGAAGGCTATCGAGGACCAGTCTGACAAAGAAACCAATTAATATGTTTTGAAAGTGATGTACGAACAAAGAAATCTCATAGTATCTGTTCAAAGAGCACATTAACTGACACAATGCATTTTCAGCAGACATATCGGAAGGAAATATTTTGGGAAAGAATACCGAGGGAAGGCCAAGAAGGAAAACATTGGATCCATTAGAGGCAACAGTGTTAAAATTATCAAGAAAGGAGGAGAAAAATACAATATGAAGAAGGTTAGTTGCAGCGAAAACGCATAGTCTTTAGATGATGATGATGATGATGATGATGATGATGATGATGATGCTAATGAAGAAGAAGAAGTAGTTTAACTTTCACTTCTTGGACGATGAGCTTGTTTACTGATAACGTCTATATTCATGCAGCGGAATCGTCTGGCACACAAAATATTCGTTTGATAACTTGTCTTAGTCAAAGGTCGACACATTAGTGGTCTTTGATAACATAAAGGCAACTTAAACTTCCTTTCGTGAACAAATCAGTATCAGCTGAATTTCTCTTCGGAATCTGAACAAACATTTCAGCCTAATCAAAGGTACTCATTAAATAGTAGCCAACTGGACTGTAGATGCCGTGCATGGCGCATGATGTCGATGCAAACGAAAATGGCTAGAAATAACTTAATTATTTAAATTTAAGCCAGTTGCGTTACTGCTTTCTTCCACTGATCTTACTCCAGATATGTTCAAATTGTCAGAGGTTAATAAAACACGGTGTTTATACTAACACCCAAAATTTCGGAAATAAAAACCGACGGTAAAAATTGAGAGCACAATTTGTAGGAAGTGGAATGGTTATTTCAGCTACAAATTGAGAGAGCAGCCAAGCAGTGGGAAAGATGACTGTAGGAAGCCATATAAAAACCACATCTATGTTGGACAACGTCTCAGAAATGGTCTGTGAAACGAAAAGACCATCCAGCCCATTACAAACATGAGTTATGTTTTTCCCGTGGCTTTAACACGCGATTCGTGTGACTATGTCGACCGATTTTATGAAAGGGAAAACGCATCGCACACATACCACTACCTAAAATGCCTTTTTCTTCTCTTTATTCTTTACTTCGAAAGACGAAATCAACGATGTTCTTGGAGGAAAATCCAGGAATCTCATGAAGGCAATCAAAATAATCTCCGGAGCGATTACGCTAAGATTGTATTGTCTTGTGAATAGTTCTGGGTAAACCTTGAAGGCAAGTTTAAATGTCTTGCGATAAAGTATTAACTATAGAAGAAAGAAACTGATATTGTGCAAAATAAAACAGAGTAGTAGAGTATCTTTAGTACCATCTAATGCAAGGTCACTTTACAGTCATTCAATAGATTTATTTCTTTGTTTCGACACGTAATTGGGCCCTTTAAATAAAGAGGAAAAAGGCAGTTTGTACATTTTTAAACTGAAAGAGTGTCGTATTACAGGAACGCACAGTAGTTCTGAATTCTCGTTCTCGTTGTTAATAAATCAGTAACTTAAGTGCTTAAGAGCAATGGAACGCACTACGTTTTTACGCTTTAAATGGTGACGTTCGGTGAAAGAATATCTGTACTGACAACGTACAAAACATCCGAGTTGTGTTGTCTGTAGGATGACAGCTCTTATTAAACGAAACACGTTTCAATGCTGTGTCGTCCTTCTCTATATCGTACAAGACCCGAAACGGAAGGCTGAGGTGATGTTCGTTCCCAGCCCCGCTTCAATTAGGAAATTCCGAACCGCATTCCTTTCTTATCTACTTACTTCTTTTCTGGTACCAAGGCACAATTTCGTATGCGCTTGCCGAGGCGATGTGTCGTGCTTATCTCTAACTGTCAAGGTCTGGCAGCCTCTAATCTCCCACTTACCTCTCCGTCAATTTTTTTGGTGCCACTGAAGTAGAACATACATATACCCGCGCTTGTAAAGTTTCTGTTTAAAACAACACGTTTAATAGGGTGAGGTTCTTCGCGGACTTCGGAGAGAGACAGCTTGTAACCCTGACGTAGTGCGACTGGGGGTCTAGATTTAGCCAAGATCAAAGAAACGCTATGACACTGAGATAGTCCGTTGGAAAGTGTTTAGTAACTTCCTCTAAAACACTCGATATTACGGCACATATCGTAGGTGAAGTGTTACCCTCATACGACGAAAATGCGAAAATTTGTATCTGGTTTTGAATTCTGGTGTCATCATATTTGAAAGGATGCTAAAACTGTTTACACTTCTCCAGCCAATGTCGCATTCTCTGTGCTTCATGAGACAGTTATATGGCTGCTTCGACCGATGCTACGCTTGAGAATACAGTTACGGGGGTTGGACAAGACATGGAAACGCAGCGAGAAACGTATGAACATAAATGCAGATGTTCCAAGCCTGCAGGTTGCGCTGTTTTATTTGCCCGCTAACGGAACCTGTCAATTTCCTAAATTCGTTGCAAGTGTCAGCCCTGGTTAGAACAGTGCTCGATGTACTTCTGATTACATTACTTCGGAGCTAAGTGAATTTGAACTTCGGCAAAGTATGAATGGTAATATGGTGCGTGCTTCCTTAACCAAAGGAACCGAGGTGTTTGACGTTCCAAGAGTCATTGTACCGAAGATTTATACGGCATGCAGGGCATAAGTCACAGCGCGGACGAAGATGTGTGTTGAGTGATAGTGGCAGACTGCCACTGAAGAGGTCTGTGACAAGAAATAAGAGAACGACAGATACAAAAGTCACTGTCAGTACAAAAACAACACGAAAGGACGTCCATAAGTACAGAATTGCTGGGAAACTGGAATTATGAAACCACTTGTAAGAGGTCCATGACTAAGCATTTTTTTGCTGGTGCACTCGAGCAGATGTAATTTCGATGGATTGCTCACGTGCTGGCTGCGATATGTAAGCTATAAGAGAATCTCAGACCAGAGGGCAGTGTTGTATGCAGTAGGAACTGTGTGGCAGTAGGAGTAAGTAGTAACTAGCTGTCTGGTGTATCGAGTTGGCTGGGCCGGTCATGAGGAGCGATGGCGGTGCCTAAGCGTTGTAGTATAAGGTAAAAGCAGCCTCGCGCATATGTACTATTGTTATATCAAGTCCCACGTAAATGTTTTTAAAAATCTCTTAATAATAATCTTTCTTATAAAAATTAACTTTTGACAATCATTCATCTCAATTTAAAGAATTTACTAATTTCTCCAATCCATGGTCATCCTGATTATTGCAAAGAAAAATAAGTTGTTTCTTTTATACATGACAAATCTATCGGCCAGCACTGCACTGGGCTGTGCCAGAAAAAATCTTCTTATAGGAGCAGATATATACTCATTATCCGGCGACTTCATTGAGGTAAGAATTTTAAATTTATTAAGTTATGATCTTTCAGGGCCATGACGCAGCACTGTTGACGTCCAAATTTACCAGTTTAGATTCACAGTCAGTTAATTATTGAAAGGTTATATAAGTGAGTCACAATTTTATTGAGAGATTAGTCACATTGTATTATTGGTAGGTTATGGAATTTTTTTATTGGGAGGCTATGTGGAATGTGAATGATATATATATTTTTTTATCTGTTGGGAGGTTACACTTGGTATAAATTGTATAATTATATATTTTATTTTTAATTGACTATCGACTGACCAAGGCATAATGCAAAGTACGAGAAGAATGGCCCATGAAACCCTCATGGAAACTCTGACAATGTGATCCTACAAATTAATCAGCGGCTGGAGCGGGCGCAATATCACCGAATACAGCATGGCAGAGCAACGTCGTTGTGCGGATGTCGGCCGACTTCGTGGTGCTGCAAGGCTGCGCTTGTCTATTCACTCCTAGCTATCTTGCTCAGTACATAGCTGAACCAAAACTTCCTATCTCCAAGCTCAATCGTTCCATTTGCTAAGTCCTAAACTGCAGAGATGCTCACTCTTGCTCAGGCAAGCTGAGTAAAGAACGCCATGTCCACACTCTAGGCAAGCTGGGAACGGAAGACTTCTACGGGGACTTCTTCCAGTCTGCTCTTCGCCTCAGTTTCCCCTCCAGCAAAATCACTTACGCCAATTGCAGCACAAGTCGCGTTAATTATGCATTGCTTCCCAGCGCTGACCAATGCCTGCTCTGGGGAGTGAACAAATTCCCACAAAATTTCCCTTCCTCTCAACTTCTGCTATTTAGCTCCTCCCATGCCACCCATCAAGGTTAGCGTCTGCACAAAACAATTTTTCCGGAATTCTGACTCCCAGGAGAGTACTTCAAATTCCTTGGTCCTATGTTCCCATCGGAGGCCGGCGTATTTCATTCTGTCGCTCTTCACCTGATTTACTTCACCCTGTGGACTGTGAATTCAGCGTGAAGTTGCTATAGTCATGAACACGCATATTTTGGCCTCTGTTGACCGCTCCACCATAGCTTTGCGCGGCTTACTCGCATGTTTCACTGAAAATGGGACGACAGACATTTATCAACAGGTGTACAAGTTCTCCGTCTGCTTCCCGGTACACCAGCATGGGGTCAACCACCCACTCACTGTCACTCATCTTAAGGCAGCTGGAGGCCGCACCCCATTACCGCTTTCTCAGAGCTTGAGCCGCCCTAAGCTGCCTATTGTCGCTTCCCTTCACTGCTCCCCAGCTGGCCACAGTCAGCTCTGTATACTTCCCTGGGATAAACTAGCCTCCAGTAAATCGACGCCGTTCCACAAAGTTTTTCATGTCATGTGAATTACTTTAAAACCATCACCCAACATTAATTATTCCAATATGTCCATACTATACCCTCTACAAGATGCATTGTGCTTTGTCAGTCATTTTTGTTCAGCCCTACTGTTCACTCAACGTGAGTTAAGTGATCATTAATGACTTCATGTAAGGGGCATAGTTCTTGCCATCTTACAGTACTAAGAATTATGTGACCATTTTGGCTGATCGGGTTAATCTCTTGATACAATGTTTGTTCCCCCATGGTGATGTTGTGTTCCAAGACAAAAAAATGGCTCTGAGCACTATGGGACTCAACATCTGTGGTCATAAGTCCCCTAGAACTTAGAACGACTTAAACCTAACTAACCTAAGGACATCACACACATCCACGCCCGAGGCAGGATTCGAACCTGCGACCGTAGCGGTCGCGCGGTTCCAGACTGAAGCGCCTTTAACCGCACAGCCACACCGGCTGGCGTATTCCAGGACAACAGGGCTCATGATTGCAGAGACAGCAACGACCAGGACTGTGGCTGGGAGCATGTGGATGAATTATCTGATGTCCCATGATCGCTATAGCCACCAGATCTCAATATTATTGAGACTTTGTGGTCTACGTTGGAGAGAAGAGTGTGTGGTCGCTATCAAGCATCATCACCGTTATCTAACCTTGCTACTATTTTCCAGGAAGAATGGTGTAAGATTCCGTTTAAAACCATACAGGACTTGTATTTATCCTCTCCGAGACGACTGGAAACTGTTTCGAATGCCAAAGATTTTCCTACACCGTATTAATAATGATGATGTGTTTGTTTTTAGTGTTTCCATATACTTGTCCCCCCTCTCATCCCCCGTAAGTTACTGTCAGTTTTTGTTGTACAAATAGCATAACTCGTCTACTATTTCCATCGTCTGATTTCGTAATTTGAATATCTCAGTATCAACTGAATTAATTCGAGTTCGCTCCATTACACTTGTTCGACTTTTCTGCTATTGATACTTCTGACTTACTGGCAGATTAAAACCGTGTACTGGACAGGGAGTCAAACCTGGAACCTTTGCCTTTCGGGGGAAAATGCTCTACCGATTGAGCTATTCACTTCACATACTCTTTTCAAGACACTATCCGTTCCCTTCAACTGATCATCTTTTACCGCATCTGACACAATTACAATGTCACTGCCAACCTCGAAGCTCTTGTTTCTCAGCTCTGCAACGTATTTCACTTTGCAAATGTCTCCTTACAAACTTTCGTTTAGTAGATACACCATAAAAAGCAGAAAACTTTGTTTACTAAATATGAATGTTATTCTTCATTTCTTTCCCGTAACAAATGGAAAAAATCGTATCATGGCCATTTAATACAAAACGCACTACATAGTTCCTGAAGACGTGAACCGTCTGCTTAAAAAGATGTAATTCCAATTTACGGTAAACGAAAAGTAATATATCACCAGTTAACAGTAGTCTAAGGATGCTAGTTGCATTTCTGTTTCCGACAGGTATTCATGAAAACGTTTTTGTTATCAAACCTAATGTGGTAAGGCTTGACTTGATAAGTGGTTGGTTCGAATCTGGTAGGGGAAGAAACTTTTTTCATGCAGAGAGGAGGAGAAGAGATGAAAGTAAAAACTCTGGTGGGCTTAACTTGAATCAATGTTCAGG
Source organism: Schistocerca americana (assembly GCF_021461395.2). Taxonomy (NCBI): domain Eukaryota; kingdom Metazoa; phylum Arthropoda; class Insecta; order Orthoptera; family Acrididae; genus Schistocerca; species Schistocerca americana. Next base: position 125,067,719 of record NC_060126.1, read on the forward strand.
ATTAAATTTCAAGGGTTTCTGCAGTTTTTATCACATGAGGATGGGAGATACTGTTGGAGGTGATTTGGCCATTGAATGGGGCAGCCCCCTTGTAGCTATTCAAGAGGAGTTCGCTATTTGCTTCAGCGATCTTCAGCGTTCCAGTTCTATTTCTCCGATACTCATTCATGAGTGCGCAAGCACTCAACAGAGCATCTAGCCATTATGGGTATTCACCTGACACTTCACAATAGGTCAGAGGTGGATGGAACGGATAATGGTCTTCAGTAAAAGCATTCTCACGATAACAACACTTATTTTTACGCATTGTTCGCAGTGTTAAAGCGTGATTTTGGCACTGACTGATAGCGGCAGCCAGTCACCGAAAATCAGACTGCCAATTTGTCTGATGAACAAACAATGGCTCATGCAAAGCGTATTGTGCTTATTAAATCCGGGTACCTCCCCTTGACGTATTATACATGGTCCTCTCATGTTAATGTGGCCACCGCCGACATTTGACGTCGACGTGCAATAGTGTCTAAGACGGCATGTGGCAGCACTAGGAATCGAGGGTATACAGGGTGGTCCATTGATTGTGACCGGGCCAAATATCTCACGAAATAAGCGTCAAACGAAAGAACTACAACGAACGAAACTTGTCTAGCATGAAGGGGGAAACCAGATGGCGCTATGGTTGACCCGCTAGATGGCACTACCATACGTCAAACGGACATCAATTGCGTTTTTTAAATAGGAACCCTCATTTTTATTACATATTCGTGTAGTACGTAAAGAAATATGAATTAATTGGACCACTTTTTTCGCTTTGTGATAGATGGCACTGCAAGGCACAAACATATGGCTCACAATTTTAGACGAACAGTTGCTAACAGGTAGGTTTTTTACATTAAAGTACAGAACGTAGATACGTTTGCACATTTTATTTCGGTAGTTCCAATGTGATACATGTACCTTTATGAACTTATCATTTCTGAGAACGCATGCTGTTACAGGGTGATTAACTGTAAATTCCACATTAATGCAATAAATGCTCAAAATGATGTCCGTCAACCTCACTGCATTTGGCAATACGTGTAACGACATTCCTCTCAACAGCGAGTAGTTCGCCTTCCGTAATGTTAGCACATGCATTGACAATGCGCTGACGCTTGTTGTCGGGCGTTGTCAGTGGATCACGATAGCAAATATCCTTCGACTTTCCCCACAGAAACAAATCCGGGGACGTCAGATCCGGTGGTCGTGCTTCGACGATCAATCCACCTGTCATGAAATATGCTATTCAATACCGCTTCAACCGGACGCGAGCCATGTGCCGCACATCCATCACGTTGGAAGTACATCGCCATTCTGTCATGCAGTGAAACATCTTGTAGTAACATCGGTAGAACATTACGTAGGAAATCACCATACAATTCACCATTTAGATTGCCATCGATAAAATGGGGGCCAATTATCCTCCCTCCCACAATGCCGCACCATATATTAACCCGCCAAGGTCGCTGATGTTCCTCATGTCGCAGGCATCGTGGATTTTCCGTTGCCCAATAGTGCATGTTATTCCAGTTTACGTTACCGCTGTTGGTGAATGACGCTTTGTCGCTAAACAGAACTCGTGCAAAAAATCTGTCATCGTCCTGTAATTTCTCTTGTGCCCAGTGGCAGAACTGTACACGACGTTCAAAGTCGTCGCCATGCATTCTAAACACCGACATTTTTGGGATTCCCGATTCTCGCGCAATTTGTCTGCAACTGATGTGCGGATTAGCCGCGACAGCAGCTAAAACACCTACTTGGGCATCATCATTTGTTGTAGGTCGTGGTTGACATTTCTCATGTGGCTGAACACTTCCTGTTTCCTCAAATAACCTAACTATCCGGCGAACGGTCCGGACACTTGGATGATGTCGTCCAGGATGCCGAGCAGCATACATTGCACACGCCCGTTGGGCATTTTGATCACAATAGGCATGCATCAACACGATATCGACCTTTTCCGCAATTGGTAAACGGTCCATTTTAACACGGGTAATGTTGTTGTTGTTGTTGTGATCTTCAGTCCTGAGATTGGTTTGATGCAGCTCTCCATGCTACTCTATCCTGTGCAAGCTTCTTCATCTCCCAGTACCTACTGCAACCTGCATCCTTCTGAATCTGCTTAGTGTATTGATCTCTTGGTCTCCCTCTACGGTTTTTACCCTCCACGCTGCCCTCCAACGCTAAATTTGTGATCCCTTGATGCCTCAAAACATGTCCTACCAACCGATCCCTTCTTCTAGTCAGGTTGTGCCACAAACTTCTCTTCTCCCCAATCCTATTCAATACCTCCCCATTAGTTACGTGATCTACCCACCTTATCTTCAGCATTCTTCTGTAGCACCACATTTCGAAAGCTTCTATTCTCTTCATGTCCAAACTGGTTATCGTCCATGTTTCACTTCCATACATGGCTACACTCCATACAAATACTTTCAGAAACGACTTCCTGACACTTAAATCTATACTCGATGTTAACAAATTTCTCTTCTTCAGAAACGATTTCCTTGCCATTACCAGTCTACATTTTATATCCTCTCTACTTCGACCATCATCAGTTATTTTACTCCCTAAATAGCAAAACACCTTTACTACTTTAAGTGTCTCATTTCCTAATCTAATCCCCTCAGCATCACCCGATTTAATTCGACTACATTCCATTATCCTCGTTTTGCTTTTGTTGACGTTCATCTTATATCCTCCTTTCAAGACACTGTCCATTCCGTTCAACTGCTCTTCCAAGTCCTTTGCTGTCTCTGACAGAATTACAATGTCATCGGCGAACCTCAAAGTTTTTACTTCTTCTCCATGAATTTTAATACCTACTCCGAATTTTTCTTTTGTTTCCTTTACTGCTTGCTCAATATACAGATTGAATAACATCGGGGAAAGGCTACAACCCTGTCTCACTCCTTTCCCAACCACTGCTTCCCTTTCATGTCCCTCGACTCTTATAACTGCCATCTGGTTTCTGTACAAATTGTAAATATCCTTTCGCTCCCTGTATTTTACCCCTGCCACCTTCAGGATTTGAAAGAGAGTATTGCAGTTAACGTTGTCAAAAGCTTTCTCTAAGTCTACAAATGCTAGAAACGTAGGTTTGCCTTTTCTTAATCTTTCTTCTAAGATAAGTCGTAAGGTTAGTATTGCCTCACGTGTTCCAACATTTCTACGGAATCCAAACTGATCTTCCGCGAGGTCCGCTTCTACCAGTTTTTCCATTCGTCTGTAAAGAATTCGCGTTAGTATTTTGCAGCTGTGACTTATTAAACTGATAGTTCGGTAATTTTCACATCTGTCAACACCTGCTTTCTTTGGGATTGGAATTATTATATTCTTTTTGAAGTCTGTGGATATTTGGCCTGTGTCATACATCTTGCTCACCAGATGGTAGAGTTTTATCATGACTGGCTCTCCCAAGGCCATCAGTAGTTCTAATGGAATGTTGTCTACTCCCGGGGCCTTGTTTCGACTCAGGTCTTTCAGTGCTCTGTCAAACTCTTCACGCAGTATCTTATCTCCCATTTCATCTTCACCTACATCCTCTTCCATTTCCATAATATTGTCCTCAAGTACATCGCCCTTGTATAAACCCTCTATATACTCCTTCCACCTTTCTGCCTTCCCTTCTTTGCTTAGAACTGGGTTGCCATCTGAGCTCTTGATATTCATACAAGTGGTTCTCTTCTCTCCAAAGGTCTCTTTAATTTTCCTGTAGGCGGTATCTATCTTACCCCTAGTGAGACAAGCCTCTACATCCTTACATTTCTCCTCTAGCCATGCCTGCTTAGCCATTTTGCACTTCCTGTCGATCTCATTTTTGAGACGTTTGTATTCCTTTTTGCCTGCTTCATTTACTGCATTTTTATATTTTCTCCTTTCATCAATTAAATTCAATATTTCTTCTGTTACCCAAGGATTTCTATTAGCCCTCGTCTTTTTACCTACTTGATCCTCTGCTACCTTCACTACTTCATCCCTCAGAGCTACCCATTCTTCTTCTACTGTATTTCTTTCCCCCATTCCTGTCAATTGTTCCCTTATGCTCTCCCTGAAACTCTGTACAACCTCTGGTTCTTTCAGTTTATCCAGGTCCCATCTCCTTAAATTCCCGCCTTTTTGCAGTTTCTTCAGTTTCAATCTGCAGTTCATAACCAATAGATTGTGGTCAGAATCCACATCTGCCCCTGGAAATGTCTTGCAATTTAAAACCTGTTTCCTAAATCTCTGTCTTACCATTATGTAATCTATCTGATACCTTTTAGTATCTCCAGGATTCTTCCAGGTATACAACCTTCTTTCATGATTCTTGAACCAAGTGTTAGCTATGATTAAGTTATGCTCTGTGCAAAATTCTACAAGGCGGCTTCCTCTTTCATTTCTTCCCCCCAATCCATATTCACCCACTATGTTCCCTTCTCTCCCTTTTCCTACTGACGAATTCCAGTCACCCATGACTATTAAATTTTCGTCTCCCTTCAGTACCTGAATAATTTCTTTTATCTCGTCACACATTTCATCAATTTCTTCATCTGCAGAGCTAGTTGGCACATAAACTTGTACTACTGTAGTAGGCATGGGCTTTGTGTCTATCTTGGCCACAATAATGCGTTCACTATGCTGTTTGTAGTAGCTAACCCGCACTCCTATTTTTTTATTCATTATTAATCCTACTCCTGCATTACCCCTATTTGATTTTGTATTTATAACCCTGTAATCACCTGACCAAAAGTCTTGTTCCTCCTGCCACCGAACTTCACTAATTCCCACTATATCTAACTTTAACCTATCCATTTCCCTTTTTATTCTAACCTACCTGCCCGATTAAGGGATCTGACATTCCACGCTCCGATCCGTAGAATGCCAGTTTTCTTTCTTCTGATAACGACGTCCTCTTGAGTAGTCCCCGCCCGGAGATCCGAATGGGGTACTATTTTACCTCCGGAATATTTTACCCAAGAGGACGCCATCATCATTTAATCATACAGTAAAGCTGCATGTCCTCGGGAGAAATTACGGCTGTAGTTTCCCCTTGCTTTCAGCCGTTCGCAGTACCAGCACAGCAAGGCCGTTTTGGTTAATGTTACAAGGCCAGATCAGTCAATCATCCAGACTGTTGCCCCTGCAACTACTGAAAAGGCTGCTGCCCCTCTTCAGGAACCACACGTTTGTCTGGCCTCTCAACAGATACCCCTCCGTTGTGGTTGCACCTACGGTACGGCCATCTGTATCGCTGAGGCACGCAAGCCTCCCCACCAACGGCAAGGTCCATGATTCATGGGGGGATACGGGTATCGTGAAGCAAATACCGTCCGTACTGGCGGAGTGTTACGTGATTCCACGTTATACGTTTGTGAGTACTACAGCGCCATGTATCACAAAGCGAAACAAGTGGTCCAACTAAAACATTCATATTTCTTTACGTACTACACGAATATGTAATAAAAAATGGCGTTTCCTATTTTAAAAAACGCAGTTGATATCCGTTTGACCTATGGCAGCGCCATCTACCGGGCCATCCATAGCGCCATGTGGTTACCCCCTTAAAGCTAGACGAGTTTCGTCCTTTGTAGCTTTTTCGTTTGATGCTTATTTCGTGAGATATTTGGCCCGGTCACAATCTATGGGCCACCCTGTTTCAAGCTTGTCGGGAGGACGCGGAAACAGTGCAGGTGTTGAAATACGGAAACGGAGCGTTTTGCGTATCTGACGTCCAAAGGGGTCTGATAATGGCTTTCGGGCCAAGGGTCGAAGTGATTCCGAAACCGCTAAGTTTTTTAAATTGTAGCGCGCCACCGTGGTTAAAACATGCAATGCATGACAAAATGCCACTATCCAAAACTGGCGCCGCGGTAACTGTGGAGCGCCACGGGCCATAGATAAAAGGGGTGAACGACGGCTGCGGAGATCTGTATGGGCGAAAAGACGTGCAACTGTTGAGTAACTGCCGGCCGGGGTGGCCGAGCGGTTCTAAGCGCTACAGTCTGGAACCGCGCGACCGCTACGGTCGCAGGTTCGAATCCTGCCTCGGGCATGGATATGTGTGATGTCATTAGGTTAGTTAGGTTTAACTAATTCTTAGTTCTAGGGGACTGATGACCTCAGAGGTTAAGTCCCTTAGTGCTCAGAACCATTTGAACCATTTGTTGAGTAACTAACGGTCCAGATGATCCAAGAGGCTACCAACAGTGTCTTTTCAATGACCGTTCAGTGAAAGTTGGTGCATATGGGACTCCATAACACGAGAATAGTTCATGCTCCGATGCTGACTACTGTTCATCGGCGACGGAGACTGGAACTTGGACGCCAGTGCTCAACTGAACACTCACTCAGTGGAGACGGGTGACCTTTCAGATGAATGCTGTTTTATGCTCCATTTTACACCTGGCCATTCGCGTGTGCGGCGTGAAGCATCTGAAAGTAAACACCCTACGACAAGTGTGTAGGCCGGAGGAGGGAGAATTCAGGTCTGGTGAATGTTTTCGTGGTATTGCCAGTGTGATCTAATCGTTCTGGAAGGTACAATGGATCGACGAAAGTATACAGCTATCGTCGGGGATATTCAGGCTTTTGACAGGTGCTCAGGTTAATGTGACTGGACAGTGTAGTAACACTGTCATTTTGCGTACGCTCACGCAAAGGCCATTGCTTTTTCTACAAAAATATTCCGTATGCATATTATTCTAGGCTGTCCAGGAATCGTGTCAGTTGGACTGGATCGAAATAATGTGAGCCATCGAATGTGCAAAACCAGACACTGGTAGAGATTCACAGTCAAAGCTGCGAGGCTTACAGCGACACGTCAGTGATAGAAAGAGTAAACCGTAGTCTCGTAATCACATAGGATGGCAGTAATTTGTTTGCGCTCCCATGGTAGCTAATGATTTTCCCTGCGACTGAAATCTCGCTTTTTCGTGTCTACATATTTGCATCCCTCTGCTGCTAGACAGAACCGAATTGACCGTGTAACGTGGCGGTGTGTAACGTTAACTATTTTGGTGCGTGAGAAAGTGCGTGATGCAATCGGGCTTCGCCGGCCGGAGTGGCCGTGCGATTCTAGGCGCTACAGTCTGGAACCGCGAGATCGCTACGGTCGCAGATTCGAATCCTGCCTCGGGCATCGATGTGTGTGATGTCATTAGGTTAGTTAGGTTTAACTAATTCTTAGTTTTAGGGGACTGATGACCTCAGAAGTTGAGTCCCATAGTGCTCAGAGCCACTTGAACTTGAACCCAATCGGGTTTCGAATTCGAAAAGTTCGCCCAAACATGGAGCACCTTCTCTTACAGGACGACAATGGTAGGTCACACGTAAGAGTTGCGACACTTATGTTGTTGCCTTGGGTTCACTGTTATCGATTGTACGCCATAAAGTCCCAACTTGGCCCCGTCCACTTTTCATCTGATATTTAAAGAACACCTTCGAAGGCTTCACTCTGATAGTGATGAGCGCCGGAACCGAAGATGAGGTTGTAGGTTCAGTGACGGCATCAACAGGCTGGTCTCTCGTTTGGAGAGACGGTGACAATGTCGAGAAATAAATATGCAGACATGAAGAATAAAGATGTAGCATGTTAATAACGTTTGTTTTACACTGAAGTGCCAAAGAAACTGGTATAGGCCTGCGTATCCAAATACAGAGATATGTAAACAGGCAGAGTACGGCGCTGCGGTCAGCAACGCCTATGTAAGACAGCAAGTGTCTGGCGCAGTTGTTAGATCGGTTACTGCTGCTACAATGGCAGGTTATCAATATTTAAGTCAGTTTGAACGTGGTGTTATAGTCGGCGTACGAGCGATGGGACACGGCATCCCTAAGGTAGCGATGAAGGGAGATTTTCCCGTACGATCATTTCACGAGTGTACCGTGAGTATCAGGAATCCGATGAAACATCAAATCTCCGCCATCGCTGCAGCCGGAAGAAGATCTTGCAAAAACGGGACCAACGAGGACTCCAGAGAATCGTTCAACGTGACAGAAGCGCAACCCTTTCGCAAATTGCTGCAGATTTCAATGCTGTCCCCGGGCAATTGTGGAGTGTGAGATTTCTTGCAACCCTGCCTCGTGATCTGCCGCTGTAATTGACCTTGATCGACCACTCATTCGGGCAACAGTGTCTGTCATTAGGAGCGCTCCCTATGCGTGAGTGATATTATGCTCCAGGGCTTCATTCATCAAACTTCGCCTTTCTTCCAGTTTCATGATTATTCTTACCCGTGTGAACTCATCCAGATGTTGTCACTGGTCCTTGTTGTAACGAAGAAAGATACCACAGTGTCCCGTAATTGCTCGTTGATTGACACACACACTGTCTTTTCCCATTTCTTCAACTATCTCGTGTTGCAGGTCCAGCCCCATAATCAGCTTGACCTCACTCCATGTGACATCCAAGTTTATACCCACGACTGAAGGACCTCTGGCAATATGTGACCGTACTTCCATTCATTTCCAAAGAGTAGTTACTATGTTATTTTATCCATCTCGTCCTTAAATTTTGCATATCAGTGTGTTAGTGCGCCTACATTAGTGTATTTATCTAATTTAATTCGTGGATAATGATATTAGTCCCATTTTTAAGGACATTGTCAATGTAGACGTTAAAAAAGAGTGGGTATGATTGCCTTGTTCCTCATTTGTCGTTTTCTCTCCTCTTTGATTACTGTTTTTGTTTTGGGTCATAAGCTTTTGATTGCCGGTGTGATACTTGATAGCCAGTGGACAATGCATGCCAGTGTAGCAGATGGAAGAGGTTGAAAGGCGGGTCCCTGGGGCCTCAAAACTAGAACGTTTCGGCTGAGGGACACAACCCCAACAAAGAAAAGAACAGGCAGCTTTGTACGACTCAAGGTGGCGGCCTCGTCAGCTGTGGAGTTGTACTCCGTACAGAAGGAAAAATTCTTTACATAGATTCACGAATTAAGGCCTTGAAATAAATAAAACATGAAACACAATTCCTGGGAAGTATGTTTAAATTTACATTGTACTTATACTGCATAATATGGATGCGTGAGTTTTTATATAGGGCTAGTAACGTCAGTATGAGACCTAAATACTCCGAACAGCCATGTAGTAACGTTATCATAACCAGTAAGATTATCATACGGTTATGATAGTGTCTTGACTTTGACTGGAATACTCTCTTTCAAATTCTGAAGGCGGCAGGAGTCAAATACAGGAAGCGTAAGACTATTTACAATTTGTACGGAAACCAGATGTCAGTTATATGAGTCGAGGGGCATGAAAGGGAAGTGGTGGTTGGGAAGGGAGTGAGAGAGGGTTGTAGGCTACCCCCGATATTATTCAATCTTTATATTGAGCATGCAGTAAAGGAAACAAAACAAAAATTCGGACTAGGAATTAAAATCCATGTAGAAGAAATAAAAACTTTGAGGTTTGCCGATGACATTGTAATTCTGTCAGAGACAGCAAAGGACCTGGAAGAGCAGTTGAACGGAATGGACAGTGTCTTGAAAGGAGGATATAAGATGAACATCAACAAAAGCAAAACGAGGATAATGGAATGTAGTCGAATTAAATCGGGTGATGCTGAGGGAATTACATTAGGAAATGAGACACTTAAAGTAGTAAAGAAGTTTTGCTATTTGGGAAGCAAAGTAACTGATGATGGTCGAAATAGAGAGGATATAAAATGTAGACTGGCAATGGCAACGAAAGCGTTTCTGAAGAGAAATTTGTTAACATCGAGTGTAGATTTAAGTGTCAGGAAGTCGTTTCTGAAAGTATTTGTATGGAGTGCAGCCATGTATGGAAGTGAAACGTAGACGATAAATAGTTTAGACAGGAAGAGAATAGTAGCTTTCGAAATGTGGTGCTACAGAAGAATGCTGAAGAGTAGATGGGTAGATCACATAACTATGAGCAGATACTGAATGGAATTGGGGAGAAGAAAAATTTGTGGTACAGCTTGACTAGAAGAAGGGATCGTTTCGTAGGACATGTTCTGAGGCAAGGGATCACAAATTTCGTATTGCAGGGCAGCGTGGAGGGTAAAAATCGTAGAAGGAGACCAAGAGATGAATACACTAAGCAGATTCAGGTGGATGTAGGTTGCAGTAGGTACTGGGAGATGAAGAAGCTTGCACAGGATAGAGTAGCAGGGAGAGCTGCATCAAACCAGTTTCTGGATTGAAGACCACCACAACAACAAAATGATAGTATCTATGGAAGTGAATGCCATTTTTTTGTTTGGGAAGCTACATATACGATTTTTGGCGTACAACAGCTAGCTGAAGCCGACGCTGCATGAAGTATTAGAGCAAAGATTTAACTTAAAAGCGCCCGATTTCAAGGCGAGCTACGGGGTATGAAATGCCATTGTGCTCAAGAAAATAAAAATGTTTATTGCAGTCGGCGCCTCTTCTGTACGTTGAAATAACGACCTATTACGCTGACGTATATTTTATTGTCAAGCGTTCATGTTTAAAGCTCTCTTCGAGCTACTATTTTCTAAGAGAAAATAGCGTTACTGCGGTATCAAAGCAAGAACGCACTCTGGAATTATAGTCCGTTTGCTTACTGCCCGGTGTTTACTGGCGGAACGCTGCACATACCATAACTTTGAGGATGAGCCGCAGAGCTTATTAGCGACGTACCAGCTCTCAGCAATGTTTCGTTGCATTCCGGCTGCGTTCCTAGAGAAGAAGGCGCCCTAGGATTGCACCTCTCCTGTGCACCGTTATGGAAAAGAAATCGGAGTCTCGGGAACGCGAGCGCTGGGAATGTTGTGACACGCTGTTACGAGGCGTACTGTAATCTCGTTCTGCATAAATACAGTCGACTACTCTTATTTATTCAAACACAGAGAAGCTGGAAGCTAGCGCTCCAGAATGCCACGCGCATTCTGCATGAAGCAAACTATGCAGTCCTTACTACGCGCTAATGTCAGGCTGTTAATTAGACTTTAACGGGGATAGAGTTTTAATTTGTTTTTCATTATCTCATTACCTACAGTATCCACACGGTAGGCTGTTTAAGGTCACTTCGTTCTTTCCAGACACAATCCAGCGTATGAAATAAGTGATAATCGGTATAACAACAGAAGTGACAAAGGAGAATAACGTAGCTTCTACGGGACCAAACTGCTCTCATCGGTCCCTAAACTTACACACAAGTTAATCTAACTTAAACTAACTTACACTAAGAAAGTGCAGAACTATGGACCTATATCTCTAACGCCGATCAGTTGTAGAATTTTGGAACGAGTATAATGACTTTTCTGGAGACTAGAAAGCTACTCTGTAGGAATCAGCATGGGTTTCGAAAAAAACGATCGTGTGAAAACCAGCTCGCGCTGATCGTCCACTCAGAGGGCTATAGACACGGGTTCCCTGGTAGATGCTGTGTTTCTTGACTTCCGCAAGGCGTTTGATACAGTTCCCGACAGTCGTTTAATGAATGGACTGTCAGACGAATTGTGTGATTGGACTGAACAGTTCGTAGATAACAGGACGCAGCATGTCATTATCAATGGAGAGAAGTCTTCCGAAGTAAGAGTGATTTCAGGTGTGCCACAGGGGAGTGCCGTAGGACCGTTGCTATTCACAATATATGTAAATGACCTTGTGGATAATATTGGAAGTTCACTGGGGCTTTTTGCGGATGATGCTGTAGTATATCGAGAGGTTGTAACAATGGAAAATTGTACTGAAATGCAGGAGGATCTGCAACGAATTGACGCATGGTGCAGGGAATGGAAATAGAATCTCAATGTAGACAAGTGTAATGTGCTGCGAATACATAGAAAGAAAGATCCTTTTACTTTAGCTACAGTATAGCAGGTCAGTAACTGGAAGCAGTTAATTCCATAAATTATATGGGAGTAGGCATTAGAAGTGATTTAAAATGGAATGACCATATAAAATTAATCGCCGGTAAAGCAGATGCCAGACTGAGATTCATTGGAGGAATCCTAAGGAAATGCAGTCCGAAAACAAAGGAAGTAGGTTACAGTACACTTGTTCGCCCACTGCTTCAATACTGCTCACCGGTGTGGGATCCGTACCAGACAGGTTTGATAGAAGAGATAGAGAAGATCCAACGGAGAGCAGCGCGCTTCGTTACAGGATCATTCAGTAATCGCGAAAGCGTTACGGAGATGATAGATAAACTCCAGTGGAAGACTCTGCAAGAGAGACGCTCCGTAGCTCGGTACGGGCTTTTGTTGAAGTTTCAAGAACATGCCTTCACCGAGGAGTCATGCAGTATATTGCTCCCTCCTACGTATATCTCGCGAAGAGACCATGAGGATATAATCAGAGAGATTAACGCCCACACAGAGGCGTGCTGACAATCTTTCTTTCCACGAACAATACGAGACTGGGATGGAAGGGAGAACCGATAGAGGTACTCAAGGTACCCTCTGCCACCGTCGGGTGGCTTGCGGAGTATGAATGTAGATGTAGACAACGCACACACCCATGCCCGAGGGAGGACTCGAACATCCGACGGGGGAGCAGCGCGAAGCGTGACAAGGCGACCCTGACTGCGCGGCTACCCCGCGCGGCCACTCCGCGCGGCAGCAAGTGGGAATAGCATGCGCATATTATACCTTTGTTAGGAGTTCAACAACGTGGGAATTTTACATTGTATAGGTTTTCCATAAGACTGTAAGGATATGTTTCCAAATGGTGCCCCTCGGACATTACAAAAGCTGTTAATAGTTTCTTAATAGGGTCTGTTTGACTGCAGACCCAAACGCACGCTCTGCAGCGTGTTCTCGCGCTGGCCTCACAGTTGGTAAGATGTTCTTGTGGCAGGGCGTTCCATTCTTTCACTGGTGCGATTGACTACTGCTGAACAGTGATTAGTGCATGTGGGCTTGCTGCATTACGTCTCCCCAAAGCACACCAAACGTGCTCTATGGGACTGGAGGTGACGAAAGGGACAAACCAATCCATTTGGCGAATGAATATCCTCTCATTCCAAGAGCTTCTCCACCAACGCTGTTCGATGCGGTAGAGCACATGCATAAAAATCAAATCAGGGTCGAAAGCATACCCCAAAAAAAGACGCACATAGGTCAGCAAGACTGTGGCCTAATAACGTTGCCAGGTTCAAAGATTTGGAGGTCGGTACTCCCTCGCAGCATTATGCCTCCCTGCACCATAATTCCAGGACCACCAAGACGATGTCTGCCCCCGGTAGCTGAGTGGTCAGCGCGACAGAATGTCAATCCTAAGGACCCGGGTTCGATTCCCTCGGCAGGGTCGGAGATTTTCTCCACTCAGGGACTGGGTGTTGTGTTGTCCTAATCATTATCATTTCATCCCCATCGACACGCAAGTCGCCGAAGAGGCGTCAAATCGAAAGACTTGCACCCGGCGAACGGCCTACCCGACGGGAGGCCCTAGTCACACGACATTTATTTACCAAGACGATAGCGTTAGACAATGTTGCTGGGTACGTTACGTGCCCTCACATGGCGAGACACCGAGCGAAGTGGCGCAGTTGTTAGCACACTGGACTCGCATTCTGGAGGACCTGATTTAGGTTTTCCATGATTCCCCAAATCGCTTCAGGCAAATGCTGGGATGGTTTCTTTGACAGGGCACGGCCGATTTCCTTCCCCAATCTTCCCTCATCCGATGAGATCGATGGCCTCGCTGTTTGGTCTCTTCCCCCCAAATCAACCAACCAACCAACATGGCGAGAGTGGGGACACGGCCTGGGGGGCATAATATTGCATGGATGTACTTCTACCGTATCTTCCTTCGTCGTCGGCGTTGTCGTTGTTGCCGTGAGGCACCGTTATACCAAGAGGAAAGGCGCGTCGATCTTAGAGCATGAGGTATGATAACCTTGAGCCATTGACAACACACAACGGTCACGGTAGTACCTGATTCCAGAATAGCTGCAGTAGTTAGGATCTACGAACTACCCCCTCTTGACCAGGTCCCCAAAACTTAACTCGTAACGAGATCCTTTCGAAGCAAATTGTCATAAATGCTTCGTACTACCATAACAAATGTTACAGTTTATGGAATAATAACAGATACGACCAAACTGTCTTGTTTCTTCTGTTTTATTTAACATTGTTCACAGTTTTATTTCGCATTCACCACTCATTCACCGAAACCCTGTGATGCACAGTTTTGGTTGCTTAACACCAACAGTCAATGATAATGATACAGCTTTTCTCCTTTTCATAAACTGAAGCCCGCTCTCCGCGATATAATTAAAAAAACCGGTCACAATACCGCGTCCCTCGTGAGATGCGTATAGATTTATCCCGGAATTGACCGCCCTGTAGTTGTACTCAATTTAATGACCACACTTCGCTATCCGCGATTTCGTGTAACTAAATGTCCATTTGTTAGTCTGATTGTATACCGTAGTTATTTAAAACTCGCCCCTATATTTTTTCACTTCGCACAATTAGCACTTCTTTACTTGTTTATTTCTAAGAGTAAACGGAAAAAAAGACGCCGTATCATCGGCTTCGTCGATATAAAGCAGAACACCTTAATATGCCCAATTTTACCTCTTCTTATAGGATCCGCTACCTTACTCATTAATTTATTACATATTATTTCCAATAACACTAAACAGGTATCGCCGTTATATTTTAATTGTATTCAAAAGCGTGTTATTATTAATATGACCGACCAAATCGTAACAAATGGCGCGGCGTGCGTTTTTAACGGTAGCTTTACACTCGTCCAGCCTTTATTCAGGCAATATTATTTATAAATATACAGACAGGACCGAAATATCGATCTCTCTACCGTAACCAATAGAGGCAAATACGCTATTCAAGTTCCGTTACATCTATCTTGTAATGTTACATACTGACTCCAAAATCTTTGAACATGGTTAATAGTACTCCTTCACCAAGAGCGTTTCTTCAGGAGCGAATTTGGCCCTGACTTAATTTTTATCGCATCGAACTGCGCAAGTGGAGGAGATCGTGGAACGAGAGGATATTCGGCGAAAGGACTGGCCTGCCAGTGTCCCCGACTTATATCCCATCGAACATATTTTTGATGCTTCGGGTAGACACATTGTAACACATCCACGCGCAGCAACGACTGTCCAGCATTTGTCAACCGCGCTGGTGGAGCAATGTAACGCTCTACCACAAGACTTTCTTACCAACCTTGAGGCCGGCATGGGAGGGCGCTGCAGAGCACGCAGTTCCCTCTGAGGCAATCATACACCTTATTAAAAAACATGTCCCGCCTTTCATAATGCCCAGGGGACCGTCACAAATAGCATCAGTGCAATTGTGGTCTTCGAACAAAAGTCATTTGTGATCATCTCATCGCATTGTTTGTAAGTGGGCTGCTTCTGTGTTGGCAGTTCTGTACAGCGCTCTGTATTAAATGTCTGACTGCACTTTGTAAGAGAGTCTGTGGCTAGTCGAACTCGTTGTTGGAAGTTAATCCCCAATAGTGTTGGGCAGTTGAAAGTTAGTCGCCAGCAGTGATGGGAGTACTGATGGGCAGTTGGAGGGGAACAGCCAGCAGTGATGGATGTTAAATGTGAGAAGTTAGCATTGATGGAGGGTAGAGGTCTGAAGTGTTAGCGTAGGCTAACGATCTAGAAGTATCCGACTTGGAGACTGAACATTATTCATGATTATATATCTTTGTACAGGATGTCAATGACGATTTATATTTGTGTTTGTAATGGATGTCACATTATTAAGGTAAAAAAATACATTATTTGGTTTGCAACAAAATCTTTCCTTTGCTAACAACATGCCTATTAATAGTTAGTGGCTTCAGTAGTTAGAATCTTTTATTTAGCTGGCAGTATTGACGCTCGCTGTATTGCAGCAATTCGCGTAATGAAGATTTTTGTGAGGTAAGTGCTTAATGAAATGTGTAGATTATTGTTAAGATTTCTTTTTAGTCAGGGCCATTCTTTTTAATTAATTATTTGAAGTCAGGTTGTAATGTTTTGAGCAGTCAGATTGCATTGCGTTAGAATATTGTGGGTCAATGTTCACATGATAAGAATAAGTAAAGAGAAAGTAGGTTCACTTGCATTCAATTTCACTCAGATGACACATTATGCAGAATTCACTTGCGTCCTCGAATTTTGCACACCAGTGCGTATGTACTATCACCCTGCCCCTCCATATAGTCAAAAATTTTCCACATATTACCTTCCCTTCCGACAATGTGGAGAACAATTTGATTTATTATCTTCTTGTCGGTCCACTTAACTTTCAGGAAACTTCAGTAGCACAACATCTCAAACGCTTCCACTGTCTTCTTTCCGTTTTCCCACAGTCCTTTATTCGCTTGAGACAAATTCTGGTCTACGTTTGGTACGACTTATTTGACCAGGAATGCTCTGTTTGCGTGTGCTGTTCTGCTCCTTATATATGCCTCGCTTCGTACAACCTGCTTAATTTTGCTTCCAAGATAGCAGGATTACTTCAGTTTTGGCGTAAAATTTATCGCTAATCTTATTTTTGCCATTCCAAATTACTTTATACGCACTTCTTGTAGACTCTGTTAGTTATGGGCAGAGATGGTTCAAATGGCTCTAAGAAATATGAAAATCTGAGGTCATCTGTCCCCTAGACTTGGAATTACTTAAACCTAGCTGGCCGAACTGGCCGTGCGGTTCTAGGCGCTGCAGTCTGGAACCGCGAGACCGCTACGGTTGAGTCCCATAGTGCTCAGAGCCATTTTTTTAACTTAAACCTAACTAACCTAAGGACACCACACACATCCATGCCCGAGGCAGGATTCGAACCTGCGACCTTAGCAGCAGCGCGGTTCCAGACTGAAGCGCCCAGAACCGCTCGGTCACAGCGGCTGGCTGGGCAGGGATGGATTTAGACGAATGGACGATGTTCATCAACTTGCACAGGAATGTGACTATGATGAAGCTGAACATACATTTCTTAAGTCACTTCAGATTCTTGAAGGTTCCCCAACATGCAAGTGGTGTAAAGGTGTAAATTTGACAGAGGATAAGAACATCGCTCCGCAAAGCACTCTGAATTGCATGGCGGAGGGTGATTCCTACGTGTAGTGGCGACTTCCTTTGCTGCCCTCTCAAGGGCAAAGAACAGTTCGTTGGTGCGGGGTGTCGAAAACCGGCCCCGTGACCGCCTGCGTGGGGTCCTGGTTAAGGTCAGTAGCGACTGGCCAGAACATGGAGCCGGTTTGTGAATAAAGTCGGCCACAGAGCTATTGTGGGGTACAGCCGCCCCGTGGACCGCTGCCACTGCGCTTTTCTTATTTCTCTCGCCTGCGTGCCCTGGCATCAATTACTGGGGTCTGGTTCAAACCAGGCGTGCGCATGTGAATGATTTCTCGGGCCACTGCAGGTCCTGTAACTGTGTGTGCTATATTTCTTCCTCGATATTTCCGACATGCTGCTAGCTGGAACCAGCAAAATCAGAAAAAAAATTAAAGTCAGTCTTTTATTTTGGCTGTTGGCTACCGGTTTCGGTAGCCTTCAGGTCATCCTATGCAGTTTAAAATATTAATGTGGGAAACATTTACAAAATATTGTGCCTCTGAGATAGCGAACATATGGTATGGAAGCCAGTTTTTTTCGATATCGCAGTGTGAAATACTAAAAGTTAAAATCAATGCTTAGTTTTTGTTAGACGCAAAATGCGGACAGCAGTGATAAGAATGTAGACATGTACAGAGATTCTTCTTAAAAAAAGTCACACTATAAAAAATAACTAAACAATAAAAATAACGTAAAATATGAAAACTTCAAATAAAAAATGTAGAAGAATGTAGTAAACCATTACGATCAAAAAGGAAATAGGGGTAGCTATGCTTACATTTTACATTCACCGTTTGTATAGGCTTTATGCCACTATAAATCATCGAAACAACGAAACTGTTAATCAAGTGTGGTCGTAGTAGCAGCCTTTTCTTCTCTCTCTCTCTCTCTCTCTCTCTCTCTCTCTCTCTCTCTCTCTTTTGAGTCATGAGTCTGGTGGGATGCAGCTCACCATGAACTCCTCTCCCGTGCCAACCTTTCATCGCAGTGTATCATTTGCAGCCTACGTCCTCAGTTGTTTGCAGGATGTATACCTATCTCTGTCTTCTTCTGCAGCTTTAACGCCTTCAGTTCCCTGTAATACCATGGAAGTTGTTCCCTGATGTCTTAACGTATGTCCCATCACCCCGTCCCTTCTTCTTGTCAGTCTTTTCCATATATTCCTTTCCTCGTCGATTCTTTGGAGAACCTTCTCATTACTTATCTTATCACTCACCTAATTTTCAACATTCTTTTGTGGCGCCACAACCCAAATGCTTAGATTCTCTTTATTTCTGGTTTTCCCACAGTTTATGTCTCACAGCCATGAAATTCTGTGCTCCAAACGTACAGTCTCCGAAATTTCTTCCTCAAATTAAGATGTGTGTTTGATGCTAGTAGACTTCTCTTGGCAAGGAATGCCCCTTTTTGCCAGTGATAGTCTGATTTTTATGTCTTCCTTGCTCCGAGCGTGTGTTATTTTGCTACCTAGGTAGCAGAATTCCTTAACTTCATCTACTTCGTGATCTCCAGCTATAATGTTAATTTTCTCACTGTTCTCTTCACGTTATACATTCAAAACTCGAAATTATTTTTGATGAAAAGACATCCAGTATCTACGGCACTAATGGTATAGTGCGGTCAAGTATTACTCTGCAGCTGTTAGTTGACGATCTTTGGCAGCTCCTCCACTGTCACGTTTACCCCAGCAATATCCGAGTGTAGCTGTATGTCTCGGTGGCGTCACATGGAGTTTCTCCCACACCGTGTCCCAGCTCATCAATTCGCCACGGCCGTTATGACCGCTGTTCGTGTGTACCGTGCAGTTTTGAGTATTGCAGCGATGGAGTTTGCTATTAGGAAAAGACGACAACACTAGTTAAAACATCCGTGTCGTGCTGTGAGTATAATTTTGTCAGTGTCTGCTCTCAGGCGATTGTGTAGTCCAGTGTGAGATTTGCACATTCGTCCTCATCGTCTCCAGTGATTACGAGTTGTTGGGAGGAAATCTTGCTTTCGGTTGCGGCATTCTGTGTCTACCACTCACGGAGCCGACGTGTTTAGTTATTGCTTCTCTCCAGACCAATGATACCGCTGTAGGCTGTTCCAGATGTTTCGTTTGGCGTCACAGCTCTCCCGATTTGATCATGTGACGTCTCTGAAACATTTCCTTTATTTCCAGTAAGGTTGAAGCGGCGCTGTTCGTACGTACCATTTAAGCCATTAGGGCTGATAATATAAGAGACTGTTATATTGATGATCGGAGTTTGTGATAAGCCAAGGAGAAGCTACGCGAAATAATTCTCTCACACTGTGGGCATTTGGATCTGAAATCGCATTTTAAATGTATTCTGCAAGTTTTATGTACTAATGTTCAGTCATTGCTAAGGAAAATAACACGCCAGTGAGCATAATATTATTGATAAATGATGATTATTTTCCACATTTTCTTTGCATTTTCTTTGTGATGGGTGGCGGTATACCATGGTCTGCCACGTGCGCTTATGTACACTCCGTGCACTGTACAGAGGTTCAGAATGCAGTGTTAGTTCCAGAATCATTACAGTTTGGCTACTCAATCCAGTATTGTGTGGTGAATTGAGCTTGAGTTTTAAGTGCTTGAATTTCAGTTTGATTCAAAATCATGGTAGTATTCACATAAAACAGAATTTTGTAACGATTGTGTCAATTAAATTCGGTAGACCAATACAGTAAAAACAGCACTCGCATTTGACGCAGTTTTGACAATTTCAATTAACTGTATTCAACATAAATCACGAGAGAGATGGTATAGTAAATTCATGTTTAACTTTCGCTGATGTGATTACTACGCTTCAATTTCATTCAGTTCCTCGTTGATGTAATCAAGAGCACTTTTCCGTTGAATGAAACCTTCTTTAATCATTCAAGCAGCACGATAGAATTTTGAGTGCAGTTACGTTATTAAGAGATTCGATAGTCAGAACTGTACTGTATGGCAAGGTCCCTGCTTTGATCCTGATGAAGCAAACCTTCATTCATTCCCAGTCAAAGTAAATTCGTATAACTGATTGTATCTGATTCAGGAGATAATTAAGAAAATTAAGGTCAGAATGACAATCAAAACAGTTTTTGGACAAAAGTAGATCTGTACCACCTCTCTACAGTGATTGTGTCGGCTAACGACAGTGTCAGGGAGCGTTAGGCGTTGTGCATTTTTTGAATTAATCTGAGTGATGAAAGTTAATATTATTAACATACTCTGTTGTCACTAGCCTTAGGAAGCAATGAGAAGAAGATTCGAGCGATAACCGTAAGAACTATTAACAAATGAGGCAGACAAGTGCCCGTAGTAGGTATGAATCAAACCCAAACTCGAGAATAACAGAAGGTAAAATCGAACAAGCAAGTAGAGGTGAGTTTCAAAGTGTGTTAATTTGTTCAATAAAAGAAATTCTGTAACATATTCGAGCAATTTAAGCAGCCAACATTTTTTAAAAATGTCTTGGGCCATGTATGAATCATGATGCTCGAGTTATTGTTGTGCTGTTGTCGCCTGCCCCTTCTGGCGTTGTTTGTCAAGTTCAGCAGCTGTTTTCGTGTAAGTACCTTAAACGTTTTTGCTAGCGCAGTATTCCTTAGTTTTCCTGCTGAACTCTGTATTGCGTTCCTCGAACCATTTCCTGCTCTCATTGTGATTAATTTTTGTAATGGGTATTAGGAAGGGTCTGGTTTCAATAGCTAAATGATAGTCACCCCAGTTAGTTATTAAGTCTTGCCTACTATGAAGTTGTGCGAGGCCTTTCTTTGTTTGCTTGATCCACAGAGATTCAGTGGCTTTGCCCTTTGTGGCTCCGCTGAGGCCCATTCTGTAAATGAGGCCATAGAAAACTAGTCGTTTTCTCCTGATGTCATCGGTGAGGTCTTTTTGGCGTTGGTAGAGTTCTCGACTAGGTTAATAGGGGCGTCTTCCATCTCGTAGGAGCTTTGTTCCCACTATCTCGAGTTTTGAGTATTATTACGTTTTCGCTCTTTATCCAGTAAAACTGCTGCATCAGGTATGAGGTTTTCAATTCATTACTTCTTTGCTACTAACTCTGTTTGCAACAAATTTTGCAGACAATATCCACATATACCACTTAACGTACCTGAAAAAGTATGTCAGTGTAAGACACATAGTTCAGGAGATACAAGGTCTTAAAGAATGAGATGCGTGACAAACTAGAAGTTACTTAACCTTTAACAGCAGTCGTCAAAAGCACCACCATAATTGGAGCAGATAGGTCCCAGTGACAACAAGAGAGAAAAGTATTTTTTTCTATTCTACACTATTTTTGCGAATGGTTTGGAGACACTTACTACGATTTGTTTTTTTACAATTCCTACAAGATTGTGAAGTTTTCCTTTCTGGTTTGATGCGCAAATGTAACGGCTCTTCCTGCACTGCAGGGTGACTGCACTTCTAAAAGAAGTTCCTGCAACCCTGACAATTTCGTAATACTGTTGCGACCGAGAGTTCTTCATGCTTTGTTTCCTTCTATCATTGATCACATAAATCCATTATTGGCATAGTAACGTTTCTCACTATTTAATTCGCCACCCGAGTCATCCAATTCGATTCGTTCTGTTTCTATATCAGAAATACCCACACCTAACCTGGAAGTCGTTGCAAAATTACTATTGTCTGTGTCCTGATCACTGTCTGACTCGTGTTCTCTTTCATTTGCAGATTCACCTTCATGACCATCAATATCACTTGCTAATTTCTTTAGTATTAGAAAATCAGGGAAAGGAGGGTCATCCACAGACAGTTTTTCGTTGTTTTCCGGACTGTCGATTGTAATCTAAATTATTTGAAATAAGGCATCAGAATACACAATTATTATTAAAAAATTAAATAATCATAAATAAATTATAAGAATAGATAATGTTGTTAATAAACTGTACTCATTTAAAACAAGAAAACAGAAAGCTTATCTAATAGGTCCTGAGGTATCTTTCAGCAAACTGACAGTGATGTAACAATCTTCAACAATGAACAGCGCACTGGTCTTAACGGTCGACTAAACGATGAACTGACACATGGCATTAGTAATACTGGTAAAAATACAAGATTTATTGCCTGAGCATTCGATCCTGTTGAACTGGTAAAAATATATGATTTGCAATCTGAGTGTTGCATCCTCTCGACCCAGTAAAATATATCATTTATAACCTGAGCGCTGGGTCCTCTTGACCCAGTAAAAATATGTGATTTATAATCTGAGCGTTGGATCCTCCAGACCTGGACTGATCCAGTTAAGGGTTAAAGTGGAGCCCAAGTTAACGACTCTGTACTCATCCAGTTTTTAATAATGAGAGACATGCTTAACGCATTAATTCTTTTGTAATCAGGCATTTAAAACTGCTTTTATACACGGTAGTTCAGTTGCTTAAATAATCGGGTGCGGGCTGTTGTCTGGTGCATCAGAAAAACTCAGCTTTACGTTGAAAAGAACCTGAATAGTGTAACGACTGGTAGTTTGGATGCAACTTCCAGATCATTTGTATTTCGGCTTCCTTGTCCTACTCCTTCGAGTGCACAGCAGCAACTGAAGAACAAAAAGTCAGACTTTTAACTACTTGGTGCTTCTTTTCTGTCACTTACCTCCATTAGTCACTGCTCTCCCATAGCATTCAGTCCTGTGAAAGATGGCGCCTTCTGCAGTTAGCTATCGCAGCTGTCCTGATGTCGACGCCATCGACTACTGCCCTGCTCTCAGATACGAACTACGACGTTGTTCACCGTGGACGGATGATACAAATCAGTTGTAAGATCTTTGTATGGCTTTTGCATTACTGTCGTAACTACGTGTTCGTCCGCAGCTCGTGGTCGTACGGTAGCGTTCTCGCTTCCCACGCCCGGGTTCCCGGGTTCGATTCCCGGCGGGGTCAAGGATTTTCTCTGCCTCGTGATGACTGGGCGTTGTGTGATGTCCTTAGGTCAGTTAGGTTTAAGTAGTTCTAAGTTCTAGGGGACTGATGACCATAGATGTTAAGTCCCATAGTGCTCAGAGCCATTTGAACTTGTAAGTAGGCTGTTTAGGTTTTTATATAGGTAACGCCACGTAGCGCTCTGTGTGTAAACCACAGGCTGTGCTGTGTGGAGTCTGTGGCTAGTTTGCATTGTTGTCTGCCATTGTAGTGTTGGGCAGTTGGATGTTAACAGCGCGTAGCGCTGTGCAGTTGGAGGTGAGCCGCCAGCAGTGGTGGATTTGGGGAGAGAGATGGCGGAGTTTGGACATTTGTAAGACTGGATGTCATGAACTGATATACACTCCTGGAAATTGAAATAAGAACACCGTGAATTCATTGTCCCAGGAAGGGGAAACTTTATTGACACATTCCTAGGGTCAGATACATCACATGATCACACTGACAGAACCACAGGCACATAGACACAGGCAACAGAGCATGCACAATGTCGGCACTAGTACAGTGTATATCCACCTTTCACAGCCATGCAGGCAGCTATTCTCCCATGGAGACGATCGTAGAGATGCTGGATGTAGTCCTGTGGAACGGCTTGCCATGCCATTTCCACCTGGCGCCTCAGTTGGACCAGCGTTCGTGCTGGACGTGCAGACCGCGTGAGACGACGCTTCATCCAGTCCCAAACATGCTCAATGGGGGACAGATCCGGAGATCTTGCTGGCCAGGGTAGTTGACTTACACCTTCTAGAGCACGTTGGGTGGCACGGGATACATGCGGACGTGCATTGTCCTGTTGGAACAGCAAGTTCCCTTGCCAGTCTAGGAATGGTAGAACGATGGGTTCGATGACGGTTTGGATGTACCGTGCACTATTCAGTGTCCCCTCGACGATCACCAGTGGTGTACGGCCAGTGTAGGAGATCGCTCCCCACACCATGATGCCGGGTGTTGGCCCTGTGTGCCTCGGTCGTATGCAGTCCTGATTGTGGCGCTCACCTGCACGGCACCAAACACGCATACGACCATCATTGGCACCAAGGCAGAAGCGACTCTCATCGCTGAAGACGACACGTCTCCATTCGTCCCTCCATTCACGCCTGTCGCGACACCACTGGAGGCGGGCTGCACGATGTTGGGGCGTGAGCGGAAGACGGCCTAACGGTGTGCGGGACCGTAGCCCAGCTTCATGGAGACGGTTGCGAATGGTCCTCGCCGATACCCCAGGAGCAACAGTGTCCCTAATTTGCTGGGAAGTGGCGGTGCGGTCCCCTACGGCACTGCGTGGGATCCTACGGTCTTGGCGTGCATCCGTGCGTCGCTGCGGTCCGGTCCCAGGTCGACGGGCACGTGCACCTTCCGCCGACCACTGGCGACAACATCGATGTACTGTGGAGACCTCACGCCCCACGTGTTGAGCAATTCGGCGGTACGTCCACCCGGCCTCCCGCATGCCCACTATACGCCCTCGCTCAAAGTCCGTCAACTGCACATACGGTTCACGTCCACGCTGTCGCGGCATGCTAACAGTGTTAAAGACTGCGATGGAGCTCCGTATGCCACGGCAAACTGGCTAACACTGACGGCGGCGGTGCACAAATGCTGCGCAGCTAGCGCCATTCGACGGCCAACACCGCGGTTCCTGGTGTGTCCGCTGTGCCGTGCGTGTGATCATTGCTTGCACAGCCCTCTCGCAATGTCCGGAGCAAGTATGGTGGGTCTGACACACCGGTGTCAATGTGTTCTTTTTTCCATTTCCAGGAGTGTATATAATATCACTTTTGAACAATATTAAGGTAAATACATTGTTTGTTCTCTATCAAAATCTTTCTTTTGCTAACTGTGCCTATCAGTAGTTAGTGCCTTCAGTAGTTTGAATCTTTTATTTAGTTGGCAGTAGTGGCGCTCGCTGTATTGCTGTAGCTTGAGTAACGAAGATTTTTGTGAGGTAAGTGATTTGTGAAAGGTATAGGTCAATGTTAGTCAGGGCCATTCTTTTGTAGGTATCTTTGAAAGTCAGATTGCGTTGCGCTAAAAATATTGTGTGTCAGTTTAAGCACAGTAATGTAAAATTGTTCTAAGGGGACGTTTCAAACTACGTGCTCAGTGTTTCACGATATCGTATGTTGTTGCTGTTCCTGTGATATTTCCCTAATTCATCTAGGCGCTACAGTCTGGAACCGCGCGACCGCTATGGTCGCAGGTCCGAATCCTGCCTTGGGTAGGATGTCCTTAGGTTAGTTAGGTTTAAGTAGTTCTAGGGGACTGATGACCTCAGAAGTTAAGTCCCATAGTGCTCAGAGCCATTTGAACCTAATTCATCGACATATTCTGTGTAGACGTTGCACCGTTGAGGTACTCAGTCAGTCATTTTTCCTATATGCGATTTTGCTATATGATGACATGGTTGGAGACCGTGGCTTTTATTTTAAGACAAATGTTGAAGGTGTTGAGACAGCAACCAGCCACAAATTTATTTTAAGTTTCTTTATTCAAAGGGTACCGTTGTCGGTTTCGAATCATTACGATTCATCGTCAGGCGGCTTTCAGGCTTTCATTGCAACATGTCCTGCATTTTTTACTGATTATTTATCCTAAAATATAAATAATACGTAATTATAAGCACGTCACAAAGATGGTTGAGTTACAGATTAGCATTGGGATGTGACTCACGTGAAATGTCGGTTTGGAGTACTTGTTTTCATAGGTTTCGTACAGCAGACAACGTTTGTAGTTTTCGCCGCATTCACATCATTGCACACATAGACTTGCATAATTAAGCGCTTCAGATTTATCACTGAATGCATTTCCACCGCTATGGAAACAAGTCCTCCAAACCGACATTTCACATGAGTCACATCCCAATGCAAACCTGTAACTCAAGCATCTTTGTGACGTGCTTATAATTATGTATTATTTGTATTTTAGGATAACTAATCAGTAAAAAACTCAGCACATGTAATGGAACCATGAAAGTCGTCTGGCGGCGAATCGCAATGATTCGAAAGCGGTAACGGTACCCTTTGAATAAAGAAACTTAAAATAAATTTGTGGCTGGTTGCTGTCTCAACACCTACAATATTTTAATTGAACATCGATGTGTTGCAAGGAACAGAGTGTGTGACGGCTTTTCGTTCTGGGAGCAACGATCTCTCTCCTTGTGATGCGGCGCGGCACGCCTGTGAGCTGTTGGCTCTGTCCTCAGACCTCCCAGTGCTGCTCACGAAGCATCGTGCCGTCTCAGAAAGGCTTTGTGTGCTTCCGCGTGGCTCACTTTGCCATGCGGAGCGGAGAAAACCGATTGTGTCCACTTACGGCGTTATGGTCTCCGACTAGAAGCGCTGACTTCTCGGAAGATGCTCTCAGCCGGACTCGACTGCCGCCATAGGAGTTACCTTTCAACAGGTTGGCGACTTCGATGCTAGAATTTTGCTTTGACGCCAGATCTCATCGGCGAACACTGTTTTTATATATAGAGTGATAAAAAAATGTATTCCATATTTTGAGAGGTTCTAGTGTGGACCAAATCCAAAGACGTTTTTGATCACCCATGATAACTAACTTTATTGGAATGAACAAACACATCGCACAAACTCAGTAGATCAACAAAATAAATATTTTCTCACGCTATCATTAACTATGATACAACATGGTTTAGATTTTAGGCTCTTCAGAACAGCTGCATATAAGATTTTGTAGTGTTAATGAAGATTCTGCAGTCCAACACGTCTGTAAATTATTCCATACATCAACATTAGATAACTTCTGTTTTCTAACCTCTCTGCCAAGTTCATCCCTTAAGAGTTCAATGGAATTTAAGTCAGGTGACTGACTTGACCAAATCATGTTCTTCAGTTCCCCAATTTCTCTTCTCTATTGACATACCCTCTGCACAGTTTTGGGATCATAGCCCTGCTTCAGAACAAACCCATGGCCAAAAAATATCTTGTCAGATGGAACTACACTATTGGTCGGTATTTTGTGATATCCTTCCTTCTTTTATGTCCCATTAATTCTCACTAGATCACCGGGTTTATCATCCGCGAAACGTCCTCACACCATGACAGACCCTCCACCATGCTTTACCGTTGCCATCACACACGACTCTTCATACGTTCTCCACGAAGTAGACGATCACTTCCAGATACTTCAAAGTTAGATTGTTCTGCTAATAACAACTCGGGCCATTGCTCACTCTCCAATTTTTATGTTGCTGTACCATTGCAATCTTTTCATCTTATTTTGTTTGCATAATAAAGGCTTTCTGGCCGCTGTGCACCCCTTTAAACCTTGTTCACGGAGACTGTTGATACAGAGGTTGGATCTGCTTGAATACTGCTTCTTAACTATTTGGCGAATTTCAGTTGCAATGCGAGTTCTCTGATTCTGTACGCGTATGCTTTGATCTTCCTTGCAAGATGTTAATAGGGGACTTCCTAATCTTGAAACACTAGCACTGGCATCAGTTTACTTGAATCACGCCGGTCGCGGTGGCCGAGCGGTTTTAGGCGCTCAGTCCGGATCCGCGCGACTGCTACGGTCGCAGGTTCGAAACCTCCCTCGGGCATGGATGTGTGTGATGTCCTTAGGTTAGTTAGGTTTAAGTAGTTCTAAGTTCTAGGGTACTGATGACCACAGATGTTAAGTCCCATAGTGCTCAGAGCCATTTGAACCATTTGGAATCGCTGCAGTGTACGAGTGTACACCAGTGTAGACTGGGCTATGACAACTTTTGTTGCTATTTTCCTACTAGAATAACCTTCCTGACGCAGAGCTACAATTACAGCACGTTTTTTCAATTCCAATCCCATTAGGAGGTAATATGGTATAAACCTGATCAGATATACAAAAACACTGATAGATGCATACAAGGCACTGTGAACTAATGCGAACTGATTGCTTCACAAATAACTGAAGGACTGGCGTTAGCCGGCCGAAGTGGCCGTGCGGTTAAAGGCGCTGCAGTCTGGAACCGCGAGACCGCTACGGTCGCAGGTTCGAATCCTGCCTCGGGCATGGATGTTTGTGATGTCCTTAGGTTAGTTAGGTTTAACTAGTTCTAAGTTCTAGGGGACTAATGACCTCAGCAGTTGAGTCCCATAGTGCTCAGAGCCATTTGACTGGCGTTATTCGAATGGAAACGTCTCAGGTAAAGCCACATCATTGTTGATATATATCCTGAACAGCGCCCCTCTATGCGAACAACCAGTGACATGTACAACAGAGGCGTTTAGTTTTTACATGTTTATTCTTGTTTCATTATCAAAACGGAGATATGATAGAATATTCAAAACGAAATCCCTGTTTCAACCACAAATGCATAATTGGGATTGGTGACTAGTGATCCAAAACTTTCGATGGCTAGTGTATGTTATGTTAACCGCGATGAGCGCTTTATAATCTTCGCCGCTATGAAACACATCTCTCCTACTGCAGACTCTTCGCTGTTGCGAACGACCTACAGAATGCAGTAAATAAATGAATAAATAAGAACACATTGTTTTGAGATCGTGAAACAGCAGAGCTTCTAATGTAACGTGCTTGCCACTCCATACGACCAGCACTTGCTCAGGAATATTACGACGACCTGCTGAGAGGTTCCATTCTTCCAGTGTTTTGGTGTGGCACAACGGTGTTACTCCCTTAGCGTTCCTCAAGTAAGTATTATAGGCCCTGTGTTGCTCCTGACGTATATAAACGATTTAGGAGACAATCTGAGCATCCCTCTTAGACTGTTCGCAGATGATGCTATTATTTACTGTCGGGTAAAGTAATGAGATGATCAACACGAACTAGGAAATGATTTAGACAAGATATTTGTATGGTGCAAAAAGTGGCAATTGACTCAAACGAATGAAAAGTGTGAAGTCATCCATATGAGCACTAAAAAGAAACCACTAAATTTCAGTTACACAATAAATCAACTAGATCTACTATCTCAACTCAATAATTAGGAATTACAATTACGAACAACTTAATTTGGAACGATCACATGGGTAATGTGGACAAAGCAAACCAAAAACTGCGATTTATTGGCAGAACACTTAAAGAATGTAACATGCCTACTAAAGAGACTGCTTGCACTGCCATTGTCCGCCCTCTTCTGGAGTATTACTGTGCGGTATGGGATCAGCATAAGTAGGACTGAGGACTGACGGAGGACGTCGAAAAAGTTCAAGGAAGGGCAGCTCGTTTTGTACTATCGCGAAACAAGGAAGAGAGTGCCACGGATAATACTAACAGATGGCTCATATTGCCAACTTCCTTATAAATTTGGACGTCACGTATTCTCTCACTCCGCGAAATTTTATATCATTACCCCATTCCCCCTTTCTAGGCTCTTAACTTTTTCTGTCAGGCAGTATAATTCTGTAGTCACAACCAGCTTTCATCTTCAGATATTTATGTTTAACAGCTCAGTTGACAGTATACGTAACTTGAAGATGATCTGAACTTTTGAAACATGGAGCTTCCCAAACTTTTACGAGCTGCGGAGCATCGCCTTCACAAAATATAAGGAGATAAATAGCTTGTCTTGAAACGATTGTAGGCTGTCCTAACTGACAAGAAGAGAACACGGCCAGTGGCCATCTCACACGTCCTGGGGTCAAGTAGATGTAGCATATGGATCGGCGTCAGTTATGAAGCAGACCCGGTATACGCAACTGTACGGTGTCCACATACTTCTAGTGCCCGCTGATCAGGTGTTAGATTTGTGCTGACGTCTACTACCAGCGATTCCAATCACGAACCTTCCAGTTTCGGAGCGTAACATTTGACCACATTTTTGAGTGGTTACGTGACTTCAATGCGGGCAGAACACAACATGGCGTACAAAAGCGTCAAAAGTAAAGGTCATTACATTGGAGGCTCCCTGTGGCTATACGATTTCGTTGACGTTGTCTATAGGAAGATTGCGATGCCAGAATAGCAAAGAGAAATGCAGGGAGCGACGCAAGTGCAGGAATTGTCAGTTGATGCTGGACGTAAATGTAATGTCTTGCGAGTGGACAGGCGAAGAGATCCACTGCTGTTCAATTACGCTATTGGCAAAAAATCACTGGATGCTCTGGTTACCGTAAAATACATGGTAGTAACCGTGGAATGGCCACATAGAACAAAGAGCAGGAAAGTTAGATGGCAAGCTGAGATTCATTGGTGGGGTGTTAAAGAAATATTATTCATCCACGAAAGAAATGGATCGACAAGTTCTTGAATGTTGTTCATTAGCATGGGACTCTTTCCAAGTAGAATTAACAGAACAGATAGAGGAGACTTAACGAAGAACGGCGCGTTTCATTGCGGGATGGTTAACTCCGCTCCAGAGCGATACCGATGAGCTCAACAAACTCCAGTGCAAACGCTACAATGAAGCGTCCCCTTAGAAAAATTAAGAATGACAGTGCTGGAAAAACTCTTAACTTTATTTGGTTTTCAAACAGCTAAGCATAACTGAACGTACTCAGACATTTATCTCTCTACTTATTCTGATCATCACTAAACTGACACACACTATTTTTAGTATTTTTAGCGCAATGCAATCTGACTTTCAATAATCTCTACAAACGAATGGCCCTGACTGACAATAACCTATACCTTTCATGAATCATTTACCTCATAAAAATCTTCGTTACTCGAACTACTGCAAGACAGCGAGCGCCAATACTGGCAGCTAAATAATAGATTCTAACTATTGAAGGCACTAACTACTGATAGGCATACTTAGCAAATGAAAGATTTTGATAGAGAACAAACAATGTATTTACCTTAATAGCGTTCAAACGTTATATATAATTTTGTGACATCCAATTAAAGAAATTTCCTTTTTATGACGGACAACCCTCCAAATCTTCCGTTCTCAAAACTCTGGGATCACTCTCCCCACATACACCACTGCTGGCTGCTCACCCCGAACTGCCCAACGCTACGAACTGTTCACATCCAACTTCCCAACACTACACTAGCGATTATTCCAACAATGAGTCCAACCAGCCACAGACTGCACACAGCGCAGTCAGCGATTTTCATACAGATCAGTACGTGGCGTTACCAACATAAAAACCTAAACAACCTACTTACAACAAGAGCCGTGAGGTTTATTGTTGATATTCCGAGAATGAAAAGTCGGACAGTATATTACTACCTCCCACAAACGTCTCGCAAAATGATCACGATGGAAAAAATTATAGACATTAGGTGTCATACGGAGCTTTAGGGACAATCTCGCTTCTCACGGCAAGTAGGAATAGGCAGTGGTACTAGACGTACACACCAAAAGGAGTTGTGGAGTACATATGTAGATGTTGGGGAGCGCAGTAAGCCAGTGTCCACGGGAAACGTCTTGGTGGTGACGCCATTTCCTCCAGATCACATTGCGCCACACCATCGATTTAACTCAGCTTCAATATCCGGACAGTGATCACCACGTTGAACTGCTCTACGAGAAAGCCAGACAGCGTGGTCGGCGACACCTGCCAACTATAGTGCCCGCCACGCTTTTTCCAGCTCACCGGGTTTTAGCCCAGTTGGACACAAGTTGCCATCAGTGTTGGTATCAATACAGTGAGCACTGCACCGTTTAGAATCGCGTTTGGGATCATAGTCCTGCTGTATAAAACAACCCATGGCCAACAAATGTCTTGTCAGATGGAGCTGCATTATTGGTCGGTATCCTGTGATATGCTTCCTTCTTTTATGTTCCAATAATTCTCACTAGATCACCGACTATCACCCGCAAAACGTCCCCACACTGTGAACGACCCTGAACCACGGTTCACCGCTGCTGTCACACACAACTCTTCATACGCTGCCCATGAAGTCGACGATGACTTCCAGATACTTGAAAGTTAGAGTCTTCTTGTAATAACTTGGACCGTTGCTACACTCTTCAGTTTTTATGTAGTTCGTATAAGACAGAGGAACATAGTTGCTCAGACCTTCCCACTGTCGGCCCCGGATTCCCTCTGCCTCATTAGTTTTACCCAATTTCCACCGTTTTTGGGCCATCGTTGACATGAGAACCGTCTGAGAAGATAATTCGCTGCTTTGCTAAACGACAGCGTGCTGTCTTACCTGGTAAGAGCGGTCCGTGACCAGTCGTAGTCCCACCGCCGGCACCTGGAGGTCCCTGTGCCCAAACGTGCAGCACGCAACTGAGCTTGGCCGCCCCTGCCGACAGCCGGCAGCCGGCAGCCAGTGAATTACCGTCTCCTCCTAGCCGACGAACGTGACGGCCGTGTGGACGCGGCGCCAACGCCCGGGTCACTCGCGCCGCCGCCAGCGGCGACCTCTGCTGTCCTTTATTAGGGAGCACCGCGCCGGAGTAACGGAGTCGCCGTTTGTTTCACTCCAGTGCGGCCAGGCCGTCCAGTAATTCGGTAGACGGCGGGTGCCTGCACTGGTGCATGGACACATCAGAGGCGCTGCTTCTGGCTGGCACAATTAATGCTGTGGATTTTCTTGGCCGTCTGGATGACTGAATTAGAATTCCTCAAGCTAACAACCCAGGAGCGCTCATTTTCTTGATGTGTCTGTCGGTTGTAATGGAGCTTCCGGGATTGGTGCCTAGATGGAGTTGCTTTTTTAAATAAAGCCCTAGGCCACAGCGTAACGAAAAAGAAAAAATCTGAGATTAGGGGCTTCTGTTCAGCACAGCCTACCCACCTTGTCGAGCGTGCTTACACCTTATTCTTATTTCCTCTGCTGAGTAATAAGGCTAGGACAATGTGGGATAACGTTACTGAGTGACAGAATTAAGCTACACGTGGGGGGATAAGCTTCGTATTAATATTTCTGAAAATCTGTTTGCGTATATTAACACACCGCCTCGCAGTTATTCGATTGGTTTCGGATTGCAGTACCTGGCTCTAGTAGTGTGCGTGATGGTGCACTGCAACATCTAAGGGCAAGGAGCGTACGATGCCAACATCACACACGAATATTTGATTCTATACTATGTGAGCGTCATCTTTGGTTTATAGTAGTATGAGACTGACGTAATGGTTTTGATTGCGCCAGACTAGGTTGCCTGATGAAAATTGTCATTAACTGCACCCAAATAATTTAAATGTTAGCTAGGGAGTACGAGACACAGTTGTTGAACAAGTAGTTTCGTAACAAAGGGTGTTTGAAAAAAACTCTCTAGTTTTAATGTGTCCTGGAATCTGTGCAAAGTGACATACACTATTCTAGTTTGTGGTGTTTGATTCATCAACTCTCCAAGTTTGACACCCCTGTAGCTGGCAGGTCTGCTTGACCTTGAGACGGCACCACTGCTGTTCTCTTCCTCTGTTCCCTCGGTTCAGGCCAGGTGTGCGCGCTGTGCAGTGCAACTCAGCAACAATGTGTACTCCGCAACAGAAAGCGCAGTGTGTTATTTGGATTGTGAAAACTGAGTCAGTTATAACATTGCAACTTAATTTTAGATGTCAGTATGGTGGTGAACCACCTACAGCTAAAACTATACATCATTGGCTGCATAGGCAGGGCTGGCCCAATACCTTGGCCACCACAAAGCCCAGACTTGACCCCACTGGACGTTTTCTTTTGGGGCCACATAAAAGTGTTGTGTACAGTGAAAAGATCAGAGACGTCAGTCATTTACGGAAAAGACTCGTTACGGCGGTTGGGACAGTTACACTTGAAATGTTGGTGAATCCGTGGCGAGAAGTGGAATATCGTCTCGACGTGTACAGGGCAACAAATGGATCCCATGTTGACGTCTACTAACATTAAACAAAACTTGAAGGAATTATCTTTCATGATGTAATTTTTCATTAATTTCCTCATTAAATTTATACTTAAAACGAGGGAGTTCTTTTTCACACACCCTGTATATGTACCACTTTGTTCCAAGATCTACAATCAGTGCATGATACTTACGGATGAGATAAAGTAATGTATTAACGACTTGGTGAAAACGAATGAAAGTGTGTGTGTGTGTGGGGGGGGGGGGGGGGGGAGGGGGGAGGAATTTGCAACAGGTCCACCACTCGCGCACAGAAATCGAGTGGGGCATCGCATTGATTAGCTCGCCGGACTTGCATTCGGAAGGACTACGGTTCAAACCCGCGTACGGCCATGCTGATTTGGGGTTTCTGTGTTTTCCCTAAATATCTTAAGGAAAATGCCGGGATGGTTCCTCTGAAAGGGCATGGACGCTTTCCTTTTCCTTACTTCCCTAATCCGAGCATGAGCTCGGTCTCTGATGACCTCTTTGGCTACGGGACGTTGAACACTAATGTTCTCCTCCTCGCCCCCCGCCCCCCTCCTTCTCGTGCACAGAAAACTGCAGCGCCAAATGGGCCTGGCACCGCAACTCGAGGCAGTTGAAGTAACGGGAAAAGACAGTATGAGTCAATCAGCGAGCAGTTACGGTGTACTGCGGTGAAGTTCTTCATTACAACATGACCCGGGGACAACATTTGGATGATTTCACGCGAGGAAGTATCATCACGAGATTGGAAGAAAGACGAAGTGTGACGAGTGTAGCTCAGGAGTCTGATATTTCTCACAGCATTATATTCAAGTTCATGGAGACCGTTTTGTACCACAGGCACTGCTGGCCAAAGGGGAGAAGGTGGTCCACGCTCACTTGTGCAACAGGCATGAAGGCGGGTGCAAGTGGAACCACGTGTAACATGACTGCAAGGCATGCAACCTCGCACTCTACAGTGCCATACTGACTGAATGCATTTTAAGTTTCAGGTATATTAACATTATAAATACAGAACTGTTTTCTTTGCACATCCAGTTAAACGCAGAGTAGAGACAAGAGTTGAAACAAGAGTAAGTCGTATATGAATTTTTTGAAAACAAATGATTCGTGAATTTTACAGAAATTTTGAAATCCCTGGGCTAGCAGGACAGAGCGGATGCGGTTGTATTTGTGGAAAGGAGCCAAAATAAGTTACTGTCAGTTGTACTCAACATATAAACCTTATTTCGTAGAACAAACAGTCACACAAGCAAGAATCGAAACTCTGAAGGTTTTAACGAAAGACCTCCTTTGATTTAATTTAGATCGGCTGAAGGCCACATCGTAAATCCAAGGCACAAGGCCTAAGCAAGGAATTGAGGTACAGAAGTTCTTCTGGAGGTTTCACTTTATAAATTTTTTTTTTATCTTCAATATAAATAGGGTGAAAGCCTTAACTTAAAGTTTTTTCAATAGAACTCGCCTGAAGGCCTCATTAATCAAGAACAGTGTTACAGCTTAAGGCCGAGACAAAGATTTTCAAATCTAAATATGCTGAAAACACGGCTCAAGGCCGCATATCAACAAAACAATTCAACAGATTAAGGCTTAGGAAGAAGAGCTTTCAATTTGAAAAGGCTGAAGGCCTTATCTTAAAATATTTCGTGTAAAACTCTGCTGAAGGCCTCATACTAAAGAATAACAATCTCATGACTTAAGGGCAAGACAAAGATTTTTAATTTTTAATTTAAGAGGGATTAAAACTCGGCTGAAGGCCACACACCATGCAGAAAACAATTTTTCGGCTTAAGGCCTAAAGGGAAGAGCTTCTAAATTTCAACTAAAATAGGCTAAAGGCTTTGCTCTAAAATGCTTCACGTAACTCTCGGCTGAAGGCCACATATGAAACCCAAACAATCTCACGGCTTAAAGCCCAGACAAAGAAATTTTCAATTTTTAATTTAAGCTGGAAAACTCGGCTGAAGGCCACATACCAACCTGAAACCAATTTATGGCTTAAGGCCTAGGCACAACGAATTTTCAGTTTTAATTTTGAAAGGCTGAATCTCGGCTGAAGGCCACATACTAAACAAGAAACAAATTTTTATGGCTTAAGGCCTAAGAAGAAAAGCCCTGCAATTTTAATAAGCTAAAACTCAGCTGAAGGCCATACACAGCACTTTAAAAAGGAAATCACTATGTAAAACACAAGGAGCGGCGCTCAGAAGGTTCCAAGGATCGGCCTGGGAAGTTAACATTAACGCACGTTTAGGTGAGACAGGCAGCCAGACCGATAACCTCTTAATCGGAAGGCAACCCACGGAAAGTAAGCCGACGAACCAACCAACAAGTTCAATTCTGCTCCACTCGACCGGCAAAACGACAACAAGATGTCAATAGCACAACGTTCTGGATAGTGGTGCCCTATGCAACCAAGTCAGAATAAACGCCCAAAACTACCAACACACCTCAGCTGTCGAACTACACGCCATGCTGGACAGCATCAACATGACGAGGAAAATACACTGCCAAAAATTACGTCAACGCCCAGGGCAGGTAACCGGAATGTCAACTGCCACAAGGCAGAAGATCCGATGGTACACTTCATTAATGAAGGAATGAATTAAATTAAGTTAAACACCACACAGGAAGATGGCTGCAGTTCTAGCCAACTTCAACGCACACACGTTGTTGCTCGCGGGAATCTCCCAGAAAGTGACAACCAGGATCAAACGAAGAGATTTGTAAGCAGTTGAGGCTTGATAGTAGGTTAAGTTAGCACTCAACTTTTGTGTCCAGGATCGGTGGGCGACGAACTTCGTAACCCTCGCAAGAAGCGCCTCACAACTCCAACCGGTCGTGCAGGCCGCCAGCGGCTCCGGCCTGACCACGCACCACGGAGACTTCCTTGCTGCTCTGCCCCAACCGACTGACTGCCACCACCCGGAAACGGTCAAAGGACCAAACAGACGTCGGCTGATGGGACGACCAGCAGAACCAAAGGTCGTTCCTGCTCTAGTCTCCTTCATTCGGACAGTGCATGTGCGTCGCCGGCAGTCGGCAAGTACTGGCTGTCCGCTCCTCACTGGTGCTTCGTCCCCGACGCTCCTTCGTCGCTGACCGCTGCACCGTCACCGACTGCACTGATGGTTCGTCTCCAACTGACTTCCAGGCACACGACGGCCCGGAAATACTATTGGTCGCTCAAGAGATGGTACGACAGTGCACTATCACTCACGGGCAAGTAAGGCAGTGAGTTAGTGACGCCAGTAAATGGAATACGAAAACGAGGCGGCGGTACCGCAATAGAAGATTGCAAACAATAAATGGCGTGAACACGAGCCTTGCACAGCTCAATTTTATTATATGCACTAGTGATGTATTCTTTACAGAATAAATACGCCTTTGACTTTAAGTTACATTATAACGATTCGTCACTTTAGTTAATGGGAAGGACATTCCAGATCCAGAGACGCTATATCAGTGTCAAATAAACAAGTGGAAGCTTTCAGCGCCCTTTAGATTTGTTTGAAAACGCGTGACAGTCCTACGAGCTATGTGTGTAAAAACAAGAATCGATTTTGAACATTTTGTAAAACATCACGACGGTTCCTATGAGTTGACAATTTCAAATTTATAGTATATTATTGTACAATAAACTTTCAATAATAAAAAAATCGGGCATTTCCAGTCTTATATTTACATGATAATTTTTTCCTTGATTTTGCATGAGCAGCCAGCTCCAAAGTTTGATCAAGTATTTTTATGCACCCTGTACACAGTACAGTGATCAAGAAAATTTTTAAAGTAATCAGGAACGACGCAGCTGGCACTGGGTCCAAGGAAATGAAGCGCGGTGGTGAACTAGCCTAAAGACTGGCAACTTTAAAGAAACTAGATAATAAGTTATCAGTCTACTGTGAAAGTGTAATAATTAAAAGATCTTTTAATGGCTATGTATTATTTTCTATCAATCAGTTGCTTTGACATTAATCGATACACATTCCAAACAGAACAACATCAGACTACGTTTTTTCTTAAACTATCTACTGGTATTCTGCGTTCAAAGAACATTCCACGTATTTATTATTAGCTTAAATCTTGCAGTAATTGCTTTTCAGTTGAGATACATTATTACAAGTAAGAAATAGAGATAATTTATTGCAAGTAAGAAATAACTGTCCGGGACCAGGTGCACAGGTTTTTCTTCCGACTCGAGACAGTGACGAGCTTTTTATGCCAAACGACTGGCGAGGGGTTTTTAATTGCCTTTAAC
The DNA here is from genome assembly GCF_021461395.2 of Schistocerca americana. Taxonomy (NCBI): domain Eukaryota; kingdom Metazoa; phylum Arthropoda; class Insecta; order Orthoptera; family Acrididae; genus Schistocerca; species Schistocerca americana. The sequence continues at coordinate 125,105,656 of NC_060126.1, forward strand.
GACAGTTTCAGAGCTTGACATCAATTTCGAAAGAAACTGAATGCCACCATGAGATGGCTCTACCAGAGAATCGCAACAGAAACAAGCAAGCCATTGAATTTCTGCTCAAAGTGACAGTCTATATATCACGTCATTTTAGCTAAGACAACTTATATTTTAAGCACTCACGAATTCTTTATCTCATTAGCCATTAGGTATTTCAGAATCTACGCTTTATCTTCATTTTACATACTTTTTTACTCATTTTTATAGGCCTTATGCTTATTTTTCACCGACGTAAATAAACGAGCAGTGCTCCTGATGGTGGTCTCGGAAATTGAACGTTTTCTGCCTGCCGGAGTGGCCGAGCGGTTCTAGGCGCTACAGTCCGGAACCGCGCAGCCGCTACGGTCGCAGGTTCGAATCCTGCCTCGGGCATGGATGTGTGTGATGTCCTTAGGTTAGTTAGGTTTAAGTAGTTCTAAGTTCTAGGGGACTGATGACCACAGCAGTTAAGTCCCATAGTGCTCAGAGCCATTTTTGAACGTTTTCTGGCGAGAGAGACTTCTAGAGGCACTTAACACATTTCCACAACAAAATGGCGTGTCAAATGAAACTAGTTATTAACAAAAGGAAGAAAAAATACATTTATGTTTAATAAGAGTAAGTCTCACGACACGAGCATTTGCTTTTCGATAAAGGTGCTTTATAATACACTCCTGGAAATGGAAAGAAGAACACATTGACACCGGTGTGTCCGACCCACCATACTTGCTCCGGACACTGCGAGAGGGCTGTACAAGCAATGATCACACGCACGGCACAGCGGACACACCAGGAACCGCGGTGTTGGCCGTCGAATGGCGCTAGCTGCGCAGCATTTGTGCACCGCCGCCGTCAGTGTCAGCCAGTTTGCCGTGGCATACGGAGCTCCATCGCAGTCTTTAACACCGGTAGCATGCCGCGACAGCGTGGACGTGAACCGTATGTGCAGTTGACGGACTTTGAACGAGGGCGTATAGTGGGCATGCGGGAGGCCGGGTGGACGTACCGCCGAATTGCTCAACACGTGGGGCGTGAGGTCTCCACAGTACATCGATGTCGTCGCCAGTGGTCGGCGGAAGGTGCACATGCCCGTCGACCTGGGACCGGACCGCAGCGACGCACGGATGCACGCCAAGACCGTAGGATCCTACGCAGTGCCGTAGGGGACCGCACCGCCACTTCCCAGCAAATTAGGGACACTGTTGCTCCTGGGGTATCGGCGAGGACCATTCGCAACCGTCTCCATGAAGCTGGGCTACGGTCCCGCACACCGTTAGGCCGTCTTCCGCTCACGCCCCAACATCGTGCAGCCTGCCTCCAGTGGTGTCGCGACAGGCGTGAATGGAGGGACGAATGGGGACGTGTCGTCTTCAGCGATGAGAGTCGCTTCCGCCTTGGTGCCAATGATGGTCGTATGCGTGTTTGGCGCCGTGCAGGTGAGCGCCACAATCAGGACTGCATACGACCGAGGCACACAGGGCCAACACCCGGCATCATGGTGTGGGGAGCGATCTCCTACACTGGCCGTACACCACTGGTGATCGTCGAGGGGACACTGAATAGTGCACGGTACATCCAAATCGTCATCGAACCCATCGTTCTACCATTCCTAGACCGGCAAGGGAACTTGCTGTTCCAACAGGACAATGCACGTCCGCATGTATCCCGTGCCACCCAACGTGCTCTAGAAGGTGTAAGTCAACTACCCTGGCCAGCAAGATCTCCGGATCTGTCCCCCATTGAGCATGTTTGGGACTGGATGAAGCGTCGTCTCACGCGGTCTGCACGTCCAGCACGAACGCTGGTCCAACTGAGGCGCCAGGTGGAAATGGCATGGCAAGCCGTTCCACAGGACTACATCCAGCATCTCTACGATCGTCTCCATGGGAGAATAGCAGCCTGCATTGCTGCGAAAGGTGGATATACACTGTACTAGTGCCGACATTGTGCATGCTCTGTTGCCTGTGTCTATGTGCCTGTGGTTCTGTCAGTGTGATCATGTGATGTATCTGACCCCAGGAATGTGTCAATAAAGTTTCCCCTTCCTGGGACAATGAATTCACGGTGTTCTTATTTCAATTTCCAGGAGTGTATTTATTGAAGTAATTGAGTCCCCATCTCGTAATTTTTCCAGTCACGCTAGATGGCTTATTTATCCCTCAAAATGGCTACAAAAGATATGCGAGTACTCTGGATTCAAATGAAATTGTTACTTCCGTAGACTTGGTGTCTTAAAAATACCATCCTGGGTCCTCGTGTGTTACCTCTCACCCGATGGTATCGTGTTGACATTTTTCGACAGGGCAACGCTCTTATACAGAGACACATGGCTCTCTGAACTGTATGAGTTACGTCGAACTACCTCCGCTGCCAAAAAGATCCCCAGATCTGTCTCTGGCAGAACATGTGTGGAGCCACCTCAGACATCAACTCTGCCCAGGACCAGATGCAACAGTTGTGGACCAGCTTGCCTCATGGTGGGATACAACGGCTTTATGGCATCCTTCCCAACCGTAATAGTGAATGCATCAAGGCCAAAGATTGTTCAACGTTTAGTCCGCAGATCGTGGTCGCGAGGTAGCGTTCTCGCTTCCCGTGCCCGGGTTCCCGGGTTCGATTCCCGGCGGTGTCAGGGATTTTCTCTGCCTCGTGATGACTGGGTGTTGTGTGATGTCCTTAGGTTAGTTAGGTTTAAGTAGTTCTAAGTTCTACGTGACTGATGACCATAGATGTTAAGTCCCATAGTGCTCAGAGCCATTTTTTGTTCAACGTTATACTGATAATTGGGCTCTTACTGCCAAGTTCTTCGTAAATCTGTCTCGGTATTATAAACACTGAAATGACATCACATATCAACTCGTGAAGTTGCATTTCTTCTTCTGGGTGATTTTTTTGTCAGGGAGTGTATCCTTAACATTCCACTCGTACGATTTGCGTCAATTCTTTTATGGGACTGCGTTTACAAATCTATACCAAATTATTCGAGCTCACAGTTTTCAGACTAGCCCGAAGTGTTGCAAATTCAACGACCAAAACATTCTGTAGGCTGAGTAAAACAATATCCTGCACAAAAGGATGCCAGAGGATTCTGTGAAAGGCAAGGAATTAGGCGTTTGTTTTTTCATAATTGTTCGTATTGTCACTCAGCTAACCATGGATCTTGATATGGTGACCTGGCTTGAATGGTCAATGATACAGACAACTCCATTTCAGGTGCAACAGTGTCGAAGCGGTATCTGCAGAGGGGCTAGGCTACCACATGATTTCTGAAGAGGGTCTGCAGCCTTTTTAGTAGTTGCAGAGGCAGCAGTCTGGTCTTCTTGCAATGGCCAAAATGGTCTTGACATGTTGGTGCTGTGGGATGACAAAGATAAGGGAAACTTAGCCATTATATTTCCTGAAGACATGCTGCATACTGTATGGCTTATTGAAAATGGCGTTAAAAATTCCGGAGGGAAAATACTCCCCCATTTGGCTCTCCCGTCCGTGAGTGATCGGGTGGATGTTGTCATCACAAAATCTGAACGCCGTGGAGAACTGCATCTAAACAGTCTTCAGACTTGAAGAGTTGAAAACCCCAGTTTAAGATTTGCTGCAGTTACACCCCACCATTGCCATTGTACCTGGTTAAGTGAACAGCACCCCCGGATTGAAAGTAGACTTTTGGAAGACGAAAGTAATGAGGAGTACCGGTAGCAAAAATGAGTTGAACGAGAAACTTAATAGCGAAATTGGTAATCATGCAGTAGACTAAATTTAGATCGGCTACATTGAGGATATAGCAAGCAGAGTAACACGGGAAAAGAGGGCATTCCTGACCGACAAAACTCTACTACTATCAAACATGCGCTGAGGTGATAAAAGTCAGGGGACGGCGATATGCACATATACAGATGACGCTTGTATCGCTTACACAGGGTAAAAGGGGAGTGCGTTGGCGGAGCTATCATTTGTACTTAGGTGATCCACGTGGAAAGGTTTCCGGCGTGATTATGGCCGCTCTACGGCAATTAACAAAGTTTGAACCCTGAATAGTAGTTGGTGCTAGACGAATGGGATATTCCACTTCGGAAATCATTAGGGAATTCAGTATTTTGAGATACCCAGTATCAAGAGTGTAGGTATTACCTCTCACGACAATCAACGCTGTGGCCGACAGCTTTCATTTAACAACCGCAAGCCGCGGAGTTTGCGTAGAGTTATCAGTGCAGACCAGCAACGCTGAGAAATCAGTATAGGAAGTATGACGAAGGTATCCGCTAGCAGAATGCGTCGAAATTTGGCGTTAATGGTATAAGTAGGCTGTTTACGTTTTTATGTTGGTAACGCCACGTAGCGCTCTGTATGAAAACCACTGACCTGTGTGCAGTCTGTGGCTGGTTGCCATTGTTGGACTATTCGCTCTTGTAGTGTTGGGCAGTTGGATGTGAACAGCGCGTAGCGTTGTGCAGTTGGAGGTGAGCCGCCAGCAGTGGTGGATGTGGGGAGAGAGATGCCAGAGTTTTCAGAGGTTACTATAAACGCACGATCTGGACGTGTGTCCGCCAGAAAAAGGAAATTTGTAAAGATGGATGTCATGAACTGACACGACTTTTGTACATTATTAAGGTATATACTTTGTTTGTTCTCTATCAAAATCTTTCATTTGCTAACTATGCCTATCAGTAGTTAGTGCGTTCAGTAGTTAGAATCTATTAATTAGTTGGCAGTACTGGCGCTCGCTGTATTGCAGTAGTTCGAATAACGAAGATTTTTGTGAGGTAAGTGATTCATGAAAGGTATAGGTTATTGTTGGTCAGGGCTGTTCTTGTGTAGGGATTATTGAAAGTCAGACTGCGTTGCGCTAAAAAAATATTGTGTGTCAGTTTAGTGTTGCTCAGAATAAGTAAAGAGAAAACTGTTTGAGTACGTTGAGTTTAGCTCAGTTGTTTGAAAATCAAATAACGTAGAAGTTTACCAGCACAGTCATTCACAATTTTTCAAAGGGGACGTTAGAATGGGTATGGCAACAGACGACCGGTCTGAGTACCTTTGCTAACAGCACGACATCGCCTGCCGCGCCTTTCCTGGGCTCGTGACCAGATCGGCTGGACGCTAAACGACTGGAAAACTGTGGCCTGAAGCAGATGAGTCCCGATTTCCATTGGTAAGACCTGACAGTAGGGTTCGAGCGTTGCGCAGACCCCACGAAGCAATGGACCCAAATTATTAACAAGGCACTGTGCAAGCTGGTGGTGGCCCCATAATGGTGTGGGCTGTGTTTACCTGGAATGGGTCGGTCATTTGGGCCAAATGAACCGACAATTGACTGTACATAGTTATATTCGGCGTTTGCAGCCATTCATGGCCTTCATGTTCCCAAACAACGACAGATTTTTATGGATGACAATGTGCCATGTCAGCGGGCCACAGATTTTCGCAACTGGTTTGAAGAACTTTCTGGACAATACGAGCGAATGATTTGACTGTTTAGATTGCTCGATATGGATCCCATCGAACATTTATTGGACATAATCGAAAGATCAGTCGATGCACAAAATCCTGCACCGACGACGATACTTTCGCAATTATGGACGACTATATTTTTCAGGATACTTCCAAAGACGCATTGAGTTCATGCGACGTCCAGGTGTTGTACGCCGGACAAAAGGAGGTCCATCGCGATGTTATTAGGTATCCCACGACTTCCGTCACCTGAACGTAGGTCTTCGTTTGCAGAGGAAATTTCCAAGAATTTACTTTTTTGGCACGGCATTGTATTTTAGGGAGTCATGAACTGTGTGTGATATTAGAAACACGTTGTAAATTAGATGGGCAGATAAAGTAGTCTGGAACCACGCGACGGCTATGGTCGCAGTTTCGAATCCTGCCTCGGGCATGGGTGTGTGTGATGTCCTTAGGTTAATTAGGTTTCAGTAGCTCTAACTTCTAGGGGACTAGCCGGCCAGTGTGGCCGTGCGGTTAAAGGCGCTTCAGTCTGGAACCGCGTGACCGCTACGGTCGCAGGTTCGAATCCCGCCTCGGGCATGGATGTATGTGATGTCCTTAGGTTAGTTGGGTTTACGCAGTTCTAAGTCTATGGGACTGATGACCTCAGATGTTAAGCCCACAGTGCTTAGAGCCATTTGAACCAATTAGACTTGCATTCAGGATGGTGGCTGTTTATTTTGGTGCTCCAGATTTAGACTTGCTGTGGTTTGCCTAAATCACTCACGACATTTAAAGAGACGGTTTTTTTGGAAGTTACTAGTCCCGTTTCCCTCCTCGTCCTTTTCTAATCAGGGCTTGGGCTACGACGCTAATAATCTCGTCATCTACATCTACATCTACATCCATACTCCGCAAGCCTCCTGAAGGTGTGTGGCGGAGGGTACTTTGAGTACCTCTGTCGGTTCTCCCTTCTATTCCAGTCTCGGGATGTTAAATCCTAATCTTCAACCATCGCCATTGTATTCTCCACCACCTGAACACCTTCCTCACGTTGGTCAGAGCGTTCACTATCGTGACCTTCAGCAGTTCTCCCGCTGCTTCCTTGCGAGGCATTAAAGCGGCAGCAGGGTCAACGCACGCAGAGCGTTTAGGCGCAATTTAGAGGTACGCAGTTTCGATCTGCAGCCGATGTTTTTCGCATCACCGGGTGACGTCAGCGATCCCGGAAACTATTCCCTTCTAATAAGGGAGCGATTTGCGGTTTCTGCGGCCGTCCCCACACGTGTTTGCTTGGGCGTGTTCTCCGCTTCGTTATTAATCGACGGCCGTTCCAGAAATCTGCCCCGCGGCGTCCACTCGTCCACATTAATCCACGCAGCATAAATATCGTTTGACGCCCTACTGGTTATGTTCGCGTGTACGGGCGCGTGCGGCCCTGTGTTCGGTCAACGACTTGGCAGTCGCGGCGTTACGGGAGAGTTCGTCGCTCCGAACACGTTCAAAGCAGTTCTGAGCTCTTCGCATAAATGATTTTAGCCCCTTTTTACTTTTTTTTTGCAGGTGTTCGTGTGAGCAGTAACGGAGACAGGCCATTATTAGTAAAATATGGCTTGCTAAATTTTTTTTGCAGACAGAAGCTCCTAAACTCGCCGGTACCGTACAGGTATACAGGAGGCGCTCTTTGTTTTTTACATATACCGGCACTCTCGAGACAATGTCAAACTTTTGAAACTCTAAATCTTCTAAATTAGAATCATGCTGCTAATTTTAGATTCTCGAGGCAGATGGTGTGCGAACTATTGTCCTCTTTATTTTGCCGTTAATCTTGTAACTGTCTTCGTGCGACTCTCCAGCAATTTGTCTTCCGTGCCAATCTCTTGTGTCCCGTAAACTGCACCCAGTGAAATTTGCGCCCAGTATAGGTCGAAGAGCCGTCCGCGGTGGCCGTGCGGTTCTGGCGCTGCAGTCCGGAACCGCGGGACTGCAACGGTCGCAGGTTCGAGTCCTGCTTCGGGCATGGATGTGTGTGATGTCCTTAGGTTAGTTAGGTTTAAGTAGTTCTAAGTTCTAGGGGACTTATGACCTAAGATGTTGAGTCCCATAGTGCTCAGAGCCATTTGAACCATAGGTCGAAGAAAGCTCCACTAATCCCCCCGTCCGCACTCCGCAAATTGTCCGATAGCAGAAGAGACGAGGACCTTCACGTGGTATTTTACATTGCAGTACTTGCTGATGAAGATGACTGCAGGTCTCAGAACCAAAATTGTAAGAACACACATTTTACGTTTGGAGGTGATTACAATTTATTTTATTCTCTGTCGGACGCAACCACAAGATTTTCGCTTGTGACCAGACCTTCAGGTACTACGATGGAAAACAGTAAAACAATATTACAAGTCCACAAGTACAAAATCACATTTCTTCTACTTAACAAGTCACAGTTTAAAACAAATATAAAACAAAATAAGGGTGGAGCCACGGGTCGTAACACATCTGAAATGTAGCGTCCACTGTTCAAAGTGCCGTCAATGCGAACAAGAGGTGGCCGAGATGTGTAACCAATGGCACCCCATACCATCACGCCGGGTGATACGCCAGTATGGCGCTGACGAATACACGCTTCCAATGTGCGTTCACCGCGATGTCGCCAAGCACGGTTGCGACTATCATGATGCTGTAAACAGAACCTGGATTCATTTGAAAAAAAAATGACGTTTTGCAATTCGTGCACCGAGGTTCGTCGTTGAGTACAACATCGCAGGCGCTTCTGTCTGTGATGCAGCGTCAAGGGTAACAGCAGCCATGGTCTCCGAGGTGATAGTCCATGCTTCTGGAAACGTCGTCGAACTGTTCGTGCAGGTGGTTGTTGTCTTGCAAACGTCCCCATCTGTTGACTCAGGGATCGCGACGTGGCTGCACGATCCGTTACAGCCATTTGGATAAGATGCCTGCCATCTCGACTGCTAGTGATACGAGGCCGTTGGGATCCAGCACGGCGTTCCGTATTACCCTCCTGAACCCACCGATTCCATATTGTGCTAAGTCATTGGATCTCGACCAACGCTAGCAGCAATGTCGCGATACGATAAACCGAAATCGCGATGGGCTCCAATCCGACCTTTATCAAAGTCAGAAACGTAGTGGTACGCATTACTCCTCCTTACACGAGGCATCACAACAACGTTTCACCAGGCAACGCCGGTCAACTGCTGTTTGTGTATGAGAAATCGGTTGGAAACTTTCCTGATGTCAGCACGTTGTAAGTGTCGCCACCGGCGCAATCTTGTGTGAATGCTCTGAAAAGCTAATCATTTGCATATCACAGCATCTTCTTCCTATTGGTTAAATTTTGCGTAGCACCTTATCTGCGTGGTGTAGCAATTTTAATGGCCAGTAGTGTAGAAGACCAGGCGTTTGCACATGTGTAGGTATGTATGCTTGAACATAAATCGCAGATGCTAACCAACCCCTCAGGTTGCGCTGTTGTATTTCACCATGAACGGCGCCGGTGCTACGACCTCAGTACTTTAGAAGCGTCACTCGTTGTCAGAAGAGTGGTCACTGTAGTCGTGAGTGCATGATATAAGTGAATTGTTGATGTAAGTCTGCTTGCTTTCGTGGCCGTTGTCACTGAAGTTAAAATCTTCTGGGTTATTAGGCAGCGTCATATTTCTCCTAAAATGATCGACGTTTCGACCCCTCTGCTGGGATCTTCCTCAGGACTTTCTGGTGTCCGCTGCTGTTAGAACACTCACTGTTCCAGCAGTAGTGGACACCAGAAGATCCTGAGGAAGATCCCAGCAGAGGTGTCGAGACGTCGATCATTTTAGTAGAAATATGACGCGGCCTAATAACCCAGATCTTAACTTCAGTGAACTGTTGGTGCTCGTATGGTGGGAGCTTATGTAATCAAGGGAGCCAAAGTGCTTGGTGTTTCAAGAGGCACGGTGTCGAAGATTTATAACGCATGCAGAGAAAGCAGAAAAACATTACCCGCTAACTCAAGACGCGGATGAAGTGTCTGTAACGAATGATAATGGTATGACAGTTGCAAAAGTCTCTTCTTGAACTGAATGTCACATATTTTCTGAACTCTGTCAGCAGCGAAACAACACTAAAGATGCTCCAGAAATAGGCAACTGCAGGGAGAGCTGAAATTCCAAAACCACACATACGTATGCAAATGGCCTTAAGAGAAAAATATGATATCTAAGCCTGGACTACGGAGCAACGGAAGAAAGTAATTTGCTCGATTGTTTCACAATGTTTCCAACTTCTGGCCGAGCTTGCGTCCCGAGAGTGAAACATGTCAGGGGTTTGGTGGTGGTTTGGGCACCCATATCGTGCTACTCCATCGGCCCCATGGTTACTCTGCAGGACTGCAATACTGCCAAGGATTATGCAACCATTTTGGCTGATAAGGTCCATCCAGTGGTACAGTACTTGTTCCCCACAGGTGATACTGTGTTCCAAGGTGACAAAGCCCATCACTCATGGTTCAAATGGCTCTAAGCACTATGGGACTTAACATCTGAGGTCATCAGTCCCATAGACTTAGAACTGCTTAAACCTAACCTAAGGACATCACACACATCCATACCCGGGCAGGATTCTAACCTGCGACCACCGTAGGAGCAGCGCGGTTCCGGACTGAAGCGCCTAGATCGCTCGGCCACAGCGGCCGGCTTATCACTGATTTTGTGAGCACGAGGGTGAGTCGTCACATATCCCCTGGTGACCTGAGTCACTAGCTCTCAGTATTATTGATTTCTAGTGGTCTACTTTGGAGAGAATGGGGCGTGGTTGCCAACCACGTGCATAGTCGTTGCATCAACTTGCATCTATTTTGCAAGAAAATTGATATAAGATACCCTTGAGAAGCATACATGACTTATATTTAGTCAGAGACGACTGAAAGCTAGTTTTGAATGCCAACGGTTTTCCTACATCTTATTAGGCATAGCAATATGTTCTGTTTGCGGTGTTGTCATATTTTCGTTCACCTGGTTCCTAGCGCGACCTGCGCGCGTCCTTTACAAGTGGTTTCGCACATGGGAATAGTTTCTTTTAGAATTATAATTCTGCATATCGTTGTCATTATTGATAAGTGAAAGATAGACAAGCATTACAAAACTGTGTACTACTCAAGATACACCTTTAAAGTACAAAGTAGGGATCTTAAAACGACTTAAGTAATAACAATTTTTTTAGGATCGCTATACGTAACTATCTTTCATGTTAAGACAGAGTACGCATTATAAAAGAAGGGCAAGCAAGATTTAAATATTTAAATAAGTAGAATCTGTTAAATATGCTTATGTAAGGAGGTATATAGTAGAACGTTATGTCCACCATTGGTGTTACTCTTCTGCCCATAGCAATATGTTTACGTCGCTGGTCATTTGCATGGCGGTGTCGGCTTTATTTGGATTAGACAGCAATTAAAGCTCTGCCTGCTTTGAGAGTGGTACAACACACTCTAGGGAGCGTTGTCAGTGGAGGGGGGCTCTTGGAGGTGCAGCTAGTCCGCAACTTAGTGAGCAGGTAGTTTCCAGGAATGCTGGGCCCAAAATTCACAGATTTTTGTAACAGCGGAAATTTCTCTGGACGTAGTTTCCATATATCCAAGAGTAACAGCCTACTTTCTCAGTTATTTATTTTATATATTCCATTCTCTCTCTTCCGCTACAGTTTTTCTCGCTTTGGTTCCCTTGGGTACCGTGATATTTATTCCTTGATTTCTAAACACATGTCCTGTCACCCCGTCGTTTCTTCCAGAAGTGCTTACCACATACTCCTTCGACCGCCGTCTTCTGCGGAGAATCTCATTTGTTGTCTTATTAGCCCACTTAATTTTCAATATCCTTCTGTAACATCAAATATCAAACTTTTCGATGACTATTTTGGTTTCCCAATAATCCATGATTCAGTTCTAAAGAATACTGTGCTCCAGATGTACCCATACAGAAATTTCTTTCTTAAATTAAGGCACATTTTCGATACTGACATATCTTTTGGTGAGGAATATGTTCTTTGGCTGTGCCTGTGCTGCCCCCTTTTAGGTCTTTGCTGCTGTGTCCGCCCTACCTTATTTTTCTTGATAGGAAGTAGATTTTATTCACTTCCTCCACCTCATGGACCTCAATTTTAGTGTTAATTTTTTCGATAATCTAATCAGGTGCTACGAGTTTTTGACTGTGGAAGTGCTATAACATAACTGGTAAATATCGCTTCACGATTTTGTATCAGCTCAGTCATAAAAACGGGCAGCAGCAACTGTTGTGGATTGGTTAAACGGTTCACGAAAGGAGACGGATTTCGGATCAACGCGTGTCTAGTGTCGAGCTGCGGTAGGAAAGCTTTCGTCAAGGCACGGGTATTAATCTTGGGAGGTTCCCAGAGTTCTGAAGCAACAGTTTCCTGATTGCAGGATTTCCTAAGTCCCCAAGTGCCCTTCTTAGACAACTATCTATTTAGCAGGGATTTCAACAAGAATCACGACTTTTTCGTTTCCCTGACATGTGAGAAAATTCTTTCCATATAAATAGAAGTTCTATCCAATCTTCTGTGTTGCCGCTCCATTAGACATCGTGTTTACTGCATGCACCAATAGTAAAAGGCCGTGCAGACTCGGTATAAACCTAACAAATACTTAACGCGTACTTGTACGCTATGTTAGGGGAGTTGCAGTGTTTCCTCTCAGTTTAAAACTTCAAGAAACATTCACGTTCCTAACATTGACTACAAGCATGTTGTTGCCCCTCCAATTTGGGCAGAGAGCACAGAACGTAGAAGTCTTATTATTCTCTTCCTGGCTTTCGTCCCGTGCTGACTGTGTGTTTTGAAGAGGTAAGTCTTGCTTTTGTTGATGGAATGAGCTGACAGTGTCATATTTTGGAATCCGTATTCTCAGCAGCTCACATAAAACTTGTTCTGTGTGCATATTGTACGTAGAGTAAAATGGGTTACTTCTCTTGTTAATTTGAAAATACGATCTGCCAGATGAGGAATTCTCGTTTCATTCGTCTTTCAGTCATCCTAAAGTCCCACCTAATTAGATTCAGTTTTCCATGATAGTTTGTTTAAAAGTGTAATATTGCAGTAAGATCTGATGTTGGGTTTATGAACCTTGCTTTCTACAACTTTTCCCGTGATTAGACGACCCTTATTCAACAATCACCAATACTAGAAGTTATTGCATAAATGTAGTGGTTTTTCCGTTTTACATGGTGGCCACATTATGACTGGAATGATACACAACATGCAAAAAAACGTAGCGAAGAGTGGCTGGCAATCGCAAATTTTTATTCAAGTAGTTGTTCATAGCGATTAGTTTCAGTATTTGTAAGACATCCGTTTCATGGCACGAGTGAACCATCTTTAGATTCAAGTAATTTACAGAGTTTCTCACTCGCAAGTAAATTTCTAAAAAGTTTATAAAGTTATCTTTATTCAGTTTTGTGCCATGTCATTTGGAAGGGATATCATATGTCCTGACTCGATGTTCGTTGCTAGCCACAGCGGCTAACTTGCATATCACATCTGCCCACGTGTTATGTTGAATTTTTCATACATCTTAGGTTTGCAAATCCATCGTCGTAAGCTTGCCCTTTGTTCACAAATTCTACCATTTGTGTTTTGCTTACGTATGTATTTAGCCTTTGTTCCATACAAGACATGCTCCATTCGCTTGCAATTCACAAATAACTCACATTGCTGGCTGGCTGGCTCTGAGCACTATGGGACTTAACATCTATGGTCATCAGTCCCCTAGAACCTAGAACTACTTAAACCTAACTAACCTAAGGACAGCACACAACACCCAGCCATCACGAGGCAGAGAAAATCCCTGACCCCGCCGGGAATCGAGCCCGGGAACCCGGGCGTGGGAAGCGAGAACGCTACCACACGACCACGAGATGCGGGCTCTCTCACATTGCTTCCTCCTTGCAGTTGTGCCTTGAGAATGGCAGGGTGTGCTCCTGCCGAAATATCGGCGGTGGTCGACGACGTCACCCGGCAGAAAACCCGTAAGTTATTTGAACATTCAGTTCGTCTGGAAAAGTTAAGGTCTCACTTGCAATGCACTTTACTCAGACGCTGTGATAAGCGTGGTCACACTGAAAGGCGCCTGGTTCAAATGGCTCTGAGCACTATGCGACTTAACTTCTGAGGTCATCAGTCGCCTAGAACTTAGAATTAATTAAACCTAACTAACCTAAGGACATCGCACACATCCATGCCCGAGGCAGGATTCGAACCTGCGACCGTAGCGGTCGCTCGGCTCCAGAGGAAGGCGCCTGTCTCAACCACCTTTCATGCAAGTATTGTTTGGAATAATTAACGTGGCTTCACCCAGCCCAGCAGATGCCTTTTCTGCTATAACCGTGCCTGAGAGAAGGATTGCATGCGGAATCATCTTTACTGATTTTATTTCCTGCTACTTTTTACCCGCTACCTAATCGCGGTTAGCTCTGTGATGCAAGAATGTGTAGTTAACTGGGACTGCATGTCGGATTGCAGAATCAGTGCAGCTTGTTGTAGAACATGGGAACGTCCGTTGAATTTTATCTTTTGGCTCATGATGTGACCTGAGGGGAGACCATTCTTTTTAGAGTCTTGTGATTGGTCAGTCAGACCAAGGCGCGGACTGTACCCTTTTCCACATTTTTAGCATAGACCTAATAGGGCAAACTTTGGAAGGTTGCACCGGAGCACAGTGTCTGATATGTTTTAGAAGACGGTCGGTAAACGTAAGTCGGGGTCTGACTCTGTGGTGAGTAACACATGCTGCTTCCCAGTTCACTTAGGATAAAATATTTCGGTTGGGATTCCCTTTAGCCGTTTTCGGTTCGCAAAGTAGGTAATCCATGTAGTAACTAATTTCAATTATGAAGGGAATTACGTAGCTAAATTTTTCATCGGTTTTCAAATTAAATTTGGAAGGGCGACTTGGATTTTCGTGTCACTCCCGTTTCATGTTTCGTAACTGTGCTCTACATACTTTCTTGAGCAGTGAGGATGGTAACAAACCAGGTTTGTCGACAACCGCAAGCGTTTGGTACAAATTATTGGTGAATTTATCTGCTCGTGTTTTCGTCCACTGCTGTAGCGAGTATATGAATTTTTAATGTATTGACAACAGCAACCGTGTGCCATCTCTCTGATGGCGCAATCATTTGCTGACAGAATGTTGTCAACAGAATTTATCAAGAAATCAATCCCCGTAATGAACCGTAATGTTAAGATTAACAAGTAAATGCTAAACTTCGAAGAGAAAATACCTGGATTTGATAAACGTTCTTTTCCTGGAGTATAATTTTCTAGTCTTTTCGCCTACAGGCATGCCACCGCTACTTTGCACCTGTGATTGCTTGAGAGATATTGTTTTAAATCATCAATGAAATGCATCCCCTGCTTAGTCGTACTGAAGTGATTTAGTTACATTCCGTTGCACATTTTCAGATAGACCATAGGGTCAAATATTGTTCTGTTTCCTTGCTATGTTCAGACGAAATTGCACGCACGAGGAAAACACGACTAGCACCATCATCCAACTTCATAGGAACTACAGTCAGTATAAGAGGGGTCAAAATAAGCGAATGTGTGTCTCGGCTTATCCGTAGATATTCAATCGTTTTGGAAAAAACGAGGTGTTTTTGAGGTATTTTGTGCATTTTTTACCGTGCGACACTATCAGACGATGTGGTGGGTCAGTGGTTAGCGATGCCCTTCATAAGTTTCGCCATGTGTTGAAACCTGGTTTTTGTTTTTATATTCTTTCTATTGTTTTTATTTATCTACGCACGGCTGTACAAGGTTTCTTCTCAAATTAGGGGATACAAAGGCGTTATATTAATTGTAAAACTTAACTGGATTTCTCAGTATGAGCCACACATTTATAACAAATGTATGTATGGGTTGCTAAGGGGTTACAATCTTTTCGAATTCTCATACTCTGATATTTTAGTCTTGTTACATAGCTAGAGAAGGCCGAAATGCACGCTATAAGCTCACGCAGGATGGCGTGAGGTCTGAAACAGGATAAGTAATGAAAGCTATAAAGAAAAGTACGTAGCTGCTGGAATACTTAACTTTAATCCATCATTTGTATACATCGTTCTTGATGAGACATGCTTCACACGATAACTATCAATTGCTATGGCGCCTTGCTAGGTCGTAGCTGTGGTGTCACCGCCAGACACCACACTTGCTAGGCGGTAGTTTTAAATCGGCCGCGGTCCATTAGTACATGTCGGACCCGCGTGTCGTCACTGTGTGATCGCAGACCGAGCGCCACCACAAGGCAGGTCTCGAGATACGGGATAGCACTCGCCCCAGTTGTACGGACGACTTTGCTAGCGACTACACTGACGAAGCCTCGCTCCTTTGCCGAGCAGATAGTTAGAATAGCCCTCAGCTAAGTCCATGGCTACGACCTAGCAAGGCGCCATTAGCCTTACATAGCATGTATCTAAAGAGTCTCACTTGTATCGCCACAATCTCCAGATGTACCAAAAGGATGGATTAAAGTTAAGTATTCCAGAAGCTACGTACTTTTCTTTATAGCATTCATTACGTATCCTGTTTCAGACCTCACGGCATCCTGCTTTAGCTTAGCGCGTGCCTTTCGGCTTCCTCTCATTGTGTCTAGGCTGTCTTGTCTAGACACAACATTTTTGGCGATGAGGCTTAAAAGAGGATTTCGCGTTCGTATTGCTCTAATTTAATTGTGTCATGGCTTCGCCAGATGTACTGTCCTAATTTTATCGCTTGCAGAATCAGCAGACGCAAGCGTTATTGGATGCCCTTGGACAGCTCGTCCAGGGTCAACGTGCACTGCAAACCGATGCGGCCGCCGCCGCTTCACCGCTACCGCAGCCACAACATGCAGTTGCACCCCCATTTCGTCCCTATGAACCAGCTAAGAAACATGGACGGAGTGGTCACGCCAGTTTGGATTTCATCTCGCCGCCTACAGAATTCCAGGTAACGAGCGGCAGCCTCATTTATTGGCGTGTGTAGGGGTGCAAACGTACTGTGTGATATTGAAATTGTTTCCCTGACGCGACGTAGCAACTCTGTCCTACGAAGAAATTTTGTCTGCTTTAGATGCCTATTTCAAGGAAACAGTTAATGTAGTTGCAAAAAGGTATACGTTCTTTCGTACAAAACGTACGGCCGGTCAAACTAATAGGGAGTGGGTTGCAACATTGCAAGGCCTTACAAGGGATTGTGCTTTTGAGTGTGAATGTGGACTCCCTTATTCAGATACTATGGTATGTGATGCAATAGCACAGAACGTTTCTGATGTTCGTATATGTGAACAGATTTTGAAACTAGTTAATCCCTCCCTTCAGCAAGTGATAGACATATTGGATAGACAAGACACGCATGACTTTGCTCAGGAATCATTTGCAACTTCGCCAGCCGTGTGTAACATTAAATGGCCCACCGGGCGCACTGCACGGACCGGTAAACTGCCCTCGCGCACGTCCACGCAGCTGCCGCCACGCTCTAAACCAGGTGTGCCGCGCCAGCATACAAATGCAGTGAAATCATGCCTGCGGTGTGCTACTAGACATTCGCGTGAAAATTGCCCGTCACACCAAGCTATTTGCTTTTTCTGTAATAAGAAAGGACATGTTCAAAGTGTTTGCCAGAAAAAGCTCAGATCAGACAATCACAACCATTCCAGGCCCTTTGCTTCGCGCCGGAATCGAACCAAGAATGCTCAGGCTCGTGAACCTTCGCCCATGGACATTCATGTAGTTACTTCCACTTCGTCCAGTGCCACTGTCTCTAACAGTGACTGTGTTCGTCCCACAAATACTGTGCGTCGACGTCGCCGGAAATCGCGTCAAGTTGCAAGTGATGCTATACCTGTATCGGTTCAAGTTGCACGAGACAGTCGCTCTTGTCGTTGGCAGGACAATAAACTTTTTGTAGATTTGGACATTCATGGCCACGTGATAGCATTCCAGCTCGATAATGGAGCTGCAGTTTCATTGATCAATCACGACACGTACAACCAACGGGGCAAACCTCCGTTGTGTGCCCCAAATGTTCAGCTCAGTAGTTATTCAGGTCAGAATATCCCTGTGTTAGGACAGTGCACTCTTCTTGCAACATACAAGGGACAAACAAAACTTCTGTCATTTTACGTTCTTCGTTCTTCTACTGCAGTGCACTTGTTTGGTTTAGATTTATTTCAGTTGTTTAACATGTCTATTGTAAATCAGGTCCTATCAGTGAATCCGACTGTGCCTTCCGACAGTGTTTCTCGGCTATGTGAAGAATTTGCAGACATTTTTGCACCGGGCTTAGGTTGCGCTCAGAACTATGAAGCACATTTGGAACTGAAAGTCAACGCGCAACCGAAATTTTTCAGAGCGCGCAATGTTCCTCACGCATTGCGTGATGAGGTCGCAAGAAAATTACACGATTTAGAATCACAAGGAGTGATTGAACGTGTGCAGACTATTGTTTCCGACAATGGCCCACAATTCACGTCTGCAGAATTTCAGTCATTCTGCCAGGCCAATGGTATTCAACATCTGACATCCGCGCCGTTTTTGCCTCAGTCAAACGGTGCCGCTGAACGATTGGTCCGGACTTTCAAGTCACAGATGTTGAAGTTGAAAGAGTCGTATTCTCGGGAGGACGCGTTGTTGCTCTTTTTGTCATCGTATCGCTCTCAGCCCCGAGATGGTCGCTCGCCGGCTGAGTTGCTCCACGGTCGTCCTCATCGCACCTTGCTGTCTTTGCTGCACCCGCCGCATCAGGTTCCTGAGCAGCGGCAGACTTCTGCTTTTGCTCCAGGCGACGTTGTATTCTATCGCAACTATCGAGGTTCACGGCGTTGGCTCGCAGGGCGCATTCTTCGCTGCCTCGGCCGCGCGATGTATTTGGTTTTGGGGGCCTCTGGTGAGGTGCGTCGGTATCTCAATCAGCTGCGCCTCTGTCGTCGCACGGGTTCTGCCGCTCCCCGTCTGCTTTCAGCGATGGTGCCGTCCGGTCAGCGCCCTGGGGACCCATCTACTGGCTCGCCTCATCCCCAGGTGTTACCGACGATGCCTTCCATTTTGCCCCATGGCGACGCGCCGCCGCCGCCTCCGCCGCCTCCGCCGCCGCCGCCTGTTCTCCCGCCGGCGCCGCCCGCAGTGGACGCTTCGCTGCAGGCGCCACGCGCCTCCCTGGGTCACGCGCCGCCGATCGCTTCCCGTGACCAGCTGTCCTCCGCCATGGAACTCTTGCCCGCTCCGGACCACATAACGTCATCGCGCGTCGGATACCCCGACGCAATGGAGGTCGACCCTTCGGCCCCTCCTGTCTCTTTACGGGCGCATACACCGCATGTTGACGTGCACCCTGGACTAGGTTTTCAGGCGTTTCCTAGCTCCCCTCGGACCGAATGGCCGGGTGCGGATGGCACAGCCTCGCCTGTTGTTAGGCTCCCCATCTCATCGCATACGTCAACATGGGGTCCTCCCCACGGCGGGCGGAAGCCTTATAACACGACCGTTCGCCGATTTGCGGGGGAGGAATGTGGTGTCACCGCCAGACACCACACTTGCTAGGTGGTAGTTTTAAATCGGCCGCGGTCCATTAGTACATGTCGGACCCGCGTGTCGTCACTGTGTGATCGCAGACCGAGCGCCACCACAAGGCAGGTCTCGAGATACGGGATAGCACTCGCCCCAGTTGTACGGACGACTTTGCTAGCGACTACACTGACGAAGCCTCGCTCCTTTGCCGAGCAGATAGTTAGAATAGCCCTCAGCTAAGTCCATGGCTACGACCTAGCAAGGCGCCATTAGCCTTACATAGCATGTATCTAAAGAGTCTCACTTGTATCGCCACAATCTCCAGATGTACCAAAAGGATGGATTAAAGTTAAGTATTCCAGAAGCTACGTACTTTTCTTTATAGCATTCATTACGTATCCTGTTTCAGACCTCACGGCATCCTGCTTTAGCTTAGCGCGTGCCTTTCGGCTTCCTCTCATTGTGTCTAGGCTGTCTTGTCTAGACACAACAGTAGCCATTGACTTACCTGAAGGCTATTCTAACTACTCTGCAAATAAACGAGGCTTCGTCAGTGTTGCATCGCTATCTAAGTCGTCTGTACAACTGGGGCGAGTGCTATCCCGTATCTCGAGACCTGCCATGTGGTGGCGCGCGGTCTGCGATCACTGACAGTGGCGACACGCGGGTCCGGCGTATACTAATGGACCGCGGCCGATTTAAAGCTACCACCTAGCAAGTGTGGTGTCTGGCGGTGACACCACAAGCCTCATATCAATTCTTATCTTAATTATTGCATTTTATTAATATGTTTATTCTTCAGGAAGACAGTGCATTCCCTTGCGTAATTCCGATTGTACAAACGTTCGAAATACAGGTATTAGGAACATAGCGAGCATCGCGCGAAGGTAAGTTAGCCACAGTGACAGTTCGTCGTATGTATCTCACTCGGGAAGGAAACGTCGTTAACTTCGGTAAAGATTTCGCGTGTTGATGATTATTTCGTGGCAAACCACGCCTAACGGATCACTTTTCCAAAAACTGGCGCTTGCAGTTGATTACGAATCAAGATACTCTACAGGGTTTTCACTGAAAACAATTTCAGATAATAGTCTCGTTCTTTTCTTTTTAATTCATTCATCAAACATACAGTTCATGTGGTGATCTTCTACAGAGATGGACAGATAAGTGAGAAATAAAAATAATAATCGGATATCGAACACAGGGCGGAACAGTAGGAAGCCGTGAAGCTAACCACTGAGCCACCATTTAGCCTGAGGAAATGGAACCTTGAAAGGCACATACAGTATCTGGGAAAGACGTCAAAAACTTAGACAGTAGTGGTTTCAGAAACTATCGGGAATCTACGAATAAGCCGAGACACGTGTTCGCTTATTTTGACTCCTCTTACTGAGCGAAGTTTGTGAGAAATCGGTTTATGGCACTGGCAGTGTTCTCCTCGTCAGTGGGATTTACGAATAGAGAGCCATTTCCTGCTCTTGATAGGAAGTACAATAGTTCCACCAAGTCTATTTGATGTGGTGAAAGGTGTATACCACATTTAGAATACTCTTTAAATTGAGGGTTAATGTTAATTTCGATCAAACAATTAAGAAAAACACGAGTGAGCATATTTTGGTAGCGCTTGCATTTATTTTCTTAAGAAATGCTAGCAGTCCACACAAGTCGTCACGGATACAGTCTCTTGGAGCTACGCTGCGGCAGAGACAGCATCATTGTAAATTATTGCTTCCACCAAATCAGCTCCTTATTTCCATGTTATGAGGTTGTGTAGGTTGATAATGAAAGCAAGACTAAAGAAAACTCAAGACACGTACATAGATTTGTCGACCTGGAAAAAGCGTTCGACAATGTAAAATGATGCCTGATGTTCGAAATTCTGAGAAAAATAGGGGTTAGCTGTAGGGAGAGACGGATAATATACAATATGTAATAACAGCAGACGACCAAGATCGAAGTGCTCGGATCAAAAGGGTGTAAGACAGGGATGTAGTCCATCCCCCTACTGTTCAATCTGTACATCGAAGAAGCAATGAAGAAAACAAAAGAACGGTTGAGGAGCGGAATTAAAATTCAAGGTGAAACGATATCAAAGATACGATTCGCTGACGACGTTGCTACCCTGAGTGAAAGTGAAGAAGAATTACATTATATTCTGAATGGAATGAACAATCTAATGAGTACAGAATATGGACTGAGAGTAAATCGAAGAAAGACGAAAGTAATGAGAAGCAGAAGAAATGAGAACAGTGAGAAAATTAATATCAGGATTGATGGTCACGAAGTAGATGAAGTTAAGGAATTCTGCTAACTAGGCAGCAAAATAACCAATGACGGATGGAGAAATGAGGACATCAGAAGCAGAATAGCACTGGTGAATAGGTCATTCCTGGCAAAGAGAAGTTTACTAGTATGAAACATAGGCCTTAATTTGAGGAAGAAATTTCTGAGAATGTGCGTCTCGAGCACAGCATTGTATGGTAGTAAAACATGGACTGAGGGAAAACCGGAACAGAAGAGAATCGAAGCATTTGAGGTGTGGTGCTACAGACGATTGTTGAAAATTAGGTGGACTGACAAGGAATGAGGAGGTTCTGCCCAGAATCGGAGGGGAAATGAATATGTGGAAAACACTGGCAAGGATAAGGGATAGGACGATAGGACCTGTTATGACACCAGGGAATGGCTTCCACGGTAATAGATAGAGTTATAAAGGGCGAAAACTGTAGAGGAAGACAAAGATTGGAATACATCCACAAATAATTGAAGACGTACGTTGTAAGTGCTACTCTGAGAGGAAGATGTTGGCACAGGAGAGGAATTCGTGGGGATCGTATCAAACCAGTCAGAAAACTGATGACCCTCCTACCCCCCCCCCCCCCCCCCCCCAAAAAAAAAATTGTGTCAGATTACAAAAACATGTATCCGGCACAAATCGATCCTATAAGGCACGATTTATCATACTTCGAGTAAGTATCGAATGAGGTTTGCAGTTCATGTTCTATTTCAAAACTTTGTTGTGTTACCTTCGAGTAGTTCTACCTTTTGTTGCGCTTTGCGCAAGCTTGGCCTTCTCCGATCTCAATCGTCGGAGAAAGAAAACGGTATTAATGAGTCATATTCAGTGACTGGGTGTATATTTCAGGGTATAAACCCGGTTCATTCTCTTGTACGAACACTGAGGAATAGTTTCGAATGAGTGTCAGGATTACAGTGTTTGTAAACAGTTTAAGTTTCTCAAAACTAGACATGATTGTCTTATTGGGATTGCCGCGATCGTTCTTTAAATAAAAATATGACATTTCAGTCCTTGTTCGTTATTTTTTTATTTTCAATGACCGATTTCAGGCTAGCTGCCCATCTTCAGATCTGTTAGATAAAGTTAAAAATATAATTAACAAAAGAGATATAGTTACTGATAGAACTATATTAGTTTACAAAAAGAAATTTTGGTCATTGAAAATGAAAAATAGCGATCAAAGGGTGAAATGTAATATTTTTATTTAGTTTACGTTTCTAAGGAGAAAGAGAACCAGCAATATCTCCACGGTAGAATTCACCATCGTTTATAGATCGTGAGTGGTTGCTGCAGATGGAGCATAACACGTTACACGAAGTTTTAGACTCGTACTTAATATATGGCTCAACCGTGAAGAATAAACAGAGAAAAGTTTCGTAGGAAGTATCATCCTGGTTAGACAATTGTTATTATGAGATTGTTTTGCTGCCTAACTGGAAAAGCTTTCCTTTCTCGCGCACGATGGCACCGTTTCTCTCAGGATTGTCAGCGTTTAGTCTTACATGTGTTTGTCCAGTACAGGCGTCAGTCTAGTGATGACGAGAGAAAAAGATAGATAGAGATAGAGAGAGAGAGAGAGAGAGAGAGAGAGAGAGAGAGAGAGAGAGAGGACGTAACACGATACCGGCACATAGACTTCTTCTCTCTAATAGGTCCAAAGCGACCGCCGAGCTTGACATCCCCGTCCAGATAAACAAATAAAGAATTCCATTATTTCCTGTATTTTATCTGTAACTCCAATTCTACCCAAACCTAATCCTTAGATATTCTGCGAGTATCCCGGGTGGATGCATATCGACGCATCCAAAGTTCCAAGAATGTCCCGAGGAACGTGTACTACGTAAATTACTCGAATAACGTTACAATGGGTATGAAGTGTCCGTCGACTCGCGAACTGCAATACTTCGAAATATCCTTACAGTTTTTCTGATGAAATACGTCAGCGGGCTAGAGAAAACGGTTCCGTTATTCGTGAGATAGTAGTCTGCATTCGTGCCACGTGGATGTTGCTGTGGTCACCAGTAATTGAGACGTTTCGCCTTCTGCCGACAGAATACCGTTGGATGTGAAACTTTGTTTGGCCTTTTTGGGCAATAAAAGTGGACGCGCTGAGCGAAGTCGAAGACCGGGCGGCAGAGAGGAGGCTAGTCCTCGTAAAAGATTCGTGACGTCACAGCTGGACGCAGAGTGGTGCCCGCTACGGATTCCTGGTCCTTTCGTCGTATACTGTCTTACTTATTTACATCGCCGTAATTGGCATACCGACATCTGGTTTAACGAGACTTTAGAGTTCCGCTGAAACGACCGTTAGTATGGCCTTACGCAGCGCCTTGAAATCCTCGGAACTTGTGCCGATACGATCGTGTTAGCCAATGAGAGCACCGTTGGACGGACGAATCAACAGCCCCATCACGCCGACTAGTATGGTATAGCGAGTATAATTTTCTGAAGCGCTGTTCGATTTATGCTGTCATAGTAAAGTTGGGTGCCTCATTAAATGAGAAGAGTGCGAGTATCGGCTTTACTAGATGGACTAGCAATCTGAAGTTGTCTACCTGACAACCACAGAGTGAAACTGTAAACAGATATTGCTAAAGTTCACACAACAAGCGTGCAAATCTTGTTCACGGCGTTACGAAATTAAGACCTACAATGTGCGTACTTTTCTTCGTGATTGTGGCACAGAGCGAAACGTGAATGTGTCCCGTCAACTTTTCTTTTCTGAAGGTGAAATGTGAGCTGATAATTCACATGAAATAATGGGTGCTGTCTACAGGGGATCTCAAATTGATTGATTCCGTATTTTTAGATTGTTTGTAGATCATTCTGTCATTTATTGTCTCGTGAAGTCGCCAGATAATCAAAACCAATTGTAAAATGATTTAGACGCGGCATCTGTGTGACGCGGAAAGTGAAAATAGATTTCAAATAATGACAAGTGTGAAGTTATCCGCTGAGTACTAAAAGGAATCCGCTAAATTTCGGTTACGTGATAAATCTTACAAATTTAAAAGCTGTATATTCAGCTACATAGTTAGGGATTGTAATGACG
Organism: Schistocerca americana; assembly: GCF_021461395.2. Taxonomy (NCBI): domain Eukaryota; kingdom Metazoa; phylum Arthropoda; class Insecta; order Orthoptera; family Acrididae; genus Schistocerca; species Schistocerca americana. Next base: position 125,130,008 of record NC_060126.1, read on the forward strand.
AATAACTTAAATGGAAACAATACATAGATAATGTTCTGGGGAAGGCAACATAGAGATGCAACATGTCTACTAAAGAGACTGCCTACACTACGCTTGTCCGTCCTCTTCAGGAGTACTGCTGAGCGGTGCTGGATCCGCATCAGATGGGATTGATGGAGGACACTGAAAAAGTTCAAAGAATGGCAGTTATTTTTGTATTATCGCGATAAGGGAAGAGAGCGCCATGTATATAATACGCAGACTGGGGTGGCAATCATTACAACAAAGGGGGTTTTCGTTGCGGTAGGATCTGCTCATGTAATTTCAATCACCAACTTTCTCTTACGATCGAGAAAATATTTGGTTGGTGTCCACCACCATAGGGAGAAGTAATCATTATAATACAATAAGTGAAACCAGAGCTCGCACAGAATGGTTTAAGTATTCGTTTTTCCCGCGCGCTGCTCGAGAGTGCAACAATGGAGAAATAGATTGAAGATGGTTCGATGAAACCTCAGCCAGGCACTTAATTGTGAATTTCAGAGTAGTCACTTAGATGTAGATATTCGTTTACGCAAGTAAACAGAAACTACAGGACCTTTTCCAGATTGGTTGAAAACCCATGTGCCTATACCAACATAATGTACTATGACTTTACTGAACAATGGTCTCTCCACTGACTGTTTAAAATCTGCCCGAAAAAGAAGTGCCTAAATACGTTACACAACGAAAGAGCCGTAAATATTTGTTGCAAAAATGTTCAAATACGTGTGAAATCTAATGGGACTTAGCTTCTAAGGCCATGAGTCCCTAAGCCTACACACTACTTAACTTAAATTATCCTATACACACACACCCATGCCCGAGGGAGGACTCGAACCTCCGCCGGGACCAGCCGCACAGGCCATGACTGCAGCGCATCAGACCGCTCGGCTAATCCGGCTACTTGTTGCATATTTGATGAATGATCCTGATGTGGTTGTAATTAGTGCAACACTGTTCATTGGACCCATCTTTTTGCACTAAACCATAGGTCTCATAGGTATGTGAGCAATACACTGAAACTTTTTTTCAGAGAAGTGACATCTAAATGCCTGCAGTTATTTAATTCAGAACAACGGAAGAGCTCACATCGCCATTGTGTGTATGATAATACCTTGGTGTTTTTGTGTTTTTGGGTGACTACCTATTTTTGTTCTTCTTTTCTTCGCTTCAGGAATAATCTTACAGCCTGTTTCGCGTCCGCCATACATATCCCTTTCTTTTGGATTTGTAATTTATTTCTTGTGCCACTGCCTCTGTAGCCGAATGGTTGGTGCTTTTAATGCGGAAGGCTCAGGTTCGATTCCTGGCACCACGTCATATGTTTCTTAGAAAGATCTGGAAAGAGATCCACACAGCTGCGTGGGGTCAAGTGAGGAACTGCCTGAATGAAGAAGCAGCGGTATTATAAGGACTCACGTACTGGTAATAACGGCTGGAGGGACTGGTGGCATACTAGTCACATGATCACGGTAATACATCACACTCTTTGTTCTGCGGTGTACTGTTTCCTCACGCTGTCTTGTAGGTAGCAATCGGCAAGTAGAAAACGAGCCTACGACTGAATCAGACTTAGCCCCTGACGACGATGGTGGAAACAGTCGTCGAAAGCTTGAAATTTTATCCGAATTTGACGCGACGACCAAACCGAGAACTTACTGTGTAAGGCCCAAGGCCTAATCTATGGGTGGTATTTACGTATACTGATCTGACTTCTCCATTCTCTTGACATGTTTTCATTTTATGCATTCCTGCTCTATTTACTTCTTTTATTCATACTCACTGCCTGACAAAGTGAAGCATCCAGAAGCGGACAAGGAAAGGAAACGAAACTTCACAGGTTGAGATGATATGTGACAAAATCGAGTAAAATTTACAAATAATTAAGCAGTTCGAGCCCACTTATTTATCAGTATGACGCTGCAGTCCCTCTCCTGGATGCAAACACTGATGGGAACGGTGTCATAAAAGCCATTTCATCCTCTCCAGAGGCAAGCTGAATCAGAACTGTTCTATTTGGCCCTCGATATCCCGGGTACTGACAGTGGGACGGAGCTGACGTCCTAGCTGGTGCCACCCAACTTCTATTAGGGACAGACCTGGGGATCTTGCTGGCCATGAGCGTACTCTCCAACACCACGAACACAGTTCGTAGAGACATATGTCATATGTGTACGAGCATTGTCCCATAGAAAAATGATAACGATACTGTCGCGTGAGAGGTAACACATGAGGACGCAGGATGTCCTTGACCGTAATCCAAAATATCGCGAGGATGGTACTTTTCTCGACTTCTAAGTGATGAACGTATGGATGTACCTACACGAAGCGTAGCAACAGTAAACAATGACTGACCAGGAATTAAATCAACATTCGTTAAAAGAAATCGAATAGACCACCACGAAATACAGTATGACCGTGTAAACCATCAATTATATTAGAAGCATCAACGTTAATATTATCCGTTTCAACATCTATAACGTTTTAAGTAGGTGGTAGGACGACCCATGTACACACGATGATCACGTCGATGAGGCATCTTGGCGGAGTTGTCTCATTCACTACCAGAGGTGACCTAAAGTCAACACCGACGGCTCTCCATAACGCCAGGAGTAACGCCGCTGGCATGTTTCACCGGGTCGCCACCTTTCTTGCCGACAGTGGTCATCCGCTGAAAAAGTGACGGCATTCATCAGCAGTTCATGCTTGCTGGTTACGGAGTCAGTCCAGACGCAGCCGTTTGTGTTGCGGTATTAACGGTAACCTATGCCCAGGACTGTAATTCCATAGTTCGGCTGCTGCCAGTCTCCGATCAATTATACTGGATGACGTAATGTCGAGGAGAATTCATTACTTGTTCTCGGATGATAGACACAGATATGAAGGAATGTTTTTTTGTGCGCAATACGGCTATGCTTCCTTTTGGTGGTCAGGCGTCGCCGACCGGAATCTTGCCGAGTATGCTTGCCCTCTTGTTTCCAGGTAGTCCAACATCGGGCCACTATCATTTCAGAGTGCCCCAAAACTCTAGACGTTGCACGATGTGAGCAGCCAGTCAAATGGAGACCCGCAATGAGGTCCCGTTCCAAACATTGTCAGGTGCTGATAACCTGTGCTGATAACGCGTCTCATACGAGTACGCGGCATCTCCTAGTCCATCAGGGGCCCCTCATCTTGTGACTGTTCATACCTCCTACCAGCCCTGGAAAGAATATTAAACAAGAGCAACACTAGTGAATCCTGGAGGCTTCTGCTTGTCACAGAGAACTGCAGCTTATTTGCATATCCGCCGATCGCGGTTTACGAAGTTAATGGACATTCGACCAAGTCTTCCGCGTGCTTCACTTCTTATTGTCAGGCAATGCATTTCTTGCAACATATATGACGAAACTTCAGACGCAAGTCTGAATATTACGCAATTTGATCAGCGGTCCAAGTGGAGATTCACAATCAGGCCTTTTCTAATCTCTGCCATGTACTGATGAGGCTCACACGAGTATATGGCATCCCCACGTCCTTGGCAGTGATCAGTCAACATCTGATGCTGCCCTGCCAACACTATAAACACGAACAACACTATTCGCTCTAGTGTCCTTTCTACCTGCCACAATGAATTGCCACGCTAATCATCTACATGACCGCCGATGGTGTATGCGTATACGTAGTTTCATTTGCATCCGACCACGTCTTTTTGGTACTTCACTCTTTTTGTCAGCCAGTGTGGATTTAATTCTTCTCTTACAATATTGTTTGGTATTTGATCTCTGAAGGTACAGCCTTTAAGATTCCTTAAAAATTTTGTTTCAGCCGACTGTCTTCTTGGCTATGAGCACTATGGGACTTAACTTCTGAGGTCATCAGTCCCCTAGAACTTAAACCTACTTAAACCTAACTAACCTAAGGACATCACACACATCCATGCCCGAGGCAGGATTCGAACCTGCGACCGTAGCGGTCGCGCGGTTCCAGACTGTAACTGTCTTCTTCTTTTGTCCTTCAAGATTCGATTCCATATCTTAGAATAGGGGGTAGCCATTACTTTGATATTTTTTAGCTTTTTGTCCTACCTTGCCCTGTCCGCAAATGTTCTGTGTGCCGCGCAGTGCATCATACTAAACTTACTTAATTTATTAGTGACGTCTTTTTCAAGTTCGTAGATTATATCGTAGTCTAAGAACTGAAACTGTGACACCTGTTCTCTTGATTGTTTACACAGTACTATTGTAGAGCGAGCATGAGATTTTACCATGAAGGATATTAATTTCGTCTTTTTACTGAAATTTTTTAGTTCTTGCGGACTTCGTTTACATAATGTATTGCTAACTATTGTGTTCTGAGTAATTATCTGGTCATCGGCAAATAATATTAAATGTGTTCTGGTATTAACCTGACTCCATATTCAACTTTCCTTTCCCTCTCTCTAATAATGTTGTCTAAGATTACAACCTTGTCACTCTCAACTGGTCTTCATTGCCCTGCCATCTGTTGTCTGTATTCATGATAATTACTGTTATTATTGCATTAAATGTCTCAGATACCGTTATTTTTCTATGGTCCAAACATATTTTACTATAGTAGTACTTCGTTCACGTGCCTATCTGAAGAGCAAAATGAGTTCAGCAGGCGGTGTAGCATGCGCATGCCCAGAGATTGTCCACTTTGGCGACTGCAGTTCCGCATGCTGGTCATGCACCTTGGTCCCGTTCGGCACCCGCCATACGGGGTCGGAGAGGTCATCGCCAGTGGAAGGCTCCTCTCTTGGAAGGAGGTCTGGATTTTCTTCTTCTGGCTTCCATGTCCCCAGCCGGTAGTTCTGATGTGTAGCGAGTAGTACAAAGTTCCATGCAAGGAGCTTTGACTGGACTACAACAAGTTTCGATAAGCGTATTTCTGAATTCATGTAGGTCATTAGTAAGTTTGTAATTAATTACTATTAAAAACAGTCTTGATCACGATTTATTTTACAGGTGACCGGTTTCGACCACTACTGTGGTCATCTTCAGACCAATGGGTTGGAACGCCTTTCTGTTGGAGAATCCAACAGAAAGGCGTTCCAACCCATTGGTCTGAAGATGACCACAGTAGTGGTCGAAACCGGTCACCTGTAAAATAAATCGTGATCAAGACTGTTTTTAATAGTAATTATTTACAAGACATTGATCACTGCTGTTCCCATAATGCATTCAAAAGTAAGTTTGTAATTGTTTAATGGCGCAATGCCAAGGGGGCGTAACTACTGTGAACACAAACATGCTCTCTCTCTCTCTCTGTCTCACACACACACACACACACACACACACGGGCACGCGTGCGCATTTGATACCAGTGCTGGATTGTGAACTGCCTGGCTATTGGATATCTAGGAGAACGAACACATACGTTTACATCCTGCTTCTCTCAACATTTCTGCTTCCGACACCTGTGATTATTAAACTTCATTGAGGTGACGAAAGCCGTGGGATACCGCATAATATCGGACCTCGTATTGTCCAGCGCAAGAGCTCAACAAGTTCTTGCAAGTCTCCTGCAGATATATTGAACCATGCTGCCTTTACAGCCGTCCATAATTGCGAAAGTGTTTCTGGTGCAGGACTTTATGCAAGAACCGATCTCTTGGTTATGTCCCATAAATGTTCAGTGGGATTCATGTCGGGGAGTGCCCAAATTATTCGTCCCAATTGTCCAGAAACTCAGTGACATGGCGCATGGCGTATAAAAATTCCATCGTTGTTTGGGAACATGAAGTCCATGAACGGCTCCAAATATCTCCAAGTATCTGAACATAACCAGTCAATGATCTGTTCAGTTGGAAGAGAGGACACAGTCAATTCTATGTAAACATAGCCCACACAACTATGTAGCCACCACCAGTTTGCACAGTGTCTTGTTGACAACCTGGATCCATGGCTTGGTGGTGCGTTCGCTACACTCTAGCCCTACCATCAACTCTTATCGACTGAAATCGGGACTCATCTGATCACGTCAGGGTCCAGCTGGTATGGTAACGAGCCCAGGGGAGGGAGGCACTGCAGGCGATGTCGCGTTGTTAGCAAAGGCACAAGCGTCGGTCGTCTGCTGCCATAGCCCATTAACGCTAAATTCGCCGCACTCTACTGACGGATACGTTCGTCGTAGGACCCACATCGATTTCTGCGGTTGCATCACGATTGTTACTTGTCTGTTAGAACTGACAATTCTATGCAAACGCCGTTGCTCTTTGTCGATAAGTGAAGCCGTCGGCTACTGCGTTGTCTGTGGTGAGCGGTAATGCCTGAAATCTGGTATCCTCTGCACAGTCTTGGCACTGTGCATCTCGGAGTAGTGAATTTCCTAACGATCTCCGAAATCGAAAGATACGTGGGTGTAGCTCCAACTACCATTTTGGGTTCAAGGTTTGTTAATTCCCGTCGTGCGACCATAACCACTTCAGAAACGTTTCCACGTGAATCACTTGAGTGCAAATGACAGCCCCGCCAAAGCACGCACATTTTATACCTTGTGTATTTGATACTGTCGCCATGTGTACACGTGCATATCGCTATCCGTGGACTTCGTCACCTCAGTGTATAGGAAGTGGCTAGTTAATATCTGTAGGCGACAAACTAAAATTTGTCTGCCGTTCAGTTTAATTTACGAAATTCGGCAATAAATATCGGCACTTTATTACACGGAATGGGCACATTAGTACCTAGCCCAACATAAGACTGTGCGTGAGTGAGGTTATTCTCGACAGTCAAGCGGCAGTCTATGGTTCAAATGATCATGAAGGTGAATTTGCAAATGAAAGTGTACAGACGTCATACAGCGATCAGAACACAGACAATAGTAATGTTGCTCAAAAATGGTTCACATTGCTCTAGGCACTATGGGACTTAACATCTGAGGTCATCAGTCCCCAAGACAGAACTACTTTAACCTAGCTAACCTAAGGACATCATACACCTCCATGCCCGAGGCAGGTTTCGAACCTGCGACTGTAGCAGCAGCGCGGTTCCGGACTGAAGCGCCTACAACTGCTCGGCCACAGCGGCCGGCCCAGGAAGGTTCTACTAATGAGATATACCATACGAATAAACAGAGTTTCGTGCCACGGTACGCTGTTTCTAGTAAGTCTGAGGATTGAGGCTTCCGCACTAAATTGTGCAAAGACCAACGCTGCGGCATTCCAACTGACCAGAATTTCTCTCCGCAACTTTCGCTAAACGAATGAAATAATACGCACAACCCACTCAAATTACCTCTGGTTTACACGCTATCCTCCAGTCTGCTCGTCTGGTTGTTGTTTGGTCCGCATTCCCACTCTGCCTCCAGGTCCCATAGCTTTACTATCAAAATATGGAAATATTATGATGTAAGCTACACACCGTAAAGTACATTAAAACTACGGAGACCACTCTGTGTTACTTTCAAAGCGGCATCCACCGACAAAAACACGGTGGTGCTCGCATTTAATGTTCCACTTGAGTTATCATTTTTTAAAATTTCTGTTATAATAAGTTACTACTCTTTGATTAATTTAAAATAGATCATGAAAGCTAAGCATGAATCCATTCAATTTAGAAGGATTTTTATTGACCTTACCACTAATGATGACATATCCACGACTTTATAAGGTCGTATGGTACACGCAAATTAATCGTATTCTAGGAAATAGGTATTGCCCAGTTTCTTTAGTGGTACACAATGTCTGATATCGCTATTTTCTGCGCGCACACACACACACACACACACACACACACACACACACACACACACACACACACACAAACGCGCGCGTGCGAGCACACATACACGCGCACACGCACTTCAAGCCATCATCCCGACCGCTCATCCCATTTGGTTCAAATGGCTCTAAGCACTACGGGGCTTAACATCTGAGGTCATCAGTCCCCTAGACCTAACTAACCTAACGACATCACACACATCCATGCCCGAGGCAGGATTTGAAACTGCGACCGTAGTAGCAGCGCGGTTCCGGACTGAAGCGCCTAGAACCGCTCGGCCTGTCCCTTTTGGGACAAATTGTAAAATAAGTATGAAAAAGTTGTCCTAAAACTGTTTTTCATGCTTCAGTAAAACGAAGTACACGGTCCAGTCACATTACTGTGACCATCGCCTATGTTCGACGCCGACGTGCAATAACCACTCACAGACGAATGGTGGCCGCACTAGCAATGGAGGGTATATGAAGCGCGTCGGGGTGGGCGCGCAAAACAGCACAGTTGTTGTAATGCGGAAAGGAAGCTATTTATCTGACGTCCAACTGGCATGATCATTGAGTTTCGGGCCAAGTGTGGTAGCATTTCAGCATTTGTTCGCGTGCCTCAATAGCTTAAGTATACAGTGCATGTGAAAATGGCACTAACCAAAACTGGCGCCGAGGCAACTGTGGCCGTAGATGACACTGGTGAACTACGGCTGTGGATATGTATACAGGCTAATAGACGTGCAACTGTTGATCACCTGACTGCTCAGATGAACCAAGGGGCTACCATCAGTGTTTCCTGAGCGACTATTCAGCGGACGTTGCAGTGTGTGCGCCTCCGCAGCACGCACCTAATTCATGCGCCCATGCCTACTGACAACTGCCGTTCTTCGGTGTCGATGGCTGGATTTTGTACGCCGGTACCGCAACTGGACGTTACGGAGCGGTGACAGATGCCATTATCAGATGAATCCCATTTTATTTTCCGTAAGACAGATGGCCGTTGAAATGAAACACCCTGAACAATAATCGGAAGGATCCATGCCGGAGGAGCGAGCGTTATGCTCTGGGGAATGTTCCATTCTTTAATGTTTCTGCCGAGTTTTGTTTTTACAATTCGTGTTTATTCATATGCTGATTTGAATGTAATTAGATATTATTTTGGTATTGATTATTTTTCTTTTAGTTTGATTTTGCTGAGTTTTTGAATTTGTTCTTTCCCTGGGTGATCTCGTCGTTCTGGAAGGCACAATGCATCAACAAGTATGCATATATCCTTGGGGACCTCGCCGCCCCAGAATTCACTTCGTTTCTCGACGGCACGATGGCTTCTATTATCAGGATAACGCAAGGTGTCACACACCTCGCACTGTCCATATGTGGTTCAAAGAGCACCAGGATGAGTACACTGTACTCCCTGGTCACCGATCTCTCTAGATGTAAACTGATTAGAGAATCTGTGGGACCACCTCGATCTTCCTGTACGCACCACGAATCCTCAAATGAGAAACCTAGCGCAGATGGCCGCAGCACTGGAGTCTGCAAGGTCCTCATCCACGTCGGCGCCTCCCAGAGCCTCACTCTCTTCGTGCGCATCTCGCAGCGGTTTGCGCTGCAAAAGGCGGTTGGTCAGGCTTTTCACAGGTGGTCATATTAATGTGATTGGATGGTGTATAATCTTATTTTTAGTCCAGAAAATGAACGCCCAGCTTTTTCGACAGCCACATTTACCGTTAGATAATACGCCAGCACTGCTGTACAGGAGTCAGAATAGCTCTATACCGGTGAGCATAGTTTAATAATAAACAGCTTACCGAAGGCTCGTACACCAGAAGTGTCATTATTTACACTTCAAATGAAGTTCCTACGAACATCAGGAACAGTCGAGAAATCTCTCTAGGGAATGTCATCGTGAACTTAAACATTTTTGAAAAAAATGTTCGAATGAGTGTGACTTCCTAAGGGACCATGCCCAAGGAAGGACTCGAACCTCCAGCGGGAGGGGCCGCGCAATTCGTGACATGGCGCCTCAAACCGCGCGGCCACTCCGCGCGTATTTTACATTTTTAATATCTGCGTTGCGGACGGTAGATACGAACGAAGTTTGTGCTGCTCTGTGTATGTCTACAACTTTCTTCATTCCTTGAAACAGTGCGTCTAGTTGTGAATGAAATAGTGGCACTGCAAGTCTGCTCAGTCTCTAGTCCATGGGAAGCCTGTCGAAGTGCTTCTTATTTGCCTTTTTCAGGGATCTCTATTAGGTGCACTACCTTTCACGGATGTTGAAATCAACGTTTGATGCTATCCATTTTAAACATCGCCGTTCTTAAGAAGCCGTATGCGATATTTATGCCCTTAGACCGCAAGAGCTTAGATGCTGTACAGATTTTTAAAAAGACTTTGCATGGAATTACTAAAAGGGTAACACAGCTGTAAGATTCAGATTTACGACTCATTTTATTGGCTCTGAGCACTATGGGACTCAACATCTGAGGTCATCAGTCCCCTAGAACTTAGAACTACTTAAACCGAACTAACCTAAGGACATCACACACATCCATGCCCGAGGCAGGATTCGAACCTGCGACCGCAGCGGTCGCGCGGTTCCAGACTGTAGCGCCTAGAACCGCTCGGCCACCGCGGCCGGCCTCATTTTATTACTTCAACTTAAAAATTATGTTTATAAGAGCGTTAACGAACATCACGAATCGCTCTTAAAGTGCATACGTTACCTGTAAAGTGCAGGAATCATTTATTCTGCAGATTATCTAGATAATATAAAGATTAATTAGGGTGATTCGTGTAGAAAATTGTTTCTTTTGTGAAAATACCTACGTAATCTGTAAATTACCTAGATAATCTGCACATTACCACTAGACATTCGTCAAAGTGAAAATAAGATCGTTGGTGAAACAACAGCAAAGTTACTGTAAGCTTAAATTAATACAACATAATTTATTTAAGCTTCGATATTTACCACCGCAACCAAGTTAAGAAAATCAAACAGTGAACAAATTAGTTGACAGTCAATCATCAATCAATTAAAACCTATAATACAAAGAATCAAACGGTTTAAAATATGGAAATGAATTTTCAAAAATCTGATAAAATTATGTTTACTTATTAGTTCAATCTAAAGATTGGCGACACACTGAATTACATAGGTATCGGGTTTTGTCACATGTATACCTTTTTTTCATACATCTGAATTTGCAGTCGCACTTTCTGATACCCTGACCACTACCAAGAAATTGTTTGATTGCTGATTGGTGTTAAGATATTTCTAAAGAAGTGACATCTTTTATTTTTAAAGATAATCATTGAATTAAGCTTTTGCATACAACTGATTTAAAATATCCGGTTTAGTATCGAGTTTATAAAAGCTATCCTCTGTTTCACTAAGAACCATATAGAATCGAGCGGGCATCAGGTTTTACTACTTCTGGTAATTTAATTCTCACAGTGACACCTTCATCGACATTTGGGGCTTCGCGTTAGAAACTGCTAACAGAAACAGCTTTGCTTGCTTTTCTAAACCGATTCTTGGCTTTTTCACGCTGTATTTTCTAATCCATATTCTTTTTATACATGTTGCACAATACATTGTCTCCATACTCTTCCTCTTTAGGGTCTATTTCTACGAGAAAATTACGTGAAGAAACATATCACTCGATTTACACTTGTGAGCACCTGATACTGCTTTTGAGCCAACAATATAGACTCTGTCTTGTATAGTCCTCTCTTCAGGCCCTTTACAGAAGTGTGATGGCGATTCTGCTGAAGCTGAGGGTAACTGAATGATGACTTCTTCAACATGCAGAGGAGATTCCATGGTGGTGCAGGATAACTGAATATTCTTCATAACTGTCCATAAAGCAGTTTAAAATTACTATCAATAAATTCTTGTACTTCTGTAGGTCATTCGGTAGAAGCAGGGGCTAACAGAATGTTCTCTTGAATAAGATTTTACTGTGATCCCATAATCACAGTCTATTGTGAATCAAAAATTCCCAAGGTCTTCTTCAGTATTTATCGAACGTGATGCACAATTTGGTACAGCAGAAAAAGACAATCCCATTTTTCCGGGACAACCGATTTGGCTTCCTAAGGTCTTCTTTTTATTGCAGAATATTACGCACGATTCTTCATGAACTGTACAAAACGTTGAGCACGTTTTCAGTGTCTTGATTCACTGGTTCTACACTTCCTTGATTTTGACTGTGTCTACAATTGCCATTAACGATTTTGGTTTTTGACCATACATTCTGTGATTTTGTTACAAAATTCGCGTCTGTTATCAGAGTGCACAATACTTGGAGCGCCAAAATTGAAAAAAAAAAAAAAACATCAAGGTGGTTATAGGCTACTTCATCCGCCCGTTTTGATGTGAGCGGTTTCAGAACAGCAAATTTTGTTAAATGGTCTTGTATACGAGAAGACACTTTCCACCCGGTTGAGACTGATATCCGATGAGTTCCAGCTGGCATCTGTTTCTGAAATGCAACGAAACCAAACTAAAAATGGAGGGAGAGCGGAAGGAGTAGGGAAAGGAAATGAGAGAAACAAACTTTCGAACTTTAGCGATAAGGATGCCGTTAATGTTCACATTACACAGCTAATATGCGGAAAACTCTTGATTCTGCACGTTAACGGAGTATGTCAATTAACCAGCACATTACCTAGGTAACGCTCTCATTAACGACTTTAGAGCTTTAGCGGTAACGCGTATTTGGCGTCATAAGTCTCAACGGGTTGGTTTTAGTGGTTTTAGAGTTACCTTCGAAGCACTGTGGACAAAAGATTTGTAGATATCACCACTGGAATTATTCCTCTTCATAACAGGAATCAGGTTTGACTTAACATCACAGTTTTTCTTTCTTCATTTGCCTGGCCATACTGCTTTATAACTATTGAAGATATAATACCTTCAATAACTATAGTTTTATCATTCATTTAAAACGTGCAGTAAACTCTGTAGCCTCACTATACGACGTACCGTAGTAGCTGCTCATGGCGTCCACGAGTCCTGGTCTCATCAATCACAATTTTGTGATTTTCTCGCTACAAAGCGAGTCCCATTTTCTACCTTGGACAATTGCCTTTTTATTACTAGATTCGTTTATTAGTCGTCCTCTTCGTAGTTTGAATATTCGATTTGTCAAAGTAAGGTACAGGATTATGAAAGCTCGCCAACAATGAGAAATGAATGTATTACTCTGCAGTACGGGTTATCAACGGGCTCGCACAAGAGCTGATCGTTATCAACGTCAAAAGACACACTTTAAAGCGCAAGTTTAACTCTTAATTACACCAGTTCTCTGCAAAAGTAAGTGAGTAACTTCAGTTTAGCTGTAATTGTGATCACTGTAACTCACTGAAACTCACTGAATTTGGTGACTTTTTTTTTCTTCTAAGGAGGAATCAGTAACTAGCCAAAGTGATGTGTGTGAAGAAATCGAGTTAAGGAAAGCTCTAACATTTCATGGATTTTGTTAGATTCAGGTCTTACTAAAACTGTAATAAGCACAGTTTTAAGATCTTCCTGCCCAACCTTATTTTATAAGTGCAGAAAACGCAGAACGACATGTGCTTCACATGGTGAGGTCAGCTGCTTTCAAATTTGTTCAGAAAACTGATGTTTACCCCCAGAATAGATCCTGAAGTTGACAACAACTAAGCGCTGAAATGTAGCGCCACAGTGTAGGGAAATGTTAAAATACTTGTAGAAGCGAGCTCACCCATAAATGCCATGCAGATATCTAATTAGTGTCGACTGCAGGAAAAAAAAAAAAAAAAAAAAACGGTTTTACATCCGAGGTCGCATATTTCTTTCTCGGCATTTCCTTTAGCAGACGCTGTCTACAGCGGAATCTGGCCTATGTCGTCACGTTGTTAACATCGTGAAAATAATATTACCGTTTCCAGTTCAACATATTTAAAGTGCTGTGACTTTTATGAACACCTTTTACGAAACTGTTGACTAGCTTACAGTGTGTTGTTGCAATTATTTTAGTAATAAGATAGGATTTCTACACACGCAGTCCGACATTAACTGTTCATCGTGGCGTCCCCGTGCGCAAAAACCATACCGAGTAATCAACTTAAAGGGACGGCCTCTGGTTGTCTTCTATAACCTCTCGCGTCACACTAGGCAGACGAATAATTTACTTCTCCTACAGTAGCGACTTAATTCGCTGCTAACAGAGCAGCTTCACCACCACACATCTAGCGAGAAAAATTAGAAGCGATGAATAAGTTTGTCAGTTTTTGCCATCCTCATGGATCTTGGGCGCAAGCACACAGTAATGTGGATGAACGGTGATGCATTTAAACAGCAAATAATTACAAAATCTGGATTGCCAAGGCTAGTATTATTGCTGCATGTGACACTATTTTGTATGATGTGCAAATGTAAGGACAAAAAGTTATTTCGATACCTCGAAACCGAATTCAACATTCCAATGTACACAAGAGTGGTATTCATGTTTTCCATTATAAGAAATGTGATTAAAAAGGTTTTCTTTCTGCTCCGCGACTGTTCCCTTTGTTATTACGTGTAATGACTTAGCACATATCAATTGTGCAATTGTGCAACTGTGCAACGCGAAAACGAATGAAACAACGTGCAGTATTGGGTTTAGCCTCAGGACGTCTATGACTTTGAAGTTAGGGGTACATATGCACTACTGGCCATTAAAATTGCTACACCACGAAGCTGACGTGCTACAGACGCGAAATTTAACCAACAGGAAGAAGATGCTGTGATATGCAAATGATTAGCTTTTCAGAGCATTCATACAAGGTTGGCGCCGGTGGCGACACAACGTGCTGACATCAGGAAAGTTTCCAACCGATTTCTCATACACAAACAGCAGTTGACCGGCGTTGCCTGGTGAAACGTTGTTGCGATGCCTCGTGTAATGAAGAGAAATGCGTACCATCACGTTTCCGACTTTGATAAAGGTCGGATTTTAGCCTATCGCGATTGCGGTTTATCGTATCGCGACATTGCTGCTCGCGTTGGTCGAGATCCAATGACTGTTAGCAGAATATGGAATCGGTGGGTTCAGGAGGGAACGTCGTGCTGGATCCCAACGGCCTCGTATCACTAGCAGTCGAGATGACAGGCATCTTATCCGCATGGCTGAGTCAACAGATGGGGATGTTTGCAAGACAACAAACATCTGCACGAACAATTCGACGACGTTTGCAGCAGCATGGACTATCAGCTCGGAGACCATGGCTGCGATTACCCTTGACGCTGCATCACAGGAGCGCCTGCGATGGTGTAGTCAACGACGAACTTGGGTGCACGAATGGCAAAACGTAATTTTTTCGGATGAATCCAGGTTCTATTTACAGCATCATGATGGTCGCATTCGTGTTTGGCGATATCGCAGTGAACGCACATTGGAAGCGTGTATTCGTCATCGCCATACTGGCGTATCACCCGGCGTGATGGTATGGGGTGCCATTGGTTACACGTCTCGGTCACCTCTTGTTCGGATTGACGGCACTTTGAACAGTGGACGTTACATTTCAGATGTGTTACGATCCGTGGTTCTACCCTTCATTCGATCCCTGCGAAACCCTACGTTTCAGCAGGATAATGGACGACCGCACATTGCAGGTCCTGCACTGGCCTTTCTGGATACAGAAAATGTTCGACTGCTGCCCTGGCCAGCACATTCTCCAGATCTCTCACCAATTGAAAACATCTGGTCAATGGTGGCCGAGCAACTGGCTCGTCATAATACGCGAGTCACTATTCTTGATGAACTGTGGTATCGTGTTGAAGCTGCGTCGGCAGCTGTACCTGTACACGCCATCCAAGCTCTGTATGTCAATGCCCAGGCGTATCAAGGCCTTTATTATGGCCAGAGGTGGTTGTTCTGGGTACTGATTTCTCAGGATCTACGCACCCAAATTGTGTGAAAATGTACTCACATCTCAGTTCTAGTATAATATATCTGTCCAATGGATACCCGTTTATCATCTGCATTTCCTCTTAGTGTAGCAATTTTAATGGCCATTAGGGTAGAAAGTTCAGCGGTGGTCATCTCAACGCGGAATTCCAGAGCACATAACCGTTTGCTCTACGATGTTGGATACGTATAGTGGATTGCCGATAATGTAAACACACATCATGTTGCCGGAACGGAGTTGTTTGGTTTCCGTATTTATGTACACTGAAGCGCCAAAGAAACTTGCACACCTGCCGAATATCGTGTAGGGCCCCCGCGAGCACTCAAAAGTGCTGCAACACGACGTGCCATGGACTACACTAATGTCTGAAGTAGTGCTGGAGAGAACTGACACCATGGATAGTATGAGGGGTGGAGATCTCTTCTGAACAGTTCGTTACAAGGCATCCCAGATATTCTCAATAATGTTCATATTTGGGCAGTCTGGCTTCCAGCAGAAGCGTTTAAACTCAGAATAGTGCTCCTGGAGCCACTCTGTAGCAATTGAGGAAGTGTGGGGTGTCTCATCGTCGTGCTGGAATTGCCGAAGTCCACTGGAATGCACAATGGACATGAATGGATGCAGGTGACCAGACAGGTTGCTTACGTACGTGTCACCTGTCAAAATCGTATCTAGACGTATCAGGGGGCACATATCACTCCAACTGCAGACGCCCCACACCATTACAGACCCTCGACCAGCTTGGGCAGTCTCCTGTTGACATGCAGGATCCACGGTGCAGTTTTAAACGAGACTCGTCCGACCAGGCAACATATGTATTTCAAGCTATCAATAGTCCAGAGTCGGTGTTGACGGGCCCAGGCGAGGCGTAAAGCTTTGTGCTGTGCAGTCATCAAGGGTACACGAGTAGACCTTCGGCTCTGAAAGCCCATTTCGATATGTTACATTGAATGTTTCGCACGCGGGCACTTGTTGGTGGACCAGCATTGAAATATACAGCTATTTACGGAAGCGTTGCACTTCTGTCAGGCTGAACGGTTCTTTTCAGTAGTAGTTTGTCCTGTTCTTGCAGCTTTCTGCGGCTCAGCGATATCAGAGATTTGATGTTTTACCGGATTGCTGATATACACGGCACACTCGCGAAATGGTCGTCAGGGAAGATCCTACTTATCGCTGCCTCGGAGTGCTGTGTCCCATGGCTCGTGCCATGACACCATATTCACTTAAATCTTGATAACCTGCGATTGTAGCTGCAGTAACCGAACTAACAACTACGCCAGGCACTTGTTATTCTATACAGGGTGAGTCACCTAACATTACCGCTGGATATATTTCGTAAACCACATCAAATACTGACGAATCGATTCCGCAGACCGAACACGAGGAGAGGGGCTAGTGTAATTGGTTAATACAAACCATAAAAAATGCACGGAAGTACGTTTTTTAACACAAACCTACGTTTTTAGCACATCTGAACATATAAACAAATACGTAATCAGTGCCGTTTGTTGCATTGTAAAATGTTAATTACATCCGGAGATATTGTAACCTAAAGTTGACGCTTAAGTACCAGTCCTCCGCTGTTCGATCGTGTGTATCGGAGAGAGCAGAATTACGTAGAGCGCAGAATTACGTAGGGATCCAAAGGGAACGGCGATGGACCTTAGGTACAGAAGAGACTGGAACAGCACATTACGTCCACATGCTAACACCTTTTTATTGGTCTTTTTTACTGACGCACATGTACATTACCATGAGGGGTGAGGTACACGTACACACGTGGTTTCCGTTTTCAATTACGGAATAGAGTGTGACGTCCTATGAAACGCCCGTCGAACATCCTGTCAAGGGTCAGCCTAGTGTTAATTGCGGAATGTGCAGGTGCACCATCATGCTGATACCACATACGTCGACGCGTTTCCAGTGGGACATTTTCGAGCAACGTTGGCAGATCATTCTGTAGAAATGCGATGTATGTTGCAGCTGTTTGGGCCCCTGCAATGAAGTGAGGACCAATGAGGTGGTCGCCAATGATTCCGCACCATACATTTACAGTCCACGGTCGCTGTCGATCTACCTGTCTGAGCCAGCGAGGATTGTCCACGGACCAGTAATGCATGTTCTGTAGATTCACTGCCCCTGGTTTGTGAAACCCGCTTCATCAGTAAACAGGTAGAGCTGCAACGCATTCTCTGTTAATGCCCATTGACAGAATTGCACTCGATGATTAAAGTCATCACCATGTAATTGCTGATGTAGCGACACATGAAACGGGTGAAAGCGGTGACGATGCAGCATGCGCATGACACTACTTTGACTCAGTCCACCGGCTCTCACAATGTCCCGTGTACTCATGTGTGGGTTCATGGCAACAGCAGCTAACACACCAGCTGCACCCACTTCTCCTGTGACGAGCCTGTTACGGACCCGTTTGCGTGCTACGACCGTACCTGTTGCATACAGTTGCCGGTAGATGTTTTGCAATGTGCGGCACGTTGGATGCTCTCTGTCCGGCTACCGTTCTGCATACACCCTGCAGGCTTCAGCTGCATTTCGTCGACATTCGTCATAGATGAGTATCATCTCCGCCTTTTCAGAGTTCGAATACACCATGGTCACAGTTCCTACAACACTACACTATCACAGACGTCTGGTAACACGGTGTACTACAGTTGGTCTGCGTGCGGAGACGAATGCAGAATAACAATAGCAGCAAGCGCTACATGCAGACACTGCGACAGCTAGACCAAACCACAACAGTGCACTACAGCCACACTCGTAAACACGGTCGTCATCGTAAACATGTCCCTGCAGATGCTGCTCGCCGGCCGTGGCCCGTGTTTGTTGCAACTGAACGTCGGAGGTTTCAAGCGTCAACTTTAGGTTACAATATCTCCGGATGTAATTAACATTTTACAATGCAACAAACGGCACTGATTACGTATTTGTTTATATGTTCAGATGTGCTAACAAAAATAACGTGGTTCCATTTAAAAAAACGTATGTTTGTGTTAAAAAACATACTTCCGTGCATTTTTGTATGGTTTGTATTAAAGAATTACACTAGCCCCTCTCCTCACGTTCGGTCTGTGGAATCGGTTCGTCAGTATTTGATGTGGTTTACGAAATATATCCAGCGGTAACGTTAGGTGACTCACCCTGTATAGGTGTTCTCGTCTGCAGTGCCGTCTTCCACTTGTTTACATATCTCTGTATATGAATACGCATGTCTGTACCATTTTCTTTCGCGGTTCATTGTATGTACTCTGGAAGGCAATTACTTAGTGTGTTGGAGAGCAAATTCTGTATCAATATTGATTTCCCCCTTTTTATTATACACTGCTCTGCAAAATGACAAGATAGGAAAAGTAACGTAACATATTAACTACTCAGTGGAAGCAAGTAAAAGTGTGGGAGCATGCTGCCAGAGGTCTCCCAATCGTGCACAGAAAGCTTGACGCCACATGAATCAGGTTAATGCGACTTTAGCGTGAAATGGGGCTAGCCACGCAACACGAGTCAGTTGGAGGAAGGAGAAAAGACAGAGCGTGTCAATCGGCGAAGAGCTACGGTGCGCTGTGGTTGTGTTCTTCCTTACAGTATGGCCTGGAGACACATCTGGATGACTTCACACGGGGAAGAATCAAGGGGAAATTGAAAGATGGACGAACAGTGATGAGGTAGCCCAGGCGTTTGGTATTGCTCACAGCACTGTTTCACGTTTATGGGAAACTTTCTGCACCACAGGCACAGCTTCCACAAGGAAATGTGGTGGTGGTCCATGGTCAGCTACAGCAGCAGGCTACCGCTACATTGAGCATCTGGCATGAAGGGAGCCGTGTCAAACAGCAGGTGCACGACAGCGAGGCATAGCTTGCTATCTGACGTTCAACAGCGGCGCGGCGACTGTATGGGTGGTGTGACCTTTCATCCCGAGGGCCAACACGCAGCCATTCCACTGACACCCGCTCATCGGCGGCGGCATTTGCGATGGCTTCGGAGGGACTGGATAAACTAGGAGTGGGGTCGCGTGCTCTTCTCGGATGCGATCAGATTAATTATTAGTAGCCGTTATCGATGTACCCTGACATGTCGAGGGGTGGAAACACTAATGGACCCAGGAAGTTTATCGAAAATTATAAGTTTGTTGGTGCAGGTATTATCGTATGGAGAAGCATAATTCTGCATGAGCGATCCGCGGTGTTCTTAACACTCTCCTGTACAGCCACATTTCAAAAGCCTCCAGCCGCTAATCCAACGATCTGTCAGAGTTGCCATAGAAGAGGGTGGAAAATACGTAGCAGCGTAGAAGTCTGATCTTCGTCGTCATTGCTCAGCCATGATTCTTGAAAAGATTACTTATTGAAGACAGCCCTGGCTTTTCCAATTTGATTTCTCACCTCATCAGAAATATCCCATTGGTCATTTATTGTAGTGCCAAGGTACGTGTATTTATGTACTTGCTCTATGTGATTTTGGCCTATCTTAATGTCACATGCAGGGACTCTGTTTTTACTGATTTTAATTGTTTCCGGTTTTTGAGGGTTGACCATATTCAGAGTTTCTTTGTGCATGTCTATCGAAAAGTCTATAAAAAAATATTAGTGTGTCGTCAGCATATCGGATGTTGTTGATATATTTTCCGTTTAAGAGCACTCCCATCTCCACTTCGTCAAGAGTTTCCTTAAAGATGTGTTCTGAACAGATGTTGAAAATCAGTGGGGATAATATACAACCGTGCCTTACACCTCGTAGAATGTCTATGTCTTCTGTATTTTCTCTGTCCAGCCTCACAGAAGCCGACTGGTTCCAATATAGGTTCACAATTATACGTAGGTCTTTATCATCCAAACCATTGCTTCTTAAAATGTCAACCATCTTCCGGTGTTTTAATCTATCGAAAGCCTTCTGAAAATCAATAAAGCATGCATAAATATCGCAATTCATGTCTTTGCACCTTTGAAATAGTACCTGGATACTAAATAATGCTTCGCGCGTGCCAAAAGCATTTCTGAAACCAAACTGTGAAGAAGATATTTGTTCTTCGCAGATCTTGTAAATTCTTTGGTGAATGACCCTCAGGAAGATCTTTAGCAGGTGACTGATGAGGCTGATGGTCCTGTATTCACCACAAGTCTTAGTTCCGGGCTTTTTGGGCAATGTTATAAATTCGGATTTAAGCCTCTCCCGTAGAATGTTATCAGAGTCGCAGGCGTCATTTAATATTGCAGTCGACCATTTTAAATTATCCTCACAGAGCAGCTTGAGATTTTCGGCATTCACATTGTCGGACCAGGTGATTTACTATCTTTCATTCCAATTACTGCAGCTTGTACTTCTTGCAGCAGAATTCTAGGTCCTGTTTCGCAATATATTTGAGGACGTTCTGGTCGGTTGTCATAAAAGAGTTGTTCTATGTATGTTTTTCATGTTTCTTTAAGCTCATCTTGTCCAACTATTATTTTTACTTCATTGTTCGCCAACCTGTTTCCTCTCCTTTTTCTGAATTTTCCTGTCGCTTCCCTGACTTTTTTTTGTGAATATTGAAACTATCATGCTTCAATTGTAATTTCTCTATTTCATTGCATTGTTCCTGTATTTGTCTTGCGTTAGCTTTTCGTATCTGTTTCCAAATCTCCTTGTTGATATTCTTGTGTTCATCAGGATTACTTTTCACTTTCCTCCTTCTGTCCATCATTTTAAGTATCTCTTCTGATTTTAAAGACGCCAACTAGGGGAACGTGGTCTGAGTTAATGTCGGCACCTGGATAGGTTGTCATTGAGAGACAGCTGTTTCTGCCATATATCTTTGATTTATCAAGACATAATCAGATTCCGGGTAATATTTTCGTCTGAATCTCTTGGGGACTTCGAGGTGTAGAGTCGTCTGGATGGTAGTGTGAAGAATGTGTTAGTTACTACGAATCTCCACTCTCCTGCAAATGCACTGAGTAGTTCGCCTCTCTCATTCCTTTCACCAAGTGCATAGTGACTTATAATGTCGCCTTCGGATCCCCTTCCTAGTTTGGCATTAAAATCTCCCATAGTTATTGTAAGATCTTTCTTCGGTAGTTGTTGCAAAATACCTGAAATTTGGGAATAAAATTCTGCAACTTCTTCATCACTATGGTCTGTTGTTGGAGCGTAGACCTGAATAGTGTTCAGTTGTGTGGGTAGAGCACTTATTTGGAGTAACATCACTCTCTCTGAAACAGGAACACAATTAGTGACACATTCTGCGATTGCTTTCGATACTATAAATCCTACTCCAGACATATACTGCGCATTAGATGTCCCTGAGTAGAAAATTCTGTGTTCATTGATGTTACAAGAACCTGAACCTGGCCATCGCATTTCACTAATGCCCATGATCTTAATGCTCATTCTTTCCATTTCTTGGATTGCATTGTTGATTTTTCCAGTTCCAGCCTGAGCTATCGTCTTCACATTTCATGTGCTTATCTAAGTACTATCTTTTAATGATAATCTCTTCTTTGTGATAGCGTTGCTCAAAACTGCCCCCCCCCCCCCCCCCCCAGAGACCCGACTGGGGGAGACTTGAAACCCTGGAAATTTTGGTTATGAACACAGCCGTGATATGTAACTAGAGAAATCCACAGGATCTTTACTGTGGTGGTTTCTCGTTGCCTTCCACATTCTGATGCCGTTGACCAACCTGGTTCTTCCGCGCCTTCAGGGACGCGTTCTGATCCCAAGAGCAACTCACCCGCTCGTCCGCCCTCCAAGAAGACCCTTGGCACTTGGTAGATGGGAACCACTTATACCGGTGGTCACTCGGTTTTGGACGCGGTTTAACGTCATGCCCTGGACACCGTAGACTCGTGCCAAAGAAAAATTAAGCCCTTGTTCGCGCTACACCTTAGCTGAGCTCTGCCTTATTTCTTGAAGGCTTAGGGCATAAATCGATTACATTATTTTCCAGGAATAGCCTCTTCATTTGTAGCAAATTCAGCAAAACAGTCAAGAAACTAATCAAGTGAATGAGCCTGGAAATAAAATCATTACAATGTAAATAGCCATGACTGTCGTAAATAGAGTGATGTTAGATCCCGTCTCAGTAATCACGCTCTTCATGAAAAATTAAGTACATAGCAGCAGGGCTTCTGCAATGTTGCTTGACATGTCGTGGCTATAGAACTCATTCTGTCGAAGAATTTGATAGTTGTTCATACAAACAAACTTCCAGATCTACTGATAAGGCGAGCTATTCGCTCTTAATTATCGTATATAGGATATTGAAGGATTTGTCCATTTCATGCATTTTTGACCTGTGTACCGGTTTTGTCTCGTAAAACGCGTGAAATATACCAAACTCTCAGTACCATAGTTAAGAACAAACCACGATCTACTTGAAGAGTTGGAAATTTAAGCAACTAGTAAATTTGTAAAGCGGAAAGACTCAATACTACAGTCACGACGCTATCAGTAAATCTGTAGATGCACTGCTGCTTAATAAATGTTTTCCACTGTTTCTGATCTCAACAACAGATTTTCCACTGTTTTTTACCTCGTAAACAACATGTTGTTTAATGCATATAGCACCGCTGTGCACTAGACTCAAGATGGCGACCAAAATAAATCACGTCTCGACATCACTATTGCTGCTGATAATATTTACGCAGAAGCCGTTAGAAAGTAACAAATATCACCAACATCTATACATCAGTAGTGGTAAAAAAAACCTTTGTTTTGATCATCGTCTTGATTTTAGTGCACATTGGCTTTGTATATAATAAACAACGCGTTGTTAGTGTACTTCGCTAAACTGTAAACATTTGACAACAAAAATTCGAAGGTCCACTTTGATGGCCACTATTGAGCAGAATTGATAATTATTTACATTTAACAACAGACTAGTAAATGAACTAGACGTTCCCTCAAACATATTATACTTCTTTCTCCGCAAGCAGCCTGCAAAGTACGCTGATACTAAACGATACTACAGAAAATTCTAAGCGTTTTTGTATTGTTACAATTACGTGGTGACGATGAAGTTGGAGGAATGAAAACAATTGTGACTGGCAGCGGTCTCTACAAAATCTGTTTACAAATTAAAGTTGGTTACTTACTTAGATCGGATCACTGGATCTCCCAATACTCCACCTGAAACATACATACAATTAATGAAATTTGGGACTGAGAAATTATCATTTTTTCGAATGGCTTTGAACTGTGCCCTCTACTCCTTCGTTAGAAAACTACTTATCTAGTGAGCACTACTATACTTTTCTGGGTGAACATAGAACAAACTGCATGTTAACTTGTCAATACCTAATTGATCTTTTGACATCTATCATTCTCTACTTTTGAGGACCCCGTAGGCCGGTAGAAGACCTTGGTTGGAACAGAGGGATTGCAACTATTTTTAATTTAATTCTGCAATATGCTGCCATTGTCACAGATCAAAAGTTAAAAGTGTACTTGTGTGTGTGTGTGTGTGTGTGTGTGTGTGTGTGTGTGTGTGTGTGTGTGAGCAAGCGCTCGCCTCCCTTTTGTCGAGTATGACAGTGGTAATAATACGTATAAAGAAAGGTCAGTTGCATAAGCTGCAAGTATAAAATACAAATGACTTAATGGGGCGAGTAAAATTTATTATGTTACGTATTTGCGAAATCCACAAGTCAAGATGCAATTTATGGCTTTGAGACACTACTGTTATGCATAAGCGTATTTCATGACAAGCGACGGCTGAAGATTATTGCAAAATCTGAAGATTATTGCAAAATCTGTAGTCAGTCTCTGCTAGACAACCCATCTACGCTCTCGACCGTTCATTTATGTATAACGAAAAAATCTTCAACAAAAAGTCTCAGACAGGAGAAATGCTTTTCTGTCTTCTCTTGAAGCTTAGCGAAACTTCACTCACTCGAAAGGTGGGTTTATGTTCCACCACCCACTTTGTTTATTCAGTATTGCCAATCGAGTTATTCTGTCACTTTGGTTGCAGCCACCTTCATCGTCTACCATGTACAACAATGTTTCCTCCAGCAGTATGTCCCAAAAAATCTCCATTTCACCAAAACCTTTTTCCGAGATCAAGAGACTTTGACATGAGTGCAGGCCTTAGAAGCGTACACGTCTACGGACGACAACGCCAGTCCTCGCTTTCAAAAACAAGATCAAGAATATCGGTGTTTTATCAACCGGGTGGTTGAGTTGGCGAGATGCATCGTCGCCAAAGTTCCGTGTGTCCTCCTTTTAAGACAAAACTTCAACGTTATATCAGCAGTGATGTTGCTAGAGGCCTACTACTGTCTCGGGTGGAGGTAGGGTTTAACAATGGCCTCAATGTACGTGTTACTTTACCAGCAGAAAGTTAGGGAAACCACAAGATAGAAACCGTGGAGGACAGTACGAACTCTAAAACAATTCCGAACTTTTTTTTTTTTGTAAAGCCAACATACTCAATGAGCACTTTTTATCGCATTTTATGACTGTTGAGCAATGACGAGAGCGCTTTTTGGTGTTATGGGTCAATCCATTCTTAGAATACGCAAATACAATAATTATGGCAGTCATTTTGTGGCATAAATTACGAGGGCAGAAATTTCTGAACATTTGTTGTAATTCATTCCAAGGACCTCACCGATGCAACTGATTACTACTATTAACGTCAGAGAATGGTTCCTGGACCTTCTGATAAATTTCAAATTCAGTTTTTTCTTCTGTTCTTTCCTAAGCATAGCAAACAGTTGTTGCCAGGTGTTAGATGAAACCGATATGGCATGCGACGGACTTAACAATTTATTCCAAAGATATGCTATGAGGTCACAGCTTTTGAACAAACTAGTTCAGAAAAATCAAAGTTTTTTCTACCAGAGGAATAAAAACTATTGGATAGGGACCACGTTACTATTAAACGGATTTTATCAAAAACCAACGTTATTGTGACACCGAAGTTGTTGTTCCGAGATCAGATATGGCAAGAAAGCCTCAGACCAGCAGACCGCATCCATAAAATTTAACAGTTCACACAAATCATAGGGTAAATTTTCATCTGTTTTGCCAAGCATCCAACAACTCCACCATACGCTCATTTGAGTGTCACATCAGGTATCGTGACTACATAAAACCTTGCTCCACTGCTCCAAAGATTAACAATTTCGATGTTTGTACAACTGCAAGCTAGTTACTTATGTGTTGTGTTTATCATCTTCATGGATTTTTATAGAAATGACGTGGAACAAGTCAGTTTACACGTTCCGCAAACATGGTTTCTTTGTTTCTACAAGTTGGCCATTTACAAGTAACTAAATAGTAAGCTCGCTTAAATTAAATAAAAATAGCTATAGCTATTTAAGCTTGTCTTTTCAAAAACATCTGACAACTGAAGTTACATTGGTCGGAAAAATACATCATATTTACTAATTGATTCACGAACGAGATTTATAATGGTTCAAATGGCTCTGAGCACTATGGGACTTAACTTCTGAGGTCATCAGTCCCCTAGAACGTAGAACTATTTAAACCTAACTAACCTAAGGACATCACACACATCCATGCCCGAGGCAGGATTCGAACCTGCGACCGTAGCAGTGGCACGGTTCCAGACTGTAGCGCCTAGAACCGCTCGTCCACCCCGGCCGGCTGAGATTTATACAGCAAGTATTATCTAACCTCACTAAACCAGCATAAATGCAAATCATCAAATTACATATAGTTCTGTTAGCAAGTCTTAGCAAGACTACAAAAGTGAAATATCTAACTAGTCTTTGTATCAATCAGTTTACGTACATTCTGGGGTTACTCAACAATTACAAATTATCAGCCAACTCATCTATACTAACGTGCTGGAGAAACGAAAATCGTTATTATTTAACATCGTCACCTTGCTTGCATGAAGACTTCTACTTCCATGTTCTCGTAATTCCTACATTAATCTAACACTTGGCGGCTTCACAGAGCACACCACAAAACTGCCTATACCATCCTCTTTCATTCATAGACAGCTACTTACTACTGTGCGCCAAGCGCTCTTTACTCCAACCCTCACACCAAAAGCAATATCTTCGGCTCTGCGGTCATGCACAGTCAGCGATCCGCATTATAAAGCCTATCAGAGACCTACATTGTTTATAGTAGACTAGTTTCATTTTAGTTTACGTTAATATTATTATCATATTCGGGTGCCACATACAAGTGTGCCCCGGTAGACTCCTTTCAACATTAGATTCGTATTTTGAACACTGGAGTTTAAATCCTTGCCCGGCCGACCAAATTTATGTTTTCCGCAGTTTTCCTAAACCGGTTGAAGCACGTACTGGGACGGTTGCTTTAAGAATAACGCTGCCTATTTCCTTCCCCAGCGCGAACTTGTGCTCCGTATCTTACGATCTCATAGGTGACGAGTCATTGCATCTTCCTTCACCCACATGCGATTCGTTGGAATTTCTCCGCCCTGTACGGAGTTGAAAGCTGTCAAGGATTCACTATTATAATAATGACGTTAACACGCAAGAATTTTACGGAATAGCAGGCACTAAACATGCCAATTTATCTAGCAATCAGATTAGTACCACCGGATGCAGCAGTCTCAAACGCATGACCTAAAGTCGCACAGAAAAGTTTCTTCATCGTGCTGTGCGGGGCCTTTTGGTCACTGGAAAATTACCCTTGGTTCTAGTGACATTACACGCTCACGCCGAGGTTGCATCGTTTGCAGCGATAATTATCTTCGCCACCTTCTCCTCGTAGAAGGCAGTGACGAATTAAAAACCAGGACTGTATGTGGAACACGATGTGTAATCACTTTAATGCTGCTGAATATAGTCAAGGGTGCGCTATTACACGCTCCTGATACGGCCATGAACTTTCGAAAATGCAGCAATAAACAGCGAGCTGCGTATGGTAAATAAGCTATGTAGAGGCGAAGGGAATAGAGCGTTCCACGTATTTATTGTTAACAAGTAATCCAAGATGAAAGGAGATGTTGGTAACATAAATGTATTGTCAATTACAGAAAACGCATACATTTCAATACATCACTTCCGCCGAATGCAAATACTTTACGAAACCCAGTTAGCTTGTTATCGGATGACCCAGAAACTGGAATCGTTGTTAAAGCTCTTATTTTTAGGCGTAATAGATAGAATCATTTTTTGGCGTTAAAATGGTAGTAAATAGGAATTTCTGCTTTTTGAGTAAGTAATGTGCTGTTCACCACTTGTCAGAAGGAATGAAAAGAATCATTTGAAAAGAGTTTGAAAAAACGCAGTACTATGTAGAATTCTGTTACTCGTTACGAACCGTGGATACAGTCTGAAAGCCTGTGACGTAATATTTTTAACAGCGCAGCGGTATTCGTCGGCATATTAATCCTTGCGATCAGAGCTAAAAAGAATTTTGCTGAGTAATCAACACGTTCAGTACTCAGCGTTTGTCCGAATAAGTGTGACATGTGCAACAATAGTACGGAGCAAAGACAAAACAGTCTCAAGCGATCTTAGCGTCGGTCATCAATAGACCGTTAGTTGTGTTGTAAAAGAGAATGCTTGTTTTACAATAGAGTTGCGCTCTACGAAAACTACGGTTCGATCGATTTGGTACAGTACATAAATAACGTAGTAAATGGTAGAATAATCGGTTGTACTGGTAGCGAAAGAAACATAAATGAATGTGTGAGAGAGAAACTGGGAACCGGCGACTTAGCCTTGCTTTTTTTTATTTGTTTGTTTTGCACACATTTAGAACCGCACATCGGTCAGTGTTGGTCCATTGTGCATTATATATTTTTACAAAATATAAATTGCATTGTATAAGTTATAGAAAGTAGTTGTTCTTGTAACTTCCGCGGTTTTATGTAACCAAAGTAATTACTTTTGATGCAAGCACAGTTTACGTGCACAAATAGAAAAAGATCTCAACTATTGTCGTTTTTTTGTACACAATGGAAAATTCTTCATCATGAACAAAAGCAAGAGTTTCCTGTTATTATTGATGAGTGTAAAATTTGCTTATGAATAATGGAATATATAAACTCGACGAAGTCTTGAAGCGATGTTTAATATGTATTTGTTTGCGTTTTTTTTAATTTTTCCTTTCTTGGATTTATTTATTTTTGTTAAAGTACTTCCAGTCTCGTGATGATGTCTTCCTTTCTTAACCTATTCTTTGCCTCTCTACAATACACCCCTCCCCTCCCCCCTAACGTAATTTAGATATTATAATCTATTTTTACCCCTATAATTTTTTTCCTTCTACTGCTTATTCCTCGTTGTTTTAGCTCGTATCCCATATCTAATTCCTGTTTCCAGGAGCAGTTCCCCGCAGACGTCATTCTGCCATATTCTTCATGAAACTTTTTTTTCCGTTTCTCACTTATCAGTGCCGAAACATTAGTTGGACCACATTTCGAAAGATACCAGAATATTTTTCTTCAGTTTCTCAATGATCCTTATTTTACTATGCGGAAGACGCATAGCTTCAGAAAATTCTTTCACTATTTCGTTTCTTACCTGAGTGGAGTTCTTTGGCTCGCTTTCTAGTATACTTCATTACTAGTGTGTTGTTGACTTTTACTGTAAACTCTTACACGTAGTTATATTACGTATTCCTTTACTACGGCTACCTTTATTTCGTTTATAAGGATTTGTTAACATTGCTATGTCTTTCGTTTAATCGCATCATGAAGACTTCTGTTCATTTATACAAAAAAATTAAACAATTCTATCTTGTCTGAATTTTTATCCTTTATCATTCCACTGGGCACAATAAGTTTTGGGGATCATGCTGCTTTTTTTAAGCACGTCATGCATAATCGAATAATAAAGGATATACAGTTGCGGCTGAGTTACTAATTTGTTTCATACATCAAAAATATGGCTAGGGCACCACATAATAGATTTGGTAGTTGAGTTTATTTGCCTGACGCATGCGGTCCTTTGAAGAGGGATATGTACGCTTTGTCCGTCCTTTTTGAGTTGTGAGCTTTCATAGTACAGTTCAAGGTCTGCATGCCTCCCACGCCCCAAATGCAGCCAGCTAAACAGCATCTAAGTACGTACGTATCCGATACTATGCCTTGGCTCTCAACATAGGACAATACATAATAATAACGAAACCGGAAGGAAGATTAAAGGCGGGGATGGAAACTGGCTATTATTATTATTATTATTATCTTAAGTGAAGCGTACAGCAGATATGATCGGATGTCGGATTTCAACTCGCACGCTTGCAAAGCATCGGCAAGTACGTAAACGATTTGAGTGATAATTTCCCGCGATTGAGAGAATGGTCACTAGTGTGCATTAGTGTTGTTCATGTTTACTGTTGTTACCAAGCCTGGTAGAGTATGTAAGGGGCGAGAACAGCGTAAGACGTTGAGTGATCTCTATGAGGAACACAGACAAGCTGCGTAATCACGTGAAAGCGTTATCAGCACCTGGCAGAGCTTGGAAGGGGCCTCATTGCGGGTCTCCATTTGGTCGGCAGTGTTCATATTTGTGGGCTTTTGTACGTGACAGTGGCGCAGTGATGGACTATAGGGGTCGTGAGGCAGGCACACTCGTTGTCCAGGTTCAGGTCTATCACGTATTACCACCACAAGGGACGATCGCCGTATTATACACCCAGCACATGCTAATCGGTTTGCATCTGAGCCTGCCGTCCGACTACATTCTGTGTCATCCCCCATCATTGGTCGGAGACTGGCAGTAGCCCAACTGCAGAATTACCGTCCCTTGCATAAGCTGCCTTTAACACTACAGAACAAGCGCGTCTTCAGATTGGCACCGTCACTGGGAAGCATGTACGGAACTGTGCGCGGCTCGTGTTCATGCCGTTTCTTGCTTGACAGCTTCTCTTTACAGAACTGTCGCCTCGTTTCTTATTCGATTTACTGTCGCCTCATTTCTTATTCGATTTACTGGAGTCACTAAGTTGCTGGCTTGCTTGCCCGTGAGTGGCAGCAACAGAGCGTATGGTAAGAATACTGTCGTATTATCTTTGAAGAGACCGCTAGTATTTCCGGATCGTCGTGTGTCGGGGGATCAGTGGGGACGCAGTACCAGTGAAGTCCGGACAACCAGTACTCGCCGACCGCTTGATACACACGTGCACTGTCGGACGGAAGGAGTCTGGAGCGGGAACGACCGTTGTTGGTCGTTCGGTCGGTCGTCTCATTGGGCGACGTGTATTTGGTCTTTTGACTGTTTCTGGGCCACATCAGTTAGTCACCTTGCCGGACGTGGGTCGGTTCCTTCCTTGTGCAGAGATGTCGGGCGGACAATGGACAAGACTTAGTTACATCTGCATGGTTGGGTCCGAGCCACTGTGCCCGAGTCGCCGTGTCCTGGAGTTCCGATCGGACATGGAGTTGAGTCGGGATGAAATTGCGAACAGCCAAGACTCGCCCGATTGTTGCTGACACACATGACTTGAATGGGGACGACCGTGGTTGGTCGTTCGGGCGGTCGCCTCATCGAACGACGTATTTTTGGTCGCCGACTGCTTCGGGTTCTCTGTGTGTGTCGACTTGTCATTAGTCCTGGTTGTTCCACAGTGATTGCTTTTACGATTGTTAAAGTTCTTGTGGAAGTGTTTTCGTGGAACTGTGTCTAGCTTGTGTAATTTCGACTGAGCAGTTATGTTAATGCTGTCTGCGTACTGGAGTAGGCAGTCGGTCGGTTGGGACAGTGCAGCGAGGAAGTCTCCGCGCCGAGGGCATTAGTGTAGTTTCCCGCATTGTGTTTTTGCTCTCCGTGTTGATGCTGTCCGTAGCGTGTGTAGTTTGACAGCATTTGGCGAAGTTCATATTTTTGAGTGGTTATCGTGCCTTGGCTGCTTTTAGAAGCCAATTTTGAAGACGTAGTGCTGCTGGTATCTTCGTCCTCGGCTGATATTTTCCGCTGTCGTGCCGTTGGTCGGCTCAGCGCAGTTGATTAGGTTGTTGGTCGGTCCTTCAGCTGTCCCTGGGTCGGTTTGCCATCTGATTACTTAATCGTATTCTTGGCTGCCTATCTCACCTAACTTTACGTTAGAGTTACCTCCTCAGGCCGACCCTTGGAACACTTCTGAGCACCATTGTTCTGTTGGTTTTAGATTGTGATTTTTTACTCAAGTACGGTGCGAGGGCTTCAGCCGCCTATTAATTTAGTTTGTTTTACTTTTAAAGTAAGGCCTTCAGCCGTCTTAAGTTAAAACTTTGAATGTTCTTGTTTGAACTAAATTTTTTAAAAGAAAAAAGGGGAATTTTGCTCTATTGCAAATCCTTGTTATCCAGGACTTAACCCCTGAGTTGTTCTATGTTCAGTATGTGGCCTTAAGTTGAGCTTTTGTATCAAATATTTTTAGTTAGGCCTTCAGCCGCGTGTATTTCTTAAAGCAATTGTAATAACTTGTGTTCGGGCTTTCAGACATATTGTTTTGAATCCTTTTAAGGGCATGTGTCATTAAGTGTTTTTAGGAAAATAAAGTTTGTGTCTTTTGTGCAACTGACAGTAATTGATTTTGGCCCCTTTCCACAACCACAACCTGATCCGCTCTGTCCTGTGAACCCAGGTTTCATGTACTGCTGGTGAATGGCGTCGCATTGTGTTCAGAGATGACTCGCTGTTCTGCCGTACCCAGGATGACCATCGTCAGCGAGTATGGCGGCAACCTAGGGAGAAGTCCCTTTCCTCCACTATTTCGGAGAGAAACAGCAATGTTACTCTGGCGTCACAGCGTGGGTAGCCGTCGGCTATGACTTTAGCTCAGTTCCGGTAGTGACTGACGGAACTTGCGCAGCACAACAGTACATCACGTACATCCTGCGTCATTTTGTGTTACTTCTCATGCTGCAGCAAGGTATTGTCATTTTTCAACAGGACAACGCTCGTCCACGCATGGTACATTTCTGTAAGCACTGTCTGCTTGATGTTGAGGAACTCTTGTTACTAGTAAGATGGTCAGATTTGTCCGTGATAGAACATGTTTTGGACCACCACAGACCTCAACATTGTCCCACTGCCAGTATGCAGTATATCATGGACCAGGTACAACATTTGTGGGCCGTCTCTCCTCAGGAAAGGAACCAACGTCTTCATGACACCCTTTCCAACCGAAATGGTGCTTGCATCACAGTCAGAAGGAGAGCAATGTCATACCGTTAAGTACGCCAATACTACAAAGCTCTTTGCCAATCTGACTTGATTTTCTAAGCACTGAAATAACATACTCTCTCAAGAAGTTTACTTTCATTTCCTTCTCCCCCTTTTTCGTGCTTCACTTTTTCTGTCAGGCACTATATTTCAGCTTTAAATAACTTAGAGAAAACACTAACAACCCACATCCGGAAGGTAGGACGGGAATTTTAGGACCGCAGCTCCCGAACGCGCGTTCAGCGTCTTTAACCACTGCAGCAACTTGCTTGATGTCGTCAGTGGAGCGAAATGCGACGCTACGTGCTACTTCTTAGATGAGCGATCTTCGGTGTTATTGCCACAGCGGCGACTGTTCACACGAGATGCATGCAGCCTCTGAATATCCGTGTGATGTCATTCAGTTCTTTGCGTTTAACGACTTCCTACGAGCATAAGAAGGCCAAGGCTAAGACGAATCATTACAACGGTATTCGCAGATTTCTTTAATGTCGCGCTAGCGAGACTCATTATAATGATGAAGAGACAATGAGCTTTGTTAGGAGAAACAACGTCGCCGTTATCCTGTAGTTTATTAAACGAATAACTGATGGATAAAACCTGCCGTAACTGTAAAACGTACATGCACATTTGTGAGCGGAATTTAACGAGGGAGAAATTGATGCCATCAGCTCTCCTTGTATTCTGTGCTGCCTGTAATCGTATCGTTATATCTATGCGATTTGCACATAGGATGAAGATGAATGTTCCGTGGATGGTGTTTTCTGACTGCATGACTGTAACTGCGAGTGTAGTATCACATATAACGCCATCTTTATTCGGCTACCTTATTTTGGGGATTCAATACCTCAATTAGTAAAAACAGAACCTTTATGGGATCACTTTGTTGTCCATCCGTCTGTGTGTCTGTCTGTTTGTCTGTCTGTCCGTCTGACTCTTCAAAGCCCTTTTTCTTAGGAACGGGTTAACGAATCAATTCCAAATTTCTGCTACATATTAAGAACTACGGCCCCTTGGCGATGTAAGAAAATGTCGCTTCTAAGTCAATTCAGTGAAAAGATGCTGCCATTTAAAACCTATAGGCAGCTTCCCCTCGAAGTAGAATCATGAAATATGGCAGTAAGAAAGGTTTTACAGTACAAGTGAAGGAAAAGAATCAGAAAATTGTCAATCTGTAATTATATCAGACGAAAAAATATTTTTTCAGTCATTTGTTATCCAGCTTCAAGCTTGAAATTAAAACATGCTCGGATGACTTCGAAGCCGTTAATTTTGTTGAATAATTATATACAGTTATTTGTATTGGTTGGGTGATTCATATCGTGACTCGTTGATATTGTAGTCATAGGACACTACGTTCCTGCAATGTCTGAAGCGCAGAATTTCGTTTTCCTGCTCATTTGAAGCAAAGTGTCGATCTGATGCACCATTCTGAAACATTATCAAAATGTGATGGATTAATTTATGCAGGTCTTCTCATTAGTACATCATTATGGATAACTGCATTGTCTGGAAAAAGTTTGAGGTTACAGCTAAAGTTGTCTGCTAGGTCATTAGCACTTTCCTGAGACACGAATAAAATTATTTCTACATACGTCGAGAAATCTCCTTCTAAAACAAACTTTGGAGTGCTACTGAATCAAATGCTCTTCGGAAGTCAAGAAATACTGCATTACCCTGATTGTCTTGATCCATGACTTTCAGCTTGTCATGTAATACAGCACCAAGATATCATGTTCAAGCCCTGTCAGTCTTAAACTCAGGCGTGAATGTCAGAAACAACTGTAGGAATAACTCTACCCAGCTCTACCGTCTAGTCGAGATCCCAGTGGAGGTTATTGTACTCATACTTACCGAAAAATAAATTGAGGATTATATACTGCATCATGCGAATGATTGTGATGAACATTTGTGAGGTCCTGAATGAGCATGGGAGGAAAGGAAGAGAGTTCACTGGAACTCTGCTTGGGGGACATACGATTCTCATCTCGAATAAAACCAACAATGGTGCCCAGTTAAATGTTCTCAGCCTCTGAACGGATCACCGTAGAGTGTCACATGCCCTCGACTTCGTGAGGGGCTGCGGAGAGGTTTACAATTATCATAGGACAGCATTACAGGATTTGGCCACAGAAATTTTGCGCCGTCACCTCCTCTCACCATGCTGGTTAGATTATGGCGATCATGAATGGATGACCAATATTCGCAACAGTTTCATCCCGGTTGACCACTGGTGCACTAATGAGCGTCAGCATTCCGAACTGCTGCACTTAGACAAAAATAAAGAAAAAAACGCCAAAAAGAAATGTCAGGAGCATTGTAGAAATCATTCTGTTGTATTTTACGTTAGAATTAACAGCATATTTAGTGAACTGAACAACGGTCGAAGACGTCACTACACGTATAGGACCATATTCAATCAATCATCTTACATCAGGAGAATGATATGCCAGAGTGAAACAACAACAAAGTACTTGTTTGGAGATATTCAGCAATGAAGTTCAACAACAGAAAAAAACCAGTGTGAACATTGGGGATACTAAATGGCATTCAACAGACTCCTGACGTAAGTTCAATGTTATTTACTTGATTTTAAAGCAAATCACACACTTTACAGTTCCGAGAAAATATGAAACTTGAGCACCAGCTCCATCTCATCACAGATGTTATACCCAAACAACAGCCATGTATTCTTCCATCACTGGAACCTCCCACATTCTATCACTTGATAAATAATTGTAAAATTCATAATTCATGGTGAGGGCTTTCTTCCTTGCATTTTTTTGGGATGGGGGTTGGTATACCTGAGATACAGAGCAATGATGTTAAATTCAGCTTGTGGATCCCTTGCTTGCTTAGTCAAACCCACATCATAGTATTTCACTTCATCATTGTGTGTTGTTCATCGAAGCTGTTCGTCCATCAATTTTTTTCTTGTTTTTTAAAGCTTATGTTACATTGAAGAGCTTAAGAAATTATGTCCTTCATTTGCACTACAACGAAGTTTTGGTTTTTAATTTGAATATTTTGATTATTTATAATTTTCGTATGGATAGCATGCGTTAGTTACATTTCAGCTTGTCGCCAAAATGGTTGAAGTTACTGCAAATGGGAAGATAACTGAGGCCTGGTTTACAAAATCTTTAGCATATGAGACCTACCAAAGTGAACCAGCTGCATTCCTGACGTTCTTGATGTTCTCGATATTCGACGGCTGTGATAATCAGGAACGTACCGCTATGGACTGACGCGTACATTTTACTACAAAGTTCTCACTTCACGTGCTATATAGCACCACAACTTACCCTCATAAAGTTAGTTTTTCTCTCGCGTGTGCCCTTAACTTCATACAATTGCACACAACCAGACAACGTGTTACGCATATTTGACGCAAGTTTATGTAATTTTAAGTATAAAACGTACGTCCGCTACCTGATTGGTCAGAGGATGTCACTTATTCATTACTAGAACCTCACTCGGTATCAGCATCATTGCCACTTGGTTCATGTGATCTTATGTCTGCAACTTGGTTTGCGAAATTGTCACTGCATTTAGTTCACTTTATAACCAGAAATAACTTTAGATTTGGCATACACCAGGACAAATATGAAAAACTTCGCACACAGTCCAACATTCAGTTTAGCACGTGAAAGTTTGCGATACTGAATACTAATTGCCTTGGAAAACTCAAAACATCAAAACTTGTAGTTGGTTCATTTAGGCGTAAGAGCTTCTAATGCTCCACGATCCGCCTTACAGCGTATGTGAGTAAGATTTTCTCTGATTTTACCGTCGTGAGAACTTCGTGAAATGTGTTGTAGGGAAGCGATACGTTGTCAGACTCTTGATGGCACGTAACCTTTCGAAATTTTAACTGTGAACATCTCTGTCATGGCAACTCCTCTCTTGTAATCTGTGCTACTGGCGTTGGGTAGGTATGTCCGTGACTCTCCCGAGCTTGCTAAAACTCGTGGCGAAAACACAGCTCTTATTTGGATCTCCTTTTTTAATCTTAGCTGGTGAGGCTCCCACACCGATAAGCAGTTGTCAATAATCGAACAAATGTTTTGTGAGTTACTTTTTTCTTGGGCGAGTTACTTTTCTGTAGGATTCTTCAACTGTATTTCAGCTTGGCGTCCGATTCTCCTTTCGCAAGTTTTACGTAGCCGTTCAACTTCAGGTCACTCCGAATCCATACCCCCGATTCCGATCAGTTGGTAGTGTTCCCAGAGATTGAGCACCACTTATCTTATCGAAGAATGGTGAGTCTAGCCATTTATACGCAGTGTACAGGACGTTTCACTTTCAACATAAGCGTCGTGTCCGGCGTTGCGTGGTAAGCAGTTCCTCCGTATGCGGACTCAGTATGCCGCTTGTTTGTTGGACTCCAGTGGTTGGTGTATCGGCTTTAGATAAACTGGCCTTGGGAAGGAATTCGAGAAAATCTAAAAATGCTGAATGGTACAAGTGGTGAGGCAGTAGCGCCTATGCAATACAATACAATGTAGCTACGCACTGTATAATATTTAATGTTTATCCTCTTTCTGAGTTCAGCATCTTAGTCAATACAGAGGGACGCTGAATCAGTTTCTCACGATAGAAAATAGGAATTTGCGGTACACAAAACGGAGACCAAACATCGGCGCTAAGGTACTGGTGTTTGCTGACAGTGTCTGTAGTGTTACACTATGAAATAATGTTTGCCTAGTTCGTGTCTACTGTAACTGAATTTACAGAGTAGTACAATTCCTTTAGATAATTAAATAATTTCTCTGCAAGAAACTAAAAACTGTTTCTTTGCAAGTTTCACTCTACAGTTTAGTATTTCCACATTTCAGTTCCTTCGCTTGCGAGTAGTTGAAGTTTTACTGCAAATGCGCTATTACGTGCTGACTATCTATCGCGAACAGCTTTATTAGTTTGGAGTATCTCTGAAGTATGCTATAAATGTACCTCTGGTTTCCGGGAGATGAGGGCCAATCAGATCGCTACCTGCCGCGCTAGAAACGGTGGGACTTGTATTTGAAGAGGTAGTCTTGCTTTCTGTCCTGCAGAGAAAGGACGTGTTGGCGGTAGAATGTCGCAGGTTACTACTTGCTGGTCGGTCATGTGACGTGATGTTGCCAAGCTGCGTGCAGGGGATGCATACTTGCTGGAGTACTTTGTTAGCGCTTCACGACGAATTTGTGGTTTATGCTTAATTTCTTGCTTCGAACCGCGAAAACGCTGTAACTTTCATGTACTGGACACGCATCCTACGTGGACCTCGAGGCGAGTTCTTTTCAAGGTTTGGTACAGAATCTGCTTGCCATCAATTCGTCTTGACCATAGGGCAGTCAATTTGTCTTCAGCATCAATGAATCATTGTAAATGACTGACAAATTATGCTGGTGTGCGAAACATAAGCGCAAAAGTAACATTCGTATGATGTGTCATTCCCAAGTAACATAGCTCGGTGGAACTTCTACCGCATGATACAGAGGGTAACTGGACGAAGTACGCAATAAGGCGAACAGAAATGGTACTTTTGTTCAAACACAATAATTTGAAGTCACCGCTAAAAATGATGGTCCCCTGAACATTAAAAAAAGGTGGGACATGATTATTAATAGTGCGATCACCACGAACGACAGAGCGTGCTCTACAACGTGCTCCAATGCTAGCCAGAAAGTTGGTAAGGACTTCTTATGGTAAGACGTTCCACTCCTTCACCAGAACGGTTGCCGGCCGCGGTGGCCGAGCGGTTCTAGGCGCTTCAGTCCGGAACCGCGCGACTGCTACGGTCGCAGGTTCGAATCCTGCCTCGGTCATGGGTGTGTGTGATGTCCTTAGGTTAGTTAGGTTTAAGTAGTTCTAAGTCCTAGGGGACTGATGACCTCCGATGTTAAGTTCCATAGTGCTCAGAGCCATTTGAACCAACTGAACCAGAACGGTTGACCACTGCTGGACGGTCGGTGTTGCATGTGCTGCAGTATTCCTCCCCAACACACCTCACAAGTGCTCCATTAGATTTAAGTCGGGAGGGGGACCGGCAGGCCAGCCCATTCGGCAAATATCTCCTCGTTCGAAGATTCCTTAACATGCGCTGTTCGATACTCTCATATAGGTATTGTCATCTGCAAAAAGAAACTCTGGTCAAATGCACCCCTGAGAAGACTCACGTGGGAATGAAGAGTCACGTGGGAATGAAGAACAGAGTCACAATAACCTTGACCAATGAGTGTACGAATTTAAAGTTTTGGTAGTATGCTCATGAAACATTATGCCTCCTCATTCCACAAGAGCTGGAGCACCAAAACGATCATGTTCAGCATGGCGAGAGGGGGAAACACGTAATACACTCAGGTACATTGTCGAACATTGTTGTACTGATGGACATATGTTATGGCGTGAGGAGGCATAATGTTGGTACTGTTGTACACAGAGAAGTCACAACGTTAGAAAATTGTAGCGAAGTGCAGAATATCTGGAGAGGATGGACGAATGGTGCAGAGAGCGGCAATTGATCTCATCGTAAACAAATGTATTGCGAATACATAAAGAAAAAGGCCCTTTACCTCGTATTACATGAGTGCTGAATAGTCGCTGTAAGCAGTCACGTCCACAAAATGTCTGGGAGAACGCGTACAGAGCGATTTGTAGCGGAACGACCACATAAAATTAATCGTGGGGAAAGCTGATGCCAGACTGTGATTCATTGGAAAATGCTGTGGAAATGAAGTCCATCAAGAAAGAGAGTACCTTACGGAGCACTCGTTCAGCCAGTGCTGTAATATTGCTCGTCAGTGAGAGATCCATACCAGAAAGGATTTATCCAAAGAAGAGCAGCATGTTCGTTCATGGGTTCATTTAGTAAGCGCGGATGCGTCAGGGAGATGATCAGCCAGCTCCAGTCGCAGATGCTGCAAGAGAGGCGTTCTGCATCACAGTATGGTCTGTCAGTGTCGATAGCGTACGTTCCTAGAAGGTTCAGTCAACATATTGCTTCCTCCTACGTGCATCCCTCGAAACGTCCATGAAGGTAAAGTTTAAGAGATTCGAGCTTTGCACGGGATTAACAGTAATTGTCTTCCCCTCGAAAATGAGCGATTGGAGCAGGAAAAGTCCAAATTAGTATACAAAGTACCTTCCGCTGTACTGCGTAAGTAGGCTTGCGGAATATAGGTGTTGTTGTGGATGTCTATGGCCATCGGATTTTGACTCCCTTGCAAACGCCAGGCGGTGTGCTTGTGTCATACATTAAACACACCGTGCCTATCCTTTTGCATTTACCCTAAAATTTGCTAGCACTGCGACTTTCCTGTATGGGACAGCATCACCCGCGGTGATCATCAAGTAGATTTAGATGATTGTAATATTTCTGGCTCTGGGAGCCATAATGTTAACTCAAAACCTCTCTTCGTAATTGAGTAAAAAAGGTGGAGTGAGGCACAGATCTATTTTCTTTCACTTATATTTCTTTGATTTACGTATGATTCTGATTATATCGACGATCATAATAGCGATCCTCTCAATAGTAAGCTGTCATACATTGGGGTTACAGAAGTCATGGGACAACGATGTGCACATATACAGATGGCGGTAGTACCGCGTACGTAAGGCATAAAAGGGCAGTGCATTGGCGGAGCTGTCTTTTGTACTCAGGTGAGCCATGTGGAAAGGTTTCCGTGATTATGGTCGCACGATGGGAATTAACAGACATTGAGCGCGAAATGGTAGTTGGAACTAGACATGTAGGATATTCGTTGTTAGGGTATTCAACATTCCGAGTTCCACAGTGTCAAGCGTGAGTCGAGAACACCAAAATTCAGTCAGATATTACTTCTCACCATTGACAACGACCGAGAGCAACGACGTCTACATAGTTGTCAGCGATAACAGACAAACAACACTACGTGAAATAACCGCAGAAATCAGTGTAAGACGTACGACGAACGTATCCGTTAGGACAGTGTGGCGAAATGTGGCGTTAACAGCCTTCGGCAGCAGACGACCGAATCGAGTCCCTTTGGTAACAGCATGATATCGCTAGCAGCGCCTCTCATGGACAATAGATGACTGGAAAACCGTGGCCTGTTCAGATGAGTCCCAATTTCAGTAGATGAGAGCTGATGGTAAGGTTCGACTGTAGCACAGACTCCTCTAAGCCAAAGATCCAAGCCGGTGTTGGCTCTATCATGGGGTGGAATGTTTTTACATGGAATGGTCTGGCTCCTCTAATCCAGCTGTACCGTCATTACGTGGAAATGGTTATGTTCGGCTACTTGGAGACCATGTGGAACCTTTCATGAACTTCATGTTCCCAAACAACGATGGAATTTTTATGGACGAGAATGCACAAGGCTACATTTGTTCACAGTTTGTCTGAACATCCTGGACAGTTCGAGCGAATGACTTAGCCACCTAGAACGCCCGACATGACTCCCGTCGAACGTTTATGGGACGTTATCGAGAGGTCAGATCGTGCACGAAATGCTACGTCGATAACACTTTCGCAATTATAGACGGCTGTAGAGGCATCATGGTTCAGTACTTCTACTGAGGACTTCCAATAACTTGTTGAGTCCATTGCCGCAGTACTCGGGGCAAAAGGAGGTCCGACAAGATATCAGGAGGTATCCCTTGACTTTTATCACCTCAGCGTGTAACAATTTTTCTTTAGCTGGCTTAGTATCACGAAATGCAGACTAAGCACTCCGCCCACCTTTGGCTCACTGACCGGTCGTGTTTGTGAGAGTGGAATGGGCGCGCCGAGTGGAGCAGCTGGACGGTACGGTTTTAGGCGGGAAGCAGCACGATTATCTTCTTCGCTGTGCGTTGTCTATGTAATTATGTTGCTGAATAGCGTCTCGGCGATCAGTGCAGGCTGAAGTAGGAAGTTTATTTTTATACGTGATTGTACATTCATGTGAAGTATTTTAAGGACTAGGCTTATCACTGTCACATACCAGTTAGTGTTACGTTGATATCGTAAGTGAAAGCGTATTGTCAGCTATGTCTGCGGCGTCACTCATCAACTAAAAACTTATGGCAATCCTTTCTGAAATCGTACTACTTATTTAGTGGCATAGTGGGTCTTAACGCACTCATTACAAGTTTCTTACAGCCTCACATCAAGAAGCATGAGTTTACAACCCGAGTACTGCTTCTGTTCAGGGAAATCTGTAGAAGAAACCAGATGGGTGGACAATTATAAAGTGCGTAGTCTGCCTTGGTGCCACGGAGCACAACTAGGACCCTCTGCGTTGATAGTATAAATGTGGTTAGGCGTGTGTAATCTGTAGGAATACAGAGGAGGTAATTCACAGGACGCTAATTTGAATTGGACACAGATTGAAGACACATTCAGTAGGGAAAGTTAATTAATTTCAGAGTTAAAAATCCTAAGTCAAGATCGCAAAAATTACTTTATTGATAACTACTTTCAGCTCATTGCCGAGCCATCTTCAGAGCAATAAAAATTATAACTTAATTCAGTGTCAATTAGCAGCCAGACATTACATAGTCATAATTTGTTGAGCTGAATCGCTCTTGTTGTTAAATAGAAGGTCGTCATGGTTACATAATTTACAATTTTAGCCATGTATCATAGAGTTGTAAATTATGTAACCCCGACTTTAGCATGTACATACCAACAATAGGGTTCATATCAACGAACTATGAAAATATGTAGTACATGGTGGCTGATAGATACGGAATTAAGCAATAATTTTTATTGATCTGAAGATGGCCATTCAATGGGCTGAAACTAATTATCAGTAAAGGAATTTTTGCGACCTTGAGTTAGGATTTTTATCCACGCACTTTAACATAATAGATCGCCTGCCTCCCCGTGTGACAATATCAGATAATAATATATTTTCAGAACATCCGGTGTTCTCCACCACGTCATTAGCATATGTCGTGAACAGGTGATCCACATTTTTCCCGTGGCGTACTCACAAAATTACCTCCATACCTGGTTTTTTGAGTTCTACCTGCTCTCAAGTTCTGAATCCAGTCCTAAAATTGATCCGATCTTACATGCGTTCTTATTCTGTTCGCTGCGGCTTTGCTTAGGCATTAGCCACCTCCGATACCTCGAACGTCTGTAGAAAATTAAGCAGGTCAGTATCACTTCCAAATCCCGCTAATACTATAAAACACTGGACAATGGTGATGCAGCTATGGCCTTAATTAAATGCCAAACTCCTTTCTCAAATGAATATATTGTACCTTTCGGGCTATACAATTTTCAGATTTATTTGAAAATA
This sequence comes from Schistocerca americana, assembly GCF_021461395.2. Lineage (NCBI taxonomy): Eukaryota > Metazoa > Arthropoda > Insecta > Orthoptera > Acrididae > Schistocerca > Schistocerca americana. The sequence continues at coordinate 125,173,012 of NC_060126.1, forward strand.
AATACGAAAGCTGTACAGTCCGTAACAAACATAATCTTCATTTGAAAAATATATAATGGCTGTAAAAAATTATCAAAGGTTAAAGTTATAATTCGGCGGCCGTGGTATGTTAATCCACCTCCGTATCAGAGTAATCATCGTGTCTGAATGTTGTGAGGAGGAGCTAAGAATTTTTTCGTCGCGGGAAGACAAGGTCATGGTGAATATGACATGCAGTGTTTCTCAAGTATACAGTGAACGTAACAACGATTTGTTTTAGTGCCCGTTAGCACAGCACCCACGTGCCAAGTGAATCGTAGTGATTTATTTTCATTTTGTTCGTTAGAGTGGTCTCATTCAGAGTCTCTGAGAGGAGTACACATTTTCTTCTGCGCTGGTAACGAGGCTCATTAAGCTCGCAGAGGGGTTACTGAGACGCTGAACATCATTAGGTGCTCACCACCTTTGCTGGCCGTGAACTTTACGGCATTCAAACACACACATACACATACACACACACACACACATTTAAGTAAGCGACTAGAGAAGTATATGTGTCGTTTGCAAGTACACTACTGGCCATTAAAATTGCTACACCACGAAGATGACGTGCTACAGACGCGAAATTTAACCGACAGGAAGAAGATGCTGTGATATGCAAATGATTAATTTTTCGGAGCATTCACACAAGGTTGGCGCCGGTGGCGACACCTACAACGTGCTGACATGAGGAAAGTTTACAACAGATTTCTCATACACAAGCACCAACTGACCGGCGTTGCCTGATGAAACGTTGTTGTGATGCCTCGTGTAAGGGGGAGAAATGCGTACCATCACGTTTCCGACTTTGATAAAGGTCGGATTGTAGCCTGTCGCGATTGCGGTTTATCCTATCGCGACATTGCTGCTCGCGTTGGTCGAGATCCAATGACTGTTAGCAGACTATGGAATCGGTGGGTTCAGGAGGGTAATACGGAACGCCGTGCTGGATCCCAACGGCCTTATATCGCTAGCAGTCGAGATTACAGGCATCTTATCCGCATGGCTGTAACGGATCGTGCAGCCACGTCTCGGTCCCTGAGTCAACAGAAGGGAATGTTTGTAAGACAACATCCATCTGAACGAACAGTTCGACGACGTTTGCAGCAGCATGGACTATCAGCTCGGAGAGCATGGCTGCGGTTACCCTTGACGCTGCATCACAGACAGGAGCGCCTGCGATGGTGTATTCAACGACAGACCTGGGTGTACGAATGGCAAAACGTCATTTTTTCGGATGAATCCAGGTTCTGTTTACAATATCATGATGGTCGCATCCGTGTTTGGCGACATTGCGGTGAACGCAGATTGGAAGCGTGTATTCGTCATCGCCATACTGGCGTATCACCCGGCGTGATGGTATGGGGTGCCATTGGTTACACGTCTCGTTCACCTCTTGTTCGCATTGACGGCACTTTGAACAGTGGACATTACATTTCAGATGTGTTACAACCCGTGGCTGTACCCTTCATTAGATCCCTGCGAAACCCTACATTTCAGCAGGATAATGTACGACCGCATGTTGCAGGACCAGTACGGGCCTTTCTGGATACAGAAAATGTTCAACTGCTGCCCTGGGCAGCACATTCTCCAGATCTCTCACCAACTGAAAAAGTCTGGTCAATGGTGGCCGAGCAACTGGCTAGTCACAATACGCCAGTCAGTACTCTTGATGAACTGTGGTATCGTGTTGAAGCTGCATGGGCAGCTGTACCTGTACACGCGATCCAAGCTCTGTTTGACTCAATGCCCAGGCGTATCAAACCCGTTATTAGTGCCAGAGGTGGTTGTTCTGGGTACTGATTTCTCGGGATCTATGCACCCAAATTGCGTGAAAATGTAATGACATGTCAGTTCTAGTATAATATATTTGTCCAATGAATACTTGTTTATCATCTTCATTTCTTCTTGGTGTAGCAATTTTAATGGCCAGTAGTGGAATATGACTTCAGCGTCGGGGATGTTCTTTAACAGAACTAAAAGCTAATACTAATATCCTCTTTTAGTCTGAACGCGGATGTTTGATCTACATGTCTGGAGGTCATTGGCCGAATTACGCTCTGAGTGTACGAGTGTACGACAGTGGAGAGTGGGGGCATACCGTGAATGTCTCAACTCTTCCTGATTCTGGATAAAGAGTTAACGAAGACGATGTACGAAATTATTCTGCCTTATGGCTGCCCATTGTCATCGAAACTGTACATCAGATTGTTTCCTAAGATCGAGGGTTAAGTGTGCAGGTGTCCCGTGTTGAAACTACGGAAGATGAGAATTATCTACGTCAGTAGTCCGCAGGCCACATCATCGTGTAGGGGGAAGCGCTCTTCTGGTAAAACTGTGCCCCCCCCCCCCCCCCCCCCGCACCCTGTTCCATTCGCGAATGGCACATCACTTAACCTCATTAGCACCAATTTATCAAATTTTCTATTCGTCATTTCGCGAGACATACGTGGTAGGAGATAACACGTTGACAGACTCTTCCCAGGATGTCCTCACGCCCTCTCACGGAATTTCAATAGTAAACCTTTCCGTCAATAGACATTCTTCCATTTAAAAAATCGTATTCTTGCACAAAAATAAGTTTCCCGAGCATTATAACAATCTGTTTATTGGCTAACAATACGAGCCCCTGACTAGCAATCCATTCTGTCAAAACCTGACAGCAGTAGCACTTTCCATTTCCGCAATATTTGCAGTGTAAGTTTTAAGTGATTCATCCTGTATATATATATATATATACGAGGTGCATTGAAGTTCTAAGGCCTCCGATTTTTTTTCTAATTAACTACTCACCCGAAACCGATGAAACTGGCGTTACTTCTCGACGTAATCGCCCTGTAGACGTACACATTTTTCACAACGCTGACGCCATGATTCCATGGCAGCGGCGAAGGCTTCTTTAGGAGTCTGTTTTGACTAGTGGAAAATCGCTGAGGCAATAGCAGCATGGCTGGTGAATGTGCGGCCACGGAGAGTGTCTTACATTGTTGGAAAAAGACAAAAGTCACTAGGAGCCAGGTCAGGTGAGTAAGGAGCATGAGAAATCACTTCAAAGTTGTTATCACGAAGAAACTGTTGCGTAACGTTAGCTCGATGTGCGGGTGCGTTGTCTCGGTGAAACAGCACATGCGCAGGCCTTCCCGGACGTTTTTGTTGCAGTGCAGGAAGGAATTTGTTCTTCAAAACATTTTCGTAGGATGCACCTGTTACCGTAGTGCCCTTTGAAACGGAATGGGTAAGGATTACGCCCTCGCTGTCCCAGAACATGGACACCATCATTTTTCAGCACTGGCGGTTACCCGAAATTTTTTTGGTGGCTGTGAATCTGTATGCTTCCATTGAACTGACTGGCGCTTTGTTTCTGGATTGAAAAATGGCATCCACGTCTCATCCATTGTCACAACCGACGAAAAGAAAGTCCCATTCATGCTGTCGTTGCGCGTCAACATTGCTTGGCAACATGCCACACGGGCAGCCATGTGGTCGTCTGTCAGCATTCGTGGCACCCACCTGGATGACACTTTCGTATTTTCAGGTAGTCATGCAGGATTGTGTGCACAGAACCCACAGAAATGCCAACTCTGGAGGCAATCTGTTCAACAGTCATTCGGCGATCCCCCAAAACAATTCTCTCCACTTTCTTGATCATGTCGTCAGACCGGCTTGTGCGTGCCCGAGGTTGTTTCGGTTTGTTGTCACATGATGTTCTGTCTTCATTAAACTGTCGCACCCACAAACGCACTTTCAACACATCCATAACTCCATCACCACATGTCTCCTTCAACTGTCGATGAATTTCGATTGGTTTAACACCACGCAAATTCATAAAACGAATGATTGCACGCTGTTCAAGTAAGGAAAACGTCGCCATTTTAAGTATTTAAAACAGTTCTCATTCTCGCCGCTGGCGGTAAAATTCCATCTGCCGTACGGTGCTGCCATCTCTGGGACGTATTGACAATGAACGCGGCCTCATTTTAAAACAATGCGCATGTTTCTATCTCTGTCCAGTCTGGAGAAAAAAAATCGGAGGCCTTAGAACTTGAATGCACCTCGCACATACGACTGTTTTTATAATATGTATGGCTTTGTAAGATGTTCCGTTTTGATGATCATTTCAACGCTTCAGTACATTGCAATTAATGGCGAAACCACTGCTAGGATGCGCAGCTTGGCGTAAGTCGTATTTCGATCCAAAGTTTTCAGCTGCATAGACATATCCTTTTTTGTATCAAAGATCTGTTGTGTAAAGAATGTAGGCCATGGCAGAGGTTTCAATTTACCTCCCGCTTATTCCATATTGTTAGCGAACTGTTGATTGTGCGGAATTTCCTTCTTCCACTGATTTTCATGTTCGGTGGAATTGAACTCTACGTTGTCCGTTGAAGAACAATTGTAATCTTGATACTGCAGTTTGTTATTAGAGTACTGAATAATAACTTCCAAAATTCGCTTGATTTACTTTCCTCCTACGGTGGTCATTTATGAAATTTACTCTGGAGTGACAAAAGCCATGGAATGTCTGTTAATATCGTGTTGGACCTGCGTTAGCTCGGCTTAGTGGAGCAACTGGACCTGGCAGGGACTCGACAGGTCTTTGGAAGCCCCTGCAGAAATACTGAGTCATGCTGTCTCTACAGCCCTCCATAATTGCACAATCAGCTTAATAGCTCCTGCATCCATGTTGCTCACGAGAATAATATACAGAAGAATGGAAAAGAAAATTCAGGATGTCTTAGATGATGATCAGTTTGGCTTTAGGAAACGTAAAGGCCCGAGAGAGGCAGTTCTGACGTTGCGGTTGATAATGGAAGCAAGGAACGTTAATAGGATTTGTCGGCCTGGAAACAGCCTTCGACAGTGTAAAATGGTGCAAGATATTCGAAATTCTGAGAAAAATTGTGGTAAGCTATAGGTAGCGACGGATGTCATATAATATGTACAAGAGCAAAGAGGGAATAATGAGAGTGGACGACCAAAAACGAAGTACTGGGATTAAAAAGGGTGTAATACAGGGATACAGTCTTTCGCCCCTACTGTTCAATCTGTACATCGAAGAAGCAATGATGGAAATAAAAGAGAGGTTCAGAAGTAGAATTAAAATTAAAGGTGAAAGGATATCAGTTATACGATTAGCTAACGACATTGCTATCCAGAGTGAAAGTGAAGAAGAATTATGTGATATAATGAATGGAAAGAACAGCGTAATGAGTACAAAACATGGACTGAGAGTCAATCGAAGAACGAAGAAAGTAATGAGAAGTAGCAGAAATGAGAACAGTGAGGAACTTAATATAAGGATTGATGGTCACGAAGTAGATGAAGTTAAGGGATTCTACTGCATAGGCAGCAAGATAACCAGTGACGGACGGAGCAAGGAGGACATCAAAAGCAGACTAGCCCTGGCAAGTAGGGCGTTCATGGCCAAGAGAAGTCTACTAGCATTGAACATAGGCCTTAATCTGAGGAAGAAAGTTTTGAGAATGTGCGTTTAGAGCACAGCATTGTGTGGTAGTGAAACATGGACTGTGGGAAAACCGGAACAGAAGAGAATCGAGGCATTTGAGATGTAGTGCTATAGATGAATGTTGAAAGTTAGGTGGACTGATAAGGTAAGGAATGAGGAATCGGGGAGGAAATGCATATGTGGAAAACACTGACTAGGAGAAGGGACAGGGTGATAGATTATTTGTTAAGACATCAGGGAGTAATATCCATGTTACTAGAGGGAGTTGTAGAAGACAAAAACTATAGAGGAAGACAGAGATTGGGATATATTGCTACTCTGGATAAAGATGTTGGCGCAAGAGAGGAATTCGTGGCAGGCCCCATCAAACCAGTCAGAAAACTGATGACAAAATAAAAATAAAAAAATAAAAAATAAAAAATGCAAGAGTGAAGAGTGTTATGAACGAACTGACCTCTCGATTATGTCCCATTAATGTTTGATAGGATTCATGTCGGGCGATCTTGGAGGGCAAATCATTCGCTCTAATTGTCCAGAATGTTCTTCAAACCAATGGCAAACAACTGTGGCTCAATGACATGACATCGTTGTTTGAGAATATGAAACCCATGAATGATTGAAAATGGTCTCCAATCAATGATAGGTTCAGTTGGACCAGATGGCCCAGTCCCTTCAACGTAAACATAGCCCACACTATTATGGAGCCACTACCAGTTTGCATGGTGTCTTGTTCACAGTACGAGTCCATAGCTTCGTGGGATCTACGCCAGACACTAAACCTACCATCAGCTCTTGCCAACTAAAATCGGGACTCATCTGCCTAGGCCACAGTTTTCCAGTCGTCTAGGGTCGAACCAATGCGCTCACGAGCCCAGCAGCAGCGCTGCACGTGATGTCGTGCTGTTAACAAAGGCATTCGCGTCGGTCATCTGCTACCATATCCTATTAATGGCAAATTTCGTCGCACTGCCCTAACGGATATGTTCATCTAAGTTCCACTTTACCCTCTGTGGTTATTTCATTTAGTTTTGCTTGTCTATTAGCACTGACAACTCTATGCAATCACCACTGCTCTCTATCGTTAAGTGAAAATCGTAGGCCACTGCATTGCCCGTGGTGAGAGATAATGTCTGATCTTTGGTATTCTCGGCACATTCTTGACACTGTGGACCTCGGAACATTGAATTTCCTAACTGTTTCAGAAATGAAATGCCCCACTCATATAGCTGCAACTACCATTCTGCGTTCATCGTCTGTTAATTCCCGTTGTGCGCCAATAATCACGTCGCAAACTTTTGTACATGAAGCATCTGAGTACAAATGATGGCTCCGCGAAATAACTGCCCTTTTATACCTTGTGTACTCTATTTCTACCGCAATTTGATGTACAGATCGCTAACTTTTGAGACCTCAGTGTGTACTGCCTTTACAGGTTATTCCCACGCACTCGTATATACTTGCTTACATCTGCAGTTGATGTGAGCACAAAATAGTAAATGGATTTTGCATTCGGCAGTGTCGTTATGTAAATAAGCTGCCTTCAGTAGCAACATTTCTCAGTTCCTTACATCCAGTACAAGGCAAGTTAGAGTTGTCGAAAATTCGAGACTTTATACTAATCCTGAATATGTATGAGTTGATTACTGTATTTCAGGTTCATTTGTGAGCGGATGTTAGCGTATACAAAGTGCTGTCTTATATCTTCATAGCAGGTGCTGTAAGGGAGGACGAAAAAGATACTTATACGCTGAAGCGCCAAAGAAACTGGTATTAAGCATGCGTTTTTAAATACAGAGATATGTAAACAGGCAGAATACGGCGTTGAGGTCGGCAACGCCTATGTAAGACAACAAGTGTCTGGCGCAGTTGTTAGATCGGTCACTGCTGCTACAGCGGTAGGTTATCAAGATTTAAGTGAAACTTCCTGGCAGATTAAAAATGTGTGCCGGACCGAGACTCAAACTCGAGACCTTTGCCTTTCGCGGGCAAGTGCTCTTGCCCGCGAAATACAAAGGTTCCGAGTTCGAGTCTCGGTCCGGCACACAGTTTTAATCTGCCAGGACGTTTCATATCAGCGCACACTCTGCTGCAGAGTGAAAATCTCATTCTAAGATTTAAGTGAGTTTGAACGTGGTGTTATAGTCGGCGCACAAATGATGGGACACTGCATCTCCGAGGTAGCGATGAAGTGGACATTTTTACGTACCACCAATTCACGAGTGTACCGTGAATATCAGTAATTTGATAAAACATAAAATAACCGACATTGCTGTGGCCTGAAAAATATCCTGCAAAAACGGGAGCTACGACAAATGTCTAACTTTGGTTTCCATTTCGTGACTGGTCGGACGTTACTTCCCGAATAGCCTTCTTAATTTCTTTTACGTTTTAGATGTCACAATATAGCGTCCTGGACTGTTTCTCAGTTTTCGTGGAGCTGAAGTTTGTCAGAACTTGACGTTTCTATACGCACCCACGTTCGTTTGACAGGAAAACTTACTTCAGTGAAGGTCCACTCCACTGACGTGTACGACGGCGTTTGTGGAGACGACCAGCGACATAGTGTAGCAAAAATATAATTTACCCAAAGAGAAGACATGTTTCCAGTGATCGACGCTTGAATCCCAATGGTCCCGTGCCCACTGCAATTCTAACTGACGACCTGATTGGTTCAGTACGTCAGCACGTAGGTCTGGTCTGCTGCGGAGCTCCAGGTTCAACAACGTACGCTGAACGGTGTGCTCCGAAACACTTGTGCGTGCACCAGCAGTGTGCTCTTCCGCCAGAGATGCAACAGATCATCATCTGTCCTACTTTACAGAGCAGACAAGCCTCAGAACATCATGTTCTTTAAAGAATCGTGGACAGCCAACCATTTAGCGCCTAGTGGACGTTTCACTGTCCTTCTACAGGGTGTTACAAAAAGGTACGGCCAAACTTTCAGGAAACATTCCTCACACACAAAGAAAGAAAATATGTTATGTGGACATGTGTCCGGAAACACTTACTTTCCATGTTAGAGCTCATTTTATTACTTCTCTTCAAATCACATTAATCATGGAATGGAAACACACAGCAACAGAACGTACCAGCGTGACTTCTTTGTTATAGGACATGTTCAAAATGTCCTCCTTTAGCGAGGATACATGCATCCACCCTCCGTCGCATGGAATCCCTGATGCGCTGATGCAGCCCTGGAGAATGGCGTGTTGTATCACAGCCGTCCACAACACGAGCACGAAGAGTCTCTACATTTGGTACCGGGGTTGCGTAGACAAGAGTTTTCAAATGTCCCCATACATGAAAGTCAAGAGGGTTGAGGTCAGGAGAGCGTGGAGGCCATGGAATTGGTCCGCCTCTACCAATCCCTCGGTCACCGAATCTGTTGTTGAGAAGCGTACGAACACTTCGACTGAAATGTGCAGGAGCTCGATCGTGCATGAACCACATGTTGTGTCATACTTGTAAAGGCACATGTTCTAGCAGCACAGGTAGAGTATCCCGTATGAAATCATGATAACGTGCTCCATTGAGCGTAGGTGGAAGAACAAACTAAAATGAGCTCTAACATGGAAATTAAGCGTTTCCGGACACATGTCCACATAACATCTTTTCTTTATTTGTGTGTGAGGAATGTTTCCTGAAAGTTTGGCCGTACCTTTTTGTAACACCCTGTATACCTTTCCGTAGATGCTCACGTAGTAGGTGAATGTTCGACCAGCTTCGCCGTTTTCGAGATGCCCATTCACGGGCTCTGCGTAATCTGCCCTTTATCAAAATCTCCTATCTCAATGGATTTCCCGATTTGCAGCTCATACCTTCGCTAAGGCGATCCCTCGTATGGGTCTGCTCCGCTCACTGCTTTTGCTACTGCATCACGCGCCCGCAACATCATCAGGCGGGATCCAACGTCGCGTTGGGGAGTGGTCATAATGTTTTGGCTTGTCAGTGTAAATTCTTGATGAAGAAACGGAGCTACAGCACAAACGAGATTTAAAAATCTTTATTGACTTCCTTCAGCACCTCTGGATACCAGGAAGTAAATTGATACCAGGAGAATTCTCAACACAAATTATGTCTTTGCACAGTACATTGAACACATAGAGTAATAAGATTTTGGACTGTAAACTCTGCAAACATATATGCGTCAGTGGAGTAGACTCTGAAGTAAGTTTTGATATTAAACGAAAGTAGATGCCAATAAAAAGTAAGCACCATACGTCAAGATCTGACGAGCTTCAACAGTACAAAAACAGAGAAAAACACTCAATAAAACTGTTGTGGTCTGGCAAGACAGCCAATCCACAGTGACGGGTAACCGAAAGGCACGCGCTTAAACTCACGCAGGCTGGCGTGAGGTCTGAAACAGGATACGTAATGAATGCTATAAAGAAAAGTACGTACTGCTGGAATACTTAACTTTAATCCACAATTGGTGAACATTGATCTTGTTACTGTACATGCTTCATTAGATACATAGCAAAGGATAAATGGCGCCTTGCTAGGTCGTAGCAATTGACTTAGCTGAAGGCTATGCTAACTATCGTCTCGGCAAATGAGAGCGTAATTCTCAGTGAACCTTTCCTAGCAAAGTCGGCTGTACAACTGGGGCGAGTGCTAGTAAGTCTCTCTAGACCTGCCGTGTGGTGGCGCTCGGTCTGCTATCACTGACAGTGGCGACACGCGGGTCCGTCGTATACTAATGGACCGCGGCCGATTTAAAAGCTACCACCTACCAAGTGTGGTGTCTGGCTGTGACACCACAAAAACAATATTCCTAACACGGACATAAGCGACAGATTTACTGTGTTGTTGTTGTGGTCTTCAGTCCTGAGACTGGTTTGATGTAGCTCTCCATGCTACTCTATCCTGTGCAAGCTTCTTCATCTCGCAGTACTTACTGCAGCCTACATCCTTCTGAATCTGCTTAGTGTATTCATCTCTTGGTTTCCCTCTAAGATTTTTACCCGACACGCTGCCCTCAAGTACTAAATTGGTGATCACTTGATGCCTCAGAACATGTCCTACCAACCGATCCATTCTTCTAGTCAAGTTGTGGCACAAGCTCCTCTTCTCCCCAATTCTATTCAATACCTCCTCATTAGTTATGTGATCTACCCATCTAATCTTCAGCATTCTTCTGTAGCACCACATTTCGAAAGGTTCTATTCTCTTCTTGTCCAAACCATTTATCGTCCATGTTTCACTTCCATACATGGCTACACTCCATACAAATACTTTCAGAAACTACTTCCTGACACTTAAATCTATACTCGATGTTAACAAAGTTCTCTTCTTCAGGAACGCTTTCCTTGCCATTGCCAGTCTACATTTTATATCCTCTCTACTTCGACTATCATCAGTTATTTTGCTCCGTAAATAGCAAAACTCCTTTACTGCTTTAAGTGTCTCATTTCCTAATCTAGTTCCCTCAGCATCACCAGACTTAATTCGACTACATTCCATTATCCTCGTTTTGCTTTTGTTGATGTTCATCTTATACCCTCCTTTCAAGACTCTGTCCATTCCGTTCAACTGCTCTTGCAAGTACCTTGCTGTCTCTGATAGAATTAAAAAGTCATCAGCTAACCTTAAAGTTTTTATTTCTTCTCCATGGATTTTAATACCTACTCCGAACTTTTCTTTTATTTCCTTTATTGCTTGCTCAATATACAGATTGAATAACATCGGGGATAGGCTACAACCCTGTCTCACTCCCTTCCCAACCACTGCTTCCCTTTCATACCCCTCGACTCTTATAACTGCCATCTGGTTTCTGTACAAATTGTAAATAGCCTTTCGCTCCCTGTATTTTACCCCTGCCACCTTCAGAATTTGAAAGAGAGTATTCCAATCAACATTGTCAAAAGCTTTCTCTAAGTCTACAAATGCTAGAAACGTAGGTTTGTCTTACCTTAATCTTTCTTCTAAGATAAGTCGTAAGGTCAGTATTGCCTCACGTGTTCCAACATTTCTACGGAATCCAAACTGATCTTCCCCGAGGTCGGCTTCCAGCAGTTTTTCCATTCGTCTGTAAGGAATTCGCGTTAGTATTTTGCAGCTGTGACTTATTAAACTGATAGTTCGGTAATTTTCACATCTGTCAACACTTGCTTTCTTTGGGATTCGAATTATTATATTCTTCTTGAAGTCAGATTATTTCGCCTGTCTCATACATCTTGCTCAAAAGATGGTAGAGTTTTGTCAGGACTGGCTCTCCCAAGGCCGTCAGTAATTCTGATGGAATGTTGTCTACACCCGGGGCCTTGTTTCGACTTAGCTCTTTCAGTGCTCCATCAAACTCTTCACGCAGTACCGTATATCCCATTTCATCTTCATCTACATCCTCTTCCATTTCCATAATATTGTCCTCAAGTACATCGCCCTTGTATAGACCCTCTATATACTCCTTCCACCTTTCTGCTTCTCCTTCTTTGCTTGGAACTGGGTTTCCATCCGAGCTCTTGATATTCATACAAGTTTCTCTTTTCTCCAAAGGTCTCTTTAATTTTCCTGTAGGCAGTATCTATCTTACCCCTCGTCAGATAAGGCTCTACATCCTTACATTTGTCCTCTAGCCATCCCTGATTAGCCAATTTGCACTTCCTGTCGATATTATTTTTGAGACGTTTGTATTCCTTTCTGCCTGCTTCATTTACTGCATTTTTATATTTTCTCCTTTCATCAATTAAATTCAATATTTCTTCTGTTACCCAAGGGTTTCTACTAGCCCTCGTCTTTTAACTATTTGATTCTCTGCTGCCTTCACTATTTCATCCCTCAAAGCTACCCATTCTTCTTCTACTGTATTTCTTTCCCCCATTCCTGTGAATTGTTCCCTTATGGTCTTCCTGAAACTCTGTTCAACCTCTGGTTCTTTCAGTTTATGCAGGTCCCATCTCCTTAAATTCCCACCTTTTTTACATTATGCAAAAAATTATTCCAGCATTAATTCTGCAGGGTCATTCGAAAATGGCATAACAGATAGTCGTCATGTGTAAGTAACGAGTTAATGAGATCAGTGCGAAGCAGAAACTGGAAAAATACATACTAGATCTGTTTTAAATTTGATTCCATAAAAGAACGAAGAAACATGAGGAAGACAAACATCGGGTGATAGAGGAAAAAAAAGATACCTTTCGCAAAGGAAATACATAGAAATAGAAAATTTAAAAATGGTGTATAAAAAGCGCGAATGATGGTACCAACCATGTGACGAAATTCAGTGCCAGAGAAACTGGCCACAGCAGGAATCTGAAACAAAAAGAAATATGTTTGTCACTCTTTCTGCGTGGAAAGGTTTATTTCAACGTAGGTTAATAAGTATGAGGAGAGATATGTCTGCGAGGACGTCGTAATTTCTAGGAAGAGCGGTGCCACTGCTGAGTTTACCGGCTTGGAAGTGGCAGCGGCGCAGCGTTCCGAAATGATTTGCTTCGCCGCGGCGTTTCTCCCTGCAGGTAGAAGCGTATAGGACGCGACACGCCACGTTATGCTAATCTCCTGCGCGCCTGTCCGCCTTATTCGCCCTGTCGAGAAATATCTCTCCTTCTTGTCACTTTCTGTCATCAGAATGATACATTGGTAGTGAAGAGTTGTTGATGACACAACGAGAAGCGGTGTTTTCCCTTTTCGTTCGAAGGAGCAGACTTTTCCTTCCTCTTAACTCTTTTAAGTATTTTTGACTACACGATAATAGTCGGCAATGAAATGACTCCCACAAATATTATTTACCTTCAGGTAGCAAAAACCTTATTGTTGAAATAAAAAAGTGCTTTCGAGGCATTTCAGTTCTCACGCTGTTAATTCTTTCGCTATCATTGTCAGCTTTTCTGTTGACTGAGAGAGCGACTTTTCCATACATAACATCTTAGCAGTATTACTCTTACACATAAAAATGAAAGCTTCGACGACACTGCAATCTCCTTGGAAACTGGAAATTTTGTGGTAAGGTCTTATGGGACCAAACTGCTGAGGTCATCGGTCCCTAAGCTTACACACTATTTAATCGACTTAAACTAACTTACGCTAAGGTCGACGCCCACACCCATACTCGAGGGAGGACTCGAAACTCCGACAGGGGGGAGCCCCGCGGACCGGGACAAGAGGTCTGAGACCGGGCGGCTTCCCCGCGCGGCGCAGTCTCCTTGGCCGGCACCTGGCGGTAAATTTTCTGGATTTGCACCTGTTGGAGAACTTGGGATACTGATGCTGCTGCAGTGTAACCCTCCCCCCCCCCTGCCCACCCCCCACCCCCCAGACAGAGGCAGTGTACCCCAATGTGTCTGCATTTAGAGAAAATTCTGTAGCCTGTTTCTGATGTGGAATGTGGGAACCAGCCCAGTATTCATCGAGTGCGATGTGGGAAACCCCTAAAAACCATATCTAGGCTGGCTGGCACCCCGATTCCTCGTCGTTAATCTGCCAGGCGTATTCGATCCGAAGACATCATACCTCCTCGTCCCGGAAGCACTGGAAGCAGTCACTTAAAGACGTGCATCTATCTGGGCGGTTTTTTTTGTCATCAGTCTACTGACTGGTTTGATGCGGCCCGCCACGAATTCCTTTCCTGTGCTAACCTCTTCATCTCAGAGTAGCACTTGCAACCTACGTCCTCAATTATTTACTTGACGTATTCCAATCTCTGTCTTACTCTACAGTTTTTGCCCTCTACAGCTCCCTCTAGTACCATGGAAGTCATTCCCTCATGTCTTAGCAGATGTCCTATCATCCTGTCCCTTCTCCTTATCCGTGTTTTCCACATATTCCTCTCTTCTCCGATTCTGCGTAGAACCTCCTCATTCCTTACCTTATCAGTCCACCCACTTTTCAACATTCGTCTATAGCACCACATCTCAAATACTTCGATTCTCTTCTGTTCCGGTTTTCCCACAGTCCATGTTTCACTACCATACAATGCTGTACTCCAGACGTACATCCTCAGAAATTTCTTCCCCAAATTAAGGCCGGTATTTGATATTAGTAGACTTCTCTTGGCCAGAAATGCCTTTTTTTCCATAGCGAGTCTGCTGTTGATGTCCTCCTTGCTCCGTCCGTCATTGGTTATTTTACTGCCTAGGTAGCAGAATTCCTTAACTTCATTGACTTCATGACCATCAATCCTGATGTTAATTTTCTAGCTGTTCTCATTTCTGCTACTTCTCATTACCTTCGTCTTTCTCCGATTTACTCTCAAACCGTACTGTGTACTCATTAGACTGTTCATTCCGTTCAGCAGATCATTTAATTCTTCTTCACTTTCACTCAGGATAGCAATGTCATCAGCGAATCGTATCATTGATATCCTTTCACCTTGTATTTTAATTACACTCCTGAACCTTTCTTTTATTTCCATCATTGCTTCCTCGATGTACAGATTGACGAGTAGGGGCGAAAGGCTACAGCCTTGTCTTACACCCTTCTTAATACGAGCACTTCGTTCTTGATCGTCCACTCTTGTTATTCCCTCTTGGTTGTTGTACATATTGTATATGACCCGTCTCTCCCTATAGCTTACCCCTACTTTTTTCAGAATCTCGAACAGCTTGCACCATTTTATATTGTCGAACGCTCTTTCCATCGACAAATCCTATGAAAGTGTCTTGATTTTTCTTTAGCCTAGCTTCCATTATTAGCCGTAACGTCAGAATTGCCTCTCTCGTCCCTTTAATTTTCCTAAAGCCAAACTGATCGTCACCTAGCGCATTCTCAATTTTCTTTTCCATTCTTCTGTATATTATTCTTGTAAGCAGCTTCGATGCATGAGCTGTTAAGCTGATTGTGCGATAATTCTCGCACTTGTCAGCTCTTGCCGTCTTCGGAATTGTGTGGATGATGCTTTTCCGAAAGTCAGATGGTATGACGACAGACTCATATATTCTACACACCAACGTGAATAGTCTGGGCGGGTACAGTCGATAAAAACGCACACTGAATACTTATGCAACTCTAGAAATGTAATTACGAAGAAATGACTGTCTACCAGGCAGTGACTGCAGAGGTACAGACCCCCTGACACTAATTGTAATCGACAATGAAGTCTCTGTACCCATAAGACTGATCATTTCATTCAACTTATACTGTCATTCTTCTTCACTTTTACTGAGGATAGCGGTATCATTACCGAATCTTATCACTGATACCGTTTCACCCTGAAATTTAATCCCGCTCTTGAATCTTTCTTTTATTTCTGACGTTGGTGTTGTATATTATCTGTATTCTTTAGCTTCTGTTATCAAGCGTAACGTGAGGACTACCTTCACTTTTCCTTAATCCGAATTAGGGGACGTAATATTAGAGTGTCAAAAATTTTTCACATAAATAAACTGCAATTCAGTATGCGTAAAGTACTCGAGAAAAAAATGGTAGGCTGCGATCCATTATAATTTCTTGCTAACTCTGAGCTGTCGGCAGTTGCCTTTTAGCTATTCTTCTAAATGAAAGATTCACAAAGTCTGTATTCACTAACATTAACAATCATCACAAAATTTTAACAAATACTATGTCTGTACCATTTGAGGTTAGAAGGTGGCAATATAACATTATGCCATGCTTATAGTATCTTCAGATAAGATGCATTTCATTTTGCGTAATTTGGATCTCTATCCCTGTCAGCAATAAATGTATCACTGTCTCGTTAACGCACTTGTCAAACACCCGTCTCTTTATTCATTTACAAAATTTCGACGTCACTGCCACATTGACAGCGTGGCATGACACCGTTTTCATTCAAAGACAAGGTCATAAATACGGTAAGTCAGAACAGAGTATACAAAGCGTTGCTTCTGAGAGATGCCAGGCGCCTTTCCTCTGGTGTTTCCGGCGAGATCTGCAATTTCATTTTTGCAATTTGTAGCTGGAGTGAGACCAAACAGATACTACTCATACCGTCTTTTATGCAACGTGGCTTGTTACCCGTTACAAACAAAATAATTTTTAAAGCGGAGTTTTACATGTCCAGTCCGTATATAAAAATAGTTTTGTTTGTAACGGGAAACAAACAGGGCTTTCTGTCTACTCTGTGCGTCACATGAGAGACATAAAGAGCAGTATTTGTTTGTCATGACTCCAGCTACACACTGCAAAAACGAAATTGCAGATATCTGAGGAAACCGATAAAATGCAACTGACGAATCCTAGGAGGAACAACAGTATGGCCGACAAATGCTTCTAACAGTTCAAATAGAGATACTTAACGCTAGCGCACACTGTAGTTTAAATCACACCAGATAAAATGATGAGGCTATTATTGTTTTGGTCTTGAGTCCGAAGACGAGTTTGATGTTGCTCTCCGTGTTACTCTATCCCGTGCAAGCCTCATCATCTCCGAATAACACTGGAACCTACATCGTTGTGATCCTTCTTACTATATTCATCTCTTGGTTTTCCCCCACAGGTTTTATCCCCAGACTTCCCTCCAATATGAAACTGGTGATTCTTTGACGTCTCAGAATGTGTCCTATCAACCGATCCCTTCTTATAATGCTTATAATGCAATTTTGCCAGGGATTTCTTTACTCACCAGTTATATTTAGTATCTCCTCGTTAGTTACATGGTGTACCCATCAAGTCTTCAGTGTTCTTCTGTACCACCACATTTCAAAAGCTTCCGTTCTCTCTGAACCATTAATCCCCCACGGTTCACTTCCGTGTATGGCTATACTCCATACAAATACCTTCAGAAAAGACTTCCTAGCACTTAAATCTACACTACTGGCCATTAAAGTAGCTACACCAAGAAGTAATGCAGATGATAAACGGGTTTTCATTGGACAAATATATTACACTAGCACTGACATGTGATTACATTTTCACGCTATTTCGGTGTATAGATTCTGAGAAATCAGTACCCAGTACAACCACCTCTGGCCGTAATAACGGCCTTGACACGCCTGGGCATTGAGTCAAACAGATCTTGGATGCCATGTACAGGTACAGCTGCTCATGCAGCTTCAACACGATACCACAGTTCATCAAGAGTACTGACTGGCGTATTGTGACGAGTTAGCTTCTCGGCCACCATTGACCAGACGTTTTCAATTGGTGAGAGATCTGAAGAATGTGCTGGCCAGGGCAGCAGTCGAACATTTTCTGTATCCAGAAAGGCCCATACAGGACCTGCAACATGCGGTCGTGCATTATCCTGCTGAAATGTAGGGTTTCCCAGGCATCGAATGAAGGGTAGAGCCACGGTTCGTAACACATCTGAAATGTAACGTCCACTGTTCAAAGTGCCGTCAATGCGAACAAGAGGTGACCGAGACGTGTAACCAATGGCACCCCATACCATCACACCGGGTGATACGCCAGTATGGCGATGACGAAAACACGCTTCCAATGTGCGTTCGCCGCGATATCGCCAAACACGGATGCGACCATCATGATGGTGTAAACAGAATCTGGATTCATCCGAAAAATGACGTTTTGCCATTCGATCACCCAGGTTCGTCGTTGAGTACACCATCGTAGGCGCTCCTGTCTATGATTCAGCGTCAAGGGTAACCGCAGCCATGGTTTCTGAGCTGATAGTCCATGCTGTTGCAAACGTCGTCGAACTGTTCGTGCAGATGGTTGTTGTCTTGCAAACGTCCCCATCTGTTGACTCAGGGATCGAGACGTAGCTGCACGATCCGTTACAGCCATGCGGATAAGATGCCTGTCATCTCGATTGCTAGTGATACGAGCCCATTGGGACCCAGCACGGCGTTCCGTATTACCCTCCTGAACCCACCGATTCCATATTCTGCTAACAGTCATTGTATCTCGCAACACGAGCAGCGATGTCGCGATACGGTAAACCGCAATCGCGATAGGCTACAATCCGACCTTTATCAAAGTCGGAAACGTGATGGTACGCATTTCTCCTCCTTATACGAGGCATCACAACAACGTTTTACCATGCAACGCCGGTCAACTGCAGTTTGTGTATGAGAAATCGGTTGGAAACTTTCCTCATGTCAGCACATTGTAGGTGCCGCCACCGGCGCCAACCTTGTGTGAATGCTCTGAAAAGGTGATCATTTGCATATCAGAGCATCTTCTTCCTGTCGATTAAATTTCGCGTCTGTGGCACGTCATCTTCGTGGTGTAGCAATTTTAATGGCCAGTAGTGTATATTCGATGTTAAACAAATTTCTCTTCTTCAGAAACTCTTTTCTTAGCATTGCCAGTCAACATTTTATATCCTGTCTACTTCAGCCATAAACAGTCATTTTACTGTCAAAAAAATAGCAGAAATTATCTACTACTTTTAGTATATCGTGTCCTAATCTAATTTCCTCAGCATCTCCCTAATTTAATTCGACTAAATTTTACTACCCTAGTTCTGCTTTTGTTGTTGTTCATCTCGTATCCTGCTTTCGAGACGCTGAGCATTCATTCAACAGCTCATACAGGTCCTTTGCTGTCTCTGACAGCTCTCACGAAATTGAGGTTTAGCACTTTCTTCTGGAGAGCCCTTCCAATGATGAAGAAGATGAAATTAATCAACATGTATCGTAGAGAAGGTGGAGCGTGAAAAAAAGCTGTCTTCTGATTGAGTCGGCACAGAAACCTACAATGACCAGCCAGTGGATTTCGACAACGGCGGGGCGGCTATGCGTCACCAGCAGCTTTGGCTGCCACTGCCAACGCCAGCGGCCTACAACGGCAGTCCTACTCCGCCCCCGGACGCCGGCGTCGCCGTCGCCGTACTACCGGTGCATAAATCTGCTCCCGCGAAAGCTGACTGGATGGCCGCCGTCTGTGGCAGCGGTGACCGCTGCTGCGGTGAATTTCACAGCCGTCTCCAAGCGCAGCACCTCTGACCCCGCGACCTGGACACGTGTACGTGGTCAGCATGGTGGGCAGAGGCTGCAGACGCCATCTACGTCATCAAGGCAGGTTGCCCCTTACCTAACTCTTCACTCTTCAGCTTAGTGCTGAGACGTGACATCAGGAGCAGTACAACGATGAAATATCAACAAGACGATGACAACTTGCCTTTAATTATGCATAATTGCTAGATAATACCGCGGTCTGAAACTGAAAATCCGTTTTTTTCTTTGAGGGAGAATCAGAATCATCGTCGTAATCACCACCATCAACCAGTGTTATACACTACTGGCCATTATAATTGCTACACCACGAAGATGACGTGCTACAGACGCGAAATTCAACCGACAGGAAGAGGATGCTGTGATATACAAATGATTAGCTTTTCAGAGCATTCACACAAGGTTGGCGCCGTGGCGACACCTACAACGTGCTGACATGAGGAAAGTTTCCAACCGATTTCTGATACACAAACAGCAGTTGACCGGCGTTGCCCTGTGAAACGTTGTTGTGATGCCTCGAGTAAGGAGGAGAGATGCGTACCATCACGTTTCCGACTTTGATAAAGGTCGGATTGTAGCCTATCGCAATTGCTGTTTTTCGTATCACGACATTTCTGCTCGCGTTGGTCGAGATCCAATGATTGTTAGCAGAATATGGATTCGGTGGGTTCGGGAGGGCAATACGGAACGCCGTGCTGGATCCCCACGGCCTCGTATCACTAGCAGTCGAGATGACAGGCATCTTATCCGCATGGGTGTAACGGATCGTGCAGCCACGTCTCGATCCCTGAGTCAACAGATGGGGACCTTTGCAAGACGACAACCATCTGCACCAACAGTTCGACGTCGTTTGCAGCAGCGTGGACTATCAGCTCGGAGACCATGGCTGCGGTTACCCTTGACGCCGCATCACAGACAGGAGCGCCTACGATGGTGTACTCAACGACGAACCTGGGTGAACGAATGGCAAAACGTCATTTTTTCGGATGAAACCAGGTTCTGTTTACAGCATGGTCGCATCCGTGTTTGGCGACATCGCGGTGAACGCACATTGGAAGCGTGTATTCGTCAGCGCCATACTGGCGTATCAACCAGCGTGATGGTATGTGGTGCCATTGGTTACACGTCTCGATCACCTCTTGTTCGCACTGACGGCACTTTGAACAGTGGACGTTACATTTCAGATGTGTTACGACCCGTGGCTCTACCCTTCATTCGATGCCTGCGAAACCCTACATTTCAGCAGGATAATGCACAACCGCATGTTGGAGGTCCTATACGGGCCTTTCTGGATACAGTTAATGTGTGACTGCTGCCCTGGACAGCACATTCTCCAGATCTCTCACCAATTGAAAACGTCTGGTCAATGGTGGCTGAACAACTGGCTCGTCACAATACGCCAGTCAGTACTCTTGATGAACTGTGGTATCGTGTTGAAGCTGCATGGGCAGCTGTACCTGTACACGCCATCCAAGCTCTGTTTGACTCAATGCCCAGGCGTATCCAGGCCGTTATTACGGCCAGAGGTGGTTGTTCTGGGTACTGATTTCTCAGGATCTATGCATCCAAATTGCGTGAAAATGTAATCACTTGCCAATTCTAGTATAATATATTTGTCCAATGAATACCCGTTTATAACCTGCATTTCTTCTTGGTGTAGCAATTTTAATGGCCAGTAGTGTACTTTGTCTGGTTCGTTCTGCATTCAAGTTTTCGTTTAATCCTCAACTAGATCATTTGATCAAAATTATCCGGACACCTATTAGTAGAATATGTGCGGGATGAATATACCTTCACATTAACTCTGTAGAGAACCCTTCCATTGCTGTGTCTGAATGTCCGTGAAGCAATGGCCGACCATTCTTCCTCAAGAGCCGAAACTGGAGGTCGTAGTGATGTTGGACGCTGGGCTGTCGAAGTCGACGTTCCATTAGGTTGAGCTAGGGACTCTGGACAAGGCAGTCCATTTCAGGAACGTTATTGTCCACAAACCATTACCTCACAAATGCTGCTTTACGACAGAGTACAGTGTCTTACCGATAAAAAGGAATCGTCGCTACCCAATTGTTTTTCTATGGCATTCAGTACACAATGCTATAAAATATGTTCACATCCTTCCGCACTTAGCGTTTTCTTAAGAACAGTAACGGGGCTACACACCCTGATCCTGAAAAACACCCCTTACCGTAACACCATTTCCCGAGTACTTTACTGTTGGCACTAGACGTGACGGCAGGTAAGGTTTTCCAGGCATTCACCAAACGCAAACCCCGGACTGGCACGGAGTATAGCATGATTCATGACTTCACTCGTTTCTAATCATCAACTGTGCAGTGGCGTCGCCCTTTGCAACACCTCAAGCAACGCACAGTACTGACTGTAGAGATATGTGGCTTATGAAGAGCTGCTCGACCATTGTACCCAGTTCTCTATAGCTTCCTGCACTTTGGAACACACTAGTGATTCCTTTTTCTGATTTCATGCGTTTTCTTTTTTACAATCACCCTCCGAAGCGCTGGATGGCCCCTGTCCGTCAGCACACGAGGCCTCTGCTCTTGGTTTAGCTCTGGTTGTTCCTTTCCTTTTCAACTTCGCAGTCAAATCACCTACGGCTTTGGCAGCTTTAGGATGGATCAAATGTCACTGACGGATTTGTTACTCGCGTTACATCCAATGACTAGTCCATGTTTGCATTCACTGACTCTCCTGACCGACCCATTCTACTGTTGCCGCTTCCTGCTGACAGAGCAATACTCCCACCTTCTGTTATGCTGGGGCGTCCACTTCTCGTGGCATCTAGTCATTAATTCCTCATTACGTGGGGATGGCTGGATAATTTTTTATCAGATAGTATATTTTGATCCGTTCTTCCTCCCTTTGGCGGATCGATTACTCATTTTTTCCTGTTTTCGCTTGCTCTCCAGCAGTGATTTTACAGTTCTGATTTCGTATATTCTTGTTACATGCACTTTCCATCTTTTCCTGCACACCAAAACTACATCGTTTAAACTTCTTTTCTTTTCTTTTTTTGCTTGTGTCTTTTTCCCACAATGACGCAGAGTCGGCATTGTTAATCGGAATTGACAAGATTAGTTTAAGCGGTGGCCGGACGCCCTTCCTACCGCCACCCCGTACCCCCTGGGACGGAATTAGTGTACCACAACTGTCTGTGTCTAGTGTAATTCATGGAATAGTGTGAATGTGTTCAGATGTGTGCGAGCCATGGAACTGAGGCGTAACGTGGGTACCAGCCCGGTATTCACCTAGTGAGATGTGGAAAACCGCCTAAAAACCACATCCAGGCAGGTTGGTACACCGGCCTCCGTCGTTAAGCAGCTTGGCGGATTCGATCTGGGGCCGGCGCGTCTACCCGAATCCGGGAAGCAGCGCATTAGCGCTCTCGGCTAACCTGGCGGGTCACTTCTTCGTTTATATTAAAGATGTCTAATTCTTTGTTTATAACTCAATTTCTATTCCTGTTAAGTAACGTATACCCAGATACTGCGCTCGAGTACTTCACGTTTGCATTTTCTTCGTTTTGATGCGTTTAACATTCATATACATACCACAAAGTTTCTATTTTTAAAATGTCGTTTGATTGTGCCACGTTGATACTGGAATTTCTGTAGATACGTATTCATATCGTCATTTGATATGTACGCATAATTAAACCAAGACAAAGAATTTGTGCATTGCTCTATTGCTTCCAAATTAAGGATCCGCTAGTTCACGTTCTCCCAATATTTCAATCATATCAATTTACCACTTTCACGGATAAGTACAGCACACGTTATAGATCATCTTCTCGTACAACCACTGTAAGTAAAACTGCTTGTCAATAATTGAAGAACAGTCTTAATCGCATTTATTATTATTATAATACCGCCAACCGGTTTCAACCCGACGTAGGGGTCATCTTCTGGGCGTGTACACCATTGGTCGACTGCTGGTGGTATAGTTTCCTGCCGTTATGTAGACAGGAGTGACAGCACCAGCAGTCGACCAATGGTGTACACGCCCAGAAGATGACCCCTACGTCGGGTTGAAACTGGTTGGCGGTATTATAATAATAATAAATGCGATTAAGACTGTTCTTGAATTATTGATTAATCACACTATTCGCTGCTTCTCTCCACAATCATGTTGTCCAAAAAACTGCTTGTTCCTCTGACAATAGCCTTATTACTAGAAAAGCGAAATTTTTTGTAAGTACATCGACGGAAAAAATCGCAACACCAAAAAATAATTAATGTAGAACAATGTAATTTCTGGAATATATTTGTCTGGGTATTATAGTTAAGTGATTAAAATTGCAGAATCACAGGTTAGGCTAACCGCGAGATAAGCCAATCCGAATGTGAAATGCTGGTACATTAATAACCATGTAACCGCCAGAATGTTGAATGCAAGCATGGAAACGTGAATGCGTTCTGTTGTACAGGTGTCGGATGTAAGTTTATGGGACAGAGTTCTACGCCTGTTGCACAGTCAGTACAAGGATAGTTAATGCTGTTTGTGGTTGTCTTCAGTTGGAGAGTGATCTAGTGATCGAGCATGCCAAGGTTCAAATGGCTCTGAGCACTATGGGACTTAACATCTGAGGTCATCAGTCCTCTAGACTTAGAACTACTTAAACCTAGCTAACCTAATATACATCCATGCCCGATGCAGGATTCGAACCTGCGACCATAGCAGCAGCGCGGTGCCGGACTGAAGCACCTAGAACCGCACGGCCACAACGGCCGGCGAGCACGCCAAAGCATATCGACTCTTCGTAGAGCACGTTGGGTTACAAAAGCGGTATGTGGGCCAGCGTTATCCTGTTGGAAACCAACCCTTGGAATGCTATTCAAGAAAGGCGGCACAACAGGTCGAATCACCAAACTGACGCACAGATTTACAGTCAGGATGCGTGGCATAACCTCAAGAGTGCTCCTGCTGTCGCATGAAATCACACGTGTAGGTCCAGAGTATCGAGTACGCAGACAGGTTGATCGCACGCTTTCAACTGGCCTACTCCTAAACGGCTATCACTGGCACCGATCAGAAACGGCTTTCATCGTAAAACACCACAGTCCTACACCCTGCCCTGAACTGAACTATCGCTTGAGACAACTAAAGTCACAAACGGTTGTGGTTAGGGGTCACTGGAACGGGCCCTATAGAGCTTCTGTCTCTGACCAAAGTTCTTGAAGTAACCTGTTTGTAACAGTCGCTGTGGTGCCAACTGCTGCTCAAATTCCTGTTGCAGATGCAGTACTATGTTCCAGAGCCATGCGACGCACACGATGGTCTTCCCTCTCGGTAATGCAACCTGGACGTCCGACGACCGGTCATCTTGCGACCTCACATGCCCGTGACGATATCTGGCAGCAGTCATGTACAGTCGCTATATTCTTGCCAAGTATCTCTGCAATACATCAGAAGGTACATGCGGCTTCTCGTACTCCATTACACGACCTCGTTCAAACTCAGTGAGGTGTTCATAATGGCTTATTTGTCGCATTAAAAGCAATCTTGACTGAGGCCAACTCATCACATCCAATCTCGAAAACAACTAATGCTCATGACCGTTATATCGTGTATTTAAAGCACATCATATTTCATTTGTAGAAACACAGGTACCAACGTAGGTTTATATCGCACAAATGCTTCTTTGTGGTGATTTTTTTTCTGTGAGGGTATTTTGGTAAAAATAATGTAGCCACTTGTCGATATCGCCTCGTGTTGGTATCGTTGATATCGTCACACATAAAGAAAGTAGGTGACAGAGGGCATCCTTATCAATGTTTCCAATTGCCTTTTTACAACAAATGATGATCTTTGTTATGGTGGGGTGTTAATGTTGACCGTAATGTGATCAATGGTTTTTTTTAACTTTCTGGCAAATTGAAACTGTGTGTCGGACGGGGACACGAACTCTCAACATCACCCAATTAACCAAGGTTCCAAGTTCGCGTTCCGGTCAGACAAATAGTTACAATCTGCCGAGAACTTGCAAAACAACACGCATTCCACTGCAGAGTCAACAATTGGTCCTGAATTATCATTGAATTTTGTCAAGAGGTCTTTGTGGAATAAGTGTAATACAACACGCAGGAACTCACGTGAAAAGATGTGAGGCTTGGAAACGAGAACCCAGTACACTATTGCCTGCCTGACTGAAGCATCGAATTCATCCCCTACGACAGAGTGATTCCACTTTGTCTTCACCATTGCGGTCGATTAAGGGCGCAACGGGATTTCACAGTTCTACTAAATAAGAGTCGATCACAAAGCCAGTTAAGTACATATAGTTGCATAATGTCCCTCAGTCATATTAACGAAGAAGCTGGCAAATCCAATAGAATAAAAGGCACCGAAATATATGGGAAAGTGGGTACCACACAGTTATTACTGGATCGGTAGACAACACTAGGTCAGTCGGAAAAACCGTACACGTAAGTAGTCAAAGGACACACAATGAAGAAGTAAAACACGTAATTGATGGCGAGCGAGAGATGTATTAATGGCAGCACTTGGCAGTAAAATGTGACAGATCACATCTGTGGCGGCATGGGGACGTCGGCCGTTGTAAGGCGATTGTAATTGTCATCATAATTGTGGATGGGATGATTGTCGCCGTTAGCGAACAATAAAATCAATGACCGCTTCTCAGACTAACTGGAAAATTACGAATGCGGTAATACCTCCGAGTTTTTCATGTGAAAACTCTTAAACCTTTTTAAATAAAACAGACGTTATTAACATTCCACATCTTAATCCTTGATCTCTGCATCATATTTGCAGCCCTCTACCGCTATAACGTTCAGAATGGTAGCGTCTAACAAGGCGATATGTAACATAATTACGTCTGTGCGTGAGACACAGCGTGATGTAATCGAGTTCCGACGCACATGGAGCACCCTTTCCTTCAGCACTACAATGCGGAGACAAAAGTCGTGGGATACCGATATGCACATATACAGATGGCGCTGGTATCGCGTGCACGAGGTAAAAGAGGGCAGTGCATCGGTGGAACAGTCACGGAACAGTCATGTGAAAATGTTTCCAAAGTAGCTGTGGCCGAACGACGGGAATTAAAGGACTATCAATGCGAAATGATATTTGGAGCTAGACGTATGGGACATTCCATTTTGTAAATCGTTAGAGTGTTCAATATTCCGAGGTCCACATGGTCAAGAGCGTACCGAGAATACCAAATTTCAGACATGACTTCTCACCACGGACAACGCAGAGGTTGACGCCTGTCAATTAATGACCGAGGGCAGCGGCGTTTGCACACAGTTGGCAGTGTTAACAGACAAGCAACACTACGTAAAATAACTGGCGTTAATTTGCTATGGCAGCAGATGACCGACGCGAATGCCTTTGCTAACAGCACAACGTCACCTGCAGCATCTCTTCTGGATTCGTTATCATTTCGGTTGGACCCCAGACGACTGGGAAACCGTGGCCTGGTCAGATGAGTACCAATTTCAGTTGGTAAGAGCTGATGGCAGGGTTCGAGTGTGGCGTAAAACTCACGAAGCCATGGATTGAAGTTGTCAACAAGACACTGTGAAAGCTGGTGGTGGCCGCATAATTGTATGGGCTGTGTTTACATGGAATGGTGCAGCCATTAATGGACTTCATGTTCCCAAACAACGATGGAATGCTTGTGCATGACAATGCGCCATGTTACCGGGCCACAGTTGTTCGCGATTTATTTGAAGAAGATTCCTGTCACTTCGAGCGAACGATTTGGCCACCCAGATCGTCCGACATGAGCCCCATCGAATATTTATCAGATCAGTTCGCGCACAAAACCCTTCACCGGTGACACTCTCAGTTACGGAGGGAGAGATCTTGCTGTGTGGACAATTTAACACCTCTGGTTTCGAACAAAACGGCCGACTGCAAAGAGGGATTTCTCATAGCCATTCCATACTGTGCTCATTAGCACAGTTACTGGACACCTTGCTTACTTCGGTTGCCACGCATTGACTTCTCCGAAAGGGTACGGCTTCTGCGACGCCTCTAGTTGTATTTATGCATGATGGACCGTTGAAACGTAGCACTTTGGGCTTCACTATAAAACGCTATCTTCCCGAAAATTATTTTGTACCCAGAAAAAATTATGTACAACAACTCTACACCGGGTATGTTTCGTTCACCTTCACAACACACATAAAAAGACTAATCATAGGCAAAATTAATTGGTATTATTGGTTGCCTCAATGACTTATTGATTTATAATTACCGCAGTTTACCTGTAACGATAATTTTTTGCCACGCCTGGAGAGCGTAGCGTCACACTTGTACGTTAAGTTATATGTTGTATGTTGTTATTGCTGAAAACTAGTCTTTATCAAGTTTCCATCCTCTGTGGCTTGTCGAACTTTATTACCGATGTAATATTTCAGTAATTAACAAAAAGAAACAATCTCATGGTGGTCTACAAAAATTTATTCATCCGCGAATCCGCTTTCTGCTTCTTATTTCATCTTCACATGACAACGGACTGTCGCAACCGCAAATTCAATAACCTTAGCATAGACAGTTCTTTTCGACGGCACAAGAGTTTCGAGCTTTAAATATTTTACACCGAAATAAAAATAGATAAAAAAAATCAAACTTGAATTAGCTTCTCCTCTGAACACAGTTTATTTTCAAAACTCGAGGAATCTAGAGAAAGGTTTACATTTGTCAAGAGTAGTAGCGTAACTACTTGCTATCATTGGAATAAAACACGGAGCAAGTAGTGAAAACATTCAGTTATTTAGGTAATAGAAGATTGACAAATTATAGAACATACCAGAAGTAGGTGCACACTGCTGTATTGCAGAGAATCGTGGAGCTATACAGGGACTAGATGCATAAGAATATGTAGTGCTTTGTTTGTTTGTAACTGATGCGAAACACGTCATTAAGATGAGTACTACGGCAGACGGCCAAAGCAGCAAATTTCACATTTATTTACTTTATGAGTTATCTGTATGCTCTATTATTCTTTTTCTGCACTTTGTTATACCTATATGTTTTTTATCATGAAACGGTTCTTATGCTTTGGAAAATACCATTTTGACTATCTGGAAGATTTGAGAATGGGCCCCAACCCGAAACTAGCCAACAAGTAAATAAAAGTGAAATTTGCAATTTTGGCTGTTTTCCTGTTGTATTGATTAACTCACGTTGCTCACTTGCAATTACTCCAGCGTGCTGGAAGTTCGCACGTCATGGATTGTTGGAAACTGCATTAATCGTTTTAATTTTGTTCTGATATGATTTCTGGTTCCAATCTGCAGCAGTTTAGCACGTGAACTGACAGTCAGAATGGATGTTCACTATATCCGACATAATCGTCTTAAGAGATTCAGCAATTGTACTGAAATATGGGATTATTTTCATTTATTGTTCAGTCTCAGTTGCAGATTTTTTGTTAGATTACATGTTTCAATCATTCTGTATTATCTTCAGATATAAGTAGTTGCATCAGGAATCATTCGTCTATTCAGAAGCACGCTTCAGAGTACAGCACAGTACTCTGAAATGTGACGCTAAGTAGACAAGACGGGCTGCTGACGCAACTACTTAGATGTGAAAGCGATCCAGAGTGATCGAAACCTGTAATCTAATTAAAAATGTATAACTGAGACTGACCAATTAGTGAAAATTATCTTAAATTAGAAAATACGTTGTTGTGCATATCTTGTTGGCATTCGCCAGTCGCCATTTTCCGTGCGTTCAGGGCGCTTCTCTCACAAAAGTTCAGATGTCTTTTGAGATGGGCAGTGTTGTATCCATATCTGGCAGCGACGTTTGATCTACCGCCGCTTGAGGGTATCGATATGACTAGCATATGGCACATTGCTGGAGGCAGAGCCCGACGGTGCCAAAGGAAAGCCAGCGAATGATAACGACGCATGCGTTTATAGTGATCCTGTTTCTGCTTGATGGAATATCTTGGACGGACACTACACCGACATCGCGATTCTGAAACCTGCCGCTAATGGATTATTCTTGTTGAGGCTAGCCAAAGGTCAGCTGCTGCGTGTTGTGGGGGAAGTCCCCAGATTGGTTGCTGTGAACAGTTAGTTGCCTTCTCTATTTTCCTAAAAATATGCCTCGAATGTTTTGTAAAGAAATAGTGTCTTGCTGAACAATCGTGCTACGCGCTTCTACGAAGAATAAATCGAAACGTCGTGTCAGAGCTCTGAAATAATAGCTGCACCTGGCCTCTTATTTTACGCTTTATCTCTTTCGTCAGTTATTTAGTTGGAAAACATCTAATTTATTTTCTTGAACAGTCAGAGACTTCAATATTTTGCTAAATACTACGCTCATAATCTGCTACGTAATCTTGCACTGAATTACTGTTTTTTTTTATTCATATGGCTCTGAGCGCTATGCGACTTAACTTCTGAGGTCATCAGTCGCCTAGAACTTAGAACTAATTAAACCTAACTAACCTAAGGACATCACACACATCCATGCCCGAGGCAGGATTCGAACCTGCGACCGTAGCGGTCGCTCGGCTCCAGACTGTAGCCTAGAACCGCACGGCCACTCCGGCTGGCGCTTTTTTTTTATTGTTTAGCTTCTAGAAAAGAGTAAAATGAGTAGGGGCTCTTCACATATTACACTTTTTTCTGCTGTTTTCCTCATAAACGAAGAAATAAATAGTCAGCATCTAATGAACTGCCTTGTGGCCTTTTCTGTCCTTCTCATCATGCCTTTTAACGCAATTATTATGCTAAACAATCTCTTTCTAGTATTTCAGTTCTCTTATTATCCGGTTATTATGTTCCAAACGATCAAGGTCAGTATTTTGGAACTGAAAGTGGGTGTTGCAGGAAGGTGGGAATAAAATCCCATCGACGACGAAGTTCATTAGAGCCGAGGCATAAACTCTGTTAAGAGAGGGAGGAAGAAGATAATTGGCATTTTCCTTTAGGCAGAACTCGTCTTTGACATTTGCCTTACGCGAGTTAGAAAAATCACAGAAAACTTATCTCCTCGTGGCCTGACAAGGATTTGAATCCCGTCTTCAGAATATGAATCCATTGCTCTACCACTGTGGCAGTTTTCAACCATACTAATGCATGTTGCCGCCGTCTATTTGCTGTAGTCGACTGCTCACCTAGCATTACGTCACGTCTCGGTATTTCTTGTTTGTTGGAATGCAACAAAGAATTTCTTGGTCCACCTATTCCTCCTTGGCCGCCCACCTGTATTTCATTCACAGTACAAGTCAAAATTAATAATGCCTCTGAGCACTATGGGACTTAACAGCTGAGGTCATCAATCCCCTAGAACTACTTAAACCTAACTAACCTAAGGACATCACACACATCTATGCCCGAGGCAGGATTCGAACCTGCAACCGTAGCGGTCGCGCGGTTCCAGTCTGAAGCGCCTAGAACCGCTCGGCCACTGCGGCCGGCTCAAAATTAATACCACAGCAGTTCTATTGTTTATTTTCCTCACAATCTCTCCAGTTCTCGGCAGATGTCATCAGCATAATAACAACGTGGTTACGGTCGGGCTTGCAAAAGGCGTCACTCGGACAGTAGCACCAACTTCTCAGCACTGTTTTCCTACGCCGGTCACATGTTCTAAAACGGAGTGGAACAAGTAACCTTCTACTTCGCCGGTATTTAGAATGCAACACTGCAACTCTACAAACGATCACATAGACCTCTGTAATGAGGGCGGCCACAGCTGCTAAATTCTACAATGAACGGAAGAAAAATGAATCTGCAATAGTCACTGAGTAACCTTCGAGTGACGTTTCAGGTTTCTACCCAGGTTCAAGATTATTTACAGATTGGACGCGACCCAGCAAGCCGGTTAGCTTGGATTAAACTTTGAATTAGGAGCTTACAACTTACCCACTTTAAGCTTTGCTTCTAAGTGATCTTTAATAAACGTGTGTTCAACAGTGTCTTCTAAAAACTGGACTGTGTAAGTTGTCCAGTTAATAAATGAGGTAACTTATTAATACTGTCATTTGTAGTTATTTAGCTACCCTGGAATAATTGATACATATTTGGTGTGCAATACAGCTCACTGCCATCATAAAGAAATGAATGCAGATACTATCCACTGTTTCTAAACTTTTGTAACACATGAAACAAGCATAGTTCTGAAAAACCTGTTTAGTTTCCGAGAAGAAATCTAGATTGTTTTTCACTCTTAATTTTAGTTACACTATTCTTTTTTTTGATCCGTTGAACACACAGTATATTAATCTTAATGTAATTTCATGTCTACTTTAAACTTATTCCATTATTCCAGTAATTATAGTTTAGTTTATATAAAATACTTTCGATTATTCCATGATGCCTTAACGTATGCTCTATCATCCTATCCGTTCCGTTCTTCTTTTCAGTGTTTTCCACATTTTCCTCGCCGATTCTGCGGAGAAACCCCTCATTTCTTATCAATTCATATTTTCAACGTCATTTTGTCTTATGATATCTCAGACGCTACGATTCTTTTCTTCTCCGGTTGTCCCCGCCCATGTGCTCAAATCGTACATTCCCAGAAATCAATCTTTGATACTAGTAGGCTTCTACTTGTGAGTAATGTCCTCTTTTCCAGTGTTTCTTATATCCTCCTTGCTTTGTCCGTCGGACGCAATTTTGCTTCTGAGGCAGCAAAATTCTTTCACTTCTGGGTCCCCGCTTTTGCTACTCCTTCCCACTTTCGTCTTACTTCGGTTTACTCTCAGTCCATAGTTTGCACTCACGCACAGTTCATTCCACTCAACAGGTGCTGCAGTTCATTCTCACTTTCACTGACGTTAGCAATGTCAAGAATGAATATTGTTATTGATATCCTTTCAGCCTGAATTTTATTCCCACTCCTGAATCTATTATTTCCGCCATTGCTTCTACGATATGTAGACTGAATAGTAGGAGCAAAAAACTAAATCTGTGTCCCACATCCTGTTCAGATCGAGCATTTCGGTCTTGGTATACCATTTATATTTTCCCTTTCTCGGTTCTCGTACATACTGCATACTATCATTCTTTCCTTATTGCTAACACCTTTTTTCCCCAGAACTTCGAATACTTTACAGCATTTTACATTGTCTATAGCTTTTCTAGGTAGTCAAACCCTAAGAAAAGTAACGTGTTTTATTCTTATGCTTTCGCTGGCCGGTGTGGCCGAGCGAATCTAGGCGCTACAGTTTGGAACCGCGCGACCGCTACGGTCGCAGGTTCGAATCCTGCCTTGGGCATGGATGTGTGTGGTGTCCTTAGGTTAGTTAGGTTTAAGTAGTTCTAAGTTCTAGGGGACTGATGACCGCAGAAGTTAAGTCCCATAGTGCTCAGAGCCATTTGAACCATGCCTTCATTATGAAGCGCAGCGTCAGAACTACCTTACTGACGCCTTTATCTCTCCGAAAGCAAAAGTGATTATCTTACAGGTCCTTAATTTTCTTCTTCTTTCTTCTGTGTATCTTTATTGTCAGCAAGACTGCTTGTCAGCAATTTAGATGCGTTGGTTTAAAGCTGATTGGGCTTGCTATCTTCGAATTTGTGAAGATGATACATTTCCGAAAGTTTGACGATATATCTCCAGACTTACAAATGCGCCGGCCGCGGTGGTCGTGCGGTTCTAAGCGCTGCAGTCCGGAACCGCGGGACTGCTACGGTCGCAGGTTCGAATCCTGCCTCGGGCATGGATGTGTGTGATGTCCTTAGGTTAGTTAGGTTTAAGTAGTTCTAAGTTCTAGGGGACTGATGACCTAAGATGTTAAGTCCCATAGTGCTCAGAGCCATTTGAACCATGCCTTCATTATGAAGCGCAGCGTCAGAACTACCTTACTGACGCCTTTATCTCTCCGAAAGCAAAAGTGATTATCTTACAGGTCCTTAATTTTCTTCTTCTTTCTTCTGTGTATCTTTATTGTCAGCAAGACTGCTTGTCAGCAATTTAGATGCGTTGGTTTAAAGCTGATTGGGCTTGCTATCTTCGAATTTGTGAAGATGATACATTTCCGAAAGTTTGACGATATATCTCCAGACTTACAAATGCGCCGGCCGCGGTGGTCGTGCGGTTCTAAGCGCTGCAGTCCGGAACCGCGGGACTGCTACGGTCGCAGGTTCGAATCCTGCCTCGGGCATGGATGTGTGTGATGTCCTTAGGTTAGTTAGGTTTAAGTAGTTCTAAGTTCTAGGGGACTGATGACCTAAGATGTTAAGTCCCATAGTGCTCAGAGCCATTTGAACCATTACAAATGCTACAAACTAAACTGAACAGTCATTACTTGCCACTTCCTCCGTGGTTTTAGTAATTGCAAAGGAATGATATCTATGCCCACTGCCTTATTTTCTCTCAAGTCTTCCAGACCTTGTAATGGTGTAAGGTGGTCATGTCATTTTGGTTTTCCTATGTTATTGATGAGCACGTCAGAGAGAGAGAGAGAGAGAGAGAGAGAGAGAGCAAGTTACGTTACCGTTAAGCAATTTTTGGTCTTTTCGTGGTACAGTCATTGCCTCTGCTGTCTGATACATTCTTAGTTGAAGTGCGATAAGTGATGGACATATTCTGTAGTCCTGTGTTGACCTGAAATTGTATATAGGGGTAGCGTCTTTGATTAGTAATCAAAACGCTCCTTGGTCCCGCAATTGAAACAGGCCACAGATTAAATTTTGATTAACGATCAGCACTGGCGGCCGAAGACTTCCGGCATGAGAAGTCACTCATTCTGCCAACGGCCTTGTCGAAGAGGGCGGAGGAGCCGACTGGCGTTCAAGGCACTCTCTTGTCATTGGTGTGGAAAACTACCCCTAAAGGAGAAAGAATCAGCAATAATCAACGACATGATGATGCAGAAGGTAATGGAAACCACTAGATTAAAAAAACATAATGTGTATCCACAGGACATGTGGTCCGTAACTGAAAAAATCTCATGATGATTTCTCCATTGGCCGGCCAAAGTGGCCGTGCGGTTAAAGGCGCTGCAGTCTGGAACCGCAAGACCGCTACGGTCGCAGGTTCGAATCCTGCCTCGGGCATGGATGTTTGTGATGTCCTTAGGTTAGTTAGGTTTAACTAGTTCTAAGTTCTAGGGGACTAATGACCTCAGAAGTTGAGTCCCATAGTGCTCAGAGCCATTGATTTCTCCATTGGCAACAGATTCCCGAATAGTCCCCTGGGAGGGGCTCTGAAGGGGGATGGGACCATGAGAAAAAGATTGAATAGCCAGCGAAGGGATAACGTTCTACGAGTGGGGGACGTGGAATGTCAGAAACTTGAAAGTGGTATGGAAGCTAGAAAATCTGAAAAGGGAAACGCAAAGGCTCAGTCTAGATATAGTAGGGGTCAGTCACATGAAATGGAAAGAAAGATGAGTAGATGGTAATATCAACAGCAGCAGAAAATGGTACAACGGGAGCAGGGTAGGAAGGTAGGGCAGAGAGCGTGTTACTGTGAACAGTTCAGTGATGGGGTTCTTCTTATATGAATCGACAGCAAACCAACACTGACAACGATAGTTCAGCTATACATGACGACATCGCAAGCTAAAAAGGAAGGGATGCAGAAAGTACATGAGGATATTGAAAGGTCAATACAGGACGTAAAGCGAGATGAAAATCTAATAGTCATGGGGGACTAGAATGCAGTTGTAGGGGAAGGAGCAAAGGAAAATATTACAGGAGAATATGTCCTTGGGACAAGGGATGATAGAGACAGATTAACTGAGTTCTGTAATAAATTTCAGTTAGTACTAGCGAATACTCTGTTCAAGAATCACAAGAACATGAGGTATGTTTGGGAAAGGCCGGGCGATACGGGAAGATTTCAGCAAGATTATATCATGGTCAGACAGAGATTCCGAAATCAGATACTGGATTGTAAGGCGTACCCAGTAGCAGATAAAGACTCAGATCACAATGTAGTAATGATGAAAAGTAGGCTAAAGTTTAATAGTTTAGTCAGAAAGAATCAAAGGCAAAGAATTTTGGATACAAAAGTACTAAGGAATGATGATATATGCTTGAAGTTATCTAAGGCTATAGGTACAGCAATAAGAAATAGCTCGGCGGGCAGTAAAGTTGGGGCGGAACGGACATCTCTAAAAAGGGCAACCTCAGAATTTGGAAAGAAAAATATAAGTACAAAGATGGCAACTGAGAAGAAACCATGGGTAACAGAGAAATACTTCTGTTAATCGTTGAAAGAAGGAAGTACAAATATGTTCAGGGAAATTCAGGAATACAGAAAACAAGTCGCTGAGGAAATAAATAAATAGGAAGTGCAGGGAAGCTAAGACGAAATGGCTGCATGAAAAATGAAATGGAAAGAAATCGAAAAAGAAGTGATTGTCGGATGGACGGACCCAGAATATAGAAAAGTCAAAGCAACCTTCGGTGAAATTAAAAGCAAGGGTGGCAACAAAAGCGTGCAACTGGAATTCCAGTGTTAAATCCACAGTAGAGAGCGGATAGGTGGAAAGAGTACATTGAAGGCCTATATGATACAAGAAGAAACAGAAGTAGACTTAGGAGCTATAGGGGATCCAGTATTAGAATCAGAATTTAAGAGAACTTTGGAGGACTTAAGATCCAATAAGTCAGAAGGGGTAGATAACGTTTCATCAGAATTTCTAAAATCATTGGCGAGAAATGGCAACAAACCGACTATTCAAGCTGGTGTGTAGAATGTATGTGTCTGGCGACATACCATCTGACTTTCGGACAAGTATTATCCACACAATTCTGAAGACTGCAAGAACTGGCAAGTGCGAGAATTATAGCAGAATCGGCTTAACAGCTCAGCATCCAAGTTGTGACAAGAATAATACTCCAAAAAATGGAAAAGGAAATTCACGATGTATTAGATGGCGATCATTTTGGCTTTTAAAAAAGGTAAAGGCACCAGAGAGGCAATTCTGAAATTGCGGTTGATAATGGAAGAAGAACTAAAAAAAAAAAAAAAAAATCGCGACACGTTCATAGGATCTGTCGACCTGGAAAAAGCGTTCGACAATGTAAAATAGTGCAAGATGTTCGAAATTCTGATAAAATAGAGTAAGCCATAGGGAGAGACGGGCAATGCACAACTTTTACAAGAGCCAAGAGGGAATAATAAGACCGGACGATCGAGAACGAAGTGCTCAGATTAAAAAGACTATAAGACAAGGATGTAGTCTTTTGCCCCTGCTGTTCAATCTGTACATCGAAGAAACATTGATGGAAATAAAAGGAAGGTTTAGGACTAAAATTAAAATTCAAGGTGAAAGGATATCAATGATACGACTCGCTGATGAACTTGCTATCCTGAGTGAAAGTGAAGAAGAATTACTTGATCCGCTGAATGGAATGAACTGTTTAATGAGTACAGAATATGGATTGAGAGAAAATCGAAGAAAGACAAAAGTAATGAGAAGTAGCAGAAATGAGGACAGCAAGAAACTTATAATCAGGACTGATGGTCACGAAATTGAAGAAGTTAAAGAAAGGAGGACATCAAAAGCAGACTAGGACGGGAAAAAAAGGGGGATTCCTGGCCAAGAGAACTCTGCTGTTGTCATACATAGGCCTTAATCTGAGGGAGAAATGTCTGAGAATGTACTTTAGGAGCACAGCATTGTATGATAGTGACACATGGGGTATGGGAAAGTCGGAACAGAAAAATAACCGACGGACGGAGAAAGGAGGACATCAAAAGCAGACTAGGACGGGAAAAAAAGGGGGATTCCTGGCCAAGAGAACTCTGCTGTTGTCATACATAGGCCTTAATCTGAGGGAGAAATGTCTGAGAATGTACTTTAGGAGCACAGCATTGTATGATAGTGACACATGGGCTATGGGAAAATCGGAACAGAAAAAAATCGAAGCGTTTGAGATGTGGTGCTACAGACGAATGTTGGAAATTAGGTGGTCTGATAAGGTAAGGAATGAGGAGGTCCTGCGCAGAATCGGAGAGGAAAGGAATATGTAGAACACACTGACAAGGAGAACGGACCGAGTGATAGGACATCTGTTAAGATAACAGAGAATGAGTTTATGGTACTAGAGGGAGCTGTGGAGAGCAGAAACTGTAGAGGAAGAGAGAGCGTGGAATACATTCAGAAAATAACTGGATACGTAACAGGTTGCAAGTGCTATTCTGACATGATTGGCACAGGAGAGGAATTCGTGACGGTCGCATAACAAAAAAAAAAAAAAAAAAGTAAGAGCTGTTGGTATGGTCAGGGTGCGGCGCTGACACTACGAAGGCATCGATCCAATTTGTCAAGAAGTCACTGTGTAAGCTGGTGTTGGGTCCTTATGGTATGGGCTATGTTTACAAGGAACTGGCTGGGTCCTTCGGTCCAACTGAAGCGAATATTGACTGGCGGTAGTTATGTTCGGAAACTTGGAGACGATTTGCAGCTATTCATATACTTCGCGTTCCCAACCAACAATGGAATTTTTGTGGATGACAATTCCCACGTCACCAGGCCGCTTTGTTCACGATTGTTTTGAAGAACGTTGTGGACGGATCGAGCGAATAATTTGGCCATCCGGATCGCCGCCCGACATGAATCCCATCCAACATTTATGGAGCATAATCCAAAGATCAGATCGTGTACAAAATCCTGCGACAGACCATTTGCAGCCATTCATGTACTTCACGTTCCCAACCAACAATGGAATTTTTGTGGATGACAATTCCCCACGTCACCAGGCCGCTTTGTTCACGATTGGTTTGAAGAACGTTGTGGACAGTTCGAGCGAATAATTTGCCCATCCGGATCGCTGCCCGACATGAATCCCATCCAACATTTATGGAGCATAATCCAGAGATCAGATCGTGTACAAAATCCTGCGACAGTAACACTTTCACAGTTATGGACGGTTGTAGAGGCAGCATGGCTAAATATTTTCAGGGTACTTCCAACGAAATGTTGCGTCCATGCCACGTAGAGCTGCTGCGTTACGACAAGCAAAAGGATGCCCTTCACGATGTTAGGAGGTATCCCGTTGAGATTTGTCACGTCCTTGTATACGCATATATAAATGTTCAAAATGTGTGTGAAATCTTATGGGACTTAAATGCTAAGGTCATCAGTCCCTGAGCTTACACACTGCTAAACCTAAATTATCCTAAGAACAAACACACACAGCCATGCCCGAGGGAGGACTCGAACCTCCGCAGGGACCAGACGCACAATCCATGACTGCAGCGCCTTAGACTACGCGTATATAACAGGGACTATCGATAATATGTTCTCCTGTACTGTTTACAACAGTCTGTCAACGATGGGGTAACTTCTCAATTCCGCGAATGTAGAAATCACGTTGAGGCTAGGAACTCGTCGATGCGTGTGCGGAGCGTATTTTCATCCGGAAAGAAAGTTCCTTGAAGGTTGTTCAATAGAGAGTGGAAAAGATGGAAATCTGAGAGAGCAAGGTCAGGTCAATAAAGTGTGTGCGGAATGAATTCACAAACCGTTTCGTGTATAGTGTTTTTGTCAGCCTAGCAGAAAACGGGCAGGCTTTATGGTGGGCTAGTATCACTGCAATGCAGTCTTCCTGTTCGTTGCTCTCGGAGACGTCTCAGTTGCTGACAGTAAATGTCAGCAGTGACTGTTACAAGCCGAGGAAGCAATTCGTAGTACACCACACCGTCGTTGTCCCTCCTGATGCATAACATTGACTTTTGTGGATGCGTGCACCACACAGACAGCATTTCTATGGCCATCTGCCGATTTTTGTGATTTTTGGCTTAGATCATGCGGTGCCATTATAGCCAAATTTGATCCTTCTCTATAGCATACAAATGTCGCACGATGATGGAATGATCACAATTCATCACCTGCCATTTCTCGAGTTGGCTTTGATCATTGTGGGTTAATGCTTTTAAACGATCTTCATCAAGTGCCGAAGATCTTCCAGAAACGGGGAGAGTCACTAATGTCAAAACAATCCACGCTAAAACGAGAAAACCATTTTGTTGCAATGCTCTTTCTAGTGACACTATCCCCACACATCTGGCTGCCTTCGCTGTTGAACTTAAACAGAAGAATATGTCGGAAATGTTCCGCTTTCTCCAATTGGCACTCCATTTTCTAGCCTCCACAGCTCCACTCACTATCTCCAAATGACAAAATGACACTACGTAAACTCAAATAACAGTGAACTACAACTAAAAAATGAAAAACGGTAAATAAACCCATAGCAACCGGAATATCAGCAATGGAAAACAAAAACGCAACGAAATTATGCACCATTTTAATTTCTACCGGCTTACTGAGCATGAAACGCATCATTCATCAGATGCCACTTTTTTCATCTACGTGTTGGTAAGTTGACCCAACGACATCACCTATGACGCATGGGATCTTCGATGTCGAACAGCGGATCAATGGAAACGCGTCGCCTGGTCGAATTAATCACGTTTCTTGTTACACCCGGTCGATGTTTCATCCGGATACGCTGTCATGCACCGCGCTATGGACGCAGGACGGTGGGGCAGTACCATATTACGCTATGGAAGACATTAAGCTGGGCTTCCACGGAATGTGCGGTAGTAATCGAAGGTACCATGAAAGCTATGGACTATATGAACATCACTACAGACCACCAGCATCCCTTCATGCTTGATGTCTTCGCCGAAGAGCCACGCTACGCTGATTTGGGGGCAATGATTGAGAACTCATGTTAATGTCTCGGCCACCACGCTATCGGGCGCCAAGTTCACAAATCACCGGTCCCTAAGCACGGGATTGTGTGGTCTGCTCGTAGACATCTGATGTTACATACCCGTACAATACTACAATCTGACCACGATATTACTGCTTGGCTCCCATGGCCTTTCCTGGAAACATCTGGTTACGTTCACTAAAATAGTCCAGTAGTGACTAAGGAAAATGCATAGTACTGTGAAGCCTTAGCGGTAGTTGTGTATGTATTGTCAAATTGTTCATCGTGTTCCCGTGGAATATCACAATAAAAAGTCACAAGTCGACCGAAGTTCCACGTGCAATAATATTGTGGTCGACTAATACCAAGGACTTGTCAATTCGACTCCACGCAGAAGCGCTAATGTATTGTGTTCCAAAGGTGTACCAAGGTGACCAAAGTGGTCATAATGTTTTCGTTCAACTGTGTATGTTACTTGAGTTATTTCCTGATACTTGCTTGTTAAGATTGACGCGGACCTCTGCACTGCAGCTGATGCGTAGCGTTACGAAGCAAAGAGCACGGCTGTGCACGCACTTAATAGGCTGACACAACAGTAGTTCGGAACCGCGCGACTGCTACGGTCGCAGGTTCGAATCCTGGCTCGGGCATGGATGTGTGTGATGTCCTTAGGTTAGTTAGGTTTAAGTAGTTCTAAGTTCTAGGGGACTGATGACCACAGATGTTAAGTCCCATAGCGCTCAGAGCCATTTGAACCATTTGAACAACAGTAGTTCGTGGCTGAATTTACACTTCCATCTCCGCGTGATGATCCTGACGGGACTTTCAATACTGTCCGTTCGCCACGTTAATATTTGCCAATAGC
This sequence comes from Schistocerca americana, assembly GCF_021461395.2. Classification (NCBI taxonomy): domain Eukaryota; kingdom Metazoa; phylum Arthropoda; class Insecta; order Orthoptera; family Acrididae; genus Schistocerca; species Schistocerca americana. The sequence goes on from NC_060126.1 coordinate 125,213,803, forward strand.
TTCATTATAATGCGATAACATTCCTTTGTCAAATTTCTGGAGAGCTTTCACTCGGCCGGCGCACATAAATACCACAGAATGGTTTGACATTGCCTTTTATTTTAGTTTACTGACAGAGTATGTTACAATTCCTGCTCCACGCCGGCCGCTGTGACCGAGTGGTTCTAGGCGCTTCGGTCCGGAACCGCGCTGCTACGGTCGCAGTTTCGAATCCTGCCTCGGGCATGGATGTGTGTGATGTCCTTGGCTTAGTTAGGTTTAAGTAGTTCTAAGTTTGGGGGATTGATGACCTCAGATGTTAAGTCCCATAGTGCTTAGAGCAATTTGAACCATTTGAATCTGCTCCACGTCATTACGGGATTCGGTACCGCACAGAAATCATACAATGTAGTTGCTTCTCTGTTACTTCTTTTAGGCCGCAGCTCGTGGTCGTGCGGTAGCGTTCTCGCTTCCCGCGCCCGGGTTCCCGGGTTCGATTCCCGGCGGGGTCAAGGATTTTCTCTGCCTCGTGATGCCTAGGTGTTGTGTGATGTCCTTAGGTTAGTTAGGTTTAAGTAGTTCTAAGTTCTAGGGGACTGATGTCCATAGCTGTTAAGTCCCATAGTGCTCAGAGCCATTTGAACCATTTGTTACTTCTTTGGTGGTCTGCCTCCACATTTATTGCCGTCTGGGTCGGAGTGATTTTCTCCGCTCGGGGACTGCGGGGATTGCGAAGAATCAATTGAATGTGTATTCACATAAGAATTATGTACAACGTATGAATAATCGAAAGTAATATTGTCATAAACTGGAAGACCTGCAGCCGTCCTTACGATGTTATTTATTATATAGCTACCAGTTTCTGAGATTCAGTAAACCATCTCCAAGCCTTAACTGAGGCTCTCATCAGTGGCCATTACCTATGAATTGGTTTCCGACTGTAACAACGACTGGAGTTAACCCGCACAGTGTCACTAAGGTCTTGAAGATGGTGTACTGAATCACCGAAAGTGGTTCCTACATAATAAATAACACCGAAAGGACGGCTACAGGTGTTCCATTTTCTTACAAAAGTGAACGGTCGAAGTCCCTCAACCGTTCAGTCACAAGGATGGCCAAAAAAAGTAAGATTTGCATTGGAACTCACTTGTTAGCTACTTTATGATGTGCATTTGTTGAAGCGTGCTACAAGGTAGTGGTGGATACGCAATAATTCAAACGACCTGTTTTTCATTTTAAATTTTATCATGCCACCTTCATAAATTACACTTAGGTAGGACTTTTACGCGAGAACCTGTTTAGGATAGTGGGTTTACCACAATTGCTACAGTGTAAAATACGTTGTTCCCTCATTTCTTGAAATTCAAGTTTACGTGTGTGTATTGTGTTGATTACTTGTTTGACCTTGAGTAAAATCTACCTGCATTACTCGCGGCGGGTAGTAAAATTTATAGAGTAGCTACTCCTGAATTGTCGTGTAGTAACAGTGGTCTGTTCTCCCCGACACTAAGTTCGAGCGTAGGTGAATCTGCGGGACCATACTTCGTCGTAGAGATCAAGATATTAATCAAGGCGGTTTCCAGCATTCTCCGGCCGTTAAAATCGTGCCCTGCTCACGATCGCTCATGCAAATCATACGTAAGGCTATCACACTACCACTGAGAGACTTCAGACAACAGAAAGATAAAAAAAAGGGTTTTACTGTGCCTAATGGACAACTTCCAATCAAGTTTATATAATCCGACGACTAAAGGGAAGGCAGCATCGCTGTGTTCTTAGGAATAATCAGTAAGAATTTTTTAAAAAAGAGGTACAAAGAGGACGTACGAAGTAGTAAGTATTGGGAGAAGTATTCTACGATCATTAAACTTTCGAAGTTTACAATTATCACATCGCGAATATAGAATAAGACATCAAAATCCACATAAGAAATAATCTCGACTAATGCCTCAAAATAATGCAAGAGGACGCACAGAATGTCATAGAAAAATACACGAAAACAAGAAATAATCAAATACGAATCAAAATCATCTCATTGCTAAATTTGTGTTAATTAAAGCATAGTCAAGGGCTGACGGTGTGCATTATACAAATAGTCAATAGTTAGAAACACTGTAAAAACGTTACGAGATACAATGGTGGAAAATACGTTTTATACACTCCTGGAAATGGAAAAGAGAACACATTGACACCGGTGTGTCAGACCCACCATACTTGCTCCGGACACTGCGAGAGGGCTGTACAAGCAATGATTACACGCACGGCACAGCGGACACACCAGGAACCGCGGTGTTGGTCGTCGAATGGCGCTAGCTGCGCAGCATTTGTGCACCGCCGCCGTCAGTGTCAGCCAGTTTGCCGTGGCATACGGAGCTCCATCGCAGTCTTTAACACTGGTAGCATGTCGCGACAGCGTGGACGTGAACCGTATGTGCAGTTGACGGACTTTGAGCGAGGGCGTATAGTGGGCATGCGGGAGGCCGGGTGGACGTACCGTCGAATTGCTCAACACGTGGGGCGTGAGGTCTCCACAGTACATCGATGTTGTCGCCAGTGGTCGGCGGAAGGTGCACGTGCCCGTCGACCTGGGACCGGACCGCAGCGACGCACGGATGCACGCCAAGACCGTAGGATCCTACGCAGTGCCGTAGGGGACCGCACCGCCACTTCCCAGCAAATTAGGGACACTGTTGCTCCTGGGGTATCGGCGAGGACCATTCGCAACCGTCTCCATGAAGCTGGGCTACGGTCCCGCACACCGTTAGGCCGTCTTCCGCTCACGCCCCAACATCGTGCAGCCCGCCTCCAGTGGTGTCGCGACAGGCGTGAATGGAGGGACGAATGGAGACGTGTTGTCTTCAGCGATGAGAGTCGCTTCTGCCTTGGTGCCAATGATGGTCGTATGCGTGTTTGGCGCCGTGCAGGTGAGCGCCACAATCAGGACTGCATACGACCGAGGCACACAGGGCCAACACCCGGCATCATGGTGTGGGGAGCGATCTCCTACACTGGCCGTACACCACTGGTGATCGTCGAGGGGACACTGAATAGTGCACGGTACATCCAAACCGTCATCGAACCCATCGTTCTACCATTCCTAGACCGGCAAGGGAACTTGCTGTTCCAACAGGACAATGCACGTCCGCATGTATCCCGTGCCACCCAACGTGCTCTAGAAGGTGTAAGTCAACTACCCTGGCCAGCAAGATCTCCGGAACTGTCCCCCATTGAGCATGTTTGGGACTGGATGAAGCGTCGTCTCACGCGGTCTGCACGTCCAGCACGAACGCTGGTCCAACTGAGGCGCCAGGTGGAAATGGCATGGCAAGCCGTTCCACAGGACTACATCCAGCATCTCTACGATCGTCTCCATGGGAGAATAGCAGCCTGCATTGCTGCGAAAGGTGGATATACACTGTACTAGTGCCGACATTGTGCATGCTCTGTTGCCTGTGTCTATGTGCCTGTGGTTCTGTCAGTGTGATCATGTGATGTATCTGACCCCAGTAATGTGTCAATAAAGTTTCCCCTTCCTGGGACAATGAATTCACGGTGTTCTTATTTCAATTTCCAGGAGTGTATATTACGTTGGTAAGTGTGTAAGGAGCTGGAAAGCAGCTAGATTTAGCTGTCGTAAGCCGGATACACAGGTAATGCAGAAACAACACACTTTGTGTATATTAAACACGCAGTGCTATGTTTTGTATCCCGCCTGGAAGACGGCGCGTGGATCTGCTCCTGAAAACTGAAGGATAGGCCGAATGTAGGATGCTAGGAGGAGCAGGTGAGGTACAACACTTGGTAATGCAATTAAAAGTGGTTTTACTTAACTTTGACTGAGATGAGCACGTAGGTGCGAAGCCGTACGGGTATCAACGCTGACTGCTACTAGTAGGAGGACAAACTATCATTGAAGTAACTGAAGTAACAAATTCTGTAATGGCCCGCTATGAAGTAGAAACAATGTTGCTCGGTCGTCTCCTCGGAATCAACTGGGCAGAATCTGGAGCGGCGCTCGTAGAGCTGCCCAGCGCAGGCTAGCGGGCGCTGTCGTCGGTGTCGGTGTAGGTGTCGTAGTGCCAACCTAGCAGAGCGCACCTACGTTGTGGCATTGTAGCTATCGATACCACACCATAAACTGCCAGAAGGTTTATAACTTTTTGTGTGTAAATATCTCAAGCCGTTAAATGGTTCATAAATGTTGAGGAATATATAAATATTTCAAAAGTATTTAAACTGCACATATAATGTGTTAGATGACACATATTTGCCGCTTTAGACTCTCTGTGCTGCATCAGTATGAAACAGAAAGTGCACCAAAGATTTTAAATTTGTTCTTTAAAGTTACAACGTCTCTTGTGTTGCCGTTGGCAATGCCCTGTCAATAACAACATTATTTTTACGACGAATTCTAGTTGAACAGGGATACTCCATTAAACTTGGCGAACTGTTATGCACTTGGGATTTAAGATACCTCTGATTCATCCAAGAATTCTCAAAGACTAATTAATACTTAGCAGCAGAGGATGAATTATGTTTACGGTGGGTGTATAGCGATTACATTTCCGATGTGCAGTCGGAGACGTCAGCAGAGAGACTACTGGAAATCTTTGGAGATTCTCAAGGAATTTCAGCAACCTGTGCTTCTCAGTACAACAAAAAACCAGTCAAAAGTTAAAAAAATTAATGAAATCTGTATGCGATGTAGCTATTCGTTGCACATTTTTGACATGGTTTTTGACATCTTTATTAACACCATTTTTGACCATGTTATGATGATTTTTAAAATGGGTCTCGGAACTAGTCATCGAGGGAATAAAAAAAAGTAAAATTTGCAACTTTGTACTGGTTTTTCGTTGCACTGATTAACAGAAGTTGCTGACCCGCAGCTACCCCAGTATACCGGAAGTTCGTAATGTGTGCTTCTGTTGGACCAGTTTCCTTCGTCCTGCAACATTTCCCGTGTTCTTCACACAAGGTCGTTATAAATGTGAACTCATTCGTGAATTTTGGAAGGGTTAAATGTAGTTACAAATTATTTCGCCCTCACTGATATTTCATGCATTATTAGGCGTCATTTGGACGCGCGAATTTTTCGCGTGTTTTGGTGTCTTTTCGACTGCAAATGAAAACGCGCCTCTAAGAAAAAGAGTTCTACAGCGTCTATAAGTCACCTTGAGGGTTCAAGAAAGCACCTTGTTTTCTGGTGAGAGTCTCAGACTCTCTGACGGATGATGCCACTGTAAAGTTTTAGGCAGTGCGTCTGCTCGTCATCTAAAGACGGTGGAGTTGACTTGCTGGAAAACCCCGGCAGAGTGGGTCACAGTAGGCACCACACAGCTTTCCGGCAACTCTCATGGCATGGGGAAAACCCTTAAACAATACAATTCACGTAGTTGTCACCATTCCCAGTACTGCTTGTGCCGTAGGTGTTGTAACAGCCAGAGACACCTTGCCGTAAGAATGTCACGTAGAGTTGCAGTGTCTCACCGATATTTGTTGTTCTTGGTTTCTCCAATCCGAAGACTAGTTTGCGCAGCCTGTTCTGCGCAGTTATCTTTAACATCGCATAACTGCAGCAACGCACATTCACATGAAAAGATTCGCCGTAAAATAGGATGAACAGAAGCAATAGAGTGAACAGAAACGAAAAATCCAGAAAGGTTCTATGCTCTTGTGTCGGAAGACAAACGGGAATATCATTCACATATTTGTTTATCTAGGCTTTTAGTGAATAAATATAATAGGGATTATGAATTTCAAAGTTGATGGCACTGTCAGGTGACCCTTTGCTCAGTGAAAAGCATCGGATGTGGTGCTGAATTTGCTTACTCGAACTTTGTAAATACCAATCTAAATTGTATCTTTTTTTTAGTTTAAGTGCATGGTAAAGTAATTTGAAATCCTATTTCATTAACTAATACACTACTGGCCATTAAAATCGCTACACCACGAAGATGACGTGCTACAGACGCCAAATTTAACCGACAGGAAGAAGATACTGTGATATGCAAATGATTTCTGAGCATTCACACAAGGTTGGCACCGGTGGCGACACCTACAACGTGCTGACATGAGGAAAGTTTCCAACCGATTTCTCATACACAAACAGCAGTTGACCGGCGTTGCCTGATGAAACGTTGTCGTGATTCCTCGTGTAAGGGGGAGAAATGCGTACCATCACGTTTCCGACTTTGATAAAGATCGGATTGTAGCCTATCGCGATTGCGGTTTATCGTATCGCGACATTAATGCTCGCGTTGGTCGAGATCCAATGACTGTTAGCAGAATATGGAATCGGTGGGTTCAGGAGGGTAATACGGAACGCCGTGCTGGATCTCAACGGCCTCGTATCACTAGCAGCCGAGATGACAGGCATCTTATACGCATGGCTACAACGGATGGTGAAGCCACGTCTCGATCCCTGAGTCAACAGATGGGAACGTTTGCAAGACAAGAACCATCTGCACGAACAGTTCGACGACATTTGCAGCAGCATGGACTATCAGCTCGGAGATCATGGCTGTGGTTACCCTTGACGCTGCATCACAAACAGTTGCGCTTGCGATGGTGTACTCAGCGACGAACCTGGATGCACGAATAGCAAAACGTCATTTTTCCGTTGAATCCAGGTTCTGTTTACAGCATCATGATGGTCGCATCCGTGTTTGGTGACATCGCGGTGAACGCACATTGGAAGCGTGTATTCGTCATCGCCATACTGGCGTATCACCCGGTGCCATTGGTTACACGTCTCTGTCACCTCTTGTTCACACTGACGGTACTTTGAACAGTGGACGTTACATTTGAGATGTGTTACGACCCGTGGCTCTACCCTTCATTAGATCCCTGCGAAACCCTTCATTTCAGCAGGATAATGGACGACCACATGTTGCAGGTCCTGTACGGGCCTTTCTGGATACAGAAAATGTGCAACTGCTGCCCTGGCCAGCACATTCTCCAGATCTCTCACCAATTGAGATCTGGTCAATGATGGCCCAGCAACTGGTTCGTCACAATACTCGTCACTCACTACTCTTGATGAACTGTGGTATCGTGTAGAAGCTGCATGGGCAACTGTACCCGTATATGCCATCCAAGCTCTGTTTGACTCAATGCTCAGGCGTATGAAGGCCGTTATTACGGCCAGAAGTGGTTGTTCTGGGTACTGATTTCTCAGGATCTCTGCACCCAAATTGGGTGAAAATGTAATCACATGTCAGTTCTAGTATAATATATTTGTCCAGCGAATACCCGTTTATCATCTTCATTTATTCTTGGTGTAGCGATTTTAATGGCCAGTAGTGTATAAGACATGAAATACAGAACTTCTGAATTACGTTTTTCCGTGTTTAGTAATAAAAGGGATACGTGTTATGCCACAAATTTGTTTTCTACATTAAATGGTGACGACCAACTGCAGTAATTTGTGTGGTTAGTTTTTGCTTTATTTTTAAGTTTTATTACGAAATCGAGCGCACCTTTGCGGTATTGTAGTTTTTTTTTTGTTATCTGTTACACACCGTAACCTACAAAACAGGAGACGGCTGGCGTCTCGTGACAGGGCAGAAGACACGTTGCGGGACTCTGGTATCCCGTCAGCAACGGGTCGTCCTCTCTTAAGAGCGCTTATTAGTCTCGCCTGTGACAGTTATACTCTTGTTACGAGCACCAAGCTGCACGGCTTCCTTTCGCCCTTTATGGCGGGACACTGTTGCCTTCTGACAGTTCTCGTCGATAAACATAATGTTACTGCTGCACCCTGCCGCGTTCGTGTGTAACTAATCTGTCTATGTATATACATATAGGAGACTGGTTGTTAGTTGTTTGTGATACAAATTTACAGTTTTATTCCGTTCTTGATGAAATATTGCACACTTTACTTCAAGACAAAAGGAATTTCACTGTCTACATAGTAATCGAAACATATTTGTACGAAATATGTAAAGGGGAAAGGTTATTACCAAAACTCTCCAGAAGCTCTTGGCTGATCTATTTAAAATTTTTACAGGATCCCTTAATGATCGTGGTAACCTGAATGTCATTCATATCGCGAGAATATATTACAGCAGCAATACCTGTGCCGTGAGATGTCATTAGATCGCGGGTCGATTAAAAGACTGAAGTGAAACCTAGCTTCCCGAACTGTGACGTAAACTGTTCGAATAGTTCAAGCTGTGCTGAAAGACAGCCCTACTTGAAACAGTGGAAACTGAGCTGAAAAAGTAGGAAACGAATTCGCAAAAAAAGTAATGAAATGTAGGTTAATTCTTACAGAGAAGAGAACAGCAACCAGCCACTATTAATACTGCTATTTATTTAGGTAAATAGCGCCGTTACCGGTTTAGAACTGGCAAGTTCATCATCAGACGGCTGTTCACATGCTTTTCAAGATACTCTTTACATTATCGTCCGTTTTTGATTTTTATTATTCCACTGTGGCGAAGTATTTTTGGTGTGTTGTTGCCGTCGAAAATTCCGCGCGATTTTACAGGATTGTATTTTTCGCATATTCCTAAATATATATTAGGAATAAGCGAAAAATACAATCCTGCAACTTCGCAACAAAATCGCGCGAAATTTTCGGCGGCAACAACACACCAAATACTTCGCCACAGTGGAATAATAAAAATCAAAAACGGACGATAATGTAAAGTGTATCTCGAAAATCATGTGAACAGCAGTCTGATGATGAACTTGCCAGTTCGAAACCGGTAACGGCGCTATTTACCTAAATAAATAGCAGTATTAATAGTGGCTGGTTGCTGTTCTCTTCTCTGTAAGAATTAACCTACATTAATTGTACACAGCCACGGTCTCACCAAGTCAGTTTTAGACAAAATAGCATAAGTAATGAAATACTTATCTAAAATGTAACAACAGACGGCGCAACTAATGACGTTTTCATACAGGTGAAAATGTATTAATTCGTCGCATTCCGTTGACAGTGATTCAAATAAGCCCTTCGTTTTAAAGCGCCTGTACATTCCCCTACGGCTTACGTTCGCTATGAGTATCAACAAGGCACAGGCCAATCACTGTGTGTGTGCCAGCTATTAAACATCCCGGACAACGCCGGGCGCTGCAGCTGGTATAAACAGTATTTGTCATAATATAAGCTAGCAATCACAAAATGTCCTCTGTTTTATTGCGACGCGTGTAGAGCTTTTCATATTTCAATCCATGTCGATTATAAATGAAGTGAGCTACATAGCACTGTTAATGCGCAACTGATAACGATCAGACTTTGAGTTTGATCCGTCAGTGCAAATAACTTTATCGAATTATTTGGCATATTCTGCTTTGTACGCAGAAAGGAATACGTATTTTATAATGTCAGCAATGATTACGTTTCTGTAGTGCTGTTAGTGATCCTATAAGATTTTGTTACTGTTATTCGCGTTTTATTTAGCGCTTGTAATTCCTCCAGTGCAATACAAAACGCGGTTTCTTCACGTTACGTTTTGCAGCACAATGTTTAATGCTGTCCACTAGCTAGCATGATATCATGTAAATGATATCCTCCCTTATCGATTTGCATACCACGAGATCGGCTGGATCAAAGTGTTAGTTTCCGCCACAAATTTTGATTTTAAGCAAGTCGTCATTCTACTTTCTGCTACTCTTAATCCCCTTCGTCCCTGTTTATCCTTCAAGCACGATCTGTGCTTTGTATGCTGTCCAACCCCAACAGGTATAACATTCTCGTTCATTCGGCCAGAAGCGCTATGTCGTCTCCGCACTTGAGTGCTGGTTTCTATTCCCTTTCCCATTTTTTTTTCTCATTCCGACATTTTGTTACACTTAATTGCTTCTTCGAAGAGCAAGCTCCACAATTGACTGCCATCCTACCACCTCGAGATCTTGACCTTGCACAATTATTACCCCCACTTTCGTGGATTTTGTAGAATATTCGTCATCTTATGAACTACAGCCCACCTTATTCTACCTTACGTAGCTGAAGTCTTTCACTAGATCCACTAATGTTAGGAAAGTCTTGTGGTGGTACAGACCCTTTTTCTGTATCGTTTATCGCTGCTACGACGTAATTTTAAGTATTAAATAAAAGATGAAATGGTCTATATGTACGATGTAAATTCTTTTATGTTTCAAGAGTGGTACAGCGGCTAAGCGGCAGCCGGAGAGCTCTTCAACCTTGTGCCAAATGTTGGCGTCGCCGGACGTACACTTCAAAGGGCCGACGGCTGCGCGCGAGAAGTTTCCTGTAGGCGCTATGGCCTGTGTTAATGAAACAATGTAAAACTGTTTCAAAATGGAAATGAAATAATGCTCAGTTTTGTAATAGCCACGCTTGCTGACACATGTATGTTAAGTTACTCAAGTGGCGGTAGTTTATGCGTAGTGTTCTGAAGGGACTAAAAGACAGTTTGTGTCGTCGGAAAAGAAGACAAAAGTGTGTATGCAACTAGTTATTGTATAAAATAGTGGACTAAAAAATATTTGCGTATGATATGTTTAAGAGACTACGCTAGAAAATAATTTTTTGAATGAAAATTTAAATTCTATTTCGAAGCCAGTGGAGAGTGATAGTTAATCTCAGTTAGGCCATGAAGACTTGTTGCAAACTGTCAACACTGAAATATATACAAATGTTGGTGAAAGATAGTGTATCTATGGAAAGTGATCAGTCTGCCCATTCAGAAGCGAATAAAGTGATTACGAATTACCGTCAGATACAATTAGTGTCAGTGTTCTCATGACGTAGATGATACTGCACGAGGTCGCTCAGTCTTTGGCTGGGGTTCGATCCTTACTGCCGTCCCATGCCCAGCTTTTGTATCGGTCTCTTGCTCGGTTTTAGGAAACTAAAAAAAGAACGTGTTTGGCGACACCGTCTCTTCCAGACTGCTTGAATTTGCTCGCGCAACGGTCTGATTATGTAATTTCAATGTTAATAAATCGGAAACGAAACATTGTATCGAGTTTTTTTCGAAACAATTATTTCTCAGCACAACTTTCCATGCAATACATTTGCAAGCTTTTCAGACTTATTATCTCAGTGGCGTTCATTGTAATAGGATATCGCTATTATTATTATTTTTTTTTTGTATGTTGCACGTATTGCTCGAGGCGCAATGCTCGACTTGCTTCTCCGGCAGTTTTTCCCTTCTTGAAGCACGAGATTGGTGGTGGAGGTGATTGTATTCAAACAAATTTTGTTGATTTGTTGCAGTTCACTATCTGATCAAAAGTATCGGAACACCACTATGTAATGGGGAACGGGCTACTACATGTTTCGAGAGACGGACCAATCAGTGTAAAAGAAGGCAGTAGAATTGTCAGTAGCAGCTGTTGCAGGGCCATAGAAGCCAACGGCCGTATCTCCGATAGAGCAAAAAACGTGCTTCCTCTGAAAAGGCGTCCGCTCCCGGTAGCTGAGTGGTCAGCGCGACAGAATATCAATCCCAAGGGCCCGTGTTAGATTCCCGGCTTGGTCGGAGATTTTCTCCTCTCAGGGACTGGGTGTTGTGTTGTCCTAATCATCATCATTTTATCGCCATCGACGCGCAAGTCACTGAAGTGGCGTGGCGTGAGATCGAAAGACTTGCACACGGCGAACGGTCTTCCCGACGGGAGGCCCTAATCACAAGACATTTTTATCTGAAACGTCACCTGTCGCCTCTCAGTGGAAGTTCAGTTACGGTACTGGCGTGCGAATTCTAGCCATCGTCGCCGATGAATAGCATTCAGCAAGAATGCCTGAACCAGGTATCTGCTGCGGAGGGCCATAGCCAGCCGCGGTCGCCGAGCGGTACTAGGCGCTTTAGTCAGGAACCACGTGACTGCTACGGTCGCAGGTTCGAATCCTGCCTCGGGCATGGATGCGTGTGATGTCCTTAGGTTAGTTAGGTTTAAGTAGTTCTAAGTTCTAGGGGACTGATGACCTCAGTTGTTAAGTCCCATAGCGCTCAGAGCCATTTGAACCATTCTTTTGGAGGGCCATAGGTAGCAACATGCGCCGAAAGGTCATTGAGGAGACACTACTGGTAGCCCTTTGGTTCATTTGGGTGGTCAGATGCTCAAAAATTGTTTGTGCGCTCGCAGTCGTCGTTCACCGCTGCCATCAATGACCCGTGATGCACCACTTGCCTCGGGGCCGGCTTTGGATAACGCCATTTTGAGATGCGTTATGTATTTTAAGCACAGCGAAGAAGGAACAGTTTACAAACTTAGCCGTTTCGGAAACTCTTTCACCCATGTCTAGAAAGCCAATGGTTATGCCCCGTTGGACGTCAGATAAATAGTTCCGCTTCCGCATAACGACGACAGCCGTCGAACATACGAGGGTCACTCCAAAAGAAATACACAATATTTTTTTTAAATCCATCTTTTATTCTACATGTTTGAAAGTTTTATAGGAACAATATTTTCATTTCACTACATAATTTCCATCCCTCTCTACTGCCTTACGCCATCTTGGAACCAGCGCCTGCATACCCGCACGGTAAAATTCTGGACTAACCTGTTGGAGCCACTGTTTGGCAGCGTGCACAAAGGAGTCATCATCTTCAAACCTTGTTCCACGAGGAGAGTCTTTCAGTTTCCCAAAGAGATGATAGTCACATGGAGCCAGGTCAGGACTGTAAGGCGGGCGTTTCAGTGTTGTCCATCCTAGTTTTGTGATCGCTTCCATGGTTTTTTGACTGACATGTGGCCGTGCATTGTCGTGCAACAGCAAAACATCCTGCTTTTGCCGATGTGGTCGAACACGACTCAGTCGAGCTTGAAGTTTCTTCAGTGCCGTCACATATGCGTCAGAATTTATGGTGGTTCTACTTGGCATGATGTCCACAAGCAAGAGTCCTTCGGAATCGAAAAACACCGTAGCCATAACTTTTCTAGCAGAAGGTGTAGTTTTTAATTTTTTTTGTTGGGTGAATTTGCATGATGCCACTCCATTGATTGCCTTTTCGTCTCTGGTGAAACATGATGGAGCTGTGTTTCATCACCTGTCCCAAATCTTCCAAGAAATTCATCTCCACCATTCTCGTACTGTTCCAAAAGTTCGCTGCATACCGTTTTTCTTGTTTGTGAGCCACTGTCAACATCCTGGGAACCCACCTGGCACCAAACTTTTTTAACGCCAACACTTTCAGTATTCTGCAAACCCTTGCTTACCCTATCCCAACGTAGCGTGACAATTCGTTCACTGTGATGCGTTTATCAGCAGTCACCAATTCGTTAATTCTCTGCACATTGTGTGGAGTGTGTGCAGTACGAGGCCTGCCGCTGCGCGGACAATCCTCAATATTGGCCGTGCCTGCTTTCATCACGCAACCTGCTTGCCCACCGACTAACTGTATTGCGATCGACAGCAGCATCTCCATAAACCTTTTTTAACCTCTTGTTGATGTTTCCCACTGTCTCGTTTTCACAGCACAGGAATTCTATGACAGCACGTTGCTTCTGACGAACGTGAAGTGTAGCAGCCATCTTGAAGACATGCTGTGACGGCGCCACTCACGGGAACTGGTTGAACGAAGTTTGAAAACAAGCGGGAAGAATGTATCTACAACTGTAAAACTTTCACACACGCAGAATGAAAACTTTATTTTTACAAAAATAGTGTGCATTTCTTTTGGAGTGACCCTCGAAGTTGATGCTCATAACGTGACTGGACAATGTATTTCCCTGATTTACAATTTCTTGGACCTTATGCTAAAGTGATGTGCTAGGCACTGATGTAAATAAACTTATTGTCATATTACATTTTGTGTATGTTATGGTAACCATACAATTGATTATTATCGAATTAAAAATATTATAATTTGTAAAACTGTGTGCCGGACCGAGACTCCAACTCGAGACCTTTGCCTTTCACGGGCAAGTGCTCTACCATCTGCACTACCCAAGCACGACTCACGACCCCTCCTCACAGCTCAAATTCTCCCAGTACCTCATCTCCTATCTTCCAAACATGGCAGAAGGTCTTGGTAGAGCTCTTGCCCGCGAAAGGCAAAGCTCCCGAGTTCGAGTTTCGGTCCGGCACACTGTTTTAATCTGCCAGAAAGTTTCATATCAGGCAAAGGTCCCGAGTTCGATTCTTTGCCCGGCACACAGATCTAATCTGCGAGGAAGTTTCATATCAGCACACACTCCGCTGCAGAGTGAAAATGTCATTCTGGAGAATATAATTTGTGTCTTAAAATTCAGGCATTTGTACCACCTTAACTGCTGATGAGAGCAAGCTATATTTGGGAAAAGGGGAGGGGAGGACCGAAAACTGGACCCATGCCAGCGATCTGCGAACCTACATCCCTTTGTTGAAACCGTTAGTGGCAAAGTGATTTACCTGTCTGGGTGCTTAGGTTATAAGCCTCCGGCAAAGGATTGCAAAGTCACTGGCTGATCGCAGTGCTGTTACAAAGTAGGAGTCACTTGGGTGGAATAAGCCAGGCACTTAGGTTGTTGTTTTTGATGTGGTCTTCAGTCCTGAGACTGGTTTGATGCAGCTCTCCATGCTACTCTATCCTGTGCAAGCTTCTTTATCTCCCAGTACCTACTGCAGCCTACATCCTTCTGAATCTGCTTAGTGTAATCATCTCTTGGCCTCCCTCTACGATTTTTACCCTCCACGCTGCCCTCCAGTACTAAATTGGTGATCCCTTGATGCCTCAGAACATGTCCTACCAACCGATCCCTTTTTCTAGTCAAATTGTGCCACAAACTCCTCTGCTCCCCAATTCTGTTCAGTACCTCCTCATTAGTTATGTGATCTACCCATCTTATCTTCAGCATTCTTCTGTAGCACCACATTTCGAAAGCTTCTATTTTCTTCTTGTCCAAACTATTTATCGTCCATGTTTCACTTCCATACATGGCTACACTCCATACAAATACTTTCAGAAATGACTTCCTGACACTTAAATCTATACTCAATGTTAACAAATTTCTCTTCTTCAGAAACACTTTCCTTGCCATTGCCAGTCTACATTTCATATCCTCCATACTTCGACCATCATCAGTTATTTTGCTCCCCAAATAGCAGAACTCCTTTACTACTTTAACTGTCTCATTTCCTAATCTAATTCCCTCAGTATCACCCGAGTTAATTCGACTACATTCCATTATCCTCGTTTTGCTTTTGTTGATGTTCATCTTATACCCTCCTTTCAGGACACTGTCCATTCCATTCAACTGCTCTTCCAAGTCCTTTGCTGTCTCTGACAGAATTACAATGTCATCGGCGAACCTCAAAGTTTTTATTTCTTCTCCATGGATTTTAATACCTACTCCGAATTTTTTTTTTGTTACCTTTATACAGATTGAATAACATCGGGGAGAGGCTACAACCCTGTCTCACTCCCTTCCCTTTCATGTCCCTCGACTCTTATAACTGCCATCTGCTTCTGTACAAACTGTAAATAGCTTTTCGCTCCCTGTATTTTACCCCCGCCACCTTCAGAATTTGAAAGAGAGTATTCCAGTCAACATTGTCAAAAGCTTTCTCTAAGTCTACAGATGCTAGAAACGTAGGTTTGCCTTTCCTTATTCTTTCTTCTAAGATAAGTGGTAGGGTCAGTATTGCCTCACGTGTTCCAACATTTCTACGGAATCCAAACTGATCTTCCCCGAGATCGGCTTCTACCAGTTTTTCCATTCGTCTGTAAAGAATTTGCATTAATATTTTGCAGTTGTGACTTATTAAACTGATAGTTCGGTAATTTTCACACCTGTCAACACCTGCTTTCTTTGGGATTGGAATTATTATATTCTTCTTGAAGTCAGAGTATTTCGCCTGTCTCATACATCTTGCTCAAAGGATGGTAGAGTTTTGTCAGGACTGGCTCTCCCAAGGCCGTCAGTAATTCTGATGGAATGTTGTCTACACCCGGGGCCTTGTTTCGACTTAAGTCTTTCAGTGCTCTGTCAAACTCTTCACGCAGTATCATATCTCCCATTTCATCTTCATCTACATCCTCTTCCATTTCCATAATATTGTCTTCGAGTACATCGCCCTTGTATAGACCCTCTATATACTCCTTCCACCTTTCTGCTTTCCCTTCTTTGCTTAGAACTGGGTTCCCATTAAAGCTCTTGATATTCATGCAAGTGGTTCTCCTTTCTCCAAACGCCTCTTTAATTTTCCTGTAGGCAGTATCTATCTTACCCCTCGTCAGATAAGGCTCTACATCCTTACATTTGTCCTCTAGCCATCCCTGATTAGCCATTTTGCACTTTCTGTCGATCTCATTTTTGAGGCGTCTGTATTCCGTTTTGCCTGCTTCATTTACTGCATTTTTGTATTTTCTCCTTTCATCAGTTAAATTCAGTATCTCTTCTGTTACCCATGGATTTCTACTAGCTCTCGTCTTTTTACCTACTTGATCCTCTGCTGTCTTCACTATTTCATCCCTCAAAGCTACCCATTCTTCTTCTACTGTATTTCTTTCCCCCATTCTTGTCAATTGTTCCCTTATGCTCTCCCTGAAACTCTGTACAACCTCTGGTTCTTTCAGTTTATGCAGGTCCCATCTCCTTAAATTCCCATCTTTTTGCAGTTTCTGCAGTTTTAATCTACAGTTGATAGCCAATAGATTGTGGTCAGAGTCCACATCTGCCATTGGAAATGTCTTACAATTTAAAACCTGGTTCCTAAATCTCTGTCTTACCATTATATAACCTGTCGTAGGTGTTTACCACAAATCAAAAAGCCGACGTGGTTGGAGTACAAGGTAAATGGGGAGAGACTGCCACGTTTGCGTTTTTCCTAAATAAGGAACAAGCATCACGACGGAACTCGGAGCTTTCACTTACTCTGTGCATCTCGGTCACATCGAGCGCACGCAGGACTTCCAGTAGTTCCTCCATTCTGGCGGGACGACGAAGTTTTGCGCGCTATCTTGTCAGGTCGGGCGGAGAAAGTTCGGGTCGTGGAGCCGCCAGAGCGACGCACTCCAAACAATCAGATAGGCGGCAGACTGGAACCCAGCCGTGCTACTGGAAGGCGTGCGAGTTAGGCGAGATGACCGCGAAATATAAGCCAGTAGCCAGCGAAAGTGGCCGACGGCAGGTTTCTCGGAGCGGCTCGCTTCACGGTCACTGCCGCTGGCCGACAGATGCCGTCAGCAACTCGAACCGCCGTTAATGAGGCCCAAAAGGCGCCTTCAGTGTCACAACAAACCATCGCTCTCAGCCTTTTAATCGTGGATAATATATGGCAATATTAAACATCTTCGGCAGCTGGAATGTTGGACACACGACAACATCCGTTGCTTTTTATTTCCATGTAATACTGTTCTTTGAAGTCTCGAACCGAGATACGAGCATATAATAATAGCTGTGACACTAACATAAATTTTCTATAGTCCATTCAGTATGGAATTTAGACGATTGCTCCCTTTTTCAAACGTGTCGCTTCTTCAGCTTTCTCCTGCCTGTCATACGAACAATAGTCACACTCCCACAGATATACACTGACGGAAAAAAATCACACCAAAAAATAAGTAGAGTAATGAAATTTAGGCAGTACATTTTTCTGGATAACATTGCAAAATCACAGGTTAATATAAGCACGAGATAAGGACTGCAGACGTGAAATATTAGTACATTGATAACTGGTGTAACCGCCAGAATGCTTTGTGTTGTACAGGCGCCGGATGTCAGTTTGTAGGATGGGGTTCCATGCATGTTGAACTTGGTCAGGCAACACTGGGGCCGTTAATGCTGGATGTGCATGACGCTGCAGTTGTCGTGCGATGATGTCTCCGATGATGTCCCATACGTGCGTGCTCTATTGGGGACAGATCTGGTGATTGAACAGGCCAAGGCAACATGTGGGCACTCTGTGGAGCTTGCTGGTCTACAACAACAGTAAGTGGATGAGCGTTATCCTATTGGAAAACACCAACTGGAAATCTGGTCATGAATGGCAACACAACAGGTTGAATCACCAGATTGTAAAAATTTGCAGTCAGAGTGTATAGGATAACCAAGAGAGTGCTCCTGCTTGTCATCCAGATACTTTAAAAAGCAAAATGTCAGATTATTTCGTTTCTTGGTTTAAAAACGACAATGAAGGAGAGAGAAATACATTGGCGAGCGACGGGAGACTCAGAGGAGAAAGACATAATTAGAAAAATGTTAAGAAAGCTTCTGATAAGAAGCTTTTCATTGCCTTGATCTCATGTATGTACACTGGATTGCTAGTTTCGACATGACTTAGCCGCCATCTTTGGATTCACAGAGTACAGGTTATGACATCATCGAATGCCATAAACCGCACGTTTGTTTTCGTACCATCATAACGGACTCATAATAAAAAGCCAGAAAAAATTTACAAAATATATCTGTGTCGTTATGGTAAGACAGCGTCATACAAGAAACAGCTATATTTTTTATTGTTCTACTCTTTTCATTATGAGTCCGTAACGATGGTTTATCGCACAGCATGGTTTCATAACACGTACTCTGTGGATCTGAAGATGGTAACTTAGTCCTGTCGCATTAATTGATCATGTTGAATTAATTGATCGCTCTCTAGCCGACAATGTCAGGTATTTATAAAAAAAGGCGATAATGGATAATGTTGCTGTGGTGTAGGACTCGAAAGCAGACGGACCGAATCACAATACGTGGGCCTATCAAGTATCGATGCTCAGTTTACATCTCCGGCGTTATGTACATTTTAACTGAATATCATATACGTATCCACACAGTTACTGTGTTTGGACAAACTTCCTCTGCTAGAAAATTACCGAAACTGTTAGTAATTGTGAAGGTATTGTTTAAAAAAAGTTTATTTTCGTACACAATCACATAATATGTGAACAAGCAATAACCGGTTTTGGCCGTCATCTGCCTTCTTCAGGACATAAGAAGGAAGCAATAGTTCACTCCAATATACTGAGAGAACCACGTCATCAGTTTAATCCAATGATTTCTTGTTGAAATTGTGTAGGGTTGTGACCCACAATAAACGGTTTAAAAATGCATTTCAAAAACCACAGACGACTCCAAAACGATCGAGATGTTCTTTTCTAAGTAACGGATTTTCATAAGCAGCTGATGGCGGTACTATATGATTTTCGACTATTTATGTTTTACGACCGCCAGATGGAACATTAACCTCGGCGCTTGTAACTTTACGAGTATTTAGGTGTGCTAATTGGCAACTCAGTTTGGTGCGAGATAAGATGAATTTGTTGTACAGCTGAGCGTTGTCCGACAGCCTCAGGGCCGTCAAATCGCTCCGGCCTGTCCAGAGGCAGCGACAGTTGGTGGCGAGCCCGGGTGCCAGCACAAAAAAGGCTTAGCCGGAAATGGGGAAAATACCGGTGTGGCGATTTTGGCACTTAAGAGGGAGGAAAATGCTCCAAGAAATGGCGGAGTGTCAGACAAGCTGAAAGGTGGTTTCTTACAGCTCTCTCAGAATGAATGATTATTTACAATCAAATATTAATGAAAATATGAGTATATCTATGATATCTGAAAACTGATACGCATCCAATGACACAAAAATATTTCAATATTTTTAAAACTACAGAAGTTAATATTTCACGCAAGTAAACATTTTCACAATGAACTTCTGAGTAACAACTTTTAAACGCTTTATGTGGTTTCAGCATACAATATGTCAGATTATAGCATTGCACTACAGCTATGATCTCTGAAAGTTACGTATCTGTATCTATTTTATTTCTTAATTTATTACGGCTTTTACATCTTTTTACTATGTAAATATTTGTCAGAACTATTTTCCACACTTACACAATAAATGAATGCAGCATCAATGCCTCACATCTTGTCATACTTGGTATTTATTTAATGATCATTTTACTACTTTGTCAATAACTTTGTTTAAATATTGACTGCAATTACTGTTAAAAAACTGTGCTAATTTAAAAGTGGTCTATCGCATTTGTTAATTGACACCACAATTGAAAAGAGAACCAAAGGACACTTCTCTCAAGAAGGCATAAACAGTAGTTTAAAAAATAATTAATGACATACTGTTGTCATTCATCATGAGCACACTTGTGCAAGAATGCTGCCTTATTTATCTGTGAAGCAATTATTACTTGTATTTATTGTAAGTGAGCTGGATGTAACTAAATGTTTGTGATGTTTCTTTATTTAGATATTGTTTAGGCAGGGAAGTGGTCGAGTCAAATCGGGTCCATAGGGCTTAAGAATGATGTAATTTTGGTGGGAATGGACTTCAGCGAATGGAAAAGAAAACAGTAGCGGAACACTAGAGGAGTCAAGTGGAGACTTGGACTTTTCAAGTGAAAAGCTCAAGGGAGAAATTCCAGGACTCTGAGTCGAATGCTGAAAGAAGGTAGACTTGCCTATCGTAATGTGCCTGATTCAGTTGTACAGGTGATTGATTCTGGATGGTGAATGGCCTCTACAATTTTGAAGGAACTGTACTAGAGATCTGAATGTACCCCAGAGCAGGACTCCAATTTTTTCCGCTTGTAGTACGGAACTGAGGATAGACAAGAGTACGAGTTACTATTTCTTGTATCACGCGTGTTAATTTGTAAATGATCATGTTCAAATGTGAATTGGTTTGAGCTGGTGAATATATGGTGTATAGTGATTGCGAAATGAACTTAGTGTTTGCGTATCTTCGATTACTGTTTAGTTTGGGGATTATGCTACCTTTCTCATAACACTCCTAACGTAACTTTACTGCATCTGATAAGCGTACTTTCTATCTGTATTTTAAATGAATGCCGTAGTACCACTTCTCATTTATTTGAGATGTTCTTTCTTGTATAAACATTATTCAACATGATTCTCTGTCATTCACATCAATTACAGACCTTAGAATAGAACCCTTATTACTAAAATATTCATTTAACTTTTATGTGGTTTTTCTGTACATTTTATTAACTCGCAATTCTGGCCCATGCATAGTCTGTTTGACTGCAGGATCAGAGCTACAAGTTATTATTTGCAGTGAATTAGCTGCATGGCTTGAGAACAGACGTACATAGCTCGACCCTATGACAGCAACGAGCTATTCTCTTTAAGCAGAGCAGTACATAGCAGAAGTGGCTAAAGTACGAGCAACTGCACGTAAAGACGCAACTGGTTTGCTCATACAATGCTGTTTGGGAAGAGCAACTATTCAGCAGTAACTGTTAGGTACTGTCGCGTGCTCCTCTTGGTTCTACTCGAGAAGAATGTGCTATGTGCCGGAATATTTGACTCCCTTTCTTCTGTCATTATCATCGTCATGATCAAAAAGAACAATATAGACACGCTACACAGGCTTATTTCAGCGACCTTCACAACACATTCACCTAACTGAAGGCCTTGTGGCATCAGTCAAATTTTGGAAATTTGTGCTAAGTACTCTGGGACCAAACTGCTGAGGTCATCGGTCCCTAAACTTACACACTACTTAATCTAAAACTAACTTACGCTAAGGACGACACACACACCCATGCCCGAGGGAGGACTCGAACCTCCGACAGGGGCGGGGGGGGGGGGGAGGGGGGGGAGCCGCCTGAACAGTGACACCCCGCTCGACCGCGCGGCTGGCATCAGTCAGAAAAAGCCTTACACCGGGCTCTGACCCATATGAGTTTATCAGCAGGTGGTGTGCAAGCGGCGCCCACGGCGCTTGTGTGGAGAGTTCACCTTGACAGCATTTACTGTTTTGTCGTTTATGAGGAGCGTAAGCGTTTTTGTAACTTTCTCTTTATTTTACGCGTCGTCGTGGCTGTGAAATTAAAGTTGGCATAGTGCCTACATCTAGTCAGGAACCGCGCTGCTGCGTCGCAGGTTCGAATCCTGCCTCGGGTATGGATGTGTGTGATGTCCTTAGCTTAGTTAGGTTTAAGTAGTTCTAAGTCTAGGGGACTGATGACCTCAGCTGTTAAGTAGCAAAGTGCTTAGAGCCATTTGAACTATTTTTGAGTGCCTACATGTTTGGGACCTTATACCCTATTAAGTAAGATAACTGGTCGTTTTTAAAAGTCTAGGGGTCTTTAGACCTGTCTAGTCGTCGAATGAATGCGTTATCGGACCTTCCTGGCGTTCTTCTTAAACCAGTCGACGATCTCCAGTTTTTCTGTCGTGTCGTTAAGATAGCAATGGGAAGTTGTGAGGTACTTGATAAATCCTCATAAGGGCGCATTTGGGTTTGCAGAAGATGTCTTTTTCGTGCATTGCCCCAAACTACAAGTGCATGATCTATCACTGGGCATGAAGAAAGCTTCTAGATTGCTAGAACATGCCTGATCCATAATTCAAATTTTTCGTTGATTAAGGGATATAATACCCTAATTGCTGTGAAATTGGAATCAATGATCACAACTACGAGGCTAATTCCAAAAGTAAGGTATCCTATTTTTTTTTATAAGTACATAGATCTGTTTATTTCTACAATGGTTTAATCAGTTTACAGCTTGAACATTTAACTATTTTTCGACATAATCACCATTCCTGTCGATGCATTTTTGTAGACGATGTGGTAGGTTTTGTATTCCCCATGTCATACCAACTCGCCGCCATGCTGTTCAGAAAGTTATGAATCTTTTCTTTGTCCTCGTCGTCGGAGCTGAATCGCTGGGACCGCAATTAACGCTGACAGGAACTGTGAGACTCTGAAGAAACTCAAACGCGCAATTCAGATCTGGAGAGGAGGAATGTTGAGCAAGGGCCTACACATTCTCAATGACAACGCTCGACCACACATCGCTCGGCAAACAGTTGCTCTCCTGCAACAGTTTCAGTGGAACATCATCACCCACCCACCATATAGTCCTGACTTGGCGCACAGTTACTGCCACCTGTTCCCATGGTTAAAAGAACAAGTGGCCGGAAAGCGATTCAGCTCCGACGACGAGGTGAAAGAAGACGTTCACAACTTTCTGAACAGCATGGCAGCGAGCTGGTATGACAGGGGCATACAAAAACTGCCACAGCGTCTACAAAAATGCATCGACAGAAATGATGATTATGTCGAAAAATAGCTATATGTTCAAGCTGTAAAGTGATGCAAACCACTGTACAAATAAACAGGTCTATGTACTTATAAAAAAAAATAGGAGACGTTGCTTTTGGAGCCGGCCGGGGTGGCCGAGCGGTTCTAAGCGCTACAGTCTGGAACCGCGCGACCGATACGGTCGCAGGTTCGAATCCTGCCTCGGGCATGGATGTGTGTGATGTACTTAATTTAGTTAGGTTTACGTAGTTCTAAGTTCTATGCTCAGAGCTATTTGAACCATCTGAACTTTTGGGATTGTCCTCGTAAGTATTTTATGTATGTGGCTCATCAGTTCATGAAAAGCTCTACTTCCAGAAAATACGATCATTATTTCCTGGAAACGATCATCGCTTGACTTTTAGTTGAATTATGTCCCACGCGCCATTTCGTTGCCCTGGCCTCAAGGACTCCTTGGAGGTGATGGCGCTGCGCCTGTGGTCGTCCGTGTTATCAGAGCCGAATTGTCTTCACAGGTAGCTATTGTGATCCTTGGTGTTGCCGGCAGATCTGAAGTACAAAGGGAGTAGGATATTAGACGAAGTACGACCCCAGCGGTATGCCATCTCTGATGTCAGGGGCTCCACCAATTGGGACGAGGAAGGTATGTCCTCGTAAATACGTAGCAATTCTACGTAATGAGAAGCCAGGCACAAAGAGCTTGCACAATAGGCCTTTGCGCGCCAACGAAAACGCTCTAATGATAGACAATGCAGTCAGTGATTTCAGAGACCGCAGTGTACTGTAACAGGTCGCCGTGGTGATCCGCATAAGTTCAGACGAGTTCGCCGACTGGCGTCACGCGTTCCATACAGACTGGACGGGACACGCGCCGCAGCAGAGCCAGCTGTGGGGTTTATGGCTGGCGTGGGACGCCAGCGTGACGGGCGACGCACGCTCTTCAGGGCTGTGAGTGCGGGCCCGCCAGCCGTGACGTAGCGGAGCGCGAGCCGACCAGAACGACGTCGGCTCGCCAAAACGCTTAACCACACACACACACATATATACAGACGCACGCACACACACCGTAGGCTGGCGCACTCTTGTTGGCTCAAGTGGTCGGCTATTCGCTACACTGCGCCCGTCTGGTCGCGCAGCTGAGACGAGTTCGCTCGTTGCCCGTTACTCTGCGATATCCTGGAAGGGCGGCGACGGGCCGACAGCTCGAAGACTCACTGTTTTGCTTCGGCAGGCAGCTGCCTTTACCGTTCTCCAGCCCTGCTGAATATTTGCCGTGTTACGTTAAGGGAGAATGATGGTCCACTCCCGCTTATTTTATGCCAGTTTCCATAATTTAGCAATAACTCTGGAGAACGTAAAGCGAAATCACGTGGAAGTCGAGTACGCTATTACCACAGCAGCGCTGTGCGGAATCGCCACGCGTAAAACAGCGTCGTCCCAATCCGATTTGTACATAGCTAGAAAACAGCATGTTGGTGAGCACGACGGTGCTTTAAAACTTGAAACGGTACAGTAGTTTCCGCTCCATAAGCAGCAGGTTTCGCTGCTCGCTCGCACCGATAAATACAAACAGAGGAGACTCTGCCGCCAATTTTATTGCACGACGCGGTCGGCCGCGGGTGCAACAGAACTCATGTGGACTGGTGGAAAGAAATGTGTCAGGCTTCATAATACGTATTTATATGTGACGTGTATTATGCATTTCTTGTACGTGAATGTGAATCTGCACATGAACTTCCCTAATCCTCCTCACACCTCTCCGTAAAGCGTGGCCAAATCTCAGTTGTAGAATAGTATTGCCAACCTCACTCCTGGGTAGGGGATCAGAGAGACATCACAGGCAGGTAAAAGTCAAAGACGTTCCAGTGTCACAACATTTGAGGTGGAGAGGTTGGTCACGGCCAAGTGGTTCGACTACCCCCTCCACCGGGGCCCAGGAAGACCTCCGGATGCCCGCCATATTCGAGGAGTGTTACAGAAGACGGGTAAGTGAGCAGACGTGCCCTCAGTGCGTCTGTCTCAATGTTCACGCATGGAAGAGAGGTATTTGAATATTTGTACTAATCCTTTTATTTCCAGCTTCGGATTGTGTAAGGAAATAAATGTTCTCGTTTAATTTCGGAAATTTGACCCCCTGTGTTAATGTATCTGGTCCCCAGTTTGCCCGTTATCCTCCTCACATAGCGGATGTCCCATGTAAAATATTGGGAGACTTTGGTGGTATATTTTTTGGCCAACGCAATTCCGTCTTGCCCGTAGAAATGTGCGTGCAGATTAGTATATAATATACCCGAGCTATAAGTTGTAAAATTGTAATATCTGTAAACTGGAAGAATTGCTGCAATCGCTGTAAAGTCGAGTAAAATGTTTAAAATAAATAAGTAACCAGTTGTCATCAATTTTTAACATACCTTAAAAATCAAAAGAAGTAAAGTTAAAGGAATTCATTTAAAACAAAATATATAGACTGCAGGGGCCCACACATCAGCGTGTGAGCCCTCCAGCCCATTGCCTAGTATCGTATAGAAAGGGCACGCTCTCTAGGTAGAGCTCTCAAGCTCCCCTCCCCAGTTATCGGTTGCGCAATTTTCATTCAGGGCTTGACGACATCAACTTTCATCTGGCGTTCCTAGGCAAGGAGGTAAGACGAGAATCTTTCAAACTGGTAGACATCACCTGAGATGGCTGACAACAACTATATCTGCACCTACAACTTGTGAGTTCTCCTTTGCTAACCGCGCGGTCTGGGACGCCTTCCACGGTTCGCTTGGCTACCGCTGTCGGAGATTCGACTCCTTTCTCGGTCATGAGTGTCATCATTTCATCCCCATCGACGCGCAGGTCGCCGAAGTGGCGTCAACTCGAAAGACCTGCACCAGGCGAACGTCTACCCGACGGGAGGCCCTAGTCACACGACATTTCATTTCAGTGTGTGTTTTGTCCTTAGCTTTAAGTTAGATTAAGTAGTGTGTAAGCTCAGGAACCGGTGACCTCAGCAGTTTGGTCCCATAGGAACTTCCAATTTTTCCAGTTTTCTCCATTTGCTCATTTCCTTTACGATTACTCCTCTCTTGACTGTTTCCTATATACCATTGTATTAAATGACTGGATTGTCGTTGTTATTTCGGTATATTTTTCGCTGGAACCGATTGCGTGTTTAACGCCAAATATTAACACATTAGCTCATTTGTAAAACGGTCAAAAGTTTTGAAGCTGTTTCGTACATACGAGTTTATTAATTTCACTCTAAATACCATGATCTTGTCATTATTTACTATTCTGTGACACAATACCCTTTCTCCGTCATCTGGAGTTCTCAGTACGTTGTTGTTGCTGTTGTTGTTGTGGTCTTCAGTCCGAGGACTGATCTGATGCTGCTCTCCATGATACGCCATCCTGTGCTAGCCTCTTCAACTCTGAATAACTACTACAAATTACATCCTTCCGAATCCGCTTACTGTATTCATCTCTTGGTCTCCCTCTACGATTTTTACGCCCCCCCCACCCCCCCCCCCCCCACACACACTTCCCTCCAGTATTAAAATGATGATTCCTTGATGGCTCAGAATGTGGTCTATCAGCCAATCTCTTCTTGCAGTCAGGTTGTGCCTCAAATTTCTTTTCTCCCCCATTATGTTCGATATCTCCTCATTAGTTACGTGACTACCCATCTAATCTTCAGCAGTCTTCTGTAGCACAACATTTGAAAAGCTTGTGTTCTCTCCTTGTCTAACCTGTTATCCTCCATGTTTCAGTTCCATATATGGCTACGTTCGATAAAAGTACCTATAGAATAGTCTTCCTAACACTTAAATCTATATTCGATTATAGCAAATTTCTGTTCTGCAGTCAGTGAGGCTCCAGCTCTCGGCTGATATAGATCTCCAGAGAGGAAAATTCAGTGTTTTTCTTTTCCCATCTTTTCCTCGTAGTACATTTAATAAATTTCGTAGGTTTTTTCCATTAAGAGGTGTAAGCTTGCATTTTGTAAGTGGAAATTCGGGCAGTCTGTAGCGCAGTTTTCATTTCTTGTAACCAGCCAGCTACACGGCTCACTGATGCATCAGCCTCCATTGGTGATACAGCAGGAAAAAAAAAATCAAGTTGCGTATCTGAGTGTATGTCTGCTTTTTTAGTTTATTTCTTCAGTTAGTCTTGCTAGGATGAGTAGGATGTGTTCGTGTTGTGTGCGAACGCAGGAGGAGCTGGCCGTAGTTCGCGAACACCTGAATGCGCTTTTGGCTACAGTCAGTCACCCTCAGGCCTCGGGGTGTAGCATTGGCGGGGAATCCGGCGTGTCGCATGGGCCACCTCAGGTGTCGTTTGTTTCGCCCAAGGGCTTTGTTGCCGAGGCAGCTCGTAGTGTACCCGACGCAGTGAATCCGTTCTCACAGCAGAGTGAGTGGCCGATGGTAAAGCGTTCATGTCGCTCGAGGCGGAGGGCCAATATGAAGACTGGTCGTCCTCCTCCATTCACTCTGTGAGCTTCCGAGCAGACACACGGGGATGGGATTTACTGGTCACAGGGAGCTTCAACGTTAGGCGCGTTATGGAGCCCCTTAGACAGACAGCGTTCAGGGAAGGAAAGAAAGCCAGTGTGCACTCGGTATGTCTGCCAGAGGGCCTCATCCCAGATGTGGAAGCGGCCTTACCTGCCGCTATCGAGCGTGCGGGGTGCAGTCGTCTGCAAGTTGTGCGTCACGTCGGCACCAATAATGCCTGTAACATTGGTTCTGAGGGCATCCTCGTTCATACGGGCATCTGGATTATAGGCCACAAGAGAATGAGTTTTAATTGCCATTGACAAAAATGATATGTTGAGGTCCAAGTTGAGTGTGACAGTTAAGTCATCTGATCGCTTATAACAGGTCTAGGTGAAACCAAGCTAATTGCTGGGTGTTTTTGCTGGTCACCTGATTCTGCTGAGACAGTTCTATAGTCATTCAAAGAATGTCACGGTTAGTAGCACGTAAATATCTAGATCGTGCATTACTGGTTGGAGGCGGCTTTAAGATGCCGAGCATATAGTTAAATGTTTATGCAGGGGTACAGGTAGACAGTCATGTGAAGTGCTTTTGAACACATTTTTCTGAAATCTGTCTCGAGTAGCTAGTTCGGGAGCCCACACACAATGAAAATATCTTAGACCTTTTAGTTACAAATAGGCTGAACCTGATCGACAACGTCCGTATACAAACGGAGATTAGCGATCAAGATATCATTGTAGCAACCATGTTTACGAAAATTAATAAACCAGTGAAGAAGGCTAGGAGAGTGTTTCTCCTAGTAAGAGCAGATAAAGCAGTTGCTGGCATCTCATTGACACAGTGAACTGACATCACTTAGTTCCAATAAGATGGACGTAGAGGAATTATGGGCAAAGTTTTTTGTAAATAGTGGTCAGGACAATTCTGTGACAAGTAAGTGGATAGAGGACAGAAAATATACATCATGGTTCAATACCGAGATTCGGGAAATGCTAAGGAAGCAGAGGCTGCTGCAATCTCGGTTCAAAAGAGAACGCGGGAATGACGAAAAGCAAAGGTTAGTAAAGATTCGTGCGTCTGTGGAAAGATCAATGGGCGAAACATACAACTGCCACCTTCATACTTTTGTAAAAGATCTGGCATAGAACCGGAGAAAATTCTGGTTAATTGTAAAATCGCTAACAGGGTCTAAGCGTACCATCCAGTCACTTGTTGACCAGTCTGATGTGGCAGTTGAAGAAAACAAAACGAAAGCAGAGGTTCACGTTCAAGAAATCGTTCAAGCAGGAGAATCGTACAAACATACCGTTATTTGACCATCGTACAGACTCCCATATGGACGAGATAGCAATAAGCATCCCTGGCGTAGAGAAACAACTGAAAGATTTGGAAGCAAATAAGTCACCAGGCCCGAATGGAATCCCAGTTCGGTTTTATAAAGAGTACTCTATTGCATTGACCCCTTACTTAGCAAGCATTTATCATGAATCTCTCACCTAGCGCTATGTCGCAAGTGACTGGGAAAAAGAGCAGGTCACTCCTGTGTATAAGAACGGCAAAAGAACGGACCCCGCAAAATTATAAGCCAATATCCCAAACATCGGTTTGCTGCGGAATCCGTGAAGATACTGTCAATTCTAATATAAATTTTCTTGAGACCGAGAAGCTTATGTCTACTAATCATCATGGTTTTAGAAGACACCGCACGTGCGAATCTCAGCTTGCCTTTTTCTAACATGATATATTGCGAACTATGGATGGAAGGCAACAGGCAGACGCCATGTTTGTAGATTCCCGCAAAGCGTTTGACACGGTGACCCATTGCAGTCTGTTAAAGAAGCTACGGGCCTGTAGAACAGATTCACAGATATGTGAGTGGTACGAAGACTTCTTAAGTTATAGATCCCAGTATGTTGTCCTCGACGGTAGTGTTGGAAGCGCAGTGTGGGTAGGGCCTCCCGTGGGGTAGACTAGGGTGGGCTGCAATATGCGGATGTTTGCTGATGATGCTGTAGTGCAGGGCTTCCCAACCTTTTCAGCTGGTGGACCCCTTCTTCAGTCGAAAATCCATGGCGGACCTCTAGTCTGTTCCCAATGACCCCCCCCCCCCATCCCCCCCCCCCCCCCCCCGAAGTATCAATAGTCTTTGGTTTAGAGATGAATGAAAACAACTTGAAGGCCAAAAATCGATTTATGAAATAGGTAGTGCACTGACAAAGCAAGTTTAATATTTAATGATGCCTGGGGCCGCATACGTGCCAGCGAGTGCTGTGATTGGTCGACAAAGCTCGCTCCGCGCATGCGTAAAAGGCTTTAGCGCATCTACCGCCGTGAGCCGGCGCACAAATGACTCCCGTATTGTTGCGAAACAGTCGATCAGAGAAGCCGCATTCTCCGGTACTAAACCGTGTATGCGTTCTCACTTAGGAACCGCAAAGGCTGCTTGGGAATACGACCTGAAGTAAAAGTACACATTCTTTTCACACGGAAAAAAAGTGATGAATTTGATTTTCACATTTTTATTCAATAATTTTACTCATTTTACACGATTTCGTGAAGGGCGGCCACGGACCCCCTAGAAAGAGCCGGCGGACCGCTAAGGGATCCGCGGACCACACGTTGGGAAGCCCTGCTGTAGTGTAAGGTAAGGCGTCGAAGTTGAGTGACTGTAGAAAAATGGAAGCTATTGCGGATGAGTGGGACAAACAAACCTGTAATGTTCGGAAACAGCGTTAGTAGTGTCCTTCTCTATACAGTCACGTTGTTTGAATATCTGGTCGTAACGTTGCAAAGCGATATGAAATGGAACGAACATGTGAGGATTGTGGCAGGAGAGGCGACTGGTCGAATTCCATTTATTGGAAAAATTCTAGGAAAGTGTGGTTCATCTGTAAAGCACGGTAGAGAGATCTAGGTTCAAATGGTTCAAATGGCTCTGAGCACTATGGGACTCAACTGCTGTGGTCATAAGTCCCCTAGAACTTAGAACTACTTAAACCTAACTAACCTAAGGACATCACACACATCCATGCCCGAGGCAGGATTCGAACCTGCGACCGTAGCAGTCGTGCGGTTCCAGACTGTAGCGCCTTTAACCGCTCGGCCACTCCGGCCGGCAGCGATCTAGGCTTGAGTACTGTTCGATTGGTTCGGATCCTTACAAGGTCGGATTACGGGAAGACACCGAAGAAATCCAGAGGCGGCCTGCTAGATTTCTTACTGGTAGTTTCGAACAACACGCAAGTGTTAGGGAGATGCTTCGGGAGCTTAAATGGGAATCCATGGAGGGAAGGCGACGTTCTTCGAGGAACACCAGAGAACCAGCGTTTGAAGCTTACTACAGAACGATTCTGTTGCCTTCAACATACATTACGCGTAAGGACCCCGAAGATAAGATACTAGAAAATAGGACTCATACGGAGGAATATAGATAGTCGTTTATCCATCACTCAATTTGAGAGTGGAACAGGAAAGGAAATGACTAGAAGTGGTAGGGAGTACCCTCAGCCATGAGCCGTAAGGTGCATTTCGGAGTATCGATATCGATTTTCTTGTCATTGCCAGGCTACATTTTACATTCTCTCTACTTTAGCCATCATTAGTTATTTTGCTACCCAAATAGCAGAACTCTTCTACTACTTTACGGGCCTCGTTTCCTAATCTAATTCCCTTATCGTCACCTGATATTATTCGACAAAATCTCATTATCCTTGTTTTGTCTGTGGTGATGTTCATCTTATATCCCCTTTTCAAGACCCTGTCGATGCCGTTCAACTGAAAGAATTGCAATGTCGTCGGCAAATCTCAAATTAATCCTTTCTTATCCACAAATTTTTCTTTGATTTCCTTTACTGCTTGCTAAATGTACGGACTGAATTACAATGGGGATAGGGTACAACACTGTCTCACTCCCTTCTCAACCACTGCTTCCCTTGATTGCCCCTTGCGTCTTATTACTGCCGTCTGATTTCTGTACAAGTTGTAAATAGTCTTTTGCTTTCTGTATCGTATCCCTGCTACCTTCAGAATTTCGCCGGCCGCCGTGGCTGAGCGGTTCTAGGCGCTACAGTCTGGAACCGCGCGACCGCTATGGCCGCAGGTTCGAATCCTGCCTCGGGCATGGATGTGTGTGATGTCCGTAGGTTAGTTAGGTTTAAATAGTTCTAAGTTCTAGGGGACTGATGACCTCAGAAGTTAGTGCTCAGAGCCATTTGAACCACCTTCAGAATTTCAAAGAGGGTGTTCCAGTCAACACTGTCAAAAGCTTTCTCCAAGTCCGCAAACACTATAAATGTAGGTTTGTTTCTCCTTAATCTAAGATACATCTTCGGGTCTGTATGGCTTTGCGTGTCTCTGGAATGCAAATTGATCTTCCTCGCGGTTGTGTTCTATCAGTTTTTCCATTCTTCTGTGAAGAATTAATGTTAGTATTTTGCAATCGTGATTTATTAAACTGGTTGTTCGGTAATATCACACCTGTCAGGAACTGTTCTCTTTGGAATTGGAATTATTACATTCTTCTTGAAGTCTGAGGAAAATTGGAATATATCGATCTCCATACCGCTAATGTGGTTACTATTAGCGTCTGGTTGAGCCATCTTTGCTCTACATATATTACATACAAGACCCCATTGAGAGCACCTTGTGTCTAATTCCAATGTTAAAGGTTTATTTCTTTATTATGCTGTCTCGTACATATTGTACACCAGATCGAAGAGTTTTGTCATGGCAGGCTCTCCCAGTGCTATAAGTAGTTCCGACAGAATACCGTCTATTCTCGGGGCCTTTCTTCGAATTCTTTCAGTGCTCTGCGAAAGTCTGCTCCCGCTATCGCATCTCAGCATATTTTATTGCTGAAGTTTGGCCATTACGATCAAATAAAGTACTGACTATTGGTTTCACTTATAAATAATTGGATAGTTAAATCTGAAAAGAATGACCATTGCACTAGGGAACTTTAATGTGTGAAAAATTTAAAGTTGAGTATCAAGCTATTCTCAACCAGAAAATCGACAGTAAAATGTCCATGGACAATGACTCTCCTATTATTACTGCATAACCTCTCTAAAACTGTCTTTGTAGATGTTTCATGAAGCTCAAGGCATTTCCTGTTGGTGGTGTATCAGCTATGGTGCTACTTGTGTGATTCCTAATTCACTTTTGTGTTAGCCGAGCGGTCTAGGGCGCGGCAGTCGTGGACTGTGCGGCTGTTCCCGGCGGAGGTTCGAGTCCTCCCTCGGGCATGGGTGTGTGTGTTTGACCTTGGGATAATTTAGGTTAAGTAGTGTGTAAGCTTGGGGACTGATGACCTTAGCAGTTAAGTCCCATAAGATTTCACACAGATTTTTTATCACTTTTGTGACACAGCACTGAAACGTCTGTTCAGCAACATATAGGGGCGTTGTGGTCGAAACCTGCCGTATACTGAAGTTACAGACGTCTTAAGCCCACCGTAAAGATTCACATTACCTCTGAAAGATCTGTACGTGGTAGCGCGCACTGTTATAGTTTCCTGACTGGTCACCGTACGCTCCTCGTTAATGACGCTGCAAGGATTGTAGAAAAGAAAGGGGAATTAACTTCCGGTATGCTGGTGTGGGAGAAACGCTCTTCCTTTTTCGCTGACGAAAGCGAGGAGCCGCTGTTTATCATCGGATTACTCCGGGTATGACGATCATAAAATGTGGTTGTAAAAACATACTGGGCGGTGGGCACAGTGAACGGTGGAGCTGCGCGAGGGTTTTGATGGGCATGCTTTATACGGCCGGCGTCTTACGGCCGAGAGAGCCCGTAAAAGCTGCGTGTGTAGCTCGATCACGGGCCGGCGGCCACAGCCAGTAAGTACAAGGCGGGCGAGTGTTTGGGTGGTGGCAGGGGGGCGGCGGCAGCTTCCTGCAGCCAAGCAGCTATGTGCAAGGCCAGAGTGTTTCTAAGTTTCCACGAAAGCTCGTTGTGGGAAGGTATGTTCAATAGGAATTCATTCCCCGAAGTGCGACATCGAAAAATAAAGTATTCCACTTTAAAAAAAAAATGGTTCAAATGGCTCTGAGCACTATGGGACTTAACATCTGAGGTCATCAGTCCCCTAGAACTTAGAACTACTTAAACCTAACTAACCTAAGGACATCACACACATCCATGCCCGAGGCAGGATTCGAACCTGCGACCGTAGCGGTCACGCGGTTCCAGACTGAAGCTCCTAGAACTGCTCGGCCACACCGGCCGGCTATTCCACTTTCCTGCGACTGGTAGCTGAAAGTGCGACAAAAAGTTTCATGACATTTGAAATTAAGTAACTTAAAAGTACGAACAGGGCGAGAAGAGACCCGGCCGGATAGTCGCGCTTGTTAGCACGCCGCATCCGGGGGCCGCGGCGGGCACCTGATCGAATCTGCCCGACGGATTAACGACGAGGCCGATGTACCGGATGTGGCTTATAGGCGGTTTATCCCGTCCGACTAGACTGTCTATCTGGTAACCATGCCCCGTATCAGTTACACGATTTGCAAACATTTCGAACACATTTTCACTCTTTTAGATGGAATACCGTTAGGCACAGGCAGATTGAAATGATAATTAAGTGGACGCCCTAGATGCAAACAGACGTCGATGTACTTCATTGGGGACATGTTGAAAATGTGTGCCGCGACCAGGACTCGAACCCGGGATCTCCTGCTTGCATGGCAGACGCTCTATTCATCTGAGCCACCGAGGGCTACCAAGTCCCGTACGAGTTCGGGCATAGCGTGGTAGATTAATCTGCCACGAGTAAGGAGTGTGATGGGCAAACGTCTATTAGGCGCACTACGAATGTAGTGATGTGGACATGTTGGGAATGTGGGTCTCAAGGGGAGCGTGCCCTGCAGGCGCACTATCCTCTGTGCCATCGGTGGCTCAGATGGATAGAGCGTCTGCCATGTGAGCAGGAGATCCCGGGTTCGAGTCCCGGTCGCGGCACACATTTTCAACGTGTCCCCAACGAAGTACATCAACGCCTGTTTGTAGGTAGGGTGTCCATTTAATTATGCCGGAGGGAGGACTCGAACCTCCGCCGCGACCAGCCGCACAGTCCATGACTGCAGCGCCCGCGACCGTTCGGCTAATCCCGCGCTCAACTAGACAATAACGGTGGGTTAAAAAGGGAGTGTCTCACTTGCCAGTATCGATATCGATGAGAGATAAAAACTGTCTAAATTCTAGATTCCCTAGGCGGATGAACTGTGTGTATACATAATCCCATTTTTACGGAACGCTCAGCTGCCTTGCTAACTTTTAAATACGCTATTTGTTCCTTACATGAATATAATGACTCTGCCGGTGCAGCTCACCCCCACCTTGAATCTAAGTTGGACATCACGTGACTGAGTCTTTAATTCAGCAGGGAAGGACTAGCTCGTTAGCAGAGGGCGACCTCAGCCAGGCACCGTTAGCTGCCCGGCAGGACGTAGATCACGCGCGCTGTTATCTCCCGCACGGAGGTACTAGCGCCCCGTCGACCGCTAGCTGCACAGCGACCCCTGCTGGCTATCATCTGCTCTATGATGGCCTCTCCCTGTCTCTCTCTCTCTCTCTCTCTCTCTCTCTCTCTCTCTCTCTCTCTCTCCTCTTCCTCTCTGTACCTCTTGTGGTGAACAGAAGGAATGATCTGCACGACGGGCTTCGACCTAAGGCTACGTTTTGGGTTAAGTCGTATGACCTGCACGCTGCAAGGCTGCACAAAACGGCGCGTCGTTACCTGGCAGGGGCACTTCAGAGCGGCTGTCGTCACGTTGAGGCTATCTCGCCTGGCTTGCAGCTGTGCTGGATGCAGGTGGACTGCAGCACAGCTTGATGGGGGTTACTGGCAAGGGCCGGTGAAGAGCAGACCGTCCCGACGTCACAGCAAAAGCTCTGCCTCAGTTCAGTGTCA
The DNA here is from genome assembly GCF_021461395.2 of Schistocerca americana. Classification (NCBI taxonomy): domain Eukaryota; kingdom Metazoa; phylum Arthropoda; class Insecta; order Orthoptera; family Acrididae; genus Schistocerca; species Schistocerca americana. Next base: position 125,249,102 of record NC_060126.1, read on the forward strand.
GCGTAAAACTGGAGCGAGCCTGGCAGAGTGATGAAGGCGGAAGCAACGTTCCGGTACAACACACACGAGTTGGCCAAAAATATGGAGAGACAGCGAGAAACGTATCAGTGTGCTCAGTACGTTGCGAGTTTCACTCGTCGTCAGAACAGTGCTCCCTGTTGTTATGTTGTCGGCACACTTACGGTGGGTGCTTCTACACTACTGGCCATTAAAATCGCTACACCAAGAAGCAATGCAGATGAATAATGGGTATTCATTCCACAAATATATTACACTAGAGCTGACACGTGATTACATTTTCACGCAATTTGGGTGCATAGATCCTGAGAAATCAGTACCCAGAACAACACCTCTGGCCGTAATAACGGCCTTGATACGCCTGGACATTGAGTCAAACAGAGCTTGGATGGCGTGGACAGATACAGCTGCCCATGCAGCTTCAGCACGATACCACAGTTCATCAAGAGTAGTGACTAGCGTATTGTGACGAGAAAGTTGCTCGGTCACCATTGACCAGACTTTTCAGTTGGTGAGAGATCTGAAGAATGTACTGGCCAGGGCAGCAGTCGAACGTTTTATGTATCCAGAAATGCCCGTACAGGGCCTGCAAAGTGCGGTCGTGCATTATCCTGCTGAAATGTAGGGTTTCGCAGGGATCGAATGAAGGGTACAGCCACGGGTCGTAACACACCTGAAATGTAACGTCCACTGTTCAAAGTGCCGTCAATGCGAACAAGAGGTGACCGAGACGTGTAACCAATGGCACCCCATACCATCACGCCGTGTGATACGCCAGTATGGCGATGTCGAATACACGCTTCCAATGTGCGTTCATCGCGATGTTGCCAAATACGGATGCGACCATCATGATGATGTAAGCAGAACCTGGATTCATCCGAAAAAAATGACGTTTTGCCATTCGTGCAACCAGGTTCGTCGTTGAGTACACCATCGCAGGCGCTCCAGTCTGTGATGCAGCGTCAAGGGTAACCGCAGCCATGGTCTCCGAGCTGATAGTCCATGCTGCTGCAATCGTCGTCGAACTGTTCGTGCAGATGGTTGTTGTCTTGAAAACGTTCCCATCTGTTGACTCAGGGATTGAAACGTGGCTGCACGATCCGTTACAGCCATGCGGATAAGATGCCTGTCATCCTGACTGTTAGTGATACGAGGCCGTTGGGATCCAGCACGGCTTCTGTATTACCCCCCTGAACCCACCGATTCCATAGTCTGCTAACAGTCACTGGATCTCCACCAAAGAGAGCAGCAATGTCTCGATACGATAAACCGCAATCGCGATAGGCTACAATCCGACCTTTATCAAAGTCGGAAACGTGATGGTACGCATTTCTCCTCCTTACACGAGGCATCACAACAGCGTCTTACCAGGCAACGCCGGTCAACTGATGTTTGTGTATGAGAAATCGGCTGGAAACTTTCCTCATGTCAGTACGTTGTAGGTGTCGCCATCGGCGCCAATCTTGTGTGAATGCTCTGAAAAGCTAATCATTTGCATATGTCAGCATCTTCTTCCTGTCGGTTAAATTTCGCGTCTGTAGCACATCTTCGTGGTGTAGCAATTTTAATGGCCAGTAGTGTATAAGCAAGGCAGCAGAAGTATTTGGTGTTTTAAGAGAGACAGCGTATCGTAATTTTATGCCACATGTATGGAAAGCGGGAAAACGTTGTCCGCTATGTCACAATGCGGACGAAAGCGTGCGTCCACTCATCGTGACAGTCGCTCGTTGAAGAGTATTGTGGCTAAAAATAAGACGACGACAGCTACAGAAGACATTACACATCTGAATGTCGCACTCGTCAACAATATGAGACCCAAAACAACACGAACAGGGAATTAGAAAGCTCCTCAACAATGATCCAAAAGCCCGTGACAGGTAAACGTGGTGCCGAAACCATAAAACCTGGACTAGGGAGCAATGGCAGAAAGTCATTTGGTCAGGGGAGTCTTGCTGCACACTGTTCCCAACTTCTAGTCGAGATAATGTCCCATCAGTGAAACACGGTGGGGCTTTGGTGATGATTTAGCTTACCGTATCATGGTATTCCACGGGCCCCACGGTTGTTCAGCAAGGATTATGTAACCAGTTTGGGTGACCAGGTCGGTCCCCTGGTACAATGTTTGTTCACAGTGGTGATGGTCGTCCTCTTTACACAAGTCATATAATCCAGAACTTATTTTCTGAGCACATGGATGAGTTGACGCATCTACCCTGGTCACCATAGCCACCAGACTTCAGTACTGAGCAATTTTTGGTCTGCTTTAGAGAGAAAGGTGTATGATCGCTATTCACCTCCATCAACGTCACCTGAATTTCTATTACACACATAAAAAAAAGTTTTGCCACACCCCGGTTCCCACAACTCCTGAAGATAGTGATTGCCTGTGGATATTGTATCCCTTTGACTGTTCAGAACTGTCACTAAACCCGCCCAAAGATGTAAACAACCATACACGAGCAGCGTCTATTAGACGGAGGGGATCCGACTGCCGAACAGTTCCAGTCATTCCACCAGGGAGGAGGTACATAGCTCGTATGTTCTGTAGTTCAACCATTCATAGCCGGTCAATACCGCGGTTCCATCGGTCTGCAGTGTTACTTTCTGCCAGGAAGCGCTCCCAACAAGGGAAGTGACCTGGTGTCTCGGAGTGAACCAAAGCGATGTTGTTTGGACATGGAGGAGATACACAGAGACAGGAACTGCCTATGACATACCTCGCTCAGGCCGCCAAGGGATACTACTGCAGTAGATGACCGCTACCTACGGATTATCACTCGGAGGAACCCTCACAGCAACCACACGATGTTGAATAATGCTTTGCGTGCAGCCACAGGACGTCGTGTTAAGACTCAAACTGTGCGCAACAGACTGCATGATGCGCAACTTCACTCCCGACGTCCATGGCGAGGTCCACCTTTGCAACCACACGATGCAGTGCGGTACAGATGGGCCCAACAACATGCCGAATGGACCGCTCAGGATTGCCATCACGTTCTCTTCAACGATGAGAGTCACATATGCCTTCACCCAGACAATCGTCAGAGACGTGTTTGGAGGCAACCCAGTCAGGCTGAACGCCTTAGACACACTGTCCAGCGACTGCAGCAAGGTGGAGGTTCCCTGCTGTTTTGGGGTGGCGTTATGTGTGGCCGACGTACGCCGCTGGTCGCCATGGAAGGCGGCGTAACGGCTGTACGATACGTCGCTGCCATCCTCCGACCGATAGTGCAACCATATCGGCAGCATATTGCCGATGCATTCGTCTTCATAGATGACAATGCACGTCTCCCTCATGCACATCTAGTGAATGACTTCCTTCAGGTTAACGACATCGCTCGACTACAGTGGCTAGCCTGTTCTCAGGCGTGAACCCTATCGAACATGCCTGGGATGGATTGAAAATGGCTGTTTACGGACAACTTGACCCATCAACCAATCTGAGGAGTCTCCACCGAATCGCCGTTGAGCAGTGGAACAATCTGGCGTAAGTGCCTTGATGAACTTGTGGATAGTATTTCACGACGAATACAGGCATGCATCAATGCAAGAGGACGTGCTACTGGGTATTAGAAGTACCGGTGTGTAAAGCAGTCTGGACCACCAACTCTGTAGGTGTCGCTGTGTGGTTTCCATGAGCAATAAAAAGGGCGGAAATGATGTTTATGTTGATCACTATTCCAATTTTCTGCACAGGTTCCGGAACTCTCGGAACCGGGGTGATGCAAAACTGTTTTTGATGTGTATATTTTGCAAGACGAATAATATAAGATTTCTTATAAAACCATACAGTACCTGTATTGTGCATTCCGAGAGGAGTGGAAGCTATTTTGGATGTCAACGGCTTCTCTGTATCGTATTAGGCATAATAATGTGATGTGTTTTTGGTATTTCTGTTATTTTTGTTCAACCCCTGTAGCTTTGTACAGTGAATAAGCTTGTTGCGTTACTCTTCCTCTTCTGCCCCTCTAGACATACCAGGGATTCCGACTAATTATGACTTATTGCTCATAATAGTTTCCATTTGCTAATATATTGTGAACTGGGCAGAGAATCGGACCTGGACACTCACAGCCAATGCTGCCAGTGATTGGTATTTACACTGTCCAGTCATATTACTGTGACCACCTGTCAAAATCTTGAATAACTACATTTTGCAGCGCGGACCGCCTGGAGACATCCAGCAAGAGAGTCAGTCAGATTCTGGAAGGTACCAACAACGATGTGGACCCATGTCAACCTCTGTGCCGTGCCCAGCTGCGCTAGGTTTTTTGGTTCGAGATTCATGACCCGAACAGCCCGATCGATGTGGCCGCCCAGATTCTCGATTGGGTTTAAGATCGGTGCGTTTGGTGCCCAGGGGAGAATAGTAAACTGATGTTCTTCGAATAACGCATGTACACTGCGAGGTGTCTCAGATGTCCCATTGCTCTGCCGAGTAAAAACAAACTGCACGTAGGGGAAGACATGGTCCCCAAGGATAGATGCATACTTGCGTTGATCCACTGTACCTTTCAGAATAATCGAACCACCCAGGAATTGCCATGAAAACATTCCGCAGACCATAACACGCCCTCCTGGCTGCAAGGTGTTTGCTTTCAGAGGTTTCATACAGTACACGCCGTTGGCCATCTGTCCGATGGAGCACGAAACGTGATTCATCTGAATAAGCCACATGCCGCCACGCTGTGGTGTCCAGTTGCGGTATTGGCGTGCAAATTCCAGACTTCGTCGCCGATGAACAGCAGTTAGCATTGGCGCACGAACCAGGTGCCTGCTCCAGAGGGCCATACGCAGCAACGTTCACAGAACGTTTACTGAGGAGACGCTGCTGGTAGCCCCTTGGTTCATCTGGGCGCGCAGTTGCTCAACAGTTGCACGTCTGGTTCGCCCGTAGACATCTCCTCAGGTGTCGTTCATCACTGTCATCTATCGCCCGTGGTGCACCACAATTGCCTCGGCAGTGGTTTAGGGTAGCGCCATTTTACCATGGACGGTTTACTTGACCCATGGTGACACGCGAACGGTACACAAACTTAGCCGTTTTGGAAATGCTTCCACCCTTGGCCTTGCCTATTGGAAGTCAGATAACTCGCTGCGCTTCCGCCCTACGAGAACTACTGCACTGTTTTCCGCGTCCTCACGAAACGCCTTGTATATCTTTCACTGCTAGTGCTTGCGGCCTGCCGTCTGTCGGTGGTTGTGGCTCATTGACGTCGAAGTCCGCCCAGATAGCTGAGTGGTCAGCGTGGCGGATTGCCGTCCTACGGGTCGGGGTCGATTTCCTGATGGGTCGGGTTTTTTCTCCGCTCAGGGACTGGTGTTGTCTTCATCATCATTTCATCCCCATCCGGCGCGCAGGTCGCCCAATATGGCGTCGAATGTAATAAGACCTGCACCAAGGCGGCCGGACCTGCCCCGCAAGGGGCCTCCCGGTCAATGACGCCAAACGCTCATTTCGATTTCCATTGACATCGAACATAGGTGATGGTCACTTGACCATGTATTTTGTGATGTGCCGATGGGCTGTTGGTGACATTACCCATTTTTGCATACAACCGATTAATATCCACTCATTTTTACGAAATACTTACGAAGTACACGAGGCAGTCGGCAGTAAAGCTACGCCGAATCCATGTCCCCCGACTGTCTGATTGGTGGTCGTTTATAAAGTACTTTCTGGAGAGCTGCACTATGTCGGCGAAATTAATATCACGTGTGTGCCAAAGTTTCATTTTTGAACAATTAAATCGAATCGGGACATTAACAATTTCGATAAACTTGGTTCAACTGTGTCACTGTTAACATTCCCTGCCACAAAAACTACGTGGCAGAAGTAACGCGTTTCGGCGATTTATGAGCGTTGGTATTTTGGTGTATTCTGCAGTAGAACTTAGGAATCATCGGACCATCGATTGTGTTTATCACTGCAGCCCTACGTCATTATCTGCACCGTGTTTAATAAATTACTGTGCAAGAGTAGATATTGTGGAAAGGGATTTTTTTTGTCTTTTCTTCATGTGTCCATGTTCAAAGCTACGGATGGTACGCCGAACACCTATGGAGGAGATGAAAATGAACTGAGAGAATAAGCATTGATAATAATTGCAGCTGCATCTCCACAACCTTGCTGATAGTACTTTCGTGCTGCTGAATATAAAAGATATGTTTTGATAATGTGGGTTATTATATGGAGGGCTTCATTTTGTAATACGCGTAACAGCTGAAGACGATCTTCTCATAAAAACTAGTTGCGGGGAGGTAATTAAAATATATTACAGCTAGTATGCAGTTAATGAAGGCTTTGCGCAAGGCTACGAACTGGACGTAAGCTTAGAACCCGCAGTCTACGACATCTGGGTCGCATTAAAAAAAAGAGCGATCTATGTTTTACGCAACTGGTGATTAGTGAATTCGTGCTGTTTCTTACGCAGGAATTGTTCAGTTTGTGATTCATCGTACGGAAACAGAGCACATGTTCCACAATTCTCTCTTGGGTACATATACTTACGCGTAAGGTGAAGCGTTATCATTTTACTGAGGATGTGTTCTCACGTGGACTTGATGCAAGTATACACATCCGGGATACTGCCGCATGATTTAAACTCATAGTGCCAAATCGCGATGAAGTGGTGATTTTAATTAACACCAAAAAAATATTCTCTACCACCCGGGAAGTGAGCGCATAATTTAATTTTCGCAATGAATATATTTGAATAAGTAATCACTATGTATATATTTCGGAGACTGATTAAGAACGTGCAAGCTATTTGTGCGAGCTACTGACGCCTTCTAGAGTTCGGACGCATTGAATTTTGAGTGCTTGTGTCCCCTGAAACTGACGTTAATTGTTTGTCGAGTGTTTTTACGACTTTTTTTTTGCTGCCGTCTTTTTGGCGACAGGTGTTAATAAATCGAATTGATGCAGCTGTTTCTTGAACATTCCTGTCCGAAATTAAGCCCGTGCGTCATCGTTCATGGTTTGTAAGCAATTATCTTCCCAGCGTTGAATGAACCAGAGGTGCTATAAATAAAATTTCAAAGACGTGGAACTGCGAAAAATCGATGTAGCCATCGGACGTTACTTACACAAAGGCTTGACATTAATTTTTATCGTTAGTACAGTAACATAATTCTGCAACAGATGTTGCGAAAAGGAAGAGCTGTGGGACCATTTGTCGTAATTTACGCAAGACTTTGTAGGATGTTAAAATTGAATAACAATCTTGCTGGATATCACTAGTGTCTGAGCACTTTTAACTTTTTTAGTGAATGTGTAAGGCATACGTCTGGACTGGATCCGAACATACCTACTCTACAAACGTAGCATAGCATCAGCAGATTCTCTGGAGTTCACATAATGAAATATAATCCACTAGTGTAACCGAATACATGAAAATGAAACGATGCAGTTTTATGAGAGGTTGATATGAAAGAAACATATTTCGACGCTTCTGAACAAAATGATGCCAAACAACACACCGTTATTTAGATGTCAGAGTGTAAATGAAGCCAACTACACTATCTGTTCCTACGGAATGCGGGACTGACCACTGGATGTCACGACAGTCAGATCCGCCAGGAGGCGGGGACTGCTGTGTTAAAGGCAGAGAAGTGCTAACAGCAGGGTGGGTCGGTCAGACAGCTCAGTGACTTCGAATACTTTAGAATACTGCTACGCGGTGGGGATAGGACTGACGGTGTACATCGAAAAAGTTCAAAGAAAAGCAGCACGTTTTGTATTATCGCAAAACATGGGCGAGAGTGTCACAGAAATTATACAGGATTTGGGCTGGACGGAATCTTCTCACGAAATTCTAATCACCAACTTTCTCCTGCGAATGCGAAAATATTTTGTTGACACCGACCTACATAGGGAGCAAGGATCACCACGATAAAATAAGGGAAATCAGAGCTCGTGCGGAAAGATATAAATGTTCATTCTTTCCGCGCGCTATACGATATTGGAATAATAGAGAATTGTGAAGGTGGTTCGATGAACCCTCTGCCAGGCACTTAAATGTGATTTTCAGAGTATCCATGTAGATGTAGATGCAGCTTGGATGTTACCTGAGTAACAAACCCGTCATGGGCCTTCTAAGGCCGCCAAATTCGACTGTTGGTGATCTGATGCTGAAGCTGAAACGCGAAGGAAGAATCACAAATAAACAGAGACCATACATATCTGATTTACTGACGATCAGGGACTGTCGTACATTGCCGAGGGTGGTTGTAAAACCATCGCTTGAAATAAACTGAAGGAATTACTCTTGAGTTCGGCAGTACTACTAGCAATCCAGGTAAGACAATGACTGCGCGTAAGGGGTTAAAAAGCGGGGTAAATAGCAAAGAACCTTGTCATTACCCACACATTTCTGTAGTCAGTGTAAGTAACGCTTGAGGCATTATAAAGAGTGACGGCACTGGACCGTGGATGACTGTAAAAAAAGTTATCTATAGCGATGAATCACGCTGTACCTTGTGGCAGTCCGATGGAAGTTTTTGGGTTTGGCAGCTGCCTGGAGATAGCTACGTCCCGTCATATGTAGGGTCAAGAGTGGTGTACGGAAGAGGTGATGTTATGGTTGTGAAACGCCCGCTAAATCAAGCAGGGCTAACAGGTAATTAGTATTGGTGAAAGGGCCAAGGGAGTTGCGGTCGGATTCATTTGACAACAGTAATTTATTATCATTTAGATCACAAATACACTTATGAAAGAATTAAATTTACTTCGCGGCTGAAAGCCTCCAAACAGTTGTTTTAGAATAAGTTCAATTTTGAAAAGACATGATACACAGTTAAATTTACGAATAAGATAAATCGTATACTTATATGAGATCAGCACGCGGAGCGGCTGAAGCCCGCCGAATTAAATCTTCAAAATTCCAAATATACTATGATGATTACTGAAGGCAGAAGGCCACAATGTTTTAAGATGCCAACAGGGCTGATGGCCCACAAGGTGCACAGAAAGAGATAAACAAACACATAAGATGCAGAAGGCCGCAAAGTCAAATTCTGCAAATTAAGGAAATATATATTGCAACAATCGGCAAAGCAATACATTAAATTTAAATATTTCCTTTTTGCAGCACCAACGGCGGAAGGCCCACAATAACTTGTAAAATCTTACAGAGGAAATTACAATAACCTTTCAAGAGCAGAAGGCGATAATATTTGGACTTGAAGGAAACTCTGAGAACATGTTTCCAGGGCTGAACGTCCACAACTAACAAATTAAAAATATAAAATACAGTTAAATTACAACAACATTAACACTGCCAAAAGGATAATTGAGAGAACGGCACTCTGGAGTCTCCAGTGGATCGGTCTGCCCTCGTTCACTTAGGCGGGACAGGTGGTGAGTCCAACTACACTTAATTCGTGCGAACCCAACCAAGGGACAGTCACGGACTGACCAACCAACCACTTGCTTGCCACGATGGAGTACACGAGACTTCAAGCCCCAAAAAAAATTACAAGTATCACTATCCCCAAACAAATGCGTATGTGAACTGAGCTGCCAAAAGTACACACCATGTTGGGCAGCAACAACAGGTGAGGGAAAGACACTGCCAAAAAACTACGTTAGCGGCCAGGACAGGTAACCAGAACACTAACAGCCACAAGGCAGAAAATTCCGCTGGTGCGCTTGACTTTTTTTTTTTGGTCATCAGTCTACTGACTGGTTTGATGCGGCCCGCCACGAATTCCTTTCCTGTGCTAACCTCTTCATCTCAGAGTAGCACTTGCAACCTACGTCCTCAATTATTTGCTTGACATATTCCAATCTCTGTCTTCCTCTACAGTTTTTGCCCTCTCCAGCTCCCTCTAGTACCATGGAAGTCATTCCCTCATGTCTTAGCAGATGTCCTATCATCCTGTCCCTTCTCCTTATCAGTGTTTTCCACATATTCCTTTCCTCTCCGATTCTGCGTAGAACCTCCTCATTCCTTACCTTATCAGTCCACCTAATTTTCAACATTCGTCTATAGCACCACATCTCAAATGCTTCGATTCTCCTCTGTTCCGGTTTTCCCACAGTCCATGTTTCACTACCATACAATGTTGTACTCCAGACGTACATCCTCAGAAATTTCTTCCTCAAATTAAGGCCGGTATTTGATATTAGTAGACTTCTCTTGGCCAGAAATGCCTTTTTTGCCATAGCGAGTCTGCTTTTGATGTCCTCCTTGCTCCGTCCGTCATTGGTTATTTTACTGCCTAGGTAGCAGAATTCATTAACTTCATTGACTTCGTGACCATCAATCCTGATATTAAGTTTCTCGCTGTTCTCATTTCTACTACTTCTCATTACCTTCGTCTTTCTCCGATTTACTCTCAAACCATACTGTGTACTCATTAGACTGTTCATTCCGTTCAGCAGATCATTTAATTCTTCTTCACTTACACCCAGGATAGCAATGTCATCAGCGAACCGTATCATTGATATCCTTTCACCTTGTATTTTAATTCCACTCCTGAACCTTTCTTTTATTTCCATCATTGCTTCCTCGATGTACAGATTGAAGAGTAGGGACGAAAGGCTGCAGCCTTGTCTTACACCCTTCTTAATAGGAGCACTTCGTACTTGATCGTCCACTCTTATTATTCCCTCTTGTTTGTTGTACATATTGTATATGACCCGTCTCTCCCTATAGCTTACCCCTACTTTTTTCAGAATCTCGAACAGCTTGCACCATTTTATATTGTCGAACGCTTTTTCCAGGTCGACAAATCCTATGAAAGTATCTTGATTTTTCTTTAGCCTTGCTTCCATTATTAGCCGTAACGTCAGAATTGCCTCTCTCGTCCCTTTACTTTTCCTAAAGCCAAACTGATCGTCACCTAGCGCATTCTCAATTTTCTTTTCCATTCTTCTGTATATTATTCTTGTAAGCAGTTTCGATGCATGAGCTGTTAAGCTGATTGTGCGATAATTCTCGCACTTGTCAGATCTTTCCGTCTTCGGAATTGTGTGGATGATGCGTTTCCGAAAGTCAGATGGTATATCGCCAGACTCATATATTCTACACACCAACGTGAATAATCGTTTTGTTGCCACTTCCCCCAATGATTTTAGAAATTCTGATGGAATGTTATCTATCCCTTCTGCCTTATTTGACCGTAAGTCCTCCAAAGCTCTATTAAATTCCGATTCTAATACTGGATCCCCTATCTCTTCAAAATCGACTCCTGTTTCTTCTTCTATCACATCAGACAAATATTCACCCTCATAGAGGCTTTCAATGTATTCTTTCCACCTATCTGCTCTCTCCTCTGCATTTAATAGTGGAATTCCCGTTGCACTCTTAATGTTACCACCGTTGCTTCTAATGTCACCAAATGTTGTTTTGACTTTCCTGTATGCTGAGTCCGTCCTTCCGACAATCATATCTTTTTCGATGTCTTCACATTTTTCCTGCAGCCATTTCGTCTTAGCTTCCCTGCACTTCCTATTTATTTCATTCCTCAGCGACTTGTGTTTCTGTATTCCTGATTTTCCCGGAACATGTTTGCACTTCCTCCTTTCATCAATCAACTGAAGTATTTCTGCTGTTACCCATGGTTTCTTCGCAACTACCTTCTTTGTATTTATGTTTTCCTTTCCAACTACTGCGATGGCCCTTTTTAGAGATGTCCATTGCTCTTCAACTGTACTGCCTACTGCGCTATTCATTATTGCTGTATCTATAGCGTTAGAGAACTTCAAACGTATCTCGTCATTCCTTAGTACTTCCGTATCCCACTTCTTTGCGTATTGATTCTTCCTGACTAATGTCTTGAACTTCAGCCTACTCTTCATCACTACTATATTGTGATCTGAGTCTATATCTGCTCCTGGCTACGCCTTACAATCCAGTATCTGATTTCTGAATCTCTGTCTAACCATAATGTAATCTAATTGAAATCTTCCCGTATCTCCTGTCCTTTTCCTAGTATATCTCCTCCTCTTGTGCTTGACTATGGTAAATCAATTTGATCAGTTCCACCTGACGGCGGCTATCTCGAATACTTCACTCGTTGCTGCTCACTGAAAACCTCCATAACAGCAACGCCGGAACCAACAACGTAATGCTCAAAACCACTCAACCTTCACGTCCTGGGACGGCGAGCGACGATGCTTGTACCGATCGGACAGCTCCAGACAGACTCCGACACTGCGCAGAGACCGCCAGCGGGCCTCTTCGGACCAACCGATCGACCAACAATCCGCCAAAGGTCAGGCCCGGCTTAAGTGATGCGTGGCGGCAACGGTCGGGAGGGCGGTGTCCACGCAGGGCTCACTGCTGCTGCAAGCCGGCGACTGGCTGGCCCGGGCTGCGCTCCAGACCCGTTGTAACTGCCTCCTCGCACTTTCCGACTGTCTCCACGACAGATGACAACCAGGAAATAATAGCAGCCAAGCAAAGATCCTATCAGAGGGGATATATCGATACGCGCTACTAGCGCCGACGACGGTCAGGCAAAACAGCAACTCAGTAACGCGAGTAATTTAAATCAACGTGGTGAGATGGAAATACGTTAAAAGAGGGTGTAAAATACCAAATAGTGGGACAGTGAGCCATGCACGGCTCAGGTAGAATGGCATGTTTCGCGGTTGAGGTGTTGTCCCCTAACTGCACTTAAGAAAACGATATGTGCTGAAGAATATGAACACAAATTACAGCACTGTGCACCGCGTACAGTAAAGGGACGGTTCCGAGTCGATGTCTGATTATATAAGCATGACCTTTCCACAAAGTAGCATCTGTGGACCAATGGTTTACGGACACTAACATTCCTGAAATGGGTTGGTCTGCCTTGAGTCCCGACTTGAACCCAATGAAACACCTTTAGGACGATTCTAGAATGAAATTTTCACTCTACAGTGGAGGTGCGCCGATATGAAACTTCCTGGTATGGTAGTATCTGCCAGGAAGTTTCACCTTTGGGACGAATTAGCACGTCGACTTCGCTCCAGACCCAGCGTCTGACTTCACCGCCATCTCAAGCTTCGGCTCTTGAGGAAGAACTGGCTGCCATTGCTCCACAGACATTCAGACACCTCATTGAAAGTGTCCCCATCAGAATTCAAGCGCCGCTAAGGCGGTGGGTAAACACACCCCATATTATTGTCCACCAGGAAGTGTCCTGATACTTTTGATCAGATAGTGCACTTACAGTGTTTTATACTGATCTTCATCAATGACTTAAAATCTTCGGATTATATTAAATTGCTGATGACTGCGTCCTTAAATTGGCAGTTATTCGTATGGCAGTAGTAGACGATCCTCAGCAGCAGCTCTATTACATGCTATTTCCAGTTTCAATCGCCCACGGTCGTTTGGTAGAAAGGGAAGAACGTTTAGAAGGTAGGAGAAAAGGCACTAGTGGAAGTAAGGTTGTGTGTACTTGTGGCGGGAGAGGGGGCGGGAGACAGGGGGGTGTCGTGAGTCATGCGTGGATAGCTCAATCGGCAGCAGAGCACTTGCTTGCGAAAGGCCAAGAAGATTCCAGGTTCGAGCATGGGTCCGGTACACAGTTGCGATATGTCAGGAAGTTTCAGCACTTGGAAGAGTTTGTTCAATGGAATGGAAAGCGTAATTGACACAGAATGTGGATAAAAGATAAGCTAACGAAGGCTATGAAGAAAACTAGAAAGAAAAATAGCGGTATCTTTAACATCAAAATTGGGGAGGAGAATTCATTAGAATAAGAGAAAGCAAGATTATGCAGAAAAGTCACAGCAAGGAAGAATATCAAAAGTACCGGAAGAAGATTAGACCAGGTGAAAGAAAACATGTCTGGAGGTCAACAAAGTATGGTAGTGAAGCATAGGGGGAAAGAAACCCAGAAAAGGGGAATCTGGAAGCATTTGAAGTATGTCGCCATGCAGAACGTTGAGAATTAAATGAGCAAATAAAGGAACGAAGAAGGATAAGGATTAAACGCCCCATTGCCATCGAAGTCATCAGTGACGAAGCAGTAGTTGGTTGGTTGGTTGGTTGGTTTGGGGAAGGAGACCAGACAGCGAGGTCATCGGTCTCATCGGATTAGGGAAGGACGGGGAAGGAAGTCGGCCGTGCCCTTTGAAAGGAACCATCCCGGCATTTGCCTGGAGCGATTTAGGGAAATCACGGAAAACCTAAATCAGGATGGCCGGACGCGGGATTGAACCGTCGTCCTCCCGAATGCGAGTCCAGTGTCTAACCACTGCGCCACCTCGCTCGGTGAAGCAGTAGTTCGGACTGGAGGAAGTATAGGGCTTACGTCAGTCGTGGTGTCTTCAGATGAATCTATGGGAAATCAGGCAATGGATGGCAGGAAAGAATCTTGAAACACTGACCCAGTGTGCTGACCATTGTATCACATTGCTCGGGGGACTAATAAAAGTTACTGCAAAGAACAGGAGAAGAAAGGTATGAAAAGTAATATCAGAATGCAGGGTATCGAAAGTACTTTGCCATATCAAGACGCTAGCTAGTGATACAAATGCTAAGGCGTCTGGGAATAGCTGCCTTGGAAGGAGAAGGAAATGACTGAAATTTTAATAATGGACAAAGAATGAGTGAAACAGACGTAGGTAGGTATCAAAAAATTAGCACACACCAACACACAAAAAATTCTGACACAAAGGAACTCTAACGAAGCACATGAAACTACGTTCTGCATCATGAAAAGTAGCAAGTGGAGATGAAACACTTAAGCTATTTCGGATTTTTCCAGGAAGTTTCATATAGAAGGCAGATAACGATTTACAGAGTTGCGACGTAAGAACGAATTTGCGCGAGCCTTTGAGAGCAAAGACAGCAACAAGAACCGTTGAGATGGTGCTACAATTAAAATGTATTGCAGTGCTATTACGGCCGTGGAAGATGTCTTATCCTCAGGTGCTACCAAATTTGGCAGTGAATTAATACGGAGTCGCTCCAGTAATGGAGAAGCTGTCGGGTTAATCACTGTGCCAAAGGACGGCGTTGAAAGTTACGGTAATTGGGCAATTATTTCTGGCGGTAGGCAGGTGCCAAGCTTGGACTGTAGCCAGTGAGCTACAGTGATTGGGGAAGATGTCTGCTTGTATATTTATTTTCAATATCGGATGTGCAGTGCGCTAGAACATTTAAGTTTATGATATTCATTAGTCCTTCTTATTCATTTGCCCCGTTTTGCACGTACATACTCTCTGTTATGGTAGCAAGACTCCAGTGATTGCCATCCTCGGGCTTCGTTTAGTTCTTTTTTAACATGACTATAGACAGCCCTCCGCTAACGGGGATAACACTTGTCCACGTGGTACAGCCGTTCCGATACTTTCGCTCTTGGCAATGCTTGGCGGTCGTAAATAACTGACATCTACCGAGAGCTTTATAGAGCCGCCTACATACCTAAAAGGGCGTACCATGAAATTACACTCGTTAAAATGTTACATACCTACCAGGGGGTACCATGAAATTACACTCGTTAAAATGTCTAGTGTCACTGTTATGAAGTGTATTTTTTGATGTTTTCCTTTATCGGAACTTCTTTCTACATCCAGAATGAAACTTACACTCTGCAATGGAGTGTGCGCTGATACGAAACTTCCTTGCAGATTTGGAAGGTAGGAGACAGGGTCCTGCCAGAATTGAAGCTTTAAGGAGGGGTCGTGAGTCGTGCCTGGGTAGCTAATTTGGTAGAGCACTGCTCGCGAAAGGTAAAAGTCCCGAGTTCGAGTCTCGGTCCGACATACAGTTTTAATCTAACATGAAGTTTCATATCAGCGCACACTCGGCAGCAGAGTGAAAGTTTCATTCTGGAAACATTCCACTGGCTGTGGCTAAACCATGTATCTGCAATATCCTTTCTTCCAGGAGCGGTAGTTCTGCAAGGTTCGCAGAAGAGATTCTGAGAAGTCTGGAAGGTAGGAGAGGTACTGGCAGAATTGAAGCTGTGAGGACGGGTTATGAGTCGTGCTCGGGTAAATCAGTCAGTAGAACACTTGGCCGCGAATGGCAAAGGTCCATAGTTCGAATCGCAGTCCGGCACACAGTTTTAATCTACCAGGAAGTTTCATATCCGAACCCCTATTAGTGACTATTAATATGGGGTTACACGTGCTCTAGGGGTAGCGTCAAGGTGATTCATAATCAAAACGTCTTCGGTCCCGGGTTCGATCCCCGCCACTGCCTAAATTTTGATAAATAATCAGCATTGGCGGCCGAAGACTTCCGGCATCAGACGTCAGCCTCATTCTGCCAACGGCCTTGTCAAAGAGGGCGGAGGAGCGGATAGAGGTTCAGGGCACTTTCTTGTCCTAGGGGTGGGAAATTGCCCCTAAAGGCGGAAGAATCAGCAATGATCAACGACATGAGGATGCAGAAGGCAATGGAAACCACTGCATTAGAGACACGTAACGTGTATCCACAGGACATGTGGCCTGTAATTGAAGAAGTGTCATGATGATCTCTCGATTGGCAAAAGATTCCGGAATAGTCCCCCATTCGAATCTCCGGGAGGGGACTGCCAAGGGGGAGGTTACCTTGAGAAAAAGATTGAATAATCAACGAAAGGATAACGTTCTACGAGTTGGGGCGTGGAATGTCAGAAGCTTGAACGTGGTAGGGAAACTAGAAAATCTGAAAAGGGAAATGCAAAGGCTCAATCTAGATATAGTAGGGGTCAGTGAAGTGAAGTGGAAGGACAAGGATTTCTGGTCAGATGAGTATCGGGTAATATCAACAGCAGCAGAAAATGGTATAACAGGTGTAGGATTCGTTATGAATAGGAAGGTAGGACAGAGGGTGTGTTACTGTGAACAGTTGAGTGACCGGGTTCTTCTAATCAGAATCGACAGCAGACCAACACCGACAATGATAGTTCAGGTATACATCTACATCTACATCTACATTGATACTCCGCAAGCCACCCAACGGTGTGTGGCGGAGGGCACTTTACGTGCCACTGTCATTACCTCCCTTTCCTGTTCCAGTCGCGTATGGTTCGCGGGAAGAACGACTGTCTGAAAGCCTCCGTGCGCGCTCTAATCTCTCTAATTTTACATTCGTGATCTCCTCGGGAAGTATAAGTAGGGGGAAGCAATATATTCGATACCTCATCCAGAAACGCACCCTCTCGAAACCTGGCGAGCAAGCCACACCGCGATGCAGAGCGCCTCTCTTGCAGAGTCTGCCACTTGAGTTTATTAAACATCTCCATAACGCTATCACGGTTACCAAATAACCCAGTGACGAAACGCGCCGCTCTTCTTTGGATCTTCTCTATCTCCTCCGTCAACCCGACCTGGTACGGATCAAACACTGATGAGCAATACTCAAGTATAGGTCGAACGAGTGTTTTGTAAGCCGCCTCCTTTGTTGATGGACTACATTTTCTAAGCACTCTCCCAATGAATCTCAACCTGGTACCCGCCTTACCAACAATTAGTTTTATATGATCATTCCACTTCAAATCGTTCCGTACGCATACTCCCAGATATTTTACAGAAGTAACTGCTACCAGTGTTTGTTCCGCTATCATATAATCATACAATAAAGGATCCTTCTTTCTATGTATTCGCAATACATTACATTTGTCTATGTTAAGGGTCAGTTGCCACTCCCTGCACCAAGTGCCTATCCGCTGCAGATCTTCCTGTATTTCGCTACAATTTTCTAATGCAGCAACTTCTCTGTATACTACAGCATCATCCGCGAAAAGCCGCATGGAACTTCCGACACTATCTACTAAGTCATTTATATATATTGTGAAAAGCAATGGTCCCATAACACTCCCCTGTGGAACGCCAGAGGTTACTTTAACGTCTGTAGACGTCTCTCCATTGATAACAACATGCTGTGTTCTGTTTGCTAAAAACTCTTCAATCCAGCCACACAGCTGGTCTGATATTCCGTAGGCTCTTACTTTGTTTATCAGGCGACAGTGCGGAACTGTATCGAACGCCTTCCGGAAGTCAAGAAAAATAGCATCTACCTGGGAGCCTGTATCTAATATTTTCTGGGTCTCATGAACAAATAAGGCGAGTTGGGTCTCACACGATCGCTGTTTCCGGAATCCATGTTGATTCCTACATAGTAGATTCTGGGTTTCCAGAAATGACATGATACGCGAGCAAAAAAACATGTTCTAAAATTCTACAAGAGATCGACGTAAGAGATATAGGTCTATAGTTTTGCGCATCTGCTCGACGACCCTTCTTGAAGACTGGGACTATCTGTGCTCTTTTCCAATCATTTGGAACCTTCCGTTCCTCTAGAGACTTGCGGTACACGGCTGTTAGAAGGGGGGCAAGTTCTTTCGCGTACTCTGTGTAGAATCGAATTGGTATCCCGTCAGGTCCAGTGGACTTTCCTCTATTGAGTGATTCCAGTTGCTTTTCTATTCCTTGGACACTTATTTCGATGTCAGCCATTTTTTCGTTTGTGCGAGGATTTAGAGAAGGAACTGCAGTGCGGTCTTCCTCTGTGAAACAGCTTTGGAAAAAGGTGTTTAGTATTTCAGCTTTACGCGTGTCATCCTCTGTTTCAATGCCATCATCATCCCGTAGTGTCTGGATATGCTGTTTCGAGCCACTTACTGATTTAACGTAAGACCAGAACTTCCTAGGATTTTCTGTCAAGTCGGTACATAGAATTTTACTTTCGAATTCAATGAACGCTTCACGCATAGCCCTCCTTACGCTAACTTTGACATCGTTTAGCTTCTGTTTGTCTGAGAGGTTTTGGCTGCGTTTAAACTTGGAGTGGAGCTCTCTTTGCTTTCGCAGTAGTTTCCTAACTTTGTTGTTGTACCACGGTGGGTTTTTCCCGTCCCTCACAGTTTTACTCGGCACGTACCTGTCTAAAACGCATTTTACGATTGCCTTGAACTTTTTCCATACATGCCGACGCAAGCTGAAGATGAACAGATAGAGAAAGTGTATGAGGATATTGAAAGGGTAATGCAGTATGTAAAGGGAGACGAAAATCTAATAGTCATGGGCGACTGGAATGCAGTTGTAGGGGAAGGAGTAGAAGAAAAGTTTACAGGAGAATATGGGCTTGGAACAAGGAACGAAAGAGGAGAAAGACTAATTGAGTTCTGTAACAAGTATCGGCTAGCAATAGCGAATACCCTGTTCAAGAATCACAAGAGGAGGTGGTATACTTGGAGAAGGCCGGGAGATACGGGAAGATTTCAATTAGATTACGTAATGGTCAGACAGAGATTCCGAAATCAGATACTGGATTGTAAGGCGTACCAAGGAGCAGATATAGACTCAGATCACAATATAGTAGTGATGAAGAGTAGGCTGAAGTTCAAGACATTAGTCAGGAAGAATCAATACGCAAAGAAGTGGGATACGGAAGTACTAAGGAATGACGAGATACGTTTGAAGTTCTCTAACGCTATAGATACAGCAATAAGAAATAGCGCAGTAGGCAGTACAGTTGAAGAGGAATGGACATCTCTAAAAAAGGCCATCACAGAAGTTGGGAAGGAAAACATAGGTACAAAGAAGGTAGCTGCGAAGAAACCATGGGTAACAGAAGAAATACTTCAGTTGATTGATGAAAGGAGGAAGTGCAAACATGTTCCGGGAAAATCAGGAATACAGAAATACAAGTCGCTGAGGAATGAAATAAATAGGAAGTGCAGGGAAGCTAAGACGAAATGGCTGCAGGATAAAATGTGAAGACATCGAAAAAGATATGATTGTCGGAAGGACAGACTCAGCATACAGGAAAGTCAAAACAACCTTTGGTGACATTAAAAGCAACGGTGGTAACATTAAGAGTGCAACGGGAATTCCACTGTTAAACGCAGAGGAGAGAGCAGATAGGTGGAAAGAATACATTGAAAGCCTCTATGAGGGTGAAGATTTGTCTGATGTGATAGAAGAAGAAACAGGAGTCAATTTAGAAGAGATAGGGGATCCAGTATTAGAATTGGAATGTAAAAGAGTTTTGGAGGACTTACGGTCAAATAAGGCAGAAGGGATAGATAACATTCCATCAGAATTTCTAAAATCATTGGGGGAAGTGGCAACAAAACGACTATTCACGTTGGTGTGTAGAATATATGAGTCTGTCGATATACCATCTGACTTTGGGAAAAGCATCATCCACACAATTCCGAAGACGGGAAGAGCTGACAAGTGCGAGAATTATCGCACAATCAGCTTATCAGCTCATGCATCGAAGCTGCTTACAAGAATAATATACAGAAGAATGGAAAAGAAAATTGAGAATGCGCTAGGTGACGATCAGTTTTGCTTTAGGAAAAGTAAAGGGACGAGAGAGGCAATTCTGACGTTACGGCTAATAATGGAAGCAAGGCTAAAGAAAAATCAAGACACTTTCATAGGATTTGTCGACCTGGAAAAAGTGTTCGACAATATAAAATGGTGCAAGCTGTTCGAGATTCTGAAAAAGTAGGGGTAGGCTATAAGGAGAGACGGGTCATATACAATATGTACAACAACCAAGAGGGAATAATAAGAGTGGACGATCAAGAACGAAGTGCTCGTATTAAGAAGGGTGTAAGACAAGGCTGTAGCCTTTCGCCCCTACTCTTCAATCTGTACATCGAGGAAGCAATGATGGAAATAAAAGAAAGGTTCAGGAGTGGAATTAAAATACAAGGTGAAAGGATATCGATGATACGGTTCGCTGATGACATTGCTATCCTGGGTGAAAGTGAAGAAGAATTAAATGATCTGCTGAACGGAATGAACAGTCTAATGAGTACACAGTATGGTTTGAGAGTAAATCGGAGAAAGACGAAGGTAATGAGAAGTAGTAGAAATGAGAACAACGAGAAACTTAACATCAGGATTGATGGTCACGAAGTAAATGAAGTTAAGGAATTCTGCTACCTAGGCAGTAAAATAACCAATGACGGACGGAGCAAGGAGGACATCAAAAGCAGGCTCGCTATGGCAAAAAAGGCATTTCTGGCCAAGAGAAGTCTACTAATATCAATTACCGGCCTTAATTTGAGGAAGAAATTTCCGAGGATGTACGTCTGGGTACTGCATTGTATGGTAGTGAAACATGGACTGTGGGAAAACCGGAACAGAAGAGAATCGAAGCATTTGAGATGTGGTGCTATAGGCGAATGTTGAAAATTAGGTGGACTGATAAGGTAAGGAATGAGGAGGTTCTACGCAGAATCGGAGAGGAAAGGAATATGTGGAAAACACTGATAAGGAGAAGGGACAGGATGATAGGACATCTGCTAAGACATGAGGGAATGACTTCCATGGTACTAGAGGGAGCTGTAGAGCGCAAAAACTGTAGAGGAAGACAGAGATTGGAATACGTCAAGCAAATAATTGAGGACGTAGGTTGCAAGTGCTACTCTGAGATGAAGAGGTTAGCACAGGAAAGGAATTCGTGGCGGGCCGCATCAAACCAGTCAGTAGACTGATGACAAAAAAAAAAAAAAAAAAAAAAAATATGCGGTGAGCGTGTCCACCCTTCACCTTTATGACGGCCTCAACTCTGCTCAGGATATTTTCAATGAGATGTCTACCTGTCTGTGGAGGAACGGCAGCCCATTCTTCCCCAAGAGCCGATACCAGAGACGGTAGAATCTCGAGCGAAGTCGACAATCTAACTCATTCCGAAGGTGCTCCATTGGGCTAAGTCCGGGACTCTGGGCAGGCCAGTACTCTTCAGGAATGCTATTATCCACAAACCATTGCCTTACATATGCTGGTTTACGACAAGCTCCATTGTAGTGTTTATACAATCAATCGTGGTGTCTGAACTGTTCCTCTATTTGCTGTAAAATGTTTTAATATCGTTGCACATGTGGCGCAATAAGTGGACCACCTCATTAACCACGAAAGATCCCCTTGTACTGTAACACCATCTCGTCCATACTTTAAGAAGTGTGGCAAGTAACCTTCTCCAAGCGTTCGCCAAACCCAATCCCTCCTAACTGATGGGCACAGGATACATCGCGATTCATCGTTTCCACTCATTCACCATCTCAAGCATCGCTTAGTATTGCCCACAGAAATGTGTGGCTTATAAGGGTTGCTCGACCATTATCCCCATTCTTTTTATTCCGTAAACACACTCATCGTCCTAGGTGGACTGCTAGCGGCACTTTGGTCTTCACGAACGATTCCTTACGCTAGTCTCGTGCGAACTTTACAGCCAACTCCCCAATGCTTGACGGTACCTGTCCGTAAGTACATGATCTTTGTTCGGCTATTGTTGTTCATTTGCATTTCCACTTCACGAGCACATCGCCAACAGTCGAGCTGGGCAGCTCTCAAAGTTTGAGAAGACTGATTTGTTACTCAGATCACATCCAATGACTAGTCCATCAGAAGTCACGAAGATCTCGTGACGGGACCATTGTGCAGTTAGTGCTTCCCTACCGACAACACATAGTCTCTGCCTTCTTTTACACTGGCGGATCCGTCTCTCTTGACATCTAGTAAGGTGACCGGATATTTTCGATCAGATTAACTTCAGATTATGTATGACGGCTACCCAGAGGAGGATGCAACAGAATTGGGCGATTTCTTGTTGAAGAAACTGGCAGAGCTGCGTCGACATAGACAGTAAGCGACCAACTGTGCAGAGTAAGTGTGAACTCATGCCATCCGTTACGAAAAACGGCACAGAAAACCAGTACAATGGTGAGCGAAGAACTTTGGGAACGGAATACGTGAAATAGAAATTGGATCAGTGGCGCTGGGTTATTTTCCTCGATGAATGCAGGAATTGTCGGACTCTTCTTGATCGTCGTAGAAGTACACTACTGCCCGATAAAATTGCTACACCACGAAGATGACGTGCTACAGACGCGAAATTGAACCGACAGGAAGAAGATGCTGTGATATGCAAATGATTAGCTTTTCAGAGCATTCACACAACGTTGGCGCCGGTGGTGACACCTACAACGTGCTGACATGAGGAAAGTTTCCAACCGATTTCTCATACACAAACAGCAGTTGACCGGCGTTGCCTGGTGAAACGTTGTTGTGATGCCTCGTGTAAGGAGGAGAAATGCGTACCATCACGTTTCCGACCTTGATAAAGTACGGATTGTAGCCTATCGCGATTGCGGTTTATCGTATCGCAACATTGCTGCTCGCGTCGGTCGAGATCCAATGACTGTTAACAGAATATGGAATCGGTGGGTTCAGGAGGGTAATACGGAACGCCGTGCTGGATACCTACGGCCTCGTATCACTAGCAGTCGACATGATAGGCAACTTATCCGCATGGCTGTAACGGATCGTGCAGCCACGTCTCGATCCCTGAGTCAACAGATGGGGACGTTTGCAAGACAAGAAACATCTGCACGAACAGTTCGACGACGTTTGCAGCAGCATGGACTATCAGCTCTGAGACCATGGCTGCGGTTACCCTTGACGCTGCATCACAGACTGGAGCGCCTGCGATGGTGTACTCAACGACGAACCTGGGTGCAAGAATGTCAAAACGTCATTTTTTCGGATGAATCGAGGTTCTGTTTACAGCATCATGATGGTCGCATCCGCGTTTTGTGACATCGCGGTGAACGCACATTGAAAGCGTGTATTCGTCATCGCCATACTGGCGTATCATCCGGCGTGATGGTATGGGGTGCCATTGGTTACACGTCTCGGTCACCTCTTGTTCGCATTGACGGCAGTTTGCACAGTGGACGTTACATTTCAGATGTGTTACGACCCTTCATTCGATCCCAGCGAAACCCTACATTTCCGCAGGATAATGCACGACACCATTGCAAATAACGGGAAAAAATATGGAATGAAAATTAACACAAATAAAACAAAAGTATTGACAATAGGAGGAAATAAGGAAATAAAAATTGTGCTGAATGGAGAAACACTAGAACAGGTGCAAAATTTTAAGTGTCTTGGAAGCAGGATAGACACCGACTGGAAGTGCACCACAGAAATTAAAACAAGGATAGCAATGGCAAAAGAGGCGTTTTATAAGAAAATGAGAATCTTCTGCAGCGGTCTGGACAGAGAACTCAGAAAGAGACTCATAAAATGTCTTGTATGGAGTGTTCTTCTATATGGCGCTGAAACATGGACTATGAGGAAAAAAGACAGAGAAAGGCTGGAGGCTTTTGAGATCTGGACATGGCGGAAGATGGAAAGAATAAGTTGGATGGACAGAGTAAAAAATGAAGAGGTACTGAGAAGAGTGGGAGAGAAAAGACAGTTACTAGATGTAGTAAAGAGAAGAAAAAGAAATTGGATTGGGCATATATTAAGAAAGAATGACGGACTGATAAAAACAGTTTTAGAAGGTTATGTAGAAGGGAAAAGGAAGCGAGGAAGGAAGAGATTCCAGATACTGGATGACATGGTGGACGGTACAACATACAGCAGCCTTAAGAAGGAAGCAATGGATCGCAGAAAATGGAGAGGCAAAGGACCTGCTAATATAGCAGATAACTGATGATGATGAATGCACGACCGCATATTGCAGGTCCTGTACGGGCATTTCTGGATACAGAAAATGTTCGACTGCTGCCCTGGCCAGCACATTCTGCAGATGTCTCACCAATTCAAACGCCTGGTCAACGTTGGCCGAGCAACTGGCTCGTTACAATACGCCAGTCACTACTCTTGATGAACTGTGGTATCGTGTTGAAGCTGCATGGGCAGCTGTACCTGTACACGCCATCCAAGCTCTGTTTGACTCAACGTCCAGTCGTATCAAGGCCGTTATTACGGCCAGAGGTGGTTGTTCTGGGTATTGATTTCTCAGGATATATGCACCCAGATTGCGTGAAAATGTGATCACACGTCAGTTCTAGTATAATATATTTGTCCAATGAATACCCGTTTATCATCTGCGTTTCTTCTTGGTGTAGCTATTTTAATGGCCAGTAGTGTAGATCTTGGATCAGTGGCGTTGGATTCTTTTCGTTGATGAATGCAGGAACTGTCGGACGCTTCTTGATAGTCGTAGAACTGTTTGGAGGCGGTCAAGTAACAAAGCACGCGTCAAACACCAAGACCACTTCGTTCAGCAGGGAGATGGTTGGTAATGTTTTGGGCCTCTATGACGTACGCTCTTAATAGCTACCGAGGGATATTTGAGAGTTGTGTCTTGTCGGGACAGGATCCTTGAACTTATTTTGCAATCCTATACTCAACATTTTTGTGATGAGTCTGCCTTTCAAGAGGCACTACATGAACACCTTCCCCAAGGGGCGGAAATCAACCGAATGAAGTGGTGTGCTGTATTTGCTTAGATGAATATGGTGATGCGTAGCACTGGAGAACAGCTATCCAAGAATGAATAAGTTTTGAGAAGCAATGTTTCGACCATATTCTGCACAAGGAGGATAACAGGATGTTGCAATACTCGCAGTGGAGCAAAACGGAAGTGAGTGTTATACCGTAGCAGATTTCGATTCTGCATATGCAGAAAAATGTGTACATTCGTGCAGACTTATTGTTTTCTTTTCACAGCTGACAGTAATTTTGTGTTTTAGTTTCGTAAGGCTTATTCTTTGATCCCTGCTCTCCTTGAGTCTAAGCCCAACAGATTCACAAACGTGTAGTTGGTACAGAATAAATCTTCCGATTCACCAGTATGTGGCTAAACCATATCTCTGCAATATACTTCCTTCTAAGAGTGCTAGTCCTGCAAGTTATGAAGTTAAATTACTGTGAAATTTGGAAGATAGAAGAGGCACTGGCGAAAGAAAGGCTCTGGAGGCAGGTCACGAGTAGTATTTGAATAGCTCAGTAGGACTGTAATGACAAAGATTTTTGTCAATAAAAGTTACGAAAAAAGTTGATAACAGCACTGCTTGTGAAATGCAAGGTTCCGTTTCAAGGCTAGCTCCAAAATAAAATTTCAGTTTACCAGATGTAAGGTACCTCCCGTCTTGCTGAAGTATCCATCACTATTTCAGCGTAAATTTATGTAATTTTTGCATTATTTTTTATAACTACTCTAATCCTTGTTGACAATGACATTAATTCGCTGGCGTGGATCTGTCTCTCAGCGTTTGTTTCACGCTCACTCTTGTGTGGACCTACTGGCGGAAATACGTAATTTTGACTGCTCTCGTAATTGTAAATATTTTTCTGTATCATTCGTTGGATCACTGATTTAGGATCTGTGCCTTTTAATCACGGGAAAACGAAGAATGATTATTGATAAATAAGGTACATTTAAAACTAGTCAATCATTTACAGCGTACTTCGTTTTCCGTTTAATTGCTTTATAATAGGTATTTCATTGTGGCGTTTAATATTATTGACTACCCGTGCTGTTGCGGGGGGGATGAGTTGTATAGTTATCATCGCATGCCATCAGAAATATGTAAGACCGGTCACGCAATCTGTTCAGTTAATTTAAACGCAAACATAAAATAATAAAATAGTTATATAAAAATGACGCCACTTCACTTCATTGAAAAAATTCATTTATCCGTTGAAAATTTAATCAATGTTATCGGGAAACTTCTAGCTGAGAGCGAAGGAACTTCGCACGTGTACAGCTGAAGAGAAGCTTAAGGTCTGTGACGGTGTGCCTATTATGAATCCTGAATCCTTGTTTCGATCTTTTTATATAATTGACAAGATTTTTGCAATTGAACTATAATACATAATATAATGTCCTTGGTTAATATTGACAATTAATAAGACACATTAAGAATTGAAATCACTGTTTATTAGACAATTTCAGCCTAACAATACTAGACTTCGACCTCACATTTGTAATTGTCTTTATAATAATGGTTTCATTTTGGAATGTTTCCCGTGAAATGTACTGAATTTTAAAACAAACACTGCTTCTGGCAAGTACCGTTCCTCGTCAAGCGCGCGAAATTGTTGATCTGAAACACATGAACCACGAAGTTACTGACGCGTTTCGTCCATAACTTTAATTACCTTCCTTTCCCGTAAAAAATTAATATATTTCCTTCTTACCTCCCGCCGACATTTATCTCAATAACCACGATGTTAAGTATAACTCGTTTCACTGAAGATTCTGTGTATCTCGCATCGCGCCACGCTTCCGTACTCGACCTCCGATTCTAGCGTCTGACTTATACTGGCGATGTAAAAAATTCACGCTCTCGGAACGACAACGCCCAGCGACAGCACATCTCCTAAAGAAGGTGGCACACCGATCGATATCGCACCGTTATACAGAAAGTTACTCACGAGTAATCCCTATGTGATTTATTCGTCGCATGGCATTCTTACTTTATACTGAAGATAGTGCTGTGGGTGTATAAAGCTATAGCCATAATCGTTTCGGAATAACCATAGATATAGAACAAGTCAAAGCGGAACATGTGTGGATAAAAATCCTACGTCAAGATTGCAAATTTTCTTTACTGATTGCCAGTATCGGCTCATTACCGAGCCATCTTCAAACCAGTTTAAGACGTTGTTCAGCGTTTCACACTCATTACACATCGTCGTATTTTCTAGAGCTAAGTCGCCTTAGTTAATTAAAAAATCCTGAAGCGAAAATTTTGGTTATGTAAATTGACAAATTGACAAGGTTGTCAATTTACATAATCAATTAAGATTTTCACTTCACGAGTTTTTTATTTAACCTGGGAGACTTAGCGCTAAAAAGTACGACGATGTGTAACGAGCGTCGCACTCTGAACTACATTTTAGATTGATCCGAAGATGGTTCGGTAATCAGTTGAAACCGGTAATCAGTAAAGAAAATTTGTGATCTTGACGTAGGATTTCTTATCCACACGTGTTTGAAATCAACAGATCGCAAATCTTCCCCATTGACAGTATCAAAGAATAACAAGTCAAAGTAGGGTTTAGGGAGGAGAGTGTTTTTCTCCACTTGGCCTCAATGTAGTTTTTCTCCATTCCAATTGATTTCTAGAACCTTTTGACACCAGTACCTGGGTTGCCAGAGGTCATCCATGTGGTTAAGAACAGATCAAAGTGCAGGCAGCAGTGAGTTTTTCTCAACAAGTAAAGTCGCGGCTTCAGTATAGGTTTTCTCTGTTTCGATTGGTTTTTGGAGAACTCGTCTTCCACTCCGACTATTTTTAACGTTGGTACCTAGAAAGTTCAAATGGTCCAAATGGCGCGTAATGGGGCCCCTTAGGGAAATGGCAGCAAGAGAGGGGAAGAAAACCAATGTGCACTCCGTGTGCATACCGGGGGGAGTCATTCCAGATGTGGAAAGGGTCCTTCCGGATGCCATGAAGGGTACAGGGTGCACCCATCTGCAGGTGGTCGCTCATGTCGGCACCAATGATGTGTGTCGCTATGGATCGGAGGAAATCCTCTCTGGCTTCCGGCGGCTATCTGATTTGGTGAAGACTGCCAGTCTCGCTAGCGGGATGAAAGCAGAGCTCACCATCTGCAGCATCGTCGACAGGACTGACTGCGGACCTTTGGTACAGAGCCGAGTGGAGGGTCTGAATCAGAGGCTGAGACGGTTCTGCGACCGTGTGGGCTGCAGATTCCTCGACTTGCGCCATAGGGTGGTGGGGTTTCGGGTTCCGCTGGATAGGTCAGGAGTCCACTACACGCAACAAGCGGCTACACGGGTAGCAGGGGTTGTGTGGCGTGGGCTGGGCGGTTTTTTAGGTTAGATGGCCTTGGGCAAGTACAGAAAGGGCAACAGCCTCAACGGGTGCGGGGCAAAGTCACGACATGCGGGGACCAAGCAGCAATCGGTATTGTAATTGTCAACTGTCGAAGCTGCGTTGGTAAAGTACCGGAACTTCAAGCGCTGATAGAAAGCACCGAAGCTGAAATCGTTATAGGTACAGAAAGCTGGCTTAAGCCAGAGATAAATTCTGCCGAAATTTTTACAAAGGTACAGACGGTGTTTAGAAAGGATAGATTGCATGCAACCGGTGGTGGAGTGTTCATCGCTGTTAGTAGTAGTTTATCCTGTAGTGAAGTAGAAGTGGCTAGTTCCTGTGAATTATTATGGGTGGAGGTTACACTAAACAACCGAACTAGGTTAATAATTGGCTCCTTTTACCGACCTCCCGACTCAGTAGCATTAGTGGCAGAACAACTGAGAGAAAATTTGGAATACATTTCACATAAATTTTCTCAGCATGTTATAGTCTTAGGTGGAGATTTCAATTTACCAGATATAGACTGGGACACTCAGATGTTTAGGACGGGTGGTAGGGACAGAGCATCGAGTGACATTATACTGAGTGCACTATCCGAAAATTACCTCGAGCAATTAAACAGAGAACCGACTCGTGGAGATAACATATTGGACCTACTGATAACAAACAGACCCGAACTTTTCGAATCTGTATGTGCAGAACAGGGAATCAGTGATCATAAGGCCGTTGCAGCATCCCTGAATATGGAAGTTAATAGGAATATAAAAAAAGGGAGGAAGGTTTATCTGTTTAGCAAGAGTAATAGAAGGCAGATTTCAGACTACCTAACAGATCAAAACGAAAATTTCTGTTCCGACACTGACAATGTTGAGTGTTTATGGAAAAAGTTCAAGGCAATCGTAAAATGCGTTTTAGACAGGTACGTGCCGAGTAAAACTGTGAGGGACGGGAAAAACCCACCGTGGTACAACAACAAAGTTAGGAAACTACTGCGAAAGCAAAGAGAGCTCCACTCCAAGTTTAAACGCAGCCAAAACCTCTCAGACAAACAGAAGCTAAACGATGTCAAAGTTAGCGTAAGGAGGGCTATGCGTGAAGCGTTCATTGAATTCGAAAGTAAAATTCTATGTACCGACTTGACAGAAAATCCTAGGAAGTTCTGGTCTTACGTTAAATCAGTAAGTGGCTCGAAACAGCATATCCAGACACTACGGGATGATGATGGCATTGAAACAGAGGATGACACGCGTAAAGCTGAAATACTAAACACCTTTTTCCAAAGCTGTTTCACAGAGGAAGACCGCACTGCAGTTCCTTCTCTAAATCCTCGCACAAACGAAAAAATGGCTGACATCGAAATAAGTGTCCAAGGAATAGAAAAGCAACTGGAATCACTCAATAGAGGAAAGTCCACTGGACCTGACGGGATACCAATTCGATTCTACACAGAGTACGCGAAAGAACTTGCCCCCCTTCTAACAGCCGTGTACCGCAAGTCTCTAGAGGAACGGAGGGTTCCAAATGATTGGAAAAGAGCAGAGATAGTCCCAGTCTTCAAGAAGGGTCGTCGAGCAGATGCGCAAAACTATAGACCTATATCTCTTACGTCGATCTCTTGTAGAATTTTAGAACATGTTTTTTGCTCGCGTATCATGTCATTTCTGGAAACCCAGAATCTACTATGTAGGAATCAACATGGATTCCGGAAACAGCGATCGTGTGAGACCCAACTCGCCTTATTTGTTCATGAGACCCAGAAAATATTAGATACAGGCTCCCAGGTAGATGCTATTTTTCTTGACTTCCGGAAGGCGTTCGATACAGTTCCGCACTGTCGCCTGATAAACAAAGTAAGAGCCTACGGAATATCAGACCAGCTGTGTGGCTGGATTGAAGAGTTTTTAGCAAACAGAACACAGCATGTTGTTATCAATGGAGAGACGTCTACAGACGTTAAAGTAACCTCTGGCGTGTCACAGGGGAGTGTTATGGGACCATTGCTTTTCACAATATATATAAATGACTTAGTAGATAGTGTCGGAAGTTCCATGCGGCTTTTCGCGGATGATGCTGTAGTATACAGAGAAGTTGCTGCATTAGAAAATTGTAGCGAAATACAGGAAGATCTGCAGCGGATAGGCACTTGGTGCAGGGAGTGGCAACTGACCCTTAACATAGACAAATGTAATGTATTGCGAATACATAGAAAGAAGGATCCTTTATTGTATGATTATATGATAGCGGAACAAACACTGGTAGCAGTTACTTCTGTAAAATATCTGGGAGTATGCGTACGGAACGATTTGAAGTGGAATGATCATATAAAACTAATTGTTGGTAAGGCGGGTACCAGGTTGAGATTCATTGGGAGAGTGCTTAGAAAATGTAGTCCATCAACTAAGGAGGTGGCTTACAAAACACTCGTTCGACCTATACTTGAGTATTGCTCATCAGTGTGGGATCCGTACCAGGTCGGGTTGACGGAGGAGATAGAGAAGATCCAAAGAAGAGCGGCGCGTTTCGTCACTGGGTTATTTGGTAACCGTGATAGCGTTACGGAGATGTTTAATAAACTCAAGTGGCAGACTCTGCAAGAGAGGCGTTCTGCATCGCGGTGTAGCTTGCTCGCCAGGTTTCGAGAGGGTGCGTTTCTGGATGAGGTATCGAATATATTGCTTCCCCCTACTTATACTTCCCGAGGAGATCACGAATGTAAAATTAGAGAGATTAGAGCGCGCACGGAGGCTTTCAGACAGTCGTTCTTCCCGCGAACCATACGCGACTGGAACAGGAAAGGGAGGTAATGACAGTGGCACGTAAAGTGCCCTCCGCCACACACCGTTGGGTGGCTTGCGGAGTATCAATGTAGATGTAGATGTAGTAGATGGCTCTGAGCACTATGGGACTCAACTTCTGGGGTCATTAGTCCCCTAGAACTTAGAACTACTTAAACCTAACTAACCTAAGGACATCACACACATCCATGCCCGAGGCAGGATTCGAACCTGCGACTGTAGCGGTCTCGCGGTTCCAGACTTCAGCGCCTAGAACCGCACGGCCACGCCGGCCGGCACCTAGAAAGTCAGAGGAGAGCCAGGTGGTCGAGTGCCACCGTGTGGGCCATTTACCACTGCGTTTGTGTGTGCGTGTGTGTATTTGTGTTTTGGAGGGGAACTTGCCCCGCCGGCCGCAGGTCAGCGCTGCCGTGATACGACGTGGCGCCAGCGCGTCCACCCACCCACCAGCCCGCCGCCCACGCAGACGGCTCTCCTCGCGCCCGCGCGTGGGCGTCGGCGCGCTGACCTTGACTGGCCGTGAAGCGCGGATGAAAGCGCTCCCAGCGCCGCCAGACGAAACGAGACTAATTATAAGGGCGCAGTCGCGATTTCGCCGGCTGCCTCGCTTGCCTCGCTGGCCTACAATTAAGTGAAACCGCGCGTTACGTCCACCTGGCGCCGGGCACCGGCCGGACGCACTTTCGTTATTCACAGGCCTTTGAACTCTCGCGGATATCGCGTGTTGCGTAGTCGTGGCGTTAGTCATCGTGAGGTTGGATTGGACTTTTCAATAACGATCAAAATAGAAAGGCCAGATACATGCAAGAACTGGAGATCAGCTTCACAGCTCATGCATTCAGGTTGAAGAAGAAATTGAGGATTTGTTAGATTATAGATTTGTGCTTAGGAAAGCCAAAGGCACCGAATTCTGCACTGAGTTTTCTCATGATAATTTGAATATTTTGATGATAATTTGAATATCTTGACCTGGAATAAGCGTTTGACAACCCAAAATGGGGATAGAACAACCAAGAGAACTTTAAATGAAACGACAAGTTTACTGTTACCAATCACCGTTTTATTTATTTCCACGACGCTTTTCAAAGGTTTAAACCTCCATCATCAGGTGGATGGAGGCTTAAACCTTGGAAACGCGTCGTGGAAATAAATAAAACGGTGACTGGTAACAGTAAACTTGTCGTTTCATTTAATGTGAATAACAGTCACGGTAAAGCC
Source organism: Schistocerca americana (assembly GCF_021461395.2). Lineage (NCBI taxonomy): Eukaryota > Metazoa > Arthropoda > Insecta > Orthoptera > Acrididae > Schistocerca > Schistocerca americana. The sequence goes on from NC_060126.1 coordinate 125,281,678, forward strand.
CAACATAAAATATTCGCATTTAAATCTCAAGAGAACAATAGGAATGGCACACCAACAACGAGCCACTCTGATTACAACGAAGAAAAAGGAGGAGGATGACAGTTACACGTCCTGTCAACAGCTAGGTCATTATGTCGACACAATAATCCAGAAGCTACCTAGTGGTGTGTCGCTGTGGATACTTCTGGTAACACTAATTTGATCATCCCCCCCCCCCCCCCCCCCCCAAGACCTGCTCCATTCACGAATAGCGAGCGGGGATTGTTGGTGGCTCTAATCTCTCGAATTGTCTGGAGAGGAGCCACACGACGGTCGGATACCAACCTGACATGTCACCTGCTATATGTGCCGACCATCAAGAACGACGGTCTGGTGTACCACTTCTTTTCATAGCAGAACAGTTTGGTTGTCATCCGTGATACCCTTCAGCACAGCGACACGTGGACTATATTCTACGCGGAGTTTTGTTGCCCTTCACGGCAAGCCATCCTGGGCTTACATTTCAGCAAAATAACGACCGCCCGCACACTGCTAGAGTTTTTACTGCTTGTCTCTGTGCTTGACGAACCCTACGTTGGGTTGGCCATAATGGTCGCCTATACCAGTTGGGAAGTCGATATGATCTGTGGGATACATTGTGACTGGTGCTGTTAGATATGCAAGATATTTTTCTTGTTGATTGCTTTGAAGAGAACTTGTTGTTGTTGTGGTCTTCAGTCCTGAGACTGGTTTGATAGAACTTAATGGATCCAATTACGCAAAAGGAGAATTAGTGCCCTTGTTTATTGTAAATACTACTTTCAGGATACTATGCAATTTTTAAAATACGGTAAATACAGTCTTTGTACGAAACCTTATCCGAAAGGACTATGCCGGCCGCGGTGGCCTTGCGGTTCTAGGCGCTCCAGTCCGGAGCCGCGCTGCTGCTACGGTCGCAGGTTCGAATCCTGCCTCGGGCATGGATGTGTGTGATGTCCTTAGGTTAGTTAGGTTTAAGTAGTTCTAAGTTCTAGGGGACTGATGACCACAGCAGTTGAGTCCCATAGTGCTCAGAGCCATTTGAAAGGACTATCGAGTGCATATACGTTGTTAACAAGTATAGTTTCTTCTGCTCACTCATAATAACTGACGAAAAGTACGCAAATCTTCTCTAGCAGATGGACGAATCAAATACCTGATGCGACGCGTGGACTGTAGAGTGAAATATTTTTGCAATCCAAGGTAATTTTCTTGTCAAGGAGCATATTTTTCAGACAGGAATATCAAGGAACTTGAAGAGCACAGTGATGGAACGCACACTCGATTTACGAGATTTGCCATCCTCCAACTTCCACCTACACCCACAGGTAAAGAAACGTGTAAGTTGAAAACCGATCTTATTATAATGGGACACATCGGAAAACAAACGCATTTTTGTTCTAAAAACAAATGGCTCTGAGCACTATGGGACTTAACATCTGTGGTCATCAGTCCTCTAGAACTAAGAACTACTTAAACCTAACTAATCTAAGGACACCACACACATCCATGCCCGAGGCAGGGTTCGAACCTGCGACCGTAGTGGTCACGCGGTTCCAGACTGAAGCGCCTAGAACCGCACGGCCACGCCGGCCGGCTTCTAAAAACAGGGTTTCACAGTCTGAGCAAGAAATTTTTGTCTTTGACTTTGGGACAAGATGTCCATACCATTTGAGTGACCCATGACTCGGCGTCTTGCAGTTTGGTCAAATCGCACCTTCTGCAAGTCAAGTAACTTAAAAAATCACTAAAATATTCAAATCAATAACAACAGCAAGTGTGACCTTCACTCATTACAAGAAAGCACGAGAAACACATCTTATGTTCAAAACAAAGAGTTCGAGAAATCGAATGATACGAATTATTATTTTTGTTTAGTTGTTAAGGAAAACGGTAAATGCAGTTGTCTGGGAAGTCCACTTTTGGCTCCACAATCTGAATGCAAATATGAGTAGTTTTCCTATTCTAACCAGTTGTTCACCTTTCCTGTGCGAAGTGCGCGTAGTGTTGCCACAAGCGTAATTGCTCATATGTAGTGTTTGTTGTGTTCATGGCGACAGACCCCCTCCCCCCCCCAATCTATGTACTACTAAGAAGGCCACCGAGCATAGCTTACCCATCACCAACAGCAGTGCCATGTAACGTCACTGCATGAAATACAGCGGAGACTTTACGAGTTTGACTCAGGACATTGATGTCGATTCTAGTGATTAGTGACTGACTGTCATCAGTTCGGCTTCCTTTGCCAACGGAGTACTAGTGATGAAAATTTCATCCAGCACAAGGATTTCTATGTGGTTGCCTATGATCGAGCGCCACATAGCTAGTACGGTCGCTGTGTTGCTACAGTGAACCGGTTGACACCTAGGTAACAAAATTCATGGGATAGTGATATGCACATATGCAGGTGCTGTATTATCGCGCACGCAAAGTATAAAAGGACAGTGAATTGGCGGAGCTGTCATTTGTACTCAGGCAATTCGTGTGAAAGGTTTCCGTCGTGATTACGGCCGGACGACAGGAGGTAATAGACTTGGAATGGTAGTTGGAGCTAGAAGCGTGGGACATTCTCTTTCCGGAACCCTTAGGACATTCAATATTCTGAATCCACAATATAAAGAGTATGCCGAGATTACAAATTGATGGCATTACTCTTCACCACGGACGACGCAGTGACCGACTGCTGTCACTTAACGACCGAGAGCAGCGGTGTTCGCGTATGGTTGTCACTGTTAACAGACGAGCAGCATTGCGTGAAATAACCGGAAAAATCATTGTGGAAAGTACGACGACGTATCCGTTTGGAGAGTGCGGTGAAATTTGGCGTTAACGGGATGTGGCAGCCGACGACCGACGCGAGTGCCTCTGCTAACAGCACATCACCTGCAGCGTCTCTCCTGGGCTCGTGACCATTTCGGTTGGCCTGGTCAGACGAGTCCCGAATTCAGTTGGTAAGTGGTGACGGTGGGGTTCGAGTGTGACGCAGACCCCGTGAAGTCATGGATGCAAGTTGCTAAAAGGCACTGTCGAAGCTGGTGATGACTCCATAAGGGCATGGGCTGTGTTTACATCGAAAGGGGTGGATGTCCTGGTCCAACTGAACCGATAATTGACTGGAAATGGTTATATTCGGCTACTTGGAGACCATTTGCAGCCATTCATGGACTTCATGTTCCAAAACAACGATGGAATTTTTATGAATGACAATGTGTGGTGTCACTGAGCCAGAATTGTTCGCTATTGGGTTGATGAACATTTCGAGAGAATGATTTGGCCACCCAGATCGCTCGACATGAATCCCATGAAACATTTATGGGACGTATTCGCGAGATCAGTCGTGCACAAAATCGTGCAACCGTAATATTTTCGCAATTATGGACGGCTATAGCGGCAGCATGGTTCAATATTTCTGCTGGGGACTTCCAACGACTTGCTGAGTCCACCCCACATCGAGTTGCTGCACTACGGCGGGCAAAAGGAGGTGCGAGACGATATTAGGAGGTGTCCCATGACTGGAGTCACCGCAGTGTCTACTGCTAAAAGGCTGGCTTGGTTCATGGTGCACAGTACCGGTTGCTGCTTGCCAACCTAAGGGCTCCAGAAGAAATAAAATTTGATTTCATGTAGGCAAAGAGTGAACGAATTTAAAAATTTAAAAAAAATTGGTTCAAATGGCTCTGAGCACTAAGGGACTTCTAAGGTCATCAGTCCCCTAGAACTTAGAACTACTTAAACCTAACTAACCTAAGGACATTACACACATCCATGCCCGAGGCAGGATTCGAACCTGCGAGCGTAGCGGTCGTGCGGTTCCAGATTGTAGCGCCTAGAACCGCTGGGCCACACTGGCCGGCTAAATATTTTAATTGCTGTCATAATCGGTTCCTTAAGAGTTATAATCTTATGTCAAAGGCTTAAAAGAATAAGACAAGTATACTGTCAGAAACTGTGCATACGTCTAGAAACAGCGTAACTCGTTGAGCACAAATTACCCAGACAACATTCATACAGTATTTGAGAATAAGAGCACTTAATGACTTCCAACGAACTTGACACATAATTTCAAGCTTTTTCTCGCTTACTCCTCCTACAACATGACGAAAAGAAATAAAGTTTATGTCTTACTGCGTGCAGTAATACTGCAGCATCAGGCATGATGCTTTAATTTATGCTTCCTTATTACTATCTTTATTAGAACATTCCTTGCAGACAGTATCCACGTGTACCACTAAATGCACCTGAAAAATTAAATCATTGTACGTTACATAGTTCATGAATTACAACACAGATGCGTGAAAAATAGCTTTTGCTGCAAATGGAGCGCAAGTTGCCTGGCCTATACTCGTCCAGTATTCGAGATTGAGAGCCCTTAGCGACTTCCAACAAACTTTAAGCAAAATTTTGAAACTATTCCACACTTTTCTTTGCTGACAAGCATAACATCATATATTTAACGCATTACTCATTCGTAAAGTCTGAAACTGTTTTGCACGTGGGAGTTAGATTATTTAAACAATCGGTAGTGGGCACTTTAGAGATGCTAGTAGTACTGTGAAGTCTTTCGCTATGATCATGATGTATAAAATCTTTGTTGCTTTCCTGAGGAACAAAAAGTTCGAAATACATGGTGTTTCAAAAGGAGTATATGTCCCTCGAACGCATATATTTATTAAGCTGTAATACATACAGATATGAAATTTATGATATATATATGTTGTATGTTGTATGTTAACCGGGGACCTAGAAACGACGGAGAGGCTGCTCCGTCCCCGCCGCAGCCGCAGTGGTCCACAATCCTACGACGGCTACCGCAGTCCACTTCACCCCTCCGCCGCCCCACACCGAATCCAGGGTTACTGTGCGGTTCGGCCCCTGGTGGAACCCCCCCCCCCCCCCAGGTAACGCCTCACAACAGACGAGTGTAGCCCCTATGTTTGCGTGGTAGAGTAATCGTGGTGTACGCGTACGTGGCGAACTTGTTTGCGCAGCAATCGCCGACATAGTGTAGCTGAGGCAGAATAAGGGGAACCAGCCCACATTCACCGAGGCAGATGGAAAACCGCCTAAAAACCATCCACAGACTGGCCGGCTCACCGGACCTCGACACAAGTCCGCCGGGCGGATTCGTGCCGTGGACGAGGCGCTCCATCCCGCTCCGGAAAGCCTTGCGTTAGACCGCTCGGCTAACCGGGCGGGCAGGATATATATTTATGAATTTCTCAAATTTAGATTACGGATGTTCAAAATGTCTTCCACCAGCGACACGAACGATACCATTTCGATACTCGAATTCCTCCCCTACTCGGATAAGCAAGTATCTCGTTCTTCAACTCTTCTAGGTTCTGTAGTAGTGTTGGTGGATAAACGGTGTCCTTGATGAAACTCCACAGGAAGAAGTGACAGACAGACAGTGTAAGCCAGCTGAGAAGTGCTAAGTCGCCGGCTGTTTGACGACCAATCCCGTGGCTCGCAAGAGTCTCATTCAGATATTCACGGACTTGATGATCCCAGTGAGGTAGTGCCCCGTCGTGTTGAAAAAATGAAGTTGTCCTTTTTCAGACTCGGAAACAACCGGTTTTATAACATAACAAGATACTGCTGTCCGTTAACCTTATCTCCATCAAAGTGGAATGGTCCGTAAACAGGTGAGTGGGACATCGCACTAACCACCTTGACTTCAGGTGAATCTCGTAGATGTTCAGTGAGTGCATACGTGTTTCTGTTAAGACCAAAATTCGAACATTGTGTTTGTTTACTTTCCCACTAAGGTGGAAAGTTGCTTAATCACTGAACACGACGCACTGTGCGACAGCGTTATTATTGTCAACAGCACACTGAAGCTTGTCAGGAAATGCCACACGTTTGCCTTTCTCGTCATGACGTAGAGCCTGTAACAGGTCAGCTTATATGACTTTACAACGGAACGAGAAACATGCCAAATTGTTGTTGCAGGCCGTTATATCTCCCGATTGGTGCCGGGCGGGGTGGCCGAGCGGTTCTAGGCGCTTCAGTCTGGAACCGACAGACCGCTACGGTCGCAGGTTCGAATCCTGCCTCGGGCATGGATGTGTGTGATGTCCTTAGGTTAGTTAGGTTTAAGTGGTTCTAAGTTCTAGGGGACTGATGACCTCAGATGTTAAGTCCCATAGCGCTCAGAGCCATTTTTCTCCCGACTGGTATAGCGAGTTGATTTCGTAGGTCTACGATGGAAACCGGTATGAATTCGTGCGGCACTTTCGTTGGAAACGGGAGGGGGCTCAGGACTTATTCTTGTACATACAGTCCTGCGAATGTTCCATCCATTCAGAGAATCAGTTTGGTACTTCAACCTGAAACGTCTTTGCACTGTTATCACAGCTTCTATTCTTGTATGAACTATTTATTGATGATTTTTCACTTCTGTACAAGGCTGTAGTCTAGACAAGTACCAACACGAAAACACAAAATTATTTCTGTTGCTGAGTAGCCATTTTGCAACGTGTGACGGTAACCAAGCAACCAGAAGAGAACCGACATCTGGCAGCAATGAATATAAACTAGACAATGTACTTGTTCCTCCAATAAGCGAGATATATATTCTTTCTGAAGCACCCTGCATAAACCAGTTTGTCGTGACGTTCGCATCGCATTCTACTTGAAGTTATCAGAACGTATCGCACTTACCAATACAGCTCTATGATGAAACGCCCTTCTCAGCTTGCAGCAAAGTTTCTTTCCCTGCAAACAAAAAGAAAAAAAAGTATCCGTTAGTTACGATTAATTTAATAAAATGGTAACATTAAGTGCTGGAATGACATCAATGAGGGACAAAACGACGACACCGATTTCACATTGTGGTTTTAGACAGGGGAAACTAATAAAGAAAAGCAGTCCACGAACACATGACATGCGATGCGGCATCAACAGAATCAGCCGACAAAGTAAGAGAGAGAAAATCGCGTGACGTACGTGAAGAACGAAGCGTTACAAATGGCTCTGAGCACTATGGGACTTAACTTCTGAGGTCATCAGTCCCCTGAAGCGTTACAGATTGCACGTTTGGAGGTTGTCATATGAACTCGACAGTGTATATTCCTCGCATAACGTCTCAAATGTGACATTTTGCTAATTACAACGTCTATTTTCGTCATATAGTAGCCGTACTCCGTCATTCCGTAGTTACGCACGTAACATTAATTGTACAATTGGCATTCACGTATTAACACAAGAAAAAAAAAAACATGAATATGAACATCATACAATAAGGTCTGATGATGCGAGCTGTGTTTTGCCCCTAAACGGAGGAACTGGAAGCATTACAGATGTAACAATATCTTCACCTTGTTTGGAATGACCAAAATTCGAAATTTACCCTAGGTTTTTTAGCAGTCCTTATTTGCCACATTTCCTACATCGTTTATTTTGTTCAGTAAATCAGAAATTAACAATTTATTTTTATATACTTTTTTGTTGATCTTTCTATATTTGATGATAATGTTTTGTGCGGAAACAAATTTTATGTTTGAAAAATCGAGTACCTTCGATCTTGAAACTTGTGTTACGTGCAAGACCGTGAAGGAACCTAAGTGGCCAAATTTCCGTAATATGAAAGTAAATGTGCAACAAAATAGTCTTGTTAATGGACATCTAAAAAGAATTTTATTTCATAATCAGTAATACTTTGTGCCGAGTTCGAACTCTAATACAGAGTCCCGTTATTTGAATACAGTACTCTTACTGACAGTTATGAAAGAACGACCCATCTCCACAGCTGCAAGAGCATTGGCTGTCAAGTGTTCCAGTCGGGCTCAGAATTTTATTTTATCAAGTAGTTTCCACAAGTTTATAATGTGATCATGAGTTAACTTGGAGATCATGGTTCTCACAGAAATGAGGACACTTCATAATAAACTACCCCATGCATGTCACACAATACAGAAGTTCTGTAAATGAAATCGGAGAAGAGAAACTAGAGTAGAACCCTAATATCTGAAGCCGAAATGGAACATTTATGTTATGCCGGTACAGGTAGTTCAGATGTAGACACCTTTGGAAAAAGATGCAGTAAAAACGCGACTAAATATGTCATTATTTTTTATAGTGAAGAAGTAGTTTTATAATAGCAGAGACATATTTTGTTTCGCCTCATACACGCTCGTGGGAATGGCTACATCACTGCGACTAACGTGCGCTGTTTCGGCACGCTAATAACATGCTATTATCAGTCTGTGTCGGTGTGTTAGCCCGCCTGATGAAGGAAGCTTTGTTCTGTTGCCGAGACATCGTAAATATCTGTCACGAAATTTCAGCCGTTCCTTCAAGTACATTTTAGTTATGGTATACACTAGAAAGCAGGAAAATGATTATTTGTAGATTAGCACACAGCCTTTTCGGTTCTGTTTATACTGATCTGTACTGTGTAATGTTATTGTTGTGGTTCAAAATGGTTCAAATGGCTCTGAGCACTATGGGACTTAACATCTATGGTCATCAGTCCCCTAAAACTTAGAACTACTTAAACCTAACTAACCTAAAGACATCACACAACACCCAGTCATCACGAGGCAGAGAAAATCCCTGACCCCGCCGGGAATCGAACCCGGGAACCCGGGCGCTATATTGTTGTGGTCTTCAGTCCGAAGACTGCTCACATGCTGCTTCCTGCATACGTTTGTCCTGTGAAAGCCTTTACATCCTTGCATAACTAGCACCACATCCATTTGAACTTGCTTGATCGCCCTACAGTTCCCCCATCCCCTCCCCCCCCGTACCGAGAGAGGTGGCGCAGTGGTTAGAACACTGGACTCGCATTCGGGAGGACGACGGTTCAATCCCGTCTCCGGCCATCCTGATTTAGGTTTTCCGTGATTTCCCTAAATCGCTTCAGGCAAATGCCGGGATGGTTCCTTTGAAAGGGCACGGCCGATTTCCTTCCCCATCCTTCCCTAACCCGAGCTTGCGCTCCGTCTCTAATGACCACGTTGTCGACGGGACGTTAAACACTAACCTCCTCCTCCTCCTCCTCCCTCCCCCCCCCCCCCCATTTTCCTCCGTTACCAAACTGACGATACCGTGATGCCACAGTATTGGTACAATTAAACGATCTCTTCTTTTAGTTAAGTTGTATCACTTATTTCTTTTTCTTACCAGTCGAAACAGTACTACCTCGTCATTAGTTATCCGATCTATCCATCATATATTCAGCATTTTTCTATACTACCATATCTCTACAGCTTCTATACATTTTTTTGTATGAACTGTTTATTGTCCACATTTCACTTCTGTTCGGGGCTGCAGTCTAGGCGAATACTTCCACTAAAGACTTTCTAACATTAAAAAATTAGTTTCGGTATTAACATATTTATCTTTCTCAGAAACGCTTTTCTTTTTACTGACAGTATGCAGTTTATACCTTCTCTATACCGGCCATCGTCAGTAATTTTGCTGCACTGGTACAAGAACGGGAGGCTATACACCAGGAGCTGCTCGACCACCTGATCCAGAGTATTCCAACACGTTGTGCGGCCTGTGTACGTGTGCATGGTGATCATATCCCATATTGATGTCTGGGTACATGCGCCGGAAACAGTGGCGTTTTGTAGCACATGTGTTTCGGGACGATTTACTCAATTTATCACCAATACCGTGCCACGTTGTGTGACACCACATTCTGCAATTATACTTAATTTATGAGCATGAGAGTATATTTATCAATGGTTTCCGTTGCTCGCTCAACACACAGGTTAAAAAATACCGGGAATACGCTACAAGACACATAACATTCCTACCTACGTGTTTCTTTTCATATACTTTTACTATTTTTACACCTGTAGTCCGTTTTCCGTATACGTTGTAGATAACATTTCGCTCCTTGTATTTTATTCCTCCTATCTGCAGAATATCGAAATGTGTTGTTCTTTCAGCGTTATTATAAGCTTTTCGCAAGTCTACAAATGCTATAAACATAAGTTTACCTATCCACAATCTGTCTCTTAAAATAAATCATGGGGTCAGCATTACCTCGCAAGTCCCTGTATTTCTCTGAAAGCCAAATTGATCTTCCTCAAATTCGCCTTCGAGCAGTCTTACCATTCTCCTGTGAATAAACGTTGTTAGTATTTTCCAGCCATGATTTATTAAGCTGACGGTACTGCACTATTAACACCTGTAAGGAACTGCCTTTTGCAGAATTATAACTATTACATTTTTCTAGAAGTCAGGAGCATTCCGACTATCCACATCTTGCGTAACAGGTGGAATACTAAGACAAGGGCTCAATGATTATGAAGGAACGTCGCTCTCTCCAAGTGCCCTTTTATGGTCTATAGGTTTTGCAGAGCAAATTCTTCTTGCAGTATCATCTCTCCCGTTTCATCCTCAACTTCCTCTTCCGTTTATATGATATTACTATCTTCAGGATTACTATGTGACGCTTCTATAAAGTCTTTCCACATTTCAACCTTTCCTTCTTTACTTGATACTGGCTTGCTATCTGAGCTCTTGATATTCTTACGGGTTCTACTTTTTCTCCAAAGGTTTCCGAGCCATTCATATTACTATGTCTCTCCTCTAGCCATTCATGCGTTTTTCACTTACAGTATGCATTAGCAAATCCAATACCAATGGACGCTGCGTATGTTTTTTACTGCACAAATACTCCCGGTTACTAGTGATCGCCTTCAAATTAGGCCACATTTGAGTACAGTATTCGTTCCCATCACTGACAAAATCATCGTTGCGTATAGTTTTCTGTGAATGCGCTAAGTGCCCCGTTCCTCTCGTTTGTACCTCTTCCAGCTTCGAAAAATGAATTACTTTTAGTGGACATTACATTTCGAAAATATAAAACGTCGTACGGTTCCATAGCAGATGATTAAGGTGTATGCTCAAGAACTGGGATTTTTTTTCTGGTCAAAAATTGCTAGTCTCATCAAACTTCGTGCACGACTGAGATGTTCTAAACGGTATCTTTCGATGGGGTGCAAGGACACATCTGTAATAAAGTACTAATTCCCTAACTCCGAGTTCATCTAGCGTGCTGAAACTTCTTACACCGTGAGGGTCCAGTTAAAGGTCGGAAAATAGTAACGGACTAACATGCACCAGATACCTATGGTTGTTGATTAATATATTTTCTCTCCGCTCAACACATTACTTTTTTCCCTTAGCATGTTGGTTTTTGTGTAACAATGTACGGTGTCCTTACGCACATCAACCATCTTTATATAATTGCTAAGGTGTGATTTTTAAAATTTTATCGACGTGGCAGACAGAAGACAAATTTTCAGTGTTCGTCCGGATTGGGTATTCTACATATCATAATATTCTAGCTTAAGTGAAGACGGTGAGTACGTATTAGACCATCATTTTTAGTCGCTGACATCTTTTTCAGTCTTCGAAATACTGTGATAGCGGGAATCATCAGACTGGAAATTTGGAAATGTATGTTTTCTGTAGCTTAGAATTTTTATTGTTCTTCTGGATTGCATATATTTCTAAAGTTATCTCCGGCCTCAGTTTCAGTGAACATTCTTCAGATAGAGTATGTCGGCTACAAGAGTTACCCGTGCAGTTATGTAAGCAATATGCATGATACGTCTTAGAACAGTATGTTGTTGTGCGACGCAGCACGCATACTGCTTGTAGAATCTTAGGCGTTACTCTTATGGGCTGTACACTCAAATCTGAAGATTGTTCTACGGAATTAAAGCAGGTCACAACTTACGAAATTCTGTGTTATATAGATCGTCAAATAAATTTGTTGTACAACCACTGACTGCGGATCTTCCCCAAAAAAGACAATATATCAAATTTTTTTGTGGGATACATCTCGTTCTTGAGGAAGACATCATTGCAAGCATACCAAACGAGTATGTGTAAATCGGGATATACTAAACCGTTCCCTCCCAATTACGTAGGAAAGTAAAAGAAAGAAACAGGAGAGGAGGCAGCTATAAGTGATCCGTCATCACCTCTCGGGAGGTGGGCCCATCAGCAAGTAAGAGGCAGGTAGGCAAGCAGACGGGTGATAGCATCAGAACCAAGGCGGAGGTAGTGCCGGACGCCGGCATTCCCCTAGGCCCCGTCCCAAACTACACGGACTGCTTACCGCTGCTTCCAATTAAAGACCCACTGCCGCATCCCCGAATAATCGGCCTCAGGTGTACGCTCGACAGGGCCTCTTGTAAACACGACGATACAGGATGTTTTCTTAGATTTACGGATACGGAAGTTTCCTCGGCAGAAGCAGCTTCTGGGTACCGTAAGAAACGTCACAAATTATATAAGATTTTAATCCAGTCCGATAATAAGGGACTGCCTAAAATAATACAGTATTTCCAAAATAAAAACGGCCCACTTCCTTAAGTAAGACATGATTTTCCTGTTTCCTGCTGTCTCGAACCCTGATCACGGACGATGTCAATTGGCACAGCCGTTTTCTGTGAATGAAGGTGAGTGTAATGTGGATGTATCCACCCTTGTGACGAGTCGAACTCTGCTGCAGATGTTTTCAATAAGGCGTATGAAAGCCTGTAGAACAATGGCAGCTGCTTCTTCCTCAAGGCCTGAAACCAGATACGGCAGTCACGGTGGACGCTGGGCCGGGAGAGAAGGCGACATTCGAAGGTGTTCCGTTGGGTTCAGATCGGGACTCTTAGCTGGGCAGTCCATTTGAGGAGCTTTACTGGCGACACAGATACTGCTTTATGACACGTTGCATTGTCATACTGATACAATCATCATCTTCTAATTGTTCCTCTACTGTGCGCAGTATCTTTTTCTTTTTTTCGAATCATCAGTCTTCTGACTGGTTTGGTGCGGCGCGCTATGAATACCTCTCCTCTGCCAACCTCTTTATCCCAAAGTAGCACTTGCAAACTTCGTTCTCAATTATTTGCAGGCTGTATTCCCGTCTCTGTCTTCCTCTACAGTTTTTGCCTCCTACAGCTCCTCTAGTACCAGGGAGATAAGTCCCTGATGTCCTGACAGATGTCATATCATCCTTCCCTTTCACCCTCGTCAGTGTTTTCCACATTTTCCTTTCCTCACCCATTCTGCGCAGAACCCTTCCCATTCCTTACCTTATCAATCCACCTAATTTGTCACCATCCGTCTGTAGCACCACATCTCAGATGCTTCGATTCTCCTCTGTTCCGGTTTCCCCATAGTCCATGTTTAAGTACCATACAATACTGTGCTCCAAACGTACATTCTCAGAAATTTATTTCTCAAATTAAGGCCTATATTTGTTAATAGTAGATTTCTTTGAACAGGAATGCTCTTTTTGCCAGTGTTAGTATGCGTTTGGTTTTCTCCTTGCTCCGATCGTCAAGGGTTATTTTGCTGTGTGGGTAGCAGGATTGATAATTTTATTTACCAGGTGATCAAAAAGTGAGTATAAATTTGAAAACTGAATAAATCACGGAATAATGTAGGTAGAGAGGTACAAATTGACACACATGCTTTGAATGACATGATGTTTTATTAGAACCAAAAAAATTACAAAAAGTTCAGAAAATGTCCGACAGATGGCGCTTCATCTGACCAGAATAGCAAAAATTAGTATAAAAAAGTAAGACAAACCAAAGATGATGTTCTTTACAGGAAATGCTCAATATGTCCACCATCATTCCTCAACAATAGCTGTAGTCGGGGAATAATGTTGTAAACAGCAATGTAAAGCATGTCCGGAATTATGGTGAGGCATTGGAGTCGGATGTTGTCTTTCAGCATCCCTAGAGATGTCGGTCGATCACGATACACTTGCGGCTTCAGGTAACCCCAAAGCCAATAATCGCACGGACTGAGGTCTGGGGAGCCGGGAGGCCAAACATGACGAAAGTGGCGGGTGAGAACACGATCATCACCAAAGGACGCGCGGAAGAGATCTTTCACGCGCCATCTGTCGGACATTATGTGAACTTTGTTTTTCTTCGGTTCTAATAAAACCCCATGTCATTCCAAGCACGTGTGTCAATTTTTACCTCTCTATCTACATTATTCCGTGGTTTATTAAGTTTTCAAATTTATACTGACTTTTTGATCACCCTGTACTTCGTAATCGCCAGTCCTGATGTTAAGTTTCTCGCTGTTCTCATTTCTGCAGCCATTCATGGACCCATCTTCCGAAACAACGATGGAAGTTTTATGAATGACAATCTGCCGTGTCACTGGGCCACAACTGTTCATGGTTCGTTTGAGGAACATTCCGAACAATTCGAGAGAATGATCTGGCCACCCAGATTGTCTGACGTGAATGCCATCGAACATTTATGGTACATGATCGTCATGCACAAAATACTGCACTGGCAACCCTTTCGCTATTCTCGACAGATATAGAGGCAGAATGGCTCAATGTTTCTGCAGGGGACTTTCAACGACTTGTTTAGTCCACCGCACGTCCAGTTGCAGCAATACGCCGGGCAAAAGGGGGTTCGACCGATATTAAGACGTGCTCAGAAAAGACAATTTTCTAATCTCTAAGGCTGTGGTCATGTCTCCCTTATCCAAAGTAGTACAGCAGAAGTGTTGTAAGCAGCCTCTACGGTAGTAAGTGTCGTTGTGTACTGTTGATCTAAGCAGTTTTGATGAAAATTTCGTAGCAGACTGCAGGTGCTTTGCTGTACGCCAACATTTTGTAAAGGCATAACCGTTTATCATACACAGAGCTCATGATATACAGACTTGAAGCTAATTTAGTTCAAGCGAGACAAACTGAAGCTAGTTATTACCTTATGTATTTTGACGTTTCGTAAATTATAGTCGGTAGGATATTTATTACTGGTCACACTTATGCATTCAGAAGTGCCACTTTACGAGAGCGCGCTACAAAGATTTACAGGTGGTTTTTGCCTCCACTAGTCCTTAGTACAGTTATGAAGACATACTTCGAGAACAGCTGCGTGCCCGCATCACTGGACTGGCGATCTGGTTCGTGTTATGGGTTTTCGCATGACGCATGAATCTTCTGTGTGCACAGACACCGAGCACGTCGTGTATCTCTAAACCGTAGTTCCACAGTAAATCATGTAATTTATAGATATACGTAGAGGCCTCCCGTCGCGGTTGTCTGTTCCAGAACGGAATTACTACTTTGAATCATATGAACAGACATGATTATATTCCTTCACTCAGCACGTTATTTCAGATACTAACAGTTTTTAGGGACTTCAGTTATTTCAAGATAAACTTCTTTGCACTGTAGAATGATAAGTAAGCAATAACTTGCTGGAAAAGAGAAAGACTTAAATACACTCCTGGAAATGGAAAAAAGAACACATTGACACCGGTGTGTCAGACCCACCATACTTGCTCCGGACACTGCGAGAGGGCTGTACAAGCAATGATCACACGCACGGCACAGCGGACACACCAGGAACCGCGGTGTTGGACGTCGAATGGCGCTAGCTGTGCAGCATTTGTGCACCGCCGCCGTCAGTGTCAGCCAGTTTGCCGTGGCATACGGAGCTCCATCGCAGTCTTTAACACTGGTAGCATGCCGCGACAGCGTGGACGTGAACCGTATGTGCAGTTGACGGACTTTGAGCGAGGGCGTATAGTGGGCATGCGGGAGGCCGGGTGGATGTACCGCCGAATTGCTCAACACGTGGGGCGTGAGGTCTCCACAGTACATCGATGTTGTCGCCAGTGGTCGGCGGAAGGTGCACGTGCCCGTCGACCTGGGACCGGACCGCAGCGACGCACGGATGCACGCCAAGACCGTAGGATCGTACGCAGTGCCGTAGGGGACCGCACCGCCACTTCCTCAGCAAATTAGGGACACTGTTGCTCCTGGGGTATCGGCGAGGACCATTCGCAACCGTCTCCATGAAGCTGGGCTACGGCCCCGCACACCGTTAGGCCGCCTTCCGCTCACGCCCCAACATCGTGCAGCCCGCCTCCAGTGGTGTCGCGACAGGCGTGAATGGAGGGACGAATGGAGACGTGTCGTCTTCAGCGATGAGAGTCGCTTCTGCCTTGGTGCCAATGATGGTCGTATGCGTGTTTGGCGCCGTGCAGGTGAGCGCCACAATCAGGACTGCATACGACCGAGGCACACAGGGCCAACACCCGGCATCATGGTGTGGGGAGCGATCTCCTACACTGGCCGTACACCACTGGTGATCGTCGAGGGGACACTGAATAGTGCACGGTACATCCAAACCGTCATCGAACCCATCGTTCTACCATTCCTAGACCGGCAAGGGAACTTGCTGTTCCAACAGGACAATGCACGTCCGCATGTATCCCGTGCCACCCAACGTGCTCTAGAAGGTGTAAGTCAACTACCCTGGCCAGCAAGATCTCCGGATCTGTCCCCCACTGAGCATGTTTGGAACTGGATGAAGCGTCGTCTCACGCGGTCTGCACGTCCAGCACGAACGCTGGTCCAACTGAGGCGCCAGGTGGAAATGGCATGGCAAGCCGTTCCACAGGACTACATCCAGCATCTCTACGATCGTCTCCATGGGAGAATAGCAGCCTGCATTGCTGCGAAAGGTGGATATACACTGTACTAGTGCCGACATTGTGCATGCTCTGTTGCCTGTGTCTATGTGCCTGTGGTTCTGTCAGTGTGATCATGTGATGTATCTGACCCCAGGAATGTGTCAATAAAGTTTCCCCTTCCTGGGACAATGAATTCACGGTGTTCTTATTTCAATTTCCAGGAGTGTAGAAAAAAAAGAACGTATGCAGGAAGCAGTGCACATAGGATGCTAGCAAGTAGTTTTCGTTCTATCCGCAAAACGGGTCCGTTTCAGGCTTGATTTATTTCTGAATAGGAGACCATTGCGCCGTATGTTTATCATTCGTAACTTTATTTTGGGCAAAGACTTTATAAAGTAGGGCCTAACTGTGACAATTGGAAGCAGAGGAACATAACTGGTTCTAACGGCACTGCTAAGATCTTGGAAAGATTTTTACTGAAACAGAGACGCTTATTAAATTTTAAGCCTACGCTGAACAAAACCGAACGTGGATGGCGCCCCTACCCACTGAGCCGCCGGCCGAAGTGGCCGTGCGGTTAAAGGCGCTGCAGTCTGGAACCGCAAGACCGCTACGGTCGCAGGTTCGAATCCTGCCTCTGGCATGGATGTTTGTGATGTCCTTAGGTTAGTTAGGTTTAAGTAGTTCTAAGTTCTAGGGGACTAATGACCTCAGCAGTTGAGTCCCATAGTGCTCAGAGCCTTTTTTTGAACCCACTGAGCCAGGAAGGCTTTGGACGACACATTTCCAGGGCGCTGGACTGGCAGAGGAGGCCGTATTTCCTGGTCCCCAAGATCTCCAGAAATAAACCCGTTACATTTTTATCTTTGGCGCATTGTGAAAGATGCTTTCCACTAGACCTCGGTGAGGGACCTGCAGGAACTGTGAGCTCACATGAGGGCAGCAATTACACACGTTAATAAGTACGTGCTATGGTGGATGTAGGAGGAACTAGAATATCGTTTAGATGTGCTATGTGCTAGCCAGGAGAATAATTAAGCATAGAAGAAGCAGACAGCAGAAGTGAAGAAACTAAGCAGAAAGCTCCATCATCGAAAACGATGTCCATGGGGGACAAATACTTGCATATAAAATGGTAAGACATTTGAATAACAGCGAAAAGGATGTGGCTGATATCAATGTAATACAGAACAAAGACTGGCTGCATTGTTACAAGGAAATGTGGACTGATGAAATGAACACAAAAAATGATGAAGGTCTTGAAACAAATCCAGATCATCTTGAATTCCAAGAATTAGAACATGCTCTCAAATATACAAAGAACCGAAAGACAGTAGGAAGTGATGGCATTAACAGGCAACTAATAAAATAATCTTCAGTAGCATTTAGAAAAAGGTTCCTCAGATTCCTGAATCTTTGCTGGATAACAAAGGAAATACCAAAAGAATGGAAGATCTCACTTATAAAACCAATATTTAAAAAAGGAACAGATCAAAACCCGAAAATTATAGAGGCATATCACTATTAAAACAGTGTATAAGATCTATGATAGAATAATAACTGAAAGACTAAAACTCACAATGGAGTGAATGCTGTCAGAAGAACAATATGGATTCAGGAAGGGGAGAAGCTGTACAGACAACATATTTATGCTACAGCAAATAATAGAAAAACACAAGGAATAAAGAAACACACGTCCTTTCCGTCCATCCTGTGAAGGCTTTTGGTTAAGTAAATCGACAGCTATTGTGGGAAACTTTAATAAGATTAGGTATACCAATACACATTGTACAAGAAGTTCAAAAGATCTATGCTAATACAATAATCCAAATGGGGATAATGAAGAATCAAGAAAGGCTATTAATTTAGGAGTTCGACAAGGTCGCAGCTTCTCTCCACTGCTTTTTTATATATACACTGACGACATTATACGGCAATGGAGAATGAAACTGAAGAACTATAAATATAACTTCAACCAAAAAGATTAGATTATGACTTTGTTATTCGCAGATGACCAAGTGTTAATTTCGAATAATGAAGATGCACTGCAGAGAGCTGCCTACGAACTATACCAAACATGCCAGATATATAATATGTCAATATCAATACAAAAAACAAAAGGCATGACTTTCTAAGGAAGAAATCCAGTAAGAACAAAAATAATTATAGACAACAAGATAATGGGGCAAGTAGATAGATTCAAATTTCTAGGAACCATCAAACACAAAATGGAGAAATTTAACTACTTAAATGGCACTGTCAATAGAGCCCTCGAAAGTTAAGTAAGAACAGAAACATATCTAAAATTTTATAAACTCATGTCAGTACCAACATTACTATACTGAAGGGAATCTTGGGTAGTGCAAAAGAAAGATAAAATAAGATTACAAGACAATGAACTGAAATTCCTCAAATATGTAGCGGGATACACCAAGCTAGACTACAAAAGAAATACAGATATTAGGAAGGAATTAAATATTTTCGACACAAACAGTAAGGTTGACGAATACCGACAAAAACGTATATGCCATCTGTTACGAATGGACAAATCAAGATTACCTCTACATTTTTGGCGAAATACTCCGCAAGGTAAAAGATGCATTGGAAGACCCGCAAAACGATGGAAGGACCAGGTGTAGCTGCAACAGGATGATGGAAAGCCTAATTCATGACGGAAGAAGCAGAACAAGAAGATTTGCTATGTGCTGCAGATAGCGCACGCATTGGGCTCTGTTAAACGGCTACTAAAACCTTAGGTGTGTGCGTGTGTGTGTGAACATTATGCTGCAAACAGCACCTTCCCACATTTCTCCACTTCTGAGCACTGCAGAGGAACCTGTTTATGAATGGTATCTGCACTGTAACTCCATGTCTTACTGTTAAATGTTGATGTTGGTAAATATACACACACTGTAGGCTTTCCAAAATGGTTCAAATGGCTCTGAGCACTATGGGACTTAACTTCTAAGGTCATCAGTCCCCTAGAACTTAGAACTACTTAAACCTAACTAACCTAAGGACATCACACACATCCATGCCCGAGGCAGGATTCGAACCTGCGACCGTAGCGGTCGCGCGGTTCCAGACTGTAGCGCCTGTAACCGCTTGGCCACCACGGCCGGCTGTAGGCTTTCCGTTTCAGACACATGTGAAGGTAAATTTTGAAAACTTTCCCAAACGCACACATGTCATTTGTGCTTTTCTGTTTACTTCTTTTCCTGTTCGTCCAGTCGTTGACTGTAATTGGCCTGAGTACGAAAACTCGTTCTACTCGTATGACTTCATTTTCCTTACGTACTGTTTTCCTTATGCGTTTCTTGCATATTGATTTAGTAACGTTAACTGAATTCTCCGTAGGGGTCTGACAGAACGTGACAATAATATGCGGTCTTTCGAGTAATCTTACTATCGATTACAACAACGAACATTATTGTCCTGACTATATCTGTATCAGACTATCTTTATCCCTCTTTTGTACAATTTCAGCTAGTGTGGATACCCGACATCTTTCTTAAATAGTTTAGAGTATCAGAATTCTTCCTACACATTATACTGTGAAGCGTGGCAAATGATTTATTCTATTATTAGCGTTGGGCTGTTTCTGTTAGGTACAAATATTAAAACAGATATCTTAGAGCGAGTTTTAAAGTAGGAATGAAACTTAATTATCGAAAGGATAAGATAATTGTATAAAAAAGAAAATGTTTTCCTTATCACCTACAATTATTATTTATTTAATCAAAAACTTTCGGCCTCTTAGGTTATAGTCAGGTGATAGTTGAATGTCTCACAGAAAAATTCTATGTGACTTGCAGAGATATTAGTAGTAATGATACAACACATTTACAAAGAAAAGTACTATATTGCAGAACTACAACTACTGAACTTCATTTTACAACAAGCAATGACGTAGGTAAGGCGTTATCTAATAGCAAAGACAAAATGAAATTTTAGTTACGTAGTAGTGTGTATTAGATGATTCGTGTGAACTGTTAAATTCTATATGTTGTACGGATAGGCAGACTTGTGGTAATTGTCAGAACGTGAGAGAAGCTGATACTCGGAAAAATAGATTTAAATTATGAGGGACAAGTTTTTTCCAGACAAATATAATGACAATGTTCATTGTGATGGTTTAAATCCCATCGAAAATAACAGAAAGAGGACATTGCTGGACATAACTGATATTAACAAACATTAATACAGAATGTCAATTTGGTTTTAAAAGTCCAGGTACAGTTTTTTTACTTCACCTCTTTTAAAAATAAGTGACTGTTATGAAACTGGTTGCTTTCAATAGTAAAATCAACTTTATTATTTTTTTAAAATTTTATTTGTGATTAACGACAGGCGGTTATCACTTGACGACGGAGTAAGAAAATATGACAACAGTTTTATGAATAAATAAACATTAGTTGCAGAACATCAGGAAAGTCTTTCATTTTTATTACTATCATCTTAGGCGTAATTTTACTGACTTCCAGCTCTAATTTATTGCAAGCTCCAAAATATATTTTTATTTTCCCGTATTTCCACCTGAGAGGACCAATACAGACGTCAGTAATAGAGTAAATCATTTTCTTGCCCTTTTTCATGGTATTAAATGGGAAAACGTGTAAATGAAGTATATAACAAAGATTAGTTAAGACACGTCATGTAAAAGAGGGAGAAAGATAATCCGACGGCGCATATTGTCAGAACTATATATTTTTTGTATTCGAATCGACAGAAATATTACTAGGGGGAAAATAAAAGAAATCATAGTATTTTTCGTGTATGATTGATAGAAAGCATCAAAAATCAAAAGCAGGTTATTGACTACGATACTATTGCAATAAATCCAAGAAACATGTTGAATTGTCAAAAATTCCAGTCATCATAATTTAGGTTTTCCATAGTTTTCCTAACAACATTGCCCACATCTAAGTTAAGTGACGTAATCAAGCGCCACATTGTAATGGTTTCCCCCAGTCAGTACAGGGATGGGTATTTCCTCAAAGTCATGGCAGACTTCTAATCCATCGTTGACCAGCCCACTCTCTGTCTGTAATGATATCGATGTCTAAGGGACACTTAGCCCAAAACCTAAGTACCTTTTTTTTACATTACATACTGCCGTTACAAAAATTTTCCAGTCACCGTTAAAATTTGGCAGCATTTCAGAGAATATTCAACTAGTGTTATCCCCACTTATAACAAAAAGCACAAAATATTACACAAATCATTTCCAAATTTTTGTTAATCTTCATGCCTAGTATTAATGTACTCGTGTAATGACTTCCTGCTTCAGAGAGGAATTATTTGACAGAAAAGCTGCAATCACCACTATTCCATTTATTTTATGATTTGGGCACGCAGCTATCTGACAGCCTCAACTTCGAGATCTTAATAACGCCTTGAGTGGATACGGGGCGTCCCTTGTTAAAACACTTTGAAAAGACATCAAACAGGGCCCTGTAACACAATTAGGAAAATAGCCGACCACTTTGTGGCCCATAATAACTATAAGTGGCACGTCTTGACGACGCACACAAAATCTATCTCCTTCCGTAATGGCTTTATTAGATGAGTTTCTCGCTGCCAAAGGGCTTTATAAATCATATATTTTTAGTTGTCATTTTTGCGATAACCCCGTTAGTAAATCTGCTGTAACATTTTTAAATGTTGCATGTGTCATCAAAAAGCAGTATTCGTGGGAATACTACACATATTTACTTGTTTTCTGGGGACAGCAGGATGGTAAATTGTAAATAAAAATCTCACAGAAGGTACGATTTCCGAACACAGAGGCGTTGACTTTATATAGATGTTAAACCAAGTTAATTCTTAAAGGGTTGCTGCCCACGAAACTAAATTCAACAGTCTTACGAAGATATAAACTGTTTATTTGTATGTATTTGCAATCCCTGGAGAAAACTTTAACCTTAATAACAAGCTGCATTTAAGATATTTATTTATAACATTTTAGTAGGGACTAAAGAATAATTACTGATAGTTAAAAATGAAGGCATTGTGTCTTAGCATTCTACTTTGACGACCATAGGGCGCCGCTGAAATGACTACAGTATTCTGAATTTCGGAGACACTCTACACCTCGTTCTACTTCTATTCATGAGCTAAACAGCTAGCCGAAAGGTGTTTTACTCTATTACTGAAAAGGAATGAACGAGTACCTAATTGGCGCACGGCTACTTGAGGTGTTCCTTGCGAATCAATTATTTCATCACATCATTTCCTACTGCGCTTCAATAACTAAAGACTGAGTGTACCGGTTAACCCCAAGGTCGTTTTACGTGCTCACAATGCAAGCATAGTAGCTGTAGATTCAGGTAGGGGAGTGAATAAAAAGACCAATAATGTACTGCATGATAAGGTCCTTATAGTAAAATTCCAACGAAAGTAAATAGATTCAGTTATTATTGATTTTTCCTTCTTAAAGTTACTGGAATTATAATTACACTAAGCTTAACATGAAAAAAAATAATAACCGATTAAAACAGATGTTGCGAAAGACGCGATGAAAAAAAACGTATAAACAGACTCAGTTTTATATATGTGGTCTTATCGGAAAGGGAAGGGGGAGGCATTCCACATTCTTACAATGTTGGTATGATTAATGAAGTGGAGGACATGTTATTTTTAGGATTGGTGGTAAATGAAACATTCTCACTGAAAATCCATATTCATGATGTCCAAGCGAAATTTACTAACACAATATTGTCCACCAGCATGAGTTTTGCAACTCTTAAGCTGATTCACTTTGCAATCACCTATTTTCTGATAACGTTTCTAATAATTTTTGTGGTAACTCAACTCAGAGGAAAATAAATTTTTGGTCTCAGATCTTACTCTCAGAGCCACATCTGTTGTTAAGTACCTCGTACAGGTCACTATTAAATGGTGTTCGAACTCTACAGCATATATACTGTCTAGAGAGATTTATTTTTGATAAGTATTTTCATGCGAGGGCGGAGGATATTAAACAGACCAAAGACGTCCAGGCCATGGGGGATGGTATGCCTAGAAAAAGTTTCTCCATCGTTCAGAAAACTATCTGTTACTCTGCAGTACATATTTTCAACAGGCTTGCTTGAGAATTTATTGTAACTAAAGCGAAATCGAAATAGTAAAGCTGAAAAGAAGGTTTATCTCCTGGTAGAATCCCTTTGATCTGTTCAATAATACGTGCGATGGTTCAGAAATTAATGACACACAGGAATTGGTGTTTTGTAACAGCGGATTTCAGTTATAGCCAGTCCAGTCCCTGCCACCCTGATACCGGTTTCTGACAGTGTCGAGATTACTGCACGACGTCGATTATACGTGCCCATGACGTTCAACTCCCGCGTTCCGTGTGTATATTTAGTAACTTATAATTAAGCTCTCATACCGAAACGTTACTCTTACTAATCATTCGATTTATATCATAGTCATTCATTATATGTAGTAACGTCTTCAGTGACAATGTAAATATGTTTCATTAATTGAATAATACAATAAAAAATAAATTAAAATTAGTAAACTGAAAATGGCAATCAAATTAAAAACACTCTTGTCTTCGCTTCACCTGACGAATTCTTACAGCACAGCTGGTTCCGAAGACGTTGTCTTTTTGCTCTACAAACGAAGTAACTCGAATAGAAAATGTACAGAGTGATAATATCAGTCACGAGAGCATCGTTTTGAAAGAGTTCGTTCGCATCCCAACACTGTCAGCCACGTCTAATCTACGCCGCTTGACTAATGAAAAGCGGTGCTTCCCTAATTAACGTGAAGCATTGAGTAAATAAGTACTTACAGTGGATAATGGGCGGGCCGAGTGGGACTTAATAACATGGGGGGAGTTACTGGAACGGGATAGTCATGCGCGGTTAGACGCATCGACTGGCCAGATAACTCAATTAGTGGGCCACTGTAACAGTCTTCCGGATCACTGCCTAATAAGAGGCACGTAACGGAATTCGTTTACCTGTCCTCAAAACAGCTGCAGGTGCATCATTGAACCTCTCCTGTGAAAATTACGTTTTCATCTGTTGGTTACAAATTCAAAAGTAAGACAAATCCGGAGAGCGACCAGAGTTTGTTATCGTCAATGCTTGCAACGGATTAGTTATTTACTAAAAAATAATGTTCGTCTTTCCCTGGTGCTATAGCAGCACTGCCGGCACAGTAGCTCAACGTGTTCGATCAGTCATCTGACTACGCTGTTTAACACAAAAACTAAATGAAGTTCTCAGCGATGAAATCTGCAAGATGTCATTGATATCCGCGCAGAACCACTGCTGGAAAAGAAGAAGAAAAAAAAGTGGTAAAGTGAATGCGAAGAAACAGAAAGGTCGCGGAACTAATCCCCATCGGACCACGGATTTTTCAGTCTCCTTTTAACCTAGCGTTCGCCCCTCAGAAATATAGCGATTTGTAAGAACCGGCACATGATTCAGATTACACGTTAAACTGTAGGTCCCCTCTTACGTAAGACGGGTTAGAGACACGCAAGACGCCGAACTGGCGTCCAATTAAAAGTCTTGAGCGAGTGCGTTAAGCCACACGACGTCTATACATAAAAAGCATTGTATGTATGTTCCACATCTCCTCCTAAATCAATAGATCTATTTCAACCAGACTTGGTACACGTATGACATACAATCTAGTAAAAAGTGCAGTGGCAGTGAGTGAAAAGGTGGTTATGTAGAAAAATAACTCACGAACGTCTGGAGACCTTTCAACTAAATTTTATATGTACATGATTAAACAGCCAACCGGTTGCAAATAACATTGACCTATGTTGCGACACTTACTAAGGATGTCTTCATCAGAATGAAATTTTGATGAATCGTAAAATTTCATTGCGAAACAGCAGAAATTAGAGCAGCTATAATGAAGTCGAAAATAACGTTTTATTTTATTTTTTACTTGAAATTTCGTTTTGATGAAGAAACCCTTAGCAGATGTCGAAACCTAGGTCAATGTGCCAAACATTTATTTGCAACCGGTTGGTTGTATAATCCTATGTTGAAACTAGTATACGGTTGTTGAGTAACAGCCATGTTTAAATATGAAGCATGTACATGACTCATTATTTGTGCAAGAATACTGTGAGGGTAATACACCCCTAATACTCCCAGGGGTGGGATGAGATTGAGAAGCTTTGACATGCAAAAATATTCGATAACGACCGAATTTAGTATAGAATTTATAGTTTTCGTGTTCGCTAAGCTCTCTGATGGCAATTCCGAAGTTCTGATGTTTCACACTAAGTACTGATGGAGCGAGGGCGGAAGGATGTCGGTGGTGGTGGGGGTGGTGGTGTTGGTGGTGATGCAAGGACAGTGACATGTAAGGATATCTATGATAATGGGACACTCCTAGTAACTTTATGGATAAGGGTGAGGATGAAAAAGGATAAAAGCATAACTCATGAGCGCCTGTAGCAATTTCAGCCAAGTCTGGTATATACTCTAAACGTCATTGGAATAAAAACGATCCGCCCGCATAGACGCGCTCGTTGGGACGCGGCTTCCAGAATTCGGAGAGGAGCGCCGGCCCCGGATCGAATTTTTCTGTTCGATTAACGACGAGAGCCGACGAGTCTGCCAGTCAGCCTGGATGTGATTTCTAGCCTATGTCTCACATCCGAGTAGGTGAATACGCACATCTCGCCCGTTACACGAATCACAAACAACTGGAAAACGTTCTTACACTTTCACATGGAATAAAACTCGACGCAGACAGTTCGGATGCATAAATTCCGACCCAAGGGTGTGGCGAGTGGTGTGGAATGGGAGGGGGGGGGGGGGGGGGGGCGGAAGATGGGGGGGAAGCCGACTCCGTGAAGATACGAGACAAAGACCAGGAAAAATCAGAAGCTAAAAATATTATGTGTATTAAAATGCTGTGTGGGTAAGGTACCACTACCATCGCTAGAAGTGGAGGCGAAAATGAGAAGTGGTCACACGTAATTTTCGAAAACGCCAAGTTCGTATTTATTTATTGTAATTAGTTGACTTATAATACTTTAAACGCATCTTATTAGTATTGTTTAATGCATCAGTCAAGTACGGACGAGATATGTGCAAACGCACGTGAGATACATATACGCCCGACGCAGTGCAGTAGATCAACGTGACATGAACTCAACAACTCCTTGGAAGAGCCCTGCAGAAATATTCAGCCATGCTGCCTCCATAGACGTCCATAACCGCGAAAGTGTTGACAGTGCAGAAATTTGTGCGCGACTAGACCTCTCGATTATGTCCCATAAATGTTCGATGGATTCCTGTCGAGCGATCTGGGTGGCCAAATATTTTGCTCGATTATGCTTATCCATTACGGATATTTTAGAACCGTGACTGTATATTGAATGTAAATAAGTTATACACAACTGCAACCAATCACTTTTTTTGAATAATAATGGTTTATTACATGGACCGGTTTTCTAACCTTTTCAGGTTCATCTTCAGATGGTTTCGGGAGGATCCGGGAAGTTGCATCATTACTGGTAGTAGCATACTGCTGGGTGCTGGTTCTATGGCAGAAAGATGGGTCACACTTTAATGTATCGACATGACTATAGCTTATCTGTCGATATGGATGTAAATTTAGTTTTTACTTACTGCGACAGTATAGGCGGCTTTTTTCGGATCTGTCTGCCTCCATTTTGATGTCCAGTTGCAGTTGCGTATAACTTATTTACATTTTGCTCGATTGTCCACAATGTTCTGATATGGCGCATTATCATCCAGAAAAATTCCAGCTTCGTTTAGGGACATAAAGTTCATGAATGGCTGCAGATACCCCAAGTCCCCGAACATAACCATTTTCAGTCAATCGTCGAGTCAGTTGGGCCATTCCACATAAAAACAGCCCATACTATCATGGAGTCTCCCCCAGCTTGCATAGTGCCTCGTTGACAGCTTGGGTCCGTGGCTTCGTGGGTTCTGCACCACTCTCGAACCCTACCATCAGCTCTTACCAACTGAAATTCGGACTCATCTGATCAGGTCACGATTTTCCTGTCGTCTAGAGTCCAACCGGTATGCTCGCGGATCTACGAGAGGCGCTGCAAGCGATGTCGTGCTGTTAGCAAAGGAACTCGCGTCGGTCGTCTGCTGCCATTGGCCATTAACGCCAGATTTCTCCGCTCAGTCCTAACGGATACGTTCGTCGTACGTCCTACATTGATTTCTGTGGATATTTCACGGAATGTTGCTTGTCTGTCAGCACTGACAACACAAACGCCGCTGTTCCCGGTCGTTTAAAAGTGAAGGCTGTCGGCTGCTACGTTGTCTGTGGTGAGAGGTAATGCCTGAAATTTGGTGCCTTCCGCACCCTATTGACACTGTGGAGCACGGAATATTGAATTCCCTAATGATTGCGAAATGCAATGTCACAAGTGTCTACCATTCCGCGTTCAATGACTAAATTCCCGCCGTGCAACCATATTCACGTCAGACACCTATTCACATGAATCACCTGAGCACAAATGACAGCTCCGCCAATGAATCGCCCTTTCATACGTACGTTATGTACGCGATACTACCACCATCCCTATACGCGCATGTCGCTATCCCATAACTTCTGTCACCTCAGTAAATCTGTGAAATACATGTGACATATGTGTACGTTGGCGAAACCATGAGCAAAAATCTCGTTATTATTATTATTATCATCAGTTTAATCACGGATGCAAATTACTATCACCAATTATTCATATGAGAATGGAGCGACTGGTTGAATGTGACCTGGGGGAAGATCACTTTGGGTTCCTGAGAAACATACAAACATGTAAATCAACACTGTCCCTACTATTTTCCTACAAAGTAATAGGTTTAAGGAAAATACACCGAAGCACCGAAGAAACCCGTATAGGAATGCGTATTCAAATACAGAGATATGTAAACAGGCAGAATACGGCGCTGCGGTCGGCAACACCTACCCCAAGACAAGAAGTGTTTGGCGCAATTTTTGGTCGGTTACTACTGCTATAATGGCACGTTGTCAAGATTTAAACGAGTTTGAAAGTGGTGACATAGTCGGTGCACGAGCGATGAGACACAGCATCTTCGAGGTAACGGTGAAGTAGGCATTTTCCCCCACGACCATTTCACGAGTGTACTGTGAATATCAGGAATCCGCTCAAACATCAAATCTCCGGCATCGCTGCGGCCGGAAAAAGACCCTGAAGGAACGGGACGAACGACGACTGAAGAGAATCCTTCAACGTGACAGAAGTGCAACCCTTCCGCAAATTGCTGCAGACTTCAATGCTGGGTGCGAACCATTCGTCGATATGGGCTTTCGGAGCCGATGACTGCACGACACATAGCTTTACGCCTCGTCTGGGCACGTCAACAACGACATTGGACTGATGATGACTGGAAACATGTTGCCTGGGCGGACGAGTCACATTTCAAATTATATCGACCGGATCGGCGTGTATGGTATGGAGACAAGCTCATGTATCCATGGACGCTGCATGTTAGCAGTGGACTGTTCGAACTGGTAGAGGCTCTGCAGTGGTGTGCGACGGGTGTAGTTGGAGTGATATGGGACTGCCGATACGTCTAGATACGATCGGACAGGTGACACGTACGTAAGCATCCTGTCTGATCACCTGAATCCATTCACGTCCATTGTGCGTGCATTCCGACCGACATGGGCAATTATTCCACCAGGACTTCGCGACACCCCACACGTCCAGAATTGCTACAGAGTGGCTGAGTTTAAACACTTCCGCTGGCCGCCAAACTTCCCAAACATGAACATTATTGAGCATATCTGAGATGCCTTACAACGTGCTGTTCAGAAAAGATCTCCACCCCCTCGTACTCTTACGGATTTATGGGCAGCCCTGCAGGTTCATGGTGTCAGTTCCCTCCAGCGCAGGTTCGAATCCTGCCTTGGGCATGGATGTGTGTGATGTCCTTAGGTTAGTTAGGTTTAAGTAGTTCTAAGTACTAGGGGACTGATGTCCTCAGATGTTAAGTCCCATAGTGCTCAGAGCCATTTGAACCATTTGAACCCTCCAGCGCTATTTCAGACTTAAGTCGAGTCCAAATCACGTCGTGTGTGCTCACGGAGGAACTATACGATATTAAGCAGGTGTACGCGTACTAGTTTCTTTGTCCCTTCATTGTGATTCGGTCATTGACGTAACTACGATGTTGTAATTTCAGGTACTCCTCCGGAATCCAGTTACAGCATGTGCTGATTTAGAATAGAACACTGAGTAAAAGATTATAAAACTTGCACAGAAATTACACTGCAGTTAAAGAGTCGGATGCCATGAAAAGGAAGTGGTAGTTGAGAAGAGAATGAGAAACGGTTGCAACAAGTGGTTGAAACGTATTCATTGCGGTAAATTTCTCAGTCCGCGTCTAGAGCTGTTCGTAAAAAAACTATGCAGAAATTTGGAAAATCAGTCTTAATGTGTACTTATCAGTGGCGTCACATCACGTCCCAAGCTATTGCTGCCACAGATGGCACTCATAATATGGGGCAGATTCCTGCTTGCGCTACAAGACTGTCGAAGTGTCAAATTCATCCGCTGCTACATGTACATCTACATTTACATCTGAACTCTGCAGGATACCTTGTGGTGGTGGTGGAGGGTACTTTGCCTAGCACTGTCACTTACACCCTTTCCAGTTCCAGACGTGTATGGTTCGCGGGAAGATCGATTACCGGTAAACATCCGTGTGA
Organism: Schistocerca americana; assembly: GCF_021461395.2. Lineage (NCBI taxonomy): Eukaryota > Metazoa > Arthropoda > Insecta > Orthoptera > Acrididae > Schistocerca > Schistocerca americana. Next base: position 125,311,825 of record NC_060126.1, read on the forward strand.
ACTCAAATCTCTTCTAATTTTGTCTTCGTACCTTTCGCAATGTAGTGCTACAGAAGAATGCTGAAGGTTAGATGTGTAGATCACGTAACTAATCAGGAGGTACCGAATAGAACTGGGGAGAAGAGGACGTTGTGGGACAACTTGACTAAAAGAAACGATCGGTTGGTAGGACGCGTTCTGAGGCTTCAAGGGAGCACCAATTTAGTATTAGAGGGAAGGGTGGAGGGTAAAATTCGTAGAGTGAGAGCAATAGATTAATACTCTAAGCAGAATCAGAAGGAGGTAGGTTGCAGTAGTTACTGGGAAATAAGAGGCTTGCACGGGGTAGGGTAGCATGGAGAGCTGCATCAAACCAGGGTTTTTTCGTGAGATTCCTCTTCTACGAACGTACTACACTGTGATGCAGAACGGCTGTCTCGCAGCATCTGCCACTGGAGGTGACTGACCATCTTCGTGACGCTTTCTTGTATTTACTTAACCGAACGGTAACGAAGCGCGCTGTTCTCCTTTGCATCTTGTCTACTTCCACTATTGATCCTGCCTGGTACAGGCCCCATAATGGTGAGCAATATTCAAATTTTCTTCGAGCGATGGTTTTGGAATGTTTTTTAAGGTATCTCATTTGTTGGTGGAATGCATTTCCTCAGCATTCTTCCACAGAATCTCAGTCTGACATTTGTCTTTCCTGTGATTAGTTTTATGTGGTCTTTCCACTTTATATCGCCCTGTACTCATATTCTTAGATATTATACGGAAGTTACAGCTTGCAGCTATTCTTCTGCAATCATGTAGTAATATAATAAAGGATTTTCTATATATACGTAATACGTTACATTTGTTTATGTTGAATGTCAATTAATATTCCTTGCATTAAGAATCGATACTTTGCAGATCTTCCTGCATTCACTACAATTTTCCAGCGTTGCGATATCTCTCTACAAAACAGCATCGTTTGCAGAACGCCTCGTGGAACTTCCGACATACGCACACGTATATATATATATATATATATATATATATATATATATATATATATAAAATTTGTGTGTGTGTGAAGTGAGTAACAGATGTAAAGGCCGACATTTATATCAGTGACTGAGGAAAGTGTACTGAACATCATTACATCAGTATTTATGTCATTTGCAGACTAATAGCCATTAGAAGACATGTGATTTTAGGCCGTTTAATATCTCCAAGTACATGTGGCAAGAGCAAACTATTAATGCTTAATTTCCCGTGGGCAGCAGGCCAAGTGAAGTGTGGACGCTTGGAATGCAAAACGATTCGTCCATACCGACAAGCGTAGCCTACTTATTGGAGCAGTACGACCATGCAGAAAATATTAGGCCATAAAGTTTGTGACATGTTTGTGGGAAGATTGACGCAGAGAAAAAACAGACAAACGCTGATGTGTGTACATGTTACGAACCATATACAAAAATATCCGGTACATCCTGTACGTCTGTATGTATGTTGTGAACTTGGTGTGTGCCTGAAGTCGCTTTTAAGTCTAGAAACTTCTCTCTGTTGAAAATGACATGCTGTGCACTGTTTGCTATAAACTCTTCAATACAATCACACAGTTGGCCTGATATTCTGTCGACGGGACGTTAAACACTAATCTCCTCCTCCTCCTGATATTCTGTAAGACTTTCTCAAATACTGCCATTTGATCCACAGGTTGGATGATTAATGTCACCTGTCAAAATCCTGACTAACCATCTTTTACAGCACGTAGAAAGAGAGGCAGTGAGTTTCTGGTCTGGAACGTACCGACGGGAACGACTGCAGTGCCGTGTCCATCTGCGCCAGGTTTCTCGGTTGAGGATCCACGGCGTGTGCAGACGATCGAGGTGGTCCCACAGGTCCTCGATTGAATTGAACTCCGGGGAGATTGGTGGCCAGATGTGCAAAGTGAACTTACCCGTACGCTCTTCGAACCATACAAGTACTCGACGAGCTGTGTGAGACGTTGCATTATCGTGCTGGTATTTGCCATCATGTTGACGAGAAACAAATGCATGAACGGGTGAACATGGGCCCCAAGAACGGATTCATACCTGCACTGACCCGTAGTGCCTTCCAGAATAGCGAGATCGCCCAGGGAATGCCACGCAAACATTCCCCAAATCGTAATGGCCTAGACCTTTACAACAATTGTTACAGAGTGTTTGCTCTCAGACGTTTCACGACGTACACGCCAACGGCCATCTGTTCGATGGATCATAAAACGTGTTTTATCTGACAATGCCCTCTGTCGACATTCGGCGGTCGTCCTGTTGTGGCGTGAAAATTCCAGCCTTCGTCACCGATGAACATCAGTCAGCACGGGAGGATGAACCAGGTGCCTGCTGCGGAGACCCATATGCACCATCGTTCATTGAACGGTCCTTGAGGACACACTGTTCGTAGCCCCTGTGTTCATCTGGGCGATCATTTGCATAGTAGTTGCAAATCTGTTCGCCCGCAGCGGTCATTCACCCCCGTCATTTATGGTCACGGTTGCCAAACTTAGCAGTTTCGGAAACGCTTCCACCCTGTGTCCGAAAGTGAATGATAATTATGCCATTTTAGACGTTAAATGAATCACTCCGTTTCCGCTTTACCAAAACGACGACTCCATTTATTTACATACCCCCCACAGCCAGTGCTGCCATCTGTGACTGGTTATTATGCGTTTGCCGGCCGGTGTGGCCGTGCGGTTCTAGGCGCCTCAGTCTGGAACCGCGTGACCGCTACGGTCGCAGGTTCGAATCCTGCCTCGGGCATGGATGTGTGTGATGTCCTTAGGTTAGTTAGGTTTAAGTAGTTCTAAGTTCTAGGGGACTGATGACCACAGATGTTAAGTCCCATAGTGCTCAGAGCAATTTGAACCATTTATTATGCGTTGACATCGAAGATAGGCGATGGTCACAGTAACGTGACTGCACCCTGTTAAAACTCTTAGTACACATTATAACGAGAAATATTCAAGTATTGATCATACAGTGTAGGCTTTCACGGCCGGTATTGTCTTCACATACGAACTTCCTGGCTGATAGGCCGTGGTCGATGTATAAAACTCTCCCCTGACGTTTCGTCTCCGCCTGCAGGAGACATCCTCCGAGGTAAAGCGGCGAACTGCAAAGAGAACTCGAGGAAGCACTGATTATATAGGCAGTACAGAGGGAGCCACTGTCCATCACTTGGCGTCGGCTATGAGACTGCCTCTGGCAATTCCAATATTTGCGATGGAAAGTAATCAATCCTCACGCTTCCGGTGCAGCGCTGACATCCAAATTTTATCCAGTTTAACACCTTCGTCTTTCCTGTTAAAATTATTACGGTGTTTTTCAATCTCGATAGCCTATCTATACATGCGTGCATAATAATGCGAGGTTTTAGATATTACGCTTGTCTCGCTGAATTTTATTTCATGAGTACCTTCCTGGTAAACATGTTCCGCTACGGCTGATTTATCCGTGTGACCCAGACGGCAATTCCTCTTATGTTCAACAAGACGGGTGTTCACACCTCTCTTTGTGGTACCGATATACACCTGCCCACAACTAGCCAAAGGGTTTCGTGCATCTTTTGCCGATCTTAAATATTCTTTTATTTTCTTGGTGGGTCTGAAAATAGTTTCCACCCCATATTTGCTCAAAACTTTCCCAATACGATCTGTGATCTTACCAATAAACGGAAAAGAAACCTTGCCTTTGGCGAGTGTTGTTCGCCGTTGCTCCTGATTCTCTGCGTAGAACGAAGTGCTCGAGCTATATCCTTGCTAGAATAACCGTTCTTCACGAAAGCTGACCGTTGATGTTCACTCACATCTTTTAAATAAACAGATTAACAAATTTTGTGCGCCCTGTCTACCAAAGTTTTTATTACACCCCTTTTTTGTCTAGGGTGATGGTTTGAATCTTTATGCAGATAACGTTCAGTATATGTGGCCTTTCTATACACCTTATGGCCCAACGTTTTGTCCCGTCGTTTAATCACAGACACATCCAGGAAATTCAATTGCCCATTATTCTCCGTCTCCGCAGTAAATTGGATTTTCGAATTAATGCTGTTCACATGCGTCAGGAAGACATCGAACTCCTCTGCTCCGTGTGTCTATTTAACGGAGGTCCGCATCTCGTTGACTCTCGGTCGCGTTCTCGCTTACTGAGTACGGAGTCCCGGGTTCGATTCCCGGCGGGGTCAGGGATTTTTACCCGCCTCGAGATGACTGGAGTTTGTGTTTTCCTCATCGTTTCGTCATCATTCATGGAAGTGGCGAGACTGGCCTGAGCAAAGGTTGGGAATTTGTACGGGCGCTGATAGCCGCGAAGTTGTGCGCCCCACAAACATAACATCATTATCATTTAACGAACGTGCCATCGACATAGCGATACCATTTGGCTGGTCTCTTACTGGCAGTCAGCAACGCCCGCTGTTCAAAGTCTCTATAAAAGAAGTTAGCCACAGCAGGACTATCGTATTGAAAGTAAGTCGTGGTGAGGCAGTGTCGGAACAATGTCACAATATCGATAGGAAAAATATCCGCTATGCATTAGATAGTATTGGTCTAAACGATTGTTTTGTAAGCTTCTTCCTTTGTTGATGGACTAGATTTCCTGAGGATTCTTCCAATGAATCGCAGTCTGGCTTCTGGCTTGCTAGCGATTAATTTTATGTGGTGATTCCATTTCAAATAGCTCAGTGCACATATTCCTAGGTATTTCATGGAACTAACTACTTCTAGTGATTTCTCTGCAATCGTACAGTCATACAATGACGGGTCTCTCTGCCTGTTTATTCACAATACGTCACATTTTTTTATGTTGCGGGTCAACTGCCACTCCGTGCACGAAGCGTCGACCCTCTGCAGGTCTTCCTACATTTCGCTACAGTTTTCCAGCATTGTGACCTCTCTATATGCAACACCCTCATCCACGAAAAGCCTCATGGAACTTCCGACATTATCTACAATGTTACCTATACAGAGCATCCAAGGAGGATTGGTTAAAATTCACGGATATGACAAGAACGATCATTCGAAGCCTCTTGTGAGCCTTATTTCGTCCTAACCAGCGCCCATAAATACTTCCCTTATTAAATTCTTTTCTTCATTATGCTTATTGCCAGACGCCGATTCTTCAGCTCTTGAGGTTGGGGAAAACGTTTTCAGATTTAGTCGTTAACGAGACATTGTGGGAAACGTACCAGGGGTAGTTATAAGGTTTTGGTTATCATCTCATAAAAATAAAATTACGTACTTAAGTTTTTGATCCTCGCGCGATAGTCTATTTTTTTTCCAACGATCCGAGTCCTGTTGTTATGGCTCCTCAAGCAGCGTACTACGTTTCTGCAGACAAAGGAACAAAATACTAATTATGTAATTCCATTTTTTCCAGACTATATTTAAAACTTTGTGACTGCTCTTCGAATAAAGTGTCTTAGGTCTCACTGCATCTGACAGCTTTTTGACTCTCGACGTTCTGGAAATATTACGTTACATCATGAGCGGTTTAGCGAAAAATTCAAAAGTTGAATAAGAAAATATCAACAAAAAATTACAGCATTATCACGGATGTAACGTTATTATGGGCGAATAATTATGTAACAGCACAGTAAAGCTGTCTCTGTATTAAGATACACTAAAGAGCCAAAGAAACTGGTACACCTGTCTAATATCGTGTAGAGCCCTCACGAGCAAGTAGAAATGTCGCAACACGACGTGGCATGGAGTCGACTAATGTCTGGAGTAGTGCTGGAACGATTTGACACCATGAGTCCTGCAGGGCTGTCCATCTCTTCTGAACAGCACGTTGCAAGGCATCCCAGATTTGCTCAATAATGTTAATGCCTGGTGAGCTTGGCGGCCAGCGGAAGTGTTTAAACTCAGAATGTTCCTGGAGCCACTCTGCAGCAATTCTGGACGTGTGGGGTATCGCATTTTCTGCTGGAATTGCCTAACTCTGACGGAATGCACAATGGACATAAATGGAGGCAGGTTACCAGACAGGATGCTTACGTGGCCTATGTGTCACCTGTCGTATCTAGACGCATCAGGGGTCCCGTATCACTTCAACTGCACACGCCCCACACCATTACACAGCCTCCACCAGCTTGAAGAGCTGCCTGCTGACATGCAGTGCCCATGTATTCAAGAAGTTATCTCCAAACCCGTACACGTCCATCACGCTCGATACTATTTTAAACAAGACACGTCCGACCAGGTAACATGCTTCCAGCCATCAACAGGCCAATGTCGGTGTCGTGCAGTCATCAAGGGTACACGAGTGGGCCTTCGACTTCGAAAGCCCATATCGATGATGTTTCGTTGAATGGTTCGCACTGACACTTGTTGACGGCCCAGCATTGAAATCTGCAGCAATTTGTGGAAGAGTTGCACTTCTGTCACGTTGAACGATTCTCTTCAGTCGTTGTTGGTCCCGTTCTTGCAGGATCTTTTTCCGGCCGTAGCGATGTCTCAGATTTGACGTTTTACCGGATTCAAAAAAATGGCTCTGAGCACTATGGGACTTAACATCTATGGTCATCAGTCCCCTAGAACTTAGAACTACTTAAACCTAACTAACCTAAGGCCAGCACACAACACCCAGCCATCACGAGGCAGAGAAAATCCCTGACCCCGCCGGGAATCGAACCCGGGAACCCGGGCGTGGGAAGCGAGAACGCTACCGCACGACCACGAGATGCGGGCGTTTTACCGGATTCCTGATATTCACAGCACACTCGTGAAATGGTCGTACGGGAAAATCTCCACGTCATTGCTGCCTCGGATATGCTGTGTCCCATAGCACGTGCGCCGACTATAACACCACGTTCAAACGCACTTACATCATGATAACCTGCCATTGTAGCAGCAGTAACCGATCTAACTGTGCCGGGCGCTTGTTGTTTTATATGGGCGTTGCCGACCGCAGCACCATATTCTACCTGTTTACGCATCTCTATATTTGAATACGCATGCCTATACCGGTTTGGAGCTTCAGTGTAGTTTAAATCGTTACACCAGACTTCGCTAGACGGTAAAGGCATCGTTATTACAGTAGCAGGGAACTTTAATTCATCATACAAGAAATGTATTGGCATTTGCGAATATGGGCAACCATCAGCTGTATAACTGACCGATGACATGAAAGTTTGTGCCAGACAGGGACTCGAACAGGGATTTTCCGTTATCGGGAGCCCTCGCCTTACCATTTGGCTATCCGAGCACGACTCAAACCAATCTTTCGTACGTCTTCAAGATGCGTCTACAACCCGTGTTCGTACATCCATTATGTATATTCCCGTACAGATGAGACATTTTACTTGATAGTCTCTTTCCTGGTGTCGGCAGATAAAAAGGATATTCAGTGCCTTTGTTATTCCGAATTGCAATACAAAGTTCCTTCAGACACGCATGCATACCCGAAGGAACTTTGCACCGTAATTCAGAATAATACGTACACTGCAATGTCGTATTAATTAGTCGTGGTTCGGTCAGTTTGCACTAAATAGAGGGTGATTATAGTGAAACTTTCGCCACTTGAGCCAGTGTAGACCGGAAAATCTTTACGTTATGGGCACCAAACTTAACAGCAATGATATTCAGTCTTTGAGCTACACGATTGGAGTTGTTATTACAGCTCGTGTCACGATTAACAGTAGGCGCCGGTAGTGGTACGGCGACTAATGAGGAACTCGGACACCAAAGACATACAGCGTGAGCGGCAGATCTTACTTTCATCCGCTTCGCCAACATGTGATCCCTTTGATACGGGAGGGAAGAGATGTGGACTCAACTGTTTTGATGCACGAACGAGCTCTGCCTCAGCTTGCTCATGAGGTCACTCGGTTACTCCGTAACAGATGTAGAGAAACACATCTGCCAATCATTGGCCCGCCATATCAAACTGCGTGGTCACTAAGGTCACCAGATTCGAACCCGTGCCATTTATGGCTGACGAGTTACCCGAAAGGTAGGAATTATCTGCGGGACACTAACACACGTTGGAGACTGAAGATGAGCATAGCGAGGGAGATAGCCAACATCCCATGTGAGATGATTTCGGGCAGCAGTAGAGCAATTCAGGCTGTCGTGGGTGCATATGATCGTCGCATCGAGCAACATTTGTAATCTGGAGCATAATCAAGGTACGCAATTAACGAATGTTACACTATCGTGTGGAAATTAAAATGTCTCGCTTCCAGTGATTTATTCGTTATTTCTCTTCCCCATACTCTTACAAATGTTTCCACAAAGTTTCATTGTCCTACGATCACTCGTTTTCATGGGCGCTCTCTCAAGAGTCGAAAGTTTAATCAGCCTGTATTTATAATTTACAAGCACGAACCTTCCTCGTGAATCAGTGTATCTATTAGTGAAAACCTGTCAAAATACGAACAGTGATCCCTGAATGAGTCCGAACATATAGGGATAAACCGCGGTGGAAGAGCTTAGTTCATATATGTATAGCTGGCGTAGAGATCAAAGGGCCACCACTAACAACAGGAGTGAAACTGTCAGACGACGATTCAGAATCAGTGAGAACTCGTCATACTGAGATAATATCCAATAAATCTGGAACCGCAGTGCTAATTGGATGAATAGAAATTGAGCAATTTTATGGAGTTCCTAGGGGCTCAAAATTTTTTGGAATCGGTCACACAAACTCATGAATTATTGGGACTAATGTTGGTTTCAAGAGAAAGATAGAGTTCTTTTGTGAGTTCTGATTTCAAAACCGACCTCACATTTCGTATGGCTGGGTCTAACTCGTATTCAGTTGAAGAGCTAATAGCAAGCTTGAGCAGGCTTTGATCAAATAAACATACTTTTCTAGCAGTGTACAAGCCAACAAGCTGTATTGCTTCTGCGGAACATTTTATTGGCTGTGGAAGTTTATCCCGAGGTTTCTTTGCGTCCGAAGACTTGCAAGTAATACATTTGCATGTAAAGTTGAAATTGTTAGAGGTGTATAATTATTACACAATCTGTGGAGCCCTGAGTGGAGAATTTGTGGCTCAAAACAGTGGAGTGGGCGTTGTGGCGCAAAAATCTCCTCACAAGGGCCAAAGAGAGGCTGTTGTTTCTCGCGTTCCTTTATCTAGCGTGGCGTAATAACATCACGTACCGTAATTGCGTACATCAATTTTCTTTTGGTCTGCGTAGATAACGGCAGCGCACGATCTTAAGAAAGGGAAAATTACAGTGTTTAGGATCATCACAAATGGGAATCCTAGTATAAGACCTACGAAATTCAGAGACGTGCAAACAGATTTGTAACCAGATAATTCAGTTACCTCGAGAGTTTTGTTAGGATTTTTTCCATTATTTTTGAAGGTGAATTTTATTTGTGGGTCCATAGATGTTAAAGTATTTTTCAGGAAATAGCACTTCCAAGAACACATCTACTTGTTTTTATCTTATTTATTTATAATTCATTCTGGTTTCATTGCGAGGTGATGCCAGCGTCCGGCTTGACAGCCTCAATGTGATACTAGGTCTGCGACCACGAAACTATCGATAAAGAACAGAAATGAAATACAAATAAATGAAATGTCGTGTGGCTAGGGCCTCCCGTCGGGTTGGCCGGACGCCTGGCGCAAGTCATTTGAGTTGACGCCAATGCGCCGACTTGCGGGTCGATGGGGATGAGATGATGATGATAGACGCAACACAAACCCAGTCCCTTAGCGGAGAACATCTCCTACCCGGCCGGGAATCGAACCCGGGCATGGCAGTTCGTCGCGCTGACCACCCAGCTATCGGGGCGGACATACAAATAAATGAAAACAATAAACTGTATTCGTGAAAGTGCTATTCCCAGAAAAATAGCGGACAGTGTTACTGGGATGGAGTTGTTTCTGTTATCAACCATCTCCGCTCACAGGTTTCTTCTGATGACTGCAGCCACTAAATAAGGAGACGCTTATTCTATAAACAGGCAATGGTAAGGGCTATAGTATTTCCAGTTGCTATATACAGATGTGAGACCTCGACAATGTGAAAAAAAACCTAACATCATAGAATAGACTCCCTTGAATTGTGGTGTTGGAGGAAACTAGTTAGAGTTTTGTGGATTGCAGAGAGAACGTATTGATCGGTTTTAAATGAAAAACACCCATATTTCCCCTTGGAAAGTGTGATACTGAAACAGAAACTGACCAACGTTGGACATAGCATGAGACCTAAATGCTGGGGAAAATCGAAGGAACAAGGAGGAGAGTGGGGCAAAGTGTGAGATGTATTGATGGCATCACGCAACCTCAAAGGACTTTGGGAGACAGTGCAGGACATAAAAATCGGTGTGCTTTAGTTCATGGCTTGACGGACAGTCGATATCAACTAAACTACTGATGGATACTCAGGGCCGGTTTGAGATCCCGTAGGGCCTGTAGAACTGATGACTCATTCTGACGCAGCAAGGAATTGTTAATTTGGTACAGGAGGGAAATATGTGGTGGGGGGGGCCAAGGGGGGGGGGGGAGAGTAAAGACTGTAGAGGGAGCCTAAGGGATGCACACAGTAGGCAGGCCCAAATGGATATTGGCCTCGGCGGTTATTCACAGCTGTAGAGACTTTCACAGGAGAGTTGCATCGAACGAATCTCTACACTGAAGAGCACAACAAGAAGACACAACTTTGTTGTTTTTCCTTATCTGAAGGTATCTGTTAATGAAAGTTCATATCGCTGTACAAGCGCTAACAAATGCCATACACTGTGTTTTTTGAACCGTTAGCTCAACAACATCATGAACATCTCAGGACCATGAAAACAGTTAAATGTCACGCTTGGTTTACATCCCTTCCCAGTAAGAAAACTCTTAGCCCGCTGAGGTGGATGTGTAGTAAAGTGCCCAGTGCGTCAGGTTGTGGAGGCTCTCTCGATTTTGGCTCAAGTTGTTCGGAGTCGGTTTTGATAGTTATTTTCAATGCGGTTTTCAGGTTGTTTTCTACACTCGTAGAGAAACTGGTGCGTTTGACAAGCCTTTCTAACTTAGTTATACGTCACACGAATAAGAATAACACGAAGAACACACAGTAACACACTTAGATTAATTGGAATAGTTGTACATCCAACTGCAGATTTAGTCATCCTGTTTGGACATAACTCGCCCAGAACGCCGTTTACATATATTAAAAAAGATAGAATGGTCACATTGTATTCATATCTCAAGGATTCAGTACTGTATCAACGGTGTAAGTCATTTTCGTCTAAACTCTGATGGGAAACACAATTTTTGCTCACATTACTCGTAGCTGGACTAGCACTGTCTAAAATTTATTCACATTTACTTTTAAGAATAATAAGTCTGTCTATCGTGACACAGAAATATTCATTTTTTTGTTGCTAGCGACTATTGCCGTATATAGGCTGAAACCTATCACGTGACCAAGGAGTTATTACTCTTCTTATGGGAAGCATAAGGTAAGATAACCACTGTTTCAGATTTTTCACTATCGCTCGAATTATCAGTAATCAGTTGCCTGCTATTAGATGCGCTGACTTGCACAGACTGTGCGGAAATTGGGGGGCTCGTAGCATATGCTACATCGAAGTCTACATCTATATGAATATTCTGCAATTTACAGTTAAATGTTTGTTAGATTGTTTGTAGAACCACTTTCAGATTACTTCTCGACTGTTCCACTCTCTAAGCATGTGAGAAGAATGAAGATAAAAACCTTTCCGTGCGAGCTCTGATTTCTACTATTTTATCACGATGGTCATTTCTTCCTATGTCGATAAGAGTCAAGAAAACATTTTTGCATTCGGAGGAGAAATTGGGTGACTGAAATTTCATGCAAAGATCTGGTGGCGTGTCTAGAGATGTAGTACTGCCGCTGTCTATAAGATCGTGGCAAGAGATCTTAACGCATTCAGTCATTTTGCGCTACTTTTGCAAGTGAACCGGAAAAGGAAATAATAACTAACGGTACAACGTGCCTGACCTACCGTGGGTGTAGGTCATAGCCCCTGTGCTGTACAGTGTGGTACAATAACATTACTGTGCGAGCGTAGCTGGCGATAGGGGGAAACTATTGAAGAAATGGCGGAGAGACCCGGAGAGATAGCCATCGCGCTGAATGGAGAGGCATGTTTACTCTGCCGGTGCGGATTCCGCACCGCTGACCCATTTAGGTTCGCTATCTGCCGCTTGCTCGCGGATAGCCGATGCCGAGAGTTGATAGCTATCTGCACGCGCAGGCTGCTGGAAGCGTTCCGCCTCCAGCGGACAGCCCGCGTGGCTCCAGCTCGACCCAGTGGCCGCCAACTCGCTACTGGGAACAGCAGTAACGAGAGATCCAAGCAATTACTGTGGACGACTGCAGCTTCAAGTCTTGTTAGGGCCCACCCATGCTCTGACTGGGCTTTAAAACATTACTGTAATAAGGAGATTTTCTCACACGATATCCTGCCAGACATGGATGATGGCCACAGGCAGGTTCCATCTAAAATGAAAAATGCCCCAATCATAGCACGTAAAAGGCGCGTCTGTCCTGGGCAGAGATAGGAACGTAAAAGGAGGGAAATAGGTTTCCGACTTACTTGGGAGCTTCAAAGACATTTAAATCGCAACGCCGTGACATTTTCTCGCTTTTTTTACTCTTAATATTAGTACTGAAGTCAAGCAATACAATGCATCGTGTCAAATAAAGTAACATGATACATGATGTCACCCTTCTCCCAAGGAACAAATGCACCCCAGAAATTCTCCCCCTCCCCCCCTCCCAGAAGAACGTTTTTAGCCACTACATGCATGCATACCCTCTTTCAAGTTCTAAAGGTGTCAGGGGTAAAATACAGGGAGCGAAAGGCTATTAACAATTTGTACAGATACTGAACAGCTGTTATAAAAGTCGAGGGGCATGAAAGGGAAGCAGTGGTTGGGAAGGGAGTGAGACAGGGTTGTAGCCTCTCCCTGATGTTATTCAATCTGTATATTGAGCAAGCAGTAAAGAAAACAAAAGAAAAATTCGGAGTAGGTATTAAAATCCATGGAGAAGAAATAAAAACTTTGAGATTCGCCGATGACATTGTAATTCTGTCAGAGACAGCAAAGGACTCGGAAGAGCAGTTGAACGGAATGGGCGGTGTCTTGAAAGGAGGATATAAGATGAACATCAACAAAAGCAAAACGAGGATAATGGAATGTAGTCGAATTAAGTCGGGTGATTCTGATGGAATTAGATTAGTATGGCTCTGAGCACTATGGGACTCAACTGCTGAGGTCATTAGTCCCCTAGAACTTAGAACTAGTTAAACCTAACTAACCTAAGGACATCACAAACATCCATGCCCGAGGCAGGATTCGAACCTGCGACCGTAGCGGTCTTGCGGTTCCAGACTGCAGCGCCTTTAACCGCACGGCCACTTCGGCCGGCTTAGATTAGTAAATGAGAAACTTAAAGCAGTAAAGGAGTTTTGCTATTTGTGGAGCAAAATAACTGGTGATGGTCGAAGTAGAAAGGATATAAAATGTAGACTGGCAATGGCAAGGAAAGCGTTTCTGAAGAAGAGAAATTTGTTAACATCGGCTATAGATTTAAGTGTCAGCAAGTCGTTTCTGAAAGTATTTGTATGGAATGTAGCCATGTATGGAAGTGAAACATGGTCAATAAATAGTTTGGACAAGAACAGAATAGAAGCTTTAAAATGTGGTGCTACAGAAGAATGCTGAAGACTAGGTGGGTAGATCACAAAACTAATGAGGAGGTATTGAACAGAATTGGGGAGAAGAGGAGTTTGTGGCACAACTTGACTAGAAGAAGGGATCGGTTGGTAGGACATGTTCTGATGCATCAAGGGATCACCAATTTAGTATTGGAGGGCAGCGTAGAGAGTAAAAAATCGTAGAGGGAGACCAAGAGATGAATACACTAAGCAGATACATATGGATGTTGGTTGCAGTAGGTACCGGGAGAGGAAGAAGCTTGCACACGATAGAGTAGCATGGAGAGCTGCTTCAAACCAGTCTCAGGACTGAAGACCACAACAACAACAACAACATGCATGCTCTTCAGCAATATGATATTATTTATTGTTTACTATGGCTGGCGAAACGTCTGGAGTTCGGACACAGGATTAGGTACTTTAGCCTGTAAATTTCAAGATGTAGGTGTGCTAATACCTGACAGCTAAGACAGCTCTCTGCGCTGGTGGAGTAAGGTTAGCCGGCCGCGGTGGTCTAGCGGTTCTAGGCGCTCAGTCCGGAGCCGCGAGACTGCTACGGTCGCAGGTTCGAATCCTGCCTCGGGCATGGATGTGTGTGATGTCCTTAGGTTAGTTAGGTTTAAGTAGTTCTAAGTTCTAGGGGACTGATGACCATAAATGTTAAGTCCCATAGTGCTCAGAGCCATTTGAACCATTTTTGAGTAAGGTTAACTCGTGAAAACAGCGCATATAAGTCGAAAAGATTTTCCGTTCTTTTACATCCAGAACTCTCCCCAGGACATATTGGCCTTTTATATGCCATGACAGGAGCATTTTTCATTCTGTTCTCAACTCTACCACAGTTTTGACCTTAGACCGCCATAGCTTGGCAAGTGATGTAGATTTTTGTTGACCCCGTACAGGTTAATCTATTGTCTTCCGAATCATATTGCTTACATCATGGCAACGGATAAACCTTTCACAAAATAATAGGAGGACAATTAATTATATATACAGAGTCGCAAAAGTTTGAAATACAGAAGTGCCGCGCACGAAAACGCTCATAAAAAAACATTTGCTTTGCACGTAAAATCCGAATTAAGGTAAATTTTCAAAGCGACTTTTCAATTTTATCGTAAAAAAGCATTTTTTATTTATTTGAATCATTTTTCGCGCATTCGGTTCAAGTAAGAATGAGTTTTGTGTGCAACAGTGCTATGGGAAGCCGGCCGAGGTGGCCGAGCAGTTCTAGGCACTTCAGTCCGGCGGCGCAGCTGCTACGGTCGCAGGTTCGAATCCTGCCTCTGGCATGGATGTGTGTGATGTCCTTAGGTTAGTTAAGTATTTCTAAGTTCTAGGGGACCGATGATCTCCGATGTTGTCTCATAGTGCTCAGAGCCATTTGAACCATTTTGCTATGGTAAACCATCGTATCTCGACAATGGATAAAGATTTTTGGATTAAAAAAATTCACCTTGTGGAAGTCCATCGTTCCCGTGGACGTGGGACCACTTCTGATGATGTAATCTACATCACTGTCAACACAGGTGACAACACGTTGTAGACCATACACTGCTGATGTATGCAGACCATGACAATTAATATTACACGGCTTCTACGATTCATGGGTCAAGGAATGAAAGTACTCTTTTGGTTTACAGTGGACTTAATGATGGACTTGAGTCCCATAGTGCTCAGAGCCACTTGAACCACTTGAACCTCCCTAAACAAAAATTCTGTTTTGCGCACGGCCTTCTCAAACACATTCTTGTTACAGCGCTTCCGCGCTATATTGTTTCCTAGGTATCCGGAAAGTGTTTGACACGCAGACTCTCAATGAAACTCTCAACGAAGCTACGAGCATACAGCGAGAGAACATTTTGTAAATGTTTGAAATTATGTGTGAAATTTGTTGAAAGTGAATAAGTGACGTCATTGTCAAATACTGGATGTCCAGAATATGGGTATTCACTCGCCGTGGACTATTCTGCCTTTTCACCCATATCCATTTGAAAGGTAGGTAGTTCTTACTCCACAGCGGTTCTTTCCAGACAGTAAGTGATATGTGTACCAATTTTGGTTGAAATCGATCCAGTGGTTTAGGGTATGTGTAACATATCTATATACATCTATGCATAGGTCTATATACGTATGTATGTAGATTCATTTTCACATATTTATATGTGTTGAGAAGATCTAATATTGCATAACATATTTGTATCATACTCATAAGAAAGTCAGAGGAAGTATTAAAAATGCTAAGACGAAAAAGAAGAAAGAGTATAGCAGGACATGAACTACTACCATCTATTCCTTAAACCACCTCCTTAACCTTTACACCTCCGCTACACCAAAGACATTCAGTAAATTAATGAGTTGTTGTTTTTAGTGTGCCCTGAAGGTTTTTACCGCCAGTGTATCATTGTCATTTAATTATAAGAAACTGTACCAAGGGGGACGCGTTCGTGAGAAATCTTCCATTTCCCATTCGCTAGCAACGGCATACTGCAAGTCATAAAACAAAAACAGCGAATTACGACGAAATCAATGTGGTATCTGTCGCGCCTAGTGAACGTCACTTTGACATCACCACCAAGGAAGACGCGCTTGCTCTCATGATCAGCAGAATGATAGAGCCAAACTGGCTACGTTTTCCCTATACAGAGCTATAGAAGCGATCGACAGCGTGCGACTCTTTATAGCAACAAAACACAATGCGCAAATAGCTGCAGTAGTGTCGCACGTGGAGCTGCCTGCCACCCGCTACAACGGGCGTTCGGACTTATTCAAATTTTGTCACTGTGGCAGGTACGATAGCGTAAAACTGTTCTACCGATGTGTAAGACTGCAGTGTTTCGCGGCGGTAACAATAAATAAAATGTTCTCGGGTTTACAGCTGCGTCAAGTGGTTAAAATGCCACAAACTGTCGACCAAGCGTCCCGTGGCCATTGTCAAGTAGAATGACTGCTAACGGGGCCTTGCAGCATAACATAGTCGGTTCCTTTGAACCCTGACTTTTGGGGGGGTACTCTGCCTCTAGCAACGCTTGTTGTGTTTAACTGCAACTCTTATTTTTGGGTCCTGTTTTGCTGTTAATATAGAAAGAGAACTATGGTACTCATAATGTGATGGCTTCTTCCCATAAGCTACACATTAAATTTGAAAATTAGTTTTGTCCATCAGAATTACAATATGTGACGCTTATATGTATTTAAATGGCGCCATTCAACTTTGTCGCGTTTTATATGTGTGCGTGTGTGTGTGTGTGTGTGTGTGTGTGTGTGTGTGTGTGTGTGTGTGTGTGTGTATTTAGTCTGTGTCGGTCACGCTAGTCTTGACACCCTTCATAAATTTCTCAACCAAAAGTACCAAAATACAGTATTTAACATAGTATAGTGCCAGATTCAGTATACCATTCAAAGAATATAAAGAAGTCGAAACGCATCAAAATACCATGAACTAGCTTTGTATTTGCCTTTGTCAACTTTGCCAGGTTTTGGCAGTATATGATGGTGTGAATTAGAGGCACTTGCGATGAACAAGGTGTAATATGCTACCCAGAACACTCCAAAATTTTCCAGCCTAAAATTTTTACACTGAAGAATATAACAACCCTGTCCAAAAAATTTAATCTAGTGTGATGCCGGATGTAACATATACAAAATGTTATGGCCTGTAGAGATATAATATACGACCCAGAACCCCTGCTTAACTTATAGTTGAGTTTACAGCCCAACCAAAATACTTAAATTCAAAAATGTTTAATTTAGAAAGGGACAGCGATTTGTATAACACATTAACCGAAAACCCTCCAAACTTTCGCCCGAGATTTGTCACTCTTGTTTGTGGCCAGTACAATAAATGACATTCGAATGATTGTTGCCACGCACGTTTTAGTTGTGCAGGAGATCTGGCCGTCTTGTCCTCTGCATACACTGTGGCCTTGTGCCTAGTACTCGGATTTTTTCGTACTGTGACATCTGTGTCTTGACGCCGAGCTTATTCGCTGCTTTCGTGAATTCTCACAACAACGCTGATCCAGGTAGTTGGTGTAGTGGTACGATACTGAACTCGGCGCCTAGGTGGAGGGCCGTCGAAGAATTGTTTTGCAGTCCATTGATGTGTGTGGTGGCAGCGTTGCCACACACGACTGCTGCGTGCTCTGGTAGAGGACGGATCCCCACCTGGGATAGGACTGATGAATGATTCAAAAGAGTGTGCCTTCTCTCTAGTGTGCTCTACATGCTGCTTCCAGATTAGTCGAGGGTCCAGCACCACGGCCAAGTATCTATCAAAGCTTTTCCTCAGATCTACGTATGTCTTCTACGTATGTCTTCTACGCATCGCCGGTACCTGCGTTTCGATGGCGTTGCCAGGCGCCAGTTTGCTGCCCAGCCAGTGAGGTCGTTGCAGGCTTTTTGGAGATGTTGTTGCAGGTATCCGGCGTTTCGACTGCGGTCTTCCACATATAGTACTAGGTGGACGCAGGCTGTTCTTGGCGGGTCGGATGTATACAGAGTGTAGACATTCGGTGCGAGGACCAACCCCTGTGGCACTCCAGCAGTGATATCCTCCCTTGATGTGTTTTCCTGGCCGCGGTTTTATAAGGTTCTCTCCTTGATGTATGACGTCCCGGAAGACAGTCTCTGCTGACAGGTCGCCGGTACGCATTTATAAACTCTAGCTGCCGGCTGAGACGTCACTGCTACTCTCGATATCGCCATATAAGGGAATGCGTTGTCTCAGTGTTCGACGCACCTGTTTCAGCGCGATTGTTGGTTGCCAAGCCACGCTGTGCTGCACATTGCCGTCTTTAGTGAGTGCTGTCAGTGGTTTTTGTTTCGATGGCTTCTTTTACTGTCCCAGAAGTTATTAATTAAATTTTTACTGGTTGCAGAGGTCTAGTTGTTAGAATGTAGCCTCAAAAACACTCGCAGAAGATATTAGACGAAGGCAAATGGTTAAGTTTAAAGTTTCCAGAATGAGGTTTTCACTCTGCAGCGGAGTGTGCGCTGATATGAAACTTCCTGGCAGATTAAAACTGTGTGCCAGATCGAGACTGGAACTCGGGAGCCGTGCCTTCGAGTCTCGGTCCGGCACACAGTTTTAATCTGCCAGGAAGCTTCATATCAGCGCACACTCCGCTGCAGAGTGAAAATCTCATTCTGGAAACATCCCCCAGGCTGTGGCTAAGCCATGTCTCCGCAATATCCTTTCTTTCAGGAGTGCTAGTTCTGCAAGGTTCGCAGGAGAGCTTCTGTAAAGTTTGGAAGGTAGGAGACGAGATACTGGCAGAAGTAAAGCTGTGAGGACCGGGCGTGAGTCGTGCTTGGGTAGCTCAGTTGGTAGAGCAATTGCCCGCGTAAGGCAAAAGTCCCGAGTTCGAGTCTCAGTCCGGCACACAGTTTTAATCTGCCAAGACGTTTCTCGTTCAAAGTTACTTTTGTAAATTCAACTTTCGACTTCAAAGCAATGTCAGATTCTCTTGACAGCAGCACTTGTAGCTCCTCTGAAGTCGTCTTTTATTGGGCAGCACTGTTAATAATACGATCAATTCGTCTCTTGTGTTTACTTTTTCTTTGTAGACTTCGTCTTTCACCCTGCCCCATAGGCAAAACTCTAAAGCGGTAATGTCTGGGGACCTTGGTGGTAAGAAACTTTTCATTTACATCTACATCGATACTCTGCAATCCATCCGACGGCGAGTGGCGGAGGGTACCTCGTATCACAGCTAATCATTTTCTTTCCTGTCCCACTCCCAATAGAACGAGGGAAAAATGACTGTCTGTATGCCTCCATATGAGCCCTAATTTCTCGTATCTTATCTTCGTGGTCCTTACGAGCAATGTATGTTGGAGGCAACAGAATCATTGTGTAGTCAGCTTCAAATGCCGTTTTTCTAACCTCTCAGTAACAAATCTAGCAGCCCGCCTCTGAATTGTTTCAAAAGGTCGCAATAGCGTCTTATACACGGTCTCCTTTACACATGGACCAATCTATTCTCCCGGAAAACCGAATCTGACCATTCGCTTTCCTTACCACACTTCGCACCTCGTTCCATTTCTTTTTCGCTTTACAACGTTACGTCCCGATATTTAAACGACAAAACTGTGTCGAACACTATTAATGCTGTATCCGAACATTACGGGTTTATTTTCCCTATTCATCCGCATTACTATTTCTGTCAATCCATCTTCCGGGGAATGTTATGTTCCGATGGCGTGCCACCTGATGACTACAATGTGAAGCAGTCTTGTCATACCCGAAGAACATACCCATATATGTAGATAAAGGAACTTCTAACAATAATGCTAGACTGTAGTTTTCATGAAAGCCTAGATGTTGAGCCCTATAAAATGAAGCGGATTATCGTCGGAGCACACATATGTGAGTTACGAATCAAAGTGACTTCATCAGTAAACAACATTCGTTGGATTACTTGGCAATTTGGAGCTAGCTAACGATAAAATTCCAAACGTCCACCTTTGTTTCTTTCTCGAAGTTATTGAATCTGTTGTAAATGATAAGGATAGACGGCGTGCATTGTAATGCCCACCACGTTCTTGTATGCGTAACGCGTAACACGTGTAGAAATACCGTGTGGGCTTGTTTAAGGGCTACTTTCTATCAACTGAATAATGACTTCCACTTCATTAACACTCGATTCATTCGCACGTTCGGTTCGCATGAAATTTGACTACTGGGCAATGCGCCACTCTCACGCACTTAAGTGAAAACGCGAGTAAACTCTCTTGGGTCTGGTGCTCTGCGAATTACTTACGACTTCAACTTCAAAATCGTATCAAAATTTTAAAGGCTTTGATACGCTCGCCGCACTATCTGCCCTCTGAAGTTGCGAAGGTGAATAAATGCATCATCAAGACAACTGTGTGTTATGACTAGTCTTGTAATGTATTCATCGTAGTTTCATGCCCCTTGCATTTGGACGTGTTATTACTCACTTTTGACATTAAATTCAGCGGTGATCTCCTACAATACTGGTTTTCCTGGGAGGCACCAATTGTAGTAAGTTTTGATGATCAGCACATTGTCTTGTGAGTTGATAACAAAGGTACCGTGAAGCTCGAGGCAAACTATTTTGGTGGCAGTCGGTAAGTTTTATTCCACCTAACATAGACGATTTCTGACACGGACGCTACAGAAAAAATTTAAGTGTGGTTTCCTTGTAACGGTGACAGATGTGTGACTAATTTTAGTGCACGTTTACTGAATAACTGCAGACTTGCTGGATTCACAGTACGCTAGTGACGTGTCAGTATTTTAGCAAACGGTTCGTCGTCTAGTTTCACGAGAGTACATTGATTGATATTTAGACAAAGGGAGTGGACAGTCCCGATGTAATTGATACACGTGATCAGTGCTGAAGATCACGTACCGTAAAATTCGAATTCCCAGTGCGACAGCTCTCGAACCGGCTGCTGACAAGATTGCTATAAATATTTCAGGTTGAGAGCCTTCTCTGAATTCGTAATAGTTACGAAGAACCCAATCTGCATTTAAAGTGGACATCTAGCTGTCTACGCTGATCCAGATACGGAATACCAATAGCGTACGGTCGCCGAGCGTTGTCAAACCATCAACGTCGACGTTTTACCTGCCTTGAGGCGGAGAACGAACACATCGAACGTCTTGTGTATGTGTGTGTGTGGCATATGGAGTTCTAAAACAGGAAAAAGAGTATTTGCCAGTGCTTGATATGTGACGGTACGCACCGGAAGCCCTACTGGTACCTTAGACGAAGAAAAAATTAGAATCGCGGATTTTGAGATGTGGTAGGGTAGAACTTTTGCTGCGGCTGAAGCGATGTAAAACTATGCCTACTTGGTGCGAGATTAAACTGTATTTTATCAAGACTTCTTTTTGTATGCAGTGAGCGCAACCTGCAGTCTCTGTGTGGGGCTACGACAAATATTATACACCAGCGGAATACCGGAGTCCTCTGGGTGGTAGAATAACGTTTGTCTCGTAGATGGCTACAAGCATATGCGGTGCTGTACCATTTGGTATGTGTGTCCAACGGTTCTCCATGCAAATAGTACATATTTTTTCACAACTTTTCAATCGGTGACTTTTGCG
Organism: Schistocerca americana; assembly: GCF_021461395.2. Taxonomy (NCBI): domain Eukaryota; kingdom Metazoa; phylum Arthropoda; class Insecta; order Orthoptera; family Acrididae; genus Schistocerca; species Schistocerca americana. The sequence continues at coordinate 125,333,563 of NC_060126.1, forward strand.
TAAGTAAGCAGGCTATAGTCAGGTTTCTGTATTTATTTCTCGAAACTTCTCTACTGGCTGAAACTATTCGCCGTGTTCGAAGTCGGATCTTTAGCATTTGTAAACAGCTTACCTTGTTACAAAATGATTTAATCCAACACGCTTCTCGGTTCTATTTAAACCTTCAATTAGACCATTCCTGTTCCATAATATAATAGCATTTTCAACTCCATGGGGTCAGATGAAACAGGTCACTGTATTTGCATATACATATATATATCGTAAGCCACTGAACAGTATATGGCGGAGGTTAAATGATGTACCTTCTCCACCTCTCCACTCTCCCACTCTCTTCCCGTAGCATACGTGAATGGTACGTAGGAGACAGATATCGGTGCCGGTGTTTAAATGCCCACATTTTTTAGAGTTTGGCCTTGTGCATTAATTCGCAAGGTAAAATTCGGAAGAGATAACTTGTTTTTGACTTCTATCGGAGGGAGACTTCTTCGAATATTTTAAGTACGATGCACCATGCCTGTTATTAATACTGTCTCATTCATCTTTTGCGATTCTTTTGGGTAATAAATTCTACTTCTAACTAAACACTGGAACTATATATTCTACGAATGCTGCTGTTAAGTTATTTTTACGCTCTTGCTCTTCATTAGTTTCAATCGTAAATGATTATAGAATGGTACGAGCAAAATAAAACATTACTAGACTATACGTCATAACAGGACGTCAATCATGCGTAATTTTGCTTGCAACTTTGAAGAATTCCTTCACCTTCTTCGTGCCCTCAGCTTTTTTGTTAAGTTTATCGCCAGCCCCGTTTCTGCTAACCATCACATTTCCGCTAATCATCGATTTCGTCTTTCTTTCATTTACTCGCTCTCCATAGTGTGTGCTCATTACGTTGCTCGTTCTATTTAACAGGTCTGTAATTCCTTGTCACTTTCACTGAGGGTAACAATATCTTCAGCAAGTCTTATCATTCGTATTATTTCACCAATAATCTTATACCCAATCCTGTACCTTTGTTTTATTTCCGCCATTGCGTCTCCGCTTGACAGTACTGACTTGTAAAGCCCAGATCTAACTTTCAGCCCGTCATCATAACGCGATATATATGTTAAGAAAATTAAAATTTTGTGTCTGCGTTCATCTAATTTAGGAAGTGAGGCTCTAAACGAAACGCAGCACTTGTTAGTTCAAAATGGTTCAAATGGCTCTGAGTACTATGGGACTTAACATCTGAGGTCATCAGTCCCCTACAACTTAGAACTACTTAAACCTAACTAACGTAAGGACATCACACACATCCATGCCCGAGGCAGGATTCGAACCGGCGACCGCAGCAGCAGGAGCGCGGTTCCGGACTGAAGCGCCTCGCTCGACTTGTTAGTACCGTCCTATTCAATTTATATTCTGCGTGTATTTAAGAATATAAATACTAGTTAAATGCAAATGCGGAGTCTATTTATACTGAAAAAAATTAGTACCAGTTCATGGCAACTGTGGTGTCACCGCCAGACACCACACTTGCTAGGTGGTAGCCTTTAAATTGGCCGCGGTCCGTTAGTAAACGTCGGACCCGCGTGTCGCCACTATCAGAGATTGCAGACCGAACGCCGCCACATGGCAGGTCTAATCTAGAGAGACTCCCTAGCTCTCGCCCCAGTTGTACAGCCGACTTTGCTAGCGATGGTTCACTGTCTACATACGCTCTCATTTGCAGAGACGACAGTTTAGCATAGCCTTCAGCTGCGTCATTTGCTACGACCTAGCAAGGCGCCATATTCAGTTACTATAATTACTTCAAGAATGTATTCTGAACAGATAATATTGTGAATCAAGAGCGACGTTCATTATTAATGGATTAAAGTTAAGTGTCAAACTAATTACGTCCGCTTTCTGAATTCTCATTCCTTGTCATGTTCCAGACCTCACGTCAGTATAGTTCTTCCCTCTTCACGCCAGCCTGCGTGAGCTAAAACACGTGCATTTCGGCCTACACTCGTAACACGGTGTTGGCTCTTCTGCTAACACAAAAGCAACAGGTGTAAATCTTACGCTGTACAGTATCTAGACGACTTCTTCGGTGCCCGTATTGAACGAATTACGTAGGGGGCGAGTAATAACAAAATCAGCGTTGTATCTTTCTCACTTGTTTGTCTTTTTCCGTCCACGTCCCGTTCCTAATCCATTACACATGGAAATTTCCTATACGTCTTTCTTGCATTCACAGCGCCACGTTTTCACCTGGTGGCCAAAATTGGAGCTAATTTTTTCCAGCGCAAATCGATTCTACATTAACTCATTAGAATACCTGCCGAGTTTCGCTGCCACACGATGAGCACAGCCCATATTGAATCTCTGTGAGTAGCTGCACTTTAGTTGTAGCCACCTGCTATTTATGTCCTCTTCCTGAACTTTAATTCGCTTTCCAAATTTGTTCTTGGTGTCCTTCACAGCTTGATGAATGTGCACGTTGGGTAACGTCTGGTTGCAATATTGTCTCACTTCTTTCTCACCTACTGCATCTCTTTCGTATCTTCCGACGTACGAGGAGCGTTCAATAAGTAGTGCACTATTTTTTTATCGGCCACTTTTTGTTGAAAAAATGCCAAATTTGTTGTTGAACATCGTGAAATATTCCCGCTCCAATTCCTACAGTTTCATGAAGTTTCGACAGGGTATATGTAACCTTCAAAATGGTACCTGTAACGAAGGTGCGTTACAAGCAGACAGCTGTCATTCAGTTTCTTTTGGCGTAAGATCAGAGCATCGAGGATATTTGTAGGCGCTTGTAGAATGCCTTCGGAGACCTAGCAGTGACCATCACGGGGAGTCATTGGTCGAGGCATCTGTCATCACCGTAACAAGGCGGCTCAAACCTGTCCCATCTCCCGCGTGCCGGCCGGCCACACGCAGCTGTTCCTCCTGCGATGTTGGACCGCGCAGAAACTCTTAGTCGAGGTGACCGACAGGTCACGATCAAACATCAACTGGACGTCTGTGTTGGTAGTACTGATACACTCGTCCACCAGTTATAGTATGTGAAGGTATGTGCCCACTGGTACCTCGTCGACTAACAGAAGATTACAATGAGCAAGTAAGGACCACCTGTGCGCAACTGCTTGAGCGTTACGTGGTTCATCGTGAAAACTGTTTGTCGAACATCGTCGCCGGTGATGAAATATGAGTCCATCGCTTAGAACCGGAGAGAAAATGACAATCCATGGAGTTGCGCCATGGCATCGCTTACGAGAAGAAATACAAGCACGCTCATAAATTAAGGATAACTGCAGAATGTGGTGCCACACAACGTGGCACTACATAAAACTGGCGCTAATAGCATAGGCACATAGGGAACACACACGACACAGATCTGTAAGTCCACGATATTGGTCATAAGTTGAGTAAACCGTCCCGAAACACATATGCTACAAAACGCCACTGTTTCCTGCGCATGTACCCCGACGTCAATAGGCGATATGATCACCACGCACACGTACACAGGCCGCACAAAGGGTTGGAATACTCTGGATCAGGTGATCGAGCAGCTGCTGGCCTACAGTCTCCATCCCATTCTTGCAGCAGTGCCTGTCGGAGCTCTTGAAGTGTCGCAGTGGTTTGAAGACGTGCAGCGATACGTCGACCGAGAGCATCCCAGACGTGCTCGATGGGGTTTAGGTCTCGAGAACAGGCAGGCCACTCCATTCGCCTGCTATCTTCTATTTCAAGGTACTCCTCCATGATGGCAGCTCGGTGGGGCCGTGCTTTATCATCCATCAGGAGGAAGGAGGGACCCACTGCAACCCTGGAAAAGCCTACAAACTGGTGCAAAATGACGTCCCGGTATACCTGACCTGTTACAGTTCCGCTGTCAAACACATGCAGGGGTGTACGTGCACCAATCATAATCCCACCCCACACCATCAAACCACGACCTCCATACAGGTCCCTTTCAAGTACATTAAGGGGTTGGTAGCTGGTTCAAGGTTCACGCCAGATGAAAACAAGGCGAGTATCACTGTTCAGACTATACCTGGACTCGTCCGTGGATATGACCTGGGACCTCTGTTGCAATGACCATGTACTGTGTTCTTGGCACCAGGCTTTACGGGCTCACCTGTGACCGGGGGTCAGTGGAATGCACCTTGCAGGTCGTCAGGCGAATAAACCATGTCTGTTCAGTCATCTGTAGACTGTGTGTCTGGAGACAACTGTTCCAGTGGCTGCGGTAAGGTCCCTAGCAAGGCTACCAGCAGTACTCAGTGGCCTTCTGCGGGCACTGATGGTGAGATATCGGTCTTCTTGTGGTGTTGTACACTGTAGCGCCTGGACAGGTTTCCTGTCTGCTGGAATCGTTGCCATAATCTTGAGATCACACTTTGTGGCACACGGAGGGCCCGTGCAACGACCTGCTGTATTTGACCAGCCTCCAGTCACCCTAGTATTCTATCTAACGTTATCAATATGTGTTCTTTGAGCCATGTTCAACACACTGTCACCATTAGCATGTCTGAAAACGTCTACACACTTACTCGCTGCACCGTACTCTGACATGCACCAACACACCTCTGTGTATGTGGACTGCTTCCAGCGCCGGCCGCAGTGGACGAGCGGTTCTAGGCGCTGCAATCTGGAACCGCGCTGCTGCTAAGGTCGCAGGTTCGAGTCCTGCCTCGGGCAAGGATGTGTGTGATGCTCTTATGTGAGTTAGGTTTAAGTAGTTCTAAGAGTAGGGGACTGATGACCTCAGATGTTAAGTCCCGTAGTGCTTAGAGCCATTTGAACCATCTGAACTGCTGCCAGCTCCACCGTGCGACGACCGCAGGTCAAATGCACCGCATGGTCATACCCCGAGGTGATTTAAGACCGCAAACCTCCCACCAAAGCGTTGTTTCACCATGCATCAGCATTATCCTTAATTTATGAGCATGAGTGTAGTTGAAAGCCACACCCTCAGCAGGTAAAGTCATGGCGACGGTCTTCTGGTACTCACAGGGGGTTATTCTGTTTGATGTCCTCTGTCATGGTACAACGATCAACTCTGAACTGTGCTAGGCCGAGGAAATTGAAGAAACGACTTCAATTTGTTCGTCGCCGAACTTCTTTCTCCATGAGAATGAAAAGATTCAAACAGGTCTGCGCACTCGCAAAACTTAAATGGACTGTTCTTCCTCATCCACCCTACTGTCCGGATCTCGCACCTTCCAACATCCCAGTAAGGTGCGTAAGGCCGCCAGATTGAACGGTGATTATGTTGGAAAATAGGGTTTTGTAATTAAAAGATGGGGAATAACATGGTGATTGGAATCGTGAATAAAGCCAACCTGCTTTCAGGAAAAAAAAGTGTTGGATTGCTTATTGAACGCCCCTCGCGTAATCTGATCGATGAAAAAGGAAGTACAAAAATGTTCAGGGAAATTCAAGGACACTGGAAGACAAGTCGCTGAGGAATGAAATAAACAGGAAGTGCAGGGAAGGTGAGACGAAATGGCTGCATGAAAAATGTAATCTAAAAAGCGATGGTTGTCGGAAGGACTGACTCAGCATATGGGAAAATCAAAATAACCTTCGGTAAAATTAAACGCAAGGGAGGTAAAATTTAGAGTGCAACGGGAATTCCACTCTTGAAGGTAGAGAAGAGAGCGGATACGTGGAAAGAGTGCATTGAAGGCCTCTAAGAGGAGGAAGAGTTGCCTGATGTGATAGAAGAACCAGAATTTAAGAGAGTTTGGAGAACTTAATATCAAATAAGGCAGAAGGGATAGATAACATTCCACTACAGTTTCTAAAATCATTGTCGAAAGTGGCAACAAAACGAATTTTCACGTTGGTGTGTAGAATGTATGAGTCAACCGACTTACTTTCTGACATTCGGTAAAATATCATCCACACTATACCGTAGATTGTAAGAGCTGGCATGTGCGAGAAATATCGCTCAATCAGCTTAACAGCTCATGCATCCAAGTTGCTGACAAGAATAATGTACAGAAGAATCTAAAGGAAAATTAAGGATGTGTTAGATAACGATCAGTTTGGCTTTAGAAAAGGTAAAGGCACCCGAGAGGCAGTTCTGACATTGCGGTTGACAATGGAAGCAAGACTGAAGAGAAATCAAGACACGTTCATAGGATTTGTCGACCAAGAAAAAGCGTTCGAAAACGTAAGATGGTGCAACATGTTTGAAATTCTGAGAAAAATAGGGGGAAGCTATAGGAAGAGACGGGCAATATACAATATGTACAAGAAACAATAGGGAATAATAGGAGTGGACCGCCAAGAACTGTTTGCATAAATCTTTCATGTAATGTAATTATTACGTGAATGATATGAAATATTGTCACTGGCATTACATGTAAGACAAGTCACATTGCAATAAACTGAAAAATCTCATACGCATAAAGCACTGGTATATACACTGCAGCTAAAGTATTATAAGAAATTTATTGTCTTTTGCTGTAATGTATATACCGTTGATGATAGTTCGGCGAAATAATGTGTCATCAACAACTGTTGTTCAGTAATTAATTGCTAGTATGACATATGGATGATATGAAACGAGAATATCATATAGGCTCAGTCGTGGCTAAATTATGTAGCAGACTTTGGTTTCTTGGTAGAACACAAGGGGCAAATTCTGTGTCTACAAACGAGACTGCTTACAAACCACTCGTGCGATTCATTCTAGGATACTGCTAAAGAGTTTGGGGGCAGTACGCCATAGACTAATAAGGGATACCGAACATATACAGATCAAACCTCCACTAATGGTCACAGGTTTGTTAAACCCATGTAAAAGTGTCGCAAGTGTCGCAGAGATGACGAAAGAAAATCTACAAACAGAGTTTCAAGAAATGGCCGTAACTGATGACTCAAGGAATATACTAAAGTCCCCTACATATCACTCCAATGGGAAAAGTGAGTACAAGATTAGATTAATTTCAGAATGCACAGAGACATTTAAACAATCATTCTTCCCACGATTCGTACGTGAATGGAACTGGAAAGATCCCTAATAACTGATACATACTCTCTGTCCATATTAGAACATACCTCTGCTATGCACTTCAGTGGTCCGCACAGTATAGATGTAGATGTACAGTTTTTCCACTCTGCTGCAAATAATTACTCTGTGCAGGGCAGTTCATAGTACGGATACCACGAATCTGACACAATTACTCCGTTGTTTCTGTACACGACTTAGCTGGCGTGAAGGAGGTGGTGTTAGATGTGTCATGATACCCACATTCTCAGTAGGCAACTCTGCCGCACATTTGTAAGGTGACGCGCGGCTCGAGGGGGACCTGTTGGAATCCTAGAATTTGACGACGCCACTATGGCTCCCATATATCAGGACATGTTTTTATAAAACAAGTACGTCTCATTTAAAGCGCACAAATGCACATGTAGCCTCTGTATGTCCATATTTTCAGAGATGGTTGCGGGAGTCGGCAGTTGCCTATAGGATGTCAAACAGCTTTCATTCTTCATTTGTATGGCCATAGTGTCCGTAGTTGCTTTATAATTCTTGAGGGTATTTTTGTTCTGCCGTTGCAACTATGGTTAAAAAATCACGCATTTTTGTAGTTGCAACGACAGATCAAAAATACCCTCCAGAAACACCTTCTAACCGTTTAGTTTCCAAACTGGTAGCAAAATAAAATAAGTTTGGAAACCAGACGGCTGAAAGGTGTTTAATGCACATGTATGTCGGTAATAATTTTCATCATAGTCTATTTTATTTTTTAAGCTGTAGACAATCTGCTAGTTGTATTTGCGTTTTCCCATATTTTGCTGCAGACGTGGAGATGGTCATTATAGGCCGAAACCGATAGTTTGAGGATATAAAAATTTGTGACCATAGGCGTGAAGGAAATTTATTGTATTTTCGGGACGCTGCTCAATTCGCGACCATGTCGCCTGTGTAACGTTCATTTAATACTCAAATGCATAACCACTGTTCACATGGATGTGTTTGATTTAAATAAATCTCATTGTGATGTCAATACTTTACGTAATTTCAGTAGTGAACCATAGACTGCATATCCATTCCCTGATCACAGATTGCGTGGGATATCAATAAATTTTTCTAGTAATTATTTATGTGAAGTTGATCCAACTGAAGTGGCATTGCGCAAGGCCCAACAAGCAAATTCACGTATTCAAATTCTTGCGTAACACTTTTGTTTGCAATCACTTGGATGTGGTCCGGTCAGATAACTGGTTTATTCAAGTCAGGCAGACTTCAGCTGCCCCCAAGGGGAGCACCTTCCGAAAAGATACAAAAATGTCGAATTTTCCCCACAGAGTTGCCAGGATTGGGAAATGGGTAATGCACAGGAAACGGAAATGGAAATGATCGTATGGCATTATTGGCCGGCAGGCCCCATTTAGTCGCCGTTAGAGAGATTCGGGAGAAAAATACATTTTTGGTTTTCCTTGCACTGATTTAACCACCGGTACCACCGAAATTTCACGGGGAATAGATTCAGGCCAGTTCTGAAAGAGGAATGTGTCTGTGTGCGTGTGCGTGCGTGTGTGTATGTGTGAAGAGAGAGAGAGAGAGAGGGGCAGAGGGTGTGTATGTAGATGTGTGTGTGGGACGATGAGGGAAAACGTCGAATATAAGGGAAGATGCCACAAAATGCAGCTTTCTCTGGTGACTGCTATCCTAAAGAGGCGCCCATGTAGCAATGTAGACGGGACGTCGCCGCCGGGAGACTGATTAGCGTCGCATTCCTGCCAGCGCTGAGCGGACCAGCAAGTTCCTGGCGTGGAACTTTCAGCAGCTGTCGCGACGGCGTAATGACCGAGTGGCAGGCCGGCTGTAGAGAGGACGTGGCTAACGGTAGCAGGCCATTACTGTGCGGCAAACACGCGCATGCGCCGCGGGATATCCGCACGTGGAATGGCCCACCGCTCTGGTCTGGAATTACAGACGTCGAGATACGCTACGTGATCAAAGCAACCCGACACTGTTTCTCAAACTGCAGTCGAACAGTGTCTCTGGGTCAGACTACAACAATTCAACTAATGGAGGCAGAAGAAAGTTTCCTGAAAGCCGGGAAAATCATTGGTTCCATGGGGTTTGACTTTAGGTCCACTGCTGTTCCTAGCAACAACAAGTAAGCTTTTTTAAACAGATTGCCATCTTCCGCAGTAAAAAGTATTCCACTGCACTTCAGAGCAGCTTGATAAGACATTTAATTGTTTAACAACCAGAAGGAGCCACCTGTAGATATCTAAGGGGCTCAGAGGTGTCGCTTGTGTATACATTGCGGTTAAGTCATTGGAATCTTACTAAAAACTACAGAAAGATCTGAATATGATTTGCGACTGTTACAAAATCTGTCTGCTTAGCATATACAAATATGATGTAATGCTCGTAAACAAAAGGTCCATCTCCCTTGAGTGAACGAGGTGACAACAAAGGAAACAATTCAGTATTTGTCGTGATCTACAGGCGTTCAATAAGTAATGCCACAAACTTTTTTCTCGACCAATTTTGCTTGAAAAATGAGGAATTTTCTGTGGAACATCGCGGAATATTTTTGCTTCAGCCCCTATAGTGCCGATTGGTGGTGGTACTATATGTAGAATTCAAAATGGCGTTTGTAACAGAGGTGCGTTCCAAGCAGAAAACTATCACTGAGTTTCTTTTGGCAAAAAACCAGAGCATCGCAGATATTCTTAGCTGCTAAGTGGCGCAAACCTGTCCAATCTCCCGCTTGCCGGCCGGCCGCAAACGGGTGTGACTTCTGCAATGCTGAAACGTGTTGACACTCTCATTTGAGGTGATCGACGGATCACAATGAAACACCTCAGTGCACAACGGAATGTCTCTGTTGATAGTCCTAACACACTCCTCCACCAGTTGGGGTACTCAAGGACGTGTTCGCACTGCGTTCCTTGCCACCTAACAAGATCACAAAGAGCAATAAAGGACCATTCCTGCGAAGTTGCTTGCACGTTACGAGACTGTGCAGACTATTTTTTGTTGAACATTATCGCTGGTGAAGAAACTGGGATCATCATTACGAACCGGAAACAATACGGCAATCCATGGAGTAGCGCCATGCCGCCTCTCCTCCGAAGAAAAAGTTTTAACCTAAACCATCAGTAGCGAAAGTCATGACGACGGGCTTCTGAGGCTCTTAATTGGTTATTCTGTTTTATTTCCTCCCTCATGCTGAAACGATCAACTCTGTATTGCGTTACGCCAAAAAATGCAAACGAATTTCTCCTTGTCCATTATAACGTAAGGCCTCACAAAAGTCTGCTCACAGAACTTCATCGCACCTTCCGACTTCCATGTGTTTGGCTCAGTGAAGGATGCCCTCCGCGGGAAACAGTAGGTGGATGGCTATTGATGCAGCAAGACGTTGGTTCCGGCGTCGACCAGTAAAGTGGTACCAGACCCTCCCAGTAACATGGCGTTAGACTGTCATACTGAAACGATATCATGTTGAGGAACAGGCTTTTTAGCCAAGGGATGGGGGATAATATCGTATATTAGAATCCTGAATGGAACCTTACTGCTTGCAGAGAAAAAGTCATATGTTGCACTACTTACTGAACGCCTCTCGTGCTACTGCTACGCAGATTATTCGAATTGAACTGTATCCTTAGAAAGCGTTCGACATACTTGTTGAACTTTGGGCCGCCTTCGCAGCTTAGTACTCAGCGTAGATGGTGGCCAGGTGGAGGTTCTAATTCCCGGTTCTGTCAGGGATGTTTACTTGGTGGGAGAACTGGTGAGTTCAAATGTGTGTGAAATCTTATGGGACTTAACTGCTAAGATCATCAGTTCCTAAGCTTACACACTACTTAACCTAAATTATCCTTAGGACAAACACACACACCCATGCCCGAGGGAGGACTCGAACCTCCGCCGGGACCAGCCGAGGAGAACTGGAACGAGGTGCACTCAGTCTCGTGATGCTGTTGAGGAGCTATTTGAAAGAAGGAAGAAAGGAAGATTGGAGTTTAGCGTGCCGTCGACATTTCGGTCATTAGAGCCCCAGCGTTTGCCTAGAGCGATTTGGGGAAGTGACAGAGAACCTAAATCTGGATGATCCAGCGGCGATTTGAGCCGTCGTCCTCCCGAATTTCTGGAATGAGATGTAGCGGCTCCAAGGTCTGGACAGCAGACAACGGCCGGGAGAGAGGATTGCTGTCCACACGCACCTCCATACCGATCCGCATTACGCCACTGGCGAAGGATTACACGGCGGTCGGTCGGTCCCGACTAGCCCGTCATAGACCAGAATGCCGGAGCTCTGAGCTCCGATTAATTCAGTGGCAGTAGCTAAGTGATTTGCTACAAACCTGTTACACCAGGAATTGTTGCGAACGAGGTATGACACACCAGCGACTAGACACTATAACAATTTATTTACTTACGAAATATGTTCAAGCAGTGTTAGTCGCCTTCTAAATACTCGTAGAACCAAAGAGAGCATGGACGTTCGCATTCGTGCCTTCCACAGCTCAAAACATTTTTGCGTATCATTTTCCGTGAGGCGGCCCGTAACCTCAACTCTTATGGTGGAGCAGAAGAACAGGTCTTTAATAAACTGCCTAACCATTGCGACTGAGTTGGTCAAGGAAGGTGAAAATCGTCTCAATGTAAGGTCATTGTTCAAGGTCGAGAAAGTCAGACTCTAATACAATGTGAGCAATGGCTCCTTAGTAATCCGAGCTGTATCGTTTCTTTTGTGAGAAGGTAGTACGCTTGACTCGTACTAAAAGTTTGACTTTCGAAATCGACAATAGCGTTCTCTTCGATGCAGACCGTCTTTCTTTTTACATCTCCAAATGGAGTTAGCTTATCATTCTGAAACTCTTTCGTCCTGACTAAACAAATCCAACAGAAATAGCTCATCCTTTCTTTGAATCTACACGTATTCCGTTAACCCAGATAGGCAAAGTTTCCAAACCATGAGCAGTAAACAAGATTCATTTTTGTACGACAGTTCTGAAAGCCACTAGATGATAATTTATACTGTCAGTTATAGTACAGGTATTGGCTTTGACCCTCACGTTACGTTCCTGTAAATGCGCCCTAAAATGGGTACTGTGCCCGAGATATGTCGCACTTGACGGAACACTAAAGGAAAGTTAAACAACCGAGGTATCACAATTTGTTTTATGTTAGAGTTAATTACCTACGAGTGAGATGTCTTTCAGAATTGTCGTACAGAACATTCTAAAGCACTGTACATGGTTTGGAGCTCTACCCAACGTCAAGTAACGGAAGACATATAGATTCAAAGAAAAGTTGAGCTATTCCTCCATGGTACTTTAGCCAACGCAAAAGAGTCACAGAGAGATCAAATAACTCCGTTTAGAGAGGCAATAAGAAGGCCGTTCTACGTCGAAGAGAACACGTTATTCCCGAAAGTCCAACTTCTAATATATGTCAAGCAAACCATCGCATCACGAAACATTCATTTTAAGGTACGTGCACAGGAAAAACGTGACGATTAAGCCGGTTGCTGTACTTACAACTATTGTCAAGTAGACATCAGTCATGCGATGATATTTTATTCTGTCATACATTGTCCTGCAGTATACTACGTCATCAACATGCATCTGTTCCAGCAAATGTGCTTTAGAAATGGGATGGTAAACTGAGATCAATAACCATCGAGAACACGAAACTAACCCTCTTAAAAAGAATGAGAGCATTCATAAATCATGATGCAATTTTGTCATACGATGACATGGTTGGAGACCGTGGCTGTTGTTTGAAGACAAATGTTGACTAATGTGACTGGTTGCTGTCTCAACACCATCAACATTCATGAAGCAAACGGAAGCAAATTTCACTACAGAAGAGACCATGAGAAATTACTGTGGGACTTCCGACTCCAGAGGGACTGAATGCTGGACCACAGCAGCTGAGGAAAAGAAAGTGTGGATCATTGGTATTATTATCCCAGGTAATAGTAAGACTGACGAGAAACGACATGAAAAAACTGCAACATATGAGGACTGGAGAGTCGAACTACAGCGACTGGAGTTTAAACCATTGAAAGTGGTCTCAGTGGTTCTCGGCACAGTAAGAGCAGTGCCAAAAGATCTTAGAGGGCACTTGAAAACTACTGTCGCTGATAAAAGTATCCAACTTTCAAGTACAAAAATTATTTTATTGCGAACCGCACGAATTATTATCCGCTAACATATAGCGCAGTCTTAGACGCTTGACCGGTGTACGACTAGCGATTAAATACGATATCCTTCATAGCGAACTCATTTGCTCTGTTTACTGTTATAATACTGTAATAACAATACGAACGACTGACGTTACCACATCGAGTGGTCTGGAGCTAAAAGGCTGTTCTAGCTTGCAGTAGAGGTGTCTAGAATTCCCGCATGATGGTGAAAACTAGCTCTACCTGTTCCTGCAGTGCACGGGATGGATGTAATTAACTGAAGGGATTCAAGAGCTCAGAATCGCTTTTACTTTCTACCCCCTTTTACAAGGCTGCAGTTCCACAATCTGCCAGGCATCTTTACTTTCTTCACTAGTACGTGAAGCTAAAATTTTGCTCTAGTGATAGTCTGTATCTTCCAATCTGAAACTGTCTGCAAGAGTAGAAAAAGCAGTGAGTAGCCACGTTAAAAACGTTGCTAGCTATTCTCGCAGGGTCTGCTAATTCTTTCGGACCGCCATCTGCAGTCCGTGCTTCTTTTGCCAACACCGCCTTGTCGCTCGCAGTTGCAATGGACAGTGAGGCTGTCTTACATTCCTTCTGCCAGTTGTGAAAGTTCTGTACCGTATGCATTATTCATCTGCCATTAGTGAAAATATCGAAGCAGAATCAAGGCGACTTTCCAACATTCCGATCGACACCAAACCCACTCTGTCTGGTATATCATAATGTTTTATCTTTTATTAGGATTCAGTGCTCCTCAGCCAAAAGTCATTGGCGACAGAACAGATTAAAAGTCTCTGCTGATAATCACATCACTTTCCAAATTTATTTAAGAAAAGCAACTTTTTTTACTGAAACTATGTGGTTCCAGAGACCTTTTAAAGTCTCAAACATCCACGATGAATACATGCAGACTGCAGCTACGAACGAATATTTGTACCAAGGCCGGGGTTCGAATCCAGGTCTCCTGTTTACTAGGCAGATGCGCTAACCACTCTGCCACCCTGACAGGCTTAGTGAGCAGGACACCCAGGTTCGAATCCTGGCCTTCGTACAAATTTTCATTCATCGCTTTATTCCGCATATATACATCAAATTTTTAAAAATACGAGTATTATATGCAGACTGAGTCAGTTTTCGTACTCACACGCAAACTCAGAAAATTCTACATGACATTCACGTGATGAGACCAGCAAACCAAAAATCATCTATGATGACACTTTTGATTGAGCTTTCCTCAGACCAGCAGACGTTACATCGTTGAGTCGATCCGTGAAGCTTTTCGTATAGCTCAAAAGGAGGAACACGTTCCGGAAAAGACAAGGGTCCAAGTTCAAGTCTTGGTGGGTCACACAGATTTAACTTATGACACATAAACAGAAAAGGTTTTTTCGACACAGAAATATAAATAAATGAATCCGAATGCTAGAGGTCAAGAGGTCCTCTGCATTTGATATTATATAAGGGCCTAATGGCTAAAAATAAACCATTTTTACTCAGCACATATTTTGTTACAAAACGCTTCTGAGGATGATGATGGTATACACCAGATCAAGGATCATGGGAATTATTTTCGCAAATATGAGCTTTTGAGTGATGATAGCAATTTGTTATTTCTAGACGGCTAATGTTCAACAAAAACGAAGGTAGTAGCGAGTATAAAAAAAGAGGAGACCGTTAATATTATCAACACATGTCACATAGGTCAATGGCAATCGAGGTTGATAGAAGACAGAAGGGAATAGTGTTCTTCCATGGTACATTTTTCAGGATTTTGCTTCTAGATGGAGAGAAGTTTAATATGTTTTCCTACTCCATTTTTAAAAGATGGTTTTAACTGTTTATGTGCTGCAGTATTTTTCTGAAAT
This sequence comes from Schistocerca americana, assembly GCF_021461395.2. Lineage (NCBI taxonomy): Eukaryota > Metazoa > Arthropoda > Insecta > Orthoptera > Acrididae > Schistocerca > Schistocerca americana. The sequence goes on from NC_060126.1 coordinate 125,348,585, forward strand.
TACTCCGGAAAAACGTTCCGAGGTACAGCATGATTATGTACTTAGGAACAAATGTTCTTTTGAAATCTAAATGCGTTCAGTCGCGAAAATCTTGTGAGTACTGTATTTGTACGTCTATCTGTTACATTATTGCCCTATTACACAGCAATAATTAGTGAGCGAAATAAAATTAATGAGAAATGTTACCAGAAACTAGTTACAAGTTAAATACATTTTGAAACAGAAGCTGCTGGAGACTAATAAATACTTCCATTTTCAAAACAAGTGAAATTGTTAAGATATCAATGAAACTCAGTTAATTTGCAAATATCACGTGTTCCACGGTAACGGACCTTTTGTTTCGAGGTACAGGATGAGGCACGGTTAACGAATCATGGATTAACTGTCCACGTGTTACACAAACTGTACTGAAAAAATATAGCGGTTTTTCATCACAAAATTCTATACTTGAATAATTAACAATATACTGCAAATAGGTTTAATACTTTACACAATACTTAAATGTGTGAACGCGAAATACTTACAAATGCTGAGCAAATCACAGTCGCATGTCTAAAAACAACGACAACAACATTAGACAAGGGCGGAAATTGTTTATGGCGGTCTCTATCGTCCATTCCTTCGCGTGATCCTTAGATCTATCAAAAAACATCGTGTGTTGCTAGGCACACTATCTTCTTGGCAGACATTGTCCCTTAGCGTTGCCCACCGGACAACAAAGTCGCTGGATAGCTAAAAGTAAAGATCTAGAACGATTCACTTGATGCGCAGAATTTAAATGTGGATAAACGCAAGATGGAAGTACAGAAACGGAAGAAAAACCTGGCCATATGAAATCACAGCGTCCTTGGTAGCTTCTGCAACCTGTCCCAAGATAACTCTATGATGTAATGTGAATCTTTAGAAACCGCACAAACAATATTCTCCAGGGGAATCCTCGGAAAGCCACCAGAAAGGAACATGCTGAAAAAAAAAGCATTACCAATATCGAAAAAGTTCGCATAATCGCCACGAAACAGTAACTGTTACAGCCCAGGGACATGAACTTCCATTCATAGTCCCGAGTCATAGTTGATAGAGTTAGCGAACTAGTTTTAAAGGAAGACCATGCAACACTTCCACTCTTTCCATCGTACATCTCGTACAGAATTCATAAAAATGAGAGGCGGTAGGCTGCATACTGAGGGACATGCGCACTCACTACTTCTATACTCAGTACGGGAATGAAACGGGGAATGGCTAAAGCTCGTACTGTAACGTTCCCTGGCAAACTACGTTATTAAAAAAAAAAAAAAAAAAAAAAACAAGAGTTTATTTGTACCATATACGCCCCTCTGGGCAAGTTGTATATATCGTAATTATTGAACAAAAATATTACTGAATGTGGTGTAAAAGACATTTGTTATTCTCCTTATATTTTTTGGTTATAATATTTCTCTGTATTTAGGATAGGAATTTTTCTGTATTTATTATGTGATTGTAAAATGTGTCACTATTTGCGATAGCAGAGATATGTTGCCAGAAGAGAATAATATCGTCAATTTGCAAAGAAATGTTAATAGTCAGCAATACTATTTAAGCACAATGCATTATGTATTCTTTGGTCTTCTCTGTTCAGAAGTCATTGCGGTAGGACACTGTGAAAGAGTTTTTTACGAATGGGTAGACTTCTTTTGTCTCTGTCTGGTCTTAGCCGCCATTAGACGATGCGTTACGAATTAATGTGAGTTGTATTGTTGTTTGATCTAAATATATTAGAGTTTATCAAAAGTGTGAATTATTTATGTAAATTAGCTTGCCCACGTCATCTATAAAATTTCTTTGAGAATTTTTCAGCATTTTTTAGCGGTGTTGCTGGGCTGTGCCGCGACCAACAATAGGCGGCACATTTAAAAAATTATCAAACCCGTAAATCGGGAACAGAAGCATAAAAATCAATAGTGAATTAAGAAATTGTTCTTCTTTTTCAGTGATCCTGTGGCTGATAAAATTTGAATTAATTATACGTTTGTGCATTCGTAGGCGGATAGTTAGTGTTAGTTAACATTGAAATTTAAACAGTTTGGTTCTTTCAAAATATCTTAAATGTGTAATGAAGTAGGTTTGATCAGTGATAAATGTCGGCTTGGCAATAATTAAAACATTTTCTGCTAATAGAGGTAATCTTGTGTTCTATGGCTAGTGCCGGGATAAAATTCAGTAAAAATATTTAACAAAAAAAAAACCCACTGCATCTGGAAAGTGTATGCCAAGGCCGAATGATTTAAAGGACTCAATTCTCAACCTAATATTCTTAACCAGTTCATATGAGTTCACGTAAATATTATTTTTTCCTTAGATGTACGCAATTCTAAAAAAGGTAAAAATTTTTATTACCACACGAAAATAAGGGAGTGGTTCTACAACAAAGTTCGCACGAAAGAGAATTAACTTAAAAGCAAAAGATAAAATTTATTATTCTTCTTTAACGAAATTTCAAATCAATTCCAATCATTTCGACGATTTCGTTAAATTGGCGCCCAACGTGGGGCTCGAATATGCAGTGGCCACTAAATACCCGTGAGATAACTAGGGAATTAATATAGTCGAACTTTGTTGCAGAACATTTAATAATTTTTCTATGTATTGTATGTATTGCATAACCAATATTGTGTGGTAATACCTGTGTATGATTTTTTGCATGAGAACACTATGTACCCAGAGGCAAGCTGAAGAAGAGAGCTCAATATTTCGAAAAATTAATTACCTACCACAATATCAGGGGGCAGCTGCACCCAAGATAGATCACCAAAAGGTAAAGCTACAGTGTAGTTGTCCTGTGGGTAGTAAAGTAGCCTCAGCGCAGTGTTCTCGGATCATTAGTGGTGTGCTTGTTGTTAGTACTTTGTTTTAAAATAACAGGACATTTAGGTAGTTAGTCATTGTAGTATATAGTAAGTGTTTATTAGTTAATGTCCATTTCTTGTGTGATTATGTCAGTGAAACCTGAGTGTTAGGATATTTAGTTCAGATTTTATTTCTTTTGTTTACTATGGTTAGATTGCGTAGTCAGAAAGATATCAACATGGATAATGAGCAACAGTCAGTAAGTAGTGATACTGAGTTAGAAAGTGGGACACAAAGTAATGTTAGTGATGTAGTTCGAGAAGTACAATATGAAAATCTGGGGGCAGAAGGGCAAGAAATGTTGCCATTGCCACCCAGTGATTCAGTTGATAGTGAAAATACTGTGCCATCCGCAAGCACTGGACACGGACCAGAGAGTGATGAGGTGTCAGAAGTGCAATCATTAAGAGTTATGTTCGAGCGCATGCTCAATTTCCAAGCTGAATTTGTACGTGTGCAAGCAGAGCGTGATAGAGAACGTGATGCTAAACAAGCAGAACGCGATAGAGAACGTGATGCTGAACAAGCAGAGCGTGACCAGAGATTGGTAGCTGAATTTGCCAAACAAGCAGAGCGCGATAGAGAACGTGATGCTAAACAAGCAGAGCGTGACCGACGCCTGCATGAGAGGGACTTGCAGTTGATGCAAACTTTAGAAGTTATGCAAAGTGAGATTGTTAGTTTGAAACAAAAATATGAAACCATACCCAAAACGGTGCAAGAATTAAGCGAAAGAGTAGATAGTGTTCAAGTGGCTAACGCCAATATAGTAGAGGAAATCAGTGTCCTGACTAATAGGGTCGAACAACTAGAAATTGACACAACTCAAGTAATTGAGAACAAAGTGATCGAACAAGTGCTCAAAGTAGAAAATGAAGTCATAAAAGAAATAGATCAGAAAGTGCACGCTGCAATTGAGGCCAGAGATGTGGGCTCAAGTGCGGATGTGCAGGATCTAAAAAGGATAGTGCACAAAGACATTCCGCTGTGGCAGCGGAGTGTGGACCGTCGTCTTGCCGAAATGGAGCTTAGCTTGCGGCATGACGAGGCACGGGCGTATGTCACGCCAGCCAGGTCCAACAATGATAGGCATATAAATACTGCAGTAAAAAATTGCGACTGCGAGACAGAACAGGCAACCAATGTAAGCGAAACAAATAAATGTCATTCCAAAGTAGTGATTGAAGAAAGCTTGATTAGGAACCGACAGTTTCAGATCTTTACAACGGAGAAGAAATCTGTTCACCCTGTAGTGTTTATCAAGGGATTTAGAAACATTTTGCCTAGCGTTTGGAGTCATACCCAGAAAATACAGTTCGTTATGTCCTACATACAAGGAGATGCTGCATTATGGGCAACCGAAGCAGCTGACAGTTGTGATACATTTGAGCAATTTGAAAAAGCATTCTTGGCCAAATATTGGTCAACATGTATCCAGGAGAGATTACGGAAGGAGGTATATAATCCAGAGCCGTATTCTCCACGACTAGGCAATTTGCGAAAATATTTCGAGAAGTACATTAATAAGACCCGTTACTGGGACGAACAGATTTCATCCCGGGATTTGATCAGACTTTTGAAGTCACACTTGCCGATACATGTAAAGGAAAAACTTATACACGTGCCTGAAAATGATATGGAACATTTCTTGTCTGTTCTGGACTCAATTGACCTGATTCAGGAGGATGTTAAGGCAGCCTCTGAACAGGCTAGAAGTAACGGAAACGGTCATAGAAATGGTCGAAATAACATGCCTCCACCAAGTAATGGAAACGGCGGAGGTAATAATAGGAGACAAGAGTATGCACAAAACGGAAATAGAGGTAGAGACCGGAACGGCAATGGTCCGCCGGTGAATAATGACCGGAAAAGGAGGTTCGATGACCGGTATGAGACAGGCCCACCAAGCAATAATAGATGGAAAAATGCCAGGGGGCCGAGCAACACTAATACTTATAATCATGCAAACCGAACTTGGCCGCAGAACCAGAGGCCCAGTCCGGACCGGCAAAACAGTGATAGGTATGACAATAACCGACCGCCACCACAAAATGCGCCAATTGCGCAACCGTGGCGGCCGACGCAACACAACGTGCACATAGTGGAGGTCAGTGACACAGAGCAGCCACGCCCATCCACTAGCAATAATTCAACCAACTAGATGCAGCCGAGATACGCTCTCCATCGTCGGCTGAGGTTTGGAGTGAGAGCAGCCCGACACAGAACAAAACACCGAACAAAATCTGTATCCTTAGGTATAATGACGGGGTACAGATGGGAGATGAATTAATAACTGAACCATCCACGTGCATAAAGGAGCACAAAGACAAAGTACAAGCGATAATAGAGATCAAAATTAACAATATTGATGTGCAAGCGGTCGTAGATACAGGTGCTACTGTCAGTGTTATGAGTATGGACTTATTCAAAGTACTGGGGAAGGAAAGGCGTATGCTGACTTTTCCCGTGAATAATTGTAAAGTCACTGGAGCCATAAGTGCACAGCGACAAATAATTAAACTCCAAGTGCGGGTAGAGATGTATTTAGGGGATGAAGCCATAGCGTGCTCATTCCTGGTAGTAAAGGGTTTAAAAGTAGCCTGCATTTTGGGGGTAGATTTTTTAAGAGAAAGGGACGCAATAATCGACCTTTCTCGGGGAAAATTAAGTTTGATGAATGCTGGTAGGAGAATAGAATTGTCCATGCTCAGATCTGAAGAGGTACCTGTACCTAATTGTAATGCTATTAACATAAAGTGTAGGAATCAGTCGACTCTACATTTAGACAATCATTGTCTGGGACAGAATCTCTATTATCCTGACGTACAAGGTGATCAATTAAAAGCAAATGTGGACGCACTTGTGAACAAAGTATCACAGTCCGAAAATTTGGACTCTATGCAACAGCAGGATTTGGTACAGTTATTATCTAATTATGCAGATGTATTTTCAGAACGACCAGGAATTGTTAAGGGATATCAGTACAATATCGAGGTGAAGCCTCACAAAACTTACTGTCGAGCCTCATACTCCATTCCTTGGCCCAAGAAGGAAAAAGTTTTTTTTTACGAACATTTGGAGAGTTAAATAAATTTTTCAGGTTATACATTGTATATAAGCACACAAGATAAGAAAAGCAGGGTGCAACCTTACCAGGTGCGCTCAGAAAAGGAAAGAAAAATATAATCGACATGTGACGAATAACCAAAAATTTAGTGTTGGGGACTTGGTACTCTTACGCAATCATCCTAAGTCCTCGGCATCCTTGAAACAGAATAGCAAGTGGCAATTGGTGTACAATGGACCTTTTAGAGTAGTAAGTGTGCCACATGAGTGTAGCTATCTCTTAGCAGATCCCCACTCAGGGAGAGTACGGGGACTGTATCCGCGTAAGGATGTAAAAGCATTCCTACAGTAAAAGACTAATAGTCCTATGTGGACACCATTCTTTTGTAAATAATGAACATTAATGATGTGTGATCTTTAGAGATAATGTACTAGTGTAGAAGTGTTTAGTTATAAGAATATGATTGACTTTCTCATGTGTATGGATATTTGTGTTATGTACTCTTTTAATTTGTGTTATCTAGAACATGCTCTAAATGTTTGCACAGATAATCTGATTAGTGCAATTATTTGTAGTGTTAAGCTGTGACAGAGTTCAATCAAAAAGAACATTTTAGTAATGATTAGTTAGTGTACTACATAATTTTCTATGTGCCCAAATTTGAAATATTTCTTGGCACAATCTTCTCTATTATGTGTATGTATGTATATATGTGTAGCTGTCAGATTGACAGATTCGAACCCAGAATAATATCAATAATATGAGGCCCTGAGAACTTTATTATCTAACCAATGTTATTAGAGAAAATAATGCACCCAGTAGTGACCCGAGGGCACCACGGGAGGCAAACTTGTTGCAAATTTATGTAATGCAAAGTTACGCACAAAGAAGCTTCAATTGAAGCATGTGCAGATTCAAACAGTAAAAAAGAGCTAGCCAGATACAGTCCAAGTCAATTTTTGCCTACAGAGACTACACTGTAGTTACGTAGGACGTTGATAGTAAAGTGTGACATGAGTTCAAAGGAGTTATTGAACAATATGCCTGAATCCGGCTGGAATGCACAAATAAAATCTACTCGAACACGAATATAGATGACTTTTGGGCAAACTAATACCAAATTTTAATATTTTGTTACCATGTACGCAAATATCACACCTTGGTAAAGAGTTACGAATGTGCTATTACAAAAAAAATATTTGCACAGCGGACATTGTAAATAAAAATAAAGGAACTTAAACAAAAATGCAGTATTGTGCGGCAGAGACAGACAGTGACTGTTAAACCTGCAGCAATACGTCACGGAGTAGTTGTGTATAAGTGATAAAAAACTGTATCATCGCCGTGTGTGCAAGTGGACAAGGAACTAGCACGACACGAACAGTGAACCGATAACGGACGGTGGATCAAGCTAGTGTCAAACTTTAACTCTTTGTGTGTCAAGGGACGCTAGGAAAGCGCATTGACTACAGGGATACATTTTGTCCTAAGGTGAAAACTTGCGTGTGACTAATGGCAAGTCATGACATGGTAAAAAATATTGTGTGCCCATAAAACGTGTTACTGTGACAACGAAATATTGTGCAAACCAGACTAGTGAAGGCCTACTGAGTAATAACTGCCACTAACTGTGTGCGTTCTTTCCCACAGCAGGAAAAATGCCTATAAGGATAGTACACTGTTTCTGAACTTGTTGCATGTTTCCTGGAGCACTGCAAGAAAACGTCGCACGGGCGAGCGGATATCCAACGCGCATCCGGCTACATCAGCTATGCAGCGGCCGCAGCAGCCCGTAGCAGACCAGACAGACAGCCACGCCCCTCCGCGCCGTAGCTGTCAACGCCGGGGGCGGTGACCTACACGGAGTCAGCGCGCCGCGCCGAGCGCCGCTCAACAATCACTCCGCACCGCTCACCAAATACAGCATTATTGATTTTTTTTTATGTTCACATAAACTGAATAACATGTCAATGACTTCATTTGATAAACATTGAACATTTACTACGTAGGACAAGTGACCTTGTAGTGTATCACAAGAATAATAGTATCACACACAAAAAACTTCAGTCGAACTGTATGTGACTGTGATATTGTGTAATTGTGTAACCGTTTGTGACGAACTGCTAATTTAATTCAAATGAATAACTGCTAAAGAGACAATATTGACCATGAACCAACTGGGATGGCTGGGCTCCGGCACAGTTTTGCCCAGGTTTCCTGTTTGCCTACGCCCAAATGGGGGAGCCATGAACTTATATAACCCTGGGACTAAATAAAAGAGCCATTCCGTAAAATATACAAGTGTAAAGAACGTTACTGGCACCATTGTGTCAAAGTGTAAAAACTCTTTGCCAAATGCTGCCAGGGGGCAATGTAACGTTCCCTGGCAAACTCACGTTATTAAAAAAAAAAAAAAAAAAAAAAAAACAAGAGTTTATTTGTACCATATACGCCCCTCTGGGCAAGTTGTATATATCGTAATTATTGAACAAAAATATTACTGAATGTGGTGTAAAAGACATTTGTTATTCTCCTTATATTTTTTGGTTATAATATTTCTCTGTATTTAGGATAGGAATTTTTCTGTATTTATTATGTGATTGTAAAATGTGTCACTATTTGCGATAGCAGAGATATGTTGCCAGAAGAGAATAATATCGTCAATTTGCAAAGAAATGTTAATAGTCAGCAATACTATTTAAGCACAATGCATTATGTATTCTTTGGTCTTCTCTGTTCAGAAGTCATTGCGGTAGGACACTGTGAAAGAGTTTTTTACGAATGGGTAGACTTCTTTTGTCTCTGTCTGGTCTTAGCCGCCATTAGACGATGCGTTACGAATTAATGTGAGTTGTATTGTTGTTTGATCTAAATATATTAGAGTTTATCAAAAGTGTGAATTATTTATGTAAATTAGCTTGCCCACGTCATCTATAAAATTTCTTTGAGAATTTTTCAGCATTTTTTAGCGGTGTTGCTGGGCTGTGCCGCGACCAACAATAGGCGGCACATTTAAAAAATTATCAAACCCGTAAATCGGGAACAGAAGCATAAAAATCAATAGTGAATTAAGAAATTGTTCTTCTTTTTCAGTGATCCTGTGGCTGATAAAATTTGAATTAATTATACGTTTGTGCATTCGTAGGCGGATAGTTAGTGTTAGTTAACATTGAAATTTAAACAGTTTGGTTCTTTCAAAATATCTTAAATGTGTAATGAAGTAGGTTTGATCAGTGATAAATGTCGGCTTGGCAATAATTAAAACATTTTCTGCTAATAGAGGTAATCTTGTGTTCTATGGCTAGTGCCGGGATAAAATTCAGTAAAAATATTTAACAAAAAAAAAACCCACTGCATCTGGAAAGTGTATGCCAAGGCCGAATGATTTAAAGGACTCAATTCTCAACCTAATATTCTTAACCAGTTCATATGAGTTCACGTAAATATTATTTTTTCCTTAGATGTACGCAATTCTAAAAAAGGTAAAAATTTTTATTACCACACGAAAATAAGGGAGTGGTTCTACAACAAAGTTCGCACGAAAGAGAATTAACTTAAAAGCAAAAGATAAAATTTATTATTCTTCTTTAACGAAATTTCAAATCAATTCCAATCATTTCGACGATTTCGTTAAATAATGTGGATAAACGCAAGATGGAAGTACAGAAACGGAAGAAAAACCTGGCCATATGAAATCACAGCGTCCTTGGTAGCTTCTGCAACCTGTCCCAAGATAACTCTATGATGTAATGTGAATCTTTAGAAACCGCACAAACAATATTCTCCAGGGGAATCCTCGGAAAGCCACCAGAAAGGAACATGCTGAAAAAAAAAGCATTACCAATATCGAAAAAGTTCGCATAATCGCCACGAAACAGTAACTGTTACAGCCCAGGGACATGAACTTCCATTCATAGTCCCGAGTCATAGTTGATAGAGTTAGCGAACTAGTTTTAAAGGAAGACCATGCAACACTTCCACTCTTTCCATCGTACATCTCGTACAGAATTCATAAAAATGAGAGGCGGTAGGCTGCATACTGAGGGACATGCGCACTCACTACTTCTATACTCAGTACGGGAATGAAACGGGGAATGGCTAAAGCTCGTACATAACACCCTCTGCAATATAATGTAGTGGCCGAGCATATCTACGTAAGATAGGGGGTCTGCAGCTGTTTCCTTTTTACAATTTTAGTATCTATAGCTAGCTGTCTAGTAGCTTATTCATAACGAAACTGCAAATTGCATACTCTATTTCTAATGTGTCTTTGTAGGTCTTATTTGTTATCGAGAATTGGACACTCAGGTTGATTAGACGTACCGAATTGACCTCAATTCGAATAATTATTTGTATGTTTTTTTTCCCATGTCGTTGGTAACGAAAACGGATCGAAAAAAATCTGTAGATGGCCTAATTGGATCGAAACCAGTCATAACAATTACATTATACTTGAAATAGACTGTTTCGTTCGTTTAAAATACAGTTTCACTATATCCAGTGTGGATAACGAACTGCGACTGTGGTTTAAACTGGCGTTTCTTTGGCAATTAATATGCAACCAGTCGCTTTTTTACGATTTACTCAATTATGAACATGTTTTCGAGCCACTGCAGGCTCATATTCAAATGGAGGTGTTACAGAAACATTATCTTGTGGACCAAGTGTAGCTAGATGCAGTGCTGGTGGTGCTGGAGGAAATGACGGAAATTTAGTAATCGGTCACGAAACGTTTACGAATCCGAAAGTTTTTTATGTTTTAGGTAGTTACAGTGCACTGCCTTGTGGTATTCGCATCAGATTGGTTCTTATAACATGCATTATTGCGCTATGTACACAAATAAGGATCACCCTAAAAAATCCTGAATGAACAGACTGAGTCATCGTAAAACCTTTTCTTCCAGAATTTCCGTGATATCTTGGCAACAAAAATAACAATAATTCCTCTTCCTGCATGAATCTTGTTCCGTGATCATCCCAAAAAATCCTGAATCAACAGACTGAATCAACGCAAAATTTCCACGATATCCTGGCACCAAAAAAACAACAAAAATGACAATAATTCATCCTCCTGCATAAATGTTGTTCTTCTTGGTGTGTAACGACTATGGTATTCTGTAACTTACAAAAAGTTTTTAATTATGTATTAAATATTCACCTCTAGCAGTTTACCTTTTGTGTGCAGCTGGCAACATTTAGCTACTGAAATGTAAAACCTGTACTAGTAGTATTTGTATCATAAAATAATGCATCTCTTTCCAAAGACTATTATGTAGTAAAAGTGCAGTATCTGTCATATCCGTATTCTTTGTAAAAACATCGAATGTTTACAACCTGCGAGCCAGTGTAAAACCAAGTGTAGCTACATAACGTGTTTATTTGTGTACATAGCGCAATAATGCACGTTATAAGAACCAATCTGATGTGAGTACCACAAGGCTACACTGTAACTACCTAAAACATACATTCGTAAATGTTTCGTCATTTCCGCCAGCAACACCAGCACTGCATCTAGCTACACTTGGTCCACAAGATAATGTTTCTGTAACACCTCCGTCTGAAGATGAGCCTGCAGTGGCTCGAAAACATGTTCTTGGTTGAGTAAATCGTAAGAAAGCGACTGGTTGCATGTTTATTAGCAAATAAACGCCAGTTAAAATATAGTTGTTAATTTCGTAGCATTAATTTGATGTCATTTGTCGCTTCATTTCGAACAGAGAACATCTTGTGTATTAGGTTCTGTGACGTTTTGGGTAACGTCTTCTAAGCTAGTTTGAAGCCAAGTAATTGTAGCGTGTTGAGTATTTGACTTTCTAGGCGGCAGCGTTGCTCTGGAGAAATCTCGCCAGTATGCGTGGAACCCGAGGCGGTGATCCGTTGGCCGAGTTCTGCCCCCTACTCATAAATACCAGCTCCGCTCTTCTGACGGGTCTGCGAGCCGCTTCCAGCTATGCGCGGCTCAGGTTATCGGCAGGGGCGCCGCAACGCTAACATTAGGAGCCAGGCTAATAGCAGGTTAACGCTCTTCTCCTCCTGGAGAGTTCGTTCCAGCGACATGTTTAGACGCTTGCGTGTAATTGACGCTGAAAGTTACAGCCCGATAGTGTCAATGCGTGCATGTTTCTCCATTAGTACACACGCAGTGTTAAAGGAAGTGCTGTCGTAGCGTTTCGTCACATTGTTCATTTAACCAGGAGCGCGACAGCTTTATTGCTCAATAGAGACATAAAGCTACTCCGCGCAGCGCTGTAACAAGTATATTTACACGGTGTTTCACAGTCCATGTTGTTGTTGTTGTGGTCTTCAGTCCTGAGACTGGTTTGATGCAGCTCTCCATGCTGCTCTATCCTGTGCAAGCTTCTTCATCTCCCAGTACCTATTGCAACCTACATCCTTCTGAATCTGCTTAGTGTATTCATCTCTTGGTCTCCCTCTACGATTTTTACCCTCCACGCTGCCCTCCAATGCTAAATTTGTGATCCCTTGATGCCTCAAAACATGTCCTACCAACCGATCCCTTCTTCTAGTCAAGTTGTGCCACAAACTTCTCTTCTCCCCAATCCTATTCATTACATCCTCATTAGTTACGTGATCTACCCACCTTATCTTCAGCATTCTTCTGTAGCACCACATTTCGAAAGCTTCTATTCTCTTCTTGCCCAAACTGGTTATCGTCCATGTTTCACTTCCATACATGGCTACACTCCACACAAATACTTTCAGAAACGACTTCCTGACACTTAAATCTATACTCGATGTTAACAAATATCTCTTCTTCAGAAATGCTTTCCTTGCCATTGCCAGTCTACATTTTATATCCTCTCTACTTCGACCATCATCAGTTATTTTACTCCCTAAATAGCAAAACTCCTTTACTACTTTAAGTGTCTCATTTCCTAATCTAATTCCCTCAGCATCACCCTACATAATTCGACTACATTCCATTATCCTCGTTTTGCTTTTGTTGATGTTCATCTTATATCCTCCTTTCAAGACACTGCCCATTCCGTTCAACTGCTCTTCCAAGTCCTTTGCTGTCTCTGACAGAATTACAATGTCATCGGCGAACCGCAAAGTTTTTACTTCTTCTCCATGAATTTCAATACCTACTCCGAATTTTTCTTTTGTTTCCTTTACTGCTTGCTCAATATACAGATTGAATAACATCGGGGAGAGGCTACAACCCTGTCTCACTCCCTTCTCAACCACTGCTTCCCTTTCATGTCCGTCGACTCTTATAACTGCCATCTGGTTCTGTACAAATTGTAAATAGCCTTTCGCTCCCTGTATTTTACCCCTGCCACCTTCAGAATTTGAAAGAGAGTATTCCAGTTAACGTTGTCAAAAGCTTTCTCTAAGTCTACAAATGCTAGAAACGTAGGTTTGCCTTTTCTTAATCTTTCTTCTAAGATAAGTCGTAAGGTTAGTATTGCCTCACGTGTTCCAACATTTCTACGGAATCCAAACTGATCTTCCCCGAGGTCCGCTTCTACCAGTTTTTCCATTCGTCTGTAAAGAATTCGCGTTAGTATTTTGCAGCTGTGACTTATTAAACTGATAGTTCGGTAATGTTCACATCTGTCAACACCTGCTTTCTTTGGGATTGGAATTATTATATTCTTCTTGAAGTCTGTGGGTATTTCGCCTGTCTCATACATCTTGCTCACCAGATGGTAGAGTTTTGTCATGACTGGCTCTCCCAAGGATGTCAGTAGTTCTAATGGAATGTTGTCTACTCCCGGGGCCTTGTTTCGACTCAGGTCTTTCAGTGCTCTGTCAAACTCTTCACGCAGTATCTTATCTCCCATTTCATCTTCATCTACATCCTCTTCCATTTCCATAATATTGTCCTCAAGTACATCGCCCTTGTATAAACCCTCTATATACTCCTTCCACCTTTCTGCCTTCCCTTCTTTGCTTAGAACTGGGTTGCCATCTGAGCTCTTGATATCCATACAAGTGGTTCTCTTCTCTCCAAAGGTCTCTTTAATTTTCCTGTAGGCAGTATCTATCTTACCCCTAGTGAGACAAGCCTCTACATCCTTACATTTGTCCTCTAGCCATCCCTGCTTAGCCATTTTGCACTTGCTGTCGATCTGATTTTTGAGACGCTTGTATTCCTTTTTGCCTGCTTCATTTACTGCATTTTTATATTTTCTCCTTTCATCAATTAAATTCAATATTTCTTCTGTTACCCAAGGATTTCTATTAGCCCTCGTCTTTTTACCTACTTGATCCTCTGCTGCCTTCACTACTTCATCCCTCAGAGCTACCCATTCTTCTTCTACTGTATTTCTTTCCCCCATTCCTGTCAATTGTTCCCTTATGCTCACCCTGAAACTCTCTACAACCTCTGGTTCTTTCAGTTTATCCAGGACCCATTTCCTTAAATTCCCACCTTTTTGCAGTTTTTTCAGTTTCAATCTGCAGTTCATAACCAATAGATTGTGGTCAGAATCCACATCTGCCCCTGGAAATGTCTTACAATTTAAAACCTGGTTCCTAAATCTCTGTCTTACCATTATATAATCTATCTGATACCTTTTAGTATCTCCAGGATTCTTCCAGGTATACAACCTTCTTTTATGATTCTTGAACCAAGTGTTAGCTATGATTAAGTCATGCTCTGTGCAAAATTCTACAAGGCGGCTTCCTCTTTCATTTCTTCCCCCCAATCCATATTCACCTACTATGTTTCCTTCTCTCCCTTTTCCTACTGACGAATTCCAGTCACCCATGACTATTAAATTTTCGTCTCCCTTCACTACCTGAATAATTTCTTTTATCTCGTCATACATTTCATCAATTTCTTCATCATCTGCAGGGCTAGTTGGCATATAAACTTGTACTACTGTAGTAGGCATGGGCTTTGTGTCTATCTTGGCCACAATAATGCGTTCACTATGCTGTTTGTAGTAGCTAACCCGCACTCCTATTTTTTTATTCATTATTAAACCTACTCCTGCATTACCCCTATTTGATTTTGTACTTATAACCCTGTAATCACCTGACCAAAAGTCTTGTTCCTCCTGCCACCGAACTTCACTAATTCCCACTATATCTAACTTTAACCTATCCATTTCCCTTTTTAAATTTTCTAACCTACCTGCCCGATTAAGGGATCCAACATTCCACGCTCCGATCCGTAGAATGCCAGTTTTCTTTCTCCTTATAACGACGTCCTCTTGAGTAGTCCCCGCCCAGAGATCCGAATGGGGGACTATTTTACCTTCGGAATATTTTACCCAAGAGGACGCCATCATCATTTAATCATACAGTAAAGCTGCATGTCCTCGGGAAAAATTACGGCTGTAGTTTCCCCTTGCTTTCCGCCGTTTGCAGTACCAGCACAGCAAGGCCGTTTTGGTTAATGTTACAAGGCCAGATCAGTCAATCATCCAGACTGTTGCCCCTGCAACTACTGAAAAGGCTGCTGCCCCTCTTCAGGAACCACATGTTTGTCTGGCCTCTCAACAGATACCCCTCCGTTGTGGTTGCACCTACGGTACGGTCATCTGTATCGGTGAGGCACGCAAGCCTCCCCTCCAACGGCAAGGTCCATGGTTCATGTTACACAGTTCAAATGGTTGTAGAGGGGACTCAGCAGCCCAAATTTTTCGTAGGAACCCATGTCCAGAAACGCCATCCAACGACGCTACAGCGCGTCAAAGTTGTAGGCGTAGGTGCCTCACAGAGTGATTCTGTGATTACGTTACGGTCTTTCAAGGATGAGGGAGAAAGATAAATATATCAATTTGAGGTAAGGGGCCATGGACCGGTAACGAGCGTGTCGAAAGTTATAAGCGGAAACGTCGATACGCCTCTGAGAGTGGAATAGCCCTATGGGAACTGTTGTTGCCGTATTAATCGCCGCTTACATAGTTTGTTCAATGTGAGCAACAAGGACGTCGCCAGATTAGAACCTGGTGGCCAGGGATGGAACAATTTTTTTTTTTTTTTTCCAGCGTAAATCGGTTGCGCATTATTGCATTGGCATATCTACTCCATCCCATGTGCGTCTAGTGTTACCATCCCATGTGAAAGAGTGCGAATATTGTTCTAAATAATGTTTGCGAATTGGGTAACTGAGGTGGACTTGGGTACCAGCTGGTATTCGCCTAACCGGATGTGAGACACTGCCTGAAAACCAAATCCAGACAGGCCGGCGCACCTGCCCACGTTGTTAATCCGGCTGGCGGATTCGATCCGGAGCCTACGCTCCTCCCTGAATCCCGGAAGCTGCGTGCAAATGCGCACGGCTATCCAAGTGGGCGTAGAAAACATCTAACTGATGAATATAGAAACGAGAAACGTCACAATTCGGAAACACTCCCTACAATACTATAATATTTTCATAAATGTTCTTCCCGGATGTCAAACAAAATATTAACTGTGAACTGAAGAAGGAAAAAATGTTCAAATGTGTGTGAAATCTTATGGGACTTAACTGCTAAGGTCATTAGTCCCTGGGCTTACACACTACTTAACCTAAACTATCCTAAGGACAAACACACACACCCATGCCCGAGGGAGGACTCGAACCTCCGCCGGGACCAGCCGCACAGTCCTTGACTGCAGCGCCTGAGACCGCTCGGATAATTCCGCGTGGCTGAACCGAAGAAGAGAGTTATTGAAAGTCTACATCTCATGCAAAGGGTATGTAAATAAAACGGTGAGTGGGCTGACACTAGAGGGAAAAAAAGGTTAAGGATTTTAAATTTCGTTCTTCTGATGGACATTACAACCAAGATGGGCATATGAACTACGATTTAAAGAAAGCATAGGCAAGGAGAGAGGCAAGTTATTAGAAATGTAGTGAAACAGCCACGAATGGCTAACTTACTGTTTGAAGTGGTAGTAGAAAGGAGGGAAAGAACAACAAGTGAAAATTTACAATATGAGTACGTAACATAAGGTTCTTGTGGATGTTGAATATTGTAGATTCATAGAAATGAAAAGACGAGCAGAAAGCAGAAACAGATGGAGGACGATGTCATTTTTATTATAATACACAACATTATTGAAGTGCAGAATATTCTGACCGTCAGAGGCTAGTGCCACATCGCACTTTTTAAAATATAACAGACTTAATACAGCCTTCACTAACGGATATTTTGCCTCTAATTCCACGAACAATTTCGCCGAAAAGATCAATGAATCTTAGGACCTATATGTTTGCAACAGGTAGGTGCAACTAAATATACACCGGCCGTGTAGTGCATGGCAGAGGGTGCTTAAAACTGTACCACTTATTAGGTCACTAGCGTAAAAGGAATGCTTCAGTGCCTCTGTGTGAGCAGTAATCAGCCTAATCTATTCGAGAAACATCATCATATCTGAGCTCAAAACATGTTCTAAGATTCTATAACAGATGGATGTTAGTAAAACGGGACAGTAGTTTTGTTGGCTAATTCTGGTACCCTTCCTGTTGAAGGGTGTGACCTGTGCCTCGAACCACTAGGCATTTTTTAAGGATTGATCTACGATTTATTATAAGTAAAATGGTCCATAGCTCGTGCTCTTACGGTAGCGTTCTTACTTCCCGTGCACGGGGTCCCGGGGTCGGTGATTTTCCCTGCCTTGAGACGACTGGGTGTTGTGTCGTCTTCATTATCATCATTCATCCCGATTACGTTCGGAAGAGGGCAATGGCAAACCACTTCCGCTAGGACCTTGCCTAGTAGGCGGTGCGGGTCTCCCGCATCGACCCGTATGCTCCTCGGAGTATGGGACCTCATCAACATAGGTAAAATGAGAGCAGACTCCGCTGCACAATGTGTACAAAACCTCACAAGGATTCCATTGAGCCCTGGCACTTTGTTCAGTTTCAGCAATTTCAGTTGTTTCTCACCACTACTGGCACTAATTTCTACACCACTCATCTTTCCACTGGTGAGAGATTTAAGTTGTTTCTTCTCCGATAGTTTCCTTATTAAAGAAAAATTTGAAAACGGTGTGCAACAGTTCTGCTAGTCAAATTCAGTTCCTATGTCATGCGTCAGTATCTGAACATCAGCTTTGATGCCACTGACAATCGTTGTTCATGACCAGAACTTCTTTGGGTTTTATTTGTGCGAGACCTTTCGATAAAATTCAACAATTTAAAAAGCTTTGTAAATGCTTTAAGAAATAGGAAATATCTCAGTATCTAGGCAGAAAAACTAGTTTTAAATATTAGAACACAGTGAAATATTCGCCAATTCGTATAGTTCTGAATAAAATGCCAGCATCAGTTTCACTTTCGTTTCTACTTTAAAAATCACGTCTGGTTTCGGCTACACAGTGGTGTATCTCAGGTGTCGTGGGAGAACACCACTCGGTGGCCGAAACAGGTCTGGTTTTTAAAATAAAAAGGAAATTGTAACTAGTGCTGGCATTTTGTTCAAAATCAATACTACAGTTGTGGAACTTGCATCTACGTGCTGCATCAGATGGCCAAGAAATTTTGTGTTATATCACTAGTCAAATAATTTGTCTCTATATCTTCATATGCTTAAGTAACGTATGTTCAATTCTCATAGAAACGCTGTAAAAATGTGTGGAATGGGAATGGTTGCCGTCTACGGCACCTTTCATAATTTATCAAAAATGGCTCTGAGCACTATGGGACTCAACTGCTGAGGTCATTAGTCCCCTAGAACTTAGAACTAGTTAAACCTAACTAACCTAAGGACATCACAAACATCCATGCCCGAGGCAGGATTCGAACCTGCGACCGTAGCGGTCTCGCGGTTCCAGACTGCAGCGCCTTTAACCGCACGGCCACTTCGGCCGGCCATAATTTATCATTAAGGCGATCTGAGTAACGTAACAATCAAATTTACTCTTTTTTTCGAATGAAACTCATTAACTGTCTACCGAAACCCGTTATCTTTTTCGTTCAGTGAAGAAATTATTTTCAGTCTTCTGTTTGTATTGGCTGTCTTCCACAAATTGGAGCTTTTGCAATCTTGTAGCAGACAGTGACAAGGATCTGGCTTGAAATGCAGAAGAAAATTTGTCATATTTAAAAACAAAAAGGTTCTAGAGTCACGATTTTTAAGATTTTGCCAACGTTTTATCGATACAAAAATAGTCGTGCATGTATAACAAGTGGATACGGCATCCCCCTTGGATGCGATGTTACCGCATAATGGTTAATGTGGTTATTAGCGAGGAATTTTTTTCAATTTAAATTGAAATACAGAGAGCGTCGCCTTTCGCGCGGCAGCCATCCTGTTTTTAGCACAAGTGAAACTCAACGTATCAAGCATAAATCTTGGTTAACTGCAACACGTGAAAACTCCGTACTGAATGCAATTTGAACGTCTTAGCCACGGGCGAAGATATTCTGGCCGTGTTGCGGTTCGTCTCGTGACTCCCTCTTTTTTTCTTGCAACCGTCCCTGATATATTACTAATGACGTTCACTGCTTCGCAGATGGCGGAGAAAGTGCATAATCAGTGATGGCAGTAGTCCCAGTCAAAATGTCCGTGGCGGATGGTATCAGTCTGTCGTTGAGTAATTTCGTAAGGATTATTTTCATGGGCCGCATACGTTTTTATTATAGTCCATTAAACGGATACGTCCTTATTGAAAAAGGAGGAACTGAGAAATGTTGGTTGGCCGAAGAAGTGCGCACTCATTGGAACGAAATACATTTATTAGTGACGTGAAAGTTCATGGACATTTAAGATTAAAAAGACGATTTCAATAGTGTGATACTTGCTATGAGAATTTATAAGGAGATATTCTGCTGTCTTCAGAGAGTTTGTGAAGATGCGTATTGGAATCCGACTGGAGTGTGATGCATACCTGATACGACATAATGCAATATAAACGAAAGTGAAAATCAATATTGCTTTCTTCCTGTGGCAATCGTTGAGAGAATGTAAGTCAAGAAGCGGACTCGTATTAGTAACAGATTTATAGTAAAAAAGTGTTTTCTCATATCTGTGATGCCGACATTAGTTAAAGAACCTCCATTCGATTTTTTATCGCTTGCCGGCGTGGCCGAGCAGTTATAGGTGCTTTAGTCTGGAACCGCGCGACCGCTACGGTCGCAGGTTCGAATCTTGCCTCGGACATGGATGTATGTGATGTCCTTAGGTTAGTCAGGTTTAAGTAGTTCTAAGTTGTAGGGAACCGATGGCCTCAGATGTTAAGTCCAATAGTGCTCAGAGCCATTTGAACCGTTTTGATTTTATATCTTTTGAAAGAATGAAAGCAGCAGCGAGCTCATAAGAAAAAAACGGAGGAACGCATTCGTAAAGTGCAAACAAAGAAGCTTGTAGATTATTGAATGTAGTTTGGCTGGTTTAATAGGTTTTCTTTTTTTGTCCAAAGAGTCAAAATGTGTTGCATGGGTAGCAATTTTGTCTATTTTAGAATGCGAGTGGTAAACCCATACAGTGAACACAGCAATCCTACCGATGAACAGTAGCGTTCAAAAGACTGGTAATGTGAGGTATCGACGCACCTGGCACTGTAGTAAGGGGCATTGTCTAGCTGAAAGTTACGGTTATTCCCAGGGAAGGTCCATCATTACTGACTATGTTTTTTGTTGAATTCCTAAACAAACCTGCCAAGAGTGTATGAAACAGGGACTGATAGATATAAAGAGTGCTATAAATACATTTCCCAGACTATAACCTTGTCCCTCCTGTTACTGTTTCAGAAATGGTTCTAGTGTGATTATTCTCCAAAGTTTGTCGTCAGACACGGTGGCGTCCATCTGCTCCGTGAAGGAGAAAACGTGATTTTTCAAAGACGGCAACAACCCAATTTCCTTGCCTTCAAACAACTTCGAGATTCTTTTTCTATAAATCATCCGTCGATAGCGTGGGTACAGATACTATCTACTTGCTTCGGAAAATCAAATGCAATTCAATTAACAGCGTTTATGATAGAACGTGGGTGGTTGACCCCTTGTCTATTAGGATGTTGGGTTGTTCCGATATAGAATGCCGGTTGACCGTATATCATTATAGTTTATGTTGACCTCTAATCTCCGTAACATACAGATGACATTAAAAAAATGCCCTCATCCTCAACGTAAGTGTGCAAGAATTTTTGCACGTATAAAGTCAAGAAGCATGAGACACAAAAATGTTCGACAAAACAATCTCCACTTCACGTTAAAGTACATCTTTTTGGCGCACTATCGAAAATAGAAAATCTCCAGTTTGAGGCATCTCGATTCTTTAAATCTGCTATTCCACTTTGCAAATTCTGAAGGTGGAAGAAATAAACTACAGTGAGTGAAATGTTATTTACAACCAAAGTTATAAGAATAGAAGGACATGAATAGGAACCATTAATTTAAGAGGTAATGAGACCCTGTGATAGCCCGTACTCACTGTTATTTAATCTGTGCATTGAGCAAGCAGTAAAGGAAACAAAGGAGAGATCTGGAATGAGAATATGTTCTTAGAGAAAAAGGGGAAAAATCTATAAGGTTTTGCTATGACGCTGTAATTCCGTCACTAACAGCAATGAGAATTTGAATGGAATGGAGATGTTATGAGACGCACATCAACAAAATTAAAACAAGAGTACTGGAACGTAGTTGAATTGAATAACGCGATGCTGCGGGAATTAAAAGAAGCCGATGAATATTGTTATTCGGACAGCAAAATAACTACGACCAAAGTAGGAAAGACATAAAATGCAGACTGGAACAGAAAGAAAGAAATTTCTTAGAAACTTAGTTACGTTGTGTGCCAACTGCGAGAGGCGGCCACCAAAGAGACGCAACCACTCGCCTGGTGACCTTCACGTCCATGCAGCAGCATCCACAGAGCACTCACAGCCATGGACCTCTTTCTGTTTCTGAGCTACTTCCTCCAGAGCGCCGTGTACATCCGCCAATAGTGTGGGCAGCAAAGGATAGGGTACGCTCTCATTCGCAGACTGCATTACTTCTGCCTTGTATGAGCAGATCTGGAAATGCTTCCGCCATCAGGCACAAAAACAAAACACGCCAGGGGCACTCACGAATTTATGATCCAGCAGACAGTTTAGTCCAGTACCTGCAACGCACTCAGTACGGTATTCTGAATTCTACCTCTCGACTTAGCAGTCGCTATTTGGGCTATCGAGAGTGTGTGCAACGTTACTATCAGTTATACACAGAGTGCGTAGAGACAGCAAAATTATACAGGGTGAAGAAAACAGCCACATTTAGAGGTCGGCATGCGATTCCTCATCCAGATTCAGGACAAAAGATTATGCAGCAAATACAGATCGGGTATATTTTGAAAATGCATGTATGAAAACGATGAGCTCGCAAGAGCCACAACGTGCGGCGCATCGGAATGTACAGGGGAATGTGTATCATCTCGCGCTAGCTTACCAGCCGTCGTAGTTCACTGAGCAGATGCCGGCACAGCAGCTCAGCGTGTCCGGTCAGCGGGTTAGCTGCACTCTGTAACAAATGAACTGAATTAGTGGATCAACGATTAACTTGAACAAGTGTCATAGGACGTCCGCCCCGAGCAAATACAACGATCAGTTACGAACAAAAATGAGTTAAATAACTATAGGCTGCAACAACATCAAACCCGTATCCACCATCCAATGATGATTCAAATCCTCGTCAAGTTTATTTTTTAGACGCCCGTTCCCTAGTACTCGCCGTTTATAAGTAGGAAATCATTTTGTCACATGACAATAGCCTAACTGCAAGCATGAGTCTACTAATCGCGCAAGGCACAACCGTAACTGGCCCTTTTTATATCTGGGTTCACAGTTATGTAGAACTTTATAAAACACATCATATTTACGCCAGTGACTGTAACACTTTCTTTATTTCACGACTGCAATTTCGGCCATATGTCATTATCAAGTGCAAATTTTTGTGGCTTTTAAGCCATCTCAACTTAAAATGAGCTGACATGTAAAGGCTGATATTGCAATCGTGAAATAAAGAAAGTGTTACAGTCACTGGCGTAAATATGATGTGTCTTATAAATAACCGGCCCTGTCAAGTTCATGTATGGCGGCTTCCCAACGTAGTAAACAAACGATGAATGTGTTGATATACTTTTATTGCTGGGTACGCTGAATAACCAAGCTGCTGCTGCTGCTGCTCGTGCGTACGCTGCACGGTTCCCTCGAAGGCACCATGCCGATAAGGTGGTTTCTCGTCGATTGGAGCAACGCCTTCGAGAAACCGCTACACTCGATTCACAGCTAATGGATAGAGGTCGTCGAAGGACTAGACGTACTCCACAAACAGAGGACGCGATTCTTGAAACTGTTCACCAATCACCTCGGCAATGATACTGCAGTGCAGTTCCAGATACCTCAAAGACTGGTTGTCGGAGTGATGCACGATGTAGAACTGCAACCATATCATTACATTTTAACTCAGCAACAGCCACTAGAAGACCGCAATCGACGAGTGCAGTTTTGTGAATGGCTTTTGACCATCGATAACTAACATTTTAAAATAACGTTATATGATCTGACGAATCTAGCATCACCCGTGAAGGTATTTTCAACGTCAACAAAAGCCATTATTGGTCGGAACACAACCCACATGTCACTCACGAAAATGGCTTTTGGGTACGCTTTGGCAAAAACCTGTGAGCTGGAATCGTGGGATGAATGATCTTTGGCCCTTACCTATTGCTGGGCAAGTTGAATGCGACTCTGTGTCGCACATTTCTTTGCAATACTTTACCACACACTTTAGGAAATCCTCCACTTGATGTTCAGTGACAGCATGATGGAGCACCGCAACACTTCAGAATGAGTAACTATGGAAATGAAGCGTCTCCAAGCCGTGGATTGGTCGTGGAGGTAGTGTGTTCTGCCCTCCACATTACCCGGACCTTCATCCGCTAGATTTTTATTTGTGGTATCACTTAAAGGAACAAGTTTATAGTATTCCACCGATGGATGTACACGACCTAATGCTGCTTCGGCAATGGTGGATGCAGATGTGTTGTGTACGGTCCAGCGAAGTATGGTCCAGCGACTGTTTGCAAATGGAACATCGTTACTTTGAACATCTTCTCGAAAGTGAACATGCACGTACCGGTTCTTTGAAGACAAGTCTGGGTGTCAAACGTACATGATGGAAATATTATGCGTAGCATAATTCGGAGTCTATTGTAGCTTACCTTTTGTGCTTTTTGTACTTCATTTGATACAGACGATGTTACCGTATCCGATATTATTTTCTATTGGCTTCATTTATGTTCACACACGAAGCAAAGCGATCGTTTTCGTGGTGGTTGTGGCGGTAAGTTTCTCTGGGACCAGACCTCTGAGGTCATAGGTCTCTAGGCTTCACGCTACTTAATCTAACTTAAACAAACTTACGCTAAGGAGAAAACACACACCCAGGCCTGAAGGAGGACTCGAACCTCCGACAGGTGAAGCCGTGCGAACCGTGGCAAGCCGCATGAGACCGCTCGGCTACTCCGAGCAGCTCGTTTACGTCTGTAAGAAGTTCGTGATATGTCGTAATGTTTAAATATAGGTAACAGTAACGGAAAGAAATACACACGGTACCGCATTGTGGAGGTGTGAGTTGGACGCAACTTGATGCTTTAACTATTTAAAAAAATAAAAAAATTTGGCGTGAACGTGACTCGAAAAGCGGTGAGTCTACCTATCAGTTCCCCACGTCACTGCCTCGTGTCACGGAGCGAATGGGGCAGCTCCGGCGCGTCGCGAGACTTCATACTACCTGCTCTTGGGCAAATTGCACGCTGTTACAGTGTTGCCGCAGCCTCGTTTTTTTAAACCGCATTTCTATCAAACCAACTGGAGGGGGGGGCGGGGGGGGGGGGGGGAACTAGGTATTGCTAGATACACATTTGTCTTGAACTAGGATGAATAATCGCATGCCGACGGCCAAGTGTGGCATTTTTCTTAGCCCTTTGTATAATTATGTTTAGTTAGGACATCAGGTGCTATGCATCAAATTGTACCAAGGTAGGGCTACCATTTGTAAATAAATGTTTTTTATTATTGTGTTGCTACATTTCTGTTTTAGTGCGGAATTCTGCTATCGTGGATGACTGGGGTGAATTAATAGTAGTATTCAGTCACTACATTCACAACATTAACATAAATACAAATTTCAGTGTTAGAATACCCCTTCTGAATTGATTTACCTGGAGCATAGAAAAGAAGTGAAACGTGGATGATAAACAAGAAGAGAATG
This sequence comes from Schistocerca americana, assembly GCF_021461395.2. Taxonomy (NCBI): domain Eukaryota; kingdom Metazoa; phylum Arthropoda; class Insecta; order Orthoptera; family Acrididae; genus Schistocerca; species Schistocerca americana. The sequence continues at coordinate 125,373,697 of NC_060126.1, forward strand.
CAGGCTTTTGGAATGTAGTTCTACAGAAGAATGTTGGAATGTTGAAGGTTAGGTCGGTAGATTGGATAACTAATGAGGAGGTACTGAGTCGAATTGCGGAGAAAAAAATTATGACGGACACGTCCGAATGCATACAGATATCATTAATTTAGTAATGAAAGGAAGTCTGTGTGTGAGCAGGGAGGGGGGAAAGGGGGGAGAGGATTAAAACTGTAGAGGCAGAGAAAGGCTTGAGTAAAACCAACAGGTCCAAATAGATCTAGTTTGTACGAGGTATGCAGATATGGACAGGCTGGCACAAAGCGACTAGCGTAGAGAACTACATCACATTAAGGACTAAACAACAATAATTTTTAGTTAAATCTATAAAATAGTCACGTTTGTGTTATCGAGAACTATGTTGTAAATATATGTGACATCCCTGTTAGAAGATTTGATCCTGCGCGAAACTCCTTTTACTGAGGTACGGGGTTAGCCCGAACCCTACCGACAGTATTTCCGAGAGTGTTCCACGATGTTTGCTGAGCCTTTTGGTATAAAGGACTCGCGGTGGTTATCAGTTGTACGTTAACAGTGATATACAGAACTATGGGCGGGTTTCCTCATGAAGAGTTGCACATCGTCCACGGATGGGAATGGAAGAGTCACACAACGAGCTATGCTGATCTGTTTCCAAAGTGCAGGCAACCACAATAAGTACTTTTGCACTATCTGAGTGTTGTTAAATTAAAATTTTGTTGGTGGTTACATATTACATGTTTTTTCACGATTGTCAAAGTATTTTCGCAAGAACCTGAGGCAACTGAAGTAACAAAACGAATAAGTCATAATTATCATTTTGTAATGTGCCAAGGGAGGTAACGGGTCCTTGTAGCAAAAAATTCAGAAAATAGCACTTAACAGGTTTCGAAATTTTGTCCGTGGTATCCGAGTTCACCTTGCGTTTTTAGCACCCTCCACCGGAAACAGAACACAAGAGCTGTATTTCCAAGATTTCAGGTTTCCTAAAAACAAGAGTTATATTCAGCGTGTTTTGTGGGAGAACGCTTGTTTGCGTGGCCATTATCCGCAACAAGTACCGAAATATTCGTTTCATAAAAGTTCGGTTGCACCTGTGGTCCAAGGATAGCGTTTTGGTTAAAAAGTAAACCGTCCTTGGTCCCACCACTACCTAACTTTAATTGACAATCAGCATTGGTAGCCGAAGACTTCCGGCATAAGAAGTTACCTTCGCTCTGATAACGGCCTTGTCAAAGAGGGCGGAGGAGCGGACAGAGGTTCAGGGCACTCTTACCCATAGGGTGGGAGACTGCCCCTAAAGGCGGAGGATTTAGCAATAATCAACAGAATGAGGATGTAGAAGACAATGGAAACCATTGCATAAAGACACACTACGTCAATCCACAGGACATGTTACCCTTAATGGAAAAAGTGTTGTGATGATCTCTCCACTGGAAAAAAATTCTGGGAAAGTCCCTTATTCGTATCTCCTGGAGGGGACTGTCTAGGGGGAGATGACCATGAACGAAAGACTGGATAACCAATGAAAGAATAATGTTCTACAACGCGGGGCGTGGAATGTCAGAAGCTTGAGTGTGGCAGGGCAACTAGAAAATCTGAAACGGAAAATGCAAAGGCTCAATCTAGATACAGCAGGGGTCAGTGAAGTGAAATGAAAAGAAAAGGATTTCTGGTCGGATGAGTATAGTGCAATATCAACAGCAGCAGAAAATGGTATAACGAGAGTATGATTTGTTATGAATAGAAAGATAGGGCAGAGAAAGTGTCACTGTGAACAGTTCAGTGATAGGGTTGTTCTTATGAGAATCGACAACGAACCAACACTGTCAGCGATAGTTAAGGTATACAGGCCGACGTCACAAGCTGAAGATGAAGAGATAGGGAAAGTAGATGAGGATGTTGAAAGGGTAATACAGTACGTAAATGGAGTTGAAAATCTAATAGTCATGGGACTGGAATGCTGCTGTAGGGGAAGGAGTACAGGAAACGGTTGCAAGAGAATATGGGATTGCGGCAAGGAATGAGAGAGGAGAAAGACAAATTGAGTTCTGTAATAAATTTCAGCTAGTAATAGCAAATACTCTGGTCACGAACCACAAGAAGAGGAGATATCAGAAACGATTGGCGGAAGGACAGATTCAGCACATAGGAAATTCAAAACAACCATCGGTGAAATTAAAAGCAAGGTGGTAGCATCAAGAGCGCAACTGGAATTCCATTGTTAAATGCAGAGGAGAGGTGGAAAGAGTACATTGAAGGTCTCTATGAGGGGGAAGGTTTATCTGATGCGATAGAAGTAACAGGAGGCGATTTAGAAGACATGGGGGACCCATATTAGAATCAGAATTGGATGACTTAAGATCAAATAGGGCAGAAGGGAGAGATAACATTCCATCAGAATTTACCACATCATTGGAGGTAGTGGCAAACGACTATTCACGAAACGTCTACCCACAAACCCACAAAACGACTATTCACGTTGGTGTGTAGAATGTATGAGTCTGGCGACACACCGTCTACCTTTCAAAACAAATTCACCCACACAATTCCAAAGACTGCAAGTGCAAAAATTATCCACAGTCAGCTTAACAAGTAATGCATCCAAGTTGCAGAAAAGAATAATATACAGAAGAATGGAAAAGAAAATTGAGCATATGTTAAATGGCGATCAGTTTGGCTTAGGGAAAGGTAAAGGCACCGGACACGCAATTCCGAAGTTGCGATTGATAATGGATGCAAGACTGAAGAAAAATCACGACACGTAGGGCTGTCGACCAGGAAGAAGCGTTCGACAATGTAAAATGGTGAAATATGTACGAAATAAAAGAAAGGTTCAGGAATGGGATTAAAACTCGAGGGGAAAGAATGATACGATTCACTGATGACATTGCTATCATGAGTGAAAGTGAAGAAGAATCACGTGATTTGCTGAATGGAATGAACAGTCTAATGAGTACAGAATATGGATTCAGAGTAAACCGAAGAAAGACGAAAGTAATGAGAATTAGCAGAAATGTGAACAGCGAGAAATTTAACATCAGAATTGATGGTCACGAAGTAGGTGAAGTTAAGGAATTCTACTACCCAGGCAGTAAAATAAAACTGACGGAGCAAGAAGGACATCAAAAGCAGACTAGCACTGCCAAAAACGGCATTCCTGGTGAAGAGAAGTCTACCAGTATCAAAAACAGATCTTAATTTGAGGAAGAAATTTCGGAGAATGTACGTTTGATAGTGAAACATAGACTGTGAGAAAATCGGAACGGAAGAGAATCGAAGCGTTTGAGATGTTATGTTAAAGACGAATGTTGAAAATTAGGTGGACTCATAACGTAAAAAACGAGGAGGTTCTGCGCAAAACGGACAGGAAAGGAAAATGTGGAACACAGATAAGGAGAAGGAACAGTATTATACGACACGTGTTGCGACATCGGGGAATGAGTTCCATGGTACTATAGGGAGCTGTGGCGGACGAAACTGTTGAGGAAGACGGAGATTTGAATACATCTAGCAAATAATTGAGGACGGACGTTGCAAGTGCTACTCTGACTGGCGTGCCACATCAAACCAAAGACTATTGGAGAAAAAAAAAGAAAAAAAAGGATTTGAAGCGCCTTTGTTCTTGCTTCAGTCTGTGTTCCACACGCGTTCCGTCCGTTATATTAAAGTGTTTCCAGTGAATTTAACTAGGACTGATATAGTTTTTTTTACATGCGACACTTACACATTATAAAATAATTCACTTCATAATTTGCTACGTTGCTAATGTATTACTTATAATTACTCGGTTTGCCGCCCGAGACCTGCGACTGCTCTCATCTGGTCATAGATCAGAGGTCGCACTATAACTGCACTTATCAATCATAGACATATTTTTACGTCACATTCTTTTTGTTTTCATATTTTGTAAGCTAACAAATGTATTGCACTATTACTGGGCTGGAAGTAATTGCGGATGTTTCTTACGAGATATTTGTGTGGTTACTTGGTAACTGTAGTTTCACTTGATGTCTCTTGTTTACCCAAGTGATAATGATGGTACCCCAACAAAGTAAATATTGTCAAATGAACATCTTTTCATTTTTCTTCTCCTCTCTCTCTCTCCCTCTTTGTCTTTCTGTCTCTCTCTCTCTCTCTCTCTCTCTCTTTGTGTGTATGTGTGTGTGTGGATGGGTGGGTGTGGGTGGGTGTGGGTGTGGGTGGGTGTGCGCATGTGCGAGCATGATTTTTATTTTACTTCAGAGATGTTAACATTGTGGTAACACATATGCATATACACGACTGTTTTATAATCCGTAAATACCACATATAATAAAATAACTGTATTATTACGTATTTAATTCACTGAAGATTCCATGACGTAAAAGGCTTAACGCACCAGGAACATTAATAAAGAGAGATTTCACCAAGGAAAAGGCTTTTCAGTTTATTAAACGAATAATGCTAGATATGGTTTGTAGTATAACATTTCAGACTACAATGTTCTCGAAACCTTTATTACATTTATAAATTTAGTTAGCTGAATCTTTCGCATTACCAAAGAAATTTTAATCAGCTCCAGGTGTAGTTTCTTGTTAATATTAAATTATCAGTTACAGAATTTGTTACTTTTTGTGGTCTGTCTGCACAAAATTTGTTGAATAAAAGAGGAACTTGAGTCTGTTACGCAACTCACAGATTACAATACAGCAATAGTTATTCAGTTGTTCATTACCTAGTAGTGTACATTATTTATTCTACAGCCTTGAATCGGTTCAGGATTTCTCATAGGCTCAACCTAAACGTAATCATACGTGTGCCCGTGCCTGAGGATGCTTCTAGTTGTTTGTTTTTTACGCGTCGTTTGACCTGTGATCTATCATCAATTATATGTAGTTGAGTCTAAGTTTAATATTCCATTAAATCCGCATGGCCACACATGTACTGATGGTATTTTTTTCTTGCAAGAGAATGAAACTAGTCTCTGCAGCAATGTGAGCTCTATGAATGGTTTACTCAGGCTGTGAGTCTGAATGGTTTCACTTAGCGTGTTGCAAGCGAGTGACACAAGCCTTTGGCGGACATGGCAGTTATTCGGATGTTTCCAGTCAGCCCCTTCGGTTATACATGAACAACTACTAAGGTTGCCAATTTGGTAGAAAGAAATAATGTGTTTTATACGAAAGAGAGGTGAATAGAAATTGTATGAATAAAAATTAAGTATTTTCAAAATTCATGTATTTATTGAGCTTACATATAAATTTTTCATACTTCTCGCATCAAGTGTGGATTTTTGGTAGGTTTTAAAAGGTTAATAACAGGTGCTACATCATAAATTTATATTGAAATAAAAGACCTACCTTTCTTTTATCTAATTTATTGGACCCCTGTCTCTCGTTCCTCTGGTCTATAGCCATCACTGGTAACTTCTATTTCAGTACGTGCTGAGGTCACTTGAACAAAAAGACTATAAGACACAACTTCTTTTAATTGTTTGGTGACTTAATCAGTTGCTTTTTGAGCATACAATGTCACCCGTGGGGAATATTTTTTGCGAGAAATATTTGTCAGCATTCGTTAATTTATTTCAATTTATTTAATTCATGTAGTTTCAGAATATGAATCAATCTTCCAGAAACGGTACACTGGATTGAATTTATCTTGAAGATCTCTTTTTATCATGTCATATGATTTCTTCCATTCCCACGCCACTGACCGTTTCGGCTCTTTCATGCAGGCACGAAGTTCACTATTAAGTAGATGCCTATTCATAAACACGGACGAATAACTGAAGTAAAAGCTACTTTTTGGCACTCAATAAAAAGCGTATATCGGAACGGCAATAAGAGACAGGCGAGAGCTGATTGCCGCCGACAATAATAATTTAACGATGGCAAAATAGTCGAATGTTTCAGCTCAGATTTGAATGCGCCGTACTGCGTCGATTGTTTTCATTCGGTCGCTCATACAGACCGGTTTCGCTGGAAAGAATGAATGAATGATCGGTACTTAAAACTACAGCCGAATGAATCGATTGTTTTCATCCGGTTGTTCCCATCCCTACAGACAGGAGGCTAGTATCCTGACAGCTGCTCCACGCGGTTCAGCCAGAAACGCTACTTTTGAGACACAGCTTCCGGGAGATGGAATCTCACTTCCGAAAACCCTCTTTCGCTGTCGTGTTTACATTTTAATACCTGCAGCAAATTTGACAAACCAGTCAAATATCGGTTTTCCTATCGTTAGTTGTTTTACACAAATGGCCTTTGGAAATCAGCTGTTCCGGTTTCTCTTCAATGGCTGTCTCTCTTCAGTTAAACAACGGAGGTAGTAACTTGATACTAATCGATAATGGAGTGTCTACATGACCAACCGTAAGCGCCACAGCGAAATCGGTTCACCAAATCCGGTTTCGGGAGCCGCATGTAAACGTAGTGACATTAACAGGGTGCTTTTCTCAACGAAATCGGTGTCCGCGCGTTCGGATTCGCGCACCGTGGCGGCTGAACGCGGCGCTAGCGGCGGGAATCGAGGCCATTCGCAGCGGGGGAGCGGCCCAGATCCGAAGCCGGACCCCGCGGCCAAAGGCAGAGGCGGGCAGGCAGCGCGCGCCTTCCGGGAAGACACGCCGCGCCGGCGAGCCTGCGACGGCTGCGCCGCCCGTCCGTGCTGGAATGCACGTGGACAGCGGCTGCTCCAAGTCAGTCCACCACTCAGCTCCCGACAGGTGCAAAATTCCCACGAACTTTACACCAGTAGCGTGAGTGGCGTGAATATAACTTTTTTTTGTAGACAAATACATGTACTCAGTTTAACTGAATATGTCACAGAAAGACAAAATTTAGAATTATCTATTTTATCGGGAAACTAGCTCTAGGCTTAAAATGTTAAAATTTGGTTAGATCACATAAGATTGGCGATAAGATCACACATCACACGACGCGTTTCGAGAACAGGCGAATAAAAGGCAGTACATCACGCTCTGGATAAATATATGCCAACTAAATGGTTTAAGGACGGAAAAGACGCACAGTGGTTTAATAACAAAACTTGAAAACACTGAGTAAGGAGAGACTGTTGCACACAAAGAATGCGCAAATGACAACAGGAAAAAGTTAGTAGAGATTCGTGTGTCCGCAAAGCCACCATCGTACCGTAGATCTTGCCGACCATCCGAAAAAATTCCGGTCCTACGTAAAATCACTAAGGGCATCGAAGGTTTCTACCCAGTCACTCGTGCACCAGTCTTGTGTGTGACAATACAAAACAGCAATAGAAAAGCCGAAGTTGTAAGAAATTATTCACGAAGGACGATCGTACAAATACGACGGCGTTGGACCCCCGTACAGACTCCGGTATGGAGCACATAGTAAAAGGCAATCTCGGCGCAGTGAAGTTCAAATCCTTCAAATGGCTCTAAGCACTATGGGACTTAACATCTGAGGTCATCAGTCACCTAGAACTACTTAAACGTAACTAACTTAAGGACATCACACACATCCATGCCCGAGGCAGGATTCGAGCCTGCGACCGTAGCAGCAGCGCGGTTCCGGACTGAAGCGCATAGAACCGCTCGGTCACAGTGACCGGCGATTTCATGCTCGACGGGCTGCTCATAAACTACACATCACGCCGGTAAATGCCAAACGACGCCTCGCTTGGTGTAAGGAGGATAAACACTGGACGATTGAACAGTGGAAAAACGTTGTGAGGAATGACGAATCACGGTACACAACGTGGCGATCCGATGGCAGGGTGTGGGAATGGCGAATGCACGATGAACTTAATCTGCCAGCGTGTGTAGTGCCAACAGTAAAATTAGGAGGAGGTGGTGTTATGGTGTGGTCGTGTTTACCATCGAGCAGGCTTGCACCCCTTGTTGGGTTTTGCGGGACACTATCACACCACGATCGTGCTCGCCCTGGAAGTAGTCCACCTCTACTAATCCATCGATTGGAATATTCGACGCTGAGGTAATTCCGCACATCGACATCAAAGCGTGATGGAGCTCCGTCGTGCTACAGCCACATGTCCATCCGAAACTTTAGTGGCATTACATCCAATAGGGTAGGCAAAACATCTCGAATAAATGTGAAGTAGATCGGTCCTTTTTGTGTGGCAGTAGATATGTCCCAATGATATGGTCACAAATTATCCAGACACAGATGTTAGGAATTTTGAATCGCCAGCACACGCGAATTTTCTTCCGTCCAAACATGCATGTTGTTCAAGTCTCTAGTAAACGTACATTCATCTGTGAATAGTACCAAACTCGGAAACTGTGGCTGGAGTACGTGTCGTTGTAAATACCACTGCGCAACCTTTACCCGTCGTAGGTAGTCCATCTCCCGTAATACCTGGACTCCTGCAGATGGAACCGGTGTTCACGGAAAACACGCCACACGGCATTTTTACCCGTTTGCAGCGCATGTGCCACCTGCCGAGTGATGGTGGCTTGGACCTCTTAGAACACTGTCACAACGTCCTCTTCAATTGCAGTGTCCTCGCCGATCGTGGATGACCCGCATCACGTTTCGGCACCTGTCAGAGAACAGACAGTAGACGGGGGATAGAATTCGCAACTACTAAGCACAAAGTGCTACAACTTTACTGTACAATGGATATACATTAGGCAAAAAATACCTAAGTGCAACTTTCCGGCTTCTCTTAGACGCCTCTTGATGGTGGCGAACGTGGAATGATGTGGGTTACTTCACTGGAATACCACACAAGGTCCACAATAGGGCGCGCACAAGAGCTGTGTAAAGGAATGTAGCACATGCGCAATAATGTTATGTGGCTCAGGTCGTCTATTCGTTGTACACAGATGGCTAAATGGTTCCATACCTGTCGTATTCAGAAACCAAAACGAATATCAAAACAAATCGGAACATATCGTCACAATCGTTCGTTCTCAGACTTTGACGCTCTCCAGTGCCCGAACCGTGCGTTCCGAATAAGGGTTACTTCTTAAAAACCGATCAGGTTTATTTTCTGCACAACATACCAAGTGTTGTCGGTGTTCTCTTTTTGGAGACTCTGTGTATAAATAATTTGCCAATAAATATAGTCAACTGCGTCAGCGTCTTTTTTCTTTTTCTTGGGGGAGGGAGGGGGGGGGGGGGAGATGGGGGGGGGGGACGATTGTCTATGTCTTTTGTGTAATCACTATTTTTTTAACTTACTGGTTCAATCGTTTATGATCCCCTTAGTGGACCACGATAAAAAAAACAGTTGTGAGTGTGATTTACACGATCGTATCAGAATGATCAGTCCTGCTCCGCTATAGCACCACTTTATTCCTTTATTTATAGGGGATTTACTAATAGTGCTAGACGAGTCTGAACTTAGTGTTGGTATGTGCCTAATGGGGAAGACAAAATCCTGAAGCTAGTACTCCAGTGTTTCCGTGAGAAAGAGGTTTTGAAGCACCAAAAACCGCAGAGTCCCCAGTAAGGGGGACAGCGACCTCCTGTTTCGAAAACGAGGTTCTGCGGCTCAGCTATCAGCTGCGGTTGTGGCGGCAGCAAGCACCCACCGCCAGCTGCGCAACGCTAACGTTTCAGCAACAGACGCAGCTACAGGTATCCGGCAATAGGGAGCGCTACCGAAACAATAGCTCAGTACTGTGAATGGGCGCAGTACCGGTTATTCTGTGTTACGTGACGTGGTCAACCACGCCCATCATGGAAATTCGCTCGAGAACAATGTAACATAGTTTCAAGTATCGTAATAAGAAGAAGGAAAGTTTGACCATTGGTAAAAAACGGAAATCCAGCATGTTATCCAAGCTGTTATTTCGGAGGCCGACACGCCCACACTTGAAAGTAACACTATTGTGAACGTCGTCAAGTGATTAAGAAATTCCTATTCCGCAGATGAAGTGTTTCTTTCTACTATCTCCTACAGCAATTTAGTTCTCAGAATGGACTAAAGAAGGGGAAGGTACTAAAAAAAAATAGATCGAGGAAAACAGAGAAGATAAATCGAAGAGCATTATCATACAAAGACTGCTATGAGAATTCAAATATAAGGATTTACTATGGCACAACCACTGACGTCCACCAGTAACATTCAGCATCTTTAATTATGTTTGAGCTCCGTAATAGGGACTAGACTAGGCCTAAACGTGACTGATAAATGATTTCGGATATGGATGAGTAAAGGTCTTAGCAGTTACTGCGTCGGAGCCAAAGTATGAGAGCAAAGTACTTCCTGAGACAAAATGTGTCAGCCGGCTGAAGTGGCCGTGCGGTTAAAGCCGCTACAGTCTGGAACCGCAAGGCCGCTACGGTCGCAGGTTCGAATCCTGCCTCGGGGATGGATGTTTGTGATGTCCTTAGGTTAGTTAGGTTTAACTAGTTCTAAGTTCTAGGGGACTAATGACCTCAGCAGTTGAGTCCCATAGTGCTCAGAGCCATTTGAACCATTTTGAACAAAACGTGTCATAGGATGTGCTGCTCTCTTTTGTACTCGCTCTGTACCTTCCGGCTGCCTAGGTGCAGGAGAAAGGCTTCAGCGGCAGCGGCAGTATGACGTCACTATAGGAGATAGAGCGTTAACAAAGAAGGGAAGTACACACAGCGAGAGGTTTTGTCCCACAAAGTACTGGGTGATCAAAAAGTCAGTATAAATTTGAAATCTGAATAAATCACGGAATAATGTACATAGTGAGGTACAAATTGACTCACATGCTTGGAATGACATGGGGTTTTATTAGAACCAAAAAAATTACAAAAGTTCAAAAAATGTCCGACAGATGGCGCTTCATCTGATCAGAATAGCAATAATTAGCATAAAAAAGTAAGACAAAGCAAAGATGATGTTCTTTAATAGCTGTAGTCGAGGAATAATGCTGTGAACAGCACTGTAAAGCATGTCCGGAGTTACGGTGAGGCATTGGTGTCGGATGTTGTCTTTCAGCATCCCTAGAGATGTCGGTCGATCACGATACACTTGAGACTTCAGGTAACCCCAAAACCAATAATCGCACGGACTTAGGTCTGGGGACCTGGGAGGCCAAGCATGACGAAAGTGGCGACTGAGCACACGATCATCACCAAACGACGAGCGCAAGAGATCTTTCACGCGTCTAGCAGTATGGGGTGGTTCTAATAAAACCCCATGTCATTCCAAGCATGTGTGTCACTATCTACATTATTACGTGGTTTATTAAGTTTTCAAATTTATACTGACTTTTTGATCACACGGTATATTTATATCATTACACAATCTTCATCTTCACTGTAGCAATTGGTGCTATACAATGTATGTCCTAAGTTTCACGCCAATGGAGCCTAAAACGTGATTCATATGAAACGGCCGCCTGTCGAGACCCAGCGGACGTGCAATTGTGGCACTGGCTTCCAAATTCCGGCCGTCGTCGCTAATTAACAGCATCCAGCACGGGTACACGAACCAGCCGCCTGCTGCGAGGCCCGTATACAACATCAGCTGAAGAGACGCTGTCGGTAGTCCTTTGTTTCATCCGTGCGATCAGTTTCTCAACACGCCTATTCGCCTGTAAACATGTCCGCAGCCTCCGTTCACCCCGGCATTTGTAGTCCGTCGTGCACCACGGTTGCTTCGGCGCCGGTTTTGGATAGCGCAATTTTATCATGTACAGTATACTTTAACCAAGGCGGCACATGAGCAGTTTAAAAACAGCAGTTATGACAGCAACTACACTGTTTTCTGCGTCTCCCGGACACGCTTCATATACCCTCCACTGCTAGTGCTGCCACCTGTCTTCTGTGAGTGGTTAATGCACCTTGACGTCGAACATAGGCGGTGGTCACATTGTCGCTCTCCATTTTGATGCACAAACGTGCGACAGTGGTAAAGAAAAAAAAGAGAATACTCTGAGAGCTGCTAAACGATGTGGAGCAAACCACGATTTCCTCTCTCTGCTACTTTCCAAGATATGAACACCCTCCATAGGAGATTTTTCGATCAGGTGGCCTGCAGCGGGATCCCTACCGGTAACCCTTGACCTCGCGCAGAGAATGCACCGCTGCAGCTAATTTATTCTGCCGCAAGCGGGTTACTACAACTGGTGCCCACAGATTCGTGGTGATCCTCCGATAGTTGTGAAGGATACTGAATATATGGCTCCAGGATTGATGCGTGACGCACAGTAGCTGCAATTCAATTCGTATGCAACAAGTTGGTGGCAACGAAGCACCAGCTGTGGACGTTGACTGGTTGGCAACGTTATGCCTAAAGAAGGAAACTTGTGGCGTTCAAGTCGGTGAGGCGTGTACTAACTTACATTAGTGCCTCGAAGGTGATGCACGCAGGTGCACTGTGGCCACCTTCTGGGAAAATTTAGCAGCAGGTTCCCGCAAGGCCACCGCACCAGGAGGGTTAATTTTGCACGGAAGATTGCACTGCTCGGTGCGAGAAGAGTGGCGTGATTTTTCGATCAGGCGGCCTGCAGCGGGATCTCTGGAGGCGACCCCTGACCTGGCGCAGAGAATGCACCGCTGCAGGCGATCGCCGATACGCCGCCAACAGGTTTCCCAGGAAGACGCGACGGAATGAAGAGCCGCTTCATCTCTTTCGATACGCCTGCTACAACGAATCTTCGCATGAAATACAGGAGTTTCTGTACGACGAAGCGTGAAGTTTTGCACTGACCACTAGACGCTGCTTCCAGTTCATGGCACCGTCATGATTATAATATAATCATCGTTAACCATTTACTACTTTCACGATGTTTATATACTCAGGCTGCAAGACAGTGTACGTCGTAAGACGGGGAAGGGGGTTTCGATTGAAGGGGACGGGGACGCGATAGAAGAGAGGATTGGTTCAAATGGCTCTGAGCACAATGGGACTTAACATGTCATGTCCCCTAGGACTTAGAACTACTTAAACCTAACTAACCTAAGGACATCACACAACACCCAGTCATCATGAGGCAGAGAAAATCCCTGACCCCGCCGGGAATCGAACCCGGGAACACGGGCGTGGGAAGCGAGAACGCTACCGCACGACCACGAGCTGCGGACAAGAGAGGATTGGCTGGGTATCTGGAAAGGGGACGGAAAAGGGAGTCAGTGATTACTTCTTAACTGTGGATAGCGTTAAACAGCTTGAATTTATTTAAAGAGAGGAATCACAGAAACGAGCTATTGTAATAAATGTAAATCTGCAGGCTGTCGTGGCCATTGTCACTGAAGTTAAAATCTTCTAGGCTATTAGGCCTAGACCGTTCGACACCTCCTCTGCTGCGGTCTTCCTCATGATCTTCCGGTGTCCACTACTGCTAGAACACTGTCAAATGGTTCAAATGGCTCTAAGCCCTATGGGACTTAACATAGCCGGCCGTGGTGGACGTGCGGTTCTAGGCGCTGCAGTCCGGAGCCGCGGGACTGCTACGGTCGCAGGTTCGAATCCTGCCTAGGGCATGGATGTGTGTGATGTCCTTAGGTTAGTTAGGTTTAAGTAGTTCTAAGTTCTAGGGGACTGATGACCTAAGGTGTTAAGTCCCATAGTGCTCAGAGCCATTTGAACCATTTTTTTTGTAAGGTTGTATCATTTGGTCCAGTGCGAGCGATGCATCGTTCAGTAATCATTTGATTTAAAAATTACCGCGCTTCTAGATGCCTTCTGGCGGTGCCCCATCCTGTTGGTAAATGAAGTCCTACGAATCAGTTGAGCTGTGGAGTTGCACAGCGAACGAATTTCTGCAGACTCCTTGTAAAACTATGGCGGATGCGTCCGACATCTGTGTGAGACAGTCGGGGGCGGCCCGGCGATTTGCCTTTACACAAACAACCTGTTTCTCGGAATTGTTCATGCCATCATCTACAGCCCTAGGCTGTAGGAGGATCCACACCGTACCTAATACGAAAGTCGCGCTGAACGATTATTACTGCAAACAATCCTGTTGGCAGAACGTCGGCAACTGAGCATTATAGAGGTTGAAAATACCGTTTCAGTTGTAAAATACTTTATTTTCACACGACCGGTTTCGGACTGTTATAAGCCCATCCTCAGGTGTCGTAGCTGTGCTGTGGTCCCCGAGCGCCGCGTGTACCAGGGGCGGTGTGCTGCCTATGAGCGCAGAACTGACCCGCATTGCACAAAACAGAGCACAAAAAGCTTTCTGTTGTCCCGACACCATTTTTTCGTAGAACTGAAGTGGGCCCACACGCTACCTAGCGGGAACCATGTAAAACTCGAGAGTTTGCTCTTCTGTACAGTACGTTTTTCACGCACATATCTCAAATAACATAATAGTTATGATTTTTTAAAATCGGATGGTTCTTTTTGGCACACCCTGTGTATTGCAAATATTGAAGGAATATCAGAACGGCAAGAGGTATGTTAAAAACAAACAGTATTTGATGATGGGGTTGCAGAAACCGTGATTTAGACATGAGGCAAACTAATAAAAATTGAGTCCAAATTATTTAGAGTATACAGAATGAGATTTTCACTCTGCAGCGGAGTGTGCGCTGATATGAAACTTCCTGTCAGATTAAAACTGTGTGCCCGACCGAGACTCGAACTCGGGACCTTTGCCTTTCGCGGGCAAGTGCTCTACCATCTGAGCTACCGAAGCACGACTCACGCCCGGTCCTCACAGCTTTACTTCTGCCAGTATCTCGTCTCCTACCTTCCAAACTTTACAGAAGCTCTCCTACGAACCTCGCAGAACTAGCACTCCTGAAAGAAAGGATACTGCGGAGGCATGGCTTAGCCACAGCCTGGGGGATGTTTCCAGAATGAGATTTTCACTCTGCAGCGGAGTGTGCGCTGATATGAAACTTCCTGGCAGATTAAAACTGTGTGCCCGACCGAGACTCGAAATTGGGACCTTTGCCTTTCGCGGGCAAGTGCTCTACCATCTGAGCTACCGAAGCACGACTCACGCCCGGTCCTCACAGCTTTACTTCTGCCAGTATCTCGTCTCCTACCTTCCAAACTTTACAGAAGCTCTCCTGCGAACCTTGCAGTTGAGTATATCTGCAGAGGAAGATTATGCCACAAAACTTGGAGAGATGGACTGATTGCTCCAATTCACAGAAAATGAGGCACACAGGCCACAGAAAACTGAAAACTATAAATCTGTCAGACTTTTCTCCACGGTGTACGAGATATTCGCTGAAATTATCGACTGCAAAAAAAAAAAAAAAAAAAAAAAAAAAAAAAAAAAAAAAAAAAAAAAAAAAAAAAAAAAAAAAAATTGTTCAAACTGGCTTTAGAAGTGGGTACTGCGCAAGAGATTGTTGCATGTCATGTAGGAAAATAAAGAGCGTAGAAGTGGGTGTGAATTAACACTTCGTCTGGAATTCATTTGGCCGGCCTAAGTGGCCGTGCGGTTCTAGGCGCTGCAGTCTGGAACCGCGAGACCACTACGGTCGCAGGTTCGAATCCTGCCTCGGGCATGGATGTGTGTGATGTCCTTAGGTTAGTTAGGTTTAACTAGTTCTAAGTTCTAGGGGACTAATGACCTCAGAAGTTGAGTCCCATAGTACTCAGAGCCATTTTTTTGGAATTCATTTGAGAAAGATTTTGACTTGATTGCGGCCAAATCTGTTACGACAAAAATAAGGAACTTGTTGAATGTATGTCAGTGCACTGAAGGTTATACTCTATCTGATCAAAAGTAGCTGGACAGCTATTAGAGGACATTAGTATCTCTTGCGTCCACAGATTACCTTTATGACATCTTGAACTCTGTTGGGGACATGTTCAGTACGGTGTCTGAATGTCTCTGGAGGAATGGCAGCCCATTCTTCCTCAAGAGCTGAAACGAGAGAAAACAGTGAACACCGGGTTCAAATGGCCCTAAGCACTATGGGACTTGACATCTGAGGTCATCAGTCCCCTAGACTTAGAACCTAAGGAGATCACACACATCCATGCCCGAGGCAGGATTCGAACCTGCGACCGTAGAAGCAGCGCGGTTCCGAACTGAAGCGCCTAGAACCACTCGGCCACAGCGGTCGGCTGAACGCCGGGGTCTGGAGCAAAGTCGAGTTCTAATTCTTCTCAAAAATAAGATTTTCACTCTACAGCGGAGTGTACGCTGATATGAAACTTCCTGGCAGACTAAAACTGTGTGCCGGACCGAGACTCTAACTCGGAACCTTTGCATTCCGCGGGCAAGAGCACTTGCCCGCGAAAGGCAAAGGTCTCGAGTTCGAGTCTCGGTCCGGCACACAGTTTTAATCTTCCAGGAAGTTTCACCCCAAAAATGTTTCATTCGGTTGGAACATTGGGCATGCCGTTCATTTGAAGACTAATATTGTTCACAAATCATTGCCTCCAATGTGCTGTTAGGTGACAGGATGCAAGGTTATGCTGATACAATAATCAAATTCGAACGTTCCTCTACTGTCCGCCGGACACAATTCTGTAAAATATGTTCATGTCCTTTCGCATTTAGTGGTCCCTTACGCAAAAATAAGGGGACTGCAACCACGCCATGAAAAACTCTCCCATACCATAACACCATCTCCTCCTTGGCCCCACACATGACGACAGGTAACGTTCTGCATGCGTTTGCAAAACGTAAAAGCCTTCCAATGGATTACTACAGCGTAATTAACCATTAGATGAAATGTGGCTTAGCTTTGACTATAATGTCAACTAGGAACATGAGGAGCTGCGCGTCTGTTGTACCCCATTGTTTTAGACTCCCTACGCACCGTAATTGTCCGACCTAGACTGACCGTAGCGCTTCGGAACTCACGTGTGATAAGTTCCACTGATGTCATGCACCGCAGTTCTCGACGGTCAGTATCGGTCAGTACATGTGGTCTTCCTGTTGGTTTAGCTATAGCTTCACGTTTCCACTTCACAATCACATCGTCAACAGTCGACGTGAGCAGCTTTAAGAGCGTTGACATGTCCCTGATGGTTTCGTTGGTCAGGTGACATCAAATGATTAGACCACTTTCGAAGTGACGGAGCTCTGCTGGCTGACCCATTTTACTGTTACCGTTTCTCTGCTAACAACCTAATATTCCCTTTGTATCATTTTATACTAGTAGGTCCGCATCTCCTGGCATCTAGTGGCCAATTTCGCATTGATCAGATATTAAGCAAGCCAATTCTGCTACTACAATTAGACGTCTTCAGGCTGGAAAGAGGAGTCAGGCAAAGAAATTCTGTTCCCATCTAGTCATTGTTTTCAACTAGAAACACAAGCTCTTTTGCCAGTTCTCTAACCTCGTTGTGAATTGGTACTATTTTCTTTTCAATGTCGTTAGTGTATATCCTTTGTGTGGTATTGCAATCGATACTTAGCTCTGTTACAAACTAGCTCCAGTACGATCGTTTACGCCTTTTGAAGTTCATCTGCACCAGAAACATACAATAGAATGCCATAAACTAAACGAGCATGGTGTCGTATTGCAATCGATACTTAGCTCTGTTACAAACTAGCTCCAGTACGATCTTTTACGCCTTTTGAAGTTCATCTGCACCAGAAACATATAATATAATATTATATGTAATATATAATATAATATAATAGCATGGTTCAAGTATATTCAGTTCATATACATTTTTCCACTTTTATTCAAATTTGGCGATCTGGGAAACGTCCTTTTAGTATCTCTTGCGACTGCTTCGGTCGCAGGTTCGAATCCTGCCTCGGGCATGGATGTGTGTGATGTCCTTAGGTTAGTTAGGTTTAAGTAGTTCTAAGTTCTAGGGGACTGATGACCACAGCAGTTGAGTCCCATAGTGCTCAGAGCCATCTGAACCAGTAAATCTTGGGGAAATTGCACGATATTTCCAAAAGCATGATAGAAATTACGTCCGATCGGCACGGAGGTCGTGTGAGTCGGAGCAGTAAGTCAACAACAATGATGTCCCAGCAAGGTGTTAACTTTGAGAAATGCATATTGGTGTCCACCTACTATGACTTTACTCAGGGTGGACGAAGGAAAATCTGAAGGCCGCTCGTCCCGGAAGCGAGTTCAGAGTCGTCACCACTGTGGTACTACGTTCGGTGACAATTCGACTTAACGATTCTCCTCAGTCACGTATTTTATTCGATATCAGCTCCTGCGCCTTCTTACGACCTCTGTTGTGAGACAGGCCTGAGCTGAGAGCAGGAGTGTAAAGAAGCCCTTTTTGTTGTTCGCCGTCTTTCACCTGAGCCGGAGTGGGCGAGATTTATGGTTGGGCCTGTCGATTACTTTTTTGCCTCGTGTCGGATTAACGGTCTGGCCGCTGCGGCTTCCCCCTGGCTCGCAGCGGGAAGCTCCTCTTGTTTAATGAGGATCCCGGCTCTCCGGTGGACAAAAGGTCGAGTGAATCAAAAGGGGCGCCGCTCATAACGTCATCGTTGCGCTGCTGCTCTCACACCTTTCAATCATTAGTCATTCCGCAGTTCTCATACTGACTTGGCAGAAATCTGCTCTCATTGAAGTGATTGGTAAGGGCGAGGAAACGGAGTGGTATCCATACAAGATCACAGTAGTTATGAAAGGCATGATGTTATAAAATATTAAGAAATGCAGAAAATGACACAGGCGAAATGGAATACAGAAATCTAAACAAAAAGGACATTGATAAATAGCGCAAAGTGACTAAGCAAGATTGACCAGAGGACAAATACAGGACTGTAGAAGGATGCAACACTAGGGGAAACAGATGCCGTCAATAGAACATTGGACGTTTCGAGATAAGAGAAGCAGCTGTATGTATATCAAGAGCTCAGATGGGAAGCTACTACTGTGCATAGAAGGCAAAACTGAAAGACGGAACTTCGCTGTCAGGCCCTGAAGACCACCCAATATCGCCCTTCACTCTCTGCCATGTGGCATCATTCCAAATGGTTCAAATGGCTCTGAGTACTATGAGACTCAACTGCTGAGGTCATTAGTCCCCTAGAACTTAGAACTAGTTAAACCTAACTAACCTAAGGACATCACAAACATCCATGCCCGAGGCAGGATTCGAACCTGCGACCGTAGCGGTCTTGCGGTTCCAGACTGCAAGACATCATTCCGATGCCTTATCGAGAGGCGTGCGTTTAGCACACCGCCTTCAGAAGAAATAAACAGTGTGTCCCGGAAGGAATGGCCAAGAGTCGACGATATGACAGCTACGATCATTCGAAGGCTAAAGGTCTAGTAAACATGGGGTGTAAAATGCGTACCTTAAGGGCTATGTTGACGTAGATGTAGATGAGATGGTAGATATGATGCCGTGAAAATTTGACAAAGCTCTGGAAGATCTAAATCGAAACAAGGCCCCGGGAGCAGACGATATTCTATCAGAACTACTGATAGCCTCGGGAGAGCAAGCCATAACAAAACTCTTGCATCTGGTGTGCAAGATGTATGAATCAGGCTAAATACCTTCAGACTTCAAGAAGAATGTAGTAACTCCAGTTCCAAAGAAATCAGTTGCTGACAGGTGTGAAAATTACCGAATAATCAGTTCAATCAGTCATGTTTGAAAAATGGTTCAAATAGCTCTAAGCACTATGGGACTTAAAACCTGAGATGATCAGTCCCCTAGACTTAGAACTACTTAAACCTAACTAACCTAAGGTTCAAATGGTTCAAATGGCTCTGAGCACTATGGGACTCAACTGCTGAGGTCATCAGTCCCCTAGAACTTAGAACTACTTAAACCTAACTAACCTAAGGACATCACACACATCCATGTCCGAGGCAGGATTGAACATGCGACCGCAGCAGCCGCGTGGTTCCGGACTGAGGCGCCTAGAACCGCTCGGCCACAACGGCCGGCGTTTGAAAAATACTAACACGAGTTCTTTGCCGGAGAATGGAAAAACTGATAGGAGCAGACCTAGGTGAAGATCAGTTTGGATTCCCGAGTAATGTAGGAACACACGAAGCAGTACTGACTAATCTTAGAAGATAGGTAATTTGTTAACACTGAATATAGATTTAAGTGTTAGGGAGTCTTTCCTGAAGGTATCTGTCTAGAATGTAGCCATGTATGGAAGTAAAACATGGATGATAGACGCTTTAGATAGGAAGAGAATAGAAGCTTTCGAAATGTGGTGCTACAAAAGAATGCTGAAGATTAGATGCGTCTATCACGTAACTAATGAGGACGTACTGAAGCGCGGGAACAAGGGATTTGTGGTGCAACTTGACCGGTTGATAGGACACGTTCTGAGACATCAAGGGGTGTATTGGAGGGAAGTGTGGGTGGTAAAATCGTAAAGGGAGACCAAAAGATGAATAAGGTAAGCAGATTCAAAAAAAATGTAGGCCGGAGCTGTTATTCGGAGATGAAGAGGCCCGCACAAGATAGAGTAGCATGGAGAGCTGCATCAAATCAGTCTTCGGACTGAAGACCACAACAACAACAGCAAGAGATATGAGCACTTATTCATCTTCAGTACTTTGCACAAGTGCTTGCATTTTAGAGCCCATGTTTAATGGACATTGTTGCTTCAAATGATAGTTCCTGTCATACCCGCGAAAATTGACCGTTTCTACTGGGACAACCTGTATCGATGTGGTATACAAGTGAACTTGTTGGTAACAATATAAAAGGAAAAGGAAGTAATTGAAGATGAGATGGGAGAAGAATTTGACAAAGCTCTGAAAGAACTAAATGGAAACAGGGGCCCTGCAACAGACCACATTCCCTCGAAATTATTGACGTTGATGTGGGAACCAGCCATCACAGAACAGTTCCACCTGCTGTGGATGATTTGTGTGGGACATGAGAAATAGCATCAGACCTCAAGAAGTAATAATTCCAGTTCCAAAGAAGGCAGGTGATCACGGGCGTGAATATTGCGAAATTATCACTTTAATCTTAAGTGTTATCGTTATTCAGCATGCAATCCACAAATGTGAGGAATGCTATGCACAACTACGCGTTCTGAGGGTCAAACTCCTGTCGTGTGCCTATCCGCGTTCTGCCTTCATAAGCACGCACTTAATTAAGCTTGCAAAATACTGACTGAAAAAATTACTAGCTCGGGGAAGATCGGGTTAGGTACCGGAGAAACGCGGAAAGACGCGAGGCATTACTGACTAAACGACTTACCGTAAAAAAGATTAAAGAAAGGCAAATCTACGTTTAGAAACTTTTGCCAATGTTCAAATGAATGCAATTTTTGAAATTCTGAAGGTAGCAGGAATAAAATACAGCGAGCGAAAGGTTACTTAAAACTGACACTGAGGCAAGACTGCAAGAATCAGGGCATGAATGGGGAGCAGTGAACCGAGACAGCGTTGTATAGTGTCTTCTACGTTATTCAGTCTATACATTGGACTAGCTGAATAAATTTGAAAACGGAACGTAATTTGAGCGATAAGAAGTAAAAGTTTGAAGTTTCCCAATGACATTGTAATTCTGTTTGCAAAGGGTTTCGAAGTGTAACTGAACGGAATGGACAGAGTTTTAAAAATGGGATTTAATGACGAATGTCAACAAAAGTAAGAAGATGGAATCGAGTCAAATCAGCCAGTGCTTAGGGAATTTAGATTAGGAAATGAGACATTAGAATCAGGAGTTTTGCTGTTTAGGCAGCAAAGTAACTATTGATGTCGACATAGGTAGATCATAAAATGCAGTCGGCCATAAGTAAAAAATAAATAAATCTGGAAAACAGAAATTTGTTACCATGTAGTACACATTTAAGTCTTTGGGAGTCTTTTCTGAAGCTATTTGTCCGTATTGCAGCCTTTTCCAGGCGTGAAACGCGAGGAGATCAAGAAATGAATACAGCTAGTAACTTAAAAATAACGTAGGTTGCAGTGTTTATTCCGAGATAAAAAAGCTTACACAGGATAGAGTAGCGTTCAGAGCTGCATCAAAACATTCTCCGTCCTGAAGACAACAACGACAACAACAATAAAACGTGTATACGCTTTACGAAATAAAATTAGAGACAACGTTCTGTGGACATAGCGGGCATTAAATACAAATTGCTATATCGGCTAGGGAAATCCAAGAAGCCAATCGGTTGTAGTCTTGTCGAAGGGAACACCCTGAGTGGAGCACTGACAGTGTGTTTTTCTCCGAGTGTTTGGGAATGGACGAATACATCCTTCTCATGAGCTGAAGGTGGCTGGTGACGGAGGCAACTGTTATTTTCTTGCTGGAGTTCTAGGTCACTATGACGGAAAATAGAGTAATAAAAACATTTTAAGAATCACTGAAGGCTTTAGGATGACGGAAATATGTTTTTCCGAAACGGTTACCACTTGCCTCCAACATGTGGCATTGTTTCTAATTTCAGTGGACAGTTTGATAGCATACAGTATCACGGAGATGGAATCAGAAGATTGCGGCGATTTTATTGGCACGGCGAATAGTGCCGCTTTCGACTGCCGTGATTGCAGGGGTCGTGGTGAACACGTCATAGGGGGATGGCCGTTGACCCTGTCTCTCTCTTCAGACGCTTATCTCGTCTTACGGGTCCATCGCTTCCATAATTTGAGAAAATTGTTTTTATTTTAGCTTTGTGGCCGGATAACCTTCCCTACACGTTTCATAGATAAGTTCAACGCCTCTTTTTTTTATCAGAATGATGTGGAGCGAGTCAGTTTACAAGATGTGTATACCCTGTTAGTTTCAGGGGAAGACTACTTGCTCACTATTTACAAGTTCATAAATGGCACAGTGGCCTAAATTTAACGTTAATGAACATATTTTTAATACATTACACTTAACATTAGTTTTTTACAGGCTACCTGCTTTTTAACAAAAATCCTTTATTGAGTAGAAGGAGCTGTTCAGAAAAAGTAATTTTAGGGTGGGTTTAAAATCTACTTTAGTATTTATCAGAAATTTTATTTGCCGCAAATGATCAAAAACTTTGTTGATAGATATTGAATTTTTCTGAGGGACTGACAGCTTTAACCATGATTTCCTGTCGCCAATTGACCTGGTGGGGGTAGTCCTGTGCACCATCTGTCTGTGAATTGTGTTTGCCCTGCGCATTTTCGTGTTTTAACTGTTTGTGTATCGCATTTTCTGAGGTAGAGTTTAGAAATCAGCCCAGCATTTGCCAAAAACCACAGTGGGGTAGGTCCATGTACCTGACCAACGGTCGTTAAGCCGCCCTGCGGATTCGCCACTGTCTCACATCCCCGTTCCGCAAGCTAGCCCGCTCTACTTTATGCAGGTGTGGCCGCTGACCCTCTGCAGGAAATAAATTAGTGGCCCGGCAGTTCACATCTCGTCAGTGGAAGCTCTGTAAGTAGATTCTCGAATAAAACTGTCCCTCGCTGTTGCACTTTGATAGAGTGTGCTGTTGTCAAAGTGGAGTTTGAGTATTTTCATCGGTACGTATATGAGCTCACAACTGCAGTTGTAAGTTCGTTCTCTCCAGCGTTTGGGCCGGCCGTGGTGGGCGAGCGGTTCTAGGCGCTTCAGTCCGGAACCGCGTGACTGCTACGGTCGCAGGTTCGAATCCTGCCTCGGGCATGGATGTGTGTGATGTCCTTAGGTTAGTTAGGTTTAAGTAGTTTTAAGTTCTAGGGGACTGATGACCTCAGATGTTAAGTCCCATAGTGCTCAGACCCATTTGAACCATTTCTTCCCAGCGTTTGGGGCATCGGTGTGACGTCGATCTTCGTCTTCGCACACTAGTTAGTTAGTGGTCTTATTTGTGCCATTTTAAAACGCAAAAGATACGATCCTGACGATTCGATTCTGACAATGAAGACTAAGTGTATTATGTTTCTATTTATGGCATATTCTTTGTACTTAACTATGTTGAAATATAAGAACATATAAACTTATAGAGTAGTACAATAACCCGCCGTGAATGCTGGGATGGTTCACTCGAAGGGTCACGGTCGATATTCTTCTCTATTTTGAGCCTCTGCACCACTTCAAATAATGCCCCGTCTTTAATGATGCTCCGCCTCCAATGATGTCCCCTCTCCAGTGACCTAATTGTGGACGGGAAGCTAAAGACTAAATCCTCCCCTCCTTTTTTATTTCATAGGTGAATGACGTGCGAGAAGAACCATTGTCGGCTCACTTCCATCAGTACGCGAGATATCTGTAAATTTACAGTTATGGTCGTTATACGAATTGAATGAGTGAAAAAATAATGTGTTTCCTGACTCGTTCTGGAACGTACGCAGTCAGAACTTTAGCACTATGTCTCGGCTAATGCTTAACATCCTTACCGCAGCGTCTCACAACTGAAATTGTTGATTGACGCTCTTCCGCTGGCTGCATAAACCCATCGTTAATCTCGCAGTTCTTCTCTGAACCGTCTCTATGTTTCCCTTCAATACAAGGCTCCTTATGGGCAGACTCGAGAATGGGTCGGATGACCGTTCTGAATGCTAAATAGCCGTCTGACTTCCACACATTCTGTACACATTTGGCAGAGGTAACCTCTTTAATTTAGTCTTTGGTTTGGTGTAACAAACCTGTATCAGGTGTTTTTTTCACTTATGCGCCTAACAACACATTTTTTGAGGGTGACGCCTTCGTTGATAACGAGATGCACAATTTTGTTTCTTAAGATTAGTGGAATGACTATCATAGTGTGATGTATTTCTGTCACAAAAGACACGTGAGCTACTTCATGTCCCCGGAAGGTACTTGTAAGTTCACGCCTGATGTTATTCATATCGCTAATAATTTTCTGCGTTTAGTTTTCTGCTATTCCTTTTTGTTCCATTCACAAACGTAATTCTTCACAAATACGCCTTAGAATCCTCTTGTCACAGCGATATCTGTTACATAGCAACCCCTACAGTTGTAAATTTGCGTTGTTTCCGTGATAGATCGAATCCCAAATTAGTCCTAGATACCTGAAGAACGTACCATTACGACGATAATGCTCGAAGCTGAATGCTCGGGGAAAATTTAATTATAGGATCTATATTGTAACCATTACTGAATCAAATAAGAACGTAGGCCATTTCAATAAAATCTGGGCGCGTGACGACGTCATATGCGATAAAACTATTAAGGCCTCGGCTGCTATTGCAAAAAACTTCACCAGAGTGACTGGAATTGTTACAGAAGACCGATACCGACGAAGGTGGTGTAGTTGTTAATGAACAGGACACTCGTTAGACACTTTAGGGGCTCGGAAACCTCCTCTCGTCCTGCTTTACGTTTTCGGCAAATTATTTCAAGTAAATGCTGGAATGTAGGTTGCTCTCGCACTCCTGTGCAGTCGAGGCACCGCTCCCCTCCGACATTAGCGTCGTCGAGTCATCAAAGGCTAACGTTCCTTCCTTCTTCCTTTTCGAAGGGATGTAGATTTTATGCCCTGTAAAATAAACTGGCTCCTCAAAATCGTACATAGAGTTTACAGAATTATCAGTGCTAAGCGAAATATCAAACAAAGCGTCGTATGTTTTCGTACAGGTTGCAGATGTTTCCCATGACGAAGGAAAAGATGGGGGCTCTTGCAAAAGCCCTAGTCGTTGCCCTGACGAACAACTTTAAAAAACGGGTACGGCTATTTCAGCGGCTTTCGTAACCACACAGCTCGCAATAAAACAGATTTTATAGTTCAAAAAACCACACCATGTGTGCCTACGTGATGACCAAAGGGATACCGGCCACACAGTTAGGTCACTGGCACTCGGAAGCGCCGGCCTGGCGGTCGTTAAACATATCGCAACACTCCTCAGAGCTTGTTGCAGTTAGAACTTTTTTTTATAAGGGAAATACATGTGAAAAGCAGTTCCTGGAAAACGACCAATAGAATAAGCATTTACGGTCTCTACTGGATGTTGCCAAAGAAGATAAAATCTGCTAGATTAAGGGGCACCAGACTCCTAATTTTCTCTTTAAAGTTCGTTTCGAGCCCTCTGAGTTTTCTAGTGTTCTCGGGTGTCTGCAACCAAAGAAGTCGAAATATCAACCTTCGAGGACGAAATCTGAAGAAGAATAAGACGAGGCCTAATCAACCAGGAGCTCGATGAAGTGTAAACATCACTACTGACATTTATTGTCAAGATTGAGAAGTCTTACGGACGCACTCCAAGAACAACAACCAGGAAGACTACATGAAGTGATTTGCTCCACAATAACGCCCACTAAAGTGGCAAAAAACACTATACAGGGAAGTCATTCCGCACCCACCTCATCTTGCGCGCTCAGATTTTCACCTTACCCGCTTTCTATCAAACAACTTTCAAGAAACTTCGTTTCCGGATGAAAATGCGTCGGCGAGCTCTTCGCCTCAAAATCACACGATTTCTACAGTCGCGGAATCGAAAAGTTACTCCATCGTTGGTACACTGTTGTAAACAGTGAAGGAGAGCATATTATGGATGACTATCTTTGCTACGTGCATGTATTGTGTTTATGAAACTTATAGAAAAAACGCTTCGAACTTATGCACCAACCTAATATTTACATCGTCATTTCGCGACATGTACAGTCGTGGACAAAACGAGCGAGACCCCTCGCCTTTTCGTTAAGCTAATCCGCACATCTTTAAAGTATGTAACACAGCATAACAGGCAAGGCGACGAAGTGCTACCAACATACTATTCACAGGCGTGAAATTGAAAAACTGTTTTCAATCATGTGTAAGACTATATTAATACTGATTAGTGTGTTAACCACAACATCTAAATATAAGATGTAAATGAAAGAAGAAACACTAATTAGTATGAACTGTACTAATAAAAATGAATTTCAGCTTATCGAGATAACATGACTGTTTTAGTGAGACAAAGTGCCCCAGATCGTTACGAATTAGCAAAATATTATGCGCATTTGGCCCTGAAATGGTCTTTGTCAACGTTCAGACCAGTCATACTGGATTACCGTTGCTGACCTACCATGAAAGTGTGCAAATTTAGCAATGCGTGAAGATTGATAACGAAATTCAGTTAAAAATCATTCAGTGCCACACTTAAGTCAATTCATTTATTGATAGAAGCGGAAAAAGTAGGCCGTAACAAGTATGAAATTCTACAAGAGTTTCATATCGACATACACAGGGCGCCGGTATAGAATAAAGGTAGCAATAAAACGTATTGGGGGCGCGAGAATTTCTTAAAATTCCTTTACTGATAGTCTATCTGCCTCCAACGAGATTACAATCGAAAACAAACCAGACCTCCCTTGCAGTAGCAAACACCTTCCACTACGCTAGCAGACAACCCAGGCAAACAACCGTCTATTATTACCACAGACATGAATAAGCTGGCAATTTCGCAATGAAAATGGCAAAATGATCTGCATTTTCTATTGCATAGAGTTTTCTGGACTCAAAAACATGAACTGTCTACCTTTATGTCACCGCTTATGTGACAATCATTCGGGATGTTTATCGAAATAACAAAAAGCTGTTATTAGCTAGTAAATTTAGTAAGATAATTCTGCACCACCCCAGGAAATAAACGGCGACGTAGCTGCCAATCGTATACAATGTTTCGAATTCTCTATTAGATATGCCACAGCCAGAAAACGTTCATTAGCCGAAGTGTTCCTTGAGGTAGCTAATAATGGGAATGCTCGCAAATTTAAAACGCGGTAGCATTAATTGTGGGATCTGAATTACTACGTGTGTAGGTAAATGGATTTTATTTGCATTCCTTTAACGTGATTTGGATCGAAAGCGTAGCTACGATTAGTATGCTGATGCATCGACCGCAACTGGAACATTTCGAATAAAGAGTAGGGGAAATTATTATGCGGTCCTCATCTTCAGTAACTGTGGTAACTATTTTCGTTGTTAGGATTTCGTCACGTAAATCGGTAAAAATGGTACCCTACTAGTCTCACTTTATTGACTGTCTATTTGTCCACCCAACCCTTGCCGGCCGCGGTGGCTGAGCGGTTCTAGGCGCTTCAGTCCGGAACCGCGCGACTGCTACGGTCGCAGGTTCGAATCCTGCCTCGGGCATGGATGTGTGTGATGTCCTTAGGTTAGTTAGGTTTAAGTAGTTCTAAGTTCTACGGGACTGATGACCTCAGATGTTAAGTCCCATAGTGCTCAGAGCCATTTGAACCATTTTGAACCCAACCCTTAAAACCCGGTTACCTCGAGTACGGGTGGACATAATAAGCGGAAACGTATCGCACTTCCTGCGGTATACGGTCCCTTGGTGGTGTAAAAAAAGTGAGCTATGTCAATGGAATCTAAAGATACTGCCGTTTATGTAAAGAAAATTTAAGCGAAAGGTCAAAAAATGGCTCTAAGAACTATGCGACCAAACTGCTTAGGTCATCAGTCCCCTAGACCTAGAACTCCTTCAACCTACATAACCTAACTCACTCCCATGCCCGGGGAAGGATTCGAACTGACGGCGCAAGGAGCCGTGCGGTCCGCGATATGACGCCGTTGAGCGCACGGCTAACCGGCAAGCTGTTAATATCATCTGGTGTTACTAAAAAGTTATTCACATCTGGTGAATGATTTTCTGCGCAGTCCATTTAAAAAAGAATGACTAAAATGAATTTGATGTTACGGATGAGGAAGGACGCCTAATTCATTTCCCCTTGTCTTTATTCATGATGTTAGATTCGCAATCTGAGCATACGTACTTTCTATAATCACACTTTAGATCCAAGTCATAGTCACAGATATGCGAATACAACACATTGGCTTATACTTGAGGAATTTCGTTTCCCACGAAGTGGTGGCAGACGATGCTGTGGCGCCTCCAGCACATCAGGTGAGCCAACTTGCATAGTATGTTGGTAGCACTTCGTCGCCTTGCCTGTTATGCTGTGTAGCAGACTTAAAAGGTGTGCGGATCAGCATAACGAAAAGGCGAGGGGTCTCGCTCGTTTTGTCCACGACTGTACATTGGAGAAAGAAATATATTGGTAGATTTTTCCAGACTCTTAAGCTCTCGGAATTTTAACAGTAAGCTGTGCCGTGATGCAGAAGGCCTCTGTTGTGGCGTCTGTCACTGGATTTGTCAGAGCATCTCCGAGACGCTTTCACGCGTACTGAATGAACCTGTGACGCGGCGCGTTGTCGTCTTTGGGTCTTCTCTATTTCATCTATCGGTATTATCTGATACGGATGCCAGATTTATGGCAGATAAAACCTCCCATTCCACTATCCATTCCTTATTGGCCAAAGTACAAAACCAACTCTTGAGACTGGTGGTGGAATTTTGTCTATTGTTGCCGTCATAAACGAAAGCGGCTTTCGCCAACAGGTCCACCTGTTTATCGTTACCTCGGAAGGTTGTCGTACCCCCCCCCCCCCCCCCCCCCTCACCGCTTTTGTTACAAAACGCCCTCTTGTAGTTTCCAGACTCTCCAGTGGACTATAGCAGAGTAGGAGTTTGATGAGTAGCTTCTGGACGCCGGAACATCGCCCATTTTCTAGAACCTATCGCTATTGCAGTTTCAGAATGGCACACCAAAAGACGTAGCCGATTCCTCAGGCTTTGTTATCTTACTTCCTGGTTTGTTACCTCTGTCCGCACGCTGTTTATGGGTCGCGACAACACAAACAAAACAAGCGAAGAAAAACAATTGCAAGCGGCAGGTAGTGAGGCTCTGACGTGAGGCGCCCCGTTAGGTTTGCGTGCATACAATGGGCGGGAGGAGAGGAGGCATACCAGAGGCGGAGAGTCGTCACACTACCAAGTAGAGGCGCACGGCCAGCAGCGAGGAATCCACACGCCACCTGTTGCCTCGCCTTTACACAGTGTCGGCACTCCACAGGGGAACGGCGGGCGCTGAGTGAAGGCAAATATTGGCGCTGTGTAATGAGTGGAAATACAGCGGGCGCCAGCAACGGCAACTTCTGAACCAGTGTCCACAGCTACTTCTCAGCTTGTTTGACAACCGGTTATCTATTCAGAATTCAAAAGGAGGAGGAAGAGATTCCCATTCCCGCTCGATTATTGCAGCGGGCATGTGGCCAGATAATTGTTTTAGGCACCAGCTTTTAGGAGAGACATCTGTCGTATACAGAGCGTATATTAATAAAGAACGCCGATGTATCCTGAGGGGGGTGCCAAGCTGATTATTTTTCAAGACTGAACCCTTATCGAAAATTTGTGTGTTCAGCAATGTGAAACGTCAAAGTTAGACAACGGTTCGAACTCACCAACACATCCAAAAACGGTTCAAAATTTTGCTTTGCAAATCGACAGCTTGGGATGAAGGAAGAAGAGCCTCCCTTGACGTGAACTGGGAGTAGTGGTACAGCAAAGGTAGACGAAGAATAATTTGCTGAGAGACTCATTTGGGATGTGATATTAAAGTGAATGTAATGCAGGGCTGAGAAGGGGGGGAGGGGAGGGGGCAAGGGAAGAGAAGCTTGGTTTTGTGTATGTCGGTAGCGGCTGTAGATATGGAAAAAGACTGGCGGAAAGTGATTAAGCTTGTCGTTGTCCTGTTTTGTGTTTTGAGGAGATAGTGTAAAATTTCTAAAATTAAATTAGTTTCGGAACCTGATGGAGTCTCTATAAATAATTTACAGTGCACGCACATCACGTCGGCATATTAATTTTTGTCAATATTAGTGGAATAGGGTGGCCAGATGCTATTGCTGTTCACATCACCCCACCCCACCTCACACTGCCACCCCCCACCCTCCTCCCCCCTCTGGTATCCTCACCCCAATCTCCCTGGGTCTTTGTAGCGAGTTATTACACATATGACGCCAAAAATGTAATTACGTAGCCATTAAAGATGGGCTATTATGACGACGACATGTATAGTCAACAAAACTAAACTATTCGGTACAGCTAAGTTCCACATTGGATATGATCAGCGAGTATAGCCACATCACAATTTATAGCAACAGGTTCGATCGGTTACCATGTTGCATTACAGCAGTAACATATACACAGCATAGAAATAGAGAAAGAAATGTCGGAAGAACTGACTCAGCATATAGAAAAATCAAAACTTCCTCCGGTGATGTTTCCAGAATGAAAATTTCACTCTGCAGAGGAGTGTGCGCTGATATGAAACTTCATGGCAGATTAAAACTGTGCACACAGTTTTAATCTGCCATGAAGTTCCTCTGGAGAAGCTAAAAGCAGGGACGGTAAGGTCGCAAAGGGGACTGCACTGTTAAATGGAGTGGAGAGAGCGGATAGGTGAAAAGAGCACATTGAAGGCCTCTATGTGACGGAAGATTTGTCTGATAGAATAAAAGGGCAGGAACTGATATAGAAGTTGTAACGTCCACTTAGAAAAATTTATGAATTACTGTGCTGGTAAAACTCTTACGTTATTTGATTTTCAAACGGCTGAGCAGAACTGAACGTACTCAGACATTTCTCTCTTTACTTATTCTGATCAACACTAAACTGACACACAATATTTTTAGCGCAACGCGATCTGACTTTCAATAATCCCTACAAAGGACTGGCCCTGACTAACAATAACCTAACCCTTTCATGAATCACTTACCTCACAAAAATCTTCGTTACTCGAACTACTTCAATACAGCAAGCGCCAATACTGCCAGCTAAATAAAGAATTCTAACTACTGAAGGCACTAACTACTGATAGACACAGTTGGCAAATGAAAGATTTTGGTAGAGAACAAACAATGTATTTACCTTAATAATATTCAAAAGTCATCATATATATACAGGGTGAGTCACCTAACTTTACCGCTGGATGTATTTCGTAAACCACATCAAATACTGACGAATCGATTCCACAGACCGAACGTGAGGAGAGGGGCTAGTGTAACTGGTTGACACAAACCATAAAAAAATGCACGGAAGTATGTTTTTTAACACAAACCTACGTTTTTTTAAATGGAACCCCGTTAGCTCTGTTAGCACGTCTGAACATATAAACAAATACGTAATCAGTGCAGTTTGTTGAGTTGTAAAATGTTAATTACATCCGGAGATATTGTAACCTAAATTTGACGCTTGAGTACCACTCCTCCGCTGTTCGATCGTGTGTATCGGAGAGCACCGAATTACGTAGGGATCCAAAGAGAACGGTGATGGACCTTAGGTACAGAAGAGACTGGAACAGCACATTACGTCCACATGCTAACACCATTTTATTGGTCTTTTTCACTGACCCACATGTACATTACCATGAGGGGTGAGGTACACGTACACACGTGGTTTCCGTTTTCAATTACGGTGTGGAATAGAGTGTGTCCCGACATGTCAGGCCAATAATGTTCAATGCGCTGGCCATCATTTGCTGCACACAATTGCAATCTCTGGCGTAATGAATGTCGTACACGCCGCAGTACATCTGTTGCAATGTCGCCGTAGGCTGCCACAATACGTTGTTTCATATCCTCTGGGGTTGTAGGCGCATCACGGTACACATTCTCCTTTAACGTACCCCACAGAAAGAAGTCCAGAGGTGTAAGATCAGGAGAACGGGCTGGCCAATTTATGCGTCCTCCACGTCCTATGAAACGCCCGTCGAACATCCTGTCGAGGGTCAGCCAAGTGGTAATTGCGGAATGTGCAGGTGCACCATCATGCTGATACCACATAGTCGACGCGTTTCCAGTGGGACATTTTCGAGCAACGTTGACAGATCATTCTGTAGAAACGCGATGTATGTTGCAGCTGTTTGGGCCCCTGCAATGAAGTGAGGACCAATGAGGTGGTCGCCAATGATTCCGCACCATACATTTACAGTACACGGTCGCTGTCGCTCTACCTGTCTGAGTCAGCGAGGACTGTCCACGGACCAGTAATGCATGTTCCGTAGATTCACTGCCCCGTGGTTTGTGAAACCCGCTTCATCGGTAAACAGGTAGAACTGCAACGCATTCTCTGTTAATGCCCATTGACAGAATTGCACTCGATGATTAAAGTCGTCACCATGTAATTGCTGATGTAGCGACACATGAAACGGGTGAAAGCGGTGACGATGCAGTATGCGCGTGACACTACTTTGACTCAGTCCACCGGCTCTCGCAATGTCCCGTGTACTCATGTGTGGGTTCATGGCAACAGCAGCTAACACACCAACTGCACCCGCTTCTCCTGTGACGGGCCTGTTACGGACCCGTTTGCGTGCTACGACCATACCTGTTGCATACAGTTGGCGGTAGATGTTTTGCAATGAGCGGCACGTTGGATGCTCTCTGTCCGGGTACCGTTCTGCATACACCCTGCAGGCTTCAGCTGCATTTCGTCGACACTCGCCATATATGAGTATCATCTCCGCCTTTTCAGAGTTCGAATACACCATGGTCACAGTTCCTACAACACTACACTATCACAGACGTCTGGTAACACGGTGTACTACAGTTGGTCTGCGTGCGGGGACGAATGCAGAATAACAATAGCAGCAAGCGCTACATGCGGACACTCCGACAGCTAGACCAAACCACAACAGTGCACTACAGCCACACTCGTAAACACGGTTGTCATCGTAAACATGTCCCTACAGATGCTGCTCGTCGACCGTGGCCCGTGTTTGTTACAACATGCAACTGAACGTCGGAGGTTTCAAGCGTCAACTTTAGGTTTCAATATCTCCGGATGTAATTAACAGTTTACAATGCAACAAACGGCACTGATTACGTATTTGTTTATATGTTCAGATGTGCTAACAGAACTAACGTGGTTCCATTTAAAAAAACGTAGGTTTGTGTTAAAAAACATACTTCCGTGCATTTTTGTATGGTTTGTATTAAACAATTACACTAGCCCCTCTCCTCAAGTTCGGTCTGTGGAATCGGTTCGTCAGTGTTTGATGTGGTTTACGAAATATATCCAGCGGTAACGTTAGGTGACTCACCCTATATATATCAGTTCATGACATCCAGTCTTACAACTTAACTCTTTCTGATGGACACACGTCCAGATCTTCCGCTCTCAAAACTCTGGCATCTCTCTCCCCACATCCACCACTGCTGGCGGCTCATCTCCAACTGCACAACGCTACGCGCTGTTCACATCCAACTGCCCAACACTACAATAGCGAATATTCCAACAATGCCAACCAGACACAGACTGCACACAGCACAGCTAGTAATAATAATAATGGCGTGTGACGAGGGCCTGCCGTCGGGTAGACCGCTCGCCTGGTGCAAGTCTTTCGAATTGACGCCACTTCTGCGACTTGCGCGTCGATGGGGATGAAATGATGATGATTAGGACAACACACCACCCAGTCCCTGAGCAGAGAAAATCTCCGACCCAGCCCGGAATCGAACCCGGTCCCATAGGATTGGCAGTCTTCGCGCTGACCACTCAGCTACCGGGGGCGGACAGCACAGCTAGTGTTTTTGATACAGAGCGCTACGTGACGTTGCCAGCATAAAAACCTAAACAGCCTACTTACAAAGTGATAGGGGATCCCGTATTAGAATCAGAATTTAAGAGAGCTTTGGAGGACGTAAGATCAAATAAGGCAGAAGCTATGGATAACAATCGATCAGAATTTCTAAAATGGTGGGAAGTGGCAAAAATAAATAAAAAATCCACAGTACTAGAGGGAGCTGTAGAGGATTACAAGTGTAGAGGAAGACAGAGATTGGAACACGTCCGACAAATAGCTGAGGACGGAGGCTGCAAGTAATCCTGTAATATGAAGAAGTTGGCACAGGAGAGGTATTCGTGGCGGTCCGCATCAAACAAGTCAAGACTGATGACCCAAAAAGCTGGATCGATGTCCGCCACGGGGTGATCGCCGGCTTTACAAACAGTGACAGGACGTACCGGTGCTAGGAGCGTGGACAGAGGTTTGGACTAGCGGACAAGTGGACGCGGGGTCTGTTTAGAAAGCGTCTCGGCTGAAAAGCAGTGCACGGCGGACCGGCGGCGAGCACTTGGGGAGTCTGGCCGTCTAGCGGCCGCTGCGCAGACTCTCACTGCTGGCGCTCTGTGGCCGAGGCCGAGTGGCCACCTCTGCCGACACATCCACATATACACACACACCCACCCACCCACCCACCCACCCACCCACACACACGCGCACACACACACACACACACACACACACACACACACACACACACACACACACACACGCTTCAGGTGGAGAGCGCCTCGTCCACACCGATAGCAGCATTTATCATCAGAGCTCCACCTCCAGACAAAATGGCTCTGAGCACTATGGGACTTAGCTTCTGAGGTCAACAGTCCCCTAGAACTTTGAACTACTAAAACCTAACTAAGGACATCACACACATCCATGCCCGAGGCAGGATTCGAACCTGCGACCGTAGCGGCCTCGCGGTTGCAGACTATAGCACCTAGAACCTCTCGGCCACCCCGGCCGGCACCTCCAGACATCCATCCTACATTTTGTAAACTTATACCTCTGCTCCCGTGCACGTTTCAAGTCTGTTGTCGGCTGCAAATTAAGGCTTTCATGCATTATTCTTTACCGTCTGCAGCTCCCTCTAGTACCAGGGAAGTCATTCCCTGACGTCTTATATCCTATCATCCTGTCCCTTCTCACTGTCAGTGTTTTCCACGTATTCCATTCCTCTCCTATTCTGTGCAGAACCTCCTCATTCCTAACTCTACCAGTCCATATAATTTTCAACATTTGTCAGCATCACCGCATCTCATATGCTTCGATTCTTTTCTGTTGGGGTTTTCCCACAGCCCATGTTTCACTACGATACAATGCTGTGCTCCAAACGTACAGTCTCAGAAATTTCTTCCTCAGATTAAGGCCTTTGTTTGGTACTAGTAGACTTTTATTGTCCAGGAATGCCCTTTCTGCCAGTGCTAGACTGCTTTTGCTGTCCTCCTTGCTCCGTCCGTCGTTGGTTCAAATGGTTCTAAGCACTATGGTACTTACGTCTGAGGTCATCAGTCCCCTAGACTTAGAACTACGTAAACCTAACTAACCTAAGGACATCACACACATCCATGCCCGAGGCAGGATTCGAAACTGCGACTGTAGCAGCCGTGTGGTTCCAGACTGAAGCGCCTAGAACTGCTCGGTCACAGCGGCCGGCCCGCTCCGTCCGTCACTGGTTATTTTGCTGTCTAGGTAGTTAGAATTCCTTAACTTCATCTACTTCGTGGCCATCAATCCTGATGTTAACTTTCACGTTGTTCTCATTTCTGCTACTACTCATTACTTTCGTTTTTCTTCGAATTACTCTCCATCCATGTTCTGTACTCATTGAATTGTTCATTCTGTTCAACATGTACTGTAATCCTTTTGCACTTTCACTGAGATCAGCAATGCCACAAAGGCATCGTGTCTTTGATATCCTTTCACCCTGAATTCTAATTCTACTCCTGAACCTTTATTTTATTTCCGTCATTGCTTCTTCGATGTACAGGTCGGACAGTAGGGCGAGAGACTGCATCCCTCCCTTACATCTTTTCTAATCTATCCACTTCTTCTTATTGTTCCCTTTTGGCTCGATATTGTACATTACCCGTCGCTCCCTAAAGCTTACCACTGCGTTCCGCACAATTTCTAACATCGTACACCATTCCACATCGTCGAACGCTTTTTCCAATTCCACATAGTCTGTGAACGAGACTCGATATTTCTTTAACCTTGTTTCCATTATCGACCGCAACATCAGAACTGCCTCTCTGGTGTCTTTACATTTCCTAAAGCCAAACTGATCGTAATGTCTAACACATCCTCAATTTTCTTTTCCATTCTTCTGTACTGTATTATTGTCGGCAATTTGCTTGCATGAGCTGCTAAGCAGTTATTCATGCGAAAGGACGTGATTTTAACACGGTTAATGACGGGGCACAAACGGCTACTCTAATGTCAAACACTGAGGTATTCTCCAGTTAACGGAGAAATGACTGCTGGATATTTTCGCTGTTCAAGATGAACAACTTATGCTCCCTTCGCCACCCATTTCAGTTCGGCTACAATTTTCGCAACAGGCCTCTTTATATACATAGCAAAAGATACCAGTAAACATGTTTGATTGAGTCTAAATATCACTATTTACATACATTTAGGAACCACAGTGAGCCCTGGTTTTAACACTACATCCATCGTTGCTATGACCCACGAGTTTGTGATGCTTCGGGCAGTGTAATGTTGGTGCACAATCCATTAACTCGCAGCGTCTTATGTGCTGGAGACAATGTAGAAAAAAGAATTTAATTTTCTTTGTTGCCCGCACAGCCACAAAAATTAATGGAAGAGGAAGGAAGGACGGTTCATTCTTTGTCATCGATCACCTGAGAAATCCTCACATTTTTTTTCTTTTTTTGCGATTCCGCCAGACACGGACGTAATTTTCACCAATTTTTTCCTTGAGTTTCAACTGTCTCCCAGTATTTTCCTTTCTCTTTCCCTGAGCTTCCTTCTGACCTTCCATCCACACCTGTTTTCTTTTCTGGTATATTTCATGTCCATCAGGTTTCTTCCTTAGAGCATAATTATTCAAGGCGTCAACATAAACTGAAGTGCCAAAGAAACTGGTATAGGCATGCGTATTCAAATGCAGAGATACGGAAACAAGCAGAATACGGCGCTGCGGTCGGCAACTTCTATATAAGACAACTAGGGTCTGGCGCAGTTGTTAGATCGGTTACTGCTGCCACAATGACAGGTTATCAAGATCTGAGTAAGTTTGAACGTGGTGTTATAGTCGGCGCTCGAGTGATGGGACACAGCATCTCCGAGGTAGTGATGAAGTGCGGATTTTTCCGTACGACCATCTCACGGGTGTACCGTGAATGTCAGGAATCCGGTAAACATCAAATCTCCGACATCGCTGCTGCCGGAAAAAGATCCTGCAAGAACGGAACCAACGACGACTGAAGAGAATCGTTCAACGTGACAGAAGTGTCACCCTTCCCCGACTTGCTTCAGATTTCAATGCTGGGCCATCAACGTCAGCGTGCGAGCCATTCAACGAAACATCATCGATATGGACTTTCGGAGCAGAAGGTACACTCGTGTACCGTTGCTGACTGCACGGACACAAAGCTGTACACCTCGCATTGGCCCGTCAACACTGACGTTGGACTGTTGATGACTGCAAACATGTTGTCTTCTCGGACGAGTCTCGTTTCAAATTGTATCGTGCGGATGGGCGGTTTACGGGTATGGAGACAACATCATGAATCCATGGACCCTGCATGTCAGCAGGGGACTGTTCAAGCTGGAGGAGGCTCTGTAATGGTGTAGAGCGTGTGTAGTTGGAGTGATGTGGGAACCCTGGTACGTCTAAGTACGAATCTGATGGGTGACACGCACTTAAGCATCCTGTCTGATCATCTGCTCTAGGAGCAATCTTCTCAGTTTAAACACTTGCGCTGGCCACCAAACTCCCCAGACGTGAACATTATTGAGGGTATCTGGGACGCTTTGCAACGTGTTGTTAAGAAGAGATCTTCACCCGCTCGTACTCTAACCAATTTATGGACATCCCTGGAGGATTCATGGTGTCAGTTCCCTCCAGCATTATTTCAGAAATTAGTCGAGTCCATGCCACGTCGTGTTGCAGCACTTCTACGTGCTCGCGGGGGCCTTACACGATATTAGGCAGCTGTACTAGTTGTTTGGCTTTTCAGCGTATAAAGTTCAATTTGCAGTTCATTTTCCATCTCTATGAACTGGCGGTTGTTTATTTGTATTGTTTTTATTTTTAATGTATAGTCTACGGTGTATGAAGGAAGAACGCTCTGTAATATGTAACGTGTGTGTGTGTGTGTGTGTGTGTGTGTGTGTGTGTGTGTGTGTGTGTGTGTGCGAGCGCGTTTTATAGTTCACTTTCAGTGGCCCCATAATTGGCATTTAAACACACGTCTAGAACCATCATGTGTTAAATATTTGCTGTGTCTAATGATTCAGCTACCATGGTTCCTTAATTATCACAACTGAAATAGATCTCAGACCAAATGGTTCAAATGGCTCTGAGCACTATGGGACGACTTCTGAGGTCATCAGTCCCCTAGAACTTAGAACTACTTAAACCTAACTATCCTAAGGACGTCACACACACCCATGCCCGAGGCAGGATTCGAACCTGCGACCGTAGCGGTCGCGCAGTTCCAGACTGTAGCGCCTAGAACCGCTCGACCACCCCGGCCGGCAATCTCAGACCAACACTGACTCGTGGAAGTTTATAGCCTGGCCATGCAGGCTGATCCTATGTCTCTGTGGCTAACACATCGAGCTAGTCGTGGTCATGCGGTTAAGTCAAAAATGGATCAATAATTGCAAAATTTTATATTCGGTGACTTTTTCTGTTTTTATATCGAATAAAAAAGGATACCGAAAAAGGTTCTGTCGATATATTGTACCTCAGGCGGATCGAGGAAGAATAGGTTTTAACATTCTATTCTTTAGAAGCGGAAAAAAAAGTAGGATAGAAAAAGGTGGAGAAAGAAACCAGCTAGGGATTTAAACCTCGCCCAGAACTCGAGCCTAATGCCTTAACCACCGTCCCATCACATTCGTTACATCGTTCCAGAGTGTATCCTCGATATTTTAGCCATCCATTTTGTTTGACAGGGTTTTCAGGAATAGATTCGAGAGCTCACACGTTTACTTGGAATACAATGGGGAGCGGATGGAGCAGTAGTTGAAGATCTCTCATTCTATACTATATGAATAATGTTCAAGTTCCCGTCTCACCATGCTAATTTAGAGTTTCCATAATTTCTTAATTTATTTAAATCATTCCAGACGACTGCTGGGATGTTTCAGTGATTTGATACCTTTATAAATTCTACGATAAAGTCAAAGTATGCATTTACATTGCTGTGGAACTTGAAAATTTTTCGGCCACTTAATATTAATGGTTGGTGTAAGGCTTCCCACAGTTTCCACCTTCTAACATCTCCCACCTACCACGTTCTCACCAGTGTAATACACATATATATAAAAAATTGAACGATTAGAAATTTGATATTCATATTGACAGGACATGTACATTTTTATGTTCTGCAGAAATGATTAGCATTTGAACCCTGTCGGCCTGCTGGTTCAAGTTCAACATCGATATCGCGGCGCAACGCCACCTACCGTTAAAATGTGCCTGAGGCTCTCCTTGACGTTATAATCCGAACGTAATGGACCAGTGGGACTTGAGCAGACGTGCATGACTCGCAAACATATGCGCAACCCGTGCCGTCAAATTAGTGAATTTGAAAAAGGGCGCCTTATTGGCATGAAAAAATGTGATGCATCCATCCTGGAAACTGCTGCTCTTGTCGGACGAAGCGTTTCGGCAGTGCAATGGTGTGTGCAGAATGATTCACTGAAGGCCACAGAACACGACGTGATGAGTCAGGTCTCTCCACCCTGATAACCCCCCGAGAAGATCGACAAGTCACCCCAATGGCATTGCAGGACAGATCTGCGTCCTTATCGGCTCTGACGCAACTGCGGAATAGTGTAACACATCGTACAATATCAGGAGTGGCAGTCTGTCGCCTTTTATTACGGCATGTGTTACGTCTGCGTTGTCCAGTTCTCGCCTATCTCTGGTGAATGTGCAGAACCATGCTAGACGGCAATGGTGTGTGGAACGTTGTCACTGGGGGAGGAATGGCATCAGATAGTATTTTCGGACGAATCCAGGTTCTGTCTGTTAGAAAATGTTGGCCCCATTTTGGTTGCGTCACAGTGACTGCGTTCGCACAAGACATACGGCGCCAACTCAAGGCGTTATTGTGTGGGATGCTATTGGGTACAACCACAAATGACAGTTGGTGCGTGTCCGGAGAACAGTGACCAGTGTGACGTACATAATGACATCCTGTGACTTGTAGCCATACTTCATCTGCGCTACGCTCCTGATCTCATTTTTCAGCAAGACAATGCACGACACATGTTGCTGCATGAACACGTGCCATCTTGGTATCACGGGATGTCAGCCTTCCGCCCTTGCCCGCCAGTTCACCATACTTGTTGCTAATCGAAAATGTGTGAGGTATCAGGTTCGGTGCTGTGGCCTGTGACCCAATGCCAACCACCACAGATGAACTTTGCAACCATGTGAATGCAGCATGGATGGCTACACCGCAGGACGCCATTCGCACCTTATAAGCGTCGTTTCAATCACGCATGGAACAAGTTATCAGGGCCCATGAAATAATCCTTTGGCATAGTTGGCCGGGATGTCCCATTCGGGTTGGGCCGCCAAGTGAAAGTCTTATTTCAGTCGGCGCCACATTGAGGGACTTGCGGCCAATGATGAGGATAGGGCCCATGGGGGACCCTGTGACTACTAGGCAACAGGACCCATGCTGAACCGAGGTGACTGAAAAGCTAATCATTTCTGCTGAACAAGCTAATGTACATGTCCTGTGAATATGAACGCCTGTCTCTAGCCGTTCAAGATGTTCTGTCTTTCCTGAACCTTAGTTTCATTTTACACACTCAAACACCAATGTTGGTCTCTCTCAAGAATTAGAACTGACACATAATTCGTCTAAATGGACACAAGTGAACGAGATTTTCATTTCAGCGTTCAGTGGCGACTAAGAGGTTCCTTGCCCATATCGGTTCTTCATTGTACTGTACCTAATATTTTAAATAGCTGCCTTCGTGAAATGGTTTACGAGCCACAAGAACTCTTCTCTATAAAACTGCATCTTGGTTACACGTTGTTGGTGACTGTTGCTGACTGTGAGGCTGGTCCCGGCGGAGGTTCGAGTCCTCCCTCGGGCATGGGTGTGTGTGTTTGTCCTTAGGATAATTTAGGTTAAGTAGTGTGTAAGCTTAGGAACTGATGACCTTAGCAGTTAAGTCCCATAATATTTCACACACATTTGAAAATTTTTTTGACTGTTGCTGTTGTTGCCTGTAGAGATGCTGGTAATGATACTGTGGCACAGAACGACAAAAGTCTAGACGGTGAATGCAATCCTGATAAAGAAAAGTTGGTTTTTCACAAGATAACATCGAGTGGTGCGGCCTGTGAGAGCTAAAAGCAACGATACTTCAGCAGCGAGGCCTGTTGTCTTACTTACGGCTTCCACATATGGTAGCACAGATATCTCGCTCAGTGCTACACAACTTTCGTGGCAGTGTAAACAATCTGCGATCATTTGCCTTGCTTCAGTGCGATAAAATAACTCTGACAATTTGCGCGCATGAGAATATATCTTTCAAAAATGTTCATCCATGGGGACAACGGCAAACGAGCGACAGAAAATTTAGCTGACATTCTATGAGAGCAATTCCAGCCTGTAGTATGCTTTCTGTCCTAATGATATGAAATGAAGGAAGATCAGCCTTACGCTGTTATACTGTGGACCGTCAACACGACAACAGTTGTCTTTTGTGCGGTGATTATAAATAGTACCGAAATAAGTTTTCCCCATCTCAGCGTCGGTTTTTTAAAGTTATTTTATATCCATCTTTAGGTAATGAAACTACTGTACCTACGACTGATCTTTATCGCTGACGTAATGTAGGAAATAATGTTAACAGAAAGAGAATAACTGAACAATGGAAGAATTTCGTCATTACCATGACTGAGGAACTATTAAGGCACCTTGGAAAAGTAAAAGTAAAACTAAACTTCTCCCGAACAGGTCATGAAGGCCCAACGGTATCGACCGGCCGCCGTGTCATCCTCAACCATAGGCGTCACTAGATGCGGTTATGAAGGGGCATGTGGTCAGCACACCGCTCTCCCGGCCCTATGTCAGTTTCCGAGTCCGGACTTGGGAAAGTAAACAAAACTGGAATCTCGATAACTGAACGACTGTTTGAACAGCACCACTTCTGCTCCAAATCTTTTCGTCCTATTCCTCAATTCTTACAGTTTGCGTATAAAAAACTGCAAACCTGTTCCTGCACCACCGAAATTACACCTTCTAATTCAGTGAGGTGTATAGTTAACTATGCAACCACGTCGATATTTCAAATGTTCATTACAGCAATTTAATGAAGTGGTTTACGAATAAATCGTGGTCTAATGGTTCTACATTATCGCCACAAAATCCAGTATACTTTTTGTCACCTTCGGAAGAGTCTGTCTAATTTGTAAACTGCACGGATTGTACAGCAAAATGTGTCTCAAAACTCGTCATACGGTTATTCCTTGTTTATTAGCTCTGGACTTCGCATTTCCTCGTCTGACACATGCAATCGATCCGTGCTTCGTTTCTTTACAAGGAGATACAGTTCGTTGAAACTGCTGAAACCGACGACTTATCCTTTTCCTAGTTCTTGGCTCAAAGCTAAATCGGAAAAAAATTGCCCTCTGCTCTGAAACAGCGGACGGACATCTCAAGAGCTCAAGAACGCACCCTTATACAGGGTGGTAGGAAATTCACGTTACAGACTTCTAGGACTTGTAGAGGGGAGTGAGTACATCGTATTTTGAATAGGAACCCACGTCCGGAAACGTCGCCCAACGCGACTACAGAGCGTCAAAGTTATAGGCGCGGGCGTGTGTAAATGTACGTATACACGGAGTGACTCCGTGATGATGTTACAGACTTTCTAGGATGATGGAGAACGATAAATGTATTAATTTGAAGTCAGGATCCCTGTACCGGAAACGAACGAGTCGAAAGTCATAAACGAAAACAGTTCTGATACCTCTGACAGTTGAGTACATGTACCGGTTCTTGCGTTGCGAAGAGTGTAGGGTTGGTAACTTTCAGTGGTGATAGTATGGACAAAAACAAGAAAAAATGTTCAATAAACGTGGGCTCTAAAGTGCGTACCTTAACAGCTATGAACACTTGCTCAGTAGAGGAGATGTGTTTCACGTTAGTCAGGATGAACGAATGGTCATAGCTCCTCAGGTATATATTTTAGAGCACGCGTTTGTTGGACATTTTTTCTTGTTTTTGTCCATACTACCACCACTGAAAGTCACCAACGCTACTCTCTTCGCAACACAAGAACGGGTACATGAATTCAACTGTCAGAGGTATCAGAACGGTTTTCTTTTATGACTTTCGACTCGTTCGTTCCCGGTACAGGGATCCTTACTACAAATTAATACATTTATCGTTCTCCATCATCCTAGAAAGTCTGTAACATCATCACACCATCACCCCATGTATACGTACATTTACAGACCCCCGTGCCTATAACTTTGGCGCTCCGTAGTCTCGTTGGGTGACGTTTCCGGACGTGGGTCCTTATTCAAAATACGGTGTAATCACTCCTCTCTACAAGCCCTAGAAGTCTGGAACGGGGATTTCTGACCACCCTTTATAACACAATCACCTTAATCACAGGTGACGCGAACTGGATGTAAATTATTCTAAATTATTCATATTCAGCTAATATCTCATGAAATAAGTTCTTAATACACTCCTGGAAATGGAAAAAAGAACACATTGACACCGGTGTGTCAGACCCACCATACTTGCTCCGGACACTGCGAGAGGGCTGTACAAGCAATGATCACACGCACGGCACAGCGGACACACCAGGAACCGCGGTGTTGGCCGTCGAATGGCGCTAGCTGCGCAGCATTTGTGCACCGCCGCCGTCAGTGTCAGCCAGTTTGCCGTGGCATACGGAGCTCCATCGCAGTCTTTAACACTGGTAGCATGCCGCGACAGCGTGGACGTGAACCGTATGTGCAGTTGACGGACTTTGAGCGAGGGCGTATAGTGGGCATGCGGGAGGCCGGGTGGACGTACCGCCGAATTGCTCAACACGTGGGGCGTGAGGTCTCCACAGTACATCGATGTTGTCGCCAGTGGTCGGCGGAAGGTGCACGTGCCCGTCGACCTGGGACCGGACCGCAGCAACGCACGGATGCACGCCAAGACCGTAGGATCCTACGCAGTGCCGTAGGGGACCGCACCGCCACTTCCCAGCAAATTAGGGACACTGTTGCTCCTGGGGTATCGGCGAGGACCATTCGCAACCGTCTCCATGAAGGTGGGCTACGGTCCCGCACACCGTTAGGCCGTCTTCCGCTCACGCCCCAACATCGTGCAGCCCGCCTCCAGTGGTGTCGCGACGGGCGTGAATGGAGGGACGAATGGAGACGTGTCGTCTTCAGCGATGAGAGTCGCTTCTGCCTTGGTGCCAATGATGGTCGTATGCGTGTTTGGCGCCGTGCAGGTGAGCGCCACAATCAGGACTGCATACGATCGAGGCACACAGGGCCAACACCCGGCATCATGGTGTGGGGAGCGATCTCCTACACTGGCCGTACACCACTGGTGATCGTCGAGGGGACACTGAATAGTGCACGGTACATCCAAACCGTCA
This sequence comes from Schistocerca americana, assembly GCF_021461395.2. Classification (NCBI taxonomy): domain Eukaryota; kingdom Metazoa; phylum Arthropoda; class Insecta; order Orthoptera; family Acrididae; genus Schistocerca; species Schistocerca americana. The sequence continues at coordinate 125,418,673 of NC_060126.1, forward strand.
TCGAACCCATCGTTCTACCATTCCTAGACCGGCAAGGGAACTTGCTGTTCCAACAGGACAATGCACGTCCGCATGTATCCCGTGCCACCCAACGTGCTCTAGAAGGTGTAAGTCAACTACCCTGGCCAGCAAGATCTCCGGATCTGTTCCCCATTGAGCATGTTTGGGACTGGATGAAGCGTCGTCTCACGCGGTCTGCACGTCCAGCACGAACGCTGATCCAACTGAGGCACCAGGTGGAAATGGCATGGCAAGCCGTTCCACAGGACTACATCCAGCATCTCTACGATCGTCTCCATGGGAGAATAGCAGCCTGCATTGCTGCGAAAGGTGGATATACACTGTACTAGTGCCGACATTGTGCATGCTCTGTTGCCTGTGTCTATGTGCCTGTGGTTCTGTCAGTGTGATCATGTGATGTATCTGACCCCAGGAATGTGTCAATAAAGTTTCCCCTTCCTGGGACAATGAATTCACGGTGTTCTTATTTCAATTTCGAGGAGTGTAGTTCCGTATGTCTGGAAACTGTAGGAGAAAATGGTTCAAATGGCTCTGAGCGCTATGGGACTTAACATCTGAGGTCATCAGTCCCCTAGAACTTAGAACTACTTAAACCTAACTAACCTAAGGACATCACACACATCCATGCCCGAGGCAGGATTCGAACCTGCGACCGTAGCGGTCGCGTGGTTCCAGACTGAAGCGCCTTTAACCGCGTGGCCACACTGGCCGGCAACTGTAGGAGACAGGTTAATTCAGGACGGGTACTTTGGATAAGTAATAGTAACTTTGTCGTTACTGGAAAGCGGTCGTTAACGTGCTTAAAGCGGTGTGTCGGCAGAAGCAGGACGTGGGGCCGGAGATACGCAGTGCAGAGTCGAGTCCTGTCCGGTGCAGGCGTCGAGCGATTTAAGAGGCGAGAGGGACGGCGGCGATACACATCGCGCTGCACGCTTTCTAGCCAGCCGCCAGCCACCCGCACTTTCCTGGGTGCCCTTCGTCCTTCGTCTTGACTCCTCTCGCCCAATCTGCCACAGCCCACATCCTCCCGCTCTAGTTCGGCAGAAAAATTAGTGTGCAACAGCTGCATTGTCAAAAAGCAATAAGCATTCACGACAAAAACTGTCATCCCAGATATAATACACCGGTGTGCAAAACTCAAGGACGAAAGAAACTTATGCATGACGTGTCACGGCCAGTAACACAGCTCGATGAAACTTTTATCACACATAGACAGAACTGCGACGGTATAGTAAAGAAGCCGTGAACCGCAAGTTTCTAGAGGAACGGAAGGTTCCAAATGATCAGAAAAGAGCACAGGTAGTTCCACTTTTCAAGAGCAGATGCGCAAAACTATAGGCCTATATCTCTGACATCGGTCTGTTGTAGAATCTTAGAACATGTTTATTGCTCGCGTATCATGTCATTTCTGGAAACCCAGAATGTACTCTGTAGGAATCAGCATGGATTCCGGAAACAGAGATCGTGTGAGACCCAATTCGCTTTATTTGTTCATGAGATCCAGAAAATATTAGATACAGGCTCCCAGGTAGATGCCATTTTCCTTGACTTCCGGAAGGCGTTCGACACAGTTCCGCACTGTCGCCTGATAAACAAAATAAGAGCCTACGGAATATCAGACCAGCTGTGTGCCTGGATTGAACACAGCATGCTGTTCTCAATGGAGAGGCGTCTACAGACGTTAAAGTAACCTCTGGCGTGTCACAGGGGAGTGTTATGGGGCCATTGCTTTTCACAATATCTATATGTAAATGACCTAGTAGATAGTGTCGGAAGTTACATGCGGCTTTTCGCGGATGATGCTGTAGTATACAGAGAAGTTGCAACATTAGAAAATTGTAGCGCAATGCAGGATGATCTGCAGCGGACAGGCACTTGGTGCAGGGAGTGGCAACTGACATTTAACATAGAGAAATGTAATGTATTGCGAATACATAGAAAGAAGGATCCTTTATTGTATGATTACATGATAGCGGAACAAACACTGTAAAATATCTGGGAGTATGCGTACGGAACGATTTGAAGTGGAATGATCATGAAAAATTAATTGTTGGTAAGGCGGGTGCAAGATTGAGAGTCATTGGGAGAGTCCTTAGAAAATGTAGTCCATCAGCAAAGGAGGTGGCTTACAAAAACTCGTTCGACCTATACTTGAGTATTGCTGATCAGTGTGGGATCCGTGCCAGGCCGGGTTGACAGAGGAGACAGAGAAGATCCAAAGAAGAGCGTCTCGTTCCGTCACAGGGTTATTTGGTAAGCGTGATAGCGTTACGGAGAAGTTTAGCATACTCAAGTGTCAGACTCTGCAAGAGAGGCGGTCTACATCGCGGTGTAGCTTGCTGTCCAGGTTTGGAGAGGGTGCATTTCTGGATGAGGTATCGAATATATTGCTTCCCCCTACTTATACCTTCCGAGGAGATTACGAATGTAAAATTAGAGAGATTCGAGAGCGCTTTCCGGCAGTCGTTCTTCTCGCGAACCATACGCGACTGGAACAGGAAAGGGAGGTAATGACAGTAGCACGTAAAGTGCCCTCCGCCACACACTGTTGGGTGGCTTGCGGAGTATAAATGTAGATGTAGATGTAACGGACAGAGCAGACAATTTTATTCACAGGCAATTACACTGAAGTCACCACAGTTCATGATTATCTTCTGGACATTACAAAATACGTGACACGCTTCTTAATAGCGTGTGTGATCATCACAGGCGGTAATGCATGCTGTGGAACGTGCTGCTATGCTGGCCACAAGATGGGTAAGCGGTTCTTCTAGTAGGGTATTCCATTCGTCCACTAGCGTGGTTAACAAATTCTGGATGATTATTAGTACGTGCTGCAGTACGGTTTCACAAAGCATCCCACATGTGTTTGGTGGGATTTAAATGGGGGTGGGGGGTCAGTCCACTACCCAAACAATCTCTCCTTCCAAGAGCTCCTTCAGTGTGCTGTTCGGTGCGGTCGCGCACTGTCATCCACAAACATGAGGTGAATGCACGCCTGAAAAGACGCAAGTGGGGAAGGAGTACAGTGTCACAATAAAGCTGACCGGAGAGTGAGCAGCGTTCAAAAATTTGGAGGTTAGTACACCCATACAATGTTATACTTCCTCCCACACCATAGCATCTGGACCGCCAACGCGAACCTTTTTCACTATGTTGCTGGGTGCATTATTTCGCCATATGACGATCAGAATCACTACCGGATCTGCTGTCATCCGGGAAGTGCACGCTACCCCACTCCTCTTTGGTCCAGTCGCTACGCTCTTGATATCGAAGCTAACGGTGCTGTCGTTGCACGGGTCTCAACGGAGAACAACGTACTGGTCGCCTGGCAAGGAGACCACACCCACGCAATCACCGCGCCATTGTGAGGCGTGAGATTGCGAGTCTTGCAGTACTACTAAAGTTGTTGCAATTGGGCTCGATGTTTGACGGGCATTCCTTCTTGCCAGTAGCACAATGTAGCGGTTACCTGCTGCTGTAGCTGAACTTGATCGACCACTTCCTCTCTTCGGGCTGCAGCACCTGCGGTTTAGAGCGCTCATCATGCACGTGAAACATTGTTGTGAGCTGTACCAAAGTCCTGGGCTACTCGCGTCACAATTTTTCTTCAAGTTTCGCAATGATCCCCACCCCTCCGTCCTTGCTGCCCCTATGTGAAGACATCCAGATGTCGTCTACAGGTCATGTTGCAATGACGAATAGCAATACAGTGCGCCGTAACTGCTCACTGTTTGGCACACCATTTTTTCCTTTCCTTCAACTGCCTCCTGTTGCAGGGACAGCCTCGCGTGCCGTCCACTTTTCTGCCCACAACTGAGAGACTTCTTGTAATATGTTCCCACACCTTCATTCATTTCCACCGAATAGTTCATATGTTATGATGTTACTCTAGCCACTTCGTCTGTCCTTCGGCAGCGATCACTGATCGAAGCATCCGATAAAGCAAAGATATCCGTTCAGTATCGATATTCCTGAAGAAGAAATTCTTCGGGCACAAGAAACACGTGGGTTTTTGCTAAGCTGGTCAGAGAGTATGACGAAAACATCCAGTTGCACGGAAACGCAAGTATAGGTCCAACTTCTATGTGAGTAGAAACGTCCCTGGTGAACGTGAGCCACAGAAGAGCTATCCCCGAAGGACTGTGGGTAATGTAACACGTAACCCCCATTGCTCTCACACATGTTTTACCAAATGCTTTCGGTTATCCATATTATTAGTGGTAGCAATTAAATTATAAGCCACTTTCTGAGCGTATTACGGTCACAGGAATTCCATTAACTGGTTTCCGCGAATCTTACGACCAATCAGTAATTCGATATGTGTTCTGGCCCATATGGACGTTATTGTTTTCAAATGGTTCAAATGGCTCTAAGCATTATGGTACTTAAGATCTGAGGTCGTCAGTCCCATAGAATTAGAACTACTTAAACCTAACTAACCTAAGGACATCACACACAACCATGCCCGAGGCAGGATTCGAACCTGCGACCGTAGCAGCAGCGCGGTTCCGGATTGGAGTAGTGTTTTCTATATTCTGCCTCTGTATTGTCTTTTTCACTTTCTCGATGTCTTACAATGCCTTTTCGTAATCAAATTATTGCAAGAGTTCGAGAGGCTTACACTTTCGGTAACAGACGATCACTCATTGTCTGCCTTTAGTATTTAACCATGTATGTGCTTACATTATGACTGGGATCACCATTGTTTTCGCAATTTTCGACTCATTCTAATTTATTCTAAATTTTTATTCATTTTACGCACTCTATGGACAATCTTCCTTAGTCATTGGTATATCATTCCCATGGTCACAAATTCGCTCTTTTGTTAACGTTTACAGAAATTTTTTATTTAGCGTATGAGGTAGGTTTGTCAGGTTTGTAGCTGTATGAGTCTACGAGATGCGGTGGATAGACAGATTCCATAGCGCAAATTATTTACTAATCCGCGCTGATTTATTGCAGGGCTGCAATCACCGAGATAGATCATTAATGCACATTAGTTGTGGGCGTCACCGACCGGTAGAGGTAGTGCCTATTTACAATAAGTTGGATCGTTTATTATCGGTAAGAAACTAAGAATAAGCAAGTTAAAGCACGACAATTTCAAAGTATATCTCGGCGAAAGTTTTGACTGAACTGTCTTATGACAAACATTTTCTGTATTATGTGTTCGTGACGAAGACCGTTCAGTAAATAGTCGACCAAGAACTACAGAGTGTACCTGACGCTGTGGAGAATGGAACAATTCAGCATGTAGCGTCATTAGATTAACAACAGTCTTTCTACTACACCCACGGGTGACTTGGTATGGGAAGAGCAAGGCGTCAGTGTGTGGGAGCGCGACACATGGGATACTTCATATTTTGAGTCCTGCAGGCACGAGCATTACGTGAAGTGTGCCGAGAGTACTTTGATTCTGAAAAAAATCGCCACCAACAGACTGAGCTGCTGTGGGCAAAGACATGTCGATAGAAATGGTCTTCGGCAACTCTTGACAATTCTAAGAGTGACTTCACTGGCCATAGTGCAAGAAATTATTCGCAAAATGAATGTTGAACACGCGCAACCCGGGAATCACCCCAAAGCTACGGAAGTAACCGCTCTCCTCCGCACGTACCTTTGTTCAGCATAATACATTAAGCAAAACTGCAACTTGACGTATTTGGAAAACAGCATAGGCCACACTATCAACAAAACAAGGGTAGAACTGATCCAGAAAAACACTGTCCAATGCCACTAACACCCATCAATTGGAGATTCTCAGAATATATTATGAGTTCAAACATAATGACGTATCTCGAATAGGTGACCTTTTCCATGCTGATCAGGCTAGGCCATGTGAAACTGACCTCGCGCTTTTCTCACGTAACATCTTGAAAGGTATAGATCAGCATGTACATTACTACTCAGCTGGGCAGAGGCTTCAGACAATTTCTCATCGTTCCACTCTCGAATAACACTATGGAACAATGAAGACCTAAATCTTTCCGTGAGAACTCTGCTAGCTCTTATTTTATAGCGATGGTCGTGTCTCCCAATGTAGATGAGGATCCACAAAGTATTTCCGAGTTCAGAGGAGAAATTTGATGATTTTAATGTAGTGGAAACATCTCGCCATATCGAAAAACGCCTTTCTTTTAATGTTTGCCCCCTCCACCAACACGCGTGTCATATTTGTGGAACCCTGTCCCCTATTTCATTATAATGCAAAACGAGCTGCCCTCCTTTGAACTCTTTCGATTTCCTCCGTCAGTCCTACCTAGTAAAGATTCCATATCGCACAGCGGTACTCGTGTAGAGGACGGACGAAGGCGTCTCTTTAGTACAGTTGTTGCATCTTCTATCAGGTCTACCAACAAAAAGCAGTTTTTGGGTTTGCCTTCACCACAACATTTCTATTTGATGATACTAATTTAAGCCGTTCGTAATTTTTATCCCCTGGTGTTTAGCTGAAATGGCAAACTTCAAATCTTTATGACTTATCGTGTAATATTATTAGGAGGACCTTACACTTTTTATTGTGTAGAGTCAATTTCCACCTTCTGCACCTTGCATATAATTTGTGTAAATCATTTTGTAAGACGTACTGATCTTGTGACGAGTTTACTACACGGGAAACGACAGCACCATCTGCAAACAATCTAAGAAAACTGCTCAGATCAAGGTAATGAAGCAGATACAGTATTCATCGACTTCTGAAGAACATTTGACTTACCAAACACCAACACTTATTAATGGAAGTTCGATAATATAAGGTACCACACGAAATTTGTGAATGGATTGTGATTTTCCTGGTAGGTAGGATGTAGGATGTAGCCGTGGATGGAAAATCATCAACCCATGTAGTACAGGCATGCCCAGAAAAATATGCTGGACCGTTGCTTTTCATGTTCTCCTCTACTGACACGGTAGATAAAAATAATTGTAACCTCAGATTTTTGCAGCTGATGCAGTTCTCTATGATCAAATACTATCATATTAAAGATCAACACTTATCCTGCTTGATTTCATTCGTGACATATTGCTGTATTCCTTTATTTTCCTCAATATTTTAATATTTTTTTTCTGTATCGATCAACTGAAATATTTCTTTTGACATATAAGGGTTTCTGGCAGTCACCATTAAACAGTTAGTTGCTCTGCATCACTTTGATAGACATTATGCGACTAATCTATGGAAAGTGAACTACCTAACTAGCTCACTTTTTTTGCAAAATGTTCTAGTAATTCTACCGATTTTCCAAAACTTCTTGGTCTTAAAAGACTATTCAAGCCCTATTCTCTCTCTTTCTTTCTCTGTCTCACCTCTCTCCCTCTCCACCCTCTCCCCATGCGCCTGTGTCTTCATTCCACGACTTCCTCCCGTATCCCTCACTTCTTTTTCTCCGTCTCCTTACCACCTTACTCACCATTCCGCAACTTTGCAAAGATTTTCAGCGCCATTACTACTCCATTTTTCTAAGACCTTAAATAAATACATAACATAAGCAAACGACTTAAGACATATATGACGAACTGCAGAGTAAGAGAAAATTTTTATATCCAAGGGAAAACTACCGGCTAAGTTTATAATAAACCTCACACAAAACACACAGAGACACGTTTAGCAAAAGAGATGGAAGTAAGCATTGGTGGTGCTACGTTGTATTGCGTTTCACATAAAGAAATACATAGTTAACCCCAAAAATTGTGGGATTAGGCGGAACAACAGTGCCAAAAGAAGAAATATTCGAAAAATTGCAAGGACACGGCGTTTCCTGATGTGATCGAAAATCGGACATGAAAAACCGTTCGTAAGATTAACATTTTTGTAACGAACTGTTTTCCGATGCGGAAAACAAGCCAGATTATAAACATCTTCGATGAAGGACCCCTGATGTACGTTTTATTTTAGTAAAAGAACACGCGTTTGGTGAAAAAATAAGCATCTTCTTGTAATTGCACAGACTATTTCAAAATACATTTAAATCTGAAAGAAACTGATCCAATAATGAAAAAAATAAATATCATTCAGTGGAGACAGGGCACGGAACGGAAAGAGAGAAAGAGAGAGACGGGGGAGAGGCTGACGGCACGAGTAATGGCTACGGTGAAGGAACAGTAGAAAGGAGAGGAGGGGGGAGGGGGACACTTCGTGGTATTTGTCGGTGTGTTCGGCCTCCGATCTAACTTATAGCTACAAGACACTAGAATCTCTTAGTCGTCTTTAGGTTAATGCACTGCTGGTATCTGGAACAAACCCGTCCTAAGAACCAGTATTCACAGAGTCCGAGCCGGAATACAAAGCGGTCACTCGCCTAGGCCTGGGCGTGGTTAAGGTCAGGATTAAATACCTCCATAATGGGTAGATAGCGAAAATAGGTTAAGTGCGAAATTATGTTACGAAGGCCAAGATAACTTGAACCGAACAGTTTACGTGCTCCGTATTGAAACTGTATCGAGTTGCTCACGGACAACATTGCTAAGTCTTTTTTTCCGAGCGAATTGGGAATAAAGCGAGTACCATTATTTAACAAGGCGTTCGGAAGCGGTATCTACACAGACTCGCCAACAACTTACAAGAAGGCCGCACAGCAATCGCATTTTTATAATTTTTTGTATTTGTGGTACGTCGAGTTGAGAACTCAAATATCAATAACCAAAAGTAGTTCGATTCAACTCTCAAAAATTCTCGAGAAAATCGACTTTGAAGTTTTCCGAGTTTCTTAATATTCTAAAATATGATCTAAAGAACAAATTTCTTTATTTCCATCTATGATCACAAAATTATTAGGTCCTTAGACTACCAGCATCAGTCCACAATGGACAGCTTCAGATCTGTTTTAAAATATGTACTAAGCCACTATTGCTTCTTTATATTAAGACATGTTTTAAAACAGCCACTATGGCTTCTTCGTATTAGGACATGTTTTAAGACAGATCTGAAGATTGTCGTTGCTGAAAGCGGTAGTCTAAGGACCTAAAATATTGTGACCATAGATGCAAATAAGGTACTCTCTGGATCACTGTTCTAATTGCGACCATGTCGCAGCTTGTGAATATGACCTTTTTCCGACGGGCAGTGTGGCTCTGTGATATAATGCTCACCAGCCGTGTAGGAGGTCTGCGATAGATTCCCAGATGATGCAAATTTTTAAACAGAAGTACATGTTCAACGAGTATTTTCGAGAATTGTAGAATACTTAGAGAGGAAAAAAGAAATCAATAGCGCTCGATACTGCTAACCTCTGGATCTCTGTTTCGAGTCTCGTGTCAGTTATTGATTTTTCTTTGTTTCATTTTGAATATATACGTCATTTAAATACAAAATTCACCAAATACACGCTAATTAACACGTACCTTATTGCAATTTTTATGAATATTGCCCGTCTTCTTATTTGTAATAATACATCACACACAAAAATCCAGTTTTCGTTGCAAATATAAGTTCTTAAATACCAATGTTTTACATAGACATTGTTTAAATTAAAAATATTACAAATTAATTTTTTACATTAATGCATTTGGAGCTTATACTTACGGAACATGCACCTTTGTTTAAAAATTTACCACGGCTGGGGAACGTCGGCCGGGTTGGTCGAACGGTTCTAGGTGCTACAGTCTGGAACCGAGCGACCACTACGGTCGCAGGTTCGAATCCTGCCTCGGGCATGGATGTGTCTGATGTCCTTAGATTAGTTAGGTTTAAGTAGTTCTAAGTTCTAGGGGACTGATGACCTCAGAAGTGAAGTCCCATAGTGCTCAGAGCCATTTGAACCATTTGAACGCCTGGGGAACGAAAGCAGGCGATCCAAATGGCACGCGAACATTCTATCACGGAGTCACACAAGCCCGCAGACCATCGAAAAACCAATTTTGCTTTAGGGCATTAAAGACGCCCGGGAAACTTCAGAGTCGATTTTTTCGAGAATTTGTGAGAGCTGCGTCGAACTGCTTCGGCAGGTTCATATTTGAGTTCTGTACTTCAGGTACCATAAATATTGTCACGTAGAGGAAGGTGCAAGTATATGAATGAGGAACACTAACTCCACTTAACGAAGGTTTATTCTGCACTTGCACTTACAAGAGCGCGGAGCGAACTGCCTCCGACCAGAACACATACGGTATAGATACAGCTACAGAACATTCCAGTACAATGCTTCTTGCCATTTGTGGACTCTTCTCGAATGTACTCGAACCGAATATAGAAATTAAAATTTTCACGTCAGGTGAGTCTTGAGCTCACCACCCTCCATGCAACAATCTAGTATCATAACTACTTTTTTTTATTCGGTATTGTTCATTGCGTTTGGTCTGGGCGGACGTCACAAGACATCCGTTCAAGTTGATCGTTGATTCTTTTACTCAGTTTTTTATTACAGAGGGCGAGCAGCCCTCTGACCTAACACGCTACCGTGCCGGCTATATAAGAACCACTAGACTACGGCGACTCCTCTACTCGGCTTCTTCTGTCACAATATAAATGAGTACAAATATCTTCTGAGTATGAAAAAATGGTGAGGTGGGGGTCCAGTACTTTGGCACCGGGTCGTCTGTGGAACGATTGGTAGCAATGTATTGCTCAGTGAGCACAGATTTGCTGGGAAGTACGACAAGTACATCTTTGAAGTTTGACCCATCTCTCGATGCAATGCAATGTAATTTGCTCCACATATGCGTCACCATATTGGTAGGAGTTTACGCAAGCGCCCTTATTGCGATAAAAGAACGTCTCGGTTTTAACGTTTTGGGCTCTGGTATTTAACGTCTTCGAATATTTGACTCAGTCTTTGATTCTCTCTTTCAATTATAGCGGAAAAATGTCATCCAGACTGGAGCAACAACCTTCGACTCACTCGGAAGATGCCTGCAGCCAATGCATTAGCTGTAGAACCTACCTGTAGCCGATAAGACACATGAAATTACATTGAATATGTTTTCTCTTTATTTCTCGTCTTAGTAGTTACGAAAACACAGCTTTAATTTCAACGCTGCTCTATTTCTGCATCCTTAGAGATAGTGACTTTAGTCTTGGCACCGATCTGGAGTATTATTTTTAGGACAGTACGTGTTTTGTTTTTTTATTGAGCAGTAGCATTTTAAATCAAAAATACTAAGGAGGAGTAGGTTGTTAGATACTGTGTACACAGCTTGAACACAAATACATGATCCAGTCACATTACTGTGACCGTCGTGTATGTTCCACGTTCGACTGCCAAACCTATTCACACACGGCAGGTGGCAACGCTACCTGTGGAGAGTATATAAAGCGTGACGGGTGGTGCGGAGAACAGTGCAGCCGTTGTTGTACTACGGAAACGGAGCGATTTCTCCGGCGTCCAGTAGGGCCTGATCACTGACTTTCGGGCCAAGAATGGAAACATTTGCGAACTGATAAGTTCGTAAACTGTCCACGTGCCGCCGTGCTTAAAGTAGATACGGCGTTCTAAAAGTTTTGCACATTCGTCTCTAATTCTTTTACTTTTCTACAGGAGGAGAATGAAAATTTTTCCGAACATGCTTGGAACATTTATCTATAAGTTGGTGTACAAAAGCAGTTTATTTTATTTACAAGTGAGCCATAATGGACCGTGAAGTAGATGTCAGGTAGCGACAACGGTCGGTGACGGAGTTACTCTTCAAGACCGGCGATGACTCTGCCACATCGATTCACAGGAAGTTGCTCCCTGTTTATGGGGAGGACACAGTGGATCGCAGCAGTATCCAGCGGTGGTTGCAGAGGTTTAAAGAAGGTCATTTCTCTCTACTGGTCGATCCAGGATGCTGTAGACCATCGGCGGCAGTGAGTGATGCGAATGAGGAGGCCATTGATTAAAACATCCAAAATGACAGAAGTGTGACGACACGACAGCTTGCTGAAATGACTCGATTCTCATTGGGTAGTGTGGTATCACTGGTACAGCCACTAGGGTACAGACAAAATCTGTGCACGTTGAGTGCCTAGATTATTGACAAGAGAAATGAAAACGATGAGGAAGAATGTGTGTGAAGGTCTCATGAATACCTTTACTGAAGAGTGGAAACAGTGTTTTGAAGGCGTCATTTCCCAGGATGAAACATGGTTGTTTTTGTCGAACCTGAGAGCAAAACCCAATCTATGGAGTGGCGTCATTCGGGTTCCCCTCGGAAGAGGAAATCGAGACTTTGACGAACAGCAAGCCAAAAGGTAATGGCCTCATTCTTCTGGGATCAGTGTGGTGTCATTTTCTTGACTTTTTGGAACCTGGCTCCACAGTTAACGGGGGCCGTTATTGTCATTGGACAAGCTGCGACGTGCCATCAAGACCCACAGTCCACAGCTTCAGGGAAGCTCATCAGACTACACCATGACAATGCCAAACCCCATACAGCCGTTATGACGCGGCATAAAATCAGGAAAATGGGTTGGAAAATTGTTCCTCACCCTCCCTAGAGTACGGACTTGGCTCCGTCTGATTTTTACCTCTTTGGTCGTCTGAAGCCCCACCTGCGCGATAAAATATTTTATAGTGAGAAAGACGTTATTTTCTGTGTCAAGCGATGGTGTAAAAGTCAATCCTCAGAATTCTACCAAAGCGCATTTACATCATGGAAAGAACGTTGGGCCAGATGCGTCACAGCTGATGGAGGCTACATTGAGTAGGCTCAATGTGTAGCTAAATGTACCAAGTATGTTTACAAAAAAAATCATTATCCTCCTGCAAAAATAAAAAAAAAATTAGAGATGACTGTGCAAAACTTTTTGAACGCACTTTCTACACCGCACACGGCAAAACGGCTGTATCCAAAACCGGCGTTGAGGCGGCTATGGTGCACCACAGACCATAGCTGACAGGGGAGAAAGATGGCTGCGGAAATGTCCACGGATGGACAGACGTGCAAGTGTAGAGCAACTGACCGTCCAGAGGAACCAAGGGGGTACCGACTGCGTCTGCTCAACGACCGTTCAGCGAACGTTACTGCTTATGGGTTTCTGCAGCTGGAGCCTCATTCATTGACCTATGCTGACCCTGTTCATTGGCAACGAAGGGTGGAATTTGCACGCCAATAACACAACATGACGTCAACTGAGCGGTGACAAGTGGCCTTTTCAGAAATGTTTTACCCTCCGTCCGACAGATGACCGTTGCCTTGTGCAGCGTGAAACGTCTGAAAGCAATCAATCAGGGAGCGTTATGGACTGGAAAACGTATTCGTGGCATTCCCTGTGTGACCTCGTCATTCTGGAAGGAACAGTGGATCAACAAAAGAATGCATCTATCCTTGGGGACCATTTCTATCCCTACAAACATTCTCTTTTCCTTCGGTACAATGAAACATACCACCAGGACAATGCATCGTGTCACACAGCACACAGTGTACGTGCTTGGTTCGAAGAGCACCAGGATGATTTAACTGTACTCCTCTGTGCACCAAACTCACGGGATTTAAACCCAATCGAGAATCTATGGGACATCAAATGGCTCTGAGCAATATGGGACTTAACATCTGAGGTGATCAGTCCCATGACTTAGAATTACTTAAACCTAACTAACCTAAGGACATCACACACACCCATGCCCGAGGCAGGATTCGAACCTGCGACCGTAGCAGCAGCGCGGTTCCGGACTGTAGCGCCTAGAACAGCTCGGTGACAACGGCCGGCCATCTATGGGACATCGATCGAGATGTTCGTGCCATGGATCCTCAGCCTAGAAACCTAGCGCAGCTGACCACGGCACTAGAGTCGGTTTGGCTCCACATCCCTGTCGATACCTTCCAGAATATGACTGAGTCACTTCCTGCACCCCTGGCAAAGGGTCCTCTCTGAAAAAGTTGCTATTCAGGATTTTAACAGGTGGTCATATTAATGTAGTAGAACAGTACACTAACAAGGAGAGGCCGCCAATTGTGAAATTCAGATTCGATTCATACTGCGCATAATAAAAGCTCATGGCCAGAGGTGTAATGTGGCAACGCACCAAGATGCACTTCTCTGCTGTTGTCGAGAAAATCGACAGTTAAAAGAAACCGTTGAGGTGAAATACTCTCTACGATTAATAATTTTCTAGAGCGTCATGGCGCAGCGGTAAGCGCTCGGGTTCGTAATCCGAAGGTCGCCGGATCGAATCTCGCGCTATGCAATGGTTTTTAATTATTAGTTTTTTGTAATTCATATATATATATATATATATATATATATATATATATATATATATATATATATATATATATATAAACTATTAATGAATTGCTTATGCATGTTGGTGAAAGCGGATCGCTCTCCAATTGTACAGCCTCCATTTTTCCGTTTTTTTAACAGGGTGTACCAAAGCGCATCTACCTTCTTTCGAAGTTAGCAGGGAACTACACTGTTATGCGGCGGCTCGTTTCGGCCCATTCAACATCTGTCCTTCAAGTGTAACGAGCGAGTAACGGAGTTTATATTTCATACCTTCCGCAGCAAATTTGTGTTCATGGAGTCTCTATTCGAACGTTTGACTTACGCTATACGTATTCGTTTCGGAATACCGTTTCTACGTCTTCCGTTAACATTATGAAGACAATTAATAACATTTGTGAAATACAACTTTGTTTGCGGAAAACATAATGATGTTCGAAGTCGCCAGTTTTTCCACGACAAACAACTTTCAACAACTTATTATATGCGTAATTGTTGCAACTGATTGCCGGGAATTATATATATATATATACACGGTGTTTCAAAAATGACCGGTATATTTGAAACGGCAATAAAAACTAAACGAGCAGCGATAGAAATACACCGTTTGTTGCAATATGCTTGGGACAACAGTACATTTTCAGGCAGACAAACTTTCGAAATTACGGTAGTTACAATTTTCAACAACAGATGGCGCTGCGGTCTGGGAAACTCTATAGTACGATATTTTCCACATATCCACCTTGCGTAGCAATAATATGGCGTAGTCTCTGAATGAAATTACCCGAAACCTTTGACAACGTCTCTGGCGGAATGGCTTCACATGCAGATGAGATGTACTGCTTCAGCTGTTCAATTGTTTCTGGATTCTGGCGGTACACCTGGTCTTTCAAGTGTCCCCACAGAAAGAAGTCACAGGGGTTCATGTCTGGCGAATAGGGAGGCCAATCCACGCCGCCTCCTGTATGTTTCGGATAGCCCAAAGCAATCACACGATCATCGAAATATTCATTCAGGAAATTAAAGACGTCGGCCGTGCGATGTGGCCGGGCACCATCTTGCATAAACCACGAGGTGTTCGCAGTGTCGTCTAAGGCAGTTTGTACCGCCACAAATTCACGAAGAATGTCCAGATAGCGTGATACAGTAATCGTTTCGGATCTGAAAAATGGGCCAATGATTCCTTTGGAAGAAATGGCGTCCCAGACCAGTACTTTTTGAGGATGCAGGGACGATGGGACTGCAACATGGGGCTTTTCGGTTCCCCATATGCACCAGTTCTGTTTATTGACGAAGCCGTCCAGGTAAAAATAAGCTTCGTCAGTAAACCAAATGCTGCCCACATGCATATCGCCATCATCAATCCTGTGCACTATATCGTTAACGAATGTCTCTCGTGCAGCAATGGTAGCGGCGCTGAGGGGTTGCCGCGTTTGAATTTTGTATGGATAGAGGTGTAAACTCTGGCGCATGAGACGATACGTGGACGTTGGCGTCATTTGGACCGCAGCTGCAACACGGCGAACGGAAACCCGAGGCCGCTGTTGGATCACCTGCTGCACTAGCTGCGCGTTGCCCTCTGTGGTTGCCGTACGCGGTCGCCCTACCTTTCCAGCACGTTCATCCGTCACGTTCCCAGTCCGTTGGAATTTTTCAAACAGATCCTTTATTGTATCGCTTTTCGGTCCTTTGGTTACATTAAACCTCCGTTGAAAACTTCGTCTTGTTGCAACAACACTTTGTTCTAGGCGGTGGAATTCCAACACCAGAAAAATCCTCTGTTCTAAGGAATAAACCATGTTGTCTACAGCACACTTGCACGTTGTGAACAGCACACGCTTACAGCAGAAAGACGACGTACAGCATGGCGCACCCACAGACTGCGTTGTCTTCTATATCTTTCACATCACTTGCAGCGTCATCTGTTGTTGAAAATTGTAACTACTGTAATTTCGAAAGTTTGTCTGCCTGAAAATGTACTGTTGTCCCAAGCATATTGCAACAAACGGTGTATTTCTATCGCTGCTCGTTTAGTTTTTATTGCCGTTTCAAATATACCGGTCATTTTTGAAACACCCTGTATATATATATATATATATATATATATATATATATATATATATATATATATATATATATAAATTACAAAAAACAAATACTAAAAAAAATGTTGCATGGTGCGAGATTCAAACCGGCGACCTTCGGATTACGAACCCGAGCGCTTACCGCTGCGCCACGACGCTCTAGAAAATTATTAATCGTAGAGAGTATTTCACCTCAACGGTTTCTTTTAACTGTCGATTTTCTCGACAACGGCTGAGAAGTGCATCTTGGTGCTTTGCCACATTACACCTCTGGCCATTAGCTTTTATTATGCGCAGTATGAATCGAATCTGAATTTCACAATTGGCGGCCTCCCCTTGTAAGTGGCTAAAAATCTATGGCAAGGCACTGGCCGTGGTGGCATTGGCTGCTGAAGCCTGTGCGGTAATTGGTCCCCCCCCCCTCCCCTCCCCGTAAAATCCTGGTAGAAAAGTTGGCGATGTAGAGTCCATTTGTCAAATATATATGGTGTCCTGTACGGTTGTTTTATGTGTATGGCAACAATATCTCAATCCACCCTTGACCTCGCACACCTCCGAAACTTGAATTTTTGTATTTCCTGTGACATGCTGTGGCACGAGCATTGCGTCGAAAATGATCCTACGGTCGAAGTCCGTTAACTGCCGACGTGCAGCGTTGTTCGCTACACTCGTGTCCCTAGGAGACTGCTCAGATAACATGTATACATTCGGACCGTAAGCCACTTCTAGTCGCAATAATCGCCGTCATACGTGGTACGTCTTCAAAAGGGACAACCTTTCACTTGACTTCTGGAGACAGTTTATATTATTAGAGTAACATTGTAGTAAAAATAAAGTAAGATGGAGTTAACATATCGCACATGTCAAGTTCAGAGCACAAGCCCGGACTTGGCAGGGACGAAGGTGGCTGGTGGACCGTTGTCTTTTAGGGGCAAACATCCCAGCATTCTCCTGAAATGATCTATTGCATCTAGGGAAAAGTTAAATCTGTATGTCCGAATGGACACTCCACGCATGAGTGCCACCCACACACCCCCAAAAGAAAATCACATATGTTTATATCTGGGGAACATGCGAACCGAGCAGTGTCACCATTATAACAAATGAGGTGACCAGCAAATTTAACCCACAAAGAATTCATCATAGTTTTATCTGTGTGAGCGGTTGGGCTGACTTGCTGGTGATACACTCGGGTAACATGAAATTTTGAAGCACTGACGGATAACGTTTTGCAGTCACCATCACTTTGTGTACCATTCCACTTCTCAAAGAAAAATGGCCCAGTTACACAACATACTGACACTTTGTCGCTATGAAAAGGATATTTACTATAGGCTACCCTCTTAACGACGCCACTTTGAGTTTAGTGTATTGCGGTATGTTTTAAAATGATCCGAAGACTTCACGATGGACCGAAATCGATATTCTAACAACCGTGTTTGTGTTCACAAACTACCGAACACATAGAAGCTGTAGATGTAATTGAAGATTTGAATTTTTTTATAGGCTTCCGCAGGCTCCCTTGTGTAAAACAATCTTTAGGGCCTTCTTGCTGTGAATATCAGAAAGTAGAAATTGCATGCCCAGATATTAGCGTTATCTTGGGAGTGTTGCCAGAAGGGATGGAACGGGCACATTAACATCGTGCATTCATCAGCTTAACCCAATCACTGTAGTATCGCAAGCTCTTGTATTTTAGTGTCGAAGTGACTAGCTTTCAAGACCTTTTGTTGGGCACGAAAATTGTGCATCACGAACGTTCAGAACGACAAGTGCCTTCAACGCAGAAGAAATTTTAGCAAATTACAAAATGCATTGGAATTTTCCGTCTACAGAAAATTATGCCTTCAGGAGAGGTGTATTATGATTCCCTTAAGCATTTAATCATTTTAGCGTCTGAGACAAGTTTAAACTGTCTATAGGGTCGGAGATCGAACTTCAACCCTTGTAGATTGCGAGAAAGAGAATTCGGAAGGGATGGCGAGGACATGCTAGTAAACGGAAGCTACAATATTACAGACTTTGTTCAACAGTTTATTGCTCCGTACTTTGCGCTGAGAAATAACAGAGTTTGGAAAGAAAGCATCGAAGGAAACAAAATAAAACAAAACAGAAATTTAATACTTGCAGGCATCTATTAATCAAAAAGTGTGAACAACGAAAAGTTTTATGCTGTTGGCGTCGACAGCGCATAGCGATTTTATACTGCTGCTTCCTTATTCTTGTTCACAACCCGCAGATGTTTTCACAGTTAAATTAGTTTCAGTGCCGCTCTAGGAACTTAGTAGCTATATGATATTAGAAAAAGGAGAAGATTAAGGTTTAATATCCCGTCGAAGAAGTGTTCATCGGAGTCAGACAGTGATGGTAAGTACTAATAGAAGCAGTAGGTATTTCAGGTAATGGCTGCACACTGTAATATTTAATGAAAAGGAAGCGACGTAATAACTACGACGCACCCTTCTGAGGAATGAAATTTCTAACAAAAGAGATTGCGTCCAGTACGCCGTTTCTTTACTAGATTAGCTATCTGGACTGTGATTAAACTGTCGTTTGTTTCGGTTCCCCTGTGGAATAACTGCTCATTACACACTCCTCAACTTGTATGACGCTTCCTTATGCGTAATGAAGGGCGTTGTAGCTGCGTTACCACGGAGAATGGCTAATACGGGAACACGAATACAGGTCGACTTCACAGGTCACTCACCCTGCCGTCATTCTTATTTACTGTTGGCACTCAGACAAGGGGACCTCGACACTGTAGTTAATGTGAACGAAGCACTGCAGGCTTATGCCCCTCATACTTCTAATTTAGTTGAATGAATTTTTAAGGTGGGTTGCTTAACCAAGGATGGAGGACAACTTTCGCGAAGTTTGAGAAGTAGGAGGAAGGTAGTAGCGGAAGCGAAGACATGCTCGAGGCAGGATTCGAACCTGCGACCGTAGCGGTCGCGCGGTTCCAGACTGAAGCGCCTAGAACCGCTCGACCACACCGGCCGGCTCCCGATACGGCACACAGTTTTAATTTGCTTGAAAGTTGTATAGAAACAGCGCACACTTCGCCGTATAGTGAAAAATTCATTCTGAAAGTTGTCCGCGAATATGGAATAGCTCTTCTTTCAGATATGAAATAGCTCTTTTGTAAGAATGAATTTATTCACAGAAGCATTTTTATATAGATTAAACGAAATCTTTGTTATGACGGAACGAATTTGTGGTTCGATCTGAAGGCGTCATATGTTTAGAGTGAACAGATTTTCACGGCTCAAGTGCGAAATATATTGTCTTGCACCGACTAAAACGTACTAGACGACTAACTGCATAGCCTTGGTTATAAGCCAGATCTCGACAATATGATTTTACATTGCAAGCATCTCACGCAGATAAAATACTTATGAATACCTAAGTGTAATTTTTTTCCGTTCTCACTTATAAATTTCGCTTTCCGTTTGATCCCTTGTGGAGAGTGTTATTATGAACAGCGTACAGTACGGTCTGTCTAGTCATTTCAGGTGATACTGGTCATTCAGTAGTGCAGGAACGTATCTTTTGTCACAGCTGAAAATATCCAAGACTGATTAGAGCATCTTAAGAATTATAACGAATAAGACGTCTTTCCTGGCTTCCACAATAGTCGAATTAGAATATTACTGAAGCTTGGTGTCCAGTGTTGAAAAAAGAATCAAGACCTTGACATCAGTATCTTCCTGGTATTTGACCAGTTTCTCGACGTAGAAGGGAGTAAAAAGTAAATACGTTTGACACAATTGGCTGGCAGTCTCTCAAGGGTGTTCAATTGAACGTCACTTCGGCACCCTTACAAGTACCCCAGTAATCCTAGCAGTGAAACGGTTCTTACAGTTTAGTGTGAAATCCAAACCACGTGTCGTTCCTGGCATAGCTTCACGTCATTGCGTGGCGAAACCTAGCGTACACGTACGGATGAAAAATTCCGATGTCTGACCGGCATTCGATCCCGCGTCCATATGGTCGTCTTTGCCACCAGAGCAACGAACTCCACGAGTAAGGGAGTATAATGACATGATCTACCATTGCTTAGATAGGTAGGCAGATAGTGGGTGCTCTGCGTGCCAAAGCTGCCACCGACCGTCCTGGGCAATTGATCATAGCGTTTTTCCCAATCTGAGTAACAGCCATTTAGTTCGGTTTGAAGAAATGCATCTGTGAGTCAACAGCTGTAAAAATTCACCTTTGTTCTCTACCGGTTTTCGTGAAATAACTATCTTCGCAGGAAGAAATGCTGTATATTTTGTTCGAGAATCAAGCCTAGCCGAGTTATCAGTTTCCCACTCATCATCTTCAGCCGAAGTGATGGCTTTTTGTAGGGAATGGTCTTTTAGAACTGCCGGACCGCGGTCTCCTATGCTGAACGAGTACGTAGTGCGCCAGTTTTCCCGTAAGAATGTCACAGAATGTGGTGGTTGTGAATGGGTCCGGAGACGAGTTCTGGTGCTGCTTATCCATTCTGCCCCTATCTGTGCCGTCCTGTGATGCGAGATTTATTGGAAAATTGGTGCTAATACCGCCTCCAACGCGGAGAATAGTTTAAAAGCGCTGTCCTGGTTGAATCCATAATTGCTTGCACTTTCTCCGTCTGGTTCAAGATAGAACAGAACGGCGCATCACGTTACCTTTGTCTGTTCAGTATCTAATTGAAAAGCTCGCTAAAGCACGCAGGGCTAAATCGTAATTAGGGTTGTGGAAAGGTCCAAGGGAGTTGCGGTCGGATTCATTTCACAATTGTAATTTATTATAATTTAGTTCACCGATACACTTTTGAAAGAACTAAATTTGCTTCGCGGCTGAAGGCCTCCAAACAGATGCTTTAGAATAAGTCCACACAGAGTTAAATTTATGAATAAGGTAAATCGTATAGACATATGAAATCAGCATGCGGAGCGGCTGAAGGTCGGCGGATTAAATCTTCAAAATTCCAAATATACTATGATGATTACTGAAGGTAGAAAGCCACTATGTTTTAAGATGCTAACAGGGCTGATGGCCCATAAGGTGCACAGAAAGAGATAAACAAACGCAATAATATGGCTGAAGGCCGCAAGTTAAATTCTGCAAATTAAGGAAATATATATTGCAACAATCGGTAAAACAATACATTAAGTTTAAAAATTTCCTTTTTGCAGCATCAACGGCGGAAGGCCCAAAATAACTTGTGAAATTTTTCGGAGGAAATTACAATAACCTTTCAAGAGCAGAAGGCGATAATGTTTGGACTTGAAGGAAACTCTGAGAACATGTTTCCAGGACTGAAGGCCCACAGCTAAAGTAGCCAAATTAAAAATATAAAATGCAGTTAAATTACAACAACACTGCCAAATGGATAATTAGGAGAACGGCACTCAGGAGTCTGCAGTGGATCGGTCTGCCCTCGCTCACTTAGGCGAGACAGGTGGTGAGTCCAACTACACTTAATCCGTGCGAACCCAACCAAAGGACAGTCACGGACCGACCGACCAACCGATTACTTGTCACGACGGAGTAAACGAGAATTCAAGGCCTCCCAAAAAATTACAAGTTTCACTATCCACAAAGAAAGACTTGCACGGAGACCTGAACCATATCCCACAGTAACTAAGCACGCACGAAGACAAACCGGGAGTCGATGCACACACACACACACACACACACCACACACAGCCGACTCATGAATGATCGGAGAGCCAAACGCGTCGTGCGGTAGGCCGACCGACCGACGATCCACCGTGGCCCGGCTCAAGTGATGCGTGGCGGCAATGGTCGGTGCGGCTGGTCCCGGCGGAGGTTCGAGTCCTCCCTCGGGCATGGGTGTGAGTGTTTGTCCTTAGGATAATTTAGGTTAAGTAGTGTGTAACCTTAGGGACTGATGACCTCAGCAGTTAAGTCCCATAAGATTTCACACACATTTGAACATTTTTGGCAATGGTGGTGCGAGCCATGTCGACGCAGACCTCACTGCTGCTCCAACCCGACTGCACTAGTGCCGCGTTGCAACTCCCCGACTGGCAGGTCCGGACTGCGTTCCAGACGCGTTCCAACCGAATGGCAGACCCGAAATCTCTAACGACAGACGACCGGGAAGTAATAGCAGCCGAGCAAAGATACTATGAGTGGAGATATATCGATACGCGCCGCTAGCGCCGGTCACGGTCAGGCAAAGCAGCAACTCAGTAGTAATTTAAATTGACGTAGTAAGGAGGAAGTTCGTTAAAAACAAGGTGTAAAATACATAATGGCGGGAACACTAACCACGCACTGCTCACTAACAGGTTTCTTTTGTTAGCGCTGTGCTTTGCCATGCGGACGTGTTTGTCTCGCCGAGGCATACGACTCTAATGTGCTCTACGCAGTGTGCTACGAGATGCAGTACTGCCGTCTGATGTGATATTGGAAATGGAAAGATTGGTAATTTGTATGGTACGCTGATGACCACGATGTTGAGCGCCCCACAAAACAACATCATCATCATCACTGCCGTCTAGGACTGGTGCAGGCGGCGGACAGCATCAAAAGTCAGCGGCGACCCCTATCGCCGTCACAGACCAGTATACTCTCTTATGCAGATACACCATTGCTCGTCCGATTATTCATTAAAAAAGGCGACTTCAGTACAATAGAAATTAAAAAGTCACATACCACTGGAAACTAAGATTTCGCTTAAGATGACAAGTAGGAAACTCGCTGAAACATTGCTTCGCTTTTTTCTCTTTTCCGAGTGATCTGATACGGACCGCAACGAATTCCTGTCTTGTGCCCACCCCTTCATCCCAGGGTAGACCTTACACTTACGTCCCTCAATTACGGGTTGGATGTTTTGTGATCTCTGCTTGCACTACAGCTTTTGACCTGCACGGATTCCTCTAGTACTATGGAAGGTATGCCATGATGTCTTGATACGTGTCACATCATATTATCCTACCAGTCCATTTAGTTTTCAGTACCCTTCAGTTATACGCCACGTAAAAGTCTTCTGTTTCCTGGGTTCTCATTCACTACGATTCACTTCCGTACACCCCTGTGTTACTTACGTACATATTTCAGCGAGTAATGCTGTCTTTGCCTGTAATAGAAGAAATACTGTAAGATTTTTCCATAAAAACAACAGACTCCAAAAAGACAAAGTTCTTTATGTTCTTTTAGTTCCTAAACATTTTGAATTTTTATCCTTCACACTATCATACGTTGTCAGTCAAGGTGCAACCCAATAACTTCTACTTATTGACTGGGCCTAGTTCGTATAGTCTCTGTCGACGTACCGCTCTATTGGCGAGGGAAACATAGTTTTCCTCTGCAGTCTACCTTCAATGTGGCCATCTATTACGTAGTTCACTCATTCGCTCTCGTGGTTCACTCCATGTACGTGTGACGTGTGGCTCCAGGCTGCGCTTCATGTAGTGGCTGTGGTGTCTCGCCCCCCCCCCCCCCCTCCCTCCCCTCGGCGCATTTTATTTTTGCCTTCATAAATATTTTCCAAGGTTTTTATTTTTACGATTGTACACATAATTTGCTTCGTATCTTGTTCGACGAGTCTTCTTTTAGATAGTTTTTTATCATCGTCCTCACTACTCTCCCTACCCACCAGTAGTATGCATTACTTTGACAGCGTTTCATGAGTGCTATTCCGTTTGTTTTTTTTTGTTTTAATTTTTATAAATTTAGCGCAGCTTAGAACCATGCTCCTTAACTGGTAATATTCTATAATTGCACCCTCACTTTCCCTTTTCTTTCAGGAAGCCTCAACAAGCCGAAAAGCCTTATTTCTAACAAAAATAACTTTGGAACCTGAGCCGTGCTCACTCCTGACTATGCGTTTCCTTGAACTTGGCTGTCTATCTGTGTTTTGTTTCTCGCCATTGTTGCAGTTATGCTGTGGTTCTTCCTCCTTATACGTGTGGCAACAGTGATGTGTATCGACATTTGCATTGTGTACCATGCTTGGTCTTCTGCGTATAGTTCCGGCTTGGGGGTGTGCGGACAGTCGGTCGGTTGGTGCAGACCAGGGAAGACATCTCCGTGCGGTGTAGTCGGCTGGGTCCGCTGGCGGTCCCTGCGCAGTGTCGGAGCGTGTGTGGAGCTGTCCGATCGCTACGAGCTTCGTGGCTCATCGACCCAGGACGTCAAAGTTGAGTGGTGTGTTAAGTACTCAAGCCACGTCCGTTCATGTTGTGTCGTTCGTTTCGGTGGTTTGTTGTTGGGAAGCTTTTCCTATGGGTAACACCGAGTGTTTGTAATGCTGAAATCGAGGCGCCGTGCAGTGGAATTAACTATATTGGTTCACTGCAGTTCAAGTGTACCAGCGGAATTTTCTGCCTTGTGGCCGTTAGTGTTCTGGTTACCTGCCCTGGCCACTGACGTAAATTCAGGCACTGTTCCTTTTTGGTGGAGTTAACTATATTACCTTATTTCAAATTCAAGTGTACCAGCGGAATTTTCTGCCATGTGGCTGTCAGTGTTCCAGTTACCTGCCCTGGCCACTAACGTAATTTCAGGCAGCGTCCTTTCCTCACCTGTTGTCGCTGTCCAACATGGTGTGCAGTTCTGACAGCTTAACACATATTTCATCGTGGATAACCACGTCCATAACACTTTGGTCTTTGAGTTTTTATGTACCGATTGGTGGCTAGCAAGTCGTTTGGTCGTTCGGTCTTGGTTAGGCTACCGACGGATCAAGTGTAGTTGGGCCCACCACCTGTCTCACCTAGCTGAACGTTAAGGTTTCTAGGGCAGGCCCACCGCCCCCTGGAGGCGTCTGAGCGCCGTTGTCTATACTATCCTTTTCATGGGTATTTAATGGTTTGTTGGTAATCTATTATAGCTAATGCTTTAAAAGAAAAAAAATTGTGTTTTATGTAAATCAGTTTTGGGACTTCAGCCGCTTAAAACCTCATTCTTAAACTTAGTTATTGCCGTTGCACAGTCTGGAACCGCGCGACCGCTACGGTCGCAGGTTCGAATCCTGCCTCGGACATGGACGTGTGTGATGTCCTTAGGTTAGTGGGGTTTAAGTAGTTCTAAGTTCTAGGGGACTGATGACCTTAGAAGTTAAGTCCCATAGTGCTCAGAGCCATTAGAACCATTTTATTGCCGTTGCATTGTTTTTTTATTAAGTGTGCGTTCCCCCATTGAAAACTTAAAGTTTAAGGTGTTTTTGAATTTTTGGGAAATCAACTGTGGGCCTTCAGCCGCTTAAAGCCTTATTCTCAGAATTTCCCCTTAAGTAAAAACATTGCGGCCTTCTGCCTTAGGAGATTATGGTAATAAATTTTAAAATTTTGAAATTTAATTTGTGGCCTTCAGCCGTTTATATTGCATATTGTATATGTTTGTTTTATTCACTTTTGCTTTGAGGCTTTCCGCCTAGCTGTGATATATATCATATATATATAATTTTATTTGCAATTTTAACTGCATGTCTTCAGTCACTTGAAATTTATCTTGTTGCTTTTTAAGATTTCTTGTTAGGAGACCTTCAGCCGTGAAAGAATTGGATTTTGAAACTCGTAGTTGTGAAGGTTCGGCTGTATACCGTTTTGGTTTAAAGGTGTTATTAAATTACAATAAATTACAATTTTGAAGTGAAACTGACCGACACCTTATTTGGCCCTTTCCAAATCCTAATCACCTGTTCTGCCCAGCATCTTCAGCGGGCGTTTCACAACCGATACTGCCTCTCTTTATATAATTATGAAAACCGGTTGCTGGATCAATTAGCCTACAATGGAATGGAATAAGTTTTGGAAATCTATCCGTTTCACCTTGTTTGTTCGCAAGTATCTGGAATTCTTCCAGATTCTAATACCGGAATCCTTGTGCCTCGACAGAGTACCTTAGAAAATTTGGTGAGCCATTAAATTGATTAAGGTAAGTAAGTAGGAATGCATGTAGATAGACGCAGTCAGTCGAACATCCTCTACGGAGTACGACTGCTGAAACAAGACAGACAGACAAATGTATGTGTGTGAGAGAGAGAGAGAGAGAGAGAGAGAGAGAGAGAGAGAGAGAGAGAATCGGCGCTGACGTGCCTGTATTGCCGGCAGTCGGGCAGGCGGTGCGGCGGTGAGCGAACGGACCGGCAGGTGTCGCGGCAATTACGGCGAATGACGCGCGCGTCTGTCTCTGCCACACACCGCTGCGGGCCAACCGTTACCACTTACACCCGGCACAGCCGCACTACCTGCTTCTGGTTGCTGAACGTCGCTCCGTCTTCCTCTGGCCGCACGTGCGGCCACCGTGGCCGTACGCACAGTTTGTGGGGTTTCCTCGCCACATATCCGGAAAAAACAGCCAGTCGCTGTCACCAGTGCTCCGCGCACGTTTTGGCTTCCGGTGGCCGTACCATTGCCTTACAATACCGAATAGAGGAATATGGCTGTCTACATTACCTAAGACTCACGTGTTTGAAAAGCTGCGAGCCAAAACTACAGAGGAGTTGCGGTGTTATGTATAACTGACTGCTGAATAATTGTCAGAAATTGTATTGCAACTACAAATTACGAGTCACAGTTTATGTTTATTTACACTAGCGTTTCGGAGGGTTAAACCTCCGTCATCACTTGTACATGTTGTTGTTGTTGTGGTCTTCAGTCCTGAGACTTGTTTGATGCAGCTCTCCATGCTACTCTATCCTGTGCAAGCTTCTTCATCTTCCAGTACCTACTGCAACCTACATCCTTCTGAATCTGCTTAGTGTATTGATCTCTTGGTCTCCCTCTACGATTTTTACCCTCCACGCTGCCCTCCAATGCTAAATTTGTGATCCCTTGATGCCTCAAAACATGTCCTACCAACCGATCCCTTCTTCTAGTCAAGTTGTGCCACAAACTTCTCTTCTCCCCAATCCTATTCAATACCTCCTCATTAGTTACGTGATCTACCCACCTTATCTTCAGCATTCTTCTGTAGCACCACATTTCGAAAGCTTCTATTCTCTTCTTGTCCAAACTGGTTATCGTCCATGTTTCACATCCATACATGGCTACACTCCATACAAATACTTTCAGAAACGACTTCCTGACACTAGATGTTAACAAATTTCTCTTCTTCAGAAACGATTTCCTTGCCATTGCCAGTCTACATTTTATATCCTCTCTACTTCGACCATAATCAGTTATTTTACTCCCTAAATAGCAAAACTCCTTTACTACTTTAAGTGTCTCATTTCCTAATCTAATCCCCTCAGCATCACCCGATTTAATTTGACTACATTCCATTATCCTTGTTTTGCTTTTGTTGATGTTCATCTTATATCCTCCTTTCAAGACACTGTCCATTCCGTTCAACTGCTCTTCCAAATCCTTTGCTGTCTCTGACAGAATTACAATGTCATCGGCGAACCTCAAAGTTTTTACTTCTTCTCCATGAATTTTAATACCTACTCCGAAATTTTCTTTTGTTTTCTTTACTGTTTGCTCAATATACAGATTGAATAACATCGGGGAGAGGCTACAACCCTGTCTCACTCCTTTCCCAACCACTGCTTCCCTTTCATGCCTCTCGGCTCTTATAACTGCCACCTGGTTTCTGTACAAATTGTAAATAGCCTTTCGCTCCTTGTATTTTACCCCTGCCACCTTCAGAATTTGAAAGAGAGTATTCCAGTTAACGTTGTCAAAAGCTTTCTCTAAGTCTACAAATGCTAGAAACGTAGGTTTGCCTTTTCTTAATCTTTCTTCCTAGATAAGTCGTAAGGTTAGTATTGCCTCACGTGTTCCAACATTTCTACGAAATCCAAACTGATCTTCCCCGAGGTCCGCTTCTACCAGTTTTTCCATTCGTCTGTAAAGAATTCGCGTTAGTATTTTGCAGCTGTGACTTATTAAACTGATAGTTCGGTAATTTTCACATCTGTCAACACCTGCTTTCTTTGCCACATGTTTGTCTGGCCTCTCACTTGTACATATGTGAGTTAATAATGGTGTATGTGAGCCGTGGCGTTCAGTGCGAGACGATTCTATCCTTCAGCAAGAAGACCACTGCGAGAATTTCGGAAGGTCGAGTAGAACCGCGAGAGTTCGGGGTTGCAGCGAACGAGGAGATGCGTGCGGACCGGCGGTCGCGAGAGGGAGTTTTGACGAGCTCTGCGGGGGCGTACGTTGTGTGGAGACCGGCCCGTACACAGTCGGCTGCTGCCACTTTGGTCGGCTACGGTTGTCTTCAGCTGAGGTGGACTCGTGTCTATTGATACCACTGTGTACGCTGCCTGATGAGACCAATTCCGGCGATTCAGAACGATGAGGCTTGCTATGCTTCGGACAAACCTGAGTGTAAGGAATTTTGTAAAGTGACGAGTTGGATCACGAGTCAATTGTGAATGTTTCTCATGAATCGAGCTTAATGCTTGGAACCGTGTACGCTGGTTAAAAGCGTTACAAGTGGAGTGGGTTCAAGCATACGTCTGCATGTGACCTTGTGGTACAGCTTGGTCAGCTGAATTACATGAGCTAGTGCATTAGTATTCGCAACTTGTAAACTCCCCCTTTCCGTGCCGTGCTTCCCGTAATTACATACATTAAAAAATATTTGTGCAGACTGGCAGTAGCTTGGTAAATTGAGGTTTTATTCTTGTCAGATAACGGAGTGTAACATTGCGCCAATGCTCATGTGATATGCGCTCCTTTAAGCAATATAAGCTTTCGGTGTGGCCAGCTATTGTTCCTCAGTAATATTATAAATTCAGTCTCTTTTAATGCTTTAGTCCTCGGCTCCTGTAATTGGTTGCCTTTCCCTCCATGATGTTGGGCAAGCAAGTCAAGTTGTCTATGCCAGTACGATCAGAAATTTCCTGGCAGATTAAAACTGTGTGCCCGACCGAGACTCGAACTCGGGACCTTTGCCTTTCGCGGGCAAGTGCTCTACCATCTGAGCTACCGAAGCACGACTCACGCCCCGTCCTCACAGCTTTACTTCTGCCAGTATCTCATCTCCTACCTTCCAAACTTTACAGAAGCTCTTCTGCGAACGTTGCAGAACTAGCACTCCTGAAAGACAGGATACTGCGGAAACATGGCTTAGCCACAGCCTGGGGGATGTTTCGCGAAAGAGATTTTCACTCTGCAGCGGGGTGTGCGCTGATATGAAAATTCCTGGCAGATTAAAACTGCGTGCTCGACCGAGACTCGAACTCGGGACCTTTGCCTTTCGCGGGCAAGTGCTCTACCATCTGAGCTACCGAAGCACGACCCACGCCCGGTCCTCACAGCTTTACTTCTTCCAGTATCTCGTCTCCTACCTTCCAAACTTTACAGAAGCTCAGATGGTAGAGCACTTGCGCTCTAACCTAAGGACATCACACACATCCATGCCCGAGGCAGGATTCGAACCTGCGACCGTAGCGGTGGCGCGGTTCCAGAATGAAGCGCCTAGAACCGCTCGGCCACAACGGCTGGAAATTGGTTACATCAAATTGTAGTTTCAAGTGATATATTATCTGACGGCAAGACGTAAACTACAACGCTAGCATTTAAGGAAATGTCATTATTTATAATCTTGTTTTCTACTTTTCCCCTTGATGCTTTTCATCGTCACCAGCAACAGCAGCAGTAGCCATCTGACATCCACTGCTGGATTAGTCTTCAGTCCGACACTTCCGTTATGCACCTACAGTTCTTCGATGGCATTTAGCCACGTTCGTTGGGTAGTCGTCTATCTTTTCTTACGAGGGGGCGCTCAAAAGTAATGCCTCCATGTGAAAACTTTTGAAGGTTTTTAAATAAAACGTTATTAACATTCTCCATCTTTATTCTTCATGCCTTCATATTTACACTACTGGCCATTACAGCATGAAGATGACGTGCTACAGACGCGAAATTTAACCGACAGGAAGAAGATGCTGTGATATGCAAATGATTAGCTTTTCAGAGCATTCACACATGGCTGGCGCCGGTGACGACACCTACAACGTGCTGACATGAGGAAAGTTTCCAACCGATTTCTCATACACAATCAGCAGTTTACCGTCGTTTCCTGGTGAAACGTTGTTGTGATGCCTCGTGTAAGGAGAAGAAATGCGTGCCATCACGTTTCCGACTTTGATAAAGGCCGGATTGTAGCCTAGTGTGCGGTTTATCGTATCACGACATTGCTGCTCACGTTGGTCGAGATCCAGTGACTGTTAGCAGAATATGGAATCGGTGGATTCATGAGGGTAATACGAAACGCCGTGCTGGATTCCAACGGCCTCGTATCGCTGGCAGTCGCGGTGAGAGGCATCTTATCCGCATGGCTGTAAGGGATCGTGTAGCCACGTCTCGATCCCTGAGTCAACAGATGGGGACGTTTGCAAGACAACAACCATCTGCACGAACAGTTCGACGACGTTTGCAGCAGCATGGACTATCAGCTCGGAGACCATGGCTGCGGTTACCCTTGACGCTGCATCACAGACAGGAGCGCCTGCGATGGTGTACTCAACGACGAACCTGGGTGCGCGAATGGCAAAACATCATTTTTTCGGATGAATCCAGGTTCTGTTTACAGCATCATGTTGGGAGCATCCATGTTTGGCGACATCGCGGTGAACGCACCTTGGAAGCGTGTATTCGTCATCGCCATACTGGCGTATCACCTGGCGTGATGGTATGGGGTGCCATTGGTTACACGTCTCGGTCACATCTTGTTCGCGTTGACGGGACTTTGAACAGTGGACGTTACATTTCAGATGTGTTACGACCCGTGGCTTTACCCTTCAATTGATCCCTGCGAAACCCTACATTTCAGCTGGATAATGCACGACCGCATGTTGCAGGTCCTGTGTGTGAAATCTTATGGGACTTAACTGCTAAGGTCATCAGTCCCTAAGCTTACACACTACTTAACCTAAATTATCCTGAGGGTAAACACACACGCCCATGCCTGAGGGAGGACTCGAACCTCCGCCGGAACCAGCCGCACAGTCCACGACTGCAGCGCCTCAGACCGCTCGGCTAGTCACGCACGGCATTGCAGGTCCTGTACGAGCATTTCTGGATACAGGAAATGTTCGACTGCTGCTCTGGCCATCACATTCTCCAGATCTTTCACCAATTGAAAAGGTCTGGTCAATGGTGGCCGAGCAACTGGCTCGTCACAATACGCCAGTCACTACTCTTGATGAACTGTGGTATCGTGTTGAAGCAGCATGGGCAGCTGTACCTGTATACGCCATCCAAGCTCTGACTCAATGCCCAGGCGTATCAAGGCCGTTATTACGGCCAGAGGTGGTTGTTATGGGTATTGATTTCTCAGGATCTATGCACCCAAATTGCGTGAAAATGTAATCACATGTCAGTTCTAGTATAATATATTTGTCCAATGAATACCCGTTTATCATCTGTATTTCTTCTTGGTGTAGCAATTTTAATGGCCAGTAGGGTATTTCTTAACATATTACCATGGGAACGAACACATTTGTCCCAACGAGAGGACTGCTTTTTTGTTAGAGTCACTATAGAATGTTTGACTTTATTGCGGAGCAACACCCTCACCTCTACTTGCACCGCTTCATGACAGGCAAAGTGAAATTCTCGAGGTGGTCTTTAAGCTTTGGAAATCGGGTGGGGCAAGGTTAGGAATGAATGGAGGATGATCGCTGACAGAGAACTGAAGGCGTCGGATTGTTGCAGATGTCGCAGCGCCGTGCGAGGTCTGGCATTGTCAGGCTGAGGGAGCCTAGAACCGTGAACGCACTCTTCGAATTCGAAAGTCGTTTACAGCACGCTGTTTCTCACGCACCGTCGTAGTCACGTTGCATTCCGCCATGTGACACGCTACAATTCGGAGCCCTCTGGTGGCAGAGGGTTGCAAATATGTAGACATGAAGATCAAAGATAAATACGCTAATGACATTTGATTTATTTAAAAAGCTTAAAGAACTTTTTAAATTCGGAGGAACTATCTTTCAGCACACCCTCATAAGAATTCGAATGCAGCAAATACACTATGTGATCAAAAGTATCCGGACATCTGGCTGAAAATGGCTTAAGTACGTGGCGCCCTCTGACGGTAATGCTGGAATTGAATGCGGAGTTGGTCTACATCTACATCCATACTCCGCATTCCACCATACGGTGCGTGCCGGAGGGTACCTCGTACCACAACTAGCATCTTCTCTCCCTGTTCCAAACAGAACGAGGGAAAAATGGCTGCCTATATGCCTCTGTACGAGCCCTAATCTCTCTTATCTTATCTTTGTGGTCTTTCCGCGAAATATAAGTTGGCGGCAGTAAAATTGTACTGCAGTCAGCCTCAAATGCTGGTTCTCTAAATTTCCTCAGTAGTGACTCACGAAAAGAACGCCTCCTTTCCTCCAGAGACTCCCACCCGAGTTCCTGAAGCATTTCCGTAACACTCGCGTGATGATCAAACCTACCAGTAACAAATCTAGCAGCCCGCCTCTGAATTGCTTCTATGTCCTCCCTCAATCCGACCTGATAGGGATCCCAATCGCTCGAGCAGTACTCAAGAATAGGTCGTATTAGTGTTTTATAAGCGGTCTCTTTTGCAGATGAACCTCATCTTCCCAAAATTCTACCAAAGAACCGAAGACGACTATCCGCCTTCCCGACAACTGCCATTACATGCTTGTCCCACTTCATATCGCTCTGCAGTGTTACGCCCAAATATTTAATCGACGTGACTGTGTCAAGCGCTACACTACTAATGGAGTATTCAAACATTATGGGATTCTTTTTCCTATTCATCTGCATTAATTTACATTTATCTATATTTAGAGTTAGCTGCCATTCTTTACACCAATCACAAATCCTGTCCAAGTCATCTTGTATCCTCCTACAGTCACTCAACGACGACACCTTCCCGTACACCACAGCATCATCAGCAAACAGCCGCACATTGCTATCCACCCTATCCAAAAGATCATTTATATAGATAGACCTACCACACTTCCCTGGGCCACTCCAGATGATACCCTCACCTCCGATGAACACTCACCATCGAGGACAACGTACTGGGTTCTATTACTTAAGAAGTCAACCTTAGCCATAAATGAAGTCCAACCTTAGCCATAAATGGTTGCCTACGATATGAAATAATACTGAGAGAAAATCAGCGATGGGTGGACATGTCTCATAAGGTTTCTTATGAGTGCTACCCTGTGTCTTAGAAAGAGAGACGTACTTTATAGATATTTATAATGTGGATGTACTCTGTCCATTTCTAATAACTGTTACTTTTTTTTTCAAATACTTGACCCTACAAACTTTCATTTCACCTATTTTAACTCCGTTTTTCTTTTTATAATGTCTTTACAGCTGAAATTGTCAAACTAGTTTTTCCAGTTGGATTACACAGTTCCTGATCATTGTAGAAATACAGGCGATTAGAAAAAGGTACATAACGTTTTTCAGTAAAATCAGACATCCCATGTTTTGGCGCATTTGTGCTCTTTAGTACAGAAGCAGTAGTTGACACAAACATGTATCGTGACTTAAGCCGCTTCAGCTTCCTTAAACCAGATGCCACAGACAGTACCAGTAATTTGTGTTCAGCGACTACGCTTATAATACACTCTGCTTGAGTTGGCGAATATCGTAGCCAACCACTTTCTGCAACTTAATTCCGCCGATCCGCCATATCACTTCGCATCATTTAAAACGATAGGTAGGAAAGAAACGACTTAAGTTTGAGGTAACATCTAAGACAATGCTGAAAGGGAACAGGCTCGTTCGGAGATGAATAGAGAATTTGTTGACGATGCGATCCCCGTTTTCGCATGAAACTGTTTAAGGAAGCCACGGAAAATCCTAAGTGAGAATAGCTGAACTGCCATTTGTATTCCTTTGCTCCGCAATACTGAGCCAGTATCTTATACGTACTTGATCAGTTCAAATGGCTCTGAGCACTATGGGACTTAACAGCGAAGGTCATCAGTCCCCTAGAACTTAGAACTACTTAGACCTATCTAACCTAAGGACAGCACACAACACCCAGTCATCACGAGGCAGAGAAAATCCCTGACCTCGCCGGGAATCGAACCTTGATCAGTTGAGGACTAGCGAACGGACACTTGCTTTTTGAAAGACTGAAAGCATAATACAGAAAGTAGGTTTGAACACAGCAGTGCTTTGCTGAGCATGCTCGTTTTGGAGGTGGTATAACATTGCCTTCCTCCTACCTTCGAACTGATTCATCCACCGTCAAGAGAGACCGTTGCCTCGAAACGACGTTGTTACTAAGCGTTTTGCACATACGCAATTCATTGACAGCGGTTACACTATCGACAAGTTACAGATAAAAATTATTTGGTTTGATTAAAGCAAATTTGGGATTTTTCGCTCGAGTCGTCAACATACATTGCGCCACGCAAAATATTAAAAAAAAGTTTTAAACCATCTATCTACAGCGGCCGCTTTTTCAATTTCAGGAACATTCTTGTTTCATAATTTTCAGGTTCTCACTTTGCCTCTTAGCACCAATAAGCACCTTTCGTAGCTGATTTTCATTACCTAAAGAATTTATAACCACTTTCATGACGAACTTGACAGCTGCCAACACGTTGACTGTCATCGTGGCTGTTAAAAACCCATTTGGCTTTTTCCGCCTCCTCCTATTACTTAACGCACGTTGCGGTGACATTTAGCAGCCGACATCACCTTTCTGTAGCAGCGAGTAACACCTCTGGTATTAGACAGAAATGTCGACGGGTATGAGCCACCTTTAGCCACACGTTCCCATCCTGTCTCAGAGTTACGTAACAGAAACCTGAAGAGGCTTCGTGTTTTGGAATTAACGTTACAGTGGCAGGTTTGGCACGCTTTTGACCCCTTGCACAAAACAGGTTCCCCGCGAGACGGGTACAACTATAGTTTTCTCTGATGCTGACTTTTACTTTCAGGAGGTGGCGAGTAATAGGCACGTATTCGCTCCTTAACATTCTGATGACGCGCATCCCTCTCACTTTCCAATGATTGCCTTTACGCTGGCCGTTTGCAACCTGCAGTGTTTGCAAACGAAAGTTTTTACAATTTCTAAGTAAGACACGTAAACGAGAGGCTACGTTGATAACTGTGGGGCAGTGTCCAGCGACTGATTCTGACTGAAATTCGACGTAAGGACATAGCGGGAACGTTAATGTGCTGATATTTTTTGTTTTCATTTACTTTTTTAGCGGATGACAATTTCCGTGATGAGGTCCCCAGTGAGCCTTTTATTCCCTATTTGCTAGGTTTTCATTGATTCTGCGTCTACATGCTATAAAGTACGTAATAGACAATGGCTGATTGCATTCAGACGTTGTTCATTTGAGGTTGTTTTCCGTTTGAAATGTTTTTTTTGTCGCTAGGAAGTTAAAGTCTAAATTCCTTCGGAGTAATGTTTCTTTTTGCTCATTGAGATTTATATTTATATTGTACAGGATTGATCCACTAGATTTGAGATGGTGAAAATATGGCTTGATACGAAATAGGACAACAGTCACTCTTGTCGGGACATAAGCCTTTCTCTTTGATATAATGTCATTTAATAACTTTTTGGTCCCTGATATCAGTGGGTATCGTTCAGAACTGCACACACGTTTGCTGGACCATTTCCTATCCAGCAGTTGCGAACAGTAAGAAAATCTTTCTCTGTTCAGCGCTCGAGTAAGATCACCGCATAATATGAGGGCTATTTTTTTTTCAAGGTCCGATCAGTCACGAAATGGAAACCACAGTGAAAATCAAAATTGTTTTATTTGCAAGATTTAGCGACATCTTCCAGCTACATCTCTACATAGTCGTCGCTCTGACTTACAAGGAAACGTCACCAACTTGACCTCGTACTTTAAGGAGGAAAAAAGTCAGTTCCAGCAGTCGTTTACGCGATAGAATTTGCACCATAATTCTGATAGCACGCAGTTACGTCCTCCAAGAGGTACAGTATTTAAACTTCGCGAGCACCGACTGTTTGTCACTCGTTCCGCCTAGTAGCCTAATGCTCGAGAGCGAGGTGTTGTATAGTGGAGTTCGTGAAACACTATTTTGACATTGGTCACATACTTTGTTCATTGTGTTTAGGTGCGCAGTTTCTAATCTTGGCTTGTGCCAGAGATCTATTTCCTTTGAACATTTTTAAGTTACGATTCACAAATGCAGTGTGACTGAATGAAACGAATGAGTGTGTCATTAAAGAGTTATTTATTGACATCGCTGTTCTGCGTTATTTTCTTTGTGGTTTGAAGCTGGGACTGTTAAAAATGAAGTACATTTGTAGCAGATAAGTTATTCTTCGACATCACTGAGAAGATTACATACCATAATAATTCGTCAGTTACTTGTTTTATTAATTTTGATTTTGATGCGTATTATAGACGAGAGTAATCTTAAAACTACATTAAACGTATATGTGCATGTGGTTGATATATTGTGTACTTATATCGAAAATGTTCGCGTAGAATAACGTGCGTTCTCGAACAAGATTTGATAACACGCTTTCAGTAGCCCGCGAGTAGGTGGGCTCTTGTTGTCGCTCCACTGTACAGTACTTGGCGCTCAGGCGCTAGGCGACCGTAATGGGGCGGAGAGAGTGACAAACAAACGGTGCGCTCGAAATTTTAAAAGTTACACACTCTTAAGATCATAAGTGCTTAGTGTCAAACGTACGGCCCAAATGTTCGCGCGGGATCTGTTGCGGGGCATAGTATCTTGCAAGTGTGCCTTTTTCTCCTTAAAATATGAGACAAAGTTGTTAATGTTTCTTCTCAGGCCATTTACCGTAGCGTTGTACCAACTTTTCAGTACTCTGGTCATACAAGGCAACCGCCTGTGCTTTCCGCCAGTTCTCTATCCTGGTCTGCAGCTCGTTGTTTGTGCCAAGTGCTGTCCTGTTACTCTCCATTTCATGTGTGCAAAGAGATGAAAATCAGAAGGAGTGAAGTCTGTCCTGTATGGTTGGCGACCATATACTTCCCATCGAAAAGACTGCAGGAGCTTCTTTGTTGCAGCTGCAGTGTATGGCCAGGCTTTGTCACGAAGAACGACAACCCCTGACGACAACATTGCTCTTCGCTTGTCCTGAATTACTTTTCGTAGACGATTTCCTCCAGTCGCTGAACGAGATCATTCATTGACACTCGACTCCTTCTCAGGCCGCCGCACCATCAACGTCTGTACGTCATGCTTCAAAGTTCATGCAACACTGTCGCACTTCGCTGTTGTGCATGATAGTTACGTTATGTGGGCTGCATGAAATCGGGTGGAACCCCTCAGCATCAGACGAGAGCACGCACTTCGCACTTGGTGGGAGACTACCGTTTTAGGCATCTTTACTTGCTCATTCTGCGTTCAGAAGTCGACAGTGCGATGTGACAAGATCGATGGACGTTCTAGAGACACTAAAAAGTCATCTGTGCAAAAAAAGGAAAGTTATGGTGTAACAGCATCCAGTATTAACTCATTAATTTCAGCTTTTACATTGATACAGTGATTACGTTATCAGAAATCATCAGTATAATAAAAGCATGGATTATAATGTACAGCAGGGCGGGGTAGCCGCACTGTCTTGGGTGCTTTTCACGGTCCTTGTTGCTCCCCCCGTCGGAATTTCGAGTCCTCCCTCGGGCCTGGGTGTGTGTGTGTTCTCTATAGTGTAAGTTACTTTAAGTTAGATTAAGTTGCGTGTAAGCTTAGGGACCGACGACCTCTGCAGTTTGGTTCCATAAGACCTTACCACAAATTTCGAAATATAATGTACAACCATTTGTTTCGGTTACATTGTTTAATGGGATACGAACAGAAATGACGCCTTTTGTTAAAAAATCCCAAGCTTGATGCTCTGTGTGATGTTCTGTAGGAGGGTAGCCAAATCCCTGGCAGATAATGACTGAAAACAAGGAGAGAGTCTGGTTCAACAACTCATCAAGACGAAGTTATTAGCTCGTACTGGGAAACAAAATCAGCTGTGTCTTTACAAGGATGGGAGGACGATGGTTCAAACCCGCGTCCAGCCATCCACGATATCTTTATGTTGCTCCAGGGAAATGTCGGAGTGGTTACTTTCAAAGGGCACGGCCGATTTCCATCCCCATCCTTGACACAATCCGGGCTTGTGCTACGTCTCCAATGACCTCGCTGTCGACGGGAGATCAGACCCAATCTTCCTTCCTTCCTTCCTTGGAACAGTCATGGACATAATGGAAAACCTAGATGTGAAGCGCCGTCCTATTGAATACGAGTCCAGTTTCTTACCACCATACCACATCGCTTGGTAATGACCCTCCAAGCAATCCTCCAAAAGCCCTGAGGTGGCTGCCGGTCGGGGGTGGCCAGACCCATCTGTTGTTGTTGGAAAACACGGTAAGCCACGGTGGATTATCGGTAAACCAGAGGACAGTAAGATTTACGACTCAACAGGACGCAGGGTTTGCGGAATCTGGGAGAGCTATCAGCAAATTAAACATTGCAAGCTTGATGGTGATGATTCTGAAATGTTCTCCGGTTTTCAGACAGTTGTCGTAATGCAGAAAGTACGTTATTTCGACAAGCTGAATTGCGTCCATCTTCAAGCGGTCATGATAACTGGTTATCTCCCGTTGGGTACCCAGTTTTAACCGACTTTCCTCTTTATTCTGTCGATTTTCCAGCAGTACCTTATTTGTCGTTGGATTTGGTGGTTACAGGTTTTTTATTCACTTGAAGTATCATGTTAGAGATTAGTAGAGGCTGAATCAAGTCTGTGAAAAGCCAAAGTCTTTAGAGAATAGCTTCGGAATTTCCGTTTGAAGAGGCGTGCTAATGGCTTTACGCCAGTATTGACACATATTCAAGGTGCACAGCGAAACTGAATAGTTATGCAAGTATCTCGGTTAAATGCTGATATACAAAGATATGTAGGTTAATGCGGATGAGTTGGAAAAACAAAACCTTAATGTTCCGACGCAGCATCAGTAGTGTCCTGGTCGACACAGTCGCGTCGTTTAAGTATCTGGCCGTAGTGTCGCAGAACGCTAGTGCGACCTGTTCTTGAGTACTGCTCAAGTGTTCGGGATCAGCAGCACGTCTGATTAAAGGAAGACATCGAAGCAACTCAGAGGCAGGCTGCTCGATATGGTACTAGTAGGTCAGAACAACGCCCAGATGTTACGGAGATGCTTCGGGAACTCCATTGGGAATCCCTGGAGGAAAGGTAACGTTATTTTCGAGGAACACGGCAGAGAAAATTTACAGAACCGGCATTTGGAGCTAACTGCTCAACGATCCTACTGTAGCCAACACACAATGCGCGTAAGAAAATGGTTCAAATGGCTCTGAGCACTATGGGACTCAACTGCTGTGGTTATCAGTCCCCTAGAACTTAGAACTACTTAAACCTAACTAACCTAAGGACATCACACACATCCATGCCCGAGGCAGGATTCGAACCTGCGACCGTAGCAGTCACACGGTTCCGGACTGCACGCCTAGAACCGCGAGACCACCGCGGCCGGCTGCGCGTAAGAACCACGAAGATAAGGTACGAGAAATTAGGGCTCGTATAGAAGTGTTCCCTTGATCTGGGAGTGGATCAGAAAAGGAAACGACTAATAGTGGTACAGGTTACCCTCCGCCTCACACCGTATGGGGCTGGCAGAGTTATGTATGTAGATGTAGCAAGTGATAAGGTTTTATTCGGCACGCGGTTTTAGCCTCTTTGGAAATTTCAGTTAAGGGGCTCCAGAACCCCCTATACTTGCAATGTTAAAATAACGCTTATAAATTACATCTTTCCTCAGAAAGTATTTGAGGTAGGAAGTTGAACTTTTTACAGATTATTTATTGGAATATGGGCTACAACTTCATACAGGGATTTTACAAAATTTTAGTGCAGTTATTAAAGATGATTTTTTTTCAATTGTAATGAAAATTCACAACATTTTTTTGCAATTTTTTATTTATATATTCAAAAATATACAGTTTTTTGGAAAAAGGCTGTGTTAAATTATGCAGAAGGTACTGTGTAACATTTACTGAAAGTTTGAAACAAATATGTTTGGAAGATCCTTAGAAAACATGTAATTAGTATGAGAAAATAAAAGTTTTGGGAATCGAGCGACAAAGATTGGATTAACTTTTTAGTGCATTCCAGGTCCATAGGATGGATTATCTTCATCCTCTGCAAACTCCTCCTCCAGCTTCCTCTTGTTCCTCCTCCTGTTTATTCTTGCTTGTATTTCTAGACTCTTTACAGCCCTGTCTGCAGCCCGAAGGCGTTCCTTGTCTAAAGCAAGCATCGCTCGTTGTTGTGTTCGTAGATTTTGCTACCATTTTCTTCAGTTGCAGTTACTGCAACACTGTTCCAAAAGGTGGTCTTGTATGAACACTTATCACATTTCAGTTGTATTTCACTAGCAAGTCCTACGTGCTTTATTATGGAGAATTCCAGACCAACTTCACTACAATGAATACATCTTACACAATTTGAAAAAATTCCTTTGAGAACCGACATATCAAATATTTCATTCACATCCGATTCGCCCATAAAACATTCATAGTTTTCACACATTGAACCAAGCTTCTTCTTTGAAGTATTTTCTTTCCCACTTTGACTGCTATGGGCAGGTGTACTTGAGAGGTTAGGTTCACTCACTTGGTTATCGTCTTTATTGTTTACAGTAATAACACATACCTTTGGCTTTCCAACATTTCTCCTTTTCTTAAAAGCCTTCAGAGGATTTCTAATAACTTTACTTTTACTCATTATTATACTTCAACAAAACAGAGATTCAAGAAACAGAATTAATTACGAATATTTTCGAGATAACGACAGAGTAAATAAACATGAAACAATCGACAATCACCCCAGCGATATATATTGAACCATCACAGGTTAGCCACAACACATACTTAATCTCACATCACTAAAATGTACCTGATGAACACGGACGTTAATAATAACACCATTTGACAGCAGTTTAACAGCACCACAGTGGGTCACGCCCATGTAGAACACATTTCAAAAAAAATTTAAAAATAGCTGTAGTCTTCGGAATTGAATAAATTATATATCTATTGAAAGGTAATAGTCTGCAGATTCAGAAATCGCAAAAAAGTAAAAATTGAACTTTTCATGATTTTGAGTCTTTCCGGAGCCCCTTAACTTCTTTTTCGCGGATTACACATTCGCCACTGCCGCATAACATTTGTTAAATCCCCCACCTTGATTCCATGCGAACTATTGTGCACAAGACTGAGTATTTTTGTAAGGGAGGACAGGAATACAGCAATCAGTCGCAGTTCCGTTTGTTTTTATTATTCTTGCATATTTAGAGTTCAGCTGAAAACACCCATCTCTAGTGCACTGAAGAAATGTGGATATGCAAGAATAGTAAAATCCTATGGCATTACGACTGATTGCTGCATTCCTGTTCTTCCTAATACCTGATGTGTTTTGAGTATGAATCTTAAGGATACACAGCAAGTACTGCGAGAAGCCGATACCACATGTATACAACCACTTGTCTGGCGCCTCTCGGTTCCTCACAGCAGCTTCTGCATCATGTCTATCTGTGCGTCGTGCTCGTTCGCCGATAATGTGGGTAGGATCGAAAGGGAGAGCTTCCAGCTGTAGAACACATTGTTTCCGTAATTTTTTCCGTCGTTTCTTAGCTGCTTCAAAATCATGAATGTACATTTTTTCTATCTCGTACTAGCGGACATGGAAATTCTTCTGCCGAAAGAGACAAAACACGACACACCACAAACACCTAGGCAGCTCTGAACCAGCAGCTATGCAGTTCAGTTCAGCGCTTGCAGACAGCTCAGTATTTACAGAGAACTATTAGCATTAACAAAGTATCTGTACATTAAGCTCAGTTATAATGACAATATCATAGGCAGCCAAGAGACAGGATAGTTATCTAGATATTATTGTATTCGGTTTAGGATATCAACTGGTACACATAAACTCTAACAAAGACAAACCACCCTTTTGCGACATACTCTTAATAAATACAATCTAAAAGAAATTAACGTACCAAGAAGGAATTATCCGTATGGGATGGAAATTGACAGATCTGATGAGCATATACAGACAAACAAAAGATTATAGTTTCAGAAAAATTGATGATTTAATCAAGAGAAAGTGCTATACAAATTGAGCATGTCGATAACACATTGGTCCACCTCTTGCCTTTGTGAAAGTAGTCATTCGGCCTGATAGTGTCGTTGGTTGTCTTCCTGAGAGATATCGTGCCAAATACTGTCCCATTGGCGCGTTAGATCGTCAAAGTACCAACATTCCCAGTTAGGAGAGATCCGGAGACCTTGCTCTCGCTATGTGCGGGAGGGCATTATCCTACTGAAATGTAAGCCCACGATGACTTTCCACGAAGGCCAAAAAACGGGGCATAGTATATAGTCGACATACCGCTGTGGTGTAGTGGTGCCACAGATGACAACCAGAGGAGTCCTGCTATGAAAAGAAATGCCATCCTAGAGTACCACCCCTGGTTGTCGGGCCGTATGGCAGGCAACAGCCAGGGTGTTATGCCGTCACTATCTGAGGCACGTTCAGACACGTCGTCGTTGCTCATCGGGGCTCAGTTCTATTCCAGTCGATGAGTCTGTAGGTTCAAGGGTTCAACACATGCCTGGAGACGCGCCGGGCAGTGGTGGTGGTGGTGCTGGTGGTGCTGGTGGTGGTGGTGGTGGTGGCCCGCTATTCGGCCCTGCAACTAGGAGTGATGGTTTGTGGTGCCATTCATTCTCATGGCAGGGTGCCTTTGCTTGTCATCTTGCAGTACGCTTACAGCAAAGCTTTACGTCGACGATATTCTAAGCCCAGTTGCGTCGTTCACTGACAATCAATTCTCGGCTTACATTTCAGCAAGATAATGCCCGCCCGCACACGGCGAGAGTTTCTACTGCTTATCTCCGTGCTTGACCTTGGCCAGCAAGGTCGCCGGGTCTCTCCCCAACTGAGGACCTTCGGAGCATTATCGGCAGGGGCCTCCAACCATCTCGGGATTTTGATGATGTAATGCGTTTATTGAACAGAATATGGCACTACATCCCTATGGAGCACAGCCGTACATCCAACAACTCTGACAATCGGTCCCAAGCCAAATAGCAGCCTATGTAAGGGCGATAGATGGACAAACCAATGCGTCATTGGTTTGCTCAATTTGTTAAGATCTTTCTTTTGAATAAATTATCTAATTTTTCCAAAATTATAATAATTTATTTGGCTGTACATGAACACCACATCTACCGATTTCCATCTCAGTCGGATAATTCCTTCGTGGTGGGACCATTTGTTTGTATTAAAATGTACTGTTCGTTATTTATAGTTGTGTTGCCACATTTCCGTTATAGTGCTACCCAATCAAGCAAGCATTTAATTAGTAAGCGCGCAATCAGCCAACTTTATGGAACTGTATCAGGGAAACACTTTTATGCTACTGTGGATATTTGGGCTGAATTAATTGTAGAATTCAGTAAGTAAAATCATAACATTGTATATGTTGTATAACAGTACAACGCAAACACGACATATTTCATCAACTTTAGGTTTTGCATTCCATGGAGAAAACATGAAAATACACTCCTGGAAATGGAAAAAAGAACACATTGACACCGGTGTGTCAGACCCACCATACTTGCTCCGGACACTGCGAGAGGGCTGTACAAGCAATGGTCACACGCACGGCACAGCGGACACACCAGGAACCGCGGTGTTGGCCGTCGAATGGCGCTAGCTGCGCAGCATTTGTGCACCGCCGCCGTCAGTGTCAGCCAGTTTGCCGTGGCATACGGAGCTCCATCGCAGTCTTTAACACTGGTAGCATGCCGCGACAGCGTGGACGTGAACCGTATGTGCAGTTGACGGACTTTGAGCGAAGGCGTATAGTGGGCATGCGGGAGGCCGGGTGGACGTACCGCCGAATTGCTCAACACGTGGGGCGTGAGGTCTCCACAGTACATCGATGTTGTCGCCAGTGGTCGGCGGAAGGTGCACGTGCCCGTCGACCTGGGAACGGACCGCAGTGACGCACGGATGCACG
Source organism: Schistocerca americana (assembly GCF_021461395.2). Lineage (NCBI taxonomy): Eukaryota > Metazoa > Arthropoda > Insecta > Orthoptera > Acrididae > Schistocerca > Schistocerca americana. The sequence continues at coordinate 125,462,885 of NC_060126.1, forward strand.
CCAAGACCGTAGGATCCTACGCAGTGCCGTAGGGGACCGCACCGCCACTTCCCAGCAAATTAGGGACACTGTTGCTCCTGGGGTATCGGCGAGGACCATTCGCAACCGTCTCCATGAAGCTGGGCTACGGTCCCGCACACCGTTAGGCCGTCTTCCGCTCACGCCCCAACATCGTGCAGCCCGCCTCCAGTGGTGTCGCGACAGGCGTGAATGGAGGGACGAATGGAGACGTGTCGTCTTCAGCGATGAGAGTCGCTTCTGCCTTGGTGCCAATGATGGTCGTATGAGTGTTTGGCGCCGTGCAGGTGAGCGCCACAATCAGGACTGCATACGACCGAGGCACACAGGGCCAACACCCGGCACCATGGTGTGGGGAGCGATCTCCTACACTGGCCGTACACCACTGGTGATCGTCGAGGGGACACTGAATAGTGCACGGTACATCCAAACCGTCATCGAACCCATCGTTCTACCATTCCTAGACCGGCAAGGGAACTTGCTGTTCCAACAGGACAATGCACGTCCGCATGTATCCCGTGCCACCCAACGTGCTCTAGAAGGTGTAAGTCAACTACCCTGGCCAGCAAGATCTCCGGATCTGTCACCCATTGGGCATGTTTGGGACTGGATGAAGCGTCGTCTCACGCGGTCTGCACGTCCAGCACGAACGCTGGTCCAACTGAGGCGCCAGGTGGAAATGGCATGGCAAGCCGTTCCACAGGACTACATCCAGCATCTCTACGATCGTCTCCATGGAAGAATAGCAGCCTGCATTGCTGCGAAAGGTGGATATACACTGTACTAGTGCCGACATTGTGCATGCTCTGTTGCCTGTGTCTATGTGCCTGTGGTTCTGTCAGTGTGATCATGTGATGTATCTGACCCCAGGAATGTGTCAATAAAGTTTCCCCTTCCTGGGACAATGAATTCACGGTGCTCTTATTTCAATTTCCAGGAGTGTAGTTTTTTCCCAGTATATTAGCTGACTGAATAATTCACGGGTGTATTGCCGGTTCATAGTGTCCTTCGAACATAATATTTTGGTGATCGCGCTTGTCGCCATCGTCAGGAGCGCTAAAGAATATTTGGAACGCTTGGGAACCTGCATTGTATCTAATTAAGGCTGCCCGGGCGAACGAATTGCCACAGCGAGGTACCGCGCCGGGCTTACGCGTAAACCGCTTGGGGTTAGGTTAGGTTAGGTTAAGCTGGCTCGTGCCCTCACCTGCAGAAAGGGTGTGGAGCGGCCGGCAGGGGAAGGAACTAAGTCGACTGTCATCCCCGAGGTAGTCTGTTCTTCAGGACTGATAATCGCTGAGGTATTGTGCCTGCGGGACACTATGAAGCGGCAGCTTACTAATGGGCTGTTCGATCAACGAAAGTCAATTTGATTATGAACTACGACTGACCATTTCTCTTTCTGTGCTAGCAGAATAAATCCTGTCTATATTCATCTCGAATACAGTCAACTTCGCTTTTACTATTTCACCCGAATCCGGAGATACAGTCATATGCGAATTTCGGATGCTAAAGCTAGGTTGAAAGAAAAGGTGTACGAAACACAACAAAAGGTATTGACTTACACTGGGATGACAGAATTCATAGGATGCCACCAAATATCATGTCGGAGCTCCTTTTGCTTGTTGTAGTGCAGCAGCTAGATGTGGCATGGACTCAACAAGTCGTTGGCAGTCCCCGGCAGAAATACTGAACCATGCCGTCTCTACAGCCGTCCATAATTGCGAGAGTGTTGCAGGCGTAGAATTTGTGCACGAACTGATCTCTCGATTATGTCCCATAAATGTTCGAAGGCATTCATTTCGGGTGATCTGGGTGGCCAGAACTTTCGCTCGAATTGTCCAGAATTTCCCCAAACGGATCGCGAACAATTGTAGGACGCTGACATGGTGCAGTGTCATTGATAATAATTCCATCGTTGTTTCTGAGCGTGAAGTCCATGAATGGCTGCAAATGGCTTCAGGTTCCTGAACCTAACGATTTCCAGTCAATGATCGGTTCAACTGGACCAGAGGACCCAGTCCATCTTACGTACACACAGTCCACACCATTATGGAGCCACCACTTGCTTCCCCAGTTCCGCGTTGACAACTTGGGTCCATGTCATCATGGAGTCTGCGACGCATCGAACCCTACCATGAGGACTTACCAACTGTAATATGGACTCATCTGACCAGGCCACGGTTTTGGAGTCGTCGGCAGTCCAACATATGGTCACGAGCCCAGGACAGGTGCTGCTGGTAGTGTCATGCTGTCAGCAAAGGCACTCGCGTCGGTCGACTGCTGTCATAGCTCATGGACGCCAAATTTCTCCGCTTGTCCAAAGGGATACGTTCGTCGTACATCCCACACTGATTTCTGCGGTTATTTCACCCTGTGTTCCTTGTCTCTTAGTCTTGGTCGTCAAGCGAAGGCCATCGACCACTTGTGCTGTCTGTAGTGAGAAGCAATGCCTGAAATTTGGTATTCTCGGCGCACTCTTGACACCGACAGAATCACGTTAGAAACCTTTTGACATGAATCATCTGAGTACAAATGACAGCTCCGCCAACACACTCCCCTTTTATACTTTGTGTGCGCGATGTTGCCGCCATAGGTATATTTGCATCGCCATTCCATGGCTTTTGCACCACAATGTATTATTATGAAAATGATTAAAAGTCAGTAACTAATAACAAAATACATACCTTCAGCAGACTTGACCAGCATGAGCTTCAGTTAACAGGAGCCACGTTCTGGAAAAGAAATTACATATGTTAGATGTGTCCTAAAAGCGCTTTTACTTGCTATGACTTACAGGAGGTCGCTATTTTGTTTAGTTACAAACACACTGTTTCCCGAAAATATGAAATGGTAAGCTTGTAACACTGGAGAAATTTGCCCTACGAGTGATGAACTTTGGGGAAAGAAAGTATCTTCACATAAGTACAAAGTTTTGTAGTGGGCAACGCAGGGCATCTGGTAGTAGAGCCTTCCGTTCTGAGCACAGTGCGACACGGGTTGAAGCCACACACTTGATTGGCTACTAGTATACCTCAACTGGCAATTCTTATTTCAGTGTTCATTATTGCTTATCATTATAGTGCTTTATTCATTACTGTTCCTACAATCGTAACTTTTCTTCTAATCAATTTTCACAACTTAGCATGTTAGTTTTGAGTGAATTTATAAAATCATTCACTGTGTCTAAGGCTTTTAAACGTCCTATGATCCTAATTGAGTTTCGTTAACCGCTCTCTGTCGAAATACACCTATTGTCCTTTCTCTGTCACTCTAAAACGGCACCACAATGTTAACTTTCAATAAATATCGAAATTTAAAATTTAGAAGATGTACATTAAGCAGTCAACGGTTTCGTGACAGAAAAAGATAGCCCTGAATGGTGATGATTTCCTCAGTAAGTAGCAAATAGCCATGGCGCAGATAAAGGAACCACAAGTTTACCAGTATTTTCCTTGCAGGTCTCAATGCCAGCTTGACATGTATTACATGCCCTGGTGAAATCTGCGTGCAGCAGGGTCCAAAACGTTGGTTTTCATAACAAACTCAAACTGTGATAAAAGACACTAATAGTAATAGCCGAAACGAAGGATTTTATGAAATGGAACAGAAGAATTTTTTGAAAAGCAACTCCGTCCGCAAAACTTTGGGATCATACATATCGACAATCTTTATTTATTTGAGTGTAGGTTTCTTGGTAAACCATGTCGGTTAACGCTCTCAACGTAGCCTGATAAACAGTGAAAATTGCGGAGGTTTCTCGAGTACTGTGAAAAGGAAAAGAAAACCTGCCTCATAGTAGACCGACATTAAACTGCCACAGCTAATTTTTTTTTTCTTTTTTGCACTCACAGAAGAGTGATAACTTTCGAAAATCAGAACTAATACAAACTTTTTGCAGCAACAGTTAAGTCAAACAATACGAAATGCTTACCTTCCGTTATTTTTATTAATATCAGAAGATTCTCGGAAAAATAATAATAAAAAAAAACACGTAGCCTCAATAGAGGAAAATAGCTGTCCGCAATAGCAGCAAACATTTATGTAAAAGAAAAACCTATATTATTGTTTCCCCAAGGAACTGGTACAACTGACCCTAATGTGGAGAACAACACGCTCTGTACCTCAAAAGTGTTGCTAACAAGCTCTTTCTGGAATATTTCCGCTCACACTATCAATAAGTTGCTTATGTAGATAAAATACGATGGAGTAGAATGTGATGGATTTACGTTCGTTTGGTTATACGTACGACAGCTGCTGTATTAACTGCAGTATTGTAAAAGATATTTTCAACCATTCCTTCAATGTGTCCACATGTCCATCTCCTTTTAAGCCGGGCGTAACTTTAAATAAAGAACATATTCCCCCACTTTCAGAAACAAGTTAATGACTTGTTTATTAGAACTGAACGTTTTTAAGTCCGTACTGAACTCACCGTTTTAACTCCCAGGATCCTCTCTCCTCCTCATCATAAATATTCTTTTTTTGCAACAGCCATTATAATACCGATCATGTTCGGTTATTAAGTTTCGCGTAGGGCCAAGGCGTAAGGTTTTTGTTGTGTCGTGGTAAACAATCGGAAGGCCGTAAATTGTACAAAGCAAATATTTAAATAAAAGCGCTATCTATGACCAACATCACCCCTCTTTAATGAAATTATGGAACAGGTATAACGCGTTCATTAAACTATATCATTATGGAATGCTATAAAATCGTAGCTGTTATTGCAAATAAAAATGTTTATTTTGTTAACTAAATATATAGATCCATATGCATTGTGACTAATTCATTCAAATGATTTGTAGCTACGCATTTATTTGTGAGAGTGTAAGCATGTACTGTAGATATAAAATGACATTTTCTTGTAATTATTTCTTCAGAAGTGCGATGAACTGGTCGTATTCGGCGTGCGTTTATATATTTCTGCGATCGAGTTGTTTCATGGCCATTTTGCTATTAATGATAATGATGTGGAAAGAATGATTTTACATTCATATTAGACAATGATATATAAATATGGCTACATTCTAATATGCTAACCATCTACTATCTGTTAATTTAGTTCTGTTGTGAGTTAATAACTCCTACCCAATACCTTTTACACATTACGAAATTAGAAACTCTTCTACAGAACAGGAGGAGTTGTCAAGGAGAACTTTTTCAGTTCGTTTGCAAATTTAACTTTGTTATCTATCAGACATTTTATGTCAGTGGCTAGTTGATCAAATATTTTGGTGGCTGCATTTTGTACCCCTTTTTGTGCTGAAGCTGCTGTTGGCTGCGTAGGAAATGATTATCGTATGCGAGAACCGAGGGAAATGTACGGCGACGAGTGGGTAATTTTTAATCTACTGTAGAAGAGGTTTGAAAAGTGATGTACAAGGATAATTTGATGTGGTACTCGAGCTTAATAATGTAAAACAAATAAGCCCAAGTACACGAAGCGATAGGCATCTTTTCCTTTTTATTAGTGGGGCCTGCAGCAAGTGAATCGTGTGAATTACACGGTAAGTTTAAACCTAAAATATTGAAATACGCGATTACAGCCCAGGTGGACAGGTTTTTCCGACATCTGGCCCTGCCAAACTTGTCAGGCCGCGGAGTCTCTTCGCAGAAGTAATCTGTCCGAACCGGTCCCTCCCGTTACATTAGCAGCAGCATTCTCACAACTGTTCGGCTCTAGCTCATTGATGAGCACAGGACAGGAGTCTGAATCGTGCAGAGAATTTATGTCACGTTATCACATAAATTTAATATAGCTTACGGCATTCAGTTTCGTATAAGAAACGTCAGAGATGGGTTGTTAGGAATAAAATAAAAAATTCGTACAGACACTCATAATTAATGACCCATTATTTCTTCCTCAGACTACTCTCTTGCCCCCCGCTTCATCCCCTCGCCCCCCCCCCCCCCCGCCCCGCCAACCTCTATCCCATCTAGAAAACACTGAATACTAAAATGAGCATTGTATGTCTTCCTTTGCTTAAATGGGTACTTGTGACGACTAAAAGAAAGCAATCCGACTCTGTATTTTGAGGAAACGTGTTCTTGCAAACTGAGGCGTTAAGATTAGAATGGCTGGCTCATAAAAGACGAGAAATGCATTAAAAGACGTAGCGGTCGAGGCAAACGTAGCTTGGCACAGTGTAATCGATAACAGTAGCAATGGTAGTAAAGATATAAAAGCACACAAGTGAAATATTCCAGAAAAATCCGAAAACCAAGTCATTTTAGAGAAAATGAAGCTTAGCGTATCTGCATGAAGATGATGATTTTTCTTGATAACTAGTAAGAAATACGTAAATTTTTAATATAACACAGTATCAATTTCTTATCTCAGTACTACAATTTTTAGTGAGAATATGTGTCATTGTAAAATGTGTGAAATTATTCTGCTGAAATTGTAACAACCAACGTAGATACGTTTAAGTTGAAGGACATCCACGTGTCTAGTTTTTCTGTATAATTGAATTATGGAGTTTTGATTCTGTTCTTTGGATAAAAATTTCTGCACCAGACTTTTAAAATAACTGTTGACAGTTTTGCACGTTGAGAACTTTTTCGGACTCTAAGTATTTAATTCCATCAAAGCTGAGGTTCTATTTAATTAATTATTTATTAAACCAGATCAGGTTAGGACCATCAAGCCCTTTCTTACACCGGAGCAGTGTTTCACACATACAGTACCTTATTTATAACATAGGTACGTAGGAAATAACAGTCTTAATATGACAAATAGTATTAAAATGATTTGAGTGCCTGAAGTGGCAGTACTTGTGGCAGTTGCTGCCACTAATAGTGACAAAAGTAATGACAAAACAAGAATAAATGTAACGGCAGACATAAAAAGAATTTATAGTTTTTCAAAACAAATGTTTTCTGGCATAGAGAGTTCTGGGGAAAGGAAATTTAAGGAGACAACATCAGCTAAGAATATTGGGAAATGAGGAATATGTGGTTGCGAAGATGGATGTACAAGGTAACGAGTGCGTACAGTGACAATGGTAATCTTACTATTGCTTTAGTAGATATATCATTAAAATGTTTATGTTTATCACGATTATATTATTTCATAGAAGTTATTAATATCTTCACGTAGATATGCATTGGTATGCTAAATGTATTGTGGATAATTTCCAATAAAACCTTATGTGCTCTGTAATACATCATTAGGCAATGAATCTATCTAAGATGCGTATTGCATTGCGTGCGACACGTATAAACTTCAGGAAGAGGCTTCAGGAGGAGGTGGAGAAGGAGGCGGAGGAGGAGTAGATTAGTGTTTAACGTTCCGTCGACAGCGAAGTCATTAGAGACGGAGCACAAGCTCGGATTATGGAAGGATGAAGCGGCCGTGACCTTTCGAAAGAGCCATCCCGACATTTACCTTAAGTGATTTAAGTAAATCACGGAAAGACACCTTGTCACGGTCCGTGCGGCTCCTCCCGTTGGAGGTTCGAGTCCTCCATCGGGAATGGGTGTGTGTGTTGTCCTTAGTGTAAGTTAGTATAAGTTAGATTAAGTAGTGCGTAAGCTTAGGGACCAATGACCTCAGCAGTTTGGTCCCATAAGACCTTACCACTAATTTCCAATTTACGGAAAACCTAAATCAGGATGGCCGGACACGGGTGTGAACCGTCGTCCTCCCGAACGCGATTGCAGTGAGTTAACTAACTCGGTATAAACTTCAGAAGATGGCGTTTCTTTCTTCCTTTTCTTTCAATTTTATCGATATTTAATTCGGAATAAAAATGCAATGTAGGGTCTCTATCTCCAAACCAAAAAAGGAACAGAAGAACACGAAAATTCTGAAGTTCACATATCGTATGAATTTCTATTGTGTCTCCCCTATGTTTTCCCTTCGACTACTTTTATCACATACCGTCACACTCGTGGACATAAAAGTTACACCAATCTCTTAATGCAACGGTCCACTGAGATCCGACAAGCAGAATGCTTCGAGCAGCGAAAGTGGCAATAGATTTGGTGCCTACAATACCCGACTAACGGGACCAGTCCAGCTCGCTAGCTGTCGAATGCTAACTGGCAGCATATTTGGCAGGGCCAATCTACTTTCTCCAGATGCCCTTGCAGGAGGATGGTCAGCTAACCATGCAGCTGTACTGGTTTTCTTTCGATCTTAGGCTACAGTATGTAACGCTGCCTTCCTTCGCGTGCGATACCAGTTGTGAACGAGTGAACGCGTGCTTTATATGACACTCAGCCGTACTGTATTACTGTTGCTTGTCTGCTACAATTCACTGTTTTTTTGTTTTTTTTTTTGTATTACAGCGGAATCTGACTTCTCTCCAGTACGCATCGCCATGTATTGGATTCCTGGGAACTGGTCCCGTGACTTTCGGTATTGGTCACCACACAAATCAGGATGGAAGAAAACCAGAAATTCTTATATGTGGAGAGAGCGAGAGTTTGGCAGAGGGGTCAAGCTGCTGTAGAGAGCGAGCTTAGTACGCCAAAGGTCAGCGTCAACTCTGACAAACTGGTCCAGACGTATCTAGGTTCTTCAAATGTGAAGCTCCGCTCCTCAGCGTCCTGGCGGCAATAGAATTATTTCTGACTCTTAACGTGACTTTCACCTATGTGTGAAAAATTCGAAGATCCGTGGTTCGTACTTCACCCTAAAATTTATGATTGAATGTGACGAAGACAATAATTATATCCCGAAAGGCTCTGCAGTATTCAGACATTCTATGAAGGGTCTGAGAAAAGCGCACCCTGCATCCATACAGATTAAGAGAATTATGATTTATGATGAAAAACGACGCCGTCTGGGACAATTGGCATATTTTATTAAGTTACCTGATATCGCCTTTATTACAGCTCATCAGCAGATCCATGCATCGGTGCAGGTCTTGAGCATGGCGAAAATTAAGTGAGTTTACATTCAGTAATTCAAATAAAGAAATTATTTAAATCTAGTCACTGCTTATCAAACAAAAATTCGGAAATACCAGTTGACACTCGATCTCATTACTATTGTTGCAGTACTATTTTTCCTGGTTAATTCTATATTAATACTCCATATAAAACACGAAAATTTAGATGAAATATTGAAGAATTATTATTTCTTGTCATTCATACACTACTTTCCTTTACTCTCTTGAGGAACTTAAAAAACGAACACTTCTTTATTAACAATTCCTCACTACCATATTTCCGTCTGTTAAAATGCATTAACATTTTCTCTCTCATCACATTACTTACATGTTTTATATTTACTAATAATCCACTAACGCTGGATCTCGAAATTCTAATTGCCTCCACCAATTTCAGTATCCCACTGACTGCTTGAACTCTACAATGGCCAGCGAATATCTGTCCACCAAAGAACTAACCTAGTAGATACGGTACGATAACAGTGGACATGTTGAAATATGATGCTAACTTCCACGTTAAGAGCGCCACACACGGACGACGGATCGCAACAATTTTACTCGGTATTACGCCACTGTCTTGAGAAGTTCTGCTATGGCTAAAGGACTACTATTGATTTCTATATCTCCACGAATACTTCCAAAAAAAATAAAAAATAGGAGTTGTAATTCATTAAACTTGTTTTGAAACGCTTTTGTTGGGAACTGTAGGTTACTTTACAGAATGTATTATAATTTTAACTGACGGTTTATTTCAGTGTGCTTATACTGTTAGTTTTCCTTTTTTAATATGCAGTTCTTTTTTCATTCATTTGTCTTACACACTTTGCAGTTTCGATGCGCCTTTAGAAATGTTGCCAGTAACAGCACAGGTGCTTACCGTAACTCTCGTTGTAAATTTGAGGGAGATCGTGTGAAATGACCAGAGACTTCAGTGCTGGTTCGATTAACCCTCTGCCAGGCACTTGAATGTGATTTGCAGAGTATCCATGTATGTAGATGTAGAATAGGTTTGCCCTTAAGTTAAAAACTTTGCCCATACACGTGGAACCAATGAAGCGCTGGTCGTTCGTTTGGATCCCTATGATTAGTCGCTAGTGTCGCAAAATAACTTGGCACCTACGCCGAAATGCATCCTCGTTCTCAGCGGTGGGCGAGTCCACTCTTCTGGAGGCTGAGCTGTGCGTTTCGTCCTTTGGAAGCAGCTGTCTCAATTACTCCGCTGATTTTATTATTCAATACTCCAGTGATGCTGCGGTAATTAGATTAGGAAATGAGACGCTTAAAGTAGTAAATGAGTTTTGCTATTTGGGGAGCAAAATAACTGATGATGGTCGAAGTAGAGAGGATATAAAATGTAGACTGGCAATGGCAAGGAAATCGTTTCTGAGGAACAGAAATTTGTTAACATCGAGTATAGATTTAAGTCTCAGGAAGTCTTTTCTGAAAGTATTTGTATGGAGTGTAGCCATGTATGGAAGTAAAACGTGGACGATAAATTGTTTAGACAAGAAGAGAAAAGAAGCTTTCGAAATGTGGTGCTGCAGAAGAATGCTGAAGTTTAGATGGGTAGATCACATAACTAATGAGAAGGTATTGAATAGAATTGGGGAGAAGAGGAGTTTGTGGCACAACTTGACTAGAAGAAGGGATCGGTTGGTAGGGCATATTTTGAGGCATCAAGGGATCACTAATTTAGTATTGGAGGGCAGCGTGGAGGGTAAAAATCGTAGAGGGAGACCAAGAGAGGAATACACTAAACGGATTCAGAAGGATGTAGGTTGCAGTAGGTACTGGGAGAAGAACCTTGCACAGGATAGAGTAGCATGGAGAGCTGCTTCAAACCAGTCTCTGGACTGAAGACCACAACAACAACATCTCCAGTCAGAACAGACTTATTAAATTATTGATCATACTGGACGTAATCTGTTAGTATATTCGTTTGCACACTCGCTAACTTAGACTGAAGTTCTCCTAGAAAGAAGGCATCAGCTGTTGAACTGCATCTCCGCTACCGCATTGTGGTCTCTCGTAACAGAACCACCACCACTATTATTATTTCTTCCCTACACAGCCATATGGGCAGGTGCCAAGCTATTTTGTGCACACTTAGTTTGTATATAGAGGACCACACGAAGAAACAAAGACAATAGCGAATAGCACACGACATACCTGGGCGATTGCTCGAGTATCATGACGTTTTTGGAAATCCAGAATCTACTATGTAGGAATCAACATGGATTCCGGAAACAGCGATCGTGTAAGACCCAGCTCGCTTTATTTGTTCATGAGACCCAGAAAGTATTATATACAGGCTCCCAGGTAGATGCTATTTTTCTTGACTTCCGGAAGGCGTTCGATACAGTTCCGCACTGTCGCCTGATAAACAAAGTAAGAGCCTACGGAATATCAGACCAGCTGTGTGGCTGGATTGAAGAGTTTTTAGCAAACAGAACACAGCATGTTGTTATCAATGGAGAGACGTCTACAGACGTTAAAGTAACCTCTGGCGTGCCACAGGGGAGTGTTATGGGACCGTTGCTTTTCACAATATATATATAAATAACCTAGTAGATAGTGTCGGAAGTTCCATGCGGCTTTTCGCGGATGATGCTGTAGTATACAGAGAAGTTGCAGCATTAGAAAATTGTAGCGAAATGCAGGAAGATCTGCAGCGGATAGGCACTTGGTGCAGGGAGTGGCAACTGACCCTTAACATAGACAAATGTAATGTATTGCGAATACATAGAAAGAAGGATGCTTTATTGTATGATTATATGATAGCGGAACAAACACTGTAACTTCTGTAAAATATCTGGGAGTATGCGTGCGGAACGATTTGAAGTGGAATGATCATATAAAATTAATTGTTGGTAAGGCGGGTACCAGGTTGAGATTCATTGGGAGAGTCCTTAGAAAAAGTAGTCCATCAACAAAGGAGGTGGCTTACAAAACACTCGTTCGACCTATACTTGAGTATTGCTCATCAGTGTGGGGTCCGTACCAGATCGGGTTGACGGAGGAGATAGAGAAGATCCAAAGAAGAGCGGCGCGTTTCGTCACAGGGTTATTTGGTAACCGTGATAGCGTTACGGAGATGTTTAACAAACTCAAGTGGCAGACTCTGCAAGAGAGGCGCTCTGCATCGCGGTGTAGCTTGCTCGCCAGGTTTCGAGAGGGTGCGTTTCTGGATGAGGTATCGAATATATTGCTTCCCCCTACTTATACCTCCCGAGGAGATCACGAATGTAAAATTAGAGAGATTAGAGCGCGCACGGAGGCTTTCAGACAGTCGTTCTTCCCGCGAACCATACGCGACTGGAACAGGAAGGGTAGGTAATGACAGTGGCACGTTAAGTGCCCTTCGCCACACACCGTTGGGTGGCTTGCGGAGTATAAATGTAGATGTAGATTACCCATCCAACTGATTATATTACTACACTGAAAAAAAAATCACCAGGTAAAAATATAATATATTCTGTGAAGTAACCCACAGTTCCCAAATTAAGCAATCTGTTTTCCTTTGTTAATCTACAGCTCCTTTTTCGTAACTCTTATTTTCCGCTTTTACGCCAGCAATTGCATTAACTGCTTCGGCTACGCGAGCATATCCAACCCAAATTCCCAACGTGTCGCACACTACTTCCTTAGGGATGCCTTACCATTTTCCTCATTATTGGCAGCCTCTCACATGATTCCCGCGAGAGATAGGACCTAGGACGCATCACAATGAAGATATCATGATGTGCCATGAAGGCTTAGATATTACTGTTATATATGTGTGGCATCTGGTTCATCGGATACTTCAAAAAGAACAGATGCCACATACGAGATGCGACAATAAAGTAATGAGACTGATTTTATTTGCAATATGTGGCAACCCTGTAGGCTTGCGTAGGCACAATATCTTTGAGCTTGGTCTATAAGCTGCTTATAGTCCAAGCAGCACATCGATACAACTGCTCAGTCGTTAGTTGTGCTGTAATAAGTCAACACATGTTTGTGTCTCTCGTCACGGAAATGGAACTGCATAATATTGCGCAACGGTATGCCATTTCTTTTTTTGCGTTAAATTGGGTGAAAACGCGACGACAACATACTGTAAGCTTCAGAAGGCTCTTGGAGGAGGAGGTTATGTCAAAAGCTCAAGTTTTTTATTGACATAAAATGTTTAGTGAAGGCAGAACGAATGTTGGAGATGAAGACTGCAGTGGACGACCATCAACCTCACGGTTCAAATGGTTCAAATGGCTCTAAGCACTATGGGACTTAACATCTGAGGTCATCAGACCCCTAGAACTTAGAACTACTTAAACCTAACCAACCTAAGGACATCACACACATCCATGCCCGAGGCAGGATTCGAACCTGCGACCGTAGCGGTCACGCGGTTCCAGACTGAAGCGCGTAGAACCGCTCGGCCACAACGGCCGGCCAACCTCACGGACGGATGTCATCTTGGCCAGGGTGCGTGGACAAACAGTTAACCAATAGTACTACAAAGTAATTTTAGAAAGGCTTCGTAAAAGAGTTCTTTGTGTCCGTGCCAACGTTGCTGATAATTGGGATCTGCATCACGATAATGCGCCATCCCATATTGCTCTCTCAGTACAGCAATTTTTAACCTCAAAACAAATTTCAGTACTACCACAGCCACGTTATTCACCAGGTATCGCTTCGTGTGACTCTTTCTCAAAACGGCGGTCAAGGGACACCATTTTCAAACAACACATGATGTCCAAAAAGCTGTGACGAGGGTCTTGGAGGATATTACAGAAGATGAGTTCCAGAAATGTTACCATCAATGGCAGAAGCGCTGGAAAAAGTGTGTGCAATCAGAAGGGAACTACTTCGAAGGAGACAACACTAAACTTGACAAATGGTAAGCAACATTTTTTTTTCACATCATCTCATTACTTTATTGTTGCACCTCGTATATAATAGTACAAAAACAGAACACATATAATGGTAACTTTAAACTTCATTGAACATTTCTGTTTCCCGAGGGACAAGAGACTAAATCGTCTATGGACTTGGTACGGAAACACAGCTCTCTTCTGATTTAATTTAAGAGAGCGATACTGAGCACAGTTCAAAATAACACAGTAGATTCGAACCCATCTCCTTGTCGCTGTCAGTAATGAGCTGTACGTCTGTCGCCGCTCTCTCGGTGGATGCTCAGACTACTGAAAAAGTGGAGAATTTCTCAGTTGGGAAAACGTTTGAAGAGAGTCACTTGCATGTGCAGCGAGGTAATGCAACTGCAGGTTGTTACACCTTTGCCACCGCCACCGGACTGGTTACCGCGCAAACAGAGTGAAAACCGCCATTTAGAGCTGCCTCGCACCCATCTTGAGGCGAAAGGGAGAAAGCAATCGGCCTTACGCGATATTTGTCCGAGGGCCGGCAGCAAATTTGCCGTCTCTGAGGCCAATCACTGCGGCGGCCGTCTCCGGCGGACCGCAGGCTCGGCTAAAGGCCGGAACCGATCGCTGTTAGTCTCGTCAACGGCCGGTTAGCTCCTCCGCTCTCCAGTAGCCGGCTTTCTGTCACGCTGCTGGAGCCGCCGGCGTGGCTTGGAATGCAGCAGACTTCAGACCAAGCGAGGCAGGCGAGGTACACAACTTCCCTGCAGAAATCCTACCAGGTGTACCGGTATGAAATGAGCGTTTGTTTTGTGAAAATGAAACACTAAGTTTGAATTGAAAAGTAAAACCATTTCATTCAAAGTACTGACCATTGTTTTCTATACATTTTGACCACCTTTCTGGCAATCTGTGGACACCATGCCAATAGAAATGTTCGTCTTTCGTAGCAAACCAGACACCCAATTTTCGACTTCTTCGTAGGATTCTAAGTGTTCCTCAGCCAATGCGTGTCCCATTGATGAAAACAAATGGTAGTCAGAAGGAGCCACGTCTGGTAAATACGGCGGGTGGGGTAGCAGCTCCCAGCCAAGTGTTTTGATTGTATCCTGAATCAGTTTTGTTTGTGTGCAGGTGCATTGTCGTGTAAAAAAATTACTTTGCCATGTCTTCTGGCCAATTCTGGTCTTTTTTCGATCAATGCATAGTTCAAATTGATCATTTGTTGTCTGTAGCGATTAGTATTCACAGTTTCACCGGGTTTTAGAAGCTCATGATACACCACACCTTTCTGACCCCACCAGACACAGAGCATTGACTTCTTGCCGAATCGATCTAGTTTTGCAGTCGATTTTGATGGTTGTCCCGGATTAACCCATGATTTTTCCCATTTAGGATTCTTAAAATAAATCCATTTTTCATCGCCAGTTACAATTCGATGCTAAATTGATGTTCTTTCATGTCTTTGAAGCAAAATTTGACAAACGGTTTTTCGGTTTTCCATCTATCTTTCATTCAATTCATGTGGCACCCATTTTCCACACTTTTGGATCTTTTCCATAGCTTTCAAACGGTCAGAAATTGTTTGTTGTGCAACATTTAGCATTTATGCCATTTGCTTCTGACTCAAAGTATCATCTTCATCCAATATTGCTTGCAATTCGGCGTCTTCGAACTTTTTTGGTGGTCTTCCACGTTCTTCATTTCTTACATCAAAATCATTATTTATGAACTGTTGAAACCATCTTTTGCATGTTGCTACTGATAGAGCATGATCACCATATGCCTCGACAAGCATTCGTTGTGACTCTGCAGCACTTTTTTTCGATTGAAAACAAAAAAATTAATGCTTTCCGCAAATCATCACTTTCTGGTACAAAATTCGACATTGTTAACACGATGAAAACATATGATGTTTGTTCCATGACTTAATGTATACTAAATATCTTTGACAGATGTCATACCAACCAAACAAAAAAAATTAAGGCTCGTTCACAGCAAATGTTCCCTATTGACACATTTGTATCTTAACGCTCATTTCATACCGGTACACCTGGTAGACCACTGTTCAGAGGGGCAACCAAACTTTTATTCGTGTTAATACGTAAAATCTATCAGAGCACAGACATACACAAGCCCGAGGACAGCAGAATCAGCTAAATGCAATCAGCTTAACACCTTGTGCATGCAGTTGCGGTCAAGAGTAGAAAAGAGGCGATCAAAAAAGCTACCATTTTAAGGCTCTACAGTCCAGAATCGGTATGCCAATCAGGCAAAATCGTGGTGAGCACTGCAGCAATCATCCGACCGACGTAGCAGGCTGAAGATAACCGTTTGGTAAAACGCTGTGTCCTGCTTTTTGAAGAAATCTGTAATTTCCTACTGCACATCGTCCGATAGGATCGTTCAAGGCCTTTCTTTAAGGGACCCAAGGCGTGATAATCGCATGGGGAGAGTCGTGACAGTACGGCTGTTGATCGAGTGTCTCCCACTTCAGTTGGCGTAACTGCTGCATTACCACATTGGCGATATGGGGGTGTATGTTGTCATGAAGCAGCAGGACCCCTTGCGCAGTTTTCCCGGACAGTTTGTCTTAATTGCACATTCTTCATTCTCCAATGGATAGCTACCGGTGTTTGACTTTTGGCAGCCTAGAAAAGAATAACAGCACGTTGGTTCTGTTTGGACACATTTGGTAATAACGTCGCCATTCTTCACGTTTCCACATTTACCACACGATCGTCGGAAAGATACGAATGCCACACTAAACCCTTGTCTACATGTCGGTACTTGCGTGCCCGCATCGGAGTCGCACTACGTTGCATACACGCTGCAGCAACGCCCTCAAACGGACACTTTTTAATCGCTCATTATGTATCCAAGTTTGGGAAAGGATACTGAGATGTACCTACGAGGCTGTTTGACAATGTTCTTTAGAATGGACACATGAATTTGACAAATTAGAAGAAACGTTGGTCAACGTAAAATGGTGCAATCTGAAATTCTAAGAGAAATAGTTATAAGCTATAAGGAAAGACTCTGAATATACGATACGTTGGTTCTTTTCTATCACATTTAATGTTTTATATGTTCCTACCCACCCGATTTGATTAAACTGCACAAAAGAGAAAGATTCCAAAACGGTCTGTCATTCCGAAGACGCATTTGAGTACTGTTTCTTTGTCAGAAGAGCGTGTTATATGAAACACATGTAGAAATTTGATAGTGGCCTGTCTCTACAGTAGTTTTTTTCTCGCTTTGGTACTTGTATATTGAAAAATCCGCCTCAGTTGCGAGAATTTTCTGGTATTTACCCAGGTTTCGGCTAGATTAATCTAGCCTTCTTCAGAAGAATAAAATTACTATAACACACCAGAGTAAGGAACAGTCAACATTAAAAATTAAAACCTATAGTACCGTGGTACCATATCGAATTACAACTACTTTACTGAAGTCCAGCGCCGGCATTACTTCATCACGAGGTTGGTTGACACCGGCAACTACGTTCTACTCTGCAATGTTATAGTAATTTTATGCTTCTGAAGAAGGCTAGATTAATCTACCCGAAACCTGGGTAAAGACCAGAAAATTTTCGCAACTGAGACGGATTTTTCAATATATTAGTCTATCACAGTTGCTGACGGAGCTGAAGTATGCTAAAAACTCTTAGCTTTGGTACTTATCAATACTGTCTCGGTAATTTGCAATCTGTGGATTCAGGAGGGCCATAACGTTATGCAGGATATCAACAGCCCCGAGTGGCTAGCGGAAGAGAAGACTTGCATGTCTTTCACTCCGCCTTGCAGGATCATACAAACTCGTGACGTACGTTGCGTAAGGACTTTTTGGAACCAAGACAGGTATCATCCGCACAGACAGAGCGACAAGGTCTCCATCACCACGGACTGTCACCATGGTGACCGTTGTTCAGGTTTCCCTGGGCGTGGCAGCAGAGTTAGTAGCATCGAATGAAGTGCATCCAACAACACTACTGGACTCAAAATGGCGGCACTACATCGTCTTGGTCGTATGTACAGCATCACTATGGATGCTACCCTGTATGGAAACTCCGTGGAGAAACGAACTACGCCGAATTACATTCGTCAGCGTCATTAAGATCCGGCACATCGCGTGATGCAGTGCGCTGCCTCTGGATACACAACACGATAACCTCTGGTTTGCATGGCTGGCGGTATGGAACGTATCTATTACATATTGTAAGTGTTGAGACTGGTCGCTGTGGCCTCTGTGAAACTTTTCAGCAAGATTAGGTAAGATCACATGTTCCCTGAGCTGTCCTGACCGACCTCGGTAGAGAGGGTGTCCTACTGTTTCCTTTGGCAGCACGTTCTCCAGATCGGTCGCACAGTGGAAATGCCCGACCATGGGCTGCTGACAGGCGGATAGGCCACCACTCGCTAGTCACAGCCCGCTGGTGCAGTGTGGCGTAGATCTGAAGCAGAACGGAATGAAGTGGCCGTTTCTGTCATTCATTTTCAGTTCGACTCGATGCGTTGTCTGGTTAGAGCTGTCGTTGCTCCACTTGCGACGTCTCTGTGTACTACATTTTGCTGCTTCTCTATTCCTAAACAAACTTAATAATGTGCATTTACACTATTGAGCCGTGGCGAGATGGCGCCAGTTTTATTTTGTTCATGTATCGTTGAGATCGATTGTGGTTGAGGTAAGGTATCTTTGCTTTCCGCGTGTCTTATCTTACGGCTTGGCAGGTGAAGCGAGTTTTTTGTTAGCCTTCGACGGGTAACCCTGGAGAACTCGTGACATTCGCGGGGCGACGAGTGTCAACGGCTGCCGAACGAGCGTGAGCACCGTTACACGTTGTGGTGTGGAATTGGTTGGACGTCCTGCCGACATGGGCAACTTGGAGATAAAAGTTCTGTGACTTCGCTGGGAACAAAATTTGAAGGGAAGCGGTGAAGCTGTTGACCCAGTTCCCTCGTATTGTGTACGTGATATGGAGTAAGTCGTAATTGTTTGTTCACCGACGCAATCAGAGATTTCAAACTTTATTATTATGGTGTGGAAGAGTTCAGTTGGCCTTGTTAAATGGTGGCCGTTATTTGAAAATTTCCTCAGAAGTTTTACTACTGCTTTGTGTCTCTTGCAATTAAATTATTTTATGTTGCCGCTTTTAAAGCCTGCACTCTATTAATACAGTTGTCCATGAGTGAGTCAAAGGTTCTGCCGAGTGTTTCTATGTTTCAGAGTAATTGGAATGTCTTTGTGATTCGGGCAGGAACTTTTGATTGTGCCAGCGCCTTGGCGGAGAGTGAAATGTCATCCGAGGTCTAATACTGGCAGTGTTTAAGAACCTGGCCACAACCAGAGCTGTTCACAAATCGCCTTCCAAAGTTTACCATTTATCTTCCTTCCGTCAAGGCGGGTTAAGGTTGTAGATATATGAGGTGCGGCTAGAAAAAAACCGGACATGCTGGAAAAAACATTTATTTACAATTATTTACAATTTCATGTTATCTCCTTCAATGTACTCTCCTCCTCGGTCTCTACACCGCTCCATACGAATTTTCCACTGTTCATAGCAATGCTGCAGATCATTTTCGGTAAGTCCATACATTACTTCCGTCGCTTTTTCTTTTACTGCTTCAACAGTCTCAAATCTAGTTCCTTTCAAAGCTGACTTGACTTTAGGGAAAAGAAAAAAGTCACAGGGGGCCAAATCAGGTGAGTAGGGTGGATGATCTAAGATGGGAATGTTGTGTTTTGCCAAAAACGTCTTCACTGACAACGCACTGTGAGCTGGGGCATTGTCTTGGTGAAGGATCCATGACTTTTTTCTCCACAAATCGTTCCGTTTTCTCCGTACTCGCTCACGTAGGGTAGCCAGGACGCTAATGTAGTAATGCTGATTCACTGTTTGTCCCTCTGGTACCCAATCAATGTGCACAATCCCTTTGATGTCATAAAAAACAATCATCATTGCCTTGAATTTCGATTTTGACATTCGTGCTTTTTTTTGTCGTGGAGAACCAGGAGTTTTCCAATGCATCGATTGGCGTTTAGTTTCGGGATCGTAAGTAAAAAACCACGATTGATCGCAAGTAATAACATTTTGTAAGAAGGTGGGATCACTTTCAATGTTTTCCAGGATGTCAGAACAAATCATTCTTCGGCGTTCCTTCTGTTCAATTGTGAGACACTTTGGAACCATTTTTGAACACACTTTGTTCATGTTGAAACTTTCATGAAGAATCTGCCTAACACTTTCCTTGTCAACTCCTGTTAACTCAGACACTGCTCTGATTGTTAAACGGCGATCTTGTCGAACAAGTTTACCGATTTTTTCAATGTTTGCATCAGTTCTTGCTGGCAATGGTCTGCCAGTGCGAGTGTCATCACTGGTGTCTTCGCGGCCATCTTTAAATCGTTTAAACCACTCAAACACTTGTGTTCGCGATAAACAATCATCGCCGTACACTTGTTGTAACATTACAAACGTTTCACTTGCAGATTTTCCTAGTTTGAAACAAAATTTGATGTTAACACACTGTTCTTTCTGTACACTCAACATTTTCCGACGCACAGACAAAACGTCAACTACTTAAAACAGACGCCACGGGCAGACTGAGTGCAGGAGGCAGATGAAACTCGAGCAGTAGGCGGAGCGAGAGTCACGTGACAGGCCACGCGACTTTCAGCCTTATTGCATTCGTTTTATTGTTTCACCAGTACTAGTCCGGTTTTTTTCTAGCCACACCTCGTATATACTATACGTAACCTGTTTGAATATGAGCTTGTTTTCTTAAATATTAGAGACTGGCAACTGGCTAAACCTTAAACTGCATAGCAGCTTCTGAGTTCCTTGTGCAGCTTTTTCTAGTAATGTTTTTATTAACTCTGCTGAGAACGTGAACATTTTTTTAAGATCAGTGTTCCTGTTGTAGTTCCTTTTATTTAAGTGGTTCTATCATAATATGTAATGGCATCTTAGCTTGGCGTACTGGTTTTCTAACTGTATTTGCACAGTTTTATTTAGTGGTTCGGCCACAATTTGTAATTGGCAATTTTTTAAAGGGGTAATGCCAATAAACTGTCTTAATTATAAATCGTGATTACCAACCATGATTCCATCCCGCTTCCTCTTTTATGGTATTTAATATATGGTGTGTAAGTATGGTACGATTAAGGAATCACGAATCGACTATGAAGGGCAATAAGTAAAAATTGGGTTTTTAGTGTCCTTTTTGATGTTTAATTTTAATTGTCACCAGTGTATTTCCGAAGCTTCCAGTACAATACCTCAGTTTTCAGAGTCATTTTGTGAAGTACTCAACGGTTTTCCTATAGTAATGGAGGAAAGACAGTTCTGAATTCGCTGATTTATTTCGAACGATGCAATTAAGGTAACATTTTTATAGTTTTTTGATAGGTCAGCGTGCTAATGGTTAGCTGGAGGGAGTGGCGTTTGGAAACAGGGACTTTGCGAATGTTGAAGTGGGAATGAATCTTAGTGCTCCTTGGGAAATTGGAGCATGATTCACATCAGCGAAAAATTTTGCAAAGGCTTTATGCTCTTCAGGGATTGCTGAGGAAGTAGCAGACACGCAGTTGGAGTTTAAGGGTAGCCTCTTACTTTTGTTTGTTTCCAGTCCGATGGTCGAAATGTGGTATATACATAGTATTACAAAACTATTCGTTCAGATTAATACGGGACGTAGAGAACATAAAAACAAATACATTTCGTCGTGGAATATGAGATCTCTGAAGTCAGCTTGTAACATGAAGGAACATTTTGTTAATGATGCTGAAGTAAGCTGTTGTGTCAGTGTCGCCGACTGGGACTATGTAGCCTAGTGACATTCAAAACTGTGCTGTGTGCGGATGGTTGGTTGCACTAGCTGGATGTACCTCTGAATGTTAGACAGAAGATCTGCTTCCAGCACATGGGGCGCCATCCCATTTCAGCACTGATGTAAGGAATCCTGTGAGAGCCGCCTCCGGGATCTATGGATCGGCCTGGGTGGCCCTGTGGCTTGGCCACCCAGGTCAACTGACCTCACGTCTGGATTTCTTTCCTCCGGTGGCCCACGAAGCAGCTGGTGTGCGAAACCGTTATGAAAACGGAACAACACCATGATGCAAGAATTGCCGTTTCTGCCGGTACTATTGTGAACATGCCAACAACAATGGTCCGACGATGTACTGCGTGCATACAGGACAATGGTCGCGCATTCGAGCAGTTTCTCTGAATGCCATTGCTGTAATTGACACGCTAAACTACCTTCTGAGTAAGCTGCCCTAGCATCAGTAACTTCTGTACAAGTTTCACCATCTCGTCTCCGTAGAGGTACTTATGTGTAGGCTTTCCCGGCATAATAAGTCTTGAAAGTTTCTTCGGGCTTGCTGCCGGATCCTAAAATCAACTTGAGTCGATATTTCGGCGTCCCAACTGGTCGCTATCTTCAGGAGAATGCTGCTTCTGCTGAGGAGTTCCGCTGAGAACTGAAATCGATGTCCTATATAGGCCACCGTTCAGTACACGGCGCATGCTCCGCCCATCACTGTTGTTGCCCTCCAAGACAGGGAGGTGGCGCCGCCCTTAGTGGAACGCTGCTGGCAACGATGTATCGCACTCAGGGCCGCACCGAAGAACGTTAAATTTTGATGCGAGACAATACAGTATTCCACGTCTTGCTAAGTTGAAACCTATTGTCTCTGTTGATTAAATTATCCACCAATCTAATTTCAAAAAATGGTTCAAATGAACACTATGGGACTTAACATCTGAGGCCATCAGGCTCCTAGAACTACTTAAACCTAACTAACCTAAGGACATCATACACATCCATGCCCGAGGCAGGATTCGAACCTGCGACCGTAGCGGTCGCGCGGTTCCAGACTGAAGCGCCTAGAACCGCTCGGCCACATCGGCCGGCACCTATTTTCAATCGCCTCTTTATAGACACTGTTCCAAAAACCGGAAATGTTGGCAACTACCACAGTTTCATCAAATTTCATACTGTGTCCCTTATTTAAGCAGCGTTCTGCTATTGCCGACTTTTCCGGCTGTTGTGGGCTCGTATGACAGCGATGTTCCCCACACCTGTTATGCACTGTGTCAATCGAACGGTCAATGTAAGCTTTCCCACATTGATACAGAATTTTGTACACACCGGGTTTCCTAAGCCCCAGATCATCTTTCACAGAGCCGAGTAGTGCCCTAATCTTAGAAGGTGGACGGAACACACTCTTAATGTTAAAATTCCTTAAAATTCGTCCAATCTTAAACGATATGCCTCCAGCAAAGGAAGAAAGGACACCGATCTATGTTCCTCTTCATGCACCTCCGGAGATGGTGCAAACTCCATAGCCCGACGAATCTGCTTCTCGGAGTGTCCATTATCCTTAAAAACAGCCATCAAATGAGCAAGTTCTCTGTTGGATTCCTTTCATGTTAATTTCTTAAATCTGTTGTCATTTACAGCATAAATTCCTCTTCTAAATTTACTGTGGCGTTTATGATTATCTGGGAGGAGACTGAGTAGTGGAACGTGTTACTTTTACACATAAACAAGAACGATACGTCACACTACTACACTTTAAGAAACAGTTTACATGTAATTCATGTCACACAGTCTCATACGGAACCTACATCCGCTTTCTTTTATATACTGTATATGATAAGATACTGTCATCCCCCTTCCCTTCTGTGTGACAGGATGAATGAGCAAATGTATTTCTAGTTGCATGCTTGAGGGTAGCAGACAAGCCAGTCTGCTAAAGAACAGTAGGACCAACGTCGGAACAGGTAGTTACGCTTTCTAAAAGCAGAGAGGTTTCCATTCTTAGTATGGTCCTGTCCGTCCCTTGTCATGTTGGTATAGGAAGCCGCCTCTCTGGTCACTTCCGTTTGTATTCGTGAGGCACCCCTCAGGAAGGGACCATGGCAGTCTGTCCGCGGCGAGAGTCTGAAGTGGTAAGATCTCCGGCTAAGAGCGTGTCTGCTAAGTCCGTAGGACAATGGATTTCTTAAGTTCAGCCTAACTGAAAATTTAATCACCTTTATTTCAGGTTTAGCTCTGAAATATCTAATGTTATCTTAAATTGCAAGGCAGTGTGATTCGAGTGTGAAGTTCAGATTATACTCCGGTAGTTGCTTTGTCACTACTTTGTGAGTAAAGTGGAACCACGTGTTGATCAGTAACTCTAACTAGCATCATCAGTCTTCAATGCGAATGTGCGTGAGATTATAACGTCTGGTCTTGACGATATTTTTCAATATAGCAACTTTTCTTTATGTTCAACCCACGTGGGCTGTACTTTGTGAGACCAGTACCACGTGCTTATACAATTGTTTGACCAATCAGGTTAATAGTAAGACGATAGTAACCAGTTCGAGGCTTTTCCTTTGTAAATTGCGTTTCGATCTAATTTATTTTAATTATCAAAATTATTGTGGAGTTACACTCTTTGTGTAAACCAAGTTGACCGCGTGAAGCATGTGGTGTAATCATCAAAGTAGCCCTCAGCTATTCTTTTCGGGAAGATTTCACAGAGAGTTAGTATGAATTTAGTATACCAGTGTGTGGTAATTGCATGACGGACAGGACTGTGCTACGAACGTAACTTTTTTGGGTGAAAATTGAATCGGTTGGTTGTGGTTAATTTCCCCTTGCATATGTTTCAACGTTCTTCGTGTGTTATTTTGTGAATGCAGTGTTGTATGCAGTCTCCCAATCTTGGCTCCATATTTGATGTGTTCCGTAAGATTACAATCTCACATTTTCACAATCCTAAATAAGGCACCAGCTTAGTTACGACTCAAGTTTAATATGCTGAAATTTCAATGACCAATGTTAAAATAAATTTCCAAATATAAACTGATTTATTTCTTTTTATTTAAATTCTCTTTTTTATATATATATATCACCGGTTGTCGTATGACTATTAAAAGATTATAAGTAATGTTAGTCTGGTTGGGAATTTGGTAAGCTGGACTGGATACCTGGTGAAACAGTTGCTCAGTAATGCAAGGTTAACTTCCTCAGACAGCTCACAGCTTTTAACCCGATTTTGTTGTCTAGCAGCACCGCTTACATAGCAAATTAAAGCAACAACATTACAAGCTGTCCGCGTCGGAAATGGCATATGCTCTCCGTACCAAAGTCCTAAGGACCCCACTGCATTGGTGTGGTGGATGACAACTCATAGGATGCAGATAGCAATCTGTGTGTGTCGGCTTTCGGTGAACACTGTGTCCCAAACCATTTGGTTTTTTTATAAACAATGACGTCTAAAAATGGAAGCATCCCTGTAACTGCTGTTACAGACGATTTGTACCGTATCTAAAAATATTTGTTTTAATGTTCTCAAACTCTTGTGTTAATTTGAAAGAATAGTTTCGGAACACACTGCATGAGGGTACAATCGGATTTCAACAGGGTAGTAATCAGTTTTGTCAAATTGCAACTTTACAGCCATGTCTCACAGACCAATGTGAGACTGGCGATTGTCACCAGACATTTAACAGATATATTAGAGAACTGATCCAGATATGCCATTGACAGTCTCTTTGTCGCCAATAGCACAATTACATTGCGTAGAAGGTCACGTAGGCCGAAAAAGCTCTCTGGCACTTGGAACGTAACTTGGATTTGTTTTGCTGCATCACGCTGTTAACAAGAGTATTATTGGATTGCTTCAGTCTTCCATATGGTTCAAATGGCTCTGAGCACTATGGGACTTAACATCTGAGGTCATCAGTCTCCTAGAACTTACAACTACTTAAACCTAACTAACTTAAGGACATCAGACACATCGAACCTGAGACCGTAGTAGTCGCGCGGTTCCGGGCTGAAGCGCCTAGAATCGCTCGGACACAGCGGCCGGCGCTTCAGTCTTTCTATCAGCAAATAAAAGCACAATGAAAATGATAATAATAATTATGTCCGTACGTGTAACTTTTCGTCAATTGTTGTTACCAAGAAATCGAGCCGGAATGAACAAATAAATAAGGGAATAATAATAAATAAAATAAATAAACGTCTCATGAAGGAACCTCTGTTTTTTCAGATATCATTTTATATTCAGAACTAACAGATCGCATCCTTAGGCAGTTACTGTCTCCCTTGGCACACGGCAGATACGAAGAGAGGAAACCACTTTCCTTCTAGAGACGGGCGACATACAGGGTGCTACAAAAAGGTACGGCCAAACTTTCAGAAAACATTTCTCACATACAAATAAAGAAAAGATGTTATGTGGACATGTGTCCGGAAACGCTTAATTTCCATGTTAGAGCTCATTTTAGTTCTTCCACCTACGCTCAATGGATCACGTTATCATGATTTCATACGGGATACTCTACCTGTGCTACTAGAACATGTGTCTTTACAAGTACGACACAACATGTGGTTCATGCACGATGGAGCTCCTGCACATTTCAGTCGAAGTGTTCGTACGCTTCTCAACAACAGATTCGGTGACCGATGGATTGGTAGAGGTGGACCAATTCCATGGCCTCCACGCTCTCCTGACCTCAACCCTCTTGACTTTCATTTATGGGGACATTTGAAATCTCTTGTCTACGCAACCCCGGTACCAAATGTAGAGACTCTTCGTGCTCGTATTGTGGACGGCTGTGATACAATACGCCATTCTCCAGGGCTGCATCAGCGCATCAGTGATTCCATGCGACGGAGGGTGGATGCATGTATCCTCGCTAACGGAGGACATTTTGAACATTTCCTGTAACAAAGTGTTTGAAGTCACACTGGTACATTCTGTTGCTGTGTGTTTCCATTCCATGATTAATGTGATTTGCCGAGCAGTAATAAAATGAGCTCTAACATGGAAAGTAAGCGCTTCCGGACACATATCCACATAACATATTTTCTTTCTTTGTGTGTGAAGAATGTTTCCTGAAAGTTTTGCCGTACCTTTTAGTAACACCCTGTATAATCAAGTTCCAACTTGACATTTCTGAATGGTTGTATTCACTCAAAAGAGATTGTTCCGTCAGTACAAAATCGGCAAGGAGCGTAACAGTTAATAGTAGGCCGTCAACTCGCCTGACAGCTGAATTCGGCTGCACTTCTGACAGGCACCGTTTCTACACCACGCGAAGCCAGATGACAGGGGCGTATGAAGATTAAGCTTATCTTTCGGCCTGCTTTCCGCTGACAAAATTGCCTTAGTGGACTGGACAGCTCATTTTTCCTGAGCGTAAATAGACTGTCAAGCCAGATGTCTGTAGGGATTCCGGCGCCTCTTTTTAACATCTAAGGTCCTCACAGCTAATCGTACTTCGCTTCTTGCACGATGAGGAAGTGTAGCTCGTTTTCGGCCATCTAAGAAACTGTTGCGGCCTCCAGAACATGGCAGTCGTTCTTAATGACTCCCTAATTAACCAGGAAGTGGAAGATATTGTGTTTGTACAGGGTTCGGTAGAACGAATAGCAGGATACGAAAACTATAATCTCCTTGTTAGAGACGATGTATTTGCTCAGACCGCAGCAGTAGTCCATAGATTTAATTATTGCGATATGGGCAAATAAAATTTCTCTAACAAGAAGATTATATAATTTTTCATAATAAGAACAAGTGAGTCACGTAGTACGGCTTCGTTGTTGCACCTGCATTGAGAAGGACAGCCATATACGACGAACTTATGGCCTTGTGGAGTTCAGAGCATCGAGCATTCGGCGTCGAGATGTATGCCATCACAGTTAACCGACTCTTTCGAGGCCATTTGGAGTTGAACCCAAACGATTGTAGGTGGGTGCAAAAATTTGGGGCTAATGCGTGTTGTGCAAAGAAAGAATCCCCAGGCCGACGACGGACACTGGGGAAAGAGTGGAAGAGATGCATCAAGTGCTCATTCGATGTGTCCTCGCCGTTCTGCCGCCAGACATTTCTTGGCGCAAACAATGTGAGATCGTACCATGTGGCTCAGCATCGTCGATAATCTGCACTTGCATCCATACAAATTGCAGGTCGTACACAAAAACCAAACGAACAAGGCAGAGTTGTCTGTCAAACCTTAACCTTGCGCTTGCTTGAAGGTTTAGCAGCTGACCCACAAATGCGAAGCAACATAGTGACGTCGGATGAAGTCCGTATTCGTCTAGACGGAGGTGAAAATAAACAGAATTACGGTGGATTATACGCGAACCAGAGGACAGTAAGATTTACGACCCAACAGGACGTAGGGTTTGCTGAATCTGGGAGAGTTCAAATGGTTCTGAGTACTATGGGATTTAACGTCTGAGGTCATCAGTCCCCTAGAACTTATAACTGCTTAAACCTAACTAACCTAAGGACATCACACACATCCATGCCCGATGCAGGATTCGAACCTGCGACCGTAGAGGTCGCGCGGGTCCAGACTGTAGCGCCTAGAATTGCAGGTGCTGGATGTCATATAACCAAGGTAATCTTCGTCAGCTGCATTAGAAACCCCTGCACTGTGAACGTATAACTGTGGTGTGTCGTGGTTTTGTTTGGCATCACCGGTCTGTATTATTATTATTATTATTTTTTTTTTTTTTTGAGGATCTTCGTGGCCGTGCAGTGACGGTTATTAGTGATCGCTCTGTGCAAATGTTAAATGACTTCCTCCTTCCAAGGTTGAACAACGACATATGGTTGTGACAGGATGGTGCCGCTGTTCATAAGTCCCGCCAGTACATGAATGAAATAATCGTGCGGCATTGATGGCCCCATTCGGGGAAGTTCGGCCGCCGGATTGCGAGTCTTATTTCAGGTGATGCCATGTTGGGCGGCTTTCGCGTCGCCGATGATGAGACGATGGTGAGGACAACACCCAGTCCAGGAGCGAAGAAAATCTCCAACCCGGCCGGGAATCGAACTTAGGCCCGCTGCATGTTAGGCAAACACGTTACCACAG
The DNA here is from genome assembly GCF_021461395.2 of Schistocerca americana. Lineage (NCBI taxonomy): Eukaryota > Metazoa > Arthropoda > Insecta > Orthoptera > Acrididae > Schistocerca > Schistocerca americana. The sequence continues at coordinate 125,491,549 of NC_060126.1, forward strand.
CTAAGCAGGAGCACAGTCTATAAATGCCGTGGAGCATGCGCACTACCCGTCCACACCACGAAGGAGTTATTAAATTTTCCAGCGTCTGGATGTATGTAGGATACTGTAATGCGATTTCACCCCACGTTGCAGGCAACGATAGTTAACAGGAGCATGACGATGCCAGGGCATTAAGTCTTTGCGAATTTCATTCTGTTGGAGAGTAACTGTGCCTCACAGACAGGTGCCTGACAATAGACGCACATGTCAGCATTTGAAAGGACGTGTAGTTGGGCCCAAAGAAGCCGGCTAGAATAACTGGTGAGCTGCTCAACATCTGAAGAGGAGCGATGACATTATTCGAAGATGTTGGCAGGAATGGATGAACCATGGCCAGACACAGCGTCAAGAAGGAAGTGGTCGACTTAGAGAGACGACAGTACGTGAGAACCGAACAGTCGTCCTCTCAGAGCTCCGGAGTCATCATTATCATCGGGCCGACGTGCAAGTGGCGTTTCAGCAACCACACGGAGCATTAATGAGCGGCTCACAGAAAGGGGGCTCAGCTCACGGAACCCTTGCACCGACTACAATTGACCTCAGTACAAGGCCGTTTGCAGTGGTATCGGTCACATTCAGCCTGGAATTTTAATGACTGGAGTATAATGGCATCCAGTGATGAGTCCCACTTCGAGCTGAGCCTCGATGACCACCGAAGACGTATCTGGAGACGCCCTGGAAGCGGTGGAGTACCAACGTGACTGTCGCCCGCCATACGGCCTGACATCCAGATCGACGGTCTGGGGTGCCTCTGCATTTCATCGTAGGAATCCTTTAGTTAACGTCACCCCGAACCCCCCCGAACGGAAGTAGTGTACCCCAGCTGTCTGTGTCTAGTGTAAGTCATGAAATAGTGCGAACGTTTTCAAATGTCTGTGAGTCGTTTAACTGAGGTGGAACCGGCTCGGTATTCACCTAGCGGATTGTGGAAAACCGCCTAAAAACCACATCCAGGCTGGCCGGCAAACCGGCCCTCGTCGTTAATCCGCCGGGCGGATTCGATCCGGGTCCGGCGCGCCTACCCGAGTCCAGGAAGCAGCGCATTAGCGCTCTCGGCTACCCTGGTGGGTCCCCTTTATGGCGAGCAATCCTGGGTATACATTTCAACAAGATAATGCCCTGCCGCACAAGGCGAGAGTTTCTACTGTTTGTGTTCGTGCTTGCCAAATCTTACTACCTTGGCCAACAAGGTATCCGGATCTCTCCTCAATTGAGAACGTTTGGAGCATCATGGGCTGGGCCCTCCAACCAGCTCGGGATTTTCACAATCAAAAGCTCCATTTGGACAGAATTTGGCACGGTATCTCTCAGGAGGAGGTTCAACAACTCTATCAATAAATGCCAAGCTGAATAACTTCTCGGATAAGGGCCAGAGATGGATCAACGTGCTCTTGACTTGTTCTATTCGTCTAGCTCCTTCTCTTGAATAAGTCATCCAATTCTTCTGAAATTGTAATCATTTGTCTGTCTGTACATGTACATAACATCTATCGACATCTTTCTCAGTCGGGTAATGCCTTCGTGGTGCATTTTTTTTTAAATGCATATCTTGGAGTGTACCGGGCAGCAGGGGATGCGGAGAGAATGTCAATTGGAAATATATATAGAGGGTTTCCAGCTCCACTATTTGCTCTACAAACGAGGGAAACCTCGCGAAAACCTCGGCCAGAACCCGGGAATGGACACTATTCTTAATTTAAGTCTGGGACAATAGGTACCAGACAAAGATTGAAAAAAAAAGGAAAACATTTATGTGTATAGGAAGTCTACAACTTGCTCGACACGTCCGTTGTATTTATGTCGCTGGCGATCTCAGGCGATGCGGTCTACGGCGTTGCACGGTGCGTCTGTGAGCTGCGAAAGCGACCCCTATAGGCGTAGTTCACCGCCAGAGGTGACGGCCACAACGAGGCCAGCATTTGTGGTGGCGTCTAGAAATTCCCACTGTTTGCGCTGTCAGTAGTGCGAGCTTAATGCCATTGTCAGGCAGAGATACCAAAAAAGTGGAGAGGACTGCGTTACACTCTGTAGCACATTCGCAGAAGGCCGTAGCAGTTTGATTTTTTCGTTTTGCGAACGCCCTGTGTAGCGAACGAAGGAAAAATTAGTGTGGAGAAAATTGTATATAGTTTGTACAGTTCCTTTTCATTTCCACCACTATCCTGTGTGTGTTACTCTATGTATGCAATACCTTCTTAGTGTAGGCCCTACGTCTTGCTCTATGATTTATATTTTTCTTAAAATTCCTCTCTTTTCATCATTTTGTAGTGTTTTTCGCTTGTTCTCGTTTAGTTCTGGCTACAGCCGGACTCTATAATGCACTTTGTTGTTTAGCGCTACACTTCGATAGCGATCGGGATGGAACTAAAAACAACGCAATTACATCTTACCTCTTAGCTTCCACAGTCTTGTGTGCTTTGAGTCTCGCTTCGCTAGCCACGCCACACACCTTTCGCATTTATTGCTGTTTATATCCCTGTAGACCAAGTCCAGCTTAGTTATAAATTTTCATGATCTCCAAACAAACAAAATTTTGACTAGCGAAACTCGGAGAATTACATTACGATGGATGATGCTATAGGTTCATTATTGTCCTAATGAGGTAAGCTTCCTCGCATGTGTAACATTAAAAGATGACTTGTGCGATACTCTGTCCAAGTATTTATGCTGACAACGGGTATAAAAGAAAAACATCTGATGGCGTTAAAAATCAAAGCCTCCAAGCAGCGATGATAGTTGCACTAACTACTTATCTTCGATATGCTATATTTAAAGCTTTATGTACAATTAGCTATAAAAGAGCTGTTCTTGACATCTCTGTAAACATACCACTAGTTTATGGCTTACAGCCGACGAGAGTGGTGGCGTACTTGCTACAACTCAGCATATATGATCATAAATGGCCTCGCCGGTTTTGACAGTAAATGAATGGGAGGCACACTGCCAATTAGCAGATGTTAACGTCTTGAAAGAGTAATGCAAAGAGGGAAGTGGAAGGGGCTTGTCCTCGTGGGCCATAATGCGAGGCAGTGTGTTGAAAAACGAGGCAAAAAATGGGCGGAGACAGATAAGAGAAAGCGTTATAGAACAGTGTTAAATATTACCAGTTACTTATGTCTATGTATCGTAAAACAATGGAACGAGCCACTTGACATGTAAAAGCCATTATTATTTAAATACTGTTGGAATTTACAGATATGTTTATAAACCACACAAAAATATGTACTTTCGTGAAAGAAATAAGTATGCAACTCTTTTTAACCATGTCACCTAACAAAATTCTTACGCGAAAAACACGAAGTTGCTCTGCACTGGCGCTTAACTTTACTATCTGGCACGTATTTTGTATTATTAACTCTTTGATCAAAGCTATTGTTCCAACTGAGGTCGCTATAGCGAATTTTGTTTCAAGTATCGCTGCTGTGGAGATGATTATTCGTTCTGAACAGTAATTGAAATTTACTGCACTTTTCATGAGAAAAGCTACGTTTATATCACTAGCAGATTTAGTGAAATTTTTGGCATGGTTGGTTGAACTAAACTCTTTGAAATTCCAAAGATAGCAGAGATAAAATACAGGAGGCGAAAGGTTACTTATAGCATGTACACAAACCAGACCGCAAGCAGTAGTTAAATGTAATGTAATGTAATGTATTGCGAATACATAGAAAGAAGGATCCTTTATTGTATGATTATATGATGGCGGAACAAACACTGGTAGCAGTTACTTGTGTACAATATCTGGGAGTATGCGTGCGGAACGATTTGAAGTGGAATGATCATATAAAATTAATTGTTGGTAAGGCTGGTACTAGGTTGAGATTCATTGGGAGAGTCCTTAGAAAATGTAGTCCATCAACAAAGGAGGTGGCTTACAAAACACTCGTTCGACCTATACTTGAGTATTGCTCATCAGTGTGGGGTCCATACCAGATCGGGTTGACGGAGGAGATAGAGAAGATCCAAAGAAGAGCGGCGCGTTTCGTCACAGGGTTATTTGGTAACCGTGATAGCGTTACGGAGATGTTTAACGAACTCAAGTGGCAGACTCTGCAAGAGAGGCGCTCTGCATCGCGGTGTAGCTTGCTCGCCAGGTTTCGAGAGGGTGCGTTTCTGGATGAGGTATCGAATATATTGCTTCCCCCTACTTATACCTCCCGAGGAGATCACGAATGTAAAATTAGAGAGATTAGAGCGCGCACGGAGCCTTTCAGACAGTCGTTCTTTCCGCGAATCATACGCGATTGGAACAGGAAAGGGAGGTAATGACAGTGGCACGTAAAGTGCCCTCCGCCACACACCGTTGGGTGGCTTGCGGAGTATAGATGTAGATGTAGATGTAGATGTAGTTAAGAAGGGAATGACACAGAGTTGTATCCCATCCCCGATCTTATTCGATCTCTACATTGACAAAGCAGTAAAAGAAATCAAGGATAAATTTTGTAAGGGAATTAAAGTTCAGGATGAAAACTTTGAGTTTTGTGATGCCATTGTAATTCCGCCAGAGATCGCAAAGGAGTTCGAAGAGCAGTTGAACGGAATGGACAGCGTCTTGAAAGAAGGATAAAAGCTGTACATTAATAAAATTATAACGAGGGCAATGATATGCAGTCGAATCAGATCAGGCGTTGATGACGGAAACAGATTAGGAAATTTGACAATATAGTAAATGAGTTTTGCTATTTGGGCAGCAAAGTAACTGAAAATGGCCGAAATGAAAGATGACATAAAATGCAGACTGGGAATATTACGAAAAGCATTTCTGAAAAAGATGAATTTGCTAACATCTAATGTATATTTAAGGGTTAGGAAGTCTTTCCTGAAGATTTTTGTCTGAGGCAGAGCGTTGTGCAGAAGTGAGAAGTGGATCAGCCAAGAAGAGACTTGCAGCATTTGAAATGCGTTGCTACAGAAGAATGTTGAATGTTGGAGGGATGGTTCGAAAAAATAACGAGCAGTTAATGAATCAAATTGGGAAAAAAAGATATTTATGGAAGAACTTAACTAACAGAAGGAGTCAGTTGGTAGGACACATTCTGAGGCATCAAGGAATCACCAATTTGCTACTGAAGGGAAGTATGGGGGATAGAATTTATAGAGTGAGACCAAAGTATGAATACAATAGGTTTAAGTGGATGTAGGCTGCAGTAGTTATTCTTAAATGAAGTGACTTGCATGGGACAGATTAGCATGAAGACTTGCATCAAATCAGTCTTCGGACTGAGAACCGATAGAAGCGTATCCTTACAGCAGGAATTCGTGCAAAGAAAATTTTCTTTCTTAAATATGAGTTACCCCAGACATAATTGCACAGCACGTTATTGAGTGGAAATAATCGTAATTCTCTAAGTACCTGGAGGATCACACATCTTCTACAGTATGTTACGCACACTTTGGTCTCTGCCTGCCCCTACCCTCTGCTGCTCATTGCAGGTCCAAGTCAACTTCTTGGTTGCTCTGTCAGATCTCTAACTATCCTGCCCCTTCTAATGGAAAGGGTTTTCGCACTTTATCCCGACACATAATTTTTTACATTTCAGTTGCTTCATATTTATCCGTGTTGTTGTTCTCAGGATTGATGCCCTCGGCCCAAGCATGCCCTCTGCGACTTGGCTGTTTGGGAAACTTAAAGTACCTCGTAGGGTCGATTAGGCAAGCGTCAAAGGTCTGTGTGCTGCTTGGCGTCTAATATCTTGTCAGCTCAGGTACTTTGACCGGCACAGGTCATGGACAGGCCAGGCAGCGAAATTCAGTTGTATCGACAGAAGAAGTTACACACTTGAATCGGTTCCTGCACTGATGAACTTCAGATTTACGTAGGAAGATTGTGGTGTTTCGGTACTTCAGCACGCTGTTTTGTACAACTGGGTAGGACAGCTGCTTGCTGCAGGCGGTAATCGCTCCATTCACTCGCGATCTGTTCACGGGTCCCGTGTTTCAAACAAACAGGGTGATTCCGTGATGATGAAGAAGAGTAAATATATCAATATGAGGTAAGGGACCCTGGTCCGGAAAATTAAAAGTGAAAGCCTTTGTCATAACTCTTATAGTGTAGTCTCCTACTGCAAGATCTTTGCTTTCCATATTTTGGAAGGAGGTAGTATGGACCAAAATATTAAAAAAAAGCCCAGTAAACATGGGCTTTAAAATGCGTACCTGCTGTTCAGCAGAAGAGGTGAACGCTGAGGTGGCAGAGGTCATGGGGTACCTCATAATATCGTGGCGAACCCTCTTTGTCCGGCGTAGTGGAGCAACTCGACGTGGCATGAACTCCAAAAATCGTTGGAAGTCCCCTGCAGAAATATTCAGCCATGCTGCCTCTATAGCGATAGATAATAGCGAAAATGTTGCCACTACAGTATTTTGTGCACGAATTCTTCTCTCAATTATGTCTCACGAATGTTCTATGGGATACATTTCGGGCGATCTGTGTGGCCAGATAATTCGCTCGAACTGTCCAGAATGTTCTGCAAACCAGTCGCCACCAAATGTTGCTGGTGACATGGGGCATTTTCATCCATAAAAGTTCCATCGTTGCTTGGGAACATGAAGTGCAAGAATGGTTGCAAATGGTCTCCAAGTATACGAACATAGCAGTTTGCAACCAATGATCAGTTCAATTAGACCATAGGACCTAGTCCATTTCATGTAAGCACAGCCCACTTCATAACAGAGCCACAAACCAGCTTTCACAGTGCCTTTTGTTGACAACTTTAGTCCATGGCTTCGTGGGGTCTGCCCCACACTCTAACCCTAACATCGGCTCTTACCAACTGAAATCGGAACTCATCTGACCAGGCCACGGTTTTCCAGTCACCTGGGGTGCAACCAGTATGGTCACGAGCCCCGGGAGGCACTGCAGTCGATGTCGTGCTATTAGCAAAGAAACTTGCATGGGTCGTCTGCTACTAAAGCCCATTAACGCTAAATTTCGCCGCACTGTCCTAACGGGTACGTCCCTCGTGCGCCCCACATTGATTTCTGCGGTTGTTTCAGGTGGTGTTGCTTGTCTGTTAGCACTGACAACTCTGCAACGACGTTGCTCTCTGTCGTTAAGTAAAGATCATAGGCCACTACGTCGTCCGTGGGGAGAGGTATGCCTGAAATGAAATGTGATATTCTCGGCACACTCCTGACACTGTGGATCTCGGAATATTGAATTCCCTAATGATGTACGAAATGGAATGTCCCAAGCGTCTAGCTCCAAATATCATTCCACGCCCAGAGACTATATTTTCACATCGTCTGGCCGTAATCACGTACGAAAGCTTGTAACATGAATCACCCTGAACCCATGTATAATGGACATTTTTTTTAATTATTTTGTTCCGTACTACCACCTCCGTGAGCTGCCTACCCTACGATCTCAGCATGTAGCGGTATATGTATTCTACTCTCAGGGGTATCAGAACGATTTTCGACTCGGTAGTTTCCGAATCTGGGTCCCTTGCCTCAAACTGATACAGCTACTCTTCCTCATCATCCCTTAAAATTTTGTAACATCGTCTCGGAATCATCATGTGTATTTCTCGAAATGCGTGTTTGACGATTTACTGCGGGGACTTCTTCGTGAGCTATCTGAATCTATGTGCACACGTGAATAAAGATATCCAGTTATCCGTGAATAGAACTGGCTTACGATTTCTCTCTCTCTCTCTCTCGTAAAGGCACTGAAAATTTTGTGTCCTACTTCGCGGGCACTAAGGTGGCTAATAATAATACATTTAATTAGAACCCTCTGAATAAGAAACACTTTATTAATTATAACAAAATTTATCTTTGCTCGCCAGTCTCCGCTGTAGTTGTGAACCTGCATACGTGGACTTGCGGTTCAGAACGTACTAAATGGGTCACGATTACTAAGTGGCGAATTGATACAAGTTCAGAATGGCCGTACTGTGGACTTCACCAGAGTCACTAGAAAACACAGATTCACAGACACTTATTGACACAGTTCTGATAGTGTAACCGCAGTTCACAGGAGACGGAAGTTTCTTCACTCTCCCACGATTGACACGTGCTGTGTCAACGGCAGTAGGCAGCAAAACGACATTATTCCGACAGGATCCGACCTCGAACGGAACTGCGCTCCTGGCAACGCTATTATGGGAAAGGGGCGGCGATGGCGCCTCGGACTGTGCGGCTGATCCCGGCGGAGGTTCGAGTCCTCCCTCGGGCATGGGTGTGTGTGTTTGTCCTTAGGATAATTTAGGTTGAGTAGTGTGTAAGCTTAGGGACTGATGACATTAGCAGTCCCTTAAGATTTCACACACATTTGAACATGGCGCCTCGGAGCTACGGGAGGCACGGCTTTTTCCTACTATCCCATTGGAGCCTCGTGATACCACTTTGCTGTGCATTACTGTATATCTGCTGTGGTCGATATATTTTGCACCACTCTTGATACTCCACGACACCGCAGAAAACATTTTGAGGCTTTCATTATAGATATTATCGCAGGATTCAGTCATTTGTGAACCTGTTCGAGAGTTCTATTGGTGATCTACACTACAGATGTGCGACTACTAGCTGTGTACTATTTATTGTCAAACAGCATTCATTTTCTCTGATTTTCGTACGCTTATTTATTGACGTAGAGAATTTTCCTTTATCCTCCCAAACAGTCCTGTGACTTTGCTCATTCATACTGAGACAAGGTGGCCTCATGACACCTAACTCCACTTCCTGTGAAGTTTGTTTGGAAACCAAAGCATCTATTCGCTTGAAATACGCACGCCTGCTAACTTTCGTAATACTTTTCAAAAGTGAAGTAAGGACGCCGTGATGCAGATGTTGCGAAGCAGCTTGTAGAAGCACTTTAAAAATTTTCAAGTCCGCCGCAGCTCATTGTTTAGTATTTTTGAAGTGATATCTAAATGCAATGGCAAGCACATTTGCTCCTCACGAACCGGGCCTGTAAAGCAAGATTCGTTACATGATTGGTCTCTGTTTGAGCAGCAAGTATACGTAACATTCGAACTGTTCTGGTTAGAAATGTCTTGCAGAAAATAGTCCCACTTCGTTTGCGAACGCTTTATCGCGTCTTTACCGAAGTTTTGCTAGTCAGATCGCGTATCCAGGATTTCGTTTGAAAATTGGTGTAAAATTCAGTGTGAAACGTGTCCAAAATTCATTTGTACTAAAGGTTCACAAGCCGGCCAGGGTTTAAGTGTTAAGTAATTATCTCCTTTCTATCACCCTTCATCATATCATACTAGCCAATTTTTTTCAGTGGAGTATCCTCGAGGAGATACATTTACATTTTCATTTAGAGACTAGACATTCGACGTGAAGCGCTACATTGCACTGGTATTTACGTCCACCGACGGGTGACATATTACGGATTAACTGCTTCGTCTAAGAACAGAACTGCGTACAAAAAAGTGGGCTTGAAGAGATGATGTGCACGGCGGAAATACAACTCTTGAGCTACCGTAAAGTGCGCTGCCGTTCGACGTGCTGATACGTGAGAGGCATGTCGGTAACTCCCCGCAGATGTATCTCGTTCCATGTCGTAGAAAACAGGGGAGCGTGTTGCACGCACGCTGAAATGTAGAGCCATCTTCCACATCGTAATTTACGTGATTGGTACTCTTGTGTGGTCATAGTGCATAAATGGCTTACTCGCTCACTGATGAGTGGTGAAACCTTTTCTCCTAGTTTGAATTTCTGCTTCTTCTTACAAAGTTACTGACTTTTATTTTTAGACCACTCTGTATACAATGGTTTAAAAAAAGTCACTTGCATATCTGGACGAACAGACATTGTTGACGAAAGACGGCCGACCGAAATTACTTAGAAGTAACTTCAACAATTGCCAGTAATTTGGCTGCAGCTGTGTTAGGTATCGATGTACTACCTACTGGGGACATACGAAACCTTGTGCCGGACCACGACTCGAACCCGGATTTGTTGCTTATTGCGAGCGGTTGTCTTAACAATTTTTTTTTCTTTATCTCATTTTGCTTGTTATTATTCATTCCATTTGTTCAGGGTGGACGTCGCATGCCACCCATTCAAGTTCATAGTTGATTCATTCACTACAAAGGAGGATCGCCGTATTATGCACCAAGCGCATTGCATCCCGTACACGTCTGCACTTGCCATTCGAGAACAAATTAATGAATTCCCTGCAACATTCTGTGTCGCGATGCATCATCTGTCCGATACCAGCAGCACCCGGACGACGGAATTACCGTCCCATGTGTAGGATCGCGTTAACACGACACAAACAGCTGCCTTGAACGGGAGGTGTGGAATGCTGATGACTTGCGTCGCATTGTGTTGAGTAACGAATCGCGGTTATGTACTACCATGGATCACCAAAAAAATTGAAGCATCCTGAACGGAACGAGGAAACGAAATCAAACTTCACACGTTGATGGTGTATGAGATGTAATTTCAGTGATTACAATATCGAGTCCAATTTACAATGAATTTGGCAATATGAGCTCACTTAGGTGAGTATACACCCTCTCTGTCCTGAATGCATGCCCTGATACCGAGGGGTACCGTAAAGCTGATATATCCTCTGACTTCCAAGCTGGTCCCACACATGTCCTGTCGGCGACAGATCAGGAGATCTTGCAGCCCACGGGAGTATCTCAACATCACGCAGACAGTTCACAGAGACACTTTCCCATGTGTAGACAAGGCTCCAGGAGCAACACTGCTGTGCACCTCCAAAACACTGGAAGAATGAGAACTCTTCCCAAGGTGCGGTTAAGTGTGCTGAGTGTAGCCCATGAGTTTGGTACTGCCCACCATTATTTCATGCGCATGGGGAGCGTTCCTAAGCAAAAACACTGCTTCCCAGAGGAGAGGGCGTATCTACCTCGGTCAACTATAGTAGCAGATCACCGCTACATTGCGAGACAGGGAAGATGGGACCCAAGGCAAACAGCAGGAGCAACTGCAACCGCATTTAACTGGACTGAAAGAGACGAAACCTTGCCGAGTACAGCAGCACGGAGACAGAAAACCAGTGGCCTCTGTGCCCGACGAGCAATACTCTGCGTTCCGCTGATACCCGCACATCGGCGTTACGGCGTGCTGTGGTGCCGAGAGCAAAGGAACTGGACCAACGATAAGTGGGATGGCGTGCTGTTCTCGGATGAGAGCAGATTCAGTCTGAGTAGTGATTCTGGGTCTTTACATGGCGAGAGGAGGGAACAACTAGCGAGCCCGGGACAGCTCTGGTGATCCAGCTGTTATGGTCTGGGGAGACATAATGTCGCAAGGACGTATTGGCCTCTAGATCTTTGACTACTATACATTAACCGGTCAATGTTATTGTAACACTATACTCCTTTCCCACGTACGTCTTTTCTGCACGCATTCGGCCCTGATTTCATTTTTATAGATCACAATGCACGACCCCATCAATCAATGCGAATGCAGGAGCTTTTGGAAGGAGAGGAAACTCGGTGAATGGCCTGCCCATTTCCCCATCTCATGTAGCAGGTGTGGGATGCGTTAGGGAGGAGTACGCAGCATGTCCACATGCACCAACCACCATCTAACCGTTGTTAACCGTGCTGGTGGAGGAATGAGACGCCCTACCAAAAGAACTCCATGCGAACCTTGCGCCAGCGTAGGAGCAGTCTTTGCTGTCCGTGCTGACCACATAACCTTTTAAGATCCATGTCTCGCGATATCAAGGGGGCCATCATAAACTATGGTGACTTCAGTGTCTTTCAATAAAAGTGTCGTTTCTGTTCGTCTCATTGTGTATTTTTTTCAGTAATATTCTATACTATACTGTAGCAGGTCTCTCTATGAATGGTTCAATTTTTGTCGAGCTGCGATACTTCAGGAGAAAGTTACTTTCGTGCTTACGTTTTGCACACCAGTGTATTTCAGGTGTCATTACCGGTATCATTATAGGCATCATTACCAGTTTCGACCAATCATCAGATGATTTCAATACGTTACAAAGTAACTTATTCCACAAGAAAACTATTCGTCTTCTGTTTGCACAGACACATTCTGCTTTTTGTTATCCATAAAACACTATGTTATGCTTTCGGATCCTTTGACAATGGCATAACGCCCAACTCTTAAGGTGTAACTGAGTCAATGACGTACTGTGGTCAGGACAAATAGCGTTATTACAGTGCAACTAAATGACCATGACATTTTGTAGAGCATTTATGCCACGTATACAGGGTGAACTTTATAAAACAACAAACTGCAGCGTCGGATTTCTGACTGGAAATGGAAGAGTAAAGGTCCTATGAACATATGTCCGGAAACGCATCGTTGCCATGGTAGGTGACGCTGATGAATTACAGTTCTTCTGACCACGTGCCATGTGTTTCTTGTGTGTTACAGACTGTGTGATTGTCTCAGCTCAATGTAAGCAGCAGTATTCATGTCGGGGGCAAACCGAGATAGTTTTTGTGTATGGCCGAGCAGATAGAAAGGCAGCACAGCTATACGAAAACAAGTACTCTCACAGACACTGAGAACATCTCACAGCCGGCCGGGGTGGCCGAGCGGTTCTAGGCGCTACAGTCTGGAACCGCGCGACCGCTGCAGTGGCAGGTTCGAATCCTGCCTCGGGCATGGATGTGTGTGCTGTCCTTAGGTTTGTTACGTTTAAGTAGTTCTACGTTCTAGGCGACTAATGACCTCAGAAGTTAAGTTCCATAGTGCTCAGAGCCATTTGAACCATTTGAGAACATCACACAACAAGTCCCTTTCGGGGCGTTTGTGTGAGCATGGGTCATTTCAGACAGACGAACGTGCAGGGAGGCGTAGGACTTTGCGTACACCAGATTTGGAACGTGCGCCAGGGTTAGTCTCTTTACTGTATAGAAAGCTGTCCTCCAGATCTGGTGTGCCCACAGTCCGCCGCCACCTTGCACTTTCGTCCGCGTGAAAAGACCCATGATCATGCTAACGCCCAAGAAGGGCTTGAAATGTTGTGTGATGTTCTTAGTGTCAGCCAAAGGCCTTGCCGCAGTGGTAACACCGGTTTCCGTCAGATCACCGCAGTTAAGCGCTGTCGGGCTGGTCTAGCACTTGGATGGGTGACCATCCGGTCTGCCGAGCGCTGTTGGCGAGCGAGGTGCACTCAGCCCTGAGGCAAACTGAGGAGCTACTTGACTGAGAAGTAGCGGCTGCGGTCTCTGAAACTGACATACGGCGGGAGAGCGGTGTGCTGACCATATGCCCCTCCATGTCCGCATCCGCTGACGCCTGTGGGCTGAGGATGACACGGCGACCGGTCGGTACCTTCATGGCGGAGTTTCGTCTTTGTTTTAGTTCTAGAGTACTTGTTTTGATATGGCCGTGCTGCCTCTCAACCATTCGGACACCTCGCCGGCCACTGTGTCCGAGCGGTTCTAGGCGCTCCAGTCTGGAACCGCGCTGCTGCTACGGTCGCAGGTTCGAATCCTGTCTCAGGCATGGATGTGTGTGATGTTCTTAGATTAGTTAGTTTCAAGTAATTCTAAGTCTAGGGGACTGATGACTCCAGATGTTAATTCCCATAGTACTTGGAGCCATTTGAGCCATTTGAACACATGTTCTCTGCACATTTTTCCTCCTTTTCCAGTCAGGAATCTGTCCCTGCAGTTTGTCGGTTTTATTAATGTGCATCGTCCATGTTAACTTCCCAGAAGAAAACAAATAATCAGAAACGAACGATTACTTGATGTATGCTTGCAGCATCTTTCCTACAGTCGGTCAATGACGCTTGAACTGCCACCTCTCACTCTGACATTCTGCTACCGCTCGCCGCCTAGCAGCGGCTTACTGAAGTTTTAAATTGCCTCTTGAAAGAGGTCGACTGTACGCAACTGACGTTGCACCACTAACACCGCAACGACATTCACTGCAAGATGCGCTGGCAGTTCTCGTGATCTCTTGTAAGCACCAGTTTCTCTCCTCTCGTTTTTTTGTTCAGGCTGCCCTTCTTAGCCCGGAGATTAATACCTCTTGCCGCGATGAGCTAACAGATTTGTTGCGAAACGAAAGTGGTGGCGGTAGCTGCAGCGTATCAAATCTTTACGACGGCTGCCTCTCACTGCTTCTCTTGGAAAGGAGGAAACGCGCACAGTAGTTTGGCTGAGTGTCGGCGGCGGCTGACCTAGAGCGGCCTCGTTGCGTAATGGGAGAGGCTAGGGCGAGGTGGTGGGTCAGGCATGAGCCGCTGGACCGGAGAAAGGAAGCCACTAGGCACCAGAGGCCGTGGCAGGTGCTGCACTTTCGCCGCCGACAAGGTAACTCTACTGCCCTTTCACAAGTTTTGCGCACTCTAAAAACAGAACCGAAACATTCTAACTTCATCCGTTATCGACGTTATAGGGCAACTGTAGTGATACAAAAGCTGCGCAGTATCACATAGAGCTTTTTCGCCTGTACGATGGACGGTACTGTACGCCAACCAGCATGGATTCCAAAAACATCGATCACGTGAAACCCAACTCGCACTTTTCCCTCCCGACACGCTGGAAGCTGCGGTTCAAGGCAGTTGAGTGGATGTGGTATTTATGGATTTCCGGAAAACATCTGACTCTGTATCAAGTCTGTGCTTATTATTAAAGGTGCGATCGTATGGGGTATTAAGCGAAATTTGGGACTGGCTTGAGGATTTTTTCGTAGGAAGGACGCAGCCAGTTATTTTGGATGGAGAGTCAACAACGGATACAGAAGAATTTTTTGTAGCTTCTCAGTTATCACAAGGTTGCGTGCATCCCATTACAACCCTCCCGCTAGGGGAAAAAATCCTAGCAGTATCAGGAATCGAACCCGTTGGCCGCATAACAGCCACGCTTATCACTGAGCTACGTTTGAGAAGAGTTAAAACATTTTATTACCCGTCCATTTGATTGCGTTTATATCGTTCGCGGAATTACACCATGTGCAGTTGTTTTATGCAACATCACTAACATTCAGTGAAGGATGTATTCTAGCCAATATACCCGAGAAGGTTATGTTTGTTGTATCAGTTATGAAATTTTAGTTACATTGTTAGATGCATAAAAAAGTAATATTTTATAGAGAAGTACTAAAAATCGTATATCTTCAGTTTTCTACCACTTCAACACGTAGAGCACATTTACAAAAGATTATTTTCGTGTTTCAGTGTTTGGAAGTAGCTTTAAAATGTTTGCTTATAAAAAACAGCAGCCCGATTACCTGAATAATAATCCTACAGTCTATTAATGTTGGAAAATATTAATTTGAAGTACGATAGCTAGTGCAGAGACAGCGATTTATCGATTTTGTTGAGCGCATCGCAGATTGTGTGGAAGACGGAAAAAATCAATTACTGAACTTTTCCGTTTCTAGAAGTGAATGTATAGTAATGAATTTTACTTTCTTCACTATATTTTTCCGCAAATGAGGCAAAGTTGATGATATTCGCGGAATTCATGACATCAGTCAAACTGCGTACAGCATCGGGGGAAGCTGTGGTGGTGACGGGACGGCACGCAGACCGAACATTGTGAATTATATCCCTTTCCAAGGGTTCATAGTCAACAGGAACCCGTTGCACCATACAACGTGACTGTACATCAACTGAACGAAAATGCAGATAACTCGACCAGTCATTTATATTAGGATACTTCCATTAACTAGTCTTCGAGAGTTTTCAGCCGATGCCCTAATGGGATTGTGGTTAACTAGAAGATAGAATTTAGTATGGAAGCATTTCGTGACGTCAATACTAGAAGTAGAAACAATTTCCGTGAACACTATGCTCAATGGCTCTGAGCACTATGGGACTTAACATCTGAGGTCATCAGTCCCCTAGAACTTAGAACTACTTAAACCTAACTTACCTAAGGACATCACACACATCCATGCCCGAGGCAGGATTCGAACCTGCAACTGTAGCGGTCGCGTGGCTCCAGACCGAAGTGCCTAGAACCGCTCGGCCACAACGGCCTGCGAAGTAAATAATTCCCAAACATTCAAACACAAAAAGAAAGAGTAACTTCTCATTATCAATTCCAACAATTTATCGCAATAACTGCTTTCAGGAATTAAATTTCACGGGTTTCTAATAATCTAGTTAGATAATTCAGGCTTTGTCAGTACATAAGCTATGGACATTACCAGAATGAGATTTTCACTCTGCAGCGGAGTGTGCGCTGATATGAAACTTCCTGGCAGATTAAAACTGTGTGCCCGACTGAGACTCGAACTCGGGACCTTTGCTTTTCGCGGGCAAGTGCTCTACCAACTGAGCTACCGAAGCACGGCTCACGCCCGGTACTCACAGCTTTACTTCTGCCAGTACCTCGTCTCCTACCTTCCAAACTTTACAGAAGCTCTCCTGCGAAGGTCCCGAGTTCGAATCTCGGTCGGGCACACAGTTTTAATCTGCCAGGAAGTTTCATATCAGCGCACACTCCGCTGCAGAGTGAAAATCTCATTCTGGAAACATCCCCCAGGCTGTGGCTAAGCCATGTCTCCGCAATATCCTTTCTTTCAGGAGTGCTAGTTCTGCAAGGTTCGCAGGAGAGCTTCTGTAAAGTTTGGAAGGTAGGAGACGAGGTATGGCAGAAGTAAAGCTGTGAGTACCGGGCGTGAGTCGTGCTTCGGTAGCTCAGTTGGTAGAGCACTTGCCCGCGAAAGACAAAGGTCCCGAGTTCGAGTCTCGGTCGGGCACACAGTTTTAATCTGCTAGGAAGTTTCATATGGACATTAGTCTACGTCAGGGCTTTCCAACCTTTTCAGCAGGCGGACCCCTTCTTCAGTTGAAAAACCTCGTCGGACCCCTAGTCAATCAAGAGCACAGTAACTTTAAATTTCAGAGCGAAACCCATGGGAACTGAAAGCTCTTAATGCAAGGACCATGTTCCTAATGACCCCCCCTCCCCCCCCCCCCCTGAAGTATCAATAGTCTTTGGTTTAGAGATGAATGAAAAAAACTTGAAATTAACGATCCAATTTGAATTCCTACTGTAACCAGACGCTTACTAGTGGATTTCCTCCCTTTGTTGAACACACTATAGCCTGATTAAAATTACTTGGTAATTGACATTTCACACGTTGGAGCTGCCTTCCTCCAACAGCAATCAACGTCACGTCGAAACTGTTCGCTGTTGACAAGCTGCCGCTTGTGGTCTGTTCACTTCCACTGTCTGGCTACTGTTGTGTGAGGAGCATGCATATTTCGTAACAGTCGTGTGTGTGTGTGTGTGTGTGTGTGTGTGGTTTCTCGTGAAATCCGAAGAAAAATGTTCAAATGTATGTAAAGTCTATGGGACTTAACTGCTGAGGTCATCAGTCCCTAGTCTTACACACTATTAACCTAAGTTTAACTTCCGCTAAGGACAACACACACACACACACACACACACACACACACACACACACACACGCCCGAGGGAGGACTCGAACCTCCGGCGGGGGCGGCCGCGCAATCCACGACATGGCGCCTTAGACTGCGCCGCCATTTCGCGCGGCCTGGGAAGAAAAGAGGCAGACCCATGATTCGGGATACAAACACATCACGAAAGAAAAGAGGCCAAGGAATTCTCTTTAAAGGACAGTTGTGATATCTGTTGTGCAATGTGTGGGAACACAGTCACCCAGTTTACATGCGTTTCCAAAACCGAATTTCGTAAGCCAATGTCCCAGTTCCACTTTTTGTTGGTCAGGTAAACACTTCAAAATCTGTTCTGGAAATCTCCTTTTATAAAGCCGTTTTCCGGTTCTGTATTGTTGCGAAACACTCGATCAGAGAAGACACATTCTCCAGCACTAAACTGTGTATGCGTTCTCACTTAGGAACCGCAAAGGCTGCTTGGGAATACGACCTGAAGTAAAAGTACACATGTTTTTCACACAAAAAAAAAAAAAAAAAAAAAAAAAAATTCTGAATTTGATTTTCACATTTTTATTCAATAATTTTACTCATTATTTTACACGATTTGGTGAAAGGTGGCGGCGGACCCCCGAGAAAGAGCCGGCGGACCCCTTGGGAAGCCCTGGTCTACGTCTTTCTTTCTTTCGCTTGAGTCTTTTTCCCGCAATGACGCAGGGTCGGCATGGTTAATCGGATTTGGCAAGGTTAATGGAAGGGGTGGCCGGACGACCTTCCTGCCGCCACCCCGTACCCCCCAGGACGGAATTAGGGTACCCCAACTGTCTGTGTCTAGTGTAGTCCATGGAATAGTGCGAATGTGTTCAGATATCTGCGAGCCGTGTAACTGAGGCGGGAAGAGGGGACCAGCCCGGTATTCACCTAGTGGGATGTGGAAAACCGCCTAAAAAGCCCATCCAGGCTGGCTGGCACACCGGCCTCCGTCGTTAAGCCGTCGGGCGGATACGATCCGGGGCCAGCGCGCCTGCCCGAGTCCAGGAAGTAGCGCATTAGCGCTCTCGGCTAAGCTGGCGGGTCGGACATTAGTCTCTGTAAGGATAGATAAATGTATATTTCCTGCATAGGCACAACGGGTTCCAAAGTGTCCATTGTACTCTTTTAAGAGGGAAGGGCGACTAGTATTTTACCCCGAGAGTTTAACCAGTGGTAGTGGAAGAATGGAAGTGTGTGACGATCCGGCATCGAGGCCACAATCACGTTTTTGAGATCATTTTTCTCATAAAATGATATAATCGAGCCAGTTTTTACGTGCTCCCCAGTGTGGCTGTTCCTATCGGAAGCGACTACAGGCACCTGTCGACCGTCCTGACACTACTGTGGCAAACCACCTGCTGAACCCGTATTACGTGTTGCCGCACGCGGATCACACACTCACTAAGTGGCGCTCAACACTTTGTGGCCATCTTCACACTTAATCTCCCGTCCTTCAATTCCAACAGAATTCAGAGGGGTCACTTTAGAAATTTAATATCTGAGCTCTTCAAATTTTTCTTTTACACACAAGGAGCACCAGCGTATGACGCTATAATCATCAACAATGAACGAAACGGAATCTTCCCAACTTGCGGCATGGAGGCGGGATTCTAAAGCGACTCGACCAAAACGGATCCGTATTCTGACTCAAACTGAACCTAACTCGGCTACTGAACTGTGGCAAGATAAGTGTCTGATCGTAAATTATAGGAAATCTTCAGTTACTTTTGAATAACAATCTGAACCGCAGTTGTTCAACAAATTTATAAGTTTACTGCATTTTATGCTTCAACCATAACCATCTGCGATTATTCATTCACTCCTCGAAATTTATCACCATGGTTTTTCTAACCATGTATGAAGAAGATTTCCGACAAAATCGAGTGAAGCAAACAAGCAACGCCGTCTCTAGAGCCTTGGAAAGACACGTTACACTCTCAGGTCTGTGTGAGTAGAATGAATGGCTTGACTCTTTTTTTACCAGAAATAAAATCTTTGTCAGAATTATTTTCTTAATACAGATACAGTCTTGTACATGTTACATTAACATAAGTACATTTTTTTCAATTATTTAACACTATATTTATTCGATGTTGCTTCACTGCGAAACTACAGGTAAACCAGTAATTGTTAGCTTTTTGTGGCACACTGCACTTCTGTTCTCGTTACTACTCGTACAGAATCCAACGTCTATTTATCTCGTGGACTGTATGCTTAGTATCAGCTGATGCCTAGTGCTTTATTCACGCTTGTTGGAATCCACCGATGCTCTCACAATCCCTGCAACGAGAGCTACTCCAGAAATTTATTCTATCGTCTCAATTTCGCTGAAGATTATGCTGCCATGGTCTACGACCACATTAAGAAACTGCTGCTTTTTGCGGTAGCACCATTTCATTTTCATTGTTACTGTCGAAAGTTATTTATTTCTAATCACTTGATAATTCATCCAGTATGAAATATTGCATGGCATTTGTCAGGTCGAAGCACATAGGTTTCGTGCTTCCGTGGCTGAGAAAGGAAAATGTGGAGACCGTACTTGCCAGTGAACACAGATTGAAACCAAAGGTATTTAAAGCATACAATCTGTAAAATAGCTCTCTCTCTCACTCTCTCTCTCTCACTCTCTCTCTTTCTCAAATCGACTAAGTAATATTACCTTTACTTAGTGTCAAAAGAAAAAGATCCTGTTAAAATCTTTAGCTCTGCAAGTCTTTAGAGGTGATTAGAGAGTCTATGAGTATTACTGATCACTCAGATATGCAAAATAGTATTTACTATCCAAGTTTAGAAGCGTTCTCTGCCTAAGACTTGAAACTAATTCTTGGGAAAATGGTTTCTACACGCTCAGTCAGTTAATGTGACCACCGCCTATGTTCGGAGTCAAGTTATAATAGTGACTCACAGAAGGCAGGTGGGAGCACTAGCAGTGAAGGATATATAACAAGTGTCGGAAGGACGGGTAAATACTGTTGTGATTACAATAATGCGAAACGAAGCGATTTCTTGGACGTCAAAAGGGGAATGATCACAGACTTTCGGGCCAAGGGTGGAAGCATTTCCGAAACGACTAAATTTGTAAACTGACTGCGTGCTGCCGTGGTTAAAGTACACCGTGCGTGGCAAAATGGCTATCTGAAACAGGTGCACAGCGGGCTGTAGATGACAGGGGTGAACGAAGGCTGTGGAAACGTGTTTGGGCGAATAAACGTTTACGTTTTGGGCAACTGGCCGCCCAGATTCACGAACGGACTACCAACAGTGTCTCCTCAACGACCATTCAGTGAACGTTGCTGCGTACGGGCCTCCACAGCAGGTGGATGGTTCATGCACCCATGCTAACTGCTGTTCATCGGCGACGAAGGTTAAGATTTGCACGCCAGTACCGTAACTGGACATCTGCTATGTGGTCATAGGTGGCCTTCTAGATTAATCACGTTTTATTCTCCTTCGACCGTTGGCCATCGGCGTTCATGGCGTTAAACGTAGGACGGCAAACATCCTGCAACAATCGTTGGAAGAGTCCAGACCAGATGAGGGAGCATTGTGATCTTGGGAAAGTTTTCGTAGCAAAATAGATTAACATAGCTTTGTGTCTATCCTTGGGGACCATATCCGCCCATACATGCAGCTTGTTTTTCCTCGGCACGATGGCCTCTACCAGCAGGAGAATGAAGCAGTCAGACTCGCAGTGTACGTACCTGGCAGAGCACCAGGTCACCAAACTCGCTGCATGTAAACCCAATCGAGAATCTGAGAGATCACCTCGATCGGGCTGTTCACAGCGTGGATCCTCAAAAAAATGGTTCAAATGACTCTGAGCACATGGGACTTAACATCTGAGGTCATCAGTCTCCTAGAACTTAGAACTACTGAAACCTAACTAACCTGAGGACATCACACACATCCATGCCCGAGGCAGGATTCGAACCTGTGACCGTAGCGGTCGCGCGGTTCCCGACTGAAGCGCCTAGAACCGCACGGCCACACCGGCCTGCCGTGGATCCTCAACCGAGATAGCTAGTGCAGCTGGCGACTGGACTGGAGTCTGCAAGGCTCCACATTCCTGTCAGTGCCTTCCAGAACCTCACTGACTCACTTCCTGCTCGTGTCGCAGCGGGCCGCGCTGGACAAGGTGGTCACATTAATGACAGAGTAGAGAGATGCTGAAAAATAAATTGAACTGATAAGGAATGGGAAGGTTCTCCGCAGAACCGTCGAGGAAAGGAATATGCGGAAAGTCAGATTGCAGGAAGTGACAGATTGATAGGATGTGTGTTCAGACATCAGGGAATATGTTCGGTGGTACTAGAGGGAGTCGTAGAGAGTAAAAACTATACAAGAAGACAGAGACTGGAGTACGAATAAGTGCTGTTATGAGATGAGGAGGTTAGCACAGGAGAGGAATTTGAGGCAGGCCTATGAAACCAGTCAGAAGAATAATGAAAATAGAATCGTGATACATTAGTAAAGGAATCATTAATGGTTTGAGCCGTGATGTAAGGTGGGACGGATAGCTCATGTGGAAGATGCCCTCTCACCGTAGTCGAAGGTCCTTCATCACACTGTTTCAAAGAGCAGAAGGTACCTTTTGGAACGGTCTTCCTAGCTATCTGCGCTGAGCGGAAGACTTTCGCCTGTAAGGTAATCGCCCTAAGACAATCCCGTAACAGCGGCAGCTGGCGCGTCGCAAGAAGCGTTGCGCCAATGCGCGTAATGGAAGCCTGTTGCTGTCTCGGTCTCTCAGACGACACCGTCAGGAGAGAGACGGCTCATTTAATGCGCTCGTCACGTCTGCGCGTGGCGGTACGGCGGCCTTTCTGGGGCGGATTTACGACTATTCTCTGATGGCAAACGAACGGCTGCAAAACCTACTGGGCAGGTAAGGACTAGTCGCGGAAGAAAAACAGTAAAAGATGTGGCAAAGTCGACACGTCTGCAAGTTTGCTCTGCAGTTTAGAAACAACACAGAAGTTCGCTTCTGGCTCCATGTATTATTTGCGCGATTTCTGTCGAGTGAACGTCGAACACGTGCAGACAATGCAAACACTGTTTGTGTGTATGACTACACGTTACCGATTAAGAAAAAGTCTTACACATTAACCCTTACCTCTACTCGCAATACTTTTGCACAATATAGGATGATTATTATTAAACATTCGCTACTGGAACCAGTGTAGACGGAAAACTGTTTACCATATGGATATCCTACTTTAAGTGATTGATATTACGATTGTGCGCTGCAGATTTGTGCTCTTTGTGATGTTAGTGTCATGACTTTGACATGTTAGTGTCCCTGTTCCGACGATGTAGGTTTGCAGCACAAGCATCAGTGTGCATTACAATTGCAGACCGTCAATATGGATCTGCCTGCCCCCGGTAGCTGAGTGGTCAGCACGACAGAATGTCAATCCTAAGGGCTCGGGTTCGATTCCCGGCTGTGTCGGAGATTTTCTCCGCTCAGGGACTGGGTGATGTGTTGTCGTAATCATCATCATTTCATCCCCATCGACCCACAAGTCGCCTAAGTGGTGACAAATCGAAAGACTTGCACCCGCAAACGGTCTACCCGACGGAAGGCCGTAGTCAGACGACATTTAGTCCGTCCCCGGTAGCTGAGTTGTTAGCGCGACGGAATGTCAATCCTAGGGGCCCGGGTTCGATTCCCGGCTGGGTCGGAGACTTTCTCCCCTCAGGGACTGGGTGATGTGTTGTCGTAATCATCATCATTTCATCCCCATCGACCCACAAGTCGCCGAAGTGGTGACAAATCGAAAGACTTGCACCAGGCGAACGGTCTACCCGACGGGAGGCCCTAGTCACACGACATTTTTTTTAATATGGGTCTGGAGAAATTGTTAAATAAGTTACTGTTGCCATAGCTGAAAATGATGGGCGTGAAGTGTCATCTACAAGCAGTGCACGAGCTGTGTCACGATAGCTGAACATTCCATGGTCCACTATTGGAAAAACAGGAGAGCAATCTCTAGTGCGGCTTCAGGCTGTCGTGGATGCAGATGGTCGTCGCAATGAACACGTTTATAACCTGGAATGTAAACATGGTACGCAGTTAACAAATGGTACCGTCTCATGTGCTCGTTTCAATGGATTATTCATTATTCCTCTTCCGCATGTCTCATTGTCCTACGATCATTCGTTTTTCATGGGGGACCTATCAAATAGCAAAAGTTTATTTATAAGCACATTGTACCTAAAATTTAACAACAGATGACAACATACTTATAGTTTCAAAAAAATACTAAAATTTATTTATACTGCAGACATACTAGGTCAAAGAAAATGTTTTCTGTTTAGATTTAAAACATGATTTGCTGTCTTGACTCATACTGACGCATTTATCTTTGGATGTGATAGATTTCCGCTGAATTAAATCTCATTTGTATGAAGTTCACCAACACACATACACTATGTGAACAAAAGTATTCGGACATCTGGCTGAAAATGATTCACAAGTTCGTGGCGCCCTCCATCGGTAATGCTGGAATTCAATATGGTGGTGACAGCTTCCATTCTCGCAGGCATACGTTCAATCAGGTGCTGCAAGGTTTCTTTGAGAATGGCAGAAAATTCTTCACGGAGTGCTGCTCTGAGGAGAGGTATTGATGACAGTCGGTGAGGCCTGCCACGAATTCGGCGTCCCGAAACATCCCAAAGGTACTCTATCGGATTCAGGTCAGGACTCTGTGCAGGCCAGTCCATTACAGGCCGTGCGTTATGGACAGGTGCTCGATTGTGTTGAAAGATGCAGTCGCCATCTCCGAATTGCTCTTCAACAGTGGGAAGCAGGAAGGTGCTTAAAACATCAATGTAAGCCTGTGCTGTGATAATGACACGCAAAACAACAAGGGGTGCAAGCCCCCTCCATGAAAAACAGTACCACACCGTAACACCACCGACTCCGAATTTTACTTTTGGTACTACACATGCTGGCAGATGACGTTCACCGGCATTCGCCATACCCCCAACCTGCCATCGGATCGCCACGTTGTGTACCGTGAGTCGTCACTCCACACAACGTTTTTCCACTGTTCAATCGTCCAATGTTTACCCTCCTTACGTCAAGCGAGGTGTCGTTTGGCATTTACCGTTGTGATGTGTGGCTTTTGAGCAGCCGCTCGACCATGAAATCCAAATTTTCTCACCTCCCGCCTAACTATCATAGTACTTGCAGTGGATCCAGATGTAGTTTGGAATTCCCTTCACGTTTCCACTTCACTATCACATCGAACAGTGGACCTAGGTATGTTTAGGAGTGTGTAAATCTCACGTACAGACGCATGACACGAGTGAGTGACTCACAGTCACGTTCGAAGTCCGTGAGTTCCGTGAAGCGGCCCATTCTGCTCTCACACGATGTCAAATGACGACTGAGGTCGCTGATATGGAGGACTTCGCAATAGGTGGCAGCACAATGCACCTAATATGAAAAACGTATGTTTTGGGGGGCGTCCGGATACTTTTGATCACATAGCGTACTTAATTAGTTTAACACTGGAAGCAGTGCAGCTAAACGGTTGAAATCACTGCGACCACTGAAAGACAAAAATCTATAATATCGTTTGAATGTAAAGATACCAACACTGGCACTAAAAAACTATTCATTCACCAAGAAAATAAGAAGGTCTGCTGAAAAGTAATGCCTCCGTATTTTATATTGCGTTCTCAATATCGATTGAGATAACACATGTCACGCATATTACTTGGTCCTCTTTCCCGATTCGCTGACGCAGGTAGCAACCCTCTGCCGCCAGAGGGCTTCAAATTGTAGCGTGTAACATGGCCGTGTGTAACGTAACTACACTCCTGGAAATGGAAAAAAGAACACATTGACACCGGTGTGTCAGACCCACCATATTTGCTCCGGACACTGCGAGAGGGCTGTACAAGCAATGATCACACGCACGGCACAGCGGACACACCAGGAACCGCGGTGTTGGCCGTCGAATGGCGCTAGCTGCGCAGCATTTGTGCACCGCCGCCGTCAGTGTCAGCCAGTTTGCCGTGGCATACGGAGCTCCATCGCAGTCTTTAACACTGGTAGCATGCCGCGACAGCGTGAACGTGAACCGTATGTGCAGTTGACGGACTTTGAGCGAGGGCGTATAGTGGGCATGCGGGAGGCCGGGTGGACGTACCGCCGAATTGCTCAACACGTGGGGCGTGAGGTCTCCACAGTACATCGATGTTGTCGCCAGTGGTCGGCGGAAGGTGCACGTGCCCGTCGACCTGGGACCGGACCGCAGCGACGCATGGATGCACGCCAAGACCGTAGGATCCTACGCAGTGCCGTAGGGGACCGCACCGCCACTTCCCAGCAAATTAGGGACACTGTTGCTCCTGGGGTATCGGTGAGGACCATTCGCAACCGTCTCCATGAAGCTGGGCTACGGTCCCGCACACCGTTAGGCCGTCTTCCGCTCACTCCCCAACATCGTGCAGCCCGCCTCCAGTGGTGTCGTGACAGGCGTGAATGGAGGGACGAATGGAGACGTGTCGTCTTCAGCGATGAGAGTCGCTTCTGCCTTGGTGCCAATGATGGTCGTATGCGTGTTTGGCGCCGTGCAGGTGAGCGCCACAATCAGGACTGCATACGACCGAGGCACACAGGGTCAACACCCGGCATCATGGTGTGGGGAGCGATCTCCTACACTGGCCGTACACCACTGGTGATCGTCGAGGGGACACTGAATAGTGCACGGTACATCCAAACCATCATCGAACCCATCGTTCTACCATTCCTAGACCGGCAAGGGAACTTGCTGTTCCAACAGGACAATGCACGTCCGCATGTATCCCGTGCCACCCAACGTGCTCTAGAAGGTGTAAGTCAACTACCCTGGCCAGCAAGATCTCCGGATCTGTCCCCCATTGAGCATGTTTGGGACTGGATGAAGCGTCGTCTCACGCGGTCTGCACGTCCAGCACGAACGCTGGTCCAACTGAGGCGCCAGGTGGAAATGGCATGGCAAGCCGTTCCACAGGACTACATCCAGCATCTCTACGATCGTCTCCATGGGAGAATAGCAGCCTGCATTGCTGCGAAAGGTGGATATACACTGTACTAGTGCCGACATTGTGCATGCTCTGTTGCCTGTGTCTATGTGCCTGTGGTTCTGTCAGTGTGATCATGTGATGTATCTGACCCCAGGAATGTGTCAATAAAGTTTCCCCTTCCTGGGACAATGAATTCACGGTGTTCTTATTTCAATTTCCAGGTGTGTATATCAATGCATGAGATACAGCGTGCTGTAATGGAGTCTCTAACAGCAGAAAACGTACCTCCATCTGAAATCCATAGAAGACTGAAAGCTGTGTATGATTGTATCGACATCAGTAATGTGCGACGGTAGGTTGTTCGTGCTGGTAATCACTGTAGCTGTAGAGGAAGACAGAGATTGCAATACATCGAGCAGATGATGGAGGACGCTCGTTACAAGTGCTACTGTGAGATGAGGAGGTTGGGAGGGGAGAGAAAGGGATTCGTGATTGGCCACATAAAACCATTCAGAAGACAGATGACAAAAAGAATCAAGAAAACGGTGGTAGCAACAACAACGTTTATGACAGAGCTTGGAATGGAAGATCGCGATGGCAACCGACGAGACTCCTCGGAATCGGTTTGATAAAGTCAGCAGACTTGGTCTGATCCGAGTTTCGTCTGTTTCCAAAGCTTGAAGAACGCCTTCGAGGACTGATAGTGATGAAGTGCTGCAAGCAGAGGTCATGAGGCTCTATCGACAAAGTCAAACATTCTACAGTGACGCTGTCAACAATCTGGTTTCTCGGTGAGAGAAATGTGCTGGTCGTCATGCTATGTCGAGAAATAAATATGTAGGCATGAAGAATAAAGAAGGCATTATTTTTCAGCACTCCTTCTTACACCATTCCGCTGAGAGGCAACCCCGAATGTACAGGAACTAGATATCGGTTTGGTTCCTCAACCACCTCCAGATTTAAGTTGAAGGCTATAGTCGCAATATCCTAATACATCATTACGGTTTCGTACCTCGTCACGAAACCAAACCCTTATAGGACCACTTTGAGGTCCTTCTGTCCCTCTATCTGTCTCAAGAAAAGGTAGAAGTATCAAATAGAAATTTATGACACATACTCTTTAGTTCCTTAGCGAAATAAAAAACTGAAGCTTCTAAGTCAATAGAATCAGAACATATGGTAATTTGTGTCATATTTGATACTTGATACATGTTTGATACTCGCAAGCTCACTCATCAAAACGAACTTCCTGTTGATCTAAAATCATGAAATTTAGCAAAAAGCAAGGTATCACAATAGAACTAAAAGAAGAAATTAAAAGAAGTTAATTTATAATTATATCACACGAAAAAAGTATTTCTCTTGTCATTTGTTATCCGATTTCAAACCTAAAATTTTTAAAAAATTGTCCAACGTCTTGGAATTCCCGGAATCGTTATCTTACAGTATCAAAGTCATAAGAAGACTAAAACTGGAGATTCTAGATCTCGGGATGGATGAACCGTTTATACGGAATCCTCAGACCGCGGGTCCTACTCGGATCTGGTCAATAAGTTTTTTTTTCTGTTGGCTGCCGAACAATTGCAGAATACAGCTTGGAGTGGACTTCAATCCCTTCTTTTCGGGCGTATTTCAGCAATTTAGGTCATTGGTGTGCGTTGAAGCCCTTAGTTTCCTTGAGCGTTGTTCATAAACGCCTGATTCGTTTGAATCTCTCCAGCAATCTCGCTGCTGTCTATTTTTGCTAGGTACGGACAATGTCTTAAACACTGTCACACCTCACTCGGTTGTACATTACAGGAATGTATTTTGTTTTGTTTGCACTTGAAGTACACACACACACACACACACAAAAAAATTGCATCATCTCGGTTCCCAGAGTTCCGGAACCTGTACAGAAAATTGGAACAGAGATCAACATAAAAATAATTTCCGCCCTTTCTATTGCTCATGAAAACCACACATTGCATGTTGTACCATACAGCGACACCTTCAGAGGTGATGTTCCGGATTTCTGTACACACTGGTACCTCTAATACCCAGCAACACGTCCTCTTGCATCGATGCATGCCTGTATTCGTCGTGGCATACTATCCACAAGTTCATCAAGACACTATTTGTCCAGATTATCCCACTCCTTAACGGCGATTTGGCGTAGATCCCTCAGAGTGGTTGGTGGGTCACGTCGTCCATAAACAGCCCTTTTCATCTCAGGGATGTTCGACACGGTTCTTATCTGGAGAATATTCTGGTCACTCTAGTGGAGCGATGTCGTTATCCTGAAGGAAGTTATTCACAAGATGTACACGATGGGGGCGCGAATTGTCGTCCATGAAGACGAATGCCTCGCCAATATTCTGCCGATGTGACTGCACTATCGGTCGGAAGATGGCATTCACGTATCGCACAGCCGATACGGCGCCTTCCGTGACCACCAGTGGCGTACGTCGGCCCCACATAGTGCCACCCCAAAACAGTAGGGAACCTCCACCTTGCTGCACTCGCTGGACAGTGTGTCTAAGGGGTTCAGCCTGACAGGGTTGCCCCCAAACACGTGTCCCACGATATTCTGGTTCAAGACATATGCGACACTATCGGTGAAGAGAACGTAATGCCAGTCCTGAGCGGTCCATTCGGCATGTTGTTGGGCTTATCTGTACCGCGCTGAATGGTGCCGTAGTTGCAAAGATGGACTTTGCCATGGACGTCGGAAGTAAACTTGCGCATCATGCAGCCTACTGTGCACAGTTTGAGTTGTAAGTCGACGTCCTGTGGCTGCACGAAAAGCATTATTCAACATGGTGGCGTTGCTGTCAGGATTCCTCCGAGCCATAATCCGTAGGTAGCGGTCATCGACTGCAGTAGCAGCCCTTGGGGGGCCAGAGCGGGGCATGTCATCAACAGTTCCTGTCTCTCTGTATCTCCTCCATGTCCGAACAACATCGCTTTTATTCACTCTGAGACGCCTGGACACTCCCCTTGTTGAGAGCCCTTCCTGGCACAAAGGAACAATGTGGAAGCGATCAGACTGCGGTATTGACCATCTAGGCGTGGTTGAACTACAGACGACACGAGCCGTGTACCTCCTTCCTGGTGGAATAATTGGAACTTATCGGCTATCGGACACCCTCTGTATAATGCATGGTTGTTTACATCTCTGAGCGAGTTTAGTGATATCTGGCTGGTTCAAATGGCTTTGAGCACTATGGGACTTAACATCTCAGGTCATCAGTCCCCTAGAACTTAGAACTACTTAAACCTAACTAACCTGAGGACATCACACACAACCATGCCCGAGGCAGGATTCGAACCTGCGACCGTAGCGGTCGCACGGTTCCAGACAGTAGCGCCTAGAACCGCTCGGCCACCAGGGGCCGGCTTAGTGACATCTCTGAGCACTCAAAGGGACTGTGTCTTTTATACAATTCCACAGTCAACGTCTATCTTCAGGAGGTCTAGGGACTGGAATAAGCAAAACTTTTTTTGATGTGTGTAGTTTACAGAGGAACATTCAGAGAGCTTTGCCAACAGTGCGTGCACTGTGCTGCGTCAGAAGCCAAGTGAGAGACAACCAGTGTCTGGCCCACTAATAGGTGGTACGACGGTCGACGAAGGCAGTGCTAAACCGGAGCCCTGGAAGGCTGCCAAGTACTTGCCATACGCCCGCACACAAACACGCGGAGGCCGCGTAACCCAAGGGCCAGCGCCACACACATTTCCTCAGTTAATAGGCTGCTGACACTGCCGCTGGCTGCGTCTGCGAGACGTTAACTGTTGTTCGGCAGCTGATTCGCTGCCAGCGCAGGCATTTATTTTGCGCTAGCAGCAGAGAGCCACTTGATTACAGCTTTGGCACACAAGATCGGAAATACCTGTTGTTGAGCTCGAGTAGCATAAAATTAAGTACAGTTTAGGTTTCTCGCCTCGTTGTAACGTAACTTATTAATTATCAGTAATACTCTTCAGTGATTCTTTAATGAACTCAACTCCAATGCTAATGACGTTATATCTTTCGAACTACGTATCTTACAACGGTATACAATGTTCCGTCACATGTCAAAAGCCTAAATAACCGCATTTTGCAGCGTGAGACGAGCAGGAAGAGAGTCAGTCGTGTTCTGGAATGTACCGACAGGGTTGTGGAGCCTTCCGACTCCTCTTGCGTGGCCAGATATGGTTTCTCGAGTGAGGATCATTGGCGCGAGCGTAATGATCTCAAAGATTCCAATCCGGGGGATTACGTGGCCAGGACAGCACGATAAACTCACCTTGGTGCTCTTCCAACCACGTACGTACACTGAGAGCTGTGTGATCCGTTGCATTGTACTGCTGGCAAATGCCTCGTACCGAGGAGAAACAAACTGCTTGTTGGGATGGACGTGGCCCCCAAGGACAGTTGCATACTTGTGTTGATCCACTGTGACCAGAATGATGACATCACCCGTGGAATGCCACGAATGCTCCCTCTCGGTTTCAAGCTGTTTGCTTTTAGTCGCATCACGCCGTACACGCCGATGACCTTCTGTCCGCTGGAACATAAAATGAGATTCATATGAGAAGGCGACCTGTGGACGTCCAGTTGCGATACTGGCGTACAAATCCCAGCCTTTGTCATCCATGAACAGGAGTCAAAATGAGCGCATGAAGCAAGTGCTCCTGCTTAGGCTCACACGCAACAGCGTTCGCTCAACTGTCGTTGAGGACACATTCTTCGTAGCCCCTTGGTTCATCTGGGCAGTTAGTAGATCAACACTTGCATGCCTCTTCGTCCGTACACATCTCCGCAGCAGTCGTTCACTACTGCCGTGGTGCAGCACAGTTTCTTTGGCGCCGAGTTTGCACAGCGCCCATTTTGCCATGCACGGGATACTTTAACCACTGTGGCACGCGAACAGTGTATAAACTTAGCCGTTTCGGAAATGCTTGCCCTTTTGGACATCAGATAAATCACTCCGTTTCCACATGACGACAACGACTGTACTGTTCTCCGCATCCCCGGATCGCTGGTCCCATTAATGTGACCGGATCGTGTAATTTTGCAGGTCCGTTCAGTGGTACATGCTGATACCGTCTGTAAAATGTGCAGCTAATAGAGTTAGTGGTAAATAAGGAATAAATTGAAACTTCATGGGTGATGCTGAAGTTTCACTCCAGGGGCAACGAAAACCTGGTAAGCAATAAATTTCTTTCCTTTCACTATTTTGGGAGGGGGTAAGTTTCGGCGAGAAAAAGTTTCTAAAAGGCTTGAAATTACGTGTAAACTTTGCTGGTGGTCGCTAAGTGCTCTCATTCTAGAGTACTGGATGAATATAGTTTGAGTTATCTACGCAGTTTGACCTTTAATTTTTGATATACGAATGGCGTTAAATCTAAAATTATCTCTTCTGATGTGGACATTATGACAGCATTTTAAATATTTGAATTCGGTCAGTAATTGTATAAAGTACTGAAAATCACGTTTTTGTTGTCTCTGGAAGCCTTAGACAGACAAATGGCAAGTGGGGTTAGTTGAACGTAGGCATTTAGTAACAGAGTATAAAATTTCAGTTAGCCTTTCTATTTTTAAATTTTTTTATGGCTGAAGTTTGGAATAGTGAACTGCAGCACATTCGACCTTTACTCTCGATCAATGAAAGTGGAAAAAGAAAAAAAAAGCCTAATTATCGTCGAGAATTCGTTATTCAGCGTGTAAATTAACGTTCCCTGTTAGTAACGACCAACATTTGTCTGTAACGACATACGAGAGAGCTGTGAAAGAGAAGGTGGTGAGGCGAGGGAGACCACAACGTAGCAAAAATTGAAAATCAATACTCCCAAAATGTTTGCAATAAGTTAATATATTTTTAATACTTTACACGACAAGATTGTTTCGGCTTATTGCAATTAAGTGACGTCTAGTTGGAAGTGACAGCCATATTGAATCTATAGTAATTGTTTTCTGTTTAGTCTTGGTAAGTATAATATCTTTTATAATTACGAAACGTAAAAATACGTTTGTGACAGACATTTTGACAGTTTAGTATTTCGTCAATTCTTTACTACTCTCAAAATATCTGTCAGCAACGTTACATTCCGTAAGCATAAGAATATTATACATACGAATACTTTCAGAAAAAAATTACTATTGTTGCAATGTACTCATCACTTCCAAATAAGCCGCACGGGGTAACCGCGCGGTCTTGGGCGCCTTGATACGGTTCACGCGGTTCCCCCCGATGGAGGTTCGAGTCCCTCCTCCCCTCTCGGGCATGGGTATGTGTGTTAGCGTAAGTTAGACTGAGTAGTGTGTAAGCCTAGGGACCGATGACTTCAACAGTTTGGTCCAATAGGAACTTACAGCCACTTCCAACTAGACGCCACTTGATGACAGCAATAAGCCGTAACAGGCCTGTCGTGTAAAACATTGAAAATATATTACCTTATTACATTTAATTTTGGAGCTTTCGTTTTTATTATATCTTATACTGACATTGGTGCTGGCACAACGGAACGTAAAATACAGCAAAAATTCTATTCCCCTGAGCGGATGGGCAGTAATGACGAGGTTTTGCGCTATGTGCCTCTGGTATGTACACACTTGAACCAACCGTAATCTCTGAAGAAACACTAATTATATGGTTGTACTTGCTTCCGCAAATTTCTGGCGCGTCATAACGTCAAAATATATACAGGCAATGCTGCATATCGACATGAAATGGAAAAACACGAGAAATCAGTAGAACGGATGAGCAACAGAACGTTTAGAGTTGATGGGAAACTTCTGGTGAACTGCGTTCGTCGTCGCCGATTGTTTTAAAGTAAGTGTAAACAAGTTTTTACTTATAAGCCTTGCGGTTCAAAATAGTTTCCTCCTATTGCAGGCTGCTTTATTGCTAGGAAATTTTTGTAGGCTATCCCTTATGTACATGGAGGTTATGGAGTCACTTGGTTATGCATTCATCTGTGCGGCTTATCATCCTCATTATCATCCACATAGAAGCTAACTGGTGATGCGTTTATATTATAGACTTCAACTGTAATTTGGTCTGTGGCTGTTCTGGCTCGGCGATTGTGTGTGGGGGTCCCATTTGGGCTGTTTGTTATCCTACGCTGGCAGGAGCGCTGCGTGGGTGTAGTCCAGTCTTTGTACCGGACGGTGCAGCCCTCGTCAATGCTTGTGGACGCACCATTAAGTGCAGCATTATTAAATCATGTTATCCACTTGTATTGCTTACTTATGTTAATGTAAAGGTTTTTCTTGAGTGTTGTAACTATGATAGGTTCCATGCCCTCTTTTGCATGTCGCCTCTCATTTTCATCAACTTTATTAATGTTTTATGTCGTTGCATGGTGGTATTTATTGCAATGAGAGTATTTGTACTGAGAGCTCAAAATACTTTTCACTTGACTCCTATGCATGTTGGGTTACTTCCCTGGGAAGCTTGTGCGAGGCGAGCACCAGAGGTCATGGCACACTGCATTTGCGGTTGGGGAGTACACTTCTGCAAATACTGAAAGGGTAGTACATCAATAGGCTTAAGCGCCTGGCGGAACGTCAGTCGAGTTTCGCCTATTGTGTGCAGGGCAAAACGACCTGCGGGACGTCTGAGTGTCGCTGTAGTTTATGTGTTTACCGTTCCAGCACGTCCAGAACGAAGACTGCTGGCGCTGTCCTCATGATTCTGAGAATAGTTGTGGACTGTGCTCTGCTGGGCGCGACTGTCTGGAGCTGGATGGCTGGTGGTCTAGGCATGTCGTTTTCGTAACCGGTCAAATGGCAAGTGCAGTGCCCTCAGCTGAATGACAGAGGCATGATTGGTCAACTTAAACTGAGGCTAGTTGACGTCATAAAGCCTTGCTCGAAATTGGAGGGAATGGTCGCTATTGGCGCGAATGAAGTTCTGAGACAGTGTGGGGGAATTTTGGACTGAGCACTGAATGCTGATTCGCGGTTTTCGAGGATAGTGTGGAGTTGAGCAATCTTGGCTTCGCTCTTGCATTGGTCGGGCACAGAGTTATTCGGGTTCAAATGGTTCTGAGCACTATGGGACTTAACATCTGAGGTTATCAGTCCCCTAGAACTTAGAAGTACTTAAACCTAACTAACCTAAGGACAGCACACACATCCATGCCCGAGGCAGGATTCGAACCTGCGACCGTAGCAGTCTTTCGGTTCCGGACTGAAGCGCCTAGAACCGCTCAGCCACCGTGGCCGGCAGTTATTTGGGATCTGATCTTCGTCGGAGGCGGACGGTCTTGCGACTTGCTCACACTTTTTCAGCAGAACTTAGAATTCTCGGACAACTTTCGAGGCCAGGGGTTGAAACAGAGTTTCTGCACTGAAGAAGTCGGCGCGTACATCATCAGAACGCTACCTACCGTCGACGTGGTGCAGATTTCACGTCTGGTACAGTATTTTGCGGCTTCGGCATTGTAGGACGTATCAAATTTTATGCTGAATCCCTCAGCAGCACCTTGCTTGTTTCTCCATGTGGTCCCATTTGAGCTCTCACTACTAACCGCGATACTGCAATTTAGTCGGGAGAGTAATGTTTGATTGATTAGGACCTCCAGTCATTATCGTCAGTCTGTTGCATCACAGAGTAGGAGCCCCTTGTTCTCGAGCCAACACTTATTCTCATAATAGTTCAGTACACCCTATCCTTTAACCTGTTGTTTGTGTCGATAATCTTGTGCCTTTATGTTATGATGCATAATAAATATTGTAATATTTAATCTGCATATCAGTTCGTAGATATATGCAGAACCCCATTTCCTGTTGTTTGTTACGATAAAGTTCTCCTTTTTTTCTCTGAGTAGATTACGATTTTTATTAAATTATTATGAGTGTGCACTCCTTATTTTACCAACTAGCAGGGTCCACCATCATTTCCTTTCGTTACCGATGTGCGCATAGTTAATTGGGTGGTAGGTAAGGAGGGGGTCGCGTACATGTCTCGTTCTCATATAAGATTCTTTAGAATTAAAGAGGTACAAGCTCTTCTCCTCCCCGGCATCTCGCAATTACTGTAATTTTATTGCTTTGCTTTTCGGTGGGTGCCCGATTTTATGTTTTCACTTTGATCTACGGCCTTGTTGCGCACATAAAGGTGGCTCTGATTAACAGTAAACAGTTATCTAGTTCCTAGTCCTTGTACGACTCCTTTAATACTTACCAGCGTTAAAAGAAAAATTGTATTACACTTGAATGTTCAGCTCAGTTATATCACTTTACAATAATTAAGTTAAAAATGTCATGGTAAATGATTTTCAATTACACCATCTTGGTCGTTCCTTCCATGGTTCCTGCTTCTCAGGCATTAACCATTGCTGGTGCCTGTGAGTGTTACTACTGAAGGTTGTGTGTTTAGATTTACATGCCTCTCTAGGAAAGCGGTATCATAGCGGCATCAAACTTTACGGATCCCAACCGAAGATTTACGAGAGGGAAGGCGAGAAACAGAGACGAGTCTTGATGTTTAAACGATGATAAAAATGTTTCCGTTCGAAGAAAATGGTTCAAATGGCTCTGAGCACTAAACATCTGAGGTCATCAGTCCTCTAGAACTTAGAACTATTTAAACCTAACTAACCTAAGGACATCACACACGGGAAGAATTCTAACCTGCGATCGTAGCTGTCGTGCGGTTCCAGACTGAAGCGCCTAGAACCGCCCGGCCACTGCGGCCGGCTCCGTTCGAACGCTATACAGTCCAGAGTACATATGCCAATCATGCAAAATCGATATGGTCGTTAACACTGAGACAATTATCCCACCTATGCACTTGATTGAAGACATTTGGTAACACACCCTGACCTGTTGCGTGAAGAAGTCCATAATTGCCTGCTGCACATCCTCGTCCGACAGGAATCGTCGATCATTGAAGTCCTTTTCTAAAGGACCGAAGGCGTGATAATCGCATGGGAAGAAATCGGGACTGTAGGAGGGGGGGAGGGGGGGGGGGGGAGTTGCTGGAGTGTCTCCCATTCGAATTTTAAGTTCTGCATTATGAAATTTGCGATATGGGCACGTGCGTTATCATGAAGCAGCAACTGTGACCCCCCCCCCCCCCCACCCCCTCGCTGTCACAGTTTTCCGCAGACATGCTGCCCCATACACTTTCTTCATTCGCCGATGGACTCAGCATCGGAGTCGCGCTATGATGTATGATCTCCCCCGTAGAAGGGGTAGGAAAGGTAGATATAATCACGAATATCAGTGCAAGGAACTGGGAGCCATTATGATTGGAAGAGGACGTGGAGGATGGCCAAGTTTGCGGTTGGAAGGAAGTGTGTGTGGCAGAGTAGTAGGATTGATGATTCATTGGAAATATTGTTGTCGGTATCGAGTCTGTGGAATGTAAAACAGGTAGGGGGTTGACCTCACTCACCCGTAGGCTTCGACGCGAGCGTGTACTAACACGTGGCGAGCCAGGGAAAGTCCTCCCACTTGAGGACGGGACGGCGATCAAGTGTCAGTTGCACGGCGAACGATCTGGTGCGCGGCGCGGTGCCGGACTGTGCTGAGAAAGTGGGGCGTGCAGTGGCGAGGGCTACCCAGCTGGCGTCGCCCGTCAGATGCGCGAAGCGCCGCCGGCGCCCAGTGGCGCTGCGACCGCCACATGCTGCACTTGTCTTCACTGGCCGACCCAGATCTGCCGCCCTCGGCGTCAGCCATCGCCGGCGAGGTAATTTCGGCTTTCTAGGTGCTACGGGTACCTGATGCACTCTGTTGCAACGCAAATAGAAGAAAAGAATTGCTCGCGCGTGTTACTCGGATAAACGGCCAGTACAAACTCAGTAGGCTTA
This sequence comes from Schistocerca americana, assembly GCF_021461395.2. Taxonomy (NCBI): domain Eukaryota; kingdom Metazoa; phylum Arthropoda; class Insecta; order Orthoptera; family Acrididae; genus Schistocerca; species Schistocerca americana. The sequence goes on from NC_060126.1 coordinate 125,528,711, forward strand.
TTTTTGTTCCTTGCACCATGTCACGGCAGATCTGCCACTCTCTCGTCCTAAATTTCATGTTTTCTACCTTGGAGATGGAACACGTGAGGCAATACTGACCCTACGACTTATCTTAGAAGAAAGATTAAGGAAAGGCAAACCTCCGATTCTAGTATTTGTGGACTTAGAGACAGCTTTTGAAAATGTTGATTGGAATACTCTCTTTCAAATTCTGAAGCTGGCAGGGGTAAAATACAGGGAGCGAAAGGCTATTTACAATTTGTGCAGAAACCAGGTGGCAGTTATAAGAGTCGAAGGGTATGAATGGGAAGCAGTGGTTGGGAAGGGAGTGAGACAGGGATGTAGCCTATCCTCGATGTTATTCAATATGTATATTGAGCAAGCAATAAAGGAAACAAAAGAAAAATTCGGAGTAGGTATTAAAATCCATGGAGAAGAAATAAAAGCTTTGAGGTTCGCCAATGACATTGTAATTCTGTCAGAGACAGCAAAGGACTTGGAAGAGCAGTTGAACGGAATGGACAGTGCCTTGAAAGGAGGGTATAAGATGAAAATCAACAAAAGAAAAACGAGGATAATGGAATGTAGTCGAATTAAGTCGGGTGATGCTGAGGGAATTAGATTAGGAAATGAGACACTTAAAGTGGTATTTGGGGAGCAAAATAACTGATGATGGTCGAAGTAGAGAGGATATAAAATGTAGACAGGCAAGGAAAGCGTTTCTGAAGAAGAAAAATTTGTTAACATCGAGTTTCTGAAACTATTTGTATGGAGTGTAGCCATGTATGGAAGTGAAACGTGGACAATAAATAGCTTAGACAAGAAGAGAATAGAAGCTTTCGAAATGTGGTGCTGCAGAAGAATGCTGAAGATTAGATGAGTAGATCACATAACTAATGAGGAGGTATTGAATAGAATTGGGGAGAAGAGGAGCTTGTGGCACAACTTGACTAGAAGAAGGGATCGGTTGGTAGGACATGTTCTGAGACATTGAGGGATCACCAGTTTAGTATTGTAGGGCAGCGTGGAGGGTAAAAATCGAAGTGGGAGACCAAGAGATGAATACACTAAGCAGCTTCAGAAGGATGTAGGCTGCAGTAGGTACTGGGAGATGAAGAAGCTTGCACAGGATAGAGTAGAATGGAGAGCTGCATCAAACCAGTCTCAGGACTGAAGACCACAAAAACAACACCTTGGAGTAAGTCATTAGACTGCCTTTCATCGGCTGTGCTGATCTAGGGTGGTCCAGAGTGGCTGGCAGCTTCATTATAAAGGGTAAACAAAGTATCAAAATAAGACCTGTCGCCAAGGGCTTCAGGGTTACAACTATTTGAAATAGAAAAGGCAGGAATGAACATAATAATACATTAATAGATCCTTACCTGTTCATTTATGCTCTCATTTTTCTTTCGTATCTTCTACAAAATAAATAAATAAATAAATGCTAATCTCAGCTTGTCGTTCTATTCATTTAACGCCCTGTTGACCTAGGCTGAACGTAATCTAACTTCGACGGAAATGCAGTATGAACTCGGCTGTGAGATAAGTGACAGTACCACCCCTCCGTTGCCTCAAGTGGTCGAGTGTCCAGTGACAGCCAGTGATCATCAGGGAGGGAGTGCCCGAGAGAAGTGTGTGAGGACCGCTATTATTTTATATGCAGATATCATAAATGATCTGGCTGACAGAAATCTACGGTTGTTTCCTGATCACGCTTTGGTACGGTGTCGAAGTTGAGTGACTGTAGGAAGACATAAAATGAAAAAAAATTCTAGTTGGTGTGATGAATGGCAACTAGCTCTAAATGAAAAAAGGTAACGTACTTCGGATGTGTAATAAACAGAACACAAATTTATAGTGTTCCGATGTAGTATTAGTGGTGTCCTGCTTTACACAGTCACGTTGTCTGGGCGTAACGCTGCAAAGCGATATCAAATGGAGCGAGCATGTGAGGCTCGTAGTGGGGAAGGCGAATGGTCGCAGGTTCGAATCCTGCCTCGGGCATGGATATGTGTGATGTCCTTAGGTTAGTTAGGTTTAAGTAGTTCTAAGTTCTAGGGGACTGATGACCTCAGCAGTTAAGTCCCATAGTGCTCAGAGCCATTTGAACCATTTTTTGAAGGCGAATTGTTGACTTCGGGTTATAGGGAGAGCTATAGGGAAGTGTGATTCATCTATAAAGGAGGCTACATATAGGATGCTAGTGTGAGCTGTTCTTGAGTACTGCTCGAGTGTTTGGGATCCGTATTAGGTCGGATGAAAGGAAGACATGGAAGCAGTTCAGATGTGGTATGTTCGAACAACACGCAAGCGATTAGGGGATGCTTCGGGCACTCAAATGGAAATCCCTGGATGGAAGGTGACGTTCTTTCCAAGGAACACTATCGAAAAAATTTAAAAACCAGCATCTGAAGCTGACTGCAGAAGGATTCTACACATTTTGTGTGAGGACCACGAATATAAGATACGATAAATTCGGGTTCATACTGAAGCATGTAGATAGTCGTTTTTGCCTCGCTCTCTTTGCTAGAGGAATAGGAAAGGAATTGAGTAACACAAGGGGAAAACAGCCGAAGTTGCAATTACTGTCTTCGGGTCGGGCCCATTTTCAAATCATCCGTATATTCAAAATGGTATTTCCCAAAATATAAGAGCAATGTCAAGATAAAAAACATATACATATAACGAAGGTGCAAATTAACAGTTACATAGCGTATATCTGTATGCTCTAACTATTCATTTCCGCTATGTTTGTTTTGTTGACATGGTTTTTGTATTTTGGGAAATACTATTTTGAGTATCTGGATGACCTGAGAATGGGTTCCGACCAGAAACAAGTCGGCAGGTAAATAAAAGTGGGATTTGTAACTTTGACTATTTTTCCGATGTAGTGATTAACACAAGTTCTGCAATTTCTCCAGCATGCTGGAAGTTCAAAAATGGTTCAAATGACTCTAACAACTACGAGACTTAACATCTGAGGTCATCAATTCCCTAGACTTAGAACTACTTAAACCTAACTAACCTAAGGACATCACACACATTCATGTCCGAGGCAGGATTCGAACCTGCGATCGTAGCAGCAGTGCAATTCCGGACTCTGGAAATTCGTACAGGGAGTCCTTAGCTACGCACTATATGGTGGCTTGCTGAGTATGTAGGAAGATGCAGATGTGTGGAAACACGGTGCTCTTCTTTGTATATTCTCTATTTCCTCTACCAATCCTATCTTTTACGAATCCAACGCTGATGAGGAATTTGTAACCGTTGGTTGAACGACGACTTTATAGCTGCCTTCCTTTTGGGTTGATTACAATTCCCGAGAAAACTTCCAATGAATCTCAGTCTTACCCTCTTCCCCGTCGTTCCACTTTAAATCGATCGATACGCATACCCCCTAGAGGCCTAGATGTTTAATAGGTGTCCCAGCAGATCGAGCTGCCTCTTATCTGTTGTGGTTATTGTAGGGAGTTTATCTGTGGAAGATGTTGGGAGCCGTCTGGGGATTGTGGAAGAACTGTTAACAATGTACAGATTCCAGTGTACTGGTTGATCATCTGACTCCTACTGAACGTGGATGGGTCGCTACAGTGATTTAATTATTGACTTCTGAGTACTGAAAAGTTTTAATCCTGTATCGTGAGTCATTGTGAGGCTTGCGACCCTTATTTAGACGTTTTGAGAGTGTGGCGAAAAAAAATGGTTCAAATGGCTCTGAGCACTATGGGACTTAACTACTGTGGTCATCAGTCCCCTAGAACTTAGAACTACTTAAACCTAACTAACCTAAGGACATCACACACATCCGTGCCCGAGGCAGGATTCGAACCTGCGACCGTAGCAGCATCGCGGTTCAGGACTGAAACGCCTAGAACCACTCAGCCACAGCGGCCGGCTTATATGTTATGTTACCTTGTCTTTATACGTGCTGGAAAATAATCAAGCCTGCTAATATATGATGAGAACAGATGAAGCGTCTTTATCCACCTGCGGCACAGAGAAAAGCAGGTAACCTTCAATATCACAAGCGAAAAGCATTGATTAGTGGAAATCAACATGGACATGTACATAATTATGTCGTATGTCTTTGGTACTAAACGAAAGATTTAAATACTAGCGATCCACATATTACTATTTTTGAAACATGTTCAACCACGATTTTCCGCAATCGTTTGTCACATTTATTCTCCGCTGTATGACAGTCGAAAACAATGAGTTTGTAGTATCTACATGTAAATTAACTGTGTTCTAATTTCACTTGTTAGTAGTTTGTTATAACATGGTGAACACCTTGTGTCAGCGTGTTTCCCTCAAACAATACGGTGCTTATTAGATCTTCACCGTTCTTAACGACCATCTGTAAATCAAAATCTGGATCTTTATCTGCGCTCTAAACGGGTTCCAATGCCTTCTAGTGGGCATTATAAACCGGCTTCTGTGGGCAGTACTCTTGCGTCTTTGTCACGGCCCATTTTAGGAGGGAATGATTACCATATTGTGATCATTTGCTGTGATGTTATCTACTACAATTCATGACGGTCGTATTACCTATACCAGTTTGCCAAACAAGTTAACATCTATATTATTTCGCAACCATTCCCAACTGTCGCGCATGGTAATCTTATCTGTCTTATTTAATACCTATAAATCCAGTTCTATGAGGTCCACATTCGCATCGTTAGAATGCCGGTGTGGCCGAGCGGTTCTAGGCGCTTGAGTGTGGAACCGCGCGACGGCTACGGTCGCAGGATCGAAGCCTGCCTCGGGCATGGATGTGTGTGATGTCTTTAGGTTAGTTAGGTTTAAGTAGTTCTACGTTCTAGGGGACTGATGATCTCGGATGTTAAGTCCCATAGTTCTCAGAGCCATTTGAACCATTTTTATTCGCATCTTTTCATGGTTTTGTTGTTCCGCCAGTTCACATGCATGACGTCACTGTTTAAAAGGGAGATATGCAGGGTGGTCAGAAACAGTCTGAAAAGCTTGTAAGGGTGTTGCAGGGTGGGTTGTGCTGAGAAATAATTGTTAAGAAAAACTTGGTTATCGTGTCGTTTCCGAGTAATTTAGCATTGACGTTAGGCAAGCAGGCCGTTGTGCACGCAAATTTTATCGACCCAGAAGGAACGATGACGCCAAACATGTTCTCCGTTTGGTTTCCTAAAACCGCACAAGAGAGCGATACTAAAGTTGAACATGGGGCGGTAGTAGGAATCGAACACGGGTTAAGGGCTGAGCAGATCCACGTACTTTCATCTTTTTCAAAAATCTGAAACTAATTGTATCTGGCGGGCCACTTGAATTTGCTAGCGAAACAGCCTGATCGGCAAACTTCAGTTTTAATAAACTCGGTAATGCCGCAACATATCTAATTTTTTCTGAACAGTTATTTTTCAGCACAATCTAATTTGCAAACCCTCGCAAACTTTCAGACTGTTTCTGACCACCGCTCCGAACAACATATATGGGAGGAACATTCAATAAATAATGCAACAGATCTCTTTCTCCGCGAATTTCGGTTGTAAAAGTGCGGAATTTGTTGTGAGACATCGTGTGATATTAGTGCTTTACCCAACACAGTTTCATCATGTTCCGATAGTTGGCGAAGCTACATGTTGTCTTCTAAATGACGTATGTAACGGAACTGTGTTCTACGAAAAGAGCTGTAACTGAGTTTCTACTGGCGGAAAACCAGAGCTACCCATTATATTCATGGGCGCTTGCAGAATGTCTACGGATACCTGGCAGTGAACAAAAGCGCGGTGAGTCGTTAGGCGAGGCATTTGTGGCAAACCTGTCCAATCCCCCGCGTGCCTGACTGCCGCACACAGCTGCGACTGCTGCAGCTGTTGAAACGTCCGGACACTCTCATCTGAGGTGATAGAAGGATCACAACCATCCGCCTAACTGCTCAACTGGACGTCTCTGTTGGTAGTGCTCACCACTCATCCACCAGTTGGGGTACTCAGAGGTGTGTGCCTGCTGGGTATCTCGAAGCCTAATTTTTGTGGTATTGCTTGCACGTTATGAGGCTGATCGTGAAATGTTTTTTTGGCAAACACGGTCACAGACGATGAAATATGCATTCATCACTTCGAACCGGAAATAAAACGGCCATCCATCGAGTTGACCACACTACCTCTCCTCCGAAGAAAAAGTTCAAACCCGAACCCTCAGGCGGTAAAGTCATGGCGACGGTCTTCTGGGACCCTGGGGTGATTCTGTTCGGTGTCCTCCCTCATGGTGCAACAATCAACTCTGAAGTCTATTGTGCTATCCTCGGGACTTAGCGTGTTCGTCGTCACAAAAATACAAACGAACTCCTCCTCCTTGACAACGCAAGGCCCCAAACAAGTCTGCACACACGAGAGGATCTCATAAAACTTCATTCATCCTAAAGCACGGATCTCGCACCTTCCATCTGTTTATCCCAATCGAGGATGCACTCCAAGGGAAGCAGTACGTGAATGAAGGTTAGGTTATTGATACAGCAAGACGATGGCTCCGACGTCGACCAGTAGAACGATATCATGCGGGCATACAAAAAATCACTGGATGCGGATATGGGGGGGGGGGGGGGGGGTATATGGTCAGCACACCGGTCTCCCGGCCGTATGTCTGTTTAAGAGACCGAGGCCGCTACTTCTCAATCAAGTAGCTCCTCAGTTTGCCTCACAAGGGCTAAGTGCACCCCGCGTGTCAACAGCGCTAGGCAGACCGGATGGTCACCCATCCAAGTGCTAGCCCAGCCCGACTTCGGTGATCTGAGGGGAACCGGTGTGTCCACTGCGTCAAGGCCTTTGGCCATGCGCCCATACAGGGCCTCCCAATAAGGAGGCATAAGGCCGTGGCATTCAACGGAGATTAACCTGAAAAATAGGATGTTGTAGCGAAAAGAGTGGGCAAGAATGTGATGTGTATGAATACTGAATAAAGCCAACCTGCTTTCAGGAAAACATGTGTTGCATTACTTGTTGAACATCAGAGAACAGATTAACGCTTAACTGCAACAAAACGCATTACATACAGTTTCTGTCACCGAAAGTGAAATTTAATTTTCTGAAGATGTTCACTCAGTGAAGTCAATCATTATACATTCTTTGGACTGATGGTAGATGACAGGCTTTCCTGTAAGTTTCACGTACAAGACACTGTTCAGAAACTGAGAATGATCTCCACTGTGCCACTGAGACATTTCGCTTACTTTCACTCTGTTATCTCGTGGTGTGTTAAATTTTGGGGCAGCACTGTTCACTCAAATAGAATATTCTTTGCCCAGAAATGGGCCGTCAGCAGTCTACGGCGTCACTTCACGAAACTTCGTGTAGGCTGTTGTTCAGGTAGCTAGGAATTAAAACTCTGCAATCTATGTGCATACGTTCCATTATAGGATTTATTGTTGTCTGTTGTTGAGGCGTCATGTCACGGACTGCGCGGCCCCTCCCGCTGAAGGTTCAAGTCCTCCTTCGAGCATGGGTGTGTGTGTGTGTGTGTGTGTGTGTGTGTGTGTGTGTGTGTGTGTGTGTGTGTGTGTGTGTGTGTTTTGTTCGTAGATAAGTTAGTTTAAGTAGTGTGCAAGTCTAGGGACCGATGACCTAAGCAGTTTGGTAGTCTGGAAACGACATGGAGTTGGTTATCACTTTCGTAGGCGTTTTACAGGAGTGTAGCAACTTTTCAGCAGGTTCTGTTTGCAGATTTTCAATAGACTTCCAGCAGAACTCAAATAAGTAAAAAAATTGTATGATGAAAGGAGAAAATATAAAATGCAATAAATGATGCAGGCAAAAAGGAATACAAAGGTCTCAAAATGAGATCGGTAGGAAGTGCAAAATGGCTAAGCAGGAATGGCTAGAAGACAAATGTAAGATGTTGAGGCATATACCACTAGTGGTAAGACAGATATTACGTACAGGAAAATTAAGACCATTCGAAAAAAGGGAACCACTTTTACGAATATAAAGAGCTGAGATGGAAAATCAGTTCGATGCAAAGAAGGGAAAGCAGAAAGGTAGACGTAGTATATAAAGGGTCTATACAAGGGCGATGTACTTGAGGGCAATATTATGGAAATGGAAGAGGAAGTAGATGTAGATGAAATGGCAGATATGCTTGAAGAATTTGACAGAGTCAAAACGCGTAAATCGAAACAAGGCACCAGGAGTAGACAATATCCCGTTAGAACTACTGGTAGGTTTGGGAGAGCCAGCCATGACCAAACTCTTCCATCTGGTGGGCAAGATGTATGAGACAGGCGAAATACGCTCGGACTTCAAGAAGAATATAACAAATCCAATCACAAAGAAAGTAGGTGCTGACAAGTGTGAAAATTACCGAACTATCAGTATAATAAGTCACGGTTTGCAAAATACTAACACAAATTCTTTACAGACGAATGGAAAAACTTGTAGAAGCCGACCTTGCGGAAGATGAGTTTGGATTCCATAGGAATGTCGGAACACGTGAGGCAATACTGACCCTATGACTTAGCTTAGAAGATAGATTAAGGAAAGATAAACTTACGTTTCTAACATTTGTAGACTTAGAGAAAGCTTTTGACAATGTTGACTGGAATAATCTCTTTCAAATTCTGAAGGTGGCGGGGATAAAATGCAGGGAGCAAAGGCTATTTATAATTTGTACAGAAGCCAGATAGCAGTTATTAAAGTCGAGGGGCATGAAAGGGAAGCAGCGGTTGGGAAGGGAGTGAGTCAGGGTTGTAACCTATCCCCGATGTTTTTCAATCTGTATATTGAGTAAGCAGTAAAGGAAACAAAAGAAAAATATGGGGTAAGAATTAAAATCCATGGAGAAGAAATAAAAACTTTGAGGTTTGCTGATGACACTGTAATTTTGTTAGAGACAGAAAATGACCTGGAAGAGCAGTTAAACGAAATGGGCAATGTCTTGAAAGGAGGATACAAGATGAACATCAACAAAAGCAAAACGAGGATAATGGAATGTAGTAGAATTAAATCAGGTGATGCTGAGGGAATCAGATTAGGAAATGAGACTCTTAAAGTAGTAGACGAGTTTTGCTGTTTGGGGAGAGCAAAATAAATGATGATGGTCGAAGCAGGGAGGATATAAAATGTAGAGTGGTTACGCCAAGGAAAGCGTTTTTGAAGAACAGAAATTTGTTAAGTTCGAATATAGATTAAAGTGTCAGGAAGTCTTTTCTGAATGTATTTGTGTGTAGCCGTGTATGGAAGTGAAACATGGACGATAAATAGTTTAGACAAGAAGAGAATAGAAGCTTTCGAAATGTGGTGCTACAGAAGAATGCTGAAGATTAGATGGTTATTATCACGTAACGAATGAGGAAGTACTGAATAGACTTCGGTAGAAGAGGAATTTGTGGCGCAACTTGACTAGAAGAAGGGATCGATTCGTAGGACATGTTTTAAGGCATCAAGGGATCACCAGTTTAGTATTGGAAGGCAGCGTGGAGGGTAAAAATCGTAGAGGCAGACCAAGAGATGAATATACTGGTCAGTTTCAGAATGATTTAGGTTGCAGTAATTACTTGGAGATGAAAAAGCTTGCACAGGATAGAGTAGCATGGAGAGCTGCATCAAACCAGTCTCTGGACTGAAGACCACAACAACATTTGTAGACTATGTTTCGTGTTTTCTTAGTTCCTCATTGCGAAAGTAAGGAACGATCGGTCACGAAATGAAAGGTACAGCGAAAATCGGATGAAGCTTTGCACAGATGTGTTGGGCAGTGTATCTAGTATTCTCAGTGCGGATCGCACAGTGAACGCGCAAAGACGCCTAGAAAATTGGTCTCCCACCAAGTATGGTTGCCTTCCGCGAGATTTCACCCGATTTTATGCAACCGCACATATCATACATTTCGTTCTTCATGACATTTGGCCGCACATTGCAGGGGCAATGACGACTCTCCTGCGAGTTTTTACCTGGTCTTATGCAACCGCACGTAATGTACCTGTCATGCATTTCCTTCGTCATGACGGTTCGCCCCACGTTGCAGGACAATGAGGAGGCTCCTGCGAGATTTCACCTGGTTTTATGCAACCGAACATAATGTACCTGTCATGCACTCGCTTCTTCATGGTAGTTGGCCGCACGTTGCAGGGGCAATGAGGACACACTTTCAATGTGAATTGCTTGATCACCCATCATGTATGGCTCCCTCTGGCTTTCATCTCTGCTCAGATGAACATTTTGGTACAGATAGCGTGCTGCAGTCCAGCAAACAAAAGCATAGGAGGCCACCTTCTATGACGAGAATATTGGAAAGGTGGTATAACGCCACGACAGATGTTTAAGTCGAAGCGGCGACTGTGTAGACTATGCAGCTAAGCGTTGAAAATAAAACAATTTTGATTCTCACAGTCGTTTCCATTTCGCGACCGATCGTTCCTTACTGTCCAAATAGCCGTCGTACATTTTCTAATAAGCATTCCGTAAACTGCGTACTGACTCGCTGTATGACCAGCTGGCTCTGATTCGTTTGGTCTCATCGAAGTGGATAAATAATTGACAAAAGACTATTTTGACATGCCTTCTTGGACTAAAATTAGCGAGTGGGATAATATTGCCACTGCCTAGGAGTGTTCCTGAAATTAATTTTTCACTCTGAAACAAAGAATGAAACTTTCACATAACTCTTACATATCTATCTACATCCCTAAAAGGCAAACACTGTTCATGGTTCATGGGGCACAGTCCTAGTTTCAGGTTGCCTATCTAATTAAAATACTGCTGCGCGGTGTGGGATCCTTACGAGATAGGATTCAGGGAGTACATCGAAAAAGTTAAAAGAAGGGCAGCACGTTTTGTATTATCGCGAAATAGGGCAGAGAGTGTCACTGAAATGATACAGGATTTGTGGTGAACATAATTAAAACAAAGGTTTTCTTCGTTGGAAAGCAATCTTCTCACGAAATTCCAATCACCAACTTTCTCCTTCGAATGCGAAAATATTTTGTTGACGCCGACCTACATAGTGAGAAACGATCACCATGATACAATATGGGAGATCAGAGCTCATACGGAAAGATGTAGATGTTCGTTCTTTCCGTGCGCTGTACGCTGGAATAATAGAGAATTGTGAAGGTTGTTCGATGAACCCTGTGCCAGACACTTAAATGTGATTTGCAGAGTATCCGTATAGATCTAGATATAGAACGGGTTACAGGAGGAACAAAAATTTGATTTTCAGTGTTTCATATAATTATTAACAGAATTTAAAACGCTTTCATAATCTACTCGTTAAGAGCTATAAGTCTGTCCTACAGTTTTAACGCAGTAAGACAAGTATTACAGGTAGAAACGGTGTATATAACTTTAACAGTGTAACTCATGGCTCGCAAATACCCAGACTGTATTCATCCAGCATTCGAAAATTTGAGCATTTACTGATTTGCAACAAATTTTACGCATAATTTCAAACCATTACGAAACTTGAAACTTCCTAACAGATTAAACCTGTGTGCCGGACCGAGACTCGAACTCGGGATCTTTGCTTTTCGTGGGCAAGTGCTCTACCAACTGAGCTACCCAAGCACGACTCACGTCCCCTCCTAAAAGAGTTACTTCTTCCAGTATCTCGTCTCCTACCTTCCAAACTTTACAGAAATTCTCCTGTGAACCTTGCAGAACTAGCAGGATATTGCAGAGACATGACTTAGCCACAGCCTGGGGTATGTTTCCAGAAACTTTTTCTTGCTACATCCCACCTATAATGATGAAAGCAAGAGAAGTTTAGCGCTTACTACATTATCGCTGTTCGTGCAGTAAAACTGCCGCACTAGGCGTGACGTATTAATTTTCTTCTTCATTACTACTAACTCTATTCGCAACACAGTTCGCAGATAGTATTTACACATACCGCTAAATCTATCTACGACACTTTATCTTTGTACGACATGTGACGTCGTAAACATTGAGATGCGTGAAAAACTAGCTGTTCCATAAAACGGAGCGTAAAACCTATTGATAAGGGAAATATTATTTAAGGGGTTAAATGATTTTTAAGATTATTCTGGAATATATTATCGGATAAAGGAAGGGTCACCGTAGGTATTGAAAAAAAAATTGAACAACAAGATATGAGTACATAGACATAAAAATTAAAAATGTTCTTATGTTCCTTCTTGAAATGGTTTCTTATACCTCTTCAACTCTGCGGTGACACGTTGGTCCATTATTGCTGGCGTTCTTGCAGGTCATCACGATCGTCCAATCGTTTATTACGGTGTAGTTTCGTGGAATAATAAAAAATATTCAAAGAACTTTTTAAAATTGTGCCGAATATATTTTCACATACAACTTTACGTAATACATTCACACGGCTAATAATACTCGGCGTGCGTACATTTTTAAACAAGTTACAATATGCGTCTGGTCTTTTCAGATCTCAACACAGACAGCTACTAATTAAATAGTGCGCGCTGGATTGCTCATTAATAATAAACTCTGGTCTCGCTATCTTTTATCGTCGTAGCAGATATTATCGCTATCTAACGAGGGGATTTAACGACTTACAACAGCTTCAAACCATAATTTCAGACCTTTTCTTACTTCTATGCTTAACATCAAATAGTTGTTCGCCCCCGGTAGCTGAGTGGTTAGCGCGACAGAATGTCAATCCTAAGGGCCCGGGTATGATTCCCGGCTGGGTCGGAGATTTTCACAGCTCAGGGGCTGGGTGCTGTTTTGTCCTAATCATCATCGTTTCATCCCCATCGACACGCAAGTCACCGAAGAGGCGTCAAATCGAAAGACTTGCACCCGGCGAACGGTCTGCCCGACGGGAGGCCCTAGTCACACGGCATTTATTTATTTATCAAATAGTTAACACATTAACTCATTTGTAAAATAGAAGTTTGAAGCTGTTTTACACGCGCGAATTAGGTTCCTTAAAGAAGTCTGCGTTACCAACAGAGAGTAGATGTAAAGTATTGGCCGACTGGAGCAGTGAGATGAGCGATGTTAGCTCGGTTAGCAAGAGCATTGCCTGCGAAAGGTAAGTGAGCGAGTTTCAGTCCCAGTACGGTATACAGTCTATAAGAAATTACTGTTAGAGCGTCCAGCCCGCAGTGGATGGAAAGAATCCTTCGGTAAACTAAACAGTTTCTCTACAAAAAAAATCAGCAACATCGCTGAAAAGAGCCGACTGTTGAAGCAGAGACTCGTAAACGACACGGCGCTCGGCTGGTTTCGAGGGCAGCAGACTTGTATTAGAATCGAATGGAGCAAACTGCGTGTCTGTAGCAAAAAATGGCTCAAATGGCTCTGAGTACTATGCGACTTAACTTCTGAGTTCTTCAGTCCCCTAGAACTTAGAACTATTTAAACCTAACTAACCTAAGGACAGCACATACATCCATGCCCGAGGCAGGATTCGAACCTACGACCGTAGCGGTCGCTCGGTTCTAGACTGTAGCGCCTAGAACCGCTCGGCCACTCCGACCGGTCATGTCTCTAGCAGATGCTAAAGTGGTACGTGCCGGAGCTGCATGTTTTGGGCCACAACGTCTTCGAATGTTATCGCTTTCACCTTCCCTGAAATACGCGCGATTTTCAGAAACATTGCACTTTGAGACTTAGGAGCGACGTATATGAAACAAAACGTACTTGCTTCCTACAGCCATCACTTAAATTTCATCTGATCACAAAAATCTCAGTGACTAATGTGACTAACACGAGTGAAAGTACAGTTCAATCGTAGAATAACGTACCTTCAGCCAGTCAATTTCTTGGTTAGAGGATGCCACATGCAGCAAGGAGTTAGGAAACTCAGTGGACGTGATTTACCGAATTGGGTTGCAAGTGAAATCAGCTTGCAGATTACACAAAACAGACTGTCGCTTTGCAAAATTAAGACGAAGAGGACGGCTCCAGGTACTTTCAGTGCTGATGCCCCGTATCTTCCGAACCCCTGGGGGACTTTGAGAATACTACGAACAGTGGGGCAATGAATGGGAGCGCTACTTTCGCGTGACAGGTTGAGAATTTGAGTCGGACGGAAAACATGTTCGGATTGCCAAGACAATTCAGGTATCCGTTCTAGAGAAGCGGAGCGTCTGCATTCGGATTCCGGTCTGGCACAAATTTTCACTGTAGGGCATGAGGTCCTGATTTCTCTTAATAATATGTTCTATACTCCGCGGCCGGGATGGCCGAGCGGTTCTAGGTGCTACAGCCTGGAACCGCTCGACCGCTACGGTCGTAGGTTCGAATCCTGCCTCGGGCATGGATGTGTGTGATGTCCTTAGTTAGGTTTAAGTAGTTCTAAGGTCTAGGGGACTGATTGCCTCAGAAGTTAATTCCTATAGTGCTCGGAGCCAATTCTTTTTTTTTTTTTGTTCTATACGCCCGCTATACCACCAATGGTATCTGTTCTGTCGGACATATGTCCAACAGAAAAGACACGATATATATAAATAATAGAAGACACCTAATGTCCCCGGGAAGAATCAGTGAACATTTAGTCTATAACAAAAGTTGTTCTCCATGACGTAATCTAGAACCCCTAGACATTTCTCGCAGAGACTTTGAAGCCCGCTGTATAATTCTAAGCAACTTCGAGAAAAAATGTATAAATAAAAGTAAATTCGTATGCCATTGTGTCCCATTATCACTCACTACCAAACACACACAAGTCGTAAATGTTTTGTCAGTTACTGCTTTTCAGCGTTCAGTGCCTAACCGCTAGGGTGTCTTTACGTAGTCTCGACGAAAAGCACAGAGAAACGTGGAGAAACGGAGTACTCAAACGGAAGAAAAACGAGAAAGACAATATTGTTCAGGACATCAAAGAAAGACAACAAATCAATTTGACGGAAAGCGTGAAAAAATTTACACATAGATGTATCTTTTCATTTAATGACAGATACTGTCCAAACCAATAAAACTGTTTCTTATCTGTACACTAGAGGTTGTGTAATTTGTTGAATGGCTTTCGTTCAAAATGGTTCAAATGGCGCTGAGCACTATGGGACTCAACTGCTGAGGTCATTAGTCCCCTAGAACTTAGAACTAGTTAAACCTAACTAACCTAAGGACATCACACACATCCATGCCCGAGGCAGGATTCGAACCTGCGACCGTAGCGGTCTCGCGGGAATGGCTTTGGCTTCCCTCTTTCCGTACTACGAAAACAATGAACGGGTATTCGAAAAAAAATATCGAGAAATGGGTCAACATCAAATAGTAAATTACTGTACAAATACCATTACTGGGCAATCAGACCTAATTGGTACACTCTTTGAAACGTTATTTGTTGCATCATGTAATTATGTTGAATGTGCATGAGATGCTCCACAGGAAGCCTTGTATTTATAATTCGGATTCATGAAGAACAAACATGGCTTACCAGTGCATAATCTCACGTGCTTCGCGCCACCGTTCGCCTTTAGTTAGTTTTTGTTTTTAGAATGAATTTTCACTCTGCAGCGGAGTGTGTGCTAATTTGAACATTTCTGGCAGATTAAAACCATGTGCTTGACCTGGACTCCAACCTGGCTCGGCAGGAACTTTCAGTACTTGTCCTGACTAATTTTGCACAGCTAATAATCTATTAATTATATCTGCAATACGAGATGACAGTTGAAATATGTTCCCCAAAGGCCAGTCTGCAATGAGATATTTATTTGTGAGGAATTAAAAAAGGTGAAGAACTAGTTTTTCATGTTAGCTGAGATTAGGTCTTGTGCATATAAAGATACCCGGTAAGCACCTGTAACAGAAGTCGAGGAAATAAGACCGCTGGAGTTTGAGCGCTGTAAGGACGAGTGTAACATCTCAGCGAACACATTAAAACTGCCGCGAAGTTTTATATTCTTTTAACTTCCTTCTACAAATATTGCGACACTAACGCACACTTTCGGAGATTAAATTGAGTCATAGGTCTAAGTGACAGCAATCGGTAATATCTGTCCCACAAACTAGAATTCACTGGACAGGTCATTAAGGAAGGCAATAATTTAGCAGAGGCACTGCACGCTTCAGTATGAAATTAGGGCTAGCGGTCTTCTCCAGCGGCGCATGTCCCGTAAATTTGACCGGTTTTCCGCGCAATGTTTCCCGCCCACCGAGTCGTTGCCCCGCCAAACTCCCGCGAGATCGACAAACTGCAAGGTCGCAGTATTGAGGCCGTGCGCGACGCTGCAACTTTAATGCACCAATGAGCTTACAAGCCGTGGAGGTGGAAGTTTTGTATTTGGCTTTTCAACCGCTAATGTGTGCAAGAAGTACTATGATCTTTCTTCCTGGTTCTCTCTCTCTCTCTCTCTTTTTCTTCACTCAATTCATTTCATCTCTGACTCGCTATCTTGTTTACATCTTGCACCACTATTTTCTTTGGACACGTACTACGCAGTGATATGTACAACATAAACCAATTTTTCTCTGTCACAATGCAATGAAGCATTTCACTGGCGGTTTTTACTACAGTAACATAACGGGCTGAAAAAAGTGTGGTCGATGTATTAATCTATTCACCAACGTTTCGGCCTCAGCTGTGGGAGACATATTCAGAGATTGGGAAGGAACGTTGTGAGTAGTATTATAGATCCGTCACGTCCTCACAGACTGTAAATTTCAAGTGAAATCTCGTGTGTCACTTTAAATATTCTCTACAGATCACTTCATGGCCAAGCGAATTATTCCTAGATTCCTTATTACCTGGAGCACTTATGTGTGGTTTCTCTTGATACGGGTCTTCAGTAGGCCTGCTTCACCTATTCGCTCTAATCCCTCAATTTAGATCCATAAAAGTTTCCGTCTGATTGCGTTGCTGCAGCGTATATGAAACGTACCATGACTCCGATGCGGGTGTATATGCACCGACATGTAGGCGAGGCATTAGTGTGGCATTCGTATCTTTCTGGCGTGCATGCGGTAAATGCCGAAAGTTAAACTATGGCGACGTTATTACCAAATGCGTCCAAATAGGACAGAAGTGCTGTTATTGTTTTCTGGGCTACCGAAACACAAACGCCAGCAGACAGCCATCGGAAAATAATGAATATGTCTGGGGCAGCATGTCCGTCGAAACAACGCGTGTCACCTGTGGTGGTGCTGCTTCATAATAACGCACTTCCCCATATCGCAAATTTCGTAACGTAGATTCTACACCAACTCAAGTGGGAAACATTCGATCACCCGAACAGCTTTTGAGTACTGGAGATACCGGCCACGCGCTTTCAGAGTGAATTTGTTAGCATCAGAATTTCTTATACATGGTGTTCGTTCCAATAGCAGAGCTCAAAGACCGCCGACATCCGCGGACGAACTACGAGGGTAACCCCAAAAGTAAGGTTTCCTACTATTTCATAACTACAGAACTCTGTTTGTGTGGCAGTTAGTCACACTGTTATGAAGAGTGCTTCACGCGCTGTGTGTAAACATGCGTACGCCGCTCTGAGGCGCTCAGTCTTGGCTTGGCAGCCGTTGAGAATGGAGTTCCCGTTGGATGTTACCACCAAGTGCGAATTGCGCGCAGTTATTCGGTTTTTGAACGCAAAGGGCACTGCGCCGATTGAAATCCATCACCAATTGACGGAAGAGTATGGTGAGTCGTGCATGGATGTTAAAAATGTTCGCAAGTGGTGTAGAGAGTTTGCAACTGGTAAGACCGAAATTTAAACGAACAAAGGAGCGGGAGACGGTCAATTTCTGAGGAGACGGTGTTGAAGGTTGAGCAAAGCATGCGTGAAGATCAGCGGATCACCCTGGATGATCTCTACATGTTGGCTCCTGAGGTTTCCCGAAGCACCGCTCACAGAATTTTAACGGAAACATTGAACTACCGGAAGGTGTGTGCAAGATGGGTGCCACGCATGCTGACTGAGGATCACATGCGTGCATTTTTTCACCGCCTTGCAGCCGAACAGGACAACTTTCTGGACTCAATTCTCGCGGGTGACGAAACCTGGGCATACCACTCTACACCTGTGACCAAGCAACAATCACGCCAGTGGCGGCATCCTTCATCGCCAAAGCCGCGGAAATTCAAACAAACACAGTCTGCTGGTAACGACATGACAACCGTTTTTGGTGTGGGAAAGGGGTGTTGTTGGTCGACTTTGTGCCCACTGGGGCCACAATTAACGCTGTGAGACTCTGAAAAAACTCAAACGGGGAACTCAGATCCGGAGAAGAGATATGTTGAGCAAGGGCGTACACATTCTCCATGACAATGCTCGCCCACACATCGCTGGGCAAACCGTTGTTCTCGTGCAACAGTTTAAGTGGAACATAATCACCCACCCAACATATAGCTATGGCTTGGCGCCCAGTGACTATCACCTGTTCCCTAGGTTAAAAGAACATTTGGCTGGAAAGCGATTCAGCTCCGACGAGGAGGTGAAAGAAGAGGTTCATAACTTTCTGAACAGCATGGCGGCGAGCTGGTATGACATGGGCATACAAAAACTGCCAAAGCGTCTACAAAAATGCATCGACAGAAATGGTGATTATGTCGAAAAATAGCTAAATGTTCAAGCTGTAAACTGATGTAAACCATTGTGGAAATAAACAGGTCTATGTACTTATAAAAAAGTAGGAGACTTTACGTTTGGGATTACACTCAAACAAAGCTGTTGCTGGTTTGGACAGCCAAGCTCAGCCATCACGTCACTTGCTACCATCTCCTCTTTTCTGTCAAACGTTAGCCAGCACGTCGACAACTCTGTCACACACAGCATAACAAACTTCACACGCTCGGCCGCTCCCAAAGTACATAAGGTGTCTTCTTGGGGGCTGTACCGTCACACGCTGTTGTACATACGACGTTTGTTCAAAAAATTCCGGAAGTCGTAACTTCATGCCAGTGGTGTGCTTGAGCGAATTGCGGTTGGCATCCCTGCACACATCATTGTTTAAATTTAACTGCCGAAGGAGGAGGAGGAAGAGATCAATGTTTCCCGTGGACAACGAGGTCATTACAGAGAGAGAACAAGCTCGGATTAGGAAAGTATGGGGAAGGAAATCGGCCTTCCCCTTTCAAAGGAACCATCCCTTCATTTACCTGTAGCGATTTAGGGAAATCATAGAAAATCTAAATCTGGATGGCCGGAGGCGTGTTTGAACCGTCGTCCTGCCGAAGGCGAAACCAGGTGCTAAGCACTGCTCCACCTCGCTCGGTGTAATTTGCGGAAGTTTCATTGTTGTACGCCTATCAGTTACTGTTCAGTGCTGCATTGAGTAAACGTGGTGTCTCACAGTTTGCGAATTTCGAGATGGCAGAGTTAGAGGAGCAGCGTGTCTGCATTAAATTTTGACTGGAACTCTAGAAAATCTTTACAGAGACACGCCAAATGAAGCAGGAAGCCTACGGTGGTGAGTGCGTAAGCCATGGTCGATGTTACGAATGGTTCACACGGTTAAAAATGGTCTGGATGGAAGTTAAAGATGACCCTCGTTCAGGACACTCTTCGACGTTTCCCCACGATACTCATGTCAGGAACGTCAACGAAATTTTGCGTGCCAATTGGAGACTGGCTGTCGGAGAGGTTGCAGAAGAATATAACATTTCAGCTGGATCACATCATGATATCTTGACGAAATCTTGGAATGCATCGTGTTGCCGCCAAGTTCGTCCCATGGCCCATGAGTTCAAATGGTTCAAATGGCTCTGAGCACTATGGGACTTAACATCTGAGGTCATCAGTCTCCTAGAACTTACAACTACTTAAACTTAACTAACCTAAGGACGTCACAAACATCCATGCCCGAGGCAGGCCCATGAGTCGAAGGTTCAGCCTTCACAATGGCTCGGGAAAGGTTCTCCAAGACGAAAGAAAGCCCGTCAGGTTAGGTCAAATGTCAAAGCCATGCTGGCAGTTTTCTTTGACTTTGGATTAGTTCATCATGAATTCGTGCCACAGGGATAAACTGGTAATCGATGGTACTATCGGGACGTTCTGCAACGCCTGCCAGAAAATGTGAGAAGGAAACGGCGTGAAATGTGGCGAGACAATTCATGCCTCTTGCATCACGATAACGCAGCTTCACATTCATCCCTGTTTGTGCGTGACTATTGCACAAAGAACGAAGTTATTGTACTTCGCCATTCTTCGTACTCTCCAGACCTGGCCCCTGCAGACTTTGTGTTATTTCCAAAGTTGAAACCCCGTTGAAAGGACGAAGATTTCCAATGATAGAGTAGATAATAGAAAACTCGCAGAGGGCGCTGCAAGAGGAGTATCAAGATTGCTTCTGGAAGTGGAGACGGCATCGGCAGTGGTATAATAATTGTGTACAAAAGTGGAGACCATGCGGAATGTGTAAAAGGTAAGCGTAGAAACATTTTTGGACAAAGTTCCTAAATTTTTTGAACAGACCTCGTGCAGTTAAATTCGTCAAATAACTTACGTGTGGCAACGACCGTTTGCCTGAAATATCAGAGTTATTATTAAAATGTTTTTTTATTTCAGTGTTTGATCACAATATGAATTGTTTAGACGATGACCGGTTTCAGTCCGTAACGACCATCCACAGATGTATAATATATAAATATATACAACTAGTGAGAGGTGTGTCTTTCAACATAATACAGCAATACGTATCACAATATACTATCATAGAACCAGGGAGATG
This sequence comes from Schistocerca americana, assembly GCF_021461395.2. Classification (NCBI taxonomy): domain Eukaryota; kingdom Metazoa; phylum Arthropoda; class Insecta; order Orthoptera; family Acrididae; genus Schistocerca; species Schistocerca americana. The sequence continues at coordinate 125,549,281 of NC_060126.1, forward strand.
TACAGAAAATACGGTAAAACGAACCTTTTTTACACCATGTCCTAAAGTGATAAGGCCATAATGGCATCGTCAAAACATATAAATATAATCAGGATAGCATCGTCATATAGATCTAAAATAATGTGTAGAATAGGCCGCATCGTCCACACAGTCATTATTGCAACTGGCTGCTGAAGTACAGTAGCTACAAGAAATCTGTTTGCCTACATCATCCCTAGATGTCGCTACTGTCAGCTTAGATGTAGTCATCATTTACGCAAAAAACATAATCTGATAAAAACACATTATGTAAAATACATGTAGCAGACTTTTAAAATTGATAACTATCATAGAAACTAAATTGTGATACATTAAAACACAAATACAATTACCCACATAAAATTATTAAAAGGAAATATATGAATAGAATAGGATCGATCCTTTTTATGGTGAATTTACGGACAACAATTAATATACGTATTACATTGCCTGTAGCAACCTATAAATTGCCTATGAAAGATAAAATGTCTATATGACAGCTGAAAAAGGACATATCAATGATAAGCGCCCTCTGTTGGGTCGGTAGCTACTGTACTTCAGTAGTTAGTTACAATAATGACTGTGTGGACGATGCGGCCTATTCTACACCTTATTTTAGATCTATACGACGATGCTATGTTGATTATATTTATATGTTTTGACGATGCCATTATGGCCCTATCACTATAGGACATAGTGTAAAAAAGGTACGTTTTACCATGTTTTCTGTACATCTACCTGGTTGTATGATAGTATATTGTGATACGTATCGCTGTATTATGTTGAAAGACACACTGTTCACTACGTGTATATATTTGTATATTATAGATCTGAGGATAGTCATTACGGACTGAACCCGGTCATCGTCTAAAGAATTCATATTGTACTGAAATTAAAAAAAAATACATTTGGCAGTATTGGATCACTGTTTCTATACGTGACCATGTCGCAGTTGGTGAGAGTTATTGTTCTTACGTATTCACTAACTTTCGGAATGCAGTCTGGCCCAAAGAATAGCAATTGGTCGACGAGTGCGTGACAAGCAGTCGACTACTTATTGAGCTACGGGAAACAAGAAAGAGTCGTGGACGTTGGTGTGGGCACGCCGGGGACTGAGAAAGACGTGCATCACGCCCAAAGCCGGAGGCGTGAGCTGTCTTCCAGCTCGTGCAGGGCTCGCCGCCTCCCGTTACGCTTTGTTCCGCGGGGCTATTCTTACGGGCTGGGCGGCGGCCTCGCGCGCCGACGCCTAACTACAGTGTTTAGGCCGGCGACCATTGCGCTCTCTGTTGCCTTATTTCTTCGCACGTCGCTTCTCTGGCTGACTTAACGGTGTCTACCGGGCCACGGGTGCGCTTTGTTACAACGTGCGACAGCGCACACTGGCCATATTCCAGAATCTCCGACCATATTCTACAACGGACTGTTTTGAGGGCAAACTTGGGCTATGTTTGTAGGTCTATTAGCATCATAAGTCACAGTACATTTCTTTTTGGATATTTTTTCTTGTACTAGTAGTCACGAAGTTTTGTCACAAAACCTTCTAAATACAGTCTCCAGGTAGCTCTTCTCTATTTCCACATGCTCGGTTTCGGGCCAGCTGCGCATCTTCAGATCTACTACAAAAAACTTAAATACCAGTTGATTCAAATCACAAACGATTCCAGATTTATGTTTAGAAAGCTTCAAAATCCTGCATAAAACGGGGGTTGCCCAGAAAATAATGCACCGCATTTTTTTCTTCAACTATTCTTTAATGAGAACTACACACACGAAAGAATGCTGTTTTACCTACACACCCTATTTTTCCACGTAGTCTCCATCCAGTTCTATGGCCTTCCTCAAGCGCGAAACAAGGGCGTGTATGCTCTGTCGGTACCAATCCTTGTCCTGGTGACGGAGCCAGTGCTTCACTGTATGAAACGCCTCCTCATCATCCTCGAAATATCTTCCAGGAATGGCATCGTTTAATGGCCCAAACAAGTGGAAGTCCGAGGGGTCTAGATCTAGTGTGTCAGGTGTGACAGCCGTGGATGGTCTCCCCGACCGCTGCAAATCGTGAAGCTCCGCCGAACCGCCTTCCGACGACCTCACCCTTCGTGCCCAGCGACTAACTGTACTTCTAACATGTCAAAAGTCCACCTCAGTTGCGAAATGTTACTGGTCTTTACCCAGGTTTCAGCTAGAGTAATCTATCCTCCTTCAGAAGGAAAAAATAAATTAATACATGCCAGAATAAGGCATGCTTCTGAAGAAGGGTAGATTACTCTAGCTGAAACCTGGGTAAAGACCAGTAACATTTCGCAACTGAGGCGGATTTTTGACATATTAATTTATCACAGTTGCTGACAGGGCTGCAACATGTTAAAATTTCTTAAACTGTACTTCTGTTGACAGCAGATGCTCCACAAACTTTGCACAAGCGTTCGTGAATATTCCCCACCGTTTCTTTATCTGCAGTGAGAAATTCAATTGCTTGTAACGTACATCACCTACAGACGCCATTTTTGAAACTGTCCTGCAGCTGCGCTATCTGTCGGAAGTGACGGGAACTTGTCGCGCTCACTCAGGAGACTACAGATAATACACACGTAACGTTTCGCATTCGTAGCATTGTTTTCGGCTGAGAAAAAAATGCCGTGCATTATTTTCTTGGCAACCTTCGTAGTTACAAATACAACTCCTGAGCAATATACCATTAGTTACAGTTACAGAGTAACCTGTAGTGTGTGGAACCGAAAGTTCACTGCCACTCAACCATATCCTAGCCTGCTATGAATTTTTAGTTATTTTACTTTATGCACGAATGTGCCGCGCTGATAGCCACCGTCTATATCTAGAGAATGGACTGATGTAATTCATAAAAAAAAAAATGCTCGTAAGTATTTGTAAAACGGAAATGTGGAACTTAATAACATTACAATATTTTAAAAGAAATTTATGAAACATTTACCAAAAATTTCAATTTTTTATAGGGGTCCTAAGTGGTGGAATGTTTGTAGCGCTCTAAACCACCCACCGTGGAATGATAGAACACATAAAAGGTGTTACTAAATGTAACATACGAAGCATGGATAAGGAGACTACTATTAAAAGCTGTAAAAGAAATTTAAAAGAATCCTCCAAAACCTTGTTCTCCTGGTTCCATTTGCTGTCATAGAGCCAGTAGCACCCAAAAGTGGCCTCTATAGACTGAAATCATTTACATAAACAGGATTCTAAACGTTCGTTTGTTCGAATCGTGTGTCTCCGAAACTTCTTGACCGATTGCTTTGAAATTCTGACAACATTTAATTGTGATACGCGTGTGATTTGGGTACTTAACTCTTTAATATATGATTTATAACATACGTATATTCAAAGAAAGCACTCTCTTGACCTTAGTAAAGGGCCCCTAAAGACGGAAGAAACGGCAATGATCAAAGGAATGATAATTCATGAGGCATTACAGACACATAATGTGTATCTACAGGACACGTGGCCTGTAATTGGAAAAAGTGTCATGATGATCTCTCCATTGGCAAAAGATTCGGACTAGCGCCTCATTCGGATCTCCGGGACCGAACTCTCAGGCAGGAGCTGACGACGAGAAAAAGACTAAATAACCAACGAAAGAGTAAAATTCTACGATTTGGGCCACGGAATGTCACAAGTTTGAATGTGATAGGGAAGCTAGAAAATCTGAAAAGGGAAATACTAAGACGCAGTCTAGATATAGTGGGGGTCAGCGAAGGAAAGCGGAAAGAAGAAAAGGATTTCTTGTTAGACAAGTATAGGGTAATGTCAACAGCAGCAGAACATGATATACCGGGAGTAGAATTCATTACCAATAGGAAGGTAAAGTAGAGAGTGAGTTACTGTGAACAGTTCACTAATAAGATCGTTCTCATCAGAATCGGCAGCAAGCCAACACCGACAACAATAGTTCATGTACACATGCCGAGGCCGCAAGCAGAAGATGGAGATGTATATGATGATACTGAAAGGGTAACTTTGTACGTGAATGGAGATGAAAATCTAACAGTCACGGGGGATTGGAATGCGGTTGTAGGAAAAGGTGTAGAAGAACGGGTTATGGAAGACTGAGAGAGGAAATAAACTAATTGAGTTCTGCAATAAATATCGGTTAGTAATAGCGAATACTTTGTTCAAGAATCACAAGAGGAAGAGATATACTTAGAGAAGGCCAGGAGATACGGGAAGATACCAGTTAGATTGTATCATGCTCTGTCAGAGACTCTGAAATCAGATATAGAATTGTAAAGCTTACTGGGAGCAGATATATACTCAGATCATAATTTAGTATTGATGACGACAAGACTGAAGTTTAAGAGACGTGTTAGAAAGAATCAATGCGCAAGGAAGTTGGACACGGAAGTACGAATGAATGAAGAAAAGCGCGTTAAGTTCTCTGAACCTACAGATATTGCGGTAAGGAATGGGCAGTTCAGTTGAAGAGGAATGGACATCTCTAAAAAGGGCAATCAAAGGAGATAGAAAATCGAGATACAAATTAGGTAACCGAGAAGAAACCATGGATAACAGAAGAAGTACTTGAGTTGACAGACGGAAGAAGGGAGTACATAAATGTTCAGGGAATTTCAGAGATACAGAAATGCGGGAAGAAATAAATAGGAAATGTAGGGAAACCAAGGCAAAGTAGATGCATGAAATCGAGGAAGAAATGATTCTCGGAAGGTCTGACTCGGCATATAGAAAACTCAATACAACCTTCGGTGAAATTAAAAGCAAGGGTGGTAACATTAAGACTGCAATGAGAATTCCACTGTTAAATGTAGAGGAAGAAGTGGATAGGTAGATGGAGTACGTTGAAGGGCTCTACGAAGGGAAGGATTTGTCTGATGACGTGACAGAAGAAGCAACAGGAGCCGACAGGAAGAGATAAGGGATCCAGTATTAGGATCAGAATTTAAAAGAGCTTTGGATGACTTGCGATCAAATAAGGCAGAAGGGACAGATAACATTCCATCGGAACTTCTAAAATCATGGAGGGGAGGCTCACGGCCAGAGAGAGGGGGAAGAGGAGATGGACAGAGGGTGGGAGGGAAAGGAGATAGAAAACGCGAAGGAGAAGATGGACGGAGAAATGAGAGAGGAAGGAGATGGAGATTTTCCATTTAAGCAGACTGAGCCACAGGAAAACGTGACAGGGTACTGCTAGTACTTGAATATTGCTTGTCAACATACATCTTACTTTTTGTAAATACCTGGTATGTCTTTCTGATTTTGTGCCATTATTTATAGGATGAACCAAAAGTTACGGGAGGGTGATGTTTGTGAATAATTCTATTTGTTCTTTTCTCATTGTTTGGTTTCAGACTCTGACCGAGGAAGGACGGGAGATGGAGCATGGGAAAGTTCAGCACCGTTCAACGAATGTCAATGGAAACTAATGACAAACAAAAAAAAAGTTAATCATACTTCCTGTCTTCTCCACTTATCGATTTTGCGTATCACTTTACGTGACAGCTGCGCAAACAGGGGGCATCGAGTCTCGCGCTGCGAGATGGTCGTCATGTTTTGTCCCGTCAGCGTAAATCGTATTCGAATGATTCAATTCTTTTGTAGACTTTCTGGATATCTAATGTTCATGTCCAATTTCAGCACAAGTGATAGCGGCAGGTACCTGTTGGTTACAGATAAAGTGCAGCTCCTCATGGAGGTCCAATGTGAGCTGTAATTATCGTACGGCAATGAATCTTAGTAGATATGTCACTGCGTTAATGTGGAAAAAAATTAGTTCCAATTCGGCCACCAGAAAGTCTGCCGCTGGGAATGCACGAAAAACATATGGGAATGTTTCCTTACGTAATGGATTAGGAACAGGGTGTCGACACAGAAAGTCAAGCCAGTGAAAAAAGGCATAATTTATTATTAACTATTGTGGCTTGCCAAATGACAGCGTGGATATCAAATCGCAATACAAACAGTATACAGCACCAGATTTGCACCTTATGGTCAAAAGTGGATTAAAAAAAAAGCATTAGCATATTTACCAAGTTTCGCTGTCATACAATAATTACAGACCACAATGGACGTCAATGAGTAGCTGCACGTTAACTATAACCACCCGTTATGAGACTGGTTCAGTAGCAGTGGAAGGCAGAGATACAGGGATTGGACAAAAATACGAAAGCACCGCGAGAAATCCATGCTTGAAAATACTTTCTGATGGCCGAATTGGAACTAATTTTTTTCCACATTAACGCAGTGACATATCTACTAAGATTCATTGCCGTACGATAATTACAGCTCACATTGGACCTCCATGAGGAGCTGCACTTTATCTGTAACCAACAGGTACCTGCCGCTATCACTTGTGCTGAAATTTGACATGAACATTAGATATCCAGAAAGTCTACAAAAGAGTTGAATCATTCGAATACGATTTACGCTGACGAGACAAAACATGACGACCATCTCGCAGTGCGAGACTCGATGCCGCCTGTTTGCGCAGCTGTCACGTAAAGTGATACGCAAAATCGATAAGTGGAGAAGACAGGAAGTATGATTAACTTTTTTTTTGTTTATCATTAGTTTCCATTGACATTCGTTGAACGGTGCTGAACTTTCCCATGCTCCATCTCCCGTCCTTCCTCAGTCAGAGTCTGAAACCAAACAATGAGAAAAGAACAAATAGAATCAAAAAAAGTTTCGCATCACTTCGGTTCCGAGAGTTCCGGAACCTGTACAGAAAACTGGAATGGAGATCAACATAAACATCATTTCCGCCCTTTTCATTGCTCATGTAAACCACATATTGCATGTTGTACTACCATACAGCGAGACCTTCAGAGGTGGTGGTCCAGATTGCTGTACACACCGGTACATCTAGTACCCAACAGCAAGTCCTCTTGCATTGATGCATGGCTGTATCCGTCGTGACATACTATTCACAAGTTCATCAAGGCACTGTTGGTCCAGATTGTCCCATTCCTCAACGGCGATTCGGCATAGATCCCTCAGAGTGATTGGTGGGTCTCGTCATCCGTAAACAGCTCTTTTCAATCTATCCCAGGCATATTTGATAGGGTTCATGTTTGGAGAACATGCTGGCCACTCTAGTCGGGCGATGTCGTTTTCTTGAAGGAAGTCATTCACAAGATGTGCACGATGGCGGCGCGAATCGTCGTCCATGAAGACGAATGCCTCGCAAATATGCTGCCGACATGGTTGCACTACCGATCGGAGGATGACATTTATGTATCGTACAGTCGTTACGGCGCCTTCCATGACCACCAGCGGCGGACGTCGGCTCCACATAATGCCATTCCAAAACAGCAGGGGACCTCCACTTTGCTGCACTCTCTGGACAGTGTGTCTAAAGCGTTCAGCCTGACCGGGTTGCCTCCAAACACGTCTCCGACGATTGTCTGGTTGAATGCATATGCGACTCTCATCGGCGAAGAGGACATGATGCCAATCCTGAGCGGTCCATTCGGCATGTTGTTGGGCCCATGTATACCGCGCTGCATGGTGTCGTGGTGCAAATATGGACTTCGCCATGGGCGGTCGGGAGTGAAGTTGCACATTATTCAGCGTATTGCGCACAGTTTGAGTCATAATACGACGTCCTGTGGCTGCACGAAATGCATCATTCAACATGGTGGCGTTGCTGTCAGCGTTCCTCCGAGCCATAATCCGTAGGTAACGGTCATCCACTGCAGTGGTAGCCCTTGGGCGGCGTGAGCGAGGCATGTCATCGACAGATCTTGCCTCTCTGTATCTCCTCCATTTCCGAACAACATCGCTTTGGTTCACTCCGAGACGCGTGGACACTTCCCTTGCTGAGAGCCCTTCCTGGCACAAAGTAACAGAGCGGACGCGATCGAACCATGGTATTGACCGTGTAGGCATGGTTGAACTACAGACATGAGCCATATACCTCCTTCCTGGTGAAATGACTGGAACTGATCGGCTATCGCACTCCTCCTCCTAATAGGCGCTGCTCGTGCATTGATGTTTTCATCTTTGTGCGAGTTTAGTGACATCTCTGAACAGTGAAAGGGTCTGTGTGTGATACAATATCCACAGTCGATGTCTATCTTCAAAAGTTCTGGGAACCGGGGTGATGCAAAGCTTCACCACAAACCTCCTCCTTGCAATGTCTTTAATACGTCAGTCATGATCAGAGTAGTGTGCTCTGTGTCGGAGATAATTCCAATGAGGGCAAATTGTTCGTTCTTGTTCGGTGGGCGATTCCGTAACCATGGCAGGCGAAAATTTTAATGTTTTAAGAGGAACAGTATCGAAGTTTTATACCGCATACAGGTAAAGCGGGAAACACATAATCCGTCAAGTCACGAGAGATCGTGACAGACGTCCACTGAAGAGGACTGAGACGAAAAATTAGGCGACGACGGTTGCAAAAGTCACTGCAAGACGGACTGTAGCACTGGTAAACCCTTGCAGCACCTACACAACACTTTGGGCACGGGGGAGGGGGGGGGGGGGGGGGGAGCAGCTGGAAATGCTGCACAAGCAGGGATTTTCAGAGCGTTGAAACTCTAAAACTACTCTTCGGTGATGCTAATGCCTGTAACAGGGAGACGTGGCACCCAAGCCAGAAAACTTGGAGCAGTGGAAGTACGTCATTTGGTCGGATCAGTCTAGTTTCACACCGTTTTCGACTTCTGACCTAGTTAATGTTCCAAGACGGAAACATGGCCCACTCTGCAAAGTCGCATTACTGACGAGGATTATGTGGCCATTTTGGCTGATGAGATCCATCACACAGTACCACGTTTGTTCCACAATGGTGATGGTCTGTTCGAAGGCAGGCCCCCTTGTTCACACAGCTCGCATCCTCAAGGACTGGAATTCTGAGAACGAGGACGAATTGTTGCATCTCCCCTGGCTACCAGAGACAACAGACTAAACATTTGTGACCCTTTGTCATCTACTTTGGAAAGAAGGGTGCGTGATCGCTGTCCACTCTATCACCGTTACTGAACTTGACACTATTTTGCAGAGAACCACATAGGATCTGTATTTATTCAGACGACCGGATGCGGTTTTGAATGCCAAAGGGTTTTCTACACCGTATTAGGCATGGTAATGTGTTGTGTTTTTGGTGTTTCGATGTTTTTCTTGATGCAATAATTTACCAGCAACCGTATGATTTGTAGAAGTTTATTTTATTTTATGAACTTCTATGTGCTGCTACCAGTTTCGGCATTACATTGATGCCATCTTCAGGCCCCATTCGTCATAGTCGTAAAATCGCTATACACGGAAGGAGCCATATAACTGGATCCGTGAATCAATCGTGGCCAGGCCTGGCCGAAACTGGTAGCAGCACATAGAAGTTCATAAAATAAAATAAACTTCTACAAATCATACGGCTGTTGGTAAATTATGGCATCAAGAAGTCCATGCCAGCCGTCGTACCACGATCCATAATGGATCAACGAAGATTGGATATTTTTGTCCAGCGCGTATAGAAGTGCCTCGAATAGAATTGCTGCAACAAAAGATAAGTTTCTGTACTCTTTCCGTTATTACCAAGATCCTCACCTTTGATCGAGAACACCAGTAACATTCCTGTAGCACACATCTTCATGCACGAGGAGCGTGCTGTTTGTTAATGATGTCTGACTTCGGCGTCCGTCCAGGTACGCCAATTTAGTGAGAAAGTTTGCCGAAAGGCAGGAAGCATTGCCTGTGTGAACGGGGATTCGAGGCTGTCACTACCTTTCCGCATTTTAATTAAACTGTGGGAGAAACTCTCCCAAGCTTCTCATTATACCGAAACTGCTACGCAGGTTCGCGTTGTTTCCACTTACTTCGCACCTTTCGCTTTCTTCTGAGTATCACAGTGGAACTTAACGCAATTGTCTTCACCGCAGCTGAGCACTTAAATCTCTCGGTTTCATTTCCGGGCAACTGCATGCTTCATTATAGCTACAGCCGAAATGAACGAAACTGCGTGCCTGTAGTACAAATGATGCCATGAAATTGGCTCACCAACAATTGAGACTGTCAGAATTAATCTGTATATGACTGGCAATTATCTGACAGCGAGGTTCATGGATATTTCGCTTCTTTGTCAGAGTGAAATCTTCTCTTCCTGTAAGAGACGTGAAAATGAAACATTCTCAAAGCTCTTTTGTATCCAAATAAATAGTATAAGTATGAACGATTCAGATCATGTGTAAGATAGGTAAACAAATAAACTGATAGACATACTATTCGTTCCACACATCCTTTGCGAAGGATATATAGGGTGGATAAAGTCAGGAATGGGGTGTTAAGTCACAAAGATAATCCACAAATGGGGAGTTCCAACGGCAAATGCCTTTGACAAAATGCAGACTATTCTTGTTCCCCGGCAACTGGGAACGAGCATGTCGGAAACGGCGAAGCTAGTCGGCGGTTCGCGCGTTACTGTTGTGAACATGAATGGAAAAAAAGCTGAAACCACGATTAGGTCAGAAGGTGTTGGACGTCAACGCCTCATCAGAGAACACGGAGGTAGGACTCTTCCGCCCTGTAAATCATTCAAGGTGGCAGTCTGGGGCAGAGCCGACAAAGGGGTACAAGAGTTTTGCAGCGCTCCGTTCAGCGCACATTGTACGAGGGACATTCAATAAGTAACGCAATCCTTTTTTCTCGGCGCAATTTGTTGTGCGAGTCCGTCAAATATTCCCGCCCCAGCCCCTATAGATTCATGAAATTCCTACAGGTGGCAGCGCTATACGTAGCCTTCAAAATTGCGTCTGCGTTCCAAGGAGAGACATGTCAGTTTCTTTTGGCGTAGGCGCTTGTAGAATATCTATAGAGACCAGGCACTGAATAAAAGCACGGTGAGTCGTTGGGCGAGGTGTCGGTCATCATTGCAACAAGGTCGAGCAAACCTGTGCTATCTCGCCCGTGCCGGCCAGCTGCACACAGCTGTAGCTCCTCCAACGATGGAATGCGCAGATACTCCCATTAGAGGTGATCGACGGATCACAAACAAACACCTCACTACACAACTGTGCGTCCCTGTTGGTAGTGCTGACACACCAGAGAGAAGCTCACAAAACTTCATTGGACTATTCTTCCTCATCCACCCTAGAGCCCCGGATCTCGCACCTTCTGTTTGGCCCAAAGAACGATGCACTCTGCGGAAAACAGTACGTCGATGATGGGGAGGTTATTGACGCAGCAAGACGTTGGCTCCGACGTACCATGCAGGCATATAGATCCTCCCAGTAAGGTGGTGTAAGGCTATCGCACTGAACGGAAATTATGTTGAAAAATATGACTTTGTAGCCAAGAGAGTGGGGATCAATATGATGTATTGGAATCCCGAATAAAACCAACATGATTTCGGGAAAAAAAGTGTTGCTTGGTTCTTGGAACACTCCTCGAGCAACATGGGACGCTGCAGCAGACGACCGCTATGTGTTATCATGTTAACCCAAAGTTATCGTGAATTACGACTATTGGGCACTGGATTGTAGGTCAGTGGCACTGTGTCTCCTGGTCAGATGAACCACGTTTCTCGTTACACGAGTCGTGTCCAGGCGACCGGATGCTCTGAGCATGCACCGTGCTGCGGACACAGGCCAATGGGAGCAGTATGACACTACGAGAGACGTTGATACGAGTCCTAGCGGGACATATTGTACTGATAGAAGGCATCGTGACAACTGTGGACAGTGTGATCATTAATGCGAACCATCTTCACGCCTTCATTTTAAATGTGCTCTCCAAGGACGATGGCATCCTCCAGTAGTGTAACTGTCCATGTCAGAAGGCCACAGTCGCTCAACAAGTTTAAGGAGCATGGTAGTGAACTCTCATTGATGTTTTGGCCACCCAAAATCGCCTTATACAAGGGCGATGGAGCATTTGTGGGACTCTATCGATCGCCAGCTTTGTATCAGTATCCACCTGCATATATACACTACTGGCCATTAAAATTGCTACACCACGAAGATGAAGTGCTACAGACGCGAAATTTAACCGACAGGACGAAGATGCTGTGATATGCAAATGATTAGCTTTTCATAGCATTCGCACAAGGTTGGCGCCGGTGGTGACACCTAGAACGTGCTGACATGAGGAAAGTTTCCAACCGATTTCTCATACACAAACGGCAGTTGACCGGCGTTGCTCGTGAAATGTTGTTGTGATGCCTCGTGTAAGGAGGAGAAATGCGTATCATCACGTTTCCCACTTTGATAAAGGTCGGATTGTAGCCTATCGCGATTGCGGTTTATCGTAACGCGACATTGCTGCTCGCGTTAGTCGAGATCCAATGACTGTTAGCAGAATATGGAATCGGTGGGTTCAGGGGAGGAATACGGAACGCCGTTCTGGATCCCAACGGCCTCGTATCACTAGCTGTCGAGATGACGGGCATCTTATTCGCATGGCTGTAAAGGATCGTGCAACCACGTCTCGATCCCTGAATCAACAGATGGAGACGTTTGCAAGACAACAACCATCTGCACGAACAGTTGGGGGATGTTTGCAGCAGTATGGACTACAGGTCGGAGACCATGGCTGCTGTTACCCTTGACGCTGCATCACAGACAGGAACGCCTGCGATGGTGTACTCAACGACGAACCTGGGTGCACGAATGGCAAAACGTCATTTTTTCGGATGAATCCAAGTTCTGTATACAGCATCATGATGGTTGCATCCGTGTTTGGCGACATAGCGGTGAACGCACATTGGAAGTGTGGCTCTGGCTCTGAGCACTATGGGACTTAACATCTGTGGTCATCAGTCCCCTAGAACTTAGAACTACTTAAACCTAACTAACCTAAGGACATCACACACATCCATGCCCGAGGCAGGATTCGAACCTGCGACCGTAGAAGTCCCGCGGTTCCGGACTGAGCGCCTGAACCGCTAGACCACCGCGGCCGGCTGGAAGTGTGTATTCGTCATCGCCATACTGGCGTATCACCCGGCGTGATGGTACGCGGTGCCATTGGTTACACGTCTCGGTTCCCTCTTGTTCACATTGACGGCACTTTGAACAGTGGACGTTTCATTTCAGATGTGTTTCGACCTGTGGCTCTACCCTTCATTCCATCCCTCCGAAACCCTACATTTCAGCAGGATAATGCACGACCGCATGTTTCGGGTCCTGTACGGGCCTTTCTGGATACAAAAAATGTTCGACTGATGCCCTGGCCAGCACATTCTCCAGATCTCTGACCAATTGAAAACGTTTGGTCAATGGTGGCCGAGCAACTGGCTCGTCACAATACGCCAGTCACTACTCCTGATGAACTGTGGTATGGTGTTGAAGCTGCATGGGCAGCTGTACCTGTACACGCCATCCAAGCTCTGTTTGACTCAATGCGCAGGTGTATCAAGGCCGTTATTTCGGCCAGATGTGGTTGTTCTGAGTACTGATTTCTCAGGATCTACGCACCCAAAGTGTATGAAAATGTGATCACATGTCAGTTCTAGTATAATATATATGTCAAATGAATACCCGTTTATCATCTGCATTTCTTCTTGGTGTAGCAATTTTAATGGCCAGTAGTGTATATTAGGGAACTGCGCTACTATTACGTAGTCATTTGGTCGGGTGTATCTCCGGTACCTACGTAGGTCTTGTCGAACACAGGGCAGGCAGTATAGCTGCTGTATTGTGTTTCGGGGGTGGACCAACACGCTATAAGGTTTATTTATGGTTTATCCCGACACTTTTTGATAGAACAGTTCCTCATTTAATGTTGAATAACGAGTAAGCAGCTTTTGTTTCGCTAATTTCTGTTTATCGACTTATTGGGCCATCTTCAGGAAACAACTGATTAGAGTCCGCAAGGGACACTAGTACTTAGGTCGCCAAACTTCATAAGCGAAGATACAGTCCACACAATACTGCGCGCCAAACTTGTTTTTTAACGTTAAATTACACTTTATGTAATGAACAGTATCAAAAGCAATAAATAGTTAAGCAGGACAATATTACAGTATTATAATTTATGTGTTTATAATGGCAAGGCTTGTGACGTCGTGATATTGGTTGAGAACTGTCTAACTGAGCACTAGTCACTTACGGTGTGTGACAAATATGTTTTACATTGTAATTTACAGTTTACGCTGTGGACAATATTAGATACAGTGCACCATTCACATACATAATATCACAGTACTGCTAGCTATGTTGCTATATTGTTGAAGTTTATGAGATTAGCAAAGTAAGGGATATGCAGTATCTGTCATTCTGACGGTCTGTGGGTATGTGGCTGCATCACGCGAAACCTAAAACTGGGAATATGTTCAGCTGCAGTTGATCATTTAGAACCAGCTGGGGATTTCGAGTTAAATGTGTATTTGCCTCAAGTGCTTCTAACAGGCACAGTTTGCTTCCTTTGTTGGTTTTATGTAGCACTCTTGTGGACATGTTATCTGCGTCCTTCATAACCTGTAATAGTGTAAAATTCTTTAGTTTCATTATTTATAGCGCTTAATATTGTCCACTGCGTAAACTATAATTTAAGACGTTAAAAAAAGTTCAGTGCACAACATTCTATGCAACTAGGCTGTATCTTTACTAACAATCTTTGGTAACCTAAGAACTACTCTCCCTTCCGGATGTGAGTCAGGTGTTTCCTGAAGATGGCGCAGTAAACCGAATACTAGTTAGAAACAAACAAAAATCGGTAGAACAGGAACAGTCTACTTGTTATTCAACTTTAAAAACACTACTACTCAGTTAATTACGTTACGGACCAAAACAAGACAAAAACTATCTAGTAAAAACTAAGTCTGAAATCTATATTTTAAGATCTGCGAGCCCTTATTCATCTTCGTTCCTGCGAAACACATCTCTTTTGCTGACCATTGCTCATAACTCCCAAGGTATGGATTTTAGAGCTCATGCTTACTAGACGTTTTTTGCTTCGAATGATCGTTCCAGTCACATCCCTGAATTTCGACTATTTCTCCTGGGACATCCTGTTTTTGTCACTAATAACCGGTAGCGTTCAATCACTTTAGCCGAATTTAACACAAATCAACAACATGTTTCGAAAGACACTGCTCTCTTCATTCCGTTATCAACACTGAAACCGCATGTGGTTAAAACACTAAAACTATGCTGACACATTTGCAGCGTTCATAAAATAAAATACACGTTGAACTAGGGTCGTCGTCTTACTTTGATATCGTCAATTTCTGTCTAATGGAAATGTAAAATTGGACAAAAACGTTCAAATTTTTTGCCATATTTATTTCTATAGCATGTTAGAAACTATGTCTCCAATTTTCAGGGTTTAATTCTTACTGCAAACGGTGTAAAAGCTATCTTGTTTCAAACAATGCGTAGTGTCATGGCCCCTTTTCTACGCGACTCTGTCCTTGGTTTGCGATGTTTTATTATTTCTTGCTGTCAGAGAAGCATCTGAAGAGTATAGAAAGCCGTGAGCCAGTTCACGATGCGTCATTTTTGCTTCCCGTTAGCTGTCTTTGCCTGTTGTTACTGTCTAGTGGAACACAGAACCGGAACGAAAGCTTGGAAGCGACGACCAAAGGCAATGTCTTGCCACCTACAGTTGTTAAAATTGCCTCGTACGATGTTTGTCTTGCGTTCAATGGTGGTAAAACTAGAAGCCTATGATCTGAAGCATGTTGCTTCACTGAAAACCTATTGACGAAGATAAGATAAAGTGCATATTGTTACTCCTGAAATACCAGTGAAGAGTACTGCCAGAAGGGCAAATCAGAAGGATCAAACTAGAAGAAAAGAGCTACATGAGAACCAAGAAGATCAAATGTATCGTTATGGCCGACATTAAGGTGCTTGTTTATGGCTTAATACCTAATAAAACCTTGTTTTATTTCTCTTAACTTACATTTTTTATTGTATAAGGAAATACACTGAACCCATGTAGATACAAAGGTGAAATTTGCTACAGACTTTTTAAACATTGTAACACAATTTTCTGTGGGTTAAAATTTTTCAAAGTGCGCTACTGCCAAATTTATTCAAAATTTGGTGAAATAAAAATTGCTATGTATCATATACATACATTAAAAATTGATTGTGAGAGTTCTAAGAATGAGATTAAAAAACTTGCACACTGTTATCAAATCACTAAGAACAACTTATCTCATTGTGAGAGTGATAAGTAAAGTAATCTTTGAAAAGACGTTCATGTGGTCGCATGTGTTCTAAAAATATCCAGTAACGTCAAAAAAAAAAAAAAAAAAAACGAAAAAATTGCATACTATATCGAATACCCTAATGACAACATGTGCAAAATTTGGTTGTTACCTCTCAAGCAGCAAACTTTGCGTCAGATTACAACTACCCGTGCATTTCCAGATAAACCCTCTACTGAATGTGGAATCACACTCCGCAAACGCGCACTTGACCATGGGCTCATCGGCTGTTTGCACCAGGAATGTCCAGCTGACGTTTCTGCTTGAGTCGATGTTTAGTTAGAAACTGCTACGCTCGATGTACTAGCGAGCGCGCAGCTTGTACCTAAACCACAATACTATTCCATCGATTATCTACTTTTCCCTCATTCGCAAAGATGATGCTTAAATGCTGATTTGTAAGAGTGCCAGCCTATGGCTATTGCTTGAACGACGTATCAAATAGAGCTTGCAGACACTGCATTAAAAAAAGTCTAAAAAGCTGTTAAATAAATACCCTTCCGCTGTCTTTCACTTGTACGTTACCCACTCTGTCGAATTTCTTTTCATAATTGTGTTTTGTATAATCGCAATCCTTCACATTTGTTCATCCTGTTACCGCTGTCATTTCTCAAGCTACACCTTACCAGATTATTCGTCTAGAACATTGCTTTGAAGATGTGGTTCTTAAAAATGTTTGCTACCTTTTGCGAGAATGTTGCACACTATTCTTCAGTTTCATATTATTTTCAGGCAGCAGTTTGTTAATGGTATCTACTTTGTAACCATTGTTAATTGCAATCTTTCTAATAATATTTAATCCTGAGCGTTTATCCTGCTTGGTCATTAGCGCATTGACCACTCTGTGCACTAAGTAACAAAGAGCATCCTCTTTACACGCGCTTGGTTAGCAGGGCACATTAGTAATTAAAGCATCAGTCGTCGTCTGCTTCCTAGGAACACTAAAACTTTGCTTATTATCCTGCCTTATAATGTTCACATCCTCGTCTAAATCATCACCGACCCGTCTGATTGACACTTAATTGCGCGAATAACGCAGTGTACAACAAAAGATTCTTTTGATCTTCTTTGTATGTAGTCTGCCTGACAATCTGAAACGTCACTTTACCAGGCTGACCACTTGTCTAGAGGAATTAGCAAAATGGCTGTCAAAGCTCACATCGCCTATACGCAATTTTGTTTGTTGGTGAGCGTTGTCTTCGGTAGGCAAGGGTTGATATTATTCTCTTTTTCGGAGGAATATCTAGTTCACCAGTACCTTTCCGTGATTGCTGTAGTTAGGGAAGTTATAGGTTGCTTAAATTCTTCGCTTTTTCCTTTCCTGAACGATGAATGCAAATTTTTCGGTGATTCACGCTGTAGGATGAATAAACCCTGTTTATGATTCGGTAGGTACTGGTAGCTTTGTGTGGTTGCAAGGAGTAATCCTAGTTCCATTTATCTCTTATGTCTTCTCTGGGAAAAGTCAAGCGAAGAAGTAAAACGTGTTTACCACATTAAACGCGATTTTTGTCATTAAGTGGGTTTGGAGGTGGATGTCCTTCCGGAGGATTTAGAAATCTAATTTCGTGCTGTGAGGTCGCGACCCATTACAAGACATTCATGTCCCCCAAACACCTCTCATTACATTTCTATTGGGACCACCAGAGGCGTAATTTGGAGGCCATGGCTCCAAATGGAAAATTAAGAACCGGCGTTTCTCGCTGCGGGTAGTTATTGAATGAGTTCCTTAATTAGATTCTACGAAACTTGTTCACGACACATGGTCGTTCATCAGTCTTTATGGCGAGAGTTTCAGTCCAACTTAATTAAACTGACGAACACTATTCTAGAGTATCTCAGTAAAATGTTTTCACCTAACAATTCGTTTTATGTTAACTGCCTCAGTGAACCACCACTTTACAGCTTCCGTAGTGCGCTTGTACGAGGTCTGTCAAAAATATAACAAAACGTTTTTATAGGGTTACAAGGAGTCCTAGTAACATGAGGCTGGTTGTGTTGTATGTACTGAAAAACTTGAAGTAAACACTGCTTCACGTTTCTTAGATCGTGTTTGATTTTTCAGTTACTGCTACTTGAGTGAAAAGTGATACAATGTTCTTGTCGACTTTTTGCCGTGCCTGTATTAACCGCAGCAACGATGAAATGCGGGATTTTACTTAAAGTGGCGAAAATGCTTAAGCTTTTGAAGCAAGGTTACAGAGATGATGCTGTACTGATTGACTGATAAGGGTGGTTATGACTCTGGTGGTAGAGGAGGGGATACGAACATTATGTATTGCAGGAACGTGAACACTTTCAACCAAATTTAATAGACATATTATTACATCGCAAAACATCGCTTAAGTGGTATCCCTGTGCGGGGATCTGAAAGTAATAACAATGCAAACAATCGAAAATCATAGTAGCATTATATGCAAAGGTCGTGTGAGAAACAAAAATTGCTGACAAAACCACCATCACTGCTACCACCTCCTGTAGGATGTCAAACTTCCCAACAAAGTAACTTCGTGGAAATTCGTGCACAATTCCCGAATATCACTCGCAAAAAATGTTCAACAATCTGTCTTTCAGACGGTCAGTCCTTGTCGGTGACAGTCCACATGATTTTCCATCTGATATGGCACGATTGAGATGAGGATGACGTGACAAAAGTATAGACATCTGACAAAGCCGGTGAAAACAGCCGGGTAAGGAAGTAAGTACGAGTGGGAGACAAGGCTGATTAACACGTGTCCTCAAGGGCGCCCGATGACCGATGACCGATGACTCGTCGTTGGAAGACCGCTGCATTTTCTTACACCTCGGAATCCGTGGATCAATACGAAGGGAGAGTACTCCGTACTAACGGCTTCCTGCCGTCTTAATATAACCTCATGATCTGCCTCATCGGGAGCTATGAGATGGAACAAAAGAAACTGCCTGGCAAAGAAAGTGAAACACCCAGAACACCAGGTCAGACGTCAAGGTTTCTTCGTACACGTACGTATGTAACGATTATAGTTGCAAATTCTCTGTAACAGATAAAACGACCACCACAGTGCATTAGTGTTATTTGTGTTTAGATTTTCAAGAGGACTGGTCGGGTGTATAAGGAGTGTGAATAGCAACAGATGTTGAGTGATCACTGTGAAAGACACGGATATGCCAGGCGCTAGTGTGAGACAACGTTATCAGAACCTGTCAAACTTTGAAAGTGGCCTCGTTTTGGGTCGTCGTTTGGTCGGCTGCTCGAATCGTGCAATGTCCAGATTTTTGTGGAATTTTGATACGACAGTGGCCCCGTGAACATGAGGGCAGACATACTGGTCGTCAAGGTTACAGTTGACCACTACTGACCACCACAAGGAAGAACCACTCCGTTGTGCACCAAACACATCGTAACCCCCTTCGAATCCGCGCCTGCCATCTGAGAACAAGTAATAGACTTCCCGTAACACTGTGTCATCCCGCATGATTGATCAGACCTGCAGCAGCCAGGCTAGGGAATTACCATGTGTAGGCTGACGTAGTAAGGGTTTTGTTTTTATACAGAAAATTGTAAATTTTTTTAATATTTTGGATGTCGCGTGGAAAAGTAAAGCTTCAGAAGCAACTGAGTACTAGTGGGCAACATCTCTGCCAAAGAGGTTGCGCTGCGAGAGACTTTAGTAGAACCTTTACTTCTGAGTATATATATATATATATATATATATAGAGAGAGAGAGAGAGAGAGAGAGGGGGGGGGGGTCGAAATGTATCTTGTGATGGAGTAAGATGTGTTTAGGCCGTGCTGTGTGCCGAAAGTAATTTTATTGTATTATTTTCGTTTATGGAGAGATATTTTGTAAATTCATTCAGAAGACTTCAGAAGGTACTGTAATAGCAGATTTGCCGAGACGTCCAAGCGTAGTAATTAATTTGATCAGGAATCTAAAATTGGAGGTTTTTATAATAACTTAACAAAGTGTGATTTACTGACTTTTCTTCAAAGATGGATAGCATACGTATTTGTAAGAAAGTAAAGAGAAATTGTTAACGTTTTTGCACTATCAACGTACAGTGAATTTTTAATATTTCAAGTGTTAAAATATTTTACCTTACTGATATAAAGTTTTGTAAATGCAGATACTTTATCATTTTTCCATCAATCAGCATTAGTCTCTTTGTTTCAAGTTTCACACAAATAATTTTGTTTTCCCGAGTTTCTCAGTAACAGAACTTTAACTGACAATGATCACTGCAGTAATGAGATTTATTCGCACAGAAGTTTAGTGGCTGTCTCTACAGTTTAAAGCACACATTGCACATCGCATTGCTAGTTGTTTGAATTTTTATTTCTTAACTGGCATAGCAGCAGTAGACATAGTAGTTCAGAGATACAGAAGCACAGCATTTATTCATTGCGCAAACTGCTAGGCCAGTTGTAATTTACGTATGATAGAATTACCATTTGAACGGTGATGTACTTTTCAGAGGACATTTTTGGTAGCTGTTTATATTTCGTATTTTTCTCGCAGTCAGAGCAGTTCTCTTAAGTGTAACAGAAGAGCTTAACGAGTTAAACTACTTCTCTGTCCACGAGTTCAACTTCACATTACCACACAGATAAAATACCAGTAAATATAAATTACCATGCAACAAAGACAAATTAGCCACTTTCAACGTTAATCTCACAAAATATTATGCTAGTTTCGGAGTGATGCCGTTCGCAACAAACAAGGACTGCTGATGAATGGAGTCGCATTACGTTCAGCGATGAGTCGTCGCTCTGTACTAGCTGTTTTGGAGGCGCACAGCTGTGTCACATGGTGTAGGGAGCCCTCGAGTACGACTTCAAGTCACGGCTGATAGTGACTGTGGGAAATCTGAAGTCATGGACATCCTTCATATGTGTTACGGCGTAAAGTCAAGCGCTGGCACGCCAGTCGGAAACTACAGAGAAGAAATGGCTGTGAGTAAATGTCAGCCAATCGCACGCTGACTGACCCATCTCCAGGACGACAACGCAACAGCAGCGGCCCCTGTGTGAAGAGGAGATAGCGCCGTGACAGACTGCTGACGCCCCAGTTGAAAAGCCGCTTCAAGACTAGCGAATTGGATTGAAGCGTCAACGCTCGTTATTTCGCTTGTACACTCTATGTAACACAGACTTGGGATTTGTTATACTGAAGAGATTGCTTATTTTCTATGTCGCCATTTGCTTGCGATACATCTGTGTAATTGTCAGTGTTTATTGTCACTTACTTTTTTGTGATAAAACTCATTAATACGATTTGTTTGAATTGTTTGTCTAGCGAACCGAGTACGTAGGATTCCTAGACTACACATATTTGACGATGAGCATAGAGACGTAATAATATAATCTCCCTCACACACCAGCATCGTGGTGCCGCTTCTTCAAGAAGGCAGTTTTTCAGTGCTCATCCTCACATAGCACGTGGCTCTATGAAGTGTCATGTTGAGGTACTTCCGTGGCCTACAAGATCACCAAATCTGTCCCCGTTAGAACATGTGCGGGAGCAGCTCGGAAGTCGACACTGTTTCAGTACCAGTATCAAGCATATTAAGTATTAGTTATAAAAATTACGGGCCAGCTGGCCTCTGCAGAACGTATAATGGCATCATGAAGCCCTTTCCAACCGAATTTGCACATTCGTCTAGGTCAGAGGTGGTGCAACATCATACTGACAATTTCTTTGTAAATTTTACCCGATTTTGTAATCACTGAAATAGCGCCATATATCCCCTCAAACCGTGAAGTTTCATTTCGTTTCTTCCTCCCCTTCTGGGTGCCTGACTTTTTTTTCTCGGGCAGTGTGTGTAACGGGTTTGTTCAACATCTGGCAAGTAACATCATAGAATACCTCTGATTTGTTACTAGAATATGTCGAAATGCAGTCTTACTTTCTAAAATATTGTTCAGAACATTATTGATACTTTAATACACGCATTACTTTAGATTTCTCAAATAATGTACGATTTAAGAAAGCCTTTGCAGGCTCTCGCAGAATGGGTCTGGTTTTCATTCTAGCTACTGCCAAATATATTTCCAGTATCTTCGTCTCGTCGTTGAGTCCGGAAAACAAAGAACGAGTGATGAAAGGAAAGGGCAGACTAAAAGATGAAATAAGAGAAGTGATGCACAGAAGTACTTTTTGCTGTCGCGCGCAAAGCTGATTACGAAGCGCACCCGTAGCACCGAATTTTGCGATGAGATATGGGTGGCGTTAATGAAGAATAAATTGAAGGTGCCTGCGCGGAACATGTTGGTTTTCACCTGAAGCGGGTGGGTAACTGCCTCGGACACCCGTGTGATTGATGGCCGGCTTCGTCTTGTGGGAGAGATTACCTCTACGAGGTGCGCCTTCCGACAGGAGATTTTGGAGGGCCAGCCAGGGCTACATACCTGTCAGCATATTTGCGGCTAATGGAGGCCCGTCCAGTGTGCCGGGTGAGGTTCAGAGGTGGCGCCAGCTACATCTGAATCTGCATAAATACTGCACAAGTCACTGCGCAGTATGTGGCAGAGGATGCCTTACACCGTTACTGGCGCTTCATCTTTCTGTCCCTTTGGAATGTCTCGTGTGGAAAGCAGCGGACTCTGTTCGTCCGCGAGACTCAGAGGGCAGTAAATAACGGCGCCCAGGTTGATGTTGTTTGTCTTGTTTCCAGGAGGTGTCTACACACGAGTACATACTCCGTAAGCAACCGTATGAAGCGTGGCGGAGGGTACCCTCTGTCACTACTAGTGATTTTCTTTCCAGTTCCACTCTCAAATAGAAAACAAAAAAGCACTCCGTCTTCAGGCCACATCCTGTGGATAGGAGGGGCGTGTGGTCAGCACACCGCTCTCCCGGTCGTTATGATGGTTTTCTTTGACCAGAGCCGCTACTATTTTGTAGAGTAGCTCCTCAATTGGCATCATGCGGCTCAGTGAACCCCGAAAAATGTCAACAGCACATGGCGGCCCGGATGGTCACCCATCCAACTGTCGGCCACCCCCAACAGCGCTTAACTTTGATGATCTGACGGGAACCGGTGTATCCACTGCGGCACGGCCGTTGCCACTCTCAAATAGAGCGAGGGAGAAATGACGTCTCTATGCCTCCGCATAAGCCCTCATTTCTCTTCGTGAATTGTACGTTGACGGCAGCAAAATCGTTCTGCAGTCATCTTCAAATGCTGGTTCTCTAAATTTTCTCAATAGCGTTTCGCGAAAAGATATCCGTCTACTGCCGAGAATTCTTCCGGCTTGTATGGCCGTGGTCCATGGAACTCTATCCCCGACGTTTCGTCTAAAGCTACGTTGGACATCTTCGGAATTGCTCCTGGTTGTGCTGAGTCTTGCCGACTGACGATTCGGACGTCGAAGAACGGCCTTAATAACGTGGAAAGTGGGCGTGGTCTGGATTTCACGTGATAGCAGAGATAAACATTGTCAAGGATAAAATATAACTATCTATCATAGTACGTCAAAAGTAAAAACTTCTCATTGATACTGTAGCGCCACTGTCCATATATCGCTGAGTTTCATAGCTTCTTTTTTTCTGTTAAAATTATCCCCATGTTTAAGGCCAGGGATAGAAGAGATGGACCACGGCCATAAAACCCGGAAGAATTCTCGGCAGCTGAAACATCCGGTCGTGAAAGCCTTCATTGTATGAATGCCATCTACCTTCCTAAGATTCCCATTTGAGTTCACGAAGCATCTCCGTAATACTCGCTTGTGAAATTAACCAACCGATAACAAAACAAGTAGCCAGCCTTCCTTTAATCCGACCTAGTGCGGAACACGAACACTCGAGGAGTACTCAAAAACTATCTCCTTTAGATACTTAATCGGTGAGACTGTTTGGCCGCCGGAGTGGCCGTGCGGTTCTAGGTGCTACAGTCTGAAGCCGAGCGACCGCTACGGTCGCAGGTTCGAATCCTGCCTCGGGCATGGCTGTGTGTGATGTCCTTAGGTTAGTTAGGTTTAATTAGTTCTAAGTTCTAGGCGACTGATTACCTCAGAAGTTAAATCGCATAGTGCTCAGAGCCATTTTGATGAGACTGTTTGAAGCAGTACAGTGCTAATGGTGTATTCGACAGTTATGGGATTGTTTTACGCACTGATCTGAGTGAACGTACGATTTT
Organism: Schistocerca americana; assembly: GCF_021461395.2. Lineage (NCBI taxonomy): Eukaryota > Metazoa > Arthropoda > Insecta > Orthoptera > Acrididae > Schistocerca > Schistocerca americana. The sequence goes on from NC_060126.1 coordinate 125,573,558, forward strand.
CTAAATTTAGAACAAGCTGCCATTCTACGCACCAACCAGAAATTTTGTCCAAGTGACCTTGTATAAACAATTTTGGAAGATGACTGCCAACAGCCGTTAAGTAATGTATGAAATGCATATTTGAGCCATCAGCTGTTTTTATTTTAAACCCAAATTCTACCGGTTTCGGTGGACTAACACAATGTGGCGGCTTAAATCATTTTAACCCTTCATCCGTGAATACGGTCAAAGAACGAAACCGATAGAATTTGGGTTTAAAATAAAACCAGCTGATGGTCCAAATATGCATTTTATACATGATCTTGTATACTCTTACAGTCACTGAATGACTACACCTTCCCGTACACCACATAATCATCAGCAAACAGTCACAGATTGCTGCTCACCCTGTACGCCAGATCACTTATGTATATAGGGAATAATAGCACTCGTATCAAAAAATGGTTCAAATGGCTCTAAGCACTATGGGACTTAACATCGGAGGTCATCAGTCCCCTAGACTTAGAACTACGTAAACGTAACTGACCTAAGGACATCACACACATCCACGCCCGAGGCAGGATTCGAACCTGCGACCGTAGCAGCCGCGTCGTTCCGGACTGAAGGGCCTAGAACCGTTCGGCCACAGCGGCCGGCCGCTCATATCACCCTTCCCACAAGCACTACTGATGATACACTTGTCTCTGCTGAAGACTTGTCTTCAAGGACAACGTACCGCGTTCTGTTGCTTAAGCTTTCGAGCTACTCACATGTCAGGGAACCTATTCCATATGCTCGTACTTTCGTTAAGTCTCCAGCGGCGCACCGTGTCAAATGCTTTCCGAAAATCTACGCATATGGAATTTCCCTGTTGCCCTTCATGCGTAGTTAGCCGGATATCATGTGAGAAAAAGGGGAAACTGTGTTTTGCACGAGAGATACTTCCAAAATTCACGCTGATCTCTGGATAGAAGCTTTTCCGCACTAAGAAAATCTATAATATTCTAAATGAATGTTCAAGAATTCTGGAGCAAACTGACGTTAATGATCTTTGTCTGTAATTTTGCAGGTCCAATCTTTTACCCTACTTATATACAGGAGTCATCTGCGCTTTTCTCCAGTCACTTGGGACTTTGCGCTTGGCGAGAGATTCGAGATAAATACAAGCTACAGGGTGTTTCAAAAATGACCGGTATATTTGAAACGGCAATAAAAACTAAACGAGCAGCGATAGAAATACACCGTTTGTTGCAATATGCTTGGGACAACAGTACATTTTCAGGCAGACAAACTTTCGAAATTACAGTAGTTACAATTTTCAACAACAGATGGCGCTGCGGTCTGGGAAACTCTATAGTACGATATTTTCCACATATCCACCATGCGTAGCAATAATATGGCGTAGTCTCTGAATGAAATTACCCGAAACCTTTGACAGTGTCTGGCGGAATGGCTTCACATGCAGATGAGATGTACTGCTTCAGCTGTTCAATTGTTTCTGGATTCTGGCGGTACACCTGGTCTTTCAAGTGTCCCCACAGAAAGAAGTCACAGGGGTTCATGTCTGGCGAATAGGGAGGCCAATCCACGCCACCTCCTGTATGTTTCGGATAGCCCAAAGCAATCACACGATCATCGAAATATTCATTCAGGAAATTAAAGACGTCGGCCGTGCGATGTGGCCGGGCACCATCTTGCGTAAACCATGAGGTGTTCGCAGTGTCGTCTAAGGCAGTTTGTACCGCCACAAATTCACGAAGAATGTCCAGATAGCGTGATGCAGTAATCGTTTGGGATCTGAAAAATGGGCCAATGTTTCCTTTGGAAGAAATGGCGGCCCAGACCAGTACTTTTTGAGGATGCAGGGACGATGGGACTGCAACATGGGGCTTTTCGGTTCCCCATATGCGCCAGTTCTGTTTATTGACGAAGCCGTCCAGGTAAAAATAAGCTTCGTCAGTAAACCAAATGCTGCCCACATGCATATCGCCGTCATCAATCCTGTGCACTATATCGTTAGCAAATGTCTCTCGTGCAGCAATGGTAGCGGCGCTGAGGGGTTGCCGCGTTTGAATTTTGTATGGATAGAGGTGTAAACTCTGGCGCATGAGACGATACGTGGACGTTGGCGTCATTTGGACCGCAGCTGCAACATGGCGAACGGAAACCCGAGGCCGCTGTTGGATCACCTGCTGCACTAGCTGCGCGTTGCCCTCTGTGGTTGCCGTACGCGGTCGCCCTACCTTTCCAGCATGTTCATCCGTCACGTTCCCAGTCCGTTGAAATTTTTCAAACAGATCCTTTATTGTATCGCTTTTCGGTCCTTTGGTTACATTAAACCTCCGTTGAAAACTTCGTCTTGTTGCCACAACACTGTGTTCTAGGCGGTGGAATTCCAACACCAGAAAAATCCTCTGTTCTAAGGAATAAACCATGTTGTCTACAGCACACTTGCACGTTGTGAACAGCACACGCTTACAGCAGAAAGACGACGTACAGAATGGCGCACCCACAGACTGCGTTGTCTTCTATATCTTTCACATCACTTGCAGCGCCATCTGTTGTTGAAAATTGTAACTACTGTAATTTCGAAAGTTTGTCCGCCTGAAAATGTACTGTTGTCCCAAGCATATTGCAACAAACGGTGTATTTCTATCGCTGCTCGTTTAGTTTTTATTGCCGTTTCAAATATACCGGTCATTTTTGAAACACCCTGTATGTACGGGAATAGTTCGTACAGCACTCTCTGCGGTATCGTCGAGTATCGAGAGAGGAGCAAGTGGCACCGACCACCGCAGAGACACTGCACGGCAAAGCGATATCACGAGGCGCCAAAGCAATGCTGGGAAGAAGCCATGTCTCAGCAGTTCCGATCTCCACCGCCGCGCCTCTGCCCTGGAATAACGTCGCCAGAGGTCAGGAGGGCAGTTCTGTTCGAGATCGGATACTGTCCACTTTCAGGAACTTCGTGACGGAGTAACATTGTTTTGCTGCCTAGTCGCCGTGACACAGCCCGTGTCAACCAGTGAGGAATGAAGAGACTTCCCGCGAACTGTGCCTACGCGTCAACACTGTCAGAACTGTGCCCACGAATTTCTGCTTTCTACTGACGGTAGTGAAGCCACAGTATGGACATTCTGAACTTGTATCAATCCACCACTCAGTAATAATCGTGGCTCATTTATTGTGTTCTAAACCACAAGTCCATGTGTGTAGTTTCATAGCTACCTCCGAGCCTTGGGGGAAAAAATCAGTTTTGTTGTATTAATAAAGTCTTCCTTATTCAAAGTTTTAACTCAATTATTACTAGGCACCTCAATGTACAAGAAGTCAGGCACGAGAGATCCTGTAAAACCAAACTGGGATTCCATCCAGATCTGTCGAACTTTGTTTACAACTCTTTCCATTCCGTACTGCAACATAATGAAAAATATACTATCTCGCGGAATTTGACCAGAATACCCCAAGGGAGTACTGAAGGATCATTTATTTCCATGATATTAGTAAATGAGCTAGTAGATACAGTTCCATGAGGCTTTTCGCGGATGACGCTATTGTGTATAGAGAAGACGTAATGCTACAAAATACAGGAAGACGTGTAGAAGATCGACACTTCGTACAAGGAGTGCAGTTGACCCTCAGCATAAACAAATGTAACGTGCAGTGTTGAAATAGGTCGAAAATCCCGTTATTGTATGACTGTACGACTGGTTAACAGTCACTGGACGTGCTCCCATCCATTAAATACCTGGGAGCACGGGAACGAAGCGATTTAAAGTGGAAGGACAGGGAAGACCGAAGCCAGACTGACGTGTGAGATTCTCTGGAAATGTAGTCCGCCGTCGAAGGAGGTAGTTTACAGAACACTCGCCCGGCCGATATTTGAGTATTGCTTGTCTGTGTGGGGCCCTTATAAATAGAATTGGTAGAGAAAACAGAGAAGATACAAAGAAGAGCAACGCGTTCCGTCACGCGTTCATTTATTTTTATTTTACTCATTTATTTAATCTGATTAGGGCCATCTGACCCTCTTACATCAGATCTGGGTTTTACACACACTTTATCTTTTTTTACATCACAATTTTCTAAAAATAACAATTATAATAGTATGAAAATCATTCGAATGTCTGTAGTGTAATGTGAGTAAATAATACTGATCACGAACGGACAGTACTTAATGTTGCAGCTGTCGCCAATGGTTATAATACTAAGAATAATAACAATAGCAATAATTACAATAATGATAGTGGCAGATACAAAAATAATTTATAGGTGTGCAAAATAGAAGTTCACTGATACAGCAAATTTTGGAGAAAGGAAATTTAAGGAGGGTGCGCCTGCTAAGAATACTGGAAAATGAGGAAGCCCTGGCTGGAAAGAAGGACGTACAAGGGTAACGAGTGCGTACAAGGAAAATGTTGATCATTATTGTTACTTTAGTAGACAAGTCATTTAGTAAGCTCAAAAGCGTCACGGAGATGGTGAAACTATCTCTTTAATTAATTAATTGATTGATTGATTTATTTATCTTTTTGCTAAGCACTGACCTACAAATTTTCCCTGACAAAGACAACCTATTCATTTATTACCCACAATATACAAGCCCAACGCAATCTGACTGCTATAGATTGACAACATGACTTCCAATAATTAACACAAAAGAATGGCCCTGAATTGCAAGAAATCCTAGCAATAATACAAATCCAAAAAATATGAAATTAGAGAAATATGACATATCTCCAAGTCTGTTAATTGCCTAAAGTCATTTCAATCACGAATCCCAACAGTGCAAAGTCAATTCCTTTTCCTTAGTCACTTACTTCACAGAAAATCTTCAATAATTCCACTGCCCAAACATTATCAACCAAACACCCATCATCATACATTTCCTTGCGTATTTTCTTATAAACACATCATTTCATCTCACGTTACAATGCTGTCCTACGAACACAGAGTCTCCAGTAAGAATATCACGTCCATACACTTACCTGTCCACTCTCTAACTGCTAGTCCGTCCAACCACAGAATCTCTTACCGAAGGCGCAGAGCGCTGTCAGTGAAATTAACAGTCTATAGCGCTCCCAACATACAAACAGGCTACTTACAATGGTAAATTTTCTCCAGTTGCTGACGATGCAAGATAGGCATTGTGCGTTACGGGGTGGCTTACTTATAATGTCCGAGAGCGTACGTTCCGAGAAGAATATCCAAAGTGTAGCTTTCTCTGATAAATATCTCGCGAAAAGTCGCGAGATGCAATAAAGAGAACAATTGTAAATAAACAAAATATGAACCACTGTTTTTCAAAAATAATTACAACCAATCACCTTTTTTTACGGTTTCAGTTGTTATTACACCACGACCGATTTCAAGTCACCGAGCGACTGACCATCAGATGGTACACACTTTTAATGATTGGGACCGCTTAGCTGTAGCAAGATAGAAAAAACCAAATACGTAAGTTATGAATGTGGCGAGATATCTGGAATTATTTACATCAAAGAGGTTTAAATTAGCGATACAAAGAGGAATAGATCGGTTGGTCAGGAGATTAATAACAGAGCTATGCCCCAAGTCAGACAGAGCAAAGGTGAGAATGAAAGAGTTGCAAAGTGGTAACTAATTACTATTAAGAGAACTGAGACGTAACATGGCCGCATGTCTGCAACACTATTAAAAATCTGTGGGCACAGTCTCTCGAATGAAGCCTTGAATAATACAGATGGAGTAAAAAAGGAGGAGCTAGCATGCATAAACATACGTAACACATGAAACTTCCTGGCAGATTAAAACTGTGTGCTCGACCGAGACTCGAACTCGGGACCTTTGCCTTTCGCGGGCAAGTGCTCTACCAACTGAGCTACCGAAGCACGACTCACGCCCGCTACTCACAGCTTTACTTCTGCCAGTACCTCGTCTCCTACCTTCCAAACTTTACAGAAGCTCTCCTGCGAAGGTTCGCAGGAGAGCTTCTGTAAAGTTTGGAAGGTAGGAGACGAGGTACTGGCAGAAGTAAAGCTGTGAGTAGCGGGCGTGAGTCGTGCTTCGGTAGCTCAGTTGGTAGAGCACTTGCCCGCGAAAGGCAAAGGTCCCGAGTTCGAGTCTCGGTCGGGCACACAGTTTTAATCTGCCAGGAAGTTTCATATCAGCGCACACTCCGCTGCAGAGTGAAAATCTCATTCTGGATACGTAACACAATTTAAGTAAAATTAACAAAAAACACATACCAGGCAAAGAAACTTAAAGCGAACTCCTTCACTTAGTAGGATGTAAATGTATACAGTAGAATAAGAGGGATAACAGATGGAAAAGAAGTCTTGAGAAAAGTATGACTACTGTCAAGAAAAATGATAGGAACTGAGTAAATAGATTTATAAGTTGCTTTATTTGGAGCTCATTTATAAATGGTTTAGGAACTTGGACACTAAGGAAGAACGTGAAGAGATGTCTGAAAGCATAGACCCTGATTGTGGAGATGAATCAAAAAAATTTTTAAAATGCTGGACAGGGTAAGAGACGATGATTTATTTGAAATGGTGAATGAAACGAGAACTTTGTCAAAGTATTATTGAAAGAGAACAGCAAGCTGAACTAAAACAATTCAAAGGAAAAAGTATGTACAGAAAGTCATCGAAGGAAAAATAAGTGTAAGAAAGTATGAAATGCTGACATAATTGAGGAAAAGAATATCGTAACTCAAAGAAACAGCAGTAATATAACGTTATGGAGAATAAAATTTAAGTGAAATGTGTACTTGAGAGATTTATATGTTATGAAGATGAATTGTAACTCGGAGATCAGATAAGCTCGATAAATTACAGTGACCGAAACAGTGACAAGCACTGACGCCTAATGCCATAGGAAGCAGAGGAAAACTAGAAGTAGGCAACTTTTGCCTTCCTACATGATTTATAGGAATGAATGTTAAAACGAATAACTGTCATCTGTTACTTAGTCATATCTGAATATGAGCCTGAAAACTCTCTATAACTAGTTTATGGACATGAACCAATATTACGTAAGCTGCAGCATGCAGTTATCAGTGTTTACAGGGTGTTAGTGTAGATATTTCTGTTGGCGACTAAAGACAGTGTACTGAACAACTTAACATCAGTATTTACTTCAACTGAAGACTAATAACTATAGCTATTACGAGCAGTATGTCTTATGTTTTTTGGTTGCTTAGTACTTCCAAGCACATGTGGTAACAGCAAGCCATTAATGTTTATTTTCCCCTGGGCAACAGGTCAAGTGTTGAACTGTAGACGAGTGGACGCAAAACTCTTATTCTATACTGACAAGTATAGTTCACTTACTCATGCGGTTACGACTTTGCAGAACCCATTAGGTTGTAAATTATGTGACGAGTTTGCGGGAAGATCGTTAGACACAGAGAAAAAAGACAACAAACACACTGAAGAGGGTACACATTAAGAAACCAATGATCACAATATCAGCATTTATATCCCTAAGACACTGTGTATTCAGTTAATACAATTACATATTCTGTAATATCCATAATGTTATACGTAAAACTATTCCCAAATATTTTGGAGTCTCTTTATATTCTACTACTCCGATTTGCCCGAAATTTTTTGTGTTGCTTGAGGAAATCCGAGTCGAACTGAGGACCTGGTGGAGTGCAGTGGAATTCATCGGGAGGCATTGTTTCATATTAGATTATGAAACTATGAGATACGATGTTAAGTTACGAAACTATCATTTGGTACACTAGTAATAGCGACAACTGGAAGCTCAAATGACGGAGCGTGTACAGCGTTGCAAAAACTCCAAGAAGTCCAGATATTGCATGGAAGAACGCGCACACGTCAGCGCCATCCGCGCTTCGCATATTTTGCCTGTCCGTCCGCAGTTACGTCTTCACACAATTTTGCTCCCCTCTGGGCCTGGATGCGAGATGGACTGCGTCGACAGGTAATAATTCAGAAGCGATCCTCCCGCAGAACTCGGCAACTGTATCTTCTGCCGACGCGTCTGCAATGCAAATGTGCATTAACTACGGACTGTAGTCGCTTCCTCATTGCTTCCGCGATTGTCTGCATGCAGTTAACTTTCTAAATTTTTTGCGCTGCGTTTACGCCCAACGGGGGTGACGGTCTACCAGTCAGGCAGTCATCACAGCTGCTGTGAACGACTTTTTCCCCGTTTTGTGCACGGGATGTAACCGACAATTTTGTTTCGATGTGCCGAAGAAGCTGTTGCAAAAGTAATTTGCGACCGACAACGCGTAGGAATGATGTGCAGGGAATGAGTTGTGTGCCACAACCTGATGAAATCGATCACACACTTGTCTTATATATTGAAAGAACCGCTTCAGTTGCGAGAATTTTCTGGTCTTTACCCAGGTTTCGGCTAGAATAATCTAGCTTTCTTCAGAGGCATAAAACTACTATAACATGCCAGAGTAAGGCACAGTCAACATTAAAAATTAAAACCTATAGTACCGTGGTACCATGTCGCATTAAAACTACTTAACTGAAGTCCAGCCCCTGCATCACTTCACCACGCGGTCGGTTGGCAGCGGAAACTACGTTGGCAGCGACCGTTACACTCGGAATTGCACTGAGCACATAGCAACTCGTGCGCGTGCGCATGCGGAGAGTCACGGCTGTATATCATTGGCTGTCTGTATATCACGTGTTGGATTCTGATAGCCGTAATTGTAAGAAAACTAAGCATTATGTACATGAAGTCCCTATGTGTATTAGCAATACGCAAATTGTATTAAATGATAGGAAATTTACTTGGTTGGGTGTATAAAGTTTAAGGATCACCTTTACGACTTTATGCACGTATGGTCATCGTGTAAAGTACCCCACCGAACATGACTAATAGCGAGCACATTACTTGTCTTACTTATTTAAATCCTTAATCATTATCTGTAATTTAATTAGGGTTTAATTGGACGTACAACACCCCTGTCATCACACTTAACTACTATTGACTGACATATGTCAAGCATATTAATTAAAGTGTGGCGGAGGGTACAAGGTCTCCGTCATCACGCTTACGTGCTATTTACCGACATAGGTCAAGTGTACTAACATATAATCTACAATGTACCTTTGGCGGGAATAATCTTCCACAGGTAACAGTGTAAGTAACGCGATATGCGTGTAAAGTTATCGGTACCATTGAAAGGGGAAGTATTTAAAGCAGCTAAGTTTTACTTTACTGTGCTGCATAATTGTTAAATTCAACTGTAATGGCATCCAAACTCTCGTGAAAGAGTAGTGAGCCAAACTTAAATTGAAAGGGAAGCGCGAGGCTTGATGTCTGAACACGGTATGCGGCGACCTAGAGAGAAATATGGTTGTCGATGTACTATAGGTACGGTACTAAAGGTTTTAATTTTTAATGTTGACTGTGCCTTACTCTGGCATGTTATAGTAATTTTATGCTTCTGAAGAAGGCTAGATGTTGACTGTACTTACTCTGGCATGTTATAGTAATTTTATGCTTCTGAAGAAGGCTAGATTATTCTAGCCGAAACCTGGGTAAAGACAAGAAAATTCTCGCAACCGAGGCGGTTCATTCAATATATTAGTCTATCACGGTTGCAGACGGGGCTGCAATATGCTAAAAATTCTTAAGGTACTTGTTTGGATGGCCACTTGTCATAGAAGCTCTTATACAAGCGGCGTTCAATAAGTAACGCAACACTGTTTTTACTGAATCCAGGTTGGTTTTACTTAGGATTGCAATACAACATATTATTCCCCATTCTTTTGGCTACAAATCTCTGTTCAATGCGACGGCATTATGCCACCTTACTGGGAAACATTGTATGCCCTCATGGTACCACTCTTGGTATCACTCAACTAGTCGATGTCGGAGCCAACGTCTTACTGCAGTATCCCCTCCAACATAGACGTACTGCTTACCGCGGAGTGCATCCTCTATGGAACAGACCGATGGAGTCGGAAGGTGCGAAATCCGGGCCGCAAGGTGGGTTCAAATGGTTCAAATGGCTCTGAGCACTATGCGACTTAACTTCTGAGGTCATCAGTCGCCTAGAACTTAGAACTAATTAAACCTAACTAACCTAAGGACATCACACACATCCATGCCCGAGGCAGGATTCGAACCTGCGACCGTAGCGGTCGCTCGGCTCCAGACTGTAGCGCCTAGAACCGCACGGCCACTCCGGTCGCCTGCAAGGTGGGTGAGGAAGAACAGTCCAACGTGTGCGGATGATGGTAGTCGTCTCGCCCAACGACTCACCGTGCTTTTCTTCACTGCCAGGTCTTCGTAGACAGCATGGAAGCACGCACCTACAAATATCTGCCCTGGTTTTTCACCAGAAGAAACACAATGGCAGCTCTCTGCTTGGAACGCACCACCATTACGGACGCCATTTTGAATGCCACGTATGGTGCCACCTCCTACCGGAACTTCATGACACTATAGGGCCGAAACGTGAACATTCTTCAAAGTTCCACAGCAAACTCCGCGTTTCTGAAAACGAAACTGACCGAGGGAAAAAATGTATTGCATTACTTACTGAACACCCTTATACAAGGGCTGTAAATAAAATAGTGACTACATTGATAGAATGAACAAAAATGTACACCTGCATTACATGCATTTAGAAATTCTTCCAATCCATCTGTGGCATGAATCAGCAAACCAATGTTTAATAGTATTACTTGAAAATAGTATTGGTTGCAATTTTAGTTTTTTTTATTTATCAACTATGCGTTTCACCTTATAGTCTGATGTTAATTTGGTATTTCTTCGGACGATCCATTAGATAGTGTAGCTAAAGAGCATCGTCGAGTACATCAGGCCAACATCGCCTTCGGTAACCTCAGTAAATACTTTCTAGATGGACGTTCACGTGAACGCGTTATGCAGGTCTTGGAGTCACTCAAATCCATAGAGAAAGTATTTACTGAGGTTAACGAAGACGATGTTGGCCTGAATGTACTCGACGATGCTGTTTAGCTACACTGTCGAATGGATCTTCCGAAGAAATACCAAATTAAGATCAGCCTGAAAATGCGTAAATAAGGGGGAATGCATAGTTGATAAATAAAAAAACTAAAATTGCAACCCAGACTGTTTTCAATTAATAATATTACATGCATTTAGTATAGTCAACTGCGAAGTCTATTACCTTCCGCAAAATGTTGCGAAACTGCTGGAAATCTGTTGCAAGGCGTTCTCTGTTGAGAGCTACGGAGTATCCTACCGCGAGGAACATCAGGAAGTCTGCGATCTCGGATGTATTCCTTTGACTTCGGAAGGACTCACGTTTGGCCAGTTAGCTTTATGAAATTACAATGAAATAAATACCCTTAGCTGCATACAGGTGTTGATGTACGTCAACGGGGACAGTTTAAAAATTTAGGTCTTATGTCAAAGCGGTAGGTGGATCAAAACAAAATGTCCAGACACTCTGTGACCAAAATGGTACTGAAACAGAGGATGACAGACTAAAGGTCGAAATACTAAATGTCTTTTTCCAAAGCTGTTTCACAGAGGAAGACTGCACTGTAGTTCCTTCTCTAGATTGTCGCACAGATGACAAGATGGTAAATATCGAAATAGAAGACAGAAGGATAGAGAAACAATTAAAATCGCTCAAAAGAGGAAAGGCCGCTGGACCTGATGGGATACCAGTTCGATTTTACACAGATTACGCGAAGGAACTTGCCCCCCCTTATTGCAGCGGTGTACCGTAGGTCTCTAGAAGAGCGTAGCGTTCCAAAGGATTGGAAAAGGGCACAGGTCATCCCCGTTTTCAAGAAGGGACGTCGAACAGATGTGCAGAACTATAGACCTATATCTCTAACGTCGATCAGTTGTAGAACTTTGGAACACGTATTATGTTCGAGTATAATGACTTTTCTGGAGACTAGAAATCGACTCTGTAGGAATCAGCATGGGTTTCGAAAAAGACGATCGTGTGAAACCCAGCTCGCGCTATTCGTCCACGAGACTCAGAGGGCCATAGACACGGGTTCCCAGGTAGATGCCGTGTTTCGTAACTTCCGCAAGGCGTTCGATACAGTTTCCCACAGTCGTTTAATGAACAAAGTAAGAGCATATATGGACTATCAGACCAATTGTGTGATTGGATTGAAGAGTTCCTAGATAACAGAACTCAGCATGTCATTCTCAATGGAGAGAAGTCTTCCGAAGTAAGAGTGATTTCAGATGTGCCGCAGGGGAGTGTCGTAGGACCGTTGCTCTTCACAATATATATAAATGACCTTGTGGATAACATCGGAAGTTCACTGAGGCTTTTTGCGGATGATGCTGTGGTACATCGAGAGGTTGTAACAATGGAAAATTGTACTGAAATGCAGGAGGATCCTCAGCGAATTGTGCATGGTGCAGGGAATGGCAATTGAATCTCAATGTAGACAAGTGTAATGTGCTGCGAATACATAGAAAGAAAGATCCCTTATCATTTAGCTACAATATAGCAGGTCAGCAACTGGAAGCAGTTAATTGCATAAATTATCTGGGAGTAGGCATTCGGAGTGATTTAAAATGGAATGACCATAGAAAATTAATCATCGGTAAAGCAGATGCCAGACTGAGATTCATTGGAAGAATCCTAAGGAAATGCAATCCGAAAACAAAGGAAGTAGGTTACAGTACGCTTGTTCGCCCACTGCCTAAATACTCCTCAGCAGTGTGGGATCCGTAGCAGATAGGGTTGATAGAAGAGATAGAGAAGATCCAACGGAGAGCAGCGCGCTTCGTTACAGGATCATTTAGTAATCGCGAAAGCGTTACGGAGAAGATAGATAAACTCCAGTGGAAGACTCTGCAGGAGAGACGCTCAGTAGCTCGGTACGAGCTTTTGTTGAAGTTTGGAGAACATACCTTCACCGAGGAGTCAAGTAGTATATAGCTCCCTCCTACGTATATCTCGCGAAGAGACCATGAGGATAAAATCAGAGAGATTAGAGCCCACACGGAGGCATACCGACAATCCTTCCCACGAACAATACGACACTGGAATAGAAGGGAGAACCGATAGAGGTACTCAAGGTACCCTCCGCCACACACCGTCAGGTGGCTTGCGGAGTATGGATGTAGATGTAGATGCCCCGACCGGGACTCGAATCCGGGATCTGCTGCTTACATGGCAGACGCTCTATCCATCTGAGCCACCGAGGACACATAGGCTAATGCAACTGCAGGGACTTATCTCTGGCACGCCGTCAGACCCACATTCGCAACGTATTGTCTCGTACTATATTTATAGTGCCTGCCCATCATACCCATTACTTGCGTCTTTACCGCCTATTCCCGCAAGAGTTAGGGCACTGTTTATGCATCCGCACAGAAGAAGATGGTCAAATGGCAGGTGAGCCAGTGACATGTCCGAAAGAACAGATACCATCTTCACATATATATATATATATATATATATATATATATATATATATATATATATATATAATTAGTTTTATGTTCCATGAATCAATTGCTGGTTAAATCTTAATGATGTGGAACGAGTCATTTCACATTTACATCGCAAATTGTTTTTGCACTTGTGGATGTGAGTTAGTAATTCCTATCCGCCACCTCTTCTAAGGGATAGAAGAAGTTATCAAGGAGAAACTTTTTCAGTTTGTTTTAAAATTTTGCTTAGTTGTCTGTCAAACATTTTATATCACTTGGTAAGTCATCAAAACTTGTAGCTGTCGCGTTGTGTATCCCTTTTCCTGCTAAAGACAACCTTAATGTGGAGTAATGAGTCTAATTTTTGCTTCTGGTGCTGTAATTATGTAACTCATTGTTCCTTTTGAACTACGTTGGATTATTTACAACAAACTTCATGAGGGAAAAACATACTGTGAAACAGTTGTCAGAATGCCTAATTCCTTAATCAGATGTTTACGAGATGATCGTGGGTGAACACCACACATTACTCTTACTACACATTTTTAAGCAGAAAGCACTTTCTTTCTTGAAGATGAGTTACCACATGACATGATTCCATATGACATTAGTGAAATGAAAATATGGAAAACACGCTAATTTGCTGATTTGTCCCTCCCCAAGATTTGCAATGATTCGAAGTGCAAATGTGGCTGAATTTAGTTCAGGAGTTCCAAAATGTGTTTTTTCTAGTTAAAATTTTCATCAATATGGACACCTCGAAATTTTGAAGTTTCCACCCTATGTACTATTTCTTCACCATGTATTACACTTACCATTGGTTTAGTACCCATAGATGTGCAGAGCTGAATCTATTGTGTATTTTTAAAACTGAAGGTGAGACCATTCGCAGAAAATCAGCCACTGATACTTTTAAGATCATTGTTTACTATTTCCTCTGAGGCTACGTGTATGCTTGGATTATTGCCATACTAGCGTCATCTACAAAAAAGAATAAATTCTGCTTGTGTATATTAAACAGTAGATCGTTTACACACATGAGGAACAAAGGTGGATCTAAGACTGAGCCTTGGGGATCCCTATAAGTGACTTCTCCCCTGTCCGAATAACTTCCTCAGACTATATTGCTTGAATCACTGAGCACAACTTTCTGCATTCTTTCGGTTTGGTATGACATTATGCATTGGTAGGTTATGCCATGAATCACGTAAAACCTTAGTTCATCTAGGAGAATATTATGATTCATACAGTAAAACGCCTTAGATAGATCGCTCAAAATACCAGCCAGCACTCTTTTGTTATTTACTGCTTGTAAAATTTGATAAATGAACGTCTAAATGTCATTCTCAGTGTAGCAACTCTTTAGAAATGCAAACTACGGGATGCTGGGAATATTATTGTTGCTCGGGTGAGGTACTATTCTAGAATACATCACCTTCCAAAAAATTTTGGAAAATGATGTCAGCAATGAGACAGGTCGTTATTGACATTTCTCCTATCACCTTTTGTAATTAGGGATTCGACAACGGTATATGTCGGTCTCTCTGGAAAAATGTCTAGGGTTAGTGATGCGTTACATATTTCACACAAGACAGAGCTTGTTATATGGGAACAAATCTTTAGTACCCTATTGGAAACGCCATCAAAACCAGATGAACATTTATTTTTGAGAGAATATATATTTTCTTAATTTCAGAAGGAGAAGTTAGTGACACGTTCATATTACTAAATTTTATGATAGTTGCTGTGTCAACATACTGCTGTGATTTTTCACTTGAACTGTTTGACCTTATACTTCCTACTGTGTTTAACAAATGATTATTTATTTGCTTCCTGTGACTCATCGTTTATAGCCCTTCCATTCAGTTCAATAGTTTTCTTATCCTGTTCTACCTCTTGTTTAACTACATTCCGTATAGCCGTAAATCTGCTGTCGGAATTACTGATTTCTGACATTGTGTATATGTTCCTTGATGCTTTTAATAACTTTTCTTAGTAATTTTGAGTGGTGTGTACGGAAGGTGTTCCGAGACTTCCCAATTCACCCGTCGTAATAAAGCTTGACATTGTTAACCACTTTGTGCGTTGTCATGCAACAAGATAGGACGAGCATCTGGCAGTGAACGTGGACGTTTGCTCTGCGTAGCCGTAAGCAGGTGTCGCTCCAGATATCGGCAAGGATTGTCACTGTTGGCATTTTGTCCTTCAGGCACAGCACGCATGGGAGTAACAGCCTCGCAGTCGTATGCCACAATCAGCGTAAGCTTCACTCGACTGGGTTCCTGTAGAAATTTTTGAGGACGTGGCGATAGTGCGGACGCCGTTCATTCGGCTAAAGCTTAAATTCAGTCCCGTGGCTCGTGCCCGCTTCTCATCAATGGCGACAAAACGCTGCAGAAATGCGTCTCCTTCTTTGCGGTATCTGTCCAAGTGGATGCCAGCCAGTGCGCACCGTGCCAGCTCCGTACTTCGACGAGTCGATGTGGAGCCCAACGGGACGCAGTTTTCCTCTTGTTAAGACATTTCGTCAGCATGTGCTACACCGTCTGATGACTGAGACCAGCCTCTACAGATAATTCCCGTATTGTCAACGGAAACGAAACCACACAGGATGTCAATCCGATCTTGAGGAAATGGACGACCGATCTATGTGGTGCGAATCTATAGTCTCATTCCGACTCGCACGAAGCGCCTTGACCGATCGCGCAACCGTCCTATACGGTAATGAATTCTCGCCATAGGTTTCACGTAATTCTCAATAACATTCTGGTGCGTCCTTTGCCACGGGAAACCTTGAAACAATGAACGTTCAACACCTTTTGAAAACATGTTTCAGAACGGTGTAATCGACAGTCTTTGTTCCAACGTCACACTGAAACAATACTCCCAACTGGATGTCTTTCAAATGCACACTAAATGCCGACAATATCGCCAAATGACCCCTCACATATCCTGTTTGCGCATGCCGCGTCTCTCGCGTGTACCTGGATTACATCGCCACTACTTTATTTGCAGCCCTCGTATAAGAACTACTTGCTTCTTGGCTTAAGCGTGTTGAAGTTTAAGAATATTACACAAAATCCATGCCGCTGTTATTGACAAACTTTCGTGATGAGTGATGTTGCTGTAAATATTGTATACACAATAAGTTTTTACATTTAGAATTTTTAGAACTACTGAGAACTTGGATTAACTAACGCTGTTCGTGGGCAGAAAACACATGTTTATTTTAATGTAATTCAAATGGTTCAAATGGCTCTGAGCACTATGGGGCCTAACGTCTGAGGTCATCAGTCCCGCCGGCCGGAGTCGCCGAGCGGTTCTAGGCGCTACAGTCTGGAACCACATGACCGCTACGGTTGCAGGTTCGAATCCTGCCTAGGGCATGGATGTGTGTGATGTCCTTGGGTTAGTTAGGTTTAAGTAGTTCTACGTTCTATGGGACTGATGACCTCAGATGTTAAGTCCCATAGTGCTCAGAGATATCTGAACCATCATCAGTCCCCTAGACTTAGAACTAACCTAAGGACATCACACACATCTATGCCCTAGGCAGGATTCGAACCTGCGACCGTAGCAGCAGCGCGGTTCCGGACTGAAGCGCCTAGAATCGCTTGCCCACAACGGCCGTCTTAATATAATTGTGTAAGATAATTTACTAAAAGTAGTGGTCCTCGACAGCTTTAACCTTTTCCCACTTTTCGCAATTAAAAAGATCATGTTCTTTCATAATTTAATATCGTATCTCAAGCAGTATTAAGGGCAGTCAGAATCAACACCTCTCAATGCATTCCACGGTTTACTGCACAACGCCACGTACAACAAAGAAGGCTACACTATGTTAACGAGTTCTAATGTAATTGGGTGTAGTATGTTGGTGTCGTAGTCAATAGAAACTGAGCAGAAGTCCGAATAATGCAAGCATTGGGAAAGACACCGAACGTGTTCCATTAACAGCAAACATTCTGGCGTTTGCCTTAAAGTAGGTGAGGACCTCTTTGTAGATCTCGCTGAACACCATACGACATCATTCATCAGCAGTCCCGGACACAGCACCACATCAAACGCAGCCGTTTACGTTGTGATGTTAACAGCAACCTACGCACTGGGCGGTAATTCCCTAGTCCTACAGCTGCTAGTCTCCGAACATTGTTGTGGGATGACACAGAATGTTGAAACGAGTCCATTACTTGTCTTCCCGTGATCTGTCAGTGAGGATAGCTTGTGCATGCTGTTTTCTGGTTTGGATCGTACTTAACAAATAAAGTACAAAGGTAGGAGGTGAGGTACTCGCGGAAGTAATGCTGTGAGACTGTGTCGTGACTTGTGCTTGAGTAGCTCAGTCGGCTTCTCACCTCCGCGTCACACCTGACGTGGATGGACCTCCGACCCTCCGGGTGATTATTACTTTCCTACCGCAAAATGTCATGTGCTTACAGGGTTCAGGGGAATGTCTATCGACTACACCTTCAGCGAAGGGGAGAAAGTGGAGCTCCAATACTGGTGATACCTGCAAAACGCTCACACCGCCCTTGAACGCACAGCCACCTAACCTACGCTCTCTGCAAATAATTTATGAAGTGTTTTCGTAACCATCCCCTCTAATTAGGGAGTTCCAGGCTCAGTGTGACGTTCCGTGCAGCATCACATCGAAGGCAGAATGACCAGAATTGTACGCAGTGGGGAAGGAAAGAGACTGGCTGATCCATGGAAAGCTGCAGTCATTGAGCCATTAACAATGCAGTATGAGTCTGTTGGAAGTAGAAAACCCCAGAGGCAGGGGACAAGACAACTCCAGTTGCACCATTTCTTGAAGAAAGTCTTCTAGCTGAAGTAGCTCACGTAATATACAAAGTTAGTTTAGTTTATCCTTTGAATCACATTTGTTTGTAACATTCCGTTTCACATATTTTTCATTTGTAACATTTACTAATTATAATATTCTAATAAAATAAATAAATAAAACAAAAAATTGTAGGCACGTGGATCCTATCGCCTTGGAGAACTTTTAGCAATCAATTGGGGCAGTATCTGAAGAGGGATAGCTCATTTTTTTATAGTAGGGTGCCAAGTACGAGTAGATTTGATTTTCGTTTCTTTTTTGCAGATTAAACTTAGATAAGGAAATAGGTCCACAAAAAAGCGGTAAAAAATTTAAGCGTAAGAGGAAAAGCCGATAGAGCACTTATCCGTATAAAGCAAAGGTCCCGAGTTCGAATCTCAGCCCAGCACAAACAGTTTTAAATTGACAAGAATTTGGGCTGAATAATTCAAACTATGTTGAGAGGATGGGAAAATTTTTAGTGACTGGGCACAAATCAAAAAGGCAACCCAATAGGGTTCAATTTTTGTATCTACTTCTATTCCTTATATACATGAAGGGCCTTCCTCTTAATATTAATCAAAACAGAACTGTTACTCCTTGCAGATGATGCAATAAATCCCGTTAGAAGGAGAGAAAGAGAAGAGATTGTTAACTCTAGACTATTAAAAATGGCGGGGGGGGGGGGGGGATATTACATTGCTACATTTATTTTCGTCCATGCAACACGACCTTTCTGAAAGACAGTTCGCGTCTTTTAAGGATCTCAAAAGCTGGCACCATGAGTGGGTCACCTCAAAAAACATTGCTACTAAACCATTGTAAAGTTTACTACTCCATATTTTATTCAAAGGAAGTCTTAACTTAAGGGAGGTTTCCTTCACTTCGTTCGCAGCATGTGGTTTGGCAATATGACGAATCAGAATGACGTTGTCATGTCTCTGAGCATATTGCTGGCGTTTGTATTTAAGTGCGCTATTAAAATTGGGTAACCACGCTTCGTAGCATTCAGCATTCACCGTTTGCCCAGACGCATTTTGTCACTCACTTCAAAACCGTTGTCTTTCAATTGTTGAAACCAGTCTCCGCACGCTGTTTCTGACATAGAACGTTCTCCATACGCTTCCACTACCATACGATGGCTTTCCGCAGTTGAGTTCTAGAGACAATAACACAGGTGTAGCATTTCTCGAAAATGTTTTTTTGTGGGAACAAAACCGACATGTCCAAGGCACTAAACAGTGGTTGTTAAATACAACAGTGGTTTCACTCCACTCGAAAGTCAACAAACAGCTGAAAGCCTAATGTTTGTACTGTTAACTGAATTACGTATCGCTGTCCTCTATGCTTTTTTTTTTGGTCATCAGTCTACTGTATTCTCACAGGATGGCAACATAGTGAAAGAACTGGAAGCGAGGTGTAGCAAAGCTAATGCAGTGAGCGCTCAGCTACGATCTACTCTCTTCTGCAAGAAGGAAGTCAGTACCAAGACTAAGTTATCTGTGCGCCGTTCGATCTTTCGACCAACTTTGTTGTATGGGAGCGAAAGCTGGGTGGATTCAGGTTACCTTATCAACAAGGTTGAGGTTACGGATATGAAAGTAGCTAGGATGATTGCAGGTACTAGTATATGGGAACAATGGCAGGAGGGTGTCCACAATGAGGAAATCAAAGAAAAACTGGGAATGAACTCTATAGATGTAGCAGTCAGGGCGAACAGGCTTAGATGGTGGGGTCATGTTACACGCATGGGAGAAGCAAGGTTACCCAAGAGACTCATGGATTCAGCAGTAGAGGGTAGGAGGAGTCGGGGCAGACCAAGGAGAAGGTACCTGGATTCGGTTAAGAATGATTTTGAAGTAATAGGTTTAACATAAGAGGCACCAATGTTAGCACTGAATAGGGGATCATGGAGGAACTGTATAAGGGGGGCTATGCTCCAGACTGAACGCTGAAAGGCATAATCAGTCTTAAATGATGATGATGATGATGATGATCAGTCTACTGACTGGTTTGATGCAGCCCGCCACGAATTCCTTTCCTGTGCTAACCTCTTCATCTCAGAGTAGCACTTGCAACCTACGTCCTCAATGATTTGCTTGACGTATTCCAATCTCTGTCTTCCTCTACAGTTTTTGCCCTCTACAGCTCCCTCTAGTACCATAGAAGTCATTCCCTCATGTCTTAGCAGATGTCCTATCATCCTGTCCCTTCTCCTTATCAGTGTTTTCCACATATTCCTTTCCTCTCCGATTCTGCGTAGAACCTCCTCATTCCTTACCTTATCAGTCCACCTAATTGTCAACATTCGTCTACAGCACCACATCTCAAATGCTTCGATTCTCTTCTGTTCCGGTTTTCCCACAGTCCATGTTTCACTACCATACAATGCTGTACTCCAGACGTACATCCTCAGAAATTTCTTCCTCAAATTAAGGCCGGTCCTCTATGCTATACTAGTACAACTGCTGTCCTATCTTTGTGATCAGCGAGAATTAACATAAGCTTACAACAACAACAATTTATTTACGAATTGACGTTTTACGGTGCTTATTGATACTTTATATACACTCCTGGAAATTGAAATAAGAACACCGTGAATTCATTGTCCCAGGAAGGGGAAACTTTATTGACACATTCCTGGGGTCAGATACATCACATGATCACACTGACAGAACCACAGGCACATAGACACAGGCAACAGAGCATGCACAATGTAGGCACTAGTACAGTGTATATCCACCTTTCGCAGCAATGCAGGCTGCTATTCTCCCATGGAGACGATCGTAGAGATGCTGGATGTAGTCCTGTGGAACGGCTTGCCATGCCATTTCCACCTGGCGCCTCAGTTGGACCAGCGTTCGTGCTGGACGTGCAGACCGCGTGAGACGACGCTTCATCCAGTCCCAAACATGCTCAATGGGGGACAGATCCGGAGATCTTGCTGGCCAGGGTAGTTGACTTACACCTTCTAGAGCACGTTGGGTGGCACGGGATACATGCGGACGTGCATTGTCCTGTTGGAACAGCAAGTTCCCTTGCCGGTTTAGGAATGGTAGAACGATGGGTTCGATGACGGTTTGGATGTACCGTGCACTATTCAGCGTCCCCTCGACGATCACCAGTGGTGTACGGCCAGTGTAGGAGATCGCTCCCCACACCATGATGCCGTGTGTTGGCCCTGTGTGCCTCGGTCGTATGCAGTCCTGATTGTGGCGCTCACCTGCACGGCGCCAAACACGCATACGACCATCATTGGCACCAAGGCAGAAGCGACTCTCATCGCTGAAGACGACACGTCTCCATTCGTCCCTCCATTCACGCCTGTCGCGACACCACTGGAGGCGGGTGCACGATGTTGGGGCGTGAGCGGAAGACGGCCTAACGGTGTGCGGGACCGTAGCCCAGCTTCATGGAGACGGTTGCGAATGGTCCTCGCCGATACCCCAGGAGCAACAGTGTCCCTAATTTGCTGGGAAGTGGCGGTGCGCTCCCCTACGGCACTGCGTAGGATCCTACGGTCTTGGCGTGCATCCGTGCGTCACTGCGGTCCGGTGCCAGGTCGACGGGCACGTGCACCTTGCGCCGACCACTGGCGACAACATCGATGTACTGTGGAGACCTCACGCCCCACGTGTTGAGCAATTCGGCGGTACGTCCACCCGGCCTCCCGCATGCCCACTATACGCCCTCGCTCAAAGTCCGTCAACTGCACATACGGTTCACGTCCACGCTGTCGCGGCATGCTACCAGTGTTAAAGACTGCGATGGAGCTCCGTATGCCACGGCAAACTGGCTGACACTGACGGCGGCGGTGCACAAATGCTGCGCAGCTAGCGCCATTCGACGGCCAACACCGCGGTTCCTGGTGTGTCCGCTGTGCCGTGCGTGTGATCATTGCTTGTACAGCCCTCTCGCAGTGTCCGGAGCAAGTATGGTGGGTCTGACACACCGGTGTCATTGTGTTCTTTTTTCCATTTCCAGGAGTGTATGTGTTGAAGACAAAAGATTTTCCGCTTTTGCTAGCTGCAGTTGTAGTCGGAAAGGAATTCTCGACTAAACTATCGCTATCGGCTTTTATGAATCCTCTGTATCTTTTGCTACACTTATTTTTCCAGTATTTCACTTTACTTTTGAGATACTTCGAACTTGCCTTCATAACAGCACAGTTGAATTTGCATGAAGGCAGGTTATGTTAAATGTTACACAAGTGAAGCACATTTGATTTACGCATTGTGAACTCTGTCAGGTTAATTAGCAATCCATCACAATGCAAACTTCTCTGTCAACGTACGTGTAGGATATGATTTTTGATGCCATGGTATTCAGTGCGTCAGATTTACGGCCTGCAATATACGAGTCGCTGCAAAGATTGGTTTGACCTTCAGTAACACAAATATGCTTAATGAGAAATTTTGAAATTTTATTTGATGTCAGTGACACACATCGTCGTTAAATACAACAAGAAGCCAGTTTCAGTACGGAAGGCCCGTGTAAGAGGAACGACGGTCAGCAAATTACCTTGCGACGCCGTTGGCCATTTCCAACGCCACTTAGCAGGCAGAAGTAATTACGGTTTCACACGTAAGGTGTTTTAACCGCAACAGTCCACTGTTCTGACTATCTGTTACAGAGTTAATGGACCAATTTAGAAGCAATGCCATCTTGGACACGTAGATAATTACAGAGGACTTGCCGTTTATGCGAATAACTCCATTATCAGAAATACGATAAAACCTATTTAACATGTCTGCTGTCTCCCTCAGACTTACAGTTAGTTTGTTACAGTCACCCCCCCCCCTTTCATAGACATATAGAAGATATTAGAAGACTGATTCGTTTGTTTCCAAAACTAGCAATTATACGAAGAATAAAAATAACTGAACTTAATTATTGGAGCAGCTCAACAATATGTACACTGAAAAATTTAGAGATTTCTACCCTGTTTACTGACTGCCTTTCAGTGTGCCAAATAAGTTTTTGGTAAGACTACTTTCTGTGTGTCTTCTCAAAAGTTACGGAAAATCCATTTTCAGAGAACCACTAAATTAACCCTAGATTACTAAACCCTCGTACAACTTACTACTGCGGTAGCGTATAAAACAGAATATTTTCTACTTAACTTGTTGTATAACATACCACTGGAGATGCAGTAATTCTAATTAACTATCGCATAACCTGTCTGTTACGAATTCCTTTGAATAAAATGTGGAGTAGTAAACTTAACGATTCTCGCTGCTAGTTACTTTATTTATCCTATATGCGTTTCGCCTTCTCCTGTTCTAAGGCATGTGTTCCATTCAAAGCAACTGTCCCGGTATTTGTCTTAAGCAAGGTAAGGAACTCATTGTGGATCTCGAATTAGCTGGGTGGTCGAACAGTGCATTACCCAGATTTGTGGCACATTCGGATGTTACAGTGGCCCGATATTGGACTGCACGGGAACGTGAAGGTAGGCTTGCTCATCCTCAAGGTTCCAGTGGACACCATCTGTAGCACTACAAGAGAGGATCGTCGTCCAGAATGTTCTTCAAACGAATTGCGGACAATTGTGGACCGTTAACACGGCGCAATATCTTCCATAAAAATTCTATCGTTGTTTGGGAACATGAAGTCCACGAATGGCTGTAAATGATCTCCAAGTAGCCGAACATAACAAGGAACCAGTCCATTCCATGTAAACACAGCCCACACCATCTTGGAGCCATTACCAGCTTGCTGAGTGCCTAGTTGATAACTTGAGTTCATGTCTCGTGGGGTCTGCGCCACAGTCGAGCCCTATCATCATCTCTCACCAACTGAAATTGGAACTCATCTGACCAGGAAATGGTTTTACAGTTTTCTACGATCCGTCCGATTTGGTCACGAGCCCAGTAGACGTACTGCAGGCGATATTGTGCTCTAAGCAAAGGTATTCGGGACTATCGTCTGCTGCCATAGCCCATCGACGCTAAATTTCGCCGTACTGCCCTAACGGATACGTTCGTAGTATAGCCCACATTGAATTCTGCCGTTATTTCGCGCAATGTTGCTTGTCTTTTAGCACTGACAACTCTACGTAAACGCCGCTGCTCTCGGTTGTTAAGTGAATGCAGTAGAGGATTTCGTTGTCCATGGTGAGAGCTAATGCCTGAAATCTGCATTCTTAGCACACTATTGACGCTGTGGATCTCGTGATATTGAATTCTCTAACGATGTCCAAAATTGAATATTTCATGTGTCTAGCTCCAATTCCTCTTCTGTGTTTCGAATCTGTCAATCACGTAGGAAATCTTTTGAGATGCATCGCCCGAGTAAAAATGACAGCTCCGCCTATGCACTTCACTTTTACACTAAATAGCCAGAGAAAGTGGTACACCTGCCTAATAACGTGTAGGGACCCCGTGAGCAGGCAGAATGCCGCATGGACTCGACTAACGTGTGAAGTAGCGCTGGATGGAACTGACACCACGAATCCTGCAGGGCTGTCCATAAATTCGTAAGAATATGAGGGGATAGAGGTCTCTTCTGAGCAGGATGTTGCAACCCACCCCAGGTGTGCTCCATAATGTTCATGTCTGTGGAGTTTGGTGGCCAGTGGAAGTGTCTAAACTCCGAAGAGTGTTCCTGGAGCCACTCTGTAACAATTCTGGTCGTGTAAGGTGTTGCATTGTCCTGCTGGATTTACCCAAGTCTGTCGAAATGCACAACGGACATGAATGGATACAGGTGATGAGACAGGATGCTTAAGAACGCGTCACCTGTCAGAGTGGTATCTAGATGTATTAGTGGTCCCATATCATTCCAACTGCACACTCCCTGCACTATTACACAGCCTCCACCGGCTTGAACAGTCCCCTGCTGACATGCAGGGTCCATGGATTTATGGGCCGCGCGGGATTAGCCGAACGGTCTAGGGCACTGCAGCCATGGACTGTGGGACTGGTCACGGCGGAGGTTCGGGTCCTCCCTCGGGCATGGGATCCGTAGGATACTTTAGGTTGAGTAGTGTGTAAGCTTAGGGACTGATGACCTCATCAGTTAAGTCCCATAATATTTCACACACATTTGAACATTTGGATTCACGGGGTTGTTTCCATTCACGTCCATCCGCTCAATACAATTTGAAGCGAGACTCTTCCGACCAGGCAACATATTTCCAGTCATCAACAGTCCAAAATCGGTGTTGATGGGCCCAGGTGAGGCGTAAGGCTTTGTGTAGTGCAGTCATCAAATGGTTCAAATGCCTCTAAGCGGTATGGGACTTAAAATCAGAGGTCATCAGTCCCCTAGACTTAGAACTAAAACCTAACTAACCTAAGGACACCACACACATCCATGCCCGAGGCAGTATTCGAACCTGAGACCGTAGTGGTCGCGCGGTTCCGGAATGAAGTGCCTAGAACCGCTCGGTCGCAACGGCCGGCTGTGCAGTCAGCAAAGGGTACACGAGTTGGCCTTTACACGCGTGAGCATTTATCTCCGAAAGCCCATATCGATGATGTTTCGTTGTATGGTTCGCACTCTAACAAATGTTGATGGCCCAGCATTGAAATCTACAGCAATTTGCGGAAGGCTAACGCTTCTGTCACGCTGAACAGGTCTCTCCAGTCGTCGTTGATCCCGTTATTGCAGGATCTTTTTCCGGTCGCAGCGACGTCGGTGATTTGATATTTTACTGGAGTCCTAATATTCACGGTACACTCGTAATATGGTCGTAGAGGGAAAATCCCCACTTCATCGCTACTTCAAAGACGTTGTGTCCCATCACTCGTACGCCGACTATAAACCACTTTCAAACTCACTTAAATCTTGATAACCTGCCATTGTAGCAGCAGTAGCCGATCTAACAACTGCGCCAGACACTTGTTATCTTATGTAAGAGTTGGCGACGGCAGCGCTGAATTCTGCCCGTTTACATATCTCTGCTGAATACACATGCCTACACCAGTTTCTGTGACGTTTGAAGCTTGTGTAGATATGCGATACTGCTCCATCTACGTATTTGCATATCACTATCCCATGATTTTTGTCACCTCAGTGTATGAACTGTCTGTGTTATTTTGGGATGCTTCTGTGGTCAGCAAGATACCCAGTTCAGTCCCCGATAGAACAAGTGTGGAAACAGCTTCGACGTGAACTCCACTCCAGTGTCAGTAGCCAGTTGCAGGTCCGATAGCCCTCCCCAAACGAATCAGTGGATACCTCCAAGCCAGACGGAGCGCACGGTCACACCGGTAAGTGGGTTTCTAACGGCCAGTTTTGTAATCATTGAAGTAATATCACCTACTCTCTGAACCCGTGAACTTCTATTTCGTTTCCTCCTCGCCTTTTGGGTGCTTCAGTCTTTTTCTTTAGTATTTTATTTTTTTTATCAGGCAGTTTGTGTCATTCTGCGAGCTTATAATTTTGACGTAAAAGTTTGGGACTCGTAGTGAGTCACATCAGAGGTGTGTCCTTGTGGCAGACGGGTGAAGAGGCCGCGAATGGCGGACGGCGGGTGTCGTGTCGGCAGTAGGGCGGCGGCGACGTCTGCTGGCGCAGTTCGAGGACAGCAGCACGAGTCTCCGAGTGTCCTCTCCTCCCCCGGCTGTCCCCTCCTCCCGCAAGGTCGCTGACCCCACAGCCGGCAGCCGTATCGCACACCTCGCAGGACGTTTACCGCAGAAATGGCACCGTGCGCGCTGCCGTGTTTCGCGAGTTTACGAGGGGTGGTCAAAGTCTGAATCATAACCTCGCGGTAGTAAAGTTACATAATTAATGTTTCTTCTGTTTGCAAGTACACAGCATCGTAGTACGCCGCTAGAGGAACAAGTCTAAATGGTGCAGGCCACAGATAAAAGACGAGTATTCTGTCGTATTTCTGTTTTATGCATTTGAAGGGGAACAACCTTTTTAACGGTGCGGTTATATTCGCCGCAGCCTACATGCGCTTTTTATGTCCCGCGGTAAAGTGTTAGCTAAAAATTTGACGAGAGACAGAAGTATTGCAGCAAGTGGGGCATAATCGTGTTATTAATATTGCTCCTGAAAATCTATTGTATCAGAGTTTACGAACCGCCACGCAAGATTTCAAACCGGCGGACAGAGTACCTGTGCGGAGGTCGTGTGAGCGATTAACACAGAGTGACAGTGGACCCGACGTCACGGAATTTACAGATGCTGTCACCGAGCTAAAAGAAGACTTGAATTAATTTTCGTTAACAGCTGTGTTGGTATTGCATTCTCTCCGGTCTGACACAATTTTTTGCGTGCACCAGGACGCTGAATATAATCTTGACTGAATTTCATTTAAAGAGATATTAGGAGGCACTGGCAATGTAATTAAGGTTTTAGTATATGGTGTGAACGAGAACTCCACAGACAAACTCTCAGAGATGATACTATCGACGAAAACAAGAAAAAATGAGTAGCAAACATGGGCCTGAAATGTATACGTTAAGGTCTATGAGAACTTCTTCGATACTGTGAAATGCATATCATCTACTGCATGCTCTTTGTTTTCCATACATTGACAAGAGATAGTATGGACCGAAACGAGAAAAAACTGGTAAACCTGGGCTCCTTAGCTATGAAAACTTGTTCAGTAGAACAGAAGTGTTTCACAGTAGAGAAGATGGACAAATATTAAGGGTATGCATTTTAGACGCCGTATTAACTGGATATATTTTTCTTGTTTTCATCCATACTACCATCTCACAAAATATGGATAGCAAAGAGCTTTCAGTAGAAGAGCTATGTCTCACGATACTCAAGATGAACAAATGCTTATAGCTCTTAACGTAGAAGAGCTATGTCTCACAATACTCAAGATGAACAAATGCTCATAGCTCTTAACGTATGCATTCTAGAACCCATGTTCACTTGAAATTTTTTTCTTGTATTGTTCCATACTACCACGTCTCATACTTTGTTGTTGGAGTTCTGGTTCATCCCGTATTCGTGCCTATATTTTTCCTGCTTTATCCCGTATCTTAAGGGTCCGGCATGCTATTCTGGATTTGAAAATGTTATTCATACACGGTAGCTGGAGATCTCTCCTGTGCCCCCCTTCTCAAGCATCGAGACGGAATTTGTGTACCCATTTGTCCGCGTCTGGTATTATCCGATGTGAAAATGGGCGTTTTTCGAAGTACGTGCTAATCGCTAAACTGAGGCTGAATACTAACTCGATGTTCACCTAGTGAGTTGTGGGACACTACCTAAACAGCAAAAATGATTCAGATGGCTCTAAGCACTATGGGACTTGACATCTGAGGTCAACAGTCCCCTAGACTTAGAACTACTTAAACCTAACTAACCTAAGGACATCACACACATCCATGCCCGAAGTAGGACTCGAACCTGCGACCATAGCAGCAGCGCGGTTCCGGGCTGAAGCGCGTAGAACCGCTGTGCCACAGTGGCCGGCACCTAAAGAGCACATTCAGGCTGGCCGACACGTCGGCCCTCGGATGGATTCGGTCCGGGGCCGGCGTACTCCCCGGATCCCCGAGGCAGCGTGCTGACGCACGTGGCTACCCGGGAGGATTACTGCTTTTGATTCAGTAATCCATGGTTTTCCTTTTACGTGATGGGAGATGCGAGTGACAGTGTGATGTTTATTTTACCAGTTTACAGGGCAGTGTAACTTTTCTTTCCATTTAATGACTACCACGTGATGTAGGGAGATCTGCGTATTGTTTGAATTAATACTGGACACAATTTGGATTATTATACGTCCGAAGCGGTGGAACTTTTATCATCGTAGGAAGTCGGTCAGAATATGCAGTCAGATCGCAAGTTTAAGGTCCCAGTGGGACATTATGCACTGGACATGTTACTATAATAGTGGATTCTTATGTTAGGCCCATATTATGGTCGGTTAACCCGAGCCACAGTGGCAGAATTGATGTTAATCGGCAAATTTGTCGCTCGGGAACCGAAGGTCGGAAGTATTCAAATCAAAGCCAATAGCAGAAATGGCACGAGATGCATCAATCAGTTCTGTTTCGATAAAATCTTCTTGCGTTGAGAGCCGAGTAAATGCGTCGGCTCTGGCAACGTTTCAGCAAGTTTCTTACTTGCCATCTTCAGGCAAAGTCACAGTTCTGCGTTTGTGGACGTGTCCTGTGCACCATCGTATGACACAGTGGCTAGGTGGCGCTTCAAGTGTGACCAGACAAGTCTGAATCACGAAGAACGATGTGGCAGACCAGTACTCTCTGACGATTCGGGAATAATGAAACAGGAGGCGGCTCTGGTGCTAGAAGACGGGCATTGACAATCGAGGCAGTAGTGGAAAAGATTATTCAAGGATTAGTGTTTAACATCGTGAACGTTTTGCAGATGAAGGTCGCCGCCTGTTCGGTTCCACTGCTGCCCACATCCGCTTGTGAAGCCTGACTTACCAGAGCAGCAACTGGAATGTGTCACGCCGATCCTGATGACGTCTTTAGCCTCAAAAGTCATGGACGACCCCGAGACAAAGGAAGAAATCAAGCACTGGAAAAATGAGATTTCAATCTCGCCGAAAATGGTGAATAACCAAGCACCACCGGGCAAGGTGACGCAGAACGCTTTTTCAACTGTCTTCTTGTGGTGGTATGACATCATGCTCGTAAACCGTCACAGGAGCTCACTGCTGAACCTGACGAGTCCTTGTGAGGATCTGTCCAAGGGGATGTGTTTGCTCCATGAAAAGATCGAGGTCATCCTACACGTGTCACTGTCACATGTGCTGCTTGTTTGGGCTATCAATCTTTACATCGCCGACCGTTGTGGGCGAGCGTTTCTAGACGCTTCAGTTTGGAACCGGGCGGCCGCTACGGTCGCAGGTTCGAATCCTGCCTCGAGCATGGATGTGTGTGATGTTCTTAGGTTAGTTAGGTTTAAGTAGTTCTAAGTTCTAGGGGACTGATGATCACCGATGTTAAGTCCCTTAGAGCTCAGAGCCATTTGAACCATTTTTGAACCCCCCCCCCCCCTCTTGTTTCTATTGACATGGCACACGGTGACTTCTTCGTTTTACCTCCGGCGAAGAAAGCACTGTGTGGCAGGCATTTATGAAATGATGAGGAGATGGTTCTCGAGGTGGAACCTTTCCCCAACAGTCCGACTAAAATATCAGCAACCAAGGTTCCCGCCAAGTCATCCATCGTTAGGAAAAATTTGTCTCATTGTAGGGCGAATATGTGGAGGAGGGGTAACATCAGAGTCACGTGACATGGTCAGAGCTTGATTTTTCGAACTGATAGTAGACCACGCAATGTTTGCTGAAGCTCGTATAGAGCTCTTCGATTGGAAGTCACCTACGACCTTGCAATAACGAGCCATTCTAATCGAAGCCGATTACCTTCCCATACTCGAGGTTCGTACACGAAAATCTGGGATTAGGCCTAATCCAACGAGAAACAAAATTTTTAAACACATATCACAAGTCGAATATTTGAGGCAAAGTAGCTGAATGAGGAAATAAGAATTTATGATAGTCAGTAGCAACGCAGGCTATAATGACCAGTTACTGTTGATATGCATTTCATATCACGGAATCCACAGATTCCAAACGATGATGAAACCTTAAAAAAGAAGGGTGAAATTGATAAAGTCATACCTACAGCGAGGTAGTCACAGGATGATAATTTAACATTGTGATATGACTGCCACGTTTAGCTATGTGATATGGTTTCCATTTTTCTGATTACTTTATTGTGTATACTGGCATGTTCGCATTGAAGGAAAGATTTGCATTTTTCTCGCTGCAAAGGAGTGCTTCCGATGTGGTCTCTAAATGCGGCAGAGAGCAATCAGTGATTGTCTTACATTCGCTTCAAATAATAGGTGTACCCAGTCGAGTGAGTCGTCCCTGCCACCATGCTCGATGTGAAGAGACTGACCAATGGATAGTAAGTTTCTGCTGTAGTCCCCTGTTCTTTCGTGAAATAAGCAGTAGTCTGATTTTTCACATTGGCAAAAGCATTGAACTGTCACTTCCATGTGAAGTCTGTTTTGAAAGTAGGAAGCTGAGGGCGGAGAATGTAGCTTCTGGGCAATTTGTCTCCCGGATGCTATCAGGTGCTGACTTGGGCACCGCAGCTGATACTAGCAGAAATGTAACTGCCGCAACTGCAGTAGCGCAGTCTGTATTCTGAGCAGCTTGCAGTCTACCTGTTCTGCCACGCAACTTGTGTTGTCTACTTCATTACAATTAGTGGCCTCTCTTGCATCGTTAAGTCTGAATTCGCGAACAGCCCAGATGAGGAAATGTTACTCCGTTTTCTCCGCACAGTTTTCTATACAATTTGGTTGAGCCGTGCGTGGCTCGTGTTCCCGCCATCATGTATTTTACACCCTGTTTTTAACGTACTTCCACCTCACTACGTTAATTTAAATTACTGCTGTCACTCAGTTGCTGCTTTGCCTGGCCGTGACCAGCGCTAGCAGCGCGTATCGATATATCCCCTCTCGTAGTATCTTTGCTCGACTGCTATTACTTCCTTGGTTTGTAACCGAGTTCGGGTCGCGAGTTTGGGCTGCCAGTCATTTGGAACTTGTCTGGAGCGCCGTCCGGACTTGCCAGTCGGGGAGTTGCAATGCGGCACTGGTGCAGTCGGGTTGGAGCAGTGAGGTCTGCCTCGACATGGCTCGCCCAACCATTGCCGCCACGCATCCATCCCTTGAGCTGGGTCACATTCTTGGTGGATCGTCGGTCGGTCGTCCTACCGAACGACACGTTTTGGCTCGCCGATCGTTCATGAGTCAGCTGTGTGTGTGTGTGTGTGTGTGTGTGTGTGTGTGTGTGTGTGTGGGCGCGCGCGCGCGCATCGACTGCCGATTTGCCTTCGTGCGTGCTTAGTGACTACGTTGTTGGCGTTCTGAGAGAGTCGGTCGGTTGCTGCGGACCAGGGAAGTTATCTCCGCGTGGTGCAGTAGGCTGGGTCCGCTGGCAGTCTCTGCGCAGTGTGGGAGCGTGTGTGGAGCTGTCCAATCACTACGAGCTTCGTGGTTCACCGACCCAGGACGTCAAAGTTGACTAGTGGTTTCAAGTACCCCACCCACGTCCATTCATGTTGTGTGGTGAACAACACCGAGTGTTTGTATTGCTGAAATTTAGCCGCCATGCGGTGCAATTAACTATATTGGTTGGCTATAATTCAAGTGCACCAGCGGAATTTTCTGCCTTGTGGCTGTTAGTGTTCCGGTTACCTGCCCTGGCAGTGTCCTTTACTCACCTGTTGTCGCCGTCCAACACGGTGTGTAGTTTTGACAGCTTAATACATATACATATTTGATTGTGGATAATCACGCCCGTAACATTTTGTGTTTGAATTCTCATGTACCGATTGGTCGCAAGCAAGTCGTTTTTTGGTCGGTCCGTGGCTATCCCTTGGTTGAGTTCCGACGGATCAAGTGTAGTTGGGCTCACCACCTTTCTCACCTAAGTGAACGGGGGCAGACCGACCCCCTGGAGGCTTTTAAGTGCTGTTGTCTTTACTAGTTTCCTGACTAGTGTTTAATTGTCTGTTTACAAGCTATCATAGCCAATGATTAAAAAAAATTACTGTGTTTTCTGTAAGTAAGTTTGGATTCCGGCAAGTGGGTATTTGCTGAAAGGTTATTGCCGTTGTGTTTCTTTTCCTTTAGCCCAGTTACAGCTACTTAAAACTTAAGGCTCATGGCTATGTTTTTTTTTTAATTTTGGAAAATTAATTGTGGGCCTTCAGCCTTGGAACCTTATTTTTAAAATTACCTTTCAAGCTTAAACATTGCGGCTTGGAACCTTATTCTTAAAATTACCTTTCAAGTTAAACATTGCGGCCTTCTGCCTTTGAAATGTTATGGTAATTTATTTTAAAATCTTGAAAATTTTATTGTGATCCTTCAGCCTTCAGCCATTGTATTGCATCTTGTTTATGTTTGTCTATCCACCATTGCCTTGAGGTTTTCAGCCTAGCTGTGATATATATATATATATATATGTAACTGCGTGTTTTCAGTCACTTGAAATTTACCTTGTTGATTTTTAAGATTTTTTGTTTGGAGGCCTTCAGCCGTGAAAGATTTGGAATTTGAAACTTGTAAACGTGTATAAGTTCGGCTATGTGCCGCTTTGGATGTAAATGTGTTATTAAATTACAATAAATTACAATTTTAAGGTGAAACTGACCGCAACTTTATTTGGCCCCTTCCACAATCCTAATCACCAGTTCTGCCCAGCTGTTTTCTCCGCACAGTCTTCCATTAAATTTGATACCCACCCCCAAAGTATTCACATCATGAAGTGTAATTTCTATTGAGATTTTAGAGAACGTTGCTCAATGTCAGTTTTATATGAAGTGTGTGCATCATAAAAAGCAAATAAAATATATTAGACTTCACTTGAATTTCAAAATCCCTTAACTGCCTTACAACTTTTCTATAGTTCGGCGACCCACGAGTAACAAATACGATTTGTCGTATACTTAACTTGTTGTTTTTGTTGTTCTTGTTGTTACCAATGTGGCGGTGTTTCGTTGTATACAGCATCCAAACACAACCACCTGCTGCTTCAAATTAAAGAGAGACCCCATCGACTTTCCACAAAATTTTCGTCCCTCTAATGAACTAGTGTGGATCAATAGTGGGTGGAGAGGGGCGTGTAGGGAGGGAGGCAACCCGATTAAAATCCGTTCATAATAAGAATAAACCATATGTAAACAAGCACAAACGCCATGATTGGTCAGAAGCCGTAGCACACGTACGCTGGTATTGTTAAGCTCATGGAAATAGGTCCTACTTATTAGTAAGTTACGTTAAATAAAACGTCAAGATATTCAAATGTATTAACAACCATCAACTTTTTTCTTAATCACGCTTTAGCCACATAGGGTTTATTTAAAAAATTGTGTACAGTCTCAGCCCCATCAGCGTTGTGCTCTGATTGTCGCGCTGTTAATG
Organism: Schistocerca americana; assembly: GCF_021461395.2. NCBI lineage: Eukaryota > Metazoa > Arthropoda > Insecta > Orthoptera > Acrididae > Schistocerca > Schistocerca americana. The sequence continues at coordinate 125,607,639 of NC_060126.1, forward strand.
CGCAGGATGAAAAGGGCCGAGGCTGCTTTCTACTCCGTAGTGAAACACGCGCGTGGAACACGGTTAAAAATTACCGAGAAATAGGCTGTTCTTAATTTTTTTTTCATAAATTTACGGACATAATCGGCTTTGAAGACTTCCCAACATTGTATATAATGCAGTTGATAAACAAACTCAGATTGAACGTGTAGTGCAGTCCGTAGCGTAATGGAATGCAAAGCAAAGGCGGTTATTCGTGAATTTGTTGAAATTTCCCCAGTAATTTTTTTTTATTCTCGTTCAATTTGAAATACCTACCACTCGTAATTATGAAACTCATCATTTTTTATGAATAATGCACGTCTTCTTGTTTCTAATTACATAGTTGACGCGAAATTCCTTTTTCCATTTCAAATACAAATTCTTAATTATCGATGTTTTGTGAAAGACTGTCCATAAAAGTTGTTTAAATTAAGAAAACATAACCATTTAATTTTAAGGCAAAAATGAAAAACCAAATCCTCTTTATTTGGACTATGTCCATCGTTTTAGAATGCAGAGGTAGATAAGTATCGTAAAAACATGAAAAACAATCATTTTACCAGCATCGAGCACATCATACAAATGCTGCATTTTTTCATTTGCAACTGTACCATTACAATAGGAACCAAACAGAACTGATCGGGAGCCAAGGTGCGGAATTTGGCCTGAGAAGTAACAAGACTGTTAAGCTGCCAGACGCCCATAAACTAACGCACGCAGGTTTTGCACACGTCACTGCCAAACGCTGCCGGGAAAAAGAACGGCTCGTCATAAAAGAAGAGCAAATGCTGCGCCTGGTTGGCTTCGTGGATTCTGTTGTTGACAGGCTCGTTATCCACGTAGCAGGTGACACTTCCAGACATGAAATTTATTTATCTGATTCGGATAAGGAAAGAGCTAAGAGATTACCAGACGACTAACTGTAATACCTTCAGTGGCTTCAATATACGGCGAAATCTTTAAATACTCTCTTACGTTACACACAGCTTATGCAGAAAAATTGCCCTGTGTTTAAGTCAGGAATTTTCATCATTCTTGTTTTCAGTAACAACAGCTGAAAACCATAACGTTTTGCGGTTTTCGTCTAAGGAACGTATTGTGGGAGATTTGCAGTATATTATTTCATGCTGCTTAAAAATTAAATGACATTCGAAACTGTATTGCTCCTCTGCTCGTCTCGTTTTACGTGTGAACCGCTGCTGGCCACGTCACTGCAGGCTAGCTGTATCAACTGACCGGCCAGTGCTAAGTTAAATGAGCCGGAAATGCTGTTGTCTCGTATTATCGCTAAGTCGATGTGCACGTAACGCACAGCGCAAAGCGTACCCTTATAATCGTACTTGACAGTACTCGCGACAGCTTGGCTGCAGTCCCACGTGAAACTGAAATCCAATGAGGTTCCAGCAAACGTGGAAGAATACGTAATGCAATGTTTACACCAGGTTTCTTCTTACGATGAACGGATTATAGTAGAGACAATGCATCGCCGAAGTACTAACAACAATGACAAAGCAGAATACAAAGGAAATCAGAAACCTGTCAAGAATGTGCGAGGGCATAATGACCAAGTCAGCACCCCAACACTCGGACAAGGACAGCGTCTCGAAAGAAACTACAGTAACATCGACTGCCAAGATACTTGCAACATAATCACAAATTCCCAACCCTCACGATTATGGTCAAGGTCTTGCTTCGTTCAAGAAATGAAGAATCAAATAAAAGGGCAGAATTTATGTAGGTATTCCCTCGGTTGCAGTGTGGGTACCAACAGATGAATCTGGGCTCGTGCTCAAATCATTTGACCGCTAGACGGTTGAGAAACTGTGACCGGATGAGTCCCAATTTCAGTTGGTAAGAGCTGATGGTGGGGTTCGCGTGTGGTGCAGATCCAGCGAAGCCGTGCACCCAAGTTGTCACCAAGGAAGTGTGCAAGCTGGTTGTAGGTTCCCGGAACCCATTCGCGCCATTCACGGACTTCATGTTCCCAAACAAAGATGGAACTTTTATGGATGACATGCGCTATGCCACAACGCTACAATTTTTCGCTATTGGTTTGAGGAAAATCCTGGGCAATTAGAGCGAATGATTTGGTCACCCAAATCGCCCGATATAAGTCCCACCGAACATTTATGGAACATAATCAAGAAGCCAGTTCATGCACAAAATGCTGCGTCGGCAACACTTTAGCAATTATGGACGGCTAGAGACGCAGCTGTGCTCAGTGTTTTTGCAGAGGAGTCCCAACGACTTGAGTCCATCCCACGTCGAGTTGCTGCAGTACACTGGGCAGGATATTAGGAGCTATCCCATGATATTTGTCACCTCAGTGTATAATTCCATCCAGAAAAGTTAAAATTAACACGAAAAAAAATATATCATTACCAGGCGGAAAAAGTTTCTGTTTTACGGCGATCCCAATATTATGTTTTTTTTTGTTTTGTTTTTTTTTTTTTTTCATTGCGGAAAGCTTCTGGTTTGAAAGGCGTTTTTCAAATGGTTCAAATGGCTCTAAGCACTATGGGACTTAACATCTGAGGTCATCAGTCCCCTAGACTTAGAACAAAGCTAACTAACCTAAGGACATCACACACATCCATGCCCGCGGCAAAATTCGAAACTGCGACCGTAGCAGCAGCGCCGTTCCGGACTGAAGCGCCTAGAACCGCTCGGTCACAGCGGCCGGCGAAAGGCGTTTTTGACCGGAAACATTTCGTATCGATTCAACTCACCGCCTTTGGCCTCCTGCGCTTTTCCCTGTTCCACAGAATGACGAGAGCTCTAAAAGGGATAAAATTATAGTTTTCACTTCAGCTATTTATTACATATCTATTGTACATGATAATGGTGCATGAGGGCGAAATATGCTACTCGTGCATATGCACTGAATAGATCTTTGCAAATAAAGTAATAAACAGCCGACGTAGAATCGAAGTTTTAAGCTGTAATAAATTCGCAGTTTTTGTAGCCTATGTCAAGATAATGACCTAAAATGAGGGGTTTTTCACGACTCTCGAGAGGTCACATGAGACTCACTAGTCTATAGGCGACCTAACTGGGGACGATTTTATGAATTATCAGTGGGTGAACGACTAATACCAGTGTATTAAATCCGACAAACAATATCTTGACGGTGCAGTTCTATAAATTTGTGAAATGCACAGCGTTACACTTAAACAATTACAGCTACTCTTGGGTCTCTCCTCACACTAATATATGTGAGATTGGCAGCCGGCCGAAGTGGCCGTGCGGTTCTAGGTGCTGCAGTCTGGAACCGCGAGACCGCTACGGTCGCAGGTTCGAATCCTGCCTCGGGCATGGATGTGTGTGATGTCCTTAGGTTAGTTAGGTTTAACTAGTTCTAAGTTCTAGGGGACTAATGACCTCAGAAGTTGAGTCCCATAGTGCTCAGAGCCATTTGAACCATTTTTTTGAGATTGACAGGGGCGAAAACAGGTTAATAAATTAAAGTGTGTTTTACTGTCGATTTCTGTTTAGCAATGTTAAAAAGTGTTAAGCTTGGCGCACTTTATAGTTTCCGTTATTGTTGTGTCTACATTCTCCTTTACGGTGCATGAGTGCTGAGGAAAAGATGAAACAATTGCTAATTTGTCAGCATTTCAGTTAATAAGTGGAATTTAGATGAGTGAGTGCAGTTTGCTCTGACACTTACTGGGTGCGCTGTTTGATTCTGTTCACTCGACAACCACTAGGTGGCCCTGACAGGGTCGGTTTCACTTTTCTAGGACAGCCGCAGTAGACCGGCTAGATGACAGCGGCGTTAACGAGTTCCGTCACGCTCTGTTAAGCTCCTAGCCAGCAATCCACTGCAGATCTTCTGACCTCTCCCTAATGGACGCGAAGTACAACCAAAAGTCTGTGTACAACACAAATCTTAAGCCTTGTAATTCTAATTTCGGAGGATGAAAATAATTTGGAGTCATCTTTGCATCATTCCAATCATGATGGAATCCCAGGGAATAATTCGATGGATAAATTAATTACCACAGAATCGTAGAGAAACTACGAAACGATTGCATGTCAACATTTCGCTTGCGTTGTTGGAATGGAAATGAGCGTTTGGCTTCATTGGCCAGGAGGCCCCTTACGGGGCAGCTCCGGCCGCCTTGGTGCAGGTCTTATTACATTCGACGCCACATTGCGTGACCTGCGAGCCGGATGGGGATGAAATGATAATGAACACAACACAACACACAGTCCTTGAGCGGAGAAAATTCCCGACCCAGCCGGCAATCGAACCCGGGCCCCTCAGGACGGCAATCCGTCACGCTGACCATGCAGCTATCGGGACGGACATTGGAATGGAATTAATTGAGAGGATGCATGCTTTAAGCTGCTTCGTAACTGATTAACATGCATTAAAAAGAACAGAAAATTATTTACGTAAGGGGGCTTCATGCTTTTCTTATCTAGTGTGGTCATCTTGATTTGAGTTTGCAATGGACGGGTGTCAGGATAGTTCAGACTCATTATTATTACATTGTCCACCTCCGTAGCGCAGCGGTAGCGTTACAGGCTACCACTCTAAGGGGCACGGGTTCGATTCCCGGCAGAGGACTCGGTGTTGTGTGTCCTTCATCATCATTGGCACGCAAGCTGCAAAAGTGGCGTCAACTAAAAAGACTTGTAATACGGCGACTGAGCGCAGAAGATATCCCGGCCAATAACTGCCATACGATCATTTTCATTATTACACTGTCCTGTAACATTAATGTGACCATCTATCAAACGCCTGAAGAGGTTGCTACCTTTTGCAGCGCGGCCCGCTGCGGGACGTGCACGAAGAGAGTCATTGAAGTTGTCGAAAGTACCAACAGCGATGTGGAGCCCGTCAACTCTAGCGTGGAGACCATCTGCGCTAGATTTCTCGGTTTTGGATCCATGGCACAAACAACCCCATCGAGGAGGTCCTACAGATACGCGATTGGATTTAAATCCGGTGTGTTTCGTACTCAGGGGAATACACGATAAACTCTTCGAACAACACACGTACACTAAGAGCTGTGAGACACATTTAATTGTCCTGCTGGTAGGCCAGCTGGGTGGCCGAGCGGTTCTAGGCGCTACAATCTGGAAACGCGCGACCGCTACGGTCGCAGGTTCGAATCTTGCCTCGGACATGGATGTGTGTGATGTTCTTAGGTTAGTTAGGTTTAAGTAGTTCTAGGGGACTGATGACCTCAGCAGTTAAGTCCCATAATGCTCAGAGCCATGTGAACCATTTGAATCCTGCTGGTAGATGCCATCACACCAACGAAAACTAAACTGCACATAGGGGAGGACAGTGCTACATGCATATTTATGTTGATCCATTGTGCCTTACAGAATGACATAAACATTCCGCAGACCATAACCCACCCTCCTCTGGACTGAACCCTTCCGACTCTTGTTGTAGGGAATTTGCTTTCAAACGTTTCATGCCGTACAGGCCAACAGCCACCAGTTGGACGGAGCATAAAACGTGAATCATCTGAAAAGGCTACCTATCGCTGCTGAGTGAATGTTCCGTTGCAGTACTGCCGTGCAAATTCCAGCCTTTCTCACCGATGAACAGCAGTCAGCTTGGGAGCCTCAACCAGGCCCATACGGAGCAACATTCGCCGAACGTTCGTGGAGGAGACACTATTGGTAGGACTTTGGTTCATTTGTGCTGTCAGTTGCTCAATGGTTGCAGGTCTGTTCACCCGTGCTCATCTCCGCAGGCGTGGTTCATCCCTTTCATCTTTGTTCCGTGGTTCACTACAGCAGCTTCGGCGCCGGTTTTGGATAGCACCATTTTGCCATGCACGGTATACTTTAACCATGGCGGCACGCGAGCAGTTTACGAACTTAGCCGTTTCGGAAATGCTCCCACCCATGGCCTAAAAGCCAGTGATCATGCCCCTTAGGACGTCAGATGAATCACTACGTTTCCGCTTTACGTCAACGAATGCACAGTTTCCTGCGTCCCCCTGACACCTTTATATAGCTAGTGCCACTACCTGCCGTCTGTGATTGGTTATTTCACGTTGACATCGAATATATGTAGCCGCCACATTACTGTCACTGGTTCGAGTACTTCGCCAGCTCACGACCACGCTATATCAATTACACTTTTCCTTTTATTTCCGTATTCGCTTCCCGCAGTGTTCGTTCCTCGCTTGCAGCCCATGTTTTCTCAATTTTTAGTTTTGGTTTTACTTGTAAGTCGAACTGTTCTTCGACTTTATTCTAAGCATACGTCTGGAGATATCCTCTAGCGTTATCCTTTCTTGTAGGTCTTGTTCTACGTCGGTGAACCACGCCTGCCTTTTTTTCTTGCTCATAAAGTAACGGAAGAGCCAACTTCTTAACCTGGTAGGACTCATATGAGAAATGTGGTCATAGAAAACAATCCACCTCCTACGAATGTCGTCCGTGCTCTTTTATACATGTACATAGAATTTGTGGCGTCACCTGAATTCACCATTTTCTGTGACGGAGATTTTCGAAAGATCTCTTTGTCTCATTGCTAATGTCTCGATCAGGCAGTTTTCTATTCGTAATAAGGTATTATGAAGCATTGACAACATCTGCTTGTATTACTGTGCAGTAATGTCATATCTTGGCGTTGACTGGCACTGACTTCTTGTTGCTGACACTTTGCTTAGTTGACAGGCTGATTCCCTTTAGCAGTTATGTTAACTAATGGCTTCTTTTTCAGATGTGTTTGTTTCTTTATTCTCATATATATTGTAACCGACCGTTTAATTTCCCCTTCACCCAATTCATGCATTCTGAGTGGAGACTTGATATTTGTAGTTAATTCACTTTCCTCGACGGAGATCCAGTGTCCTGCCTTTACTGTCCGTTCCTTCAGTTCACTGGTTTATTTTGCAGCGAATCAGGAAAATGAATGCGAGGTCATATCCAAAGGCCAGGCAATCAACTGTCAAATGCTACATCTACATAGATATTCCACACGCTATCGTACCGGTGCATGGCGGAGTGTAACACTAGTACTGTCCACTAGTAGGCATTTCTTTTCCCGTTCTACTCGCGAATATAGCGAGGGACGTACAAGCCCTAACGTCTCCCATCTTATATTTGTGGTCCTTACGCAAATTGCACATACGTTGGCGGCAGTAGTATCCTTCTGCAGTCGATCTTCAATTCCGGTTTTCTAAATATTCCCAATAGCGTTTCCCGGAAAGACCGTCGCCTTCCCTCCTGGGTTTCTCCACCTGAGTTCACGAATAATCTCCATTATGCTTTCGTGCTACCGGTAACAAATCCAGCAGCCTACCTCTGAATTACATCGAATGTTACAGGATCGTTTTTCCTACTCATCTGCATTAGCTTACAAATATCCTCCAATTAGAGCAAACTGTTATTCCCACACCAACTGAAATTCTGTATTTTATCTTGTCCTATAGTCACTCAACGATGATACGTATTAAAGAAGATATTTCTCTCCGTTTCCGGCTGGAAGAATACTCCATTGATACAGCAGAGTCAAGGAAACTTTATTTTATTTACATTTCTTTAATTTTTCTTCGAGCTGTGTTACGTGGTAGTGACGTCATACAAAAGTCACTCTCGCCCGTGAATTTTGCGCAGTAGTGTCGTAAGTAGCCTGTTCGTGTGTTGGCAGCTCTATAGACTGTGTTAATATCGCTGACAGCGCGGCGCCCTCGACATGAGATTCTGTTGTTGGACGGACTAGCAGTTAGCGAATGGATACGGAAGTATATGGACATAGTTTTCTTCGTGGAGACTCTGTGTTGGTAGGACACGCAATGTAAAGTGTGATGAACTGATGTGTTTAGAAGAAAATATGCAATGAAATGTATGATGATGAATGTCGTTGATAATGTTTGGGTAGTGGAATCATTGACAACTATATAATTTTTGGAACTGGATGTCACATGAATAAGGAAAAATTTTCTAAATACATTGTTTGCTCTTCAACAAAATCTTTCTTTTGCTAACCATACGCCTCCTAGTAGTCTACAGTAGTTAGAACAATTTTATTTAGCTGGCCGATTTTGCTACTTGATATATTGCTGTAGTTCGTGTTACGAAGATTTTCTGTGAGGTAAGTGACTTATGAAAAAGAATGGGGTTTCCACTTTCGGGATTCGTGATTGAAATGAGTTTAAGCAATAAACAGAGTTGGAGGTAGTTTCATATTTCTTTAATATCTCTTTTTTTTATTTCTATTATTGTGGAGATTCCTTGCAATTTGGGGCCATTCTTTTGTGTTAATTATTGGAAGTCATGTTGTCAATGTATAGCAGTCAGATTGCTTTGGGCTTGTATATTGTGGGTAATAAATGAATAGGTTAAGCTTGAGTTGTCTTTGTCAGGGAAAATTCTGTAGGTCAGTGTTGAATAAAAAAATAATTAAAGAGTTAGTTTCAGTGTTCACAAATAAGGTGTTAAAAAAAAGTTAAAATTTGTGTGAAATCTTATGGGACTTAACTGCTAAGGTCATCAGTCCCTAAACTTACACACTACTTAACCCAAATTATCCTAAGGACAAACACACACACTCATGCCCGAGGGAGGACTCGAACCTCCGCCGGGACCACACAAATAAGAACAGTGCATTAAAAGTATATCAGCAAAAAGGTTCTAGAAATTAGTCATTTATACGGAGCTATTCATATTATCTTGTACGGACTACGTACAGTAGACAGACAGACAGAGAGAGAGAGAGAGAAAGAGAGAGAGAGGGAGAGAAGGAAGGGGGTGGAATATGGAGGCAGTAGAACCTCTCACACCTGTGCCGGTGGTTGAACCGAATTCCTTCAGGCCACACTCAATAGTAATCTTTCAAGAAGATGGTGGGCTAACGAAATAACGGTGCAGAAGTGTAATGCGCCGACAAATGGACGCCGTGCGGCCAGTTGGCAACTTGAAAAAGAAAAGCTTGCGGAGCTCTCTAAGTGGCTGACAAAACGGCATTAATCAAGCGTAGCAGAGGGAACAGTAACGATTAATGAGCGAGGAACCGGATTTCGCACGAGCGTCGTTATTTAAGCTACCTTGGCTAGCTGGGGGAATGTAAAAAATGTTGTTCGACGACTGTTCTGCGTGTTTCTGCTATGGAAGGCGAGAAAACAGCGCCACCTCAAGCGAAATCCTTGAAAAGAATGGAGGCAAGCAAGACACTTGCATGTGTAAGGATGTACTCATGCCACATAATTTGTAGATTCCCAGTTCTAGTCACACTAAGGCTCAAATGGAAAATGGTAGGATGAGGCGTGGGATAGTTACGGTGGTTTGCGCTCCTTATAGTAGAATCATGAGTCTGGGTAAACTTATGGTTTGGTGTGAAATGGAAAAGCAAGTAAAATCGATTTCTTTCTTCGAGTCTTTTCTGAAATAATATCATGTAATAAGAAAAATGATCCGTTTTCGAACTCTTCGTCTACTAGTCAATCTATACAATTATATATCCATTATGTCGACGTGGTCTTCCCATTTTTAATTTACGTCCAACTGTTCAAATCTCCGTTTTAACGAGGTTAATGTCTTATTTTATTTATACAGGCTTTTGATTCCCCTTACAATTTCAGTCTTCACTACAGGAGTTCTTATTGGAAGAAATACTTTACATTCAACATACATAGTTTGGCTGCATTAGTATCCATCTTGATACGTCAGCTCTCAGTCTCGAATGGCATCGCAGGATGTGAACGAACTGGTTTTTCATCAATTATGGCAATGTCACAATACACGAGAAAATCTAAATCAGCTGTTGCAAAACTGAGTGGTTTGACCGTAAAACTGTTGCCCAAAACTACCCCAGGCCATAGTTTGATACATGTATGAGACATCTGTGTTTGAGATTACCAATAGACAGTACTGAAATAGGCCGAATGGCGTCAAGGCTTATTTGCTAGGCGAACTGCGAAGGTATTTATAAAGATGATGGGAGATTGGAGAGAAGGCAGTCCAAACAGTTATGACAAGATGTATTCTACATTATTGCTAAGTTTCATCTCCTACTATCGCACCTTCGTGTAATTTTTTCCATTGATTTACGGAAGCATGCGTATCTTTTTCTTTTACAATTTTCCATTAAGGCAAGGTGGACTGTTTCAATACGGCAGATTGTAGAGATCCGTCTTTTACAGTAAAATTCCAGTAAACTGGAATTGGGTCTGAGAAGTTCCCACTTGGAAGTACTGCGAAGAGTTATCCGGTCCAGCATTTGCCTTACAACCAAAAGTTACCTACCGAGAACCTCGATCAGAGTTAAGGAGATGAAGCTATTTGCCATATATTCGTGTACTATATGTCCAAGACAAAATTATTACTGCACGCGCGCGTGAATTACTGATTCATCTCTGTTACACACACACACACCAGCAGACTCTCTCTCTCCCTCACACACACACTGTGTGTGTGTGTATGTGTGTGTGTGTGTGTGTGTGTGTGTGTGTGTGTGTCCTGTGAGGACAGGACTGGCTCTTCTACAACTTCGTCCTTAAGATGCCCAATCACAGCGAGAAAGTGTTACTGAGACATAGTTGTCGTGTACCATAATTTATGTGAAGTGTTTACGTGAGAAAGCACTGGGAGGGACCAATAGACTTAGTCTCATGAAGTGTGAAAACAGCTTTCTTCAATTTTCAGCAATATAAAAATACAACACTGGCTTTGTCACTGGTCTTTAGTGTAATATAGGCTATTTATATACTTTAGGCAAAAAAAGAATATGCTCTAGTTATTAAATAATACACCAGACCATTAAAATAACTGAATTTCTATATTAGAAACACCTAACTTTCAATAATATTTTTTACGCTAGCAGATATTTTATTACTGTTAGTTGAAATGAGGGTATTGTTTACGTGTGTCAAGCGCCAAACATTTAATGAACTGATCATCAAAGCAAATGAGGTGATCAAAGAGATGATTCTCTACAGTAAAATCAACGACAGAAGGATTGATTAGTATTTTACGTAACGCATGTATTTCTTCCTAGAAGCACAGTCTCAACAGTGTTTATAAATAATGAAAATAGTCAGTGATAACACGTTTCAATAAAATCAGTTCTTGTATTTTAACCTGACAACATATAATTCTGACAGTTAATTCTTTTATTAATTAATTTAACATTTGTTTACTGGGAAGTTATCACCGTTACCAAGTACGTTTTATTGCGTGAAGTTATGTAACGGGTGATATTTGTCGTTTATTTGCATGAGAAACTATGTCTGACTTGTTCGCTGACCATAAATTTTTCGAGTTTACACGGAATGAGATACCTATTTTTCTAACTGCGTCTTCGCTATTCTCAGCTGCCCACAGTTATTGCAACTTATAGGATCCTTGCAAAAGGTAATATTTTTAGATGCATTGAACATAAAGTATCTTAGCACTCTGTCAAAGAGGTGCCGAGCTTGTGAATCCCTTGTAAAGTATGACAGAACTAAAGTAGTGACACTAAGCCCTCTCAATCCGATTTCGTGTGATGTTCTAGATGCTTTTGATTACGTACATTCTGATTTCCAGTAACGTCACTGGAAGTGGAAGTATGTGCAATTGGTTCTTAATGTCATTCCCCAGGAAGAAACCACACATTGCAGTAAGCGGAAAGTCCTGTGGAGAAGTTGTTCTCCGTGGACGAAGTGGGACAATTCGTCGCTTAGTTGTTGTTCTCAGGTTTTCTATGCTAACGAGGTTTGGCTATGAATTAGTGGGAATTAATGATATTCCTCCTCTTACGCCATGAACTGCGGCATTAAGCGTTCTTTAAACATGTCGAAGAAGACGCATCATTCAGTATGTCGGCAGAGAAAAATTTAAGAAACGACTCACAAATAATACGGACAGCGAGGCGGTGCCCCACAGCTCACATACATTTGAAAAATTGAGGTGCTAGTAAAATCGTCTATTTACACAACCAGTTTCGGTCGACTGACCATTTTCAGGTTCATAAAAAAATGGTTCAAATGGCTCTGAGCACTATGGGACTCAACTACTGTGGTCATCAGTCCCCTAGAACTTAGAACTACTTAAACCTAACTTATCTACGGACATCACACACATCCATGCCCGAGGCAGGATTCGAACCTGCGACCGTAGCAGTCGCACGGTTCCGGACTGCGCGCCTAGAACCGCGAGACCACCGCGGCCGGCAGGTTCATAAAAGTATTCACAGCTTCGTGTTAGGCGAAATACACTGACACGAAAAAAAAAAAAATCGCAACACGGAGTTTTGCTACATAAACTAATGTTGGTAGGCGTGATTGTATTCTGAAAGATGACGTCGATTCAGATTTCTCACCAGTAGCATAAGAGCGGCGCTAGTAGCACCACTATTAGGACGCAAATGTGATTTGCTTTAAATATGCGGTGTAATGGTCGTGAGCGTAAGTTACTTTGGAGGTGGTGAGTTGATGTTAGTCAAGAATGCCTTTAAGGCGACAAAGACGCCATTTTCAACACCTCACTCAGGTTGAAAGATGTCGTGTAATAGGGCTACGATAGACTGGATGTTTCTTCTGCGACACTGCAGAGAGATTTGGCAGGAATGTAGCCACTGTACACGATTGCTGGCAGCGATGCTCACGAGAATGTATGGCCACGTGGCACTACCGAAAGGGAAGACGATCGTGTTCGGTTTTTGGCTCTGGCGCATCGTACTGCATCTGCAGCAACAATCTGAGCAGCATTTGCATCACAGTGACACAACGAACTGTTACAAATCGGTTACTTCAAAGACAGCTCCGAGCCAGATGTCCTGAAGCGTGCTTTCCACTGAATCCAACCCACAGCCATTTCCGACTTCATTGGAGTCAAGCGAGGGTTCATTGGAGGCCTTTTGTGTCTGCTGATGAAAGCTGGTTCTGCCTCGGTGCTATTGATGGCCGCGTGTTGGTTAGAAGGATACCACCTGATGGCAACCAAAACCAACCTTCCGCGTGCTAGACACCCTGGACCTATACTTGGAATTATGGTCTGGGTTGTTATTTTGTATGACAGCAGGTGCTCTTCGGTGGTTATCCCCTGCGCCCTGACTACAAAACTGTACGTCAGTCTGGTGATTCGACCAGTTACGCTGCGATTCATGAACAGCATTCCAGGGGTGTTTTCCAACAGGATAGCGCTCGTCCACATACCACTTTTCAAACCCAACATGCTCTACGGAGTGTCGACATGTTGCCTTGGCCTACTCGATCACCAGATCTGTCCCGATCGAGCACATTATTGCGATCATCGAACGACAACTCCAGTGTCATACACAAACAGCATTAACCGTCCCAGTATTGGCAAAGTGCAACAGCCATGGAACTCCATCCCACAACTAACATCCGACACCTATACAACACAATGCAGTCACGTTTGCATGCTCGCATTCAACGTCCCGGCTGTTACACCGGTTATTAATGTACCAGCATTTCACACATCCAATGGTTTATCTCGCGCTTACATTAACCTGCGATCTTGCAATCTTAATCACTTAAATATTTTACCTAGACAAATGTATTCTATAAACTTCATACGTCTACATTAATCATTTTTTGGTGTTGCGATTTTTTCTGTTAGTGTTCAAAGTTGTTATTGTCAAATTATAAAACCGTCAATTAGACAATTCTCATATCGTAACACGAATTACAAAGTGAATCTATAAAAGCTGTGATAGGTAACGTAATTCACGTTACAACTGTAATCAGCATCAACCCTGTGAACAGATTCATAGTCTATGTCGACGAATTATTGTTTTCTTCAGGTGTCTAGGTGTGGGGAACAAACCATGCACGCACTTCTTTTGATTTAGAGATGTCCCAATAAGATTTATGAGAAAACATTGTCGACACACTACGGCCGAAAGTTCACTACGTAACACAGTCTTCTCACAACTGACTTTCCCAGTGCACATCTGTTGTTTACAGTTGTTAGTTAAAGCTACGAGCACAGTTACTGCGTTGATGTACCTATACGCCAGGAATAAAATCAGCCTCAGAAATTAATGGACGTACGACATATACGGATAATTCAGTGGATTTAAAGGATACTACAAATACCACACAGATTGTCCCTTTAGTTCAGATCTAAATGATGTTTACAATATGAGTTGGGTTCAAAGGAGGGGAGTGGAAGTACTAAAAATAAATTAAAACAAAATCACTAAAAAATGCCACAATAAAAGACAGACAAAGTGATGTATCAGACCATTCCTTTTGATAAGCGGATTACGAAACTGAAATTGGACTTTTTCTAGGATATCACGAGAGTTATCGTAGTCTCTTAGTTCTTGTTAAATAGTAATAGTAAATGAAAAGTCCTCTTTTATGCAAAACTATCAGTATCGAGGTCATTTTACCTCATGTTTTGATTGAAATATACCAATTCCTTCAACAGGTTTTCCTAAAAAAGTGCTAAAACTAAGATGAGCCGTGTCCTCATGTCAGGCTTTGCAGGGACAATGTGTTAATAGAAGCTGTCCACCAAAAAATCTATTATTTCAGTGCAGATAATAGTTGCTCCTGATCTCCAATACAAGTTAGTGAAGCTGTGGAAAATTTACGAAAATTGAAACAAATTAAGAAAACTTGAAATGCACGAAGAAAAGTGATAAAGGTAAGTAAATAATATATTACAATAGTTTGGCGTGTAGTGGCCGAAAGTGCATCAGAATCTACTTTTACTTAGTTATTTAGGTTACGGTCTAGGAAAGAATTTTCATCTAAAACAATCGACTAGCGAATAGATCGAGTGGTGCAATAAATCTCGGATTTGTCAAAAGCGCGGCGAGTTCAGAAGTAATTGCATCATGCTCTTCTTATCTGGAATGCTTATTACACATCTTCCAGTTCCGTAGAAGGCTACAGGGTGCCAGTCTTTCAATTTGAAGCCACTTCGGCGACCTGTAGTCTATGAGGATGATAGGATGATGATGAGGACAGCACAACACCCAGCCCCTGGGCGGAGAAAATTCCCCGACCCAGCTGGGAATCGAAGCCGGACCCAGAGGATTGACAATCCGTCAGGCTGACCATTCAGCTACCGGGGTCGGACACTCCAAACTAATAATTTCAGAAAAGAGTTTTTAACACACAATTGTTTTTTCTTTCAGAAATGATTTTCTTCCTACCGCCATGCGGCAGCACGGCTAAGTACAGTGACAAAATTATACAAATATTTAAAGTTTTGGATACCCTGAACTGAGTGCTGATGATGTCGGGTATTTCAGGTACGTAAAGAAGGAAAGTTTAAGACTAAAGCCCGAGAAATGGATGATGGTGTTAAAGGAGTCGGACGACTGATAGCTTAAATATAAAGATGAATTCCTGCAAAGCGTCATGCATGGACCGCATACGTGGCTCACTGCTGACTAACGGTAAGCGCTGGACTCAGCGGCTGGCCCCAGTGTGTAACGCGGGAGGCGCTCGGCGGCGTGAGCCGTCAATCACTGTTCATACCAGGAAGCCACGAGCTGCCAGATGCCTCCTGCTGGCGGTCCTGGCTTTCTTACTTCAGCTATTCCGTCACCATATAACCCACAAGTCGATTCTTAGACGCAAAGTCCAAATACAGTGAAAATAGCTTAACACGAAAACGTTTTACTCGAAAAACCCCTAGACAATAATAGTTCAAATGGCTCTGATCACTATGGGATTTCTGAGGTCATCAGTCCCCTAGAACTTAGAACTACTTAAACCTAACTAACCTAAGGACATCACACACATCCATGCCAGAGGCAGGATTCGAGCCTGCGTCCGTAGCGGTCGCGCGGTTCCAGACTGTAGCGCCTAGAACCGCTTGGCCACTCCGGCCGGCACCCGTTGACACGAAAGAGTACTGTGGTCCCCGTAAAATTTTATCCAGTGCTATACTTCTTTTCTTTAAACTCGAAACATATATATGGACGAACACGAAAAAATTTCACTTTTCGGGGAAAGAAATATACCTGCTTTCTTCTGGCCTCCCTTCATTTATTGCCTTAAAAATTAAAAATTAATAAATAAACTCTTCAAATTTAAGTAAGTTAGGATGTTTCAAGGAAAGAAACTGCTTAGTATTACAGTATGTTTGACGTGAAGCTAAATTTGTTTTACCGATCATAGAGTGGTAGCAATCTAGTTCCGATGGCAGACGCTACAACGAAGGCGGCGTGCACAGCTATGTAGTTTACTGTTGAAACTCCGAAGGCGTACGTCCCAGAAGAGTTATTGCGAGCTATATTGCTCTCTCCTGCGTTATGTTTCGCTAGAAACCACGGAGGTAAATGTAGTGACTTGGCAAGACAGCCAAGCCACTCGGAGGTAGCCGAAAGGCACGCGTTTAGCTCACGCAGACTGGTGTGAGGTCTGCAACAGTTAAGGGAATTAATAGTAGCAAATAAAGTACGTAGTTGATGTAATACTTAACTTTAATCCATAATTGGAGAACATCGCTCTTGTTGATACATTAATATAATCTCAATATACACTCCTGGAAATGGAAAAAAGAACACATTGACACCGGTGTGTCAGACCCACCATACTTGCTCTGGACACTGCGAGAGGGCTGTACAAGCAATGATCACACGCACGGCACAGCGGACACACCAGGAACCGCGGTGTTGGCCGTCGAATGGCGCTAGCTGCGCAGCATTTGTGCACGTGGGGCGTGAGGTCTCCACAGTACATCGATGTTGTCGCCAGTGGTCGGCGGAAGGTGCACGTGCCCGTCGACCTGGGACCGGACCGCAGCGACGCACGGATGCACGCCAAGACCGTAGGATCCTACGCAGTGCCGTAGGGGACCGCACCGCCACTTCCCAGCAAATTAGGGACACTGTTGCTCCTGGCGTATCGGCGAGGACCATTCGCAACCGTCTCCATGAAGCTGGGCTACGGTCCTGCACACCGTTAGGCCGTCTTCCGCTCACGCCCCAACATCGTGCAGCCCGCCTCCAGTGGTGTCGCGACAGGCGTGAATGGGGGGACAAATGGAGACGTGTCGTCTTCAGCGATGAGAGTCGCTTCTGCCTTGGTGCCAATGATGGTCGTATGCGTGTTTGGCGCCGTGCAGGTGAGCGCCACAATCAGGACTGCATACGACCGAGGCACACAGGGCCAACACCCGGCATCATGGTGTGGGGAGCGATCTCCTACACTGGCCGTACACCACTGGTGATCGTCGAGGGGACACTGAATAGTGCACGGTACATCCAAACCGTCATCGAACCCATCGTTCTACCATTCCTAGACCAGCAAGTTCCCTCCGGATCTGTCCCCCATTGAGCATGTTTGGGACTGGATGAAGCGTCGTCTCACGCGGTCTGCACGTCCAGCACGAACGCTGATCCAACTGAGGCGCCAGGTGGAAATGGCATGGCAAGCCGTTCCACAGGACTACATCCAGCATCTCTACGATCGTCTCCATGGGAGAATAGCAGCCTGCATTGCTGCGAAAGGTGGATATACACTGTACTAGTGCCGACATTGTGCATGCTCTGTTGCCTGTGTCTATGTGCCTGTGGTTCTGTCAGTGTGATCATGTGATGTATCTGACCCCAGGAATGTGTCAATAAAGTTTCCCCTTCCTGGGACAATGAATTCACGGTGTTCTTATTTCAATTTCCAGGAGTGTAACTGGTAATGGCGCCTTGCTAGGCCGTAGCAAATGACGTAGCTGAAGGCTATGCTAACTATCGTCTCGCAAAATGAGAGCGTATTGTAGCATCGCTAGCAAAGTCGGCTGTACAACTGGGGCGAGTGCTAGGAAGTCTCTCTAGACCTGCCGTGTGGCGGCGCTCGGTCTGCAATCACTGACAGTGGCGACGCGCGGGTCCGATGTATACTACCGGACCGCGGCCGATTTAAAGGCTACCACCTAGCAAGTGTCGTGTCTGGCGGTGACACCACAGTAAAAGCAGTAGTCAGAGATTTGAGCTTACACGAGTACAGGTGTAGATGTACATTGATTCAGCCTGTAATAGTTGACTGATGAATTGTAAATGTCAGTGCTATAGCTTCCGTTACACATCATCAGGCTATTATGAAACTCAAAATAGAAAAATGGATACACAAGGATATTGCATATTATAAAAACGATTCACGTCAGTCGCAGAGGAAGTTTTCCGGTGTTTGAACTGGGAAAACGGAGAATGAACACATGTTAACGGAACAAATCTGAAACATCTACTTCTGTCTGATGACACTGTACTGTTTGCCTCTGGTGCTGAATATCCTCAAGATTGAAAGTAAGGACTTGATGTAACAAGTTTGAAAGTAGGCCTCACAATCAGTTATAATAAAGGTAAAACACTGTGCATCCAACATGCTGAAAAAGAAATAGAATACTTCAACAACCAAGTCATAGTTCCAGTTGCTTCGTTTTTGTATGTAGGGTAGATGGAGACAATTACTGGAAGGATAACAATAAAAATAAATAGAAGTAGTTATTTCAAAAATGGCTCTGAGCACTATGGGTCTCAACTGCTGAGGTCATTAGTCCCCTAGAACTTAGAACTAGTTAAACCTAACTAACCTAAGGACATCACAAACATCCATGCCCGAGGCAGGATTCGAACCTGCGACCGTAGCAGTCTTGCGGTTCCAGACTGCAGCGCCTTTAACCGCACGGCCACAGTTATTTCAAAACTATGCTTCTCATGCGCCTGTAAAAGAAAATTTACAGTTTCCATGTATTACCTGTTTTGATTTACGACATAATAACAGATTTAACGCAAAAACTGAGGGCTGATCAATGAACAACGTTGTAATTACTCAGAGAGACAAGTAAATAACCGAATGAATCAGAGAAGAATGCAGGGGTATAGCTACTTTTTACCACAATGAGAATTAAATGGTCCTAAGGTCGGCATGAAGCCCGCCGTTGAGGTAGAGGGCCCAAGTAACACGGTTGCGAACGGTGACTTAGTGTAAGACAGGGAAATTACCTTAGAGAACATGCGAGAGGAAGCAGTAGATATCAAATGGCTGAAGATGATTTGTCACAAGTACAGAGTTAACTGGTTGCTCGCTATAACTAAAGAAAAGGCCAAAGACACAATGATACAAGTGATTCATTACACAATTACAACACCCTCAGATACTGTACCAAACCAGCGGATAATCCATCTCGTCTATACAGTGAAGATAAAACTGTATTCGGATCATTACTGTTCAAACAAGATTAACAACGCAAATATTCCTTTCTGTTTATGAGGAAAAATCGAGAGTACCATGAAACAACGATAGCGGCTAGATGCATCAAGAGAGCCAGCGTTGCATTACACTAGGGCGAATTGATGCCGCGCAGCTGATGAAAAACGTGGAAAACTTTGCAACCATTGCTGTAAAAATATAAGCCGTCAGTGTCATAGTCTCCGTAAGATTTCAGTGGCGTTTTGTAGGGTAATTATTGCATGTGGAAGGTGCTCTTGAACGCTTTAACTACGACGCCATATTGGAAGACTACGATCCTCAAAAATGATGGTTCACTTTTGCTGGAAGTTATGTGATTTTGGAGCAGCATAAACCGTCGTGCCATTCGTTAAGAGTACAGGAAAATAATACAATAGTGCACGATCAGGACTTCATATATACTTCTCTGGCACCTAAGTTTCCATTCCGCAGCTGAAGATACGCGAGATCAGATTGATAGTTGTGTCCACTATGTCACTCTTTGTGGAAAGCAATGTACACAGTATATCTCCAGATACAAGTGGAGTCAAAACAGAACCTACCAACCGGGGTACGGCATTCGGAAGGACGACTGTTCAGACTCGCGTCCGACCATCCTGATTTTGGTTTTTCTCGATTTGACTAAATCGCTTAACACAAATCCCAGGATGGTTCCTTCGAAAAGGCACGGCCCCTTTCCCTCTCAATCCTTCCCTAATCCGAGCTTGTGCTTAGTCTCTAATGATATTGTTGTCGACGGGACGTTAAACACTCATTTTGGCCTACTCAAATCAGTGCCTGATTAAGCCACTTGTAGCTCGTCTAGCTGTCACGTGAGTTACAAAGAATGGCTCCTCTATACACATACAGGGGACCATCACAATTTCATTCGCCGTTTTATATTGCTACCTTAAACGCGGAGTGAAAACCGTTCAGATGGAAGGCTTTGATAATGCGACGTTAAATGCCCCGTCGGGTGGCAACTGAGGTCGTCGCACCCGATTTGCGAGAGTAAACGTAACCTGTCGGTTTTAGGGCCTAGTATTATGCCCAGCGAGATTCCGCCTCTAATTGGTACAAAGAGGCCTGCTTGTAATGCTTATGCAAATTTGCGCCCGTAAAACGTTGAGGCAGGCGTTTCTCAGGCATCGGACCGTTATCGACCGAGTTTTTAATGCTCAGGTGTGTGGTTAGGCAGGATAGACACCATCTGCTGAATTACACAAACGCTGTCAGCTTCACGTGCACTACACTAAGGTGACAAAAGTAATTGCATAGCGATACGCACATGTACAGATGGCAGTAGTATCGCTTACACAAGGTACAATAGGGCAGTGCATTGGCGGAGCTGTCATTTGATTCACGTGAAAAGGTTTCTGACTTGGTTATTGCCGGACGACGGGATATAACAGACTTTGATCGCGGAATCGTAGTTGAAGCTAGACGCATGGGACATTAAACAATCCGAAATCGATACGGAATTCAATATTTCGAGATCCACAGTGTCAAGAGTGTGCCGAGAATACCCAATTTCAGGCATTACCTCTAACCGCGAACAACGAATGTCTCTTAACGACCGAGAGCAGCGACGTTTGTGCAGAATTGTCGGTGCTAACAGACAAGCAACACCGCGTGCAATTACCGCAGAAATTAATGTAGGACGTATGAAGAACGTATCCGTTAGGTCAGGGCTGCGAAATTTGGCGTGGTAGGTTATGGCAGCAGGCGACCGACGCAACCTTTGAAACATTCCCTTAGAAAAATTACTGAATTGCTGTGCTGATAAACCTCTTACGTTATTTGATTTTCAAACAGCTGAGCAGAACTGAACGTAATCAGACATTTCGCTCTTTACTTATTCTGATCAACACTAAACTGACACACAATATTTTTAGCGCAACGCAATCTGACTTTCAAAAATCCCTACAAAAGAATGGCCCTGAATAACAATAACCTATGCCTTTCATGAACCACTTGCCTCACAAAAATCTTCGTTACTCAAACTACTGCAATACGGCGAGCGCCAATACTGCCAGCTAAATAAAAGATTCTAACTACTGAAGGCACTAACTACTGATAGGCCTAGTTAGCAAATGAAAGATTTCGATAGACAACAAACAATGTATTGCCTTAATAATATTAAAAAATTATATATATATATATATATATATATATATATATATATATATATATATATATATCAGTTCATGATATCCAGTATTACAAATTTACTCTTTCTGATGGACACACGTCTAGATCGGCCGCACTCAAAATTCTGCCCCCTCTCTCCCCACATCCACCACTGCTGGCGGCTTACCTCCAACTCCACAACGTTACGCGCTGTTCACATCCAGCTGCCCAACACTACAGTACCAAATATTCCAACAATGCAAACCAGCCAAAGACTTCACACAGCACAGTCAGTGACCAGTCCTGGGCTCGTGACCATGTCGGTTGGACCCTAGACGATTGGAAAAACGTGGCCTGGTCAGATGAGTCGCGATTTCATTTGGTAAGAGCTGATGGCATGGTTCGAGTGCGGCGCAGATGCCACGAAGCCATGGACTCAAGTTGTCAACAAGGTACTGTGGAAGATAATGTGAGCTGTGTTTGCATGCGATGGTGTGGGTCCTCTGGTCTAACTGAAACCGATCGTTGACTGCAAATGGCTGTGTTCGGCTGTATGGACAACGTTTGCATCCATTCATGGCCTTGATGTTCCCTTAAAACGTTGCGCCATGTTACGCGGCCACAGTTGTTCACGATTGGTTTGAAGAACATCTTGGACAATTCGAACAATTATGGATGTTTGTAAGGCATCATGGCTCAACATATCTGCAGAGACTTCCGAGGAGGCCGGCCGTGGTGGCCGAGCGGTTCTAGGCACTACAATCTGGAACCGCGAGACCGCTACGGTCGCAGGTTCGAATCCTGCCTTGGGCATGGATGTGTGTGATGTCCTTACGTTAGTTAGGTTTAAGTAGTTCTAAGTTTAGGGGACTGATGACCTCAGAAGTTAAGTCCCATAGTGCTCAGAGCCATTTGAACCATTTTTGAACTTCCAAGGAGTTGTTGAATCAATGACGCATCGAGTTGCTGCACTGCGCCGAGCAAAAGGACGTCCGACACGATATAAGGAGTGCTTCTAAAATGGCTCTCAGCGGACAGCCCATCAAAAACTGCACACAGATCCAGTATGAAAACAGGGTCAAAAATGGTTCAAATGGCTCTGAGCACTATGGGACTTAACATCTATGGTCATCAGTCCCCTAGAACTTAGAACTACTTAAACCTAACTAACCTAAGGACATCACAAAACACCCAGTCATCACAAGGCAGAGAAAATCCCTGACCCCGCCGGGAATCGAACCCGGGAACCCGGGCGTGGCAAGCGAGACCGCTACCGCACGACCACGAGCTGCGGACATGAAAACAGGAAGAAGGTGTACGGGGCTGTGAAAAAAAAAAACAGACAGAAAAATAGAAACGGCGAACGGTCCAAGAACAAGAAGTGAGATATAGAGCAGTTGGAGAAAGAAATGGCGTCGTGAATAACTGGTTATGGCGTTGGACTGCTATACCTGCGGTCCTTGTTCAAACCTCTTTCGTTCCAATTTTTTTCTTCCGCTGTTCGCTTTATGCTTCGTGCTGTAACGTCTGTTTACTACATCGAGCTGTAACGTAGGGTCCTATAATGACAACTGATTCTGCACAACTACTCTATTAGCAGCCGAAAAGAATGGGAACCGCAAACGTTTGATGATAAGATGACAAGTCAACACAATCTTCCACCGGAAAGCACCTCTGGTGTATCATACACGGCATTAGTGATTATACGTGTGTCATATGATAGGAATCTCTTATTGACGCACCTAATTTGTACGACTGGTAAGTGAGTGAGATATGCCTCCTTGACAGATATAGGTGACCGTATGGATGTGAATGTGAATCTCAAGGAAATGATGAAAGCATAGTCTTTGTCACAGAAGCTGCAACAAACGAAAAGAACAGTTTCATAATTGCACAGTTTCTCTGTGCCCTATCAAAAAATATGTTTTTATCGATTTTGAAGTTGTACGTTTCGTTTTGGAAGTCTTGACTCTTGAAATCATTTATTGAAACATAGTTCACACCCTTTTATTTGTTGATTTCATTTCTCTGCGACATCTATGTGGTATCTCGCCTGCTCTCACAATTCATCACATTTACTTGCGACGGTAACGTGTTCTTATCATATTAGTCATATTCTATAAGTAATGTATAGTATGACAACTGTCAAGACTACAGAAAGAGAACAAACATAGCAATGACTGGACGGACAGTTCAAAATGTCGTGGAAAATATACGGCACGAGGGAGTAATGAACATGGTGCGTCCCCTCGTCAGTCCAACACCATGGCCACTTACCCACAACCCCGTTGCGCTTTCAGCCAGCTTTTTGTTGCACTTCCTGTCCTTCGACCGTTCACTGCTCCTATTTTGCTTTCTTTTCACAGTTCAGTACATCTTCCTGTTCTCATGTTTGATCTTTGTTCAGTTTTTGACGGGATATCCTCTGGGCTATCTTATCACTAAATCTGAGAGGGTTGCGATGGCGAGTTTCCCTTGTTAGTATCTGAGGCATTAGGTAATTGAAACATTAGGTCCAATCGAAAATGAAGCCCCTTTTAACAAGACTTTTAAATAATTACTCCTAATACACATACACGCTACACTATAACTTATAAGAATATGATACGAGGGCCATTCGAAAAGTAAAGAACGATTGATCGCGAAATGGAAACCACAGTGAAAATCAAAACTGTTTTATTTGCAACGGTTAGCCACACCTTCCAGCTACTTCTCTACACAGTCCCCGCTCAGACTTAGCCACCTGTCGTAGCGTTGCACCAACTTTACAATTCCCTTGTTACAGAAGACAGCCGCCAGTGCTTTTCGACATTTTTCTACTCTGGGCTGCAGCTCGTTGTTTGTGTTAAAATACTGTCTTCACAGCCAGCGGTTCATTTGAGCAGAGATGAACCTCAGGGGTAGCCAATTAAGGGCTGTATTGTGGGTAATCAAACACTTCCCACCGAAAACGCCGCAGGAGCATCTTCATTGCCCCTGCAGAGTGCGGCCGAGAATTGTGTAGAACGAACTGCATGACAGTTAAGTTACGTGGATTGCATAGCTTCAGGCGAAATCTTTCGCCAGGCCCTCATACGCTAATTCTCACTGTCAGCTCAGAATTGAAAAGAGCGACATGATGCGATCGACAGGCGTACTAGACACAGTGCCCAACGCATCTATGCAAACCTTTTCGCTGTATTTTCCATTTCGCGACCGATCGTACCTTTCTGAATAACACTCGTATGATTGCAGTCGAGCTACATGGGGATTTCAGAAAGTAAGTCACACAAGTGGTCCCCAGCTAAGACCATTGCGCAACAAGAGTAGCGCATTGTCTCTCAGACAAACAGAAGCTAAACGATGTCAAAGTTAACTTAAGGAGTGCTATGCGTGAAGCGTTCAGTGAATTCGAAAGTAAAATTCTATGTACCGACTTGACAGAAAATCCTAGCAAGTTCTGGTCTTACGTTGAATCAGTAAGTGGCTCGAAACAGCATATCCAGACGCTCCGGGACGATGATGGCATTGAAACAGAGGATGACACGCGTAGAGCTGAAATACTAAACACCTTTTCCAAAGCTGTTTCACAGAGGAAGACCGCACTGCAGTTCCTTCTCTAAATCCTCGCACAAACGAAAAAATGGCTGACATCGAAATAAGTGTCCAAGGAATAGAAAAGCAACTGGAATCACTCAACAGAGGAAAGTCCACTGGACCTGACGGGTTACCAATTCGATTCTACACAGAGTACGCAACTTGCCCCCCTTCTAACAGCCGTGTACCGCAAGTCTCTAGAGGAACGGAAGGTTCCAAATGATTGGAAAAGAGCACAGGTAGTCCCAGTCTTCAAGAAGGGTCGTCGAGCAGATGCGCAAAACTATACACCTATGTCTCTGACGTCGATCTGTTGTAGAATTTTAGAACATGTTTTTTGCTCGAGTATCATGTCGTTTTTGGAAACCCAGAATCTAATATGTAGGAATCAACATGGATTCCGGAAACAGCGATCGTGTGAGACCCAACGCGCTTTATTTGTTCATAAGACCCAGAAAATATTAGATACAGGTTCCCAGGTAGATGCTATTTTTCTTGACTTCCGGAAGGCGTTCGATACAGTTCCGCACTGTCGCCTGATAAACAAAGTAAGAGCCTACGGAATATCAGACCAGCTGTGTGGCTGGATTGAAGAGTTTTTAGCAAACAGAACACAGCATGTTGTTATCAATGGAGAGACGTCTACAGACGTTAAAGTAACCTCTGGCGTGCCACAGGGGAGTGTTATAGGACCATTGCTTTTCACAATATATATAAATGATCTAGTAGATAGTGTCGGAAGTTCCATGCGGCTTTTCGCGGATGATGCTGTAGTATACAGAGAAGTTGCAGCATTCGAAAATTGTAGCGAAATGCAGGAAGATCTGCAGCGGATAGGCACTTGGTGCAGGGAGTGGCAACTGACCCTTAACATAGACAAATGTAATGTATTGCGAATACATAGAAAGAAGGATCCTTTATTGTATGATTATATGATAGCGGAACAAACACTGGTAGCAGTTACTTCTGTAAAATATCTGGGAGTATGCGTGCGGAACGATTTGAAGTGGAATGATCATATAAAATTAATTGTTGGTAAGGCGGGTACCAGGTTGAGATTAATTGGGAGAGTGCTTAGAAAATGTAGTCCATCAACAAAGGAGGTGGCTTACAAAACACTCGTTCGACCTATACTTGAGTATTGCTCATCAGTGTGGGATCCGTACCAGATCGGGTTGATGGAGGAGATAGAGAAGATCCAAAGAAGAGGTGCACGTTTCGTCACAGGGTTATTTGGTAACCGTGATAGCGTTACGGAGATGTTTAACAAACTCAAGTGGCAGACTCTGCAAGAGAGGCGCTCTGCATCGCGGTGTAGCTTGCACGCCAGGTTTCGAGAGGGTGCGTTTCTGGATGAGGTATCGAATATATTGCTTCCCCCTACTTATACCTCCCGAGGAGATCACGAATGTAAAATTAGAGAGATTAGAGCGCGCACGGAGGCTTTCAGACAGTCTTTCTTCCCGCGAACCATACGCGACTGGAACAGGAAAGGGAGGTAATGACAGTGGCACACCGTTGGGTGGCTTGCGGAGTATAAATGTAGGTGTAGATGTAGAACTTGACTAATGCCACACAGACGTGGGACGCTGATCGGGAAATCTAGGTCTTGCGTCATGTGATTTCGGAAAGTTTAAAGAACAGAAAGAGATTTTCTAAGGATAAGGACGTTCACACGGTGGTTCTTGACTCCGTTTCCATGCAGCAGATTTCTGTCGTCGAGGAAATGGACGATGGGTAAAGCTCTTCAATCGTTGTTTGCAGATGTAACCTCCCCCCCTCACTTATCGACCTTAATGACAGTGAAAAATTAAACCGCGTGTACCTAATGGAAATTTGGGAAAAGCAATCGTCACCGAAGTTAATCTGTCGGTAAAGAGGGAGGAAAGGGTTACATCTAAATGAAAGGAAAAATGCAAATGAAACTGGTGGAAATTAATTTCGAAAAGGGGTAAAGTCAATAAAGAAAGTAAATGTGCGGCCGTTACGTTAACAATTAACTAGCGGTAATTAGATATTTGAGATTTGGGGGAAATCACGGTCGCCAGTCCTAAGGACAATTACTATAGTAACTGAAAAAGAAAGGTTATTACACATATAATTAGCACTAGAAGCGTGGCAACTGAAGGTTGACACGTGTAGTGTGAAAACTGAAAGTTTGTCAGAAGTAATAAATTTCGCTACACTCTGACTTAATTTAGCAAAAGAATTAATTAAACCGGAAAATCGAAAATTAATTTAGTGACTGAAGTTAATAGTGAGCTTTCTTTCTGAAGCACATCGAAATCCAGTAAAATACGGTTAGTCTTGGACTACCTCAACAATCATTTCAAAAGCAACTTGACTCTACGCAATTTAGAAACAAGAGATTTTACTTTGAACTTGAATTAAATGATTCTGAACTATTAACAATAGTAAAATTTAGTACGTACCAAGCTGAGCTGCAGTCACAGGTAAGCTAAAATATGCTAACAAAAATCGCACTCTAAATTTGTGCTCGTGTAACCTAAATATTGTAGCCAGCTACTGAACTTTGAAATTAAAGCAGTGAAATCTAATTATATTATTTTAATGCTGGCGTTTGAATTTCAACGACACTCGGGTTCATTTCGGAAAAGGAAGGGACCCTGCTTGGCAATGCAATTGGGACAATGAGCAACAAAGGTTCATGCTAAGTTGCTGTAATTTTGCGAGGCAAATGGAACAATTTGAAAAGCTGAGGTCTGCCATACAGTTCTGAAACTTTACGTGCTTTTAGTCTTCCTTGTTGGTTGATTGAAGGTTTGAAGCCGTCGATCGAGGAGGTGGCGACAGTCACTCATTGTCGGCCGTCGCTGTTGCAGAAGCTGGATGTTGGCGCGCCTTCTTCTCGACACGGTCACCAGGCGAAACGGGCTGTTGATGTGCGCCAGCTAATGCTTCCCGTCCGCGACACCATGTCAGAAACTACCATCGCGAGTCGAGCGCAATTACATGCTGCCAAACCCCGAAAGCGCGGCAACTCGCGGGAGCGTCACACAACACCTGCTCCACTCGCTACTCCCGCCAGACTCTCACTCTGTTCTGCCCGCGCTCCACGCGGCAGAGTTAACACTACCAAAGATCCTACACACTTTGAGTCTTCACACGACCTATCGATGTAATCGTTCGATAGCAGTTTTCCCTAGGCAAGACCCAGCGTAAAAATACAAATAATATTTACGTAACAAACCAATTATACATCGACATGAGTGCATAAATATATATATACAAACAGTAAAACAATTACAATATATAAAGAGACAGAAATGTCATATCTTGAGGTAACAAAACAAGGAAAAAAATAATAGTACAATAGATGGAAATAGGAGGATATGCATTTCCGGCGTTACACGTGCCCCACATTGTCTGAGGATGTTCGTGTAACGTAAACAGACTCAGAAAATGTCCCAAAAAAGAAACAGCGGAAATGCGTATGCTCAAAACATCAAAAAACTTTAGCATTCGTCTAATTAATCATAAACCAATTTTTATACAATAATAATTGAGTGGAGATACTCCTAATCTTATTCCACTCTGTCATCTTGCACAAAGTAAGACAGGTTTACAACATATTAAAATTCATAGAAAACATAGAAAATGGTTTAGCTATTCTAAAATTGTCAAAATTCCCAACAGTATCAAGAAATGGAATACTATTTACAAAATTAATCAGAGTACATGGTCATAAAAACAGGTAGATCAAAATACGCAAATTAATAATTAATTACATAGAATACACATTTTTACATAACCTTTTCATAATTAATATCTCGTCATGAGATTCCACTTAACGCTAAACAAGAAAATAATATTCAGTAGATCGAAAAAAACATAAATATTGACAGCAGAATTCTTTCACATCAGCTGTCCGGGAAGAAAAACTATTCCGCCTTTCGTACTCGCAAGTACAAAGAATGCCGACAGCGGCACAAGAGCCAACAGCGGCACAAGAGCCGACAGCGGCTCGCCTCGCCAGTATTGTTGCGCCCGCGTGTGCGGCACGCTTGATCTCACTCGCCCTTGTGACGGCGTTTCCAGAACGTCCGTTTCACTGAATTCTTTAGGAAAAACTCACTCCCGAGTAATCTCAAGGAGTCCATAAACACTATCACAGTGGATAACTCAACACTGTCCATCATCACACGCATGTACTAGCCTGAAACTTAAAACAGCGTCTAAGTACATCGGCAATGACTAGTAAAACACATATTCATGAAATCTTACAGCTAGTTACAAAATCATATTTACATTCCTTAATCTACTGTGACTCAGCTGAAAACTTAAACTAGCAGCTTGGATTTTCAAATTGATTAATATTCAGTAACTCTTAAATCATTTAATCAACATAAATTACTTATTAATTACAACTTCTTTAATGACCTCTTGGTCAGGCAAAAGCATCGCAACATGGCACATCCTTAAATTGGTGAGGTATACCAATGACTTTATATGGTCCATTATGAACAAACTTAAATTTAGAGATTTCATTGTCTATCTCGCTCGATTTCTCATGAGCTTTTACAAGTACTAAGTCTCCGATCGCAAACTTAGCAAAACGCGCTTTAGCGTCATGACGACGTATGCGAGCATCGGCTTAAAGCTTCATTACTTCTCGCAAACGATCTTTTTTCGCACCAATACTAATGTTAATTCGTGGAGGGAATTTGATTATCTCTTCCACTAAACTTTTACTTCTGTCATCCAACAGGATTTCCTCTGGAGAAAATCCCGTCGATTCATGTCTCAAGGTGTTCATAATTCTCATAAATTCTGCTTCATATTAGCCCCATGCCCTATGGTTGTGATGACAATAGGTACGGGAAAGTCGGCCTCGTCTTTGTTCGTGTGTTACGTTTGACACACCGTCTACAATACTTTCCAATTCACTTTCTACATTATTGTCAATGCCGAGATTCCTCATGTTACGGCAGTTCAAACTCATTCCTACGTCAATGTCATCCGGCCACTTAACAATGTTTATAGGCTGGTATTGCCTATGCACACCGTCTCCTGCCTCGTCAAAACTAACTACTATTGTTTTATCTTGGGAAGTACATGTCAAAGTTTTGTTTTCGCAGTTAATCACTGCACGGTACTTTAATAGCCCATCTAACCCGATAATTACTTCCGTAGTTAAGTCTGGCACGACGACAAACTCTTGTTCAAATCGTGCCCCACATATCTCAAAGTTGACAAAAATCTGTTTTGTGACCGGTTTACTGGCCTTCCCAGTAGCACCGATAATTTTCACTCCTGTTACTGGCATAACTACGATGCCAGGTCTGTCTTTCAGTAACTCAAATATTTTCCCAGATACAGCACTCAATTCTGCACCGGTGTCAATCAACACGTTTAGTTGTAGGTCGTGCATATTAACAGACACTACTATCTGTCTACACTTGTCCTCGACTGTTTCTTTATTTTCCCACAGTAAATCCTCGTCTATATCCAGGTCATTCCAGAAAAAACCATCCGGCTTTGATCCTAAATCCGGTTTATCTGGCGGCTTTTTCAGCCTCTGTTCACATACAGTTTTAATTTCAACACGTTTGTCCTGAGGCTTAGTCTCTAGCTTCGCCTCCAATACCGAAACCTTTTCCTGTAACTCGTCAACTAGTGAGTGTTGCTTTGCTATCAATTCACTAATTGTCACCTTCGTTGATTCCTCTTTAATCAGATTGATCTCATCTGCCAATCTACCTGGAGGAATGTGCCCAGTCGCATCTGAAATTACTTCCTCTGGATCTGCGCAACCCACACTGCTACCGTCTGACCGCATAACGTCAGCTCTAACCTCATACACGCTGAAATCTATGTGCTTTTCTACCAATTGTGTCCGGCTATCACTAAAATTTTCGTAATCTTTCCCCTTAATACTCTCGCAATGTTTAAACTGGAGGTTTGCGTCGGATGGGTCGGCTACTTCTACCACTATAACTTTCGGTAAAGTCTGCCGGTTAGGGCCAGAACTTTCCGTTACTCCTTCAACATCTAACTCCTGCGGGACGAAACACGACGAATCTTGCTCGTGCTCCCCATTAACATCAACTATTTCTGGTAAAGTCTGCCGGTTAGGGCCAGAACTTTCAATCACTTCACAAATACTATCTTCCTGTGGGACGAGACGCGGCAAATACTGCACGCGCTCCCCATAAACACTTCTCCCATACAGACCCCTATAATCTCTTAGTTCGTCGTATAAGCGACCGAACTGCCTTAACCAGACCTCATCCCTCTCTGCATCCCCTCGCTCGATGACGGACGTTTTATCCGACATCTGATCTTCTCTCAACAATTGCGAATCATTCTTAAACTCAATCTCCAGTTCCGCTGTGGGTATTACAGCTGGCACCTTATAATCGATTTCCGGAACACTACTTAAATTGTTCTCACAGACAGTGAATGTACCTTCTACTGCCGTGTATACAGCTGATCTACTACTTGTGGGCGCACTCCTTTCTCTTAACACTGGCACACTCTCCCGCCGTTGATTATTCCATACGGAATTTTCATAACGACGACACCTGAGTTTTCTACTGTTATTGGGCCGCCAAAATTTCTCCACGCCCGGTCGGCCCCTCACCGGCGCGGCTAATGGTTTCCCTGTCTCGTCCCAGCAGATACGCTCCCCGGATGCTGCTGAGGCGGCTGATCACACCCTCTGGCGTCATTACTATTCTGTGAAGCCCGTATCACGTTAGTATGATACTGGTTTCCGTCATTCCTGCTATTATTTGCATTGTACCGATTGTTATTACGGTCCGAACCATTATTGTTATTGCTGCCATGGTTGCGGTATGCATTATTCCCGTGGTTATCGTTGTTGTGGTTGCTGTGGTACTCGTTGTTGTTACCACGGCCTCTGCCACTATCGCGATTATTGCGCCAATTGTCCTCGTCCTCCACTCTTTCCAGGAAATCATTGATTGTCCTGTAATTGCTTCCTACGTATCGTTTTGTATCATCTGGAAGCTTCTTGTAGAGTTCCCAGACTATTTCGGATTCCGAGCGGCGATCACGCAAATATTCCAACTTGCGGATCCAGCCCTCACAAAACTCCTTCATCGAGCCGCGCGAATTCGCATCGAAAGGCCTCGATACGACAAATTCGCGCCAGACACCTTGCTGTTTCTGCTCTGACCAGTATTCAGCCAGAAACAAATTTTTAAACTCGTCAAAAGTCAGGTTCGTAATGTTGAGGTTTAAGCCCCAACGCTTGGCATCACCAGCCAACACATCAATAACCGCATTAATTTTTCTCTCATTAGTCCATGATCTGGGTAAAACTCTTTCACAATTTTTAATGAAATCCGTCGGGTGTATACCGCCTTTTTTCAAGGGGTCGAACCGCTCCTCTTTCGTCAACAACTCCGAACTATGTGCACAGATTGGCACATAGCTCTGTTTTTCGTCAAGTTTCCTTTCTAATTCCGACACCCTCGTAATCACTTGGCAAGTGGTTGTCACAAGCGTTTCCACTTCCCTCTTTTTCTCTTCGCAGGTGTTAGCCTGCTTCGTCACTTTGGTATCTACTTCGGATACTAAAGCCTTTAAAGTTTCCACCTTCTGTTGATCCTCTTTTCTCACTAATTGAATTTGTTCCGTCACCTTATTCTCGATGATCGGAGCAACTGCGTCTCCTACACTTTTCTCGATTCTGCTAATTTCGGAATCAAAACGAGTATTTATGCTCGCAATTTCCGCCTGAACGCCTATCATTTCCTGTTTAAGGTTACCGATTTCGGTATTAATCACGACAATATCGTCTTTGATTTTATCAACTTTTGTGTTAACAACTTCAACATTGTTGTTAACAACATTAATAGCTTTGTTCTGATTGTCTAGCATTCGTTCAATTTTTTCAGACTGAGCTACTTGCTTGGCAGCCTGAGCTGCTTGCTTGGCAGCCTGATCGTCTTGCTTGGCAGACAGAGCTTTAATTTCTGCCGATTGACTCTTGATTTCGTTAATCAAAACATTCAATAAATCAGTTAAATTCCCGGAAACTACCGGTTTTACTTCCGCAGCGGCTTCCTCTTTAATTGTCCCCCCGTATTCGTCATCAAGGGATTCAGATTTGATTTTCACTTCCAATTCCGAAACAATTTCTAAAGCTTGGAATTCCATTTCTGCTCTTTGTTGCGTTTCGGCGGTCGCGTCTTTCATGCTAGCCGCCTGCCCCTGAACAATGGATACTGTGGTGCGTGTTTCCCACTGTTCGACCGATTGTTCTGTATCCAAGTCTACCAAATTTTGGCAATTGTTGCCTTCACTCATTTTAATATTTTTCAATATAAATGCCAAATCTCAAATCTAAGTGGATTCCTCACACTAATATTCTCGCCGACGTATCGACCATTTCGTAACCAGTACTTTGTTATGAGATTTGCACAATGCAAAATTCGTGTCCAGAACAACCTCAAATCCGAAGATTGTCCTGTCACGGTCGCCACGTGTAACCTCCCCCCCTCACTTATCGACCTTAATGACAGTGAAAAATTAAACCGCGTGTACCTAATGGAAATTTGGGAAAAGCAATCGTCACCGAAGTTAATCTGTCGGTAAAGAGGGAGGAAAGGGTTACATCTAAATGAAAGGAAAAATGCAAATGAAACTGGTGGAAATTAATTTCGAAAAGGGGTAAAGTCAATAAAGAAAGTAAATGTGCGGCCGTTACGTTAACAATTAACTAGCGGTAATTAGATATTTGAGATTTGGGGGAAATCACGGTCGCCAGTCCTAAGGACAATTACTATAGTAACTGAAAAAGAAAGGTTATTACACATATAATTAGCACTAGAAGCGTGGCAACTGAAGGTTGACACGTGTAGTGTGAAAACTGAAAGTTTGTCAGAAGTAATAAATTTCGCTACACTCTGACTTAATTTAGCAAAAGAATTAATTAAACCGGAAAATCGAAAATTAATTTAGTGACTGAAGTTAATAGTGAGCTTTCTTTCTGAAGCACATCGAAATCCAGTAAAATACGGTTAGTCTTGGACTACCTCAACAATCATTTCAAAAGCAACTTGACTCTACGCAATTTAGAAACAAGAGATTTTACTTTGAACTTGAATTAAATGATTCTGAACTATTAACAATAGTAAAATTTAGTACGTACCAAGCTGAGCTGCAGTCACAGGTAAGCTAAAATATGCTAACAAAAATCGCACTCTAAATTTGTGCTCGTGTAACCTAAATATTGTAGCCAGCTACTGAACTTTGAAATTAAAGCAGTGAAATCTAATTATATTATTTTAATGCTGGCGTTTGAATTTCAACGACACTCGGGTTCATTTCGGAAAAGGAAGGGACCCTGCTTGGCAATGCAATTGGGACAATGAGCAACAAAGGTTCATGCTAAGTTGCTGTAATTTTGCGAGGCAAATGGAACAATTTGAAAAGCTGAGGTCTGCCATACAGTTCTGAAACTTTACGTGCTTTTAGTCTTCCTTGTTGGTTGATT
Organism: Schistocerca americana; assembly: GCF_021461395.2. Taxonomy (NCBI): domain Eukaryota; kingdom Metazoa; phylum Arthropoda; class Insecta; order Orthoptera; family Acrididae; genus Schistocerca; species Schistocerca americana. The sequence continues at coordinate 125,641,965 of NC_060126.1, forward strand.
GAAGGTTTGAAGCCGTCGATCGAGGAGGTGGCGACAGTCACTCATTGTCGGCCGTCGCTGTTGCAGAAGCTGGATGTTGGCGCGCCTTCTTCTCGACACGGTCACCAGGCGAAACGGGCTGTTGATGTGCGCCAGCTAATGCTTCCCGTCCGCGACACCATGTCAGAAACTACCATCGCGAGTCGAGCGCAATTACATGCTGCCAAACCCCGAAAGCGCGGCAACTCGCGGGAGCGTCACACAACACCTGCTCCACTCGCTACTCCCGCCAGACTCTCACTCTGTTCTGCCCGCGCTCCACGCGGCAGAGTTAACACTACCAAAGATCCTACACACTTTGAGTCTTCACACGACCTATCGATGTAATCGTTCGATAGCAGTTTTCCCTAGGCAAGACCCAGCGTAAAAATACAAATAATATTTACGTAACAAACCAATTATACATCGACATGAGTGCATAAATATATATATACAAACAGTAAAACAATTACAATATATAAAGAGACAGAAATGTCATATCTTGAGGTAACAAAACAAGGAAAAAAATAATAGTACAATAGATGGAAATAGGAGGATATGCATTTCCGGCGTTACACAGAGACTTGGTGACTATGTTAAAAAAACAGTGCCGTGTATCTGAGGCACTTTGAAATATAGTGCAGCTTCCAATGAAAGTCACTTGGTTCACCATAACAATCTGTAGCTTATTTTATGAAGTCTCCTCGTATTACAATAAGTGCATTGCATGAAACACACAGCAGGACTGAAGGACGATTTGACCTGTATGACAACGAGCGACACAACGAGTGCGTGTATGAAACAGAAGATTTATTCGACTTCTTGTCATAACGCCAGTGGGTTCGGCTTCTTGACGGAGCTGGACCGATACTATTATTTATTAATAAAACGAGGACGAGATGTAGAATTTCCTTCGCTCTGTGGGATTCCAGCCATTAATGACCACGGTTATTCGACTGAAAGAAATTTCCAACCACAAAGACCTGAGGCTTTCCTAGAACTGTCGACTACATTTCAAAACCTCGCCACGCTGCACGACACAGTAAGCTTAATTTCTCTTGACAGCGCAAGAGCCATTGGGGACCCGGCTGCCTAGTGAGTGGCTTTAATTACAGCTGGTGATGCGGCTGTTTCCTCAGAATGCTTTTAAGGGCGACGGAGATCCGACTGCCTGACGTTAAGCCGCAAGTGAAAGTTAGGCGGATTATCTTCTACGTCTTAGGAAACATGCGCAGCTTTCAAAGGGCAATCTTTTGTCATTAAAAGTTAGAGTAGAATTCTCAAAAGAGTAGCTTACAGTCTTTAATGTTATTTGTAAAGATGTTGTAGTGACTGAAATGCCACGTCACTTCTTTCACGAATTTGGTCGGAAGTGTACGCTATGATTTGCTTTGTGCATATTATCTGGCAAATCGTGATATTTGTGCTAACTTCTTTAAGCCAAAATACATATCAACTAACATTCTATGGACACATACACAGAATGCATAACAACAGACTTCCAAAGAGGGCTTTCGATGTAGTAGGCCGGCCGCGGTGGCCAAGCGGTTCTAGGCGCTTCAGTCCGGAACCGCGCGGCTGCTACGGTCGCAGGTTCGAATCCTGCCTCTGGCATGGATGTGTGTGATGTCCTTAGGTTGGTTAGGTTTAAAATGGCTCTGAGCACTATGGGACTTAACATCTATGGTCATCAGTCCCCTAGAATTTAGAACTACTTAAACCTAACTAACCTAAGGACAGCACACAACACCCAGCCATCACGAGGCAGAGAAAATCCCTGACCCTGCCGGGAATCGAACCCGGGAACCCGGGCGTGGGAAGCGAGAACGCTACTGCACGACCACGAGATGCGGGCAGGTTAGGTTTAAGTAGTTCTAAGTTCTAGGGGACTGATGACCTCAGAGCCATTTTTTTCGATGTAGTAAACACCTCAGTTAAAAAACCAGCTGACTTCAATAAATAGAAGACCTAAAACAAGCAAGACTCTGTAGGGAAAGAGAAAAATTCAGAAACAAAATTATGAACACAAAATTTGAAATAGAGCTGGCCGTTGAGGCCGTGCGGTTCTAGGCGCTTCAGTCTGGAACCGCGTGATCGCTACGGTCGCAGGTTCGAATCCTGCCTCGAGCATGGATGTGTGTGATGTCCTTAGGTTAGTTAGGTTTAAGTAGTTCTATGTTCTAGGGGACTGATGACCACAGATGTTAAGTCCCATAATGCTCAGAGCCATTTGAACCATTTTGAAATAGAAGTTAGAAAGAAAACACGGAAAATACGGACAGAGCAATGATAAGAGGTATGCATTTATAGAAAGAAGAGGTTTAGGAGAAAAAGAAGGAAGAAGAAAACAAAAATAAACCATTTAAGATCAAACACTGTCTTACGGGTAAATAATGACACAGGCCTTTTGATTTCATGATTTGCCGCTGTTTGTCTGTTTTGTCTTTTACTCATTTGAACCAGTCATGGATCAACTGTGTTGCAGAACAGGCCATCTGGTGATGAGAGTAACTGTGGTAGGCAGTGTCTATAAGTAACGCAGGTGTTACTTTAAAAAAAGTGAATACTTATAGTAAACGATAATCTATGTAGCTCTGGCCATCAGATGGCAAATATAAATAAATATTAATGAATTAAAGAGGGTCTGCCTTCTTGTAAGAACATAAGTTTTGTTTTGTTTAACGCTCAAACATGTTTCACCACAGTTGTTTCATCTTCAGTGTTTTTTATTGTCTCTGAAATACGTTCATAGAAATTTTATGTTGATTAGGAATATGTTTGCATCAGACTTTTTTCTGTTTCTATTACATTTGTATTTTACTTTTTTTATATAATGTGTGCCCTGTGGCTGCTAACAGAATTATGTCATATACAACAAGGGAATGTTAGAGCAACGTGTATATTGAATTTCTGTTGGAATACAACCTATAAACTATGTACTCTGTAAAACAGTAACAGATTTTTAACACTTACCATTGCTATAATTGACCTATACTGACTTGCACGTGGTTATTATTTGCTTGCTAAACGTGTTATCTTATATTTGCAAATATTCTACGGGCGTTGGTAAAATCTCGTAAGGTTTTAAAATGGAATTAAAATAGTTTGGACCGCAGTAAAACATTTATTGGCTACAGTTGATCATGATGTAATATAATCTGAAGGTGGTCACAATTTGAACGAAACCAGTTACCACTGCTAATAAATATTTTATTGCGGTCAAGATTGTTTTAATTCAATTTTAAAATATTTTATCGGAACATCTGTTTTTTTTGTCAAATTTCAGTGAATGCCACGTGTCCCCGTTGTTTGTGGCATCCTCTTATCGCGTAATTTCTGTTCCCTTCTGCATGAGCATCACTGTTGTGTCATGCTTAGTAGTGTTGTGTGTATTTTGTGTCAGTTGTGTTTTCATTTTATGGGTCAGTATGTCTACTGTATTTGGTTTATAACCATTTTCTGTGGCAATATGATAATGTTGAATCCTTGTCTGCAATTATCTTTATCCATTCGAATTTTGTTCAGCCTGTGTCGAAATTATCTAAGTCCGGCTTGTTCATGTTCTGTGCGTGATTAGATCTGTAGTGTGTTAGTGTACTGGTTGTTGGTTTTCTCTTAGTTCAGAACTGACGCTGGAAGTTTTTGTTTTTTATTGTGATATCTAGGAAATTAATTTTCTTGTCTGTTTCAGGTGTGAAGTGTCCCTGAGCGCCGCGTCTACCAAGGCGTGGTGAGCTGCCTATGAGCACATACGCAGCACACCGCACCTGGTACACTCGGCTCTCGGGGACCACAGTACAGTTACGTCACCTGAAGACGGGCTTATAACAGTGCGAAACCGGTCGTGTGAAAATAAAGAAATTTACAACTGAAGCGGTATTTTCGACCTCTGCTATAACGCTCAGTTGCGGATGTTCTTCCAAAAGGATTGTTTGTTATTATGAGAAATGACAAGTTGCACCATGCTTCGGAGTACACAATAAACACTAGGTCCCCCTATAACTGGTAAGGTAACTCAGATAAAATTTGGACGATTGGACGAAGGAAAAGACGTATCGAAACTTCCTGGCAGATTAAAACTGTGTGCCCGAGCGAGACTCGAACTCCGGACCTTTGCCTTTCGCGGGCAAGTGCTCTACCAACTGAGCTACCGAAGCACGACTCACGGCCGGTACTCACAGCTTTACTTCTGCCAGTATCTCGTCTCCTACCTTCCAAACTTTGCAGAAGCTCTCCTGCGAACCTTGCAGAACTAGCACTCCTGAAAGAAAGTATATAGCGGAGACATGGCTTGGCCACAGCCTGGGGGATGTTTCCAGAATGAGATTTCCACTCTGCAGCGGAGTGTGCACTTGCCCGCGAAAGGCAAAGGTCCCGAGTTCGAGTCTCGGTCGGGCACACAGTTTTAATCTGCCAGGAAGTTTCATATCAGTGCACACTCCGCTGCAGAGTGAAAATCTCATTCTGGAAACATCCCCCGGGCTGTGGCTAGGCCATGTTTCCGCAATATCCTTTCTTTCAGGAGTGCTAGTTCTGCAAGGTTCGCAGGATAGCTTCTGTATAATTTGGAAGATAGGAGACGAGATACTGGCAGAAGTAAAGCTGTGAGTACCGGGCGTGAGTCCTGCTTCGGTAGCTCAGTTGGTAGAGCACTTGCCCGCGAAACGCAAAGGTCCCGAATTCGAGTCTCGGTCGGGCACACAGTTTTAATCTGCCAGGAAGTTTCATATCGGCGCACACTCCGCTGCAGAGTGAAAATCTCATTCTGAAAAGACGTATCATTTGTAATACAACCATGCCTAATAAACGATTTCGGCGATTTTATCAACCAGGATAAAGAAAGATTTAACTTTAAAAGATATCTGTACACGGAGGCATGCACATAAACACACACACACACACACACACACAGAGAGAGAGAGAGAGAGAGTGTGAGAGAGAGAGAGAGAGAGAGAGAGAAGAAGAAGGAGAAGAGACAGATTAATTCTGTGACAACACTGTCTTTCTTTTCAGTGGCACAATAAAGTGTTTGTGGAAACAAAGGCAAAAGATAATCTACGAGAGCGTGGTGTAAAATAATGCCTCGGAATGTTTACGTCAAAACAGTTTTTAAATAAAAGTTATTAATAGTCTGCACCTTTATTCTTCATGTCTACATATTTGCGGTCCTCTCTCTCGCTAGACATCTCCATGTAATATAACTACAGTATGTCAGTGCTTGAGAAACAGTGCTGTAACAGACATTCGAATTCGGATAGTTCGTCACCAGATTGAGCATTCTCTCCTTCAGCATGGCAATGCGAGACCAGTCACGAACGCTGCGACTTCTGCAACAATCCGACGCCTTGGGTTCACTGTCAGCGATCATCCTCTTTATACAGTCCCGTATTGACCCCATTCGATTTTTATCTGTTTACAAACTTAAAGAACATCTTCGAAAATTTCACTTTAATTGTGATGAAAGGATGCAAGTAGAGGTGAAGCTGTGACTCCGTCAACAAAGTAAAACATTTTACCGTGACGGAATCAAAAAAGTAGTTTCTCGCTGTCAGAAAAGCGTTCGTGGCCGTGCTGACTATGTTGAGAAATAAACATGTAGACATGAAGAATAAAGATATAGAATGTTAATAAAGTTTGTTTTATTTTTTAAAAAAGCTATAATAGTTTTCACATAAAAAATTCGGAGACATTACATTTCAGTTCGCTTCCGTAGTTATTAACAGCTAATCAATACCACATCAGACAGAAATCCCCGGCAGAGTATGTGACGCTCCTGAAGGTAAATGTGAGTCTATGGGACTTATTGGCCGATTTTTCAATTGTAGAAAAGCGCGAATAGTGATGCGGAGATTAACATAAATAATAGTTTAGAAACAAAAAATGACATGTCTTTATCTCTATAGTCGTTTTTGTTAAGTATTACCACACTATTCCCTTCATCGGCTTATAATGCTATAGCATCATTTAATAGTAGTTTATGGTTTACGTTATTCAGAATTTTCTGTTCCGTCTTCGGCTGGTATTTGTACGTATTCTGTTCGCTTAATTCCTTGTTTGTTATATTAACTGTAATTTCATATTATTTTCTGTATGAGAGCTTAGCTACATCTATTGCAACTTTAGCAGTGGGTATCAGATGCTTTACAGAATTTTTCTGAAGTGTTGGGGCTATGTTGTATTTCAGACCTTTTTTTAAGGAGATTTGTTTCGTTATTCGTAATTCTATATTTGTGAAATTTTCTAAACATGGGTAAAACTGAAAATCAGATTCATATTCGTGTGTGGGTTGTCGTGTGTGATGCTGTATGTTATCACACTGCTGATACGATTCAAAACGCACTACAGATTTTGCACCGAATACGAAAAGGTTTTCCAATGAACATTCTTGAGGAATTAGAAATTTATATCTACACGAGAAAATACCCACAAAAAATATCAAATGTACATACGGAATTCAGACACAAGTACTACCTTAAAAACTTTAGTGAACTTTTAGAAGAAAATGGATAAATCGGAAGTAACATATTCAACAACCAAAGATAAGCGTAACAAATTTTAGTTAATAAAATAATATCACTGTTCATCTGCACGACTTTGTAAACAAATAGCGTCATGAGAGTGGAACTGTCAAGCTGCTGTCACGTTGTAACTAACATTCAATTTCAATATCTTGACGTATTTACGAGCTTAATAAAGCAATAACAGTTACAAAACAGTCCACTAACGACGCAATATGGACGTCTCATCAATCTAGACGTGAGTACAAGACAATACGAATGAAATTCTCACCAAAATTGTCATAGCAGGTACTTGAAAATGGCGATTAAGCCGAAACAGTCTTCAGTCTGTAGTAAATAAAGATTAATTATTGTAAGCAGCTATTTGGTGTATGTACTCAAACAATCATGTCGTTATCAGACTTTAGAAACAATTCACATTTCAATTTAAAGGATTAGCCCTAACACACGGGAATAAAATCGGTTCAGTTAAGAGCATCATGTTTCACAATGGCAGCATCGTGCTGTACACTTTCCGTTTGTCCTTGGAATAACGGTGCCGTCGCTTCTGAGAAAGGTGTCTACAGCATGTTAAATTACTTCGGAACCAAACGAAATCTTCACTTTAAAAAAAGTGTAACGAAGGCATAAATTATCCACACAGCATTCCATTCGTTTCCGTGACTGGCTTCTTTCAAGCCGGGGATAATGGAAGACCGCCTGCTCCCGTATCCAAGGTCGCATGTGCACTCTTGTGCGGTGACGGTCGAGCCAGTGGTGAAAAAATCAAAGTCAGTTTCTATTCAGGTTGTGAGCGCTGGAGGCAATGGAGGAATCCTGCGGTGCTGTCCTAGACACTATTTGATCAAAGTTATCCGAACACCAATCAGTGGACATTAATATGGGGTGTGTCCGCTTTTCGCTCTTCCGACGGCCCTAGTGACACTTTCAGTTATATGCCTGAACTTCTGTGAATGAATGGCGACCCATTGCTCCTCAAGAGAGGGAACCAGAAAAGCTGGGGTCTGCATTGAAATCGACATTCTAACTCATCCCAAAGGTGTTCCGTTGGGGTCAGGATTGAGCTTCTGGGCAAACCAGACCATATCAGGAATATTGCCTTACAGATTTTGTTTTATGAAAAGTTGGGTTCATTGTCATGCTGACACAATCAGTCATCGTCTAGTTTCCAAAATTTCCCTCTACTGCACGCAGTACACAGTGCTTTAACTGTTTTGATATTCTTCTACATTTAGGGACTTTTTAGCACAAAAGGAGACCATACACTACACATGAAAAACAGCTACCCCCCGCCCCCTTATTGTAACATCACCTCCTTCGTACTTCACTCTTTACACTACACATGATGGGACGTTACACTTTCCAGGCTTTTTTTTCTTTTTTTCTTTTTTTTCTTTTTCAAACCCCAATCCTTCCACCGAATTGCCACAGCGTACAGCTCTTTAAGTCATTTCAACCGTCACTGGATACAGAAATGTGCGGCTTACGAGGAGCTGCTGTACCCCATTCTTTATAGTTCCCTACCCACAGTCCTTATGCTAGCAGTCTGCTGGAACTCAAGAGTGATTTCCTCAGCTGATTTTGTTGTGTTGGCAGAAGAGCCAACACCGTGTTACTAGAAGAGGCCGAATTGCACGCGTTTTAGCTCACGCAGGCTGGCGTGGGGAGGGAAGGACTAAACTGACGTGAGGTCTGGAACATGACAAGGAATTAGAACTCAGAAAGCGGACGTAATTAGTTTGATACTTAACTTTAATCCATTAATGATGAACGTCGCTCTTGACGGTACATGATTCACAATATTATCTGTTTAGAATACATTCTTGAAGAATATGGCGCCTTGCTAGGTCGTAGCAAATGACGTAGCTGAAAGCTATGCTAAACTGTCGTCTCTGCAAATGAGAGCGTATGTAGACAGTGAACCATCGCTAGCAAAGTCGGCTGTACAACTGAGGCGAGTGCTAGTGAGTCTATCTAGACCAGACCTGCCGTGTGGCGGCGCTCGGTCTGCAATCACTGATAGTGGCGACACGCGGGTCCGACGTATACTAACGGACCGCGGCCGATTTAAAGGCTACCACCTAGCAAGTGTGGTGTCTGTCGGTGACGCCACAGACTTCATCCGATTTTTACAATCACCGTCCGCAATGCTCGACGGCCGCTGTTGGTCAGTGTATGAGGTCTGCCTGGTCTTTGTTTAGTGTACTTGTTCCTTCTCGTTTTTCGCTTCAGAGTTACTTTAACAGTCGACTTGGGCAGCTTTATAAATGTTGAAATATCCCTGATGAATTGGTTACTCACATTACATTCAATGACTATTCCGCGTTAGGAGTCAATGAACTCTCCTGATCAACCCACTCTGCTGTTATTACTTTTCTACAGACACACAATTCCCCCGCCTACTTTCATACTGCCTGGTTCGTTTCTCATGACATCTGGTGGTAAATTCCTCCTTACATAGGGGTGTCAGTATACTTTTGATCAGATAGTGAATATTACACTGAAGAGCCAAAGAAACTGGTACACCTTCCGAATATCATGTATGGCCACGCGAGCACGCAGAAGTGCCGCAACACGACGTGACATGGACTTGACTAATGTCTGAAGTAGTGCTGGAGGGAATGGACACCATGAGTCCTGCACGGTTGTTCATAAATCCGTAACACTACGAGCGGTGGAGATCTCTTATGAACAGCACGTTACAAGGCATCACAGATATGATCAATAATGTTCATGTCTGGGAAATTTGGCAGCCAGCGGAAGTGTTTAAACTCAGAATAGTGTTACTGGAGCCACTCTGTAGCAATCCTGGACGTGTGGAGTGTCGCATTGCCCTGATGGAATTGCCCAGGTTCGTCGGAATGTACAATGGACATGAATGGATGCAGGTGATCAGACAGGATGCTTACGTACGTATCATCTGTCAGAGTCGTAAAATTATATCCGAAGGAATGAGCACCAGCGACGATATCACTCCTTGGAACACGGAGGAGAGCTTGGGACTTTAGATGGAACACTGGCGCAAAGTCTGGTGATTAGCAGCAATGGGCAATATTGGCGGTGACATTCTTTCATATATTCTTTCATATCTTTCCAAATCTCAAATTAATTACTTGCATGTGGAGCACTACCACACCATCGTGGGTTAGCAGACTAGGTTACGCAGGCTGTTCCATCCAGGTTAGGCTAGTTCCAAATTTTGGAGGTGGAAGAATGTATCTTTTTCGTTCTTTAATCTAAAGAAGGAAGGGAACAGAGTACCGGTCCTAAACATCTGGGCACACGTCCATAACGTTTCAATCCTTCTACATCTGGAAACATCACAGTAAAGAAAATATTATTCTGCAGTGTACAGAAAACACAATCTCTATTCTTACTTGATACCCTACTCTGAAGAAGAAGAACACACACACACACACACACACACACACACAGAGAGAGAGAGAGAGAGAGAGAGAGAGAGAGAGAGAGTACCTCAGCACTTCGATACGTCCTACATCTATCTACCTGTGTAATTAGTCACAGTCTACGGCTTTGAAATGATGATTAGGCGCGGTGTAAATCTGTCTGCACAATGAACAAGAAAAATCTAAGAATACTACGTAAAGTTTTGTGGAAATTGTCACCGAAGCAAAATGGGTAAATGAAATGTGTCCTATCTTCCAGAGGAGACATCGGGGACTAGTTAGGTTCTGGTCAAGTTATTGTTGCTCTAATACGTTTGGAGAAGCCATATAAATTCAAAAATGTGGGATTTATAACAGGACATCGGAAGGACTCAGAAAAACAAATAATACTGATTACTAAATCAAACGAACACCAAACATCACTTTCGATCTTCTTGGCGGCATTATATACACTGAGTGATTTACAAATGATATTAGAAACTTTTACGGTTTGTATAAGGTTTTTGAGGATAATGTCTGAATAGGGAAAGCATGTCGGTAAACGTGTCGTTTGGATGTAAAGTAAGTCTCAAGATCGCATCGTTTTCATGTCTTCCACTTCATGACATGCACACAAAGTGCGAAGAGAGTACTGTCGTCAGTCGCTGTTGTAATTGTCACATCGAATACCATTTTCTTCCGATCACAACGGCTGCGAGAAACTGGTACCTACGCAGGACTTACTACGTTACGTGGAAAAGAACCCGATGACGAGTAGTCGAACCATTGCCCATGCCACGGGCTCCTGTGGAGCCCGCAGTTCTCTACTGTGCGCATATCCTGAGGAAGGAGATTTGAAGGTGATCCGACCTTCAAACTTATTTTACATCCAAACAATGCGTTTCCAGACGTAGCTTCAAAACTTCATCTACTACGTCCCCTACCAGAATCCGCAGGGTTCTGTAATAGCAATTGTGAAACGTGCCGTATGCGACACAACTCATCTTAAAAATAAGGCGGATGGTACATTTGGCGACACTACAGTTTCATTCCTTACCTTCTCCTTTAACGAATGGTGTTTGGGAAAATGGACAGACTGTAAACTCATTTTCAAGCTTATTTGATTTTGGTGTTTTCATAAAATATATGGTGAGATGTATGTTGGCAACACTACAGCTTCACCCCTTTCCTGCTCCATTAACGAATGGTGTTTGGGAAAATGGACAGACTGTAAACTCATTTTCAAGTTTATTTGATTTTGGTGTTTTCATGAAATATATGGTGAGATGTATGTTGCACGAACTAATATATTACCTTACTCTCCCTGGAATGTATGAATACAGATTTCTAACAGCAAAATTTTCTGTAACAGAAAATTGAAGTTACACTAGACTTTAATGATAATCTCTAGATTGCTCTCGCGTTTACTAGACGAAAATGTGACTAAGCGAACCGTTCCTGTTTCTTCTTTTTTATCTTCATTATCTTTTCTATTAAGCATCTCAGACTGACGAGCAACACTCAAGAATCGGTCGAATGAGTGTTTACCAGGCGTCTTCTTTCGCGGATAAATTAAATTTCCTAGTTTCCAGAATGAGGTTTTCACTCTGCAGCGGAGTGTGCGCTGATATGAAACTTCCTGGCAGATTAAAACTGTGTGCCCGGCCGAGACTCGAACTCGGGACCTTTGCCTTTCGCGGGCAAGTGCTCTACCATCTGAGCTACCGAAGCACGACTCACGGCCGGTACTCACGGCTTTACTTCTGCCAGTAAGTGCTTCACCAACTATCTTAGCCTAGTTTATGCATGTTCTGCTACTAGTTTTGGGTAGCCCTTCCAGTTTTGGTGCTGCAGATTGTAACTGCACTAATAGTCCTTCCTCCGACACATGTGCACTGAGTTACATTCATTTGCCGTGAGGGTTTACTGCCCATACCTCCACTCACCTTCTGTCCTCAGCACATCTTCAGGCCTTTAGCTCGTTTCCTTGCGTTGCGACTTTCCTACACACAACAATATCATCAGCGAACAGCCTCACTATCTTACGTTATCAACCGCATATAAAAGTTGTAGTGCTGTAGTACCCAATATAACTGAGATATTCACGTCATGTTTGGCGTATGCGTCAGATAAATTGATAAAGTTTTTTTGTCTGTGTTCTAGGTTTTCGTGAGTGAAGCATAATGACAACGGTTCAAGAAAAGGCACTATGTGTGGAATGTTTTATTCGGACCAATTCGAACACGCAGGTTCAAAGGAACTTCCAAACAGTGTATAGAAAGGAACCACCCTCGTGGACGTCGATTTGGCGGTTGTACAGGCATTTTATGCGAACAGGAAACGATGATGTGAAGCAACATACTGGACGACCTAGAGCAAGTGAAGCCGACACAGAAAGGATACGGTTGGGTCTTCAACGTTCACCGCAGAATTCTGTTCCGAGGGCATCACAGGAGCTGCGAATTCTTAGGGCGACCGTACACCAGGTCCTTCGGAAACGTTTACAGATGTATTCATACCGACTGTAACTGCTGCGCGCATTGAAACCACACGGTAAGCCTACACGTGTGCGGTTCGCTGTGGACGTACTTCACCATTTAGAGGAGGATGGAAATCTTGGAAACAACCTACCATTTTCTGACGAAGCAAGAATCCACGTGGAAAGGTAAACAAATACAGTGTTGACATCTGGGGCACAACAATTCCGCATACTGTGACGGAAGGCGTACGTGGCAGCCCACAAAATGTGTGATGATGTTTTTATGGTTGATCGCACAGTGGAACCACCTTTTTTCTGAGAAATAGTTAACTCTATCAGTTACCTTGATATGCTTGAACTGTTTGCGTTACCACAACTCTTTGACCGCCAAGACATAGTTGTTTACCAACAAGATTGGGCTCAGACTGCGAGATGTTCTACACCAAGTGTTTGCAAGTCGCTGGATTGACCAGGATAGTCCATGGTCTCATAGGTCGCCTCACATTACACCGATGGATTCTTTCTACGGGAGTATGTCAAGGAAATAGTCTACTAAACGCCTACCAACCATATCAGTTATGTAAAGAACCGAATCGTTGCTGCGGTTGCCACAGCTGATGCGGATATGTTGTGCCGAGTGTAGATGGAGCTTGAAAATAGACTGGATGTTGTGCGTACCACCAGAGGCGCACGTACTGAAACTGACTGAATGGCGCAAAATCTTTGTGAGATGGTGTGTCACAAAGCCAAAAGTAGTGTTAATATCTTAACTAGTTCTGATACCGTTACACATTAAGGTTGTTGCGTACCCTTTGAGATACATTAACTGCTTGTATAACACTCCCCTTTGGGAACTCCGGAAGTTACTTTTACTTCCGACAATTTCATCCCATTAAGAATGGCGATTTGTGGACTGTATCTGTCTGGAAACCCACTTACAAAGTTGACACGATATTCTGTAAGCTCAAATTTTGTTCACTAAGCAATAGTGTGGAGCTTTACTGAATGGTTTCCAGAAATCAAGGACCAGAGCATCAACCTAGGTGGTGACGTATATGGCCCACTTGGTCTAGATTGTCCACTCCCCGAAAAATGTGTTCCACAAAGTACTGATGACAACAATATAGGTTTATAGCTACATGCTTCTGTTCGACGACCTTTCTTGAAAATGAGAATGTGCTGCACTTTCCTCCAGTTACCCAGAAGCTTTCGTTGCTCTGGTGATCTGCGTAAAATGTTGGAAACGGAGCAGTTCCTTCGGACGATCTGTATAAAACACCACATGTGTATCATCAGGTTTAGTTGCATTTCGGCGGTTCAACGACTTTTTTTAAATTTTTATTTTCTGTCCTTTGATCATTTATCCGAATAACTATCATTGCTTCGTTTGAGCTACGACTGAAAGTAAAAGCCTTATATTACGCAGTGAACGAATTTCGGGAAAGCGAAGTCAGATTTGTGGCCTTCTATAAACTCTCGTTTTGGCGCCATTATGATCATTGAGCGAATCAAGAGATGATTTTATTCGTTTAGTCATTTTAACAAAGTCAAAACTTCTTAGGGACTTCCGGCAGAGTGGGAGATCTTCATGACGCGATGCCATTGCCTAGATGTGAATAAACAGTAAGGTATTTCTATCTGCTTCTAGCACTCATATTTTCGAAGCGGGATCAGTTTAATTAGCGGTTAACAACCGAGAATTTAAACATATATCTCCGTAGCCTCCATCGATATCTACCGCGATCAAGCACGAAATGTAGGCAGAAAATGATGGCCTAGGCCCTGACCTAAACACCGAAACGCCTAAGTCAACAGGAAAACGTGTGTTTATATTGTTATGTAGTATCTAGGAACAGCAGTCATAGGCAGAGTGAAGAAGTGAAATAACTAGTAAAAATTACTGTACCAGTGATGATGTTGCTATGCATTGGAATGGTAGACTGAAAGAAACAGCTTACAAGTCAGGCTATCAGATAGCTATCGCCGAAATAAGTGAACTTCCTGAAAGGCTTACTGGATTTAAATGGGGATCTAACAGCTTCTGTCAAATTTCAGAACGCGATCTCTGATGCACGTACTCAAATTCCAGTTAAATTAACTGACACAGTTTGTATGTTAAATCTGCAAATGTGACACACACAAAATGAAGCAGCATTTCACATCGCTGAATAATGTTGTTGCTTCCACAGTACAAGCTATCCATTAAGGAATCGCTTCAGATAATGCCGGGATGGTTCCTTTTAAAGGGCACGGCCGACTTCCTTTCCCATCCTTCCCTGATCCGATGGGATCGATGACCTCGCTGTTTGGTTCCCTTCCCCGAACCAACCAACCAACACACCACACACACACACACACACACACACACACACACACACATGCACACAAACACACCGAGACACGAAGAAGAACATTGCAGTTAATTTAGAAGAGGACCAATTCGGCTAATGAGAAGAAAAACTATCCGAAGGCTTCATAGTAGGCCTACAACAGATGAGAGCTTCAGAGCCAATACACAACTTCATAAATTTATCACAGGAATCAGGAAAGTATTTTACACTATCGAGTGGAACAAACTAACGGAAATTCTGAAAAATAGTTAGACTATAAAACAAAAAAATAATTATAGAAATATACAAGAAATAAATATGAATAATGAATGTAATCAATACCGAAGTTGTTACTAGAATTCTTAAAGATGTTATATAAAAATGTACACAAAGATATAAATTTTTCACTTCCCTATACAACTGTGAGAAAATATTCAGGATTGTAGAAAATCATATTGTTAAAAGATGAGTCTGTATTTGTGTCACTGTTGCAAGTAGTCTTCATCATGGTATGGAACACATAATGTCTATGCTGTAACAAAACCGCCACACTGGAATCTGCAACGCGCTTCCACACACTGTCATGTGTGAGTACCATTGTAGCAGCCTCATTCCTTCGACCACGGTAGACTTACGACTGAATACGCTTGAAAATGCAATATTTAGAAACCGAGTGTACTCTAAATAAAAAGAAAGGGTAAATAAAGTAGTTGTTGCAAGAAAAATTTCTCCATTTTTACATATTACTAAATTAAAGTTCTCAGCTGTTTCTTTCTGTCTGTATGTGAAGGCTAATCTCAGGGACTTCGATGCAGTTTTCACTAATAAACAGACTGATTCACGAGGAAGGTTTGTATGTACAATTTATTACCGCTAAGTCAGACAAATCGTCATGCCGTAGACAGTACTGCCCGTGCGAAGCTGAGGTAGGTCGCTAGTAGTCAACAAATTTGTACGCCGATAAGTGGTTTTAGTATCCTCATCAACACTTGAAGACGAAAAAATGCGCTTCGTGAAAAATATGTAAATAATATGTCAACAGACTGAATCTGGTACCAGGTATTAAAAGGCATTTATTAACAGCAAAATGCAAAGTTTTACTCGAGGAACAGTTTAACTTGTTAAATTATGCTGCCTTATTACGCTCAGGTCTCGTTGATTCTTTGAAAATTCATGGTTTCCATTCGTAGAGGGATTGTTCTGGACATTCTTGGCTTTGCTGTACGACTTATCCCCGCCATACTGTTGTCATTAGCGAGGAAGAGGTGCATAAAATTATTAAACAGAACCTACGGAACGATACTTCAGATTATTTATATGTGTATTTTCAAACGTTAATAAACACTAGCTGACAAACCGGGCCTTGTATGGTTATTAATTTTGCCGGTTTTCTATCAGCTGATGATGTTTGGTTTGTGGGGCGCTGGCGCACAACTGCGCGGTCATCAGCGCCCGTACAATGTCCCAATTTTGTCACAGTCTAATTTTTTACACAGTCCAATCGATCCACTGTCACGAACGATGAGGATGAGGATGAAATGATGAGGACAACACAAACACTCAGTCCCCGGGCAGAGAAAATACCCATCCCAACCGGGAACCGAACCCGAGAGCCCGTGAAGTTTTCTATCAGAAACGAAAACAAAAAAATGAACTGTGTTTCTAGTATAATATCGAAAAAATTTCATTTCTATGTATTCACGAAAACACCTTTGAAATTATGAAACATACATACTGCAGGAATGTATAAGTACAGTCTCTGTGGCAACCCTCTTAATAGTTCTACAGTCGGCTATTGTTTTCGCCTACAGCCGTTTTCTCTTCGTAGCTGAAAGTTGTCAAAACCGCTGCCACGTGTTAATGAGTTCCTTTTTCTTAAGTTGTCTCGACTGTAGGAGTGTCTTAGTGGTAAAGAATAAATGTATTATAACTTCACGCATGATGCGGCATTTTTTCACGCATCTCAGTAATTATGACGTCATATCTGTAGAAATATGTGTTGTACAATGATATATTTCAGCGGCATATGTGGATCCCGACTGCGAAATATGTTCAAAATAAATGTTCAAATGTGTGTGAAATCTTATGGGACTTAACTGCTAAGGTCATCAGTCCCTAAGCTTACACACTACTTAAACTAAATCATCACACCAACGCCCGAGGGAGGACTCGAACCTCCGCCGGGACCAGCCGCACAGTCCACGACTGCAGCGCCACCGACCGCTCGGCTAATCCCGCGTGGCGCGAAATATGTTGCGAATGTAGTTAGTAGCAGAGAAGTAATAAATTTAAAGGTATTGCATGATGTGGTAATTTTTCCCATATCTCATTGTTGACGACGTCACATCTCCTGAGTATAATAGATAGGTGGTTCTCACCCCAATAGCGATTGTTCTCTGACAGTAAGCGATATGTGTAGCAAGTTTGGTTGAAATCGGACTTGTGCTTTTGCAGGGAATGTGGATCCAAGACATACACATACATACATACATTTCTATTGTATGTATGGGTTCACGGGCGAATTAACTACCGTTATGGGTGTAAAATGAATCGCAAGATAATTTGAAACTGGAAAATTACAGAGCTTAAGGAAGCAACAGTCATGCATCAGCTAGAGCGAAGAACTGCCTTACCTGCGAGTTGACATCCGGATTGTCGTCCGATGTTACAACCGTAAAACGAGTTAGAGTCACAGGAAACAACACACAGATATCGCGCAGCTGAATGATGCAGTTTCGGACGTTCTCGACACGTAGAGGCACATGTAATTGGCGCCGTACAACGCGGCCTGTCACCGGCTGCCGATCAGACGTCAGTCGGGAAGTTCCACACCCGCTGAAAGACCTACACGACTGTATCAACACTATTCGTACAGGTCACCTAGTTTTAATCGACGGTCGTCGCCGATGGCAATTGTGTTGGCACCATTTACGAGAAGTTGTGGTATCAGTGGTTGTCGGCTATGGAGGCGCTGTCAGCGTGTGTTGAGCGCTGCGGCGTGTTGGATGTTGGCGGCGTGCTACTTTATGCTGGCCAGAACGGGACCAGCTCGTCCGGCGGCGTCGCGTGGACTGACTGGCTGGACACGCCGCAGCAGCAGACGAGCAGCCAGCCGCGGGCGTCCTCCCACCACTCCCCTCTACCTACTCTCCCACCGCCGCACTGTCAGTTATCACTCTTTGCCGGCTTTTCTCTCGCCCCTAGCGATACTGATGCCTGTGCAGCCGAACTGGATTACTTCCGCGGCTCCCACCGCGTCGCGAATTTGAACTGCACGGTAAAGGAAGGCAGGGAAATTTGGCGCGCATAAAATCCTTTTACACGAGCGACTTCCTTGTCTCAGTCGACTACTCGCGGTAGGTAAACCAACTGCAGCGCATCCCAAGTAATATTTCCCTTCTCTGGTCTGACACGAGCGATCGTTTCCGTTCACGCGGCAGCGCCAAAATTGCGTGTGTTGTCAGAGCTGTGCCATCTGGCATCTGAACGGCGACAATGAGATTATGAGGAACCATTCGCTTTATGAAAAAATCGAAGTCCGGCAGTGGGATGAGGGAGTAAGAATCTATATTACTAAATGGCTAACTCGGTTCATGGCACCCAATGCCAGTTGCAGGTTGCCTATCTAAGGGCTTACAGGGGCAACAAATGTTTTAATTTCAAAAAATGGTTCAAATGGCTCTGAGCACTATGGGACTTAACATCTGAGGTCATCGGTCCCCTAGAACTTAGAACTACTTAAACCTAAACTGAAGTGAAATTCTTCTGGGTTATTAGGCCGCGTCATGTTTCTTCTAAAATGATCGACGTTTCGAAGAAGAAACATGACGCGGCCTAATAACCCAGAAGATTTCAACTTCAGTGAGAACGGCCACGAAAGCCTGCAAACTTACATACTTAAACCTAACTAACCTAAGGACATCACACACATCCATGCCCGAGGCAGGATTCGAACCTGCGACCGTAGCAGTCGCCCGGTTCCGGACTGAAGTGCATAGTACCGCTCGGCCACCGCGGCCGGCTCTTTTAATTTCAATGTTTCATAAAGTTAGTGACCGAATTTAAAAATCTGAAATATACATTAAGATGTATAGCCTTATGTTAAAAGTTTAACACAGTAAAACAAGTACAGGGTGACAATTATTGAACAATATCAAATAAAACCGTCATAACTTCTGAAAGGTTTGCGTTAGGATGTTCAAACTGCACGGTTGGCCACGGGACATGATTGCAATTAGTATGGTTTGGCTTAGCGACAAAGCCCATCCAAATATAGGATGGGTTCGTCAATAAGCAGAACTGGCGCATTTGGGGGATTGAGAATCCGGATTTGACGATCATCCTCAATGGGTGACTATGTGATGTGTAATGTCCAGTCACGGAATAATCGGTGCGGTATCCCTTCATGGCACGGTGACTACCGAACGTTACGTGATAGTTTTGGAAGACGATTTCATCCCCATTATTTACACTGACCCTGATTTCGACAAGATTGTGTTCATGCAAGACGGTGCTTGACCTTAACCAAGCAGGGAGTGATGTCCTGGAGGAGCGGTTTGGGGACCGCATTCTGGCTCTGGGGTACTCAGTGGCCACTGGCTTGGATCTCGATTGGCCGCCATATTCTCCGGATCCGAACACATGCGACTCCTCTTTGTGGGGCTATATTATGGACAAGGTATACACCAATAACACCAAAACCATTGTTCAGCTGAAAACAGCCATTCAGGAGGTCATCGAGAGCATCGATGTTCTAGTACTTCAACTGGTCATGCAGAATTTCGCTATTCGTTTGCGCCACATTATTTCGAGTGATGGCAGGCTTATCGAACATATTGAAACCTAAATCGGAATATGTGTAGTGATGTTTACATGTTGAATAAAGTGTATGCACGCCGTAGTTTGTAACTAATTTACATTTTTTCATATAATTTAATAATTCTCACCCTTTATTAGGGCTACAAATTGTACCTATATTTTGAGGAAGCTCGACATAACATTACTTAATCAAGGAAGCCTAAAAGCAAGCAGTGACGGACGTGAAAAAAATATTCTTAGTCAAAAGTACCGGGTGATCAAAAAGTCAGTATAAATTTGAAAACTTAATGAACCACGGAATAATGTAGATAGAGAGTTAAAAATTGACACACATGCTTGGAATGACATGGGGTTTTATTACAACAACAACAAAAAAAAAACACCCAATATTGCTAGATCTCTTGCGCGCGTCGTTTGGTGATGATCGTGTGCTCAGCAGTCACTTTCGTCATGCTTGGCCTCCCAGGTCCCCAGACCTCAGTCCGTGCGATTATTGGCTTTGTGGTTACCTGAAGTCGCAAGTGTATTGTGATCGATCGATATCTCTAGGGATGCTGAAAGACAACATCCGACGCCAATGCCTCACCATAACTCCGGACATGCTTTACAGTGCTGTCCACAACATTATTCCTCGACTACAGCTATTGTTGAGGAATGATGGTGGACATATTGAGCATTTCCTGTAAAGAATATCATTTTTGCTTTGTCTTATTTTGTTATGCTAATTATTGCTATTCTGATTAGATGAAGCGCCATCTGTCTGACATTTTTGAACTTTTGTATTTTTTTGGTTCTAATAAAACCCCATTCATTCCAAGCATGTGTGTCAATTTGTACCTCTCTATCTACATTATTCCGTGATTTATTCAGTTTTCAAATTTATACTGACTTTTTGATCACCCGGTATTATAATTGTATCAAATATAGCTATTGAGAAAGAGGAATCATAAACCGTTTATTTGCGCAGAGTTGTATTGGGCTGAAGTGTGGACAAGTGAAGGCTCGAAGCAGAAAAGCAACTTGGTAGCATAGCAGGTTGTTGAAAATTATGTGGACTTATTAGATTTGAACTGAAGAATTAGAGCGAAAGGTTGTAAGCGACGTATGCTGTATTATATAAAGCCCTCAGTTGTTAAGCTATGCGGTATTATGGACGTTTATGCCCCTGAATTCAACGGGAAACACAATCTGACCACGGCTGATTGACGAAATAGTAGTCACTAACAAACACACACACACACACACAGACACACACACACGCACACACACACACACACACATACACTCACATAGAGTTAATAACAGCGTAATGGTAATGAAAACGCATATCTGAGCTTACTATCAAGTAGTAAGTAATCACATATATAAAAAAAAAACCTGCCCAAAAGTTACGTATCGTGTACACTTCTAGCTTATAGCCAAAAACGGCGCATTGAGGCTGTTCCCTCGTAGATGCAATCACTGAAGTTAGACCCGCAAGAATCTTTGTTGCTTGATTAAACGAAATAGACAGGACACAATCCACACATGTTATAAAATGTGTGTATGTGCGCTGATCAGACAGAACATTATGATCACCTACCTAGTAGCAGGTATGTTCATCTCTGACACGGATAACAACGGCGATGCGTCGTGGCATGGAAGCAATGAGGCCTTGGTAGGTCGCTGGAGGGAGCTGACACCACATCTGCAAACACTAGCGACTTAATTCCCGTAAAATAAGGAGAGAAGGGCGATGAGCTCTGACACCACGTTCAACCATATCCCAGATGTATTCGATCTTTTCAGATCTGGCGAGGTGTGGCCAGACTCGCCACTGTGTATCTCGAACCACTTGATGACACTCCTGGCCTTGTGACATGGAGCATTATCTTGTTCAACAATGCCACTGTCGTTGGGGAACATGGTCGTCATGAAAGAGTGTACGTGGTCTGCGACCAATGGACGATATTCCCTGGCCGTCATGGTGCCTTGCACGAGCTCGACTTGGATCCCCACGTGAAAGTTCCCCAGAGCATAATGGAGCTGCCGCCACCTGTCTAGCCCGCAGTTATAGATATCAAGGAGCTGTTTCCCTGGAAGATGACGTATTCACGTCCTCCTGTCGGCGTGCTGAGGAAGGTATCGGGATTCATCAGACCATGCAATGCTCTGCCACTGCGCCAACGTCAACTACCGATGGTCTCATACCCACATGAGTCTTAGTTACCTACTTCGTGGTGTTAAAATTGGCATATGCGTGGGTTGTCGGCTGCGGAGACCAATTTTTAGGAGTGATCGGTGCTGTGTGTGTTCAGACACACTTTTACTCTGCCCAAGATTTAAGTCTGACGTTAGTTCAGCCACAGTTCGCCGCATGTCCTGTTTTACCAGTCTGCGCAGCCTACGACGTCTGTCATCTGTTATGAGAAGTGGCCACCGAAGCTCACGACGTTTGGACGTGGCTTCACTCTGGTATCGCCAGGTGTTGAAGACACACCACAACACTCCTCGAACACCCGAAATGTCGTGCGGGCTCCAAAATGCTCGTGCCGAGCCTCCGGTCCATTCTACACAAAGACAGCACAGTCATCGATGCAACATGCACTGTGCGTGTACCTGACTAACAGTCATTCTCCGCCAGGTGACGCTACTATCATGGACGTGTTTATATCGATGGTAGCTTGGAGGTCATAATGTGCTGACTGATCAGTGTATGTATGTATGTTTCACTTCTCCTTCTAAAACACTAGACCGATTTCAACCAAACTTGGTGCACGTATCACTTGGTACCTGGAAAGAACCGCTGTGGGGAGTGAGAACCACCTACCTATCAAAGGAGTTGGCGGGGTGGGGGGGTAAGGGAGAAAAGTGTAGCCCATGACGCGCGAATACCGATATTTTATCCCTCCCGTGTTTTAGAACGAAAGCACTTGGTGACATTCAAGAAACTTTACACATAGCCTCTAACATTTATGAAGCATTTCCTTGCTACAGACCCCCCACAAAATGATGAAAGGAAAAAGCTTATGGCTTACTATATTTTCGCAGTTCATGCGGTAAAACTTACGCATCAGGAATGGCATTTTAATTTGTTACTTCTTTATTCCTGTCTCTCTTCATAATACGTTTTTGCAGACAGGATCCACATATACAACTGAATGTTTCTGAAATATTACCTCATTTTATGACACACAGTTTAGGAGGTGTGACGTCGTAAACATTCAGATAGCTGAAAAATTAGCTTTTGCTTAAAGCGCAGCTCGAACCGCCCAGATTGCACTCATCCGGTGTTTGATAATGGAGAGCAATTAGCAACTTACAACAAAATTTAAACATTATTTCAATCATTTCTAAAGTTTTTCTTCCTTATATGGTTCGCGTGAAATGTTTAACATAATATTAACGCGTTTGTAGTCGGAAGTTTGCGTCGTTTATCCATAGGAGTTCGATTCATTACAGAACCTGGGATTGACTGGTGATAACAGAGTTTAATAATGACAAACGTAGAATTGATAGTGGATATTCTTGACAATGGTCGTATGGTAAGTTCTCCACACTCCTAAAACTAAACGTGTAGGAAAAGCGTCGTCCAAATATTTCAAAACATCTAAATTT
The DNA here is from genome assembly GCF_021461395.2 of Schistocerca americana. Taxonomy (NCBI): domain Eukaryota; kingdom Metazoa; phylum Arthropoda; class Insecta; order Orthoptera; family Acrididae; genus Schistocerca; species Schistocerca americana. The sequence goes on from NC_060126.1 coordinate 125,665,111, forward strand.
ATTTTCTAGAGAAAACATATATTTACAACCACGTCAATTAATATTTAGAAGGCAGAAAATAGCGTCCTTTTAGTTTATCGTTTATTTATTTTTTTCTTTGTAAGTGTCATCATCGATAATGATTTTCCTCGTTAAACAATTCTGACTTTTCCACTGTTGTTTCATTAAAACCTTTTACCTGAGCTACAGGATACAGTAACGTCCAGCAAGAACAGCAAGACTCCTGGGTGTGAGAAAATCAATGCAGAGTTGATAAAATATGCACCACATATTGCAAGAATAGGAATACTCGATTTTATGAATATGTACAGGTAAAATGGTTATGTACCTGAAGATTAGAATATAGCCCAGATATGACCAATATAAAAGAAAGGGAAGAGATATGAATGTCAGAAGTATAGAGTTATTAGCCTTCTGAATTCATATTATAAATTGTATGCTGGATTTTGACGAAGACTGTACTCTCTGGTGCCCAACATGGCTTTCGAAAAGGGAGATTAAGCTCCAACTGTATCTTTACTATTACACAACTAATGGAAAAACGTCGTGAACACAGTTACCAACTTTCTAGCTTCAGGGACTACGAAAAGCCGTTTGATAAAGTAAATCGAAACAAACTGTGGGAAATTAAAAAAAAAAAAACAGAGGTATTCTATCTCATCCTACAAGAGGTCTACAGGGTTCATACAGGGTGAGTCACTAACTATTGCCGCCAAGAATAACTACCAAATTATGATAGGAGCTGAAAAGTTTCTTACTAGTTGAGGTCGCTTCAGAGGTATGAAGGTCAAATTTGTTTTTTTAAATGGGATGCTATAGTTTGATATTTATTTTCTGATAGCGGCTATCGAGACGAATCCAATGATGTGTAACAGCAAGGTCTTTGAAGATCAACGAAGCTCACAAAGGTGGCATGAACGTCCATTTACAGAAGGTGTTCGAAGTGATGACAATTGGTAACAATGCAGTCCTGCAATCATGGATTGAGAGGTATTCTTTATCACATTTGCACTTATCGAAGCACAAGCTCTGAAAATTCTCTCTCGCATATCTTCAGGCGTAGTGGGAACGTCTTTATAAACAATGTCTTTTACGAATCTCGACAAGAAAAAAACCAGAGGCGTCAAGTCTGGCGAACGAGCCGGCCACGACACATCTCCTCTGCGTCCAATCCAGCGATTCCGGAATTATCTCTGCAAGTCATTTCTAGTGCCGGACACTCATCGTGTTGATGCCATATTCTGTTCCTTGTTCCTGAAGGTATTTCATCCAATAACAGACCTAATGTTTTTGCAAGAATTTGGTGTATTTCTTACCATTAAGATTTCCTTCGATGAAATGGGGGCCTATAATTCTGTCCTCCAGAATCCCATACCATACATTCACTGGCCACGGTTTTTGGTGTGCAAGTTGCCGCAGCCAACATGGATTTTCAGTTGCCCAATAATGCATGTTATGCAAATTAACATTTCCATAGTTCGTGAATGTAGCCTCGTCAGTAAATAAAATCAAATTAATACATGTTTCATCCCTCTGAATCTGAAGTTGAGCCCATCGGCAGAATTCAATGCAACGCATAAAATCCGCATCAGTTAATTGTTGGTGGAGACTGATATGGTAAGGATGATATTCATGGCTATGCAGAACACGAACAACGCTACTCTGGCTCATGCCAGATTCCCTTGCCATTTGACGCGAACTAACACAAGGATCCCCAACCACTGTGGAAAGAGTACCAATTTCCGTTTCCTAGTTAGTAACTTTCCTTTGCCGGGTATGTTTCCGATGCGTTACAGATTCAGTTGTTCGCAATTTATCATACAAATATTTAAATGTACGACATATATGGTGAGTACGTTGAGGATATCTTTCAGCGTGTAAGCCTCTAGCTCTCACTGAATTGCGTTGGCATTCTCCGTAAATGACTTGTTCTTCGAAGGAATACATCATTCACATTAGCTTGATTCAACGATACTAATCTTACCGTTTCTATTAGTGTTGTATTGCGAAACCGTCAAATGGTGTTTACGTGTCAATGGCACGTTAGATGCATACGCCGTATTCGGCGAATATTTACCTATTTGCACGATATACGAGAGACGTTTGTCAGAGCACGTGCTTCGATAAGTGCCGAAGTGATAAGGAACACCACTCAATCCATGATAAGAAGATTGCAACATTGCATTCATAACATTGGTCATCACTTCGAACATCTTCTGTAAATGGACGTTCATGCCATCTTTTTGACCTCCCTTTACCTTCAAAGACCTTACTGTTACACATCATTGAATTCGTCTCGATAGCCGCTATCAGAAAATAAGTACCAAACTATAGCATCCCATTTAGAAAAACAAATTTGACCTTATCTCCGAAGCGACTCCACTTAGCAACAAAAACTAGCGTCATATTATGGACCCCGTTGTCCCATGCAACTTTTGTCCCACAAACTTTTCGGCTCCTAACATAGTTTCGGAGCTATTCCAGGTGGCAATACTTAGTGACTCACCCTGTACGTGAATAACAAAATACAAATAAAAACAGCAGGCAGCAGACATAATATAGTTGAAATAAACAAAGCAGATAGACATGGGTGTCGCCTCTTACCCACTCTTTTTAATACGTATATCAAAGATGTAACCAGACTTTATTACAGACAGTAAAACATTTTAAAATTAACGATATGGATGTTAGTGCACTACCTTTCGCTGACGACCAAGTAATTATTAGTCAGGATGAAAATAGTTTATAAGAAGCGGTCTTTAAGTAAAATATCCAGAGAATACAATCTGAACATCTACATCATAAAGACAAAATCAACGGCATTTTTGGGACGCCAGCCAATGTGAGTTAAGATTGAAACTGACAAGCAGAGGATGGAACAAGTTAATACATTTAAATATTTATGGTGCAGTATTACGTGCAGAACAAAAATGAAATAAGAAATAAGTTAGACCTCTCTAACTATTTCTGTGGAACTTTACACAGAACATTTGAAAGAAATTCCACAGAGAGGCCCTACTAAAGTTCTATAAGATTATGGCTGTACCAGCACTGCTCTATGGGTGCAAAAACTGGAAAACTGGACTCTGAGAGGAAAGATGAAAAAAAAAAAAAATAGAAGCATGAAATGAATTTCTTTAAACACGTGACTGGATATACTTTGGTGGATAAAAAGAGAAATGATGACATCGGAGTTGAGCTGAATATGCAAAACATAATTGACATAACAAAATAATATCAGTTAAGGTGGAAAGAACGTGTAGACCTTACGCCAGATGCAAGAATCACTAAACCCGTGAAACAATATAAACCAAGAGGCAAAAGATCTTTAGGAAGATGAATGAAGAGATGGCTTGACAAATTTTGAAGAAAAGAGGAAGGGATCAAAATCCTTGATATAGATGTTGATGACATTTTTTTTGCTTAAAATATTCTTCAGGTTGTCGACTTTATTATAATGTTCATTCCAAGCTTGCCGGAAACTTTGTTGTCGACTTACAAGGCGATATGTGAAAAAGTTTCTCCGAAACCTTTCACATGAGGAAAAACGTAGTCGGCGTCGCAGCCAGTGTGGCGGTATGTCGTTTCAACGAATGCCTGACAGGCATTACGGAAATTATGAACGTGCCCGATGCTGAGATCGGAGGGGCCTGTTACAGCTTCTGCAGAAAAGCCGACTATTGTGTAACGAATGAGCCAGAGCAGCAGGTGACAGAGGCTGGCAAAGAGGCCCGCAGGACCACCCTGACCACGAAGAAGATGGATGAGAAACTCCTTTTGGATGTGGAAGGAAAGTTGTATTGTCCAGTCATTGCTGACTAAAGGTGTGTTTAACTTAAGTACAAAAAATTTAACCCAAAACTTTAAACTAGCTTTTCTCGCAACCTTATTTTTCAAGTTGGTGGGAAACATAACCTGAGATGCAAGCATTCTAAATGGAATTTTTTATCAGTGTAAGTAGTTTCTGCGATATCTTCGAAAGTCTATTTTCGGGCCATGCTTTTGCCTCGATGTTGTGGGCGAAAAATATGACGTTTGTTTCAATACGTCACCACTTTCTTAGAACTTACGTTTTTAGTTATCCTATGTGTGCTGGTAGACAATGTACTGAAAACGACTTATACAAAATTAGTTTTTTTCAGGTCGAATAGAAAGGCTTGGGGAATTCTCTATGATAACCAATGCTTCGGCTGCATGGCGTCCTTCCTCCTGTTGCAGCGATGACAAGCATCTTCCAGTGGACGTATTTTCGAAAAGCATCTCATCCCCTATTACAGCATCTTAGGGCGAGAATTTCGAAAATCCCCTCCTTAAATGACATCTACAGTATAAGATCTACACCCTCTGTAAATCTAAAGTTTCTCTCCTTAGCGGTTTGAGCTGGGCGATGATTAGTCAGCCAGTCAGGCCTTTTATATAAGTAGACAAATGGCCGTATCTTTTCATTGCACTGAGTTGGAACCTTATATTTTTACAACGCCAAGTAGCCACACACCTTAGTATCTTACTCAGGTTTCAACTAGATTCGTCTACCGGTGCTTGAGAAAAAGGCTTCTTAACATTCGGACAAATAGACAGACAACGGACAACGAAACGATCCTGGGGTCCGGTTTTACAGATTGAGGTACAGAACTCTAAAAAGGGAATTTTATTATTGATCTACAGATTACATTTTTGAAGTCATGCAGTTTGTTCCTAAACATCCACTAGGCCATAACTCGGTCCTGAGATAATATGACGTTTGGAGGTCCAGTTTCTTTTATGATTCCATATCTATTTTAATTTTTGCATTGTACCATTTTATGCGAACATGGAGAGAAAAATGACAGTAATTGTAAGATGTTTAATTTTCTCTTTCATATATTTTTTGACGAAGACTTTTGTCTTATGTAATATCTATGTGTTAATTTGGCACTATAAAGTTATTACATATTTATTTACCGATTTTTGTTCACACGAATATAAAATGTCAGTGAATGTGTCCTGTCACACGAAACTTTATATGCAAATATATTGGTTTCTTCTAAATTAAGGCAATATAAATATTATGATACATGTACTTACATATCACGTTCATAAGGTCAAAATTAACATCTATATTTTGTAGGAGACAGGAAACGTTTGGTAGTGTGTAGTGAGGATAACGAAAGTACGCTTGTGCGGGATCGGTCGTGAAGTGTAGTAAAGAAGAAGTATTTTGAAGGTTTGAAGTTATGTTTAGACTGTGACGTGACTTGTACAGAAGTAAACATAACAACGGAAGGAGATAACGTGATGATGTTTCGAGAATTAGCCCGTCTAACAGAGTGTGGTCGGTGATTGTAATGGCGTCGTGTAGAGCTTGTTGGTGAACTGTTACTCATAGCATTACGCTTATAAATAAATGAAAGACCACAGAGGTGAACTAAAAAAAGAAGAGAAGTGGCTTGACCGATGAAAGAAGAAGGCGAGTTAATTTGACGAAGAAAAAGATGTTGAAGAAAGAAGACAAGAACACAGGATATCGGGATTTGTTTAATGGCGGTCAGCAACTATATCAAGTTTTGAAGAAGGTTAATAACTTTCGGGCTCGAAGAGGCGACGGTGGAAGCAGTGCTAGGAAAATGTAACAGCAAACAGCCAATGATACTTCCATTTGTCAGTATAAAGGAAGTCGTATGCATTAATTGTCAAAAGGTGTGTCGACTGTATTTCTGTGGGATATATTAAATTTTGCACAGAAGATTAACATTTGCAAATAAGAACTCTTTCATCGTTTCTGATGGCGTAGTATGCGTTTTTGCTTATGCAGAGTGCACTTTGCAACTCCAAACATATCAATAGTGCGAGTGCTCACTGTTAGAAAACAGCTTTTGTGTTTTGCCAAGGTACGACATTCGCATCAATACTGAAGTTTTCCCTGGATTAGTCAAGAGGTTTTGTGTTCACCAAACTGTTGTCTGGAGCGGGGTTTGAATGTATTGATTTTCAGCTTAGTTTTGACAGTTTGAACTACGGATGAGACCATTTTCGCAGGCATCTCAACTCTGCGACGCCAGAGGTCTCCAGCGATATACTACGCAGCATCCAGGGACAGAAGATGCTCTACAACCATACATAGAAGAATCACCGGAGTTTATCTTTGGCCGACGGTGATAATAATACAGCTTGTTTATTGAAATATGATCATTGTATCTCGCAAAGGCAGTTTCGGCTAGTAAACTGAAAAAAAAAAAAAAAAAAAAATTTGAAGCAACGGAGTCAATTGAACTTAGATTGTGAAATATAGAGCACTCTAACAGTATGAAATAAGTTAACTTGCTGCATTGTGGAGCAGCACTCGCAGTTGGTTTTCTACCATTCCAGTATACAACTGTCAAGTCAAATCCGTGATTCTGATTGTTATTATTCGATGGATTCTTCCTAGTAGTCATACGCTGTGTAATTGTCAGACTGATCAGCAATGTTTTGTTGTTACATTGTCGTGGTTGTAATACGACTTATTCATTTAACAATTTCAATTGTATGTAGTCTTCTTCGTATTTTACATGAGCTATAGATCAGAATCAAGGCTATAGATACACAACCAAATGAGGAAATAGAGTTCGTATTTAATAATTCGAGGACTGAGAGTACGAATGGTACAATTACTTATTGAAGCAAACAGATTTAATGACTGACAAAGTGAATGGCACTTTATAGATTATACTTTACGATTAAAGGACACCACTCACCGAAAAGCAGAAGCGCTAGGACGTCGATAGGCGCACACAAAAGACGGAAAGCTTGCTAGCTTTCGGAGTTATCCTTCGGCGAGCTAGAGTGCATGAACATTCACACACACACACACACACACACACACACACACACACACACACATGCCTATGACCCTACATGGTGCCGGCACCTTGTAGGATAATAGGTGTGTGCTAGCGTGTGTTTTGAATGTGTGTGTGTGTTTGTGTATGTGTGTGTGTGTGTGTGTGTGTGTGTGTGTGTGTGTGTGTGCTCTAGCTCGTCAAAAGATATCTGCGAAAGCTAGCAAGTTTTCTTCTTTTGTGTATGCCTATCGACGAATCAGTGCTTCTACTTTTCGGTGAGTGGACTCCAGTAATCCTATTTACATTCATCTAAACTTTTCTACTAAATTTATAAATTATATGAGTTACAATCGAAACATCACATATTCTTTTCTAATGGTCAGTTAGTCTTTTAATATTTATAGGTATGGTTGTAAATCGTAGAATCTCTGCATTATTTTTTGTTGTTGTTGCTGTTGTGGTCTTCAGTCCAAAGACTGGTTTGATGCTGCTCTCCAAACTGCTCTATCCTGTGCAAGCCTCTTCATTTCCGAAAGTGCTGCAACCTACATTCTGCATCACCTTATTTGCTTCGACTGTATTTCATTACCCTAGTTTTGCTTCTGCTGATGTTTATCTTACAGCCTCCTTTCAAGACACTGTCCATTCCGTTTAACTGTTCTTCCAAGTCCTTTGCTGTCTCTAACAGATTTACATGGTGAATAGTTAAAAGCCTCAGACAGCAACAGCCCCTCAAAAGGGCAATTCGAGGACCCCATGGCCTCTTGTACGACTCACTGGCGCAGGCGGAGCTGTATGCGGATACATACCAACAACAGATGACTACGCCCCCCACGGGGGATGGAGATGATGCACTCCACCGTGCAGAGGAGGACACAGCGGCGGAATGGGAAGCTATCCGGGACGCCCCGACTAACACTATGCCCCGGCTGACAACGCCGGAGGAAATTCGGAGGATTATCAAGTATAGCAAACACACCTCACCTGGAACAGATAGAATCAGCAATACGGAATTGAAACACCTACCGAGAAAGCCTATTGTGCTTCTCACCCGGATAGTGAACAGCTGCCTCAGGACTGGATACTTCCAAGAGGCATGGAAGGTTGCCAGAATAATGCCAATACCAAAACCGGGCAAGGATCTCTCACACCCTGACAGCTTCAGACCCATAAGTTTACTGCCGACGCTGGGAAAGGTCCTGGAACGTGTCCTATTGAAACGCATGCTGGACATCCTTGTGGCACACAACATCATCCGACCGGAGCAGTTTGGCTTCCAGGCAAAGCTGAGTTACAACTACTGCGCATCACGGAATCTATCCAAGACAATTTCAACCAGAAGAAACATACCATTGGAGTCTTTCTCGATATAGAGAAGGCTTACGATAAAGTATGGCGACGCAACTTGATCGTCAAGCTCCGACGTACCACTCCCCTACCAGACTGCTATTTAAAACGTCTCGACAATTTTCTTCAGGATCGCAGATTATATGTTCGCATTGATGACAAGAATTCAACAACACGGCCTGTCCTTGAAGGACTTCCACAAGGATCGGTCATATCTCCACTGCTGTTTAATTTATACATTAACGACCTCCCTATGGTGCCACATCTTACTGCCAGTTTCTATGCCGACGACACAGCGCTCCTGACTGCAGGCACCAGAATGGACCACCTCGTCACACGGATGCAGCGCCAACTAGATTTAGTGGACCACTGGACCCACAGGAACAAAATAACGGTCAATGCAGAGAAAACCAAAGTTATTGTCTTCACACGTCGAAGACCCATCGTCAATGAACGCCTACGGATATCAGACCAGCCACTCCCCTGGGCAACAACTGTAAAATACCTGGGAATGCATCTGGACGCCAAACTGCTGTATAGTCATCACATTATGGAGAAGAAGACGTCTGGTCTCAAAATGCTGGGAGCTCTCCTCCCATTTCTGAAGAGCTCGTACCTCAGCCAACGCACGAAACTCCAGTTGTACCCCGCCACAGTCGAACCATCTATTTTGTATGGATCGACCTCTTGGGGTACTACGTGTGCCACTAACTACAAGAAGTTACAGGTTGTACAAAGCAGATGCCTACGATGGATCACTGGAACCCAATGGTGGATCCGAAATCATGATATTCATCGAGCCTTAAGCGAATCTTACCTCTCAGACAAGGTCAAGGAGAAGGCACGAACCTTATTTCGGAAGTTGGACATGATACGTGACAGTACACCACAACTCACCACAGTAGGTACGGTAGAACCCTTACGCAACCACAAATATAAAGTACCGAAGGCGATAGTATTTGAGCATCCGTAAATGATATCCCTACGTAATTCTACACACACGTTTTCAAACACACACCAAAAGCAGCGAGTTAAAGGACCTTTCTGTGTGCCCAAACTAAAGCTGAAAGAAGAATAAATAAATAAAGAGAAAATTTTTACCCTTTCCATTCCCTACAGAAGTAAAAATCAACGAAGTTGATCAGACTTCAGCACCACCACCACAAAAAAAAAAGTTCTGGTTGCACCTACGTTACGGCTATCTGCATCACTGAGGCACGCGAGTCTCACCACCAGCGGCAAGGTCCACGGTCCATGAAGGGGTATTATTTTTTTATGATATGCTAAAAGTACTTATACTCCTTGGAACTTCGAACATTTTAAAGTAAAACAGATACAAGTGCAAAAACATTTTATTTACTGCGACTTATTTTGAAGATTTTTTTGGTGCGACACACCTGATATGCACCATGTTCATTATTAAACAAGGATAAGTAAGTAATTAATGCAAAATTATATAACACGCTGAAGAACAATAGGTATATAGCAAATAAAATAAAAATATCAAAACGAATTCATTTAGCCTCATCCCAACATATACGAAAGATTATTCCTAGTCCCTTTCTATACAGCCTTGACAGTTAGCGTCGATAGAAACGGAATCATTTCCTTCTCTGATTTCTCTTACAGAAGGTCCTGCTTATGCTTTCTCCACTTTCTCTTCTCACAACCATGGCAATTTCTGTCTGGGAATTTTATAGAACTCCTGGTATATTGGAGGGATTTAGTTCCTTATCTTCTGAAGATTTTTCCACTTCTCAAAATTTATTTCAAATTCATCTTGATGCAAAGGCTGCAGAAGAGGTATCGATGGGCGACTAATATTGTGCCTTCTAAAATCTTCGTTCATAAACGCAAGGTCACTGTTTACTGATTACTCGAACTTTACTGCTAGGGGATTTTCTTCGCTGATTGGACTCCATCTAACATTCCTCCATTATTCATTGTTTGCTACAGAGACTTTGGCACATGTATACATGTATCGCTTGATCCGTCAACCATGGCTGTAACTGAAGCAAGTTTCCTGTTTTCATTTCCGGTACTGAAAACTTTCTGGTGACCTAAGTTCAAGAAACTCGTAATGTGATATGTTAAGATGTTAATTTTGCCTTCGTCATTCAGTATTTCAAAACATGAGAAATTTGAAACTTCATTAAATATTATTAAATATTACTACAGATACTCTTAAAAGCATATATTGTACATTACACTATAACTGTGCTTTCAAACACAATGTACCTGAAGCTTGATTAAAGATAGCAGAAGTTCTCCTTCTGCCCGTCGTTGCACATGTGCTGGCTGTATTCTAAATGCAGTCCAAGCGCTGATTTATATCTTAAAATTTACTATCACGGAATGCAGAACTTTGAAGGAAATCTTTACTTAGTTTTACCAAATGCGCAGTCAGACCATTTTCTTCAAAATGGTTCAAATGGCTCTGAGCTCTATAGGACTTAGCATCTGAGGTTATCGGTCCCCTAGACCTAGAACTACTTAAACCTAACTAACGTAAGGACATCACACACATCCATGCCCGAGGCAGGATTCGAACCTGCGACCGTAGAAGCAGCGCGGTTCCGGACTGAAGACCAGTTTCTTGTGAAACTTTATTTGTACGCTTGTGCTCTCACCCCCTCAGTTGTTGTATTTGCTTTTATGCTTTGTAAGCGTGGTTTGATTGTTTGAGTATGTGTTCACACTTATGCTGCTTATGTAGAAAAAGTAATGCAGTTCAATATCAGAGAAGGTTGTCTACCAGTGTGTGCTATTATCAATTAGATATCTATCAATAGTAAAGCGTAAATTGTGGCAGCCAGTCAAGGAATATTTTAGGGAATTGGTTTAAAAAATTTATTTCAAAGGCGCAGTCGAATCTCTGCAAGTTTTCTCCCAGAGCAACTCTGGCTGTGCCCACATGATACAAGTTGCCTGCACTTCAGAACCGACGCAGTTCTGTCCAGTTAAAGCTGCTGACAAGAGACGTCTTGTGCTCTCTGTTGAAACTGCTAGCGAATTCACGCCATCGGTTTTAGCCAACAGCATGAGTGGGATACAGGTAATGTGTGTGGACGTTGGATGGTTCTGCATTGCAGTACACAGTTGCCTCGTTCTCTTGTGGTCCTGACCTCAAGCAGGACAGACATCATTAAAAAATGGTTCAAATGGCTCTGAGCACTATGGGACTTAACTGCTGAGGTCATCAGTCCCCTAGAACTTAGAACTACTTAAACCTAACCTAAGGACATCATACACATCCATGCCCTAGGCAGGATTCGAACCTGCGACCGTAGCGGTCACGCGGTTCCAGACTGTAGCGCATAGGACCATTCGGCCGCTCCGGCCGGCGACAGACATCATTCTTAGGAGGTAGAACCACTAGCTCTGCGTTCCATGACCGGCCACCAACATCAATTAACATGAACGGCCTCCCCTTGCACTGCCCATTTCAATTAGTTGTTCGACCTCCTAGACCGGCCAAGTCTGGTAACTTACGACCCTTTGCGCGCCCTTTATGTTCCGTCCATTGAACTATATTCTATGTATTTTACCTAATTTTCTGTTCTGCCATTTAACGGCAACCCTAGATGCCCACTTAACAAGTTCTGACCGCTCGTAGGTTGAATTCAACAATCTTTTCCCCACTCATGTAGAGCAGGCAGAATAGCGCTTTCTATTTATTTGATAAGTCGGTAGTCTTTCGTTTATCACGGTTTTAAGTTTCTTTCATTTTATCTTGCTAAAATTAGTAATGTAGAAGCAAAACACAATAATGTAAGCTATTGATAAAAAGTATTAAGTCCAGTGTTGAATAATTTCAATCAAACCATGAGACATGCAATGTTTGCGTAAGAACGTTACACAAATAACAAGTTTGACTGTCCCTGCATTTTGAACACCTCCAATACGAGCAGAATAATCACTGTACAAAACGTCTCCGTCTTTTTCAGCCCTTCATACGATCAAAAAATATCTTATTTCAAACCATCTGGTTCATTGTCATCAATTTGTACGTGTTCTCTTAACAGGACCCGCTTCCTTGTTCGTATTGTTTTGTTATTTATCGATCTTTGCATTTTCTTTAATATTCCGTTTCTCTTCTTTGATTTTCAACACCTCCTTGTACTACATAACTGGCAGGATTGTGAAGTGTTGCTTTTCTCTTTTTGCATTTCTACATCTGGTATTATAAATGCTACGGCATAATTATAATAAAAAATAAACATATAATACTGTGCTTGTGCAGTGAACAAGGAGCTTAGCACAGTTTTATTGGTGACTTTTATGGTGTTACCTATATGACGGAGACCTTGTGTGTGCTAATATTATTCCACTTTCAATGGGGACTCCATTTTAAGATCACATTTAATAAGGAGTCAGCTTTTTTTGGACCCTGACTCCATTGCAACACATCTTTGGTGTTTCATTGGAGCATGGATTTTGACGCTTTCGACCGACGTTCGCCTTACAGTATATGATTCCGAGTTCGACCTTCCGCCTTTTCAGACGTTACGTAATTAATCGGTTTACAACTTCATCATTACGACATCGTACACCCTTTCTAGCCTTATGAAGCGAAAAGTCATAATGATATGAAACCAGTTGTGGTGCCTAATAAAGAAACCTCTATACATCCAATGCGGCCTTGAAGAATCCTTATTCATTTTCAAAATAATTTTAAAGAATTTTTAACATTATTTTGGAGAATTTTTGGAAATTTCTTGTCAGTAACAACGTAATTACTATTTCTTTGCTTGTTAACTTTCAAATTATAAATTTTTGCACGTTATAACTTTTCATATACAACATACAATTTATTTTATATAACAACCGCGAACGCATTTCTACATCTCCATTTTGAAAGGGAACATCTAGTTATGATCAATAGTAAAAAATCCTTTTCCATACTGTGTGACGGGTGGTTGAGTCACTTTTATAGGCGTTCAGTTTTATTTTACGAGTACATATGTCATTATGCTATTGTACCATCTCGTTTTGCTATAATGTTTTTATTTCCTTTAATGATTAATCGACAGACTAGAAACAGAAGAAATCTTACACGAATTGATCATTTCAATCAAGTGTGTATGTTGCTTTACTCAAAATGCATCTTCAGAAAACGAAGAAATAGAATAAGGTTGATTGGCTGAATTATATTTTGTAACTCGTCGTAAATAATGGTTAATAGCTCAGAAAACTTTGTTTCGTCTCGAAGTGATGGCATTCTTTCATAGGGTCGTCATATGACGGGCTTTGTGCTTGTACGATCAATCATAGTCGATTAAAAAAACCCGCACTTGGGATTAATATCATACTATCTCTTCCCTGTGCGACAGGGGTGAAAAGGAAGACCAAAACCACATTTTCTTTGGCTGCATTTACTGCAACAACTTGTCAGAAACATTACTAATGAAATATTAATCCTCTGAAACGTCAGTCACCAACCACACCCCTATACTGTTAACATCAAAAGACATTTTAAAATGTAGAATGTTATACATCTTGATGTGAAAATAACTACATAAGAGACGCTTATGAAAGATGAAGGCATTAATGTTAATACTGGAGACAGACCACAATCTAATTTGCCAGCTCTAAGGACAAGCGAATGAAGTGGCTCTGTGATTAGCACACTGGACTCGCATTTTGGAATAGTCACATTTTCCGTGGTTTCCCCGAATCAGTTGAGAATTCCCAGATTAGTCTTTTAAAAAGGATTCGATTCATCTCTTTCTTCAACCTCATCCTATTCGAACTAATGCGTCATGACCTCATCGAAGGGTCAACCAATTCTTCACGTTGCTTCTTATGTAAAGGATAGATAAGACGAGCACCAGTATTAAATATTGTTATGGCATCCAGAAAAATCAGTAGTTTTCGAGTAATTTCTGAATACAGGACTCAGAAAGAACTATAAATTCTTTCCTAGCTAATGTTTCCAATTTTTGGGTTTATGTCATGAAAGACGTTGGCGCATATGAACACAAGTGACCATTTAACACAGGATACATCGTCTGTAAAGAGTGAGATGGTCAGGCAAAGATAACGTCTGTTACGTAGAAGGACGCAGGGAGAGAACTAAGACACTCCCAGTTTACGACTTATCGTTAGGGACGTCTTGGCCTGAAACACGAACAACCAGTAGCATTTCACGGCATTCGGGTCGGGTCGCATGACGTCGATACATACTTAGGAGGCTCCATATTGGATTTCATCGTATTCTGTTGTTTATTGTAAATTGTGTGTTATGACAGTACGCCGTTTCAAGACAATGGTGCATCGAAGATTTTTCACAAATATCGCACTTGGTACGATTTGTTACAATTATGTGTCAGTTAACGACACATCAGCGGTGAAAAGCCTTGAGAACCTAAGATGAACAGTACTAAGGCTAAGCTTTGAAGTATGTGAATCGCGTGGTCTTGTTCTTAGACACATTTGGTTATGGTGATGGAGGAAGTATGACGGCATCCTGTTACATGCAAAATTTATTATTCCATTTTCGAGTTTGTGATAGATTCTGGTTCTTTGTTGCTTATGTAACAGAAGTATGTTCAGCAGTATTCGGTGTTATTTACATGTAGGAGAATGCTCTCTCAGGAATGAGTTTCTTCGATTTTGTGACTTTCTAACGTTCTAATGACTTAAAGTGTGAGTGTGAATCTGGGTTATATCGGTTTATTCCCCCGAACCACTTTCCATTTCTTAACGAGGTGACGTACTTCGAACTTTCAGACGCTCTTCTCTGCTAGGTGGCCGGCTGCTGGAAACTCTCTTGCCTTCTTCTCCGTCGAATAACGCTAGGTACAGGAATTTTTAGACTCATTCTACTTATGAAATAAGTAGACATACAAACTTTACTTTTCGTCAATTAACAATGTATTTGCCGTCCATACATAATAAAACTTTCACTTTACACATAAATATGTAACGTCCTGTAAGTCTCTCGTACTGGTGAAGTCAGAAACAAATTGAGTTACAGTTAAAAGAACTTTTCTTAACATGAATCAGAAAATAAGTCTTGCCTATAGCAAGCTTACGTCAAGAGATTTCGAGAGTTCTTTTTCATTGTCCTTGTTTTAATAACAGTAGTCAGTAGTCAGTAGTCAGTGACACAATAAGCACAGAGTTTCATAAACTCCATAGTTCTTCCTTACTCACTCCCTAGATGTTTATCTATGGATTGCCCGACAGGCAGTTGTCGGTGCCGTTCATCCGCAGCGTCTACTTTCTTCCCGCGACTGATTTTAAACCTGCACACACAAACATGTGAGGCGCAGTAGGTAGGATTTTACCATCCCACACTCATATTCAAAATATCGTGTGTTCGAGACGGTAGAAGGCTGAGTGGTTCTATAATTTATACAGAAATTCTCGAATCATCGACCAGCAACGATATTTGTTTTCTAGCTTATTACGAATATTTTTCTATTGATTCTGAAAAATTCCTAATTTCACGATGATGTGAATAGGTATTGACCTGAGAGGACACCTTAAACTGCTGCTAGTTAAACAAGCAGCAAGCAGCAATCACACTAAATTTCGACCTCTGTATGAAATGGCAACTACGTAAGGTGCACGTTTCTGGAGGAGTTGTCGTTTTCTACTCTAGCTGCTACAGAGATCTGTGTACCAGAAGTCTAGTAGCTGAAGTCGCACAATGTAAACTCAAAGTCGAGCGAGCGTTCGAGTCCTGTCATTTCCATTGTAAGCTAAAAGTTGTCAGACTAATGGAAAAACGAGACTAGTTTAATTCACTTTCTGACGTCAGTAGTAGCAAAACTATCCAAAAACCTTTCTGCGAAGGAGCTTGTGGCAATCTGTTCAACTCGAAACACTTTTTGCTCTATAGTTTGCCCCCGATACGGCAGATGCTGATTAGCAGAGCCGGATGCCACCTGACGGGAACCACTACCCGCTCAGGTGGTCACAACACATCGCCACCTGCGCTTATGATGTGCAGCTAGTGACAAGCGTGAAATTATTCCTTAACTAGCTCAGCGACCGCTGCTTCGCTTCCTTTTTTGTGTTATTTAATCGACTTTTTATGTTGTTACGCTCATCGCTCATGTGCAAATCAACACATTGTGCAACATAGTTCTAGCTTCAAAATTGCCTTAATAGCGACGTATTTTCAAGAAACATTTCATCCCCTATTTTACCCAATTAAAGACAGAATTTCTAAAAATCCCTTCTCAAACAAAGCCTACAATATATTCGTAAGATCTACACCCTTTTCAAATTATAAATTTCTAATTGCTTTATCAGCGACATCTTTTCAAAAAACCTTTCATCCCCTGTTTCATCCCCTTGTGGCTATAATTTCGGAAAATAACTACAAGATAAGATCAACATCCTCTTCAAATTTCAAGCTTCTGTCCTTAGCGGTTTGGACCAGGCGATGATGAAGCACTTAGGACAGTTTCTCTGCACATGTCCTTCTATTTGATTGTTTAGAGATATAGTGTGAGTTTCCGCCCGAAATATCTTTGATAAAGTGAGTGAACATGTGGGATCTTGCCCACTCGTTGCTTGTAGGGTGCAAAAGGATGTTGCGTTCTCGGAATACTATAAAAAATTCAAACAAGCAACATTAGTAATTTTTATTTTTTGAAAACAAATTGACAATACTTAACTTTCATTACAGCAAATGTCGCTAGCGAAAGGCGACATGAAAACAGTAAAGTTCTTGCTATACACGAAGTCGAAGTAAGCACTTGGTAAGGATCACGACAATCTGAGAGCGTTAAATTTTCACGCAATTTGGGTGCATAGATCCTGAGAAATCAGTGTCCAGAACAACCACCTCTGCCGTAATAACGGCCTTGATACGCCTGGGCATTGAGTCAAACAGAGCTTGGATGCCGTGTATAGGTACAGATGCCCATGCAGCTTCAACACGATACCACAGTTCATCAAGAGTACTGACTGGCGGATTGTGACGAGCCAGTTGCTCGGCCACCATTGACCAGACGTTTTCAATTGGTGAGAGATCTGGAATGTACTGGCCAGGGCAGCAGTCGAAGATTTTCTGTATGCAGAAAGGCCCGAACAGGACCTGCAACATGCGGTCGTGCATTGTCCTGCTGAAATGTAAGGTTTCGCAGGGATGGAATGAAGGGTAGAGCCACGGGTCGTAACACATCTGAAATGTTACGTCCACTGTTCAGTGCCGTCAATGCGAACAAGAGGTGACCGAGACGTGTAACCAATGGCACCCCATACCATCACGCCGGGTGATACGCCAGTATAGCGATGACGAATACACGCTTCCAATGTGCCTTCAAAGCGATGTCGCCAAACACGGACGCGACCATCATGACGCTGTAAACAGAAATGGGATTCATCCGAAAAACAGGACGTTTTGCCGTTCGTGCACCTAGGTTCGCCGTTGAGTACACCATCGCAGGCGCTCCTGTCTGTGATGCAGCGTCAAGAGTAACCGAAGCCATGGTCTTCGAGCTGACAGTCCATGGTGCTGCAAACGTCGTCGAACAGATGATTGTTGTCTTGCAAACGTCCCATCTGTTGACTCAGGGATCGAGACGTGGCTGCACGATCCGTTACAGTCATGCGGATAAGATGCCTGTCATCTCGACTGCAAGTGATACGAGGCCGTTGGGATCCAGCACGGCGTTCCGTATTACCCTCCTGAACCTATCGATTTCATATTCTGCTAACAATGGTTCAAATGGCTCTGAGCACTATGCGACTTAACTTCTGAAGTCATCAGTCGCCTAGAACTTAGAACTAACTAAACCTAACTAACCTAAGGACATCACACACATCCATGCCCGAGGCAGGATTCGAACCTGCGACAGTAATGGTCGCTCGGTTCCAGACTGTAGCGCCTAGAACCGTACGGCCACTCCGGCCGGCTGCTAACAATCATTGGATCTCGACTAACGCTAACAGCAATGTCGCGATACGATAAGCCGCAATCGCGATAGGCTACAATCCGATCTTTATAAAAGTCGGAAACGTGATGGTACGCATTTCTCCTCCTTACACGAGGCATCACAACAACGTTTCACGAGGCAACGCCGGTCAACTGCTGGTTGTGTACGAGAAATGGGTTGGAAACTTTCTTCATGTCAGCACGTTGCAGGTGTCGTCGCCTGCGCCAACCTTGTGTGAATGCTCTGAAAAGCTAATCATTTGCATATCACAGCATCTTCTTCCTGTCGGTTAAATTTCGCGTCTGTAGCACATCATCTTCGTGGTGTAGCAATTTTAATGTGCAGTAGTGTATATGTTAGTAAGTGTAGGGTAAGTAGTTGACTGTAAAGGCAGTATTAAAACGGTGCTGTCAAATACCTGACAGAGGAGGAGGAGGAGGAGATTAGAGTATAGCGATCCGTCGACAGCGAGGTCATTAGAGACGGAGCACAAGGTCGGGTTAGGGGTGGACAAGGAAAGCGGCCATACCATTTCGAAGGAACGTCGCGGCCTTTGCCTTACGCTGTTTAGAGAAATCATGGGAAATCTAAACCAGGATGGCCGCACGCGGGATTGAACTTTCTCCCGGATGAAAATCCAGTGTGCTAAAATGCCTGACAACAAGACGTTGACTGTAAGTCACTATGCCAGCGCATATATCGTTATACACTCCTGGAAATTGAAATAAGAACACCGTGAATTCATTGTCCCAGAAAGGGGAAACTTTATTGACACATTCCTGGGGTCAGATACATCACATGATCACACTGACAGAACCACAGGCACATAGACACAGGCAACAGAGCATGCACAATGTCGGCACTAGTACAGTGTATATCGACCTTTCGCAGCAATGCAGGCTGCTATTCTCCCATGGAGACGATCGTAGAGATGCTGGATGTAGTCCTGTGGAACGGCTTGCCAAGCCATTTCCACCTGACGCCTCAGTTGGACCAGTGTTCGTGCTGGACGTGCAGACCGCGTGAGACGACGCTTCATCCAGTCCCAAACATGCTCAATGGGGGACAGATCCGGAGATCTTGCTGGCCAGGGTAGTTGACTTACACCTTCTAGAGCACGTTGGGTGGCACGGGATACATGCGGACGTGCATTGTCCTGTTGGAACAGCAAGTTCCCTTGCCGGTCTAGGACTGGTAGAACGATGGGTTCGATGACGGTTTGGATGTACCGTGCACTATTCAGTGTCCCCTCGTCGATCACCAGTGGTGTACGGCCAGTGTAGGAGATCGCTCCCCACACCATGATGCCGGGTGTTGGCCCTGTGTGCCTCGGTCGTATGCAGTCCTGATTGTGGCGCTCACCTGCACGGCGCCAAACACGCATACGACCATCATTGGCACCAAGGCAGAAGCGACTCTCATCGCTGAAGACGACACGTCTCCATTCGTCCCTCCATTCACGCCTGTCGCGACACCACTGGAGGCGGGCTGCACGATGTTGGGGCGTGAGCGGAAGACGGCCTAACGGTGTGCGGGACCGTAGCCCAGCTTCATGGAGACGGTTGCGAATGGTCCTCGCCGATACCCCAGGAGCAACAGTGTCCCTAATTTGCTGGGAAGTGGCGGTGCGGTCCCCTACGGCACTGCGTAGGATCCTACGGTCTTGGCGTGCATCCGTGCGTCGCTGCGGTCCGGTCCCAGGTCGACAGGCACGTGCACCTTCCGCCGACCACTGGCGACAACATCGATGTACTGTGGAGACCTCACGCACCACGTGTTGAGCAATTCGGCGGTACGTCCACCCGGCCTCCCGCATGCCCACTGTACGCCCTCGCTCAAAGTCCGTCAACTGCACATACGGTTCACGTCCACGCTGTCGCGGCATGCTACCAGTGTTAAAGACTGCGATGGAGCTCCGTATGCCACGGCAAACTGGCTGACACTGACGGCGGCGGTGCACAAATGCTGCGCAGCTAGCGCCATTCGACGGCCAACACCGCGGTTCCTGGTGTGTCCGCTGTGCCGTGCGTGTGATCATTGCTTGTACAACCCTCTCGCAGTGTCCGGAGCAAGTATGGTGGGTCTGACACACCGGTGTCAATGTGTTCTTTTTTCCATTTCCAGGAGTGTATAACTAACCCACCAGGTTAGCCGAGAGCAGTCCGGCTTTCGCCGCCGTGCAGTGCGGACGTGTTGTTGTTTCCGCCTGCGGAGCGCGCGCGCTCGCTGTTGTTTACATTTCAGCGGCCGTCACTTACGTGTCGCTTACGTGCACTAGAACCATGGCCAACCGTTTTAGAAAATCCACATTACGATTAAACTTCTGGAACGAATACGCACGACCAAAGGCCTTGGAAGTGGAACGCTTCCTACGCGGCGTTGCTAAGATCCCAGCTTCCGACATCTTGGGCATCCATTTGTCCATATTAAGCAGTACGGTGTACGTCAAAGTCGTCAATGACGCGGCATGTGAAAGAATACTTGGTGACATCAACCATGGATTACGCTTTTGCCACGCCGACGGCAGTGTCGGTGCGGTCACTGTCGACCATGCCGGCTTAGGAATGCGCACCATACGAGTTTTCGAACTCACGTTCGAGCTTCCGGCGGAAGACATCGCGGCTTTCCGCCCCTATGACACTGTACATGGCCGCACTGACGAACGCTGGGCGCAATTCCAAACGTACCCCGTTCTTAACGGTGTACGGCAGATGACCATCGATCTCCATCGCCACGTGCCATCTTACCTGCAAATTAGCGGGTGCCGCGCGATTTTCATATACGACGGCCAACCCAAGACCTGTTCCGGGTGCGGTAAAGAAGGCCACCTCAGATCTGAGTGTCTTCAGCGACGAATCACCCAATTGCCAGCCGCTACCGTGGCATCTCCGGCTCCGACGACGGTTTTATCGATCACCTACGCATCGGCGCCCTCTTCTCCTCCCACCGTCCGCCGCCCGTCGGATCACGTACCGGTGACGCTTCCAGCTGCTACGGATACCGCCGGGGCCGACACGTCGCGCTCGAAGCCTGACGCTACTCCGGCGCCACTACCAACAGCGATGACTTCCGTCACCCACCCGCCCGAACATATGGACGCCCCTTCATTTGACGTTCCCGCGACGGCCTTCCTCTCTGAGCGACGCGACGCCCTTCCGTCTTCCGACACGGAGGGACGAACCCGCAAACAACGTTCACCTAAGAGGCGCAAGAGGAGGCGCCGTACGGTCTCGGAACGAGACGGATCACCTCCCCTTGATGCTCCAGAGGCCATCCGACCCGACGAGGCCTCGGAGAACCTACACGACGACACGAATGACGACAACATGACGCCGACTGTGGCTGTGTCGATGCCTACTCTACTGGATCGCCCAGATGCTCCTGAACCAACAGACTCCACCGTTGCGACTGCCGCAGAGACGTCCTCCGCCCCTACGACCGAAGTGGAACGTACGACCATCACAACGACAGCGCCTTCAATGGTGTGGAGTGAGGACGTCGATGAGGACCCGGACCACACGCTGGGGACAGTTACCCCAGACGGAAGCATCGTTAAGCCGCTGATAACGCCGTCAGGTGGCGTACGGCACGACTCGCCGTTGCCTCACCCCTCTTCATCCTCCGCCGGTGGAGTTCCCCTCCACGGTGGGGTACGGCTCCAAACCTACCGAATATCGACGATCAACCATTAGCTCACCCGTGAAACTTCAACTGCTGCGAGAGATGATATGGGCGTCGGACGTCGATATCGCACTACTACAGGAAGTACACTTGTCCACACTTCCAGACGTCGCGGGATATAACACTTATCCTTCTCCTGGTGACCACCTGGGATGCGGCGTAGCCATCTACGCAAGAGAAGGCATTCCAGTGGCCGATATCACATACCTTCCACCTGCCAGAGGCATGGCCGTCACCTTCATGGGACGCGTATCGTCAACATTTACGCTCCGTCAGGCTCCACTCGCAGACGCGACAGGGCACTCTTCTATTCAGAAGAAATCACTCCTTTGTTTCTTGGACGCTGCGACCATTACTTGCTTGGGGTGATTTTAATTGTGTCTTGCACACTAGGGATCAAGTGCCCCACTACAACACCTGTCAAGAACTGCGTCTTGTCGTCCGAGATCTGTTGCTCCGCGACACTTGGGAAGTTCGGCACGGCGACGCGCCTGGACATACTTACCAGACGAGTCACTCTGCGAGCCGCCTTGATAGAATTTACGTCTCTCGGGAACTCACACCTGCAGTCCAAGGTGCAGAACTTTGGCCCCTCGCCTTTTCGGACCACTGTGCCTACATCTGCAACATTCTCTTCTCCAAGCAAGTGGTCTGGCGTAGTCGTGCACCGTGGAAGCTAAATACCTCCCATCTTCGTCATCCCTAATGTCTTCAACGTGTTACCGAGACATGGGCCATCTGTCAACGTCGCTTACCTAAATACTGCACGACCTTGACCTGGTGGCAGGAATGTGCCAAACCTGCCATTCGACGTACTTTGAATCAGTATGGAAAGGAAGTTGCTACGTGGCGCCGGCACACTACCGACTATTTCTACGCCGTTCTCCGCGACCTGGACGCCCAACCGCCCACCCCCGACACCCAGAGGGAACGCAGCAGGATTAAGGCGCAAATTGTAACTTTGACACGCCGTAGACTGCAGGGGGCTATGGCGCGAACCCGATGTCGAGATTCGGCGGAACAAGAACATCCGACCATGCATCATATCGCCTCCGATAGGAAACATCGACGACAACAACTCATCACCGAGATCACCACCTGTCGCGGCCAGCACGTCACTTGCCCAGGCCGAAATCGTCAGTGTCTTTGTCGACCACTACCGCACAATGTACCAGGAGGAGACTACCAACAACCACGCTGAAGAGTCTGTGTTACCACACGTAACTCGCACCCTCACCAGCGACGAAGCGGACGAGCTGATGGAGCCAATTACACGTGACGAAATCCACGATGCAATCAAAAAAGGTGCTCTCAATAAGTCACCTGGTGTCGACGGGTTGCCGATAGAATTTTATCGCGCTTTCTTCACACTAATGGCGTCACGGTGGACAACGATGTTTCATGAACAGCTGACGATGGGGAACGCCGTACCGCCGTCCTTCGTCACGGGAATTATTATACCCATCTACAAACCGACACCAGGTGTGACGACAGCACATTACCGCCCCCTGACTCTGCTTAACGCAGAATGTAAAATTTTTACACGCCTACTGGCAACGCGATGCCGCAGGGTTCTGCCTAGCATTCTATCCCCGGAACAGACAACTCCGGGCGGCTCAGTTAATATACAAACGGTCACAGGAGAATGTCGCGATTTAATTGCACTGGCAGCGGCGTGCAGACTCCGCGCCGTAGTGGTTGCCATTGATTTTGACAGCGCATTCGACAAAGTGCGGCATCTTTTTCTGTTCTCAGTGATGAACCGCATGGGTTTTCCATCAGCCTTTATCGACGTGATCCGGCGCCTGTACGGCACCGCCGAATCGCTGATTCAGGTTAATGGCCGTGTGGCGGGACCAGTGGCGATCCGGCGTTCCGTACGCCAAGGCTGCCCACTTTCGACCCTGCTCTATGCCATAAGCCTGGAGCCACTCATCGGGAGTCTGGCGGGCCACCTTTCTGGTCTCACTCTCCGACAGCACAGTTTTCGATGTCGTGCGTATGCGGACGACCTCCTCCTCTTGATCCGCTCACGGAGTGAAAAACACACGGTACTTGATTTGATATCAACGTACGGCACTGCAGCGGGCAGTAACATGAATGTGGCTAAATCCGCGGCGATGCCCACTGGACGCGGCCTCTCATACGACGACTTAGCACCTCTCCCGTGTGTACAAAGACTACGATACCTTGGTATCATTTTCACCTCCACCGTGCGCCGCTCCGCTGCCATCAATTTTCGGCGTGCACTCCAAACTATCCGCACGACGGTGCGACAAAATCTTCTCGGTCAACTCGATTCTTTACAACGTGTCCAGTACCTCAATCAACATGTGGCGTCCAGAATGGTCCACACTGCACAGGTCCTCCCGCTGCCATCAACTATTGGACGCAGCCTCCAGACTGCCTTCGGATACTTCCTTACGGCCGGTACGCTCTTCAAGGTCCGCTACGACACGCTCACCCTTCCCCCGCGAGCGGGAGGCTTCGGCCTTGTCAATGTGCGACTCCGCGCGGCGTCCTTGTACATGTCCACCACGCACAAGCAGTGGCACGGGGGCACCTCCCTTACGCGCAGCTTGCTGGAAATTCTTGTACCTGCGACCATAACACCACCAGTACCAGTCGGACACATCAAGCACCATATGACGCACATTTCTGATTTCATCGTTGACTTCAGTTATGCTCACACGCACTTACCGACCACGCGTTCTCCTCGACCTAAAGATTTTTATACCCCACTCCTTCGTTTCATATCCAGCAACAATATCGAACTGAGACATCCGTCCACGCGGTGGCCCACGGTTTGGCGTCATATCCACCAGCTTTTTCTTCCCTCCAACGTCCGGGCAACATGGAACCAAGTCGCTAACGAAAAATTCGCCACAAATCATAGCCTTCACGCCATCGGACTAAAAGACTCTCCTCTTCGTTCCATTTGCCACCTCGTGGATGACGATGTTCATCAACTGACTTGTGCTGCCACCAGTGACGTCTGGAAACTTGCCCGACAGTTCGTTGCCTGTTACCTCCGCGTTCCGCCGGACTCGATTGACTCATGGACTTTTACCCATCCTGAGAATACTTATTTCCCCGCCACCAAAAATCATGCGATTGTATGGGTCAAGGGACGGACGATCACCTACATGTATAATGATGGCGACAAATCACGCCTTGATTTCTGGCAGTACTTACAAACCGCCCACAGTGAAGTCGAACACCGACCGCGCTACCGCGCTTTCTTCGCCAATTACCTACATGCGATCTTTACGTCACCCCCGCTCAGTTGGATGGTGCAACACGCCGACAACACTCCCGCCCCCCTGCTGACATCTGAGCCTCCCCGCGCTACATTCTACATTGTAACCCACAGTGGAGTAGGCGCATGGACACGCACCTCCTTTCTTTTATGCACTATACCAGAAAACACTGGTTTTTCCCTCACTCCACTGTATATTGCTTCACACCTCTTAGCTTACATCAGTATGATTATTCTTTTTTTTTCCTACACCTTGTTCATAAAAGAAAATTGCTCGCCTTGTACGAGTATAATGTCTTATTTTCGCCGGAAGGATGGCATTTCTGTTGTATTTAACTTTGTACCAATAAAGATCTTTTGTTCATTTACCCTGTTCCTGGTGGAACAAAAAAAAACATAATAAAAATAATAAAAGAAAATAAATATAAATCAAAACGCCACTTTGAGGGAGTGATTCAGGGTCGGGATTGGGGGAGACATCGCGGCCAGGCCTCGGGTTCCGACCCCTGCCCACCTTGTCTCCACCTACTCATAACTGAACACTCAAAAAAAAAAAAGAGCGCTAATGCGCTGCTTCCTGGACTCGGGTAGGCGCGCCGGCCGCAGATCGAATCCGCCCATCGTTTTAACGACGAGGGCCGGTGTGCCGGCCAGCCTGGATGTGCTTTTAAGGCGGTTTTCCACATCCCCTAGGTGAATACCAGGCTGGTACCCACGTCCCGCTTCAATTACACGACTCACAGACATTTGGCACACATCCACACTTTTCCATGATTTACACTAGACGCAGACAGATGGGATGCTCTGATTCCCTCTTGGGGGGTACGGGGTGGAGACAGGGAGGGCATCCGGTCACCCCTTCAAATTAACATGCCAAATACGATTTAACCACGCCAGCCCCGCGCACAATGCTGGACAAAGACGCAAACGATAGATAGTGGTAGATATATCGTTATATAACTGATGTTCCACTACTCCAGTGCACACCTTACATCTGTCTCACTGATGTTTGTTACAGTAAGTTTTATACAATGATATTTTACACTCAGTGAATGTCCTCTTTACAGCTATTATAATTTGTTTATTGTAAACAATAATCTGTTTTAAATGCGAGGCAGACACTGATGACTATAATGATGATATTGTCACAATTATGTAACGCTTCTATAGCAGCGGAATGGCAGTTTCTCCAGCCACAAGGTGGTGTCTTGTCTGTCTTCATGATGTCACCCTGTCGTGGCGGTGAATGCGTCGGCTGTGCTTACATTAGGCGGATGTCCACCCCAATAGGAATGACATCATCGGTGATGGGTTGTCGATGTTGCGCAGAAGGTGGGTGTCCACCCTGATAGTAATGACCCTGTCGGTGCCGGTTGATCAGTCACTGGGTTACTCCGTCCACAACAACAGAGCACCTCTGTGTACAACCAACAGCCTATGTCAGGTGAGAGATATATCAATTTTCTTCGAGTCGTATGCCAAAACACGAGGTCCTTACAAATAAAGAGTAGAGCGACATGTAAATAATGTATGAAAGTTCCTCGAAAAAAGTCACTTTCCAAGTGTGAGGCTGACACTTTAAACTGGAAACGAATATTCTATTTCGTAAGTGATTTGTTAGTTTCGTCATTTTCGCCATGATCATATATTAGAACAGTATAAGCGAAAACCCCGTGTTTTGTTGCTGTCGTAATTGGGCGTCATGACATTTTGATCTTCCCATACCGTGATGTCTTTCATGGCACATAATGCTTGAACAAAACCAACAAGTCAACAGAAAAGCCAGTGCTCAATCAAGATTTATAATAAACTGATAAAACTGTTTTGGATTAAAATATTTAATAATATAGTTCTGTATTCATTACGACACACCCCAGACAAAAATTTGAAATTTTAATTGACCCTTTTCTTCATGTATGGCCATTTTTCTATGATCCATTTCTCCCAGTACACTGGTCCATCTCAGTCATACACCTAGGGGTGAGATGGATCACTCGTGTATGTTTTCATTTGATCATATCTCTTGCATTTCAAGTGGCTGTGTCTTAATAATACATTGCCATTACCTTTATAAGACACTCTATAGCGAACATGCTGCCGGAAGTAAAACAAAAAAGTTGATAAATCCACAAGTTGACTTACTCTACAGGTTTCTTTTGTCAGTAACAAATTGTGTACACTTTTAAACTAGAAATAGCCTGAAGAAGAGTTCAGTACTGCTGGGAATCGAACTCCACACATATTTTCGTTGACTACATACGATGAGACGATAATTAGTTAATTCTTTTTCAACAGTAGCTGGGTGAGCCGTGTTGACCCTGGCTTCTGTGTTGCTTTAAAACTTGGCTGTTACTCTGCGTTTGGTTTCCCGTGGTTATTGCGGTTATGCCGTGGTTCTTCCTCTTTCTGTGTGTGGCAGCAGCAGTGTCTATCGATATTTGCACCGTATACCATCTTTGGACTGGTGCTTATAGTTCCGGCTTGGCGGTGTGCAGCCAGTCGGTCGGTTGGAGCGGATCAGCAAGCAAGTCTCCGCACGGCGCAGTCGGCTTGGCTCGCTGGCGGTTTCTACGCAGTGTCGGAGCGTGTGGTGGCTGTTCCGAGTGCTACGAGATTCGACTCACCGACCCAGGACATGAAAGTTGAGTGGTGATTTTATTAGCAAAGTTACGTCTGTTCACGTTGTCCCCTTGGTTGGCGGTTCGCTGTTGGCGGTATTCCTGGGAGCAACAGCGAGTGTTCTAGTTGGTGAAGATTTAGCTACCGTGTGGTGGAATTAACTATATTTGTCAGTTTGAAATTCAAGTGCACCAGCGGAATTTTCTGCCTTGTGGTCGTTAGTGTTCTGGTTACCTGCCCTGGTCGCTCACGTAAATTCAGGCACTGTTCTTTCCTCACCCGTTGTCGATGTCCACCATGGTGTGTAGTTTTTGACAGCTTAGTGTATTTTTGGTTGTCGGTGTCTACGTCTGTAACGTTTTGGCTTTGGAATTCTCGTATACTGGGCAGTGGTTAGCAAGTCGTCTTGTCGGTGGTGGGTCCCTGACTGTCTCTTGGTTGTGTTGCCGGCGTATCAAGTATAGTTGGGCTGACTTCTTGTCTCACCTAAGCGAACGTTAAGATTCCAACGGCAGACCAAGCCCCTTGGAAACTTCTGATCGCCATTGCCTATACTGCCTTCTTATTAGCGTTTAATTGTGTATTTTTAATGGCTCATAGCCGATGGTTGGAATTTGTGTGCTTCTAATTGTGTTTTTAAAAATAAAGGCCTTCAGCCGTTTTAAAAGTAAGTTTTTCTAAATTGGGCAAGTCTTACGTTGTCTGCCTGTTGAAAATTTATTGTATTGTTTTTAAAAGTATCGGCCTTCAGCTGCTTTAAGTTTTAAGGATCCTACTTATCAAGTATTACGTTCTTTCAAGATGAAGCTGTGGGCCTTCTGCCTGTAGAAAATGTATTGTAGTTGTTATTCTTAAAATGATGGGCATTCAGCCGCTTTAAAATTTTGGTTCTTAATTATCAGGTCTTACATCACTTGGCCTTAAATACTATTTACGGTTAAAGCCTAGAGCCTTCTGTCTCAAAACTAATAATAGTAATAATAATAATAATAACCCCCGTGGAGGTCCGGGAAAAGAATAGGCCTCCGATATGTTCTGTCAGTCGTAAAAGGCGACGGAAAGAACAAGCCACTAATAGGGCTAACCCCCCTTTTAGTGTGATTAGTTGGTTCAGGACAGAACTAATGAAGCCTCGGACAAGCGCTGTCATGGTCGGGGACGACGCTTGAACCCTATGCCCGTCCACAATGATAACGACACTGCTAGCCACATGGAAAATGATTTAAATCCAAATAGAGGTGTTTTGCAGGATATGCTTCCTGCAACCACCCTAGAAGGAAAACAAAGACAGAGGATGAGATGGTCAGATGAAGATAACCGACACCTCATGTTCTGTTAGTACCAAGCAACAAACTTAGGAACCAATACAACTGCATACAGATCACAAGTATACACAACATTTATTACCAGATACCCAGAATTGAAATTTTTAACAGAACAACGACTAGCTGATCAGATCCGCGTAATAATAAAAAATAACAGGATACCCCAGTCAGAATTAGAAAACATCAAAAAACAAGTACAACAAATACTGGAACAAAATAATGTACAGTCAGAAGAAGAAGAAAATACAGTAATGGACTCAAACGTCTCAGAGCAAACAAACCGAGAACAACACGCATGAATTAAACAATCAGAGGAAAACGAAATCTTAAGACAGCCACCAGAACAAGCACAAATAGAACACGAAGTGACACACATGTTAGATATAGAAGAAAAATTTCAGCTGACATATATAGAATACAAAGACACAAATACAGACATTAGACCATTCTTGCATAGACCACCAAATAACCCACAAGTCGAAACAACAATAACAACTGTCAACACAATCATACACAACAAAATAAATGAAAATACAACTGTGGAAGAGTTACAACTACTGGTTTATATAGGAGCACTCACTACACTAAATATACACACTAGGCAGAGAGCAGGACCAACCAACACACAGAAGAAACCCACAAAACCAGCATGGCAACACAGGCTACAGATCAGAATAGAAAAACTTATAAAAGACATCGGACAGCTAACACAATTTATAAGAAATGAAATATCAAAATATCAGACAAAAAACGAAAAAGGTTAGGTAAAATCTCACAACAAGAAGCGATAGAGCAATTAGATGAAAAGAAGCAAATATTACAAGCATTTGCCAAACGACTTAGAAGATACAAAAAAAGTGAAAATAGAAGGAAACAAAACCAAACATTCAACACAAACCAAAAGAGATTTTACCAGACAATAGATAACACACAAATTAAAATAGAGAATCCACCAAACATAACAGACATGGAACACTTCTGGAGCAACATATGGTCAAACCCGGTACAACATAACAGACATGCACGGTGGATACAAGCAGAAAGAGACACATACAAGATGATACCGCAAATGCCTGAAGTGGTAATTTTGCAACATGAAGTCACTCAAGCAATTAATTCTGCGCACAACTGGAAAGCCCCTGGAAAAGATAAAATAGCAAATTTATGTCTAAAGAAGTTCACCTCAACACATTCACATCTAACTAAATTATTTAACAGTTACATTGCAGACCCATACACATTCCCTGATACACTTACACATGGAATAACCTACCTGAAACCTAAAGATCAAGCAGACACAGCAAACCCAGCTAAATATCGCCCCATACCATGCCTACCAACAATATACAAAATATTAACTTCAGTCATTACAAAGAAATTAATGACACATACAACACAGAACAAAATTATAAATGAAGAACAAAAAGACTGTTGCAAAGGAGCACGAGGATGTAAAGAACAACTGATAACAGATGCAGAAGTGATATATCAAGCTAAAACTAAACAAAGGTCGCTACACTACGCATACATTGATTACCAAAAAGTTTTTGATAGTGTACCCCATTCATGGTTACTACAAATATTGGAAATATACCAAGTAGATCCTAAATTGATACAGTTCCTAAACATAGTAATGAAAAATTGGAGAACCACACTTAATATCCAAACAAGTTCAAATAATATCACATCACAGCCAATACAGATTAAGTGTGGAATATACCAAGGAGACTCATTAAGTCCTTTCTGGTTCTGCCTTGCTCTGAACCCACTATCCAACATGCTAAACAATACAAATTATGGATACAATATTACTGGAATATACCAACACAAAATCACACATTTGCTGTACATGGATGATCTAAAACTACTGGCAGCAACAAATCAACAACTCAACCAATTACTAAAGATAACAGAAATATTCAGCAATGATATAAATATAGCTTTTGGAACAGATAAATGTAAGAAAAATAGCATAGTCAAGGGAAAACACACTAAACAGGAAGATTACATATTGGATAACCACAGCGACAGCATAGAAGCGATGGAAAAAACAGATACCTATAAATATCTAGGATACAGACAAAAATAGGAATAGATAATACAAATATTAAAGAAGAACTAAAGGAAAAATATAGACAAAGACTAACAAAAATACTGAAAACAGAATTGACAGCAAGAAACAAGACAAAAGCTATAAATACCTATGCTATACCAACATTGACCCACTCATTTGGGGTAGTGAAATGGACTAACACAGACATAGAAGCACTCAATACACTTACACGATCACAATGCCACAAATATAGAATACATCACATACATTCAGCAACAGAATGATTCACATTAAGCAGAAAGGAAGGAGGAAGGGGATTTATCGACATAAAAAACCTACATTATGGACAGGTAGACAATTTAAGAAAATTCTTTCTAGAACGAGCAGAAACTAGCAAAATACACAAAGCAATCCTCATATAAACACATCGGCTACACCATTGCAATTTCATAACCACTTCTACAACCCTTTAGATCACATAACATCAACAGATACGAAGAAAGTAAATTTGAAAAAGAAACCACTACATGGCAAGCACCCGTATCATCTAACACAGCCACACATCGATCAAGACGCAACCAACACATGGCTAACAAAAGGCAATATATACAGTGAGACGGAAGGATTCATGATTGCAATACAGGATCAAACAATAAACACCAGATATTACAGCAAGCATATTATATAAGATCCCAATACCACAAGAGATAAATGCAGACTTTGCAAACAACAAATAGAAACAGTAGACCACATAACAAGCGGATGTAAAATACTAGCAAATACAGGATACCCCAGAAGACATGACAATGTAGCAAAAATAATACATCAAAAACTTGCCATACAACATAAACTAATAAAACAACACGTTCCCAAATACAAGTATGCACCATAAAATGTACTGGAGAATGATGAATACAAATTATACTGGAACAGAACCATTATAACTGATACAAGAACACCACATAACAAACCTGACATCATACTCACCAATAAAAAGAAGAAATTAACACAACTAATCGAAATATCCATACCCAATATAACAAATATACAGAAGAAAACATGAGAAAAAATTGAAAAATACGTCCAACTGGCTGAGGAAGTCAAGGACATGTGGCATCAGGATAAAGTTGACATTATACCAATTATACTATCAACTACAGGAGTCATTCCACACAATATCCACCAGTACATCAATGCAATACAGCTACATCCAAACTTATATATACAACTACAGAAATCTGTAATTATTGATACTTGTTCAATTACCCGAAAGTTCCTAAATGCAACGTAACATATACCGTACAGTTAAAAGGAAGTCACGCTTGATCAAGGTCCACATCACTTTCCATTTTTCACGTTGTTGGTGTTGCCACCGGTGTCAACCTTGTGTGAACGCTCTGAAAAGCTAATCATTTGCAGATTACAGCATCTTCTTCCTGTCGGTTAAATTTCGCGTCTGTAGTACGTCATCTTCGTGATGTAGCAATTTTAATGGCCAGTAGTGTACAATGTTGCCAAGGCCCAATTATCCTCGCAGAAGGAGGCTGACAGAGGCAAACGTCAGGCGGCCATAGGTCGGTGGAGTAAATATTGTTATGATCAGAACAGGCAGCCACCAGCTCTTTTAAGGCAACATTTTTGCAAGGTTTTGCTGTTACTAGCACGTTATAAAATGAAGTTCATTGTCTCTGAGCTGCCAACAGATCGACAGACGATGCGCTGTTTAAAAAATTGCCGAAAAAGTGGGTTCTGTAACCCCACTTTTCCTTTGCACTGCACGACGTTTACGACGAACAGACAGTGCAACAGAGTAGCGCAGGTGGAAGCAACATTTTCTGTGGAAACATCGCCATCCTATAGTGTTTGCCGATCAGATAAATGGCCGTTATGTGATGTTAATTCGTGTTTACAAAATCAGGTCGAATGTATGCCCTGGGTGGCCGAGGAAGCTGATTAATGGCGATTACATCAGACAAGGAAATGAATGTATTGACCATGCTATAATCCACTTCACGGCGCCAGAGCGAATTCTCATCCACTATGGTGCACCAGTGTTACAACAAAATCATGATACGTTCCCATGCGGAGTACGGTGGGATGGTGGTATGATGCTAGGCTTGTCTGCATAGGGTCCAGATTCGATTCCCACTTTATGGTTCCACTAAGTGATGAACGTTGGTTCCAGACTCGCATTAAAGATGACGTCCTTTCGCTACCGACGGCAGGTTAGATTGGCACACGGCAAAGGTGTAAGTCCCAAGTCCCTGTATATAAAAGCTCTCTCGCCGAACTTGGCTTCCACTAGTAATTTTACTTTCGATAATGAACAAAACGTCATATAAGGCCACAGGGCATTTATATCACCTTTTATTTGAGCTTGAAATGTTGAATATAATTTTCTGGCTGTTAGTCTAACTCGAATCTTCCCCTTTCGCGAGATTCGATCCCTTCGTGAAGATATAGGCCCCTCATTTCCTTGTCAAGATTCCAAACTCCTTAAGGTTTCCACGTAAGGAGTGTGTTTGAGTTCGAATCCTGATCTGGCACAAACATTTTGAATCATATCTTTTTAAGCTCTAGCGTAAGAACACCGTACTGCAAGGGGGAAATAATTTTGGTTTTTAACGTTTGTTCATTCGTTGTCAGTAACAACGATATGTAGCAGTTTCGACTCCTAGTGAGACACAGGTCTGTTCGTCACATCATTTAAAGTTCAAACACGCCACTACCATCTACTGGTGGAAAAGAATTCTGTAGTTAACGAGTCGTCTTGTGTAGGCAACAACCACATGTACGGCGTTAGTTTTCCAGTCAGCGTGAACTGTTTGTCACGTTGTTTCTAGTTCAAACATGAGCAAATCTCGGTTCTGTTGAAAGAAGCCTGTATTTAATGTCCATTCATGGCTAGACAATAACGGCGATATGTACTGGGGTCGAATCCAAGAAATCCAAAAATTATTCATTCGTATCGTCACTTCAGGTTCAAATATCTACATCTACATTGATACTCCGCAAGCCACCCAACGATGTGTGGCGGAGGGCACTTTACGTGCCACTGTCATTACCTCCCTTTTCTGTTCCAGTCGCGTATGGTTCGCGGGAAGAACGACTGTCTGAAAACCTCCGTGCGCGCTCGAATCTCTCTAATTTTACATTCGTGATCTCCTCGGGAGGTATAAGTAGGGGGAAGCAATATATTCGATACCTCATCCAGAAACGCACCCTCTCGAAACCTGGCGAGCAAGCTACACCGTGATGCAGAGCACCTCTCTTGCAGAGTGTGCCACTGGAGTTTGCTAAACATCTCCGTAACGCTATCACGGTTACCAAATAACCCTGTGACGAAACGCGCCGCTCTTCTTTGGATCTTCTCTATCTCCTCCGTCAACCCGATCTGGTACGGATCCCACACTGATGAGCAATACTCAAGTATAGGTCGAACGACTGTTTTGTAAGCCACCTCCTTTGTTGATGGACTACATTTTCTAAGGACTCTCCCAATGAATCTCAACCTGGTACCCGCCTTATCAACAATTAATTTTATATGAATATTCCATTTCAAATCGTTCCGCACGCATACTCCCAGATATTTTACAGAAGTAACTGCTACAAGTGTTTGTTTCGCTATCATATAATCATACGATAAAGGACCCTTCTTTCTATGTATTCGCAATACATTACATTTGTCTATGTTAAGGGTCAGTTGCCACTCCCTGCACCAAGTGCCTATCCGCTGCAGATCTTCCTGCATTTCGCTACAATTTTCTAATGCTGCAACTTCTCTGTATACTACAGCATCATCCGCGAAAAGCCGCATGGAACTTCCGACACTATCTACTAGGTCATTTGTATATATTGTGAAAAGCAATGGTCCCATAACACTCCCCTGTGGCACGCCAGAGGTTACTTTAACGTCTGTAGACGTCTCTCCATTGATAACAACATGCTGTGTTCTGTTTGCTAAAAACTCTTCAATCCGGCCACACAGCTGGTCTGATATTCCGTAGGCTCTTACTTTGTTTATCAGGCGACAGTGCGGAACTGTATCGAACGCCTTCCGGAAGTCAAGAAAAATAGCATCTACCTGGGAGCCTGTATCTAATATTTTCTGGGTCTCATGAACAAATAAAGCGATTTGGGTCTCACACGATCGCTGTTTCCGGAATCCATGTTGATTCCTACAGAGCAGATTCTGGGTTTCCAAAAATGACATGATACGCGAGCAAAAAACATGTTCTAAAATTATACAACAGATCGACGTCAGAGATATAGGTCTATAGTTTTACGCATCTGCTCGACGACCCTTCTTGAAGACTGGGACTATGTGTGCTCTTTTCCAATCATTTGAAACCCTCCGTTCCTCTAGAGACTTGCGGTACACGGCTATTAGAAGGGGGGCAAGTTCTTTCGCGTACTCTGTGTAGATTCGAATTGGTATCCCGTCAGGTCCAGTGGACTTTCCTCTGTTGAGTGATTCCAGTTGCTTTTCTATTCCTTGGACACATATTTCGATGTCAGCCATTTTTTCATTTGCGCGAGGATTTAGAGAGGGAACTGCAGTGCGGTCTTCCTCTGTGAAACAGCTTTGGATAAAGGTGTTTAGTATTTCAGCTTTACGCGTGTCATCCTCTGTTTCAATGCCATCATCATCCCGGAGTGTCTGGATATGCTGTTTCGAGCCACTTACTGATTTACCGTAAGACCAGAACTTCCTAGGATTTTCTGTCAAGTCGGTACATAGAATTTTACTTTCGAATTCACTGAACGCTTCACGCATAGCCCTCATTAAGCTAACTTTGAGATCGTTTAGCTTCTGTTTGCCTGATAGGTTTTGGCTGCGTTTACACTTGGAGTGAAGCTCTCTTTGCTTTCGCAGTAGTTTCCTAACTTTGTTGCTGAACCACGGTGGGTTTTTCCCGTCCCTCACAGTTTTACTCGGCACGTACCTGTCTAAAACGCATTTTACGATTGCCTTGAACTTTTTCCATAAACACTCAACATTGTCAGTGTCGGAACAGAAATTTTCGTTTTGATCTGTTAGGTAGTCTGAAATCTGCCTTCTATTACTCTTGCTAAACAGATAAACCTTCCTCCCTTTCTTTGTATTCCTATTAACTTCCATATTCAGGGATGCTGCAACGGCCTTATGATCATTGATTCCCTGTTCTGCACTTACAGAGTCGAAAAGTTCGGGTCTGTTTGTTATCAGTAGGTCCAAGACGTTGTCTCCACGAGTCGGTTCTCTGTTTAATTGCTCGAGGTAATTTTCGGATAGTGCACTCAGTATAATGTCACTCGATGCTCTGTCCCTACCACCCGTCCTAAACATCTGAGTGCCCCAGTTTATATCTGGTAAACTGAAATCTCCACCTAAGACTATAACATGCTGAGAAAATTTATGTGAAATGTATATCTCGATACTGCAGAGGAAATTCGATATCTGACATTTGATTGTACGTAGGTAACACTCCATTTAGATGGTTCAGATGGCTCTGAGCACTATGGGACTTAACTACTGAGGTCATCAGTCCCCTAGAACTTAGAACTACTTAAACCTAACTAACCTAAGGACATCACACACATCCATGCCCGAGGCAGGATTCGAACCTGCGACCGTAGCGGTCACGCGGTTCCAAACTGACGCGCTTAGAACCGCACGGCCACACCGGCCGGCAACACTCCATTTAAGTGCTAGTTTCGATTCCAGTTCCAGCACACACCTTTACACATCATTTCAAGTTGTTACTTGTTGTGAATGAAAGCATGATCTACATCTCTCGTTATTGATACCAGGGAGATTAGTTGTCGAAAAGGAGTCCCAGTCCAGTACAAAAAATTTCGTCTTATTACATCCAGTTCAGATTTGCTAAGTGATACTATTTAAAAACTAAGTATAACACATCTTTTTCCGCCAAGTCACCAATGGCGATCACTGCTGTGTTCGAGTCTAAGTCAAGCACGATTACTTTTCTTAGTTTTCATTGGTTACAGATGTTGATATGAACTGACATCCAGGACAAAACAGTTCGTCATGTTATTTAAAGTACGTACCTTTGCACAACTAGTAACTTACATTTTTTATATATCTTTGTGTTAGGTAAGTCGGGTGATAAGTGACTTTGGAACTGCCCATAGATCAACGCTTCACATGAAAACAGTGATATTACTAGTGATACGTTGTTGATAGTGAGGTTTCCGTAGAGTGATAATAGCAGTTTTTCTGTTGATTGGTTCATTAACAAGTCATACAAAACCACTGATCCAGGCAAACGACTTTTAGTAGATGGTTGCAAAACCTTTGAGCTTAAAAGCGTTATGGACTGTCTCATCTATAATAAGGTGTTCCCTGATATTTCCAGCATCGTGTCATTAATTAGCATCTGCAGTTAATGGCAAGCAGAACTGTGTTCTCCAGTGGTATTTGGGAAGAGGCTAATGATTCAGTTGTATACTGGATCAGCACTGCTATATAATGTCTGTGTGACTGTGCGGTTAAGAGTAGTGTTGTTAACACAGTTTTATCATGGAGAAATTGAGTATCTTATTGCTGGCAGACGCAGAAACTATTTGTGTCTGAGACTCACATAGCAGAACGGTAAAGTCATGGTAATGACAAATGTAACTAAATTCGGTAGGCCGGAAATGTTTTGTCAGTCGGAAATAGTTTCACTCTTATAAGCTCCCGGTATTCTACTTAGTGCGTTGTCAACTTCGCATAATTTTTGTGATTTCTGTGTACAAACTTTGTTGGAGGTCAAAGGGTCTGGACACTATATCTGGCTTTGCCAGATTGTTATTTCTGTGATGGTGTACCGACCACTTTACAAGTGTTACCATACTCAGGCAAGTTTCAGGCATGTGCGCAGATAGGAGTGCAGGACGTTAGGATAGACGGGATAAATCGGTCGAAATTATGTGGCTGGACTTAAGGGCGCAGTCTCTGAAGATAGGACGTCAAGTCCTGTACCAATGTTAAAAAGTGCTGCATCGCCAGAAACTGAGATGGAACATTGCTTAAGTAGTGAGACGTTCTTTGCAAGCAGTGCAGGGAAACAGTATAGAATATTGTTGGATAATTACTAACTGAATGTGTATGGTGAAAAGTTCTCCAGAACTAAGTTTTGAGCTTGTAAACGCAACAGTTAGCAGTATGAGCTGGGGGTTAAAAGCCATCCTGCTTGTGTCAGGAATAGAGATTGAAGCAATGGGCCAGGCACTCTGGTTGCCACCAATAACATCGCCAACGGGCTC
Source organism: Schistocerca americana (assembly GCF_021461395.2). Lineage (NCBI taxonomy): Eukaryota > Metazoa > Arthropoda > Insecta > Orthoptera > Acrididae > Schistocerca > Schistocerca americana. The sequence goes on from NC_060126.1 coordinate 125,703,342, forward strand.
ATATCTGTAGACACAGGTGGCCCCAGGCGGCAGAAAGAAGAACGGCCAGTGCCGGGGGAGGGCAGCGTGGAGCAGAGGCGTGGATATTCAGCCTTACAGAGGGTGCTGTGGCAGACCACGTGACAACTAATGCCTCCAAAGGTAAGCTCTAAGATTATTAACTGTTGAGCACGCCAGCAATATTACAGGACACAGTGGCGTATACTGAGGAACACCCAGTAGATACTACTTAACAAGGTGAAACAAAGTGTAATTCACATGGCTACAGTGAAGGGAAATCTAGGCAGCACAGAAGTTCTAACGGACTTGGACGACGATTTAAGTGCGAAGTGGATACCCAAGCTTCCACTTCTTTTACGAGATGACCTACTTTAGATGCTCGGCCGACCTTCCTTGCTGGCTAGCCTGCTGCTGTAAACTCTCTTCTTCTCCTCTGAAGTATGCTGCTAGGCACACAAATCTCTTAAGACTCTTTCTGATTATAAAAATAAGTAGACATCCAAAGATTCATTTGCTTCAACTAACGACGTATATTTGAACTTCAGACATTTTTCAAATCCCACTCTTCACATAAAAATATACTGTTTAGTAAGTCTCTCGTGTCTCAGACACAAACTAATGTACCGAACGGTGGCTTAAACACCCTGTCCATTATAACTGCGTAGGCTTCCGCGGCCAGAGTCAGTCGACATACAAGTTTTCTGGGTTTGGTACCGCGTCATAATGTAAAAACTACTGCTGCTATAGAAGAGCCAACGTTTCGGCCACGAAACCCAGAAGAAGGCCGCTGCAATTGTGGCCGAAACGTTGGTTTTTCTATAGCAGCAGTAGTGTTTACATTATGACCCGATACCAAACCCATAAAACTTTTATGTCGACCCAGTCCATTCTCAACATGAATCAGGATACATTGCTTCCCTTCAACAAGGCTAAGACAGGAGATTTTCTCAAGAATACCTTATTAACTGTTCTCGTTATTATAACAATGGTCACTGACACAATTAGCACAGAGTAACATAGAAGCTCCATGGTTCTCCCGTACACTTTCACTAAAACTTGCGTGGTTCGTCCGACAAGTACTTGTCGTTGCCATTCGACGGCCGCGTCTACATTCTTCTCGCGACTGAATTTCAAACCTGCATACACAAATATGTGGCACGCAGTAGGCAGGATTCTGTCATCTCACACTCACATCTAAAATATCGTGTGCTCGAGACGGTACAAGGCCGAGTGATTCTACAGTTTGGATATGTACTCGACAGGCGGTTTGGCATTCCCAAGTCTTAAAACAAGTTCTCATCTGACCATTGGTGGGCTTTTTACTGGATGATATGAAATCCAGTTGATTTTGGCCCCTCTGCACGGGACATTATTCGTTCCACATGCTGGCATAACATACTTAATAAGTAGTACTGCTTCCATTTGAAAACTGCGTTTGGGGCCTCAAGGTGACACTTTTTGGTGTCTAAAGGGGTAGAGTGTTGTGCATAAACGACGTTGGGTTACAATACAGCAGTTGGTTCCAGTTTTTATTGTTCAGGTGAAATGACATCTGAGGCCCACGTTTGAACTAGAAAACAGGCTATAAGGATCAAATAAGGAATACAAACGAAGCGCTAAAGGAGTAGCACTTGGCGAGGGAAATAGAATTGCTGACAAGCTTAGCCAAGCAGTTGACGAGGTGTTCTAGGAAACTTGGTGGGAGTGGGAAGATTGGTAAGACAAGAGGACTGGGGCGGCAACATGCCTTCACAGAGGTCTTTCAAACCAGTGTGACATCTTGGCAAATTTCGCACTGTGGATACAGGGATGCAGTTGGGACTGCATGTCTGTTTGACAGACGGTAACTGACTACCACTGGAACTAAAGAAGTAAAAATTCGTTGAGCTGGTAACTGTGGGAACTTTTCTCAAGAACAACATATTAAAGAACAAAGGGTGCAAGCAATTCTGAACTGCAAACGGTAGAACTCGAACAAGAACTACAAAGTGCAAGAGTGCCTCTAGATGGAAATTATGTTGTATATAAATTTTTATTTGATAGATATTCTGAATATGAATTGCCCTTAACGATGGATAACGGTCATGCAATGCTTTTAGAATCCCAGGCCAAGTGGGGCAAAGTGCAGCACCTTTGCAAACTGTTGCTTCAGGACAGGATGATAAGAGAGTTTAATTGCTTGCCTGTAGGAAGAGTAAACACGATAAATTCGATAGCTAAGCCACGTTTTGGTATGGAAACCAAAAATAAAGACTTATTATGTTGATGAGAGCCAGTGCCCATTCCAGCTGACGTGAGTCTGATCATGTAAACTGTAGTTCGTAGTTTGAAAAGTGATTTATTGCGCAAAAGTTATTCACAGATTTCAGTGATACCGCCAAGCAAATTGGACATGGCAGTCCAGCCAGTCTCCACTGTCAAAATTTTTGGTGTTGGAGGGAACATGTCCAAAGACATCTGGCATGAAGTCACATTATCTCTCATGTGGCTATAGAGCACCAATTTTACATCATTCAGAAACTCAGTGTTACCAAGAGTATAGGTATTGGTTTTTGAGTATGTATTGTTGCGATGTAAATTTCTGAGTTGTATTATATAAAATGTACAGACAGAAAAAGGCAGTAGTCATTTTGTATTTGTAGCAAAAGGAGCCAGTTACGACAACCTCTGCAGCATAGGGCTGAATGCCATAACAAGTAAGAAGTGTGAAATGTACGTTTAGATGATTTTCAAGTACGAAGGCAAGCAAAAAAGGATTATCAGTTAGCCTCTAGAAGGGGAACCAGGAGCAGTTGAGAGGAAAGTAGATGAGGGGACGATGGCGGAGGTGGCATTATGTGTAAAAGATTTCCTGGCCTATGGGAAACTTTATAATGAAGCAAGTGTTCACTCGAGCTAGCTAGAATAATTCTTCCTTTCCTTGTCCTGTTATCTTCCATGATCCATTTACCTTTTAGCGATCTGGGTAAAGTGCAAGGGACTTCTTGGTGTGGGAGAAACTTTACAGAGAGGCAACTGTGTGAACTTGGGCTGAGTAAAACAATGCTTCCTTTCATTGTTGACAACTCTTCCTATTTTGTTTAACATATTGTTGGTAGTCTTTAAAACGTGTGTGCATAGGAATCCGACAATTTTTTATGAAGTCATTGGAAGGGAAGTGATTTAAATGGCAAGAGAATAGGTGAAATAAGTCAATGTGTAGATACAGAATGCCATGAATGTATCATGTGGAACATCAAATTCCAAAAGTAGATCACTGTGAAAGGGTTTTGAAATACAGGCAAAATGACAAGGTTGAAATGAAGTGAAAACGAGATGTAATACAGGTTAAGAAAAGATATTGGAAGCAACACTTCAAAATATTTATGTATGAATAGTGGTTTTGTGGTTTAAGTTAACACTTTCGCACCTGAGCCCAATGCTGACCCTTGTGCCCAGCTAACTGATCATTTTTCATGATTTTTAGAATTCAATACCTTTTTAAGCTGTAATGATAGAGGTAAAAACTTTTTATGTTTTTGCAGACTGATGTGTCATTGAAATAGGTTGTGGGGGGCGAAAGAAAGAAACAAATTTTTGATACCAAGAAAGATTACTACATATATATTTTCAGATTTTGAAAAAAAAGGCAAACATTAATTGTAAGACACATAATTTGTTTTTGAGTGGTATTCCCTGAAACATTCTGGTATACACAAAGCGACATTACACTCTTGACACCACCAACATATCTCCTTCCTGACTTGCCAGTATGTGCTTTGCTCCTTTCTGAACAAACTTTACAAACCCGTGTGGGGTTTGCTTTCTTCTCCATTACTGGGATCTTCTGTAGAAAATGCATTCCCTTCAGCCTAGCTTTGTATTGGTTCATTTCACAAGCAGTAATTTTGGCTCATGCTTCAAAGTATATTTTTGCTGCTGGCAGTACCACACGTAGATCGAGATACTTTAACTGAACAAAGGTTATGGTGTATCATACATCATGACTCAGGCATTTGTTTGAAATCCCTGGCTAGCAGAACAGAGCGGGTGCGGTTAATTTGTGAAAAAGGGCCAAAATAAGATACTGCCAGTTGCACTCAACATATAAACTTTATTTCTTAAAGCACACAATCACACTAGTAAGAATCAAAACCCTCCAGGTTTTAACGAAAGACTCCCTTTGATTTAATTTAGATCGGCTGAAGGCCACATCGAAAATCCAAGGCACAAGGCCTAAGCAAGGAATTGAGGTACAGGAGTTCTTCTGGAGGGGGGTTGGGGGTTGTTTTGGGGAAGGAGACCAGACAGCGAGGTCATCGGTCTCATCAGATTAGGGAAGGACGGGGAAGGAAGTCGGCCGTGCCCTTTGAAAGGAACCATCCCGGCATTTGCCTGGAGCGATTTAGGGAAATCACGGAAAACCTAAATCAGGATAGCCGGACGCGGGATTGAACCGTCGTCCTCCCGATCTTCTGGAGGTTTTTATCTTCAGTAATAGGCTGAAAGCCTTACGTAAACTTTTCCCATAGGACTCAGCTGAAGGCCTCACATTAATCAAGAACAGTGTTTCGACTTAAGGCTGAGACACAATTTGTTCCTTTCCTGGCCAACACGTCTGAGATGTGCTTGTCTCTGAAGACCGATTCATTTACCGAGCTTGCTGCTCCAGGTCAAAGTTAGCTCCTTCCCGTCCAACTGGCTTGAGTAGACTGTGGAGAAAGTAGTTAAGTTTCATGAAAATGTGCGTTTGCCAATTAATTTGCTGGCTCTGAGCACTATGGGACTTAACATCTATGGTCATCAGTCCCCTAGAACTTAGAACTACTTAAACCTAACTAACCTAAGGACATCACACAACACCCAGTCATCACGAGGCAGAGAAAATCCCTGACCCCGCCGGGAATCGAACCCGGGAACCCGGGCGCGGGAAGCAAGAACGCTACCGCACGACCACGAGCTGCGGACTGCCAATTAATTTGAAAGATATAAACGAATATAAGAACACGAAATCACAACAAACTGGATCACACACTCGCCGTTCTACTTCTTGTACTTGAAGCCCGTTTTGCCTTGCAAACAGAATGCTTGCCGTTCTGGGACAAAATTAGCTTCTTTGCTGCCAGAATCCATAAGGTCGGAGGGCTGTTTGTCTCGTGAGCTCTATACTTGCTGTCTGGACCAAAATTAGCTCCTTTATGGCCTTCGTGCCTATGTAGATCGTGGGCAAAATGGTTAAGTTTCATCAAAATGTACGTTTATCAGTGAACGTAAAGAATATGAACGATAAAAAGGACACAGTATCACAGCAGACAGAAACATATACTCACAGGTCTACTAATGGTGCTCGAATGTGAAGGACATATGGTCCAGAGAGTAAAATGCTGGCCACCTCGGGTCAAAATTGTCTCCGACTCGGCCAACGTGATTGAATAGTGCTTGGCTCTGAAGACCTTTTTGTCGAGAGTGGCGAATAGTTGTTACTGTCGGCCAAAATGTGCACGCTCACAGCCAAGCGGCCTCTGTAAACTGTGAATAAAAGGGTTAAGATTTATCAAAATTACTCATATTGATAAAGGTAAAAAACATAGGCGAGTGCATGAACTCAGTATCACAGCAGTTTTGATCAAATACTAACCGCTCTACTTCTCGTGCTCGACCTCGAAGAATAGATTCTCCAGTGAGCGGAAAGCGGGTTGCTCTGGTGCCAAAATAAGCTTCATTTCTCCTAACATGTCTGAGTGGCCTGTGACCAAAAGTGTTAACTTTCATCAAAATATACCGTTGTTGCTGAAGATAATAGACTGGTCTAAGAAAACAATAAAATTTACAAAAGTGATTCGCTAATTGTGCAATAAATTTACTTTTGTTTGCACTGAGAGCTCTGGAAGCTTAAAGTGTAGAAAGCATAGGGTATAACGTTATTATGAGCCAAACACAGATGTCATACCTACAGCAAGTAGTCTCTTCTTAAGTTAAGCACTGGGCAGCAGTGGAGCAACTGCGTAATGTTTTGGAGAGTAGGTGGTTAGCAGTTTATCCATTGCTGTAACCTTTTTCTTTTTTATCCAACGGCCTTGCCGCAATGGATACGCCGGTTCCCGTCTGATCACAGATGTTAAGCGCTGTCAGGCGTGTTCGGCACTTGGATGGGTGACCATCCGGGCCGCCATGCGCTGTTGCCATTTTTCGGAGTGCATTCAGCCTCGTGATGCCAATTGCGGAGCTACTCGATCGAATAGTAGCGGCACCGGTCAAAGAAAACCGTCATAACGACCGGGAGAGCGGTGTGCTGACAACACGCCCCTCCTATCCGCATCCTCAGCTGAGTATAACACAGCGGTCGGATGGTCCCGATGGGCCACTTGTGGCCTGAAGACGAAAACGGAGTGTAACCTGTTTTTATTTGGCGTTAGTTAGTCGTACAGTCTCCACAGTATTCAGTTACACACACACACACACACACACACACACACACACACACACACACATACATATATATATATATATATATATATATATATATATATATATATATATATATATATACTGCTGGCCACCGTAAATGCAACACCCTGAAGGAAGCATCCGACTCAAGTGAAATTTACACCATGGGTTTGCAGCGATGAGATATGCAACTGATTAGAATTTCAGCGCAGACGCACATCACGCGCGCGCCATTTAAGGCTTGGCGATTTCGACGACTGTACGTTCGGCACGTGTGTTTACCTTGTGGTTGTTTTACAAGACGATCAGTTATGCCTCGTAGACAACAGCGAACATCGTTTGATCAAGTGTCAGAGTTCGACAGAGGAAGGATACTGGCTTACCGAGATTGTGGGTTATCATACAGAGAAATCGCTAGTCGTGTTGGACGAAACCAAACAACTCTAATGCGGACATGTGACCGTTGGATGCAGGAGGGTACGACGGACCGACGTTGTCGATCGCATTCGCCTCGGTGCACCACTGCACGTGCTGATAGGCAAATTGTGCGCATGGCAGTGACGGATCGCTCAGTGACATCCCGAACAATAGCACAGCACATTGCGTCTGTAACGCATCATCCAGTGTCTGCGCGTACCATTCGACGCCGTTTACAGCAGAGTGGTCTGTCCGCAAGACGTCCATTGCTTCGTCTACCATTGACGCAGAACCACAGACGTCTCCGTCGCCAATGGTTTGGTGACAGACGGATGTGGACGGCAGAATGGAGAGAGGATGCTGGACAGCTGCATTATGCACCGCCACACTGGTCTTGCACTGGGTATTATGGTATGGGGCGGTATTGGATATTACTCTCGCACGCCTCTAGTACGCATTGCCGGTACTTTAAATAGCCGACGCTACATATCCGAGGTGCTGGAGCCAGTTGTCCTTCCTTACCTTCAGGGCTCGGCCACAGCCATATTTCAACAGGATAATGCGCGACCACATGTGGCACGCATTGTCCAAAGGTTCTTCGTCAGTAACCAGATTGAAGTGCTTCCCTGGCCGGCTCGCTCTCCGGATCTTTCGCCGATAGAAAACATGTGGTCCATGGTTGCTCAACGAGTGACCCAGATTACATCCCCAGCTGCCACACCAGATGATCTTTGGCAACGTGTGGAAGCTGCTTGGGCTGCTGTACCCCAGGAACACATCCAACGTCTCTTTGACTCAATGCCGAGACGTGTGGCAGCGGTGATCTCCAACAATGGCGGCTACTCTGGCTACTGATTCTGGCAGGAACCACATGTCACAGACGTCTGTAAACGTAATCATTTGATACTTGGTCAACATGTTATCTACAAAATAAATTTTGTTGTGCTACCTCTTGTCTTTCTTGGTGTTGCATTTACGGTGGCCAGCAGTATATATATATATATATATATATATATATATATACATATATTTAGCTGTATAGGTTATCACAGAGCACTTATTTCTTTTTTCCGGACGTAAGCGTTTCATCCTCATACTCTCTGCAACAACGATACTCGGCAGCACGTTCAAAAAATGAAATTAATTTGTACAAATTAGTACGATATTCATTAGTTTGTGTTATGAAATATTTGTGGCCATTAATGTGCTCTGGCTACTTCTACAAAACCTTCATAATTGTATATTTGATTATATAATTTGTTTAATAACGCTCTTTTCCTATAAAGGTCATTCATATTTAAAACTGAGTCTTTTTAGTTTTAAATTTTCCATTATGTATTTGTACAAATTAGTAAGATACTCATTAGTTTGTAAATCAGACTAAGAACAGCCGACCAGTTGCAAAGGATAAAGCAATCTTTACCTAGGTTTCAATAGATATAAATCTATCTTCTTCAGAAGATGCCTGGGGACAATGAACATCGTAATATATATTAAGGTATGAAACATGAGTCAAGAATAAAGTTTAACATATATTAGGAAAATATTGTATTACAAGATGTGAGAAAGATTCTTGGTACTTACAGTATTATAACAACATGAAGTGATATGTCCTTATCGTTTAGGCAAACATCTGCATAGTTACATTAATCATATAAAATATAGCCCTGACAACAGGGTTTGTCAAACAAATAAAATAGGTACATAGAAGTTGCAGAGCGCCTAAGCGACTGAGTAAAATCGGCCAGCGTAGTAGCACAGCGGCCAGGGCAGGTGGCGCTCATGTCGCGAACTATGTGCCGATAGGCGTACTGAAGTAACATTTGAAACATCATTTTTAAATGTGTTCTTAAATAGAGTGATAATAAATAAATTGGCAAGCATTTGACACTCCCGTTATGACATTGTGGGAGGTATAGGAACCATAACGTAGATACATACATCAAAAAGACAGGTGGCGCTTCCGCCGTGAGTTACATGCAGTGGTCTATATAGCCAAAATATAAAGTTATATTACCATATTAGTGAAGCCCATAGAACGTATATAAGTCAAACCATCAAGAACAATCAGTAATGGCTTTTAAGAAAATTACGAGACCTGGTCTACAATCCAGTTACTACGTAATATAGAATAAGAGAAAATTACATGGGGGCCGCTGTAGTGGCAGCCATATATCGTGAAAAGAACACATTATATAAACGATAGTAAACTGGAGGATTTGAAAGTGCATTATAGCTTCCTGAGGAAATAGACTACTGAGGTTACTAACACAGTACGGGTTTAAAGCCTTCAAAAAATTGTTTACAAGCAAGGTTCAACTGATCATTCAGAATATTGCCGTCTTTGAGCTCTAGATGTTTAAAAATAAATAGCTCTTCCCACAGATCTAGTCTCCGTCCTTTGACCTGTCTATGTAGGATAACCGTGTCTTCTAACTGTTTAGGCGTATGGCCGGTTATCAAGAGGTGTTCAGCAAAAAGTATTCGCAACTCTACCTTTGCTGAACTATGCAGATGTTTGCCTAAACGATAAGGACATATCACTTCATGTTGTTATAATACTGTAAGTACCAAGAATCTTTCTCACATCTTGTAATACAATATTTTCCTAATATATGTTAAACTTTATTCTTGACTCATGTTTCATACCTTAATATATATTACGATGTTCATTGTCCCCAGGCATCTTCTGAAGAAGATAGATTTATATCTATTGAAACCTAGGTAAAGATTGCTTTATCCTTTGCAACTGGTCGGCTGTTCTTAGTCTGATTTACGTGGAACCATTGCTGTAGCGCAGCTATGTTTAAAGTACTGAAATTCTTGCCTGCCGAGGTATCAAAAGCTGCATCCAGGTATATGGACATCAAATTAAAAATTGTGAAAGCAGGTATGGCTATTGACTTTAATCACCAGTGCCTAGAGAAAGACATTATCCCTGATTATGTGAAGGCGTACGTAAATTTTAAACAGTGTAACAGGGTGCCTTCTATTAAAAAGAAGCTAGTGCATTTAGTCATTTCCGAGAGCACAGTAAATTTGTACAAGAAAAAAGATGTCCTTAATAGTGAAGCCTACTGTATACACCTATTTTTAACTAAAGCCTTTAAAGATCTTTGTAATTTTCAAATTGACCACCTGTGGAATAGTATTAATGAATGGCTCTCTAATCGTAAAGAAATAATCAAGGCCAGACATGAAAGAAAGCTTTTAAAGTTTAGTAATAGGACCACAAGTAAAAGTGATAATACAGCAGACAATAGTGTTAAGCACCTATTTTACGATAGAGTACTAAATAAAACCAATATTTCTTTTACGCAGGCCGAAAATGACTTGTTGTGTAAAGGCCTTAAATATAACTTGCCTGCTAAACTCGATAAATATCCAGTTATTTGTAATCTCATTGTAGATCTAAAAATCGGTTTAGAATCTCTGAAATTAGAGAAAACGGAGCAAGTCAAATGTGCCTACGAATGTAACAACATAATAGAAAAAGAAATTAAATTATCTCCTAATAAGCAATCGGGCGAATATAGTATAATAAAAAGCATTAATCATAAACTTAGAGAGCACGACGCATTAATCACTAAGAGTGACAAAGGGAACACCGTGGTCGTGGCTTATAAAAATGAATATATAGAGAAGACTGTAAAGTTTTTTGAGGAAAACGACATCACTGAGGTTACTGTAGATCCTACTACTGAACTGCAAAATGAAATCCGGCGTACTTTAACGAATTCCGTCAGCTTGTTCAATAAGTTCCAAAAGAAAGGGCTTATAAATATGAACCCTAAACCACCAGTGCTTAGAAGTCAGTTTAAACTGCATAAAGAAAATCACCCGATCCGCCCTATAGTGAATGGTATAGGCAGTCCACATCACACACTTGCTAGGCGCCTCCATTTTAAAATTAAAGATGCTTTCACTTTTGAAAATAATTTTTCTGTAAAAAACAGTAAGGAATTAATTAACAATATTCAATCTATAAGTTGTACACCTGACACTAGACTGGTGTCCTTTGACATCGTCAGCCTTTACACAAATGTTCCGGTTGATGAAACCATAGACCTTGTAAAAGAGAATCTTCTTAAACACAAAAAATTAAGTGAAACTCAGATTGCCGAACTCATTGGTTTGCTCAAGGTCATTTTAAAATACAATTACTTCACATTTAACGGGAAAATGTATGTACAACCAGATGGTCTAGCAATGGGTAGCCCCCTCGCCGGTATTCTAGCAGAGGTTTTCATTAACGCCCTAGAAACAACGTTCTTCAATTCAAGTTCAGAATTACGCCACAAAATCCGCTATTATGCACGGTATGTTGATGACATTTTCATTGCTTTTGATGGCACTGATCATGAGTTAGAGCATCTCTTTAACACTTTCAACGGTTTACATGAAAAAATTTCCTTCACAAAAGAACTTCAAAATGATAAACGTGAACTTAATTTTCTCGATTTAACAATTTCTATAGAAGATAATTCCTTCCATTTTAATATCTTCCGCAAGGAAACATATTCTGATAATGTCATTCCTGCTGACTCAACCCATCCAAAAGCTCATAAATTGGCATTTTTTCATTCCGCCATTCACCGAATGGTAACCACTCCTTTATCACCTGCGGATCAAAAAAAGGAATTGAATGTCATCAAAGCGATTGCGGTTAATAATGGGTATAACCAGAATATGATTGATTACCTGCTCAATAAGAAAATCTCCCAAAAATGTTCGACTTTGAGAAATATTCTCCCCACGGATACCACAGAAACTAAAAAATTTATTTCCATCCCTTTCCTGGGTAACTTATCGTATAGGATTAAACGTCTTCTGAATAAAAAATATAACTGTAACGTCTCCTTTTCTACAGATAACAGTTTAAAAAGAAATCTTGTACAGTCAGTAGAGATTGCCAGCGATTGGTTTTCTAATTCAGGTATTTACAAGCTAACCTGTAATAACTGCCCCTCTTATTATATTGGTCAAACCGGCAGAGCTGTGAAAACACGATATAAAGAACATCTGTTAGGTAAAAAAGGAACGAATATTCGCAACTCTACCTTTGCTGAACACCTCTTGATAACCGGCCATACGCCTAAACAGTTAGAAGACACGGTTATCCTACATAGACAGGTCAAAGGACGGAGACTAGATCTGTGGGAAGAGCTATTTATTTTTAAACATCTAGAGCTCAAAGACGGCAATATTCTGAATGATCAGTTGAACCTTGCTTGTAAACAATTTTTTGAAGGCTTTAAACCCGTACTGTGTTAGTAACCTCAGTAGTCTATTTCCTCAGGAAGCTATAATGCACTTTCAAATCCTCCAGTTTACTATCGTTTATATAATGTGTTCTTTTCACGATATATGGCTGCCACTACAGCGGCCCCCATGTAATTTTCTCTTATTCTATATTACGTAGTAACTGGATTGTAGACCAGGTCTCGTAATTTTCTTAAAAGCCATTACTGATTGTTCTTGATGGTTTGACTTATATACGTTCTATGGGCTTCACTAATATGGTAATATAACTTTATATTTTGGCTATATAGACCACTGCATGTAACTCACGGCGGAAGCGCCACCTGTCTTTTTGATGTATGTATCTACGTTATGGTTCCTATACCTCCCACAATGTCATAACGGGAGTGTCAAATGCTTGCCAATTTATTTATTATCACTCTATTTAAGAACACATTTAAAAATGATGTTTCAAATGTTACTTCAGTACGCCTATCGGCACATAGTTCGCGACATGAGCGCCACCTGCCCTGGCCGCTGTGCTACTACGCTGGCCGATTTTACTCAGTCGCTTAGGCGCTCTGCAACTTCTATGTACCTATTTTATTTGTTTGACAAACCCTGTTGTCAGGGCTATATTTTATATGATTAATGTAACTATGCAGATGTTTGCCTAAACGATAAGGACATATCACTTCATGTTGTTATAATACTGTAAGTACCAAGAATCTTTCTCACATCTTGTAATACAATATTTTCCTAATATATGTTAAACTTTATTCTTGACTCATGTTTCATACCTTAATATATATTACGATGTTCATTGTCCCCAGGCATCTTCTGAAGAAGATAGATTTATATCTATTGAAACCTAGGTAAAGATTGCTTTATCCTTTGCAACTGGTCGGCTGTTCTTAGTCTGATTTACGTGGAACCATTGCTGTAGCGCAGCTATGTTTAAAGTACTGTCATTAGTTTGTGTTATGAAACATTTGTGGCCATTAATGTGCTCTGGCTACTTCTACAAAACCTCCATAATTGTATATTTGATTATATAATTTGTTTAATAACGCTCTTTTCCTATAAAGGTCATTCATATTTAAAACTGAGTCTTTTTAGTTTTAAATTTTCCATTATGTATTTGTACAAATTAGTAAGATATTCATTAGTTTGTGTTATGAAATATTTGTGGCCATTAATGTGCTCTGGCTACTTCTACAAAGCCTTCATAATTGTATATTTGATTATATAATTTGTTTAATAACGCTCTTTTCCTATAAAGGTCATTCATATTTAAAACCGAGTCTTTTTAGTTTTAAATTTTCCATTATGTATTTGTACAAATTAGTATGATATTCATTAGTTTGTGTTATGAAATATTTGTGGCCATTAATGTGCTCTGGCTACTTCTACAAAGCCTTCATAATTGTATATTTGATTATATAATTTGTTTAATAACGCTCTTTTCCTATAAAGGTCATTCATATTTAAAACTGAGTCTTTTTAGTTTTAAATTTTCCATTATGTATTTGTACAAATTAGTAAGATATTCATTAGTTTGTGTTATGAAATATTTGTGGCCATTAATGTGCTCTGGCTACTTCTACAAAACCTCCATAATTGTATATTTGATTATATAATTTGTTTAATAACGCTCTTTTCCTATAAAGGTCATTCATATTTAAAACTGAGTCTCTTTAGTTTTAAATTTCCCATTATGTCAACAAAATGGTCAAATTCATGACTGCTTTTAATATTTATATTGCTTAGTGTCGATAACCAGTTTGTGTCACTAAAATCAAACCATTTGATTCGGTACTCTAAAGCTTTTTTTCAACAAATAATAAAAAAAACTATCAATTTTCTAGTCAGTTCAGGTGAAGACAACAGTTTAATATTTTGCCTATTTTACATCCAAATAAGAAATTTTGATTTGTTAGTCGGTTGCCGGCCGGGGTGGCCAAGCGGTTATAGGGGCTACAGTCTGGAACCGCGCGACCGCTACGGTCGCAGGTTCGTATCCTTCCTTGGGCATCGATGTGTGTGATGTCCTTAGGTTAGTTAGGTTTAAGTAGTTCAAAGTTCTAGGGAACTGATGACCTCAGAAGTCCCATCGTGCTCAGAGCCATTTGAACCATTTTTTAGTCGGTTTTTAAGACTATTCATGGTTTTATGCACATCCAGTATGGTTATGCAGTCATTTTCTGGTAATTTTATAGTTTTATTAAGTATATTAAATATGGTTGCAAAAATGCAAGTAAATTTCAATCATGTCTGTGTCAGTGTTAAGCACTAGTTCGGCTTGCACAATCATTGGTAAATTTTGTTCTAAGCTTACAAAATAACTTCTGATGGCTTTCCAGTTTAATAATATTGTATTCCCATGCCCGGGTTCCCGGGTTCGATTCCCGGCGGGGTTAGGGATTTTCTCTGCCTCGTGATGGCTGGGTGTTGTGTGCTGTCCTTAGGTTAGTTAGGTTTAATTAGTTCTAAGTTCTAGGCGACTGATGACCTCAGCAGTTGAGTCGCATAGTGCTCAGAGCCATTTGAACCAATAATATTGTATCTATACACAGCAAAAGAGAGATATATATTTTGTTCTCACGTGGCGTTACACTTCATGAATATCTCCACCCACTGATTCTATTTTTATTTCTCGCTTTTTACGCCCGAGTGGGAAAAACGAGCATAAATTTTCAAAATTACCGTCCCTCTGTCTTATAATAAAAAGGCATGTAGTTATGCATCTTGTGTGTACGACATTTTCCCTTAATCACATCTGGTACCAAATCTCTCATATTTGTAAATGAGTAATGGTTAACACTAAAATTATTGTCTGCGTTGTCAGCACAGCCTAGATACAGTACATAAAGCGAATTTGTATTTTTATCTGACTTCTGAATTCCTTGAGTAACACCATTAGCAGACTCATTACTAATTTCGTAAAAATTTGGTGACTTATAGTGATTGCCATTTTCGGCTATAAAATATTGTGTCACTAATGGAAACAGTTTCATGTTTTTCTTGTTCGATTCACAAGTTTGAG
Source organism: Schistocerca americana (assembly GCF_021461395.2). Taxonomy (NCBI): domain Eukaryota; kingdom Metazoa; phylum Arthropoda; class Insecta; order Orthoptera; family Acrididae; genus Schistocerca; species Schistocerca americana. Next base: position 125,718,472 of record NC_060126.1, read on the forward strand.
GCAGTAAAATAAGTTGTCTGTATTTAGATCATGTATTGCATTTAGAATAGCATATTAGCCCAACACTTGTGCAACTATAGCTTCCAATTTTGTTCTAAGAGGACGAATACTTAAAACTATTCTTGGATTAATTTTATTCATTTGTACAATAGTGTCCACACAGTTGCAGGACAAATCATTTTACAGTGTGATATGATAAAGCTAGTTCAGCTGCGGTAACATTTGCTTCATCATTGCAAGATGAACTTGTGGAAGCAGAGTCCGGAAATTTTTCAAGCATTCCATATAATTTTTTTCAGTTCTGATTTAGATTTATGATTCATTATTTCGAGGTGTTGCTTAATCTCAAAATGACAAGAATAAGCTATTCACCTCAAACACCACCAACCACCAGTCCAGCCAACCACCAAAGCCATAACAAAACATACACACACACACGTATACACAACACACACATGCACGAACGACTTCTCCAGTCACCGGTCCTATTTCTGCCGAAGCAATTGTGTGGACACATAATTAACGAGTAGCGCCCATTCGTAAAGAGCAGTACTTTGCAGACCGTCAGCTATTCCAGACGGGAAGATCCATGTTTATCTTCAGTCTGGGAGACTCATGTGCAGTACTTACTAGTTTTAAAGAACAGGACATTAACTGGTTCTCACGGTTTCTCGTTTGAAACTTTGATATTGACAATATTGACATCAAACTATGCGAAATAAAGCTTTTCTGCTTACTTTTTTGTTCTGATAAAGTATAGAGGAGAACTGTTCAAAACAAGGTACTTCACTTCATAATGAAGGACAGGTAGCGACCCTACTCACAACACCCCTTGGACAATTGTGCGTTCATCGAGGTAGTTTGCTGGCAGAAAGATGTTCCGAGAAAAGAAGATGAAAGCGACGAGATAGGTTGGGCTAGAATAATATGCAAAAGACGCTGAGTGGGGAAGACACACGAGCGTTCCAATATCAAAAGCAAATTTACGTTGAAAGTGTTTTGTCTCGGTAACTATTCGCAATAGGGCAGATGACAGCTTGAAGTTTATTTTCTTCAAATGGGCGTTCCTGTAATATACTTGAATATTGACCATTTCTCCTAGGACATCCTGTATAAGAGACGCACACTGATTCTGGCAGACACTTGGCCTCCGATGAAGAAAATACTATCTTCGAAAGTTCGAGCTGTAACTCACAAGGAGACATCGCTACCTCGTCCTCATATTTTCGGGAGCACAAAGGACACTTGCAAGATATCAACCCTGGCAATCAATACCACACGAAAATTTGGACAATAATGGTGACAGTACGCGGCTATGACCGTCATAATGTACAGCTTTCGAACTTCGCGCTCGTAGGTTGTCTGCCTCACGCCCGACCGCGAAGTACTCTACACCAGAGTGACAACCAGAGCCCTCCTATTCACTGATACACTGAACACATATGTGATGTATATGTCAAATATTTGTCCAATAAATATCAAACAATATTAATAAAACTAAGCAAATGAAGCATTATTATGAAATGGCGATAGTAATTTTCGATTATCAATCATTAATAATGTCATCCCCCCCCCCCCTCCCCCATGAACCATGGACCATGCCGTTGGCGGGGAGGCTTGCGTGTCTCAGCGATACAGATAGCCGTACCGTAGGTGCAACCACAACGGAGGGGTATCCGTTGAGAGGCCAGACAAACGTGTGGTTTCTGAAGAGGGGCAGCAGCCTTTTCAGTAGTTGCAGGGGCAACAGTCTGGATGATTGACTGATCTGGCCTTGTAACACTAACCAAAACGGCCTTGCTGTCCTGGTACTGCGAACGGCTGAAAGCAAGGGGAAACTACAGCTTTACTGTATGGTTGAATGATGATGTCGTCCTCTTGGGTAAAATATTCCGGAGGTAAAATAGTCCCCCATTCGGATCTCCGGGCGGGGACTACTCAGGAGGATGTCATTATCGGGAGAAAGAAAACTGGCGTTCTACGGATCGGAGCGTGGAATGTCAGATCCCTTAATCGGGCAGGTAGGTTAGAAAATTTAAAAAGGGAAATGGATAGGTTAAAGTTAGATATAGTGGGAATTAGTGAAGTTCGGTGGCAGGAGGAACAAGACTTCTGGTCAGGTGACTACAGGGTTATAAACACAAAATCAAATAGGGGTAATGCAGGAGTAGGTTTAATAATGAATAGGAAAATAGGAATGCGGGTAAGCTACTACAAACAGCATAGTGAACGCATTATTGTGGCCAAGATAGATACAAAGCCCACGCCTACGACAGTAGTACAAGTTTATATGCCGACTAGCTCTGCAGATGATGAAGAAATTGATGAAATGTATGATGAAATAAAAGAACTTATTCGGATAGTGAAGGGAGACGAAAATTTAATAGACATGGGTGACTGGAATTCGTCAGTAGGAAAAGGGAGAGAAGGAAACATAGTAGGTGAATATGGATTGGGGCTAAGAAATGAAAGGGGAAGCCGTCTGGTAGAATTTTGCACAGAGCATAACTTAATCATAGCTAACACTTGGTTCAAGAATCATAAAAGAAGGTTGTATACCTGGAAGAAGCCTGGAGATACTGATAGGTATCAGATAGATTATACATTGGTAAGACAGAGATTCAGGAACCAGGTTTTAAATTGTAAGACATTTCCAGGGGCAGATGAGGACTCTGACCACAATCTGTTGGTTATGAACTGTAGATTAAAACTGAAGAAACTGCAAAAAGGTGGGAATTTAAGGAGATGGGACTTGGATAAACTGACTAAACTAGAGGTTGTACAGAGTTTCAGGGAGAGCATAAGGGAACAATTGACAAGAATGGGGGAAAGAAATACAGTAGAAAAAGAATGGGTAGCTTTGAGGGATGAAGTAGTGAAGGCAGCAGAGGATCAATTAGGTAAAAAGACGAGGGCTAGTAGAAATCCTTGGGTAACAGAGGAATTACTGAATTTAATTGATGAAAGGAGAAAATATAAAAATGCAGTAAATGAAGCAGGCAAAAAGGAATGCAAACGTCTCCAAAATGAGATCGACAGGAAGTGCAAAATGGCTAAGCAGGGATGGCTAGAGGACAAATGTAAGGATGTTGAGGCTTATCTTACTAGGGGTAAGATAGATACTGCCTACAGGAAAATTAAAGAGACCGTTGGAGAAAAGAGAACCACTTATATGAATATCAAGAGCTCAGATGGAAACCCAGTTCTAAGCAAAGAAGGGAAAGCAGAAAGGTGGAAGGAGTATATAGAGGGTCTATACAAGGGCAATGTACTTGAGGACAATATTATGGAAACGGAAGAGGATGTAGATGAAGATGAAATGGGAGATATGATACTGCATGAAGAGTTTGACAGAGCACTGTAAGACCTGAGTCGAAACAAGGCCCCGGGAGTAAACAACATTCCATTAGAACTACTGACAGCCTTGGGAGAGCCAGCCCTGACAAAACTCTACCATCTGGAGAGCAAGACGTATGAGAAAGGCGAAATACCCTCAGACTTCAAGAAGAATATAGTAATTCCAATCCCAAAGAAAGCAGGTGTTTACAGATGTGAAAGTTACCGAACTATCAGTTTAATAAGTCACTGCTGCAAAATACTAACGCGAATTCTTTACAGACGAATGGAAAAACTGGTAGAAGCCAACCTCGGGGAAGATCAGTTTGGATTCCGTAGAAATATTGGAACACGTGAGGCAATACTGACCCTACGACTTATCTTAGAAGCTAGATTAAGAAAAGGCAAACCTACGTTTCTAGCGTTTGTAGACTTAGAGAAAGCGTTTGACAATGTTGACTGGAATACTCTCTTCCAAATTCTGAAGATGGCAGTGGGAAAATATAGGGAGCGAAAAGCTATTTACAATTTGTACAGAAGCCAGATGGCAGTTATAAGAGTCGAGGGACACCAAAGGGAAGCAGTGGTTGGGAAGGGAGTGAGACAGGGTTCTAGCTTTTCCCCGATGTTATTCAATCTGTATATTGAGCAAGCAGTAAAGGAAACAAAAGAAAAATTTGGAATAGGTATTAAAATCCATGGAGAAGAAACAAAAACTTTGAGGTTCGCCGATGACATTGTAATTCTGTCAGAGACAGCAAAGGACTTGGAAGAGCAGCTGAACGGAGTGGATAGTGTCTTGAAAGGAGGGTATAAGATGAACAAAAGCAAAACAAGGATAATGGGATGTAGTCGAATTAAGTCAGGTGATGCTGAGGGAATTAGATTAGGGAATGAGACACTTAAAGTAGTAAAGGAGTTTTGCTATTTGGGGAGCAAAATAACTGATGATGGTCGAAGTAGAGAGGATATAAAATGTAGACTGGCAATGGCTAGGAAAGCATTTCTGAAGAAGACAAATTTGTTAACATCGAGTATCGATTTAAGTGTCAGGAAGTCGTTTCTGAAAGTATTTGTATGGAGTGCAGCCATGTATGGAAGTGAAACATGGACGATAAATAGTTTGGACAAGAAGAGAATAGAAACTTTCGAAATGTGGTGCTACAGAAGAATGCTGAAGATTAGATGGGTAGATCACATAACTAATGAGGAAGTACTGAATAGGATTGGGGAGACGAGAAGTTTGGGGCACAACTTGACTAGAAGAAGGGATCGGTTGGTAGGATATGTTCTGAGGCATCAAGGGATCACCAGTTTGGTATTGGAGGGTGGCGTGGAGGGTAAAAATCGTAGAGGGAGACCAAGAGATGAATACACCAAACAGATACAGAAGGATGTAGGTTGCAGTAGCTACTGGGAGATGAAGCAGCTTGCACAGGATAGAGTAACATGGAGAGCTGCATCAAACCGGTCTCAGGACTGAAGACCACGACAACAACAACAATCATGTCATCACCTTCAACAGTAGCGCTATTTCTGCAAATGTACTTCAACAGTATCAGCTTTGGAATCCAAAGAAAATGACGCATAACAGCCATGTTAATAATTAAATAGCAGTAAACTACGTCTTTAACGATACACTCATTCATTTAATTAAGGCATACGCATTTTCGAATCGGAAGCGTTCAAAGCAAATAGATCTCTGGCACCAGCTACAGGTTAGAAACCGCACATTTTGACACAATCAACAAAACGCCACCGCTTATTTGTATCATCGACGTTATCACTCCGCTATACAGTGCTTAGGGCTCAGGCATCTGGTGGATGCAGTAGGTGGAGCAAACAGCTGGCGCGAGCGAAGTGTAAAGACTGTTCACTCTGAAGACATAACTGTGTTCTTCCAGAATTATTGACCAAATTTTAGAGCGGGATCGACTGCTGGGTCTAATAACTTACATATTTTAAAATATGAGCTGTAATTGGTGCTGTTTCCTTGTCGGACCTCATGTGGCTTGAACTCCGGTAAAATTTTATACGTAAACCAAAACGGCTGAGCAAAGCATCTGAAGCGCTGAATACTTTTTTAAATTATTATTTCGCCCCATGTGGACAGGGTGAGCTTTCTGCGGTACAGTCAAACTGCTCATTACCCAATGTAGTATTCACAAAGCCGAAACATACAACAAATGAAAATGTGAAATATTTATAAGTGATTTTAAAAGTTTTAAAGATAAATGTAAAGTTTTATATAAATTTAAGTTCTTATCTTACAAAAAGATCTTGATTTTCGTGTCTTAATTCTAAAACAGGAATACCGAAAAAAAAACAATAAGAGGATATTTAAAATTTGATGCGATGCTAAAGAGGAATTCTGAAAAATATTCTAGAAACAATTACACCGAATAACACATCAGAGGCGAAATTGAGAAGCTGTAAACTTTCAAGAATAGAACAAATTCAAAGACGCAAGAACAGCCTTACGAGAGCAGTGTGTAACGCAGAGAAGTATTGTAGATGGCACTGATGCTGATCTAGCTAAAGCGTGGTCGTCAGAAAGCCTTCAAGTGAAAAGAAGTCGAGGAATGAGTAGCGGCTCACGGCACGTGCTCGGAATATCCGGCAGGGTGCCCCACGAGGCGGCTGCGTCATGGAGCCGTTATGTTGCACGCGTCTCCCAAGGCGGCCGCATTCTGCAAGTCAGCAGCCGTAACAGCTGTGCCTTATGGGCCACGCGCCGCTCCGCGCTACACAGCGAACGGTCCAACGGTACCTCTCCAGTGCCGGAGAAGCTAGGCAGCTCTGTACCCCCTCCTCACCCACTTACACGCACAAAACTGCCCTTCAACATTCATTTAAACTTCTACGTATAGCTTTTTGAGCCATATCATTATGACCATCTGCTTAACAGCGTGTTGGTTAGGGCTGCCACTCGTACTTCATAGTCCGTATGCGTCGACACGCATAAAAACGGGATTTTCCGGTGCTCATTTTTCGGGTTCTATGGCGACAAAAACGTAGTGTCCAATCTTTTGGATTGTTCTTTGGGTAAGGACCATTTGTATGTCCAACACAAGTATCGTCTTAGTGTTACTACCCTACAGTACATGAACATTACGCACTTCCTCCTGCTTAGACAAATGGAACAAATAAGTCGGTTCTTTTTGCATTTGATGTGGTCTACGGTGGGCTTGATGGGACTTATGGCGACACCACTAACTCATGGGTAGTTCCATGGAAACCCCTCCCCAAAAGCAGTTTTTTTACTATATTTTCGACAGTGATCCAAAAACCAGCCGAGGACTGTAAGGTAGCTATGGAAAGCAAATGGCTGAATTTTTACGGTACATTCTGCAGATTACGATCTCCAACAGTCTTGAAACTTTTCTTAATATCTTTATTCCATTCCCAGATATAGAGGTCCAAAGTTATGCTATTCGTACACGTATGACTTGCATGTAAAAATTAAATTAATTGATTAACGATGGATGTACCCGTGATAAAACTATGATATAATTAAACTGAAGTCTATACCCGTGAATGAATGAATTAATGATACATTTGCGATAATTCGTGACTGGTTCTTGAGGAAATCCCCAAAACGCATTTTTTACCATTTTCCGCCGCCAGCAGCGGACCAAAATCCAGTCGCGGATTGCAGGATGGATATGCATAGCAAATGGCTGTAATTTTTACGATATATTCCCAAGATTTCGGTCTCTAATACCTGGACAATTTTCTAGATATCTTTATCCGTTTCCGAGATACAGAGTTTCAAATTTACCCTTCTTGTGCATTCTCTGCCTCGTGATGACTGGGTGTTGTGTGATGTCCATAGGTTAGTTAGGTTTAAGTAGTTCTAAGTTCTAGGGGACTGATGACCACAGATGTTAAGTCTCATAGTGCTCTGAGCCTTCTTGTGCACGTAAAATATGCCCTTACAATACAAACGTAAAATGCGGTGTGAGGCGAAAACGCTATTTATAAAGTGACTTAACACGGAAAAATATGATGCTAAGTGTCTCCGTTACCAATTAGTTTTGCGTTATTTCAGTTTCATATAAGTAAACTCTGAAAATTCTAATGACGTCTGAAGTTCTTTTCATTTGAGTGACATTCCCTGCTGTGGCAGGGAAAAGAAGCGAATCAGCAGGAAACGCTCTTATCACTTCACAAAAAAGGCGAATTCTGACAGGAAAGCGGGATACCAGCTACCTCATTCTACCTTCCTCAACGCCTCTAAAATTTTTCACAGAAATATTGGCATGCAGACACATTCCGAATTTTTTATGCTGAGAGAGAAGGAGACAGTGGCAGCGGAAAGGAGACAGAGAAGTAATAAATACTGGAAGATAGCAAGCAATGGTTGTGGTATAGAAAGAGCGAAGGGACAAAGGGAGTGTGAGAGAAAGAGTGGGGGGGGACAGCCAAACATAGTAGACAGTAAGAGAACAGTGTTTGGAAAAGAGTGAAGGAGGCAGTGCCAGCGTGAGAGGAATAAAGAGAAGTGGAAGCGAGGGAGAGGCAGTGATAATGAGAGAGGCTATGACAATGACAACGAGGAAGAGAAAGATAGTGACAATGCGAAGACACAGTAGCAGTAAAAAGGAATGAATGAGATAGTAGTAGTAAGGAGAACAAGAGGAAGACAGTGACAGTACTAGACGACAGTAGTAGTAGGATAGAACGAAGTCGACTGCAACTGTGAGAGATTAGACAGTGATAGTTTGAGACCTACATCAGATAATGATAACTCGGACTGTATGAACGACTAGGAATGGGCAATTGGGAGGGGGGGCGGGTATGGGCACGAGAGACTTATCGAACAGTGGGTGTGACCGAGTTACAGCTCGGGGAGCTTGTGGGAGTGAAACGTGAGTTGCATGTTAAATAGACCGCGAATATGTTCGCATAGCAATTGCTTCGCGAAAATTTTTAAAAGTTCCGAGGAAGGTAGAACTAGACAGCTGGTGCCCCAGTTTTCAGAGTCTTTTAGTGTGAGGAATATACTCGCCTTTTTTGCATTTCGATAGGAGCATTTTTCTACTGGTAACGTATTGTACATTATTTTGGTCAACTGTTCTCTATTCTTCACGATAACAATAAACTACATGAAAGCAGAATGAAATTTTCATTCTGTAGCGGATATCTGTAGCGCTGATATGAAACCTCTTGGCAGATTCACACCAGACCGAGAATCGAACTGTGGAACTTCGTCTTTCGCGTGCAAGTGCTCTACTGATTATTTTTAATTCAAAGGAAAAGGACATGAGCAAGACTCGGTTCAGCAATCAACAGATTACGGAGGCTTTGTGTGTGTGTGTGTGTGTATGTGTGTGTGTGTGTGTTTGAAGAAGGTAGGCAGATTAAACCAAACGTCTAACATCTTTATTTTTACAGTGGTGCCCTTCTAGGTCTAAAGAAAGAAAAAAAACTCAAGCATAAATAAAACATAAAGGTCTCTTTTCCGATGGGACAAACGTTTCACACTACAGCCGCTGCTACCATCGATCAACATGTCCTTGGATCCTTCTAATCCACCATTAGGGCCAGGCGCGTCTTCACGAAGAAAGGGTTCATACGGCTCTGGCCCTTGTTCCGACACGTTCAATAAAATTAACATGCACATAATGTTAACTTCTCATACGTGGCACACCCCAGCTGTGGGAGCCGGCCGCTGTGGCGGAGCGGTTCTAGGCGCTTCAGTCAGGAGCCGCGCTGCTGCTACGATCGCAGGTTCGAATCCTGCCTCGGGCGTTGATGTGTGGGATGTCCTTAGGTTAGTTAGGTTTAATTCGTTCTAAGTCTAGGGGACAGATGACCTCAGATGTTAAATCCCATAGTGCTTAAAGCCATATGAACCAGCTGTGGGGAAGGTCCAGCAACATACTACCCAGATAATTAACAAAGTATTGGCGATAGCGCGGATGGCGTCGTAGACGAGTGAATCGTTCCAACAGGAAGACCTAAAAATCGAGAAAGTGTTTGTCATCTTCACGGTAAAGACACAATATGGTCACACTCTTGATGCATATGACTGCATTCTTCTTACACTGAAGCCGCAAAGAAACAAGTATAGGCATGTATTCAAACACACAGATATGTAAACAGACAGAATACAGCGCTGCGGTCGGGAACGTCTGTACAAGACAAGTGTCTGTCGCAGTTGTTAGACGGCTTATTGCTGCTACAGTGGCATGTTATCAAGATTTAAGTGAGTTTGAAAGTCGTGTTATAGATGGCGCGCGAGCAATGGGACACAGCGTTTCCGACGTAGCGATGAAGTGGGATTTTCCCGTATGACTATTTCACGAGTGTGCCTTGAATACCAGGAATCCGGTAAAACATCAAACATCCGACATCGCTGCGGCCGGAAAAAGATCCTGCAAGAACAAAAAATGGTTCAAATGGCTCTGAGCACTATGGGACTTAACTTCTAAGGTCATCAGTCCCCTAGAACTTAGAACTACTTAAACCTAACTAACCTAAAGACATCAAACAACACCCAGCCATCACGAGGCAGAGAAAATCCCTGATCCCGCCGAGAATCGAACCCGTGCAAGAACAGGACCAACGACTGCGGAAGAGAATCGTTCAGCGTGACAGAAGTGCAACCCTTCCGCAAATTACTGCAGATTTCAGTGCTGGACCATCAACAAGTGTGAGCGTGCGAACCATTCAACGAAACGTCATCGATATGGATTTTCCGAGCCGAAGCCCTACATGTGTACCCTTGACGGCCGCATGACACAAAACTTTATGCCCCGGTGGGGTCGTCAACACCGACTATGGACTGTTGATGACCGGAAACATGTTGCCTGGTCGGGCGAATCTCGTTTCAAATTGTATCGAGTGGATGGACGTGCACGGATGTGGAGCCAACCTCCATTGACCCTTCATGTCACCAGGGGACTGTTAAAACTGGTTGAGGCTCGGTGTGGGGCGTGTGCAGTTTGAACGATATGAGGCCCCCCATACGTCTCGATATGAATCTGACAGGTGAAAAGTACGTAAGCGTCCTATCTGATCCACTGCATCCATTCACGTTCAATGTGCATTCCGATAGGCTTGGGAAATTCCAGCAGGACAATACGACACCCCACACATCCGGAATTGTTACAGAATAGCCCCAGGAACACTCTTCTGAATTTAAACACATCCGCTGGACACCAGACTCTCCAGACATGAACATTATTGAACAATATTGAGCATTATTGAGCATATATTTGATGCCTTGCAACGTGCTGTTCGGAAGAGATGCAAATGAAAAGCAGTAGGCAACGGCCTTGCCGCAGTGGATACACAGATTCCCATGAGATCACCGAAGTTACGCGCTGTTGGGCGTGGTCGGTACTTGGATGGGTGACCATCCAGGCCGCCATGCGCTGTTGCCATTTTTCGGGGTGCACACAGCCTCTTGATACCAATTGAGGAGCTACTCGACCGAATAGTAGCGGCTTCGGTCAAGAATACCATCATAACGAAGGGGAGTGCGATGTTCTGACCTCACGCCACTCCTGTCCGCAGCCTCCACTGAGGATGACACGGCAGTCGGATTGTCCCGGCAGGCCACTCGTGGCTTGAAGACGGAGTGCTTCTTTTTTTTTTTTAAAAAAATAAAAAGCAGTCTAATGGCCGTACTGACTTTACAGAAATTTCAAATACTTTTAGCTGCATTTCGTCTTGCCAAACAAAATTAATACGGATGGGAGTCGACATTCATTTTTGCCAAAGTTATTGGGCTAGAGTCGCGGGAAAAAATAAAACATATTTAGTTAGGTGCAGGTGGTGTTACGCCGTAGACACGACTGCGTTTTACGAAATGTCAGACGAATTCTGAGATTGAAAGTTGTAGTCATAGATATATTACAGCGCGTTGACTGGATTGTCAACATGAACTTATTGCCATAAGATAGATCTCAGTGAGGTTCTCATTCTGTATGATACAAATACGTAGCACGGAAAGCTGCATAATCTCATTTTCTTCATTCTCAGGAACTCAGTTTCTGAATGAAATATTCCCAAGCTAAATATTTACAACTTTTATGCGAAACGTGATAGGATATTCTCCTTTAGTTAGGAGCACAGTTGGGCTACAATTCAAGCACACAATTCCGGTGGCGGGACAGTCGATTTCTTATGCTCCATTTACGCCTGATGGCCGCGGGCTACGAAACAAGCAGGCTGAGATACGCGCCAGCTATTGAGCCATTAAGGTTTTATTAACGGCCGGGCACGCGATATCATCTGCATTGTGAGCCCTCATTGTGTCGGCGCGTGGCGCTCTGTGTCGGCTGTACCTGGTCATTAGCCCCCTCACGATGGCAGCAAATTGATCCCCTCACGACGGTGCATCTGGAACAGTGCTCCTTAAAATCGATACCCGTCCAGACGCATGCTTACAAATCGATTGTTACGAAAATAAGAGAGTTTTAGACGCTTATAGCACCACGGTTAGTACGAGTACTTTTGGAAGCTAAATAGTTCGTTTCATCTCGTGTAGCATACCTCTGGTCTTTCATACAGGGGATTGGTATTGAGAAAGAAGTTCTCGGAACGGAACAGAAAAAAATTACACCACTGAAACTTTTTTTATTTTTCAATGTAGTCCCCTTGTAGATTAATGCACTTGGTCCAACGATGTTCCAGTGCCTTGCTCCCATCTCGAAAATGAGTTTCCTCCAGGCCTGCAAATAGTTGTCAACTCCGGCTATCAATTCTTCGTTTGAAGTGAATCTGTCCACCAGAAGAATGTTCAGTTTTTGGAGGAGATTGATGTCTGACGGAGCCATATCAGGTGAATAAGGAGGGTGTGGCAACAATTCCTACCTCAGTTCGTGTAATTTTGCCATGGCGACGCCATGCGTTTTTGATCCAGCGTCAAGAGTCGCGGCACCCATCTTGCAGATAATTTTTTCGTTTCTAATTCTTGAGTTAAAATGTGATACACCTCTCCAGATGACATCTGACAAGCGTGTTCAATTTCACCCACTTTCAATCGGCGGTCCTCCGTGACCATTTTGCGCACTTTTGCAATGACTTCTGGAGTAGTGACACATCTTGGCCGACCACTGCGCGGATCGTCATCTAAGCTTTCCCGAGGCCCCCTTGGCAACAGCTGAATATGAAGGAGCAGAGTCCCCAGTGTATATTGGAAATCGCATGAATATCCTTTGTTCTCATACATTTCTTTACAAAGTACTTAATCACGGCTCGAATCTCGATTTCTTCCATCTTCGCAAATCACTAAGCGGGAACAACAACAGAACTACGTCACCGCTGTAGCTCTCTTCCAAGAGCTCTGATGTGACACGTGTTTACAAGCAACATTCCAATGAATGATAAATTGTAGGCTTTCACGGCCGGTGTTATCTTCAATTGAAACTTCCGGGCTGAGAGGCCGTGGTCGATGTATAAAATTTCCACCTAACGTTTCGACTCCATCTGCGGGAGACATCTTCTGAGGTCGTCCAGCTACTGCCACTGAGGCTCCAGGTGCTCGCGCATTTATAGAGCGCACCACCATTCGTCACGTGATGCCGACGGTATGCCCATCTTTGGAAGGCGTCGTCATTCTGGATTAAGAGTAATCGATTGTCATTCTGCTGGCTCAACGGCGACAACCATATTTTATCTAACTTTAAAACTTCCTCTTTTCTATTAAAATTGTTATGGTGTTTGTGAATCTCTATTGCTTCTCTATACATGCGCGCATGATAGTGGGATGTTCGTGCTAGAACACTTGTCTCATTAAATTTAATTTCGTGGTTCCCATATCGAAAAACATGCTCAGCTACAGCCGATTTTTCGATGTGTCTTAAGCGACAGTTTCTTTTATGTTCGGCTAAGCGGGTGTTTACACTTATTTTCGTTGTTCCAGTATATACTTGTCCACAACTGCACGGAATTTTGTATACCCCAGGTGTTCCTAAGGGGTGTCGGGCGACTTTTGCAGTTCTTAAATATGCCTTAAACTTCTTGGTGGTCTGAAGATTGTTTCGAGCTCATATTTTGCCAGAACTTTCCCGATACGGTCCGAGACTTTATTAATGAACGGTAGGAAAACTTTTCCAGTAGGTGACCGTTGTTGCTCTGGACTTCTGGCATCTTTTCTTCTTTGAAGGAAGGCTCGGTCAATTTCCTTGCTGGTATATCCGTTTTTCATTAAGGCTGACCAAAGTGATTTAGTTCATCTTGTAAGTAAGCCGGCTCGCAGATTTTGTTGGCTCTGTCCACCAAGGTTCCCATGACACCTCTTTTTTGCCTAGGATGACGGTTTGATTCGTTGTGGAGGTATCGATCCGTGTGAGTGTTCTTTCTATGTACCTTGTGGCCCAGCGTCCCATCCACCCGTTTAATTACCGACACATCCAGGAAATTGAGTTGACCGTTGCTCTCTTTCTTCATCGTAAACTGTATCTTCGGGTTAATACTGTTCAGATGTACCAAGAAGACATCCAGCTCTTCTTCACCATGAGTCCACACTACAGATGTGTCATCAACATAGTGGTACCATTTAGCTGGCTTTTTACTGGCAGTCTGCAGCGCTCGCTATTCGAAGATCTCCATAAATAAATTGGCAACAGCTGGACTGAGAGAGCTTCCCACCGCCACCCCGTCGATGGGCCTCTCAGCCCGGAAGTTTCAACTGAAGAGGAGTCCACTGAATATCACGTGAAGAACTCGTTGCGCTAGCGCTGAACTCTCGTGGCGATTCCAAGAACTACTCAAACCGCCCTCGTATTTCGACAAACTTATAAAAAAACGGTGAGTATTTTGGTGTATCGTTCATATTTATAACTTTTCGTTTATCTACATACTGAAGCAAAGACACTTTAATGGGACGATGTGTGTTTATTTGCAGCTTGCTTCAATACAACTTTTTGAAGTACTACCGGTATATGTTGTGTGCATGTGGAATGGAGTGTAATGCTTGCGTCGTATGATGATGGTGATGATGATGAGAGAAGGGATAGGGTGAAACCCTTACTTCTCTCGAATAGCACCAACAGGGCCGCCAAGCTTGAAGTCCCCATCTGACGGCCGGATCGCCATCAACAGTCACATGCCCTAACTTCATGAGACACTGCGGAGAGGTTTGGTATTCAAACCACGACATTGGCGCAAAATCTGCTGATACCTTGCAAGCATAAATATATTTTTGTAGGGGAATTCCTTGTTGGGATTTTAAATATAACACCTAGTGGTTTCATTGTACTGCTTCGGATATCCATCCATTTACTGTTGTAATTAGAACCACTTATCGTACTGATTGTAATTGGCACATAGACTTTGAGTTACAGTATTACTCTCTTCATTATTCTCCATTATGGTTGTTGATCATTCGCACTGTGCATACTTTCCTGTGTTTTAAATATTGTACTGCTTTCAATTGTGACCGTTTTATTTATCTCTTTTTGATATTTTCCTGTTCGTTGCTACATAACGATAAGCTTATATTTGGTATGTGGTTACAACAGGTTGTGGGACTGGAACGTAGCCCCTTACGCGTACGAATGCATGCTCTCCCGGCGATATTCTCTGATAAAATGTTTTCGGGTTTCAAGCCGCGTGAAATGGATAACTGCCCACGACCTTTCGGCGGAGACCTCCTCTGTCATTGTCCAGTGCTTGACGTTCGTATATAGGTGTGACGTCGCCAGTGACGTCACTGGTGTTTAGTCCCGCACCATACACACTGAAGAGCCAAAGAAATTGGCACACGTGCCAAATATAGTGTAGGGCCCCCGCGAACAGACAAAAATGACGCAACACGACGTGGCTTGAACTCGACTAACGTATGAAGTAGTGCTGGAGGGATCTGTCACCATGAATCCTGCAGAGCTATCCATGAATCCGCAAGAGTGCGTGGTTATAAATGTTGATGTGTTTCAGGAACTCTTCCAGCTTTTCACGTCCTTGAGGCCACATGACGAAGGTACCGTTGACGTAGCGATAAAAGCTATTGCGATTTGCAGGAGCCATATTCAAGGCGATGTCCTCGAAATGCTCTACAAAGGGCATAAATAGTTCCCTACAATGTAATTAACGTAAATCTAGTAGAAAATTCGCTGACATTCTGTTTATGACTATAGAGGCACGACCTGGTAAAACTGCGCTGGCTAGTAACGCCATCTCATTGTGCTTTCGTGAACCAATATGTAACTATTTCTCTGGCAGCCATCATGTAGCTGCTTTCTTGTTCCTGTAGCATTGCGAGTGACACACGTGGCTAGAGATAGACTGTATGTTACCATGACGACCTACTTTAGATAAGATCACAGTTATATACCAGTTACCAAATGCATTTTGCATGTCCTTCCTTCGTCACGATCAATACAGAATTTTTCCCTTTTTACATGACAATAAAAGCGATTGAGCTGAACAGATTATGACGATGTGGTGGGTAGTATACACAGATTCAACATCATTCGAGGGTTGGATTCCCTCACTTCCTCATCGAAGGCTCGCACTACCTGGGATACTCTCAAGGTGTATCTTCGACGTGGACGAGCACCAACGTTCCCTGCCGTGTTGTCTGCATGCCGTCACTACTGCACGCCGTCACTACTGCTCGCCGTCCGGTCCTCCTCGCCGCCGCCGCCGCCGCCGCCTGGTCGCCGCCTGCCGGTGCTCGCCGCCTGGTCGCCGCCGCCGCCGCCGCCGCCTGGTCGTCGCAGTCTTCGCCCCACTCTCGCGCGCCGCCACCATGTCCCAACCCACCACCACTATCATTTTCACCTCTCCCTCCGCTGCTCCAACCACCATCACATGGAGCTCTTCCTCCACCCCCCTTCCCATCCTTCCTTCTCTCCCTGTCCACCCCACTCCTGCGCCGTTTTCGGCTGTAACTACCCCCAACTCGCTCTCCCCCATCACTGTTGCCCCATCGACATCTACCGACTTTCCACCGCACCCTGCACCGCCTCCGACAGGCTCCAAGCCAGCACGGATTTCGGCTCGACGTTCCACAGTCTCTATGACACCCACGCCCCCTCCCTCTGCGTCGTCCGCTGCTCAGGGTGGTACTGCCCCCCGCCATCTACCCCTGCAACCCGTCCCCCAGCCCCCTCTCCACCCTGTCGTGACCACGAAACCTTCCAAGTGCCCAAATGTTGACCCTTCCCCTGACATCTCCTCAAAGAAAACCCCCGATCCCCATGACCCACGCACCCACGTGGACGCGACACCGACCCCGACCCCCACCCCTGGCACGCCTACCACCCACACCTTTTTCCTCTCCAATCCTGACCCTCAATACCTAGATGCCTGCTCCCTCACCCTAGCCATCTGGAAATAATACCCCAATGCCCCCATCTGATTCCTAGCAAGGACTTGGTCCTCATTAAATCCCCCAGTGCTTCCTTCCACACCGATCTCCTCTCCCGCATCCGATGTATCCAATTTGGCCAACATGCAACCCTCACCCCCTACCACACCCTGTCCTCTCCTCGTCAGCCTCAACCTCCCCGACGTTTTACACTTATCCGCCACCGGCAATTACAACGACACATCCGCAACCTGCGTCCTGCGAAGAAACACCGTGCCTGGCGCCAGACATCTACACAACTCAACATCACGCTCCCTATAAACTCCTCCAAGTATTGGTCTGCTTTCCACTGCCTTACTGGGAACCGCCCCACCCCCCAGTACCCTCTCCCCCTTGATGACCGTCCCTTTCCTGACAACCTCAGTAAGGCCAATCACTTTGCCTCTCACCTCTCCGATGTTTTTTCCATCCCAGCTGATCCCCACTTTGATTATTCCCTCTTCCCTGACGTCATGGACTGTACGAATACCTCTGTTCCACCCCTTGCTCCTAGCTTCCAATACTTGGGCCACACACCACCATCTGAACTTAACATTCCCATCACTCCACAGGACATCAGCCTCACACTCTGCACTAAACGCAACACTGCTCTCGGCCACAACTGCATTACCTACCGCCACCTCAAACACTGCCCTCCCTTCTTCCTTTCAGTCCTTGCCACCCTCTACAATGTCATCCTTGCCACTGGCTTCTATCCTGACCTGTGGAAAACCTCCCGTATCCTGATGTTCTCCAAACCCAACAAGCCTCCATCTGATGCCTCTTCCTATCGTCCTATCTGTCTCACATCGGTGTTCAGCAAGCTCTTGAAATCCATCCTTTCCCGGTGGATTTTGACCTTCCTTCTCTGCCGATGACCAACTCCTCCGCCTCACTCATCTCCTCTCCTTCCAGCTTAACTCCCGTCGCTCCGCCATTTTTGTCTCCCTCGACCTCAAAAAGGTCTACAACTGTGTCTGGCATCCCAGTCTCCTGTTTAAACTCCAAACCTATGCCATTCCTGTCAACTACATCTGTCTAATGGCCTCCTTTCTCTCCCACCGCCCCTCCTGTGTTGCCATCCATAATGCCAATTCCCACACCTTCTACCCCTCTGCAGATGTGCCCCAGGGCTCTGTCCTCTCCCCTCTCCTCTACCTCCTGTACACGACAGATATGCCCCAACCCCTCCCTCCAGTACACCTCTTGCAATATGCCGATGACACCGCATTCCTCGCCCTCGCTCCAACCCTCCAACGGTCCCAACAGCTCCTCCAGAATCACCTTGACCTTTTTGCCGCTTGGTGTAACCAATGGCTCCTGAAAATCAATCCTTCCAAGACCCAGGCAATCATCGTAGGTCGTACCACTCGCTCCTTCCGGCTCCTGGATTTCTCTGTCTGCACCCATCCTGTCCGCCTCACCTCCACCCTCACCTACCTTGGCCTCACCATTGACCATCACCTCACCTGGATCCCTCATCTCCGCTACATCCAATCCAAAGCCCACAACCGCCTCTGACTCCTCAAACTCCTGTCTGGCCGGACATGGGGGTTGCACCCTCTACCATCTCCCACACCTACAAATCCTTATTCCGTCCCATCTTCTGTTATGCCAGTCCCGCCTGGATATCTGCCCCCCCCCCCCCCACCCCAAATTCCCTCCAAATCCTTGAGCATCATGCACTCTGCCTCACCTTCCGTATACGCCTCCCGTCCCCCACGTGGAACCTCTATGACCTCATTCCTTTCCCCCCATCCACTCTTATTCCTCGAACATATCTGCATACTCTATATCTCCCGCCGCCTTGATCCCCTTCACCACCTCTCCCATCCCCGCCCCCTGCCACGTCTTCACTGTTGTGTCCCCCCTGCTCTCCATCTCTACACGCTTCATCTCCTTTCCCAAGGTGGCTTCCATCAACCTCTCCTGGATGATGCCCTCTCTCCCTCCATTTATCCCTCCTATCAAATCTGATCCTCACTCCCCCTCCTTTCCTCTGTCCTTTTCCTGGGCTCACTCTCCCCCCTTCCATCCTATTTTTTTCCCTACCTACCCTCTCTCTGTCCTCCTTCTCACCCCCGAGTCCTTTTGCATTTCCCTCCTCTGCCTTTTGCTATTCCTTCTCGCATTTGCCCTGCCCCTCTCCCCCCTTATGAGTCCTCTCCCTCCTTTGGTTCCCCCCCCCCCTTTTCGTTTTTTCCTCTCCTCCCTCCTTGTTTTCCCCCCACATCTGTCCAGGTCCCCCCCCCCCCCCTCCCATCTGCCCTTGACTAGGGAGTGTCATCTTTGTGCCGACATTTTCGTGCAGTGTTTTACAGTGAGTGTTCAGTGTTGTGTGTCTTTTGGGAAGTGTTGCGAACGGACATCATACTGTCGCTGGGTGTGATTTTTTATCTCTTGCGAACAGAAACCAGACTGTCACCATGTTTTTTTAATTGTGTGTCTACTATGTTATCTGTCTGATTCCTGTGTATTTTATTAGCATCGCCAACCCCTTTGCTTTATGTTTTAACTTTCCACAATTTTCCGCCGTTTTACAATTTAAGTCACCGTTTTATCGCCTGCTTTTATTGTTCCTTTTCTTCTTACGTTTTAAAAAGTCTGTAAGCTGTAGAGCAGCGTACTAAGCTGCTGCCAGCCCGCCCCCCTTCGGGGCGAATCGAATTTCAATTAAGGGAAAAAAAAGAATTACAAATTTAAGTAATAAAATTTTTAATGGAAATTGTCACTTAATGGGAGTTGAAATATAAAATGTGTTAAGCTATTGTTCATTACTGTTATGCAGTTTTCTGTATTTTAGATCTGATGATAGCTCGTCAATGTACTGAAACTAGCTATTAAATAAAGGAGTTTTAGCGATATGGATCTAGGATTTTTTTATCCGCATATATTTGCGTAACGGGTCGCATATCCTCCGATTAGACAATGTCATACAACAATGGGGTCTAAAATGGATATCTTAAGAGCTATGAGCACTTGTTCATCGCCGGCCGCGGTGGTCGAGTGGTTCTAGGTGCTTCAGTCCGAAACCACGCAGCTGCTACTGTTGCAGGTTCGAATCCTGCCTCGGGCATGGATGTGTGTGATGTCCTTAGGTTAGCTAGGTGTAAGTAGTTCTCAGTTTAGGGACTGATGACCTCAGCTGTTAAGTCCCATAGTGCTCAGAGCCATTTGAACAATTTTTTGAAACGCATCTCTCCTACTGAACAACTGCTCATATTCCTCAAGGTATGGATTTGAAGTCCACGTTTACTGTCCATTTTTTTTCTTTGTTTAGATCATATTACCTCCTCCATAAACAAGGAAAGCGAGGAGTTTGCAGTACAAGAGAATTGTCTCACGATTTCGAAAAAGAATAAGTGCTTATAGCTCTTAAGGCACTCATTTTGGAGCCCTCGTATATTACACTTTTTCTTTCGAATGATCTTTCTTGTCATACCCCTGAATATTTACCATTCCTCCTGGGACATCCTGTGTTTGCAGCAAAGAGTAGACATAAGTAGCGTGTGGCGCATATGCGACGTTGCTCTGTATAAAGGCTGACTATATGATTATTGCGCAGTTGTTAATTCAACTGTGAGTAATGGATCACGCTTTCTTTTGAGTACATGGTCTAAAATCATTTCAGACGATTTATGCGGCAGTATTCCGTCAACCAAATTTTAATTGTGATTAGTGATCGGTGTGTATCTGGTTATCAAAATTGCTTTGCGTAAATTAGGCTTAGTGATAACTCTGACGTCATGTCTTTCCGTGATTTCGGTAATATTGTTTCTATAATATTGTGTGATTTTATTTAGCCCTGTGGTTCCATCTGCTTTGAGCGTATTATAAATCTTGTACACTCTTTCTGCAATGTTTCCATTCCGTTTCTCTGCTCAATGCAAATAAAAGGTCTCATTTATAATACTGTGGTTATTATCACCATTATTCTTCGGGTTTGTTCTACCACCTTGCATTTTGATTATTCCTGTAACCACTTGCCTTGACTGAGCAAACCTTGGTCTGTTACTACATATTTGTTTTTATGTTCTACTCTGGTGGGTGATTTAAGGTCCTTTTTTATGTAAGTTCAGAATTTACTGTAAACTAAGAATTCATACATATTGTAAAATATTAGAACAATGTTCACTTACAGATACCCAGCCCTGCCGCTACACTTTATAACGGAAGACTCTGGAATAAAGCACCTTGCCTCGCATTGTCTTACTTCTGAAATTCCAGGAGCAATTTTCCAGTCCAAGTTAAGAAATGTATGATTTGCACTGAGTTCCTTGCACTTCCTATTTATTTCGTTTCTAATTTATTTATATTTCTGTATACTTGTCTTTCTTTGAACATTTTTGTACATCCTTCCTTCGTCGATCAACTTAAGTCACTCTCGTCTTACCCAAGGCTTCTTCGCAGTTACCTTCCTTGCACCTCTGTTTGTCCGTCCAACATTTCTCTTTTTAGAGATGTCCATACCTCTTCATCTGTACTACCTACTGTGGTGGCCCTTAGGCAGTATCCACTGCTTCAGCGAAATGCAAACGCTTCTCATCATCCCTCAGTACTTCAGTATCCACTTCTTTCCACACCGGTTCTTTCAGACGATCCTGTTTAACTTCAATTCAGTCTTCCTTATTACAAAATTGTGATCTGAGTCTAAGCTATATCTGATCGTGACTGCGGCTTAAAAAATATCTGATTTCGGAATCTGTTTCTGACCGTGATGTAATCAGTCTGGAATCTTCCACTTTCTCTGGCTCTTTTCTAAGTTTATTCCCTCCTCTTATTCGCTATCACTAGCTGAAATTCAGTGCAACTCAGTTACTCTTTCTCCTCTCTCATTACTACCACCAAGCTCATATTCTCCCAGAACTCTTTCTTATACTCCCTCCGCTACAACCGCATTCCAGTCACCCATTACTATTAGATTAATATCTCTCTTACACACAGCTTTTGCTTGCGACGTCGGCATGTACACTGATCAGCCAGAACATTATGACCCCCTACCTAACAGCCGACATGTCCACCTTTGGCACGGATAACTGTGGCGATGGATCGTGGCATGCAAGCAATACAGCGCTGGTAGCTCGCTGGAGGGAGTTGGCATCATACCTACACACACAAGGAACTTAATTCCCGTAAATTACTGGGAGGGGCCAATGAACTCTGACACCACATTCAATCAAATCCCAGATGACTTCCATCGGATTCAGATCTGGCTACTTGAGGGGCCAGCATATCATTTGGAACTCGCCACTGTGTTCCTCTAACCACTTTGTCATCTGGCCTTGTGATATGGCGTATTACATTGGTGAAAAATGCCACTGCCGTTGGAAACATGATCGTCGTGAAGGAGTTTATGTGGTTTGCAACCAGTCTACGATACTCTTTGGCCGTCATGGTGTTTTGCATGAGCTCCGCTGGATCCATGGGTGCCCACGTGAAAGTTCCCCAGAGCATAATAGAACCACCGCCAGCTTTTCTCCACCCCACAGCAGAGGTGTCAAGGAGCTGTTCTCCTGGAAGATGACGGACTCGCGCCCTCCCATCGGCATGGTGAAGAAGGTGTCAGGGATCACCACTCTCCCACTACACCAAAGCCACTGCCGATTATCACGTGCCCATTTCAGTCGTTGTTGCCAACGTCTTAGAGTTAAATATGGTACATGCATGGGTCATCGGCTGTGGAGCCCCATCGTTCGGAGTGTTCGATGTATTGTGTGTTCCGACACACTTGCACCCTTTTTTTTTTTTTTTTTTGTCATCAGTCTACTGACTGGTTTGATGCGGCCCGCCACGAATTCCTTTCCTGTGCTAACCTCTTCATCTCAGAGTAGCACTTGCAACCTACGTCCTCAATTATTTGCTTGACGTATTCCAATCTCTGTCTTCCTCTACAGTTTTTGCCCTCTACAGCTTCCTCTAGTACCATGGAAGTCATTTCCTCATGTCTTATCAGATGTCCTATCATCCTGTCCCTTCTCCTTATCAGTGTTTTCCACATATTCCTTTCCTCTCCGATTCTGCATAGAACCTCCTCATTCCTTACCTTATCAGTCCACCTAATTTTCAACATTCGTCTACAGCACCATATCTCAAATGCTTCGATTCTCTTCTGTTCCGGTTTTCCCACAGTCCATGTTTCACTACCATGCAATGCTGTACTCCAAACGTACATCCTCAGAAATTTCTTCCTGAAATTAAGGCCGGTATTTGATATTAGTAGACTTCTCTTGGCCAGAAATGCCTTTTTTGCCATAGCGAGCCTGCTTTTGATGTCCTCCTTGCTCCGTCCGTCATTGGTTATTTTACTGCCTAGGTAGCAGAATTCCTTAACTTCATTGACATCGTGACCATCAATCCTGGTGTTAAGTTTCTCGCTGTTCTCATTTCTACTACTTCTCATTACCTTCGTCTTTCTCCGATTTACTCTCAAACCATACTGTGTACTCATTAGACTGTTCATTTCGTTCAGCAGATCATTTAATTCTTCTTCACTTTCACTCAGGATAGCAATGTCATCAGCGAATCGTATCATTGATATCCTTTCACTTTGTATTTTAATTCCACTCCTGAACCTTTCTTTTATTTCCGTCATTGCTTCCTCGATGTACAGATTGAAGAGTAGGGGCGAAAGGCTACAGCCTTGTCTTACATACACCCTTCTTAATAGGAGCACTTCGTTCTTGATCGTCCACTCTTATTATTCCCTCTTGGTTGTTGTACATATTGTATATGACCCGTCTCTCCCTATAGCTTACCCCTACTTTTTTCAGAATCTCGAACAGCTTGTACCATTTTATATTGTCGAACGCTTTTTCCAGGTCGACAAATCCTATGAAAGTGTCTTGATTTTTCTTTAGCCTTGCTTCCATTATTAGCCGTAACGTCAGAATTGCCTCTCTCGTCCCTTGTTCTCTGCTCAGCATTAAAGTTTGATGTTAGTTCCGCCACAGCTCGCCGCCTGTCTTGTTTTACCAGTGTGCCGAGCCTAGACGTCCGACATGTGTAATGAGGGGTGAACGCTCAACTGCACACCATCTGGACATGGTTTCACCTTGGCTTCACCACGTGTTGAAGACATTCACTCCTCAAACGTCAGAGTAGTCGTGCATTTTCCGAAATGCTAGTGCTGAGCTTACGGGATATCACAATCTGCCCTCGGTGAAACTCAGATACATCGTGTGGCTTCCCAATTCTAAATATAGACATGACAGTCACTGGCACTACATGCACCGTGCGTGTGTCTGGTTCGCAGTCATTCCTCGCCAGGCGACGCTGCTACCGTCTGGATTGGTTCATATCGATAGTAGGTCGGTGGTGTTAATGTTCTGGCTGATCAGTGCATATCTGAACTATTGTTGTCGACGTTGGTTTGCTGTCGAATCTAAACTGTTCGCAGTAACCCACTCTCTTCCCTACCTTCCTATTCATAACGGACCCTACTCCTGTTATACAATTTTCTGCTACTGTTGATATTACCCTGTATTCCTATATTCTTATCTTCTCTCCATTTCACTTCACTGGCTCCCACTGTATCTAGACTGAACCTGTGCATTTATCTTTTCAAATTTCTTAGCTTCCCTACCACATTCAAACTTCTGACATGCCACGTTAAGACTCGTTCCATCCTTTTCTCATGGTCCCTTCCCACTGGCAGTTCCCTCCTGGAGATCCGAATGGGGGCCTAATCCGGAATCTTTTGCTAGTGGAAAGGTTATCATGACACTTTTTCAGTTACAGGTCATACGTCCCTGGGATGCACATTGTATGTCTTTAATGCAGTGGTTTCCATTGCTTTCTACTACCTCATGCCGTTGGTCATTTCTGGTTCTTCCTCCTTTTTGGGGCAGTTTTGTGCCCCGAAGGTAAGAGAGTGTCTTGAACCTCTGTCTGCTCCTCCACACTTGTAGACAAGGCCGTTGGTAGAGAGTCGTATGCTGGAAGTCTTCGGTCGTTATTTCCGATGATTTTTATTTGAAATGTAGAGAGTGGATAGGTTCTAAACCAGGACCCCATTGTTTTGATTATTAGTCAAAGACGCTACCCCTCGAACAAAGTTTCTTGCAGCTATGAAATGTAACCGCTTATACAAGGAGATGACGTAATAAAATTTATTTAGTTTCATATGTTACATAGAGAATATAAAGAGAATGAAGATGATCTGATGCGAAAATAATAGAAAAAGGCAGACAGAATTCTACCGACGGAGAGGAAATCGACTGGACAGTATGCTTGCTGACCTTACTAAGATGGAGATCCGAGGAGCGAATACAAAAGCAGAGAACAGAGAAGTTTGCAGACAGATTGCTGAGGCGACCAAGGCCCAAGGAGAGCTGCAGTGCCAGATATAAGACTGTTGATAAACTAGACTTGTCGAAGCCAGTGATATGCTTTTAACCCTCGGGTAGCGATATTTTATTGGAAACTGTTCTCTGCAAGTACCTGGTGTACGAGCAGTCGTGGCAGTAGCAGCTGTAAAACAGACAGTTTGGTTCATCTCAGCGATAACTCTCCTGGCAGTTGTAAAAATCTGGGACAGGGTCTCGAAAAGTTCAGCATTTCCATATGTCACAGACAATTAATCGTTTTCACACTCAATCCCGTCACCTGTTCTGCAGACACAGTGTCTTTATTTTCTTTTTTATTGTTCACTAAACTACTCATTTATAGTTGTTTATGGTCTTGAATCATGCGTAGCCAGAGCTCCTCATCCAGACCTTGAATGGTCAAGGGATGTCAACCAACTGCAGAGTCATATTCTGCCCTATGGCATCATGCAGATGCAGTAAGGAAGGTCATATGCTGAGTGCACTGCTCTCCGTGCCATTTTTCCGGCTGTCTAGGATGTGGGGCCGCTACTCCTCGTTCAAGTAGCTTTTCAGCTGGTATCAGGAGGCTGATTGCACTCCCACCATGGGGAACTTCTTTGCAGTACCGGGAATCGTACCCAGGTGCTCCGCATGGTGGCTATCAATGCTGACCACTCAGCTACAGAGAGGGATACGTATAGTACACAGAGGTGCAAAATTTAAGGACGAAAGTGATGAATCTTTGACCACAGTTACAATGAACTGATGCAGTAGAATACAGAAGATAACTGAAAGAAATGTGCAATGAGACGAGCAGAAATGACACGTTTATTCAGAGACAATAATTACACCAAAGTCACAGATTCATGATGGCGGAACATAGTTCTTTATGGGGTGTGTGGTCATCATAGACGGCAGTGCATGCTCTGCAACGTTCTCCCATGCTATCCACAAGGTAGGTAAGGAGTTTATGTGGTCGGGCATTCCATTTTCCCACCAGCGCAGTTGACAACAGTTTTATGGTTGTCGGAGCATGTGGAAGTAATGGAATGCGTCTCCCCAAACCATCCTACACGTGCTCAATGGGATTTAAGTGAGGGAATTGGCAGGCTAGTCCATTTGCTGAATATTCTCTCGTTCCAAGAACTACTTCACCTGTGCTCTTCGATGTGGGCGCGCATTATTCAGAAAAGCGAAGTCAGGGGCGAATGCACCAATGAAAAGTTGCATGTTGGGAGGGATAACAGTGTCAGAATAACGCCGACCAGTGAGTGTACAGTGTTAAGCGATTTGGAGGTTAGGAAGCCCATGCAGAATTATACTTCCACTCACCATAATTGAGCCATCTTGCAGCTCATGTTGGTGCCATTGGTAGGTTGGCATCGTGTAATAGGGGTAGTGGCTTCTCATTTTCTTCTTGTGTCTACTGGCGCCACTATGCTTCCTAGCGTTGTACGTCTGCGAGTGGCGGCAGCAGCAGTGGTTATCGATACCTAGTACCGTGGTACTATATTTGGAAGGATGTCAAGTGTTTCCCTGGTTGGAATGTGTTCAGGAGTTCAGTTCGGACGGAGCAGCAGTGACGTCGGGCAGCGTGAGAACATGCTGGGACCACTGGCGGCACGCAGGCACTGCCGGATCGAGAGGCTGTAGTTGTGAGTGGCACAACCTCGTTGTCCACAGGACCCAGGACGTTTGAGTTGAGTGAACATTAATCCAGTAATGAAACCTCCACTATTTTGATATCACGCCGTTTCTTCGCGCGTCGCTGCTCGCAGGGTTGCTGAGCCGATGAGCAACATGTGGAGTGTTGGCGAAATTATTTAGCCATCCTCTACTTCATATTATTAATCATTGAATTCCTTGTGTTTATTGGTGAAGTTCAACCAGTGGTATTTTTCTGCCTAGTGGCTGCTAACGCCCCAGTTACCTGTCCTGGTGGTTAGCGTATTTTTGCGGCACTGTACCTTTCCTCGCCTTGCCTCTGCTGTCCAGTAAGGCGTGTAGTTAGACAACTTCCTTGATTGTGGTTCGGATATGTTGTTCCTGTTGAACTCCTTTGGTTGTAGTTGTTCCTTCTGCTTCTGGATCTAAACGCCGGATTCTGAAGACGCAGTACTGTCTGCCGCTTCTGTCTTGCCTGGATTTTTTCCATCGTTGTATTGGTTACCAGACGTTAGGTAGGTTTTGCAAGAGTGTTGGTCTGCGCTTAAACTGTCTGCGTGTGAATTGCCATCTGGCTAAGTGAATACAAGTCTTGGCTGCCTGTCTCATCGGTTACGAAGTTTAGCGACTTTCCCAGGCCGATCCTTGGAGCACTGTCTGAGGCTCACTCCTCTCTTGGTTTGATCAGACTGTGATGATAGTTTTTTTTAATAATTTAATTTTGACTTATTACTATTGAGGCCTTCAGCTGATAAGTAATTTGAGTTTCTGGCCTTCAGCCTTCAGCTGTGAATGTGATTTGTCTTAAGAATTTTTAATTAGATATTGTCTCTTAATAGCGATATTTTCATGATTTTCTTTTAAAAAAATATTTTAATTTTGAGTTATTACTATTGGGGCCTACAGCGCACAAATAATTTGAATTTCTGGTCAATAAGGCCCTCAGCCATGAGTGCAACTTGCTTAAGAATTTTTTATTTAGACATTGTGTCTTAACAGTCAAATTTGATAAGTGTTCCTTATTGTCAACCTTATTTGCAATTGGTACGTGATTTAAAAATGGTTCAAGTAGCTCTTAGCACTATGGGACTTAACATCTGAGGAAATCAGTCCCCTAGAGCTACTTAAAGCTAACTAACCTAAGGCTATCACACACATCCATGCCCGAGGCAGGATTCGAACCTGCGACCGTAGCTGTCGCGCGGTTCCGAACTTCAGCGCCTAGAACCGCTCAGGCACAGGGGCCGGCGTCACATTCGACAATGCTGGATGTATCCTCATATGATGAGAACTGGGCATAGGTAATGCACCCAAGTATGCTGTCGAACATAATCATTTTGGAGGTCCAGGTGTTATGTGTGGGGAGGCATAATGTTGCATATTTCTGAACACGGTGCACTGACGAGTCAAAATTGTTGTGAGACCACCCCATCCCAATGTGCGTCTTTTGAGAGGTGCATTCGACACTGACTTCATTGTTGGAGGTGACAATGCGCAACCGCATCGAACAGCTTAGGTGGAGGAATTCTTAGGACGAAGAGTATTCGGCAAATGGATTGGACTGGCCATTCCCCAGTCTCAAATCCCATCGCGCACATGCGGGATCCGTTGGGGAACCGAACGTCCACATGCACCAGCAGCTTTCAACCGCGCTGGTGGAAGAATGTAACGCGCTGTCACAGGAACTCCTTATCAACCTTGTGACCAGCTTGGAAACACGTTGCAGTTCACGCATTGCCATCCCTGGTGATCACACAGCCTATTAAGAACCATGGCCCGCCTTTCATAATGTCCAGGAGGCCATCATTAATCGTGGTGATTTCAGTGTAGTTACTGAATTGAAAGCGTCATTAATGTCCATCTCATGCGTATTTCGTACAGTTATCTTGTTTACTACACTGTAGCAGTTCTTTCATGTACGATCCAAATGTCATGGAGTTAAGTTACCAGTCAGTGATACACGATGCGAAAGCTACTTTCGTCCTTCAGTTTTACACACGAGTGAGCTGAAGAAGTCGAACGTATCGTTTGCTTAGTCAAAGCTTCTCTTCTGAGAAAAAGTTGGTTTCCTCAAGAAAGTGGTAGTATATGTACCTCGTAAGAGGCGATGAGACAGCTAATTAGTAGCAGTTGAACTGGTTTGCACTGTGTGATTACTGATACGTGTAGCGGTTTGTTTCCCGCTTCTTAGTCGTCGCCTGTACAGAATGGATGCGTGTCGCTCTCGGCAACACGACTTTCGCACCACGGAAGGAGGAACAGGTTTTTGTAAAGGCAGACACACGCCAAGATTTACGCCGAGAGCCGCGCTGAGCCAGATCTAGCCTAATTAAAAATTGCAGAGATACTAAGTCTCGTGTGATTGAAACACATCATGCCAGTCGCTGGAAATGACAGGTTTACTGTAGCCTCAGCTCATCACTTAGCCTGTAGAAAATAGAGCTATTTGTCTATTACGTCTTAGCCTCAAAGAATATTTTGTATTAATAACACCGCCAATCACAAATACACACAGCAATTTGCGACGCTTTTCAGGTGATATTATTAAGAGGGGAGTCCTCTTTGAAAATTTCAAAACTTCGCTTTTTATTTTATTTATTTTTTGATTTATTGTTTAAAATGTTCATTGGGGTACGTGTCCGATAGTAGTGCTGATCCGAAGTTCACCAGAGGCTTTGCTATAGAGTTACAAGGCGACTTGTGAAAACATGTCTCCGAAAACTATTCATAGCAGGAAAAAATAATCGATATGTAATTTCAGCGACGGCCTGACAGGCATTATGGAAATTATGAACGTACTCGAACTGCAGATCGGACCAGCCTGTTCAACTTCTGTACACCACCATCAGTAATATTTGTCAGCGGTAGGGCTCCATTATCAGGATCGGTGATTTGCGCAAGTGAATTATCACTGATGGGCAACTGTTATAATGGGTAAAATTTCTGAAGCGGAGTTGACCTTATACCAAATAATTAGACATAAAAAGACCAAAAAATGGTTCAAATGGCTCTGAGTACTATGGGACTTAACATCTAAGGTCATCAGTCGCCTAGAACTTAGAACTACTTAAACCTAACTAACCTAAGGACATCACACACATCAATGCCCGAGGCAGGATTCGAACCTGCGACCGTAGATAAAAAGATCATTTCGGACGTCATGATTCTTTACTTTTAGTGATGCTAAGGTGAAGTTTCTTAGTCTGTGTAAGGTAATTTACTACAGAAACTGATAGTAAAAAGAGTCATTCATTGTAAAAGCTATCGATGTTTCTAACATGAATTTCTTTAATTTGACTGCAGCCATCAGCCTCGTGTTTCTGATATTGCAGACTAAAGGATGCTCGAACGCTACGTTTGGTGTACATATTCGTTCAGTAGTAAGTTAAATTGGTTTGGAAGTTACTGGTTTAAATAATGTACTACTTATATGTCATCGTAGTAATTAATGGCAGAAGATTCATGACCTTCACAACAAAGCGCTCGTGGCTGTAGATTCACGGGCGTATGATGGAAACAATCACTCTACATGTAGTGTGTTCCGTTACGTAGAGTGTCGAGTTGTGGTAATTTCAAAGTGCATTTTAGTTAGCAGATGACAACTATGGGTATTACAGCAAAAAAGTTCTGAGGAGAAATAGGTATCCACATATGATTCTGAGAACTAAATTTCTGGTACACATGCTGACCTCACAATAAAAAGAGCCGAGATAAAATGACAAAAATAAACGAGTTATTCAGTACGTAAAGACAGATGAAAATCTAATAATAACAGAGGTTTACAACGCTGAAGCTCAGGGAGAAGTAGGGAAACACGGACTCGGCTATAGGAATGAGGAGAAAGATTCCTCAACTTTAAATTTGTACAGTAAATACGAAAAAGTAAGAAGAGGGGAGTAGTTCGTTACGTTCAGGAGACACAAGGAGATTCTAGCCAGATTAGAGGATTCTGACACAACGATTCCGGAGAAAGGTAAATATCATAATTTATTAACGATGAAAAACAGGCAGAAGTTTAAGAAAATTGAATCAACGTTCAAGTAAGTGCGATGTGACTTAGTGGTATACTAACACTGATAACACTGTAGATACTGCGACAATGATTATCTTCATGGGCATAGACATCAGGCAGGTTACTGCAAAGAAACTGTGGATAACAGAAGAAATAAAATAAAAGATGAAAACAGGAAATACAAGACGGTTCAGGGAAATGAGATGATTACAGAAATAAAAGTCACTTATAAATAAAATCAAACGGGAATGCAAGGAACATGAATCGAAAGTCCTGAGAAACCGAAAAGGAAATAGTCGTTGGAAGAACGTGGCTCTGAGCACTATGGGACTTAACATCTATGGTCATCAGTTCCCTAGAACTTAGAACTACTTAAACCTAACTAACCTAAGGACATCACACAACGCCCAGCCATTACGAGGCTGACAAAATCCCTGACCCCGCCGGGAATCGAACCCGGGAACCCGGGCGTGGGAAGCGAGAACGCTACCGCACGACCACGAGATGCGGGCGTTGGAAGAACAGATTCAGCTTATAAGGAGGTAAATGTGTCAACATTAAGAATGTGAAGATGTTAACGGTATTAAATTAAGGCGAGAGAGCAGATAGATGGGAACAATGTGGTCGTCCAAGAGAGGGAAGAACTGACTGCCAATGCGGTAGAAGAAAAAATAAGTGTCGCTTTGGGAGACATTTTGCTGTTGTTGTTGTGGTTATCAGTTCTAAGGCTAGTTCCACAAAACTCTCCGCAGTAGTCTAACCCATACAAGTCACTTCGTCTTTGTGTAGCTACTGATACTAGAGATAGACTTTTGTCCCCTTCAACAAGTTTTACCCCACTGCCACTTGCCTCCATTACCAAATTAACTACTTTTTTGTTGCCTAATAGTGTGCTCCACCAATCGCTCTCTTACTTAAGCAGTGCCTAAATTTTTTCTCGATGCTCATAATCAATACCTCATTATCCGAGCTATCCATCTAAAAGATTCGACTGCAGCACCGCATTTCAAAAGCGTCTGTTCACTTGCTTCTACTTTGTTGTGATTGTTGTGGTTTCCAGTCCAGAGACTGGCTTGATGCAACTCTCCATGCTACACTACCCTGTGCAAGTTTCTTCATTTCCCGGTACCCACTACAGCCTACATCCTTCTGAATTTGCTTGGTGCATTCATCTCTTGGTCTTCCTCTACGATTTTTACCCTCCACGCTGCCCTCCAATATTAAATTGGTGATCCCTTGATGCCTCAGAATATGTCCTACCAACTGATCCCTTTTTCTGGTCGAGTTGTGCCACAAATTTCCGAATTCTATTCAGTACCTCCTCATTAGCTATGTAATATATCCATCTAATCTTCAGCATTCTTCTGTAGCACCACATTTCGAAAGCTTCTATTATCTTCTTGTATAAGCTATTTATCGGCCATGTTTCACTACTGTACGTGGCATCACTCCATACAGACACTTTTAGAAAAGACTTCCTGACACTTAAATCTATGCTCGATGTTAACAAATTTCTCTTCTTCAGAAACACTTTCCTTGCCATTGCTAGTCTACATTTTATATCCTCTCTACTTCGACCACCATGAGTTATTTTTCTCCCCAAATAGCAAAACTCGTCTACTAATTTATTTCCTAACCTCATTCCTTCAGCACCATCCGATTTAATTCGACTACATTCCATAATCCTCGTTTTGCTTTTGTTGATGTTCATTTTATATCCTCCTTTCAAGACACTGTCCATTCCGTTCAACTGCTCTTCCAGGTCCTTTGCCGTCTCTGACAGAATTACAATGTCATCTGCAAAGTTTTTATTTCTTCTCCATGGATTTTAATTCTTACTCCTAATTTTTCTTTCGTTTCCTTTACTGCTTGCTCAGACTGAATAACATCGGGGATAGACTACAACCCTGTCTCACTCCCTTCTCAACCATTGAGTGCCTTTCCTGCCCCTCGACTCTTATAACTGACATTTGGTTTCGGTACAAATTGTAAATAGCCTTTCGCTCCCTGTGTTTGATCCCTGCCACCTTCAGAATTTGAAAGCGTGTATACAAATTTCCCTCCTCAGAAAGCTAACTTCCAGTAAGTACTTTGAGAAAAGATTTTCTAATTCTTAAATACACTCAGCTGATAAAAGTCACGGGATACCTCTAAATATCGAGTCGAGTTCCTTTTTCCCGGCGTAATGCACCAACACCACGTGACAGGGTCTCAAAAAGTCGTTGGAAGTTCCTTGCACGAATATTGTGCAATGCTGTGTCTATAGCCACACTTAAATGCGAAAATTGCCGGTGCAAGACTTTGTGCACGAAATGACCTCCCAGTTCTGTCCCATAAATGTTTGAAGGGATTCATGTCGGGTGATCTGATCCATTTGCTCGAATTGTCCAGAACGTTCATCAAACAGTCGCGAACAACTGTGGCCCAGTGACATGACCCCTCGTTGTTTGGGAACGTGAAGTCCATGAATGGCTGCAAATGGTCTCCAGGTAGCCGAACATAATCATTTACAGTCGACTATCAGTTCAGTTGGACCAGAGGACCTAGTCCCTTCCATGTAAACACAGCCCACTCCACTATGGAGCCACCACTAGCTTACACAGCGCCTTGGTGACAGCTTGGGTCAATGGCTTCGTGGGATCTGTGGCACATATTAACCCTGCCATCAGCTATTACCAAATGAAACTGGGTTTATCTGACCGGGCCACGGTTTTCCAGTCTTCAAGGGTCCAACCGATATGGTTACAAGCCCAGGACAGGCGCTGCATGCGATGTGTTGTTAAGTAAGGTACTTGCGTCGGTCGTCTGCTGCCATAATCATTTAACGCCAAATTTCGCCACACTGTCATACCAGATATGATCTCCGTACGTCCCACATTGATTTCTGCGGTTACTTCACGCATTGTTGCTTGTCTGTTAGCACCGACAACTCTACATGAACGCTGCTGCTCTCGGTCGCTAAGTGTCGGCCGTCGGCCACTGTGTTCTTCGTGATGAGAGATAATGCATGAAACTTGTTATTCCGAAAGACTGAATTCCGTTACAATTTCCGAAATGGAATAACCAATACGTCTAGATCCAAGAACCATTTCACGATCAAAGTTTCTTAATTCCGGTCGTGCGGCCATAATCACATCGGAAACCTTTTCACATGAATCAGCTGAGTACGAGTTCAAACGACGGCTCCGCCAATGCACTGCCCTTTTGTGTCTTGTGTACGCGATACTACCGCCATCGTATGTGTGAATATCCCTATCCCATGACTTTTTTGTCATCTCAGTGTATATACTGGATATTAACGTATTTCTCTCTTTTCGTAAAGCTTCTCTAGCTATTGCAAGTCTGCATTTCACATGCTCTTTACTTATGACATCCTCAATCATTTTGCACCACAAATAGCAAAAATATCCGTGTCTCATTTCTTAATCCGTATCACATGATCTAACTTAACTACATTCTATTACCCTTG
Organism: Schistocerca americana; assembly: GCF_021461395.2. NCBI lineage: Eukaryota > Metazoa > Arthropoda > Insecta > Orthoptera > Acrididae > Schistocerca > Schistocerca americana. The sequence goes on from NC_060126.1 coordinate 125,752,566, forward strand.
CTCCACTTAAGTCTGATAATCTCTTTTCAGGGCAGCATTCATTCCGTTTATCTAAACTTCCATGTACTTTGCACCCTCTGGCAGAGTTAGAATGTCATCAGAAAACCTTAAAACTTGTATTTCATCTCCTTGAACATGAATGTACTTTTCAAATTTCTCCTTGATTTCCTTTACTAGTTTCCCCTCATAGAGACTGAATAACAAGGAAGATAATCTACGATGTTCGTCCTATTACTGGAATAAACTCACGGTGCCGTGTTCTTTTTTGGCACGCTATTGTAGAAGATGTCATACAAGCAGGTAAGTTGAAAGTCCGTGGATTTCAGACAATTATTTTCTACGAATTCTGACATTCGATGTTTCCTTTGTGCACAAGTGAATCCAAAAATAAAATAAAATCTGCTTTTCACGTTGACTGTTGAAAACCTTCTGGGTGTGTCGTAACATGTTATGTATTTTCGAAAACTGTATTTTACACCATAGGACCAGTTGTAATCCACGACTTCGCAGTAGCGTTCTCGCTGAAGCAGTCGTTCTCCCTTCTTTAAGTGTATATCTACGCGAATAAAGGTGTATTTTTGAGAAACCTGAACGTTTATGATTGCTGTGGATAACATAGGTTAGATTAGATTAGTTCTTGTTCACAGATCATGAATAAGACACTTCGTAATGATGTGGAACGTGTCAGGTTAATAAAAGGTGTCTATACAAGATATTACATTAGACAAAATATTACATGACATTCAATTTTTTTTTTTTTGTGGAGTTTGGGAAATTACCCACTTACTATATCCAAAAATTCATCTAATGAATAGGACTTGCCATTAAGAAATTCTTTTGATTTCCTTTTAAATGATATATGGCTATCTGTCAGACTTTTGATGCCATTAGGAAAGTGACCAAAGACTTTCGTGGCAGCATAATTTACCCCCTTCTGAGCCAAAGTTAGATTTAACCTTGAGTAGTGAAGATCATCCTTTCTCCTAGTGTTGTAGGCATGTACACTGCTATTGCTTTTGAATTCGTTCGGATTGGTAATAACAAATTTCATAAGTGAATATATATATCGTGAGGCTACAGTGAAGATTTCTAGCTCTTTAAATAAGTGTCTGCAGCATGATCTTGGATGAGCTCCAGTAATTATTCTGATTACACGCTTTTGTGCAATGAACTCTCTTTTACTCAATGATGAGTTACCCCAGAATATGATGCCATACGAAAGCAGAGAATGAAGATAGGTGTGGTAAGCTAATTTACTCAGATGTATATCGCCAAAATTTGCAATGACTCTAATAGCATAAGTAGCTGGACTCAAACATTTCTGCAGATTCTCAGTGTGTTTTTTCCAGTTCAATCCCTCATCAATGCATACACCTAGAAATTTTGAATATTCTACCTTAGCTACAGATTTCTGATCAAAGTCTATATTTATTAATGGAGTCATTCCATTTACTGTGTGGAACTGTATATACAGTGTTTTCTCAAAGTTTAATGAGAGCCCATTTGCAGAGAACCACTTAATGATTTCCTGAAAAACGTCGTTTACAATTTCACCAGTTAATTCTTGTATGTCGGGTGTGATAGGTATACTTGTATCATCGGCAAAAAGTACCAGCTTTGCATCTTCGTGAATTTAGAATGGCAAGTCATTAATATGCATTAAGAACAGCAGAGGACCCAAGACCGAACCTTGCGGCACCCCATTCTTGATTGTTCCCCAGTTTGAGAAATCACCAGCTTTTTGCATATTATGTGAACTGTTTATTTCAATTTTCTGCACTCTTCCAGTTAGGTATGATTTAAACCATTTGAGCTCTGTCCCATTCATACCACAGTACTTGAGCTTATCTAGAAGTGTTCCATGATTTACACAATCAAAAGCCTTTGATAGATCACAAAAAATCCCAACGGGTGACTTCCGGTTACTCAGTTGTTGTTGTTGTTGTCTTCAGTCCTGGGAATAGTTTGATGCAGCTCTCCATGCTACCCTATCCTGTGCAAGTTTCTTCATCTCCCAGTACCTACTGCAACCTACATCCTTCTGAATCTGCTTAGTGTATTCATCTCTTGGTCTCCCTCTACGATTTTTAACCTTCACGCTGCCCTCCAATGCTAAATTTGTGATCCCTTGATGCCTCAGAACATGTCCTACCAACCGGTCCCTTCTTCTCGTCAAGTTGTGCCACAAACTCCTGTGTTCCCCAATTCTATTCAATACCTCCTCATTAGTTATGTGATCTACCCATCTAATCTTCAGCATTCTTCTGTAGCACCACATTTCAAAAGCTTCTATTCACCTCCTGTCCAAACTATTTATCGTCCATGTTTCACTTCAATACATGGCTACACTTCATACAAATACTTTCAGAAACGACTTCCTGACACTCAAATCTATACTCGATGTTAACTAATTTCTCTTCTTCAGAAACGCTTTCCTTGCCATTGCCAGTCTACATTTGATATCCCCTCTACTTCGACCATCATCAGTTATATTGCTCCCCAAATAGCAAAACTCCTTTACTACTTTAAGCGTCTCATTTCCTAATCTAATTCCCTCAGCATCACTCGACTTAATTCGACATTCCATTATCCTCGTTTTGCTTTTGTTGATGTTCATCTTATATCCTTCTTTCAAGACACTGTCCATTCCGTTCAACTGCTCTTCCAAGTCCTTTGCTGTCTCTGACAGAATTACAATGTCATCGGCGAAGCTCAAAGTTTTTATTTCTTCTCCATGGATTTTAATACCTATTCCGAATTTTTCTTTTGTTTCCTTTTCGGCTTGCTCAATATACAGATTGAATAACATTGGGGAGAGGCTACAACCCTATCTCACTCCCTTCCCAACCACTGCTTCCCTTACATGTCCCTCGACTCTTGTAATTGCCATCTGGTTTCTGTACAAACTGTGAATAGCCTTTCGCTCCCTGTATTTTACACCTGCCACCTTCAGAATTTGAAAGAGAGTATTCCAGTCAACACTGTCAAAAGCTTTCTCCAAGTCTACAAATGCTAGAAACGTAGGTTTGCCTTTCCTTAATCTTTCTTCTAAGATAAGTCGTAAGGTCAGTATTGCCTCACGTGTTCCAATATTTCTACGGAATCCAAACTGATCTTCCTCGATGTCGGCTTCAACCAATTTTTCCATTCGTCTGTAAAGAATTCCTGTTAGTATTTTGCAGCTGTGACTTATCAAACTGATAGTTCGGTAATTTTCACATCTGTCAACACCTACTTTCTTTGGGATTTGAATTATTATATTCTTCTTGAAGTCTGAGGGTATTTCGCCTGTCTCAAACATCTTGCTCACCAGATGGTAGAGTTTTGTCAGGACTGGCTCTCCCAAGGCCGTCAGTAGTTCTAATGGAATATTGTCTACTCCTGGGGCCTTGTTTCGACTCAGGTCTTTCAGTGCTCTGTCAAACTCTTCACGCAGTATCTTATCTCCCATTTCATCTTCATCTACATCCTCTTCCATTTCCATAATATTGTCCTCAAGTACATCGCCCTTGTATAGACCCTCTATATATTCTTTCCACCTTTCTGCTTTCCCTTCTTTGCTTAGAACTGGGTTTCCATCTGAGCTCTTGACATTCATACAAGTGGTTCTCTTATCTCCAAAGGTCTCTTTAATTTTCCTGTAGGCAGTATCTATCTTACCCCTAATGAGATAAGCCTGTACATCCTTACATTTGTCCTCTAGCCATCCCTCTTTAGCCATTTTGCACTTCCTGTCGATCTCATTTTTGAGACGTTTGTATTCCTTTTTGCCTGCTTCACTTACTGCATTTTTGTATTTTCTCCTTTCATCAATGAAATTCAGTATTTCTTCTGTTACCCAAGGGTATCTACTAGCCCTCGTCTTTTTACCTACTAGATCCTCTGCTGCCTTCTCTATTTTGTCCCTCAGAGCTACCCATTCTTCTTCTACTGTACTTCTTTCCTCCACTGCTGTCAATTGTTCCCTTATGCTCTCCCTGAAGCTCTGTACAACCTCTGGTTTAGTCAGTTTATCCAGGTTCCATCTCCTTAAATTCCCACCTTTTTGCAGTTTCTTCAATTTTAATCTGCAGTTCATAAACAAGAGATTGTAGTCAGAGTCCACATCTGCCCCTGGAAATGTCTTACAATTTAAAACCTGGCTCCTAAATCTCTGTCTTACCATTATATAATCTATCTGATACCTTTTAGTATCTCCGGGATTCTTCCATGTATACAACCTTCTTTTATGATTCCTGAACCAAGTGTTAGCTATGATTAAGTTATGCTCTGTGCAAAATTCTACCAGACGGCTTCCTCTTTCATTTCTTAACCCTAATCCATATTCACCTACTATGTTTCCTTCTCTCCCTTTTCCTACACTCGAATTCCAGTCACCCATGACTATTAAATTTTCGTGTCTCTTCACTATCTGAATAATTTCTTTTATCTCATCATACATTTCATCAATTTCTTCTTCATCTGCAGAGCTAGTTGGCATATAAACTTGTACTACTGTAGTAGGCGTGGGCTTTGTCTATCGTGGCCACAGAGCATTTAATATTTCATTAGTGAAAGTATATATAGCATTTTCCGTTGAAAAACCCTTCTGGAAACGAAACTGACATTTTGTTAAAACTTTATTTTTACAAAGGTGTGAAGCTACCCTAAAATACATTACTTTTTCAAGAATTTTGGATACGTCAGTCAGAAGAGAGATTGGGCAGTAGTTGTTGACATCAGACGTATCCCCTTTTTTAAGCAGTGGTATAACAATGGCATACTTCAGTCTATCTGGGAAAATAACCTGCTTCAGAGAGCTATTACGTATGTGGCTAAGAATCCCACTTATTTCTTGGGAACAAGCTTCTATAATCCTGCTGGTAATGCCATCAATCCCATGTGAGCTTTTATTCTTGAGAGAGATTATTATCTTTCTAATTTCAGATGGAGAGGTGGGTGGAATTTCAATTGTATCAAATGGTGTGGGTAAGGCCTCTTCCATTGACTGCCTTGCTTCTTCTATTTAACAGTAAATCTACTGCCAGTGGCACTTATGACTCAGAAGCTGAAATTGTGGATAGAAATCAAACGCAAAAATCCAGGATTAGAGTCCACGCAGGATACAGTGGCTATGCACAATGGCCAGTTTTCGTCCAGAGCCCTGGGCGACTTCATTCGTTTATTCGGAAGGAGAGGCCGATAGTATTTGCCCCGTTTCGGTCTGACAGTGAAGTGCTAGGATGACAGAATCGGGGCGTATGTCCTGCAACATTTCTCAAACGATTTTTCAAAAACTGTTTGGTAAAAAGATTTTATGTTTTCTGCACATTACATCTGTGAAATTTAGCTAAGATACTGAATTTTTCTTTACACTCTATATGTTACCGTTCTCGAGAAAATTGATCTGATGTAGCACACTCATTTGCGATCGCGCGCATCAACGCTAAGTCCAGAACGAAATGTCCACAACATGCCTTGTATTTCATAATCGGTTTTAGATACTTAGATTAGATTAGATTCAGTTTTCGCTCCATAAACCCAAAAATGTGGTGATTCTCGCGGGTGTTGAACATGGCAGAAGAAATAACATAAAACATTTGAATACGGTACTTCTACCATGATCATGTGTCAGGATATCGTCAAAATAAGTGAGTACATTACAGAAAACTGGAATTGCTAACATTTACAGAATTAATACAGTGTTAGAATGAAACACCGTTATGCACTTGTAATAAATTTATGATACACAAAACATCTAACCCTGACTGTTGTCATCAAGTGCTGATCACAACTGATGCACATCACAACTGATGTCTAACAGACATTTTTACTTAAAGTAGTCTAATATTCCCTGTTAAGAAATTCATTTATAGAGTTGAAGGAGTTATCTATCAAAGAATCTTTCAAACTCTGTTTAAACAATGTTTTTAATGGTCGCTGGCAATTTATTGAAAATGTGTGACCTGAATATTGGACCCCTTTTTGGACCAAGGCAAGGAATTTTAGATCTTTATGTAGATTGTTCTTATTCCTAGTATTGATACTGTGTGTTGAGCTATTGGCTAGAAATGAGACATATTACTTGCAACAAATTTTATTGAGGAAGAAATATACTGAGAAGCAGTGATTTGAATATAAAATTGCTGAACAGGTTTCTACATTACGTTCTTGAATTTACACCACAATTGATTCTTATTACATGCTTTTGCATACTAAAATCTCTTGCTCACTTTAATGAGTTACCCTGAATATGATCCTATATGACGCAATAGAATGAATGCAAGAAAAGTATGCAATTTTTTATATTTATGTCACAAATGATGGTTATTTCATGCATTCGTCCACTAAAAACTTTTTCCCAGTTCGATGAGTTACCGCGAATATGATCCTGTATAACACAATAGAATGGAAGTAAGCATTTTTTGTTTATATTTATATCTCATACATCTGACATCATTCTCACTGCAAGTACACATGTGTTTAGACGCTTCAGCATTTCTGTGATATGCTCTTCCCAGCTGAATTTATTATCGAGTTGTACTCCCAGAAATTTAAAACTGTCAATCTCTTCAGTTTGCATGTCTTCATTTGTTATGTACATGATGGAAGGAAATCTCTTACAGGTTTTAAACTGCATATGATGGGTCTTTTCAAAGTTTAATGACAGTGGATTAGCTTTAAACCATTTATTAATTGTCAGTGAAAATTTGATTAGCAGCTATTTCTAAATCTGTACCTGCCATGCTGCTTATTGCAATGTTTGTATCATCTGCAAACAAAACAACTTAACATCTGGCAATGTAACGGACGGGAGGTCTTAATGTTCACAAGAAAAGCAATGAACTCAAGATGGAACCTTGAGGAACACCACACTTAATTAATTCCCAATCAGATTAAGACTGACTGCTTACTGCACAGGTATTATGCAACAACTCCCTTTGTTTCCTTTTAGTTAGATAAGATCAAACCATATTACAGCAATGCCAGTGACACCATAATATTCTAATTTACGTAAGGGAGTTCTGTGGTTCACACAGTCAAAGGCTTTTTCACAGAAAATGTAGGTAGCACCTCATTTATAATCTAATGAATTAAGTAGATTCTCAGTGTAAGTGTAAATAGCTTTCTCTATAACAGAGCCCTTAAGAAACCCAAACTTCGGCTTAGGCAATACTTTATTTGCAGTCAAATGCTTATGAGAGGCTTGAACACCACCTTTAAAAATATTTTTGAAAAGCAGGCAAAAGTGAAAATGATTGATAGTTTGATGGTACCTCTTTATCCCACTTCTCGAAAAAAGGCTTAACTTCAACATATTTTAGCCAGTCTGGAAATGTTTCACTGACGAGAGATTGATTACACAAATAACTTAAGATAGAACTCTATTTGAATGAGCACTATTTGGTTAACTTTGTCGATACATTATCATAACCATTAGATTACTTAGATTTTAAGCAATTTATTACGAATGCTACTTCTTCAGGAGATGTGAGTGTCACTTCCATTTTACTAAAGCTATTTTTAGAGACTGGTCTCAGATACTCCATTGCACTGCTCACCAAACTTGGTAACCCCAAGCTGTCAGTAAAAGAAATAAAGTACTTGTTTAAGAGGTTTGTTACACAACATGCACTTGTTATGAATGTCTCATTTATTTTAAGAGCTATTTGTTCCTCTTCCTTTTTGGCCCTACCTGACTCTGTCTTCGCTATATCCCATAGAGGTTTTATTTTTTTGCTTGATGTAATTATCTTTTTCTCATAATCAATCTGCTTCAATTTCTCCATTACACGCTGCAATACATTGCAGCATTATTTGTAATGCACTATAATGCTAACATCAGAGTTGTTACTAGATGTCTCCTTTTATTCCCACATAATATCTTTATTCCTTGTGTAAGCCATGGTATATTTTTTTACTTCTGTTTGATTTGAGTTACCATTAGGGGAAAACTGTTTTCAAAAGTGGAAGTAACGTTATTTGTGAATGATTTGTACTTTTTATTTGAGTCAGAAGTTTTGTAAACATCTATCTGGTTCATATCTTTGAGCAGCCTCCTAAAATTTTCAATTTTTGACTGATTTATTACCCTCTTGTACTTAGATTTAATAGATTTTTCATCATCACAAGACTCACAACATTTAACACATGATACTGCATGCCATGGTTGGATAACCCATTTACTATTGGCTTTGTAAAATGACTTTTTTCCAAGATTTGTCTACAAAGATATTATCAACAGCAGTCTCAGAGCATTTACATAGCATAGTTGCAAAGTTCAGAGTAGGAAATAAATTGAATGACATTCTTACTGATTGCAATAATTGTTCACTGACAGAACTTTTCAATAAATACACATTAAAACTCCAAACAACCAGTATTTCCTTGTTTTTTACTGTGAGATGGGACAACAGATCTTCCAGATTTTATGATGTTAAAGTTTCCTGAAGGTGCTGTGTATATACTTTCTATTATAAAGGACTTATTATGAAGTACTACTTCTGTTGCACGAGCTTGTAAGTGCTGCTCTGAGCAAAATTTATTAATATCAGTATTCTTGAAATCAAAACAATTTCTCACAAATGTGCCAACTACCCCTTTCTCAGCGTTTTCTCTACAGAAGTAGGAAGCTAACTTGAATCCTGTAACATTTAACTTATCTATACCAGTAGTCACATGATGTTCAGAGAGGCAGATTATATAAATGGGTTTGCTCAACTTTAATTCTTCTATACAAATAAGCAACTCATTAACATCACCCCTTAGTCCTCAGATATACTGATGCAATAAGGATATCTGATTTTGTGCACTGGTTGAATTACAACTGGATGGATTCAATTTTTCTGTCAATTTTTGTACCTCTACTTTCAATCAGAGGTTGTCTGCATGAATTGTGTACATTAAAATTTACCTTTTGGTTACCTGTTTTATCAACATGAATGTCATTATCAGCTTGTCTCTGACCATCTTTTGTTTCTGCTCTACACACCCTAAAAAAACTAATGTTCTGTTACTTGTAGCCATTAAGTTCGTGGCGCCCTCCATCGGTAATCCTGGAATTCAATATGGTGCTGGCCCATCCTTAGCCTTGATGACTTCCGCAGGCATGCGTTTAATCAGATTCTGGAAGGGTTCTTGGGGAATAGCAACCCATTCTTCAAGGAGTGCTGCACTCAGGAGAGGTATCGATGTTGGTCGGTGAGGCTTGGCACGAAGTCGACGCTCCAAAACATCCCAAAGGTGTTCTATAGGATTCTGGTCAGGAGTCTTTGTAGGCCAATCCATAGCCGGTGCATTATGAAGATGTGCTTGATCGTGTTGAAATATGCAATCGACACCCCCGAATTGCTCTTCAACAGTGGGAAGCAGGAGAGTGCTTAAAACATCAATGTGCTCTAAATAGCGCCATGCAAAACAAGGGGTGCAAGCCCCCTCCATGAAAAACACGACCACACCATAACACCACACTCTCCGAATTTTACTGTTGGCACTACACACGCTGGCAGACTACGTTCACCGGGCACTCACCATACCCACACCCTGCCATCGGATCGCCGCATTGTGTACCGTCATTCGTCATTCCACACAACGTTTTTCCACTGTCCAATCGTCCTATGTTTAGGCTCCTTACACCAAGCGAGGCATCGTTTGGCGTTTACCGGCGTGATGTGTGGCTTATGAGCAGCCGCTTGACCATGAAATCCACATTTTCTTACCTCCCACCTGTCATAGTACTTGCGGTGGATCCTGATGCAGTTTGGAATTCCTGTGTGATAGTGTGGATAGATGTCTGTCTATTACACATTCGACCCTCTTCAACTGTCGGCGGTCTGTCAGTCAACAGACGATGTCCGTCTGTACACTTTTGTGCTCTACGTACCCCTTTTTCACTACACTACCACACCAGATACAGTTGACCTAGGGATGTTTGGGAGTGTGAAAATCTCGCGTATAGACGTATGACACAAGTGATACCTAGTCACCAGACCACGTTCGTAGTCCGTGAGTTGCGCGGGACGCCCCATTCTTCTCTCTCACGATGTCTAATGACTACTGAGGTCGCTGATATGGAGTACCTGACAATAGGTGCCAGCACAATGCACCTAATATGAAAAACATATGTTTTTGAGGGTGTTCGGATACTTTTGATCACATAGTGTAAAACCTGTAGTCACTTCCCACCTCTTTTCCCTTCTCCCCCCCCCCCCCCCCCACCCCCTTAACCTTTCAAGATCTTGTTTTGCTTTACCTAGTTCCTCATGAAGGGCAGCAATCTTCTCCTCCTCTTCCACTATCTTCCCATCTCTACAGCTAATCCTACACAACCAATGAACCTTTTTTATTTCCCCAATTCCCACGCCACTACAGTCACCCACAGTAAAGAAACTGCATCAAACCTCACACTACACACCGGAACTAACAATCCTACACTTCTCACTTATGGCAAACGCATTTTAACTTTAATCTAGACTGTTCAGTTATTATATTAAATTTCTTAGTAAGTTTAGGCCTAAAGTTCGGATAGTTAGTCAATACTTCCGGAGAAACAGGAACGATTAAACCTGTATTCTTTACGTGATGAAACAAATAATGAACGATGAACTGGGGCTACAATATATAAACTCTGCACTTATTTCGGAACTTTCTCTTTGGCTACTTACAAAAGAATCAAATGGATAGCTTGTAAGAACACAATAAAAATACAAACTGCACTTCACTGAAATAATGACGTAACTTATAGTATACGATAACGTAAATAAATCCTAGTCCAAAACTCGCGTCTATGGAATGTTTTCTTTTTCTGGAAAATGCGCAAAAATCTGAAACTTACAATAGGTATTAATTTAATTATTTTTGATGTAATATTGCTTTAAGTAATTGTTATTACTCAATTAATTATCCTTACGAGAGCTCTGAGTGTATACCACTCGTCAAGCAAAGATGGTACACTCCAAGTGTACGATATTTTGGCAATGCCAGCAAGCAAAGAGGAGAGTATTTTTTCATATTGTTGTTATGAAACACTTCATTACCGACGTGTTATTCCACTATTTAAAAACCTTTTTGTTGGAAGACCGTAATTTTTAAGGGCATTCGATAGCTGGTGAAACGAGAAATGCTGTGGATTCTGGAACAGCACAAGTGAAGACGGTACAAGTTTATTTTTGTACCAAGGATATGCTTCTTCAGAAGCTATTGACCTTACTTTTCCTCAGATCCTCACTTAATAAACGTAATAAACCATGGTTTCGGACTTATCTCTCAATTGCGTCTGCACAACATGCTAGTGAGGTGACATTGTGTGTACTCCATTGTGTTTCAGCAAAAGAAGCCATTTTTAACAAGGCAACAAGAGAAATGTAGTTTCTACTCAAAATTCACCACTCATGACTCTTCTTTGAAAGTTAAAAGCCGGTTTTTAAAAAGCCAGGCGAAAATGAATCGCTACTTTTGTTGTATTTTCAGGGGAATGTTTCTGTACACTAAGACATTAGATCTTTTTGAATGGTCACAGTGCAAGTGTAGGCATGGAGAAGCCCTATTTAATATTTACAAAGAATGTGATTTAGCGTTCAATTAAGAACAGCACTCAGCATTTCCCCTATGGCGCTTGGTTGCGAGCCGCACCATTGCCACTCACCCCACTTGGACCCTGACGATAGCACATCTACCAGCCACTTTATTCTGCGGCACTCAAGAGCGCCATTTTAATTTTTGCACCACCGAATGCATGGATGATATATATAGATTAGTTTCAGTGGCATTGAGAAACTGCTGAAGTCACTAAAGTTGAACAATACTCGTGATACCAAAGAAATCCATATCAGATTTCTGGTAGAACTTGTGAGTAAGATAGTTCCCCTTTTAAATACTGCATACCGTAGATCCTTTGGGCAAAAATTTATGCCCAAAATTTGGGAAAAATAACATGTAGCACCCATCCACAAAATGGAAGCAGATGTGATCGACAAAACAACCGTCCAATACCTTTGACGTCCATGAGCTCTACAGCTTTAGAACATGCTGTGAGCTGAAACGTAATAAGGTATGTTGAACGGAAGAACCTCCTCCATGCCAACAAACTTGAAATCAGGAAACATGGGTCATGTGAGCATATAACGTCCTGAAAGCCATGGAAAAAAATGCAGTCAAGTAGTTCGGTAGCATACAATCGCGTATTAACAAAAGTATGATAATTTGGGATACATCTGCGCCCATAGACCCCAGGGGACAATCAGTACCAACTGACGCCCGTGTCATTCTCTGCCAATGGTGTCGTTGGATGCGATATGCAGGGACGTGATGTCAGCACACTGCTCTGCCAGTCATTGTCACCTGTCATGCCCAGGAACCGCTACTACACGGTCAAGTAGCACTTCAAATGGGATCCTGAGGTTGAGTACATCCTGTTTCATCAAGAAAAAATCCTTGGCATTTCAGGGTATCAAACCCAGGTAGCCCACATAACAGTCAGGCACGCTGACCAGTCAGCTAAGGAAGTGAAATGGTAATATGTGGGTACAGAATGACGTTTGTGCCTGAATTAAAAATTTCTTGTTAGGAAAGACGCAGCATATCTTCGATAGTTATCGACAGACGTGAAAAGTAACTACACGTGTACCCCAGGTAAGTGTGGTGGGAACCTTTCTCTTCATGTCCTATACTAATGAGCAGGCAGACAATGTCAACAGTAACCTCTTTTCACAGACGGTGCAGTTAACTATAACTACCTGTGCACCTGTCGTTGCCTGGGTATATGTTTATCCCAGTCTTGTATTAGTCCATCTCCTCCTTCCCCCTCTCTCTCTGGCTGCCTCCATTTTCTCACAGCCCATCTCCTCAATAACCTCCCCTGTTCAGCTTCTCTATCCATTTCCTCTTTCCATCTCCTCTCTCCCCCTCTCTCTCTCTTACAATCTGCTCCTCTTCCCTCTGTCCGTCTTCTCCTTTCTTCTCTGTCCATCTCCTCTTTCTGCCTGTCCATGCCTGTCGCTTCCTCCCACGTCTCTGTGCATCTCCTCCCCTTCCTCTGACCATCTCCTCCTCTCCCCTCTATCTGTCAATTTCCCTTCCCCTATCGCTATCCATCTGCTCCTCCTACCTGTGCCTATCTCCTCCTTACTCCTCGCTATAAGTCTCTCTCCATCACCCCTCCTCTCTCCACGTCATCATGCGCACCACAGTAAAAGGCTGATGGTTCTTACCTGAACAGTATTTCTTTGCTGATAGTAACTAATATACACTCCTGGAAATTGAAATAAGAACACCGTGAATTCATTGTCCCACGAAGGGGAAACTTTATTGACACATTCCTGGGGTCAGATACATCACATGATCACACTACCAGAACCACAGGCACATAGACACAGGCAACAGAGCATGCACAATGTCGGCACTAGTACAGTGTATATCCACCTTTCGCAGCAATGCAGGCTGCTATTCTCCCATGGAGACGATCGTAGAGATGCTGGATGTAGTCCTGTGGAACTCTTGCCATGCCATTTCCACCTGGCGCCTCAGTTGGACCAGCGTTCGTGCTGGACGTGCAGACCGCATGAGACGACGCTTCATCCAGTCCCAAACATGCTCAATGGGGGACAGATCCGGAGATCTTGCTGGCCAGGGTAGTTGACTTACACCTTCTAGAGCACGTTGGGTGGCACGGGATACATGCGGACGTGCATTGTCCTGTTGGAACAGCAAGTTCCCTTGCCGGTCTAGGAATGGTAGAACGATGGGTTCGATGACGGTTTGGATGTACCGTGCACTATTCAGTGTCCCCTCGACGATCACCAGTGGTGTACGGCCAGTGTAGGAGATCGCTCCCCACACCATGACGCCGGGTGTTGGCCCTGTGTGCCTCAGTCGTATGCAGTCCTGATTGTGGCGCTCACCTGCACGGCGCCAAACACGGATACGACCATCATTGGCACCAAGGCAGAAGCGACTCTCATCGCTGAAGACGACATGTCTCCATTCGTCCCTCCATTCACGCCTGTCGCGACACCACTGGAGGCGGGCTGCACGATGTTGGGGCGTGAGCGGAAGACGGCCTAACGGTGTGCGGGACCGTAGCCCAGCTTCATGGAGACGGTTGCGAATGGTCCTCGCCGATACCCCAGGAGCAACAGTGTCCCTAATTTGCTGGGAAGTGGCGGTGCGGTCCCCTACGGCACTGCATAGGATCCTACGGTCTTGGCGTGCATACGTGCGTCGCTGCGGTCCGGTCCCAGGTCGACGGGCACGTGCACCTTCCGCCGACCACTGGCGACAACATCGATGTACTGTGGAGACCTCACGCCCCACGTGTTGAGCAATTCGGCGGTACGTCCACCCGGCCTCCCGCATGCCCACTATACGCCCTCGCTCAAAGTCCGTCAACTGCACATACGGTTCACGTCCACGCTGTCGCGGCATGGTACCAGTGTTAAAGACTGCGATGGAGCTCCGTATGCCACGGCAAACTGGCTGACACTGACGGCGTCGGTGCACAAATGCTGCGCAGCTAGCGCCATTCGACGGCCAACACCGCGGTTCCTGGTGTGTCCGCTGTGCCGTGCGTGTGATCATTGCTTGTACAGCCCTCTCGCAGTGTCCGGAGCAAGTATGGTGGGTCTGACACACCGGTGTCAATGTGTTCTTTTTTCCATTTCCAGGAGTGTATATATACCAAATTTTATTAAATCGTTGCAGGGGTGAGGATGAGCTTTTTGTTTTGTTGGCATAAGAGCCAACACAGTGTTAAGAGTGGAGGCCGAAATGCACGCGTTTTAGCTCTCGGAGGCTGGCGTGAGGAGGGAAGAACTATATTGACTTGAGGTCTGGAACATGACAAGGAATTAGAATTCAGAAAGCGGACGTAATTAGTTTGATACTTAACTTTAATCCATTAATGATGAACGTCGCTCTTGACGGTACATACAATATTATCTGTTCAAAATACATTCTTAAGATAGTCATTATAGTAACTGAATATGGCGCCTTGCTAGGTCGTGGCAAATGACGTAGCTGAAGGCTATGCTAAACTGTCGTCTCTGCAAATGAGAGCGTATGTAGACAGTGAACCATCGCTAGCAAAGTCGGCTGTCCAACTGGGGCGAGTGGTAGGGAGTCTCTCTAGACTAGACCTGCCGTGTGGCGGCGCTCGGTCTGCAATCACTGATAGCGGCGACACGCGGGTCCGACGTATACTAACGGACCGCGGCCGATTTAAAGGCTACCACCTAGCAAGTGTGGTGTCTGGTGGTGACACCACACTTTTCACATATATTTACAACATTTCACACGTACTTTACACGTATTTCAGCTTTATGTCTAGCGAATTTCGCCCTGCAGTTTCATTTCCACGGCCTCAGTGATTATGACTTCGTAACTCTTGACCTATGCGCTGTACAATGACATAATTTTGTAGACACATCCAGTGTTATATATTTCTACTATCTGCGAAATGTGTTGTGAATAGAGTTAATAACTAAGAAGTAATAAATTAAAAAGTCATACATGGTGCCACAGTTCTTCGCGCATCTCAGTATTTGACGTCATACTTCCTTAACAAAGTAACGTACAATGATGTAATTTTTCTCGTACATTCAGTGCTACATGAGAATACTATGTGAAAAATGTGTCACGAACACATTTAGTACTAAAGAAGTAGTAAATTAAAACGTCTTACTCCATGCGGCAGTTACAATGCATGAACAGCGAAAATTTAGAACGCTATTAACTCTTCTCCTTTCATAATTTTGCGGAGGTCGTCAACGAGAACAAGTTCCTTAAAGGGTTTAAATTACGTATAAAGTATTTAGCAAGTATCTAAGTGCTCCCATTCTGTAATACTGAACGAATAAAGTATGGGTTTTCGCGCATCGTGGACTACGTTATAATGTCACCGCCTCCCCAACTTCTTTGATAGATGGGAGGTACTTAACCCCACAGAAATTTTTTCCATACAGCAAGTGATACGTGTACCAAGTTTGGCTCACATTGCTCCTGTGTTTTCGGAGGAGATGTGAAACATACATACACCAACAGGAAAATGCTCCTATCGGAGACCAAAAAGCAATGTGTTCCTGTTTATTTAAAAGAAAATGGGGTACCAGCGGCCTCATTCTATATTTCCCAGCACCACTAAAAATTTTCCCAATCATTTTGGCATATGAACATATTCAAGCTTTTTTTAACACACAGCTCTCCTCAAATTCCCATAAGCTCCCCAAACTGTAACTCTCTCACACCCCTTATTCCATTGCTGTAAGTCGCTCATAATCATTCTCCCCCTGTTACCTTTTATTACTCACTCATTCAGCCCAACTCATTGTCATTATCTCTTTGTGACTCTCTGTCATAATGTCCACTGTCACAGCCAGTCCCCATCATTCTGTCCGACTTCTTGTGTCTCTTCTCACCGTCACTGTCTGCTCACTCTTACATCAGCTGTTTCATCGCTTCGTTCCTGCTGCTCTTCTCACTATCACTGCCTTTCTCTTCCCCTTTCGTGATTGTTGTAAGTAGTAGGGCAAAGATGGTGAACCCAAGATGATGGCCATAGATGTGGCAAATCACAATGACATCATGGTGGGAAATTCAAATTTTGGCAGGAACATAGGTCAACTGGGCTACCTACTCTAATCCAACTCCAACCCATCCCCTTCACCGCCCCCCTCACCACGCTCCCCTTTTCCTGTCCCCTCCTCTCACATCCACCAAATGAAAATTGGCAGGGAAAGGACTAAGTCTGTGCTGGGCTGCTCGATAAGATGGACGTAAGTCTAAATTTTGTACACATTGTGGTATATTGTTTACTTAAACAATTTTATACTTGCCATAGACCGTAGCTCCATCCAGTGCATTCACCTTGATCTCTGGAGTCAAAATGACCAAGTCCACAACACCACCACCAGAGGGGCCTGTTGGCCCTAAACTCGTCCTCCCCTCCCATCACATAATTGAAGATGGTGTTCCAAAGAAAAATTGGTGGGAGAAATTCGCTCTGTGAGCAACTAGCTCCTGTACTGGGAGGATGGACGTAATTGTTTACAGTGCACTATGTGTTCAATAGGTGACATGTCAGTGATAGAGAAGGAAAAGTTTAATGGGTATGTTACCTGTAATCATGCAGCTGAGGACTGTGTCCATAGCAACCTGCAAGTTGCTCAGAAAGCAATTATACTTGGTGAATGTATGAAGAAGATGAATAAGAATCACCAAATAATGAAGATACAACAAGATGGGGCTAAGTTACACTTCATAGCTTACGATGATAAATGCATTTGCTGTAACTGTAGGTCATTCGATAAAAGTGCAGCTAGTCTTTCAAAGTTCAGGAAGCAAGATATTCAATAAGTCCGGTGGGTGTTATCTCTGCCCCAGAGTCTCCAAACCAACTGCAAGAAGCCATATGCCAGGCTCACACCACTGGCACTTGGAATCCACAGGGTGTCTGTGCACTGAGAATAAATCTAGCCTCCCAACTCACCTGAGGCACATGGATACCCCTTGTCATTGAACGCAGACTGCCTCAGGAGCTTAGCCGCAGAATATTGTCACATACATATCTTGAAGATGTCACAGGAACTAAATGTACCACTTCACAAGGAGAGCCGGCCTCTGTGACCGAGCGGTTCTAGGTGCTTCAGTCCGGAACCGCACTGCTGCTATGGACGCAGGTTCGAATCCTGCCTCGGGCAAGGATGTGTGTGATGTCCTTAAGTTAGTTACGTTTAAGTATTTATAAGTCTAGGGGACTGATGACCTCAGATATAGTGCTTAGAGCAGTTGGAACTATGACAAGGAGAGAGTGTGTGTGTGTGTGTGTGTGTGTGTGTGTGAGAGAGAGAGAGAGAGAGAGAGACAGAGACAGAGAGGGAGAGAGAGACTTTTGCATATGACACAAGAACATTTAAACAATTCCAGGTGTAATTACATGTTTTATTCTGAGAAATACCACCACCACCACACTTGAATACAATTCTAAAAAGATCACAGAACCATCCCTGAGATACTTCGCCCACTTTTGTGAGAAATACCACAACTCTCCCTATTCTTTGAGCATGAGTTGCTTCTAGAGTTACAGAAACCGATTAAATATGTCTCTAAATGCAATTTCAAAAAGATTTCTGCACAGCAGTTTCCTTCAGTTTTGCGATGTATACTGCCATACCTGGACACACTCTAAAAAGATAACATTACACCTGGGAAAACTCCCAGTAACACTTCACACACTTTTGTGGAAAATAGATTCCGAAACTGATAGTTCCCGCAATAATCGGTTTTACACACCAAAACGACGATATTTGGAAGTCGGAGTAAATATCTCTGAAATTGTAAACAGGACACTCACCACTTTTCGAGTTTTAGCTGCTTGTCTGAAGGCACTGACAGAAAGAGAAAAATTTCTGAAACCTTCAGCTGCTGTGATGTTTATCACTTTTCTGAAACTCTGAGTGGGCTTAGTTTGTATCTACTTAGTTTCTTCACTTCTCGAAGCACACTGGTGTCTTAGCACAGATGGGGAAACTCAGAACAATTACATATCGAAAAGGTCATGACATATTTCGAATTCCACACCAGGTCGTGAAAAAAAAAAAAAAACACACACACACACACACACACACACACACACACACACACACACACACACACACACACACACAAACAGAATTCGAAGCACTGTCCCAAAAGAGAAAAAAATGGCTGAAATTTTCTGTGAATTTTGGATGTCCTACAGCTGCTGTTCTGAAGATGCTTTAAAGCCGCAATGGCAGTTGTACGACAGCATCAGCCTGTCTAACCAGAGGACAATGGTCTGCTTGGACTTGTCTCTGAACACTCGAGCAAAGAAGACATTATGTGACCCTCACACGTAGTAATTTATCAAGATAACTTGCCCCCTGCATTTTGCTAAACAGTCTGTAGAGGCTTCATTGACCTGCACGAAGGATATCTGGTGACCCTGACATCATGGGACTTCCTGTGAATGGAGCATTCGGATTGGCTCTCACTGAATTTACCCACTAAACTGCTGCTGCTGGAGTGAGAGCACTGTCCACCACTTTTTGCAGATGTACAAATTACGAGACTTTCAGTGGCAAAACTATTTTTTACAGATCGAGAAACATACAGCAGTCATATTGCACAGACTGTTAAACCCTGCAAAATTTGTGTACAGATTATGAAACAAGGAATCTACCGACACAAACACTTCACCAAGTACAGTGCTCTGTTACTGTCGAGGAAAGCTTGAATTTTTCGAAGTGTAACAGATCTCCAACCAGGCAATTACACCACAGACAATCGTGCCATCACACCATGTTGATGTAGTAAAACCAAATTCGTCTCCTGCATCATACAAAATTATCACTTCTGCGACCTGCATATAGTTATCGACGATCAGACACTCAGACATTATTGCAAAGACAGACAGATGCCAAGAAACGTAAGCATATGCACACTATACAAACGCAGCACTAGGTATTTCCTGTATGATCAGTTGGTCATCGACCCTGAGCAGTGGTCATGAGGCAACTGCTCACCACACACACTGGCCTGATGCACCATCAGAGCGCCATCCGCAGACCACAGTCAGTCTCTGAACTGGTGCACAAAGGCTGGGCTGGTTCCCTCGTCACAGACGCTTTACCGTTTCTAGCTTCGGTCTGTTTGCTTGCTGCCATGCTTACTATAGATATCTGGAGATTCTGGAATTACAGGAACATATGTATTTTCACATGGTTTGCCAGGATATCATGCCATTTACATGGATGTACTCAATATCAGATACCTAGCAATATGGTACCAATCACTTGCACAGTATAATTCCGAAGATAAAGAGTGGAATTTATATATCTAGAAACCCGTAACTTTGGCGAGGTCGTTATGTGGGATGTGCTGCAAACCACTGAGTAACTAGAAACTTATCTCGTCGGTGAAGATTTTTATGTGGAAACTCGAAAGCAGAGTTTTTCCCTTTATTGTATTTAGATTCCCCCCAAAGGGGGCGGGCTGTTAGCAGCTTATTACGCTGCTCTGCAGCCTACAGACTTTTTAAAACGTAAGAAAGAAGATAAGAAACAATAAAACCAGGCGATAAAACGGTAACTGAAATTGTAAAATGGCGGAAAATTGTGGAAAGTTAAAACAAAAAGCAAAGGGTTGGCAAAGCTAATAGAATACACAGGAAGCAGACAGGGAACATAGTAGATGGACAATTAAAAAACACGGCGACAGTCTCCTTTCTGTTCGCAAGAGATATAAAAATCACACCCAGCGACAGTATGATGGCCGTTCGCAACACTTAGGAGAAGACACACAACACTGAACACTCACTGTAAACACTGAACTAAAATGTCGGCACAAATATAAAACACCATAGCCGAGGGCAGAGGGGGGAGGACCTGGGCAGATGGGGGGAAAAACAAGGAGGGAGGAGAGGAAAAACGAAAGGGGGGAACCAAAGGAGGGAGAGGACTCATAAGGGGGGGAGGGGCAGGACAGACGCGAGAGGTAATGGGAAAAGGCAGAGGAGGGAAATGCAAAAGGACTTGGGGAAGAGAAGGGGGCAGAGAGAGGGTAGGTGGGGAAAAAAGAGGATGGAAGGGGGGGAGAGGGAGCCCAGAAAAAGGACAGAGGAAATGGGGGGGGGGGTGAGGATCAGAGTTGATAGGAGGGATAAATGGAGGGAGAGAGGGCATCATCCAGGAGGGGGACTTGATGGAAGTCACCTTGGGAAAGGAGATGAAGGGTGTAGAGATGGAGGGTAGAGGGGACACAAAAGTGAAGACGTGGCAGGAGGTGGGGATGGGAGAGGAGGGGATCAACCAGGGGGTGAGGGGGATCAAGGCGGCAGGAGGTGTAGAGGATGCAGATATGTTCGAGGAACAGGAGCAGATGGGGGAAAGAAATGAGGTCATAGAGGATCAGCGTGTGGGATGGGAGGCATATACAGAAGGCAAGGCGGAGTGCATGATGTTCAAGGATCTGGAGGGACCTGTAGAATTTGGGGGGGGGGGGGCAGATACCCAGGCGGGACTGGTATAACAGAGGATGGGACGGATTAAGGTGATGGTAGAGGGAGCAACCCCCATGTCCATCCAGAGAGGAGTTTGAGGAGTCGGAGGCGGTTGTGGGCTTTAGACTGGATGGAGCAGAGATAAGGGATCCAGGTAAGATAACGGTCAATGGTGAGGCCAAGGTAGGTGAGGGTGGGGGTGAGGCGGACAGGATGGGCGCAGATGGTAAGGGAGTAATCCAGGTGCCGGAAGGAGTGAGTGGTACGACCTACGATGATTGCCTGGGTCTTGGAAGGATTGATTTTCAGGAGCTACTGGTTACACCATGTGGCAAAAAGATCAAGATGATTCTGGAGAAGGCGTTGGGACTGTTGGAGGGTAGGAGCTAGGGCGAGGAATGCGGTGTCATCGGTATATTGCAAGAGGTGTATTGGAGGGAGGGGTTGGGGCATATCTGTCGTGTACAGGAGCTAGAGTAGAGGGGAGAGGACAGAGTCCTGGGGCACACTTGCAGAGGGGTAGAAGGTGTGGGAATTGGCATTATGGATGGTAACACAGGAGGGGCGGTGGGAGAGAAAGGAGGCCATTAGATGGATGTAGTTGACAGGGGGTGGACCTGTGGTCTATGGGTAGCTTCTTTGATTCATAATCAAAACGTCTTTGGTCCCGGGTTTGATCCCCGCCACTGCCTAAATTTTGATAAATAATAAGCATTGGCGGCCGAAGACTTCCGGCATAAGAAGTCAGCTTCATTCTGCCAACGGCCTTGTCAAACAGGGCGGAGGAGCAGATAGAGGTTCAGGGCACTCTCTTGTCCTAGGGGTAGGAAATTGCTCCTTAAGGCGGAAGAGTCAGCAATGATCAACGACATGAGGATGCAGAAGGCAATGGAAACCACTGCATTTAAGACACGTAACGTGTATCCACAGGACATGTGGCCAGTAATTGAAGAAGTGTCATGATGATCTCTCCATTGGCAAAAGATTCCGGAATAGTCCCCCATTCGGATCTATGGGAGGGACTGCCAAGGGGGAGGTTACCATGAGAAAAAGATTGAATAATCAACGAAAGGATAACGTTCTACGAGTCAGGGCGTGGAATGTCAGAAGCTTGAACGTGGTAGGGAAACTAGAAAATCTGAAAAGGGAGATGCAAAGGCTCAACCTAGATATAGTAGGGGTCAGTGAAGTGAAGTGAAGTGGAAGGAAGACAAGGATTTCTGGTCAGATGAGTATCAGGTAATATCAACAGTAGCAGAAAATGGTATAACAGGTGTAGGATTCATTATGAATAGGAAGGTAGGGCAGAGGATGTGTTACTGTGAACAGTTCAGTGACCGGGTTGTTCTAATCAGAATCGACAGCAGACCAACACTGACAACGATAGTTCAGGTATACATGCCGACGTCGCAAGCTTAAGATGAACAGATAGAGAAAGTGTATGAGGATATTGAAAGGGTAATGCAGTATGTAAAGGGGGACGAAAATCTAATAGTCATGGGCGACTGGAATGCAGTTGTAGGGGAAGGAGTAGAAGAAAAGTTTACAGGAGAATATGGGCTTGGGACAAGGAATGAAAGAGGAGAAAGACTAATTGAGTTCTGTAACAAGTTTCAGCTAGTAATAGCGAATACCCTGTTCAAGAATCACAAGAGGAGGAGGTATACTTGGAAACGGCCGGGAGATACGGGAAGATTTCAATTATATTACATCATGGTCAGACAGAGATTCCGAAATCAGATACTGGATTGTAAGGCGTACCCAGGAGCAGATTTAGACTCAGATCACAATATAGCAGTGATGAAGAGTTGGCTGAAGACATTAGTCAGGAAGAATCAATACGCAAAGAAGTGGGATGCGGAAGTACAAAGGAATGATGGGATACGTTTGAAGTTCTCTAACGCTATAGATACAACAATAAGGAATAGCGCAGTAGGCAGTACAGTTGAAGAGGAATGGACATCTCTAAAAAGTGCCATCACAAAAGTTAGGAAGGAAACCATAGGTACAATATAAAATGGTGCAAGCTGTTCGAGATTCTGAAAAAAGTAGGGGTAAGCTATAGGGAGAGACGGGTCATATACAATATGTACAACAACCAAGAGGGAATAATAAGAGTGGACGATCAAGAACGAAGTGCTCGTATTAAGAAGGGTGTAAGACAAGGCTGTAGCCTTTCGCCCCTACTCTTCAATCTGTACACCGAGGAAGCAATGATGGAAATAAAAGAAAGGTTCAGGAGTGGAATTAAAATACAAGGTGAAAGGATATCAATGATACGATTCGCTTATGACATTGCTATCCTGAGTGAAAGTGAAGAAGAATTAAATGATCTACTGAACGGAATGAACAGTCTAATGAGTACACAGTATGGTTCGAGAGTAAATCGGAGAAAGACGAAGGTAATAAGAAATAGTAGAAATGAGAACAGCGAGAAACTTAACATCAGGATTGATGGTCACGAAGCCAATGAAGTTAAGGAATTCTGCTACCTAGGCAGTAAAGTAACCAATGACGGACGGAGCAAGGAGGACATCAAAAGCAGACTCGCTATGGCAAAAAAGGCATTTATGGCCAAGAGAAGTCTACTAATATCAAATACCGGCCTTAATTTGAGGAAGAAGTTTCTGAGGATGTACGTCTGGAGTACAGCATTGTATGGTAGTGAAACATGGAATGTGGGAAAACCGGAACAGAAGAGAATCGAAGCATTTGAGATGTGGTGCTATAGACAAATGTTGAAAATTAGTTGGACTGACAAGGTAAGGAATGAGGAGGTTCTACGCAGAATCGGAGAGGAAAGGAATATGTGGAAAACACTGATAAGGAGAAGGGACAGGATGATAGGACATCTGCTAAGACATGAGGGAATGACTTCCATGGTACTAGAGGGAGCTGTAGAGGGCAAAAACTGTAGAGGAAGACAGAGATTGGAATACGTCAAGCAAATAATTGAGGACGTAGGTTGCAAGTGCTACTCTGAGATGAAGAGGTTAGCACAGGAAAGGAATTCGTGGTGGGCCGCATCAAACCAGTCAGTAGACTGATGACAAAAAAAAAAAAAAAAAAAAAAGTTGACAGGAAGGGCGTAGGTTTGGAGTTTAAACAGGAGACCGGGATGCCAGACACGGTCGTAGGCCTTTTCGAGGTTGAGGGAGACAGTTAAGCTGGAGGGAGAGGAGATGAGTGAGGCAGAGGATTTGGTCATCGGCAGTGAAAGAAGGTCAAAATCCACCTTGGGTGTTGGGGAGGAGGTGGTTTTGGTGCACGTGGTGATGGATGCGCCAGGAAAGGATGGACTCCAAGAGCTTGCTGAACACCGATGTGAGACAGATAGGACGATAGGAAGAGGCATCAGATGGAGGCTTGTTGGGTTTGGAGAACATCGGGATACGGGAGGTTTTCCACAATTCGGTAAAGTAGCCAGTGGCAAGGATGACCTTGTAGAGGGTGGCAAGGACTGAAAGGAAGGAGGGAGGGTAGTGTTTCAGGTGGCGGTAGTTAATGTAGTCGTGGCTGGGAGCAGTATTGCATTTAGTGCGAAGTGTGAGGCTGATGTCCTGTGGAGTGATGGGGATGTTAAGTTCAGATAGTGGTGTGTGGCCCAAGTACAGGAAGCTAGGAGCCAGGGGAGGAACAGAGGTATTCGTACGGTCCATGACGCCAGGGAAGAGGGAATAATCAAAGAAGGGATCATGTGGGATGGAAAAAACATCAGAGAGGAGGGAGGCAAAGTGATTGGCCTTATTGAGGTGGTCAGGAAATGGATGGTCATCAAGGAGGAGATGGTACGGGGGGAGGGGGGGGACGGTTCCCAGTAAGGCAGTGCATGGTGTTGAGTTACGTTCATGTCTGACGCCAGGCACGGCATTTCTTCGCAGTAAGCAGGTTGCAGATGTGTCGTCGTAATTGCCGGTGGTGGGTAAGTGTATCCCAGTCACGAGTGCGGAGGAAAGAGCGGTAGAGGCGGCGGGATTCTCGAAGGAGAAGGACGGCCTGTGGAGGCAAGGAGAGGCGGTGAGGGTGGATGGCTTTGGTGGGTATATGGGTGGCGACAGTGTCGGACAAGGTCTGGAGCAGGAAGGCAGCAGTGCGAGTGATGTCATCAGGAGATTGGAGGGTAAGGTCGTGGCCGTCAACCTGGGTGTGAATGGAGCCCCAGTAGGCATCCCAGTTGGCACGGGAGTAATTATGGACAAGTTTAGGAGGGATGTCAGGGCGAGGAGCGTTGCAGGGATGGCGACCACTAGAGATAGTGAGGAGCACAGTGGCATGGTCACTGCCTATGAGGTCAAGGACATCTGCAGTTAAGCACCCAAGGAGGTTGGGAGAGGCAAGGACCACATTGGGAGTGGTATTGGATTCGGATCAGGTGTGCTGAGGGAGGGGAAGCAGGTCTCCCTGGAGGGTGGTGATAAAGTGATGCCACCACTGGAGGTCGGCAGGATCACGGCTGTGGATATTGAGGTTGGTGGCAATCATGTAGGTGGAGAAGGTGCGGTCAATGTGGGCCAGGTAATCGTGCAGGATGGGAATGTGAGGGCGGACATAATTGGTGGCACAGGTGATGGTAAGGGTGGGGAAGAAGAGGCTGAGGGTGAGATGCTCGGCAGGATTGTTAAGGAGAGGTTAGGGCCGGACAGGGAGGTGCTTGAGGTGGCCAATAGCAACTCCGCCACGCGCCAGAGGGTTATCGGTGCAGTGTAGGGTGTAAGGAGCTGTGGAGATGGAGATATGGGGTTGAAGGAAGGTTTCATTTAGGACGAAGGCATCCATGGGGTGCTGATGGAGGGTGTGGGTGGGCAGGGAGTGAATATTGTGGTACATGACACGGTAGGGTTGTTATACCATGGGAGGGAAGAGTTAGACGAGGGTGGTGAGGGGGGTGAAGGTGAAGTGGGCCTGGTTGTGGGAGTATGTGGCATAGGTGGTAAGATGGAAGATGGGACGGGCATCGAGAGCGATTTGGGAAAGGGTGTGGGAGCGCTGGAAGGGGTGGATGTTTTGGAGCACAATGGTGATGAAACGGATGATGTCCTCTGCAGTAGGTGGAGGGCAGAGCGAGTTGTTGGGGTGGATGGCGTCATCAACAGGACGGACAGGGACGGTGGGTTCAAATGGTTCAAATGGCTCTGAGCACTATGGGACTCAACTGGTGTGGTCATAAGTCCCCTAGAACTCAGAACCACTTAAACCTAACTAACCTAAGGACATCACACACATCCATGCCCGAGGCAGGATTCGAACCTGCGACCGTAGCAGTCGCACGGATCCGGACTGCGCGCCTAGAACCGCGAGACCACCGCGGCCGGCTGGGACGGTGGGCTCAGGGGTGTCTGGAGGAGGTTTCGCTTTACACGTCGAGGAGTAGGTAGGATGAAAACAGAGGTAACTGGTAGTTCACCATCTAGATGCAGATAACAAACATCACAATCGATATTCTCACAACCAAATAAAAATGGAAAATGTGTATAATGGCTATACAAGCAGTCAATCGGTCAATTTACACGGGAGGGAATAATTGTATTGCGGAAAGTCTCGCCAATATTGAATCTTCTCTAATTTCACGGAGAATACATGCGATCACGAAGGCCGCCCAACACACTGAGTATTAGTTCGGTATTCAGCCTACTAGAGGGCGACACACTTAGGTCATTTGCTCGTTGTACCTCACCTCGTCCAGTTCAGCCAGCTCAAGATGACAGTTGCAGCCTTAAGGCGGAAATGTCAATTTTCCTGGTCACAATCTACCTCCGCCATGTGCTCCCTGCACACCAGGCGGAATTTTTTCACACCAGGCAGAGTTTTCATAGGAAACCATCCACATATTTATCACTATATCTACAATTAAATACTAAGTCTGCCACCTTTATCTCATGAAATTCGACAATGAGCGAAGTATTGCTGTGGTTCTGGTAATATAAATATCTGTATCCTCCTGATGACTGCATATAATTTTCCGCGTGAAGTCTTTCATTCGTGCTGAAATCGTAATTCTCCACGTCAAATCCATACCTTCCTTATGACAGGACATACTCATTTTCTTTGCACATGTCAGAAGACTGACCACTGAAACTTAACATCTCAACGCTTACATCATAAGCCTGCTGGTCACAGCAAATCTAACACACACCCCTACTCAGTACAGTACTTCTCCAATAAATGAATGCTGGTGACGCCAAGCAATACTGAGCGAAAATCCGCCACAGGTAGACAAGTCTCATTTGTTTTCCTTGCGAGTGGTACCAGTGTGTCTTAGGAAGAGAGAGACGTAATCGCATTACAAGTTACCAGCTATTAAAAACGACTATGTTGCTGTCAGCCTGCATAAAAAGCAGTCTTGTTTGTACAGGCACACACAAGTATCGCAGGTGATATACATGTTAAAAACTGTACTAGCTTTATAAATCGAGGTATGATATTACTTCCGAATGAATTAGTCTTGCACAAAAATACCATGACACTGAATATAGATGGTGTTCGGTGGTTTTTATAATAACAGACTGAAAGTGCAGGTGCATGTCGCTGGCGGTGTAAAAAATCTTCAGATGTGTGTGAATTCCTAAGGGATCAAACTGCAGAGTCATCAGGTCCTAGACTTAACACTACTTAAACTACCTTATGTTTCGAACAATACACACACCGATGCCCGAAGGAGGACTCGAGCCTCCGGAGGAAGGGGCTGCACAATCTGTGACATGGCGTCTCAAACTGTGTGGCCACTCTGCATGGCGCTGGCAGTGTGAGCATGTAATGAAATCGTCCTTCTCACCGAATTTTGAAAGCGATTTGGCTAAGGAACTTGGTAATCAGACGATATTTGCAACTCCCGCGTGCCGCCATTAGATATTTATCACACTAACAAGCATATTTGTAACATATTGTCTTGATGATATGTCGGAGGTTGTGCGATATATCCACCAGGTTATAGGAGAGGGAAGATGATGGTTGATTGAGAATGATCATTTACATGCTATGTGATGAGTTACTTAAAAATACAACGCTAGATTGAGGTTATAAGAAATGTACAAATTTCTATGACCAATATACTACCTGTTCACATGTATAGCATTACACTTTCTGGAAATGCTGTCTGCAATTTGGAATCAAGTCTTTCCACTCAACCACATACTTATGTTGGGTGCTATGGAGATGTCTTTTAGTGATTACAGCCACTAATGAATCTTATTTTTGACAGTCTCTCATATCTCGAAATGAGTCGCCTTTTATGAAGCTGTGTGCCAAGGACCCCATACAATAAACCCCAACATGGTTTTATTCAGTTCCTCTGCATCTTGTAACTGTTCCTGAAAGTCTGCCTTGCCCTCTCTGAAATTTTGTCCATGTGGTCCATCCAATTTAATTCGCTCTAACACAAGGTAGAAGTGGAAAAGACAGTATGAGAACTGGAAGTAGGACAACGATTTTCCTACCGCACTGGGGTGCATCTCCGAACCACATACAGGTACTGCAGTCCGAAGGAGATCTGCGTCCCTCAGCGTGTATTCATGTCTGCCACCTAAACATTCTGTCTATCCTACTTTGTACCATCGAACAGAGACAAACTACAAACTACAAATCTCAGCTAACATCATCAGATAGAGAACTTGATAAAGCTCTTCTGATATATCAGCAAACAAATATCATCTGCGTGCTGGCATTGAGCATATGTGGCGATCATATTAAATGTACAGGTATTGATCAATTTAAGCAGGTGGCCAGTGATCGAAGGCACATGCACAGAGCAGTGTAAAGCTTCATCACCTGTACTGTAGAAGGATCATGTTGCACAGGCTATCAGGTGCAAGAGAGGGTCCCAGTGTTGTTGTCTGGTACATTGTTTGCTCTGCTGCAAGCATCTAAGCAGTGTATGACTACCGTTTTGTACACCACCAAACATTTTGTTTTTTTTCCACCACAACATAGACATCTGTGTCAGGTTCTAAACTAACATTAACATGTTTTGATCCAGTGGCTCTCACAGAAAACTTAACATCACACATTTCAAATTATGGTGCTGCTGCTCCCACACACAGGATGATTGAAAATAAGTCAGAGGTGGTTTTCCTTATTGACAAATATGCACCAACACATGGATACTGGAACAGTTTTATGGTATTGTCAACCTTTCCAAACATCCATCCAAAGGTGATTGATGACCTTCACATTTAAGCTCATCTTTCACAGGGTAATAGATGTCCTGGTCTTCCATTTCAATTGATTCGTCATATTGCAGTCATGTATGCAATCACTGTTTCGGTGCTCGTCATCTCTGGAAGGTGTTGCTCCCATGAAGACTTTCTCACCATCTCAAAGAAGTGATGACAAGCAATCATTATGTGGTAGTCAACAGTGCACCAGTGGATGGATGAGACAGAAAAGACGCCATCGATGTGGGCCAATTGACTGTAATATGCATCACAGTTGATAGCGTAATCAATTTTCATTTGACATGTGAAATAACATAACATGCTGCCACTAACTCTATAAACAGGGCATCTGTCAAGCAGATGTGTACATGATGATTGCAGTACCTCACAAACAGCTTCAGAATCACCATAGTTATGGAACTGGAGACTTGATTTTATGCTCCAAGATGCAGCATGGTGATGGAGAAGACTGCAGAATTCACTGTCTGTGTAGAGGAGGCTAACAAAACAGGGTGAACTTGTTTAATCATCATCACATATGAGATGGAAGTCCTTTTATGACGGTGGTATTGAGAAGCTTGTGTTAATGATCACATGTAGACAGTGATCTAAGTGACACACACAATGTGCAGTTGTTTACGAGTCGAACACAGGTTATACAACACAACTGATACACGGCGAGAGAGCAGCGGAAAAAAATGGTTAAACGTGTGATAAATGACATGCAGCAATATCTCCCTCTCTCCAGAATGCATCATCAGTCTACCATTAAATCATACCCCGTTACAACTCCATCTCAACTGTTCATTCCATCCACTTTCTGTCATCCTTCAAGGCTGAGGCAAATCAGTTTAGAGGTAGATGGTTTTCTTTTTTCCAGGGAAGCAACAAAGACACCTGTCAACTTGTATGTATCACTATCACCTTAAAGACATACAGTAGAATGTTGTTAAAATACCATACAGGTATGTGTTAGCCGACACTGCAAGCTGTTTGGTGGATAAACACATTGTAGATACTGTTTTTTAGGGTTTAAACGCCTGATCAATATCACACAGAGTCAAACATGCAATCCAATCAACAATTCTAGTTTGCAGTAGCCGAACTGGTCATACAATGCTCGTTAGCTAAGGACACAACGTTCCACCATCTGCTAGCCTGCAACACGCATTGGCTGCCTGTTTGTGCTACATCAGCCAGTGCGTTCAGGTTTTGCATTAATCCTCCCACAACAAAAGCACACTTCATGTCACATGGGAAATACTCCAGCCTTCCTCCTACCTGGTGCAGCCATCACATCATGCAAAGCTGGTGGCAGACCTGAAGTCATGTTGCCTTCCTCCCTGAGCCATCCATGACACACACACACACACACACACACACATAGAAAACAGAGAAAATGCATTGCATCCGTAGAATATGTGGTTGTATGCATTCAAGTACAGTGCTATACTATACTGTCTGACCATAAAGAATTATACATTTGC
Source organism: Schistocerca americana (assembly GCF_021461395.2). Classification (NCBI taxonomy): domain Eukaryota; kingdom Metazoa; phylum Arthropoda; class Insecta; order Orthoptera; family Acrididae; genus Schistocerca; species Schistocerca americana. The sequence goes on from NC_060126.1 coordinate 125,783,192, forward strand.
GCTATGTGTTGACAATTGTACTACACTTACAAGCAATTTTAGATTACCTGGTGAGAAGTGATGTCATGGTGACATGGGTGGAAGTGATACAAAATCGATAACATTATGAAGAAATTGGCAGAAAAGTTTGTGTAAATTAAGGGAAAAAATACACCAAACACGGGGAAATTAAGGAAGTACTTGCGTGTCTTCTGCTTGATGCAGGACTATTCTTATACATGGGAACGAGTATGTGGTAGTAAGAAGAATACGAGAAAAAGTTGACAGGGAAACAGCGATAAGATGGCTGGAACAGAATTTTTAACGTGGATGACCACCAAATGTAGAATAACAGATTTATGTATAAGTTGGATCACAAACCCAGGAGTGTCCCTAAGGTTATCAGCAACGAACTTACAGATTTTTCTGAAGTGTCCTTAGCTAACCAGCTGAGGGCTGCAGTGTACAACTACAGAATTGACTGAATGTTTGGTCCTATGTGGGACTAATTAGGTGTTCTTAAACCCTAACAACCAGTACTTACAAAGTGCTTATCTGTAGTCTCCACCAATCTTAAGCTTGCGGTGTCAGTTAACAAATAAATCAGAAATAGTTTCTGTATTGATTTTTTACCGTTCTACTGCGTGTCTATTGAAGTAATAGTGATTAATGCAAGTTTACTGCTGCCTTTGTTGCTGTCCTGGAAAAAGTGAAACCATCTGCCTCTAAATTGTCTTGTATCTGCCTTAAAGGATGACAGAAGTGGATGGAGTGATCAGTTGAGATGGGGTTGTAGCGAGGTATGATTTAAACGTAGACAGATGTTTCATTCTGGAGAGAAGGAGTTGTTCCTGCAGGTCATTTATCACACATTTAACCATTTTTTCCGTTGTTCTCTCGCCATGTATGAGTTGTGTGGTATAATCTGCGTTCGACTCGTAAACAGTTGCGTGTTCTGTGTGTCACTAGAGCGCTATTAACTTGTGATCGTTAACAGGAAACCTCTCCATACCACAGTCATCAGAGGACTTCCATCTCATGTGTGATAACAATGAAACATGTCCACACTGTTTTGGAGCCCTCCTTTAGATGAACGACGATTTATGTGATGTACTCCATCCTTCTGCTGCATCTTGGCGCATAAAATCGAGTCTTCAGTTTCATAACTATGGTGATTATAAGTTAGTGGCATGTATTTGTGAGGTCCTGCAATCCCTGTGTATACATTTGCTTGACTTATGTCCTGTTTACTGACTTAGTGGCAGCATAATGTGTAATTTCACATGTCAAACACCGCTGCTATGCGTTTGTCTGTTTCCTTGTAAGAAGCATTCTCCAGTTGCTGTCCATCATTTTATAGGTGTGATGCGAGCATAGTATAATTCATGAACGATGATTAGATGTGGAAAGTGGGCGCCATACCCCTCTGGAAAGATTTATTGTGCATGTATCACAACGACCCTATGTTTTTTTTTTTCTTTTTTCTTGGCATAGAAGGAAGAAGTATTATCTTCTTGAAGTTTGCCACCTTAGTGAGTGGGATAGAAATGTTGCAGGGTGCATGTATGTCAAATCTTGAACATTTATGTCCTGCATTTGAGTGTATGTGTATATGTTCTACAATTCTCTCTTGCCAATACCTTCTTTGTACTGACATGGAATGTAGAACAATAATTTAGAATCGATAGCGCAGTTGATTTGTGTAAACTGCTTCAAACTCCATCCATTTGTAACTCCAACATACATAAAACTACACGTTTCTTCTTAACCATCTGTTATATTATCATAACACTTTCATATCTACTATACGCCGATAAGGGGTGCTGACTTCCTCGCCATGCACTCTTCTGGAGAGAACCTGATCTTTTGGATAGCTGCCATGAGTAAGACTGGTACAGAACAAATCGCTTTGCTACTTCATGAGACGTGGAATGTAGTGGTCTACTTCTGGTCAGCTGCAAATTCAATCAGTGACAGTGTTACAGAAAGTGATGGTCAAAGACATTGTGAGGAGATCTTTCAATCTCTAACTTAATATTAAGAACGCGAGAATACTCTCATCCCCATAGGGAAAGATGGACAGTCGAAATCGTCAATTACGAGCTATGATCGAAGTGCTAGAAACATGCAGATGGAGCATTAACAATGAATAGAAATACTGCACAGTAATCTATCTACATTTGCAGTCTAGTATACAGTACTCACAAAGTAGTGGAGGGGTGGTTTAGCGATGATACAAAAATTGGGAAGCATGCTGCCATGTCATTGGTCAACACTTAAATTACAAAAGAAAATCTAGTAAAATAGCTAAAATTGTTCACATTATCCCATCTTGATGGTGTCATTTACAAAAAATGGTTCAAATGGCTCTGAGCACTATGGGACTTAAACCTAACTAACCTAAGGACATCACACACATCCATGCCCGAGGCAGGATTCGAACCTGCGACCGTAGCGGTCCCGCGTTTCCAGACTGAAGCGCCTAGAACCGCTCGGCCACACCGGCCAGCTGTCATTTACATACCATCCATCCAATGGTGTGCTGTCGATTAACACATGATGATTGTTTGCCATCACTTGTCTGAGATGGCGAGAAAGTCTTCATGGGAGCAACACATTCGTGGGATGGCCAGCACCAAAACAGTGATCCCGTACTTGACTGCAATATGAGAATCAGTCTAAACCAAACACCGGGACATCTACTACCCTGTCACAGTGAAAGATGACTTTAAATGAAAGATCATCAATCACCATTGGACAGCTGTTTGAAAATGCTCCACAGAAGCAGCATAATTTACATCATAAGGTGTTTGGTTTTCTGTGAGAGCCACTGGATCAAAATGTGTTAATGTCAGTTTAGAACCTGTCACAGACGGGAGAAAAAAACAAAATGTGTGGCAGTGTAAAATGCTGAAGTCATACAATGCTTGGATGGGTTACCGCAGAAAAACAATATATGAAATAGCAACACAGGGAGCCTCTCTTGCAGCTTATAGTCTGTGCAACGTGGCCTTCCTATAGTACACTGGTCTGTGCCTGTGACTTCGATCACTGACCACCTGCTTAAATTCATCCGTAACTGTATATTTAGGATCACCGCATGTGCTTGATGCCAGCATGCAGGCGCTATTTATTTTCTGATATATGCAAAAAGAGAGATGTTGTAAAACCTTATCAAGTCCTCTATCTGTTTATGCTAGCAGAGACTTATAGTTCACAGTTTTTCTCTGTAGGGTGGTATAAAGTAACGAGGATTGAGAGAATGTTAGGGTGACAGACATGAATGCACGCTGAGGGACATAGATCTCATTCAGGCTGAGGTACCTGTATGTGGTTTGGAGATGCCCCACAACGCGGTAGCAAAATCCTTGTCCTATACAGGATCCAACGCAAGTTTGTGGTTGAATGGAAGGACTTGATTCCAAATTGCAGACAACATTTCCCAGCTTGAAGGTGGTTCATTGAACCCTCTGCCAGGCACTTTATTGTGAAAGGAAGAGTAATCACGTAGATGTAGATGTAGATGTAGATGTAGAACGCTATGGATCTGAAAAGGTAGTATATTGGTCATAGAATTTTGCACATTTCTTACATCCTCAATGTTGCATTGTATTTTTTTAAGTGATTTGTCACATAGCACACCATCTACTGTATGTGACCATTCTCAATCAACATCAACATCCCTACCCTATAACCCAGTAGATAAATCACACGAACTCTGTCTCATTGAGGCAGAATGTGTTACAACTACTGTTTTTGTGGTGTGATAAATATATGAGGGAGTTCCATACATCTGTTCAATGCCACGTTCCTTAGTCAAATCACTTTCAAAATTCGGTGAGAAGGATGATTTTATTAAGAGCTTACTCCGGCAGCAACGTGCACCCGCACTTTCGGCTTGTTAATACACACCCCAACAATCACCATCTATATTCGATGTGGTGGTATTTTTGTAGAAGACCAATTCATTTAGAAGTAAAAATTTTTAAAGACATTATAGTTTTTAGCATGTATATCGTTAGTGAAACTTCTGTGCACCTGTAGAAACAAGACTGCTTTTTATGCAGGCTGATAGCAACATGTTCAGTAGCAATTCACTTATAAAATGGTTACGTCTCTGTCTTTGCAAGGCACACTAGTATTACTAGCAAGAAAAACCAATGAGACACCTCCATCCATCTTGGATATTCGGCAAGTATTTCTTGGTGTCATCAGCATTCAGTTAATTGTGATGTGTGATAGATTCGCTGTGACCAGCAGGCTTATAATCTAAATGTTGAATATTTAAGTTCAGTGGCCAGTGTTACAACATGTCCAAAGAAAATGGGTATGCCCTGTCATAAGGAAGGTATGGATTTGACGTGGAAAATTGCGATTTCACGGTTTCGACAGTTGTAAGGGTTTTACATGGAAAATTATATGCAGTCATCACGAGCGTCTAGATATTTATATTTCCGGAGCCACAGCTGTCAAAAGAGAATACTTCTGATACTTTGCTCATTGTCGAAGCCATCGGATGAAGTTGCCGTCGTAATATTTAATTTCAAACACAGTAATAAATGTGTGGCTTGTTTCCTAGGACAGTACTCCCTGGTGTGTGGGGAGCACATGGAAGACTTCGCCTGTGGCCAGAACATTTGATATTTTTGGCTTATGGCTGGAGCCATTGTCTTGAGCCGCCTAAACTGGACAGGTTGGGGTACAACATGCAGATGATATAACTGTGTCGCCTTCTAGGTGGCTAAATAGCGAGCTACTACTAGCACACTCTGTCATCAAAAGTATCCGAACACCCGCAAAACATACGTGTTTCATATTAGGTACATTGTGCTGCTACCTATTGCTGGGAGCGCCATATCAGCGACCTCAGCAGTCATTATACACTGGTAGACAGCAGAATGGGGCACTCCTTGGAACTCACTGACTTCAAACGTGGTCAGGCGATTGGGTGTCACTTGTGTCATACGCCTGCACGCGAAATTTCCGCACTCCTGCACATCCCTAGGTCCACTGTTTCCGATGTTGTCATGAAGTGGAAACGTGGAGGGACACGTACAGCACAAAAGCGTACAGGCCGACCTCGTCGGTTGACTTACCGAGACCGCCAACAGCTGAAGAGGGTCATAATGTGTGATAGGCAGACATCTATCCAGGTCATCACACAGGAATTGCAGACTGCATCAGGATTCACTGCAAATACTATGACAGTTACGCAGGAGTTGAGAAAACTTGTATTTCATGGTCACGCAGCTGCTAATAACATTGGACGATAAAACAGTGGAAAAGCGTTCTGTGGAGTGACAAACCACGGTACACAATGTGGCGATCCGATGGTAGGGTGTGGATATGGCGAATGTCCCGTGAACGTCATGTGCCAGTGTGTGTAGTGCCAACAGAAAAATCGGAGGCGGTGGTGTTATAGTGTGGTCGTGTTTTTCATGGAGGGGGCTTGCACCCCTTGTTGTTTTGCGTGGCTCTATCACAACACAGGCCTACATTGATGTTTTAAGCACCTTCTTGCTTCCCACTGTTGAAGAGCAATTCGGGGATGGCGATTGCATCTTTCAACATGATCAAGCACGTGTCCATAATGCACGGGCTGCAGCGGAGTGGTTACACGGCAATAACATCCCTGTAACGGACTGGTCTGCACAGAGTCCTGACCTGAATTCCACAGAATATGTTTTGGAACGCCGACATCGTGCCAGGTCTCATCGACCGACATCGATACCACCTCACTGCAGCACTCGATGAAGAATGAGCTGCCTTTCCACAAGAAACCTTCCAGCACCTGATTGAACGTATGCCTGAGAGAGTGGAGGCTGTTATCAGAACTAAGGGTGGGCAAAAACCATATTGAATTACAGCATTACCGATGGAGGGCGCCACGAACTTTTAAGTCACTCTCAGTTAGTTTTCCGAACAATTTTGATCACATGGTGTATGTGTTAGACAGTCGTTGTGATCACATTTGTTGGTGGTACTCACCATGAAAATTTGAGACGATTCAGTACGGTTTGTCTTTGTGCTAGACAGTTATTCCCTGCCATATAAATTGACCAGTTGACTGCTTGTACTGCAATTCTCCACGTTTCCCGTCCATATTTGGTTGAGGGAACATCAGTTTTTGTTTGTGTTGCTTTCATGTAGAGGGTGAGAAAAACAGGTGGAAGTGTCGTTTGGTGGTTTCCTAGACGTGACAAAAACCTTAGTTGGCTTTGTTAAGTACAAGGACGATTTGGAATCTGTTATACAGTTGACATCAGCGTTCGTTAAAAATGCGAATGAAACTACCAGTTTCCTCTAATTTCGAGTTATCACGTAAAGATTTCCCGCAGACGAAATAAGTTTCTACATACTCAGTGGTTTGCACCATGTCCCAAATAATGGCCTATCTAAAGTTTCAGGTTTCTGTAGATATAATTTCCACTCTTTACCTTCGGAGTTATACTGTGCAAGTTATCGACGTCATATTGCGATATGACTAAGGTCTGGAACTATCGCGTAAATGGTATATTATTCTGCAAACCATGTGAAAATACATATGTTCCTCTAATTCCAGAATCTGGAGGTGGTTGTAGAAAGCATTGATAGGAAGCAAGCAGGTCAAGGCAGGAATCAGTAAAGCCTTTGTGCCAGGGGAACCAGCCCACACTTTGTACACCAGCTTGGAGAGTGCCCGCCTTCCGCACTTTAATCACGCATCAGACCAGCATGTGCGGTGGGCAGTTTCCTCGTGCCTTCTGGCTGTGTTGGTTGACCGATCGATCTTGCAGGAAATATTTAGTACTGCGATTGTATGCAGTCGATGTGCTTACCTTTCTTGGGATCTGTCTGTCTTTGCGGTATATGTATGAGTGTCTGGTGGTCGATAGCTACAAGCAGTTCGCATACCAGATGATTTTGTGTGGTGCGGGGTACGAATTGTGTTTAACTGCATTGATATGGTGGAGTGGTACAACCGTTTCTGGTGTAACAGCCTGGTTGAGGATCGGTTTCACAGCGAAAAATACAAGCTTACCTCGACAGTAGCAGAGCAGTGTAATTGATGAAGTGGTTTTGGCGGTAGTTTCCGTATTTTATTTGAGAATCTGTAGACCACCTTTGCAGGATTTAACTGTCAGTGCAATACGAGTGCTGTATATTTTACGATCCACACAAAATAGTTTTTCTGCTGGAAGTCTCGTCTGCGCGGCTCCTCCCGCCGGAGCTTGAAGTCTTCCCTCGGGCATGTGTGTGTGTGTGTGTGTGTGTGTGTGTGTGTGTGTTGTTATTAGCGTAAGTTTGTTTAAGTTAGTTTGAGAAGTGTGTAAGTGTAGGGACCGATGACCTCAGTAGTTTGGTCCCTTAGGAACACACACACACACACACACACACACACACACACACACACACCGAGTGAGGTGGCGCAGTGGCTAGCACACTAGACTCGCATTCGGGAGGCCGACGGTTCAATCCCGCGTCCGGCCATCCTCATTTAGGTTTTCCGTGATTTCCCTAAATCGCTCCAGCCAAATGCCAGGATGGTTACTTTGACAGGGCACCGCCGACTTTCTTCCCCATCCTTCCATAATCCGATGAGACCGATGACCTCGCTGTCTGGTCTCCAACCCCAAAACAGGCCCCAATACACATGCACATTAGAACATTTTTTGAAAGTCTCGTAATTTGTCCATCTGCAGAGAGTGGTGTACAGTGCACCCACACTTGGGAGCAACAGTTTAGTAGGTAAATTCAGTGAGAACCAATGCGAATGCTCCATTCACAGGAAGCCCCATGATGTCAGAGTCACCTGACATCCTTTGCGGGGGTCAAAGAAGCCTCTACAGACTGATTTGCAAGGTATCTTGAGAAATTACTATGTGTGAGAGTCACATAATGTCTTCTTTGCTCGAGTGTTCAGAGACAAGTCCAAGCAGACTATTGTCCTCTGATTTGGACAGGCTGATGCTGTCCTACACCCGCCATTGTGGCTTTAAAGCATCTCCAGAATAGCAGCTGTAGTACCTCCAAAATTCACAGAAAATTTCAGTCATTTTTTTTTTCTCGTGTGGACAGTGCTTCGAATGCTGTTTGTGTTTCTGTTTTTTTTCACGATCTGTTGTGAAATTCGAAATATGTCATGGCCTTTTCGATATGTAATTGTTCTGAGTTTCCCCGTCTGTACTTAGACACCAGTGTGCTTCAAGAAGTGAAGAAAATAAGAAGTAACTGCCGTAACGTCCCTGACTTCACCAGCAAATATTAACTAAGCCGACTCAGAGTTTCAAAAAAGTGATGAACACCACAGCAGCTGTAGGAGTCAGAAATTTTTCTCTTTCCCGCAATGCCTTCAAACAAGCAGCTAAAACTCGAAAAGTGGTGAGTATCCTGTTTACAGTTACAGATATATTTATTTCGACTGCCAAATATCGTCGTTTTTGTATGTAAAACCGATTGTTTTGGGATCTATTTTTCACAAAAAAGTGTAAAGGGTCAGTGGGTGGTTTCACAAACGTGATGTGATCTTTTTAGAGTCTGTGTTCAAGTGTGGCAGTGTACATTGCAAAATTGAAGTAAACTGCTATGCAGCGATTTTTTGGAAGTGTATTTAGAAACATATTCAATTGGATTTAATAACTTCTGAGGCAGCTGTGCTCAAAGACAAAAGAAGGATGTGGTATTTCCCACAAAAGTGGGCGAAGTGCCTTATGTGTGGTTTGCCTTGATATTTTTAGAGTTAGTGTTCAAGTGTGGTGGTGGTGGTATTCCTCAGAATAAAACATATAATTACATCAGAAATTGTTTAAATTATTTTGTTTCATCTGCGAAGGTTTCTCTTTCTCACTATCTTTCTGCATTGGTACATTTAGTTCCTGTCACATCTTCAAGATATGTATGTGACAATATTCCACATATTGCTTAAACTCCTAAGGTAGTTAGTGTTCAACGACAAGGGGTATCCGTTTGTCAGGGGCGAGTTGGGAGGCTGCAGGGCTATGGGAAATAATTAGCACTATGCCACCCTGCGGCTATCGTGTGCCAGCGCTGTGATCTCAGTACATGGCCTCTTGCAGTGGGCATGGAAACTCTGGGGCAGGGATCGTGCACGCTGGGTTGGGTGAATGTCTTGCCTCTCTCACTTTGGAAGACTGACTGAACTTTTATCGAATGATGCATTTATCAGCACGAGCTGTGAAGTGTAACTTAGTCCCATCTTGCTGCATCTTCATTATTTGCTGAAGCGTATCTTCTTCATAAATTCACCAAGTATCATTGCTTTCCAAGCATCTTGCAGGTATCTATGGACACAGCCCTCAGCTGCATGTTTACAGGTAATATACGCATTAAACTCCTCCTTCTCCAGCACTGACATCTCACCCACTGAACACATAGTGCAGAGTTAACAATTATGTCCATCTTCCCAGTACAGGAGCTAGTTGCAGACAGGGCGAATTTCTCTACCCATTTTTTCCCTGGACCACCATCTTCTATTACGTCATAGAATGGGAGGGCAAGTGGATGACCAACAGCCCCCTCTGCTGGTAGTGATGTGAACTAGTCAGTTGGACAGCGGAGCTGGAGGTGAACACACTGGTTGGAGCTACTGTCTATGACAGCTGAAATTGTTTAAATAAGCAATAAATCACAATGCATACAAAATAAAGGCCAGCCTATCCAGCAACGCAGCGCAGACTGAGTCCTTTGCCCACCAATTTCTATTTTGGGGAGGTGAAGGGAGCAGAGGGTCTAGGAGGGTGGATAGGGGAGAGGGGAGCGAGGGATTGGAGGGGAGGGAGCTGGTGTTAGGTTAGTGGAGATAGATTTTATTGACTGACAAACTCCATGACACCACAGTCCTCTGAGGATCTTGCCCTCCTCAATCACAGGTTTCTAACTGTCTCGGTTTTCAGCACACCTGCGTCACCTCCACACTCCCACTGCTCTCAGGTCGGCTTCCACATCATCCAGCCATCTCACACACGGTCGTCCTCTCCTTCTTCAACCACCAGGATGTCCCATCATCATCTTCTTCGGGAGCACACGCTGCACATGTCCTAAACATCTTAGCCTTCCCATTTTGAATGATGTTACCACATCAGGTTCTTTGCACAGTGCCCTTATTTCTTCATTAGTCCTAATTCTCCATGTCTCACCTTCTTTTACAGGACCAAAAATCTTCCCCACCACTTTCCTTTCCCATATATTTAGTTTCTTCTCCAAAGCCTCCGTCAGGACATATGTCTCGCTGCTATACGTAAGAACTGGTTTGATCACTGTTTTGTTGAGTGTCAGCTTTAGTTTCCTACTTAGGTTCTCACTTTTGAGCTCTATATGATCTGTCAGCAGCCTTAATTCGGTTTGTTATATCTGCTTCCACTTTGTTTTCTGATGTTATTACTGAGCCAAGATAAATGAAGCTATCTACTCTTTCAAAGTTGTAACCCTTCTAACTTTAGATTATCTGTGTTTCTTCTATCTCTCTCAGTTACCATATACTTAAAATCTATCTCACTAATTTATAAACCAAGGTACTTGGCAGCGGCTTCAAACCCTTTGAAGGCTGATGTGAGCACCTCCGTACTTCTAGCACTTATTACTACATCATCTGCATAGGCTGAGGTTTGCAGAAGTCTATTGTAAATATTGCCTCCTGGGTTAGTGGTTATTGATCTTACTGCATTCTCTAACACCAGGTTGAATATTACTGGGGATAATGGATCTCCCTGTCTTAGGCCTTCTTCCGTTGGTAACGATCTCGACAGACATCCCTGAACTTTAACCTGGCTTTTGCTGTTTTCCAGGTAATTTTATTAATTTCTTAGGAAACTCGAATGTCTGCATTGTTTCCCACAGTGCTGACCTTTTGCCAGCCGGTGTGGCCGAGCGGTTCTAGGCGCTTCAGTCTGGAACCGCGAGACCACTACGGTCGCAGGTTCGAATCCTGCCTCGGGCATGGATGTGTGTGATGTCCTTAGGTTAGTAAGGTTTAAGTAGTTCTAAGTTCTAGGGGACTGATGACCTCAGATGTTAAGTCCCATAGTGCTCAGAGCCATTTTGCTGATCTTTTACTCTGTCATAGGCCTGTTTAAAGTCTATTCAAAAATGTTCTAATCTTACATCATATTCGTAAGTCTTCTCCAGCATCACACGTACTGTAAAGATATGGTCAGCTGTAGACCTCCCAGCTCTAAAACCTACCTGGTACTCACCTAGAATCTTTTATGCTCTTCTGCTTACTGTCCTTGTTATAGCCGTAGAAAGGATTTTGTAGACGACACTAAGCAGAGATATTCCTCGGTAGTTCTTACACTGCATGTGTGATCCTTTCTTATGTATAGAGCATATGGTTGCTAACGTCCACTCATCTGACATTCTCTTGTTTCCCAGGTCATTGTAATAATTTTATGTATCCTCCGTAATAATATTCCACCTCCGTGTTTTATTATCTCCGCCATTACCAGATCATTTCCAGGAGGTTTGTTATTCCCAAGTTGCTTCATAATTACTCTTAGATCTTCTGTCGATGGCGGTTTTGTGTCCAGTGCATCATCATCTCCATCCACCTTTTCTTCTTCTTCAGTTTCCTTACATAGTTCACCATAGATCCACATGCTTTGCACCATGCACCTATGACAGTAAATTTGAAACATATGCTTCATATATCCTTGTATAGCTCATGAAAATTCCTCTCCGATTTGTAACTAGTACGCGCAATACACCAGAAATTGCTCCGTTATTCACTAAATGACAGCACGACACAGCAGTAAGTATGTAATAGCTACTGCACAGCTGTAGGGCCTACACTGTATTATTATTATTATTATTATTATTATTAATGGCAGTGGTGGCACCCCCCACCCCCCACCACCACTACCACCGAGTAGCCACTCTTGTTTCGGGGAAGCACGCCGGGCCGGTATATGATCCACCCACCGGATTAACGACGAAGTGTGCCGGCAAGTTTGGATATGGTTTTTCACATCCGACTAGGTGACTACAGCGCAGTATCCATGTCCTGCGTCAAGTACACGATTTGCAAACAGTTCGGAAACAGTCTGACTTTTTCACTCGAACATCAATAATACAAGATGGGTGCAAACAGATGGGTGGCGGGGATTAGTTTGTGGTCTAATAAAACACAGAAACTAAATGTCACTCATATTTCGCCATTTTAGATTGGAAAGTGTTCAAAGAAAATTCTTTTTCTGTACGAAATTTAACTAGGCGTTAATGTTGATGGTATTGGTGTTTGTGGTGGTGGTGGCTGTGGTCGTGGTGAGGGAAAGGTGGGTACTACCTTATGTTTGACTGCACTCAGGCGTAATAGTCTCAAAAGGTTAGGAAGCATTGCCCTGCAATCTACTCACTGGTCTTCTATTCTGTTTCATTCCCCTGCTCCAATCAGCAGAGTAATACTCAGTCTGAAACTTACAGCAACGTCTGTTACTTTCAACATATGCAGGTTCCAGCTTTCTGCACTATCTTTGCTTTTAAACTTCATTTGACAATAAATTACAATTACTGTTCCTGGAAATATTTTGCAGTTTAAAATATGGATTCTAAATCTATGTTTTACGTTTTATAATGTGTCTGAAACCTTCTGGTGGTTCCAGACCTTGACACATACACAATATTTTTTCAAAGGTCACAAGACACCCATTATGAGAGATTGTTAGAACTTTCCAAAAATTGATCAAACAAGACAGACGATATAAATTGAAGGAGCACACTGGGGCACATTTGCAGTGGCAACTGAATATGATTTTTTAAACGATGTATGTCTTTGACAGGCTTTATATAGCAGACCCAGAGGTACTGCTAGTGTTGGAGTAAGAGAGCGTTTGACGGACAGTTGTAGGTAGCTGTCTGTGAGGGAAAGACGATGGAGTAGGCAGTTTTTGTGGTGTGCTGTGTGAAGCCACCAAGTGTTAGATTAGTGTAGGTATGTCAATATTGTTGAACATAGAAGCAGAAGTCTTCATGCAACCAAGGTAAGGATCTTAAATAATTATGATTTCTTTCTTTGCCAGCGCGTTAGTATAGATGAGTTGGTTGATAATTTGTAATTGTTGAGTAAACCCAGAATGTACGTAAACCGTTTCGATAAAAAAGCTGGTTAGATATTTCACTTTGTAATGTTCCTAAGATTTGTTAACAGAGTTATATTTAATTTAATGATTTGCATTTATGTTGGATTAATGAAGTTAGACAATACTTGCCGTTTAAATCTCATTGTTTGTGAATCAATTGTGAGTAATGTAACTTCAGTTGTCAGATGTTTCTGGAAAGACAAACTTAACTTGCAATATAATTTCGCCAAAAAAATCAGTGTTATCAATTCACCATGATCAGTACCGCCTCCCTGTCGAGGTCATATATTTTTCAAAGAAGTTGGAGTTTCATAAATGTTTTCATTCGTCAGCCAAAACAACTTCATGCGCATTTCAAAGTATTATGGCCAGCATTGCCTGTAGCTATCATATTTATATTTTTGTGAGAGACCAGAATATATCGCGTTCCACCGTTGCCCCTCTATAAGTGAGACAATTTACATTATTTGTTGTGTGCACAGGGTCCTAAGTTATCAGTTTTGAGCAGGGGCAGATGACTCAATGCCTAAGGGGCTGAATGTATTTTGCAGGGACTATATTTTTTATTGGTATTGGGAGTTGCATTGCCCAATCAATTCGTGTAAAATTCTGTCAACAATAATACAGAGTAAGCACATCACTTACAATTACAACACGCAACACGACAATTCGAGTTCAGTACTCATTCCACAGGTCAGACATTCATTCAAAAATTTATTTAAAGAAAGTTATTTAAGAAACTTCCTGGCAGATTAAAACTGTGTGCCGGACCGAGACCCGAACTCGGGACCTTTGCCTTTCGCGGGCAAGTGATATACCAACTTTTTTTTTCATTTTGTTCGCTTTAGTTCGTTTAATCTGCTCGGGGCGGACGTCGTAAGACATCCATTTAAGTTCGTTGTTGATCTGTTAACTCAGTTTTTTTTATTACGAAGGGCACATTACCCTCTGACCGAACACGCTGAGCTACCGTGTCGGCTTACCAACTGAGCTACCCAAGCACTACTCACGCCCCGTCCTCACAGCTTTAGTTCCACCAGTACCTCGTCTCCTACCTTCAAAACTCTACACAAGCTCTCCTGCGGACCATGAAGGACTAATTTCTCATTCGAGAAATTTATTTATTTGCTATGTGCACAGTTCATTCAACGTAATCGTGAAGTTTATCATTTAATTTATGTAAAGGACGTTACAAGGTGAATTCCTTATCAACTTCTAAAATCTTTGACGGAAGAGACACTCAAACGGTTATTAAATGTAGTGTGCAGGCTCTTTGGGACCTTTGGAATAATAACGTCTACACAGTCTTGAAGACAGAAAAGAAATCTTTGTGAAAACTAACGCACAATCACCTTTGTGACGATCTGTTCCTAATCACAGTAGGACCGTCACACTCGCCGCACGTCTTAAACACACACCCACACGTGGAACGAATCACGAACCACCGACCTCCGAGCCATCGGCATAAACCCCAGGCCACGGCGTCTAGCGTTCGCTACGCTACTCTCGGAGACGGAAACGATTAGTTCCGCAGATTACCATCGGCAATTCAGCTGTGATCGACTGCTGCACGTGCTCGCAGGTGGCTCGGCAAATCGGTACAGAGGCGGCTGGCTTTGCAGCTGAAATGGAAGTCACCAATTTTGCTATTAAGTAGTTACTAGCGAAACAGGCGGATAGAAGACGAACCCATTTACTGTGAGGGCGCGCAATCGACTTGTCTCTGCACGCAGTTGTACCGACGGGCAGCAGGGGCGAACGTCGGGAAAGCACACGGTTTTGAGCGCGATCTCGCAGCTGCCTAATTTGTCACGTAGGTAAGTATAGCACGCGGTGAATCGTGTAGCTGCGTATTCGACTTTGTGCGAGAGCCGCAAAAAGTTTGGACCGAGAGTGGGTTCTCTTTTCTGCGACGTTACAATACCAACAGCGAAATTGGGTAATACCTACACGAAGAAATCAAGAATACAAACTTGTCCTTGTTTGGAAATAGATTTTTTTCGGTTTTCTCGCTCAATTTTTGCTTTTAGAAACTCCTGTATCAATAGCCTCAAAGAAGGAAGAAATTCGACTTTTAAGACAACATATATTTTCTTCAAGCCACCTTATGGCGTATGGAGGAAGGAACTTGGCGCATTACTACGACGTCACCTGTTTCCTGAATGTTACACGGGAAGGACAACTGTTAATAGTCTCTGTGTGAACTCGAATCACTGATATTATGAGCGACTTTGTAACTTGGGACAGCAGGGCTGTTCCAAGCGTTAATGTCGTCAGTCGGTTGGTGCATATCTGAAGATGGCCTCTTACTAGAGACCGAAAGCTGTCATAATTTTAATAAATAACTGTGCTCGCGAGACTTTTTTTCTAATTTCACTCAACTAACACATCGAAGCTAAATCTCAATAATGTTATCCAAAATTATGAATCTTTGATTTTATGTTTACGGTATTTTCATGAGACAAACGAAAGAAGCGACAATATGTTGGTTAACTCTTCTAGGAACGTACACTCTCGAAATTTTAGCAGTAAATCAAACTGTGAGGTACAATGTTCAGAAAGCTTGTCTTGAAGCTTTTGCCACTGGTTCATGCCCGCGACGCTTTCCACGCTTACGAAATGAACTTGAGACGCAACACTCTTCCCTTAATTAATTCTTCTCTATTAATACCACCTGGTGCGACGCCCAGATTAACGAGCAATACTCAAGTACCGATCGAACTAGGGTTTGCTATGCTACCTCTTTTGTTGGTAAGTACATGATTATGCTTGCAATGAATCTCATTCTGGTGCCTACATTTACGCTATCTCGGTCGTCCCACTTTAAAACTTCGTACGCATACTCCCAGATATTCGATGGACGTGACCGCATCAATTGACTGTCAAGCACTCTAGTAATTATGCAATAATTTCTTTATGTTGAGGGCAGGGCCGGTTTGCCAAAATTTTTCCTCACAAGCGACTTAGCATTTGCCGCCTCGCCCCCCTTCTCCCTCATTAACTTTCACTAATCGGCAATTTTTTTTGACTCATCAGCCTTCCGACTGGTTTGATGCATCCCGCCACGAGTTCCTCTCCTGTGTCAACCTTTTCATCACAGAGTAGCTACTTGCAACCTACGTCCTCAATTATTTGGTGAAGGCACACTAATATCTGCCTTCCTCTACAGTTTCTACCCTCTACCGCTCTCTTTAGTAACGTGGAAGTTATTCCCTGATATCTTAACAAATATTCTCTCATCCTGTTCCTTCTTCTTGCCAGTGTTTTCCATATATTCCTTTCTTCTCCGATTCTGCGAAGAACGTCTTCATTGCTTACCTTATCAGTTCACGTAGCTTTCAACATTCTTCTGTAGCACCACATCTCAAATTTTCTGCATTCTCAGAAATTTCGTCCTCGTATTAAGGCCCTTGTTTGATAGCAGTAGATTTCTCTTGGTCAGGAACGCTCTTTTTTATGTTCTCCTTGATCCGTCCTTTATGGATTATTTTGCTGCCTAGGTAGCAGAATTCCTTAACTTCATCTACTACAAACCAGATGTTAAGTTTCTCGGTGTTCTCATTTCTGCTACTCCTCATTATTTTAGTATTTCTTCGATATATTCTCAATCCGCATTTTCTACTCATTATACTGTTCATTCCATGCAGAAGATCTTCTAATCCTTCTTCACTTCCACTGGCGCTAGCAATGTCATCTGTGAATCTTATCATTGATGTCCTTTCACCCTGAATTTTAATTCCAATCTTGAGCCTTTTTTTTATTTCCGTCATTGCTTCTTCCATGTATAAACTGGACAGCAGCAACGCAAGACCACTTCCACTCTTTTTAATCCGAGCACTTCGTTGTTTGCCTTCCACTCTTATAGCTCCCACTTGGTTTTTGTACTTATATATGTGACCCGCCTTTCCCTATACCTTACCCCTATTTTTCTCTGAATGTCGAACATTTTGCACTAGTTGGCATTGTTGGACGCTTTTTCTAGGTCGAAAAATCCTACGAAAGTATCTTGATTTTTCTTCCCTCTTGCTTCCATTATCAATCCCAACGTTAACGTTTATTAAGGCGAAACTAATTGTCATCTAACACATACTCAATTTTCTTTTCCATTCTTCTGTACATTATTATTGTCAGCAACTTGGATGCATGAGCCGGTACGCTGATTGTGCGATAATTCTCACAGTTGTCAGCTCTTGCAGTCTTCGGAATTGTTGGATGCTCTGTTTCTGAAAGCCAACTGGTACATCGTCAGGCTCATACATTTTATACACTAATGAGAATTGTCGTTTTGTTGCGATTACCCCCAATGCATTTCGAAATTCTGATGGAATGTTATCCATCCATTCTGTCTTATTCGATCTTTTCAAAGCTCTTTCAAACTTTGATTGTAATACTGGATCATCTATCTCTTCTATGTCAACTCGTGTTTTTTTTCTATCACGTCATCAGAAAAATCTTCCCCCTCATTGAGTCCTTAAGTGTACTCTTTCCATGTATTTATTTGCTCTTTCCTTTGCATTTAACAGCCGAATTACCATTGCACTCTTAATGTTACCGTCCTTGCTTTTTATTTTACAGAAAGTTATTTTGACTTTGCTATACGCTAAGTCAGTTATTCCCGAAGTCATTTCATTTTCGATTTATTCACATTTTTCATGCAGTCATTTCGCCTTTCCTTCCTTGCACTTATTTATTTCATTCCTAAGTGACTTGTATTTCAGTATTCCTGGATTTCTCCGAAGATTGCTGTACTTGCTTCTTTATCTGATCAGCTGAAATATTGCTTCTGTTACCCATGGTTTCTTCGCAGTTACCTTCTTTGTATCTATATTTTTCTTTCCAGCTTTGTTACTGAGTCGTATGAATAATACAGAGAATATACTTTATACCCAGATGTTCGGAGAAAATTCTCTGGTTGGCATGAATAAAGCGAGTCTGAGAATATACTTCACCCGAGTATGTTCTCAGTGTGGGTTGAAGGGTGGGGGAAGTTGCTCAAAGCAAAGTATATTCTCCGATTTCGTATGAATAAAGCCAAAGAAGTTTCTCACAAGCGGAGAACATTCTCTGTTTTTGTGAGTGAGCTACATAGCATACTTCGAGCTGAGTGAGTTGTGTTGTGATTAAGCGTTACCGAGTGTTTTTAGCGAAAGTGGCGGAATTTATGTTTCTTGAAAGGCAAAAAAAGATATACGTAGTACGCAGGAACACAGAAGAAAGGAATTGTAGAAGTTTGTATAGATTTAACAGTCAAAACATTAGTTGGCTGGCGAATCACTTTCTTCCGGAAAATCACGAAAGAAGAGGAGGTGCCCTTTCCAATGAATGCAAAATGAAAATATTTTTGCGCTATTTAGCGGATCCAGGCTTTCAGATAGGTGTAGGAGAAGATTTGGAAGTACACCAGACTACAGTATCACTAACATTTTCGTATGTTCTGCAACAGGTCAACAGGAAAGCACCGTTGTGGATCATATTTCCAAGAAATATTAACGAACTAGAAACAGTGAAAGTTAAATGGCAATCGAGAAACAAGTTTCCATGTGCAGTAGGGGCCCTAGACTGCACTCACATACCTATAATGAAACCTTCTTCACATGGAAACGAATACGTCAGTCGAAAGGGCTTTCCATCTATAAACGTGCAGGCGACGTGTGACAACAGTGAAATGTTTACGAGTGTTGATGCTTCATGGCCAGGGTCTGTACATGACGCTAGGATATGGAGAAACTCCGATGTCTATCGTATATTGCGTGAGAATCAGTGCAACGCCCTAATTTTAGGAGACAAAGGATATGGCATTGCACCGTGGTTAATGACACCATTTCAAAATCCCGAACCACCTGATGAGAGGGCATACAACAGACTTCACTCTAAGGAAAGGGTGATAATCGAACGGTGCTTTGGACAGGTGAAAAGGCGTTTCCCAATTCTGCAAAATAAAATAAGGCTTGCCCAAACAAAAATCCCCAGTGTGATAATAGCCTGTTTTGTTTTGCACAACGTAGCAAAACATGTAGAGGATGAGGATTTTGAGGCACCTAGTGATGACGACAACAATCTTCCAGTACTGGGAGAAGAGGAAGCAGCAAACGTACGTGTACGTGGAACAAATAGAAGACGGGAAATTGTAAATGTAATACGACAACTGTAATGTATGGGTGTCTGCCCAAACATTGAATAATTAAACCCAATTTGATATTTTTTGTAATTACAGTAATTATTCCCTCATGAAAATAAAGCACAGTGCTCTGATGTTACGTAATAAAATGCTGTTTAGTGTTGTTTTTTTTCATTCTCTATCATCGATTTTACTTTCAACAAAAATTGTTTAACATGTAACTATTCAAACTGGAACAGAGATGCTACTGTAAATAGCTTTGGACACAACAGGTTAACATGAACTGCTGGAACCTGAATGTAATTTCTGTACTGTAACTTCAGCAGATTGATGGCACAAGTTTTTATTTTACTTTACCCAAATTGTTCCAAGGATGTGGTGAAGGTATTTGCCACGTGCTACAGTGAATAAGTGCACAATTGTCTAACCTGCAGCATTTAAAATACAAACAAGTTAGCCCAACTCTTTTTGCTTTGCTTTACTTTACCAGAAATTGTTTCAAGGATGTGGTGAAGATATTTGCCAGGTGCTACAGTAAATAAGAGCACAACCATCTTACGTGCAGCATTTAAAATAGAAACAACTTACTCTTTTTGCTTTACTGTACCACAAATTAGTGGTGAAGGTATTTGCCAGATGCTACAGTAAAACAAGTTACTCTTTTTGCTTTACTTTACCAGAAATTGTTTCAATCATGTGGTGGAGATACTGGCCAGACACAACAATATAAGTGCATACACTTTTTTAACATTTGAAATTGGATTATATTACTCTTATTGTTTCATTGAAAAGACATTTGTACTGAATAATTCTTGTAAGAGGATATGGAATTCGGTAAATGAGGAGTGTAAATGAACATTCACTTAAAAAAGATGTTTTTATTAATAAAATACGGTATGTAAATAAGACACTACACAATTTGTTTCATTGTTTATCTTCATCACGCATCAATTTCTGCTGCTTTCGTTTCAGTATGTCCAATTGATACAATAGCACCAGCCTTTGCAGCTCTGGAGTAGACAAATTACGTGTCTCATCTGTTTCCATGCATAATCTCCGACGTTTAGGCACACTCTCATGCCCCGAAGCAGACGATTGAGAAGGTAAGACGACTTCGGGGCCCACGAGATCCATATGGTCGGATGGAACAATTAGTGGTAGCTGCAAAATTGACTCTAGTTCATACAATGTGCAGTCTGTGTCAGCTACCTCCGAATTCCTTGGTGAAGTGATGACGGAGGTGGAACCACCACCTACTGCACAATCTCCTAACGAAAATTTAAAAAAAAAGTAATAGTAATGTGTCAGGATTCAGTTTATAGTTAGTAGATATACCAAACATGTTTACGCAGAAATGTGGGAGGGGTTCGTCCAATTTCATGCATAGTACACTGTGATACTTTTACTGAAAAGTGGTGATATAGTAGACGAAATTTACCAAACATTGTTTCATTTTCATATATTAAAAATACGTATTTTTCTGAATCACAATTTCAAAGCATTAAGCACGTAATAAAACAATCGGGAAGTATGGGACTTACCAGGAACTCTGTGGATAGTTCAGTTGCAGTCATCTCCGTCCAAAAACTTTAAAAATATCTGCTCCCAAATTTTCAGGGAAATCTTAATATTTCCCGTCTTATTAACATCCGTTTTCGCCTTGATACGGGATTTCATGTTGTGCAGTTTCTTCATTATCTGCCCCTCCGTTATTTCTTTCCCGAAACTAACCATATAACGGTGTTGTATTTCTTTAATACAATCCGCTTTCTCTCTTCTTGCGGCCGGAGTTTGTGATTTATTGATGATTGCGGGGTAATCTTTAATAATGTTGACAAAGGCTAATTCTGAGTCTTCCATTTCGGCACAGAAATAACTTGAGAAAACTTTCGCTAACACAAAACACACGCAAAACGAAACAAACTGAGAACCAAAGATGTTGGATTTTAATGTCTTTGCTGAGAACTTACTCAGTAAGGAGGGGAGGTAGAGAGAAAGTACTCAAGGGTCAGAGATTGTGCTTCCTAGTTTTTATTCATACGAAACTGAGAACTTTCTTTGAGAATGTTCTTTTGCTCTGAGTATCAACTCTGGAGAATGTTCTCATTTTTATTCATACAACCCACTGTCCTGTCGATTCCCCTTCAACTGAACTACCGACTGAGCAATTCCTCATCGCAGTATCTCTAGTCTCAGAGAACTTCAAGCGTGTCTCTTCATTACTTACTATTCCTGTATCCTACTTCTTTGTGCACTGATTCCTCCTGACTTCCCTCTTAAACTTCAGCCTACTCTTCATCACTACTGAAATGTGACCTGAGTTTGTATCTGCTGCTGGTTACGCCTTATATTCCACCAGTATCTGGTTTCAGAATCTCTATCTGACTATGACATAATCGAACTGGCCTTTTCCAAATGTACTTCCCTCTTTTGTGACTGTTGAACAAATTATTCAGTTTTCTTACTCGAAATATACAGCAGAACTCTCTCTTTCTCCTCTCTCATTTCTAGTACCAAGCTCAAACATCAATCTTTTCTTCTACTCCTTCCCCTGCTACCACATTCCAATCTCCAATGACTAATAGATTTTCATCTCTGCTTTACATACCGAATTACCAGATCGATATCCTTATATAATTTGTCTGTCTCTTCATCTTCGGCTTGCGACCTCAGCATGTAAACCTGAACAACCCCATCAATGAACTGTTAAGTGATTCACTCTCTGCCTTACCCTCCAATTCATAACGTGTCCTGCTTCCTTTGTACCAACTTCTTCTGCTGTTGATACTACCTTATCGGACCAGATATCCATTTCTTCTTTCCATTTCACTTCACTGGTCCAGACTATGGATTGGGCCCTAGCATTTCCTTATCACACTCAAACTTCTTATATTCCACGCTCTGACTCGTAGAACTTTATCCCTTCGTTGGTTGTTCAGTCTCTTTCTCTTGCTCACCTCCCAGTGGTCAGAATGGGGAACTAGCCAGGAATATTTTGCCAATAGAGAGATCACCATGACACCCGCCAGATTAATCGAGAGCGCTAATGGGCTGCTTCCTGGACTCGGGTAGGCGCGCCGGCCCCAGACCAAATCATCCTGGAGGATTCACGACGAGGGCTGGTGTGCCGGCCAGCCTGTATATGATGTTTAGGGTTTTCCACATCCCTCTGGGTGAATACCGGGCGGGTCCCCACGTCCTGCGTCAATTACACGAGCCGCAAACATTCGAAACACGTTCGCACTGTTTCACAATTTACCCTAGAACCAGACAGCTGGGGTACACTGATTCCGTCCCGAGGGGTATGGGGTGGTAACAGGAAGGGCATCCGGCCACCCCTTCAAATTAACCTTGCCAAATCCGATTGTAGCCACGCCGACCCTGCGAACTGCTGGACAAAGGCGTAAGCAAAAGAAGAGAGAGATAATCATGACACTTTTTCAATTGCAGGCCACATGTGCTGAGGAGAAACGATATGCATCTTTAATGCAGTGATTTACATTGGCTTCTGCATCTTCATACCGTTGATAATTGCTGGGTCTACGGCCTTTATGGGCAGTTTCCCACCATAATTTCAAGAGAGTGCCCTGAACCTCTCTCCGCTCCTCCACCCTCTTTGACGAGGCCTTTGGCTGAATGAGGATGACTTGTTATGCCGGAAGTCTTCGGTTGCCATTGTTGGTTTTTATTCAAAATTTAAGTGGCGGGGTTCGAATCTAGGACCGAGGTCGGTTTGATTGCAGATCGAAGACGCTAACCCTCATCATTTCTTATTTTGTTCGTTTTCTTCGTTGCATTGTTCAGGACGGCCTTCCCATACACACGTTCAAGTTCATCATTGATTTTTTCACTCGCAGCAGCTACTTCTCTTTTTCCCCCGCCTTTTTAATTTATAAAACCTTGACAAAAGACTGGTCTGCTTCGACTTTGTGGAGACCTGGCGTTGGGGCTAAAATCGAAAGAGACACTAGGCTTTGCCACGATACCTCCCTCTAGGCGTCCCTGAACATCACTCCCTCCGAATTTTTTGTGAGGGTTGGAGGATGGGAGCGGGAGGTAGGTAAAGCAAATTAGCAAAACATCTTTATTCGTACAAGCATAAATGCAACGTAAAGGCCATCATTCCGGCGGAACTAACTATACTCGAACACGGTCTTCACTAACAAGATGCGGGAGAGAAAAGGGAAAGTAACCTGTGTGACGTCGTAGACAAAGAGGGAATAGGCGGCGAGGACATGGTAGAACTCGGAGGCGAGGCCTGATCACTGTGTCTCCGGCATCACTGCCGGGCAGAAGAGCACGAAAGGGCGGAAGCCAAGTAGGAGAGGATATTAGTGCTGGTTATAGTGCATAGGATATATGGCGCGTATCCATGCTCCTACCCCGCTGTGAGGTACGATATAGAAATGTAGCTTGGGGAGTCTCAGACGTCAGCATGGGATGCGTGTGGGGGCGAGAATGCAGTCTGCGTGTGTTACTATACAGCTGAGTGGGGATTACGAAAAAAATCGCACGTAGGTAGTTGGCGAAGAACGAGCGGTAGTGCGGTCGGTGTTCAGTTTCATTGAGGGCAGTTTGTAAGTGCTGCCACAAGTCAAGACGCGATTTATCGCCATGAGTGTACAGGTAAGTGATCGTCCATCTCCTAACCCATATAGTTGCATTATTCTTGGTGGCGGGAAAATGAGTATACTCAGAATAGATAAAAGTCCGTGAGCTGAAACCTACAGTTATGGATAAACGGATGTAAGGCGAAAGGTGAGGGCCCATGTACCATTACGTGTCATTTCCTGTTACTACCATATTTACATAAAAACCTCCGAAACATTTAGGCCTTTGGCAAACAAAATTTCAGTTAATTGCAAAACAGGTCAAGTAAAAGGTAAAATTACCAAATAGAAAACTGACAGGCCTTAAATGATAATAACTTTAGTTAGTCAAAATTACCAAAAGCAAAACAGACAGGACATCAATAATAACAGCTTCAGTTATATAAAATCACTAAACAGAAAACAGGCAGGCCTGCTTTAGTAACAGCTTCAGTTAGGTAAAATTACCAAATACGAAACGGCCAGTTGTTCTTCAATAACAGCCTCAGTTAAGTAAAATTACCAACTAGGAAACAGACAGGCTTTCAACGATAACAGCATCAGTTAAGCATGCCTTCTTTACTCGGAAGATTAATCATGTGATAATACATATGCACTTTTAATAAATAAACCAAAACTTCGCTTTTGTTTTCATAGGTTAACACCTTAAAACAATCAAGGACAAGTAGCTTACAATTTTAATCAAATCATCCTCGTCGACGAGAACTACCTCACAATAACAATTTACACCACATCTTAACAGCTAACGAACCTCTGCTCACACAATCACCACAGGACAAAAAGCACATAGCTACTAGTGCCCAATGCACCATTTTAACGATACACCTTTACGCGCTATGCTTTCTGTACGCCAAATCATCAGCCCAAATTAGTTATTTTTCGCGCAGCAGAACTTAAACAGCTTAGCACGCCTTAAGAAGATACACTATGTGATCAAAAGTATCCGGACACCTGGCTGAAAATAACTTAAAAGTTCGTGGCGCCCTCCATCGGTAATGCTGGAATTCAGTATGGTGTTGGCCTTGACGACAGCTTACACTCTCGCAAGCATCAGTCAGGTGCTAGAGGTTTCTCGGGGAATGGAAGCCCATTCTTCACGGAGTGCTGCACTGAGGAGAGGTATCGACTTCGGTCGGTGACGCGTGGCACGAAGTCGACGTTCTAAAACATCCCAAAGGTGTTCTAAAGGATTCAGGTCAAGACTCTGTGCAGGCCCGTCCGTTACAGGGATGTTACTGTCGTATAACCACTCAGCCACAGGCCACGCATTATGAACAGGTGCTTGATCATGTTGAAAGATGCAATCGCCATCCCCGAATTGCTCTTCAACAGTGGGAAGCAAGAAGGTGCTTAAAACATCAATATAGGCCTGTACTGTGATAATGCCACGCGAAATAACAAGGGGTGCAAATCCTCTCCATATAAAACACGACCACACCATTACACCACCTACTCCGAATTTTAGTGTTGGCACTACACACGCTGGCAGATGACGTTCGCCATACTCACACCCTGCCATCTGATCCCCACGTTGTGTACCGTGATTCTTGACTCAACACAACGCTTGTCCACTGTTCAGTCGTTCAGTGTTTACGCTCCTTACACCAAGTGAGGCGCCGTTTGGAATTTCCCAGCGTGATGTGTGGCTTACGAGCAGCCGCTCGACCATGAAATCAAAGTTTTCTGACCTCCTGCCTAACTGTCATAGTACTTGCAGTGAATCCTGATACAGTTCGCAATTCCTGTGTGATGGTCTGGATAGATGCCTGCCTATTACACATTACGACCCTCTTCAACTGTCGGCAGTCTGTCAGTCAACAGGCGAGGTCGGCCTGTACGCTTTTGTGCTGTACGTGTCCTTTCACGTTTCTACTTCAGTATCACGTCGGAAACAGTGGACCTCGCGTACAGGCATATCACACAAGTGACACCCAATCACCCAACCCCCCCCCCCCCCCCCTGCGGGTCCGGGGTAAGAATAGGCCCGAGGTATTCCTGCCTGTCGTACGAGGCGACTAAAAGGAGTTTCAACCGTTTCGGCCTCCCTGTGATGGTCCCCCTTGGGGTTTGACCTCCATTTTTCAAAATTCTACAGAAGTACAAGCCTTTTGGGGAAGGACACCTTACGTGGTGTACCACTGGTCCTAAGTGCACTAAGACCTTGGCACTCAGCATTGCACCGGCGTTGTAACCATACCCACTATTCCTCAAATTGGTCCTAAACGCCTGATGGGTTGTCCAAGTTACGCCCATAGTGCATCTCCATCTGCACCAGCGATCATGATGGACTTTCCATGGCACCAGAAATCCAGCACGGTAGCCAGCCCGTTGTGGTGGGGTCGTCATGTACCCTCTAGGTTGTAGCCCCCTGACAACACAGGGATCATACTGCCGATACCTGAGCTGCACCCTCCCCACGTCGGCCAAGGAGTAGATGACCATCTCCTTGGGGCATCAGGACTTCCGGCAATGGTCATCCTGCCAGGTGGCCCTTGCTGCGGCTGGGTGGCGCCCGTGGGGAGAGCCCCTGGTCGGAGTGGGTGGTATTGGGGCGGACGTTTCGCAGATGAAACGTCAACATGTATTAGGTCGCTCTGCGGCCGAGTCTTTCAAAAGAAAAGGTACCGTTTCTAGTTCTGGTTCTCCTGCCCTTTCCCCCTTGGCCACTCCATGGGAGGAGGGACAGGCCCGCCGGCTTGGGGCGAAGTACTTACCCCGCTATTTGGTCTCTTCTCGAACCGATGGGGGGACATTCGCCACCTCCAAGCCCATGTTCTTTGTTCAGCACATTGAGGACATCTTCAGGGAAATCGAGGCTCTCAGCAAGATGCGTTCAGGGTCCATTCTTATCAAGACCACCTCCGCCATACAGTCGGGGGCGCTCCAGGCGTGCGACCGCCTAGGGGACATCCCAGTATCCATTGTCCCACATCTGGCACTAAATAGGATGCAGGGGGTTATTTTTCATCGTGACCTCCTGCTACAATCTGATGAGGAGCTCAGGGCCAACCTGGAGCGCCGAGGCGTGCATTTCGTCCGACGAGTCCAGCGCGGCCCCAAAGACTGTCGCATCGACACCGGGGCCTTTATCCTCGCCTTCGAGGGGGACGTTCTCCCAGAGAAGGTAAAGGTGATGAGCTACCGGTGTGACGTGCGACCTTACGTCCCACCTCCTATGCGGTGTTTTAGGTGTTTGCGCTTTGGGCACATGTCGTCACGGTGTGAGGCTGAGCCCCTTTGTGGCGATTGTGGACGTCCTCTTCATGAGGAACATACATGCACCCCACCACCTCGGTGCATTAATTGTCCTGGCGTCCACTCGCCTAGATCCTCAGACTGCCCCGCATATCAGAAGGAGAAGAAGATACAGGAAATCAAAACTTTGGATCGGCTCTCTTATTCTGAGGCCAGGAAGAAGTACGACCGCCTCCATCCCGTGCCATTGACCATTTCGTTTGCCTCAGTTGTGTCCACTCCTTCCGCGGTATCCTCACCCATATCCTGTCCCCCCTCCGCCTCCTCCGCCCATCAGGGAGCTCTGCCTCCGCCTCCCAAATCCCTCCCTTCCAAATCCTCCTCCCCCATGGCCCCCACCCCCTCTGCCCCAGGGGCCACCCTTCCTCCTCCTCTCCCCCCGCCGCCTGAGAAGCGATCCTCTTCTGAGGCGTCCATCGAGGAAATGTTCCGGACCCCAGCTTCCGAGGTCCAGCGTTCCAAAACGGACCCCGCACGTGAGGACCTTCTTCGGGTCCAGCTCACTATCCCTGTGCCTCCTCGGCCTTCCAAGAAGGCCTCCAAGAAGAAGTCTCTATCCCCCTCTCCACCCCGGCGCGTTTCGTCTGACGCTCCATCCGTGAGTCGCTGCTCCTGGCCGTCCTCAGTTTCGCCGGGACGCTCTGCTGCCAGGCACTGAGCTGGCCTTTCGTCGGCAAATGATGCTGCCCCTCCTACACAACCAGGGACAGCGGCCGCAGCTGGCGACGAGTCGATGGAACCGGATCCGCCTCCCGTCAGTTGTAGCGTTGTTCCCTCGCAACCTGGCCCTCCGCAGCCGTCGAGGTGACCAGCTCCTCCCCCGTCTCGTTCCCCCAACATTTTGACTAGCGATGGCGTTGTTTCATTGGAACATAAGAGGTATTCGATCTAATCGGGAGGAATTACAACTGCTCCTCCGCCTGCACTGTCTGCTCGTCCTTGGTCTCCAGGAAACCAAGTTGCGCCCGACTGACCGTATTGCCTTTACCCACTATACCTCGGAGCGGTATGACCTCACCCCTGTGGACGGTATCCCAGCTCATGGTGGGGTCATTTTGCTCGTTCGGGACGATGTCTATTACCATCCCATCCCATTGACCACCCCACTCCAAGCAATAGCTGTCCGCATTACTCTTTCTGCTTTTACTTTTTCAGTTTGTACCATCTACACTCCACTGTCATCTGCTGTTAGTCGGGCTGACATCATGCACCTGATCGTTCAGCTTCCCCCGCCGTTTTTATTGTTTGGCGACCTCAATGCCCATCATCCCCTTTGGAGCTCTCCTGCATCCTGTCAAAGAGGCTCACTCTTGGCGGATGTCTTCAACCATCTCAGTCTTGTCTGCCTCAATACTGGCGCCCCGACTTTCCTCTCGGACTCTACTCATACCTACTCCCACTTGGACCTCTCGATCTGTTCTACGACTCTTGCCCGTCGGTTCGAGTGGTATGTCCTTTCTGACACCTATTCGAGCGACCACTTCCCCTGTGTCGTTCGTCTCCTGCACCACACCCCATCCCCACGTCCTTCGAGCTGGAACATACTGAAAGCTGACTGGGGATTTTACTCCTCCCTGGCGACCTTTCCGGACCACGATTTTCCCAGTTGTGACAGTCAGGTCGAATACCTCACGGCTGTTATCATCAATGCTGCCGAACGTTCCATTCCTCGTACTACTTCTTCTTCACGTCGCGTTTCCGTCCCCTGGTGGAACGAGGCTTGTAGGGACGCTATCCGTGCTCGACGACGTGCTTTACGCACCTTTCGCCGCCATCCTATGTTGGCGAATTGTATTGAATACAAACGACTCCGAGCGCAATGCAGTAGAGTCATCAAAGACAGCAAAAAAGCTTGTTGGGCCTCTTTCACCAGCTCCTTTAACAGTTTTACTCCCTCTTCCGTCGTTTGGGGTAGCCTGCGCCGGCTGTCGGGCATTAAGGCCCACTCCTCGGTACCTGGCCTGATCTCAGGTAATGAGGTCCTTGTTGATCCTGTGGCTGTCTCCAACGCCTTTGGCCGCTTTTTCGCGGAGGTTTCAAGCTCCGCCCATTACCATCCTGCCTTCCTTCCCAGGAAAGAGGCAGAAGAGGCTCGGCGACCTTCCTTCCACTCGCTGAATATGGAAACTTATAATGCCCCCTTTACTATGTGGGAACTCGAACGTGCGCTTGCACTGTCCCGGTCCTCTGCTCCAGGGCCAGATGCCATTCACGTTCAGATGCTGGCACACCTTTCTCCGGCGATCTACTGCAGTGCCCAGAGAACATGCCTCCTGGAGCGCTGCCTTCAGCGTTGTCTAGACAGCCTCTACTCATGGAGCGTGGCAAACCCAAACCCAGGGAGGATAGACACCTTCCTTCTAGTTACCGCCCCATTTCTCTTACAAGCTGTGTCTGTAAGGTGATGGAGCGCATGGTTAATGCTCTGTTAGTCTGGATTCTTGAATCTCGATGGCTACTTACTAATGCCCAATGCGGCTTTCGTCGCCGCCGCTCCGCTGTTGACCACCTTGTGACCTTGTCGACATTCATCATGAACAACTTTTTGCGAAGGCGCCAAACGGTAGCCGTGTTCTTCGACTTGGAGAAGGCTTATGATACCTGTTGGAGAGGAGGTATCCTCCGCACTACGCACAGGTGGGGCCTACGCGGTCGCCTGCCCCTTTTTATTGATTCCTTTTTAACGGATCGAAAGTTTAGGGTACGTGTGGGTTCCGTATTGTCCGACGTCTTCCTCCAGGAGAACGGAGTGCCTCAGGGCTCCGTCTTGAGCGTAGCCCTTTTTGCCATCGCGATCAATCCAATTATGGATTGCATTCCACCTAATGTCTCAGGCTCTGTCTTTGTCGATGACTTCGCGATCTACTGCAGTGCCCAGAGAACATGCCTCCTGGAGCGCTGCCTTCAGCGTTGTCTAGACAGCCTCTACTCATGGAGCGTGGCAAATGGCTTCCGGTTCTCTGAAGAGAAGACGGTTTGTATCAACTTTTGGCGATATAAAGCGTTCCTTCCGCCATCCTTACATCTCAGTCCCGTTGTTCTCCCATTTGTGGACACAACTAAGTTTCTAGGGCTCACGTTGGACAGGAAACTGTGTTGGTCTCCACATGTCTCTTATTTGGCGGCCCATTGTACACGTTCCCTTAATGTCCTCAGAGTTCTTAGCGGTTCATCTTGGGGAGCGGATCGCACTGTCCTGCTTCGCTTGTATCGGTCCATAGTCCGATCGAAGCTGGATTATGGGAGCTTCGTCTACTCATCCGCTCGGCCATCCCTCTTACGCCGGCTCAACTCCATCCACCATCGGGGGATACGTCTTGCGACCGGAGCCTTCTACACTAGTCCTGTCGAGAGTCTTTATGCTGAAGCTGCCGAGTTACCATTGACCTACCGGCGCGACGTACTGCTGTGTCGGTATGCCTGCCGGCTGTTGTCTATGCCCGACCACCCCTCTTACAAGTCCTTCTTCGCCGATTCTCTCGACCGTCAGTACGGGTTGTATGTGTCTGCCCTGCTGCCCCCCGGAGTCTGCTTCCGTCGCCTGCTTCGACAATTGGATTTTGCCCTCCCTACCACCTTCAGAGAGGGTGAGAGCCCGACCCCACCTTGGCTCCAGGCTCCGGTTCATATTTATCTCGACCTCAGCCCACTCCCGAAGGAGGGTACTCCGGCTGCAGTGTATTGCTCATGGTTTGTCGAAATTCGTGCTCGACTTGCCGGTCACACCTTTATTTACACCGATGGCTCCAAAACTGACGATGGTGTCGACTGTGCCTTTGTCGTCGGGGCCGCCACCTTTAAATACCGGCTCCTCGACCAATGTTCGAGCTTTACGGCCGAGCTTTTTGCTCTCCATCAGGCCGTTCAGTATGCCCGCCACCACTGCTATTCATCGTATGTACTCTGCTCTGACTCACTCAGTGCTCTTCAGAGCCTTGGAGCTCCCTATCCGGTCCATCCCTTGATTCAACGGATACAGCAGTCCCTCCATTCTTTCGCTGATAATGGTGGTTCTGTCAGCTTTCTGTGGGTTCCCGGACATGTGGGAGTGCCTGGGAATGAGGCTGCGGATGCTGCAGCCAAGGCTGCAGTCCTCCTGCCTCGGCCAGCCTCCCATTGTGTCCCGTCATCTGACGTTCGTGGGGATGTATGTAAGAGACTTGTGTCGTTGTGGTGGGATGCTTGGTCATCCCTCCAAGGAAACAAGCTCCGGGCAGTAAAACCACTCCCAACTGCTTGGACAACATCCTCCCGACCATCTCGGCGCGAGGAGGTCCTTCTGACCAGGTTGCGGATTGGGCATTGCCGGTTTAGCCACCGCTACCTGCTCTCCGGTGACCCAGCCCCGCAGTGCCCTTGTGGTCAGGCATTAACAGTGCGTCATGTTTTATTGTCGTGTCCCCGTTTTAGTCAATTTCGTGTTGTGCTGTCCCTGCCATCTACTTTACCAGATGTTTTAGCTGATGACGCTCGAGCAGCTGCTCGTGTTCTGCGTTTTATAACTTTAACTGGCTTGTCCAAAGACATTTAACCTTTTTACTTATTTTATCTGCATCTTTGTCAGGTCCTTCTGGTGTCCCCCCATCCCCTTGAGTTTTACCAGATTCCATGTGCTCTAACAACAGTGACTGGGCGCTAATGACCTCAGCAGTTGAGCGCCCTTAAACCCAACCAAAAAAAAAAAAAAAAAAAAATCACCCAATCACCTATCCACGTCCGAGTTCCGTGAGTTCCGCGGAGCACCCCATTCTGCTCTCTCATGATGTCTAATGACTGCTGAGGTCGCTGGTATGGAGTACCTGGCAGTAGGTGGCAGCACAATGCAACTAATACGAAAAACGTTTGTTTTGGGGAGTGTACGGATACTTTTTATCACGTAGTTCGAATGGTTCAAATGGCTCTGAGCACTATGGGACTTAACATCTGAGGTCATCAGTCCCCTAGAACTTAAAACTACTTAAACCTAACTAACCTAAGGACATCACACACATTCATGCCCGGGGCAGGATTCCAACCTGTGACCATAGTAGCAGCGCGGTCCCTGGCTGAAGTGCCTAGAATCGCTTGGCCACAACGGCCTGCTTCTTCAAATAATATGTAACTTTGTAGGCAGGGAATCTCTACGAGGGCAAACATAAACTGGTCTCACTGGACTTCCAAAAAGTACAACCAACATTTCAAGCCCCTCTTGGCCGTTTGTGCGATCATTGTTCCTTCCAGACAGACAAACGGGCAGGGATGTGGTGGACTGTGTGTACACCAGATTTGGAACTTGTACTTTGGTTCGTCTCAATATCCTGTAGCTCCTCCAAATCTGGTCTACGCACAGTCCGCCGCCTATCTCCACGTTGAAATGTCTGAAAGGACCCATGACTGCACAAATGCCCAAAAACGGATTGAAATGTTGTGTGATGCAATTGGTGGCTATGAGGTTACTTGTTTCGATATAGTAGTGCTACCTCACGACCGTTTTATCTGCTGGTCCTTATACAAACACTATCAGGGCTTGTTCCCGACGTGAATACCGGACCATTCTGCAGCTTACAACACCCTGCGTCAATCACACAGCCTTAAATACATAAGGAACACACGGCATGTGGTCAGAGGAACTGTCATTGATCGGTGAAATCTACCGTGGTAACGATACATTTTCGGACACGTATTCGCGGAACCTTTTTTCCTTAATTTTCACTCACGAATCTGTCCCGCAGTTTGTTGGTTTCATTAGCTTTCACTCTATATAAACAAATAATATTTTTAGTCATAAACAGAACCATATGTTTCAAATGTGTTATTAATTTAGAAACTTCATCTAGGCCATTATTACCGACCAAATACACTGAACAGCCAGAGAAATTGGTACACTGCCTAATATCGTGTAGGGCCCCTCGTAAACGCAAAGTGACGCAACTCGACGTGGTGTGAAGTAGTTCTGGAGGGAACTGACACCATGAATCCTGCAGTGCTGTCCATAAATCCGTAAGAGTACGAGGGGGTGGAGATCTCTTCTGAACAGCACGTTGAAGGCATACCAGATATGCTCAATAACGTTCATGTCTGCAGTGTTTGGTAGCCAGAGGAAGTGTTCAAATTCAGAAGATTGTTCTTGGAGCCAGTCTGCAACAATTGTGGAGTGACGTATTGTCCTGCTGGAATTTTCCAAGTCCGTCAGAAAGCACCATGAAAATGATTCGATGCAGGTGATCAGACAGGATGCTTACGTACGTATCACCTGTCAGAGTCGTATTTAGACGTATCAGGCGTCCCATATCACTCCAACTGCACACGCTCCACACCATTACAAAGCCTACATCAGCTTGAACAGTCCCCTGCTGACATTCAGGATCCATGTATTCATAAGGTAGCCGCCACACCCGTACACGTACGTCCGCTTGATACAATTTTAAACGAGACTCGTCCAACCACGAAACATGTTTCCAGTCGTCAAGAGTCCAATGTCGATGTTGACGGGCCCAGACAAGGCGTAAAGTTTTGTGTACCCATCAAGGGTACACAAGTGGGCCTTCGGCTCCGAAAGCCTATCGATGATGTTTCGTTGAATGGTTCGCACGCCGACACTTGTTGATAGCACAGCAATGAAACCTGCAGCAATTTGCGGAAGGGTTGCACTTCTGTCACGTCCAACGATTCCGTTCACCGTGAGTGCCATCTAGTAACCGCAAATACAACCTGGCTACTTCACATTCAAATAATGACAGACGAATATTATGATGAACATTATTCAGTACATGATGTAAAAGGCAATGTATTTTAACAGCGGCAGATAAAGTAACATTTTGTCTACATCAGAACTTAGAAGTACAGTTTACAGTATGAAAACATCATTATAGAAAATGCAAAAAGGCCTGAATGATATAGCCTTTAGAAAACGATATAACATGAAATATAGCCAATATAAACCATTTAATAAACAAAAAATTATGAGTTGACTTAGATGGAAAAAACATTTCGGTAACTGCACAAGGAAACCCGAAATTAAATACCAAGTAACGGCTTTACTCCGTTGAAGTTTTTATTACGTGACTGCAGCTGCTCATTGAGAATGAGGCTATCATTTCGAGAAAGATGTTCAAAAATTTCTAGTTCTTAAAGAATATCCAACCTACGCCCGTTCTTCTCGGTGTGCGAAATATTGATATCGTGAATAGCTTTAGATGCGTGACCTTTAATCAGAAGATGGTTTGCCCTACGTAATAAGAAGAGAGGGTGTCGCAGAAAATCTTATAGGCGCCAGAACTTTCTAAAGGGGAACGAGTCTATTTTAAATTATGAATGAATTTTTCTTTCAAATTATTATTGGTGGAAAAGGGAACGTTAAAATTGTATTTATTACGAAGAGGGTGTTGGATCTGATAGGAGATGAGCCTCAAGAAAGGAATAGGAAAATAGTTTTTTGGGTTAGATTCAATGATAGAGGTGTCGAGCATAGTAACTCTTTTAACAGTTTTCTTTTTAAGGATGTCATCAACTATGCCAGGTTCATATGAGTTATTAACTGCTGTCGATTTGAGTAAATTAGTTTCATCATTGAATTTTCCTTTCGAGAGTGGAATAGAACTAGCTCGGTGAATAGCAGCGTGATAGAAAGCGTTTTTATGAGATTGGGGATGCACGGAAGGACTTAACATCTGAGGTCATCAGTCCCCTTGTACGTAGAACTACTTAAACCTAACTAACCTAAGGACATCGCACACATCCATGCCCGAGGCAGGATTCGAACCTGCGACCATGGCGGTCGCACAGTTCTAGACTGAAGCGCCTAGAACCGTTCGGCCACACCTGCTGGCTACAATTGTGCATTAAATTCAACATAGCTGTATTTGACTATGACTGTGATGAGATATAAGAAGTCAGTAATTTGTTCATATGAAAGATCTGTTTTGAAATGATGTAAATTTTTTTCTACGATTGTAAGCGTTTCTTGTACAGGAACGTTAGAGTACAGATTTTTGATGTCTAATGAAAACAACTTAGTGTCTGAACTGCATTCTAAATCTTTTATTTTATGGACTAAGGCATGACTATTGGGGATGGAATAATTGTTCTAAAAAAAGAATGATTTTTCAGAGTTTCATGCAGAAATTTGGCCAAATCATAGTACGCGCTATTCATACTATTAGATATCGGCCGTATCGTATGGTTAGGTTTGAGAATTTTAAATTGAGACCGAAATTTTGGGGCTGAGGGTTCATGCTGATAAGCATTTTCTTCTGAAAAGGTTTGATTAGAAATTTTGCGTTATTGATGGCTGACCTTCTTTTTGTAATTCTGGAGTCGGATACTCATGCAGTTCCGAAATATTATTTTCGCTAAAAAAATCTAAGTCTAAGGTTTTGGAAATATATTCAGACTTGTAGGTAATAACTAAGGAGCAATCTTTGTCAGATTTAGTTATTTGAGCATCAGCTTCTTTAAGTTTATTGTTAATGAATTCAACCCATTTTTCTATCGTTTTGCGTAACATTATGAAGAGAATGTTTGAGATGACTTATCTATTTTTTCTTCACAATCAAGACCAATTTTAAGTAGACTAGCATTTTTTCTTTTACACTTTTGTCTGACAGGACAGGCATGACATTGTACTTCAGCCCTTTTTCGAGCAAGACAGTTTCATTCTATGCAAAAGTAATGTTAGTATATTTAGAATTTTTTATTGAAAGTACTTTGAGGACATTTTTCAGCGGGAAACAGACAAAAAAGTTTACTAAGTTTCTTTTCGTGCTTACGCATTATAAATTGTTTAAAAATTTCTAAATGTTCATTAATCTGTATCCAGAAATCGTCAACGTTAAAATTATAATTAATACGAAAGATATTTGTAAATTCTAAATACAGATAATATGCCTATTCATTAAGAACATCTATTTTAGCGTATAGCTTTTTAACATTATCAGAAATGAGATAATTAGCAAAATTAATATAGGCTTTCACATAATTAGAGACTAGTCCCCTTTTTTCACATTGCTTATTAAACTGAATGGCCATACCTGTACTTAGAAGTCTCTTCTTCGGATCTTTTTATTTAAAGGCAGCCTTGGATGCTTGGGCAGGAAAAAGTCTCAGTTTTAAACATGGCTGCTTGGTTCAGTGACCGTTTATAAATTGAAGTTAAACTAAATCAGACATCGGTCACAAATTTTAAGTCTTTTGACCATGTTTCTATACTTCTATGAGTGACCTCATCAGAAATTAAATATTTAAATTGGCCTATATCATAAGTACAAATGCATGGGAAATTTTTTTATATGAAAGTGTAAGTACTGACTAACATTATAAGAAAGAAACAGTATTTACATGTCACGTATAAGATAAATGTGAAGCCAGAAAGGCTGTGGCCACAAAATTTTTAAAAAGAATACACGAAAGGCGAGCCAATAAGGGTGGCCTGTTGTGTACGTAGTTCCGCAGTCAGCGCGTACACAACTTTCCCACTAGAGCGCGCCCCACTAAGCACAACAGTGCAGGCGCAGCGCTCATCCATCTCCACACTACGAGATGGCGCTGTCTTAGAGACGGACCAAATTCTGCTTCCGCCGATCCGCGTATTAATATGTAACGCAGCCAATGAGATTGCTGCTAACGTAGAACCTATTGTCCTCGCGGATCACACTCGCGCAGTGATACCTGAACGCTCAAGTGCACAGACCTACGATGAGTCAGTCTGCTTTAGCCTGCATCAGTCTGCATTAGTCTGTAGTCAAGTTTCAGTCTGCGCCTAATAAGATTATCATATTCCTGTACATAGCCATGAAGATAAATGTATAGACACTTAGTCAAGTATCAGAGATATGTGAGAATAAGATTAACGTACCAAGACCAAAGGAACTTCATATTATCAATTGTAAATAGCATCCAGAACCAAGTTAAGTTATTTTTATGCTTGTTATTATTTTAATAAATGTGTTTGAAAATTAATCAAGTTCTGTTTAAAGTTGGTCATCGTCAATCTGCTACTCGAAGCGTGCAAGAGGCATTTCTATCGTCTGACCCAACGGCAGAAGATAAACAAGCCACGATAAGATCACGAGACATATTGCTGACACTCGTTTACTTCGTTAGAGCGACAAGTCAAATTATCTGATGGTGTGTGTACCGAAGGTCTTACAGTACGCACACCACACTGCCCATACCTATAAAGCCACAGGTAGCAATAGACTGTGGCGCCCGCGTTATCAAGTGCGGGCAGGTGAACATTACACCAACAGTGCCATCTAGTAATAGTAAAGATAAGTAGACTACTTAACATTTAAACTATAGACTTAAAATTTGTCACCGAGAGCTTATTTAGTTTAACTTTAGTAAAAGAAAGAAAGAAAGAAGGAAATGAGCTGTCACGTGTATTTTGGTGATTCAAGTGAAAGGGTATGCAACCTGATTGTGGTCGGACAATGGGAATTAACAGTATTTGAACGCGGTGTGGTAGCCGGAGCTAGGCGCACGGGACTTTCCATTTCGGAAAACATTAGAAAATTCAGTATTCCAAGATCCACCGTGTCAAGTGTGCGCCGAGAATACCAGATATTGTGCATTGCCTCTCACCACGGGGAACGCAGTGGCCGA
Organism: Schistocerca americana; assembly: GCF_021461395.2. Classification (NCBI taxonomy): domain Eukaryota; kingdom Metazoa; phylum Arthropoda; class Insecta; order Orthoptera; family Acrididae; genus Schistocerca; species Schistocerca americana. The sequence goes on from NC_060126.1 coordinate 125,820,808, forward strand.
CGGCCTTCACTTAGCGACACAGGCAGCGGCACTTGCGTAGGGTTGTCAGTGTTAACAGGTAAGCAACACTGCGTGAAATAACCGCGGAAATGAACGTGGGGCGTACGACGAACGTATCCGTTAGAACAGCGCACGTTAATGGACTATGGCAGGAGACGAAAGACGCGAGTGCCGTTGCTAACAGCACGACTTTGCCTGCAGCGCCTCTCCTGCGCTCATGAGCATATCGGTAGGACTCCAGACAAATGGAAAATCGTGGACTGGTCAGATGAATTCCCGACTTCGGTTGGTAAGAGCTGATGGTAGGATTTGGATGTGACCCCACGAATCCATGGACCCATGTTGACAACAAGGCCTTGTGTAAGCTAGTAGTGGCTCCACAATGGTGTGGGCTGTGTTTTTGTGGAATGTGCAGGGTTCTCTGGTCCAACTGAACCGATTAGTGATTGGAAATGGTTTTGTTCCGCTACTTGGATGGATGAAATCAAGTCGGAACTCATACAGTGGAATGTCAGGTCTTGGCTACACAGGATAATTGAAATGGCCTGGGAGTCGGGACAGGTTCTATCAGACTGGACAAAAGCAGTAATTACACCAATCTTTAAACATGGAAACAGAAAAGATTGTGACAACTACAGAGGTATCTCTTTAATCAGCGTTGTGGGCAAAATCTTCTCAGGTATTGTTGAAAGGAAAGTGCGAGTATTAGTTGAGGACCAATTGGATGAAAAGCAGTGTGGGTTTAGGCCTCTTAGAGGTTGTCAGGGCCAGATCTTTAGCTTACGGCAAATAATGGAGAAGTGTTACGGATGGAACAGGGAATTGTATCTATGCTTTATAGATCTAGAAAAGGCATATGACCGGGCTCCTAGGAGGAAGTTATTGTCTGTTCTACGAGATTATGGGAGGCAAACTTTTGCAAGCAATTAAAGGTCTTTACATGGATAGTCAGGCAGCAGTTAGAGTTGACGGTAAATTGATTTCATGGTTCAGAGTAGTTTCAGGGGTAAGACAAGGCTGCAACCTGTCTCCACTGTTGTTCATATTATTTATGGATCATATGTTGAAAACAATAGACTGGCTGGGTGAGATTAAGATATGTGAACACAAAATAAGCAGTCTTGCATATGCGGATGACTTAGTTGTGATGCCAGATTCGGTTGAAAGTTTGCAAAGTAATATTTCAGAGTTAGATCAGAAATGTAAGGACTATGGTATGAAGATTAGCATCCCCAAAACGAAAGTAATGTCAGTGATAGAAATATAAACGGAATGAGTGCCAAATAGGAGGAACAAAGTTAGAACAGGTGGACGGTTTCAAGTACTTAGGATGCGTATTCTCACAGGATGGCAACATAGTGAAAGAACTGGAAGCGAGGTGTAGCAAAGCTAATGCAGTGAGCGCTCAGCTACGATCTACTCTCTTCTGCAAGAAGGAAGTCAGTACCAAGACTAAGTTATCTGTGCACCGTTCAATCTTTCGAGCAACTTTGTTGTATGGGAGCGAAAGCTGGGTGGATTCAGGTTACCTTATCAACAAGGTTGAGGTTACGGATATGAAAGTAGCTAGGATGATTGCAAGTACTAGTAGATGGGAACAATGGCAGGAGGGTGTCCACAATGAGGAAATCAAAGAAAAACTCGGAATGAACTCTATAGATGTAGCAGTCAGGGCGAACAGGCTTAGATGGTGGGGTCATGTTACACGCATGGGAGAAGCTAGGTTACCCAAGAGACTCATCGGTTCAGCAGTAGAGGGTAGGAGGAGTCGGGGCAGACCAAGGAGAAGGTACCTGGATTCGGTTAAGAATGATTTTGAAGTAATAGGTTTAACATCAGAAGAGGCACCAATGTTAGCACTGAATAGGGGATCGTGGAGGAATTTTATAAGGGGCCTATGCTCCAGACTGAACGCTGAAAGGCATAATCAGTCTTAAATGATGATGATGATGATGATGATGATGATGATGATGATGATGACTTGGACACCATTTGCAGCCATTCATAGACTTCATGTCTATCACAAAGATGGAAATTTGATGGGACCACCATTGTTAGCGACAGGTTTGAAGAAGATTCTGGACAATTTTATGAAATGATTTGGCCACCCACAGCGCCCAACATGAATCCCATAGAACATTTATGAGACATAATCGAGAGGTCAGTTCGTGTACAAAATCCTACACCCGCAAAACTTCAGGGACTGCGGACTTCGGTAGAGGCAACATGGCTCAGTATTTCTGTAGGGGACTTCCAACGACTTGTTGAGTGCATGCCATGTTGACTTGCTGGACTACCCCAGGCAGGAGGAGGTCCGATAACATACTGTGAGGTATCCCATGACATTTGTTACCTCAGTGTAGTGCGCAGCCACTGCCCAGATGTCTGGAAACGATCCAGTTCAAGCTGCAGCTGTTGTTTTACTATTAAGTCATCAAACGGCTGTAGAATAATTCGCAAATAAAAAATTCGCATTCATCTTCTATTAAAACCATAAACAGGGCCACGAACACTATTTTCAGCAGCCGTGAACAAACAAGCAGCTGGTTCCAAAATCTCTTGTTGCGTTTCGTAATCAACATATATAATAAAAGTAAGTGTGTGTGTGCGTTCGCTAACAATCAGAAACGAGTCCCGTTAAGATAAAGGGAGTTATATGGTGTGTTAGCTCTTTGTCTCCCATGTATGAAGAAGGTTCCCGTTTTTCCCTGAAGGGCATGCTTTTGAGGATATAAGGGCTGGGAATTTCCACTGTATACAAATTACTAGATCATTTCAGAATATTCTAGAGTATTTCTATTGTATTCGAGAGCATTCCATAACATTCCAGAATGTTCCACAATGATCTGAAGTGTTCTGGAATGTTCGGGAATAGCATGGAACATCCAGGAAGATTCCAGAATGTTTGGGAACATCCTGGAACAGCCCAAATAATTGTGAAACATTCCAGAACACTCTTTAATGTTCTGGAACGTTCTGGAACATTTTGGACAGTTCAAAGCCTCTTTGGTATGTTCTGGAATTCGCCACTGTTGGGGTTACCCTTTGATACGGGCACACAAAGCAAGACCGTCGTAGGTTCGAACGCCAGTTTCTTATCAGTGATGAAGGGAGGAGCCGTAACCGTAGTCCAGTGAGTGAATAAAATCAAGTAGTGAAGTGTGGGTAGTGATAGTGCTACAGTAACTGAACGTAGATCGAAATTAAAGCGTGAAAAGTCTGCAAAGTGTGCTTAGTGTATTTGTTAGTAAAAATTTGATTTGATTTATATTTCAGATAATGCCCAAGTGTAAAAGAGAAGGAGATATTGTCAATTCTGAAGCAAAACGGCAAAACAAAAAGGACAGCGAGAAAACGAAGCAGACGAAGGCGTGAAGAACGTTTAAACTCCCAACAAACAACACTGAGCACCGTGAGAAGCAGAGAAAACGAAGAACAACGAAATAGATTTAAGAATCAAGAATTGTGACACAGTCTTATAATAAAAGCCAGCCATGAAAATATCATCCTACTAGACGCGCGGAGGAAGGCAGGTAAACAGTACAACTTAACAAATGATGCATTTCACTAATACCCGACGAAATAATGTAACAAATACACACATGTCGTAATCGGAAAAATGGTTAACCCATGACAATTTTGCAACATGAAAGAATTCAGTTAAGAAATATTAAGATTCTGTTGCATGAATGGAAAACCTAGATTACCGCTACTGGAAACACCTCCGCAGGAATTTTTACATTACATGACTTGGGAAAATCCAAAGTCAAAAGACTTTCTCCAAAACATAAAAGAGTACACCTGCTTCCAAATGACTTCTTTTGGTGTCACTTCGATCAACACTAACAGAGATGAAATCGATTCTGTTTCTTCCATCCAAGGACAAATTTCTCACAGCATGGGATCATTACTACCACTACCCAACCATAAATTTCTGCAAGTACTTTTAACTGGAAATGAAGAAACAGAAACTTATAAACGATGTATAAATATCAGTGGATTGAGACGAGACGTAGTCCAAATATACAGATGAACTTACACAAATGCAGTCAAGAGATTCATGTGTTCAGAACAGTACTAGACAGAATGATTTCTGATGATTATAATGTTATAATTCGAGCTGACAAAAAACGACTTGGAGAACGATTTAATGCACATCTGATAGACGAAGTCTCGATCGTAACTGTCGACAATGAAAACACAAGCCAAGACATAAGTGTACAACGAAGAAGAGAAGGATTACAATGCATTACAGAAACACATGGTTCATATGATGCCCTCCAATATCCATCAGTATTTCTGCACTGAGAGGACGGATATCATTTTAATGTGAAAGAAATCCAACCTGAAACAGGAATAGACACGAACAAAAAAGTCACTTCCAAGGAGTTTTATGCTTATGTCATAATCGTCAGAGACAGTAAAACATACAATCACGTTCTCTACACTCAGCGTTTAGTGCAACAACACCTGTATACAAAAATAGAAGTGGAACAGATGCTTTACATAAGTCGGTATCAGAAGAAACTACACATGGAAGAATACATCCACCTTCGGGACGCAATCATAAATGAAAGAAACAATGATAACACTGGAACAATGGTAATCTTAGCCTCATCATACAGAGAAAGTCCGAGAAACTTGCAGGAATACACTCAAGATGCCAGACCTACATAAGTAAATGTGGGAGACTTGACCTCTTCAACCGGCTGGTGTGGCCGTGCAGTTCTAGGCACTTCAGTCTGGAACAGCGTGACCACTACGGTCGAAGGTTCGAATCCTGCCTCAGGCATGGATGTGTGTGATGTCTGTAGGTTAGCTAGGTTTAAGTAGTTCTAAGTTCTAGGGGACTGATTACCCCAGACGTTGAGTCCCATAGTGCTCAGAGCCATTTTGACCTCTTCATAACATTCACAAACAATTCGTCGTGGCCAGAAGGCAGAGAACAACTAAGATATAGAGAAGCACCCTTGAGTAGTAGGGCAAAGGGGACATCAGTGCATTTTGTTAGTGTGGGGTGCCTACATCAGGGGTGGGTTTGCCCCTGAATACATGCCTGCCCCTGATGTAGGCACCCCACACTAACAAAATGCACTGATGTCCCCTTTGCCCAACTACTCCCATATATCGACACAACAAAATACCCCAAGTTTCCTGAAAAAAAAGAAAGCGAGATTTACCGAAGTCATTATAAAGCACCACATCTCTGGAACTGTTAGATGCTGGATGCACACAATAGAAAGGCAAAAACGAGGACTGCCTCACTCACACAGTCTCATATGGCTAAACGACAAAATTCATCCCACACATGTTGACAAAATCTTTCAAGCTGAACTTCCAAAACCACAAGAAGATCTGCAACTGTACGACATAGTACTGAAAAGCATGATTCACGGACCTTGTGGGCCATTAAATCCTAATTAGCCAGTATGTCAACTCTCAAGAGCATATGGACGAACTGAACTTCCAAAGCAAGCTAAAATTATCTTATAGGGTGAATGCACAATGGCACATAAAAAGTCACTAGAAGCCATTATAAGACATACAAGGAAATTCTGAAGTGATGGGAGGAACTCTAATCATACTCTCAGGAGAGTTTCGACAAACACTTCTAGTTACCGCCAAGTCAACACCAACAGACGAGATCAATGCATGCTTTAAAAATTCAATCTCAGGCCACAAATACAAATATTGCGACTAACAAAAAATATCAAGGTTGAACTATCGTATGACGAAACAACAGCAGATTTTGTTCAACAACATTTAAAAATAGGCGAAGGCACATATCATTAAACTCAACAGTGATTTCTGCAACATAGCCACTGCTGAAATGAACTCATCGACCAAATTTATCCAAACACTGTTTACAGCTGTACGAATCTGAATTGCCTATTTGAAAGGGCTGTTTTGGCAACTAAATATAACATTGTCAACTATGTCAGCTTTAATATTCAAAACAAAATTCCCAATGAAGAGAGAATATACAAATCGATCGACACGATGGTAAAAGTTGGAGAAAGTGTGAATTTCCCTGCAGAATTTCTAAACTCTTTGCAAGTAGCAGAAATGTCATTACACTGCATTCGCCTTCATACTGGGTTTCTGATCATACTAATCAGATAACTTACCAAAACTATTTATTGGAACGATCGTCAAACTGCTATCGAATAACATAATCGAACCGAACTTATGACTGGAAAGTACAAAGAACATACACTATTTATCCCGAGAATACCACTGATCTCCATTGAACTGATGTTCCAATTTAAAAGACTCCAATTTCTAATCCAACTAGCCTACAGTTTTGCAATTAACAGTGCACAAGGTCAAACTTTAAAATATTGGGGTATCAACCTCAAAGAGTGCTGCTTCTCTCACAGTCAACTATACATAGCTTGCTCTCGAGTAGGAAATTCGAAATATATATATATATATATATATATATATATATATATATATATATATATACCTGTGACATATAATTTTATATATATAAATTTTCGGTGCCTACAGTGTCACACAAATTTTTATTTTTAAAGGAGATCACTTAAGACTATTTCCATGGTTCGCCTGTCAAATTTCTCCCTCATATCACAAAATTGTCGTCTGATGTAGTACAAACTGAAAAAAATAAATTCCTTTTAAAGCACAGTTTCGTATATAATTTATATTCAAAACCTTACACCTGTGTCACAGAACAAATTCTACATCGAGAATATTTTACACACGTTTACGGAAAGAAATGCTTCATATAATTATTACAGTATTTGAAGAACATCAAAATATGAATAGGCTGAAATGAACAAACAGTACATGAGACTACGTTAATCAATTTAACTGTGAAAAGCTAAGGAGCATATTATCAACAAAATGAGAAATATGCAAAAGTGTAATGCCAAAATGAGCACTTCTTAATTGGGAGTAAATCAAAACAATCAGAATGGCTGAAAGAGAGCACAATAACATGAGCCACAAACAAATAAAAGCAAAGCAACTAAGAAAATAGGAGAATAGGCAAGAATGAGATGCCAACAAAATGAGAGCTGGCCGAATTTTTTTTTTTTTTGTTTATTGTGATTTTAATACCAGTATAACAGGTAGGCTGGCAGCAGCACAATACGCCGCTCTTCAGCCAAAGATAGTACAATGATAAAACAGAGAAGACACATGGGTTGGAACAAAACGGCGGGGAAAAAACAGTATACACATGAACATAAAAAACATGAAGCCATTCACACTCGATGACATTCCACACTACAAACTGTTGACACGAAACACAAACACTGAAGATGTCGATGGCACTGGTGAACGATGGAGTGTGACAGTGAACACTGAACACTAAACATGATGGCACACACGAGACACTGATGGCGATGATCTCTGGCGCGCGAATGTCCACTTAGCGTGTGCGAGTCTGGGGACGTGCCAAGAGGGGAAGAAGGGTGAGGTGGGGGAGAGGGGAGAACAAGGATGCCAATGGTTGAGAAGATGGGGGGGGGGGGGAGAAGAGGGACAGGGGAGGGGAAGCCTGGGGGAGTAGTGGGGAGAAATGGAAGAGGGAGAGAAGAGTGGGAGGGTGCCTAAAGGAGCAAACACAGGAAGAGGGAGGGAGGATCAAAGTTGGTAGGGGGGGTAGATGGAGGGGAGGAGGGCATAATCAGGGAGAGGGAGCTGGCGGAAGCCACCTTGGGAGAGGGTAAGGAGGGTGGAGAGATGGAGACCATGTGGGACATGGGAATACAGGAGCGGCAGCGGGCGGGGGTGGGAGAGGATGGGTGAGACAAGTGGGTGAGGAGGATCGAGTTTGCGGGAGGTGTACAGGATCCGTATCCTTTCAAGGAAAAGGAGGAGGTGGGGGAACGGAATGAGATCGTACAGGATCCACGTGGGGGAGGGGAGACGGATACGATAGGCGAGGCGGAGAGCATGGCGGTCAAGGATTTGAAGGGATTTATAAAAGGTAGGGGGAGGCAAAGATCCAAGCCGGATGGGCGTAACAAAGGAATCTGGCCGAATTTTTTTTTCCTTTATTGTTATTTTAATACCTAAACAACAGGTAGGCTGTCAGCGGCATGCTACGCCACTCTTCAGCCATAGTGTTGACAAGAACAGAACACAGAATGGAGAATCAGTATGAACAAAGTGACGTGCAAAAAAGAGTGGTCACAGATACACAAAAAACATGGAGCCGTTCACACTCGACAAAAACGACACTGAAAACACGTTGACACAGCGCACAGAACACTGGTGAATCCGACGGCACAAGTGAACGGAGAAGCGTGACGGCGGACACTAAAAAACACAAAACGACGTCACACACAAGAGACACAGATGGCGATGATCTCCGGCGCACGAATGTTCACTGAGCGTGTGCGAGTCCGGGGACCTGCCAAGAGAGGAGGAGGGGGGGTGGGAGAGGGAGAGGGGAGAGCAGAGATGCCATGGGCAGAGGAGATAGGGGGAGGGAGGAAGGAGGGGAAGCCCGGGGGAGGAGGGGTGGAGGGAGGGAATGGAGGAAAAGGAAAGAGAAGGGAAGGGAAGAGAAGGGAGGGAGGGTGCCGAAAGGAAAGGACACCAGAAGTAGGGGTTGGGGCAGGGTCAAAGTTGATAGGAGGGGTAGATGGAGGGGAGGAGGACATCATCAGGGAGGGGGAGCTGACGGAAGCCACCATGGGAGAGGGTAAGGAGGGTGGAGAGATGGAGACTGGGTGGAACGTGGGAATATTGGCGCGGCAGCGGGCAGGGGTGGGAGAGGATCGGGGAGACTAGTGGGTGAGGAGGATCGAGTTTATGGGAGGTGTACAGGATCCGTATCCTTTCAAGGAAAAGGAGGAGGTGGGGGAAGGGGATGAGATCGTACAGGATCCGCGTGGGGGAGGGGAGACGGATGTGATAGGCGAGGTGGAGAGCATGGCGGTCAAGGATTTGGAGGGATTTATAAAAGGTAGAGGGGGTGGAGATCCAAGCCGGATGGGCATAACAAGGGATAGGGCGGATGAGGGATTTGCTGGCCGATTTTTTTTTTTTTCCATTTATTGAATTTCAATTCCCCCCGAAGGGGGCGGGCTGGCAGCAGCTTAGTATGCCGCTCTTCAGCCGACAGATTTTGTGACAAAGATAAAGAGAACAAATAATAAAAAAACAGGCGATAAAATCGGAGACTTAGAGAGTAACAAGGCGAAAAGAAATCGTGGAACTTAAAACAACAACACAGGGATGATGACGCTAATAAAAATACATACAAAGCAGACAGGGAATACAATAGACAATTAAAAAAAAAAAAACACGGCGACAGTCTGGATTCTGTTCGCAAAGGACATAAAATTCACACCTAGCGACAGCATGGTTTCTGTTCGCAACACGAGAAAGACAAACAACACTGAATAGTCACTGGAACACTGCACTAAAAAGTTGGCAAATGTGACACCACAGTCGAGAGCAGGTGGGGGGAAACTGGACAGAAGATGGGAAAACAAAAAAGGGGGGAAAGGAGAGTAAAAGCGAAGGGGGGACCCGGGAAAGGAGCTGGAGGAGGATGAGGACCCATAAGAGGGGTGGGGGGCAGATGCGACTGGGAGGGGGGTAGGCAGAGCAGGGGAATACAAAGGACTGGGGGGGAAAAGGGAGGTAGGGAGAGGTTTAGTGGGGAGAAAACAGGACGGAGGGAGCCCAGGGAAAGGACAGAGGAAAGGAGGGGGATTGAGGATCAGAGTTGATAGGAAGGATAAATGGAGGGAGAGAGGGCATCATCTGGGAGGGGGAGTTGACGGAAGCCACCTTGGGAAAGGAGATGGAGGGTGTAGAGATGGAGGATAGGGGGGACACAACGGTGAAGACGTGGCAGGGGGCGGGGATGGGAGAGGAGAGGAGCAACCATGGGGTGAGGGGGTTCAAGACGGCGGGAGGTGTAGAGGATGCAGATATGTTCGAGGAAGAGGAGCAGATGGGGGAAAGGAATGAGATCATAGAGGATCCGCATGGGGGACGGGAGGCGGATACGGAAGGCGAGGCGGAGTGCATGACGTTCAAGGATCTGGAGGGACTGATGGAATTTGGGGGGGGGGCAGATATCCAGGCAGGACTGGCATAACAGAGGATGGGACGGATGAAGGATTTCTAGGTGTGGAGGATGGTAGAGGGGTGCAACCCCATGTCCGGCCAGAGAGGAGTTTGAGGAGTCGGAGGCGGTTGTGGGCTTTGGATTGGATGGAGCGGAGATGAGGTATCCAGGTGAGGTGACGGTCAATGGTGAGGCCAAGGTAGGTGAGGGTGGGGGTGAGGCGGACAGGATGTGCGCAGACAGTAAGGGAGAAATCCAGGAGCCGGAAGGAGCGAGTGGTACGACCTACGATGATTGCCTGGGTCTTGGAAGGATTGAGTTTCAGGAGCCATTGGTTACACCACGCAGCAAAAAGGTCAAGGTGATTCTGTTGCTGGCCGAATTCCGTCGGCGCTTATATACGGTTGCGGTCGTGGCGGCACCTCGGGCCCGTACGCAACATGTGCGCCTGCTATCGGAAGGCACTGTTAGCGCTCGCGGCGGCGTCTAGCGGCCTGTATGCAAGTTGTGCGATTGCTGTCGCAGGTCGACCTTTAATCTATGATGTTACACACACCAGACAACAAATTGAAAAATGTTGTTTATAAACAAAAATTATAAATAGCGAGAATACGTTTTCAATAAAAATCTTCATCTATTATACTTTAACGAAATTGCAAATAGTTAGAATATGTTTTCAATAATGTTTTTCGCCTCTTATACTTTAACAAATAGTTGGAATACGTTTTCAATAAAATTTTCCTTTTATTCCAACTCCCACACAGTCTCATATCAACTCCCTGAGCGAAGACGGGTACCCCAGCTAGTGTATGTATAAACGATATAAGCAAATATTGCGAGCTATTTACTGCTTGCGTGCGTACCGATTGGATTCCAGCGTAGTACTGCGGGCGATTATCGGTGTGATCCCGGTGTGTGGGCACTGAAATGATTTCTAACGCTGCGATATCGCTGCGAGAACGCGAGGCTGTCACCCGCTCATACGCATCGTGCCTAAGTCGTCGAAGCGCCGGCTGCCCTCTATGGGTGCGCGTTAGACAAAGATAGAATAAAAGAGAATACCCAGCCCACGCCCATTGCACAGGTCACTAAATGTACAAAACTTATTGCGCTATGTGAGAAAATCAGTCGTGCACTGAGAAAGCTTCTGAGGCTCTACCCAAGACAGCTACTGCAGTCCTCTACATAGAAAATTGTTAATTAATTAGGAATCCAGGAGACGACTCACCGAAACGCAGAAGTGCTGCGTCGTCGATGGGTACACACACAAAAAGTACAGAGCTTGGCTAGCTTTCGGAATGCACCTCTTTCTTCAAGATTGTACGAAAAATATGCATAAGAAACACACACACACATATTCACATGCACATGACCGTCTCCTTACATTGTGCTCAGTCGACATGTACACTCCTGTCTGCCTACAGTGTACTCAGTAGACTACGCATAATGTAGGGAGACAGGAGTGTGTGTGTGTGTGTGTGTGTGTGTGTGTGTGTGTGTGTGTGTGTGTGTGCGTGTTTGTGTTTGTGGTCATGTCTTTCCTGCAACCTTCAAAAAGAAAATGCATTCCGAAAGCTAGACAAGATCTGAACCTTTTGTTTCTGTGCCTATCAAAGACGCAGCGCTTCTGCCTTTCGGTAACTCGTCTTCTTCATTCCTAAATATTTCGTAGTTCACAACCCGAACATTCCGTACATTTTGAGAAAATTGTTAAACTACATGATACGCAACTTACCTGTGTCTTTTCTCTACTCAGACTGCGTATGTGATAGACGAGCGAGGCACTGTGTTCTCCTGATTTAACCCTCTGGCGAATTAGAGCTGTTTGAGCCGAACTTGCTGACTGAAGGAGATGGAGCAGTGGATAGCACACTGGGCTCGCACTCTGGACAACGATGGTTCCAATCCGCGTCTTGTCATCCATATTTAGGTTTATCGTGGTTTCCCTAAATCGCTTCAGCCATATGCCGGAATCGTTTATTTGAAAGAGCACGGCTGCATTGCTTCCCCATCATTTAATCAATCCGAGCTTGTGCCCTGTCTCTAATGACATCGTTGTCGGCGAGACGTTAAACAGAATTCGTTCTTCTTTCGAACTATGAATCACGGGAAGTTCTCTTACCGACTGAGCTACTCAGGCACTCCACCCACATGGCTTCAAGTTTTCCGTTGCCTCTCCCGCATTTCCCAAACTTCGCATGTCTACTGCTTACCTTCAGATGTACTGAACCTTTGCATAACGCTGTTACTGTATGTTTTGTAAAGAGTGCAAATTAACAGAAGTTTAAGTATTACTTCAGGATGAATTTTAACTCCGCAGCGGGGTGTATGCTGTTTTGAAATTTCCTACCAGATTGAACGTCGGATCAGTACCTGCCCATGAAAGGCAGAGCTCCCATCTTAGAGGCCCTGTGCAGCACACAGTTTTTTGTCATGGTCACGTTCCCTTTCAGAACCCACTCCTTGAGATCAGTGAATAACTTACCTGTAATTTTTTGGCAATGGAAAGAACGCGTTACTTTCTCAATTACAAGCCACATGTCATGTGGACACACATTTTATGTCTTTAATTTAGTCGTTTACAATGCGTTCTGCATCAACATGCCGTGGACCATTGCTGATTCTTCCACCTTCCAGGAGCTGTTTCCCACTCGAAGGGCAAGGGGGTGTTCTGAACCTCTGTCTACTCCTCATACCGCCATTGCTGATCAATTTAATCAAAATGTAAGCAATAGCCGCGATCGAACATAGGTTCCAGGAAATTTTGAATACCAGATGTAGACGCTACCACCTTTTTTACCTTTATTTCTACCTCTTTCTTCCCTGTGAGTCTTCAGCTGTCCAGTAAATGATACCTCTGATTCCATCGGCGAAAACTTTACCCAGTTTTTTTGTTAGGGAGGGCAGCCAGTCCTCTGACCGAACACGCTGAGCTGCCGTTGTGTGAGGTTATTATTCATTGTTGTAAATGTTGCGACTGCTCAAGAGGAAAATGAGATTCTTGTAGCGGTATGCATCGAGAATGAAGACCAGGAGTCCTCTTCCATCTCGTATGAACTCTTTACTTATTTATTTCATTTTTTAATAGTTATGATAAATATCTCGTTGTAGTCAAATTCAGTACAAATTTGTTGTTGTTGTTTTTAATAATCAATATCTTGTTGTAGGCGCATTTCGTGGGATGGATCGATGGCTTCACAACAACAACAACAACAACAACAATTCCGGTGAGGATGAGATGCTTGAGTCGGAGTGTGAGACGGTGGCTGCTGAAAGACAGTGCGACCTCTCTCCTCTGGAGCAGGAGATGGGGATATTTGACTAGGCGGGAGAACTACCAGAAAGATCGACCGAACTGCTCAATCTGAGACCCAGAATGTAGAAAGTGATTATAATGCGACCGTCAGCAGTAAAGCATATAATTATTATTCTCTAATGGTGATTTACTTAATTGTCATTGTTTGTTTGCAGCATATATTTTTAAAAAATCTTGGACACCTAGAGTGGTGGTTGTTGGGGAGGGTGTCAAACACACAGCCGAGCGGCGTGCACCGCCGTGCAAAGAGCTGCTCGTTGCCACGTGAGGGCTGCCCGTGGCTACTGCAGTGCCTGCTCCTGAACAAACACATACCATCTGGCGTCCGTGGGTTGTTCAGTCAGAGCAACGATCTCCCCCCCCCCCCCCCCCCACCCAGGTGGCGATGGTGAAGGCTACAATATGCAGGAGCATCAAGCAGTGCCGTCGCCGCAGCCTGGGTGCTCCCATAGGAGGTCACTGCCACTGCTTCCTACTATTCACGCTCCGGCTGCTCGCCCTCACCAACAATCAAAGGAATGTGCGCCTCGGCGCATACCCCTTCCCTCAGAAGGCACCTCATCACCAGCGCCCTCATCCACCGGCTGTACACAGTCGTCACCTAGCCACAGTATTAATGATGATGAACCTGTGGCTAGCGGTAGTGCTCCATCGCGTCCTGATAGTGAAGTACATCAGATTAGCAGCGACATGACCCCTCTAAAATGTGGTTACTACGGCTTTTGAGGGGCGTATCCAGCTGGGGGGGGGGGGTATTGTGACCCAGGCAGGTTTCTAGAAACGAGCCTCCCGGAACTAGAGGCAGAGCTCCTGAAAGCCCTAGACGATCTGAGATATATTGCCATTAAATGTAATGCAGTGCATTGCTGCGAGTTGACCCACCCACCCAAACAGCAGGGTGCTGCTGAGGTGGAAAGCTTACACTACATCTGGGGTGATAATGGCATTATATCTCGGAGTACATCAATTGCCGAGTGGCACCGTGAAGCCGGCCGGTGTGGCCGAGTGGTTCTAGGTGCTTCAGTCTGGAACAGCGCGACCGCTACGGTGTCAGGTTCGAATCCTGCCTCGGGCATGGATGTGTGTGATGTCCTTAGGTTAGTTAGGTTTAAGTAGTTGTACGTTCTAGGGGACTGATGACCTCAGATGTTATGTCCCATAGTGCTCAGAGCCATTTGAACCATTTGGTACTGTGAATCCACCTTTGGTGCTATACTGGCCCGATTTTCCGAGATGGAAGTAAGCGGGTCAGTCAAAGCACTCAGCCTAATACCACACCACGACATCCATATTCATGTCTATGATCTCTTGAATGGAGGGTCCAGTTATATACAGGGCTATTACAAATGATTGAAGCGATTTCATAAATTCACTGTAGCTCCATTCATTGACATATGGTCACGACACACTACAGATACGTAGAAAAACTCATAAAGTTTTGTTCGGCTGAAGTCGCACTTCAGGTTTCTGCCGCCAGAGCGCTCGAGAGCGCACTGAGACAAAATGGGGGCAGGCGCCGAGAAAGCGTATGTCGTGCTTGAAATGCACTCACATCAGTCAGTCATAACAGTGCAACGACACTTCAGGACGAAGTTCAACAAAGATCCACCAACTGCTAACTCCATTCGGCGATGGTATGCGCAGTTTAAAGCTTCTGGATGCCTCTGTAAGGGGAAATCAACGGGTCGGCCTGCAGTGAGCGAGGAAACGGTTGAACGCGTGCGGGCAAGTTTCCCGCGGAAGTCGACGAATAAAGCAAGCAGGGAGCTAAACGTACCACAGCCGACGGTTTGGAAAATCTTACGGAAAAGGCTAAAGCAGAAGCCTTACCGTTTACAATTGCTACAAGCCCTGACATCCGATGACAAAGTCAAACGCTTTGAATTTTCGGCGCGGTTGCAACAGCTCATGGAAGAGGATGCGTTCAGTGCGAAACTTGTTTTCAGTTATGAGGCAACATTTTTTCTTAATGGTGAAATGAACAGACACAATGTGCGAATCTGGGCGGTAGAGAATCCTCACGCATTCGAGCAGCAAATTCGCAATTCACCAAAAGTTAACGTGTTTTGTGCAATCTCACGGTTTAAAGTTTACGGTCCTTTTTTCTTCTGCAAAAAAAATGTTACAGGACACGTGTATCTGGACATGCTGGAAAATTGGCTCATGCCACAACTGGAGACCGACAGCACCGACTTCATCTTTCAACAGGATGGTGCTCCACCGCACTTCCATCATGATGTTCGGCATTTCTTAAACAGGAGATTGGAAAACCGATGGATCGGTCGTGGAGGAGATCATGATCAGCAATTCATGTCATGGCCTCCACGCTCTCCCGACTTAACTCCATGCGATTTATTTCTGTGGGGTTATGTGAAAGATTCAGTGTTTAAACCTCCTCTACCAAGAAACGTGCCAGAACTGCGAGCTCGCATCAACGATGCTTTCGAACTCATTGATGGGGACATGCTGCGCCGAGTGTGGGAGGAACTTTATTATCGGCTTGATGTCTGCCGAATCACTAAAGGGGCATATATCGAACATTTGTGAATGCCTAAAAAAATTTTTGAGTTTTTGTATGTGTATGCAAAGCATTGTGAAAATATCTCAAATAATAAAGTTATTGTAGAGCTGTGAAATCGCTTCAATCATTTGTAATAACCCTGTACATCTGCGGATATTAAGAATAAGTGGGCTTGCGTTAATGTTGAAAATGAAAAAGATTTGTTTTGCATTGTCAATCTTGGCTTGTGAAAGAAAATTTAATCAGCATCCAGAGCGCATATCTCGATACATAATAAGTCTTAACATTCGTGGATGTTATAACTTTGACGGTATTGAGTTCCCCTTAAAGATTCAGGACACACCAAAATTTGAGGTACAAAATCCTGGAATATCGGTTCACATTTACAGCCTGAAGAAGAAGCAGAAAAGCAAGCCAGATGAACAGGACGAGTCTACTATAGTTGGACTGCTCCATTTTTCGAAACATGCAGGTGAGTGTGATCTTCACGCAAACACGCTGCTCTTCTATCAAGTTGATGATCAGCGTTACGTACGGATCAAAGACATATCCTGCCTCCTTTACAGCCAATTGTCGTAACATGAACATGAAAAACACATTTGCTTTAGGTATCTAAGTACCTTTTCGGAAGAAAAGTATTTAAAAAGAAAGACTGTGAATCCATGGAACGGCATGTGTTGTTATACCTACAGAAGAAAACAAGTTCATTAAATTCAAGAATACTCACCATCAGGAACAACGTCCGTTTGTTGTATATGCAGACTTCAAATGTCTCCTTGCCCCTACAACCCACTGTGATGGGAACCCCTTAGACTCACATACCACCTTCACGCAAAAACAAGTACCATGTGCGGCGGCGTGCCAAATTGCATGTTCATATTATTCAAGTATTAACCACTATGAGTCTTCTGTCGAGGATAACCTTGTGGTTTGGTTGCTCACTGAGCTTAAAAACTCTCATGAGATGTTGACAGGCTTTACAGCACCAACATACCCATGACCGAATCGGACAAGGATAAAAATTATACAGTGGTGCGGTTGACTGTCATACCTGTGAGCTGCCGTTAGATAGAAAAATTAAAACTCTGCGTAGCGATCCTTCTCATCTTATGGGGAAGTTCCGTGGCGCAGCTCACAACGCATGCAATCTGAAGTATCAGTTACCACGACACAAAACCCGTTTTCTTCCATAATGTAAGTGGGCATGACACTCACTCTCTAGTTGAGCAATTGGTTAATTTCGGTTGGGAGAAAAATCAGGTCAGTGTCCTGCCTGAGGGTGATGAGAAGTATATTTCATTCTCCAAATGATTGACGTCAAAAATTACGCCCCGCTTCCTTGACACGCTAAGTTTTATACAGGCGCCACTCCAGAAACTCGTTGAAACTTTTCCTCGGAAGTTTCAGCTTGTGACTAGTAAAGGAGTTTTTCCTTATGAGTATCTGGATAGTAAGGCGAAATTCGACGAAATCAGGCTACCAGACATACCAGCATTTTCATACAATGGATGCTATCACGACTGGATGTTTCAGCTGCTGAGAATTCTTCCGGGTGTTATGGCTATGGTCCATGGAACTCTTCTATCCCTGACGTTTCGTCCAAAGCTACGTTGGACATGTTCGGAGGTGCTCCTGGTTGTTCTGAGTCTTGTCGACTTGCCAAGTTTGGCAAGACTCAACACAACCAGGAGCACCTCCGAACATGTCCAACGTAGCTCTGGACGAAAAGTCAGAGATAGAAGAGTTCCATGGACCATGACCATACAAGACGGAAGAATTCTCAGCAGCTATACCAGCATTTACCAATACTTTCACAGGCGATGCCATAACTAGTGCAGATTATGAGCATGCTGTGAATGTCTGGCAGGAGTTCAATATTGCCAATTTGGGTGAATATGCAAGACTATACATAGAAACTAATGTATGCTTGCTTGTGGATGTTTCTGAAAAGTTCCAGAGTGTATGTATGGCCATGTACTCTTTGAAACCCACCTTTTATTAAACAGCACCTGGGTTGTCCTGGGATGCAATGCTCAAGAAAACTTTTGACTGATGCCGATATGCTTCTTTTCTTTGAGCGCGGGGAACCGTGGAGGACTCTGCCAATGTGTCCGTAGACACACCAAGGCAAATAATCTACGTATGGGTGCGGGGTTCAACGCATCCCTCGATTCTAAGTGTATTCTGTATTTGGATGTCAATAACTTATATGGGCACGCCATGAAGCAGCCGCTACCGGTTTGTGGGTTTGAGTGGGCGCCTGAAAACGAATTAGAAGGTTTACGCAGAGAAATATTGGGTCTGGTGGCTGATCCTGCTGTAGGGTATGTGGTGGAGGCAGACCTCAAAAAATGGCTCTGAGCACTATGGGACTTAACTTCTGCGGTCATCAGTCCCCTAGAACTTAGAACTACTTAAACTGAGCTAACCTAAGGACATCACACACATCCATGCCCGAGGCAGGATTCGAACCTGCGACCGTAGCGGTCGCGCGGTTCCAGACTATAGCGCCCAGAACCGCTCGGCCACTATGGTCGGTGAGGCAGACCTCATATACCCTGTTAGTTTGCATGAAATGACAAGCCACTTGTCGTTATGTCCAGAGCAACAAGTTGTGCCAGGAAGTACTATCCCTAAACTGATGACCAATGTTGGACACAAGCAGATGGATGTAATACATTATTGTAATCTCCAGCAGTGTCTGAGTTTAGGAATGGAGCTACGTAGAATCATCCGGGCTATCTACTCCAATCAGTCCCCCAGGTTAAAGGAATACAATTGAATTAAATACCGAAAAGAGGGCGGTGACGACTAGTGATTTCGAAAAAGACTTTTACAAATTAATGAATAATTCCACTTTCGGAAAACCATGCAGAACGTAAGAAATGAACGCGACATTTTGATTAGCACCGAATGGGATGGGTCATGGGGCGTAAGAAAGTGCATCGCCAGACCACATTTTAAGCGGGTCACAATTTTAAATGAGAACTTTGTTGCTGTGGAGAGGTCGAAGGTTTCAGTAAAGTTTACTAAACCAATCTATTTGGGTATTTATATCTCCAAACTCAACATGTGCCGCTTCCACTATGAGTTTGCTAAAACTAATTTCGTGGAGCCAAAGTTACTTTATATGGATACAGATAGCTTCATCCCTTGGGTGAATATCTCCCAACCATATGTAGTAATTAGGTGTCACTGTAATGAATTCGACGTATTGGGATACACAGCCAATAATCCTTACAGTATTTATCAGTAAACACTTCCGAGCTATGTTGCCGTGGTCGATCTGTAGAAATTCTTCTCCCTGACGTTTCGTTCTCAACTACGGCCAACATCTTCCGAGGTGAGTCGACGACTGGCGGCTAGGAGCTGGGGCTGCCGCTTATATGGAGATCGTAGAGGGCGCCACCACACGTCACGTGGCGTCGATGTGTGGCTATCTCTGGCTATCGTCTGTTCTCTCGATTGCAGGCAATCGATTGTCACGTGATTGATGCAACGTCGACCGCCATATATTGTTCAATTTTAATCCTTCTTCTTTACGATTCGCTTGGGACATACCGACAAATCGGCAGTAGCGGAACATGTTTTTAAGGATGGAGATCACGAAATGAAATTTGGTGAGACAAGCGTGCTAGCGAGGACGTCGCACTATTATACACGTATGTATAGAGAGGCAATTGAAATCCACAAACATCAATACAATTTTAATCATAAAGAAGAAGGATTAAAATTGAACAATATATGGCGGTCGACGTTGCATCAATCACGTGACAATCGATTGCCTGCAATCGAGAGAACAGATGATAGCCAGAGATAGCCACACATCGACGCCACGTGACGTGTGGTAGCGCCCTCTACGATCTCCATATAAGCGGTAGCCCCAGCTCCTGTACACCTCCCGCAAACTCGATCCTCCTCACCCGCTCGTCTCCCCAATCCTCTCCCACCCCCGCCCGCTGCCGCGCCTGTATTCGCACGTCCCACCCGGTCTCCATCTCTCCACCCTCCTTACCCTCTCCCAAGGTGGCTTCCGCCAGCTCCCCCTCCCTGATGATGCCCTCCTCCCCTCCATCTACCCCTCCTACCAACTTTGATCCTCCCGCCCTCCTCCTGTACTTACTCCTCTGGGCACCCTCCCTCCCTCCTCTCCCTTTTCCCTCCCTCCTCCTTTTCTCCCCCCTCCTCCCCCGGGCCTCCCCTCCCCTGTCCCTCTCCTCCTGCCCCCGTCTCCTCAGCCATTGGCATCCTTTTTCTCCCCTCTCCCCCACCTCACCCCTTTCCCCTCTTGGCAGGTCCCCTGACTCGCACACGTTACGTGGACATTCGCGCGCCGGAGATCACCGCCATCAGTGTTTTGTGTGTGTGCCGTCGTGTTTAGTGTTCAGTGTTCACCGTCCACTCCATCGTTCACCAGTGCCATCGTCATCTTCGGTGTTTGTGCGTCGTCTCATCAGCTAGCAGTGTGGATTATCGACGAGTGTGAACGGCTCCGTGTTTGTCTCTATGTGTCTCCTGTTTTATTGCCCACCGTTCTGTGACTTACGTGTCTTCTCACTGTTTTTGCTCCTTGTATCTTCTATGGCTGAAGAGCAGCGTAGTGTGCTGCTGACAGCCTGCCTGTTGTGCACGTTTTAAAATAACAATAAAGTAAAAAAAAAAACTCCTAGCAGCCAGTCGTCGACTCACCTCGGAAGATGTTCTCCGTAGTTGAGAACGAAACGTCAGGGAGAAGAATTTCTACAGATCGACCACGGCAACTTAGCCCGGAAGTGTTTACTGATAAAGACGCCGGCCGTGAAAGCCTTCATGGGATTTCGAGACCTTACAGTATTGTTCCGCAGAACAAGATGGTTATCGGCCCAATAAAAGATCAGGCGAATGGATTGCCGATTGTGGAGTTTGTGGGTCTAAGATCCAAAATGTATGGATATTGTACAACAGATAGAGCCACCCAGAGGTGAGCTAAGGGTGGTAGACGTGCGGCAGCACGTGTTCTCACAGCCGAAGACTACATGTAGTGCTGCGTGGGGTAGCCACGCAGTCTAGGGGGCCTTGTCACGGTCAGTGCGGCTCCCTCCGTCGGAGGTTCGACTCCTCCCTCGGGCATGGGTGTGTGTGTGTTGTCCATGAGTTAAAGTTAGATTAAGTAGTGTGCAGGTTTAGGGACCGATGACCTCAGCAATTTGGTCCCATAAGACCCTACCACAACATTAAAAAAAAAAAAACTACTTGCATTGCCTGTACCGTGGCGTTCGCGGTGCTCCGCTACAACCTCCGCATTTGATACAGCAAACTAGTTTTCGATCGCGAGTTCACGAGGTGTACACTGTACTGCAATATAATGTCGGATTGTCAACTCATGACGATAAAAGAGCCATTTGTGATAACGGGTTTGAAACCCTCCCGTACTCACACTATTTACTTGAAGTACGAGAGGGGGTGTGAGACTCCGACGGTGTGAATCAGAGAGAGTGAGTGAGCAAGTGACTAGCTGAGTGAGAGCTTGTACCTAAGAGTATGGCTCTTTCATCATGGGCCGGCCGGAGTGGCCGTGCGGTACTAGGCGCTACAGTCTGGAGCCGAGCGACCGCTACGGTCGCAGGTTCGAATCCTTCCTCAGGCATGGATGTGTGTGATGTCCTTAGGTTAGTTAGGTTTAATTAGTTCTAAGTTATAGCCGACTGATGACCGAAGTTAAGTCGCATTGTGCTCAGAGCTATTTGGAACATTTTTATCATGGTATAAATATTGTGTGTGTGATGTATGGCGTGCCTGCAAGTGTGATGCTTATGTGCGTATGCTTGCGAATGCCTTTGAGTGTGGATCTCTGTGTTAAATATGTCTGTCTGTGTGTAAATATATTCTGTTCTTTTTTCTAAATAAGTACCATAATGTGCTGAGGAAAAAATTATATAAATTATTTAAAAAATTGCAGTGTATATAAAAGATTGAAAAAATTTGAACCAAAATCATCAAAAAAGTAAATGAAGGAAAAAGTAGTTTACCGTATTTCTCGCTTTTGCACTTCATGTGTGCGTGTGAGTGTATGAGTGCACATGTAAACAGATTAGCTTTTCAGTTTCACCTACTGCTACCTATCCAAGTCATACTAGTTTTAAGTGTGAGTTCCACCCAGTTCATTTTAGTGCAGCCGTTTGGGATGAACATTTTAGGGTTATCCGCTTCATTTTATTATTAAATTATTTCAGCTGCTTGAGGTGGAAAATATTTAGAGCCACTGAGTTCAAAGTATAAATTAAGTCTTCTGTCTGGATGGAATTTCACTAGTAATAGTAGTAGTTTAAGAGAAACTATACCTCTGCAATAACAGTAAACAGCTATTTGGAAATCGAGTAGACTCTGGCATTAGTTAAATTATAGTTGTCAAATACGGCGGAATCATTTGCTAAATCCCCTCTTCTGCTGGTCTGAAATGCAAGTATGATGAATCTTGGTGTTTCCAACTGCACTGAGGTTTTAAGAGCCCATGTTTGTCTGCTCACTGAGAGTAGCACCGGGTACTCAAAAACCTCCCATGAGCCGATAGTTAATAGTAGATATGTACAGGTAATCAGTTTAAAAGCTTCAAACGCTCCTTGTCTACCACAGTGATGTACGGCACTTTCCATATAGTTTTATTGATGATGATATGGTTCTCCTCTTGACCTCCTTGAATGTATGAGTTGCTATCTGTTGAGACCCGTACCAGAATAAGCTCCTGTTTAACAATCATAGTAATCCGCTGCATGTCCTCAAAGTACCCCATAAGCATTTTTAGAGGTGTACATGCAGTAAATCGGCGGTACTCTTCTGCTGTCCTGCCCACAGGCTCGTCTATGAACCATCCTGCATTTTATAAGCCATTCAAATCCGAGGGTGATGATGAGACATATGTTTTAAGGGTTGATGCTATGCCAACATTACGTGTACGATCAATCTCTACTCCATTAAGTTCATAACGTATTTCCTGGTACAGGAATGCCAAAGCATTACATGTAAGCCTTGATCCCACTGTATGACTACGATACTTTTTCTTAATCAATTCAAATATATGAAACTCTTGGATGGAAGACTTAAAGTGTCTTGATGCTGGATGACACTACCAATTTCATCGTTCATGTTAAATGTCGTTGAAGCATTAGCTTTACGCGAAAACTATTCCTGGCGTATGATTCGCTCATCGTATTCCACTGGGTCAGATATATTGAGCGACGACGTCATTGCGAGGTTTCAACCCTACTGATTTAAGAAATTCGTAGTGCGCTTCTGCTGCGAAGTGCTGTGCTGTTAGCTGTCTGCGCTGGTTTTATACCTTACGCCCATCTTGTCGCAGATGTAGTCGTACAGTGATTTCCTCGGCACGAAAGTCAACAAGTTGGTTATTCTGGTACACAATACGCTGTTCGAGATAGTCCTATGACTGAACTGTCACTGGAAGGTATATAGAGATTGTAGGGTCTCAACAATCTTATATCCTGTTCCAACTGATGGGAAGAATCCATAAATTGAATGAAACAATCTATCGTTGAAATATGAGTTCGTTGCAGTGTTACACTCGCCACGGTTTCTGCAGACAGAGAGACTATCAACTGTCTGATCAGATTTGTAAAATTTATTGGGATCCGTCTTCAAAACCTGTACCTTTGTGAAACCCAGTAGAGGGCCTATTCAACGTTTCTGCTTAAAGTCAATCAAAGTTTACACCGTCCTTATTTCAGATTTAAGTGTGCTGATGTTTGCACGGAGCTCAATCCCTTTTCCAGACTGTTTTCCAGACTGAGTTCATCGAGAGATGCAGGAACTGGTTTTAAAGTTTCCCGCAGTGTCTGCTGCTCCCGCTTCAAACGAAAGATAAGGCTTTATGAGCTGCTGAATAAAGGGTAATACAATTGTACAGGAAGTCGGTACTAGACAGTAAATTACGTTAAAAAATTGAGGGGCAAAGGGTGAGCTACTGTGGATCTACAGCAAGCGAACGGCAACCATACACGTGATATACATTACTACATCGCAATTGGAATATGAAGAAGTAGAGTATATGAGGACATTGAACAAGTAGGTCATTGTGTAAAGGGAGAAGAAGAAAATAATAATCTAGTCACACTGAGAGGAGCATAAGGCAAGGATTCACACTTTATTCTGTACTATTCAATATGCACATGAAAGATGTAGTGACGGAAGCAAAAGAGACGTTCAGGAATGCGATTAAAATTCAAAGTGAAGGGTTTTCAGCGATAAGATCCCCTGACATCATTCCTATCTTCGGCGTTGAGGAAGAATTAAAAGGCCTGTTGAATGGAATGAAGTCTAACGAGCACACACAATGTATTAGTGTTAATTGAAGAAAGGTGAAAGTAATGAGGTGTAGCAGAAATTAGATTAGTGTGAAACTGTTCACAAAATTTGAGGACCGCTTAGTAGACAAAAGGGACGAATTATATTACCTTAAAAGAAAATAACTAATGATCTAGGAATCAAGAAATCATAGGCAAAGAAAATATTCGTCGCTAAAATACTCGTAAATCCGTTAGTAGGAAACACAGCTAATTCGAGGGAGAAGTAACTGATAGTGTACGTCTGGACCACAGAATTCTGTGGAAGTGAACCATAGACAGTAACACAACAAGAAAGGAAAAAGAAAAGCAAAATATTCGTGTTACAGAAGGATGCTGAAAGTTAAGATGTCCTCTGCAGTGTTGTTGAAGAAAGAAATATGAGGCGCTCTGACTAGAAGAAGGGACATATATTAAGACGACATCAGGGAGTATCTTCCAAGGTATTAGAGGGAGTTGTAGAGAGAAACATTGTGAAGGAAGACATTCATTCGTTGGTATATATGAAACAATTAACTAAGAAAGTTGGCTGCGTGTACTACTCTGAAATCAAAATGCTGGTAGAGGGAAGAAAGTCGTGACGGGCACGGGTCAGAGCACATGGGAAGAAAAACTGAAGTACTTCCGGAGAGATTCAGCCTAATTTAAAATTTGGTTCACATGTCAACTAGTACGTAGTACAAGTTTCTTCTCATGTTAACACCGTTGTATGCAGGATACAGGATGGTGGAGTCTGCATCTTCTCATGGTCCTTACAATGAGGCGTTACAGGCTCCAGCGCTGTCGTGAGTGTGCCTGTAATTTGAAATCGTCCATGTGAAAAGGCTTTCTTGTTTCAATGTAACTCGCATGATATATGAGTATCTCATGACGTTATGCATGTAGAGTTGAACAGTTCATTGTACCCTGTAAGACAGAATAAATGACGTCCCACGAAGGAATTATCCGAACGGGACGGAAATCGGTAGAAATGATGCACGTGTACAGACAAACAAATGACTACAACTTCAGTAAATTAAATGATTTATTCAAGAGAAAGTGCTTCAAAACTGAGTACGTCGATAAAGCTTTGATCCACCTCTGGATCTAAAGCAATCAGTTATTAGGCTTGGCATTGCTTTATACAGTTGCTGGATTTCCTGCTGAGAGATATCGTACCACATTCTGGTCAATTGTCTCATTCGATCGTCAAAGTCCTGAGATAGTCGGAGAGCCCTGCCCATAATGCTCCAAATGTTCTCAGTTGGGGAGAGATTCGGTGACCTTGCTGGCCAAGGTAGGGTTCGTCAAGCACGAAGATAGCCAGTAGAAACTCTCACCATGTGCGGGCGTGCATTATCTTGCTGAAACGTAAGCCCAGGATGGCCGGCCATAAAAGGCGAAAACACGGGTCGTAGATTATCATCGACGTACCGCCGTGCTGTAAGGGCGCCGAGGATGATAACCAAAGAGGTCCAGCTATGAAACGAAATGGCTCCCCAGCCCATAACTCCCGTATATCGGGCCGTATGGAGCGGGACAAGTAGTTTGGTATGTCATCGCTACTTGGGGCACTTCTAGAGACGCCTGGTCATCGGGGCTCATCACTGAAGACAACTGTACACCA
This sequence comes from Schistocerca americana, assembly GCF_021461395.2. Taxonomy (NCBI): domain Eukaryota; kingdom Metazoa; phylum Arthropoda; class Insecta; order Orthoptera; family Acrididae; genus Schistocerca; species Schistocerca americana. The sequence continues at coordinate 125,846,647 of NC_060126.1, forward strand.
GTACTGAAGACAACTGTACTCCAGTGAGACTGAAGGCCTGCCGTTTGTCCATGTCGCTATGATTTCTCACAGTTACAACTTATCATACCGAGCGAGGTGGCGTAGTGGTTAGTACACTGCACACGCATTCGGGAGGACGACCAACCTGATTTAGGTTTTCCGTGATTTCCCTAAATCGCTTCAGGGAAATGCAGGATTGTTCCTTTGAAAAGGCGCGCCCAACTTACTTCCACATCCTTTCCTAATACGATGGAACCGAAGACCTCGCTGTTTGGTCCCCTCCCGCCAACCAAGCACCACCACAACTTATCATGGGCTACAGTGTAGCATATGCTCTCATGTATGGAAGCTTTCCAAAGTTACGTATTCCTAAAAATGTTCGGCCGGTGCAGCCGTTTCACAAAGGAGAAAGATGATGTACAAAATGAATTGGTATAAAGTATAATGGAACTGTTCGATGGTACACTTCTATCTTCTTGTATACAATACGATATGTACAATAAATCCACTACCCGATCTAGTAATATTTCTTGCGTAATATAATTGTTCACTTTAACATCATATTGATGTTGGCCCGGCGTTAGCTTGCGCAAGAATGAAAGGGTTGTTTTTAATTCAAACACTATCATCCCAAAACTATCGAACAATTTTGTTTTCAAAGAATAGTACCATAAATTATTATTATCATCACTATTTTCATAATCATTAACAGTATAAATAATGAGTGTTGTAAAAACACAACCAGAATCCAAAACTGCACATTGTTTTTATCTGCAATCATCGATATTCATGTCAAACAGTGTCTTTGTATAATTCAGTGGACGTTTGGCCGCTTTGGCTGGAATGTATCGTAGAGAGAAGAGACAGAGAAACTTATAATCTGATGAGTATAGTGGATGGACACGTTGTGTTGTGATGATTGAATCTAATAATTTTTTAGTTGAAATATAGAAGAAGGAAACTAAATTCTTTTATATTTTCACTTATAGTAGTACAAGAAACCTAATTAATCCAGAAACCTCTACTAAAAATTAGGAAACAACATACTTCAATATTAGCTGTACCACCAACATAAGGATCTGGTACCTAACATCAAGAGAAGTTAGGTGAAAAACACAATCATAAATGTACAGACAATATGAAGAAAAATCTCCGTTTTGCTTCTCAGGGTACTGAAACGCATTCACACGATCCATTTCACTACGACAGTAAGATGTGCTCAGCATTATTTTAGTTTCAACTTTGTTTTTATTAAAAGAGATTGAGTTAGAAAGGGAGCTGTCGTCTCCGGTGGCTGGTTACGGAGTATTTGGATTTGATTTCTCACGCCCATTCATCTCTGTGATAAATATCTGAGCAATAGCGCAGATGTTGACAGAATGTTGTGTAGAAATAAACTTGCTCCATTAACTTACGGAACTTGCTGTTTCCAACGATAATTCCTATTTTACTCTTCGTCTCCAAGTCTTCATTCAGTTTTGAGTTTGTTTTTCTAGCAGAGTTAGTTGTACGTTAGCACCGATATTCAACCGTATAGAAAGATTTCCTGAGGAAGGTTACAGTTATATGCACTTCCTGTATGAGTTCACTGACTGTAAGGGAAAAGCGCCACAATAATGCTATGCTCAGGTGTTCCCGCCGCGAACGCAGTCACGTCACAATACCTTTGCATTACTCTTTGTTTTGTACGTTTCGGCAATTGAGTGTTGTAGTCTTTTACACTGCCATGAAGGTATTTTTTCAGAAATCTAAATAACTTATTAACAAACGGAATAAATGATACTTTTATTATTATTCTTTAAAGGACACCGAGATTCACGGCTGCCTTACTATAAAATGCTCAGAAAATACCCCTGAACAACCTCCGAAATTTTACCTGTGCGTGTCGGGTTCATCCGTTAAATGCAGTTTTCCCACTACAGATAGCGACGGCTGAGCAACTATGAAACACAAAAAGAATTCAGCGGTGCAATTATTTCTAACAAGATCGTAAATTGAGGAAATGGGGCACGTCATACTCGGCCTCAGGGAAAGCCAGCGTTGTTGGCTCGGGAAGTCGTACACTCACTAATTGACCCCCCACTCGACTAGACGTTAAATCAAGACGCGAAAAGAACGGAGACAGTGATGGACACAACCGTCTTCAATGGAGGAAAAAAATACACGAGAAGTTTAAATTCGAGCATCCAAATTATAGGTGGAAGCAATGTAGGAAAGTTACGGAACGGATGAGATGAAAAGGCGACATAAAAATTACTCTACTGCGATTATACAAATATATCATGCGTGAAAGTTTTCTATAACGCTGACAGAAATATGTGAAGGATTGAGAATAAAAACTTATGACTTGGATGCGTCGTTAGTAGAAAATGCACTTTCCAAAAATAAAAAGAATTCACCTACTAACAGAAAGGAAAAAGAATGCAAGAACGTGAAATTTGGGACTCTAAACCATGAAAATGTAACAGAGAGTAGCCAAATTTGTTTATTTATTTAACTTCATCCGATAGAGCCATACGTTTCTCTCTCACATCGGTTGAGGCTTTACACATATGTATTGGCCACATCTTGGTAGATGATTGTTGCAGTGTCTGTGTGTTTATGGGTTGCATTTTTTCGTATGACTTGTCAAGTCAATGGCAGCACGCCATCTCTTGCCTCAATTGTCACAAGTGTATCCGGCTGTTGAGGCAGGATCAGTGGTAGCATTGCGAAGCTTTTTCTGCCTTAATCTGTCTAACAAGCCTTCATCATGCTTCGACATTCCAGATGATATATCATCACGCCACTCTGGGCTCATGCTAGCCTGTTCCTCCCATCTGTTAGTGTCGATTCCAAAGCTCTCCATATCTCGTTTACAGGAGTACTTGATCCTCAATACAGGAGTCCTACAGGTCTTTTGGCTATAGAGATCTCTCCAAGCATCACCTCACGTGGTAATCTGTCAGAATCCATACGATGGACGTGTCCCAGCCAGCGGAGTCGTCTCTGCTTCAAGACAGCTGAAATACTGTTGCAGTAAGTGTTAGATAGCACTGCTTCGTTGGTCACTCGGTCCTTCCACGTTACTCCGAGGATGGATCTCAGGCACCGCATGTGGAAAGCATTAAGGCGACGTTCTTGTTTGGCATAGGTAGTCCATGTTTCCGCTGTATGCTGATGATGCTGCAATTGTTGCGAACTCCGCAGAAGAGCTGCAAGAGCTAGTATCAAGATTTAGTCACGCATGCATGTCGATGAGTGTAAACAGCAGTAAGACCGTAATTATGGTTCAGGGTGCTAACACAAAGCCGAATATCACACTAGATGGCACTACTCTGCAAGTCGTTGATTACTTCTGCTATCTTGGATCTACTATAGAATCAAACATGTCTGTTGACAAGGAAATTGATGCTCGCACTGGAAGAGCTGCGACAACTCTTGTTTACACATACACTACCATTTTTCGATCGTAGTTACCAAATAAATAAAAATTTTAATATCACAAATAGTAGTGAAATGAGTGTCTGAAGTAGCAATGAGAATAAATAATACTGACTGTGGACTAATGAAGTTAACATTGGCAGTACTTGTACTACTGCAGCTGCTGCCACTAATGGTGATAATAGTAATGATAATACTAATGACAATAATAACAACAATGATAGTGACAAATATAAAAAATATGAATCTACAAGATAGATGTTTTCTGATATACCAAGTTCTAGGGAAAGGAAACTTAAGGAAACTGCACCTGCTAAGAATACTGGGAAATGGAGAAGAATGTACAAAGGTAACGATGCGTACAGTAACGATGGAAGGTACGTCATGAATTTCCTTCTGAAGTTGGAGATATTATTCAATCCTCTAATATAATGCAGGAGGTTATTCCAGAGTCGAGTTGCTTCTTCTTAGGTCTTGGAGTGGAGTGGGACGGAAAAGATGTTGGTCCGATGGGAACGGGTGTTCCTGCCACATTGTTCAGGTGAGAGCGTTAAGGTCGAAGAAAGGTATTGGGGACAGTGAACGTTGATAAGACTATAGAGAAGACAGAGGGTATGTCAAGTCTCTGCGTATGTCTGAACGCAGCCAAGATAGCTGTGCGTATGGTGGTGAAAGACGATCAAAGACTCGAACATCACAGATATTACGAACACAGACATTCATAACCAGTTCCAGGAGACGAGAACTTTTTCGATAGGCCTAAAGGTCTTGCAGAATAAAATCAGTGCAATTGCTTTAAGAGAATGCTTAACCCTATCTCTTGTCCAAGCTTCATACGTATGGCATTTACCTTCGACAGACATCAAGGACACATGAATAACGTTATAGGTCACCACAAGGTCGCCAGAATAATCAGGCCATTATAAAGCGAAGAGCTAAATGAAACAAAAACGTATAATTATCTACATCTATTAATAATGATGAATATGGGGAAGCCTAAAATCTGTTCAAAGTACAGACAGCAACATATGTCGTTACAGTGTTCCCTTGATATGCTTTCTTGGCGACATATGGTTAGTAATGGTCATGAGGCAAAAATATACAGGGTGGTCCACTGATAGCGACCGGGCCAAATATCTCACGAAATAAGCATCAAACGGAAAAACTACAAAGAACGAAATTCTTCTAACTTGAAGGGGGAAACCAGATGGCGCTATAGTTGGCCCGCTAGATGACGCTGCCATAGGTTAAACGGATATCAACTGCTTTTTTTTAAAAAAAAGTAACCCCCGTTTCTTACTACATATTCGTCTAGTACGTAAATAAATATGAATGTCTTAGTTGCACCACTGTTTCGCTTTGTGATAGATGGCGCTGTAATAGTCACAAACATATAGCTCACAATTTTAGACGAACAGTTGGTAACAGGTAGGATTTTTAAACTAAAATACACAACGTAGGTACGTTTCAACATTTTTTTTCGGTTGTTCCAATGTGATACATGTACCTTTGTGAACTTGTCATTTTTGAGAACGCATGCTGTTACAGCGTGATTACCTGTAAATACCACATTAATGCAATAAATGCTCAAAATGATGTCCGTCAACCTCAATGCATGGCAATACGTGTAACGACATTCCTCTCAACAGCGAGTAATTCGCCATCCGTAATGTTCGCACATGCATTGACGATGCGCTGACGCATGTTGTCAGGCGTTGTCGGTGGATCACGATAGAAAATATCGTTCAACTTTCCCCACAGAAAGAAATCCGGGGAAATCAGATCCGGTGAATGTGCAGGCCATGGTATGGTGCTTCGACGACCAATCCACCGGTCATGAAATACGCTATTCAATACCGCTTTAACCGCACGCGAGCTATGTGCCGGACATCCATCGTGTTGGAAATACATCGCCATTCTGTCATGCAGTGAAACATCTTGTAGTAACATCGGTAGAACATTACGTAGGAAATCAGCATACATTGCACCATTTAGATTGCCATCGATAAAATGGGGGCCAATTATCCTTCCTCCCATAATTCCGCACATTAACCCGCCAAGGTCGCTGATGTTCCACTTGTCGCAGCCATCGTGGATTTTCCGTTGCCCAATAGTGCATACTATGCCTGTTTACGTTACCACTGGTGGTGAATGACGCTTCGTCGCTAAATAGACCGCGTGCAAAAAATCTGTCATCGTCCCGTAATTTCTCTTGTGCCCAGTGGCAGAACTGTACACGACGTTCACAGTCGTCGCCATGCAATTCCTGGTGCATGGAAATATAGTACGGGTGCATTAGATTTTGATGTAGCATTCTCAACATCGACGTTTTTGAGATTCCCGATTCTCGCGCAATTTGTCTGCTACTGGTGTGCGGGTTAGCCGCGACAGGAGCTAAAACACCTGCTTGGGCATCATCATTCGTTGCAGGTCGTGGTTGACGTTTCACATGTGGCTAAACACTTCCCGTTTCCTTAAATAACGTAATTATCCGACGAACGGTCCGGACACTTGGATGACGTCGTCCAGGATGCCGAGCACCGTATATAGCACACGCCCGTTGGGCATTTTGATCACAATAGCTATACATCAACTCGATATCACCTTTTTCCGCAATCGGTAAACGGTCCATTTTAACACGGGTAATGTATCACGAAGCAAATACCGTCCGAACTAGCGGAATGTTACGTGATGCTACGTACTTATACGTTTGTGACTATTACAGCGCCATCCATCACAAAGCGAAAAAGTGGTCCAACTAAAACATTCATATTTCTTTACGTACCACACGAATATGTAATAAATAATTGGGGTTCCTATTTAAAAAACGCAGTTGACATCTGTTTGACCTATGGCAGCGCCATCTAGCGGGCCAACCGTAGCACCATCCGGTTTCCCCCTTCAAGCTAGACGAGTTTCGTTGTTTGTAGTTTTTTCGTTTGATGCTTATTTCGTGAGATATTTGGTCCGGTCGCTATCAATGGACCATCCTTTATATTGTTTCGTCTCCTCGTATAGGATGTATTGTCGGGGTCAATAGAGCAAAGTGTTTCATTCGTGAGTAACTCATTCGAACATTTTACGGATAGCAAATTGGAGAATGATTAATTTCTACCTTCATATCCTCGCAATGGAAACCACGTCGATCTCCTACCCGCCAACCCCAACCCCCGCGTCGCCCGCCGACCCTCACCGCCGTGATCACGCGGCTCAGTCCGTCGATCACCGAGGAGGAGGTGTTGGCGGAGCTCCAGGCCCATCCCACGCTGGAGGTGCGGGCGGTCCGCCGCATCTTCAACTCGGCCGGCCCCACCCGCCTTATGCGGGTTTTCTCTGAGGACGCCCCCTCCATTGACCGTCTCCTGAAGGAGGGTGCCCTCCTCTTCCACCAGCGGTACAAGGTCGACCCTTCCCGTTCCCCTCCTCAATCCCTGCGCTGCCAGAGGTGTCTGCACTATACTGCGCACCCCACAGCTGAGTGCCGCGAGGCCCCCACCTGCCCGCATTGTCGGCAGGCGCACTTCCTCCGGCAGTGCCCTAACCTCCAATCCCCTCCCTCCTGTAGTACCTGCAATCTCCCTCATCCCACCTACTCCCAAAAGTGTAAAGCCCGACCCCCTCCAACCACTCCTGAACTCACCGTACCTGTCCGTCCTCTGGACGCCCCCACCCCTCCTGGCAATTCCCTTCGTCCCCCACCCACCGCTGAGGACATAATCAGGTTCCTCACCATCGTCCTCCAGAATGTTCATCCCTTTCAGCGCCCTCACACCCTCCAGCAGATCTCCCTTGCTGCCCGTTCCATCTTCCAACTCAAGATGTACGCCACCTACTCCAACAACCAGGCCCATTTCACCTTCTCCCATCTAGACACCCTCGTTTAAATCCCAGTCATGGCGCGACAACAACGTATCCTTTTCAACAACATCCGCTCCCTTCCCGCCAACAAAAACCTGTTCCTGCAAACCCTTGCCACCCACCGCATGGATGCCTTCCTCCTCAATGAAACCTTCCTGCAACCCCACCACACAGTCCACACTTCGCCCTACCTCCTCCACCGCTCCGATAATCCCCTCCCGATTGCGCGTGGCGGAGTTGCCATTGGTCACCACCGCCAGATCCCCGTTCGGCTCCAACCTCTCCTTCCCGACCCCACCGAACACCTGATCCTTAGTCTCTTCTTCCCCGGCCTTACCGTTACCTGCGCCACCATCTATGTCCGCCCCAACGCTCCTATTCCCTTCGACTTCCTCTCCCACGTCGATCGTACCTTTTCCTCCTACGTGATCGCCGCCGACCTCAACATCCATAGTCGTTCCGCTGCCCAGTTACGGCGATGGCATCGGTTCCTCTCCACCCTTCAAGGTGACCTCGTCCCCATCCCCCGGCATACCCGTCCTGAATCCAACTCCACTCCTGATGTTATCCTCTCCTCCCCCAACCTCCTTGGCCGCATAACGGTGGATGTCCTGGAGCCTATTGGTAGCGACCATCTCCCTGTCCTCCTCACCATTTCAGACGGTCGTCGCCCTCGCCCCGACCCTCGTACTGACCCTCCCCCTAAGTATGTCCACGACTATTCCCGAGCTGACTGGAATGCCTACCGGGATACCCTTTCCACCCAGGTCGATAGCCACCCTCTCACCTACCACCACCCTGACGATGTCACCCATGCCGCCTCCTTTCTCCAGCGGACCTTGTCTGAGGCCGTGGAGGCCCACGTTCCTACTGTCGCCATCCACCCCCACCGTCCTACCTTACCCCCACAGGCCGTTCTCCTCCTCCGTGAATCCCGTCGTCTCTACCGTGCCTTCCTCCGCACGCGTGACCCGGACACACTACGACGCCACCGGCAACTCCAGCGACACGTTCGTAATTTGCTCGCGGCTAAGAAACGCTGGGACTGGCGGCAGACATGCACCCGTTTAAATGCAACCCTACCAATCAACTCGTCCAAGTTCTGGTCGGCCTTCCGTCGCCTTACCGGAACTAAACCCTCCCCCTATTATCCTCTTCTCCATGATGATCACCCCTTCCCTGACTCCCTTAGTAAGGCCAATCACTTTGCCTCCTACCTCTCTGATGTATTTTCCGTCCCCGATGATCCCCAGTTCGATTACTCCCTCTTCCCGGATATCCGCGATCGAACTGACACCTCTTCCCCTCCCCTCGCTCCTGGCTTCCAGTACTTGGACAACATTACACACACGGAACTCAATGCCCCTATCACTACACAGGATCTCATTGCTACCCTCCGCACAAAACGCAACACCGCTCCTGGTCACGATCGTGCCACCTACCGTCACCTTCGTGAAGCTCCTGTCTCTTTCCTCTCCACCCTGGCCAGGCTCTACAATGTAGTCCTGTCCACCGGTTACTACCCCGACCTGTGGAAAACCTCCCATATCCTCATGTTCCTTAAACCTGGCAAACCGCCGTCCGCCGTCTCCTCCTACCGTCCCATCAGCCTTACCTCGGTCTTCAGCAAGGTCCTAGAATCTATCCTCACCCGCCGCATCCACCAGCATCTCCGCCAGCACCGCCTCCTTCCCGTCACCCAGTGTGGCTTTCGGCCATCCTTCTCTTCCGACGATCTTCTCCTTCACCTCACTCATCTCCTTTCCGAACAGCTTAATTCCCGTCGCTCCGCCATCTTCCTCTCACTTGACCTCGAACGCGCTTATGACCGCGTCTGGCATTCCGGTCTCCTCTTCAAGCTCCAAACCTTTGCCCTTCCCATTAACTACGTCCGTCTGATCGGTTCCTTTCTCTCCCGCCATCCTTCCTATGTCACCATCCATAACACCGATTCCTACACCTTTTTCCTCTCCGCCGGTGTGCCCCAAGGCTCCGTCCTCTCCCCCCTTCTGTACCTCTTGTACACGGCGGACATGCCGCCGCCGTCGCCCCCCGTCCACCTCCTCCAGTTTGCCGATGACACCGCCTTCCTCGCCCTTGCCCCCACCCTGCAACGCTCCCAACGCCTTCTCCAATCCCATCTTGACCGGTTCACCGCTTGGTGCAACCAGTGGTTGCTCAAGGTCAATCCCTCCAAAACCCAGGCGATCATTGTAGGCAAAACCACCCCTTCCTTCCGCCTCCTTGATTTCTATCTCACCGTCTATGGCCATCCTATCGCCCTCACTCCCACCCTTAAGTACCTTGGCGTCACCCTCGACCGTCGCCTCTCCTGGACTCCCCATCTCCAGACAATCCAAGCCAAGGCACGTTCCCGACTCCGTCTCCTCAAGCTCCTTTCCGGCCGCACGTGGGGTCTGGACCCCTCCACAATCCTCCACACCTATAAATCCCTCATCCGCCCTATCCTTTGTTACGCCCATCCAGCCTGGCTCTCCGCCCCCCCTACCTTCTATAAATCCCTCCAAATCCTTGAACGCCATGCTCTCCGCCTTGCCTATCGCATCCGTCTCCCCTCCCCCACGCGGATCCTGTATGATCTCATCCCCTTTCCCCACCTCCTCCTTTTCCTTGAAAGGATACGTATCCTGTACACCTCACGTAAACTTGATCCTCCTCACCCACTCATTTCCCCGATCCTCTCCCACCCCCGCCCGCTGCCGTGCCTGTATTCTCACGTCCCACCCGGTCTCCATCTCTCCACCCTCCATACCCTCTCCCAAGGTGGCTTCCGCCAGCTCCCTCTCCCTGATGATGTCCTCGTCCCCTCCATCTACCCCTCAACTTTGACCCTGCCCCGCCCCCCACTTCCCGTGTCCTTTCCTTTTGGCACCCTCCCTCCCTTCTCTTCTCTTCCCTTCTTTTTCCGTCTCCCTGTCCGCTCCCTTCCCCCTCTTCCCCCGGGCTTCCTCTCCCCCTTCCTCCCTCCCCCCTATCTCCCCTGCCCGTGGCATCTCTGCTCTCCCCTCTCGCTCTCCCACTCCCCTTCCTCCTCCTCCTCTCTTGGCAGGTCCCCGGACTCGCACACGTATAGTGAACATTCGCGCGCCGGAGATCGTCGCCTTTTGTGTCTCGTGTGTGTGACGTCGTATAGTGTTTTTGGTGTCCGCCGTCCCACTCCTACGTTCACTTGTGCCGTCGGACTCATTAGTGTTTTGTGCGCCGTGCCGACGTGTTTTCCGTATTGTTATCGTCACATGTGAACGACTCCGTGTTTTTTATGTCTCTGTGACCTCTCTCTTTTGCCCGTCACTTTGTTCTTTGTCATTCACCATGTTTTATACTCTTGTAAAACGCTATGGCTGAAGAGCGGCGTAGTGTGCCGCTGCCAGCCTACCTGAGTTGTACAGGTTTTAAAATAACAATAAAGTAAAAAAAAAAAAAAAAAAAAAAAAAACCACGTCGTTCCTCCACCTAAACACGGTCAAACATCCAGTAAGCGAGCCACAATACATCGGCTGGTGTTTGGTTTATCACTGCCTGTTTTATTTATCTTCGATCAGCATAACCTGTCTCATTTGGCTTTCTCTTTTTTTGTGCTGAAACTCCTCTTCGGACTCGAATTTAGTCTCCTTTCTCTATAACTTCTGATGAGATATCCTACAGCGGCAGTCGACACAGTCTAAATGTACGGCCTACGTCTCGAGAATAATGTGGCACGAAGGACGTAAACATCGGCTGCGAAAGCCTTCATTACCTGTTCGTTTCTTTCTGAACAAGTCGTTGGTTACCCTCAGTTGTCGACGCCCAGTCTGTGAAAAACAGGGAGAGAATAATCACAACAGGGAAAGAAAGTCGTTGGGCCAAGGAGTGAAACATCAGCTAAACTCTCGAACCGGGACTTGTATGACTGAATGAAAAAAAGCAACCGCTCCTATCCCTCTTCAGGTAATAACAATGGTTTGTGAACCAACCCTGCTGTACACAACATGGGAAATAGTTGTCATCACGTTCAAATAACTTACGGGTTTGCTGCCGGGTGACGTCGTCGAACGCCGCCGATATTTCGACAAGAACACACCCTGCCATTCTCAAGGCACAAATGCAAGAAAGAAAAAACGTGCAAGCAAATTTAATACCTCGGTTCATAGAGGAGAAACATGGAAGATACCACACACAGAACAAGTGTCAACACGACCAAAGATAACCAACATCAGAAATGTCGATGGTTACTATTAATCAACAGGTGAGGTAGCACTAATTTTGTCCCTCTGTTTTTTGAGGAGAGACAGAGCCGGCTTCCAAGCAGCATTTAAACAAAATCCACCATCTCTGTTAATAAGGTTGCTTGATAGTCTGATTTCAACAGCTTCCTTAATAACACTATCCCAATAGTTTGACGTGCAAGCCAGAATCTCCGGGTTGTTGTATTCCATAGGATGACCGGTGTCAAGGCAATGTTCTGCAATAGCGGATTTGCTCGGCTGTTGTAAGCGTGTGTGACGCTTATGTTCAATACACCGGTCTTCCACAGTCCTGATTGTCTGACCAATATATGACATGCCACAACTGCAACGAATACGATAGACCCCAGCCTTACGCAAACCAAGATCATCTTTTACGGACGCCAACAGGGCCTTAATCTTGGAAGGTGGTCGAAAAACACATTTCACATCAAATTGCCGTGAAATACGGCCAATCCTGTTGTCATCACGTCACTGAACCGCCAAATCCACTGTGAAAGGTGTGTGTGTATCAAGAAACATTAACTACTGTTATGACCAGTGAAAAATAAACCCTAATACTTTGAAGCTGTGTAGAATATAAATTTTTAATAACTAGGAGAACAAACTTAACGTGATATGTCTTGAAAATAAGTAGAAAATAGTCACACAGCACACATTTCCATTAATTCCGCTCAACCCGAAGAAATGAGGGCCTACGTATCTATCTGCTTGGCCAGTCTGGTAAATTTCCATAAAACAATGGAACGTTTTGTTGCTCCTCACGGTTGGTAAGCTTGATTATTCCAAGGATCCTATAAAATGTTCAATATTGTGGAGTTTACAGTTCATTGTTGGCAGTCGTCTGAAATGGTTAGTGTGTCGACCGCGATTGAAATTAGAGACAACCGAGTTTCGTGCTGTTATTAAAGATTTTCATTTGAAGTGTTGACATGCCGCACAAATCAAAACAGAACTGAATGTTCAGTGGCACTCTGTATCATCGTCAAAGACCATTTGTTTTTGGAGTAATAAATTTAAAAGTGGTCAGACAAGCTGAAAGGGTACAGTACCGCCCGACACTGAAAATAGGTACAACATTCTTCGTTATTCTTGTCAGAACAACATATTTTTTGTAATAATAACTCAATTTCACTTAATACACAGAAGCCGGATACCAGTGTAGGAAAGAATGACAATTTATTTATTTAACTGATCACATGTGCGCTCCCACAAAATAAATCCTTACATCCAATTTGGTGAGATTTGCTAAATGAATGACTGTATGGTCGTCTGCTAACCACAGATAGTGAATGTGCAATATATGATCATCTTTGAGACGGTCCTTTGGTCACCTTTGGTGGAACCAAGGAGATGAAATTTACCTGTGCTTTGAGCGCCTGAAACATGGTTGACCAATGGGTAGTATGGTCTTCCCCCACCTCGACGGAGGTGCGAGATGACCTGAAGAACGGCCATGTTTCAGCACTCTGCCGCTGGATCTTGTGTTGGTAAGACCTATCTTAGGTGTGCTCCGTAAAGACGAAAGAGTGGAGACATGGTATGCATGTGAAATACTTAAGAGTAGTTTGGAATAATAATTTCTCTGTTTCAGGAACTTTTGTGGGGAGAATTAAATGTCAGGCAGGTAATATTAAGGGGATCGTAGTAATCTTCGGAAGTGACCAACGGTCACAATGAAACCGCGTGTAGCAATAAGTTGAAACACTTCCGAGTGCTTAAGTTAAGCTGAATTACTGGCGTGTGTACTATAAGTTGGAAATATTTAAGAAATGGCGTGTGCAGGACTTGAAATTAGAGACGAGTACTTTGACGTGGTGAGTACTGTGTGAGTCTCAATCTGTGTATGAGACAAGAGAAGTACTCGTCCATGGTATCAGTTGAGGACTCGCGTGTGTGACGAATATGTTCTTAATATTATTTTGCGTGTTATGTTTCCGGGTGACGCTTGATTCAAACTATAATACTCTTAGAGTGAAGCAAGGTGAGTCAGCCGTTTATCCAGCAACGCCACTTGGCTTGCATTGCACAGGAAGACGTGCATATATCGCCCAGAGTTCATAGTAGGAAAGAAAAGCTACGAAGTGGGGCAGTGTCATGTGAAACTGGGATGAATTCTAATTGAAGTGGGAAAGCTGAAAGTGATGTGATTATAATGTTGTGACTATTCGTGGTGTTCTATTGTATGTTGCCAGTGTGGTGTATTTCATGTTATTTAAGTACGTGTGGTTTGCATGGGAGAGTAGCAAGATAGGTTCAGAGGTAGTGGGTTATGCATGTTCCTTTTTGTACCGCTCGGTCTGTAGGAAATTTTCGTGATGATGGGTGTGAGAGTCGAAGTGTGAGATATAGCAAAAGATCCACCATCCTATCCAGAAAGTGCACTGTAGTGTTAGATAATTACGAGACCATAAGATAGAGAAATACCAATGTAATGCCATGCCCACTGGGCGGAGTTTCTAGTGTTTAATTGTTGTAGAAAATGTAATGGTGTGTTTAGGTTATAGAGTTTATCGCAATAAAAAAGATAGTGAAAAGAAAAAGATTGGTGGCCTTTTCCTTCGAAGAGTATGTTGCCATGATACCCAGAGTTTATAATGTGTGCGCCATTCATATTCAGTGCGATGGCCACGTGTTGATCAAAGCCGTTGAATAATAACGAAAATGTGGTATTGCCAGTGCGTAGTGAACAATCAGATTTGTGTAAATTTTTAATAGTCAGATGTGCGTTATCCGTTTCCGTTGGTTAATATTCAAACAGGAGAATAATTTGTAACTTAATTGTGAGTACTAGAGCTCATGTTACTTGATAAATAAAAAATGAACCCACTCGCTTGGCAGACCACTCATCTTGCAGGCCTGACTGTTTGATGCCACAGTATGAGCAAGGCATGTGGGTGCCTCTCAAAACACCGAAGTCAAAGGGCGCTACGGCCGTCCAATCGAGGTAACCACAAAGGAAAGCATTGACAAAACCCATGAAATCGTAATGCAAGACCGCCGAATAAAAATTATTGAGATCTCTGAGACTGTAGGCATCTCAACTGAGGGACTGTATAAGGCTACGAAGAAGCTGTGTGCGAGGCTGGTGCTCACAGTCGACCAAAGAAGCATCCTGTGCAGCATTTCAACGCATTGTCTGGCGATGTTCAATCGCAGTGCGCAAGACGTTTTGGACCGATTTGGGTGACTGTTGATGAAACATGGATCCAACTGCTAATTTTTGCACCATACAGATATCTTTTCTGAGTCGTTTTACAATTTCTTTTGGTCTTCTGGTGATTTTACTATACGATAAACGAGAGCATCATCTGCGAACTACCTAAGACAGCAGCTCGGACTGTCTCCTAAATCTTTTAAATACATAGGAACAGCATAGAGCCTATAACAGTACCTTGGGGTACGCCAGAAATCGCCTCCTTTTTTACTCTATGACTTTTCGCCAGTTAGTACTAACTGTGACCTCTCTGAAAGGAAATCACAAATTCAGTTGCATAACTGAGACGATATTCCATGATCACACAATTTGATTACAAGCTTGTGAGGTACAGTATCAAAATCTTTCTGGAAATCTAGATATACAGAAGCAATTTAAAATCCATTGTCAAAAGCAAGCAACACTTCGTATGAGTAAAGAACTAGTTTTGCTTCACAAGCACGATGTTTTCCAAATCCTTTTGACTGTGTGTAATTCTTACTGTACGAACACAATATATGTTCCAAAATCGTGCTCTATACCGACATTAACGATATGGCCCTGTACTTTAGTGGATTACTCCTACTACCTTTTGTTGAATATTTAAAATAGTGAAACTCGATAATCTTTATTTACGAAGTTGGTGGGTTTTGCCTGTGCAGGTAAAAGTTATTGCGAAGTAATGAGATTTGATTGTCATAAGGAGAGTTCATCGCTTAGTCATTTCTGTAATGATTTTTTACTTCTTTTTAAAATTATAAAATCGATTTCTTTTCGTAATTTGAAACCAGACTTAATATATCTTCTTGTTGTTTAGTAAATGTGTCTATTGGTTTTGTGTGTGAATTATTTCGTCAGCAAACGTTGCTCAGATAAGTTACGTGATAATTACTGTTCCGATAATCGTCTAATGGACAAGGTTTGTCTAATACAGTAGCAACTGAAATTACAAAACAGCTTGATTTGATGTGGGTTAAATTTCATGATAGTCTTTTTTGTTTGTGAACTACTCTACTTTATAAAGATAATTCGATATTTATGTAATACAAGATGGAGTAAGTTATTTGAACAAATAACTTGTGTACTGTCCCCGGTAAATAGTAATAATTTTCTAATTCGATTAGGCTCACACGATCACGTTCATTATCATGGCCAACAAGGTTGGTTGGTTCAAATGGCTCTGAGCACTATGGAACTTAACATCTATGGTCATCAGTCCCCTAGAACTTAGAACTACCTAAACCTAACTAACCCAAGGACATCACACAACACCCAGTCATCACGAGGCAGAGAAAACCAACAAGGTTGGGGAAGATTACAAATTCCTTCTATATTTGTTAGAGATCTTCCAACTTACCTCCAAATAATTTCTGAATATATTTACAGTATATAATTTTCAGTAAAAGGATGCTTTGGGTTTGATTTTGGGGATATGACAGTAGTATGGCTTCCCACATTTTGGTCCATTTTGAGTTTCAATGACCGTGACAACTGCAACAGGCTTGCAACTCGATAGCCATACTACCCATGATATCACAAGTTACATCCTTCTTATCAAAGAAATCATCACCATGACATGATGAGTCATAGTTATTTTCAATGGTGTCATCAGCCTACCATTTTAGTGGCCATTAGAATGAAACAGCCAGTCACAATGTAGTCCCGGAAGTATCTAAACGAGCTGAGGCAGTACACACACACACACACACACACACACACACACACACACACACACATACGCCGGCCGGGGTGGCCGAGCGGTTCTAGGCGCTACAGTCTGGAGCCGCACGACCGCTACGGTCGCAGGTTCGAATCCTGCCTAGGGCATGGATGTGTGTGATATCCTTATGTTGGTTAGGTAGTTAAGTAGTTCTAAGTTCTAGGGGACTGATGGCCTCAGAAGTTAAGTCCCATAGTGCTTTGAGCCATTTGAACCATTTGAACACACGCACATACACATACACATAATCGCTTTTGTGTCATTTACGAGTTCCTAACCAGGAGAGAATTTTATTGTATCATTTAGTTTCTTGAGTTTCTGCGTGTAAATTTAACATATAATAGAAATAGTTCTCGCGTTTTCGTTTGCGTCAGAAAGTAAACCGATTTTGTGACGTATTAAAAGTTCCTAATCAGGGGCAAATTATTTAGTTTCACCTGAGTGCTACGGTAGGTTTTTGAATATCTGCGTATTACTAGACACAATTCGTGCGTTTTCGTCAGGGGCTACCGTAGATTTGTGCAGCACGTGCCGATAGTCATTTTATCTGCATAGTTTAGTTTTCCACGGTGTTTAGTATGGACAGGGACTTAGATTGTTGTGTGCTGATGCGAGCCGAGTTGGTGACACTTCGCTCTCAGCTTCAGGCTGTGATGGCTTCGGTTACACAGCTTGAGGCTGCAGTGAATGGGCATCACTGTTGTGGGCCGGCCGTGGGGATCCAACGGACGTCCAGCACGCCAGAGTCCTCCGATCGGTCCTCGCCAGTGGCCAACCCAGTTACTGCTCGCACTGAGGCTGACCCCTCTCCTGTGGTCGAGTGGGAGGTCGCCCCAGGGCGAAGCAGGTGGCGAAAGACTTCCCAGGTGGCCGCACGTAAGGTCTCCGCGGTTTGTCTGACAAACAGGTTCCAGGTGCTGTCTGTGGCTGACACTGTCGCTGAGCCAGATGCTGGCGCCTATCCTGTTTCACAGGAAACCACTCAGCCTGCAAGATCTGGGCAATCGCAGGGGGTGGGATTATTGGTAGTTGGGAGCTCCAACGTTAGGCGCGTTGTGGGGCCCCTTAGGGACTTGGCTGACAAGGGGGGTAAGAAAACCAATGTGCACTCCGTGTACATACTTAGTGGAGTCATTCCAGATGTGGAAAGGGTCCTCGGGATGCCATGAAGAGCACAGAGTGCATCCAACTGCAAGTTGTTGCTCACGTCGGTATCAATGATGTGTGTCACTTTGTATCAGAAGAGATTCTCTCTGGTTTCGAGCGGCTAACAGAAGTGGTAAAGGCTGTCAGTCTTGCTTGCAAGATGAAAGCAGAGCTGACCATTTCCAGCACAGTTGACAGGACCGATTGCGGCCCTCTGGTACAGAGCCGACTGTGTAAGCTGCAGATTCCTCGACTTGTGCCAAAGGGTGGTTGGGTTTCGGGTTCCGCTGAATAGATCAGGTGGGGCTATACGCCGGAGGTGCCCGCTATACGCCGGAGGCGGCTACACGGTTAGGAGGGGCTGTGTGGCGTGCATTGGGCGGTTTTTTAGGTTAGAGGGTCTCGGGAAAACACAAGAAGGGCTTCAGTCACGAAGGGCGCAGGCTGAACACAGGAAGAACGAAGATACAGGAACCATTGGTATAACAGTTGTAAATTGTCGTAGCTGTGTTGGGAACGTACCAGAGCTACAAGCGCTAATAGAAAACACTGATGCTCAAATCGTTATAGGCACTGAAAACTGGCTAAAGCCGGATATAACCTCAGCCGCAATTTTTGGGAAGAACCTAAAGGTTTTCCGAAAGAATAGGCTAAACACGATTGGCGGTGGCGTTTTCCTAACTGTCAGAAGTAGTTTAACTTGTCGCGAAATTGGATACTTCCTGTGAGTTAGTATGGGCAGAGGTCATTATTGGCAACCGGAATAAAATAATAATTGGATCCTTCTACCGACCTCCCAATTCAGATGATACAGTTGCTGAAAAGTTCAAAGAAAACCTTGATTCCAAATGCGTACCCGACTCATACGATAATACTTGGTGGAGACTTAAATTTACCCTCGATAAGTTGACGAAAATACATGTTTAATTCCGGAGGTACGCATAAAATATTATCCGAAATTGTGCTAAACGCATTCTCTAAAAATTATTTCGAGCAGTTCGTTCATGAGCCTACGCGAATAGTAAACGGTTGTGAAAACACAGTTGACCTCTTAGCAACAAATAATCCTGAGTTAGTAACGAGCATCAAAACGGATACAGGGATTAGTGAACACAGGGTTGTCGTAGCGAGACTGAATACTGTAATCCCCAAATCCTCGAAAAATAAGCGAAAAATATACCTATTCAAAAAAGCAGATAGAAATTCACTTGGCGTGTTCCTGAGAGACGATCTCCACTCATTCCAAATTAATAATATGAATAGATCAGATGTGGCTTGAATTCAAAGAAATAGTATCGGCATCAATTGAGAGATTTATACCAAATAAATTAACAAACGACGGAGCTGATCCTCCTTGGTACACAAAACGGGTTGGAAAACTGTTGCAGAAACAAGGAAACAAACATGTCCAATTTAAACAGACGCAAAACCCAAAGATTGGCGATCTTTTACAGAAGCTCGCGCAGACTTCAATGCGAGATGACTATAACAGTTTCCACAACGAAACTTTGTCTCGTAACCTGGCACAAAATCCAAAGGGATTCTGGTCGTATGTGAAGTATGTTAGCGGCATGACACAATCAATGCCTTCTCTGCGTAATAGCAATGGAGACACTATCGAAGACAGTGCTGCCAAAGCAGAGTTACTAAACACAGCCTTCCGAAATGCCTTCACAGAAGACGACGAAGTAAATATTCCATGATTCGAATCGAGAACAGCTGCCAACATGAGTCACGTAGAAGTAAATATCCTCGGAGTAGTGAAACAACGTAAATCACTTAGTAAAAGCAAGTCTTCTGCTCCAGACTGTGTGGTGTCACCGCCAGACACCACACTTGCTAGGTGGTAGCTTTTAAATCGGCCGCGGTCCGTTAGTATACGTCGGACCCGCGTGTCGCCACTATCAGTGATTGCAAACCGAGCACCGCCACAAGGCAGGTCTAGTCTAGAGAGACTTCCTAGCACTCGCCCCAGTTGTACAGCCGACTTTGCTAGCGATGGTTCACTGTCTACATACGCTCTCATTTGCAGAGACGACAGTTTAGCATAGCCTTCAGCTACGTCATTTGCTACGACCTAGCAAGGCGCCATATTCTTCAAGAATGTATTCTGAACTTATAATATTGTGAATCATGGACCGTCAAGAGCGACGTTCATCATTAATGGTTCAAATGGTTCAAATGGCTCTGAGCACTATGGGACTTAACTTCTAAGGTCATCAGTCCCCTAGAACTTAGAACTACTTAAACCTAACTAACCTAAGGACATCACACACATCCATGCCCGAGGCAGGATTCGAACCTGCGACCGTAGCGGCCACGCGGTTCCAGACTGTAGCGCCTTTAACCGCTTGGCCACACTGGCCGGCCATCATTAATGGATTAAGGTTAAGTATCAAACTAATTCCGTCCGCTTTCTGAATTCTAATTCCTTGTCATGTTCCAGACCTCACGTCAGTATAGTCCTTCCCTCCTCACGCCATCCTGCGTGAGGTAAAACGCGTGCATTTCGCCCTCCTCAAGTAACACGGTGTTGGCTCTTCTGCCAACACTACAGACAGTATACCAATTAGGTTCCTTTCGGAGTATGCCGATGCATTAGCTCCTTACTTAACAATCATATACAACCGTTCGCTCGACGAAAGATCCGTACCCAAAGACTGGAAAGTTGCACAGGTTACACCAATATTCAAGAAAGGTAGTAGGAGTAATCCACTAAATTACAGGTCCATATCGTTTGATATGCGGCAGGATTTTAGAATGTATATTGTGTTCGAACATTATGAATTACCTCGAAGGAAACGGTCTATTGACACACAGTCAACATGGGTTTAGAAAACATCGTTCCTGTGAAACACAACTAACTCTTTATTCACATAATGTGCTGAGTGCTATTGACAAGGGATTTCAGATCGATTCCGTATTCCTGGATTTCCTGCAGGCTTTTGAGACTGTACGACACAAGCGACTCGTAGTGAAGTTGCGTGCTTATGGAGTATCATCTTAGTTATGTGAGTGGATTTGCGATTTCCTGTCAGAGAGTTCACAGTTCGTAGTAACTGACGGAAACTCATCGAGAAAAACAGAAGTGATTTCTGGCGTTCCCCAAGGTAGTGTTATAGGTTCTTAGCTGTTCCTTGTCTATATAAACGATTTGGGAGACAATCTGAGCAGCCGTCTTCTGTTGCTTGCAGATGACGCTGTCGTTTATCGACTAATAAAGTCATCAGAAGATCAAAACAAACTGCAAAACGATTTAGAAAAAAATATCTGAATGGTGCGAAAAGTGGCAGTTGACCATAAATAACGAAAAGTGTGAGGTCATCCACATGAGTGCTAAAAGGAACTTGTTAAACTTCGGTTACACGATAAATCAGTCTAGTCTAAAAGCCTTAAATTCAACTGAATACCTAGCTATTACAATGACGAACAACTTAAATTGGAAAGAACACACAGAAAATGTTGTGGGGAAGGCCAACCAAAGACTGCGTTTTATTGGCAGGACACTTAGAAAATGTAACAGACCTACTAAGGAGACTGCCTACACTACGCTTGTCCGTATTTTAGAATACTGCTGCGTGGTGTGGGATCCTTACCAGACAGGACTGACGGAGTACATCGAAAAAGTTCAAGGAAAGGCAGCGCGTTTTGTATTATCGCGAAATATGGGAGAGAGTGGCACAGAAATGATACAGGATTTGGGCTGGAAATAATTAAAAGAAAGGCGTTTATCGTTGCGACGGAATTTTCTCACGAAATTCCCATCATCAACTTTCTCCTCCGAACGCGAAAATTTTTATTTCACCGACCTACAAAGGGAGGGACGATCACCACGATAAAATAAGGGAAATTAGAGCTCGTACGGAAAGATGTAGGTGTTCATTCTTTCCGCGCGTCATACGAGATTGGAATAATAGAAAATTGTGAAGGTGGTTCGATGAACCCTCTGCCAGGCACTTAAATGTGATTTGCACAGTATACATGTAGATGTAGACACAAACACACACACACACACACACACATTATACCATGAATTCTTGGAAGTGATCGAGGTACGGCTTTATAACGGTCAGAATAAAGCACCGCTTCTTTCATTTGTATGTGGGTTGAGAGTAGTAGCGGTGACGAATTGAACGGCAGACCACAAGTGAAGAGATCCCTGAATAAATTACTCTTTTGGTTGTACTAACTAACAGAATTTTGCTGATCTACAATTATTCCAGCATGCTGGAAGTTCGTTTTGTTCATATTAGGTACTTGGGCGTGGTCGCCAGTAGAGTGGAACCCATTGGCCTCAGGATGTTTTAGTGAGCTGCAGAAACTCGGTGAGCCGAAATCAGCAGGACCACCTGGATGACGGCATGTATAGTCAGTGTCTCTCATTGATGTCACCAGAGCAGCAGTAGGTGACAAGGACCGTGGGCCATGGCCAGTGAACGGAACCACATTCAGGCGGCTTGCCTGTCCAGGGCCACAGAATATACCACAGGGAAGAATGGTACACAAACCGCAGCCCCCAGCATGATCAGTGACGAAGGCGTGTACCCACCTTGGGTAGTGGTCAGATGCTACACATGGTTCAGAGTGTAGCAACAAGATATTCAGGGCAGCTGCCAGTGTGGACTTACGTCTTACTAGCGAGGAAGACGCCCTCAGGAAGCATTCATTTGCAAAGTGACTCAGCTATGGGAAGACGCCAGGCAGACCACAAACAATCTTCTCCTCAGGTGGAGGCTGGTAACTCCTAGGTCCCAGGTGCAGTGAAGGTTCCTGGCTGCATCTCCATGTGCTGCGGACTATCTTCATCTTGAAGTTAGAGGCAGTATAACTCAGGGCCATGTACAAAGCTCGACAGTGTAAGAAAACATCTGAGCGCAATGAGTGAGAGGGTCTGAATCAAGTCATATTTGTTCGAACCAGGACTGATACCAGTTTCCTCGTTCAGCACTGTTGCCTGGAGACCGAAACAAGTTGGCAAGCTGTCTCGCCCTATAAAGCAATAATTTCATTTTGCATGTTTTTCTTGTATGGTCTGCTTTTCTGGGTGCTCTGTCACAAATAAAATGTGTTTCAACTTCACTTTTCAGAAGCGGTGGCGGGCGTATTGAACAAGTTCTCTTGCAAGCTGAATTTATCTTCCTACTTCCTAGTGTGTGGCCACCATAACGGCGGCACCTCGCTCCCTATTTGTTTTGCTACACAGTCAGTTCAATGCTCCAACATAAGTCATGGCGTAACAGAATTTCAGGTTAAGAGGCACTTGTGAACACACAGAGATCGATACCTGCACCATTCTTCGTGTAAGGGTCCGCAGCTCGTGGTCTTGCGGTAGCGTTCTCGCTTCCCGCGCACGGGGTCCCGGGTTCGATTCCCAGCGGGGCCAGGGATTTTCTCTGCCTCGTGATGACTGGGTGTTGTGTGTCTTTCATCATCATTTCATCCCCATCGACACGCAAGTCGCTGAAGTGGCGTCAACTCGAAATACTTGCACCAGGCGAACGGTCTACCCGACGGGAGGCCCTAGCCACACGGCATTTCCATTTCGTGTAAGGGACCACAGACCCTCAAATAAAATATTTTCCGCTTCTTAAACATTCTAATATGCTTTTCAAGTACCAGAGCGTTATTCTGATGTGCAATATATGTGAAAAAAATGGCTGTAGGCTCTCAAATTAAGTGCAACAATTCCATTTCACTGCCTAAACTCAAATACACAACATATGTGGCAAATAAATAAATGCTAAGCAAACAGTTGACGCCTCATGTTTACCTTAAATGAGGTGACATAGTAACACTTACCAGACCAGGATTGCAACTGCTCGTGATATACTATGATAAGCATGTAAGCACACAAACAAATAAGTTGTCTGAATTAGGATTGTAACTTACCAGGATTGTAACTGGAGAAAACACATGTTGCGCAAAATACTATGATAAGTAGGTAATCATAGAAACAAATAAGTTGTCTGAATTACTGCCAGCTAGGAGAAGAATGCAATCAATAGCAATTTTATACCTAAACTTGGTGTGAGGCACACTGAATCGTCATCATGACTTCTAAATATCTAGTAATATTATCAGAAATGGAGAAAGCGATCTTTATGTAATTTATTAAAAATTTTAATTTTTTTGCGAGAATCTGTTAATGACTAGACGGCTTGTGTGTAAGATAATGAAAATAGGATGACTAGCTATTTTCTGTTGTAAGTAACAATCATTTTCAGGTCACGTATTTACTAAATGTAGGTTGAACATGAAGTAGATGTACTAGTAACAATCATCATGGCTTTGACATGCATCCACGCAGAAAGCAACACGAATAAGAAAAATTTTGAAGCTATTAGCAACAACGGGATCGAGTGAGGCTGTACGCCATACAGTTACGAGAAGCAAGTTGAAAAGGCAGCAGCAACAGCGAAAATCAGATTAATCATTGACTTGCCATGGTGTGATAGGCAGCTTCAGAGAAAAATGCTTTTATGCAAACCCTCAAAAACTTAAAAAGGCCAAAACGTGATTGTTACGATTTAAACTAATACAGCAAGTTTGCTCGACCTGCATCTCGTAAGAGTATGCTGTATAGCCTGGCTCCGTCTTCAAAATTTTTCTTATTCAAGTTGTTTTATAGACGAATGAATGCTCGCAGCAAGATGATTACCACTGATATTTCCAGTTCACATTCAACAAGCATTTAGTACATGTTGATCTGAAGATAGTTGTTACCTACAATTGAAACTAGCTCGTCATCTTACATTAATTATCTTATGCAGATGCGGTCTACACATTAAAAATCTTTTTAAAAGATTTAATTTTTGATACCTAAAATATTTACCAAAATACGTAAAGGATATTGGTATTTGGATCTGCGAATTTTTGGTGATCCATGGAATGAGCTGACATAACTTGACGTTTTTGCAAGTTTTTCAATAACGCTCCACCTTAGGGAGCAAGAAGATAATGCACCATGCTCTACACTCGAAAAATATAATCGATGTTATTAACAGGCTAATATTGCTTCTTATTTGCTTTAGAACTAGGCTCACTCGAGGATATGAGCAACACGAATTTTTGAAGAAAGCTGCAACATCTACCAACCGGAACTATGGTGCCAAGGTTCTCTGAAAAGTTTACATACAGTTTTTCCCGTAATAAACTACTAAATAATACAAAAATAATCATAATGCTCCGACGTACGATGTATAAAACCACTAAATATATAAAAAGACAAAGTAACTGACGAAACATTTTGTACTACTTAAACTACATGACTTCATAATGCTCCAACTATGAGTGTAAACATGCGAAAGGCAAAGATGGAAAATGACACGATGAAACACGCTCAAAGACAATGGTGAGACAAGGCGATATCTTTAAAATACAGTTTTTGCACAAAATTAAATTACTTTTAAAATATACATTCCGATTTCGAGCACAAAATCTCACCGGTTCGTTTAACGATGGCAAGTATGATAACAGGTCTCTGATTGTGAACGAAAATCGAAACTGTCAACCAAAACAAAATTATTTCTCAAACTACATGAGACTTCAAACACAAAATACAAATGGCACCACTGTCGCAAGTGAATTGTTCTATAGGAGTTTTAAAAAAATGTATATGACTCGCGGGTTGCCACTATTGATAAACCTTATGAATTAAGCAGCAGTGGTTGATCATCAAAGCTCACTTTGAAACCCCAAATTAAAGATTTCCACATAGAAAGTGTCGCTATTACTTATCAAAATAAACGCAGCTCGCTTACGGACACTGCTGAAATAAAGGAATGTTGTTTGATCTTTATCTTCCTTTTTAACATGAACCAGATTCATCAAAATATATAAAAGTTGGTTGTACAGCATTGAAAAACACACATAGGCGCTAAGGCTGATCTAGTTTACAACTTAAGTGCTCTTGTCGACGAGAATTGATAAAGTAAACCATGTTATTCGCAGAACATTGGCAGTAGTAATTACATTTGCTCGCGAAAAGCAGTTTCAGCTAGTTCACCTTTCATTTGTACAAATTCCTACGCTTGCAATGGATTTAACAAACAATATGATCATAATGCCTACTACCAGCAAACAGCTTTTATTGTATGTATCGAACAATGATTTCGGTATAAGTAACGAAAACCTTTGGGAAAGAAGATCTGTTGAAACATTTTTCTCAAGTACCATACAGATAGTAATAACACAGTTTCATAAAGCTAAAAAACGAGTGTTGCTATGCTTTCATCTATCCACTTTCAAAGTCACATAAACATTATAGTGACTCAATGCTAGGGTGCTAACTTTATCTTGCAGTACAAAACGTTTGCCACCATCAGCTGATAATGCTAACTTATGCAATTATCCAGTGGAAACTGCAACGCTAAGCAGGCAAGAGAGTGATAGATGGTACCAACAACAGGCGTTCAGAGCTGAAGAAAGATTCTAAAGCCAGAAGCTGAGATTGTATGTTTCACAACTTGACTGTGCATGTGCCATAACTTGACAATGGGTGTCAGCTGCTGGATCTTAAAGCTGTGCTTAACATCAGTGCTTGACAGTGTGTATGTACAGTGTGTGTCAGTCAGTGGGGTGTTTATTATTGAGGGTGTCAGTTAATGTGAAGGCTAGGTACTGGGTACCATTCCCCAGTGGAACTGTTTTCCAGTATCTTCTTGGACAGAAATGCCAACTCCCTTTGTGTATTTTGACAGACCTCACTGTAACACTTGACATAAACATTGTGTTTGCATGCTGTTGATAATTTTTGACAATATTAGGAAATAAAATTGACATTTATTTTTACGGATATTTCAGTCATTGAAAGTTGTGACACTTGACAAGCGTAGTAGAACAATCTGGATGTGGAAATATTAAATTAGAGGATCCACTATACCTTACAGCAAGTGTAGGGCTAAAAATGGATTTTTTTCATTCTTCCAGTAGCGGGCAGTAATTCAGACTGCCTATCTGCTTGTGTAGCTGACTGCTTAGCATAGTATATTAGGCAACATGTGTATTCTGCAGTTATAGGTTTAGATGGGTAAGTTTTGACTCATTACCTCATTTATACCATAACTAATGACGTGGTATTGAATGGAATTATAGAGAAGAGAAATTCGTGGCACAACTTGACTAGAAGAAGGGATCGGTTGGTACGGCATATTCTGAGGCATCAAGGGATCACCAATTTAGTATTGGAGGGCAGCGTGGAGAGTAAAAATAGTAGAGGGAGACAAAGAGATGAATAAACAGACTCAGAAGCATGTAGGTTGAAATAGGTACTGAGAGATGAAGAAGCTTGCACAGGATAGAGTAGCATGCAGAGCTGCATCAAACCAGTCTCTGGACTGAAAACCACAACAACCTAAAATGAAGCGTCAGCTCTCTGTTTATGATGTTATTTTGTAACCACATGTGTTTTGTAACAATTTAAGCATGGAAATAGCATTGTGACATTCGATTTGTGAGTCCACAAAGGATGATATTTAAAAGGAGGGAGGTAAGACAACAGTCCTCAAAAAAACAATTTACTGAATTAGAATTGGTGATTACTTCATGCACAGTTGCTGTTCACACACATAACTACCATTAATTGTTGAAACGCATGTAATTGCATTGATAACAGATGTGCAGACCTTTACAAGCAGCAAACGATGATATTTAAAGGGTGACAAGGAAGACAGCAGCTTTCAATACACAGCTATACCATGCTACTTTATAAGGCAACCAGATGCGGTCTTAGAAAACTTAATGCATTGAAAAAGGTTAGCAAAATGTCTCATACAAGGCTGCCATAAAAACATTTGTTATAACACTGAAAACAGAAGTATAAACTTTTACAACCAGCAAAGAACGATATTTACAGCGAGACAAGCAAGACAGCAGCTTTCAGTAAACAGCTTTGCCAAATTATCTTACTAAGCAATCAGGTACAATTTTTTTGATTCGGGGGGGGGGGGGGTTGAGGGAAGTTTGTCAAAATTCCTCATGTACAGCTGCCATGAATTCCAAAAGAAGACTGCTGCCTTCAGTAAACAGTTAGAACAAATAACCTTATTAAGCAGCAAGATCTAGAATTTCTAGACCAGATCAGTGACCATTAAATGGACAGTAGCGCATATTTAACTTCTCTAAATTTATTTAGGATAATCTCTCATATTCAGCTCCGACGTTGAGCACATGGATGAAGACTTGGTTCCCGACCTCCCGCTTAAAGTTGCTCCTCACATAATTGTACCTACGTGCTTGATACCTGTGCACGAGCTCAATACTGCGTTTGGCCATTTCCCAGTTCTCTTGTATGGTTTGAGGTGTGACTCGCTGAGGGAGTAAGTCAATGTCCAAAGGTTACTGACGGGAGTATTAACCGTGAAGGCCAGGGTTAACAAGGCGGGAGTGGCCTTGGTGGCTCCTAGTGAGCAGTGTTAAAATCCCAACGGTACGTTGCATGATGTGTTATCAACGTGTCCTTCAGATTCCTATTTACACACTCAACAAAAAACGGTCGTGAGTAGTAAGGAGTGGTGATAACACGTCTAACACCATTGTCGATATAAAATCCTCGGAATTCACTAGAGGAAAATGGCGGAGCATTATCACTGAACTAGCGTACTCGGTGGCCGTAAGACCGCAAAGATTTTGGTAATATGTTGCACAGATCGGCCACTAGTGAGCCCACTGCTGGGAATCAACCAGCAGAAACAGGATAACCCATTCACCACCCCCAAGATATAACTTCCAACCCCCCCTCCCCACACACAGGGTACATGGGAGTGGTCCTACACAGCCCACGAAGAGACAACTCGAGGAGACATTTGCGTGAGTTACAATTAGGCTTCGCTTGTTTGCACACCTGACACTCCCTCACTAAACAACGTACATCTTCACACATAGCAGGCCAAACCACAGGCGGTCTGCTTTTGCCAAGATTTTCTGAAAACTTAGTTGACGTTCAATCACAGGACTATGGCAATTCCTAAAAACAGCGGGAACCAAATAAATTTTGAAAGTACGGTCACCCCTGCTTTTTTGACACACAATACCTTTATTGAGAACATATGTGCCCGTCTTTTAAAAGCCTTTTTTATATTTGAAGCCGGTCGCTGTGGTCTATCGGTTCTAGGCGCTCAGTCCGGAACCGCGCGACTGCTACGGTCGCAGGTTCGAATCCTGCCTCGGGCATGGATGTGTGTGATGTCCTTAGGTTAGTTAGGTTTAAGCAGTTCTAAGTTCTAGGGGACTGATGACCCGAGTTGTTAAGTCCCATAGTGCTCAGAGCCATATATTTGAAAAATAAAGGAGTACATCTCCTGTCTCCTCTTGAGATCACAAAAGAATTTGGGAACCTCAGTCAAAGCAGTGCTGCCGGTGGCAAGTTGTTCGTCGGACTCAGCACACGGAGGGGAGTCTCAGCCTTCACACGTGTAATTCAAAGCGTCGGCCAATCCATTATCTGGACCCCTGATATGATGAACCTTGAAGCAGACGGCGGAGATGCGTACTGTCCAAAGAGCAATCCTACCCGTTTTACTGGGCTGTGGCAAAACCCAAGTCTGATTATATGTCTCAAGGACGAATTCTCTATGTCTAGATAGTATTTGAACTTCTCCAAGGCTAAGAGGATGGTCAAAGATTCCCACTCATATACCGATTATTTCAGCTCAGCCAGAGATATGAAACGCGCTGCATAAACAACAGGATGGTGCTCCCCCTGTGTGTCCGCAGCTCGTGGTCTAGTGGCTAGCGTTGCTGCCTCTGGATCGTGGGGTCCCGAGTTCGATTCCCGCGCGGGCTGGGGATTTTCTCTGCCCGGGGACTCGGTGTTTGTGTTGTCCTCATCATTAGTGACAGTGGCTAGATTGGACTGTGTAAAAATTCGTAAGGTCGCTATTGAACGCAAAGTTGAGGGCCCCAAAGCATCATCATCATCAACTCCCCCTGTGTTCTTGGGGGAGCACTGCGGCTACCCAAGTATTAATCGTGTGAGTCCAACCAATGAAGGGCTTGCCGAAATCCGGGATAGTAAACACGGGAGGGCTGCTAAGTCTTGATTGCCACAAAGGAGGCTTAACGGCTCGACCGAAACGAACGGTTCTCCTTGAAAAATTTGTGTAAAAAAGTTATAAACTCGTTTTTGGGTCTGGTTGATATCTCATAAATATATGAAGCTTATTCTGATATTGAAATACGCAAATCTCAGTGCAGGGCAACAGTGCTGTGTCAAAATTAAATTTTGAACAGAAGCCTGTGAAACTCGTCACACGATGCGAAATCCAGGCTAGCCAGCACATCGAACAAAGGACCTGCGAGAGATAAATCATTACTCAATAGAATTTACATATTCTATCTGACTGCAGAATGAAATTATTCAGCCGGCCGAAGTGGCCGCGCGGTTCTGGCGCTGCAGTCGGGAACCGCGAGACCGCTACGGTCGCAGGTTCGAATCCTGCCTCGGGCATGGATGTGTGTGATGTCCCTAGGTTAGTTAGGTTTAACTAGTTCTAAGTTCTAGGGGACTAATGACCTCAGCAGTTGAGTCCCATAGTGCTCAGAGCCATTTGAGCCAGCCATTTTTGAAATTATTCAAATTAAAATGTTGGCCTGAATATAGCTAATCTTTATCTTAATCTTCTAAACAATCACTATGCCCGAGTTGTTATTGTAATGACAAAGAAAATTACTGCAGCTGACTTTCTGACAAAATGCTTGGAAGCTTATAAGATAGCACCTTTCTAAAATCTTCTACTGGTATTAAGCCTCTGAACCAGTATATTATTTTCGCAAATTACAATCTGACAATCTTTGTGCCTTACAATGGATATGAATTTTGATAATAATTAAATTTATTGGCCTATCTACACCGTCTGTCCTGCAACCGGTTGCTCTTACGGATATTAATGTGACTGTTATTTATTTACCGTACTTGCGATGTGCAATGCAAGACGGTATCTTACCATTTTTCACAAAACGCTCCTGCAGCACATAACTCGCGATGTGCGGTGCGAGTATACAAAATCATTCATAAAGGTAAACAATGGAAAATGAAGAACTAAACTTAGCAACTAATACCGGAAAACAAAGACTCCAAGAATTACTGTGCTTCTTTAGGGCATAACAACAACACACCTTTACATAAAGTTTCACAACTTGCCAATTTATCTAAATATTTCTTATTAACTTTCCTGTGTACAGTTACTTTTCTTGATGTTGCAGTTGCTGTTCTGGTCCTCAGTCCTGAGACTGGTTTGATGCAGCTCTCCATGCTACTCTGTCCTGTGCAAGCTTCTTCATCTCCCAATACATACTGCTACCTACATCCTTCTGAATCTGCTTAGTGTATTCATCTCTTGGTCTCCCTCTACGATTTTTACCCTCCATACTGCCCTCCAATACTAAATTTTTGATCCCTTGATGGCTCAGAACATGTCCTACCAAACGCTTCTTTCTTCTAGTCAAGTTATGCCACAAATTTCTCTTCTCCCCAATTCTATTCAATACCTACTCATTAGTTATGTGATCTATCCATATAATCTTCAGCATTCTTCTGTAGCACGTTTCAAAAATTCTATTCTCTTCTTGTACAAACTATTTATCGTCCATGTTTCACTTCCTACAGGGCTACACTCCATACAAATACTTTTTGAAACGACTTCCTGACGTTTAAATCTATATTCGATGTTAACAAATTTCTCTTCTTCAGAAACGCTTTCCTTGCCATTGCCAGTCTACATTTTATATCCTTTCTACTTCGATCATCATCAGTTACTTTGCTCCCCAAATAGCAAAACTGCTTTTACACTGTAAGTGTCTCATTTCCTAATCTAATTCCCTCAGCATCATCCGACTGAATTCTACTACATTGATGTTCATCTTATATCCTCCTTTCAAGACAATGTCCATTACGTTCAACTGCTCTTCCAAGTCCTTTGCTGTCTCTGACAGAATTACAAAGTCATCGGCGAACCTCAAAGTTTTTATTTCTTCTCCATGAATTTTAATACCTACTCCGAACTTTTCTTTTGTTTCCTTTACTGCTTGATCAATAAACATATTGAATAACATCGGGGAGAGGCCACAACCCTGTCTTACTCCCTTCCCAATAACTGCTTCCCTTTCATGTCCCTCGACTCTTACAACTGCTACCTGGTTTCTGTACAAATTTTAAATAACCTTCCG
Source organism: Schistocerca americana (assembly GCF_021461395.2). NCBI lineage: Eukaryota > Metazoa > Arthropoda > Insecta > Orthoptera > Acrididae > Schistocerca > Schistocerca americana. Next base: position 125,878,397 of record NC_060126.1, read on the forward strand.
CTCCCTGTATTTTACCCCTGCCACCTTCAGAATTTGAAAGAGACTATTCCGGTTAACATTGTCAAAAGCCTTCTCTAAGTCTACAAATGCTAGAAACATAGGCTTGCCTTTCCTTAATCTTTTTTCTAAGATTAGTCGGAGGGTCAGTATTGCCTCACGTGTTCCCACATTTCTACGGAATCCAAACTGATCTTCCACGAGGTCGGCTTCTACCAGTTTTTCTTTGGGATTTGAATTATTATACTCTTCTTGAAGTCTGAGGGTATTTCGCCTGTCTCATATATATTGCTCACCAGATGGTAGAGGTTTGTCAGGGCTGGCTCTCCCAAGGCCGTCAGTAGTTCTAGTGGAATGTTGTCTACTCCCGGGGTCTTGTTTCGACTCAGGTCTTTCAGTGCTCTGTCAAACTCTTCACGCAGTATCTTATCTCCCATTTCATCTTCATCCTCTTCCATTTTCATAATATTGTCCTCAAGTACATCGCCCTTGTATAGACCCTCTATATACTCCTTCCACCTTTCTGCTTTCCCTTCTTTGCTTATAACTGGGTTTCCATCTGAGTTCTTTTCTCCAACGGTCTCTTTAATTATCTTTTAGGCAGTATCTATCTTACCCCTAGTGAGATAAGCCTCTACATCCTTACATTTGTCCTCTAGCCATCCCTGCTTAGCCATTTTGCAGTTCCTGTCGATCTCATTTTTGAGACGTTTGTATTCCTTTTTGCCTGCTTCATTTACTGCATTTTTATATTGTCCCCTTTCATCAATTCAATATTTCTTCTGTTACCCAAGGGTTTCTACCAGCCCTCATCTTTTTACCTACTTGATACTCTGCTGCCGTTACTATTTCATCCCTCAAAGCTACCCATTCTTCTTCTACTGTATTTCTTTCCCCCATTCTTGTCAATTGTTCCCTTATGCTCTCCCTGAATCTGTGCAACCTCTGGTCTAGTCAGTTTGTCCAGGTCCCATCTCCTTAAATTCCCATCTTCTTGCAGTTTCTTCAGGTTTAATCTACAATTCATAACCAATAGATTGTGGTCCACATGTGCCCCTGGAAATGTCTTACAATTTAAAACCTGGTTCCTAAATCACTGTCTTACAAATTTATAATCTATCTGATACCTTCTAGTATCTCCAGGATTCTTCCATGTATATAACCTCCTTTCTTGAACCAAGTGTTAGATATGATTAAGTTATGCTCTCTGCAAAATTCTACCAGACGGTTTCCTCTTTCATTTCTTACCCCCAATTCATATTCACCAACTATGCTTCCTTCTCTCCCTTTTCCTACTCTTGAATTCCAGTCACCCATGACTATTAAATTTTCGTCTCCCTTCACTACCTGAATAATTTATTTTATCTCATCATACATTTCTTCAATTTCTTCATCACCTGCAGAGCTAGTTGACATATAAACTTGTAATACTGAAGGAGGCATGTGCTTCGTGTCTATCTTGGACACTATAATGCGTTCACTATGCTGTTTCCTATTTTTTTATTTATTATTAAACCTACTCCTGCATTACCCCTATTTGATTTTTTATTTATAACCCTGTATTCACCTGACCAAAAGTCTTGTTCCTGCTGCCACCGAACTTCACTAATTCCCACTATATCTAACTTTAACCTATCCATTTCCATTTTTAAATTTTCTAACCTACCTGCCCGATTAAGGGATCAGACATTCCACGCTCCGATCCGTAGAACGCCAGTTTTCTTTCTCCTGATAACGACGTCCTCTTGAGTAGTCCCCGCCCGGAGATCCGAATGGGGGACTATTTTACCTCCGGAATATTTTACGCAAGAGGACGCCATCAACATTTAACCATACAGAAAAGCTGCATGCCCTCGGGAAAAATTACGGCTGTAGTTTCCCCTTGCTTTCAGCCGTTCGCAGTACCAGCACAGCAAGACCGTTTTGGTTAGTGTTACAAGGCCAGATCAGTCAATCATCCAGACTGTTGCCCCTGCAACTACTGAAAAGGCTGCTGCCCCTCTTCAGGAACCACACGTTTGTCTGGCCTCTCAACAGATACCCCTCTGCTGTGGTTGCACCTATGGTACGGCCATCTGTATCGCTGAGACACGCAAGCCTCCCCACCAACAGCGAGGTCCATGGTTCATGGGGGTGGGGAGGGGGGGCTTTTCTTGATACTTGTTTCAATTATAAGATGAATCGATGTACTTCACTACAAAAATTTACTATAAATTTTAGTCATACACAATTTCCTAACAATAAGACTCTACAAAATTACGAATATATATATAAAAATAGATTACTTTAGAAAAATTCCTTTCTGACATTCTTGCATTCATGTCATTTCAGTTCCTCAAAATTGTTCCTGAGAATGCGTTGTTATAATACCCTTTATAAATGACGCTCCTCCACTATGCGGCAGGTCATCTTCCATTCTACTCAAACCAAGTACTTCGACAGACTGTCCAACAAATACTGCTTGCTATTCTCTTCAAAGGAAGTAACCTCTCTCACCAACATCTGAGGTCTCAAGAAGAGACTCACAAGGAATATGATTATATCGATACTAAAGAGGTTGTCTACATTTGTCAAATCTTCGACTTCATTAAGATTTATCTTCAAATCTTTTCGAAAATCGTAATGGGAAACAAGACAGCTAGCTTTTGCCCTTTCCTGTGAAAGTTATTCACAGGCGCGGCCAATTGGGCGGGATTATGAAAAAATTTTCGAAAGAAGTTCGTCATTCCAATAAATGTGGCCACGCCCTCCTTGCTCTTGGGACTGGGGAAGCCACACAAGGAACGTGTTCGCTCCTGATGAATTCTGATCTCTTGAGTCGAGACGAGGTGATAGAAGAAAGTTATACACAAATGTGCCAAAGTGATCTTAGAAGGCTTCACCGTAACCCCTGTTCCCCTAAAACTTGGCAAAACTTCTTCGAGGTGATCCAGATTCTCCACGAATGAGGCAATGTAAACAACCACATCATCAAGGCAATTGTAAATGAATTTGAACATCTCCCATAACATGGTCCAAGAGACGATACAAGATGGCTACACCTGTAGACAGTTCGAAAGGAATCTGACTGAATTTATAAAGGGCCCAATCCATAAAAAAGATAGTTACAGGTTTGGAGTCTTTAGTTAAGGGTATCTGATGGTAAGAAGCTCGATTGAGGTCCAGTGTTGAGAACCAACACGTGCCCACAAACCAGATGAAACAATTGTGAAGGTCAGGTAATGGAACTGATTCCAAGACTACATTCTGGTTTAGTGCCCCGTCATCAACAACTGGTCTATGACCGCCATCCTGTCCTTTAGGAACAAGAAAAATGGATGAAGTGTAGGGAGAAGTCGAAGGTCTAATGACCCCATCAGTAACCAAGTAATGTACCGAACAAGCTGAGCAAAATGCCTCATATACAGCAGCCACTAATTTATAAAACATCTGTTCATCTATAGAAACCAAGTACACGTTTCCATAAGCAACAAACGACTATTTTAAAAGGACGGGGGGTGCAGGCAAGACAGCAGCCTTCAATAAACAATTTTAACAAACAACAAGATTCAGCAGCAAGAACTAGGATTTCTAGACAAGATCAGTGACCAGTAAATGCATGATAACAGACAGTCATCTTCACTAAATTAATTTAGGATAATATCTCATACGCAGCTGCCATTAATTACAAAACACCTATTCACACACTGAAACCAAGGGCAGGTTTCTTCATAAGTAACAAACAACTATATTTAAAAGTGGTGGGAGGAGGGACAGGCGATAAACAGAGCAAATGCCTTTATTGCAGTGGGGTTGGTATAGCTTGAAGGTTATACAAAACCCACCGCAGTGTGAAAGAGGATGAGGAGCGGCGAAAGGCAAAGGCATTTCACTTAGCTTGGGCGGGACGGGACGGTTCTTTAAGACGTGAAGAGACTGGACCGCCTCCACTAGCGTCGAACCGGTTAAAAGAAGAAGCCATCGGCTCAAACCTACGCTAGGATAGGCACTAACAGGAACCACCTGGTAGAACAAACAGTGGCCACTTGTGAACCAGACGCACCACCGTTGGGCCCCGCACCATCAAAAGCCTCAAGCTGCTCGCATTTCCAAAACAAACTGCAGCTCATTACCGACCTCACTGACCACGAAGCCTTCACGCATCGCGCTTTTATCGTCAGCGAGGGCGCAACTCAGGAGGTCCAAAGTTAGAGGCAAAGACGATCCTAGAGGGAATACATATATACATTAAGCAGCACAGTTGAACGTCCATAGTTCGATGTCTGTACCACAGTACTTGGTATAAGGCACAAAAGATCCTAAATACATATTTCTCTCACACACACACACACACACACACACACACACACATATATATATATATATATATATATATAGTGGTCCATTGATCGTGAGTGGACCAAATATCTCACGAAATAAGCGTCAAATGAAAACACTACAAAGAACGAAACTTGTATAGCTTGATGGGAAAAACCAGATGGCACTATGGTTGGCCGGCTAGATGGTGCTGCCATAGGTCAAACGGATATCAACTGCGTTTTTTTTAAAATAGGAACCCCCATTTTTTATTACATATTCGTCTAGTACGTAAAGAAATATGAATGTTTTATTTGGAGCACGTTTTTAGCTTTGTGATGGATGGCGCTGTAATAGTCACAGACATATGGCTCACAACTTTAGACGAATAGTTGGTAACAGGTAGGTTTTTTAAATTAAAATACAAAACGTAGGTACGTTTGAACATTTTATTTCGGTTGTTCCATTGTGATACATGTACCTTTGTGAACTTATCATTTCTAAGAACGCATGCTGTTACATCGTGATTACCTGTAAATACCACATTAATGCAATAAATGATCAAAATGATGTTAGTCAACCTCAATGCATTTGGAAATACGTGTAACGACATTCCTCTCAACAGCGAGTAGTTCACCTTCCTTAATGTTCGCACATGCATTGACAATGCACTGACGCATGTTGTCAGGCGTTGTGGTGTATCACGACAGCAAATATCGTTCAACTTTCCCCACAGAAAGAAATCGGGGGACGTCAGATCCGGTGAACGTGCAGGCTTCGACGACCAATCCACCGGTCATGAAATATGCTAGTCAATACCGCTTCAACCGCACGCGAGCTATGTGCCGGACATCCATCGTGTTGGAAGTACATCGCCATTCTGTCATGCAGTGAAACATCTTGTAGTAACATCGGTAGAACACTACGTAGGAAATCAGCATACATTGCACCATTTAGATTGCCATCGATAAAATGGGGGCCAATTATCGTTCCTCCCATAATGGCGCACCGTACATTAAACCGCCATGGTCGCTGGTGTTCCGCTTACCACAGCCATCGTGTATTTTCCGTTGCCCAATAGTGCATATTATGCCGGTTTACCTTACAGCTGCTGGTGAATGACGCTTCGTCGCTAAATAGAACGCGTGCAAAAATCAGTCTTCGTCCCGTAATTTCTCTTGTGCCCAGTGGCAGAACTGTACACGAAGTTCAAAGTCGTCGCCATGCAATTCCTGATGAATAGAAATATGGTATGTGTGCAATCGATGTTGATGTAGCATTCTGTACACCGACGTTTTTGAGATCCCTCATTCTCGCGCAATTTGTCTGCTACTGATGTGCAGATTAGCCGCGACAGCAGCTAAAACACCTGCTTGGGCATCATCATTTGTTGCAGGTCGTGGTTGACATTTCACATGTGGCTGAACACTTCCTGTTTCCTTAAGTAACGTAGCTATCCGGCAAACGGTCCGGACACTTGGATGATGGCGTCCAGGATACCGAGCAGCATACATAGCACACGTCCGTTGGGCAGTTTGATCACAATAGTCGTACATCAACACAATATCGTCCTTTTCCGCAATTGGTAAACTGTCCATTTTAACACGGGTAATGTATTACGAAGCAAATACCGTCCGCACTGGCGGAATGTTACGTGATACCACGTACTTATACGTTTGTGACTATTACAGCGCCATCTGTCACAAAGTGAAAAAAGTGGTCCAACTAAAACATTCATATTTCTTTACGTACTACACAAATATGTAATAAAAATGGGGGTTCCTATTTAAAAAAAAACGCAGTTGATATCCGTTTGACCTATGGCAGCACAATCTAGAGGGCCAACCATAACGCTGTCTGGTTACCCCCTTCAAGCTAGAAGAGTTTCGTTCTTTGCAGTTTTCTCGTTTGATGATTATTTCGTGAGATATTTACCCCTGTCACTATCAATGGACCAACCTATATACACTCCTGGAAATTGAAATAAGAACACCGTGAATTCATTGTCCCAGGAAGGGGAAACTTTGTTGACACATTCTTGGGGTCAGATATATCACATGATCACACTGACAGACCCACAGGCACTTAGACACAGGCAACAGAGCATGCACAATGTCGGCACTAGTATAGTGTATATCGACCTTTCGCAGCAATGCAGGCTGCTATTCTCCCATGGAGACGACCGTAGAGATGCTGGATGTAGTCCTGTGGAACGGCTTGCCATGCCATTTCCACCTGGCGCCTCAGTTGGACCAGCGTTCGTGCTGGACGTGCAGACCGCGTGAGACGACGCTTCATCCAGTCCCAAACATGCTCAATGGGGGACAGATCCGGAGATCTTGCTGGCCAGGGTAGTTGACTTACACCTTCTAGAGCACGTGCATTGTCCTGTTGGAACAGCAAGTTCCCTTGCCGGTCTAGGAATGGTAGAACGATGGGTTCGATGACGGTTTGGATGTACCGTGCACTATTCAGTGTCCCCTCGACGATCACCAGTGGTGTACGGCCAGTGTAGGAGATCGCTCCCCACACCATGATGCCGGGTGTTGGCCCTGTGTGCCTCGGTCGTATGCAGTCCTGGTTGTGGCGCTCACCTGCCCGGCGCCAAACACGCATACGACCATCATTGGCACCAAGGCAGAAGCGACTCTCATCGCTGAAGACGACACGTCTCCATTCGTCCCTCCATTCACGCCTGTCGCGACACCACTGGAGGCGGGCTGCACGATGTTGGGGCGTGAGCGGAAGACGGCCTAACGGTGTGCGGGACCGTAGCCCAGCTTCATGGAGACGGTTGCGAATGGTCCTCGCCGATACCCCAGGAGCAACAGTGTCCCTAATTTGCTGGGAAGTGGCGGTGCGGTCCCCTACGGCACTGCGTAGGATCCTACGGTCTTGGCGTGCATCCGTGCGTCACTGCGGTCCGGTCCCAGGTCGACGGGCACGTGCACCTTCCGCCGACCACTGGCGACAACATCGATGTACTGTGGAGACCTCACGCCCCACGTGTTGAGCAATTCGGCGGTACGTCCACCCGGCCTCCCGCATGCCCACTATACGCCCTCGCTCAAAGTCCGTCAACTGCACATACGGTTCACGTCCACGCTGTCACGGCATGCTACCAGTGTTAAAGACTGCGATGGAGCTCCGTATGCCACGGCAAACTGGCTGACACTGACGGCAGCGGTGCACAAATGCTGCGCAGCTAGCGCCATTCGAAGGCCAACACCGCGGTTCCTGGTGTGTCCGCTGTGCCGTGCGCGTGATCATTGCTTGTACAGCCCTCTCGCAGTGTCCGGAGCAAGTATGGTGGGTCTGACACACCGGTGTCAATGTGTTCTTTTTTCCATTTCCAGGAGTATATATACGAGGGGCGTTCAGAAAGTAAGCTCCGATCGGTCGCGAAATGGAAACGACTATGAAAATCCGATAAAGCTTTGCACAGATGTGTTGGGTAGTGTCTCTAGTATAACCCCAGTTAGCATCACGTCGCTCTTCTCATTTCTGAGCTCGCAGTGAGTGCGTGAAGATGTCTAGAAAATAGTGTCTGCCGCCAAGTACGAGGGCCTGGTGAGAAATTTCGCCTGAAGCTATGCAGCTAACATTACATAACTGTCGTGCTGTTTCGTCTTCACGACAATTCTCAGCCGCATTCTGCAGGGGCAATGAAGACGCTCCTGCATCGTTTTCAAATGGAAATGTTAGATTACCCACAATACAGTCCGCAATTGTCTCCCCCTGAGTTTCATCTCTGGTCACATGAACCGCTGTCTTTGAAGACAACATTTTGACACAAACAACGAGGTGTAGGCCAGCGTGGAGAATTGGCGGAAAGCACTGGCGGCTGCCTTCTATGATGAGGCTATTGAAAAGTTGGTACAACGCTATGACAAAAGTCTAAGTCAGAACGACGACTACGTAGAGAAGTGGCTGAAAGGTGTAGCTAATTGTTACAAGTAAAACATTTCTGATGTTCACTGTGGTTTCAATTTGGCAATCAATCGGAGCTTACTTTCTGAACAGGCCTCGTATATATATATATATATATATATATATATATATATATATATATATATATATATATATATATATTTACTGATGTAACACGTGATACTTGAGATGTGGGAAACGTGTATTGAGGATCTCTCGTGTATTATACCGTATTGTGGTGTGTGTGTTTTGCTGATGTATTTTAGGTGTGGAAATATCCTTCGTCTGAGTAATTTTTTGATAAAATGCTTTTAAACACAGCACAAAAAATTCAGATCATTTTGATATGTTTGAGCATGGCCAAGATGGCTGCTCTGGAGCTACTTTGTGATTGGCTGTTCCATTTTAATGGCTGCTAAAATACTGGGCTGTAATTGACTGTGTTAAAGGCAGGAAAAATGCTACGCCGTGTTTTGAGGAGAGCGGAGGGGGTGGGGGAGGGGGATCGGATGGTCACGATGGTGTTAATTAAAAGGCGTGGCTTGTCACATGAAGGTGAGGAAGATGATTTTACTGACAAGAAGGCGTTTGTTCCTTGCATGTGACCTGTCCACAGTAACACTTGTACTATTCAAGGTAATCTAAGGTCAAATTGGGCCAGAGGCGTTAGCTACACCACTTACGAAGATGGTCATAATGTAACGAAGTCGGTAATCAAGACTGCATATAACTGACTTGGGGGCAGCGTATCAAGAACTGCTGAAGCGTATACAGAAATCTTTGTTTCCAATCTAGATTTCAGGCATTGACGATCTAAGAATTAAAAAGCTAGCATACTGCATTTGCTTTCATTATTTTTTGTGGCAAATCATCAAGTCAAGAAAAAGGTTGTGATAGTCTAAAGGCGTGCGAAACGAATTATTTATGGTGAGAAGAACGTCCTAGAGAGACATGTTGAATTCAACTACTGCTTCACAATATATTTATTCCTTAATGTAATTCGCCACAAGTAATTTTTTTTCAGATCAACAGCCCATCTACATCTACATCTACATCTACATGATTACTCTGAAATACACATTTAAGTGTTTGGCAGAGGGTTCATCGAACCACAATCATACTATCTCTCTACGATTCCACTCCCGAATAGCGTGCGGGAAAAACGAACACCTAAACCTTTCTGTTCGAGCTCTGATTTCTCTTATTTTATTTTGATGATCATTCCTACCTATGTAGGTTGGGATCAACAAATTAATTTCGCATTTGGAAGAGGAAGTTGGTGACTGAAATTTCGTAAATAGATCTCGCCGCGACGAAAAACGTCTTTGCTTTAATGGCTTCCATCCCAACTCGCGTATCATATCTGCCACACTCTCTCCCCTATTACATGATAATACAAAACGATCTGCCCTTTTTTGCACCCTTTCGATGTCCTCCGTCAATCCCACCTAGTAAGGATCCCACACCGCGCAGCAATATTCTAACAGAGGACGAACGAGTGTATGGGTATTATCTATGTGGTCTTTCCAACGGCAGTTGTTCGTAATTTTAACACCCAGGTACTTAGTTGAATTAACAGCCTTGAGAATTGTACTATTTATCGAGTAATCGAATTCCGACGGATGTCTTTTGGAACTCATGTGAATCACTTCACACTTTTCGTTATTTAGCGTCAACTGCCACCTGCCACACCATACAGCCATCTTTTCTAAATCGCTTTGCAACTGATACTGGTCTTCGGATGACCTTACTAGACGGTAAATTACAGCATCATCTGCGAACAACCTAAGAGAACTGCTCAAATTGTCACCCAGGTCATAAAGATCAGGAACAGTAGAGGTCCCAGGACGCTTCCCCGGGGAAGATGATTTGCCATCTATTACTACGAACTGCGACCTTCCTGAAAGGAAATCACGAATCCAGTCGCGCAACTGAGACGGTACCCCATAGGCCTGCAGCTTGATTAGAAGTCGCTTGTGAGGAACGGTGTCAAAAGCTTTCCGGAACTCTAGAAATACGGAATCAACTTGAGATTCCCTGTCGCTAGCGGCCATTACTTCGTGCGAATAAAGAGCTAGCTGCGTTGCACACGAACGATGTTTTCTGAAACCATGCTGATTACGTATCAATAGATCGTTCCCTTCGAGGTGATTCATAATGTTTGAATACAGTATATGCTCCAAAACCCTACTGCAAACCGACTTCAATGATATAGGTCTATAGTTAGATGGATTACTCCTACTACCCTTCTTAAACACTGGTGCGACCTGCGCAATTTTCCAATCTGTAGGTACAGATCTATCGGTGGGCGAGCGGTTGTATATGATTGCTAAGCAGGGAGCTATTGTATCAGCGTAATCTGAAAGGAACCTAATCGGTATACAATCTGGACCTAAAGACTTGCCCGTATCAAGCGATTTGAGTTGCTTCGCAACCCTTAAGGTATCTACTTCTAAGAAACTCATGCTAGCAGCTGTTCGTGTTTCAAATTCTGGAATATTCCATTCGTCTTCCCTGGTGAAGAAATTTCGGAAAAATGAGTTCAATAACTCCGCTTTAGCGGCACAGTCGTCGGTAACAGTACCATCGGCACTGCGCATCGAAGGTATTGACTGCGTCTTGCCGCTTGTGTTCTTTACATACGACCAGAATTTCTTCGGATTTTCTACCAAATTTTGAGACAATGTTTTGTTGTGGAACCTATTAAAGGCATCTCGCATTGAAGTCCGTGCCAAATTTCGCGCGTCTGTAAATTTTAGCCAATCTTCGGGATTTCGAGTTCTTCTGAACTTCGCATGCTTTTTCCGTTGCCTCTGCAACAGTGTTCGGACCTGTTTTGTGTACCATGTGGGATCAGTTCCATCTCTTACCAATTTATGAGGTATGAATCTCTCAATTGCTGTTGCTACTATATCTTTGAATTTGAGCCACATCTCGTCTACATTTGCATAGTCAGTTCGGAAGGAATGAAGATTGTCTCTTAGGAAGGCTTCTAGTGACACTTTATCCGTTTTTTTAAATAAAATTATTTTGCGTTTGTTTCTGGTGGATTTGGAGGAAACGGTATTGAGCCTAGCTACAACGACCTTTTGATCACTAATCCCTGTATCAGTCATGATGCTCTCTATTAGCTCTGGATTGTTTGCGGCTAAGAGGTCAAGTCTGTTTTCGCAACCATCTACAATTCGCGTGGGTTCGCGGTCTAACTGCTCGAAATAATTTTCGGAGAAAGTATTTAGGAGAATCTCGGAAGATGTTTTCTGCCTACCACCGGTTTTGAACAAGTATTTTTGCCAACATATCGAGGGAAGTTTGAAGTCCCCACCAACTATAACCGTATGAGAGGGGTATTTATTTGTTACGAGACTCAAATTTTCTCTGAACTGTTCAGCAACTATGTCATCGGAGTCTGGGGGTCGGTAGAAGGAGCCAATTATTAACTTAGTTCGGCTGTCAAGTATAACTTCCACCCACACCAATTCGCACGGAGTATCTACTTTGACTTCACTACGAGATAAACCACTACTGACAGACACAAACACTCCATCACCAATTCTGCCTAATCTATCTTTCCTGAACACCGTCTGAGACTTCGTAAAAATTTCTGCAGAACTTATTTCAGGCTTTAGCCAGATTTCTGTACCTATAACGATTTCAGCTTCTGTGCTTTCTATTAGCGCTTGAAGTTCAGGGACTTTCCCACCACAACTACAACAATTTACAACTACAATTCCCACTGTTCCTTGATCCAAGCGCGTCCTGTATTTGCCAAGCAATTTAAGTAAGAATCTACGAAGTAAACACAGAAAAGAAGCTATATACGTATCTTTCTGCGCTGTCGATGTGCACCAACTGGGAGCTCAGGCCACACTGGTCTCTGAGAGCCCAATTTTAGGATCGAAACTAGAAATATCAATTATCTTCGCAAAGATTTCAAGTCTCTTACTTTGGTCCGAAAAGTGTCCATTATTTGGAAACACATATTTGCAATAACTTGCCAGCAACCATAAAAAGTTTAAAATAAAAATAAAATTTAGTCTAAAGGGTTTACTGGTGGGCAACTCCATTTACTTTAATGATGAATTTCAAACAGAACCGATGATGCATGTATATATTATTAGTAATGTCAAATGATGATAGTGTTACGTAAAGTATTACTTCGGTAGCCCTACATCTTCAGTGTAGTAATGCAATCAATTTAAATGTTTTAAACTGATTTTTTGCTTGATGAAGCGTAGCTGCAATACTCTAGGAATTATCCTCAGCACCTGAGTGCACTGTACATTTACATATTTTGTGACGAGTTTGTTAATATCTCCCATTTTTAAGTTATTCCACATGCGTGAGAATCATTTCACTTGGGACTTGTGGATGATGAATTAACACATATCTTATTTTGTGACTGTGTAATGGTGCATGCTTGTTTTGTGACATGTTCTATATCTTTGAGGATTTCCTCGCTATGATCCTGTGGATCAAAAAGTACATCTAATCCAATCTAAAAGACAGTAAAATAAACGTTTTTGAATATGCTGATCGCTGCTTATTCTAGAATGACCTGTCACGATTCATTGCATCTATCATAGTTCCCATCTCGGAATTACTTTATCCAATATGGTAATGATCAATTAGGAAATTATTCGTAAAACTTTCTAAATCTAGTATCCCAAAATGTAAAACTACTATACGAGATTTTAAATATCCAGTGAAATAGCTGCGATTACTATATCCAAATATCTTTATTTTTCTTTTAATATAGTGTTCCACTTACAGAATTAGAAAAAAAGACCACCGGCGACAGAACAACAGGGCCAAAATACGATATGAATGAAAGGGAAGGAGAGAAACTGTTTATTTCTAAAGACACTAAAGTCAAACTTATTTTAATATATCTCCAGTTTGTCATTTAACTGCTCTCGGTTGTTTTCTTCCATGAAGATCTTGTAAGCGATCCATCTGCGAGCAATTTACACGACGAGTGATCTCGTATCCCTTACAGTGAGAGAGGTACACACAAGTACACAAACTCGTATCATTTCCCTGGACATGGCAGGAATGGGTCGGTGATGCATCGACAAGCCCAAGACCCGATGACAGCTGCACGGAACGGAAGCCGTTCGTCGTCCAAACGCGGCATTCCATTCCCCGTGTGCAGCCACGAACCGCCCTCCTGTTCCAGCGGATCTACGACGCTGAATTAAACTGGTCTCGGATAGCATCAAGTCTCCAGTGAGTGCCGGTGGGAGCTGTTACCTGCCCGAGGGAGTTGACATGGGAAACGAACAGCTGTTTCGGTCTTTTTTTCCATAGTTTATAGTTTGCTTCTGAAGGAGCACGGTAGCTTCTGGAAAGCCATTTAACTTAAAAAGTGTTTGTTTCACGTCGCGTCTAAACTTTACTATCTTCCAACTTGCGGATAGTTAAACCGCTAGTTATCAGTCTCATGAGAAGTCGATGTATACTTCTTTAAATAAGTTGTTTGAAATGCCACGCTTATTATTGTCTGGCTGTAAGTGAGAGTAGAAACCTAAGTTTGCTAACATAATATTTTCGTGTACTAACAAAATCTTACGAACATTGTTTTCTTATTTAAGAATAATCGTTTGCTCATTGAGGGGGTTTGCATTGTAGTAAATGCACTTTGCGTTACTGAAACGATAAACCATAGATTACGTAGAAAAAATTCTAATCAATTACGACTGACTACGACAATTTTTCAATCTTCTACTGTCCGTTATTTTTATGTGCTTCACGCCATTGTAATATGCGACGAAGTTCAGTGAATAACGTGCATTGAAAAACTCCGTTAAGACAAAAATAAATAAATAAAAATAAAATACTCCAACTCATTTCAAAATAGAACGCAGTTGTTAAAGTAAATCGCAGTGCGTAAGAGTAAATTGAAGGCCACGCAAGAAACACATCTCACATCAACATATGCGACTTTCACAGAAAATACGGAAATCGAGGATAAATTCCCGTTTTGAGAACGGATCCTTGTTCATCAGTCGGAGAGGGACTGCCAGTTGTTCAGCGTGACTGAGTGAGTGTCATTTGAACAGAATAAATGTAAAAAAAAAAAAAAAAAAAAAATCCGTTCCGTTAAGGCAGAGTGGTACAACGACCGTTTTGAATTATTTCAGAATGAAAACATCCATGGTTGCAAAGTTATCAATAACGCGTTTCACCCTTTTGGGGTATCATCATATTGTGTATAGAACAACACATCAATCTAACACAAACAAATAGAGGAATGTAGGACTACGCAGGTAGAATAAACTAAAGGTAATAGAAACTTACGCAAAAGTAACTGTATGTGTAACCCATTCGTTATAGTCATATAAAATGTAAAGTGGATGCAAATGTAACTGCATATCTAAGCCATCCGTCATAAAACCATAAAACGGAAAGCAGACGTAAGAGAAAAGTTCCAGCATATAATCAGGAAGGTATCAAATGTGGTAGAAAAATTTATAAGAACCATCGCATGTTACCGTACAGACACAAGCAGACTCCAGCATAGCAGGACAGAATGGGAGCATGTCTACGAACTAATTGCACTCAGAACATAATGTCTGTTTGGCGTGCACACAAATATTATGACAGACCTGCATGCTGGAAAGGTTTCCAGATGGCGTGCAAGACCGACGTATGACACGTTTACGAAATACAAGGCCACATAAAAGAAATAGATTACAAGGCATACAAGCAAACCATTGCAATCGCATAAACCAAAAGTACATAAAACTACACTTATACACTAAAGCGCCAAAGAAACTGCATATTCAAACACAGAGGTATGGAAACACGCAGAATACGGCGCTACGGTCTATAGAAGACAACAAGTGTCTGGCGCAGTTGTTAGATCGGTTGCTGCTGCTACAATGGCAGGTTACCAAGATTTAAGTGAGTTTGAATGTGGTGTTATAGCGGTGCACCAGCGATGGGACACAGCATGTCCGAAGTAGCGATGAAGTGGAGATTTTCCTGTACGACCATTCCACGAGTGTACAGTTGTTGTTGTTGTTGTTGTGGTCTTCAGTCCTGGGACTGGTTTGATGCAGCTCTCCATGCTACTCTATCCTGTGCAAGCTTCTTCATCTCCCAGTACCTACTGCAACCTACATCCTTCTGAATCTGTTTAGTGTATCCATCTCTTGGTCTCCCTCTACGATTTTTACCCTCCACGCTGGCCTCCAATGCTAAATTTGTGATCCCTTGATGCCTCGGAACATGTCCTACCAACCGATCCCTACTTCTAGTTAAGTTGTGCCACAAACTTCTCTTCTCCCCAATCCTATTCAATACCTCCTCATTAGTTATATGATCTACCCATCTAATCTTCAGCATTCTTCTGTAGCACCACATTTCGAAAGCTTCTATTCTCTTCTTGCCCAAGCTAGTTATCATCCATGTTTCACTTCCATACATGGCTACGCTCCATACAAATACTTTCAGAAACGACTTCCTGACACATAAATCTATACTCGATGTTAACAAATTTCTCTTCTTCAGAAACGCTTTCCTTGCCATTGCCAGTCTACATTTGATATCCTCTCTACTTCGACCATCATCCGTTATTTTGCTCCCCAAATAGCAAAACTCATTTACTACTTTAAGTGTCTCACTTCCTAATCTAATTCCCTCAGCATCACCCGACTTAAATCGGCTACATTCCGTTATCCTCGTTTTGCTTTTGTTGATGTTCATCTTATACCCTCCTTTCAAGACACTGTCCATTCCGTTCAACTGCTCTTCCAAGTCCTTTACTGTCTCTGACAGAATTACAATGTCATCGGCGAACCTCAAAGTTTTTATTTCTTCCTCACGGGCTTTAATACCTACTTCGAATTTTTCTTTTGTTTCCTTCACTGCTTGCTCAATATACAGATTGAATAACATCGGGGATAGGCTACAACCCTGTCTAACTCCCTTCCCAATCACTGCTTCCCTTTCGTGCCCCTCGACTCTTATAACTGCCATCTGGTTTCTGTACAAATTGTAAATAGCCTTTCGCTCCCAGTACTTTACCCCTGCCACCTTCAGAATTTGAAAGAGAGTATTCCAGTCAACATTGTCAAAAGCTTTCTCTAAGTCTACAAATGCTAGAAACGTAGGTTTGCCTTTCCTTAATCTAGCTTCTAAGATAAGTCTTAGGGTCAGTATTGCCCCCACGTGTTCCAACATTTCTACGGAATCCAATCTGATCTTCCCCGAGGTCAGCTTCTACCAGTTTTTCCATTCGTCTGTAGAGAATACGCGTTAGTATTTTACATCCGTGACTTATTAAACTGATTGTTCGGTAATTTTCACATCTGTCAGCACCTGCTTTCTTTGGGATCGGAATTATTATATTCTTCTTGAAGTCTGAGGGTATTTCGCCTGTCACATACATCTTGCTCACCATATAGTAGAGTTTTGTCGGGACTGGCTCTCCCAAAGCCGTCAGTAGTTCTAATGGAATGTTGGAATCTTGTTTCGACTCAGGTCTTTCAGTGCTCTGTCAAACTCTTCACGCAGTATCGTATCTACCATTTCATCTTCATCTACATCCTCTTCCATTTCCATAATATTGTCCTCAAGTACATTGCTCTTGTACAGGCACTCTATATACTCCCTCCACCTTTCTGCTTTCCCTTCTTTGCTTAGAACTGGGTTTCCATCTGAGCTCTTGATATTCATACAAGTGGTTCTCTGTTCTCAGAAGGTCTCTTTAATTTTCCTGTAGGCAGTATCTATCTGACCCCTAGTGAGATAACCCTCTACATCCTTACATTTGTCCTCTAGCCATCCCTGCTTAGCCATTTTGAACTTCCTGTCGATCTCATTTTTGAGACGTTTGTATTCCTTTTTGCCTGCTTCATTTACTGCATTTTTATATTTTCTCCTTTCATCAATTAAATTCAGTATTTCTTCTGTGACCCAAGGATTTCTACTGTCCCTCATCTTTTTACCTACTAGGTCCTCTGCTGCCTTCACTACTTCATCTCTCAAAGCTACCCATTCTTCTTCTACTGTATTTCTTTCCCCCATTCCTGTCAATTGTTCCCTTATGCTCTCCCTGAAACTCTGTACAACCTCTGGTTCTTTCAGTTCATCCAGGTCCCATCTCCTTAAGTTCCTACCTTTTTGCAGTTTCTTCAGTGTTAATCTACAGTTCATAACCAATAGATTGTGATCAGAGTCCACATCTGCCCCTGGAAACGTCTTACAATTTAAAACCTGGTTCCTAAATCTCTGTCTTACCATTATGTAATCTATCTGAACCTGTCAGTATCTCCAGGCTTCTTCCATGTATACAACCTTCTTTTATGATTCTTGTACCAAGTGTTGGCTATGATTAAGTTGTGCTCTGTGCAAAATTCTATCAGGCGGCTTCCTCTTTCATTTCTTAGCCCCAATCCATATTCACCTACTACGTTTCCTTCTCTCCCTTTTCCTACTACTGAATTCCAGTCACCCATGACTATTAAATTTTCGTCTCCCTTGTTTATCTGAATAATTTCTTTTATTTCATCATACATTTCTTCAATTACATCGTCATCTGCAGAGCTAGTTGGCATATAAACTTGTACTACTTTAGTAGGCATAGGCTTCGTGTCTATCTTGGCCACAATAATGCGTTCACTATGCTGTTTGCAGTAGCTTACCAGCACTCCTTTTTTTTTTATTCATTATTAAACCGACTCCTGCATTACCCCTATTTGATTTTGTATTTATAACCCTGTATTCACCTGACCAGAAGTCTTATTCCTGCTGCCACCGAACTTCACTAATTCCCACTATATCTAACTTTAACCTATCCATTTCCCTTTTTAAATTTTCTAACCCACCTGCCCGATTAAGGGATCTGACATTCCACGCTCCGATCCGTAGAATGCGAGTTTTCTTTCTCCTGATAACAACGTCCTCTTGAGTAGTCCCCGCCCGGAGATCCGAATGGGGACTATTTTACCTCCGGAATATTTTACCCAAGAGGACGCCATCATCATTTAATCATACAGTAAAGCTGCATGCCCTCGGGAAAAATTACGGCTGTAGTTTCCCCTTGCTTTCACCCGTTCGCAGTACCAGCACAGCAAGGCTGTTTTGGTTGGTGTTACAAGGCCAGATCAGTCAATCTTCCAGACTGTTGCCCCTGCAACTACTGAAAAGGCTTCTGCCCCTCTTCAGGAACCACACGTTTGTCTGGCCTCTCAACAGATTCCCCTCCATTGTGGTTGCACCTACGGTATGGCTATCTGTATCGCTGAGGCACGCAAGCCTCCCCACCAACGGCAAGGTCCATGGTTCTTGGGGGGAGGGAGTGTACAGTAAATATCAGGAATCCGGTAAAACATCAACTATCCGGCATCGCTGAGGCAAGAACGGGACCAACAACGACTGAATAGAATCGATCAACATGACATAAGTGCAATCCTCCCGCAAATTGCTCCAGGTTTCAATGCTGGGCCATCAACAAGTGTCAACGTGCGAACCATTCAACGAAACATCGATATGGGCTTTTGGAGCCGAAGGCCCACTCGTGTACCCTTGCTGACTGCACGACACAAAGCTTTATGGCTCATCTGGGCCCGTAAGCAGCAACATTGGACTACTGATGACTGGAAACATGTTGCCTGTTCGGACGAGTTTCCTTTCAAATTACATTGAGCGGATGGACGTGGAAGGGTATGGAGATAACTTCAGGAATCTATGGACCCTGTATGTCGGTAGAGGATTGTTCAAGATGGTACAGGCTCTGTAATGGGCGTGTGCAGTTGGAACGATAAGTGATATGGGACACCTGATACGTCTAGATACGACTCTGATAGGTGACACGTACGTAAGCATCCTGTTGGATCACCTGCATCCATTCATCTCTATTATGCATTCCGACGGAGTTGGCCAATTCCAGTAGGATAATGTAACACTCCACACTCCAATTGCTGCAGAATGGCTCTTCTGAGTTTAAGCACTTCCTCTGACCCCCACTTCCAGCACTACTTCAGACATTAGTCGAGTCCATGCCATGTCGTGTTGCGGCACTTGTGCATGCTCGCGGGTGCCATAAACAGTATTAGGCAGGTGTACTAGTGTCCTTGGCTCTTCGGTGTATAAAGCAGAAAAGTAAGTCTGTGGTGTCACGGCCAGACACCACACTTGCTAGGTGGTAGCCTTTAAATCGGCCGCGGTCCGCTAGTATACGTCGGACCCGCGTGTCGCCACTGTCAGTGATTGCAGACCGAGCGCCGCCATACGGCAGGTCTAGAGAGACGTCCTAGCACTCGCCCCAGTTGTACAGCCGACGTTAATAGCAATGGTTCACTGACAAATACGCTCTCATTTGTCGAGACGATAGTTAGCATAGCTTTCAGCTACGTCATTTGCTACGACCTAGCAAGGCGCCATTATCAATAGATATTTAACTTGTGATGCCTGTACCGTCAGACCGATGTACACCACTTATGGATTAAAGTTAAGTATTACATCAACTACTTACTTTCTTTGCTACTAGTAATTCCCTTAACTGTTCCAGACCTCGCGCCAGCCTGCGTGAGCTTAAGCGCGTGCCTTTCGGCTTTCTCTCATAGTGACTTGGCTGTCTTGCCAAGTCACAACAAAGTCAATTATGACATGGTAAATACCGAATTAAAATATGTCATCAAACGATCTATCACACGGAATAAATTAGATAAAATTTAAAGGGCATGCGCAGCGCGTGCATTCAGGATCAACGAACCCAAACATCAAGGCATCAGAATCAGTCCGGCTTTCGCAGCCGTGCAGAGTGGACGTGCTATGTGTTCCCGCTTGCAGAGCGCGCGTGCTCGCTGTTGTTTACTTTCAGCAGCCTTCATTTTCGTGTCACATACATGTGCTACAGCCATGGCCAACTGCTTTTTAAAATCCACATTACGATTCACATTTTGCGATGATTGCACCCGACCAACTGCTTTGAAAGTTGAACGCTTCCTAGGCGACGAAGCTAAGATCTCGGCTTCTGTCTTTTTACGCACCCATTTGCCCATCTGAAGCAGTACGGTGTACGTCAAAGTCGTCAATGACGCAGTATGCGAACTAATACATAGTGACACCAAACATGCGCTACACTTTTGTTGTGGCGACGGAAATGTCGGCGCGGTCAATGTCGACCAGCACTCTTGGGCATGTGCACCATAAGAGTGAATCTTCGAACTACCATTCGAGCTCCCGGCGTAAGACATTAACGAGGCTTTCCGCCCCTGTGGCACTGTACAGAAGCATAGCGCCGATCCTCTGAACGTATCCCGTTCTTAAAGATGTACGGCAGATCACCATAGATCTGCATTGGCACCTGCCGTCTTACATACAGATCAACGAGTGCCAAGCTGTCGTTACATAGGACAGCCAACCCAAGACCTGCACCGTTTGCTGTAAAGAAGGGCACCTCAGGTCTGAGTGCCTTCAGCGGCGCATAACTCAACTGGCGGTCGCTAACCTGGCATCTCCGACTTCGACGACAGTTTTACCGATCACGTACGCATCGCCACTCTCTTCTCTGCATACAGACGTCGCCAGCCAGACCACGTAGGCCCACGAGTGTCCCTTTGAGCTGCCACGGATAATTCCGGGATCAAAACGTCATGTTCACAACCTGACTCGACTTCGCAGCTACCAACAGGACGACAGCCGATCCGCTCCCGGCCGATAATACGCACGTCACGTCGCTTATCGTGCACGGGCCGGCCTTGATCCCCGACCGCCGCGACTCCCTTCCCTCTTCTGACACAGAGCGACGAACAAGTAAATAATGTTCGCCTAAACAGTTCAAGAGGAGATGTCGTACCGTCTCGGAACAACACAGCTCACCCGCTCTCCCCCCTGATGCTTTTGACTCCGTCCGGCCAGACGAGGCCGTGCACCACGACAAGAATGACGACATTGCTACGCCAGATCTAACAGCGCCCGTAGCTACTCCGCTGGTTCACTCAGGTGCGCCTGCATCAATGGACTGCACCGTAACGACGGCGCCTTCGACGGTGTGGAGTGACGACGTCGACGATGGCCCGAACCACACGCTGGGGACGGGGCTACCTTAGTCAGAGAGACCTAGTTAGCCAACGCCCTCAGGCGGCATGCGGGCACCGCTCGCTGTAGCATCAAGCCTCCTCATACCCCGCTGGTGGAGTTCTCTTCCATGGCGGGGCTCGACTCCACAAGAACCGAATGGCAACAATTAACACTAATAACATTAGCTTCCGAATGAAAATGCATCTGCTGCGAAAGATGATATGGGCGTCGGAAGTTGAAACTGCACTACTTCAGGAAGTGTACTGTGCCACACTTCCGGAAGTCGCTGACTATACCATTTATCCCTCCCCTTTTGACCGCTTCGGACGTGGTGTATCCATCTACGCCTGAGAGGGCATCCCAGTAGCAGACGTCACATACACTCCTGGAAATGGAAAAAAGAACACATTGACACCGGTGTGTCAGACCCACCATACTTGCTCCGGACACTGCCAGAGGGCTGTACAAGCAATGATCACACGCACAGCACAGCGGACACACCAGGAACCGCGGTGTTGGCCGTCGAATGGCGCTAGCTGCGCAGCATTTGTGCACCGCCGCCGTCAGTGTCAGCCAGTTTGCCGTGGCATACGGAGCTCCATCGCAGTCTTTAACACTGGTAGCATGCCGCGACAGCGTGGATGTGAACCGTATGTGCAGTTGACGGACTTTGAGCGAGGGCGTATAGTGGGCATGCGGGAGGCTGGGTGGACGTACCGCCGAATTGCTCAACACGTGGGGCGTGAGGTCTCCACAGTACATCGATGTTGTCGCCAGCGGTCGGCGGAAGGTGCACGTGCCCGTCGACCTGGGACCGGACCGCAGCGACGCACGGATGCACGCCAAGACCGTAGGATCCTACGCAGTGCCGTAGGGGACCGCACCGCCACTTCCCAGCAAATTTGGGACACTGTTGCTCCTGGGGTATCGGCGAGGACCATTCGCAACCGTCTCCATGAAGCTGGGCTACGGTCCCGCACACCGTTAGGCCGTCTTCCGCTCACGCCCCAACATCGTGCAGCCCGCCTCCAATGGTGTCGCGACAGGCGTGAATGGAGGGACGAATGGAGACGTGTCGTCTTCAGCGATGAGAGTCGCTTCTGCCTTGGTGCCAATGATGGTCGTATGCGTGTTTGGCGCCGTGCAGGTGAGCGCCACAATCAGGACTGCATACGACCGAGGCACACAGGGCCAACACCCGGCATCATGGTGTGGGGAGCGATCTCCTACACTGGCCGTACACCACTGGTGATCGTCGAGGGGACACTGAATAGTGCACGGTACATCCAAACCGTCATCGAACCCATCGTTCTACCATTCCTAGACCGGCAAGGGAACTTGCTGTTCCAACAGGACAATGCACGTGCTCTAGAAGGTGTAAGTCAACTACCCTGTCCAGCAAGATCTCCGGATCTGTCCCCCATTGAGCATGTTTGGGACTGGATGAAGCGTCGTCTCACGTGGTCTGCACGTCCAGCACGAACGCTGGTCCAACTGAGGCGCCAGGTGGAAATGGCATGGCAAGCCGTTCCACAGGACTACATCCAGCATCTCTACGATCGTCTCCATGGGAGAATAGCTGCCTGCATTGCTGCGAAAGGTGGATATACACTGTACTAGTGCCGACATTGTGCATGCTGTGTTGCCTGTGTCTATGTGCCTGTGGTTCTGTCAGTGTGATCATGTGATGTATCTGACCCCAGGAATGTGTCAATAAAGTTTCCCCTTCCTGGGACAATGAATTCACGGTGTTCTTATTTCAATTTCCAGGAGTGTATTTCCGCCCGCCAGAGGCATTGCGATCAGCCGCACGGGGACGCTAATAGTCGAAGTTTACACGCCGTTACGCTCCACCCGCAGACATGTCACACCTACTCAGAAGAAATCGCCTCTTTATTTCTTGGTTCTGTGACCAGTAATTGGTTGGGAGTGATTTTAATTGTGACGTTGACACGAAGGATCAAACATCCCACTACAACACCAGTCAAGAACTGCACCATGTCGTCCGTGGGCTGTTGGGAAGTTCGACACGGCGCCGCACCTGGACATACTTAACAGTGGGTCACAACTCCGCGAGTCGCCTTGACAGAATTCACGTCTCTCGGAAACTTACACCTGCACTCCAAGATGAAGAACTTTTGTCCTTGGCCTTTGCGGACCACAGTGGCTAAATTTGCAATATTTTTCTCCGGCAACAAATGGTCTGGGGCAGTTGTGCGACATGGAAGTTAAACACCTCCCACGTCCACGATCCCGACTGTCATCAACGCGTTACCGAAACGTGGGCCAGCTGTGAATGTCGCTTACCTAAGAACCGTACTACCTTGACTTGGCGACTGATTGTGCCATATCTGTCATTCGACGTACCGTGATTCAATTCGGGAAGGAAGTAGCTGCATGGCGCTGGCAAACTGCCGACTATTTCTAAGTCGATCTCTGTGATCCAGACGGTCAGCCACCCATCCCTGAAACCCAGAGAGAACGCAGCAGGAATAAGGCGCAAATCGTAATACTGGCACGCCGTAAACTGCAGGGTGTGGTGGTGAGGACCAGACGTTAAGATTCGGTGGAGCAGGGATACCCTACCATGCACCATATCGCATCCACTGAAAAACGAAAATGACAACGACTCACCATCGAGATCTACACCTGCCGCACCCAACGCAACACTTGTCACACCGAAATCGTCAATGCCTTTGTAGACCACTACCGTGCAATGTACACGGTGAAACTTCTTAATACATGTTTTTACTTGGTCTGAAATAACTGAGAAAGTAAAATTTCTTAATTTAAATCTGAAACTGCTGAGTGAAATTGAACGCAAGTGTCACTATGCTATTTTTTATATTTCATTTCTAACCTACAGAATTTGCCCTTACAAACTCAACTCACACTTCTCCTTTTCATTAATTACCCTCAATATTCAACGATAACGCATTCGGACTATTACTTAACGCAAAAGAATGGCCCTGAATTAGAAGAAATCCTAACAATAAACCATACATTTCATAACTGACTTACCTCACAGAAAATCTTCATTACACTAATTACAGCGGTACAGCAAGCACCAATACATCCAGCTAAATAAAAGATACTGACTACTGTAGGCTCTAACTACTAATAGGCATGATGGTAGCAAAGGAAAGATTTTGTTGCAGAGCAAACAATGTATTTAGGAGATTTTACCTTAATCATGTGACGTCCAGTTCAAAAAATTTATAATCGTCCGTGACATCTAGTTCCAAAAATTATATAATCGTCAACAATATTAGATCTCCATGCTGACATACGTCCAGATCGCCCGCTTGCGCTAACAATTCAGACCTCTAACCTCCATCACTGCTGCTATTAACTTCCAATCTCCATCAATGCTGGCTATTCCCTTCCAACTGCCATCACTGCTTGCTATTCACTTCAAAACTGCGAGTCCGACCAGCCACACATAGCCTCTTACAGAGTTATTAATGCAGTATATCGCCTTCCAACATACAGACGTATAAACAGGCTACTTACACCGGAGGAGCCTACCGACACGCGACGCAAGGCGGACGAACTGACGAAGCCGGTTAGACACGATAAGGTGCACTATGCAATCAACGAAGGTGTTTTAAATATGTCGCCTGGCATTGACGGATTGCCGATAGAATTTTATCGCGCCTTCCTTGATCTAATGGCGTCGTGCTGGACGAGAATGGTTCAAATGGCTCTGAGCACTATGGGACTTAACTTCTGAGGTCATCAGTCCCCTAGAACTTAGAACTACTTAAACCTAACTATCCTAAGAACATCACACACATCCATGTCCGAGGCAGGATTCGAACCTGCGACCGCAGCGGTCGCGCTGTTCCAGACTGTAGCGCCTAGAACCGCTCGTCCACCCCGGCCGGCTGGACGATAATGTATCATGAACAGTCTACGACGGAGAACGCTAATTGTCCGTGCTCACTGCATTTTGTGGTCTCTTGTTTCTTCGGTATTGGAATCATTACTGTTATCAGAAAGTTCTCTGGCCGTTCAACACTGTCGTCTATTTTGTTACATAACTTCAGTATTTCTTTTAAACCTTCTTGGTTCGAACATGTCTTCAGGTATTGTGTCTGTACCTACTGCTTTCCCATTTTTTATTCCAGCTATTGCGCTCTTTACTTCTTCCATTATGATTGTTGGTCCTTTCTCTTATCGCGAGTTAAAGTTCCAGAGTTGTTGGTTTCTGATCTGTTCTCCTGCTTCAATATCTTTGTCTCACAAGAGAATCATCAGACTTGTTAATCACAAAGTTTGATAAGTCTTAGGTATGTGTTCAACTGTAGTTGCAACATCCAAGGGAGACTAGCGCAGCGGTTAACTTACAGGCTTAATAAGTTTTCTTCAATTTCATCATGTAGAACAATCATTAAATATTATATAATATTATTCAAAATGATTTTCGCCTTCGTAGTTCCATTTATAAATCAGTCTTTACAACAAACTTTCTCAAAATGTGTATTCCGTTTGTTACA
Source organism: Schistocerca americana (assembly GCF_021461395.2). Lineage (NCBI taxonomy): Eukaryota > Metazoa > Arthropoda > Insecta > Orthoptera > Acrididae > Schistocerca > Schistocerca americana. Next base: position 125,904,151 of record NC_060126.1, read on the forward strand.
AAATAAATTACAGAATCACCTTACTCGCTGTCGCAAACATCATTTTATGTGGTGGAACGTAATTCCGTGTCACATTTGTCGATTAAGCAACCGAAAAACAAATTGGTAAAGCACCACACACATTTAATTGAAGCTATGGCCGTTGCAAGCACACGGATTTTTCAGAAGCGATACTTGAATTGACAGTTTGTTTCGAGTCGGAAAGATTGTTTTTCTTCGATCAATTTTGATTAGAAACACTATCCCTGTGAAAGCAGGTGCATTAAACTGATGAAGAATTAGAAAATGTACGTACTTCTATGGATTTTTCCCTCGAAGCGATTTCATTATTAGACTTTGGCAAGTCTGGAACAGGTCCGTCTACAACATACATAAGACTTGTCAAAATCAGTGCCTGACAAGTTTTATGGTCCCCTCATCGGAGTACCACTCGCACCTATCGTTCTCAATTATTTGCTGTATGTATTCCAATATCTGTCTTCCTCTGCAGTTTTTGCCCTCTTCAGCAACTTCTAGTATCCACCATGGAGTGTGTCCCTCGATGTCGTAACACATGTCCTATCACCTTGTCCCTTCTTTTTGTCAGTGTTTTACATATGTTTTCTTTTTCGGGGATTTTAAAAAAATGGTTCAAATGTCTCTAAGCACTATGGGACTTAACATCCGAGGTCAGCAGTACCCTAGACTTAGAACTACGTAAACCTAACTAACCTAAGGACATCACACACATCCATGTCCGAGGCAGGATTCAACCTGCGACCATAGTGGTCGGACTGGAGCGCCTAGAACTGCTCAGCCACAGCGGCCGGCTCGAGGATTCTGCGGAGAACCTTCTCAATTCTCATCTTATCAGTCCGCTTAATTTCCAACGTACTTCTGTAGCACAACATCCAAAACGCTTCGACTCTCTTGCGTTCCGTTGTTCCCACTGCCATACAATGCCGTACTTCAAACGTCCATTCTCACAAATTTCTTCCTCAGGTTACGGCGTATTTTCGATACCAGTCGATTTCTCTTCGGCAGGAATACACTCTTTGCTTCTGTTAATCTGCTTTTTCTATCCTCCTTGCTCCATCGCTCCAAGAATGTAGTATTTCTTAACTTCATCTACTTGGTGATCAACAATTCTGATTAGTTTTTCGCTATCCTTATTTCTGCTGCTTCTCATTACGATGGTCTTTTTCCAGTTTACTCCCGTTCCATACTCTGTAATCATCAGATTGTTAATTTCGTTCAACAGATCCTGTAATTCTTTTTCACGTTCACTGAGAATAGCAATGTCATCAGTGAATCTTATTATTGACATCCTTCCACCCTGAATTTTAATCCCATCCTTGAAACTTTCTTTTATTTCCGTCATTAGTTCTTCGATGTACAGATTGAACAGTAGAAGTAAAAGGCTGCATCCCATCCTTAAACCCTTTTTAATGCGAGAACTCCGTTCTTGGTCTTCCACTCTTATTGTTCCGTCTTTGTTCTTGTACATATGCTACAGTATATTACCCGTCTTTCTCCATAACTTACTTTTATTTGTCTCAGAATTTCGGACATCCTGCCCCCTTTTTCATTGTCGACATTTTTGACCGACAGATGTGATGAACGTAGTTTGATTTTTCTTCAGTCTTGCTTCCATTATGAAACGCGTCAGAACCGCCTCCGTGGTTCCGTTTACCTTTCCTAAAGTCAAACTATTCGTCCCCTAAGAGACCCTTCGTTTACTTTTTGATTCTTCTGTAAATTATTCTTATCAGAAGCTCGGATGCATGAGATGTTAACCTGATTCTGCTATAGTTTTATCAGTCGTTGTTATCTTCGGAACTGTGTGGATAATATTTTTTTTCCGGAAGTCTGATTGTAACGTACGTCTCATATATTCTACACACAAACCTCAACAGTCATTCGGTAGCCACTTCCTCCAATGATTTTAAGAATTCGGATGAAACATGATCTATCGAGTCTGCCTTATTTGATTTCAAGTCTTCAGGAATCTTTTAAATTCGATCTCTAATACTGGATCATTTTCCACATCGAATCCAATTTATTTTTCTATCATCTAATCAGACAACTCCTCCCTTTCGGAAAGGCCTTCAATGAACACTTTCCTACTATCCAAATTTCTTCTCTGCATTTAACAGCGGAATTTCCATTTCTCTCTTAATGTTACGAACTTTGCTCCTAATTTCTCCGAAGGTTGTTTTGATTTTTATATGTGCTGATGCTGGGGTTCCGATGATCATTATTCTTCACATTTGTCCTACAGCTATTTAGCCTAGATTTCTCTGCGGGCAGTTTTTGTACTTCCTTCTCTCGTCAACCAGTTGACATATTTCTACTGTTACCAACGGTTTCTTCGCACGTGCCTTCCTAGTACATATGTCTGTCCAGCATCTGTGTATGTGTGTTCCTGTTACAGATGTCCACTTCTGATCAGCTGAAGTGCGGACTTCACCATTGCTTGTCGCAGTATATACATCCTTAGCGAATTTTAAACACTTCTCATCATTCTTCAGTACAACAGTACCCATTTCGTTCACACTGATTCTTCCGGATGATTCTCTCAAACTTTAGTCAACACTTGATGATTACTAAACTGTGATCTGAGTCTATATTTGCCCCTGGATAAGCCTTACAATCCAATATCTGATTACGAAATCTCTGTCTGACGATGACGTAATCCAAATGGAATCTCCTCATGTCTCTGGATCGTTTGCGTGTATAGTTCCTCCTCTTGCGATTCTTGAACAAAGTTGTCGCTATTACCATTTGAAATTTATTGCAGATCTAAGTCTTTCTATTCTCTCATTCCTATTGCCAAGCCCATAATATCCCGTAACCCTCTTTTCTATCACTCCCCTGCAACCACCTTCCAGTCCTCCATGACCATTAGATTTTCATGTCCTTTTACATACTAAATTCCCGTTCAATATCCTCATATACTTCCTCTATCTCTTCATCTTCTGTTTGCGGCGTCGGCATGCGTACCTGAACTATCGTTGTTGGAGTTGGTTTGCTATCGATTTTGATGATAGTAACACTGTCAGTGAACTGTTCACGGTAACTCACTCTCTTCCCTATCTTCCTATTCGTAACGAATCCTGCTCCGGTTGTACCACCGTCCTATTCATATCGAATCCTGCTCCGGTTGTACCATTTTCTTTTGCTATTGATATTACGTTGTATTTGTCTAACCAAAAATCTTTATCATCTTCCCACTTCACTTTACTGAGCCCCCTAGATGACTGAGTCATCGCACTTCCCTTTCTAAATTTTCTATCTTCCATATTACATACAAATTCTGAATTCTATATTGCTCCCCTTATACAGGATAAAGAAATTTCACAGCGTAATTCCTCACGCACTTGCAATATAAAAATGTGTCTCTCAAAATTTCGTCCTGCGCATGTTTGCAGCAGTAAATGGACCTTAAAGATGGCAGTCTGGCAACACTTTAATCACTTGTACAGTAACTACGTTTGTCATCAGGTCTTCGTTAGTGTTGTGCAGTTGGTGTAGTGAATAGCATTTTGGGTTAGCGTGCAGGAGATCGAGTGTTCGATTCGAGATCGAGGAGTATTTGTTTTTATTTCCCAGTTTCATTCTACCAGACAATACTGTAGTATACACCGTTTCTTAAGCGATATGTATCCGACATTGGCATAGTACACTGTTTTTTAACGTTTAACGTAACAAAACCGTGGTCAGACAAGTCCGAAATAGAAAGCTGAAACAGATGACCTGTCATAGGACAGAATAACTACATAAATAATATAAAGACGATAGCACAGTTAAATATCTCAACATCTACTAGTCATTTATGCTACATGCAGTACGTCTGCTCAGATGTAACACATCAGCGACCAGTGGCAACAATAATTGCCACATTAATATCCGCACGACGTTTAGAAAAGAATGTTGTTGTCGTTGTGGTCACCAGTCCGAAGATTGATTTGATATACTATACTCTATTCTCTGCAAGCCTCCTCATCTACGAGTAACTACTGCAGCCTACATCCTTCATAATCTGCTTACTGCGTTCATCTCTTGGGCTCCCTCTACGATTTTGGCCCCAACGCTTCCCTCCAGTACTAAATTGGTGATCTCTTAATGTCTCAGAAAGTGTCCTAACAACAGATCCCCTCTCCTAGTCAGGTTATGCCACAAATCTCTTTTCTCCGCAGTTCTCTTCAGAACCTCCTCATTAGTTATACAGGTTCTCAAAGCGACCTCCCTGTACGTCCAAACACTGCGCGACCGTCTGAATCATATTGCTCTGTACCTCTCACAACATGGATGCATCCACAGATACAAGAGCAGTTCTTCCACATGTGTGGCCGCTATAGAATTCACATGCTCGTTAAGTGTCCCCACAGGAAGAAATATAGGGAATTTAGGTCAGATGAACGCGCTATCATACAGCTGGATCTCCCTGTCCGTGCCATTTCCCTCGATTTGTTCTATCTGAATACCGTCTCACATTAATTCCATCGAGTGAAGCTCCATCATGATGTTGGAAACATAATCTCTGCCAAACGTGAAACATCTTCCATTGCATCAGGCAAATAGTTTAAGAGGAATACATGATACCTTCGTGCAGTCAACCGGTCAGGCAGTCTCCAAATATTCCAGCCCAGATCGCCAAAGCTGGTGACGTGCGAGCTAATGCCACACCAATGACGGGCATTTTGCATATCGAAGACACCGTAGCGAGCGAACGCTGCTTCATCCGACCATATTACTTTGTATGAAGTCGTTGGCTTCCCGTTGTTGGAACCATTCACAGAATTGCAACCGCAGACGGCGGTCTGCAGGTTGCAGGTGTTCCGTTAAAGAATAATGATAGGGGTGCAATCCACTGCAGTGCAGCACGTCAACGACGGTGCGTTGCGAGACGAGCAGCTGCCTTGCTACGGCACTTATACGCCGTTGGCTTATGACCAGAACAGCTTCCTCAGTAGCTGGAGTACGGCGAGTGCGGGGGCGACCTCTGCCACGCGATGGTGGAAGGAGAGAACCTGTCTCTCTAAGACGAAGCTCCAGACGACGAAACACATTTTTACCTGGATAACGTCGACCAGGATATCTAGTAGCAAATTCAAGAGCAGCAACACCAGGCCGGTTATCAGAAAGGACCGGAAGCATACCTACATATTCATAATTTGTGCATGCCATACTTCTGCCACACTATTTTATGGTCCAAATGGCTCTGAGCACTATTGGACTTAACTTCTGAGGTCATCAGTCCCCTAGAACGTAGAACTACTTAAACTTGACTAACCTAAGGACATCACACACATCCATGCCCGAGGCAGGATTCGAACCTGCGACCGTAGCGGTCGCGCGGTTCCAGACTATAGCGCCTAGAACCGCTCAGCCACCTCGGTCGGCACATTATTTTAGACTAACACAAGAAGAAAATGTGCATGGAGTCTGTCATGGGCACGCTACTCAGTTAGCAACTAGTCCCCACATACAGTATAAGCACGTCATTAGCCGAAGCGGGCGGTTCCACCTAACGTGCATCACCTCTTTTACAATGTCCGTTTTGCATGATTCATCCCGACACTGCTGTGAAATGCTCGTCTTTGTAATTACACTGTTCCCCTAATGGTAATGGACGTGAGGTGTCCACATTTCCATCGATTACAATAATAATAATAATGACACATGGAGATACTATACAGCATGCGCTTATCAGTCTTAATGTTGAAAGCTATAATTAGTTTTACATGATGGTAACACATACAAATGGTACCTAAGTCTGAAAATTATTTGCAAAGCACGTTGCTATCCCTATTGGTGGTGTAAGGCCCTGACGAAATGTAATGGACCATAGCCTGGCAAGAGTAATAATTGAAGCTAGTCGATGGGACCATAGGGGGAGGCTACACAGAGAACGGGTTTGGCATCTAGTAGAAGCAGTGTTGCGAAGCAAATCACGCCTATGACGTGCAAAAGATTTCTCTACAAGCTGCCCAATGAAAACGATTGTACTGCCATTTTTGTTTCTGTAGTATGTTTAATAGAAGACCCACTATTTCCGCTGTGTGATGATTAAGACGCCAGATACAGAAACACGCAGACTGCTTTTAGCAAATAAAAAGAAATAAGCCTCAACCCAGAATCTAACTCTCGACCACCTAGATGCTAACCCAAAACCTCCACTGCATCAACTGCATAGCCCTACTGTTGTAACCAGACGGAGGTAGTTACCATTAGTTACCGTGATTACACTGTTGCCAATCTTTAATGCCCATTTACTGCCCGAAATATGCGCAAGCCAGAATTTTCTGACAGACGTTTTTGTATTGCTAACATGTGAGGAATCGAGCTGTGAAGTCAGAATCGCGAATTTTTGTTCATCCTGTATAGTTGCCTTCGCGCGTCATTAGCCTGCAACTTCGCCCAGCGGCATTTGAGCTTTCGGTGAGCAGTGGTCATGTTATTTTGGAGGAAACTTGATGAGTATCATCCTTTTGTTTTAGTGAGAACTTGGTGTTAGTAGTAGGACGAATTTCGTGTCACCCCACTCTGCATTATTGCCAAAATTTATTCAATATCGCGTATCCAAGATGGCAGCGATAGATACGGCAACATTGTAATAACGTCATGGCGAGAAGTTCAAATTTTGTTGGGGAAGAAAGGGCACTTGAGCTACCTCCACTAACCTAAGAAAAGGGTGGGGGAAAAAAGTCACTTGTGCTATCTCCACTAACCTAAGTTATCTGACTGACACCTCTTCCTTGGAATTGGTGGGAAAAGGACTCAGCCAGTGCTAGGCTGCTGGATAGGATGGGTGAAGTCTTTATTTTGAGGGCAGTAGCTCCAGCCACTGTGTTAACCATGAGGTCGGAAGTCTGACGAAGTACACAGTACTGCCACCAGAGGGCGCTGTCGTTCCTCCCATGATGTAACCCAAGATGGCAGTCTTGGGGATTAAGGTGGGAATCAATAGGGACCCTTAATCCAGCCATGTGTTAGGTTTCAGCCAGTAGGATGGCAGTATCTGGTAACGTCACTGGAGGGGGTGTAGGGCAGGCGCAGCAGGTCTGGGATGTCAGTCTCACTCAGTCAGCCACCAGCGGCAGCAACAGCAACAGGAGAAGAAGAACCATGAAGCGTCAATGGCAGTTGCAATCCAACACAGCCCTGCAGAACAGGAAGAAACGGAAAAGTAAGTACCCCCTATCACATCTTTGTCTGTCATTAGCATTATTATTATTATTATTATTATTGGTTGTTTTCGCATCTTGGTCCCTATGTAATGTTTCCTCAAGTTTGTTCAGCAGTAGCCCTCGATGCGTCTAAGCCTGCAGGATCGAGCGCAAACATGCCAACCTGTAGCAACCCAGGCTGCCATCTTGCAGAGATCTGCACCAATGTCTGAACTTGCAGCAGCAATAGCCTCTAGCATGTCTGAACCTGTAGCGACCACGAGGGGTTCTGTAGTGCACATAGCCCACTTTCTGGAACAGGACAAATAGCTGTTGTTGTCCATCCCACTCATCGATTTGTGTGATGAGAACAGGAGATCTGCTTCCAACACATCGAACGCTGCTGGTGGTCCTAAACAACAGCAAGATGGAGGACAGTACTGGTCACCAACATACGACCCATCCCAGCAGAATATCTCTGTGCTAGTGGAGGCACAGAGTACAGATGCTGCGGATAAGAGGCGGCGAGTATACCCATGCTTTTCAGTTCTACACAATTCAACTCCCAGTGAAACGAAATATGTAAACGTTGGTACAGAAGCACATCATGTATAGGGCTTGCATGTGAGAATAAAAATTGAAAATGTATCGAAGGGTGTTACAGTGCCAATTTCTGAGTTCGACTCGGACGAAATATGTCGTGCAGAGCACTACATCAATCAGCAGATGACTATAGAGTATTATCCAACTCGTTCTCTCCCAGACAAGTGCCTTACTGGTGTGACTCTACTACAACAGTGTATGATGACTGTGCACTATGTGTGGAATCGAGGGGCAAGTATCAGCCTCAGTTATGACCTTACACGATCTGGAACTGCACTACATCTTGCATTTGAGAGATTGAATCGTTGGCTGCCGAACATAAACTCTGCATAGAATGACGTAAACTTCCTTCGTGTGCATAGTGTACATGCTGTACATGCTGATGATTTGGAACAGTACCTTTTTTTCTCATGAACGCTGAACCAAAAGAGAAACAGACTAAATGTGAGATTACTGTGGGCATCCATTGGCTTGAGGGAGATCCACGCGGAATTTATTGCATATCAAAAAGTTTTCTTTGGGAAATACCGTACAGGTGCGAAGAAGAAGGTAAAGGAAGAATCTGATGATTTTTTGAAATACTGCATCCGATGTATGATATTTAAATAAATAGTGTATGTATATATAATCTCAAACTGTGTTTGTGTTTTATTTCATACCTCTCTCATTATAGTCCAAGAATTGCGCCTATTAACATCATTATTTTCAGTGCTAAACCTATAATGATGCAGCAGCAGCAGAAGAAGAAGGAGACAGTTACCCCAAATATCTCCTCGCCAGTCATTGACAAAATGAATGATCAAGTTGCTCTTCATGGGTATTTCTCTGTGTAGCCAATATACATCAGTTGGTGAAGTGATGGAGCTATAGTAGCTACACATACTATTACCACCCCTTCAAGTGTATCTTTCTATATATGCCAACTACCTGCCAGTACGTGGCGTAACTAGTATCATGGCAGTGTGGGTGTTAACATCCTCAGCACAAGGACTTTGCTGTCGGTGAGTGGTCCTGTGAAGATGCAAAACAAGACCTGAAGAAGAAGAAGAGTGGAATACTCCTTCCTGATAATATACGAGCAATTATTTTAGGTCCATCCAATTGTGGCAAGACTAAGGTCCTCATGACGCTACTAACACTTGTAGATGGAGTCCGATTTGAACATATTTGTATATTCTCAAAAACACTATTTCAGTATCAGCTATTACAGGAGATATTGCGCGGTGTATAGGTTGTTACATACACAACATTCAGTGAAAGCGGTGATATCCCCCCACATGAAATAGCAAAGCCAAACACGGTCTTCATATTTGATGATGTTTCTGTGGAAAACCAAGAGCAAATTCGAAAACATTTCTGTTTCGGTCGTCATATGGATGCTGATGTACCTGATCTAAGCCAAACATATTCCAGAATCTCGAAACAGTAGGTTACAGATAATGCAAATCTCATTATAGCCTTTAAACAAGACAATCTGAACTTAAAACACATTTGCCAGGCACATGTAGTAACTGACACGTCGTTCAATGATTTTGTAAAGATATGTGAGGATTGCTGGAATCATTCACAGTATGCGTTTCTCGTTATTGGTAAAACAAGAAAACTGAAAGATGGTAGGTACAGGCGAAACTTAGATTTTCTGGTGAGAGAGGTTAGTACGTCAGTATACGCTGCTCCATGGACAAATTCGCGCGCATATGTAGCTCTCAACCCAAGAGAATGTGTGTACACAGACAGAACATTAGCCTTTACATGGATGCGAAAATTCAGGCTATTGTGCATAAAATTGGGGGGGGGGAGGGGATAGATGTAGAGTTCCTTGTTGAGAAGGGGGAGCAGGCACATAATAAGGGGAAGAAGAAGAGCGGATATATGAAGTCTCGCGCTGCGGAGATGTCTGATTAGTATAAACCGAGACGTCAACTAAGCAGGAAGTAATTCAAGCACGGAAAGCGGTTCGAAAGAAATTACGGTTGCTAAAGTTAGGGCATATGGATCGACAGCAAACACTAAGAGAGCCCTTTAAGCTGGTTACTGAATCTCTCAGGCAGCTCTCAGAAAAAACAAAACCACACGATAGCGATGGTGTTGCCACTGACGAATTGATTATCCGTCACACCCCTGGTCAGACAGACAGAACATTCGGCGTTGACAGGGGGAGACCGTACTCGTTAGGCACGCATCCTATAACTGTGACTGATGACACAATACAGATTGGTGACAGGCAGTCTGAGAGAACACCTGGCTTAATGAATCTTATTTTCCTAAGACCTACCAAAAAAGCAATAAATTATTCAGTTAATGATAGGTAAATGTACTGTGAAATACTTCGTTTAACTGATGTACATAAGATGGTAAAAGTCCTGAGCAACAAGAAATAGAAAACAATTATAAAATCAATACTTGATGGTGAAAACAACACAACAGCAGCAGCAGCAGTAGCAGCTGCTGCTGCACAAACCAGCACCCAAAACATATCCTCGTAGGCATGTTATGCTTAAAGGTTTGGATGGCGTACGGCAAGCTGATCTTGTAGATGTGAGGGAATATTCACATGAGAATAATGTTGAATTCCCGCCAATCTTCACGGCATGCGTCCATTATGGCATCACCTGCAAGGTTGCTGGAGAATACAGTTATGTCGGGTAGCCTGGTTTCATACTCATATGGGAAAACCCCCTTCCTAGTCACAAGCTGTAACTTTTCCTCATTGCGAAATGCAGCTCGAGTGGTATGCATATCCTCCCGAGGTAGAGTTTCAACGAGTTTCTGGAGTGGCACCTGCATAAAACGTAGCTTATCAAGGAAGCGGAGCGTAATTCTTTGTGTCATTCGTTCGGAGAATGAAATGAATTTCTCGACAGTCTCAGGTAGGACACTGACCTGATTTTTTTCCCAACCGAAATCAGCCAAGTGCTCAACTTGAAAGTGAGCCTCATACCCGCTTAAAATGGAAGAAAACGGGTACTTTCCTTACTAGCTGGTACTTCAAATAGAACACATTGTGAGCTGCGCCACGGAACTTCCCCGTAAGATGACAGTGGCCCCTACGAGGAGCTTCCACTTTTCTGTCTAACAGCAGCCCACAAATATGACAATCAACCGCGTTATTATACGTATCTTCATTCTCCTTCGATCTGGTCATGGGAACGTTGATGCTGTAAAGCTTATCAACCTCCCATGAAAATTTTTCGAGCTCAGTGAGCAGCCAAACCGCAAGCTTATCCCCAGAATAAGATTTGTAGCAGTTAAGACTGGAATTATAAGACGATACAATTTGGTACGCTGCCGCATATGGTACGTGGTTTTCTAAAAAGGTGGTGTGACAACAGGTCACAGGAATGAGGAGGCACTCAAAGTCGGCAAACACTACAAACGGGCATTGCTCCTGGTGGTGAGTATTTTTAAACTTTATGAATTTGTTTTCCTCAGTAGGCATAATAACACTTACTGGGTCCTTGGAAGCACAGTCTACGATGCTCAGTTTATAACTTGAGAAATAAATCAAGCAAATATGTTTCACTCGATAATTAGTCAGTAGCTGGGAGGGAAGAAGTCGGGACATATCTTTGATCCAAACATAGTGACAATTATCACCTTCAGAGAAGAGCAGCATGTTTACATGTAGCTCACACTCACGGGAAATTTTGAGAAATGGAAAGGCCTACTGACAATATGCTTGTCTTGCTCATCTGACTTGTTTTTCTTCTCCGGGCTATAAACATGAACCGAAATTCTGGTATTCTGCGCCTCAAATTTAGGTAGGTCCTGGATCTTAACAGGGAAACCGATATCATCGAAGTTATAACACCCACGAATATTATCACATATGTGGTATGTACTGGGACGCTCAGGATGATCTCTTGAAAGCCAGGATTGACCTTGAAAAACAAGCCTGCTTGGTTTTATTTTCGACATTAAGGCATGCCCTCTCGTTATATATATTTTTATGGAGCTTGATACAGTTTGACACTCCATTCACCGTATCATAGACATGTGTATGGATGTCCAGGTGTAGTATTTGGCTGAGTGCTTTAGCTGACCTTCTGACCTCCATCTCAGAAAACTGGGCCAGTATAACACTCAAGGTGGATTTTTAAAACCACTTGGCTATTGACGTGCTCCATGATATCACGCCATTTCCCCCCCCCCCCCCCCCAAGATGATGAAGATTTGTCTCTTCAACAACAGAATCAACTTTGGTTGCGCAGGGGGGGGGGGCGCAGGGGGGGGGGAAGCGATAGCTCGATGCAGAGCACCGCACTGCATTTAACGGCAGAATACTGTGGATCATTGACTACTTTGAGAAGCTCTGCTTCCGTGGCAGGAAGGCACCCCCTTAGAAAACCAACAGGATCGCGGTACCCTCCTGCCGGGCCGATCGTCATTAATGAAATTCGCTCCTCAAAGGCGTCTGCAATCAGTATTCTAACTGTGGTATGGTATCACTGACATGATGTCCCTCACTAAAAGGACAGGAAAGAGAACTGCCAGTTGCCAGAAGATCGTCTCTATTACTATTAATGACGGTGTTGGGGAGGGGCAAGCCGGTATGTGCCAAGGTACACATACCTTGCATTTACACCGATTCTGATGAGGGTGATATGATGATGATGATGACGGAGGAGGATACTGCGGTGCTAATGGGTCAGACCGATGGCAACAGCCAGCTGCGGCGGTGGTTCCCGATGCTGTTGTTGCTGCTGCTGCTGCAGACTCGACCTGCTAACTTGAGGGGTGGTGGTTCATTGCTCGGTCCACAGACGGCAGAGCAGCGGTGCGAGGGCGGCGGCGGCGGCTTCCAGCGCGCCGACTAGTGGCGCCCTTATAGGCGATGCGTGCCTTACTGGGCATCATCATCTAATAGAGCCAGATCACAGCGCCTTTCCTCCTCTAGTTCAGTTGTCCTTTGTCTCACCCATTTAGGCATGTAATTGTCCCTCTCAGAATTGACGTCTGCAATTAGTCTTTTTCGCCTACAACAATAACAGCAAACAAATTACATAAACCGAAAAACACGTATGAATTTAGAAAATTTTAAATCACTATTATACAAGAACAAATTACAATGAGAATTATACTCCACGGCAATTCTGGCTGTGAACCCACCACAGGAGGCTGGAGCTTGAGAGTCTGCCACAGTCCAGCTCCCTTCTGTCTCTCCACAGACTCCAAGATAAAATCCTGGAGTTGTACTATAACAAGGAGACAGGGCTGTGTTGGATTGCAACTGCCATTGACGCTTCATGGTTCTTCTTCTCCTGTTGCTGTTGCTGCCGTTGGTGGCTGACCGAGTGAGACTAAGAAGCATTTAACATACACACGAAAATTTACACTCAAAATACAAATTAATTACTCACTTGGTAATCCTGTCTCCAGAACTCTCCAGCTCTTGCCGCTACACTCTGAATCGTTGCCGCTGCTACCTCTCTTCATCTTGGAGAGGAAAAAAACACGAACGCACAGAGATGGCGGTACGCACAACAAGGCTGACAGCAGCGAACACTTAACCAATTCCGAGAAGGGACTGATAGGTAATGGATGGGCTGTCCCATTAGGATCGCGAGGAAGAATGGTTTCGGCGTTTTCCCGGGATATTTTCGTCAACAGGTCCTGTTAGGACCAGAATTTCCACCCAGACAAGCTGAGATATCACGAAAGCTCCTACAAAAGCGATCATTAACTATTTCTGCAGCACTTTACTATTTCTGGAAGATATACTTGGCTCTTATTTACATAGACTTGTGACGTCAGTATAACATTGAGAACCTTTTAGTTGCATCTGCGACGGTGAGCCCGTGTGTAAACATCTTTCTTGGCACTGGACCAGCAGACACGCCTCAGCCACAGTGGTTAGGTGAACACATATGTGTCCAGAGGGTGACTTGGCTCTTATTTACATAGACAGATGATGTCAGTATAACACTCGAAGAATTCTACATGAATACCTGAAAATAGACATGACTTTCACCTGCTGGCTGTAGGCAGCAGCAGCCTGAGAGCAATAGCTGACGCCCCTGTGTTTGCCACTCCGGCGGTGGCTCGCATCCAGAGACGGTGGCGTCAGCGTGTGCACACATTGGAACCTTTGAGGGAACAGTTTGCTGATACATCACGGTTGATGGCAGTTTGAAATCAATTTTCACATGCACTGAGTGTTTTGCGCACTGCATTAGTTTCGGCTGTTTAAGCACTGTGAGTGTGCTTGTAGATCCTTTTACATGCATTATTTTGACAATTTGTAATTTGTTGCGTGTCTGCGCATCAGTGTACTGCATTATTTCGGTGATCTACGAGTCGTTTGCAGGTCTGTAGGGTAGTGTGACCCCCAAACACGTCAGAGTGAGTGTTATGTATCAGTATTTATTGCTACTTGAAATCCATCCCTAAATAAATTGTTCCAAAACCAACAAAGTACACCCCTTCCTCCCCCCCTGAGTCCCTTTCCTGCCATTTTCCCCAGACAGTGCTCTCTGGTGGCAGTACTGTGTAGTAGGTCAGTAGGGCTCTGGACCTCATGGTGAACACACTGGATGGATCTACTGCCTCAAATTGTTAAATTAAGACTGCCTGCAAAATAAGGAAAGCCATCCTATCCAACAGCCCAGCACAGGTTCTTTTCCCACCAATTCCAAGGGAGAGGTGGCCATTGGATGACTTAGGTTAGTGGAAGTAGCCCAAGTGATCTATTTTTTTCAACCAAAATTTGAACTTCCCACCATTTTCTGGGGGAGGGAAGGGGGTGGGGAGGAGAGGGCGTTAGGTTACTGGAGGTAGCCCAGGTGACCTATTTTCCCGACGAAATTTGAACTTTCCACATCATTGCGATGTTGTCATATCTACCACTCTCATCTTGGATCCGCCATCTTGAGTAAATTTGGCAACAATGCAGAGTGGTGTGACACGAACTTCGTCCTATTACTGGTCTTACTGTTAAGCAATAACGAAGCAACTCTAGGAACGCATTTACGCGCAAGTGTGGTGACTTACTGATTTTCTCGGACAACAAATCGAACTCAGTATGAATCAAATGCATATATATATATATATATATATATATATATATATATATATATATATGGATCGGAATTTTTGCAATGGATGACATGTCTTCTAATGACACAAACAAAAGAAAATTTGAGTATTAAGATTCATGACAGAAAGATATCGCTGATAAGATACGCTGGCGATATCACTGAATGCTGTTTCAAAAAATAAGTAAATAAGTAAAAAATAAAAGTACCATGTAGTGAAATTGAAGGAAGTCTGTCACATTTAAAGGGAGATATCGCACGATGGACGAAGTAAGCAGAGCACTATAAAGTAGGCATTTCTTGCCAAAAAGATTCTGCTAGTATCAGAGACAGAACATAATTTGAGACAGAAATTTCTGAGAATGTACATTTGGACCATTGCCATTGTATGGAATTGTGGGATGTGGCTAAACCGGGAAAGAAGAAAATCGAACTGTTTGGAGTGTAATGTTACAGGATGCCGAGAGCGAAGTGGTTGGATAAGATAAAATTGAGGAGATTCTCCGCATAATCAACGAGGAATGATTATATTGAAAACGCTAACTATATGTGGTGTGGGGAATTACTTACACAGCATAAAACAGTAAACAGTGGCAGAGGCACATACTAGAATGTTATTACCTACAGTCCGACGACTAGTTTTGTGCAGTTCTCCACGCTAATGTAGCCTGTGAAAGCATCTACTTCTGTCCATGGCTACTGCAACCTTCATTCACTTGAACCTGCTTACCGTGTTCAATCCTTGCTCCCCCCTATCATTTTTACCACTCACACTTCTGTCCATTGCAACATAAAGTTTTCTGTGGTGCCTCAGGATACGTTCCATCAATCGACATATATATATATATATATATATATATATATATATATATATATATATATATATTAGCCAAGACAAGCCGTAAATTTCTTTTCTCTTTGATTCGATTACGTATCTTCTCATAAGTTTACTGGATCCATCTGTCTATGGATCGATGTATCTACGTATCTAATCTCCAAAATTCATCTCTAGCAGCACATTTCAGGAACTTGTATCATCTTCTTGTCTAAACTGTGCGTCGTATGTGTTTCACTTCACTACACTTCATAAGAGACTTCCTAACAATTAAATTTTCATTCGATGTTAATCGGTTTCTCTTTTTCAGAAATGCTTTTCTTGCTACTGCTGTCTAGTTTACGCGTCATCTCTTATTTTTCTGTGCAAAACTCATCTCCTACTTTTAGTGTCTCACTTCCTAACTTAATTACCTAGCGAGGTGGCGCAGTTGTTAGAACAGTGAGCTCACATTCGGAAGGACGATGGTTCAAATTCCCGTATGGCCGTCCAGATTTAAATTTTTCCGTGATTTCCCTAAATAGCTAAAGGAAAATGCCGGGATGACACCTATGAAAAGCCACGGCCGATTTTGTTCGCCATCCTTCCCCGATCCGAGCTTGTGCACCTTTTGTAACGACCTCGTTATCAACAGGACGTCACACTCTCATCTTCCTTCCTTCTTAATTGTATTCCCTGAGCACCGCATGATAAAATTCGACTACATTCTGTCACACTTTGTCTACTTTTCTAATGTTCATCGTGTAACCACTCTTCAGGGCACTGTTCATTCCATTTCATATCTTTTGCCACCTCTCATAGGATTACAGTGTTATTAGAGAATCTTTAAAATGGTTCAAATGGCTCTGAGCACTATGGGGCTTAACATCTGTGGTCATCAGTCCCCTAGAACTTAGAACTACTTAAACCTAACTAACCTAAGGACATCACACACATCCATGCCCGAGGCAGGATTCGAACCTACGACCGTAGCAGTCGTGCGGTTCCGGACTGAGCGCCTAGAACCGCTAGACCACCGCGGCCCGCTGAGAATCTTTAAGTTTTTACTTTACCTTATCTAGTGTTTCGATTAAGTCTGGTAACGACATCTGGGTTCGGATTTCGTTTCTTCGCTTGGATGTTCAAATAAGCTTTGTGCGGGTTCGCGTTTACGACACTAGCAGTTGGTGACATGTTGAAAGAAGATGCAGGGAGCATAGCAGTGAAAGTAAAAACTTTGTATTAGTTCTACCGCCAGTTCTCTCCTCCATGAGTAATGTTGGCAAAGAGATTTTATATACGTTGTAATGGGTGAAAGTGCAGCTCTTTTTATGCGTGGTACATTAATATTTACGCACATCATTGTGTTGGTTGTTTTTTCCGTGCGTCGAACAGTCTCTCTGCAAAACGTCACAAACTTTACGATCTGACGTGTTCTATACGGTCATAATTGAACCCGTAAGTGCATTACACCTGTCACTATAGACTAACCATTTTGCGTCCGTGCATCCAACGCCCGACATGCTGCCCAGAGGAAAGGAAAGCAAGCATTAACGGCTTCCTGAAGAAATATCCGCACATATACCCATTACGCCCTATACAAGCTTCAAAACCTTCAATAATTTTTCGCTTTCACTAATACAAAACAGCAATAACTGTCAGCTGTTGCGGTTTCATTGATTGAAGTGAGTAAGTGAAGCTGTGACTGCCCAACATAACAATTGCTGAGTACCGTTTCTTCCACAACATGTCTCCCCTTGCTAGAACAAAAGCGAACAAGTAAGTTAGGAAAATTTTAAATCGCCCTCAACGGTTTATTAAAAATATGACTCAAATTACGCTAATATCGCACTTTACCAACAGTAAGAACACAACTAAAGATCAATGTAGCTATTTACATTAACGTGACAAATATATGTGATAGCGATATGCACACGTAGACCCACAGATGACGGTAGTATCGCGCACACAAGGTGGAAAAGGGAAGTGCATTGGCGGAGCTGTCCATTTTACTCAAGTGAAATGTCCGACGTGATCATGGCAGCACGACGGGAATTAACAGACTTTGAACGCGGAATGGTAGTTGGAGTTAGGTGCTTGAACATTCCATTTCGGAATTCCATTAGGGAATTCAGTACTCTGAGATCCACAGTTTCAAGAGTGTGTCGAGAATACCAGATTTCAGGCATTACCTCTCACCTCGGACAACAAACTACTGACGGCCTCCACTTAACGACCGACCGCAGCGGCGTGTGCATAGAGTTGTCAGTGCTAACAGACAAACAACAGTACGTGAAATAATCGTAGAAATCAATGTGGGACGTACGACGAACGTATCGGTTACGAAGGTGCGGCAAGATTTGGCGTTAATTGAATACGAAAGCAGAAGACCACCGTGAATGTCTTTGCTAACAACACTACGTCGTCTGCAGCGGTTCTCCTGGGCCCGTGGCCATGTCAGTTAAACCCTAGACGACCTGAAAACCATGATCTGGTCAGATGAGTCCCGATTTCAGTTGGTAAAATAGTTGATTTGAGTATGACTTAGACCAGGGCTTAACAACTGGCCGGTTTTGAGCGCGAGTACTCGCGTCTGCTCAGGCACATGCTCGCGAGCAGGTGCAAGGTCGCGGAGTAGGGAGGGAGGGGAGGGAGGAGAAATGCGCGCGCACGTATGAATAGGACCGCAGCGTGCCTATTGATTCCCGCCGACTGTGTAACGTTAAAAGTACTACGATCAGCTCTAACAGTCACTTCGTTGGTTAAGAATCATGTCAAGTCGCCGTTTTGTAACCCCAACCATGCTTTCGCAGTTCAACCCCCATTGGGAGGAATTGTATCTGTTTACAGAAAAAGATGGTGTTCCAAAATGTTTAGTCACAAAACGCTGAATTCTTTTAGGAAATTTAATTTGCAGCGACATTATATGTCGTACCACGCCAAAGGTTACGGAAATGGAAAATGTGATGGACCAGATCGTGCACAGGAAGTTATTAAACTTAAAAGGAAGCTATCCAAAGAAGATATGGATGGCGAAGAAAAATCAACTGAGGCAGCTCTCAGAGTGAGCTACAAAACTGCTTTGTTTTTAGCAAAATCCCTGTGCCCCTTCACTGATGGCGATTTAATAAAAGATGTTTGGTAGTTGCAGCGGAACATTTGTGTCCATCTCAAGTTGAACAGTTTCGGATTGTGCCATTATCTGACATGACCATTATGCGTCGCATACAGGACATGGCAGACGACGTCCAGAGCCAGCTTGCAAATATCTATAAAGATTTTATGGCGTATTCTCTAGCTCTGGACGAAAGTGTTGATATCACTGGAACAGCGCAGGTTTCCATATTTATTAGAGATGTTAATAGAGATCTTCAGGTGAGGAAGGAGCTCCTTGATGTAGTAGCCATGAAGAACACTACAACCGGAGGTGATATTTTAAGTAGTGCTGAAGAAAGTGTTGAAAATATAGGATTGTCATGGAATTCTTTAGTTTCAGTGTCTACAGACAGTGCACCAGCGATGACAGGGGAAAAATTAGGTTTCGTTGCGCTGTTGAAGGAGAAAATGCAAAACCTGACCGTGCCGAATGAAATAAGGGGCGTTCACTGTGTGATCCACCAGGAAAACTTATGTGCAAAGAGTATCACTCTAAAAAATGTGATGAGTGTTGTTGTTCGTACAAGCAATCATATAAGGAAGCATGGGCTACAACACAGACAATTTAAAAGCTTTCATGAGGATGTAGAAAGCCAGTATGGTAGCCTGCCTTATTACAGCGAGGTGCGCTGGCTTAGTCGTGGCGAATTATTAAATCGAATTTTTGCCTATTAGATGAGATGAATATGTTCATGGAAATAAATAACATGTGTGTTCCTGAATTGAAAGAGCCTTCATGGAAATGTGATCTCGCGTTCTTAGCAGATTTAACTAGCTATCTGAATGCTTTGAACATTTCACTACAAGGTAAAGATCTGCTAATTACTCATTTCATAGATCGAATACGAGCTTTTAAAATGAAATTGACACTTTGGGTGAGTCAACTGGAAACAGGAAATCTAGCTCATTTTCCTAAATTATCATCCATGCAAGATGTTCACAAAGACTGTGAACGTTATTCACATAGTTTAGTTGCCCTTAAAGAAGAATTTGATCAACGCTTTCAAGATCTGACAGCACTAGACAGTGATTCTGATCTGTTTTCCTCTCCATATTCAGCGAATATTGAAGAGATTCGTCCTGAGCTGTAACTAGAAATTATTGACCTGCAGTGTGACAGAGAATATAGAGACAAATTTCAGAACAAGAAAAACATTTTGGAATTTTACAGACACTTCCATCGGGATAGATTTCCTCATTTGCACAAACTGGCGGCTACAATAATATCAATGTTCGGTTCCATGTATGTTTGTAAATAACTGTTCTCTGCAATGAAATGTAACAAGACGCGCCTGAGAAACGCATTGTCTGATCGAAATTTAAACTACACTCTGCGCCTACGATGCACAAGAACAATTACTCCGAACATAGACGCAATTGTAAAGGGCGAAAAGTACAAGATAACAGAGAATCCCACACTTCAGTGACACCTTTTATTGTGTAGCAGTTCACAAATTAATACGAATGTAGAGGCATACACCAAGCTAATAAAACTATGTGGCACGTGTACATTCTCCTTTATTTGTTTCATTTGTCACAGTAACAATTCGTGAGTGATATCCCTGTAGGTGACCGCAGATTTATATTGACTGGCGGCAGCTGTTGTGTGCCCCACAGTGACTCTCCCCACTCTCCGCTCTGGTCTGGTAGTGGGGGTAGCGTGCTCGCGCTGCTCCGTGCTCGTGCCTTGCTGCTCACAGCTTGCTCCGCGAGCACGTATGTTGTGAAGCCCTGACTTAGACCCTACGAAGCCATGGACTCAAGTTTTCAATAAGTCACTGTACTAGCTGGTGGTTGTTCCACAATGGTGTGGGCTGTGTTACATGCAATGGACTGAGTCCTCTAGTACAAGTGTACCGCTCACTGACTGGGGATGGTCATGTTCCAACATCCCACATTGGCAACACTTAAGGACATGGGGGCGGCCATAGAGGTAGTAGCATCGCTCAGTATTTCTGGGGGACTTCCAACGACTGGTTGAGTCCATGCCACGTCGAGATGCTGCATTAATTCGGGCAAAAGGAGACCCAACACGATATTACGAGGTATTCCATGACATTTGTCACCTCAACGGGTTGTACAGCTCACTACATAACATGATGTACATTCGTCAAAGTGGTGACAAAGACTGAAGATACCTTTGTTGTAAGAAGGAACGTTCTCTTAGCAGTTTTCTAATTCTCTAAGTAATTGCTGTCATGATTTCCGTGGACAACACATGCGCGTTTCGCAGCTGCGGCGGTCTGTGGGTCACATTGTCTGCGTCGTGTATACCGCCCAGGTCCTGCTGCGACGCATGGCACGTTGGCCCCGTTATACAGCCACACGAATCGTGTTGTTGTTGTGGTCTTCAGTCCTGAGACTGGTTTGATGCAGCTCTCCATGCTACTCTATCCTGTGCAAGGAATTATAGTAGCCAAAAATAGTACATAGCTTCTGGAATACTTAACTTTAATTCATAGTTGTAGAACATAGGTCTGATGGTATAGGCTTTATAAGATAACGAGCTTAGTGTATTCATCTCTTGGTCTCCCTCTACGATTTTTACCCTCCACGCTGCACTCCAATACTAAATTGGTGATCCCTTGATGCCTCAGAACATGTCCTACCAACCGATCCCTTCTTCTGGTCAAGTTGTGCCACAAACTTCTCTTCTCCCCAATTCTATTCAATACCTCCTCATTAGTTATTTGATCTACACGAATCATAAGACTTCAAAGCTCATTCTGTAGTAACACATACAGAAACAATTCTGTTACTAAACAATGCATATGCAACTCACTCAATAGAAGGAACAAAAATAAATAAAAATGGATAATACATTCAGTCGACTACACAGGTTAGCTGGTGTCCACACACTCTTGGGACACTATAGTTCGCAGATTTCGTCATTTGCGTTTCCTTTTACAAAGAGATTTACTAAACAGCTTACTTGATCAGTAAGTTCGATATTCAGATTGAATGAAAGGTATACACTACAACCGTGTCTCATTTCAGATAATGCTTCTCTTTCATATTCTTTGAGTGTCATAACAGCACTGAATGATAAAAGTCATGGGATACCTCCTAATATCGTGTCTGACCCTCTTGTGCCCGGCTTAGTGCAGCAACTTGACATGGTATGAATTCAACAAGTCACTGGAAGCCCCTGTAGACAGACAAGCGGTCTCTATATCCGTCCGTTACTACGAAAGTGTTGCCGGTGAGAATTTTTTGCACGAACTGAGTGGCCAAGCCATTCGCTTGATTTGTCCAGAACGTTCTTCAGACCAATCGCGAACAATTGTGGCCCAGTGACATGGCGCATTGTCATTCATAAAAAATTCCAGCGTTGTTAGGGAATATCATGAGAGGTTAGAAATGTGCTCCAAGTAGCCGAACATAACCATTAGTTGTAAATGATCTGTTCAGCTGGACCAAAGGACCCAGTCCATTCCATGTAAGAACAGCCCACACCATTATGGAGTCACCACTAGCTTGTTGACAACTAGACTCCATGGCTTCATAGGGTCTGCGCCACACTAAAACCCTACCATCAGCTCTTACTAACTGAAATCGGGGCTCATGATTTTCTAACAGTCTAGGATCCAACGGACATGGTCACGAGCACAGGAGAGCCGCTAAAGATGATGTCTTGCTATTAGAAAAGACACTCGCGTCATTGCCTGCTGCCATTGCCCTATTACACCAAATTTCGTCGCACTGTCCTAACGGATACGTATGTCGTACTCCCACATTGATTTCTGCGGTTGTTTCACGAGGTATTGCTTATGTGTTAGCACTGAAAAGTCTACGCAAATGCCACAGCTCTCGGTTGTTAAGTGGCGGCCGTCGGTCATTGTGTTGTCCTTGGTGAGAGGAAATGCCTGAAATGTGATATTCTCGGCACACTCTTGACACTGTGGATCTCGGAATATTGGATTCCCAACTACCATTCCTCATTCAAAGTCTGTTAATTACCCTCGTGCGGCCATAATCACATCGGAAACCTTTTCACGTGAACCAACTGGGTACAAATGACAGCTCTACCAATGCACTGCCCTCTTATACCCCGTCTACGTGATTCCGCCGCTATCTGTTTATATGCTTACAGCTATGGCATGACTTTTGGCTGGTTTCTTTATGTTATAGATAACTTCTCACTCCCCGTATTTCATCCCTACTATATTCAGAATTTCAAAGAGTGTAGTACAGTGGACATTATCGGAAGCTCTCTCCAAACGAAGGTTTGCCTTTAGGTTGCCTATCTTCCAATATAAGTCTGAGATTCAGTATTGCCTCCTGTATACCGTCATTACCCCATGGTCCTAATTGACCTTCCCCAAGATCGACTTTCACTAGTAGTTCCATTCTTCTGTCAATAATTCGTGTCAGTACTTTGCAACCATGACTTATTAAATTGATTGTTCAGTAATATTCACACCTATCTGTGCTTACCTTCTTGGAAACTGGAATTATTACATCCTTCTTACAGTCTGACGGTATTTCGTCTGTCTTATATATCTTCCATACCAGGTAGAATAGTTTTGTCTTGGCTGCCTCTCCCAAGGCTTTCACTAATTCTAAGTTAGCCTCAAGTACCTTTTGTAACTCAGGTCTTGCAGTGCCCTGTCAAATTTTTCTCACATTGTCATATGGTTCAAATGTCTCTGAGCACTATGGGACTTAACTTCTGAGGTCATCAGTCCCCTAGAACTTAGAACTACTTAAACCTAACTATCCTAAGGACATCACACACATCCATGCCCGAGGCAGGATTCGAACCTGCGACCGTAGCGGTCACGCTGTTCCAGACTGAAGCGCCTAGAACCGCTCGGCCACTCTGGCCGGCTCACATTATCATATCTCCCATCGCATCTCCACGAGCTTCCCTCTCCCTTTCTGTAACTGTCTTTAAATTCGTTTCCCTCGTGTAGCTATTCTGTATATTCCTTCCATCCTTCGGCTTTCCCTTCTTTGCTTCATACTGGCTCGCCTACTAAGATCTTAATATTCAAGCAGGTACATTTCTTTTCTCCGAATGCCTCTTTACTTTTCCGATGCCCGGGGTTTATCTTTCGTACAGTCATACATTCCTCTTCAGCTTCGCATTTCTCTCTAGACATTACTGCTAAATCTTTTGCACTTTCCGTCTCATATTTTAGACATTTTTAGTTGTATGAATAAAATAATTCGGCTCACAGGTGATCAGTATTGCACTATGAATGGAGGAGGAAAGTATAGCTGGTCTTCAGGCACCGCGTAAGTCATTTAAGGATCACGTTTGAGGGTGCTAATGGTGCATACAGATGGCAGGGTCCAGTTCGACTCACAATTTAGCTGTGGAAAGAAGTTGTGAAATACCATAGGATGTGGTGTCGTAGTTAGGCCCCTGCCTTTTTTTTTGGGAAGGGCCGGTCCACGCCTGGCCATCCTGAGGTACTCTTTAGATAAAAGCGGGCACATCGCCTTGATGTACCACTGGGCTCCTTCTGCACCCATTATTCTAAAACTGAACTGGCAGTCGATCTTGAATAACCATGACATAGACGAACTGTAACTTCCCATCTTTTTTGAAGATGTAACGGTTTATAACAACCTAGGTTAAGTATCTACATATCCCGGAGCTCAAATTGCACAGGCACACACTACACGAAAAAGTATCCCTCTCAATATTTACAACTCAGTAAAACAAGTTTATTTCCTTATACATCTACGAGACGTTACGAACATTAAATTCTCAGTTGAGATAGGTTGTCGAAGTATAAGCAGCAACAGGCAGTTGCTGCAAAACACAAAGACTTGACGCTTCAGTGGTAATCCAACGGTAGCGTCAAAAACTGACACATCTGGAATTTATTCCTATTTTCAGCCATCACTCTTCCAACTAATTTGATTTTACTCCTCTCTTTTTCCCTACCCTGTTCCACATTGCAGTACATTGGATAAGGTGTAAAATGAAGTGGTCACGGAGGTAACGGGTTAGGTAGTGATGAGTGACGTCTCTTTCCCTGTGTATCTGTGTGTCTGTAGCCTGTCGGGAAACTGAAGGACGAACACGCCGGTCAACAGCTTCTTTATTCAGCTACGTCACAAGGAGCAGTTGCAGGCTGTTTCCCCTTATTATACGCGCCCTCTCGCAACGCTCCTTTTCAATCAATGGCGACACAGGGCGGAAACCAGTCTTTGGATTGTGTATTTTCACAAAATGCTTCAGCACGGTTCAAAATACAGGATGAGAGAGTTTTTTTTTAAAGTAATTCAGTTGTGACTGATAATTATACGCTATCTGATCAAAATTATCCGGACACCTGTGGTGGACCCTTCGCCTGTATGGCCGTTTAAACTCAGCTGGGGACACTTTCAGTAGGTTTTGGAGG
This sequence comes from Schistocerca americana, assembly GCF_021461395.2. Classification (NCBI taxonomy): domain Eukaryota; kingdom Metazoa; phylum Arthropoda; class Insecta; order Orthoptera; family Acrididae; genus Schistocerca; species Schistocerca americana. The sequence goes on from NC_060126.1 coordinate 125,929,268, forward strand.
AATGGCGGACTACTCTTCGTCAAGAACCGAAACCAAAGAAGGTCGTGTTGTCGGATGCTGGGGGTCTGGAGTGAATCCGACGTTCTAACTCTCCCAAAGATGTTCCAGTCGGTTCAGGTCGGGACTATGTGCAGGCACGTCTATTTCAGGAATGTTGTTGTCCACAAGCTAATACCTCGCGGGTGGGGCGCAGGGCCCATTCCTCCCATGCACAGTGAAATGGGATCCATTCCTCCACACTTAGCAAGGGTCTGGAAAAGGACGGAACGCATTTCTCCTGTTTAAACCAGGTAGACGTATCTTTCACACCAGGTGACGGCCCTTCAGCGCATAGGGCGATGAGGCGGGAGTGTGTGGACAGCTCACAGAACCGTTTGTGACCTCGCGCAGGCTTTTCCTGTCAAGAAAACGGCGTTCATCATGGGCCATTCGTCAATCTAAACTTTATGAACAGGCAAGTAAAGCTATTCAGGACATGTACTTATAGTGGAAGCTGTATAACCTTCTCACGTTTGGCATGAATATGGTTAAATGTGACATGAGTTCATTATTTACTCGCCAAGTTCCATTAAACAACAAAAAGTTCGTAAATGGCTGGATATAAACTAGCACAATAGCAATGAAATATATCCAGGAATTGATTGTAACTCATCCTAAAAAATACTAGATATAATAGGAGGAGTGCGCTATGAGGATATTCTATCATTTAGGTTGGAAAGTGCGAGGATTACTGCTAAGACCTTTGGCACCCAATAGCAACTTACTGAAAAGGGATGCAAGAGAACACTATGGAGGATACACCGTCCTGCACGAGAGTCAAGGAGGTGTGAGCCCAATGCAGTCTGAATTTCCGTCCAGTATTAACTGAATGAAAGCTGCTAATTCGTGAGAATCGTCTCATGTTGATAAAAACAAACAATTTAAAGAAATTGCATGTTGAGACTACCAGTCCGTTTAGCGTTACCCAGAGTGCACCATGAGAAGACGAACTGATTCACATTCCAAAAATATTTACACAGTTAATCTTTCGTATTTTTAAACATATTTAAAAATTTCTTCATTTATATCCTAATGAATATGTTGTTGTTGTTGTGGTCTTCAGTCCTGAGACGTTTGATGCAGCTCTCCATGCTATTCTATCCTGTGCAAGCTTCTTCATCTCCCAGTACTTACTGCAACCTACATCCTTCTGAATCTGCTTTGTGTATTCATCTCTTGGTCTCCCTCTACGATTTTTACCCTCCACGCTGCCCTCCAATGCTAAATTTGTGATCCCTTGATGCCTCAGAACATGTCGTACCAACCGGTCCCTTCTTGTAGTTAAGTTGTGCCACAAACTCCTGTTCTCACCTCTTCAATACCTGCTCATTAGTTTGTGTTCTACCCACCTAATCTTCAGCATTCTTCTGTAGCACCATATTTCGAAAGCTTCTATTCTCTTCTTATCCAAACTATTTATTGTCCACGCTTCACTTCCGTACATGGCTACAATCCATACAAATACTTCCAGAAATAACTTTCTGACACTTAAATCTATACTCGATGTTAACAAATTTCACTTTTTCACAAACGCTTTCCTTGCCATTGCCGGTTTACATTATATATCTTCTCTACTTCGACCATCATCAGTTATTTAGCTCCCCAAATAGCAAAACTCCTGTACTACTTTAAGTACCCCATCTCCTAATCTAATTCCCTCAGCATCACCCGACTTAATTCGACTACATTACATTATCCTCGTTTTGCTTTTGTTGATGTTTATCTTATATCCTCCTTTCAAGACACTGTCCATTCCATTCAACTGCTCTTCCAAGTCCTTTGCTGTCTCTGACAGAATTACAATGTCATCAGTGAACCTCAAAGTTTTTATTTCTTCTCCATAGATTTTAATACCCACTCCGAATTTTTCTTTTGTTTCCTTTACTGCTTGCTCAATACACAGATTGAATAACATCGGGGACAGGCTACAACCCTGTCTCACTCCCTTCCCAACCACTGCTTCCTTTTCATGCCCCTCGACTCTTATAACCGCCATCTGGTTTCTGTACAAATTGTAAATAGCCTTTCGCTCCCTGTACTTTACACCTGCCGCCTTTAGAATTTGAAAGAGAGTATTCCAGTCAACATTGTCAAAAGCTTTCTCTAAGTCTACAAATGCTAGAAACGTTGATTTGCCTTTCCTTAATCTTTCTTCTAAGATAAGTCGTAGAGTCAGTATTGCCTCACGTGTTCCAATATTTCTACGGAATCCAAACTGATCTTCCCCAAGGTCGGCTTCTACTAGTTTTTCCATTCATCTGGAAAGAATTTGCGTTAGTATTTTGCAGCTGTTGCTTATTAAACTGATTGTTCGGTAATTTTCACATCTGTCAACACCTGCTTTCTTTGGTATTGGAATTATTATATTCTTCTTGAAGTCTGAGGGTATTTCGCCTGTCTCATACATCTTGCTCACCAGATGGTAGAGTTTTGTCAGGACTGGCTCTCCCAAGGCCGTCAGTAGTTCTAATGGAATGTTGTCTACTCCCGGGGCCTTGTTTCGACTCAGGTCTTTCAGTGCTCTGTCAAACTCTTCACGCAGTATTGTATCTCCCATTTCGTCTTCATCTACATCCTCTTCCATTTCCATAATATTGTCCTCAAGTACAGCGCCCTTGTATAGACCCTCATATACTCCTTCCACCTTTCTGCTTTCCCTTCTTTGCTTAGAAGTGGGTTTCCATCTGAGCTCTTGATATCCATACAAGTGGCTCTCTTTCCTACAAAGGTCTCTTTAATTTTCTTGTAGGCAGTATCTATCTTACCCCTAGTGAGATAAGCCTCTACATCCTTACATTTGACCTCTAGCCATCCCTGCTTAGCCGTTTTGCACTTCCTGTCGATCTCATTTTTGAGACGTTTGTATTCCTTTTTGCCTGCTTCATTTACTGCATTTTTATATTTTCTCCTTTCCTCAATTAAATTCAATATTTCTTCTGTTACCCAAGGATTTCTACTAGTCCTCGTCTTTTTACCTACTAGATCCTCTGCTGCCTTCACTACTTCATCCCTCAGAGCTACCCATTCTTCTTGTATTGTATTTCTTTCCCCCATTTGTGACAATTGTTCCCTTATGCTCTCCCTGTAACTCTGTACCACCTCTGGTTTAATCAGTTGCTCCAGGTCCCATCTCCTTAAATTCCCACCTTTCTGCAGTTTCTTCGGTTTTAATCTACAGTTCATAACCAATAGATTGTGGTCAGAGTCTACATCTGCCCCTGGAAACATCTTACAATTTAATACCTGGTTCATAAATCTCTGTCTTACTATTATATAATCTATCTGATACCTTCTAGTATTTTTAGGATTCTTCCATGTGTACAACCTTCTTTTATGATTCTTGAACCAAGTGTTAGCTATGATTAAGTTATGCTCTGTGCAAAATTCTACCAGACGGCTTCCTCTTTCATTTCCTTCCCCCAATCCATATTCACCTCTTATGTTTCCTTCTCTCCCTTTTCCTACTCTCGAATTCCAGTCACCCATGACTATTAAATTTTCGTCTCCCTTCACTACCTGAATAATTTCTTTTGTCTCATCATACATTTCATCACTTTCTTCATCATCTGCAGAGCTAGTTGGCATATAAACTTGTACTACTGTAGTAGGTGTGGGCGTCGTGTCTATCTTGACCACAATAATGCGTTCACTATGCTGTTTGTAGTAGCTTAACCGCACTCCTATTCTTTTATTCATTATTAAACCTACTCCTGCATTACCCCTACTTGATTTTGTATTTATATCCCTGTATTCGCCTGACCAAAAGTCTTGTTCCTCCTGTCACTGAACTTCACTAATTCCCACTATATCTAACCTATCCATTTCCCGTTTTAAGTTTTCTAACCTACCTGCCCGATTAAGGGATCTGACATTCCACGCTCCGATCCGCAGAACGCCAGTTTTCTTTCCCCTGATAACAACGTCCTCCTGAGTAGTCCCCGCCCGGAGATCCGAATGGGGGACTGTTTTACCTCCGGAATATTTTACCCAAGAGGACGCCATCATCATGTAATCATACAGTAAAGCTGCATGCCCTCGGGAAAAATTACGGCTGTAGTTTCCCCTTGCTTTCAGCCGTTCGCAGTAGCAGCACAGCAAGGCCGTTTTGGTTAGTGTTACAAGGGCAGATCAGTCAATCATCCAGACTGTTGCCCCTGCAACTACTGAAAAGGCTGCTGCCCCTCTTCAGGAACCACCACACGTTTGTCTGGCCTCTCAACAGATACCCCTCCGTTGCGGTTGCACCTACGGTACGGCCATCTGTATCGTTGAGGCACGCAAGCCTCCCCACCAACGGCAAGGTCCATGGTTCATGGGGGCCTAATGAATATATACACGTCTAATAATCAAGATAATTTTTTTTCTTTTACTGCGCAAACCGTGGTTTGATATTGTAGGAAACCGCTTTCACATAGTGTAAAAAAAGCAAAAGCACTCCGTCTTCAGGCCACAAATGGCCCATCGGGACCATTCGACCGCCATGTCGTTGTGATGGTTTTCTACGACCGGAGCCGCTGCTATTCGGTCGAGTAACTCCTCAGTTGGCATCTCGAGGCTGAGTGCACCCCGAAAAATGGCAACAGTGCATGGCGACCTGGATGGACACCCATCCAGGTGCCGGCCACGCCCGACAGCGCTTAACTTCAGTGATATGACGGGAGCCGGTGTATCTCCTGCAGCAAGGCCGTTGCCTTTCACATAGCGTAATCTGGAAAATTTCCTGTTCCTTGGTGTTTGACGAATTTATTGTGATTTTGGAGTCGAGCTAAATTCGCTTCATCGCCTTAAGAAATCTGTAAATATCTGGATGCATTAGTAGAGCTATTATATTTTCTGTGAAACTTTCACAAGCATTGGTGATTTGCTGTCTATTACAAAATAGGTCCGCCGTTATAGATGGAGGAAAGATTGCATTTTCTTCTTTATAAGTTTCCACTAAGTAATCACAGAACACTTACAATATTTCCGATGCAGGAAATGAAACCCTCGACAAAACACCCACCAACCGTATCAGCATCCAGCGTCGACAAATCAAATATATAAGAGATAAACTGTCGTGTCCTGACGTAGGTAGGAGAGAGAGAAAAGGGGTAACTGGTCAGTCTGCGCTTCCGAGCTGTACAGAGCAGAAGGCAGAAGGACAATTCACAGCGAAGGCATTTGATTGTTTTCTTCTATCTGAACCAACACTCGTACAGGCATTTACTAGAAATGCAGGTGGTGAGACTTGGTAGGGAACTCGTTGTGGAGACTCTTGGTCAAATAGGGTTTTGAAATAGTTGTTTATTCCAGACAGGACTAACTAATACACTGGAGGCTAGTTCTAGGGTTAGAAAAAGCATGAATAACACTGTTACAACAGAAGCCAGTGCAGAAGTCCCAGGAGTGGATGCTAACCACAGTAGCAAACACTAGCAGCATATTAAAGCAACAACTTAGTTGCAAAACAAAACATACTGAATGTGACACTGTTCACGAGGAACTCCAAGTGAGAGAGCAGACTTACGCGGAGCTGGACCGGGGCTGGAGACGACAGACGCGGATTCGGCGCCCAGATCGTCTGACTGAGAACTCCTCCAAAATGCGGAATCTAGGGGTTTTGAAGAGTCGCGTGGGGGCACTGTTTTTTGCCCACTTAAAGCCACCCAGCCAATCTCGCAGGTCTCTTGCAGGCACCTGGCAATCACGGTTTAGTTAGGTCCCCTCTATTGCTCGTAAGGCGGGGATGTTAATGCAGTTGCACTGACTAAGTCTGTATTTGGTATCAACATTGTTCAGCTGAAAGCTAAACGTAACTGCCCTGCCAAATAAGGCTTGCAACATTATTGTTATATGTCATTTAGCGCTGTCCTTCGGGCTCCCCGTAGTAGGGACTGCTAGGTCAATAGTGTTTTGGCGTTTTCGCTCTCTTTCTAGCCCTTGTGAGCCTACTGACGTTGCTGTTCTCAGGGCTGGTATCAAGCTGGCTTTATACGCTAGTAAGTGCCTGTTGGTTACAAAGTTGTACAGTGGCAACCTACCACAGCGTCTAGACGACATATGAAGTTACATGTTAATTCTTGAAGAGTAACTAGCGCCCTGGGACCGCGTCTGGGGGCATCTGCAAGACTCTCCTCTTACGGTTTACTTCATGTAACAATATCTCTCATAGTTTCGTCTGCTCTCAGCATCGTCCCTGCCTCCGCGCCTTGGAGCGCCTGTCCTCCTTTCTCACAGCTTCAAGTTAACACTACAGCAGCAAAGAATAATCAATATATTACAAAGCTTTCCAGTTTCATTTCTTGCATTATAGTAATGTGAGGGTCCTAACTTTTTTTCATCCACCTGCTCTGGGTTGAATGAAATCTACGTTCTTGGATTCTTATAACAGTTCATACTTCACACCGAGCGTTCATCATGCTGTCTTCAATGTCTGAAAACATTACCGATGGTCAAAATTGCAGACCTAGATCATTACATTTATCGACAACTGTTTGAAAGACACCATGATACGGCGAAGTTTTCCTTTCTTTCCATAAAATAAAAACTATTGGTATATAATGTCCATTAACTAGCCCCTGTATTGTGAACAGCTGACAAACTTGAATCTTCCGTCGACATATATTGTGTCGTACTCAGTAAGTATTTTAAGACTTTCAAAATCATAAAATGTTACAGCTTTTCTCTCTGCATCATTTTCTAGCAAGAACTTTGTCTCCTCGGTAGTTTCTACATTTAGCGTGTTGATAACATCATGAACCTCCTCAACACTCGTCGGCAATATCGGAAGAACTTTTCGCCTAGCTTTGTAAATAGATTTACGGAATTTGTCGATATTTCTGATTTCATACCTTGCATAACCTCTCCTTTTAACAGATTGTAAATTAGCTTTGATGGTCTGTCACAAACATATTCTGTGGGTTTTCTCTTTAGATTATGAACTACTTTTTGACTCAGAATTCTGTCACTGGGTATTTCCGCGTGATGTGTTCTTCTTGAATCTCTACAAGATCCAGCTCCTCAATAGAAACAGTTTTAATGAAGCCTCTACAACCGTTAATGTTGTACGTACATCGGACTACAACACTTTTCGACCAATTTTAAACTCAAAGGTGTTATTTTGCAGACGTAACGTTTTCCCACCCACTCTGCTTACTGTATGTGCAAGCGCGTCAGAGGAGTTGTTTACTCTAAAATGGTCTACTTTAGACCAAGTCATGAACCTGCAAACTGCTGGGAGGTGCCGTGGCTATTACCTGCAGGTCATTAGGCTCGTTTGGGAGGAGTGGTTCCTGTTACCTGCTAACCTTCCTGGTTTCGGGAAGAATGGGTTCTGCCCGTCCCAGATGCTGCTGCCTTATGACAGTTCTCAATGTAATGCAGATACATTCATCGTCTCAGAACTGTTGTGCTGTACTAGGTACACAATGCTACAAAATGTACTCATATCCTACCGTCTGTAGCATTTTGCTAAGCGCAATAAGGAGACCACACCGTAACCACGAAGAACATCCCCATACCGTAACACCACTTCCTCTGTATTTAATTGTTGGCGCTACACGCACAGGGAGGTAACGTTCTCCAGGCACTCAACGGATCCAAATACTTCCATCTGTTTATCACAGGGTACAGCAATTCCAAATAACTCGTTTCTAGTCATCTACTGTTCAGTGGCGTTACTCTTCACTTCACCTCAAGTGTCACTTGGGACTAACTACAGAAATGTATGGCTTATGATTCGCTGCTCAGTCATTGTGCCCTATTCTTTTTAACCCCCTATGCACAGTCTTCGTTTTAGATGCGTCGCTAGTACACTCTGGAACTCACGAGTAATTCCTTGCGCTTAGTTCACGCGATTTTTTTATAGCGCCCCTCCGCGATGCTCGGTGGTCCGCAATACATGTCTGACTGAGTTTCGTTTAGCTGGGTTCCTCATTCGCGTTTCCATTACAGAGTCACGTCACCAATAGTCGATTTAGACAGTTTTAAAAGAGTTGGAATGTCCATGATGTATTTGTTACTCAGGTAACATCCAACGACTAGTCCACGTTCGAAGTCTCCGAGTTCTCCAGCTTGATCGAGTATGTTGTTTCTGCTTCTTTTCTGACAACACAATACTCCTTCTTTTATACTGGCAGGCCTGCCTCTCGTCAAGTGGTCAGTTCTGCATTATTTTGGGGTGTGCGGAATCTTTCGATTCTATGAAAGTCCTTTGCTGTAACAACAAATCAAGATTATGGGGCCCTTTCAACCGATAGAACTGGTACTAGCGACTGGCGTTGTAGCTTGCTGACGCAATCATCTCAAGCTGCTTGTGTTACAAACGGAAGGTTTTTATGTTTTGATCCGTCTGGAAATGAAGAATTTTGGAATGGTTTTTGAAAATGTTTTGACTGTTTTGTGGACTGATAGACAAAAGATTGGTTTTATTATGTCGAAGTTCTTGGGTGAAGATACTGTAGAACATGGGATGTTATTGCTACTGAGCAATATGATACTTAAGTTTAAGGAAGCATTTTTCAAGGAATATTTGGATAAGCAGAAACAAATGGAATTACAAAATAGTTTCTGAGGTGAAGAAAAATTTAACCCCCGACGGGAGAGTGTAAAGAGGTTTGCATTGACGTGGATTACTAATTTGTCGTTTCTGATTAGAGCCGGCAGAAATGATTATGGGACTGGATTGAAAGTTACCCACGAACTGGCGCAACAAAGTAAATGATGCTCCGAGGGATGACATAAACAAGTTTATTAATTACTTGAAAAAAGACTAGAAATTGTTACAGGAAGAGGAGCAAGAGAATATGAACTTCAGACCCTAGAGAAATGTAGAAACAGATGAAAACATTAATGTGAACAGCAGGGCGAGTCCCATAATGCTATGGCGCCATACTAGGCAAACAGACCAGTCGACAGAGAACAGGGACATGTGAATATATCGGGTTTTCCGAGACGTGACAATGAAGGTTTTCATAACAGACAACAGGTGGGCGTAAGAGTAGGAAATGAACCAGAATCGCAGAGCTCGGGAAACTAGATCTCATTTGTGTAGTGGTTAGTATTTGCAGAACGGGTAAAAGTAATTTGAATCCGCTAGCCGTGCCCTTTGAATATTATGACAACAAGTTAGAAGAGACCATACGGATGATATAATTGAAGCTAGTGAGACTATTGAAATCAGAATATACATGTTTAACAGTGTCTTCGAATAATTTCTTAAGAGGAAAGAACGAAATAAACACTTCAATACAGAGAATATGGTAGATCATTTACACGAAAACGGCAAATCATCCGATATGTAGAAAAGTATGTGTAACAAAACTGATGATGAATTTTGTCATAAAGAAGCGAAGAACATACATACTGAGGAATTGCAGGAGCCATATGAGAATAAGGTGTTGGGAATATTGAATGCAATTAATGAAGATTTATGTGCAGCAATAGGAGAAGTACAGGTAGGTGATGACCATAATGAGTGTCCTTGAGTATTTAGGGGAAGATGAAGACGATGGGGAATACGAAGAGTTAGTGAAAAAATTTATTACTGTAAAAGGAGAGGAGGTAGATGTGGAGAAGTGTTTAGACCTCTCTTTAGTGGAGAGACTGACGATTGTTGAAACGGTGGATAGTGATAGCAGTCCTAAAAATGTGTGTGTAATCTCCAGACACAGGAAGGTTTTGATAGAAGGGAAGTTGTATAAAACTCAGTGAAAAAAGATAAATTAAATAATATTAGGAAAAGGCAGAACAGGCCAACAAATCGTTGGAGGAAACAAGGTGAAGAGGTGCAGTGTAAAGCTAACAGTGGCAACGAACTTTGTGCTTTTAGTCAAAAATTATTTTATAAGGAGGAGTTCGTAATAACACCTGTTGTGGGTATCCAAGTAATTGTAGCCTCGGGAAGAGTAACGAATAATATTAAAAATGAAGTGATTTACCTATTAGCATAAATGGTATCCAGCTGCCACAACTTTCTGACAGTTTTCGGTTTGAGCATTGACATGTTTACTGTGGTAGATTTCTTTGATAAATACAGAAGGAAGTTGGATTTCAGTAACGATTCTGTGGTTTTGCGGCTAAAGGGGGAGAATAGTTAGTATACCATTTTAAAGGAAAAAGAAATATTTGGAAAGGTGTAATGAATACGGTGAAAGGCTGGGAGTAAAGGCCTCATAGGGAGGTGCACTCTTTGCAATGACAGGTGACTGATGATCGCTAGGTACTCGAGTTATTGGCAATATTATTTCATTTTCCTTTCACAATGTCAACCTTCCTCTTCCGTCATCCTAGCTATTTCTATCATCTTATATCTTCTTCGCTATCGAAAGAAGAGGTATTAGGGGTGTTGTCATCTAGAAGCAGACCATTGAGAGTGTAAAGAAATTCGGAGTAAAGTTTGTAGGATATGATCAATAAGAAAAGCAGGTAACCAGAAAATAAAGTAAGTTGTTGCTGCGAAAGGTGATTTTGCATTCGAATACAGACAGAATGTTGTGGAACAATAAAATAAATGATACCTGATGTGGTTTATCAGGAAATTAACCGGTGTATGTAAACTAAATAGCTATGGAATAAAATCCGGATTTTTAGAGGAACATAGGATGATGAAAAGTGATTAACGTGTTTTGGAATAGTGACGCAACACTAACTGCATGTGACTATTTAAAATAAACTGGATAGTATGATGAGTTTTAGTGGGACTATTGAATAGTTATCCTACTATTACTAAACCCAATTGTGAGAGAGAAGGTCTGAAAGAAATTGATATGTAGAGTTTTGCAATTAATTTTGAGCTCTGTGGCTCGATCTGCGATATTCCCGCCACTGGGATTTTTCATCTATCTGGTGGTGTGCGCAGATAGCATGGTGGCACCACCGGCCGGGCAGATCGGGGAGCGAGGGGTAAGCTCTAGCAAGTAGCGAGGATTTTGCTTTGGAATACCTAACAATAATGTCATTTGGGAGGTCTGGCGGACAGTACAGGCACCGTGCAAGGCAGCAGGAAGAGCACATCTAAAATGGTCTGTTTACCAAGGTGATGGTGCCGTAGCAAATATCGCCGGCGTGGAAGCAGTCATGTTACTGGGATGCCTTTGATGGATTTCGCTTCCTGCATGTCTCCTGGCACCGGGATCTGTGGTGGTGGGCTTCGTCGAACAAGCAACAGGGTAAGGGCCTTGCTTGTGCTGTAAATTGTGGTCAGAATCGACTACTGGGTTCAGTGTTGTTGACTTCATTTTGTTGGCTAGCCGTTGCTACTCCTACGGTGTCTGTCCTCGAATGTGTTAATTTCAACTTGATTAGTACGCAAGGTTCTAGTGAGATGCGATGATTAAGATTTAAGAGGGCCTGGAGTGCTGATACATTCTGTTTGTAGATTGCTACTGTCAGTGTTAACCACCACTGAAGACAGTTTGGATGGTCCTTGTCTAAGTGCCTCCTGTTTGTTGTATTTATATCACAAGACGGAGTTAAGCTGGCCAATTGCTATAGATATACATGGATAAAATTTTCCCTGGATATATTCTGCTGCGGATTGTAATAACATTACTGGTACATTTCTATCTGAAGTGATAGTGTGTCTGAGGGACACATGTCTAGCTCTAAATGAGTAGTTTCATAAATTCTTAAAAGTTACCGAGAGCCCAGTTGTTATTGTGTGTTTAAATAGTTTGGAACTGATTCTATTAGTGAAAGAACAAGAATTCCTTCACTGACAGTATGTGGATATGGTAATTAATTCTGATTTAATCAAAAATTTAAGTGTGGCTATTTGCTGTAAATTGTCTTGTGTTTTTCATGGAGGGGGGGGAGGGGGTTCTGTTTCATTGCGACTTCTACTGTTTGTCTTGGTAGTGGCTGCGGGATCCTGGGTTGCGTCCTGCTTGTGCTGTTGTGTATTTTCCGTCCCCCTTTGCTCGTGCATGCCGGCTGGCAGTGTATCTAGTTCGCTCGCGGCTTAATGCATAATTGGCCTTACACACATAAGATAATAGATTTGTACTGCTTAGCTGATGTTCATTAATAGGTGATTACTTCCACAGATAATGTCCTGTGTGTTTCTAGTTACTTAAGGCAGATGTCAGTGTGTTGTAGATACCCACTAGTTCTTGGATTTTTCGTGCCTATTCGTGACTGTTGCTGCTCCCGTTTGGGGGTCCCAAGCCAGTATTGGAAACAGCTGAGTAGGCGGGCGTCCGCTTCTTGGCGTAGTTTGTTGAATCCCTCGAGGTTGCTTGGTCACATGAAATTTTATATTTTATATCGTACATTGTAGGTTGCCTGTCATTTAAGTAATGTAGCTGTGTGCCATGGTATCTGATTTGTTGCCTGTACTCTGAATTACTTTTGGTAATACCAATCACTGCAGTAACGAAAGACTACATTTCCTTGTTAAATGTTTGTAAATGGTTCTTCAGGATGATCATAGTTTTTGAGTAAATAATTTTTAAGTCATTTCACTAAATGTGTAAAAGGCCATAGGTGCAGAGGTTTATGAATGTTTAAATTTTGAAGTAACTTGCTCTCACCTAATGGTAATTTTAAAAATGTGTTGATGGTTTTATTTGTTTTGTTTAAATGTGCCAAATAAATGTTCAGTGCAACTGTCGATAGTGATTGCCTGATGTGCCACTCAGTCCAGTCCTACCACCCCACAGCCTATTGTTCTTAGCTGGTCATTGTGTAAAAGTTGAATTCCATGGTGTGCTGACACATCGAATTTCATGATTTTGGATGTAATCTTTCTGTATTAGGTCAAATATTTTATTGTGATGATTTTGAGACAACGTGACCTACCTGCAATAAATGTGACTATATAATCTGTGGAGGGAAACTGGTACAAACAGTGGTAACTAGATTAGGTTGTAAAGCTTCGTAAAAGAATGATTTATGCTAGATTTCAGTGTTTGGAAAGATTTTGCAAACTAGCTAAAATTTAATGATTTAAGTAAATCTATAAAACTCTTTCGCTAGCAACCTATTTTACTAAAGTTATTGATGATTCTTTTTGAGAAGTAATAGTTTTTCAACTAATTTCATATGTCTCACTTGAGCATACCAACTGAATGAAATTCTATTAATTTACTTCTGATGAGGTGAATAATGAAAAGATTTAGAGATATCAATAGCTATATAAATAAAGAACACTTGAAGAAAAATAACTGTGGTAATATTTATCTTTCAGGAAAATGTTGCGTAAAATTGTAGTCTTAGACGAAAATGTGTATTAGGAAAATGTAACTGCAGCCTGAACTATATTGGAAGTGAAGATGAAGTGTTGGGTATGCCGCACAAATATGGTGCCGTAACGATGCAAAACACATGATTCACACTGTAGCAGGACACTAGTAGAGTGCCGAGTGTAAGGTAGGACGAGTCTGCAAGCACACATGGACGCACGCACTATAAACCAAAATGTGCATGAAGGAATTTAAAGAATGAAATTCACTATTTAAATAAACTTCTGTAAGCAATTTGAACTATTCCAAAAACAGAAGTTAATTTATTGTTTTGAAAAAGAATTTGTGTAATTTATAATTTCGTGAAAAATATAAAAAATGAGGTTCTGTAAAACATACTGTCTGTTTTAGAACTGGCATGTCCAGCGTAACAATTTTGTATCTTAGTTTATTGAGTATGCTTTTGGAAATTTATAGTCTCTTGGAAAACAGTCGCGATGTCGTATTGTTACTAAAAGTTCGTTCGCAAATAGTTATAGTGGGAGGAGGTGAGACGCAGTGCCTTGCATCGCGCCTATGTAAGCAAGAGACGCAATCGAGCGGATAGATACGAAGAGTCATGGTTATCGCGTAGCAGATGCGCTAGGGTCCAGTAGATAGCTGCAAGTAGTTTCGGCTGTGGCCGAAAGGCGTCAGCATCTGACGAACTATGAACTTGTCATCTAGCTAAAGCTGAATATTTGGAAAACAAAATTGTAGTTATTGCGATTATTGCGACTTTCATTAATTATTGCTAATTTGTTTAATTGTTAGTGTGAATTATGTGAATTCCAAGTATTAACTAAGTTAATGTCATTTTGGCTATTAACTGAGTATATGTTAGCACGAAAACTGTGCACTGGGAGAATGAATCATACTCAGGGGAAAATTGTAAAGTGTAGCTAGCCAGTTTAGGCGTCTGACAAAACAAGATACTTTTTACGATAATTTTAGAGGGAGTTATTTTGATGCTTATCAATTTTATAAATTTGTTTTTTATATAAATTGTTCATAAAAGCTATTAAGTTGTGACTGATCTAAAGTAAAATACGTGCGATTACGCGACTTAATACTGCTATTGGATTGGTTACGATGTATATCAGCCAGTCAGAAGACAGTACGTTCGTGCGTATTTTTGTGCTAAATGCAGTTCGGAGTTTAGCCATCACTTGCGGACGCAGGTACAAGATGCTCCGAATAGGTGCGATAATTTTGTAGAACAATGGCTACAACTTAACCGTGGAGTGCCGCAAAGTAGATACGAAAGTGTGAGGAAAGTGATTTTAATATTTAAAATCTGAGTTTCGAACAACTCCGCGCGGCATGTTATACAAGCGGTGACCGCAAACTCAACATTCGTAGTGACAAACTGTATAATATATGAGCGAGCATTCTGTCATAGATAATCGGTCTGGTAATCCTTTCTGGTACTAGGTTTGATTCTATAGCATAATGTGGCTACTTTGAATGACTGTGATTGCTTGCGAATGTTGAAACTAGAACTTAAGATTAGCACTCTCTTGGCAGTGTTTTTGCATCAAAGTATCGAAGTTCTCAATCACAAACTATCTTTCAAGTAATCCCTCAGTTAATGGGGTACTGAAAATCATTTGTTGCACCCGTTGTATTCGCATAATGCTATTGGTTCTGCCACAGCTTTTCGAGTATAGGAACATTATTCGTGTCCAACAGGGGAGGAATGTCGGCCGGACTGCAAAAGAAGAAATCACCGCAAGATGACCGAACATTTTTTTCTGCAGGACGAGCTCATAGAAATTCGACGTTACAATAGCCCGACATAAACTCTGCCGAAGATTTATATAATCGAGAGGTCAGTTCGTGCACAAAATCCTACATCGGCAACACTTCCGCAGTTACAGACGGCCACAGAGGCAGATGACTTTCGGCAGGGGACTTCTAACGACTTGTTGAGCCCATGACACGTCCAGTTGCTGCATCATGCTGGGGAAAGAAGGTCCGAGGCGATATTAAAAGCTCTCATGACCTCAGTGTAGTCCGTCAGTTTGCGGGCATACATTCAAAATATTATTGTTATCTATGATTGACGATATTGTTACCAACAGTGTTATCTTTGAGCATGAGCGTTTACAGTGTTGCGCAAACTGATGAAAAACCTTGCCGGTGTCTCATCTGGAAAATCGCTGAAACGTTGTAAGCCGAAATATCGGAAGAAGGAATTAATAATGTCCCGGATGCACATCCTAAAATTGAAGGTATATAGTTACAACCGCGACTGTATTCGTTAAATATCGCCTGTTTTCACCCAACGATCTTGGACATGGTCGCGCTGTGATTATAGACTTCTACTTTGTATTGCGAATTTGACTTGTTTTGCACAAGTTTGACTTGCTTGACTGCTACCGACCGACCAGTGTAATTCCGACTTCTTGCAAAGCGTTACTGGTACAGTTTCTGTTGTTCGGCAGTATTAAAGAAATTTGAACTGTAGTGGTATACAGCGTGAACCAGTATGCTGGCGACAGCCTGTAGTAGGTTGTTTGGGGAAACGTTGTCCGCGGAAACGTTGTCCGCCCCCGTTAGCGGAGTGGTCAGCGAGGCGGAATGCCACGCCAAGGGGCTCGGGTTCGATTCCCGGCTGGGGCAGGAGATTTTCTCCGCTCAAGGACTGGGTGTTGTGTTATGTTCATTTCATCCCCATCTCCGACGCGTAAGTCGCCCAATGTGGCGTCGAATGCAATAAGTACTTACCCGAATGGGGGACTCCCGGCCCACAATGCCTTACGTTCATTTCCATTTTTGGGGGAAACGTTAGAGTTTTTCGATGTAAGGGACCCAAGGTCCTTAGCAACTTACAAAGCTATTTCATTTCGTTTGGTTTGTTGCCCCAGTTAGCTTCTTTTCTGTACTGGACTTAGAATAGTGCACACTATTGCAAATGTCAAAAGTAAGTGTTGTGTGTCTCGTCTGCATACAAAGTTGATCAATTCATTCACGGTGCTTGCTGTTGACAACAATTATGGCCACTTTACTCTTCGCCATCGACCGATTCTATCTCGGGCTGGGTTTTACCAGCGGTGTTAGTTATCTGTAAACGTGATACGTACCAGTGTGGATAGGTTTAGAGATAAAAGTTGGTCGAGATGTACCTCGTGTGTGGGTTTATTGAAGTATGTTATGCTCAGCTGTCAATCACAACTGATGGTTGCTGCATTACTCTTTCTCTTCCGTTGTACGTTTTAGTGACATTCATATTACAGGCTTTTCCACTGTTGTGAGGATATTTTCACAGAAATAAAAGTAATTGTGATAAGAAACGAAATAAGTCATAATTAAATCATTACTCCGAAATGAGTCATCGGAGACCAAGAGGACTGTACACCAAAATATCCAGAAAATGTCTCCAGAACGACCTCCGAAGGCTAGTCGGTGGAGTTGTGGTTCATCCTATACCTGAACTTCTTTTTTATTTTTTCCCAAATCACTTAGATCGTCTAGTGGGGGTTCAGATTTCTCTGAACTTGACAGATTTAATTTTATCGTTTACCTTTGTGGCTGGCTAACCTTCCTGACGCCACAGTCGTCAAAGTAACCGAAGGGCGGCAGGTCGTGTGCTCTACCTACACTCCTGGAAATGGAAAAAAGAACACATTGACACCGGTGTGTCAGACCCACCATACTTGCTCCGGACACTGCGAGAGGGCTGTACAAGCAATGATCACACGCACGGCACAGCGGACACACCAGGAACCGCGGTGTTGGTCGTCGAATGGCGCTAGCTGCGCAGCATTTGTGCACCGCCGCCGTCAGTGTCAGCCAGTTTGCCGTGGCATACGGAGCTCCATCGCAGTCTTTAACACTGGTAGCATGCCGCGACAGCGTGGATGTGAACCGTATGTGCAGTTGACGGACTTTGAGCGAGAGCGTATAGTGGGCATGCGGGAGGCCGGGTGGACGTACCGCCGAATTGCTCAACACGTGGGGCGTGAGGTCTCCACAGTACATCGATGTTGTCGCCAGTGGTCGGCGGAAGGTGCACGTGCCCGTCGACCTGGGACCGGACCGCAGCGACGCACGGATGCACGCCAAGACCGTAGGATCCTACGCAGTGCCGTAGGGGACCGCACCGCCACTTCCCAGCAAATTAGGGACACTGTTGCTCCTGGGGTATCGGCGAAGACCATTCGCAACCGTCTCCATGAAGCTGGGCTACGGTCCCGCACACCGTTAGGCCGTCTTCCGCTCACGCCCCAACATCGTGCAGCCCGCCTCCAGTGGTGTCGCGACAGGCGTGAATGGAGGGACGAATGGAGACGTGTCGTCTTCCGCGATGAGAGTCGCTTCTGCCTTGGTGCCAATGATGGTCGTATGCGTGTTTGGCGCCATGCAGGTGAGCGCCACAATCAGGACTGCATACGACCGAGGCACACAGGGCCAACACCCGGCATCATGGTGTGGGGAGCGATCTCCTACACTGGCCGTACACCACTGGTGATCGTCTAGGGGACACTGAATAGTACACGGTACATCCAAACCGTCATCGAACCCATCGTTCTACCATTCCTAGACCGGCAAGGGAACTTGCTGTTCCAACAGGACAATGCACGTCCGCATGTATCCCGTGCCACCCAATGTGCTCTAGAAGGTGTAAGTCAACTACCCTGGCCAGCAAGATCTCCGGATCTGTCCCCCATTGAGCATGTTTGGGACTGGATGAAGCGTCGTCTCACACGGTCTGCACGTCCAGCACGAACGCTGGTCCAACTGAGGCGCCAGGTGCCCAAATGGCATGGCAAGCCGTTCCACAGGACTACATCCAGCATCTCTACGATCGTCTCCATGGGAGAATAGCAGCCTGCATTTCTGCGAAAGGTGGATATACACTGTACTAGTGCCGACATTGTGCATGCTCTGTTGCCTGTGTCTATGTGCCTGTGGTTCTGTCAGTGTGATCATGTGATGTATCTGACCCCAGGAATGTGTCAATAAAGTTTCCCCTTCCTGGGACAATGAATTCACGGTGTTCTTATTTCAATTTCCAGGAGTGTGTATGTGAATTGTGTACCGTATTCTCTGAGGGGATGTTGCCGAAACGAGCGCGGGAATCCACCTGAAATCCACACTCATGCCGGTATGTGTACCTACAGGCAGTCATTAATCCGCAGCGCGCGTTCGATCCGACTCTGGTTCGGCTCCCTATCTAGCAACTTTGCAAGCTGCGCCGAACAATGTAGTGGAGCAGAAAGGATTTTGTTGTGATAGGAGCAGCTGTTTCTGCCATGTTGTTCAGCGAAGACCGTTAAGGTCGAGGATAGCTACGAGGGACAGTGTAAGTTCATAAGACACTAGAGAAGACACATGGATATAGGAATCTCTGTGCTTGTTTGCACGCGGACAGGGTAGCTGTGCATATAATGGTGAAATGTGACTAAAGAGTAGAACACCACAAACATAATGAACACACACATTCGTAACCGGTTTCAGAGGCCACGAGCTTTCCTGAGAAATATCTTCTAGAATGACATCACTGTAATCTATAACTGGAATTGTTTGTACACGTTTATTTTTCAGTTCAAGAGGGAAGAGCTTTTTACGTGATCGGTCTAGCTTAGATCTTCATCATTATTACTCCTAGACTCTTTGCTCAAGGAGAGAAAATATTTGTCCCATTTATGGTTAAAGAAGGTAGAGATTCCCAACGTTTCGGGCTAATGAGCCTGGAATGACTAACCACTACCCCTCGGGTTTTGGATAGGTTGAACTTTAACCTTGCATACTGCTCCGATTTTGATATTGCACACCGTTCGGCATTGATATTCTCAACAGCTGTCTTCAGGTTTATCGGTTTTGCACTCAGAAAAAACTGCAAGTCATCGCCGTACATGGGATATTTGCTGTAGCGAAAATTTGATCACTCATCATTCATGTACACTCAAGGGTATAGGACCTAATGCGGAACCCTGCGGGACTCTTGATAATACGTACCTTCATTGTGAATTTACAGCGCCGGACAAGAATCATTGCTAGCGAGAAGTCACGGTAGAGCGAAATTGTTGGACTTGACGAGAAATTTAGGCTGCTAAGTTCGGCCCGTGAAACGTCAATCTCTTAGCTGAAGTCTAAGAAGCAGTGGAGTTAACTCTCGTGCATCCATGAAAGGTTCAGGTCATCTGCTCTTATCTTTATTAAGGCGATGTTTGCGGAAGCCTGGTTGGCATTTGTCTAGTAGGTTGTTTGTACTCGTAATTAAGTAGTTTGTTAGCTGGTCGTCGACTATATATTCCAGTGCCTTGGACAAAGCAGGAAGAATGAAAATAGATCGGTGGTAAGGTGTGGTAGTAATGTTCTTTTTCGGTAATGGCTTAAGTAGTCCCCGTTTACAGGCCTCAGGGGAAACATTTGTAGTTAAGGAGTGGTTGAAGGTATGTTACAGTGGGCAGTACTTGGTCAATAATAAGCTTCATCTTTTGGAATGTGATGCCATCGTGTCCAGTAGATGTTGATCTGATACACGTGATGGCGTTTCTGACGGAGCTGTAAGTAACACGCTTTAGATAGACTTTTTCATGGTTACAGTCGTTTACCCCTATGCAATAATAAATTTCTATTTCGTTTGTGGTTCAGATGTGATTGTAAGTAATGTAAAGAACCGGTTCAGTTCGTCGACTAGCACAACAGCTGCAACTGTTAGTTTGCCTATACCAAGACCGCTCAGGTTTTTCCACAGGACAGCTGGTCTACTTCTGTTGTCGGTTATTCTATTGGCATGCCTGAGTTTTGCATTTCTCACAGCTTGATTGATTCTGTTCCGCTTCTGCTTGTAAGTAATATGATTCTGAGGTGTGCGGCCTCTAGCTTGCACTTCCGATGTGCAGCATCTCTGAGATCCATGAGCTTCAGTTAGCCAAGGTGCAGGTTTCCTTCTTGCTTTTCCGGTCTTCAGGAGAGCATACGAGTATTTGTCATATAGTTCAGTAAGTTTGTTAGTAAACTCATGAAATTTTGCTTTTATGTCTGAGAATTGAGTAGAAGATGGCCTCTACACTATTCGTGAGCCTCAGTTGCAAGTTCAGATAAATTAATTCGTTTCAAGGCTCGATTTCTTTCTGGGACATAAATTAATTCGTTTCAAAGCTCAATTTCTTTCTGGGACACTCTAGGGAGTACGTAAAGAAAATTGTCATGGGCGGACGTTGCAGGCGCTGATATTTGAAAGGTACGAATTACTCTGTTTTCGATTTCGTTGCAAATATTTTTATGAGAGGGTGACTACTGTTCTTAAGATGGGCAGGAGAAAGATGAAGTAGCGACACGTTTGAAGAAGAACGCATCCGCTTAAATTTAATGGTCAGTAATGTAGTTTTGGTATCGCAGGCAGCGTAATTCTCAAGTGATCATTCTTGCAATCAGCCGAGACATCATGCAGCAACGTTGTATTATCAGCGCACGCACTATAAGATTGTGTATTAATATGACATATCCTAAGCGAGGTCAGTGTGTGTCGCATTCCTATTGGTCCGTGAGGAGTGAATGAGCCAAGGTGTGGCTTGATAGCTTGGTTGATTACAATATGAACACTTGGGGATGCAAGAGAAATAAAGCGAATGACAGCATGGTTGGACAGGAGAGGAATACAGTACACGATGACAGGACAATAGTCAGTGATTAAGAGAACTGGAAATGGACAACGAGAGAGAGAAGGATGATTACAAAGTAGGATAGTGAAATGTGCAAGTCTTCTTCTTCTTTTGCGAGTGCCTTTGTCCCGCATTTTGCGCACGGTCGGCATGGGTAAGGTCGGATTTGGCAGGGTTTGTGTTAAGGGGTGGCCAGATGCCAGATAAATGTGCAAGTGGAAAGATGAAAGGAAGAGCAAGAATAAGCTAAATGATTTTTCTGTTCTACTTGTCGATGTCTGTGCACTCCCACGATACCGACCAGAGCGCGTGTGAGACTGTTAGCGTCGATGTCACGGAAGGCGAACCGTTCCCGGAGATTCGGGGCCAGCGGACGCTGACCCTCAGGCCTGGCTGCCGCTGCGGTGAGTCTACTCGTCTGACGCCGCCTCAGTGCGCCGTCCGGGGCGCAGGTCAAGTGCAAAGGCGACCCACGATCCTCAACAGCTGTCCAAGTAAGGAGCGCGCCACGACAAGCGGTTTCGCTTAGACAATTCATCGGAGTTAATTGCAGTGACCTTTGTAATTGGCAAACCACGGCAAAAGCAAAACTTGCTCTGTCATAGCACTCAGGCGTAACTTTAGAGGTCCGTTAGCATTTACGCTAACATCGTAGATCGCGGATCCTTAAAATGACAAGTCAGGCACTGCTTTAATTGGAGAGAAATAAGCTACAAGAAAGGTATCTTTGAGAACATGTATGTAAAGTTAAAACTCGCGGACGGATCAGGACTCGAAGGGGACATTGCCCACTGACACACGGTTTATTCTGTGAGGAAAGGAAACACCACCGTGTGAAATATCCTCAACACGAGTGTCGATGCATCGTATTTAAATTGTATTGGCTGATCTGAGGGCTAATCTGTCTTTCATAAGAGTTGCCATTTTGCACTGAGTTGACAAGTCGGGATAGCGATATGCACATATACAGATGGCGGTAGTTCGTGTCTTCTTTTTATTGTTTGTTACTTAAGTCATCAGTTTTCTGACTGGTTTGATGCGGCCCGCCACGAACTCCTCTCCTGAGCCAACTCTTCATGTCAGAGTAGCACTTGCAACCTACGTCCTCAATTATTTGCTGGATATGTTCCAGTCTCTATCTTCCTCTACGGGTTTTGCCCTCTACACTCCCACTAGCACCACGGATGTCATTTCCTGAAGTCTCGCCAGATCTCCTACCATCCTGCCCTTCTTCTTGTCAGTGTTTTCCACATATTCCTTTCCTCTCCGATTCTGCGCAGAACCTCCAAATTCCTTACCTTATCAGTCCACCTAATTTTCAAAGTTCGCCTGCAGCACCCCATCTCAACTGCTTCCATTCTCTTCTGATTTTCCAACAGTCCGTTTCATTACCACACCACACGTACATTCTCAGAAAGACATAGGTTTGATACTAGTAGACTTCTCTTGGCCAGAAATGCCCTTTTTCCAGTGCTAGTCTGCTTTTGATATCTACCTTGCTCCGTCTGTCATTGACTATTTTGCTGCCTAGGTAGCAGAATTCCTTAACTGTATCTACCTCGTGACCATCAATCGTGATATTAAGTTCCTGGCTGTTCTCATTTCTGTAACTTCTCATTACTTCAGTCTTTCTTCGATTTACTCTCAATCTACATTCTGTACTCATTAGACTGTTCATTCTACTCAGCAGATCATGCAATTCTTCACTTTCACTCAGGATAGGAATGTCATCAGCGAATCGTATCACTGATATCCTTTCACCTTGAATTTCAACTCCACTCAAGAATCTTTCTTTTATTTCCATCATTGCTTTCGATGTACAGATTGAACAGTAGGGATGAGAAACTACATCCCTGTCTTACACCCTTTTTAATTACTAGCATTTCGTTCTTGGTCGTCCACTCTTATTATTTGCTCTTGGGTCTTGTACATATTGTCCATTAGCCGTCTTTTCCTGTAACTTACCCTTATTTTTCTCAGAATTTCGTACATCTTACACCATTTTACATTGTCGAACACTTTTTCCAGGTCGACAAATCCTATGAACGTGTCTTGATTTTTCATTACTTTTGCTTCCGTTATTAGCCTCAACGTCATAACTGTCTCTCTGATGCCTTTACCTCTCCTGAAGTCTTTATGTAACGCATCCTCAATTTTCTTTTCCATTCTTCTGTATACTATTATTGTCAGCAACTTCGATGCACGAGCTGTTAAGCTGACTGTGCGATAATTTTCGCACTTCTCAGCTCTTGAACTCTTCGGAATTGTGGGGATGATATTTTTCCGAAAGTTAGATGATATGTCGCTAGACTCATACATTCTACACACCAACGCGAGTAGTCTTCTGTTGCCACTTGCCCCAATTCTGAAGGCATGTTATCTATCCCTTCTGTCTTATTTGATCTTACGTCCTCCATAGCCCTATTAAATTCTGATTCTAATGTTGGATACCCTATCTCTTCCAATCAACTCCTGTATCTTCTGTCACATCTGACAAATCTTGCCCCTCATAGAGGCGTTCAGTGTAATCTTTCCACCTACCCGCTCTCCTTTGCATTTAACAGTGGAATTCCCGTTGCACTCTTAATGTTACCACCCTTGCCCATAATTTCACAGAAGTTTGTTTTTACTTTCCTGTATGCTGAGTCAGTCATTCCGACAATCATATCTTTTTCCATTTATCTGGAAAGAAAAATATAGGTACAAGAAGGTAACTGCGAAGAAACCCTGGATAACAGAAGAAATACTTCAGTTGATAGATGAAAGAAGGGAACACGAAAATGTTGAACACAGTATTAGCTATTACTAGCTGAAATTTATTACAAATCTAAATTAGTCTTTCTCATCTCTTATTCCTTGTCGCAAGCCCACATTCTCCTGTAACATTTTCTTCCATTCCTTCCCCTACAACTGCATTCCAGTTCTCCATGACTATTAAACTATCGTCTCCATTTACGTACTGTATTACACTTTCAATATCCTCATATACATTCCCTATCTCTTTATCTTTAGCTTGTGACGCCGGCTTGGATACCTGGACTATCGTTGTCAGTGTTGGTTTGCTGTCGATTACTCTGCTATTCACAATAAAGTGCCTGGCAGAGGATTCAATGAACAACCTTCAAGTTGCCTCTCTACCGTTCCACTCTCGAACTGCTCGCGGGATAAACGAGCACTTAAATTTTTTCTGTGCGAGCCCTGATTTCTCTTATTTATCGTGATCATTTCTGCCTACGTAGGCGAGTGCCAAAAGAATGTTTTCGCAATCGGAGGAGAAAACTGGTGATTGAAATTTCATGAAAAGATCCCGTCTCAACGAAAAACGCCTTTGTTTTAATGATTGCCACTCCAATTCACATACCATGTCTGTGGCACTATCTCCCCTACTCCGCAATAGTACAAAACGAGCCGCTATTCTTTGAACTTTTTCGATGTCATCCGACAGTCCCACCTGATGTGGGTCCCACACCGCACAGCAATACTCCAGAATAGGGCGGTCAAGCGTGGTGTAAGCAGTCTATTTAGTAGACTTGCAGCACCTTCTAAGTGTTCTGCCTATGAATCGCAGTCTTTGGTTTACTCTATCCACAACATTATCTATGTGATCGGTTAGATTTAGAGTATTTGTAACGGTAATCCCTAAGCATTTAGTTGAATTTACAGCCTTCAGGTTTGTGTGACTGATCGCTTAATCGAAATTTAGCTGATTTCTTTCAGTACTCCTGTGATTAACTTTACACTTTTCTTTATTCAGGGTCAATTGCCACTTTTCGCACCATACAGATACCATATCTAAATCATTTAGCAATTTGTCTTGGTCATCTCATGACTTTACAAAACGATAAATGACAGCATCATCTGCAATCTAAGACAGCTACTCAGTTTGTCTTCTGCGTCATTAATACAGATCAGGAACAATAGAGGGATTATAACACTTCCTTGGGGAACACCGGATATCACTTTCATTTTACCCGATGGCTTTCCGTCTATTACTACGAACTGTGACCTTTCTGACAGGACATCACGAATCCAGTCGCACAACTAAGGCGATATTCCATAGGCACGCAGTTTGGTTAGAAGACGCTTTTGAGGAACGGTGTCGAAAGCCTTTTGGAAATATAAAAAGTGGAATGAATTTGCCATCCCCTGTCGATAGGACTTATTACTTCATGAGTATAAACAGCTAGTTGTGTTTCACAAGAACGATATTTTCTTAATTCGTGCTGACTACGTGTCAATAAATCGTTTTCTTCGAGGAAATTCATAATGTCCGAACACAGTAGATGTTCCAAAACACTACTGCAAATCGACGTTAGTGATATGGGCCTGTAATTCAATGAATTACTCCTATTTCCCTTTTTGGGTATTGGTGTGACTCGAGCAATTTATGCCATTTTCTGCTTGTGTTGATATTACCCTGTACTCATCTGACCAGAAATCCTTGTCTTCTTTCTATTTTATTTCACTGGCCCCTGCTGTATCTAGAAGATCTTGAATTTCCCTTTATAGATTTTCTGCTTTTTCTACCACGTTCAAGCTTCTGACATTCCATGCTCTGACCCGTAGTAAGTTATCCTTTCGTTGGTCATTCAATCTTTTTATCATGGTCACGTCCCCCTTGGCAGTCCCCTCTTGGAGATCCGAATGGGGAACTATTCCGAAATCATCATTACACTCAATTACAGGCCACATGTCCTGTGGACACACTTTGTGTGTGTTTAATGCAGTGGTTTCCACTGACTTCTGCATCCTCAAGCCGTTGATCACTGCTGTTTCTTCTGCCTGTAGGGGCAATTTCCCACACCAAGGACGAGAAAGTGCCTTCAACCTCTGTCCACCCTCTTTGCCAAGGCCGTTGGCGGTTGGTAGCTTTCGGCCGCTAATGCTGATTATTAGCCAAAATTTAAACGATGGCGGGTTCCGAATCCAGAACCCTTGATTACTAATCAAAGACGCCACCCCTAGTCCACGGGCAGTATGAGTTAACAGACTTCGAATGCGGAATGGTAATTGGACATAGACGTATGCGGCATGCCATTTCTGAAATCGTTCGAAAATTCTATATTCCGAGATCCACAGTTCAAGAGTGTGGCAATGATACCAAATATCGGGCGTTATCTCTCACCACGGGCAGTGCATTGGCCGACGGCCTTCACTTACAGTTCGAGAGCAGCGGCGTTTGCGTAGTCCTGTCAAGTCTAACAATAAGCAACATGGCTTGAAATAACCAAAGAAATCAATGTGGAATGTAAGGCCAAAGTATCGGTAATGACAGTTCGTTAAAATTTGGCGACAGAAGATAGATACGAATCCCTTCACTAAAAGCACGACATCGCCTCTCCTGGACTTGTGGCTCTAGACGACTGGAAAACCGTGGGCTAAACAGATGAGTCCCAATTTCAGTTTTTAAGAGCTGATGGTATGGTTCGAGAGCGGCGCAGACCTCACAGTCACGGACCCAAGTTGTGAACAGGGCACTGTGAAAGCTGGTGGTTGCTCCGTAATGATATGGGTAATGATATGGGCTGTGTTTAAATTGAATGGACTGAGTCCTCTAGTCCAACTGAACTGATCATTGTTTTCATGTTCCCAAACAACGATACAATTTTTATTGATGATAATGCGTCATGTAACCTGGCCACAGTTCCTCGCGACTGATTTGAAGAACATTCTGGACAATTCAAGTAAATGATTTGGCCACCCATCGCTCGCCGTGAATCCCATCGAGCATTTATGGGATATAATCGAGAGGTAAGCTTGTGCACGAACGCCTGCATCGGCAACATTTTCCCAATTATGGAAGGCTATAGAGGCATCATGGCTTTGTATTTCTGCAGTGGAATTTCAACGACTTATTGAGTCCATGTCAGGTCGAGTTACTACACTAAGCCGGGCAAAATGAAGTCCAACACTTCTGCCAACTCAGTGTAAGTTACTCGGAGGCAAATGTGGTACGCTTTTAACGTTTTGGTTCTTGTCTCTTCTCCTGCCTTAAATATTGAACGGATATAGTGTGATATAGTATGGCTAGGTCACCCACTAACAAAAACTGGTCATCCAGCCACAATAGTCTGATCCTTTTTTAAACGTTTCTGGCGGCCGTGGTAGCCGAGCGGTTCTAGGCGCTTCAGTTTGGAACCGCGCGACCGCTACGGTCGCAGGTTCGAATCCTGCCTCGGGCGTGGATGTGTGTGATGTCCTTAGGTTAGTTAGGTTTAAGTAGTTCTAAGTTTTATGGGACTGATGACCTCAGAAGTTAAGTCCTATAGTGCTCTGAGCCATTTAAACGTTTCTGTTCTGCTATTTTATAATAGGTGCTATCGAATTTTATTCTTCAGGGTTTTCATCTGTTTTTTGTTCTAGATTTTTTATCTCCTATGTCAGTACAATTCGACAATGCGAACCTTACACTTGCCCATAATGGGAACTATTCGTAAAGTGAACTTAGATTACCTACCAAAATTCAAACAAATTCTTGTGGTAAATTAAGACTTCGAAGGTAAGTTCATCAGTCACTTCCCGGTTGCATTTGTCAGTGTGTAGCAAAAGCGATTTAAATTGAAGGTGTTAATGTGTACCTCACTAGTTGCAGAGCATGTTTTGTCATGCACTTCCTGCAAGAAGAAATAATTGCCACCAACATTCATTGGCGACTCTGTCGTGTGTATGGTGATAGGGATGAGTATATGGGTGATTTGGTTCTGAGGGAGTGACGCAGAAAATTCACGGATTGTCGCATAATTGCACGTGATAAAAGTGATCGAGGGAGACATTCAGGTGTGACTGATGAACTTGTGTGACACGTTGAAGAAACTTTTGAAAATGTGCCTCAGATTTTAAGGAGAACATTCTTTAACACTGTCAGAGCTTACGTTACCATAATTTTTGTGCACAGCAGGCACCAAAAGCTTTAAGCAATGTTCAAGAAACTGCAAGAATGGTTTCGGTCTTAACATTTCTCTAATGCTACCATGAAGAGGGGAAGGAATTAGAGACCAGAATCGTGGCTGGAGACGACACTGGTGTAGTACGTTCACTATGAATCTAAGTGGATGGATATGAACATGATGTCATCAGTGAAACGTGTCTGTACTTATTAACATCTCTTTTATCATCTTTCTTAAAGAGGGGTTTAACAACGGCATATTTCAGTCTCTCTGGAAAAATGCCTTGAGTCTGTGATGCAATGCATATTTCACATGAGACTGGGCGTATTATATGGCAACAAATGTTAGTAATCTATTGGAAACAGCGTCCAAATCACATAAGCTTTTATTTTTGGTGAAATGTATGATTTTCTTATCAGAAGGAGAAACTGGTGATACATCCGTATAACTCAATTTCTTGAGAGCTACGTTTTCAGCACACTGCTGTGATTTTTCTCTTGAACTAATTGTCCTATGCTCTCTACTATATTTAAAAATGATTATTAAATACATTTTCTAACTGTGACTCACCATTTATAGCCCTTCCATTCAGTTCATTAATGATATTATCCTTCTCTGTGACTGGTTGTCCTCCCTTGTCTCACTACTTCTATGTAGCCGTAAGTCTGCTGTCTGATTTCTGACATTACGTCAAGTTTATTGGTTTATAGTAAACTTCCTTAACAGTTCTGAGTACTTTCTGTAGTGTACAAATAGTGCAGGATTTCTCTTTTTGTTGACAAAAGATACATTTGCATTTTCCTTTCGCAAGATACTATAATCCGTCTAATGAGCCCTAGTTTTTTTACATGGTTGTTTAATGTCCTTTCTGATTAGCGTGTGCGGAAAGCTGTTTTCAAATAATGATATGAATTTATCATGGGATACATTAAATTTTATGTTAGCATTTGCTTCATTACAAATTTCATGCCAGGTCATTTCTTGTAAATTATTCTTAAACACATTTGTCCTGGTGTCATTAACTATTCTAACTGATTTACACTGCAGAGTATCCATACTGCAAGGCACTATGTCATTTATTATGTGCATCGTGATCAAAGAGAGCATTTGTTACTGGGTAAAAGTTATTTTCTTGTCTTGAGCTTCACCGAAGAAAACATTATTAGTTAGTCTGAAATTATAATGAAATCCACACCTTTAGCTGGTTACAGGCGTTGATAAATGTCAACAGGGACAGTTGAAAAGTAAGCAGCTAAAGGTCTGGATTTCATTATAATTTCGTTCTTCGAGAGCTGAAAGATCACCACTGGTATCTGTACAGATACCAGGTTCATATTCATATTATCAGTGAGGTTCCTACTGTCTTTATCCACATGTGTCGGAAAGTTAATTACTGAGATCAAATTGGAGGATCCAAATCAGATTTCCAGATCATTTTTCCTATTACAGTCCTTTAAAAAACCTATATTGAAGTCACCACTGACTATTAACTGCTCACTTCTGCCTGACAGATAGTACAGCAAGGAACCCAAATTCCTCGTAAACAGTTCAAAATTTCCAATTCGTTATCTATTTACATTACAATTTTTCATCATTAATTTACAAGCACACGTTTCTGTGTGCTGATATCTACAAAATCCAACTGAGTCAATCTTTTTGAACTTGTGTTCTGTCTTGATATATGTAACAACTCGTCCATTTTCCATATTAGTTCTGCATGCGTAAGTTGCTAGAGTGTAATCTTTTACATGTAACGTATCTAACCCTGTGGTTATGTGGTGCTAAGAAAGAGGTCTCTAAAATTTTTCAAACAGAAAAGTTCATCTACCTTATTGTTTAGTTCCCTAATAGTTTGCTGAAATAAGCTAACCGTACTTTCCTGTGCTATCTTAAGCATTTTGTGGGGCTCTTCTGTTATTTTGACTGTTTTAAAAACAGGGTGCCTGAATCCTGATTTTGATCTAAAAAAGGTGCCTCTCTGATACCAGTAACCACAGGGATCTGGCAATGTCTTGTTACTCTGTCAGTCGTTGGCCCTTGTTGAACTAGTGCGTATACGCTTTAATTGTCATGCTAAACACGCGCTCGCAGAGCTAAAATTCAGATGTCCAAATTAACAAAATTAACTGTCGCTAGACGTGTCATTAGCCATAAAATGTTTTCTCACAGAAGAAAGACGTCTTGTCCAGTTGCAAGTCGCCATCAGAATTAAAAACATCTTTTGCTAAGAGAATTTGCACTGAACCCTTAATAACTGAATCTCAGAAGGATATCGTCGAGACAAAGATTTTCGTGGCAGAATTATCCGTGGAATAACCTGTAGAGATACAATGCTCTGCTATGGCTGACTTACTGGCCTGCGAAAGGTGACCGTTGCTTTCACGTTCAGCGCATCTCTCACGCACAGTGCGCGTTGTCCGACCGATGTAGACTGTGCCATCTTAGCAAGGTATTCTGTATACGGCGTGTAGTATTGTGATACAGCGTTATCAGCACATGACAGAATTTTAAAGGGATGTCGTTGCGGGTCTCCATTTGATCAGCAGGTCGAATCATGTGATATCCAGATTTGCATGGCATCTGGATGTGATAGCGGCTCAATGATAGACTGTATGGGAACGTCGCATGGTTCCAGTCGCCAAGGTCTGATCACCACAAAGGAGTACGCCCGTATTGTACTCCAAGAACATCATAATTCTTTCACATCTGCGCCTTCCATCCGAGAGGAAGTAACAAGATTGTGTGTCATCCCACACTACTGGCTGGAGACTAGCAACAGCTAGACTAGGGAATTGTCATTCCATGTGTGGACTGCCGTTAATACAGCAACACAGAGGGCTGAGTCTGGAGCAGCCCCGCGGCCGGGACTGCTATGAATGGCGTCATACTGTGTTCAGCGATGAATCACAGTTCCGCATTGATCCGGACGACCATCGTCGGCGAGTATGCAGGCAACTGTCTGCGAGATATTGGGTACTCCATGGCCAGCAAGATCCGAGGTCTGTCTCCAATAGATCGTGTGTGGGGCCAGATCAGATGTCAACTCCATCCCGAAGTCAGTATCCAAGATACCACAGCCCAGTTAGAACAGTTGTGTACCAGCTTGTCTCACGAGATGACACAACTGCTTGAAGACTGACGAAGTGCACACATCCAGGCCAAAGTGGGAGTGACGTCATGGTGCTCAGTAATCTCTAAAATATCACATACCCTTTCGCCTCGCGAAGTTTCATTTCATATCCTGCTTCACTTTTGGGTGCTTCGCTTTTTTTGTCAAACAGTTCCTTTTCAACTTTCTGAAATACTGAAACTGTGTGACTCGAAATGGGAACCTTGTCTTTCACGAGAAGGAAATAGATTATTCCTTGTCCCTCGCCCGACTACCGTTAAAACGTGCATAAATTAATTAGTGGGTCACTGATGTAATATGGATCGTCTTCAGATGTATGTAGCTTCATCAGCAATCCGCCCTGTCGCTATCTGAACTGTACGTCAGAATAATGACTGGTGTTGTTTACGCCTTTCTAGCAAAATATTTCCACAGAATATCATTAAATAACTTTTGATGGAATCGTGTAAATTGTTGTTTAGGCAGTGAATTCCAGCAAAAAAAGTCTGGGGATGTTGTTGGCTGCTACTTTCACAAGCACTTTTCTTTTGCTTGCTTGCTGTAGAAACAAAACTTTTCTTTCTTTAAGGCCTTTTTTTTTTTTTTTTGAAAAGTCAACTACGCCTTCGAAACACAGGTGACTACATCATTGCTTGGACGTGTCAGTCCTCCCTTACCCTTAATCAGTATTAAATCATTTGCTTATTTTATATCTTGAGGGGTGAAAAAGTATTTAGCGAGCGCCTTACTAAATATGTGAGGCAAGTAAGGTGCTTGTTATTAGTCATGTTCGGTGGTGATACTTTACACGATGACCATATGTGCATAAAGTCGTAAAGGTAATCCTTAAACTTTATATACCCAACCAAGTAAGTTCCCTATCATTTAATACAATTTGCGCATAGTTAATACACACAGGGACTTCATCTACATAATGATTGGTTTGCTTACAGTTATGGTTATCAGCCGCCAACACATGATATATAGACAACCAATGATATACAGCTTTGACTCTCCGTATGCGCACGCGCACGGGTTACTATGTGCTCAGTGCAATTCCATGTGCAACCGTCACTGCCAACGTAGTTGCCGCTGCCAAATGATCTCATGGTGAAGTGATGATGGGGCTGGACTTCAGTTAAGTAGTTTTAATTCGACATGGTACCACGCTACCATAGGTTTTAATTTTTAATGTTGACTGAGCATGTTATAGTAATTTTATGCTTCTGAAGAAGGCTAGATTATTCTAGCCGAAACCTGGGTGAAGACCAGAAAATTTTCGCAACTGAGGCGTATTTTTCAATATATTAGACCTTGTCCATTGCCACTGACTGGTAGATTTCGATGAAACTTATCACAGCATAGGGACGTACAAGGGGCATACACTAAATAATGCAACACTTTTTTTCTCGACCAATATCGGATGAAAAAAAGAGGAATTTGTTATGAAACATCGTGGAATATTCCCGCTTCGCTCCCTATAGTTTCATGAAGTTCCAATAAGTGGCGGTGCTTTGCGTGGAATCCAAAATGACATCTGTAACGGAGATGACTAGCAAGCAGAGAGCTGTCACTGAGTTTTTTTTTTGTGGAAAACCAGACCATCGCAGATATTCATAGCTGCTTGCGGAATGTCTAGTTAAACCTGGCGGTGAACAAAAACGTGGTGAGTGGCTGGGCGAGGCGTCTGTCAACATCGAAACGAGGTCGCGCAAACCTATCCATCTCCCGCATGTCGGCCGGCTGTACGAAGCTGTTGAAACTTCCAGAATGAGATTTTCACTCTGCAGCGGAGTGTGCGCTGATATGAAACTTCCTGGCAGATTAAAACTGTGTGCCCGACCGAGACTCGAACTCGGGACCTTTGCCTTTCGCGGGCAAGTGCTCTACCATCTGAGCTACCGAAGCACGACTCACGCCCAGTACTCACAGCTTTACTTCTGCCAGTATCTCGTCTCCTTAAAGCTGTGAGTACCGGGCGTGAGTCGTGCTCCCGTAGCTCAGATGGTAGAGCACTTGCCCGCGAAAGGCAAAGGTCCCGATTTCGAGTCTCGGTCGGGCACACAGTTTTAATCTGCCAGGAAGTTTCTGTTGAAACTTCTTTATATATTTTTACTTGAAGCGCTGAATACTTACTCAATGTTCTTAAACTGCTGAGTGGAACTGAACTACTGTCAGTTTGCTTGTCTTTATCATTTCATACCTAACCTACATAATTATTCCAGACAAATACAACCCAAACGGAGGAGAATGGCCCTGAATTAGAAGAAATACTAACAATAGCCTATACATTTCATAAGACACTCACCTCACAAAAATCTTATTTACACGAACTACAGTGATGCAGCAAGCACCAATGCAGCCAAATAAATAAAAGATGCTAACTACTGTAGGCTCTAACTACTAATAGGAGGCATGTGGTTAGCAAAGGAAAGGTTTTGTTGCAGAGCAAACAATGTAATTAGCAAATTTTACCTTCCTAATGTGACATCCAGTTCAAAATCAAAAAATTATATAACCGCTCGTGACATCCAGCTCCAAAAATTATATAATCGTCAATAATTTTAAATCTCTTTGATGGATACGTCCAGACCGTCTGATTGCTCTAACACGTCAGACCTATAATTTCCATGTCTGCTAAATATAAACTTCCCACCTCCATCACTGCTGGCTATTCACCTCCAACTGAGTGTCCGATCAGTCACACAGTCTCTTACAGAGGGCGCGCACAGCGCTGTCAGAGTTATTAATGCAGTCTATCGCGCCGCCAACATACGAGGTGCATTCAAGTTCTAAGGCCTCCGATTTTTTTCTCCGGGCTGGAAAGAGATAGAAACATGCGCATTGTTTTAAAATGAGGCCGCGTTCATTGTCAATACGTCCCAGAGATGGCAGCACCGTACGGCAGATGGAATTTTACCGCCAGCGGCGGGAATGAGAACTGTTTTAAATACTTAAAATGGCGACGTTTTCCTTACTTGAACAGCGTGCAATCATTCGTTTTCTGAATTTGCGTGGTGTGAAACCAATTGAAATTCATCGACAGTTGAAGGAGACGTGTGGTGATGGAGTTATGGATGTGCCGAAAGTGCGTTCGTGGGTGCGGCAGTTTAATGAAGGCAGGACATCGTGTGAAAACAAACCGAAACAACCTCGGGCTCGCACAAGCCTGTCTGATGACATGATCGAGAAAGTGGAGAGAATTGTTATGGGGGATCGCCGAATGACTCTTGAACAGATCGCCTCCAGAGTTGGCGTTTCTGTGGGTTCTGTGCACACAATCCTGCATGACGACCTGAAAATGCTAAAAGTGTCATCCAGGTGGGTGCCACGAATGCTGACGGACGACCACATGGCTGCCCGTGTGGCATGTTGCCGAGCAATGTTGACGTGCAACGACAGCATGAATGGGACTTTCTTTTCGTCAGTTGTGACAATGGATGAGACTTGGATGCCATTTTTCAATCCAGAAACAGAGCCAGTCAGCTCAATGGAAGCACACATTCACCGCCACCTAAAAAATTTCGGGTAACCGCCAGTGCTGAAAAAATGGTGTCCATGTTCTGGGACAGCGAGGGCGTAATCCTTACCCATTACGTTCCAAAGGGCACTACGGTAACAGGTGCATCCTAGGAAAATGTTTTGAAGAACAAATTCCTTCCTGCACTGCAACAAAAACGTCCGGGAAGGGCTGCGCGTGTGCTGTTTCACAAAGACAACGCACCCGCACATCGAGCTAACGTTACGCAACACTTTTTTCGTGATAACAACTTTGAAGTGATTCCTCATGCTCCCTACTCACCTCACCTGACTCCTAGTGACTTTTGGCTTTTTCCAACAATGAAAGACACTCTCCGTGGCCGCACGTTCACCAGCCGTGCTGCTATTGCCTCAGCGATTTTCCAGTGGTCAAAACAGACTCCTAAAGAAGCCTTCGCCAATGCCATGGAATCATGGCGTCAGCGTTGTGAAAAATGTGTACGTCTGCAGGGCGATTACGTCGAGAAGTAACGCCAGTTTCATCGATTTCGGGTGAGTAGTTAATTAGAAAAAAAATCGGAGAACTTGAATGCACCTCGTACAAACATATAAACAGGCTGCTTAAACTGTGACTCCAGCAATGTTTGGTAATGCCGAAACTCTCATTCGAGGCGATCGATAGATCACAATCCAAAACCTCGCTGCTCAACTGGACGTCCTCACTTCGAATCGGAAACAAAATGGCAATCCACATAGAGGCGCCACACCACTTCTGCTCCGTAGAAAAATTTCAAAGCCGAATCATTAGACGGTAAAGTCATGGCGAGGATCTTCCGGGACTCTGAAGACATTTTTCTGTTTGATGTTCTCCCTCATGGTGCAATGACCAGCTTCGAAATGTATTGTGCTGCCCTCAGGATATTGAAGAAACGACTTCAGCATCTTTGTCGCCGCAAAAATGCAAAGAACCTCTCCTTCTCCATGATAATGCAAGGACTCACACAAGTGTGCGCACCTGAGAGGCCCTCTACAGCCCAGGTCTCGCACCTTCCGACTGCCTTCCGTCTGGCCCAATGAAGAACGCACTCCGCAGGAAGGGGTACTTGGACGATCGGGAGGCTACTGACGCAGCATGATGTTGGCTTCGAGTCGACCTGTAGGTTGGTACCATGCGGTCATACATGCCCTCCCAGTATGGTGGCGTAAGGCCGTTGAATTGAACGGAGATTATGTTGAAAAATAGGGTTTTGTGGCCAAAAGTGTGGGGAATAATAGGGTGTATTGGATTCCTGAATGAAACTCACCTGCTCTCAGAAAAACGTATGTTGTATTACTTATTGAATTCCCTCGTAGTTCTGGCTTTAAAAAAGGCACGACTAATAGTTCTTTAGTAACACAGCAGTCTAGCTGTTTTTGTGATGGGGTAGTTAGTATACATGCTGTAATTTCATCTTCAGTCAGGAGCGGTTTAATGTAGTGCGGAGCCATTAGAACTGTTGAAGTGCGAGGGCCCTATTCATCAATAAGTACTTGTTTTTTCTAATGTATCATATATCTAATGTTTCATATAATACTTGGTGATAATGTTTAATAAAATTCAACTTACTATTTTAAGATTTAAAAGACAGTATGAACCATTATTTCTGAACCATTTTCAAAGCAACATAATCAGCATTACCCAAGTCGATTCTCATTACAGCAAAAAATAATCACTGTATATGGACAATAAGTTTCTGGACTGTGAAACAGAAACACAGTCCTCGACCACTACCCACTTCGCCCCTGCCCCCCTTCAGTAAAACTGATCCACTAAGTCAGAGACACAAGGTACCACTTTTCCAGCTTTCTACCACCGCTTGAAACGCCAGCATACAGTAACTGAAATTGTCCGCCGCTGCACGCGCTGACTTACGCAGACTGTCTCGAACCGACTGTGAATTATTAAAGCTCAGTAGGAAAGAAAAATGCGCTGTGATATACATTTAGAATGTTCACATCCCTGGATACAACAAATTTCCCGACACACTTCAGTTATGTGTCACACAGAGAAACGTCACGACACATTCGCTAGGAAGGATTCAGTTATTACTAAATGGCTCACACGTTTTATGGAGCTTGGTCCCAGTTGCAGGTTGCCCATCTAAGAATTCCAGAGCCAACAAAAATTTGGTTTTCAGAATTTCGTATAATTATTGGCCGAATTTCAAAATTTGAAATGTTATAATCCATTCATTAAGAGGTATGGTCCTATGTTAAAGGTTTAACACAGTAGAACAAGTATAGCAATTACAAACTGTGTATTTGTGTTGAGTCAGTGTAACTCACGACGCGCAAATTGATAGTGAGCGCATGCAGCAACTTCCAATAACCTTCACAAACAATTTCAAACCTGTATGGTACTTTTCTCTCGCTGACAGCCCCCCTCCCCCCCCCCCCCCCCCAAATATTAAAGGAAAGATGTTTGTCGCTTACTACGTTTTCGCTGTTCATATTGTACAAATTCAACATCATGTATGATAATTTATTACTTCATTATTATTACTCCAGATTATGGCCTTAAGGCCCTCTCTCATATCTGAGCACGAACAACACACACAAAGATATTTGCACAACAATCATTTTCCATTATTAAAAAAATAATAAAAAATAACAATTGGCAATAATAATAATAATAATGATGGTATAAAAATGGAGGAATTAATAATAACATTGATACGTTATTACATAAAAACGTCAATAATAATAATAATAATAATAATTTGCATTACATAAAAAGTTATAATTGACAATAATAATAATAATAAAATAGTAGAGGCGCTAAGAATGATATTAACTTAGCACAGTTGAAGCCATTTTGATAGGAGGGTATGTGGAACAGATAATGAAAGACTAGAAGGTTGAAGAGAAAGTGACAATGCTGCTAGAAAAGAAAAGAATTTCAATAGAGAACTCTGTAGACGAGGGGAAGGAAAAATGGTGGACGAGAGAGGGTTTACGAGAGTGATCTACATAATAGAGACCCATTTTCCGCGATGGTGGGCCATTAGCTGTCTTCTGAAATTTGAACGGAATATTTTGAGATAGACTGTTCCAAAATTGGGTTCCTGATACAGAAAATGATTTAGAGAACGTGGCAGTGTTGTATAGTGTACAGATGATTTCTCTTTGTTGCGAACGAGTAGTTCTGCTGTGTTGTTCAGATAGTAGTATAAGGGTTGAAGATAAATAAGAAGTAATTCAGTGCTCGAACAGTCGACGGGTGTACTGCCGGTCCATAGTGTCCAACGGGCACAATATTTCGGCGATCAGACATGTCGCCATCGTCAGGTGCGCTGACGAACTGAGCTCCTGAGGGCGGGCGGCCGTCCTAAATCCCCTTCCCCCGCGAGGCGTTCTCTCCTCGGTCCGCGCCCACGGCCGCACGTCAGCGGTCGCTGAGAAGCTGGCGTCGGCGTATGTGGTAGCGTGAGTGTAACTGCCTCGTCCGCCCTGGTCGCTCGATCGTTTTCTTTGCTGAGCCTCTTTTTAATTAGACTCAGTGCTGGTTCCCATGTCTTGCTGAGGTTATAGCCGGAATCTCTGTTGATGAGTCCGTCCCTGGTATGAATTTCGACAGCCTCTCTAACGACGCTGTCACAGTATTAAGATGTCTGTGCCAAGACCCTGTTATTTTGGTAGTCCATTTCGTGATTTTCGGACAAACAGTGGTCTGCGACTGCCGACTTGTCGGGGTACATAAGTCGAGTGTGCCTGTGATGTTCTCGGCAACGATCTTCGATGGTGCGCACTGTCTGTCCAATGTAAGTCTTCCCACACTCACAGGGAATCTGGTATATGCAGGCCTTCCGCTGACCAAGATCGTCTTTGACACTTCGCAATAATGCTCGTGTTTTATTGGGCGGGCAAAAGACAGTTCCTACTCGGTGTTTCCTCAATATTCGTCCTATTTTCCCCGATAGTGCGCCAGTATACGGTATATAGGCGGTGGCTATATCTTTCTCCGTGACTTCGTCTATCTCCACTCGCTGTACTGTAGAGGTGGGGCGGAGAGCGTGTCTGAACTGCCATTCCGAGAACCCGTTTCTCCGAAATACAGTTTTGAGGTGTACCAGGGACGGATTCATCAACAGAGATTGCGGCTATAACCTCAGCAAGGGATGAAACCAGCATTGAGTCTAATCAACAAGAGGCTCAGTAAAGAAAACGAACGAGCAACCAGGGCGGACGAGGCAGATACACTGACGCCACCACAGACGCCGCCGCCAGCCTCTCAGCGACCGCCGACGTGCGGCGGCGGGCGTGGACCGCTGAGAGAACGCCTCGCGGGGGAAGGGGATTTAGGACGGCCGCCCGCCCTCAGGAGCTCAGTTCGTCAGCGCACCTGACGATGGCGACGTGTTTGATCGCCGAAATATTGTGCCCGTTGGACACTATGGACCGCCAGTACACCCGTGGACTGTTCGAGAAAGAAATACGCCGGGAGAAGTCGAAGAATCACAGGAACTGAGTGATTGAGAAGACGATACAGCAAACACAATGTATCATAATCTCTATCCTTATCGGCATTCAGCCATGATTAGCTATAATAACTGATCATAGTCACGAGTGATATGGTCGAAACAGCGTACATCACGAATGTATCACACACAAGCATTCATTGCCACTTCTAGCCCACTTCTAGCCGAACTGAGCTCTCATAAGAAAGTCATCATAATCAAGGTTGAGGGGGGGGGGGCCGGTGTATTAGTGATTCCACGAGTTTCTTTTTAAACAAGACAGCAAGTACTTTGTTATATTTCTGTAGTGAATGAAGCGATGCCGACACTTTCTCAGAGACTGCAACTTTTTGTTCAGTCCAGTCTAAGTGATGGTCCAGAATTATCACGAAGAAGTTCAGGATTAAGGGTGGAAGAGATTCTCTGAACTGAGGCGCAATAAGTCTTTTGTGATAGACTAAGATTGCTTGCGTTATAGATGGGTTAAATTTCAAATCTATGTTCTGCAGCTATTCTGATAAAGCTAGCATTAACTTTCTGGATGCACAGACTTTTTGGGCTTCAACGCAGGTATAACTGAAGGTCGTCACCGTATAAATGATATCTGAAGTGGGAAATAACAATCGACGCATCAGTAACATTTAACGAGAAAATGGTTGTAATAGTGATCCTTGTAGGACACCTGATACTACATTCTTCCAATGTGACCTCTTTGTTCCGATCCTTACACACCGTGGTGGTATGTAAGGTATGAGAAGAACCTTTGTACAGCACTTGATGCAAAGTGTTGGTTTATGTATAGCAAATAGAATACCAAAGTCGAAAATTTACAGAACTTTTTTGAAATCCAAAAAGGACGTAGTAGTCGGCTCCTGTTTGACCATAAACTGTTTCCGAAAGAAAAGAAAAAAAATCGCACCACGAAGGAATTTTCCGAATGAGATGGAAATCGATAAGTGTGATGTACATACATAAACAAATTTTTACAAGTTATGAAAAACTGGACGATTTATTCAAGAGAAAGAGCTTCACTAACTGAGGACGTCAATAACACATTGGTCCACCTCTTTCCATTAATCAAGCTGTTATTCTACTTGACACTTGTTGATAAAAGTTTTTGGAAGTTCTCCTGGGGATATCGTGTAAAATCCTGTCCAACTGGCGATCTAGATCATCAGAATCCCGAGCTGGTTAGAGGGCCCTTCCTATAATGCTCCAAACGTTCTCGACTGGGGAGAGATCCTATGACCTTGATGGCCAAGGTAGGGTTTGGCAAGGACGAAGACAAGCATTAGAAACTATCGTGTGCGCGGGCGGACATTATCTCGCTGGATAGGATGGTTTGCCTTGAAAGGCAAGACGTAGAATATCGTCGACGAACCGCTGTGCTGTAAGGGTGCTGCAGATGACAGCCAAAGGGTACTGCCATGAAATGAAATAGCACCCTTGTACGGGCGGCGTGCCACAGTCGAACTGTTATCATAGCGTTGTCCGGACCACCTCCAGACAAATCTTCATCCTGGAATCTTATTGACTAGAGAATGCTTCAGTGATGAGTCTCGCTTCGAACTGGACCCCTATGGTCAGCGGAAGACGCACCTGAAGACATCCCGGACAGAAGTGGGATACAGACATGTTTGTCCTCCGCCTTATGGCCGGTCAACCAGGAGTGATGGTCTCTGGTGTCATTTCATTTTGTAGTAGGACCCCTCTGATTATTATCCGCGGCACCCTTACAGCGCACCGGTACGTCGACCATATTATACGCCCCTTTTTGTTGCCTTTCATGGCAAGCTATCCTGGTCTTACATTTCAGCACGATAACGTCCACCTACACATGGAAGACTTTCTACTGCATGTCTTCGTACTTGCTAAGCCCTACCTTGGCCAACAAGGTCGCGCCGCTTGCCAAGTGCACAAGTCTTTTTTTATTTTTATATGTTTTCTGAAGCCTTAGATAATTCTGGCAGAATGTAAATAAGCCTCTGCTCAGAAGGCTCTTTGGCAGATTCCTTTGGTAGTGGGCGGTTTATGAGTCCCATTTTCCAGGCTGCTGGGAAGAGCCTGAACGTCAGAGAATTATTAGAAAGATCCGTTATTATCGGCAATGATGAATCGACGAGGAAACTGATCATTTGTGGGATTGTCGTTTGCTGCAGCTGCCGAAAGAATTCGCACGATTGGCTTCCTGTTTATGTTACGGCTTACCAGCTGCAGAAAAAAAATTCGTTTGCACCGACCACTAATGCTTGAAGGGAATCGACGGTTTGCGTCCATTTGTGTTGGTCAGCTGGAGATATAGGCGTGGCAAAATACCCATTTAGATACCCAATAGGAGCAAGAAGTTCAGTTTACGCGGAGAGACTTCGAAAGTTGTTTCGTGAGAAGATCCCGTCGCAACGAGAAACGCCATTGTTTTGGTGATGTCCGTCCTAAATAATGTATCCGTGACACTCTCTTGCCCATTTATCAATATGCAAATACTTCAAAAGTTTTTAGAATATCAAGCAGAAGTCTTCTATTTTTATAGAAATATAGAAAAATCAAAAATTTTTAGTACAAGATTATATTCTCCACAAGTAAACAAAAACACATCATACACAATTAGCATGTAACAATAGTCTTATATATATCTAAGCCATGACACACATTATCTAAAGGTCTGTCTTTGTAAGTACACTATCAGATCATCGTTGGCAACTGTACAACGCAATGCACGCATTTTTGCATGCTTGCATGCAACATTCTGCCGGTTACACCAGCTATTAATGTACGAGCATTTCACATTTGCAATGGCTTATCTAGAGCTTACATCAACCTGTGATCATGCAACTTAAGTATGTTACCTAGACAAAAGTATTACCGAAATTTTATTACTCAACATTAACTATTTTTTGGTGTTGCGCCGCGCGGATTAGCCAAGCGGTCTAAGGCACTGCAGTCATGGACTGTGCGGCTGGTCCAAGCAGAGGCCCGAGTCCTCCCTCGGGCACGGGTGTGTGTGTTTGTCCTTAGGATAACTTAGGTTAACCAGTGTGTCAGATCAGGGACTGATGACCTTAGCAGTTAAGTCCCATAAGATTTCATACACATTTAATTTTTCTGGTGTTGTGATTTTTTTCCATCAGTGTATGTCCTGTCGGCAGTTCTAGTTTTAAGGGATAGTGAGTGACGATCCTCGGTTGCAGACTATCTAACATGGATGCCAGTATTTCACCCTAAGCACCTCTAACGGTGCAGCGACCTGTGCGCTTGACCACAAAGGACACTGAAGCGAGCGTGCTGGTCCGAGCAGGAAGCGGGAGGCCTCCGCGGTATGCAGCCGTGCAACGGAGGCGCGCCAGCAGCCCTATCCTTCACGTCCCGGCGCGGTCGTGTTTGGGAGCCGGCGCCGGCGCACACACTGGATGCCTTTACCCAGCTCACCAGCATACGACGGGCGCTGCAGTCACTGCGACAAATAGTGTAGCAGATAAACGCCGCGGTGGATGTTTACTGTGCGGCAGCAATCGTGCCGCTATGCGACTGGAGCCCGTAGCTATTGCGTGGATCTTCTCTTTGCAGGAACAAGTACGAATGGTTTCAGGATCGTAGTTCACCCCGCGAAGCGTAAACTTAA
This sequence comes from Schistocerca americana, assembly GCF_021461395.2. Lineage (NCBI taxonomy): Eukaryota > Metazoa > Arthropoda > Insecta > Orthoptera > Acrididae > Schistocerca > Schistocerca americana. Next base: position 125,971,713 of record NC_060126.1, read on the forward strand.
CGGGTCTATTAGAGAGCCAGTGAGGTAGAGATAATAAGGACAAACCAAAGAAGGGAATTAAGAAACAAGAACCGTTGCTGATATTCGTTAGAGCTGCTGAAAATTTACGACTTGTACGCTGTCAGCGTCGTCGAATGCCTGCAAACCGGCTGCATTTGTACTTAGAACCTGCTCCACACGTTATGACACACTTTATGCTAATAAAATATTGCACAGTATATGTCTTCATATTCCACTCCTTTTCACGCGAGGAGGTGATTTTCTTAATTGGAAAGACCATTTAGAAGTTAATTAAGTAAACTGTACAAATATCAAATGACATAACTTCAACCGATCTACACACATCAAAAAAACGTTTTGCATCACCCCGGTTCCCAGAGCTCCTGAAGAAAGACGTTGACTGTGGTTATTGTATCACAGACACAGTCCCTTTGACCGTGCAGAGATGTCACTAAACCCATGAGCAGCGCCTATTAGACGGAAGGGTGCGACAGCCGATCAGTTCCAGTCATTCAACCAGGAAGGAGGTACTCGGCTCGTGTGTGCAGTTAAACGCCCGCCGGTGTGGCCGTGCGGTTCTAGGCGCTTCAGACTGGAACCGCGTGACCGCTATGGTCGCAGGTTCGAATAATGTCTGGGGCATGGATGTGTGTGATGCCCTTAGGTTAGTTAGGTTTAAGTAGTTCTAAGTGCTAGAGGACTGATGACCACAGATGTTAGGTCCCATAGCGCTCAGAGCCATCTGTACAGTTAAGCCATGCCTAGACGGTCAATACCGCGGTTCATCGAGTCCGCACTGTTACTTTGTGCCAGGAAGTGCTCAGGCGTTTCGGAGTGAACCAAAGCGATGTGTTCATACATGGAGGAGACACAGAGAGACAGGAGCTGTCGATGACATGCCTCGCTCAGGGCGCCCAAGGGCTACTACTGCAGTGGATGACCGCTACCTACGGATTATGGCTCGGAGGAATCCTGACAGCAACTCCACCGTGTTGAATAATGCTTTTCATGCAGCCACAGGACGTTGTGTTACGACTCAAACTGTGCGCTATAAGCTGCATGATGCGCAACTTCACTTCCGACTTCCATGCGAGGTCCATCTTTGCAACCACGACATCTTGCAGCGCGGTACAACGCCGAATAGACCGCTCAGGTTTGGCATCACGTTCTCTTCACCGATGAGTGTCGCATAAGCCTTCAACCAGACAATCGTCGGAGACGTGTTTGGAGGCAACCCGGTCACGCTGAACGCCTTAGGCAGAGTGTACAGCGAGTGAAGCAACATGGACGTTTCCTGCTGTTTTGGTGTGGCATTATGCGGGGCCGACGTACGCCGCTGGTGGTCATGTAAGGCGCCGTAACGGCTGTACGATGGTGCGTTGGGGCTACTTGAATGCCATCCTCCGATCCATAGTGCAACGATATCGGCAGCAGATTGGAGAGGCATTATTCGTCTTCATGGACGACAGTTCGCGCCCCATCTTTCACATCTTGTGAATGACTTCCTTCAGGATAACGACATCGTTAAACCAGAGTGGCTAGCATGTTCTCCAGACATGAACGTTATCTAAAGTGGTTTGGATAGATTGAAGAGGGCTGTTTACGGACGACGTGATCCTCCAACCACTCTGGGGGATCTAAGCCGATTCGTCATTGAGGAGTCGAACAATCTGGACCAACAGTGCCTTGATGAACTTGTGGATCGTATGCCACGACGAATACAGGCATGCATCAGTGTAAGAGGACGTGCTACAGGGCATTAGACGTAACGGTGTATTCAGCAATCTGGACCACCACCTCTGAAGGTCTAGCTGTATGGTGGTACAACATGCAATGTGTGGTTTTCATTAGCAATAAAAAAGGCGGAAATGATGTTGATCTGTATTCCAGTTTTCTGTACAGGTTACGGAACCCTTGGAACCGAGGTGATGCAAAACTTCTTTTGATGTCTGCAATATTGTACCGTATAAATTGTAATTTTTTGTAGGAGAGGCTGAGAGTTCATGGATATTTTATTGGTAACAAGTGGTTACTTAATGAAAAGAATAAAGATATTTTCGGTGCTTAATTCATCGAACGAAATGGGAATTTTTCTGAAATCATTAGTGTAGTACCAAAAAGTTTAATTTTGGGTCCACAGTTACGTAAGTACTGTATCATACACTGGCTGAGTACACAGCACTGGCCAGGTACCTATTCATTCCAGTCTTCTATTAGCCCATCCCATCCTTCCCCTCTCTCTAGCCTCTCATAATTCACCCTTCTCTTCTCATTTCCTTCTCTTTCCTTTCTCTGACCACCACCTGCTGCCCCCTCTCTCTGTCCATTTCCTCCTCCTCCCTCTCTCTCTGTCCATCTCAATCTCCTCCTCCCTCTCTCTGCCTATTTCTTCCTCTGTCAGCCTCCTCGTCTCCCCTTTGTCTGTCCATCTCCTTCACTTTCTCTGTACTCGTCCTTCTCTCTCTGTCCAGTTCCTCATCCCCTTTATCCATGCCCATCTCCCCCTCTCCTCTTCTCTCTCCACGTTATCAAACTCACCCCTATAATTCACATACTCACGTATTCATACAAATATATCTGTTGTACCTCTTGTGAATTTCGCACTATAGTTTCATTTCTCCCAAACTGTGCACTCTACGATAGCATAATTTTGCAGGTGTATCTCGTAGGAAGATGTAGCCAGTGTCTGCAAAATGTATCTTGAACAGAATTAGTAGTAAAGAAGTAATAAATTAAAACCTCATGCATAATGCGGCAGTTTTCAATGTATCTCATTGTTTAAGACGTCATATCCCCTGACCTGTGTGTGCTACATTGATGTATTTCTGTAGGTACATTCAGCGGCATATGTGGGTACTGTCTGAAAATGTCACGAATACGGTTATTAACAAAGAAGAAACAAATTAAAACGTCATGCTTCATGTGTCAGTTTTACTGCATGAACAGCGAAAATGTAGTAATCGATAAACTTCTTTCTTTTTACTATTTTTTTCGTACAGGTTTTAAATTACGGTTTGTTCCAGGTCAATAAGTTCCTTCATTCTCAAATGTCGGATGACTGAATTATGGCTATTCGAATATTGTGGGCTACACTGTTTTTTCCCCGCAACCCCCACCTCTATGACAGGTCTCTTTCTTAGGCAGGTAGTTCTACTCCCACAGCAATGGTTTCTAGACAGTAAGTGATATGTGTGCCAAGTCTGACTGAAATGAATCCAGCGATTTAGAAAAAGATTAGAAACATACATCCATTTTTATAATATGTATGGATAAATTGAATGACTGGCATAACACCACGCAACCTAAAGCACTGGTCCTAGTAAGATGAAATTTCGAATGAACTTTTTTGTGTGTGAATCAGGCTTCCGCTCAGGCAGGATATATCTACTAAGGCAAGATATTTCAAAGGGGGGTGAAAACAACTTTTTGCAGATACATGAAATTTGTCGGGAATATTTATTAACTGCTGTAGCCTACCACTGAGAAACTTTTATGAAACCCATTTCGTAATCCAGTATAATTATCAACATGAAGCTTGAACAACTATTACTACATACAAGGAATTTGGAAAGAAAATTGTGTAATCATTTGTGGTGTTCTTCTTTGGTTACGTTCAGTATCCTCTGTTATTCCTGTTTGGTACAGGTACCTCACAATTTAGCAATTTCTGTGATGAGTTGTAGACGGATTAAATTCTCCTAGCGGCCTCTCAACGAACCGAAGTCTACCACTTGGTGTAGCTGACTGAGCCTGTGTAATCGTTATATTTCGTGTATCTTCAACTTGTTACCCGTAGGTATCTTACTGAATATTTCTGCATTAAAGTTAACTGCATCATCGGCCAAAAATCTGAGATTACTGTTAATGTTGACTACAAGGTCATTATATTAAGCTCCCTATCTGTGTTATGCACTATTCCATATAACGGAAGAAAATAAAATCATATTTTCAGAATGTTTATGTAAAGCTGTAAGACACGATTGAGAAGCTCCTGAAACAGTACGTGTGCACCAGAGAAAGTGAAACGTGGACAAGGGAAATCCGGGGTAGAAGAATACATGTTATCGGAACCACCTACAGCTAGAGCTTAGTGGAACAGTGGAGCAGAAGAATTACAGATGCAACTAAGACAGAATGTACAAACCTGTTGTGAAGGGTATTAGATCAAGTGGATAAGAAGAGACGAAAAGACTAGCTCAGAATTATCAGAGACTAATGACAATATGCACTAGACAATCTAATCACGTAAAAAAGTACTGTCTATCTGATTACAAACACATTACTAAGGAAGTTTCTCTGAAGAGGGAGTATGGTACATGTTACAAAACCTCTAAGGAAATGAGTACCGCATTTTTTTTGCTATGTAAATAGAAAAAAACTGGAGAGTTTGGAGTGTTTTAAAGAACAACCAACTAGTTTTGTGGGTCACTTACTGTGGATGTCGATGTAGCTGTAAGCATGACTTGTCACTACTTAACGCACGAAAAGAAACAATTTGCAGTGCTCCTCTTTTAGAATTAAATAATAATAATAATAATAATAATGCTAAATAATACAAATCATGGATATAATATTACTGGAACATACCCACACAAAATCACACATTTGCTATACATGGATGATCTAAAACTACTGGCATCAACAAATCAACAACTCAACCAATTACCAAAGATAACAGAAGTACTCAGCAATGATATAAATATGGCTTTTGGAACAGACAAATGTAAGAAAAATAGCATAGTCAAGAGAAAACACACTAAACAAGAACATTACATACTGGATAACCACAGCGACTGCATAGAAGCGATGGAAAAAACGGATGCCTATAAATATCTAGGATACAGACAAAAAATAGGAATAGATAATACAAATATTAAAGAAGAACTAAAAGAAAAATATAGACAAAGACTAACAAAAATACTGAAAACAGAATTGACAGCAAGAAACAAGACAAAAGCGATAAATACTTATGCTATACCAATATTGACCTACTCATTTGGAGTAGTGAAATGGAGTAACACAGACCTAGAAGCGCTCAATACACTTACACGATCACAATGCCACCAATATAGAATACATCACATACATTCAGCAACAGAAAGATTCACATTAAGCAGAAAGGAAGGAGGAATGGGATTTATCGACATAAAAAACCTACATTATGGACAGCTAGACAATTTAAGAAAATTCTTTCTAGAACGAGCAGAAACTAGCAAAATGCACAAAGCAATCACTCATGTAAATACATCGGCTACACCACTGCAACTTCATAACCACTTTTACAACCCTTTAGATCACATCACATAACATCAACAGACGCGAAGAAAATAAATTGGAAAAAGAAAACACTACATGGCAAGCACCCGTATCATCTAACACAGCCACACATCGATCAAGACGCATCCAACACATGGCTAAGAAAAGGCAATATATACAGTGAGACAGAAGGATTCATGATTGCAATACAGGATCAAGCAATAAACACCAGATATTACAGCAAGCATATTATTAAAGATCCCAATACCACAACAGATAAATGCAGACTTTGCAAACAACAAATAGAAACAGTAGATCACATCACAAGCGGATGTACAATACTAGCAAACACAGAATACCCCAGAAGACATGACAATGTAGCAAAAATAATACATCAACAGCTTGCCTTACAACATAAACTTATAAAACAACACGTTCTCACATACAAGTATGCACCACAAAATGTACTGGAGAATGATGAATACAAATTATACTGTAACAGAACCATTATAACAGATAAAACAACACCACATAACAAACCTGACATCATACTCACCAATAAAAAGAAGAAATTAACACAACTAATCGAAATATCCATACCCAATACAACAAATATACAAAAGAAAACAGGAGAAAAATTGAAAAATACATCCAACTGGCTGAGGAAGTCAAGGACATGTGGCATGAGGATCAAGTTGACATTATACCAATTATACTACCAACTACAGGAGTCATACCACACAATATCCACCAGTACATCAATGCAATACAGCTACATCCAAACTTATATATACAACTACAGAAATCTGTAAGTATTGATACATGTTCAATTACCCGAAAGTTCCTAAATGCAATATTACACATACCATACAGTTAAAAGGAAGTGACGCTTGATCAAGGTCCGCGTCACTTTCCATTTTTAAACAGACTTAACGTCTGAGAAAGTAAAGTAATAATATTAAACCGTACTGACACATCGCTGAAACTACTTAGGCGATAACGAGCGAAGTATTCGCACCTAGAAAGACCTACAATTACAGATTTTTCCGTTTACCCATTGTCGTAACAGAGGCGTATCTCATTAAGCTCTATTTACATGTCCACAGGGCTTTATTACTGACTGCAAGACGGTTTATTAGTAGCAAGACGCCGTGGTTGTTCCTTGAGGTAATTGGATTTTACGTGGTGATAATGGCTGACAGCGTCCGGAACAATGCATCAAGTGTGAAACTCGGCACTTAAGGTGATTTGGAAGGTTGTTACGGCAGAAATTGCGCCGAAAGTTGTCTGCTGCATCTTGATCATTGAGCAGTACACGCAGCAGTGAATGTTAGCTGTTTTTAAAGATAGCTCTAAGATTATGCGGTCATGTAAGCAAAGTGATTACTTCCTATGAGCAGAACAAGTGGCTGTTGCAGTACAATCCATGCACAGTTACGTATTTCCGGACAGCTAATATATTGCTCCAACCGGGTGACAACACATTATTAATTTTATTACCTCGTCGATTTAGTGCTCCTTAGGTAGACGAAGCCTCCATCGTGACTGTGGACAATGAAGACACAAGCAGTGACACAACGAAAAAGAGAAGGAAACCCCATTGCTTGACGAAAATGTCCCACTGTGGTGTGTACTTACATCAGTCGAGAACAGACTCTTTCCTTCTGCGATATACGGGGTACAGCTTTTTCAAATTGTGAAAGTGACAGGTGCAAGGCAAGCCGATACGTTATAGAGTTGAATCACCCCTAGCCTGGCTGACAAACACATGCTGGAAGGTACGATATTTATGCAGGATGGCGCTCCGTCCCATATTGCTACACGTGTGAAAGATTTGCTCCGTCCGTCGTTTGCTGACGATTGCGTGCTGAGCCACCACTTCCGTAATGCTTGACGTCCCAGGTCACCAGACCTGAGTCCGTGTGAAGATTAGTTGTCTTGCTTGGAGTCTTAAGCCTACCGCGTTAGGGATGCTGAAGGACAACATCCCTCGGCAATTGCTCACCATACCTACTGATATACTGTCCACTTCGACTTTGCTACAGTTGTCGTGATAATAATTACTTTCGTATCATATGAAACACTATCCGTTGGTCATTTTGTGCACAATATTTGATTTGAATAGAACCTCATGTCATTTCAAGTGTGTGTCCCGATTTTTATATCTCTACCTACATTATTGCGTGAAGTACTGAATTTTCATATGTTAACGGACTTTTGGGTCACCCTGTGTAATTAAACAATGATCTCCAACATTGAGCTTGGAAACACGTAACTGAATGTAAAGCACTTGTAGATGGGGCACAAGCCCGAAACCAGTCGTGAATGAAATAAAATCAGCTTCTACTATGACTTGTCGCGCCTATCTTACTCCTTGATGCCTCAGAATATGTTCTATGCATTTTTTCCTCGACTGCATTCAGTACGCTTGTGATTTACAGTGTCATTGTATTGCACAGCAATTCGAGAACCGTCATTCTCTTAGTTTACCGTTTCGATTCCGTATAAGGTTACGCTTCGAAAAAGACTTCAAACCAGATTTCCTAACACCCCATTTTATAATCGAAGTCAATAAATTTTCTTTTTTCAGGCCTGTTTTTCTTGCATTTGCCAGCCTACATTTTATATCCTCTAGCCTTCTGCCATCGTCAGTTATTTTGCAGCCCAACTAGCAACATTCGTCCACTGTTTTCTGTATCACCTAGCTAATTCAGAACACTGAGGTTCAACACCCTGTAGAAGACGAAGCCGTTCAAGACAGATCACAATATTGGATCATTCAAATGGGGTGGGTTTGGGGGGGGGGGGGGGGGGGAAGAAAATTGACTGTGATCTTTTCGAAGATATCATGCCTTTACCTGACTACAGCCATGTGTGAAAATTACTTAATTCCACTACACTTAGTTACAAGTGTCTAATATTTATTTATGTTCATCTTCTAACCCTTTTTCAGAGATACTTCTCATACCGTTCACCTGACCTTCCAATTATTTCACCGTCTGGCAGAATTTCAGTGTCACCGGCAAACATTAAAAGTTTCATTTTTCCCCTTATCTTTAATTCCTATTCCAATTTGTTCCTCGGATTCCTTTACTTCAGATTGATAATAAAGGACCTGACATTCCAAGTCGTCCTGAATAGCCCCTGCCCAGAGATCCGAATGCAGAAGTACACTGAGAAAAAGAGGGAAGTCGTATACCGTTCGTCAATACAGTGGTGGTTCTTTCCTTTACGAGTACTCCTGGAGGCGACTGACTAAAAATTTTATTTAAGGTTGACTAACAAGTACACTGTTTGTTCTTACTAATTTTTATTTCAAACTAGTTTTGAATAAAGAAAAATCAGTAGAACAAAAACAATGTATTTATCATTCATCCTCAAATATGGAGTTGTTCTACCAACAAGTAACGGAAGAACCTATAAAAATGGTACTATAATACTTAAAATGTTACATCACTTTATTGTAATCTACAAAAGATGAAATACATAACTTCGTAACAATCAATGTCTGTAGGAGTGTCATGAACATTAATCTATCACTTGATACAGATCAAAATTCTAGTCTCTTCTCACAGAGTACAACTGACGATAAACATTTATGCAGAGTTCTGACTAACACAATATTGTCGCACTGCCGGCTGTCGTCTTCGACGATGATTGCTGACTGGGCTGAGCGGCACTGAGCTCAAACATAAGGAAACGAGCTGATGCGGTGGCGTATGGAAGCTCTTCTGGGCGTGTCTGCACCAAGCCTTTCAGTCGTCGTCGTTTCTGGCAGCGACTATGTTTACTTGTGGTTCCGTCGCGATGTACGAACCTTGCCACAGTACATCGCTCTTCTCTACACGAAACAACCACATGACACGGACAGATGTGAATGTAACTTAGTACATGCACACTCCACCTGCGGATATGTAAAAGACTTGTTCCAGTTCTCTGTAATACATTGAACAGCCATCAGAATGCATTAATGATGATCATGTTTAGTTTTGTTATCGGTCCTGGTAGGATATACATAAGGAGCGTGGACAGCGTCAGATATACGTGCCGTTACTTGTATATAACTTACGACAAGTGCTGTGGCTCTGCTCGTTTCAAAGATAGACATTGTCTTTCTCGAAGGGATCGATGGATGTCTCTGTTGTCAAGGTATCGTGACTGCGGCAGCCATACTAGTAGACGAATTAAAGCAGAAGCTCTTTATACGATCAGCTGGTTCATTAATTGCGAATTTGGAAACTACTGCTGCTTTTCCTTTTCTTTGAAAGTGACAACCCGCCCACTTCACACTAGTTATTTATGCAGCGGTATATCTTACGAAAAGTACTTAAGAAGCTTCCCCAACGCTAAATAAGTGTGCTGACTGTGTGAAGATCATTCTAATGTATGCGAAAAATTACAATTGTTACTGTATTTTTTTCTTTGAAAGTGAGAACCTGTCCATTACATCCTGCTTCTTTACGTAATGGTATGTATTATAGAAAAGAAGCTGTTTCGCTGTTGAATAAATGTGCCTGTTGTGTGAAGTAGCAATACATCTACACCAGTACGAGAATCTATTTCGTCTGACAGTGTGAGAAAGTGACCTTTCAATCTTTTCTTATTTGTGTCAGTCTTTTTCACGCTTCTTGTTCTGGCGATAAGTGGTAGTTTGCTTTTAGCAGATAATCAACATGTTTTGATTATACACTCACATTTCCATGTTTCATGTTTAATTTGTAGATTACTAACAACGACGAGTCCCGGAAGCCCCCAGAAACGTGAAGATGAATAACAAAAATGTTTGCAGATGGCAAGAATTGAACCACATCAACCAACTCTAATGCTGGTGGGGATGATACCCACCACACTACAGTGACCAACTGTAGTTTGACACTTTGACTATTATCGTACGTCACTGAAACATTGAAACGCTGATAACTAATTATTTGATATTTAATATCAATAAATTGTACCTTTTCGAAAGATTCTCGGTGCCCTAGTGCTTTGGAACAGCTTCTATTTATAGGAAATTACTTGCAATACGGTTATAATATAAAACACACGCCAAATACGAGCTTGACGAAATCCAATATGGCCTCAACAGGTGCTTCAGCCAAAGTATCTTTGAAGAAGCGCAGCTACAGTACCCCTCGTAATGTATATGCAAATAAAGGCACGTCATCAGATAATGAGGGGCCACTATGAACGTCTATTAGATGCGGCTTACTCAAGTCGGACAGTTTAAGTCGCACCAGACACAGTTTGAAAGAGGCGTCATTGTGGGTCTCCATTTGGCTGGGTGGTTAAATCGCGCAATACCTTGACTTTTGGACATTCGGAAGTGACGGCACCATGATGCTGGACTGCGCGAGAATGTGAGGGCAGACATACTGGACGTCAACGTTCCGGTAGACTATGTCTGACCGCCACAATGGAGGATCGCTGTACTGTAAAACAACGACTTCGTAAGCCTTTCAAATCTGCAACTGCCATTGGAGAACGTTCTGTGTTATCCCGCACAACTGGTCGGAGATTGGTAGCGGTAGTAGCGGCCGTAGTAGTTAACCTCCGTACCAAGCGTGGGCCTCCATTATAATCACGATACAAATGGCTGTGTTTGGAATGGTGCCGTAACCGGAAAGAAAGGACTACTGATGGATGACTTCGTATTGTGTTCAGTGATGAATCGCGATTCTGCACTACCTTGGTAACCATCGTCGGTAAATAATGGAGGCGACCTGGCGAGAGATCTCATTTTTCCAAAGTTTTGGAGAGACAGTGGTGTCATTCCTGGCGTTAAGGTGGTGTGAGGAGCATTTAGATGAGGCTTTACATCACGGCTGGTAGTGACTGAAAGAACTCTGTCGGAACAACGGACATCCTGTATCTCCATATGTCGCCTTTCATACAACAGTATCGTGGTGCCATTTTTCAAGAGAACGACGACCATCCACACACGGCATGTATCTCTATCAACAGTCTCTATGATGTTAAGGTGCTGTCGTAGCCAGCAGGATCCCCACCTCTGTACCAGATGGAACACTTGAGGGACCAGCTGTGATGTCAACTAAATCACGGAGCCAGTAACCAGAATATCAAGGAAACGTTACAACAGATGTGGGCCAACCTGTCTGAGGAAAGAATCCGCGGATTTATGACACCCCTCCCAATCTTTCCTTAGTAACGTGCCCGAAACGATTCTGAGTGCTGCTTAAATCTACAGGGTGGCGCACGAAATGTGTTACCAATTGTTTCTTTCACAATTTACGACGCACATTAGATATCCCGCTGGGATCTCTACAGTAGAGCTTGGAAAAAAAATGAGTTGCGAAATGACATGTAATTCACGATACTGCCGCTAGGAGACTAGTGAGCAGCAATGGCTGACAATGGAAGAGCGACGACACAGCAACGATCGGCAACTGTGTTACTTTTTCTTGAAACGAAAAGCCTCAAAGGCGTTTTCGACAACAGTTTAACACACGATGGGTCCCTTGCAAGAAGACCATCCACAGGTTGTACGATAAATTTGTACAGGAAGGAACAGTATTGGAAGCGAAGCGACCTCGGCCTAAGCCTGTCTGTTGGCCGGAGAATATTGAAGCGGTACGAGTTGCTGTACAGAGAAGTCCCGGGAAATCGTGTAGAAAGGCAGCAGTGCAATTGGGAATATCCAGACGCTCTGTTCAACGCATTCTTAAAAGTGATCTCCATATGTACCCATACAAGATGACCTGTGCACAGAAGCTCACTGAAGAACACAAGCAGCAGAGACTACCGTTTGCTCAGTGGGCGGAGGATAGGGAAGAAACTCTCAACAACGTTTGATTTGCAGACGAGGCGCATTTTCATTTAGACGGTGTGGTTAAGAAACAAAATGTACGCTTTTGGGCCACTGAAAACCCACAAGTGCTTCATGAACAACATTATGCTCCGAGGATTACAGCGTAGGCAGCAATTTCCAGTCACGGACTTATTGGACCCTTTTTCTTTGAAGAAACTATGAACAGCGAGCGTTATTTGAGCATGCTTCGCAATACCTTCATTCCACAGCTTCTTGCTACTGCCTTGCCCTTTAACACGCAGTGGTTCATGCAAGATGGAGCAAGGCCACATACTGCAAACACTGTGTTGGAGTTTTTACACGAGCGTTTCGACATGCGAATCATTTCACTCAGGTTTCCAGGTCGCTTCAGTGACGGACAAAATTGGCCCCCCTAATAGTCCAGACCTCAATCCATGTGACTCTTTTCTTTGGGGGTACCTAAAGGAAACAAATTTCCCGAAACGTCCACGTGATTTAATGGAGCTCAGAAGACTTATTCTTCAAGCATGCAGTGAAATTACGGAAGACATGTGTCATAGGGTAATCACTAACTTCAGTGTTCGTTTGAAGGAAGTTAGGAAACGAAATGGTGGACATATTGAGCATGTGCTGAGTTAGAACAAATCTCCATGGACGGCCTTACATTGTGGTATATGTTTCTTCCAGATTGTATTGAAAATAAAGTTTATATTTAAAAACAAAATGGTAACACATTTCGTGCGCCACCCTGTACGTTTGTACTTCTTTCTGTCCGAATGGAGACGACTGTAGTCTTTGCAGTGGAATGAATGACTTAATTTGTCAGTATCCCAATTTATAGCGCCGCTGTCGTTTTCATGAGCATACATAAACCTAGTAGACAAATTAAACTCTCGTGTTAGTTGCACAATCGCGTCATTTTTGGTGGGCGAACATTTTCGTTGTGACCAGTTTTATGTCACTGTATTATTTAAATATACAACAGGAAGTAGGGTAGCTGATTACCTGATTATAGCTACTCGGATATAACTATTTCTAAATTGTTACACTTTGCCCCTTTTTCTCACATCTATGGAAGAAACAGTTAAATGACAGTAGTAATGAGTTAATAGACTGTGTCTCGTTTTCTTTTTCACCTTGGAGCTTTCTTTCTCTCATTTTCTCTGTCTCCATATTTTTATACTCCTCTCCGAAGTTTTGTACGACGGTCATATCGGAAATTTACACTAAAGTACAGTAATTTTGTGAGTAATAACACCATTCATTTTTCTTTTCAGTGATCCTAATGTCATCTGTTGTAATTTGTTCCCTGTTCACTACAAATTTGGTTTATTCCTGTATATTGAGTCTTCTTTAAATTGTGCTGCATTGTTTGACAAATTTCTCATTTTTTGATACAAATAGCTTAAGAATGTTGACACAATAAGTTTTCTGAGAATGATACCGCTTCGTAAGGCAAAACACTACAGTGGAGAGACTAACACTTCGGGGATGGTTACAGTGGCCTTCATCCGAGTCTACTGACGTACTTTTGCTCTGCAGAGTCACTTATATTTTGTTATTACTGCTCACTGACAATGACAGTACATACAGTTTTAAAATATCGTTCTTATGGTTATTTTCTTGATGCGGCAGTAACGGGAACGTGCAGAAACTGGTTACTACGGTGGAGGGATTCGGGATCTGCTGTTGTCTATTGCTTCTTGCACTGTCTGTCATGACAACAGACAAAAAAAGATCCCCACTCCCTCCACCGTAGTAGCCCGTTACAATAATTTTCGGGCTCCTTCCGTCTCAAGAAACCAATCATAACAACAATCTTAAATTGTTTTTAAAAAATTGTGAATTGTCATGCCCATTGAGAAATAATAACAAACACAAGTGACTGCGCAACAAAACACACCAGCAGATCGAGAATAAGGCTACTGTAACCGTGAGCGAAGCGTTGACCTCTCCAGTACAGTTTTTTACATTATAATGCGGTACCATACTCAGAAAATTTTTATGCGAACTGCCTATGGCCGCGGGAGCCTACGCAGTTATAACGTAAGGTATAGTTCATAAGTTTTTCGTCGTAATTATCTTTCTCTATAGAAATTCCTCCATCACAATAAAAAGCAGTGAACACATGGTGTGTCGTGGGGCGATCACTCTGTTTTTAAAATAATTTTACAATAAAAAAGCCTGTTGTTGTAGAGGTCTTCAGTCCTCAGACTGTTTGATGCAGCTCTCTATGCTACTCTATCCAGTGCAAGCTTCATCTCCCAGTACTTACTACAACCTACATCCTTCCGAATCTGTTTAGTGTATTCATCTCTTGGTCTCTCTCTTCGACTTTTACCCTTCACGCTGCTCTGCAATACTAAACTGGTGATCCCTTGATGCCACAGAATGTGTCCTACCAACCGATGCTTTCTTCTAGTCAAGTTGTGCCACAAATTTCTCCTCTCTCCAATTCTATTCAATACCTCCACATTAGTTATGTGATCTACCCATCTAATCTTCAGCATTCTTCTGTAGCACCACATTTCGAAAGCTTCTATTCTCTTTATGTCTAAACTATTTATCGTCCATGTTTCACTTCCATACATGGCTACACTCCATACAAATACTTTCAGAAAAGACTTCCTGACACACAAATCTATACTCGATGTTAACAAATTTCTCTTCTTCAGAAACGCTTTCTTTGCCATTGCCAGTCTACATTTTATATCTTCTCTACTTCGACCATCCTTAGTTATTTTGCTCCCCAAATAACAAAACTCATTTACTACTTTAAGAGTCTCATTTCCTAAACTAATACCCTCAGCATCACCCGATTTAATTCGACTACATTCCATTATCATCGTTTTGCTTTTGTTGATGATCATCTTATATCCTCCTTTCAAGAGACTGTCCATTCCATTCAGCTGCTCTTCCAAGACCTTTGCTGTCTCTGACAGAATTACAGTTTCAATTTCTTCTCCATGGATTTTAATTCCTACTCCGAATTTTTCTTTTGTTTCCTTTACTGCTCGCTCAATACAGATTGAATAACATCGGGGATAGGCTACAACCCTGTCTCACTCCCTTCCCAACCACTGCTTCCCTTTCATGTCCCTCGACTCTTATAACTGCCTTCTTATTTCTGTACAAATTGTAAATACCCTTTCGCTCCCTTTATTTTACCCCTGCCACCTTCAGAATTTGAAAGACAGTATTCAAGTCAACATCGTCAAAAGCTTTCTCTAAGTCTACAAATGTTAGAAACGTAGGTTTGCCTTTCCTTAATCTTTCTTCTAAGATAAGTCGTAGGTTCAGTATTGCCTCACGTGTTCCAACATTTCTACGGAATCCAAACTGATCTTCCCCGAGTTCGGCCTCTACTAGTTTTTGCATTCGTATGTAAAGAATTCGTGTTAGTATTTTGCAGCTGTGGCTTATTAAACTGAAAGTTCGGTAATTTTCACATCTGTCAACACCTGCTTTCTTTGGGATTGGAATTATTATATTCTTCTTGAAGTCTGAGGGTATTTCGCCTGTCTCATATATTTTGCTCACTAGATGGTAGAGCCTGTAATACGCAATCACAGAAACCAATGATGCAGAGGAATAATCGCGTACAAAACTACTGTGATGTGGTGGCCGTCGGCGAGGGAATAGTCCAGTATATCGTCGTTACGTCTGTACTGCATTGCATTCAGTGAAGCCACACGCATCTACTTTGCAATTCATCGAGTTGCACAGCGGACATTCCCAAGCACGATCTGTGTAAGTGCGTAGTACCCCCCCAACACGGAACTGCTATTCCTGCTATTTACGAAGGTGCGGTTAGCGGCTCAACAAGCACAGTTTCGCGGCGCTGCGTTTCAAACGTTACCTGTGCGTGGTGCAGTTTCCAGCGAACTTTGACGCTAAACAAAGAGAAAAGAAAAAAAAAGATGGCGTGTGTAAACCGCAACAATGATAGCTTCCGCATTCTCCGCGCGGTTCGCTTTGATTTCTCCCAGCTGTCCGATTGCGCGTGTGGGCCATTTTCCGCGCCACGCACGCTTCACATCCCAAACATCGCCGCGAACGTGTAACGTTGCATCCCTGTTCGGACCGGCAGTGAGAATAATGTGGACCGCTGACCTGTGTTTTGTTTTGCCCGTGATTACACGTTAGCGGCTATCATATTGGTCCAATAGCTATTACACCATCGCATAATGGCAGCGCAAGGGGAGGGGTAGCCGCGTAACGGCCTACGCGCACGCAAGCCGGCGTCTGATACGTCTGCCGGCCAGGACGGAAGCACGCAGCAAGGCTCGTGTGTGCCGAGTGCGGCGAGATGCCAGTCATCGATAGGCCTACAGCGAGAATAATTTATTCGTATCGCGTGCCTCGTCTGGCGTATCGGCGGGAGCCGCGAGCCGCGCGAAAGCAACATGTTGCTTTGCGATCGGTTTGAAGATGAGACTCCTGCGAAGACGTAATGACAGGCTAGCTTTAACTACAGGGCACCTCGTGTACCCAATCTAACTTTAAGTTGCGCTGCAGAGATACCAGTCTCGTATCCCATTTTCTTTCTCTTTATTACTTCAGTTCCCCACAAAAAGGTGGGCTCACAGAGGATAAAACCGCTCTTCAGCCACATGTTACAAATATTGAAAAGATGCTCTGAAACGCACTACTGGCCATTAAAATTGCTACACCAAGAAAAAATGCAGATGATAAACGGGTATTCATTGGGCAAATATATTATACTAGAACTGACATGTGATTACATTTTCACGCAATTTGGGTGCATAGATCCTGAGAAATCAGTACCCAGAGCTACCACCTCTGGCCGTAACAACGGCCTTGATACGCCTGGGCATTGAGTCAAACAGAGCTTGGATGGCGTGTACAGGTACAGCTGTCCATGCAGCTTCAACACGATGCCACAGTTCATCACGAGTAGTGACTGGCGTATTGTGGCGAGCCAGTTGCTCGGCCACCATTGACCAGACGTTTTCAGTTGGTGAGAGATGTGGAGAATGTGATGGCCAGGGCAGCAGTTGAACATTTTCTGTATCCAGAAAGGCCCGTACAGGACCTGCAACATGCGGTCGTGCATTATCCGGCTGAAATGTAGGGTTTCGCAGGGACCGAATGAAGGGTAGGGCCACGGGTCGTAACACATCCGAAATGTAACGTCCACTGTTCAAAGTGCTGTCAATACGAACAAGAGGTGACCGAGACGTGTAACCAATGGCACCCCATACCATCACGCCAGGTGATACGTCAGTATGGCGATGACGAATACATGCTTCCAATGTGCGTTCACCAAACACGGACGCGACCAATTTGGCTTCAAACAGAATCTGGATTCATGCGAAAAAATGACGTTTTGCCATTCGTGCACCCAGGTCCGTCGTTGAGTACACCATCGGAGGCGCTCCTGTCTCTGATGCAGCGTCAAGCGTAACCGCAGCCATGGTCTCCCAGCTGATAGTCCATGCTGGTGCAAACGTCGTCGAACTGTTCGTGCAGATGGTTGTTGTCTTGCAAACGTCCCCATCTGTTGACTCAGGGATCGAAACGTGTCTGCACGATGCGTTACAGCCATGCGGATATGATGCCTGTCATCTCGACTGCTAGTGATACGAGGCCGTTGGGATCCAGCACGGCGTTCCGTATTACCCTCATGAAGCCACCGATTCCATATTCTGCTAACAGTCATTGGATCTCGACCAACGCGAGCAGCAGTGTCGCGATACGATAAACCGCTATCGGGATAGGCTACAATCCGACCTTTATCAAAGTCGGAAACGTGATGGTACGCATTTCTCCTCCTTACACGAGGCATCACAATAACGTTTCACCAGGCAACGCCGGTCAACTGCTGTTTGTGTATGAGAAATCGGTTGTAAACTTTCCTCGTGTCAGCATGTTGTAGGTGTCGCCACCGGCGCCAACCTTGTGTGAATGCTCTGAAAAGGTAATCGTTTGCATATCACAGGATCTTCTTCCTGTCGGTTAAATTTCGCGTCTGTAGCACGTCATCTTCGTGGTGTAGCAATTTTAATGGCCAGTAGTGCACATAAAGGTAGATGACAATAAGTGATCATCTTTTAAGAACACATTGGTGGAATATTTACGATCTTTACAGCAAAACGAATGGCAAAAATAAGGTTTAAATACAAACGCTGTGGTGCCAGAGGACTAGCTGACAAACCCGGTGTTGCACTGATATTCGTGTGCCCATTTGCTATTAGAAACAAAGACAAAAAATAACCTTTGTTTGTAATAAAGTATCGAAAACACCTTCGAATTTATGAAACAATCGTACAAAGAAATGTGCGTAATGTACAAATGTATAAATACAGAACCCAGATTAATAAACAAGGTCCTGGATAGTTTTTGCACTCTGGAACAGCTGCTTCGCGTTTCTACAATACGATTTTGTAAACATGTCTATGGCAACGCCTCTTTATAGCTCTATAGATTCCCACCGTTTTCGCTTAAAACTGTATGCTCCTCGCAGTTGAAAACTGTCTAAACCACTGCCCGTGTCGCGAATTTCCTTCAGTTGACTCGACTTTAGGTGTGTCTCAGTAGTAAAGAATAAATGCGGAATTTTTTCACGTATCTCAGTATCTATGACGTCATATCTCTTTAACTGGGTGTCGTACAATGATATATTTGTGTAGCTACATTTAGCGGCATATGCGGATACTATCTGCGTAATATTTTGCGAATGGAGTTTATAAAATAGTGATCAATTTAAACTAAATCCGTGATATGGCAGATTTTCAAGGATCTCAGTCTTTATGACGTATCCCCTGAATTATGCGTGGTACCATGACGTACCTTTGTTGGTGCATTTAGCGGCATATGTGGATACCGCCTGCGAAATTTATTGAGAATGCACTTAGTGACAGTGAAGAAATACATTTTCACGCCGTGCGTGATGGGGATTTTTCACGTGTCTCCTTGTTTATCACGTCATATATCCTGAACTATGATATGTATGTGGTTCTTTCCTCAGCAGCAATTTCTGCCTGAATGTAAGGGACAAGTTTGGTTCAAATCGATCCACTAGTTCCGGAGGAGTTGCGGAGTTTCACACACACACACTCACACACACACACACACACACACACACACACACACACACACACACCCTTTTTTATAATATGCATGTATGCAAAATATATTAACTGATGATGCTGTGAGTAGTATTATGGTGATGGTACTGGTGATGCGTGAAAATGGTTATGGTTGTGACGAAGGTGGAATGATGAGTATGACAATGAGACCCTGTGGAACCAAAGGTATCGACAAAGAGACCGCAAAGTGGAGGAACTAGGGGTAGGAAATTGGGTACCCGAAATGGGTCTTGTGATCAAGGTATAGGATCAGAAGGTGCTCTAAGAAAAGAAGGTCTGCGAAGTGGGTTTGTTGGTACAGGAGGCTAGCTGGGCAAGGTTGGCAGATGCAGAAGGCGAGATGCGAAAGCGTGGTTGAGGCCACGAAATTCCAGGATTTGAAGGGACATAGAATTTAGGAAAGGTGGAGATCTGGGCGGCGTTGGCATGGGAGAGGATGGGCTGGATGAGAGATTTACAGGTGAAGGTAATGGTAGAATGATGTAGGTGCAGCCTGTTACGAGAATCACTCCAGAAGAAATGCACACTATTTTTAAAAAAATACAGTTTTCATTCAGCATGTGTGAAAGTTTTACAGCGTGTAGATACATACTTCCCGCTTCTTTTCAAACTTAGTTCAACCTGTTCCCTTGAGTGGCGCCGTCACAGCATGTCTTCAAGATGGCTGCTACCTTGACGTTCGTCAGAAGCAACGTGCTGTCATAGAATTCCCGTGCTGTGAAAACGAGACAGTGGGAAACATCCACAAGAGGTTAAAAAAGGTGTATGGAGATGCTGCTGTCGATCGCAGTACACTTAGTCGGTGGGCAATCAGGTTACGTGATGAAAGCGGGCACGGTATTATTGAGGATTGTTCTCGCAGCAGCAGGCCTTATACAGCACACACTCCAGACAATGTGCAGAGAGTTAACGAATTGGTGACTGCTGACAAACGCATCACAGTGAACGAATTGTCACGCTACGTTGGGATAGGGGAAGGAAGTGTTTGCAGAATATTGAAAGTGTTGGCGTTAAAAAAAGGTTTGTGCCAGGTGGATTCCCAAGATGTTGACAGTAGCTCACTAAGAAACAAGAGAAACGGTATGCAGCGAACTTTTGGAACAGTACGAGAATGGTGGAGATGAATTTCTTGGAAGAATTGTGACAGTGATGAAACCAGGGATGAAGAGGCAATCAATGGAGTGGGAACATGCAAATTCACCCAAGAAAAAAATTCAGAACCACACCTTCTGATGGAAAAGTTATGGCTACGGTGTTTTTCGATTCCGAAGGACTCTTGCTTGTGGACATCATGCCAAGTGGAACCACCATAAATTCTGATGCATATGTGACGACACTGAAGAAACTTCAAGCTCGACTGAGTCGTATTAGAAAACATCGGCAAAAGCAGGATGTTTTGCTGTTGCACGACAATGCACGGCCACATGTCAGTCAAAAAACCATGGATGCCATCACAAAACTCGGATGGACAACACTGAAAGACTCTCTTCGTGGAACAAGGTTTGAAGATGATGACTCCCTTGTGCACGCTGCCAAACAGTGGCTCCAACAGGTTGGTCCAGAATTTTATCGTACGGGTATATAGGCGCTGGTTCCAAGATGGCGTAAGGCAGTTGAGAGGGACGGAAATTATGTGGAAAAATGAAAATATTGTTCCTAAAGGATGTATCCACTCACTGTCAAACTTTCAAACATTGTAGAACAAAAGATGGATTTAAAAAAAAATGGTGTGTATTTATTTTGGAGTGATCCTCGTAATAGTTTTGGTCAGTTTCGATCTATGTGTTGGATGAAAAGGAGATATGCATTCCTCATTAGTTTTTTCAGAGGGATCGGCTGATTATAGGTGGAGAGATGGAAATGCGGACGACAGTAATGACGAGTGATGCGACCAAAGATGGTGGCTTGATTTTTCTGCCGATTTGCTTGAAGTTTCCTTGTGTTTCACTATTCGACCAGGAGATTAAAGTGGCACTCGAGGGAGTCATGGGAGAGCTGATGTGTGTGGTGGATGGTTTGACAGGTGCTGCCATCGCCGTGTTGCCGGAGGTAGGTTGGGGTGACGATATGGAATCCATTTGCCAAGTCAAGTATGTGTATCAGAGTATCAGCTTGAATGTTGTACGAAAGAGAACAAATTTATAAATCTGAGTAAATTCATAAATCCAGAGTGCTGCTTAGAAGAAACCTGTTGCAATACCATCTACTGATTTACACACCCCTTAGTAGTCTATCGATTAATTCCCTTCTGGCGTCACACGTTTCTCGTGGGAACTGCACTATTCCATCAAAAGTAACTGGACAGCTCTGTGTGTGGTCAATAGCAGGACCCAAATGTGGACCAACAGAATTTCTAACCTAAAACTCAGCGATAGCTCCGACTGGAAGGAGACACAACGCTTGTTCCACAAAATGACACGGATTCCTCCATTTGACGTGAGAGATATGATGTTCACCGAACCCAACACAAAGGACGACGACGTCTTGGCGAACGTCTTTGTGAACAACTTCTGATCATTCGCAGATTTGGTGGACCAAGTACATGTCACTCTTGTTCACGAAAGGCCCCCACGATTCCTGGAATTCTAAATTGGTGAAGTAGACTCAGAATTAATTACTCCTGAAGAGCTTCGAAGTTAGCTTCAACGCCTGACGCCAAGGAAGGATCGAAGAACGGGCCTCATCTCGTCCCGCACGCTTCTTCACCTGCCACTTGGGGGACCTTTTCAACGCAGTGATTAGGACTTGCAATTTCACAGCAACACTGAAGCATTCTAAGATGGTAGTCATCCAAAGCCTAGGAAACATGCCCACTCCCCACAAAGCTATTCTTCATGCGACACCTACTGGACAATGTGGAAGCCAGATAACCAGTTACAATTCTGGAAAAGGCATTCTACAACCGACAATGCTCTTGGTGGAAGATGCAAAGGTAGCCGTGGACCACCACGAGTTCTTTGGAGCCCTGTAGCTACATGTTATTAGAGTTCTTAACTCATTGTGGCATGAGGGACTAATGCATGAGCTGCTAACACATGGAGTTCCAATAACACACTTAAGACCACTGCACAACTATCTGAATAGACGTATTTTTTGTGTCCGTGTTCCCTCCGGAGCGTCGTTACATCGTACCGTGGCCGCCACTGTACTGCAGGGATCAGTGCTTCGCCCTGTGTGTGTGTGAAATCTTATGGGACTTAACTACTAAGGTCATCAGTCCCAAAGCTTACACACTACTTAACCTAAATTATCCTAAGGACAAACACACACACCCATGCCCGAGGGAGGACTCGAACCTCTGCCGGTACCAGCCGCACAGTCCATGACTCCAGCGCCTTAGACCGCTCGGCTAATCCCGCGCGGCGCTTCGCCCTATCCTATACACATTGTATACAGCAGATATCCCCACAAAACCCAGGATGAAATTGGATTTATATTCCGATGACATCGCCTCGTGCACGAAGAGCCTTCTGAATGCATGGATACAGTAACGGATGCATCAGATGACTACAACTTTGGAACTGAGCAACAAAATAATGGCTAACTTTCAACCCATACAAGTTGCAGGCTATCATCGTAACAAAGAGTGTATTGCCAGCAGTCGTACCACTCATCATCGTCAGAAGAACAGTCATAGACTGTGCATCATTTGCTCGATACTTCGGCTTCACGCTGGACAGACGTCTGATGTGGCGACGACACACAGGAGTGAAACAAGTAGTGGGATACCCCCTAATATCGTGTTGGGACTCCTTTCACACGGTGTAGTGCAGCAAATCGACGTGGTATAGACTAAAAAATTCGTTGAACGTGCCCTGAAGAAACAATGAGACATGTTACGTCCGTAGCCGTGCGAAACTGTGAAAGTGTTGCCCGTGCAGGAGTTTTTGCACTAACTGACCTCTGGATTATGTCCCATAAATGTTCGATGGAATTCATTTCTGGCGATCTGGTTTGCCAAATCATACATTCGATTTGTCCAGACATTCCTCGAACCAATCTCGTATAACCGTCGCCTGGTGATATGGAGCATTGTCATCCGGAAAAATTACATCGTTGTTTGGTAACATGAAGGACATGAAAGGCTGCAAATGGTCTCCAGGTAGCCGAACCTAAGTATTTCCAGTCAGTAAGCGGTTCATTTGTACGAGAGGAACCCCGCAATCAGCTCTTATCGAATGAAATCGGGTCTCATCCGACCAGCTCACTATTTTACAATCGTCTATGTTCTAACGAATTTCTTCACAAGCCCAGGAGAGGCGCTGCAGGCAATGTCGTGCTGTTGGCAAAGGCACTCGAGCCGGTCGTCTGCTACCACAGCCCATTAACACTATAAATTTTGTCGCACTGTCCGATCGAATACGTTCGTCGTACGTCCCACATCGATTTCTACAGTTATTTCACGCAGTGTTGCTTCTCTGTTAGCACTGACAAGTTTACGCAAACGCAGCTGCTCTCGGTCATTAATAGCGTTGTCCTTTGTGAGAAGTAATGCCTGAAATGTGATATTTTCTGTACAGTTGACACTGTGGATCACGGAATGTTACATTCCCTAACGATTTCCAACTCTCACTGGCCCATGCATCTACCTCCAAATATCATTCATTGTTAGAAGTCTGGTAATTCCCGGAGTGTGGCCGTAATCACGTCAGAAACCTTTTCACATGAATCACTCGAGTACAAACGACAGTTCCGACAAAGCATTGTTCTTTTATACCTTGTGTATACGATACTGCCATCATCCATATTGTTGTCCCATGAAGTTTGTCACCTCAGTGTATGTGCCAGGCCCCTTGGGCGGCTTACAGATCTGTCAACAGGTCTTAATCCACACGCTACGCTGCCTCATACGAACTGTTCTCAAGTTCTCATCGTTTGCCTGGGTGAATGCTGCCGACACTTACATCCTAAGAGAACAACGTATTCAGAGCAGGACTATGACTTCGTGAGAACTGCACCTACTGGTTGATATACAGTGACTAAATAACTACACCAAGAAACTGAAAAAAAGTGCTACCAACAGACTGCTAGATCTGCAAATATACATATCAGATACCTGGACGACAAGGGCGAGTACCGGCTCTCTCTGCAAGGGTCACACCAACATCGTGACTAATTTGCTGTTATAATGTTAAAAAAATCGATAAATAAAACAACTACAACAAACTGCTAATTAGGCAGTCCATTACATTTGATACAAATAATTCCTTTTTTCCAAGGATGGTTGCAAGACAGATGCACACAATTATAGACTTATATCATTGACATCAATCCATGTAGAATTATGGAACACGTTTTATGCTCAAGAACTATAGAGTATTTGGAGAATGAAAATGTTCCCTGTATAAATCAACATGATCTCTGTATAAATCAACATGGACTCCAAAAACTTGCAAAAGTCAGCTCGCTCTAATTTCTCCATGAGATCCATAGCTAGGGAAACGGTGCTCATGTCGATGCCGTATTCCTCGACTTCAGGAAGGCGTTTGACACCATTGTGTACAGTGTACAGTGTTGCACCAGATTTGCAATTGTAAAACTGGTTCAAATGGCTCTGAGCACTATGGGACTTACCTTCTGAGGTCATCAGTCCCCTAGAACTTAGACCTACTTAAACCTAACTAACCTAAGGACATCACACACATCGATACCCGAGGCAGGATTCGAACCGGCGACCGTAGCAGTCGCGCGGTTCCAGATTGTAGTGCCTAGAACCGCTCGGCCACTCCGGCCGGCAGTTGCAATTGTATTCAAGATTTCATTGCGGATAGGACTCAACACGTCGGTCATAACGGAATAAAATCGACAGGTACAAAATGAACCATGCGTGGCTCCTGTTCCCGCCCCGTTTTTAACGTACTTCCACCTCACTACGTTAATTTAAATTACTGGTGTCACTGAGTTGCTGCTTTGCCTGACCGTACGTGGCGCTAGCACAGCGTATTAACATATCCCCTCTCGAAGTACCTTTGCTCGACTGCTATTACTTCCCGGTCGTTGTCTGTCGTAAGCCAGTTCGGGTGGCGAGTTCCGGCTGCCAGTCAGTTGGAACGCGACTGGAGCGCAGTCCGGACCTGCCAGTCAGGGAGTTGTAATGCGGCACTAATGCAGTCGGGTTGGAGCTGTGAGGTCTGCGTCGACATGACTGGTCCGACCATTGCCGTCACGCATCACTTGAGCTGGGCCACGGTCTTGGTGGATCGGACGACGCGTTTTGGCTCACTGATCGTTCATGAATCGTCTGTGTGCATGTGTATCGACTCCTGATTTGTCTTCGTGCGTGCTTAGTTAATGTTGGGTATCGTTGAGGTCCTCGTGCAACTGTTTGGTCACGTTGTGCGTGTGTAGTTGGCGTTATTTCCACTGACGACTATTTTAGATGTTGAAGGTATTCTGACGGTAGTTGGTCGGTCGGTTGGTGTGGACGAGGGAGGCGCAGTCGGCTGGGTCCACTGGCGGTCCCTGTACATTGTCGGAGCGTGTGTCGAGCTGTCCGATCGCTACGAGCTTCGTGGCTGACCGCCCACCCATGCAGAGGAAACACTGGCTACCTGACATACTTGCCCCGGGAAGAGATTGATCTAGGTCCGACAAGACGACCAGTTCACAGCCTTTGCTAAGCCAGCAACGAAAATAGCGAGATACCCGCTCAGACATCAACACTGCAGAGGAAACATGCCCCAGGCGCCTCGTGATGACTGAGTGTTGTGTGATGTCATTAGGTTAGTTTGGTTTAAGTAGTTCTAAGTTCTAGGGGACTGATGACCATAGATGTTAAGTCCCATAGTGCTCAGACCCATTTGAACCATTTGAACCATTTGAACCATTTGAACCATTTGAACCATTAACGTTCAAACGTTCACTTGGGTGAGACAGGTGGTGGGCCCAACTACACTTGATCCGTCAGTAACCCAACCAAGAGACAGTCACGGAAACGATTTGCTAGCCACCAATCAGTTCATGAAAACTCAAAGACGAAACTGCTACGTACATGATTATCTACAATGAAATACGTATTAAGCTGTCAAAACTACACACCGTGTTGGACAGCGACAACAGATGAGGAAAGGACACTGCCTGAAATTACGTTAGTTGCCAGAGCAGGTAACCGTATCACTAACAGCCACAAGGCAGAAAATTCCGCTGGTACACTTGCATTTTAAATAAGGTAATATAGTTAACTCCACCAAAAAAGAACACTGCCTGAATTTACGTCAGTGGCCAGGGCAGGTAACCAGAACACCCAACGGCCACATGGCAGAAAATTCCGCTAGTGCGTTTCAATCTTAGTGAACCAATATAGTTAATTCCACCGGACAGTGGCTCGATTTCACCACTACAAACATTCGGCGTTGCTCACAGGAAAAGCTGCCCAACAGCGACCCACAGAAACGACACAACATGAACGGACGTGGCTGGGTACTTAAGACACCACCCAACTTTGACGTACTGGGTCGGTGAACCACGAGTCGCGTAGCGATCGGAGAGCTCCATACACGTTCCGACATTGCGCAGGGACCGCCAGCGGACCCAGCGGATTGCGCCTCATGGAGATATCCTCCCTCGTCCGCACCGAGCGACACGCCACCCTCAGAATGTCGACAACGTCTAAAGTAGTTGTGAGTGGAAATAACAGCAATTACATACACAACCTGACCAAACACTTGCACGAAGACCTGAATGATACCCAACAGTAACTAAGCACGCACGAAGACAAATCGGGAGTCGATGCACACACATACACACAGCCGACTCATGAACGATCAGCGAGCCAAAATGCGTCGTCCGGTAGGACGACCGACCGACGATCCACCAAGACCGTGGCCCGGCTCAAGAGATGCGTGACGGCAATGTTCGAGCGAGCCATGTCGACGCAGACCTCACAGCTCCAACCCGACTACACTAGTGTCGCATTACAACTCCCTGACTGGGTGGTCCGGACTGCGCTCCAGCTGCGTTGCAACTGACTGGCAGCATGAACTCGTCACCCGAACTGGCTTACGACAGACAACGACTGGGAAGTAATAGCAGTCGAGCAAAGATACTTCGAGAGGGGATATGTTGATACGCTGTGCTAGCGCCATTTACGATCAGGCAAAGCAGCAACTCAGTGACACCATTAATTTAAATTAACTTAGTGAGGTGGAAGTCAGTTAAAAACATGGTGTAAAATACATGATGCCGGGAGCGTGAGCCATGCACGGCTCACAAAGATGAGCAGTGCTACGCCACCCTCTCACTTCAACATTGTCAGTTTAACATTCATATTTTAGGTCACGATCTCAGTGTTCCCCGGTACTACATTTCCTGTGTGTGAGTTACGACTTTTTTACATAGGGCTGTAGTGGAGGCGACGGAGCAGGGAGAGACACGCACTGGAGGCCATAAATGCTGAGTGCAGCGACCTGCCCATGTGATTCTGGGAGGCAGCATTCAGGTGGATCTTACCTGTAGAGAAACTTCCGGACAAAGCATTCTCCTTCTTCAACTTACGGTCAGACAGAAGGGCGCCAGATGACACATTTTACCTGGCTCAGGCAGTAGTCCGTTGTAAAGGCAGTCAGGTGGCCGAAAGTGCATGCAGGAAGCCACTTAAGGGAGACTGCTGTAAACTGAGCTTTTGTGCGAATGGTGGGAAGTTCATGAAACTCCATCCATCATGTTACAAGCTGGGGTGTTCATGTTTAGTGAAGGCAGGACTGTAAGCCATCCCTCCCCCCTTCCCTGACGACAAGAAGTCCCCAGGTTCTTACAACGAGCGCAAAAACATTTCATTGGAATGTCCATCTGGGAAGCTTAACAGCCGTCTTCCAGAAATTGGAAATGATAGGAACCCCGGTGCTGTGTCTGGATTGACTACGAGGCCAACTGAACTGTCGAGAGGGGAGATTCAATGAGCAGAAGATAATTCCATTGCTTAGTACAATGTGGGGGCGGCTTCGTTTTTGCTGATTCGGCTCCTGTACCGAGGATTGAAGGAACGCGGCTGTAATTCTTTGCTTCCTTCGTTTTCTGGTCCTCCCCTGGCTGAGAACAGCAGGTCTTTTCCTAGTGGGTGAGATTTGTGGACTGTACCTTGTGGTGGACTTGGAGCCATCGAAGTTTCCAACTGTACCTACAGTGGAACTGCATATCATCTTGGACAAATCGTGTGCTCCGAGGCTGAACTTACTCGTCCTGAATGGCTGTCTCACTTTTGACAATTCCAGCATGCCTCGTCGTGCTAGTGAGTCAAATTGGGTCGGCCGGACCAGCGAACGGGTGGAAAAAACATGGTTCAAATGGCTCTGAGCACCATGGGACATTTTTTTCTTCTGAGTTTAAAAATTTCCGGTGTGTACTAAACTACCCAGACATGAGCATTATTCAACATATCTGGGATGCCTTGCAACATGTTGTTCAGAAGAGATCTCCACCGCGTCGTACTCTTATGGGTTTATGGACAGCCCTGCAGGATTCACGGTGTCAGTTCCCTCCAGCACTACTTCAGACCTTAGTCGAGACCATGCGATGTCTTGTTGCGGCGCTTCTGCCCTCTCGTGGCGGGACTACACGACATTAGATAGGTGTACCAGTTTCTTTGGCTCTTCGGTGTACATCTCTAATAACGAGGACTAGAAAATTCGATAAATGAGACCAAATACAAAGGCTTACCGTCAATCTTCCTTCCTCCGCGCCATTCGCGAATGAAACAGGCTAACGGGGATCAGTTAATGCTACCAGAAGTACACTCTGCTGCATACCATTAGGTGGCCTGATGAGTGTGATGTAGACGTAGATGTAGATGTAATGGCAGCCATATGGAAGGGCCAGACAAAGGACCACACTAGAATATTGAAGGTAAAACACAAAATCTTAAGACTCTATCTTAAACTAGAAGTCAAGAGTTTCGAACATTGAAGCTCTCGAAGTCGTTGTGTTGTTAGTAGAGACAATAGGAGACACTTGCGCAGTGACGTTGCAGCAAGAGGCTGTGTGCATCGCTGGCGGACCTTCGTATCCATGGGGCAAATAACTCGGACGGTACAACAGATTCTCGATTGGTTCTACATATACCCGGAGAGTTCTATGGCCGTGAGAGTACCGTAAACTCATCCCGTTGCTCTCCAAACCACACACGTACACAGCAAGCTGTGTGACATGTTCCATTGTCCTGCTGGTAGATGCCATCATGGAGAGGAAAAAGCGAACTGCATGGAGGTGGAAACATGGTCCCCAAGGACAGGTGCATATTTATGTTGATCCATTGCGCCTCCTAGAATGACGAGGTCAGCCAGGAAATGCCTGGACACTTCCAACGGTTGCTGCAGGGTTTTGTTTTCTGAAATTTCTCGCCGTGTACTCCAACGGCCATCTATTCGATGTTGTATAAGACGTGATTCACCTCAAAAGGCCACCGGTCGCCATTCAGTGAACGTCCAGATGCGGTACGGTCGTGAAAATTCCGACCTTCGTCGCCAACTAACAGCACTCAGAATGGGTGCATGAACCAGGTGCCTGCTGCAGATACCCATACTCAGCAACATTCACTGAACGGTCGTTGAGGAGACACTTTTGGTAGGCCTTGGTTTGTCTGGACGGTCAGTTTCTCAAAAGTTCCACGTCTATTCGCTCTTACATATCTCTGCCACCGTCGTTCTCCCTGTCATCTACGACCTGCGGTGCCCTACAGTTGCCTTGGCGCCGGTTTTCGATAGTGCCATTTTGCCATGGACTGTATATTTCAACCACGGCGCCACGCAAACAATTTACAATGTTAGCCGTTTCGGAAATGCTTCCATCCTTGTCTCAAAAGCCACGATCATGCCCTTTTGGACGTCAGGTAAATTGCTCCGTTTGCACATTACGACAACAACCGCACTGTTCTCCTCGACTTGCCGACAAACTTTATATACCCTCCATTGCTAGTGATGCCACATGTAGTCTGTGAGTGGTTACTGAGCGTTGACATCGAGCACAGTTGTTGGTCACATTAGTGTCACTGGACCGTGAAGAATGAGGAAGCTTGCGAGTCTCGATTTACCTACCCTAATGTCTCTAGTGAAGAGATCAACTCCAAGATTACACTTCTCCTAATGTCCTGCTGGTTTCATTAGTTCCACTTTGAGGCACAGCGGTGTCAAGGACTGACATAATAAGGTGCTGACACTGTCTCTGAAACGCCAATTACGATTATAGTGGAATCAACGTCGCACACGAAAAATTAAATCTGCATCGGATCAGAATAGCGAGCCATAATTTGATGACAGGAGTAGTCGGCGTAAGTGTGTCACGGCTGTGTTTACCGGGTAATGAAAGCAGTTAATGAGGGAAGCCTCTGTGTGGGGGGTAATTGGGCCGGCTTTTTGTGCCCGCCACCATTCGCGTACCGGCGCGGCGGCTCCATAAAAACACAGCAGGTGCCCTCTTTGAGCGCACCAGCCGGAACACACAAAAGGCACGTCATGCCCTTGTGACGAAAGCTTGCCGCTCCAGCGAATGTCGCACGTGCTCTTTCCAGCAGTTCCACGACGCAACTATTTCAGTTAAAAAGTGTAGCATAATGCGTCGCGATGATTAGT
The DNA here is from genome assembly GCF_021461395.2 of Schistocerca americana. Taxonomy (NCBI): domain Eukaryota; kingdom Metazoa; phylum Arthropoda; class Insecta; order Orthoptera; family Acrididae; genus Schistocerca; species Schistocerca americana. The sequence continues at coordinate 126,002,429 of NC_060126.1, forward strand.
CGATGAAACTCCCCATTGATGAGAATATAAGAGGATTATACTTTAGCATTCTTTAATAATGGATCTTACCCTACATATGTCGAATTAGCAATGCATATTATCTTTAGCGCTGCTTATTATCCGTAAGTGTAACGGCTAGTCACCAAAGTTTTTTATATATACTCCCATTTCATTTAATGCTTGACTTTGATCCGTAATAAAAACGGTCATGTATATAAAATTTCATTTGTACTTATTAATACCACATAAATTGTTAATTTCCAGAATGATTGCATTTAATGAAAATGGCCAAAATGTAATTAATTTCATTGAATTCGCCCATTATGCAATATGTTTATATTATAATGTTTACATAATAACTCAGATGTCACATTGGTTGTTGCATGTAAGGTATATTTTATAGGGCCTGAAGATGACATTATTACAACTTGGAAACTAGTTACCAAAATAAAATCGACACTTTAAATACAGCTGGAGAAATTTTTTCGTTTTTAAAATAAATTTATACCAGCTGACGTCCCACGGTCCTCCATTTCAACTATGTATGTACGAAGAATACTAAAGAGGTCATTTTATTTACTTATTTTTCGCTTTCTGTATCTATAAGGAACCACAACTATTATTTTAGTTATTGTGATACCTAGTCAAGGAAGGCAGGATTCGGTTAAGACTGTGCACAGGGCCGTAATCGGTTACTATTGGTTCCCTTTGGCAATTACACATATTTATTTTGAAACGGTAATTCCAGACTCAGCAATAAATAAAGATATGAAAGAACAAAAAACTGTGTAAATAATAGTGCTTCCAGTGCGTTACAGTTTACCAAATGAGCATAAAATACAGACACAGCAAATAATGTTTTAAAAACAAGCCAATGTGATGCCAATTAGAATTTTATGACAAGTAACCACAGTTACGGTTGAAGGCCTTTAATTCCAAGAACGGCAATTATAAAAAAATTTAACAAACATACTATAAAACAGCAATGCAATAGCAAAGGTTAATTCAAAAAGAGCCGCACGGGATTAGCTGAGCGGTCTCAGGCGCTGCAGTCATGGACTGTGAGGCTGGTCCCTGTGGAGGTTCGAATCCTCCCTCGGGCATCGAGCATGGGTGTGTGTGTGTTTGTCCTTAGGATAATTTAGGTTAAGTAGTGTGTAAGCTTAGGGACTGATGACCTTAGCAGTTAAGTCCCATAAGATTTCACACACATTTGAACATTTTTCAAAAAGACAGGCAACTGATCACCAAACGGGTGGACAAAATGATGGTAAACTTGGTAGCACAAGCATTTAAACCTGCTGTAACGCCAAGAATGGCAATTATATAAAAAATTTAGAAACATACAATAAACAGCAAATACAATAATAAAACACAAGGGACAGTCACAGATGGTGCACCAGGAATCGACCTCTGAGTAGGTCTGGCAAAAAACACTGTCGCAAGCAATGAAATAGGCAGCCAATACTTGCATTCACTTCAAAAGATGGTAACTCAGACTAGTGGCAGTCTATCGAACGACTAATGATAATCTTGTTGAGGCTACATGACGTCCAATAAACTAAATGCAAAGATGTAAAAATACGACAAAGCCGGAACCAGTGGTCTGCACTCCGCCCGCAGAATACTGTGCTTAGAGGGCCCAAAACGAGATAGGAATCACTACCACCAGAGTAGAAGAATCGCCAACCAACCTTCAACCAAGAAAGCTGTCAAAACTACACACCTCACTGGACTGCGAGGTAACGTACACTGCCGTTACATACACTAACTCCAGGGCAGGTAACTGGGGCGTTAGCGGCCACGAGGCAGGAAAAATAGCACTGGTTGAGCTTAACAAGTAGTGACGAACTGAACGCAACAAATAGTAATTAGAATTCCAGGAAAGCTAATCAGATCTGCCTTCCCCAAGCACTCCACTCGCTGCTCTTCACCTCTGCAACACTACGAACAGCAATACGAACCCAAGTCACTGGAGAATTGCAAGATCTCACAATGATGGAGGTTTCTCTACTTGAATCCAAATGCAATCAACTTAAAGGATCCGGCTTACGACGAGGTCGTGCACCCTCGTGACCAAAGGCCTTCGATCCGGCAGTCCATGCGCACCGCCAGTGGTCCCGGCGTGTTCTCGCACTGCGCGGAACTGGCTCCTCCTGAGTCCCCCTATCGAACTGCACACTCACGCGACCTAGAAGAACAACAACGGCACACCAAAGAAAGGGCCAGAGTTACTACATATCGATAACCGCCGCTGCTGCCGCTACCGGACAGGCAACGTTTGCGAAACCGAGTGGCGCCAGTCAACACGAGAAGAGGCAAACAACCGCAACCATGTAACTAAACGATACGGTCTGGCCTCCAACAGAGGATGGAAACCTACAAATAGCACCAACGTAAGCCACAGCACGGCTCATATTGCATTAATAAGATTTCTTATTTTGTAAATTATCTACATACCACCGGAACGAACACCACATTACACTACTTAACTAAAGGGTATTACAATAAGGGCACAAGATTAGAATTTTAAATCAAATATGACTGTATTATACATGTTAGTAAAAAGATTCTTTAGGCAAGATTGAAGAGAAACAGTACGCAGGAGAAGAAGTTTAACATATGGCTACTACAGGATTATAATATCTTTACCAAAAAGGCTAAATATATGTCGATTGAGGTGGTACGAAAGATTCTCGATTGGGTTTAAGTCCAGGATGTTCGGTGTCCAGTAGAGTATGGTAAACTCATCCTGGTGCTCTTCGAACCACGCACATACACTGCGAGTTGTATGACATGATGCATTTTGCTACTCGAAGATCACAAAGTTCCGAGGAAGAGCAAACTGCATTTAGGGGTGAACATGGTCTCCAAGGATGGATGCATGCTTGTGTTGATCCATTGCGCCTTCCAGAATAACAGCCTGCCGGGGTGGCCGAGCGGTTCTAGGCGTTTCAGTCTGGAACCGCGCGACTGCTACGGTCCCAGGTTCGTATTCTGCCTCGGGCATGGAAGTGTGTGATGTCCTTAGGTTAGTTAGGTTTAAGTGGTTCTAAGTTCTAGGGGACTGAGACCTCAGATGTTAAGTCCCATAGTGCTCAGAGCCATTTGAACCATTTGAACCAGAATAACAGGTTCACCTGCGGTATGCCCTCCAGCCTGGATCCTTCCGACGATTGTTACAGGGTGTTTGCTTCTAGACGTTTCACGCCGTACACGCAAAATGCCATGTTTTCGATGGAGCATAAAAGGTGATTCATTTGATAAGACCACCTGTCGCCACTGGCGTGCATATTCCAATATCCGTCGCTGATGTATGGCAGTAAGCACGGGTCACTGAGGAGAGACTGTTGGTTGCCCCTCGGTTTATCTGGGTGATAAGTTGCACAACAGTTGCACATCTATTCTCCGCAGCCTTCTGTCATCTATGGCCTGTGATGGACCAGGTCAGTGCCAGTGTTGGATAGCGCCATTTTGCAATGCCCGGTATGCAGGCTGGTTATGACGAAACTTTCGCTGCTTGAGAGAACTTCTGAAAAACGAGTCATCATAGGACTGTAAAACTGCGGAATAGGTATAACGAGTAAGACATTTTAATTTCTTCACGTGGGGTCAACATTAAATTAATTAAGTACGATGTTTAGTTCCAAGCTACACATGTTGCTCAGTGTGACGACCAGCTGCACCCACGGAAGCCAGGAAGTTTGTACAGACACCATTTCACAATTGTACACGGCGCTTTTCGATCGGAGGGCAATGGAATCTTCAGCTGTCGTGACTCAGCTGGTGCACAGCTTACACACTGCCCACACCTTTCTCAGTCACGGCAACAGTAATTGTTTCAACAATATATGGCGTAACTAGCCGTCAGCCTCAATCATGAGCGATTCCCAAATCGCCCCTTAATTCAAACTGTGTTCTTCAAGCCCGGTGTATGCCGTTAATGAGTCGATATTCCCAAAGAGCAGCAGCAAGATTCCTATTGTTTTGACAAAACAGATTTGCAAGTAGCCGGCCGAAGTGGCCGTGCGGTTAAAGGCGCTGCAGTCTGGAACCGCAAGACCGCTACGGTCGCAGGTTCGAATCCTGCCTCGGGCATGGATGTTTGTGATGTCCTTAGGTTAGTTAGGTTTAACTAGTTCTAAGTTCTAGGGGACTAATGACCTCAGCAGTTGAGTCCCATAGTGCTCAGAGCCATTTGAACCATTTTTTAGATTTGCAAGTAATGCCCTGCTCACCTGGTCCACACACATTTTGACTGTCTGAAACTGTAACGAACACTGTTGTTCCTGTTTCAACTCTACGTCGCCGCACTAGTAGCGGTACCTAACACCACTAAAAACACACATCCTGCAGCACACAGTCTGAACAGCATTGCTATAAAGTTGGGTACCCATATGGCAAACAGTTTCCTGTCTACAGTGACACAATTAGTGGAAGTTTAACTACACTACTGGCCATTAAAATTGCTACACCAAGAAGAAGTGCAAATGATAAACGGGTATTCATTGGACAAATATATTATACTAGAACTGTTTCGTGCTTATCTCAGTCTCACTTATCCTGCAGTTAGCCGGCTTTGCGTCTAGGCTACTCAGCTTACATTTTCATGCAATTTGGGAGCATAGATCCTGAGAAATAAGTACCCAGAGCAACCACCTCTGGCCGTAACAACGGCCTTGACACGCCTGGACATTGAGTCAAACAGAGCTTCGATGGCGTGTACAGGTACAGCTGCCCATGCAGCTTCAACACGATACCATAGTTCATCAATAGTAGTGACTGGCGTATTGTGGCGAGCCAGTTGGTCGGTCACCATTGACCAGACGTTTTCAATTGGTGAGAGATCTGGAGAATGTGCTGGCCAGGGCAGCAGTCGAACATTTTCTGTGTCCAGAAACGCCCGTACAGGACCTGCAACATGCGGTCGTGCATTATTCTGCTGAAATGTAGGGTTTCGCAAGAATCGAATGAAGGGTAGAGCCACGGGTCGTAACACATCAGAAATGTAACGTCCACTGTTCAAAGTGCCGTCAATGCGAACAAGAGGTGACCGAGACGTGTAACCAATGGCACCCCATACCATCACGCAGGGTGATACGCCAGTATGGCGATGACGAATACACGCTTCCAATGTGCGTTCCCCACGATCTCGCCAAACACGGATGCGACCATCATGATGCTGTAAACAGAACTTGGATTCATCCGAAAAAATGACGTTTTGCCATTCGTTCACCCTGGTTCGTCGTTGAGTACACCATCGCAGGCGCTCCTGTCTGTGATGCAGCGTCAAGGGTAACCGCAGCCATGGTCTCCGAGCTGATAGTCCATGCTGCTGCAAACGTCGTCGAACTGTTCGTGCAGATGGTTGTTGTCTTGCAAACGTCCCCATCTGTTGACTCAGGGATCGAGACGTGGCTGCAGGATGTGTTACAGCCATGCAGATAAGATGCCTGTCATCTCGACTGCTAGTGATACGGGGCCGTTGGAATCCAGCACGGCGTTCCGCATTGCCCTCCTGAACCCACCGATTCCATATTCTGCTATCAGTCATTGCATCTCGACCAACGCGAGCAGCAATGTCGCGATACGATAAACCGCAATCGATAGGCTACAATCCGACCTTTATCAAAGTCGGAAACGTGATGGTACGCATTTCTTCTCCTTACACGAGGCATTACATCGTTTCACCAGGCAACGCCGGTCAACTGCTGTTTGTGTATGAGAAATCGGTTGGAAACTTTCCTCATGTCAGCACGTTGTAGGTGTCGCCACAGGCGTCAACCTTGTGTGAATGCTCTGAAAAGCTAATCATTTGCATATCACAGCATCTTCTTCCTGTCGGTTAAATTTCACGTCAACAGCACGTCATCTTCGTGGTGTAACAATTTTAATGGCCAGTAGTGTATAACCACCCTGTACCTTAACCACGGCAGCACACGAACAGTTTACAGATTCAGCCGTTTCGGAAATTCTTCCAAGCTTGGCCACAAAGACAATGATCATTCTCCTTTGGACGTCAGATAAATCACTCCGTTTCCGCGTTAGACAGTAACTGCACTGTCTTCCGCCTCCTCCCGGCATGCTTTGTATTCTGTCCACTGCTAGTGCTGTCCCCTGCTGTCTATGAATGGTTATTGTACGTTTACGTCGAACATAGGCGGTGGTCACGTTAATGTGACTGCACCGCGTAAATGCTGGCTTGAAAACAGGACCCCGGAGCACTGGAGAGAAGCAAACACAGTGTTAATTTTCAAGAAAGCAGATAGAGCGAGGACAAAAAAATTATAAAGGAATAAGTATCTTGAACAAAGGTTACAAAATATATGCTGAGATACTTAATAATCGTTTGCAAATAATAGCAGAGGTCAAGTTATCTGAAGTCCAAAATGACTTTATAAAGGGAAGGTCTTCCTTAGATAATATACGTATTATATAAATATTGGAGAAGCGGATATTACGTCCGTCGATTTTGGAAAGGCGCCTGACATGAGAGATAGGAAGATGCAATGAGAGATTATACACGGACACAGATACTCTAAACATCGCACATCAGCAATGAAGAAACCGTATTTGGTCACATCAGTTCCGCAAAAAGTAAGAGAGCAGCGGATATCAACTGTAAATCAAAGGGTACGACAAGTATGTTGTCTTTCTGCGATTCTGAGAGTACACCACTTGTATGTGGCAGAGTACAAGCCCGACAGAAAATATTAACCTAGAACAAAGCGAATTTGTTAATACGTTGTTATTTGCTGACGGCCTACTGCTTATAGATGAAACACACAAGATGAACTGCAAAGTAGCAGCTGTGCTCAACTCAATATAGTCTAAATATTTTCATAAATAAAACAAAGGTGATGGATTTTTTTTTAGAAAGAAACCGTCTCAGCAGAAAAAAATGGTCATGAACCAAATAACTGATCAAGACTCTAATCCAACAAGACTAACTTCCGCGACATTAGATAAGATATATCTTTTGACAACAACGGAGACATAGATATTATGTAAATTTCAAATGATACGCTGCACCACAAGAAAAACGTTAACCCATTCGGTCATGACGTCCTCATATAAGGATATACTATATAAATGCTTAGTATATTGAAATTCGCTAAATTGTACCATATGTAATTGTTGTCCTCATCTTGTCACAAGCAGAGTGTCTACTTGAGAACAGTGTTGACATCTTCTGCCAATCTGTGGTACCACAAAACAAAACTGAATGTGTACACTCACATGGGGGCTTCCCAGTCATCTTTGTACCTCCCATAAGCCGGTTGATATCTTCTGAGTCTAGGAAAAAGAATTTATTTGTGTATAAAAAGATGCATTCTTGAACGTGAAAACTAAAGGTGTCTTTCAGAACGAAAGGTAAGTGACATACTCATAACTTTATACACGCCTCCAAACAAGGACATTGTGATTGAAAGGTTGTAATAGCATAGAAATTTAGGACAGTATTTCGCTGTCTTTTTAGTCATCGTACGGTTATTTCACAATACCCCGTGTCCAAGACAGACGAAGGAAGCTTACAGAGGTAGTTATAGAGCTCCTTAATTCATCTGAAATTGACAATCTATCTTATGATCCTGGCGATAATTTTGAAAAAGAGAACAATGATGGAGGTAATGTTAGACGTTTTATATCATACGGTGTATTGTAAGCTGAGTAGCTTAGACGCAAAGCCGCCTAACTGCTGGATAAGTGAGACTGAGATAAGCACGAAACACTCGTCCCATACAAACGACAATGCATTGGTAACAAGAATGTTACTCTTGCTTAAGAATTTGTTACAGCGCAGCCAACCTAAAGCTGAATAAGAAAAATATCTATTCTAATCGTAACGGACTGAAAGGTAGCTTTGAATGCCCAGATTGGTAAATCTGCTGTCTGTTCACGTGTTTTGTATCCGGATATGGCATGGCGACAGCCACGCTTATTGGGCATTTAGCAGGCTTTGCATCCTAAGACAACATGCAGTTAGCTGCCCCTGAAACTGAGCACGTTTTCTGACAGCCATTTTCGACAGTTTATAGCTGGTTTTGCAACCTGAAAGTGGACGCATGTCTGCTCATCCAATTGATATTTAATGTGTAAATGCATAGATTGAGTACAAGAAAAACGCACCAGAATTAGGTGTTCCTAAAAATAAGGCCCGTGATTTGCTTCAGTTTAGGGCAAGTGTGGCCAAAGTACTGACAAAAATAGATAAGCCAGCTGCCAGGAAAAGGGGGCGTCATACTAGTGACAGTCAAAGTACTTCAAAACAAGCGAATGCGGAAGTTCGTCCAGAAGATGAAGTTCATGTGGACATCATTGAGCGTCTTCCAGTGGTAAGTGACGAAATACCATTTGATATGTACAAGAAGCCGGGTGGCAAAGGCGAAACCAAACTTTATTATGTAAAATGTAACGTTCATGTCTGAATAGAAAAAAATTGTTTCTTTGATTATCATTCTTCACAAGTGTAAAACCATAGTTTATGTATATAATCATTAAGTAAGCTTTGTGTAATTTATGTATGTTGGTGAAATAAAATCAAATAAACTACTTTGACTTTTCTACTTATACTGCGCGAACTTGAACACAATGTCCTCATTTGAGGACGCATTGTATCCCCCCCTTGTGGGCCACCTCGGAATGTTTTATACTGAAAAACCATAATTTAATGGATAGCAAACCCATGAATTTTTTTCGGGAAAAAATAATTCGAAAGGGTTAAGACACAAATACCGGAAGTACAAACTATAAAATGTAAAGGCTGTCCCTACACTTCTGTATACAAGTGAGTCATGGGAGAGAGAAAGAGATAAAATCCGCGTAAAAACTGTGGAAATGAAATTTCTAAGGTCTATAAAAGGATGTTCCATACAACACCGTTTTAGAAATGAAGATATCAGAGATGAGTTGAACATATATAACCTAACTGATAAAATACAACTATATAAACAATGGAAATACAATCTAGAATGTGAGAGTGAAAGCAGACCACCAATGGCAGCAAATAGATAAAAGCCAGTCGGAAGAAGTGTGGGAAGATCAAAGGCAAGATGGGAATAAATCCTGGGAAGCCGGAACAGGTCAGTAAGAAGAAGAGGAAATAAAAGATGATTTTATGTTGCGATTTTCTTTCTTCCACCAAATTCTTCGTCTTAGAGTAGCACCCTACATCCTCTGTTGTATTCCAGAAACTGTTTTCTCTTGCAGTTCTTACCTTCTACTGCTCCCTCTAGTATAATGGAAGTCTATCTAACCCATGGTTCCAGTTTCTGGTGTCAAGTTTATTACTAATCTTGTTTTTGCTACCCCTCATTACTTTCATCTTTCTGTTTTACTCTCAGTCCATATTCCATATTCATTAGGCTGTTCATTCCATTCAACGAGACATATAATTCTTCTTCACTTTCACTGAGGATCGTAATGTGATCAGCGAAACTTATCGCTGGTATGCTTCCACATTATTTGTCGCACTTACGAATCTTTCTTTTATTTTTATCATTGCTTCTTCTTTTCGTTATGGGCCTTTGATTCTTACTTTTCTCTCTTGTTTCTTGTACATATTGGTTATCATCCGTCTTTCTCTTTCTCCATTTTAGATTGTACAGCATTTGTTCCACTTCGAGAAGTCCTCTGAACGCGTTCTAGCTTCGATTATTAATCGCTCCGGGACAACTGCTCGTTTCTGTATCATGTCCGTGGCACACTCTCCCATATTTCTCGACAGAACAAAATGTGTGCCCCTTCTTTGAACTTCTTTATGTACTCAGTCCTATCTGGTAAGGACCCCACACCACCCAGCAATATTCCAAAAGTTAAGCGTAGTGTAGGTAGTCTCTTTACTAGATTTGTTGCATCTTCTAAATGGCCGAGCGGGATTAGCCGAGCGGTCTGAGGAGCTGCAGTCATGGACTGAGCGGTTGGTCCCGGCGGAGGTTCGAGTCCTCCCTCGGGCATGGGTGTGTGAGTGTTTGTCCTTAGGATAATTTAGGTTAGGTAGTGTGTAAGCTTAGAGACTGATGACCTTACCAGTTAAGTCCCATAATATTTCACACACATTTTTTTCTTCTAAGTGTTCTGACAATAAAACGCACTCTCTGGGTTGCCTTCCCTACAACATTTTCCGTGTGTTCTTTCCAGTTTAAAGTGTTCATAATTGTAATTCCTAGGCATTTAGTTGAATTTACGACCTTTAAATTTCATTGGTTTATTGTATGGCCGAAGTTTAACGGCTTCCTTTTTAGCAATGTGGATTATCTCACTTTTCATTATGTAGAATCAATTTCCAGCTTTCGCACCACACAAATATCTCATCTAAATCGTTTTGCAGTTGATTTTGGTTTTCTTTATACTATACTTTACTGGATGATAAACGACAATATCATCTGCATACAGTCTAAGACAGCTGCTCAGACTGTCTCCTAAACGCGTATATAGATAAGGAACAACAGACGGCCAATAATACTACCTTTGAAAACTCTAGAAATAAATTCTGTTTTACTCGATTCTGCTTTACTCCATGAACTGTGACCTCTCTGACAGGAAATCCCGAATCCAGTGGCATAACTGAGACGATATTCCATATGCAAGCAATTTGATTACAAGCCACTTGTAAGGTATGGCGTCAATAGCCTTCTGGATATCTAGAAATACGGAATCGATTTGAAATCCTTTGTCGATAGCACCCAAAACTTCGTGTGAGAACAGAGCTAGTTATGTTTGACAAGACCGATAATTTCTAAATCCGTGTTGACTGTGTATTAATAGACCCTTCTTTTCGAGGCAGTTCATAATGATCGAACACAATATGGGGCTGTAATTTAGTGGATTGCTTCTACTGCCTGTCTTGAATAATGGTATGACCTGTGTAACTTTCCACTTTTTGGTTACAGTGAAAGAATTTGGGAAGGCCGTGTTTAGTAACTCTGCTTTAGCAGCACTTCATTGATAGATTTCCGTTGCTATCGCGCAGAGAGGGCATTCATTATGCCTTGCCGCTAGCATACCTTGCATACCACCGGAATCTCTTTGGACCAGGTTTCGAGAAAATGTTTTGTTGTGGGAACCTCATAAACACCTCGCATTGAAGTCCGTGCTACATTTCGAGCTTCTGTAAAAGATCACTAATCTTCACGGGTTTTGCCTTCGTTTACATATGGCTTGCTTTTTTCCGTTCTTTCTGTACCACTGTTCTGATCCGTTTTGTATACCGTGAGGGATCAGCACCATCGTTTGTTAATTTATTTGGTATAAAGCTCTCAATTGCTGTCAGCACTATTTCTTTGAACTCAAACTACAACACATACATTGTTGATTTGGAAACAGCGGCGATTGTCTCTCAGTAAGGCGCCAAGCGAATTTTTATGTGATTTTTTCGAATAGATATATTTTTCGTTTATTTTTGGTGGTTTTGGGAGTTCCGATATTCAGTCTCGCTAGGACAACCTTATTTTCACTAATCCCTATATCCTTTTTGATGCTCATTATTAACCCGTGATTCTTTGTTGCTAAGTGGTCAAGTGCGTTTTCACAACAGTTTATTATCTGAGTGGGCTCATGAACAACTTGCTTGAAATAATTTGCAGAGAAAGCGTTTAGCACAAATGCGAATGATGTCTTTATGCTTACCTTCGGATTAAAACATGTATTTTCGCCAACATATCGAGGGTAAATTGAAGTCACCACTAACTATAATTGTATGAATCGGTCACGTGTTTGAAATTAGCCTCAAGTTTTCTTTCAACCTTTCAGCACTTGTATCATCTGAGTTGGGAGGCTGGTAAAAGGATCCAGTTACTACTTTATTCTGGTTGCCAAGAATGACCTCTGTCAACTTTACTGACAGAAACTACGCAGTCCACGCCACACAGCCACAGCTACCAGTGTGTAGTAGCTGCCTCTTGCGTGGAAAGGACTCCTTCTTAGCGGAGCCCGAAATCCCAACACACTACGGCGCAAGTCGAGGAACCTCCAACCTACACGGTCGAAGAACCGTCTGAGTCTCTGATTTAGACTCTCCACTCGTTACTGTACCAGAAGTCGGTAATCAGTCCCGTCGAGTATGGTGCAAATGGTGGGCTCTACTTTCATCTTGGCAAGCAAGACTGACAGCCTTTACCACTTCTGATAGCCACTCGAAACCAGAGTTAACTCAATGAAATTGGGAACGCCACATGACCCGTAACGTTTGACAGAATATTTACACTCCCCCTTCCCCCACTCCCCACCCTCGACACACATACATTAACAAATTTTAAGTGCAGCTTTTTTACATCAGCAAGCGGTAACTACCATATTTAATAATTATATGAAGCCCATGGGCTCATCCACATCAACCTACTTAGAGAAATGTTACGCAAAATGTGATACCGCAACAGTAGGACAATGTTCATCTCCGAAACTTCTAAACGGGAAATACACCATCATTTGTGAAAATTGTGAAAAGCAAATGGAATCACTCAATAGAGGAAAGTCCACTGGACCTGACGGGATACCAATTCGATTCTACACAGAGTACGCGAAAGAACTTGCCCCCCTTCTAACAGCCGTGTATCGCAAGTCTCTAGAGGAACGGAGGGTTCCAGATGATTGGAAAAGAGCACAGGGTCGTCGAGCAGATGCGCAAAACTATAGATCTATATCTCTGACGTCGATCTGTTGTAGAATTTTAGAACATGTTTTTTGCTCGAGTATCATGTCGTTTTTGGAAACCCAGAATCTACTCTGTAGGAATCAACATGGATTCCAGAAACAGCGATCGTGTGAGACCCAACTCGCTTTATTTGTTCATGAGACCCAGAAAATATTAGATACAGGCTCCCTGGTAGGTAATATTTTTCTTGACTTCCGGAAGGTGTTCGATACAGTTCCGCACTGTCGCCTGATAAACAAAGTAAGAGCCTACGGAATATCAGACCAGCTGTGTGGCTGGATTGAAGAGTTTTTAGCAAACAGAACACAGCATGTTGTTATCAATGGAGAGACGTCTACAGACGTTAAAGTAACCTCTGGCGTGCCACAGGGGAGTGTTATGGGACCATTGCTTTTCACAATATATATAAATGACCTAGTAGATAGTGTCGGAAGTTCCATGCGGCTTTCGCGGATGATGCTGTAGTATACAGAGAAGTTGCAGCATTAGAAAATTGTAGCGAAATGCAGGAAGATCTGCAGCGGATAGGCACTTGGTGCAGGGAGTGGCAACTGTCCCTTAACATAGACAAATGTAATGTATTGCGAATACATAGAAAGAAGGATCCTTTATTGTATGATTATATAATAGCGGAACAAACACTGGTAGCAGTTACTTCTGTAAAATATCTGGGAGTATGCGTGCGGAACGATTTGAAGTGGAATGATCATATAAAATTAATTGTTGGTAAGGCAGGTACCAGGTTGAGATTCATTGGGAGAGTGCTTAGAAAATGTAGTCCATCAACAAAGGAGGTGGCTTACAAAACTCTCGTTCGACCTATACTTGAGTATTGCTCATCAGTGTGGGATCCGTACCAGATCGATTAGACGGAGGAGATAGAGAAGATCCAAAGAAGAGCGGTGCGTTTCGTCACAGGGTTATTTGGTAACCGTGATACCGTTACGGAGATGTTTAATAAACTCAAGTGGCAGACTCTGCAAGAGAGGCGCTCTGCATCGCGGTGTAGCTTGCTCGCCAGGTTTCGAGAGGGTGCGTTTCTGGATGAGGTATCGAATATATTGCTTCCCCCTACTTATACCTCCCGAGGAGGTCACGAATGTAAAATTAGAGAGATTAGAGCGCGCACGGAGGCTTTCAGACAGTCGTTCTTCCCGCGAACCATACGCGACTGGAACAAGAAAGGGAGGTAATGGCAGTGGCACGTAAAGTGCCCTCCGCCACACACCGTTGGGTGGCTTGCGGAGTATAAATGTAGATGTAGATGTAGATGTAGAACTCAGTCTTGGAGGACATAAGAGCAGTGTATCAGCAGTAAGTCATTAACTTGACGGAAACAACGATGGCGTAAATGTAGGCCAAGTGGCGCCCTATTGTATGGGACCGCTTCGTAAACGCCTAAGGGTATAGTGTCACTGAGACGGGCCAGAATGGTCATAAAATTAGTTTCGTCTTATCGTCATACTTCAGCTGTATGTGGCTTATTGTTATGAGCATGTTTCATGCGTAGAACTGGTGGCTAGAATGAAGGCATGTTCCACGCATGGGTCCGGTTGCTAGAAGGAGGGGATATGGAAATAATAATGGTTATAAGTCTCACCGTGGTAGGACAGTATGGGATGTGTGCCGTGTGCTCCTGCGATTTGATTGTACCGGTGTAGTGTGTTCGATCTCTTTCGATTCGCTTTGTGGCGCGCGGGTTGGTGCGCCCTCTGGGATTCCGTGCGGGGAAGTCGAAAGGGAGTCTCGGGAGATGGAGAGACGAGCGGGCCTGGGCGGAGCGACGCCGGAAGATCGCGGAAGTCGCGCCGGCAAGTGGTGTGAGTGTGGCAGTTGTATTGGGGCCGGCCGAGCAGCGGAACTGGAGGTGCTGCAGTGACTCGCTGACTTTCGTTCTGTTTACGAGTTCAACCTTCCTCATGCTGTGGCTACGGGCTGGTGTTATTCTGGCCATTACCTTATTAGCGGCATTTGGTTAATATTGTTAAAGGTGAGCTGTTAGTTTGGTGCATCTTCATCTGGTGGAGTTACAGCGAGACTTCTTTGTGCCGTATTCTGGCTTGCGCTGCTGAGCAGTGAGTGGTCCCACGTCGCGTGTCGGAACACTGACTTGTGCCCTGGTTGATTTACGTATAAACTGGAGTGCCTATGTGGGCGTGTTTGCTTAAATTGTTGATGAAGTATTTCACAATACCCTTACTTGAGTGTCTTTAAATTGCATTTCAGTTTGTTACTGAACTTATGACAAATTGTCACGCTAGTCAAGTGAAGTTTAAGTCTACTGTGACACCACTGTTTACCTGTCGGATTAAAATTAATTCAATCTTAACCACAGCTAGGAATCATTCAAGGCTAATTGTAAGTGCCGTGTGTGTGTGTGTGTGTGTGTGTGTGTGTGTGTGTGTGTGTGTGTGTGTGTGTTTTTTTATTTTGTCCTTTTCTTTTACTCACTACTGTTGAGTGTTAAACTGTTTTGGAAACCCCTTTGACGTCATTTCACGGTGTGGCTTTAGAAAGAGTTCTGTGGGTACTGTTGTTGACGGCTCCTGTTGCAACGGGGTTTCTGGCCCACACAAGGGGTTTAGTGACAACCGCCAACAGTGCGGTAACTTCTTGTCAGTCCTTTCCGAATCACCGTCTGGCCTACTACTATTGATGGATTTCTGTTGTAAAATTAAAATGGAGGCGCTGTCTTGTTAACTTGTCTGAACTGAATGTGCTAGCCTTGTAAAACAGTTCATTACTCATTCTGAGTAGTTTAAGCAGTGGTAGGGCACTCGTTATTCTGGACCAGACTGTGCTTGGCATTAATTGCATTGTCTTGGTAAATCGGTGTGCTACGTAAGATTATAACGCAAGCGCCATTGTGGGTAATATTTACCATTTAACTATATGAGTTGATTCTGCGAATCATTGTGGCACACAAGGTCACGTAAGACAGTGCTGTAGTGGGAGATATTATTTCCTGTAAGCCATTGTGCCCATTAGGTTATGCAAGGCTTAAATACAGTGACCAGTTTGGTAATTTTCTGTGTTTCGTAATAACATTTTATAACCATTATAATTTTGGGAAAGGTTTAAATCTCATATTTGTAGATTGTTTGATGTTATATAACTTGTTGATAGTTCATGTTAAATCAGCTGATGTACATTTAAATTGAACATGTTATAGCCGGCCGTGGTGGCCAAGCGATTAAAGGCGCTACAGTCTGGAACCGCGCGGCCGCTACGGTCGCAGGTTCGAATCCTGCCTCGGGCACGGATGTGTGTGATGTCCTTAGGTTAGTTAGGTTTAAGTAGTTCTAAGTTCTAGGGGACTGATGACCTTAGAAGTTAAGTCCCATAGTGCTCAGAGCCATTTGAACCATTTGAACATGTTATACGTCAATATGTTTTTACCAGTACCTTGCATGAATTTTCTTGCGTAATAAATTAAATTTTATATTCTATCCTCAATTTGTTACTCAGCCTTCCACTCCAGCAGCCCCTGTATTCTGCTCTCAACCATATCAGGATGACTGCTCGATTATCCTGAGCCGTACAGGACTTTACAGCTGCGTCCGCAGTTTTGACTCGGCGCAGTAGCACTGCTTTGGGTGTGGATTCATCTGCGTCGAGGGTGCGACATCCTCTGCTGCAGGTTACACTGCTGACATGCAAGTGGTTCTAAAATGTAAACTTTCACCTTCACATCTGCCACACTTATTAAAATATTTTGTGTTATTATAGAATTAATTTCGTCTAGAAACCCAATGTTTCGTCATCAACTGCGGAGAACATATTCAGGAGGAAAAATTGGCTTCTATAAATGTCCAGATACCCCCCCCCCCCTCCCCCCCGGTTCGCTTTTAATCAAGTAAGTGTGTGAATCAGAGTTACTCTTCACAGCTTCAGTTCTCCAGTATCTCTCCAAAGATCACAGAATATCACTTGCATTACTTGCAGGAGTTGTACCCAGGGATGAAATGAGAAAATGGATCCCTCATAGCTCCAGAATACTCTCCGAAACTGGGTGTGCGCTATTTTAAAATATTTTTGAAAGTTAAAACTTTATGCCGGACCGTGAAGTGAAATCCGATAAACCTCAGCCATTTCTCTGTAATATCCTTGCCTGCAGCCGTGCTACATCTACATAATAGGAGAGCTTCAATTGAATTTCAAAAATAGGAGTGAGGTGCATAGAAATTCTGATAGCGGATGGTGAGCCATGCGTGGTTAGTCAATAAGCGCACTGCTCACGAAACGCAAGTTTCCTTTTTCAAATTCCGGTCTGGTACAATTTTAATCCACCATGAAGTTTCGTGGCTGATTATATTTGAAGGTGCCTTGAGAAAGCTACACAGTTTGGAAAGAGAGTAGAATGCAAACGAACAGATAGCCTATTGAGAATAACTCATGTAGTTGACAGGCAGGGTACCAAATTAACACATCACGGAATAGCTGTAGGCACGAATTATCAGTAACACGAATAACGTCCCAAGATTTATGGGCTCAAATGCAACCAGACCCAAGTGAGAGATCTCATTTGCCGGCGTGGAGAGTAAGATTACGAGATCAGCGCGTCTTGCATCTGAAGGGCAATAAATTACTATGTCAATGCGAGAGAAGTACCTCGTCCCCCGGCTTTTATTGCTCGTGAAGGAAGTACCGCATTAACATAAAAGGACGACGAGGGTGTTAGGTTATTTTAGGGTCGGAGTAATAGCCCTCACGTAATTACCTGGGGCAACACCCAGTGGAGCGACCGGCCAGCTCCTAACACAGACAACAAACTCCACAAAGATGCTGGGGCACAGAGATGTAAAAATAAGAAAATCCTACTCACCATGATACGCAATCTGTACACTGAAGATGTTGTAAGGGAAAGTAAGGAGGAAGATGGAAGTAGAATTAAATTTCAGGCAAAAGAAACAAAATCTCCTAGATTTGCCACAAACACTTTAATTCCGTCAGAGGTGGCAAAAGCCTTGGAAGATCAGTTGAACGGAACGGATAGTGTGTTGAAATGAAGTTATAAGATGGACACCAACAAAAGTAACGGAGTGTAATTGCATTAATAAGATACATTTGAGAATACATTAAGAAATGAAACACAAGAGGTAGTAAATGAGTATTACTATATAGACAGACTAAAGGTAGAAGTGAAGCTCGTATCAAATGTAGACAAACAATACCAAGGAAACTTTTCCTGAAAAAAAGTAGTAACATTAGCTTCACTAATTGCGACATGGTCGCGTATACAAACAGAGATCCAATACTGTCAGACGTTTTTTATTCCAGTCTTTCATCACAATATCAGTTCTTTTGACTACGATCGGTTTCAGTCAGTAATGACCATCATCATATCTTTTCTAAACCATTGCAGTTCCAATAATGACTGTGCGGACGATGTGGCCTATTCTACACCTTATTTTAGATCTATCCGACGATGCTGTGCTGATTATATTTATATGTTTTGACGATGCCATTATGGCCTTATCACTTTAGGACATGGTGTAAAAAAGATCTGAAACCGGCCATTGTCTAAAGAATTGATATTGTGATCAAAGACTGGAATAAAAAATAACATTAGCATCTAATACAAATTTAAGTGGCCTCAAGTTCTTTTCTGCTCTCGTAGTAACAGTAGACGTGACATCCAGTGTAGCAATGAGCGACAGTAGTCTTCCTGTCACCTTACGGGATGACAGGATCTCGTGCGGATTCTCATGTCAGTTGGCGTCTGTTTCCTTGGAAAAATCCAAAATGTCACCGCATTTTCTCATGAAGGGACACCATGTTGCTCTGTCGATACTGGTCCGTCCCTCGGCTAGGGCTACTCAGCTCAACGGCAACTTCGCTGGTGTTGCTGAATTCTCAGTATTTTCTTGTCAGACGTGGTGGTCTAGTGGCAAAATTGGTGTTTGTAAACCAAAAGGTCTCTAGATCGAACCCAAGTCGGACCACGGAAATTTTCGGTCTACCTTTAATCTAGCCTCCACCTCTCAACGACGTCAGTCACTCTTTTTTATTTCCTCGACGCGTTTCGAGAGTTTACACTCTCATCTTCAGGTGGAACAATGATATTATGTTATATTTTTGCTCGGATGTAGCCAGTTCTTTGTTGTTACTTTATTTTGTGTGTTAACGTAATATGACACCGAGATTCTAAATTTTAAACGGTATCAGTTATTTACAATACGTTCCAGTGCACAGAACCTTGCGGTTCGTCATTAGTTTACATTTTAACTTCATTTGTCTCACAGTTCATGAACCGATAACATAAAAAAAACAAATAGTATTATGACGTAAATATATACTGCCTTATGTCAGAGTTTATTCATTACTGATTCACATCGTGGACCACAGATATATATATATATATATATCATAAAATTGTTTCATTCTTTACAATAACTTGTTAAAAGTATTACTATTGTTAGTGCATGACAGTAAAGACACAAATAAATGTAAAATAAAAAAACATAGAAAATTATAAAACTTGCAGACTTAGTATCAACATAACGGAATCTTACCGATTCTGTACAGTGCTTTGGGAACTATTTTTTATTAGGTCATTCAGGGAGCAGAATGTGCAAAGAGTTACAGTGCGTCATCTAGTATATCTGGGAAGCTCTTAAGGAAGTTGATTGCCTCTGTTTTAGATTTTACATTTTGTTTGTTCCATGCATGTTTTTCATGGTGAATGAAAATTCCAGATCTTTATAAAAATTGAGTTTGTAACATTTGTTTATTTTGTGAGGTATTATTAGATAGTTCTCTATGTTTTCAATGGCATGTCCTGTGTCCTGAATGTGTTTAGCTATGACAGATTTATTGGGTATGTTGTACCTAAATGCATTAATATGTTCTTTGTATCTATTTCGGAAGCTTCGTCCGGTCTGACCGCCTTATTGAACGGGGCATTGATGACATTTTATCTTGTATACACCTGAGATTGAGAACTTTTTTGTATTGTGTGGTAGTCTACTGCTTAATTTATTGTTGGTGGAAAAAGTAACTCTTACATTGTATAGTCTCAGCACATTAGCAATTTGTTGTGAAATGATACCAAAGTAAGCAAAGTATATTGTCTTGGTGTCTGTCTGCTTGTATCTATGGTCCACAATGGAAGACAATAAAGAATGATCTCTGAGGCAAGGCACTATATCTTTACACCGCTATAATATTTGATTTCTTAATGTTATTGGTTCATGTTCTGTGAAACAAATCAAGTTAAAACGTATATTTACGAGGAACCGCAGGGTTTTGTGCACTGAAACAGATTATAAGTAACTCTGTCACCGTTTAAAATTTGTAATCTTAGTGCCTTATTACGTTAACTAGTGCCTGTTATAAATCGTGGTATCAAAATAAAACCACAAAAAAATTGACTGACTTCAGCTAGCAAAAATGTAACATAATATTGTTCCATGTGAAGATGAGCATGTAAACTCTCGAAACGAGTCTTGGAGTGAAATAAAAAGAGCGACTGACGCAGATAATTGTTTTATTTGAACTTTCATTTTACGAATTTGTCATAGTGAAGTCCTCATTTGTGTCTATACTTTGTAAATCACTGCAGAATAGTTGTTACGTGTTCTGCGCAAATGGATGTGACTGAAATTGAGTTTCCAGATCACATGTTCTGGGCAAATGGATGTGACTCAAATTGAGTGTCCAAACTCATTCGATAATACTCAAGTCGTGGTTTAGCCTTAGCCAGTCTACGTCTGTAAGACCAACAACTTTTTCTTCGATCCTCTGTCAAAAGGTACTTATTTTGCAGAAAAGTACGATTAATGCTCTCATACAGCATGATCCAGTCCGTAATTGTTACCACAGAGTGATAAGTGTTTACTTGAAGGAATTCCTTTACGTTTCGCGACGTCATAATAAAAATTAAAGTACCAACGTTTCGGCTAGGGTCTCGAGCAGAGTTCATTATGGAGACAACTTCTGTCGTTGCTATATATATATATATATATATATATATATATATATATGTATATATATATATATATATGCTGCTTTGTCTCTGTTCCTGCAGTTGTGACTAGACAGCTTATGGCACTACATGTCTTGTATTGTCACAAAATTGTTGCCACTAACTTTCATACTCCTTCCTATGGAGCAATCACAGGTAATGTCAAATTTAGATATGTTTTGTAATTCATTTACGGTAAAATTGATATGTATTACGTTTCTTATGCAATATTATTTTAATATTTCAACTTGGGATTACACGGCCAACCCGTTGCAAATGACTGTTTGGTATATTGACCTAGGTTTCGACACATACTAAGGGTGTCTTCATCTGAAAAAATTTTGATAAACGTGAAATTGCATTGCGAAAAAGCAATCGTCAGAAATTAGAGCAGCTATGCTCAAGTCAAAAATAAAATAAAACGTTCCAGCCTATTTTTTATTTTAGATTTGAGGATAACTTCTCTAATTTATGACGATTCCTTTTTTGCAATGTCATTTTACGTTTGTCAAAATTTCATGCTGATGAAGACACCTTAATAGGTGTTGAAACCTAGGTCAGTGTACCAAACAGTTATTAGCAACTGGTTGGCAGTGTAATCCTAAGGTGAAACTAATCTACCGTTGCTGAGTAACGTCATATTTAAAACTGTAAGATTTCA
Source organism: Schistocerca americana (assembly GCF_021461395.2). NCBI lineage: Eukaryota > Metazoa > Arthropoda > Insecta > Orthoptera > Acrididae > Schistocerca > Schistocerca americana. Next base: position 126,023,708 of record NC_060126.1, read on the forward strand.
GTATGTTTAATTTTTCTTTCATAACGTCTGATCCTGACTTATTCTTTTCTTTTTATTTGCATAAGAGCGCCCTGTCCGTCTGAGGCACGCACTCTGTGGGTCGTAAATTGGCCAGCGTTATGCCTGCCGCACAGACCAAAAGTATTAAAGAAGACGAACTGCCGGGCGCCGCACAGGCTCTATTCAGTTTATTTAGCAGTAATAATTATTGTTTTTTGTTGTTTGGTATAAAAATAATATACACATTTTAATTAGATCCATTGAGCAGAGGGGCACATCAGTTTAATAAAATATATATTTTGCTTCTTCTTGCGTTAAAGCTTTCTAGGGACCACTTTTCAATTTCAATTATTAATCTTTTGTTGTTCTTTCCTTTCTTCCAGTATTGTTTCATTGTTCTACAATGTTTCTTTTTTGTCTCTAGACTACTTTGTTCCAAACTCCTTTCCCCCTTACTTGGAATTCTTCCAGTTTTAAAGGTTTTTCCATAAAAATCATTTATTGTAGGCAATCCTAGTGATACCACATGCTTTTTCCCTTCTTGTTCATCACTTCCTGCAAAGCAGATTTTTCTAACCTATTTTCTTTTATTTTCAATAGTCTTCCCCAATACCGAGTTTGTTAGTTGTTTTTTCTCTGCAACTAACAGTCCTTCCGCAAACACATCACATAATTTAGGAACTGATGTTTTCTGCGCGGTCGTAACGACTGTCAGTATAGACTAACAGTTTTTCGTTCACGTTTTCACGCTTAGAGATCAGACCTGCTGCCCAGGGCAAAATAAGCGTTAATGGTTTGCTATAGCCACATGTACTTGGAGGTACTAATAAACTTACAGATATAACACTTTACTACCTATAATTATTAGTCTGCAAATAAAGTAAATACTGATGTATTGTCGTTCACTGCACTTTCCTCAGTCCCAATAAAAATATCTGCACTTATACCGCGAACACACTGAATGTTTATACATTTATATAAGAAGCACTAAAAACTGTAATAAATTTTTCATGAATTCACGTCCTTTTAGAAAGACGGTCATTTAACCAGCAAGCTCAGAAAAAAAGAGAGAGAACCAGAGGAGGCTCGAGGACGAAGGATATCAAGTGTTTATTCTCTACATCGTCTACTTTCGATACTTGTATGCCTCATATATAGTATGTAGAATGCAGTGAACGATACTTCGTATCGGAATTAGCTTACTTTTGTTCTATTCTATTCGTGAATGGAGCAGAGAAAAATGACTATGCTTCTGTAAGCAGAGCCCCGCTTTCTTTCTTTTCCAGTAGCCAGTCTTTCCACTGGTTTGATGCTGCTTTCCATCTTTAATTAATCTTTTCATATTTACGTAATTACTAACCCCGTAATCTAAGATCTGCTTAGCACAGTGTAGCTTTTGTCTAGTCCCGCTAATTTTTCCTCATTATTGCTTCTTCCACGGCCCTAATCTCACCTGATTATCATGATTCCTATACGGTAGCAAACATGCCGCACAATCATCCTCGAGTAACGGTTTAGTGATTTTATGCATGTTCCCCCGGGAACATAGTCGCTATTTTTCCGAATCATTTACGTTCCTTGGGCATCTTCGTTAAGTTTCCGTAAGGGCTATACTGAACTACAGTTTGTATCTTAATTATTTCGACAGCTGCGCCGGCCGGTGTGGCCGAGCGGTTCTAGGCGCTTCAGTCCAGCACCACGCGACCGCTACGGTCGCAGGTTCGAATCCTGCCGCGGGCATGGATGTGTGTGCTGTCCTTAGGTTAGTTAGGTTTAAGGAGTTCTACGTTCTAGGGGACTGATGACCTCAGATGTTAAGTCCCATAGTGCTCAGAGCCATTTGAAGCACTTTTTTCGACAGCTGCATTCATACCAATAAGCCCACTTGATAAGGTGGCAAGATGCTGGATCAGTACGCCATACTATGCTGAAGTAGAAAATTGTATTGTATTTTCCCTTACATAAAAAATGAGGTGACGAAAGGCATGAGATACCTCCCAATATCATGTCGGACCTCTTTTTGCCCGGCGCAGTGTAGTAACGCGAAGTGGCATGGATGGACTCAAGTCATTGGAAGTCACCTGCAGATATATTGAGACACACTGCCTCTATATCCGTCCATAACTGCAGAAGTGTTGCAGGACGTTGTGCACGAAGTGACTTCTCGATTAAGTCCCATGTATGTTCGATGGGAATCATGTCGGGCGCTCTGGGTGGCCAAATGATTCGCCCGAAATGCCCAGAATGTTCTTCAAACAAATCGCGAAGAATTATGGCTTGGTTACAGGGCGCATTGTCTCGTTGTTTGGGAACATGAGGTCCATGAATGGCTGCAAATGGTCTCCAAGCAGCCTAACATAACCGTTCCCAGTCAATGATCGGTTCACGTGAACCAGAGAACCCAGTCCATTCCATGTAAACACAGCGTACACAATTAAGGAGCCACCACCAGCTTGCACAGTGCCAGTGAGAACTAGTACCCATGACTTCGTGGGGTCTGCGCCACTTTCGACCCCAACGTTGGCTCTTACCAACTGAAATCAGTACTAATCTGACTAGGTCACCAACGGCAAGGTTTTCCATTCGTCTAGGGTCCAACCGATATGATCACGAGCCCAAGAGAGGTGCTGCAGGTGATGTGCTGTTAGCAAAGGCACCCGTGTCGGTCGTCTGCTGTCATAGCCCATTGATGCCAAATTTCTCCTCATTGTCCTGATGGATTCGTTCTCGTACGTCCCACATTGATTTCTGAGGTTATTTCACGCAGTGTTGCTTGTCTGTTAGCACTGACAAATCTACGCAAGCATAGCTGTTCTCGGTCGTTAAGTGAAGAACATCGACTACTGCGTTGTCCGAGGTGAGAGGTAATGCCTCAAATTTGGTATTCTCGGCACACTCTTGACACTGTGGACGCTGATGGTGTGCGTATCACTATCCCATGATTTTCGTCACCTCCGTGTGCACCACACTCATCCTCTCGACAATTTTTAATTGTCATACTACCGATTTCACATATTCGGTCCCTTTCGCACCAGTATTAGAACATCTTAGAGTCAAGAATTCAGCTTTTAATCAGATACTTTCAGGTGTTCTTGTACATCAGTACATGTAAAGGCTGTTGGTACTCACAGAAACAAAGCTTAAATACTGCATAAGTCATTCGTCGTTTCCTTACAATCATCGAATGACAATACATTCTGGAAAACATCTGCAGGAAACTATGTAAAAGTGCTTCTGACCCTATTTAATAAATACTAACACGCGATGAACTCCACCGTCAAAATTCTCTGTGTTCTTTGGTATAGAAAACCTGGATATTCTAGTAGTTCGTTGTAGACTCTTAATGGAAATAAAATAAATTTATACAGCTTGTTACCTCGTACCATTGTTTCTGTGAACATACCTTCACAGAAGTAAAAAATACCTGTATAATACAATCATCAAAACGTGAAACACGAAACACGGTATAATGCAACAGGTACAGATGCAGATGTACTGTGATGCGGTTTCCGTCGCTATGGGGACAGCTCAGCGTAATATCGTTATGCCGCTGTTACACTGCATTCAGTGAACCAATGTACGGGTTACACATTGACCAAATCTTCCCTAGTAAATCTATCCGTACTGCTGTATATCACTTTAACGTTCAACTGACACTGCCGGAAAAAAAGGCGGGACACAAATGAGCAGTGCTGAAAGCAATCTTGAGTACGAAGAATAGCTTGGGAATTACTGTTGTCAACACCAAATGCCGTGAGTGAGTGGGACACGTTTGACTTCAAACATGACAAACAGCGCACACCATCGATATTTTCACGTTTGTGCAGATATTTTCGGGGCTATACTGGTGGAAAAATGAATGTAAATAATTTTCTTTATTTTACTTATTTTGGCTTTAGAGAACATTAACTACACAGCCAGCAATAGTTATAACTGTGCCAAGTTAACACAAAACTTTGAATTGAAGTAAAATGACAGAGATATAACAATACAGATACACATAATTTCAAGTTCGTAATTGGTTAATAGTCTATGTCCAGGATGTAAATCCAGTCAGGAGCTTCTGCAGGTTTTCCATTGACCCTCTGAATGCTCTGAGGGAACCTTATGCGGTGTACTGTTTGCTGCTCTTCACCACAGTCACATTCAGGGGAAGACTTCCATCCCCTTTGGTGCAGCAATGCACCTCATCCGCCCCGCAGTAAGCTTAGCTTCGTGGATAGCACAATTTACTAAGGAGATCGCATTATGTACAGGTCTATTCTTACAATGGTTCCATAGAGAGTATCTCATTGAAGAGTGTTTGGGTTTACTTCTGCACTTAAAAGTACTTGGTTTAAAAAGAATGCAGAGTGTTTCAAACTTTTTGTGACAAACTTCTAAGGGTGATAGATCACGTAACAGGCAACAAATTTTATTTCAGACCAAATGTTCGCTGCCGCTTCTCGCTGCCGCTAGACGTCGTTTAAGATTCGTTATGCCCTTATAAGAGGCACCAGGGTATAGGCACTCTGTGTTGTTCGTATGCAACGTGTGTTGCCTATCATCCAGGTATCTGCACCGCGTGAAAGGCAGTAGGAGGAACAAAATGGAAGTTCCTGATTTGCTGCTAATATATCTGCCTCCAGTTCGAGACACTCATTCTTATGATTTTCTTGTTGAAAATGATTCTAACCGTTAACTGGGTTAGACGGTATGCTGCACATCTAATTAGTAGGCCGTTCAAGTTCGGGCAAACCTCGTCGTCCCGGGGCTGCCGAAAACTAAAGAACACCTAACGGCGCTGGGAAGCATCAGCGAATATTTTCTCTGTAACAAAAGTTGTCCCCCGTAACATGATCTATAACCCCTATACGTTTGTCACAAGGACTTTGAAACTCCCTGTACGTCCACTATCTAATCAAAAGTACCAAGACACTTTTTAATGGATATTAATGTGGGATATGATGATGATGATGATGATGATGATGATATTTGTGGGGCTCTCGACTGCACGGTCATCAGCGCCTGTACACATTCCCAATCTGTACATACTTGAATCTAGCCACTTTCATGAATGATGATGGAATGATGAGTTCAACACAAACACCCAATCCCCAGGCAGAGAAATTCTCCAACCCAGCCGAGAATCGAACCCAGGACCCGTGAGCCTGAGGCACCAACGCTAGGTGGAATGCGTACACCCTTTGCCTTTATGACAAATTGAACTCGCATCTTTTGGGTGTTCTGTATTAATGTTGGACCATGCCTCTTTAGGCAGTTTGTAGTTTTAGTGTGTTCCGAAGGATGCATGGCTATCCGCGCCTGTTCTATTTGCAGTCGAGGCGGATTCTTTATAATCATTAAATTATTCACGATTGCTGACGCGCAGCAATGTTCAAAGTTCTCAAGATTGAACTCTGCTGAGGACTCTTTCCGTGCACATCTCAAGGCATGCGGAGAAATGGCAGCCCAGTCACCCTCAAGAGCCAAAATCGGAGAAGACAGAGATGTTGGGTGCTGGGGACTGGAACGAGGTCGAAGTTCTAGCTCAGCTGGAAAGTGCTCCATTGGGTTCAGGGCGGGAATCACGGTAGGCCAGTCCATTTCAGGAATGTTATTGTCCACAAGAAAATGCCTCACAGATGCTGCTTTATCATAGGGTGCATTGTCCTACTTCTTAACTCTTCCTCTACTGCACGTCATATACAGTGCTGCAGAATGTGTAGACATTCTTCGTCATTTACGGTGTTTGAGTACGCTAAGCGGACCGCAACCTAACCACGAAGAAGACCTACAAGCCGTAACATCACCTCCTCCGTATTTCACCTCTGACATGTATATGGTGACAAGTACTAGTAACGTTCTGCAGGTAGTCGCCACACCCAAACCATTCCGTGGGATTGCCACAGCATATAGCGTAATTCATCAATCAACATCAAGCATTTCCAGTGATCCGCAGTCCAGTGGCTTCGGTCTTCACATCGTCCCAAGCTTCGATTAGCATTAACGATAGAAATTTGTGGCTTATGGGGGGGTACTCGACTATTTTAGCCTCTCTACGGACAGTCACTATGCTAGCCAGATTGCAGGTAGCACTTTGCAACTCATAGTGATTCCTTCCGCTAATTTCACGCGATTTCTTACAAATATCCTCCTCAATTCTCTACAGTCCTTGTCCGTCAGTGCATGAGGTCTTCATTTAGCTGTAGTTATTCTTTCGCGTTTCCGCTTCACACTCACGTCACCAGTAGTCTACATTTACAATTGTAGAAGGGTTTAAATGGGTTACTCAGGTGACATTCAACGAATAGTCCTCTTTCGAAGCAATTGCACTCTCCAACTTACTGTTATGTAAGTAAGCAGGCTTTCATGGCCGTTGTCAATGAAGTTAAAATCTTCTGGGTTATTAGGCCGCGTAATGTTTCTTCTAAAATGATCGACGTTTCGACCGCTCTGCTGGTATCTTCCTCAGGATCTTCTGGTAATCTAGCAGTAGTGGACACCAGAAGATCCTGAGGAAGATCTCAGCAGAGCGGTCGAAACGTCGATCATTTTAGAAGAAACATGACGCTTCCTAATAACCCGGGAGATTTTTAACTTCATTGTACTGTTACTGCTTTTTTACTGACAACAAACAATATGTCCCCTTTCAGACTGTCTGGTCAGTCTCTCATGACATCAAATCAGTTCCACATTACATAGGGTGTTAGGATAGTTATGATAGGGCACCAGTCATTTACTTCTTCTGCCGGTTATCTGTAAGGGATTATGAGTATAAGCTCAACAGGTACTAGTACTAGAGTTTGTAGATGATACAGTCCTTCTTGTCAGAGGAAAAATAGAGTTACACCCGTTGAAAGGAATGGAATGCATACTAACAATTAGAATCCGGCTTAAAGACAAAGACGAAGTAATGTAGAGCATTAGGAAGGGTAACAACGACACTTCTAATATCAAAACTGGGAACGAAACATTAGTGGAACAAGTGAAAAATTCTGTCTAGTAAGCAAGATTATGAAAGCAAGGGAAATATCGAAAGTATACTTATATGGATATGGTGTCTGTTCTTTCGGATATGTTAGGTTAGAATCCTGCCTCGGGCATGGATGTGTGTGATGTCCTTAGGTTAGTTAGGTTTAAGTAGTTCTAAGTTCTAGGGGACTGATGACCTTAGAAGTTAAGTCCCATAGTGCTGAGAGCCATTTGAACCATCTAAACAGACACCATATCCATATGTGTATAGTTCTGGCAACACCGGCCATGACCTTGTTCTTCTGTGCGGATGCACACATATTCTCCGAACTCTTACGAGACTTGGTAAGAACGTCTTCCACGAGTAATGAGTGTGTTGAGGTGGGACACTACGAATGTAGTGTGTGGACATACAAGGTGAGAATGTGGGTCTCGCAGGAGGCGTGCCCAAGCTAGTCCCTGCAGTCGCACTATCCTCTGTGCCCTCAGGGACCCTGATGGCTAGAGCGTCTGCCATGTAAGCAGGAGATCCTGGGTTCGAGTCCCGGTCGGGGCACACATTTTCACCTGTCCCCGCTGATATATATATCAGCGCTCGTTAGCAGCTGAAGGTATTAATATAAAACTAATATAGAATATAGATCGTCTCAAGTGAAGAAATCTCTCGTCAACAAAAGCGATGTACTGGTATCAGATATTGGGGTGAAAATCAGGCAGAAGATGCTGTTAGTGAACGTCTGGAGCACGTATGTAAGTGAAACGTGAACCTTCGCAAAATAAGAGAAAAAGGAACTGGAGGCACTGGAAATGTGCTATCGAAAAAGTTAAATAAATACACTGATAACGTAAGAAATGAAGAAGTACTGAAAAGAATAATTGAGGAAAGAAGCGTAGAAAGGATCTAACCAAAAGAAGCGACAGAATAGTGACACAGCTGTTACAGCACCTATGAATAACTAGCTTCGCGCTAGGAAGGAGTAGCAGATGGAAGAGATAACAGAAGCAGGCAGACTAGCACGTACAAAACACATAGAGGACTTTGTCTCTAGTTGTTACGTAGAGGAAAAGACGGATGACAGAATCAGACTGATCACTAAAACATGGAAAGGTACTTAAGTAATTTTTGTTGCTCCAGGAATATGTCCGCACTTACAGTTAAAATTTTGATAACTACAAGAATTCGTTCATTGGAAATGTGCAGTGTTGAAACTCCTCTGCGAAGTATTAAAGAAAAACGTCTGTCTCCTTGTGAATACGCGGTATATCGCTACTAGGTCTATCACTCCACATTTCTAGCAAAGAAAACCACCACAATCAGAAGGCGTTCATCGCAATAGTACGAACTTCTCGTTCTGTCGCTATGAAGTTGCAGCTAACACAGAAGGTCCTAGAGATGTAGATCTGGCTTTTGTATTCGAGAGGATTCTTGGGCGACATTAGTGACAGCCTTGACCAAGGAACCGTCCGAATACTTGGACGTAGCAGTTCAAAGGAACAGCGACGACGCCGAAACGATGTGGCTCGACGGGAAAAACTGGCCCGACGCCCTAACACCGGGACAGGTCCAACTTCAACTTGGCACAGTGAATACTTGAAATACTGTCCCTCAGCAGTCAGAATGTCGGCGCACGAGAGACCTATTGTAATTTCATCGAGCTGTCTGCTGTGCTGGCCTGGACAATGTACGTGATAGTAAATGATATATCGATACTTAGGTTTCACAGCAAAACTGCCACGGCAAATAACGTTAAAAATCGTTACATTATGCATCTCGTTCTGTCTTATGCTGTACCTTTCATACAAAGAAATTTCTCAACACTATCTGAGACCTGGTAATCAGGGAGAGGCAAGATAAGGCAACGATTGTGGATGAGGCGGTAATCAGCTACCTTTGGCTACAGTAAACACATACACTTTATTTGAGGAAATAATTTTCAACAATCATTTTAAAAGAATTTACTACACCGACGGCTGAAGGCCGTACTAAGAAAGAATTCAAAATTATTTGTCAGCTGAAGGCCACAAGCAACTTAAGAATACCCAGCAGTTGAAGGCCTGCATTACAAGTGAGGAAAACAATTACAAGTTAACAAATACTAAGATATTTTCTTCTTAAACAATCAAAAAAATGTAACAAGCTATAGTAACGGCTGAAGGCCTTGTTGTTGTTGTGGTCTTCAGTCCCGAGACTGGTTTGATGCAGCTCTCCATGCTAATCTATCCTGTGCAAGCTTCTTCATCTCCCAGTACCTACTGCAACCTACATCCTTCTGAATCTGCTTAGTGTATTCATCTCTTGGTCTCCCTCTACGATTTTTACCCTCCACGCTGCCCTCCAATGCTAAATTTGTGATCCCTTGATGCCTCAGGACATGTCCTACCAGCCGATCCCTTCTTCTAGTCAAGTTGTGCCACAAACTTCTCTTCTCCCCAATCCTATTCAATACCTCCTCATTAGTTACGTGATCTACCCACCTAATCTTCAACATTCTTCTGTAGCACCACATTTCGAAAGCTTCTATTCTCTTCTTCTCCAAACTATTTATTGTCCATGTTTCACTTCCACGCATGGCTACACTCCACACAAATACTTTCAGGAACGACTTCCTGACACTTAAATCTATACTCGATGTTAACAAATTTCTCTTCATCAGAAACTCATTCCTTTCCATTGCCAGTCTACGTTTTATAACCTCTCTAATACGACTATCATCAGTTATTTTGCTCCCCAAATAGCAAAACTCCTTTACTACTTTAAGTGTCTCATTTCCTAATCTAATTCCCTCAGCATCACCCGACTTAATTGGATTACATTCCATTATCCTTGTTTTGCTTTTCTTGATGTTCGTCTTCAATCCTACTTTCAAAACACTGTCCATTCCATTCAATTGCTCTTCCAAGTCCTTTGCTGTCTGACAGAATTACAATGTCATCGGCGAACCTCAAAGTTTTTATTTCTTCTCCATGGATTTTAATACCTACTACGAATTTTTCTTATGTTTCCTTTACTGCTTGCTCAATATACAGATTGAATAACATCGGGGAGAGGCTACAACCCTGTCTCACTCCCTTCTCAACCACTGCTTCCCTTTCATGCCCCTCGACTCTTATAACTGCCATCTGCTTTCTGTACAAATTGTAAATAGCCTTTCGCTCCCTGTATTTTACCCCTGCCACTTTTAGAATTTGAAAGAGAGTATTCCAGTCAACATTGTCAAAAGCTTTCTCTAAGTCTACAAATGCTAGAAACGTAGGTTTGCCTTTCCTTAATCTTTCTTCTAAGATAAATCGTAAGGTCAGTGTTGCCTCACGTGTTCCAACATTTCTACGGAATCCAAACTGATCTTCCCCGAGGTCGGCTTCTACGAGTTTTTCCATTCGTCTGTAAAGAATTCGTGTTAGTATTTTGCAGCTGTGACTTATACTGATAGTTCGGTAATTTTCACATCTGTCAACACCTGCTTTCTTTGGGATTGGAATTATTATATTCTTCTTGAAGTCTGAGGGTATTTCGCCTGTCTCATACATCTTGCTCACCAGATGGAAGAGTTTTGTCAGGACTGGCTCTCCCATGGCCGTCAGTAGTTCTCATGGAATGTTGTCTACTCCCGGGGCCTTGTTTCGACTCAGGTCTTTCAGTGCTCTGTCAAACTCTTCACGCAGTATCGTATCTCCAATTTCATCTTCATCTACATCCTCTTCCATTTCCATAATGTTGTCCTCAAGTACATCGCCCTTGTAGAACCCTCTATATACTCCTTCCACCTTTCTGCTTTCCCCTCTTTGCTTAGAACTGGGTTTCCATCTGAGCTCTTGATATTCATACAAGTGGCTCTCTTTTCTCCAACGGTCTCTTTAATTTTCCTGTAGGCTGTATCTGTCTTACCCCTAGTGAGATAAACCTCTACATCCTTACATTTGTCCTCTCGCCATCCCTGCTTAGCCATTTTGCACTTCCTGTCGATCTCATTTCTGAGACGTTTGTATTCCTTTTTGCCTGCTTCATTTACTGCATTTTTATATTTTCTCCTTTCATCAATTAAATTCAATATTTCTTCTGTTACCCAAGGATTTCTACTAGCAATCGTCTTTTTACCTATTTCATCCTCTGCTACACTACTTCATCCCTCAGAGCTACCCATTCGTCTTCGACTGTATTTCTCTCCCCCATTCCTGTCAATTGTTCCCTTATGCTCTCCCTGAAACTCTGTACAACCTCTGGTTTAGTCAGTTTATCCAGGTCCCATCTCCTTAAATTCCCACCTTTTTGCAATTTCTTCAGTTTTAGTCTACAGTTCATAACCAATAGATTGTGGTCAGAGTCCACATCTGCTCCTGGAAATGTCCTACAATTTAAAACCTGGTTCCCAAATATCTGTCTTACCATTATATAACCTATCTGATACCTTTTAGTATCTCCAGGATTCTTTCATGAATACAACCTTCTTTTATGATTTTTGAACCAAGTGTTAGCTATGATTAAGTTATGCTGTGTGCAAAATTCTAACAGACGGCTTCCTGTTTCATTTCTTAGCCCCAATCCATATTCACCTACTATGTTTCCTTCTCTCCCTTTTCCTACTGACGAATTCCAGTCACCCATGACTATTAAATTTTCGTCTCCCTTCACTACCCGAATAATTTCATCTCATCATACATTTCTTCAATTTCTTCGTCATCTGCAGAGTAAGTTGGCATATAAACTTGTACTACTGTAGTAGACATGGGGTTCGTGTCTATCTTGGCCACTATAATACGTTCACTATGCTGTTTGTAGTAGCTTACCCGCACTCCTATTTTTTTATTTAATATTAAACATACTCCTGCATTACCCCTATTTGATTTTTTTATTTATAACCCTGTATTCACCTGACCAGAAGTCTTGTTCCTCCTGCCACCGAACTTCACTAATTCCCACTATATATAACTTTAACCTATCCATTTCCCTTTTTAAATTTTCTAACCTACCTGCCCAATTAAGGGATTTGACATTCCACGCTCCGATCCATAGAATGCGAGTTTTCTTTCTCCTGATAACGACATCCTCTTGAGTAGTCCCCGCCCGGAGATCCGAATGTGGGACTATTTTACCTCCGGAATATTTTACCCAAGAGGACGCCATCATCATTTAACCATACAGTAAAGCTGCATGCCCTCGGGAAAAATTTCGACTGTAGTTTCCCCTTGCTTTCAGCCGTTCGCAGTACCACAACAGCAAGGCCGTTTTGGTTAGTGTTACAAGGCCAGATCAGTCAATCATCCAGACTCTTGTCCCTGCAACTACTGAAAAGGCTGCTGCCCCTCTTCAGGAACCACACGTTTGTCTGGCCTCTCAACAGATACACCTCCGTTGTGGTTGCATCTACGGTACGGCTATCTGTATCGTTAAGGCACGCAAGCCTCCCCACCAACGGCAAGGTCCATGGTGGGCCTTATTAAGAAAGAATTGAAACTTATTTGTCGGCTGAAGGCTACAAGCAATGTTACACACACTCAACAGCTGAAGGCCTGATTAAGAAAAAAATCAAAATTATTCGTCGGCTGAAGGCCACAAGCAATTTCAGAATACCAAACGGCTGAAGGTCTGAAGGTCTGAAAACGGCAATTACACGTTAAAACCTTTTTGAAACAATCAATTACACGTTAAAATACTAAAACCTTTTTTAAACAATCTTAACAAACTGTGACAAGCTATAGTGAGAGCTGAAGGCCTTGTTAAGACAGAATTGAAAATTATTTGTCGGCTGACGGCCAAAAGCAGTGTTACAAACAATTACCGGCTAAAAGCCTGAGTTTCAAGTGAGGACGGCAATTACACGTTAAAAAAACTAAAGGCAAATTTTAAGCAATTATGACAAGCTGTCCAAGTAAGACGGAGTGATCCACAGACAGTGCTCCATGGATCGACCTGAGGAAAGTCACTACAGCTGTGCAAGCAGTGAGACTGGCAGCCAAGAGTAATGTTCACCTAAGGAGGGAAACTCAAACTAGAGAAAGTTTAAACGCCGATCAACCCTCGACCTAACGCCAGATAACCAGTACAACTATGGACTAATTCAGGCGAGGGCGAAGTAACACTACGTCTCCATAATCCGGTGTTTAAAATACTAAAAGGCATAAGGAACCACTATAACCCAGGTAGACAAGGAAAACAATTATCCATACCCCAATCAAGGAAGTAAACTGTAAAATTACACGCCATGCCGGACAGCATCGGCAATACGAGGAAAAGAATACTGCCGCAAATTACGCTAACCTCCAGGGCAGGTAACTGGGGCATTGGCAGCCACTAGGGAGAAAGATACCGGTGGTTGCACTTCACCAATAGAAACACCAAATTCAAACTAACATCAAGCAATAGAAGGCGGCTAATAGCTTCCGCCAACCTGATAGACTTCACTTATTGTAATTCTTGGCACCGACCCTGGGAGCAGCAACACTCAAACAACAGCGAGATTTAAAATAGTGGAGGTTTCACTACTAGATAAGGTTCACTCAACTTCAAACATCCTGGGTTCGGTCATCAGTTACAGTGCCTGCACGCCGCCAGCGGTCCCGGCCTGCCCTCGCGCTGCGGACCTCCTCGCTGCTCCCCAAATGGTCGCGTCAAAGATTGTACCACAGTACTGGCTATCAATAACCGCTGCTGCTGCCGCCACTCACGGACAAACAATACTAGCAAACTCAGTGGCGTCATAACACAAGAAGGAAACGAGATGCCACTACCGCTATTACAAGACGCCAAGTTATGAACGGCAAGAACACGAGCCTCACACGGCTCACTTTCTTTTCCTAGAGTTTGGTCGTTAAGCAAAGTCTGCAAACAGTTACAATGAGATGACAAAAGTCATGGAATACCTCCTAATATCACGTCGGGCCCCTTTTTTCACCCGGCCTAGCTCAACAATGTGACGTGGCATGGAATCGAGTCGTTGGAAGTCCTCTTCATAAATATACAGCCATGCTGCCTCTATAGCCGTCCATAATAGCGAAGGTGTCGCCGATGCACGATTTTATGCACGAACTGATCTCTCGATTATGTCCCATTAATGTTGGATGAGATTCATGTATGGCGATCTGGGTGGCCAAGTCTCGCTCGAACGGTCCAGAATATCCTTCAAACCAATGGCGAACAACTGTGATTCGGTGACATGGCGCATTGTCACCCATAAAAATTCCGTCGTTGTTTGCTACAAATGATCTCCAACTAGCTGAACATAACCATTTTTAGTCAATGATTGTTTCAGTCCATGTAAACTGTGGTGTCACCGCCAGACACCACACTTGCTAGGTGGTAGCCTTTTAAATCGGCCGCGGTCCGCTAGTATACGACGGACCCGCGTATCGCCACTGTCAGTAATTGCAGACCGAGCGCCGCCACACGGCCGGTCTAGAGAGACTTACTAGCACTCGCCCCAGTTGTACAGCCGACTTTGCAAGGAACGGTTCACTGACAATTACGCTCTCATTTGCAGAGCAGATAGTTAGAATAGCCTTCAGCTAAGTCCATGGCTACGACCTAGCAAGGCGCCATTAGCCTTACATAGCTTGTATCTAAAGAGTCTCATCAGAACGATGTATACAAAGGATGGATTAAAGTTAAGTATTCCATCAGTTACGTACTTTTCTTTATAGCATTCATTACGTATCCTGTTTCAGACCTCACGCCAGCCTGCGTGAGTTTAAGTGCGTGCCTTTCGGTTACCCGTCACTGTGGATTGGCTGTCTTGCCAGTCCACAACATAAACACAGCCCGTTATGGAGCTACGACCAGCTTGCACAAGGCCTTGTTGACAACTTCGGTCCATCGCTTCGTGGGGTCTGCGCCACACTCGGACTCTGCCAGTGGAAATCGGGACTCATCTGACCACGATTTTCCAGTCGTCTAGGGTCCAATCAATACAGTCACGAGCCCAAGAGATGCGCTGCAAGCGAAGTCGTGCTGTTAGCAAAGGCACTCACGCTAGCCGTCTGCTGCCATAGCCCATTAACGCCAAATTTCACCGCACTGTCCTGATACGTTCATCGTATGTCCCACATGGATCTCGGCAGTTAGTTAACGCAGTGTTGCTTGTCTGTTAGCACTGACAAAACAAACGCCGCTGCTCTCGGTCATTAATTTATGGGCATTGATCATTACGCTGTTCGAATCCTGCCTCGGGCATGGATGTGTGTGATGTCCTTAGGTTAGTTAGGTTTAAGTAGTTCTAGGTTCTAGGGGACTGATGACCTCAGAAGTTAAGTCCCATAGTGCTCAGAGCCATTTCGCTGTTCATGATAAGATAAATTTGATATTCTGGTCGCACTCTTAACACTATAAACCTCCGAATATTGACTTCAATAGTGATTTTAATGAAATGACCCATGTGTCTAGCTCCCGCTAGCATCGTGTGCTCATTCTGTTAATTCCCGTCGTGGGGCCATAATCACTTACGAAACATTTCATATGGGTCACCTGAGTACAAACGACAGCTCCGCCAATGCACTGGCAATCCACAGCTTGCGTACACGATACTACCGCCATCTGTATATGTGCACATCACTATCTCTTGAGTTATATATTTTATCATCAAGAAAAGCCGGATGAACTTATGGCCATACAATACGACTGCTATGAGCAGTCTATCGCCTAGGATTACTTTAAGATACTGTTTTAATGGTCACGAGATTGGTTAAGAGGCTCCAGTTTTGTTGGAAGTACATTCCCTGCATTTTTGACAGAGTGGAGGATGCTCCAATTACTCCACCAAATTCAGCAGGAGATACAATATAATTCGCTAAGAGGATGCCGCATAGCAGTGCTGACATATATGTCACCCCAAGCGCTAAAGTAGCGGCTGTTGTACATTCCGTCTTCTACAAATGTTGATCCATCAGCAAACAGAATCGAGGAATCAAATTCACAAAATCACCGTCACCTGCTGCAAATTCTCGTGGTGAAAGGAACAGTCAGTGTGTGGAATACGTAATTCAACAAACATGCTCCCATTGCAGAGCTTTCTTTCATTTGGCCACACATCGCAGATCCCTGTATACATAATAGTTAAAGTGCAAGATATTCAGAATAAAATAAAACAATAACAACTCGAAAATAACGGCTCTTCCAGCCGTAAAAATTAAAAATATTTTATAACTAGAAATCACTTTTTACAAAATAATGTTCTGAAATTCAGGTTTTTAAAACATAATTTCTTATAATCAGAACAATAAAACCGCAATATTTAATTTAAACATCAGTGCCACTTTGCTCAATAGTTCTCCTCGAACTTACCCGTACAAGACAGTAGTTTTCTCTGACGTCATGTTTTCAACTCCTGCCAGGAGAACTTTACGGTTGCATCTGTGAACTTGTGCCCAGTATTAATAAATGAAACATTTAGTGAGACGAATTACGATGAAGATATTCCTGGCCCATTGGGACACGTACAATTCCGACTCCCCGAAAACTTAGGAAAAACGAAACGCGAGACTTCGCCATGCTATTAGATCGCTGAGGTTGGTAGCAGTCGTAAACAAAAGGCGATCTGTACCGATAACAACTTCGGGACGAAACACAACTTATCTTACGCACATTGTTCAAATGGTTCAAATGGCTCTGAGCACTATGCGACTTAACTTCTGAGGTCATCAGTCCCCTAGAATTTAGAACTACTTAAACCTATCTAACCTAAGGACATCACACACATCCTTGCCGGAGGCAGGATTCGAACCTGAGACGGTAGCGGTAGTGCGGTTCCAGACTGTAGCGCCTAGAACCGCTCGGCCACACGGGCCGGCTTTACGTACATTGTATACTACTGCACTAGAAACACTGGGGGTAGTGGCAATAAAACGACTATTCACGTTGATGTGCAGAATGTATGATTCTGGCGACATAATATCTGACTTCCGGAAAAATGTCATCCACACAATTATTGAGGATGTGTTAGATGACGATCAGTTTGGCTTTCGAAAAGGTAAAGGCACAAGGTAAGCAATTCTGACGTGGAAGCAACACTAAAGAAAAATCAAGATGCGTTCATAGGATTTTTCGACCTGCAAAAAGGGTTTGACAATCTCAAATTGTGGAAGATGTTTGAAACTATGAAACAATTAGAGGTGAGCTCCACGAAGAAACGGGTATATGAACAAGTGCCAAGACGGCCTAATAAGAGGGGACGATCAAGAACGAAGCGGTCGGATTACTGTTTAATCGGTACATCGAAGAAGCCAGTGGTGGAAATAAGAGATAGGTTCAGGAGTAGAATTAAAATTCAGGGTGAAAGGATATCAATGATACGATTCGCTGGTGATATTGCTATCCTGAGTGGAAGTGAAGACAAATTACATTATATGCTGAATGGAATGAACAATCTAATGAGTACAGAATATGGACTGAGGGTTGATGGTCACTAATTAGATGAAGTTAAATAATTGTACTACCCAGGTAGCAAAATAACCAGTGACGTACGGAGCAAGGAGGACATCAAAAGCAGTCTAGCAATGGTAAAACGGTCTGGCCAAGAGAACTCTACTACTATCAAACATAGGCCTTAATTTGAGGAAGAAATTTCTGAGAATGTACTGTTGGGGAACAGCATTGAATGGTGGACTATGGAAAAACTGGAACAGAAGAGAATCGAAACATCTAAATTGTGGTGCTACAAACGAATTTTCAAAATTATGTGGACAGATAAGTTAAGGAAGATGGAGGTTCTGTGCGGAATCGGAGAGGAAAGAAATATGTGGAAAACACTGATAAGGAGAAGGGACAGGATGACAGGACATCTGTTGAGACATCGGGGAATGACTTCCATGGTACTAGAGGAAGCTTTAGAGGGCAAAAAACTGTGGAGGAAGGCAGAGATTTGAATATATCCAGCATATAATTGAGGATGTAGGTTTCAAGTGCTACTCTGAGATGAAGAGGTTAGCACAGGAGAGGACTTTGTGGCGGGCCGCATCAAACTACTCAGAAGACTGATGACTCAAGAAAAAAAAGTACTGCGCACACACACACACACACACACACACACACACACACACACACACACACACACACACACACATACATACATACACACACATAGTTCATCGCCCTACGCCCCGCCCTTCGTGTCACGTTGATCTTTGTTACTTTCACTGGTGCCGGCGCAGCGGCAAAGCGGCAAATTATACACACATCTAAAAAGTTTTGCATCACCCCGGTTCCCAGAACTTTTGAAGATAGATGTTGACAGTGGATATTGTATCACAGACATAGTCCCTTTGACTGTTCAGAGATGTCACTAAACACGCGCAAAGATGTAAGCAGTCACGCATGAGCAGCGCCTATTAGACGGAGGGGGTCCGAAAGACGATCAGTTCCAGTCATTTCACCGGGAAGGAGATACACGGCTCGTATTGTCTGTAATTCAACTATGCCTAGACGGTCAATACAGAGGTTCGTTCACGTCCTCATTGTTACTTTGTGCCAGGAAGGGTTCTCAACAAGGAAAGGGTCCAGGCGTCTCGGAGTGAACCAAAGCGATGTTGTTCGGACACGGAGGAGATGGAGAGACAGGAACTGTCGATGACATGCCTCGCTCAAGCCGCCCAAGGACTACTACTGCAGTGGATGACCGATTTTCGTGCAGCCACAGGAGATCGTGTTTGACTCAAACTATACGCAATAGGCTGCATGATGCGCAACGTCACTCCCGACGTCCAAGGCGAGGTCCATCTTTGCAACCACTGCACCATGCAGCACGGCACAGATGGGCCCAACAACACGCCGAATGGACCGCACGGGATTGGCATCATGTTCTCGTTACCGATGAGTGTCGGGTATGCCTTCAACAGACAATAGTCGGAGACGTGTTTGGAGGCAACCCGGTCAGGCTGAACGCCTTAGACACACTGTCCAGCGAGTGCAGCAAGATGCAGCTTCTCTGCTGTTTTGGGGTGGCTTTATGTGGGGCCGACGTACGCGTCTGGTGGTCATGGAAGGCACCGTAACGGCTGTACGATACTTGAATGCCACCCTCCGACCGATAGTGCAACCATGTCGGCGGCATATTGGCTAGCCATTCGTCTTCATGGACGACAATTGGCGCCCCCATCGTGCACATCTTGTGAATGACTTCCTTCAGGATAACGACATGGCTCGACTAGAGTGGTGAGCATGTTCTCCAGACATGAACCCTATAGAACATACCTAGGATTGATTGAAAAGGGCTGTTTATGGGCGTGACCAACCAACCACTTTGAGGGATGTACGCCAAATCGCGGTTGAGGAGTGGGACAATCTGGACCAACAGTGCCTTGATGAACTTGTGGATAGTATGCGACGACGAATACGGGCATGCATCAATGCAAGAGGAAGTGCTACGTGTTATTAGAGGTACCGGTGTGCGTGCCAATCTGGACCACCACCTCTGAAGGTCTCGCTGTATGGTGGTGCAATGTGTGCTTTTCACGAGCAATAAGAAGGGCGGAATGATGTTTATGTTGATCTCTATTCCAATTTTCTATACAGGTTCCGTAACTCTCGGAACCGAGATGAGGCAAAACTTTTTTTTGTGATTTAAAACACGCTTCTATTTTAAATCTCTTGTGCCAAATGAACTGAAAAAAAAAAAGATCCGTTGGAAGTGCCATTTCGTTACGTTCCGGCAGAAATTAAGTCCAGGTTACGGACTAAGCTGCAACAAAGGTTACACTCGTCAAGTGTATCGGGGTATCGAGCAAGGTGACGCAGTGGTTAGCACACTGGACTCGTAAGGGGCTTGTTGAACGAAACAACAAGACACTACTTTCTGTCGGAAAAGCGACGATAAGATGCGAAAGTTCCTGAGAACCAGCGATGCGTGAAACCAGTATTACACGACACACCATACGTGCACAAGTCAGGCGCAGATTGACTGCCACCTAGCGGCAGAACAGGCGAAACTGCGATTTCAACTGCTTTATCCGTCGGGGAAAAGTAGGAACCGTTCTTTCCTGCCGTGGATCCACTTACGCACAGTAGAAGACGTGTACACGCGCATGCGCATAACACAGAATTTCGAGTTGGGTTTCTGCTTGTTATTGTTTTCAAGTGTGGTCAGCAGACGAAAGTACGTGAAGTCTTGAGGATTCTTGTAGCTATTGCGCGGGAGTTCCTACACATTTTCTAGAGAGTAATTTTTTTTATAAATGCAGCAATAAGCTGAATATCTAATGATAGTGTCCTATTTTTGAAACGGAATGAAACGAAGATAGTATAAGGATGATTATTGAGGCATGCAGCGAGGAAAGCTATGATCCTCTAAATACACTGTACCATAAGGTATATCAACAAATGTTGAATTCTTAGTTTATATGTTCCACGTAAATGCGCATATGATTTTACGTTCTATACGTGAACGTATCACCTTAGTTGTTGAAGGAACTGCATGGGTTTGATCTGGCTACGTCTTTTATATTATTTCAGCGTGCCAGAAAGGGCTGTGCTGAAGAACAATCACAAGAACCTGAGCGGTTGTGCCGTCCGCGCCCATTGAAGACTGTGAAAGTCGGTTTGCATCTTTGCGGTCGCACTGTTGTAAAATAGTATCCCTGATTACTGTGTCACTAGCAAATGCCGTCAGGTATGATCGACAAGGCACAAACCGAGGAAGTTCCCAAATTCCTGTGGATCTTCGGGCCTCTACTCCCGCTTTAACACGGATTGCATGTCCCTGCCTTCACCTATTGTTCTCAGCCGAGGTCGAACCCAATTCCTACTCCTTGCATTACGTTGTCGTTCTGCTGTTCTCGTGCCGACCAAGACGGATACTGTCACGGCAAATGCTGCATAGTGAATTGCGTCCTCCGTGTCTCGAAGTGGCCGTGCGGTTAAAGGCGCTGCAGTCTGGAACCGCAAGACCGCTACGGTCGCAGGTTCGAATCCTGCCTCGGGCATGGATGTTTGTGATGTCCTTAGGTTAGTTAGGTTTAACTAGTTCTACGTTCTAGGGGACTAATGACCTCAGCAGTTAAGTCCCATAGTGCTCAGAGCCAGCCTCCGTGTCTAAAATGCTGTGAAACGTAAACATCGACAGTCATTTGCTTGTATCATCATTGTATAAAACGAATACTTTAGTCCATAATTATGTATAAACATAACATAATTTCACTGTAGATGCACAGGTAACAATTAATAAATACGAAGCTAGACCTCGTGGAACTTTCAGTACGAGCAGTACAAAATTATCAACTTTCGCACAAAACGACTTGACATACGTAAAGAAGCCTGCGGTTTTGAATATGAATCCTTGAGGCCCCGGTGCAGACTTACACGTTAGGTGAATCGTGTAATAGGGTTAACGAAAAAGTTGGTAGTTCCAGACTTGTACACTCTGGATAGCGGTGAAGATCTGTGCACGGTAAGTTCAAAGTCTTTGAGCACTATGGGACTTAACATCTATAGTCATCAGTCCCCTAGAACTTAGAACTACTTAAACCTAACTAACCTAAGGACAGCACACAACACCCAGCCATCACGAGGCAGAGAAAATCCCTGACCCCGCCGGGAATCGAACCCGGGAACCCGGGCGTGGGAAGCGAGAACGCTACCGCACGACCACGAGATGCGGGCACGGTAAGTTCGTGTGTAACACCTACTACGATTTTCTAAGCCATAAACACTACGACATATTTGTAACACACGTTACAAGAACAACACTAGAGGATGGTGCTCTTCGGAGGAGAAAGTATTGTCGCAAGTCGATCGGAAGAAAATGCAAAAAGTCTTGTACAAAGGTTCATCACGCTAGGTGGCGCAGTGGTTAGCACACTGTACTCGTATTCGGAAAGACGACGGTTCAAATCCGCGTCCGGCCATCCTGATTTAAGTTTTTCGTGATTTCGTTAAATCGCTTCAGACTAATGCCGGCACGGTTCCTTTGAAATGGCACGGCCGACCTCCTTCCCCATCCTCCCCTAATCCGATGGAACCAATGATCTCGCTATTCCAACCCCTCCCCGAAATAAAGCAACCAACAAAACTTCGCTTTCGTATAATGAATGTCAGTGCTCTATAAATGTGGAATAATAGAATAATAAATGATACATATAACATGTAACCCAGTACCTATAGCAAAAATTCGAATAAATAACAGGCTCGAACTGGCTACTTCCGAGATAAACGCCTTTACTAGCCTGCGTTAATGACAGCCATTACTGCTGTCTGTTGAAGAGTTTCAACAGTTTGCACAGTTTTGTTTTGTGTGTGTTTGCGTGTACGACAGCTGGGCTAGCAGAAATCACGCCGAGCGCTCTTATGAAAATCTTAATATATGAGCAGAATAAGATCAGAATCTTGACGTTCAAATGTCAAACATCTCAAGATTAGAACGTCATCTCCTGTCAACCTTTCATAATCAGACAAACTGCTTATTAAGTTAATACTGTTTCTTGTGGCAGCCACTTTCTCAAACCGTCCTGCCACAGATTAGAAGCGAGATAGCGGAGGTGATGACGAGACGGCAGGGAGCGTTTCGCGCATATAATTAAATCGAGACGTCCGTGAAAAAACTAGACCCGTTGCACGGAGCCTCTGATTGGTTACTACGTAGTTATTAGCGCAGTGCGTAACGGGATGTAACAGCCCTGACACGCGCCCACTGAAGCACACGTGTTGCCAACATGGCACGCAGTAAACTGGTGCTCGACGGCAGCTCTTGCAGTGGCAATGTGGACCGGACCGGTTCTCTGACCACGCGAATCCACTGGCTGCCGTACAAGAATGTGGAAACTATTTGTCAGAGAAGGCAAATAACTAGTTTGTCAGAGAACGGGAAGCAATCATTCGCTGAAACTGACAGAAAACTCCGTCACAGGAGAAAGTATTCTCGCTCAACCAGGCGTCACGGGTACTTAGGTATTCCCAGCCGGCACCATGAACCACAATTTGGTATTCCTCGTTACTTCGTTTCTGTATTTTTTATTCAGTCTTTTGCATTACATTCTCTGTCGCTCTGTCAATATTCTTCAGCATCTGTTTTTTTTTTCCTTTTTGCCTTGGAAATCTTACATTATAATGACTTCATCTGATACACATACCTTACAAATCTTTTGAAGTTTCTTTTATCCATGTATTATACGAGGATCTCCCCATGAACCATGGACCCTACCGTTGATGAGGAGGCCTGCGTGCCTCAGCGATACAGATGGCCGTACCGTTGGTGCAACCATAACGGAGGGGTATCTGTTGAGAGACTGGACAAACGTGTGGTTCCTGAAGAGGGGCAGCAGCCTTTTCAGTATTTGCAGGGGCAACAGTTTGGATGATTGACTGATCTCGCTTAGTAACACTGACCAAAAAGGCCTTGCTGTTGTGGTACTGCGAACGGCTGAAAGCAAGGGGAAACTACAACCGTAATTTTTCCCGAGGGCACGCAGCTTTACTGTATAGGTAAATGATGATGGTCACCCAATCGGATCTCCAGGCGGAGACTACATCGGAGGACGTCGTTATCAGGAGAAAAATCTGTATATTGAGCAAGCAGTAAAGGAAACAAAAGAAAAATTTGGTGTAGAAATTAAAATCTATGGAAAAGAAATAAAAACTTTGGGGTTCGCCGATGACATTGTAATTCTGTCATAGACAGCAAAGGACCTGGAAGAGTAGTTGAACGGAATGGACAGTGTTTTGAATGTAGGATTGAAGACGAACAGTAACAAAAGCAAAACGAGGATAATGGAATGTACCCGAATTAAATCGGGCGTTGCTGAGGGAATTAGATTAGGAAATGACGCACTTAAAGCAGTAAATGTGTTATGCTATTTGGGGAGCAAAATAACTGATGATGGTCAAAGTAGAGAGGATATAAAATGTAGACCGGCAATGGCAAGGGAAGCGTTTCTGAAGAAGAGAAATTTGTTAATATCGTGTATAGATTTAAGTGTCAGGAAGTCGTTTCTGAAAGTATTAGTGTGGAATGTAGGCATGTATAGAAGTGAAACGTGGACGATATGTGGTTTAGACAAGAAGAGAATAGAAGCTTTCGAAATGTTGTGCTACAGAAGAATGCTGAAGATTAGATGGGTAAATCACATAAGTAATGAGAAGGTATTGAATACAATTGGGGAGAAAAGAGATTTGTAGCACAACTTGACTAGAAGAAGGGATCAGCTGGTAGGACATATTCTGAGGCATCAAGGGATCACCAATTTGGTATTGGGAGGCAGCGTGGAGGGTAAAAATCGTAGGGGGGAGACCAAAAGATGAATACACTAAGCAGATTCAGAAGGATGTAGGTTGCAGTAGGTACTGGGAGATGAAGAAGTTTGCACAGGATAGAGTAGCATGGAGAGTTGCACGAAACCAGTCTGTGGACTGAAGTCCACAACAACAACATATACGAGGATTGGAACTCTGTTAGTGATACCTACGTTTTAAAACTAAAACAATGACGCATCGCGAAGGAATTATCCGAATGGGCCGGAAATCGTTAGACGTGATGTATATGTACAGACAAACAGCAGACTACAGTTCCAGAAAAAATGGATAAATTATTCAGAAGAAAGAGCTTCACAAATTGACCAAGTCAATAAGGCGGTGGTCCTTACGCATGCAGTTATTTGGCTTGGCACTGACAGGGTTGTTAGACGTCCTCCTAGGAGATATCGTGCCAAATTCTGTCCAATTGGTGCGTTAACTCGAAAATTCCCGAGCTGATTGGAAGGCCCTGTCCGTAAAGCTCCAAAAGTTCTCCGTTCAGGAGAGATTTGCTGACTTTGCAGGCCGAAGATGCGTTTGACAAACTCGAAGAAAAACCATAGAATGGGCAATATATTGCAAAATGTAAGCCTAGGATGGCTAGCCATGGAGGGCAACAAAACGCGGGGCATAGAATATCGTCGACGTACCGCTTTACTGTAAGGTAGCCTCTGATGACAACCAAAGGGGTCCTGCTATGAAGAGAAGTGGCACATCAGACCGTCGCTCATGGTTGTCGGGCCGTGTGGTAGGCGACAGTCAGGTTAATTCCATCTTGGCCCTGTGTTGACCAGCAAGGTCGCCGGATTTCTCCCCAACAAAAAACGTTTTGAGAATTACAGGCAGGGCCCTCCAACCAGCTCGAGAATCTCACGATCTAACGCACCAATTCAACATAACTTGGCCCGAAATCCGTCAGAAGGACATCCAACAACTCTGTCAATCAATGCCAAGACGAAAAAGTGCTAGCATAAAGGCCTGAAGTGGAACAACGCGTTATTCACTTTATCAGTTTGTGAAACTTGTTCTCTTGAATAAATCATCCAGTTTTTCTGAAACTATTACCATTTGTTTTTGCGTACAGCAGCTAACCGAATACTATTCCATAAACGAAGAGCTTAGAGAAAGATGCGGCGTCACTTTCTGCAGGACCTCTCAGTCTTTTGCAGGACAATGCTCGGGTGCATGTGGAGCAAGTCGTGACCGATTTTTTCATTCGATGGGGCCGGGAATTGCTGTATCACCCACCAAACTCACCAGACTTGAACCCTTGTGCTTTGAATTTGATTCCTAAGTCGATGGTAGCACTTCCTGGCATATGCTTCAGAACTATTGAAACGTCCCCTTTGGAAATTGAGCATGACTGTGCTGGTAAACTTCTACGTTATTTGATTTTCAAACAGCTGAGCAAAACTGAACGTACTCACACATTTCTCTCTTTACTTGTTGCGATCATCACTAAACTGACATATAATATTTTTAGCGCAACGCAATCTGACTTTCAATAATCCCTACCTATACCTTTCATGAATCACTTACCTCACAAAAATCTTCGTTACTCGAACTACAGCAATACAGCGAGCGCCAATACTGTCAGCTAAACAAAAGATTCCAACTACTGAAGGCACTAACTACTGATAGGCACAGTTGGCAAATGAAAGATTTTGATAGAGAACAAACAATGTATTTACCTTAATAGCGTTCAAAAGTAATAATTTTGTGACATCCAATCAAACAAATTTCTTTCTTCTGACGTACACACGTCCAGATCGTCCGCTCAAAACTCTGGGATCTCTCTCCCCAAATCCACCACTGCTGGCGGCTCACCTCCAATTGCGCAACGTATTGAAAGTCAGATTGCGTTGCGCTAAAAATATTGTGTGTCAGTTTAGTGATAATCAGAACAAGTAAAGAGAGAAATGTCTGAGTATGTTCAGTTTTGCTCAGCTGTTTGAAAATCAAATAACGTAGAAATTTTCCAGCACAGTCATGCTTAATTTTCAAAGGTGACGTTTCACTATTACAGGAATTCACATGGCAATAGACTGCTCCACTCGAACAGTCAACACAACTCGCGCTGCCATAGGTGTCCTACGACTTTTACATCACTTCAGCGGGCTGTACACAATACCAGCGACTGCTATGAACCTGCTATAAACCTTTGTAACATGCATCTGTTTTGCATATTAGTTACCACTATTTACGTCCCAGCCCGCGTATTTTGTTACTGAAATAAATTTGTATAGCTGGTTCTTGTTACGAAGTATGCAGTTGCTAGTAAAATTTGTGTTTAGCTGTTTCCAACGTATTCTGCTGCATACAATGTTTGGAGATTTATTACTGCATTATCTTATTAATGTTTTTGTATTATTTTACACTGGTATAAGTCTCTTTGCACAGTTGTTGCAATGTCTCTTATTATCTGGTTCTGGAATCGTGTACGAGGCTCATACTTAGCTAAGACTTAGGCATAGTTCCTCCAGTGCTACGTAGCAAGTTTCCTCCGCCGCGCGGTTCGAAGCACCAAGTCACGGACTGCGCGGCCCTTCCTGCTGGAGGTTCGAGTCCTCTCTCGGGCATGGGTGTGTGTGTGTTGTTCTTAGCATAAGTTAGTTTAAGTAATGTGTAAGTCGAGGGACCGATGACATCAGCAGTTTGGTCCCACACATCTGAAAAGTTTTGAAGTTTCCTCTAGCGAACTCGATCAACTGCCAGGTTTTCAGTTTCCTCCCAGTTCATGTTCACGCACTGATGATCCTTGGCAGAAGTCCGTTTCCATGTGTTACGAGGTCTTCCTCTACTTCTGTAACCATTCTTAGGTTTCCACAACATTACCTTTAAGCTATTCCTCTACTGTTCCACTCCGGAACAGCGCACGGGAAAAACGAACACTAAACTCTTTCCGTGTGAGCTCTGCTTTTTCTTATTTTATCAAGATGATCATTTCTCCTTATTTAAGTGAGTACTAACAAAATATTTTCACTCTGAGGAGAAGTTGAAATTTTAGAAGATCCTGACCTCCCCCCCATGAACCATGGACCTTGCCGTTGGTGGGGAGGCTTGCGTGCCTCAGCGATGCATATAGCCGTACCGTAGGTGCAACCACAACGGAGGGGTATCTGTTGAGAGGCCAGACAAACGTGTGGTTCCTGAAGAGGAGCAGCAGCCTTTTCAGTAGTTGCAAGGGCAACAGTCTGGATGATTGACTGATATGGCCTTGTAACAATAACCAAAACGGCGTTGCTGTGCTGGTACTGCGAACGGCTGAAAGCAAGGGGAAACTACGGCCGTAATTATTCCCGAGAGCATGCAGCTTTACTGTATGATTAAATGATGATGGCGTCCTCTTGGGTAAAATATTCCGGAGGTAAAATAGTCCCCCATTCGGATCTGCGGGCGGGGACTACTCAAGAGGATGTCGTTATCAGGAGAAAGAAAACTGGCGTTCTATGGATCGGAGCGTGGAATGTCAGATCCCTTAATCCAGCAGGTAGGTTAGAAAATTTAAAAAGGGAAATGGATAGGTTAAAGTTAGATATAGTGGGAATTAGTGAAAAAAAATGGTTCAAATGGCTCTGAGCACTATGGGACTCAACATCTTAGGTCATAAGTCCCCTAGAACTTAGAACTACTTAAACCTAACTAACCTAAGGACACCACACACACCCATGCCCGAGGCAGGATTCGAACCTGCGACCGTAGCAGTCCCGCGGTTCCGGACTGCAGCGCCAGAACCGCTAGTCCACCGCGGCCGGCAGGAATTAGTGAAGTTCGGTGGCAGGAGGAACAATACTTCTGGTCAGGTGACTACAGGGTTATAAACACAAAGTCAAATAGGGGTAATGCAGGAGTAGGTTTAATAATGAATAGGAAAATAGGAATGCGGGTAAGCTACTACAAACAGCATAGTGAACGTATTATAGTGGCCAAGATAGACACGAACCCCATGCCTACTACAGTAGTACAAGTTTATATGCCAACTAGCTCTGCAGATGACGAAGAAATTGAAGAAATGTATGATGAAATAAAAGATATTATTCAGATAGTGAAGGGAGACGAAAATTTAATAGTCATGGGTGACTGGAATTCGAGTCTAGGAAAAGGGAGAGAAGGAAACGTAGTAGGTGAATATGGATTGGGGCTAGGAAATGAAAGAGGAAGCCGCCTGGTAGAATTTTGCACAGTGCACAACTTAATCATAGCTAACACTTGGTTTAAGAATCATGATAGAAGGTTGTATACATGGAAGAACCCTGGAGATACTAAAAGGTATCAGATAGATTATATAATGGTAAGACAGAGATTTAGGAACCAGGTTTTAAATTGTAAGACTTTTCCAGGGGCACATGTGGACTCTGACCACAATCTATTGGTTATGACCTGTAGATTAAAACTGAAGAAACTGCAAAAAGGTGGGAATTTAAGGAGATGGGACCTGGATAAACTGAAAGAACCAGAGGTTGTACAGAGTTTCAGGGAGAGCATAAGAGAACAATTGACAGAAATGGAGGAAAGAAATACAGTAGAAGAAGAATGGGTAGCTTTGAGGGATGAAGTAGTGAAGGCAGCAGAGGATCAAGTAGGTAAAAAGACGAGGGCTAGTAGAAATCCTTGGGTAACAGAAAAAATATTGAATTTAATTGATGAAAGGAGAAAATATAAAAATGCAGTAAATGAAGCAGGCAAAAAGGAATACAAACGTCTCAAAAACGAGACCGACAGGAAGTGCAAAATGGCTAAGCAAGGATGGCTAGAGGACAAATGTAAGGATGTAGAGGCTTATCTCACTAGAGGTAAGATAGATACTGCATACACGAAAATTAAAGAGACCTTTGGAGATACGAGAAACACTTGTATGAACATCAAGAGCTCAGATGGAAACCCAGTTCTAAGCAAAGAAGGGAAAGCAGAAAGGTGGAAGGAGTATATAGAGGGTCTATACAAGGGCAATGTACTTGAGGACAATATTATGGAAATGGAAGAGGATGTAGATGAAGATGAAATGGGAGATACGATACTGCGTGAAGAGTTTGACAGAGCACTGAAAGACCTGAGACGAAACAAGGCCCCCGGAGTAGACAACATTCCATTGGAACTACTGACAGCCTTGGGAGAGCCAGTCCTGACAAAACTTTACCATCTGGTGAGCAAGATGTATGAAACGGGCGAAATACCATCAAACTTCAAGAAGAATATAATAATTCCAATCCCAAAGAAAGCAGGTGTTGACAGATGTGAAAATTACCGAACAATCAGTTTAATAAGCCACAGCTGCAAAATACTAACACGAATTCTTTACAGACGAATGGAAAAACTAGTAGAAGCCGACCTCTGGGAAGATCAGTTTGGATTCCGTAGAAATACTGGAACACGTGAGGCAATACTGACCTTACGACTTATCTTAGAAGAAAGATTAAGGAATGGCAAACCTACGTTTCTAGCATTTGTTGACTTAGAGAAAGCTTTTGACAATGTTGACTGGAATACTCTCTTTCAAATTCTGAAGGCGGCAGGGGTAAAATACAAGGAGCCAAAGGCTATTTACAATTTGTACAGAAAGCAGATGGCAGTTATAAGAGTCGAGGGGCATGAAAGGGAAGCAGTGGTTGGGAAGGGAGTAAGACAGGGTTGTAGCCTCTCCCCAATGTTATTCAATCTGTATATTGAGCAAGCAGTAAAGGAAACAAAAGAAAAATTCGGAGTAGGTATTAAAATCCATGGAGAAGAAGTAAAAACTTGGAGGTTCGCCGATGACATTGTAATTCTGTCAGACACAGCAAAGGACTTGGAAGAGCAGTTGAACGGAATGGATGGTGTCTTGAAGGGAGGATATAAGATGAACATCAACAGAAGCAAAACGAGGATAATGGAATGTAGTCGAATTAAGTCGGGTGATGTTGAGGGTATTAGATTAGGAAATGAGACACTTAAAGTAGTAAAGGAGTTTTGCTATTTGGGGAGCAAAATAACTGATTATGGTCGAAGTAGAGAGGATATAAAATGTAGACTGGCAATGGCAAGGAAAGCGTTTCTGAAGAAGAGAAATTTGTTAACATTGAGTATAGATTTAAGTGTTAGGAAGTCATTTCTGAAGGTATTTGTATGGAGTGTAGCCATGTATAGAAGTGAAACATGGACGGTTAATAGTTTGGACAAGAAGAGAATAGAAGCTTTCGAAATGTGGTGCTACAGAAGAATGCTGAAGATTAGATGGGTAGATCACATAACTACTGAAGAAGTATTGAATAGGATTGGGGAGAAGAGAAGTTTGTGGCACAACTTGACCAGAAGAAGGGATCGGTTGGTAGGACATGTTCTGAGGTATCTAGCGCTCACCAATTTAGTATTGGAGGGCAGCGTGGAGGGTAAAAACCGTAGGGGGAGACCAAGAGATGAATACACTTAGCAGATTCAGAAGGATGTAGGTTGCAGTAGGTACTGGGAGATGAAGAAGCTTGCACAGGATAGAGTAGCATGGAGAGCTGCATCAAACCAGTCTCGGGACTGAAGACCACAACAACAACAACCTGACGCAATGAAAACCGCCTTACTTCTAACGATTGTCAGTGCAGTTCGTGTATCTTATCCTTGATACTCTCCCCTATTTCGCGATAATACAAAGCGAGATTCCCTTCTTTGAACTTTCTCGATGTCCTCCGTCAATACTATCTGGTGCGGATCCCACACAGCACAGCAATATTCCAGGTGAGGGCGGACAAGCGTAGTGTAAGGCGTCTCTTTAATAGACTTTTTGCATTTTCTTGGTATTCTGCCAGTAAATCGCTGTCTTTGGTTTGCTTTCCCCACAACATTAGCTATGTCATCGTTCCAATTCTAGTTATCCGTAATTGTATTCCCTAAATATTTAGCTGAATTGACAGCTTTTAGATTTGCGTGAGTTATCGTGAAACCGAAATTTAGCGAATTACTTTTGGTGCTCTTGTAAATGACTTCACACTTTTCATTATTTAGAGTCAATTGCCACTTTTTGCACCATATATATAACGTGTCTAAATCGTTTTAAAATTTGTTTTGATCGTCGAATGACGGTAAATAGCACCATCATCTGGAAATAATATAAGAAGGCTGCTCAGATTGCCTCCTAAATAGTTTATGTAGATCAGGAACTGCAGAGGGCCTATAAAATTCCTTGGGAAATGCCATAGATTACTTCTATTTTACTCAATGACTTTCCGTCAATTAGTATGAACTGTTACCTTTCTGACAGGAAATCACGAATCATGTCGCACAACTGAGACGATACTCCGCAGGCAGGCGAATTTGATTGAAATCCCTTGTGGGGGCTGGTGTCAAAACCATCTGGAAATCTAGAAATATTTGATCAATTGGACATTCCTTGTAGACAGCACTCATTATTTCCAGAGAATAAAGAGTTAGTTGTGTTTCACGATATTTTCTGAATGCGTGTTTACTATTTGTTAGTAAACCTTCGAAGCAATCCACAACGTTCGAAGACATAACATATACCAAAATCCTATTGCAGATCTACGTTAGCAATATGGGTCTTTAATTCAGCCGACTACTCCTTTTCGCTTTCTTGGGTGTTGGTGTGACTTGTGCAACTTTCCGTTCTGTGGGTACGGATCTTTCTACGAGCGAGTTGTTGTATATGAAACTTCCTGGCAGATTAAAACTGTGTGCCCGACCGAGACTCGACCTCGGGACCTTTGCCTTTCGCGGGCAAGTGCTCTACCATCTGAGCTACCGAAGCACGACTCACGCCCGGTACTCACAGCTTTAGTTCTGCCAGTATCTCGTCTCCTACCTTCCAAACATTACAGAAGCTCTCCTGCGAACCTTGCAGAACTAGCACTCCTGAAAGAAAGGATACTGCGGAGTGCTAGTTCTGCAAGGTTCGTAGGAGAGCTTCTGTAAAGTTTGGAAGGTAGGAGACGAGATACTGGCAGAAGTAAAGCTGTGAGGACCGGGCGTGAGTCGTGCTTCGGTAGCTCAGATGGTAGAGCACTTGCCCGCGAAAGGCAAACGTCCCGAGTTCGAGTCTCGGTCGGGCACACAGTTTTAATCTGCCAGGAAGTTTCATATCAGCGCACACTCCGCTGCAGAGTGAAAATCTCATTCCTATTTCATGGAGCTACCGTATCACCATACTCTAAAAAGGACCTGACTGGTATACAATATGGACCAAATAGGAAACGGGATCGGCGTTCACCTACGTGGATGTAGGAAGCGGACAGAAAGCTACACTGGCCGGTGTACCAAACAGACAGTAATTCCGATGCCCAGGTTTTCTCCTGACCTGATTCACCACCTCGCCTATAACTTCAACGCTCTATGGATTATGCCCTGCAAATAAGACCTGACGCGTGATTTACATACATTGCATACTTCCTGTTAATTCATTTTTTTCTCAGTAATTCCCTGTCGACTGGTAATAAGCTACTTGTTTGTCGAATGAATTATTTTCTCACAATCTGCATGAGCCGCCCAGTTTTTCATAAACTACATTTATTCATAATACTTAATTGAAAATTGTACTGTATTTCGCGGTTTAACAGTTACAATTCTAATCTTTTATGATTGATGGATACTCATTAAAGAGTAGTTTTAAAATTTCATTACAAACACAGTGTTTAAAGCTGTAATTACATTCGTTTTTTGTAGTAGTCGGCTCAGGGGTATTTTCTTTCCATCTGTGTCGCGACGATTTACTTTACGTGGCGGCTACGTAGTTCTGTTACGGAATTAAAAGACTTCGGACTGTTGATTTTTGTCTCCAGTCGTTGCCGAACGCATCGATAAAATAGTAATGTGATAAAATGTGCACATGACGGAGATGTTGCTACTGTTGAAGCAATAAACATTATATAATTTACGGAGAACCTGTGAGGGTGTGATCTTAAGAAGTTGGTTAGAAGAGCAGTTTAAGCAAATAACGAAGGTAACGACATGACCTGCTGTGTAGATCAGAAGACTTAATAAAGTGAAATCTAACTACAAGGGAACGATTAATGTCCACTGCCGGTTCCTTAAGTGATCTTATCACTGTATCAGATTACTAAAGGAGTACTTCAGATTTGGTCTACGCTATTATGTTCTTTTATTTTTGAATCGAAGTATCGTTCAGTAATCAATCAAACAAAGCTGCCTTACTTAATGTTTTATTTCCTTTTGGGCAGGTTTGTCTACTTAATTCCCAACCATCGAACAGTGTAATTACAATAGTACATCAATCGCGTTCAACATATTTAGCGCAAATACCCAGTCATTAAATTTTTAACGTCTACAAAAGAGATTTCCATCAGACCAATATCTGGTCTCCATTGGATAAGTATTCGAATTTATGGAAATCATCGACGGTTGGAGTAAAATTCTGGAGCATATACAAAGAACAACAGGTCGAATGCTCGCAGTTTTTTTGATTCACAGAATGGTTCAAAAAATGGCAAACTGATTTGCAGAATTTCAAGAACCTGTTATCATCTCTTTGTTATGGAGGGCTTCTGCACAGACATATACAGGAAATCATACTGTATGCGTACATAGTCCAAAGAAAACTAGCAATAAGTGTAAGGCATAAAGAAGGCACCCTATTTCATGGAGTTTGAGTGATTTGCAGTAGGTTCTTTTTTGGTCTGGTCGCTAATAATTCCGTTTCTCAGGAATTCCTATATAATTGTGTTTCCCGATGCGTGCAGTTACAATAAGACATAGTACATTTAAAACTTTCTTTTCCTTGACATGATGTTCAACTGAAATAAACAACTAGTTCTCTCGCGGTTGGTCTCACCTTACAGTGTTCTGGTATATTGTCCCAAGCACTGGCGTCGGTTTGTTCGTCATACACTACAGACAGCCAAACGACACAATCACAGAATTGCTGTACTCGCTTACTCCAAAAAGATTTTCAGTGAAGTAAAAAAAAAAAAAAAAAAATGTGAATATCATGTGATCCCGTCAGGTACATTGTTCGCCGGGTGCAAGTCTTTCGATCTGACGCCACTTCGGCGACTTGCGCGTCGATGGGGATGAAATTATGACGATTAGGACAACACAACACCCAGTCCCTGAGCATAGGAAATCTCCGACCCAGCGGGGAATCGAACCCGGGCCCTTAGGATTGACATTCTGTGGTGCTGACCATTTTTTTTTTTTTTTTTTTTTTTTTGTCGTTGCGGGCGTCACATGACATCCGGTCAAGTTCGTTTGTTGACCCTTCCACTCAGTTTTTTTTTATTACAGAGGCCAACTGACTCTCTGACCGAACACGCTGAGCTACCGTGCCGGCACCACTCAGCTACCGGGGGCGGTCTTCAGTGAAGTGGCTGATGAGAAAGTGCGGAGTTGATGAAGTCGAAGTACGATAACTGGTTTTGTTTCCGAAAGCTACCATCTTTCCCTACTAGACGAATCAGTGTGTCATGGGACTAAAATTTCAATAAATAAAGACGATTTCAAACTCAATAATTCGCAGTGATCATTAGAATAGCCACTTCACGTTTCATTGGTACGAATACCGTAAACAAGTGTTGTCGGCTAGTTAACGTTAGCAACAAAATCAATACCTGTTGTTGTCATTTGATTTCTATCGATACATCTACTCCCATCAGCCATCGCGCCGAGAGCCTTCTAGGAGTGCGCTGATAGTAATTCAGTGCTCTAACAGACCAAACGACTGGCCTCATTTTCTGTGAGTTCACTACTAAATACTGTAAGCAGACAATTGTGGTTAACGAAGTGCCAAACCCTAAGTGAAATCACAATTGTAGCGGCGCTGCCATACAAAGCGAATGTATCCCATAGAATTAGAGCCGTATTGCAGGTTCAAAATGAGTTCACTTAGCTTTGGAACTTATCAGCGCAGTGAAACTACTTGTTACTTTTCTTGAAATACTCGTATGTGCTGTTGAAACGTTCCTTCTTGCTTCGGAACTTCTGTGGCGTCGGGCGAAATCACACTCGCGGAGAATCCACAACACAGCAATGAGTGGTACGCGAAATAAATTTCGCGACGCATTGTGCCTCAAACATTCCGAACTGTTCGTTGGTGGAACGGATGAACTTTCTTCACTGCTTCAAAAATACAAACCTTCTAAATGGAGGTCACCAGCCTCGCTTTAACAAGCGAGAAAAGGTTAAAATCGCTAATACTCCTCCTATACCACTAGTCAACACATTGTAGCGGTGAAACTGCTTCCAAAAGACTTGAGTTCACAGCACTGGATTGGAAAACAAACAACACAAATACATACTCCACCTCCTCGAGCCAGTTTATAGCACCTCCTTCCCATACAAAATAGGACAATAAAGTTAAAAGGGAGGGAACTGTATTTTGCCAACTTCAATTGCGTGCAAAACTTACGGACGAAAATAATTTTCACATGGTCTGTTACTACCAAGAAACACAGCTAGATGAAACTTGGATAATACATAGAAAGGACTGCTACACTATACTACTGAAAGTTACTGGAAGAAATATGCAATGAGACGAACAGAAATGACAGTTTCATTGAAAGATAATAATTACGCTAAGGTCACCGCGATTCATGGGTGGTTCCTGGACGTTACAAAAGGCGATACATGGTTCTTAATAGGATCTGCAACATATTGCCATGGTGGCAACAAGGTTGGTAACGACTCCGTGCGGCAGAGCTTTCGATTCCTCCAACAGCGCGCTTTGCAACGCTACATGGTCGTTAGTGGATGTGAACGTGCTGCAATACGTTTCTCCAAGGCATCCCACACGTGTTCGATCGGATTTACGTGGGGGAATGAGCAGGCCCGTACGTTTGCCGAATATCCTCTCGTTCCTGTTCGATGTGGTCCTCCATCAAGAAAAATTAATACAGTGTCATAATAACGTTGGCGTGGCAATGTACCGAGTTCAAAAATCTGGGGGTCAGTACGCCCGTGCAACATTATTCCTCCACGTATACACTACTGGATATTACCACGTAGATGACGTGCTACAGACGCGAAATTTAACCGATAGGAATAAGATGCTGTAATATGCAAATTGATAGCTTTTCAGAGCATTCACACAAGGTTGGCGCCGGTGGCGAAACGTACAACGTGCTCACACCAGGAAAGTTTCCAACCGATTTCTCATACACAAACAGCAGATGACCGGCGTTGCCTGGTGAAACGTTGTTGTGATGCCTCGTGTAAGGAGGAGAAATGCGTACCATCACGTTTCCGGCTTTGATAAAGGTCGGATTGTAGCCTACCGCGATTGCGGTTTATCGTATCGCGACATTGCTGCTCGAGTTGGTCGAGATCCAATGACTGTTAGCAGAATACGGAATCGGTGGGTTCAGGAGGGTAATACGGAACGCAGGGCTTGATCCCAACGACCTCGTATCACTAGCAGTCGAGATGACAGGCATCTTATCAGCATGGCTGTAACGGATCAAGCAGCCACGTCTCGATCTCTGAGTCAACAGATGGGGACGTTTGCAAGACAACAACCATCTGCAGGAACAGTTCGACGACGTTTGCAGCAGCATGGACTATCAGCTGGGAGACCACGGCTGCGGTTACCCTTGACGCTGCGTCACAGACAGGAGCGCCTGCGATGGTGTACTCAACGACGAACGTGGGTGCACGAATGGCAAAACGTCATTTTCTCGGATGAATGCAGGTTCTGTTTACAGCATCATGATGGTCGCATCCGTGTTTGGCGACATCGCTATGAACGCTCATTGGAAGTGTGTTTTCGTCATCGCCATACTGGCGTATCACCCAGCGTGATGGTATGGGGTGCCACTGGTTACATGTCTCGGTCACCTCTTGTTCGCATTGACGGCACTTTGAACAGTGGACATTACATTTCAGATGTGTTAGGACCCGTGGCTCTACCGTTCATTCGTTCCCTGCGAAACCCTAAACTTCAGCAGGGTAATGCACGACCGCATATTGCAGGTCCTGTACGGGCCTTTCTTGATACAGAAGATATTCGACTGCTGCCCTGGCCAGCGCATTCTCCAGATCTCTCACCAATTGAAAACGTCTGGTCAATGGTGGATGAGCAACTGGCTCGTCACAATACGCCAGTCACTACTCTTGATAAACTGTGGTATCGTGTTGAAGCTGTATGGGCAGCTGTATCTGTACGCGCCATCCAAGCTCTGTTTGACTCAATGCCCAGGCGTGTCAAGGCCGTTATTACGGCCAGAGGTAGTTGTTCTGGATACTGATTTCTCAGGATGTATGCACCCAAATTGCGTGAAAATGTAATCACATGTCAGTTTTAGTATAATATATTTGTCCAATCATCTGCATTTCTTCTCGGTGTAGCAGTTTTAAAGGCCAGCAGTGTAGTAACAGTTGGACCACCGAAACGAGAATGTTCAACAATGTTCCTGGGTGCACCTCGTGTTCCCACCTGGCCTCATATGGGGTACGTCCGGCACTGTCGAACATAATCATTTTCGTGGACCAGGTGTAATGGTGCGGGAAGGCTCAATGTTATTGCGACACTGTACTCCTTCCTCACGTGGATCTTTTCATGGGAGCATTCAGCTCTGACTTCATTTTTATGAATGACAACGCTTGACGGCATCGAACAACGCAAGCGAAGGAGATCTTGGAACGAGAGGATATTCGGCAAACGTATTGGTCCACCCATTCCACAGACTTGAATCCCATCAAACACGTGTGGGGTACCTTGTGGAGATGTATTGCAGTACGTCCGCATGCACCAACGACCATCCCGCACTGCCAAACGGGCTGGTGCAAGACCCGAAAGCCCTACCGCAAGAACTACTTACCAGCTTTGTGACCACTGTGGGAGAATGTTCAGGAGCATATGTAGGCATGTGTGATCATAAAACATCATATTAAGGATGGCTGCACTGCCTTCAGTGTAATTACTATCTTCGAATAATTCCTGTTAGTCTCATTCCGTATTATTTTCTGTTACCTTCTGTACTACAGTGTGGCAGTTCTTTCTATGTGAAGACCAAGTTCCATTGAACCCTGTTACTTGGCTTGGCACTTGAGGTGAAAGTTATTTTCGTCCTTAAGCTTTGCATATAAGTGTGTTTCAGTTTCCCGTAGCAAAAACACAACTCTACTGATCGCTTACTCCCCATCTTCACGCACACAACACTTCTAAAATATAGCTTTACACCACAGGACCGACGACTCCCACACTATTCTCTTGGAGGCTCTCAGCTGACTCTCCATTTCGCAATATCCAAAACCACTCCACGCAATTGTTTTAGCTTTCAGATCCTTCGGACAATCAGCTACAGGATCAGAAATCGGATATTTCAGTTCACGCTGACGATCGCAGTACTTGCTGTAAGGTGCTCCGACCTGCCAACACTTTCAGAAACATCTACTCCAAGAGGTGTTAGGAAAGGGTCGGAACTTTCCGACCTTGGTATTTCCGATGTGTGATGTCAACGTGGTGTTTCTGACCATAATATTTCAACCGTGGCTTTTCCTGCTGTTTTATAATAAGAATATCCTTTCACATTTTATCCAGGCTTAGGACTGAATGTGCACAAAATGCATAAGGATGGTAAATGCTTTTTTATTATTTTTGCATATTTTCCTTTCTAGAACACTACTGCAGAAAATTACCAAACTTGTCCTCTTATTTTATGAATTTTAATTTCTCATTAAAATCTTTAACAAAGGCAAGGATTATATATATCTTCTTCAATACTCCCACACGCTGTCTACTTTTATAACGTCCTTTCTAAGGATTTATGTACCTTTCCTTTCTTTTTTGAAGAGTCAGACAACGGAATTTTTTTCTTATTTCAAATATATCATTTGCTGCTTCCTCCAACAGCTTATTTATCAGAAAGTATACATTCAGATATTTTAGATTTGTTGATGAGTATCCTTCAATGGGGTTCGTGCTCTTATGCTACCGATCAGAAAAATTCCACATTTCAATTGGCGTGCTAGGGTTTTCCATTCGACCACACAGCGAATTACGTGACCTTTCCAGTACTGGGATTTTCCTTTATTATTACCATCCACGCTTCAACAACACTGTTTAGAAAGGAATGTGCCACGGTACCACAGCTACGGCAGTATAATCGGAATTCTTCTCTATTCCTCTATTCCTTCGGTAATACCAGTTCTTGCACTTTCTTCCGCAGACATTGGCTGAGAAGAAAATTGCAACCCGAAATAGATGTTTCGGGGATAACTCTATTCATTTTTTTTTAAATTGTAGCCATTACAAAGTCTAACATTCCAGTTTTCGGTTATCACCCGGGCATCATATTTTTCAATGTGGTAAAAAAATAATGTGTATTTTGAATTTTATTTGGGAACAAAACAAATAAAAAAAGGAAATACCTTCGTCTACTACTCTGTGGTTGCGATATCGACGAGTATTGTGTACAGTTCTTCGAATTGTTTCAAAGAATCATTTAATGTTCCTTGTATGACAGCAGTTCCACTTACAAACAGGATTTTCTCCGCTTCTTCACAACTGAATATCAGGATTCTTTTCCCATGAAAAGACCCGTCGTCAGT
Source organism: Schistocerca americana (assembly GCF_021461395.2). Taxonomy (NCBI): domain Eukaryota; kingdom Metazoa; phylum Arthropoda; class Insecta; order Orthoptera; family Acrididae; genus Schistocerca; species Schistocerca americana. The sequence continues at coordinate 126,063,345 of NC_060126.1, forward strand.
CTTCAAAAAACTGTAATCTTTAGTTAATTTCAAAATATCATCGCCCAGTTGAAACTCCGAAATAGAGCCAGCGTTCTGGATCGTCCCAATAGCTCCTATTCTTGTTTTACACAATTCAGTCTCGGAGTTCTGATAATTTGTCACAATTGAGATGAAATCTAAACATTTACCTTTCAAATCTTGAAATTACCCTTTAAAAACTTGGAAAACAAAACACTGGGATAAATCAGCTGCGGGTGAGGTTCTGGTTGGTAACCCGTTGATTGGAAGCACCAAATAGTAGGGCCGGAAACGCCACGCTCGGAAAGTTTATGCAGCCTTATGGAAAACCGACCGTCCTATGGAAATCACTAGCCTTTGAAAACATCTTGGTTGGATTAAATAGGAACGGCCTATAACCTCCAGTCCGTCCTCCATCTACCGGAAAACCGGCACTGACTTCCACAATAGCGACTACCAAGAGCCGGAAAATATCTTACACTCTATCGTCAACAATGCTTTCATCTGAACACTGCTAAACGTAATTCTAATTTTAAATTACAAAGAGGTGACAAAACACATGGGGTAGCGATATGTCTATTTCAAGCCGTGGCAGCAGTGGGAATTTCACCTATGCAAGAATGTCTGTGTCGCAGTTGAACTTCGAGACACGAGCAAGCGCAGACGAAAGCTTCGAAATAGTTCCTGAAACTCCACTGTTTATCGCTGTCCAGATTCTTATGTTATGTTGCGCACAGATTGTAAAAAATTCTATTACATAAATTTTGTTTATTAGATGAAATTTATTGGCATTAACAGCAGATGCATGAGGTCGACAGTGAGGATTCTAATTTCACTTTGTCAATTTAATCCGATGCCCTTTGTGAAAAATCCTTGCCACATCGAAACTTAAATAATCTCAAACTGCGTTAACTTACACACAGGTCAGATCTGATAAACACTGAGGTGACATGCACAGCTAAAGATGGTGGTAGTATCGCGAACACAAGGTATAAAAGGGCAGTGCATAGGTGGAGCTGTCTTTTGTACTCCATTTACACAGGTTTTCGACGAGATTATGACCGCACAACGGGAACTAACAGGCCACGAATGCGGAATTGTAGTTAGAGCTAGAAGCATGGGACATTCCATTTCGGAAATCGCTACGAAATTCAATTTTCCGAGATCCACATCCTCAAGAGTGTGCCGAGAATATCAGATTCTCACCACGGACATTCCAGTGGCCGACGGCCTTCATTTAACGACCGACAGCAGCGGCGTTTGCATAGAGTTGTGAGTGCTAAAAGACAAGCAACATTGAGAGATATAACCGCACAAATCAATGTGGGACGTACAACGAATGAATCCGTTAGTGCCGTGAAATGTGGTATTAACTGGATACGCCGGCAGACGACCGACGCCGCCGGCCGGTGTGGCCGTTCGGTTCTAGGCGCTTCAGTCTGGAACCGCGTGACCACTACGGTCGCAGGTTCGAATCCTGCCTCGGGCATGGATGTGTGTGATGTACTTAGGTTAGTAAGTTTTAAGTAGTTCTAAGTTCTAGGGGTCTGATGACCACAGATGTTAAGTCCCATAGTGCTCAGAGCCATTTGAACCAGACGACTGACGCGAGTTCCTTCGCTAACAGCACATCGGCTGCAGCGTCTCTCCTGGGCTTGTGACCATATCGGTTGGACCCTAGACGACTCGAAAACCGTGGCCTGGTCAGATGAGCCTCGATTTCAGTTGGTAAGAGCTCAAGGTAGTGTCCCAGTGTGGTGCAGACACCACGAAGCCATGGAAGGCACTGTGCCTTCATAATGATGTGGGTTGTGTTTACACGGAATGGATTTGGTCTTCTGGTCAGACTGAAGCGATCATCGACTGGAAATGCCTATGTTCGGCTGCTTGCAGCCATCAGTGGTGAAATTTTTATGGATGACAATGTGCCATGTCAGAGGGCCACAGCTGTTCGCGTCTGGTCTGAAGAGCCTTTTGGACAGTTCGAGCGACTTATTTGGCAGCCCAAATCATCCGACATGAATCCCATCTTACATTTATGGGACATAGTCGAGTATTCGGTTCGTGCACAAAATCGTGCACTGGCAACACCTTCGCAGTCATGGACAGCTATAGAGGCAGAATGGCGCAATATTTCTGCAGGGGACTTCCAACGACTTGTTGAGTTGTTGCGCCATGCCGAGCAAGAGGAGGTCCAACACGTTATTAGGAGGTATCCCATGACTTTCGTCAACTCAGTGTATGCTGTGTTGCGAATATTCAAAACGTATATATACAGTATTTGCCCACACTGAGAGTGTAAGGCCACTGAAATGTGAAGCAATACTATTAGGTTTAGGTGGTCACCCAAACCAAAACAGAAAGTTCATATAGGAAGTTGAATGAAAATACGTAGCGCTTACAACCTGGTGCGAGATGTCAGTAAATACTTGGGAATCAATCACTACTCCCAGGACAGTTAAAACGATCATTGACCGTTACCACAGCAACCATAACGTCGACAGCGTAAAAGAAGCACCGATTACACTAATTAACATGTAAAAGGCGGTCAAGTGCATAGCTTCGTTAACTTTCGATAACAAGTTGTCTCATTGTAAATGTAATATTGTCATTAGTGTCGGTTTTTATCCTCATCTCGGTGGGTACTATCCTCTAGGTAAACATAATTATCACTCGAGTATGTCTAATTCCTCTATCTTTATGAAAATCTTACTAAGTATTGGAGAGTGTGGATTACATGTTGCTCCTTTGTTTGCATGAATGAGCTTGGAGGACGGTAACTGAACTCTATGTAGAGCAGAAGGACAAGTCGCAGTATATCAAGGCTTTACAGTACTTTCCCTGATTCAATAATGGTATGGGACAAGTAGCTTACGCAATCATGCCTTGCCCGCGTCTACAGTGTTGCTTGCAATGCTGGCGGATCACAACGATTCATGAAAAATTAACCCTCATAGTAAATAACTCAACGGAAGGTTTTCTTTCGATGATGCAGTTACACTACACGTAGACGTGGCAAGTCACATATCAATAAAAATTTTGTATTGCTCTCATACTGAATTTAATAACGTAAAAAACGATAGTTATTAACTATTGAAAACGTATAAATTCTGGTAACTCGTTCTTCGGTGGGACGCACTTTTGCCATATAACATGGTCTTTTTCGAATCCGTGAGCTAACTACGGAAAAAAGAGTTTGTCATTCTCTAACTTCCCCTGAATAAGAAGTCGTCTGTGGTTTCAGAGATATTAATTGAATTTAGCTCTACGTTATGTCACAAGGCAGCGCAACAGAAATCTAACTACCGAACTTGAGTTCTACCGATCAGGAATTGAACGTCACTAAATGCTTCTTACTATCTTTCTCTCACAGCCTACATGAGGTTAGTGACCACACGTGGTGGTATGGCGTGGTATGCACAATGGGAGAACGTGTAACAAACTAAATTGATTCTGAATTCACAGTTATTCACAAAATGGTGGTTTCTCTGAACTTCAGTAAGCATTTAACACGTATAAAAATCTATCACAGTTCCGTAACGGTAAACCGTTTGTCGTTAAATTAATCATCATTATTCAGTGACAACTGATTAAGGAACACAAAATGGACTCCAACTTGGGCACACACGAAGGTCATTCATAGACTAACCGATAACGAAATTCACTACTTTCTACCAAAAGCAGCATCGTCAAAACTGGATTGACATTCACGGCGGGAAGAAATACGAACCTTAACCTTAATAGAGATCATAGCAATATTATTTGCTTCTGAGACCCCCCCCCCCCCCCCCCGTAACGCTTCTAACAAATGTCTCTTTAAAATTAAAGAAGTTTCCTAATACGAAAATTCGAACTGACTCCCACCAAAAATAATAGTGTAAGTGAGCGCAGATGTGGTTCGGTATACTCACTTGACCCCAATATTGCGTCTGACTGAGCTGGAACAAAATCAGTTTTGCATAGCCTCCGAGCACAGAGATCGAAGAAAATTTGGAGGGGGCGAACTGACCAGCCGACAAGACGAATTTTGGAATTGTTTCAGCCATGTTTGCCTCGCTCAAAATTTTCCGTTGGTTCAACATCTAAAATGTGAACGAACGATCATTTGGCGCTTGAGTCTAAAGGAACCAACCACGAGGCCACACGTCAAGAAATGCCACGAAGATAAGACTCCACCAGACTGATGGTTCAAGTCAGTTTCGAAAATTAAACTCAACGATCCTTTCCAGGCTTCTGCAACAAAGCTGAACGAAGAGAGCCCACCTGAATTCACTAAGGGCCGGCCGGAGTGGCCGAGCGGTTAAAGGCGCTACAGTCTGGAACCGCACGACCGCTACGGTCGCAGGTTCGAATCCTGCCTCGGGCATGGATGTGTGTGATGTCCTTAGGTTAGTTAGGTTTAAGTAGTTCTAAGTTCTAGGGGACTTACGACCACAGCAGTTGAGTCCCATAGTGCTCAGAGCCATTTGAACCAATTCACCAAGGTGCATGTGTTTACAATTACAGCCACATTCGTGGAACCATTTGTCACCATGTTTACTAAAGGTGATTAAAGGTACATGGTGTGCTGCACATCAAACGTTATAAAAATAAAAATGAAACGCACTTAGTGCAGCTCCTCCTGGCGTCTCAGAAATATAACAAATTGCGAGCAGAGGAAAGACACTACAAAACATGATAAAATTACAAAATCATATGAAAAATGTTCTGCCTGCCTCCTTTCAAACAATCTTATTTATCTTCTGTGGGGAAAACAATATTCAGGAAGCGGAAAGTATGAGATGAGGTGGAAAATTCGTAAAACAGTCTCACTGACATTGACTATTTAATACGGTGATTCATTTTGAAATCAAAATGCGTTCCTTATGTAATACAAATAAAACAACACAAGTGAGCTAGAGAGATCTCATAGTCAGAGCCCTTCCACTAAAAGTAATAAATTCCGTATTTAAATCGTGGTAGTTTTTATGAATTCCATAGATACACTATTCTCAAGCAAAACATGACATGCAATTAGTCAAAGAGAGGTACTGCTGATGGCATGTAATCACCCTCGGCATGAACAAAGCCAAAGTAGCTGTTTGAGCAGTGCTCATAAATTAACTGAAAATTCAATTTAACGAAACCAGTCCTGAAAGTTCTGTGAAGTAAATGAAATTACTCTCTCATAAGAATCAAAAAACAATCTGTGTTGAATAATAGGCGCTTGGTTGCCCTTGTAAATAATTTATTTAACGATCGGTTTCGAAAGCTAGAAGCTACATCAAGTAAGCACGCCTCAAATAATAATTTATACGCTCGTATTCTGATAATGATTTTTGCCAGTATTACTCTCAGTAGGTGCTTAATTAACATGTAATGGATAATATTTTTTCTGCTCAAGTCACCTGTAATTGTTGTATTGTGTTATTTTTTGCCTATGACTGTGAAACTGAAACTCGAATTGCAGTAGGTGATATTGTCTAAATGCGCATTCGTGGACCCAGTTTTCACCACCGACACGCCTTATCGCTCAGTTCATAGCTGGTCACTTTCCTGCCTGAATCTCTACGCATTGCGTTCCGCATTATGTGCGGTACCTCATACTGTTTTTTATTACTAAGTAGGTTCTTGTCCATATTTCCCACAATTTTACTGATTCTTAGGCACTCTGGATGGTTTGTGACCCTAGACCTTTTACGTTCGGTCTACCGCCGTCCGTTCCGAATTATGGTAGCTGTTTCTAATTTTTGACTGGGCGTTCTAGCCCATTATTGCTGTTCTATTGCATTACAATTTTTAAACATTTTCAGGCACAAGTAAGAAACCGTGGACTCGTGCTTTCTGCTTATCTGACAACGCTAATTGCGTCATTTATTCATACCCAAGCGATTTTCGGTCCTGTCCATGTCGCATGTTCAGTGTCATGATTTAACATATAAGTAATTTGTTCCATTTCTCACCATTGATTCTAACTATAAATTGGCACAGTTGTGGCGAATGCTTTTTCTAATTTTACTTATCTGACCTGATGTGGTTTCTAGGCTACGAAACCGGTCGTTAAATAAATTATTTACAAGAACAGCCAAGCGGTTATTATTCAAGATGACTACTTATGGCTACGGTTGGCCCTCATGCAAGACAGAAAGTAAAAAAGTAATCGGCTGGTTGACACACAAAATATAAGGGGCGATCAAAATGTTTCCGTTCGAAGGCCATGTAGTCCAGAATCGGTATGCCAATCACGTAAAATCGCTATCAGCATTGAGTCAATCATCCTATCGACGAACCAAGTTGAAGATCCGTGTCCTGCTGCGTGAAGAAATCCGAAACTACTTCCTGCACATCTTCATACGACGGAACCGTCGACCTCTCAAGGCCTTTGTTAAGCGAGGAAATCACATTAGGAGGCTCTTTGACACTGATGGTTTGGGATTTTTTGGGTGGGAAGAATTAATTAGAATTTAATCAAATTTTGAAATCATTTCATTCATATTTCGAACAGTTTTTGTGAATTTTTTTGTATCGGAGGCGGAAGAGGGGGTGACTTTGAAATCTTAAATAGGAACCCCTATTTTTTATTGCAGGTTTGGATTCTCAGTGAAAAAAATATGTAGCTTTTGTATGAAACATTTCCCTCGTTTTATGAGAGATGGCGCTGTATTCGGCACACATGAATATGAAGTGACAACTGTTGAAAAACGGTAATATCTCAGAAAGATACAGGTCCTTTTAAAAAATCGAAGTACATTTTTTGATATTTGGGAAAATGCTATCATGTGACACTGTCCTCCCGCAATCCATTCTTAGACTACATTTAGCGTTACACAGGAACAACGACGTGGACATAGTAGCAATGTGTTCCCTTCGGGATGCTTGATTTTGGTAAATCCCCTTGCCTCTTACTATATCATGGTGGCTCTCGCTATCGCGGGATGCTTGACTACTGTGAGTCCCCTTGCCTCTCACTCTCTAGAGGTGCTTGATTGCTGACTCCCCTTGCCTCTCACAAGTGTTTCAGTGTAGGAAGTTCGAAATGTTGTCCATTGTTTCTAATGCACATTGCAGCTCTGTGGCTGCATGACAATCCGACATATTTTAGTGTCTCTGCGCTAATGTTTGCACATTCATTACAAATTCGCTGCCGCAAATCTTCAGGGGTTGTTGATACAACCATGTAAACTCTCTCTTTTAGGCATCCCCACAGGAAAAAATCGGCAGAAGTCAAATCGGGTGAATATGCGGGCCACGTTTGAAGGCCTCCTCGTGCAGTCCATCGAGCCAGATAGTTTCGATTCAGAATTCCTCGAGCTAGTCGTGAGTAATGCTCTGGGCATTATTCTTGAAACCATACATCCAGTCTAGTCTGATGTGGAACATCACCCATTGTATGGGTAAAACATTATCCACAAGGTCGCTGTACATCTGACCAGTCAGTTTACCTTCCATGAAGTACCTAAAATACCGCACCAAACGGTGACACTCCATTGGCGTTGATGTTCAACTTGTCTTACGCAATGGGGATTCTCCACTGACCAATAATGCATATTATATCGATCCACTTGACTACGATTCGTAAAATCTGATTCATCGAAGAAAAGTATCTGTGAAATGAAATTATCATTGATTGATAGTTGTCCCTGTTGCAAAAATTCAGGCGATCGTGAAAGTCGCCACCATGCATTTCTCGAGGCAGCGATAATGAAATGGGTGCCATTTGTATGCATGCAGTATGCGTAGAACACTTCGATGCGAAATTCCTGATCCTCACAATTTGCCGGGAACTAATGGGAGAATTTGTAGCAGCTGCAGCTAAAACATTCACTGCGTTATTTCCGCTTGTCTTAGACCTCGGTAGGACTCTTTCTCTAGGTTTGACACTACACCTTTTCAGTAAACAGATGGACAGTACTGCGAAACGTCGTTGCAGACGGAACATTCCTATAGGGGAAGAGAATGGCATACCTTTTACGGGCTTCGTGGTGCAGGGGGGCCGAGCGTTATGTTAAAGGAATACTCGTCGAGGTGAACAACGTTTTTTACCACTTTTTTTAATCCGGTGTGTATTTCACTAAATATTCTGACAAACAGTTTTAAATACCTCACCCTGTATAGTCGCATATACGCTGCGGCAACGCCCTCAAAAGGAATGTTTTTGATCGCCTCTTATACGAGGTGCATTGAAGTTCTAAGGCCTCCGATTTTTTTTCTAATTAACTACTCACCCGAAATCGATGAAACTGGCGTTACTTCTCGAGGTAATCGCCCTGCAGACGTACACATTTTTCACAACGCTGACGCCATGATTCCATGGCAGCGGCGAAGGCTTCTTTAGGAGTCTGTTTTGACCACTGGAAAATCGCTAAGGCAATAGCAGCACGGCTGGTGAATGTGCGCCCACGGAGAGTGTCTTTCATTGTTGGAAAAAGCCAAAAGTCACTAGGAGCCAGGTCAGGTGAGTAGGGAGCATGAGGAATCGCTTCAAAGTTGTTATCACGAAGAAACTGTTGCGTATCGTTAGCTCGATGTGCCGGTGCGTTGTCTTGGTGAAACAGCACACGCGCAGCCCTTCCCGGACGTTTTTGTTGCAGTGCAGGAAGGAATTTGTTCTTCAAAACATTTTCGTAGGATGCACCTGTTACCGTAGTGCCCTTTGGAACGCAATGGGTAAGGATTACGCCCTCGCTGTCCCAGAACATGGACACCATCATTTTTTCAGCACTGGCGGTTACCCGAAACTTTTTTGTTTATTAGATGAAATTTATTGGCATTAACAGCAGATGCATGAGGTCGACAGTGAGGATTCTAATTTCGCTTTGTCACTTAATCCGATGCCCTTTGTGAAAAATCCTTGCCACATCGAAACTTAAATAATCTCAAACTGCGTTTACTTACATACAGGTCAGATCTGATAAACACTGAGGTGACATGCACAGCTAAAGATGGTGGTAGTATCGCGAACACAAGGTATAAAAGGGCAGTGCATAGGTGGAGCTGTCTTTTGTACTCCATTTACACAGGTTTTCGACGAGATTATGACCGCACAACGGGAACTAACAGGCCACGAATGCGGAATTGTAGTTAGAGCTAGAAGCATGGGACATTCCATTTCGGAAATCGCTAGGAAATTCAATTTTCCGAGATCCACATCCTCAAGAGTGTGCCGAGAATATCAGATTCTCACCACGGACATTCAAGTGGCCGACGGCCTTCATTTAACGACCGACAGCAGCGGCGTTTGCATAGAGTTGTGAGTGCTAAAAGACAAGCAACATTGAGAGATATAACCGCACAAATCAATGTGAGACGTACAACGAATGAATCCGTTAGTGCCGTGAAATGTGGTATTAACTGGATACGCCGGCAGACGACCGACGCCGCCGGCCGGTGTGGCCGTTCGGTTCTAGGCGCTTCAGTCTGGAACCGCGTGACCACTACGGTCGCAGGTTCGAATCCTGCCTCGGGCATGGATGTGTGTGATGTACTTAGGTTAGTAAGTTTTAAGTAGTTCTAAGTTCTAGGGGTCTGATGACCACAGATATTAAGTCCCATAGTGCTCAGAGCCATTTGAACCAGACGACTGACGCGAGTTCCTTCGCTAACAGCACATCGGCTGCAGCGTCTCTCCTGGGCTTGTGACCATATCGGTTGGACCCTAGACGACTCGAAAACCGTGGCCTGGTCAGATGAGCCTCGATTTCAGTTGGTAAGAGCTCAAGGTAGTGTCCCAGTGTGGTGCAGACACCACGAAGCCATGGAAGGCACTGTGCCTTCATAATGATGTGGGTTGTGTTTACACGGAATGGATTTGGTCTTCTGGTCAGACTGAAGCGATCATCGACTGGAAATGCCTATGTTCGGCTGCTTGCAGCCATCAGTGGTGAAATTTTTATGGATGACAATGTGCCATGTCAGAGGGCCACAGCTGTTCGCGTCTGGTCTGAAGAGCCTTTTGGACAGTTCGAGCGACTTATTTGGCAGCCCAAATCATCCGACATGAATCCCATCTTACATTTATGGGACATAGTCGAGTATTCGGTTCGTGCACAAAATCGTGCACTGGCAACACCTTCGCAGTCATGGACAGCTATAGAGGCAGAATGGCGCAATATTTCTGCAGGGGACTTCCAACGACTTGTTGAGTTGTTGCGCCATGCCGAGCAAGAGGAGGTCCAACACGTTATTAGGAGGTATCCCATGACTTTCGTCAACTCAGTGTATGCTGTGTTGCGAATATTCAAAACGTATATATACAGTATTTGCCCACACTGAGAGTGTAAGGCCACTGAAATGTGAAGCAATACTATTAGGTTTAGGTGGTCACCCAAACCAAAACAGAAAGTTCATATAGGAAGTTGAATGAAAATACGTAGCGCTTACAACCTGGTGCGAGATGTCAGTAAATACTTGGGAATCAATCACTACTCCCTGGACAGTTAAAACGATCATTGACCGTTACCACAGCAACCATAACGTCGACAGCGTAAAAGAAGCACCGATTACACTAATTAACATGTAAAAGGCGGTCAAGTGCATAGCTTCGTTAACTTTCGATAACAAGTTGTCTCATTGTAAATGTAATATTGTCATTAGTGTCGGTTTTTATCCTCATCTCGGTGGGTACTATCCTCTAGGTAAACATAATTATCACTCGAGTATGTCTAATTCCTCTATCTTTATGAAAATCTTACTAAGTATTGGAGAGTGTGGATTACATGTTGCTCCTTTGTTTGCATGAATGAGCTTGGAGGACGGTAACTGAACTCTATGTAGAGCAGAAGGACAAGTCGCAGTATATCAAGGCTTTACAGTACTTTCCCTGATTCAATAATGGTATGGGACAAGTAGCTTACGCAATCATGCCTTGCCCGCGTCTACAGTGTTGCTTGCAATGCTGGCGGATCACAACGATTCATGAAAAATTAACCCTCATAGTAAATAACTCAACGGAAGGTTTTCTTTCGATGATGCAGTTACACTACACGTAGACGTGGCAAGTCACATATCAATAAAAATTTTGTATTGCTCTCATACTGAATTTAATAACGTAAAAAACGATAGTTATTAACTATTGAAAACGTATAAATTCTGGTAACTCGTTCTTCGGTGGGACGCACTTTTGCCATATAACATGGTCTTTTTCGAATCCGTGAGCTAACTACGGAAAAAAGAGTTTGTCATTCTCTAACTTCCCCTGAATAAGAAGTCGTCTGTGGTTTCAGAGATATTAATTGAATTTAGCTCTACGTTATGTCACAAGGCAGCGCAACAGAAATCTAACTACCGAACTTGAGTTCTACCGATCAGGAATTGAACGTCACTAAATGCTTCTTACTATCTTTCTCTCACAGCCTACATGAGGTTAGTGACCACACGTGGTGGTATGGCGTGGTATGCACAATGGGAGAACGTGTAACAAACTAAATTGATTCTGAATTCACAGTTATTCACAAAATGGTGGTTTCTCTGAACTTCAGTAAGCATTTAACACGTATAAAAATCTATCACAGTTCCGTAACGGTAAACCGTTTGTCGTTAAATTAATCATCATTATTCAGTGACAACTGATTAAGGAACACAAAATGGACTCCAACTTGGGCACACACGAAGGTCATTCATAGACTAACCGATAACGAAATTCACTACTTTCTACCAAAAGCAGCATCGTCAAAACTGGATTGACATTCACGGCGGGAAGAAATACGAACCTTAACCTTAATAGAGATCATAGCAATATTATTTGCTTCTGAGACCCCCCCCCCCCCCCCCCCGTAACGCTTCTAACAAATGTCTCTTTAAAATTAAAGAAGTTTCCTAATACGAAAATTCGAACTGACTCCCACCAAAAATAATAGTGTAAGTGAGCGCAGATGTGGTTCGGTATACTCACTTGACCCCAATATTGCGTCTGACTGAGCTGGAACAAAATCAGTTTTGCATAGCCTCCGAGCACAGAGATCGAAGAAAATTTGGAGGGGGCGAACTGACCAGCCGACAAGACGAATTTTGGAATTGTTTCAGCCATGTTTGCCTCGCTCAAAATTTTCCGTTGGTTCAACATCTAAAATGTGAACGAACGATCATTTGGCGCTTGAGTCTAAAGGAACCAACCACGAGGCCACACGTCAAGAAATGCCACGAAGATAAGACTCCACCAGACTGATGGTTCAAGTCAGTTTCGAAAATTAAACTCAACGATCCTTTCCAGGCTTCTGCAACAAAGCTGAACGAAGAGAGCCCACCTGAATTCACTAAGGGCCGGCCGGAGTGGCCGAGCGGTTAAAGGCGCTACAGTCTGGAACCGCACGACCGCTACGGTCGCAGGTTCGAATCCTGCCTCGGGCATGGATGTGTGTGATGTCCTTAGGTTAGTTAGGTTTAAGTAGTTCTAAGTTCTAGGGGACTTACGACCACAGCAGTTGAGTCCCATAGTGCTCAGAGCCATTTGAACCAATTCACCAAGGTGCATGTGTTTACAATTACAGCCACATTCGTGGAACCATTTGTCACCATGTTTACTAAAGGTGATTAAAGGTACATGGTGTGCTGCACATCAAACGTTATAAAAATAAAAATGAAACGCACTTAGTGCAGCTCCTCCTGGCGTCTCAGAAATATAACAAATTGCGAGCAGAGGAAAGACACTACAAAACATGATAAAATTACAAAATCATATGAAAAATGTTCTGCCTGCCTCCTTTCAAACAATCTTATTTATCTTCTGTGGGGAAAACAATATTCAGGAAGCGGAAAGTATGAGATGAGGTGGAAAATTCGTAAAACAGTCTCACTGACATTGACTATTTAATACGGTGATTCATTTTGAAATCAAAATGCGTTCCTTATGTAATACAAATAAAACAACACAAGTGAGCTAGAGAGATCTCATAGTCAGAGCCCTTCCACTAAAAGTAATAAATTCCGTATTTAAATCGTGGTAGTTTTTATGAATTCCATAGATACACTATTCTCAAGCAAAACATGACATGCAATTAGTCAAAGAGAGGTACTGCTGATGGCATGTAATCACCCTCGGCATGAACAAAGCCAAAGTAGCTGTTTGAGCAGTGCTCATAAATTAACTGAAAATTCAATTTAACGAAACCAGTCCTGAAAGTTCTGTGAAGTAAATGAAATTACTCTCTCATAAGAATCAAAAAACAATCTGTGTTGAATAATAGGCGCTTGGTTGCCCTTGTAAATAATTTATTTAACGATCGGTTTCGAAAGCTAGAAGCTACATCAAGTAAGCACGCCTCAAATAATAATTTATACGCTCGTATTCTGATAATGATTTTTGCCAGTATTACTCTCAGTAGGTGCTTAATTAACATGTAATGGATAATATTTTTTCTGCTCAAGTCACCTGTAATTGTTGTATTGTGTTATTTTTTGCCTATGACTGTGAAACTGAAACTCGAATTGCAGTAGGTGATATTGTCTAAATGCGCATTCGTGGACCCAGTTTTCACCACCGACACGCCTTATCGCTCAGTTCATAGCTGGTCACTTTCCTGCCTGAATCTCTACGCATTGCGTTCCGCATTATGTGCGGTACCTCATACTGTTTTTTATTACTAAGTAGGTTCTTGTCCATATTTCCCACAATTTTACTGATTCTTAGGCACTCTGGATGGTTTGTGACCCTAGACCTTTTACGTTCGGTCTACCGCCGTCCGTTCCGAATTATGGTAGCTGTTTCTAATTTTTGACTGGGCGTTCTAGCCCATTATTGCTGTTCTATTGCATTACAATTTTTAAACATTTTCAGGCACAAGTAAGAAACCGTGGACTCGTGCTTTCTGCTTATCTGACAACGCTAATTGCGTCATTTATTCATACCCAAGCGATTTTCGGTCCTGTCCATGTCGCATGTTCAGTGTCATGATTTAACATATAAGTAATTTGTTCCATTTCTCACCATTGATTCTAACTATAAATTGGCACAGTTGTGGCGAATGCTTTTTCTAATTTTACTTATCTGACCTGATGTGGTTTCTAGGCTACGAAACCGGTCGTTAAATAAATTATTTACAAGAACAGCCAAGCGGTTATTATTCAAGATGACTACTTATGGCTACGGTTGGCCCTCATGCAAGACAGAAAGTAAAAAAGTAATCGGCTGGTTGACACACAAAATATAAGGGGCGATCAAAATGTTTCCGTTCGAAGGCCATGTAGTCCAGAATCGGTATGCCAATCACGTAAAATCGCTATCAGCATTGAGTCAATCATCCTATCGACGAACCAAGTTGAAGATCCGTGTCCTGCTGCGTGAAGAAATCCGAAACTACTTCCTGCACATCTTCATACGACGGAACCGTCGACCTCTCAAGGCCTTTGTTAAGCGAGGAAATCACATTAGGAGGCTCTTTGACACTGATGGTTTGGGATTTTTTGGGTGGGAAGAATTAATTAGAATTTAATCAAATTTTGAAATCATTTCATTCATATTTCGAACAGTTTTTGTGAATTTTTTTGTATCGGAGGCGGAAGAGGGGGTGACTTTGAAATCTTAAATAGGAACCCCTATTTTTTATTGCAGGTTTGGATTCTCCGTGAAAAAAATATGCAACTTTTGTATGAGACATTTCCCTCGTTTTATGAGAGATGGCGTTGTATTCGGCACACATGAATATGAAGTGACAACTGTTGAAAAACGGTAATATCTCAGAAAGATACAGGTCCTTTTAAAAAATCGAAGTACATTTTTTGATATTTGGGAAAATGCTATCATGTGACACTGTCCTCCCGCAATCCATTCTTAGACTACATTTAGCGTTACACAGGAACAACGACGTGGACATAGTAGCAATGTGTTCCCTTCGGGATGCTTGATTTTGGTGAATCCCCTTGCCTCTTACTATATCATGGTGGCTCTCGCTATCGCGGGATGCTTGACTACTGTGAGTCCCCTTGCCTCTCACTCTCTAGAGGTGCTTGATTGCTGACTCCCCTTGCCTCTCACAAGTGTTTCAGTGTAGGAAGTTCGAAATGTTGTCCATTGTTTCTAATGCACATTGCAGCTCTGTGGCTGCATGACAATCCGACATATTTTAGTGTCTCTGCGCTAATGTTTGCACATTCATTACAAATTCGCTGCCGCAAATCTTCAGGGGTTGTTGATACAACCATGTAAACTCTCTCTTTTAGGCATCCCCACAGGAAAAAATCGGCAGAAGTCAAATCGGGTGAATATGCGGGCCACGTTTGAAGGCCTCCTCGTGCAGTCCATCGAGCCAGATAGTTTCGATTCAGAATTCCTCGAGCTAGTCGTGAGTATTGCTCTGGGCATTATTCTTGAAACCATACATCCAGTCTAGTCTGATGTGGAACATCACCCATTGTATGGGTAAAACATTATCCACAAGGTCGCTGTACATCTGACCAGTCAGTTTACCTTCCATGAAGTACCTAAAATACCGCACCAAACGGTGAAACTCCATTGGCGTTGATGTTCAACTTGTCTTACGCAATGGGGATTCTCCACTGACCAATAATGCATATTATATCGATCCACTTGACTACGATTCGTAAAATCTGATTCATCGAAGAAAAGTATCTGTGAAATGAAATTATCATTGATTGATAGTTGTCCCTGTTGCAAAAATTCAGGCGATCGTGAAAGTCGCCACCATGCATTTCTCGAGGCAGCGATAATGAAATGGGTGCCATTTGTATGCATGCAGTATGCGTAGAACACTTCGATGCGAAATTCCTGATCCTCACAATTTGCCGGGAACTAATGGGAGAATTTGTAGCAGCTGCAGCTAAAACATTCACTGCGTTATTTCCGCTTGTCTTAGACCTCGGTAGGACTCTTTCTCTAGGTTTGACACTACACCTTTTCAGTAAACAGATGGACAGTACTGCGAAACGTCGTTGCAGACGGAACATTCCTATAGGGGAAGAGAATGGCATACCTTTTACGGGCTTCGTGGTGCAGGGGGGCCGAGCGTTATGTTAAAGGAATACTCGTCGAGGTGGACAACGTTTTTTACCACTTTTTTTAATCCGGTGTGTATTTCACTAAATATTCTGACAAACAGTTTTAAATACCTCACCCTGTATAGTCGCATATACGCTGCGGCAACGCCCTCAAAAGGAATGTTTTTGATCGCCTCTTATACGAGGTGCATTGAAGTTCTAAGGCCTCCGATTTTTTTTCTAATTAACTACTCACCCGAAATCGATGAAACTGGCGTTACTTCTCGAGGTAATCGCCCTGCAGACGTACACATTTTTCACAACGCTGACGCCATGATTCCATGGCAGCGGCGAAGGCTTCTTTAGGAGTCTGTTTTGACCACTGGAAAATCGCTAAGGCAATAGCAGCACGGCTGGTGAATGTGCGCCCACGGAGAGTGTCTTTCATTGTTGGAAAAAGCCAAAAGTCACTAGGAGCCAGGTCAGGTGAGTAGGGAGCATGAGGAATCGCTTCAAAGTTGTTATCACGAAGAAACTGTTGCGTATCGTTAGCTCGATGTGCCGGTGCGTTGTCTTGGTGAAACAGCACACGCGCAGCCCTTCCCGGACGTTTTTGTTGCAGTGCAGGAAGGAATTTGTTCTTCAAAACATTTTCGTAGGATGCACCTGTTACCGTAGTGCCCTTTGGAACGCAATGGGTAAGGATTACGCCCTCGCTGTCCCAGAACATGGACACCATCATTTTTTCAGCACTGGCGGTTACCCGAAACTTTTTTGGTGGCGGTGAATCTGTGTGCTTCCATTGAACTGACTGGCGCTTTGTTTCTGGATTGAAAAATGGCATCCACGTCTCATCCATTGTCACAACCGACGAAAAGAAAGTCCTATTCATGCTGTCGTTGCACGTCAACATTGCTTGGCAACTTGCCACACGGGCAGCCATGTGGTCGTCGGTCAGCATTCGTGGCACTCACCTGGATGACACTTTTCGCATTTTCTGGTCGTCATGCAGGATTGTGTGCACAGAACCCACAGAAATGCCAACTCTGGAGGCGATCTGTTCAACAGTCATTCGGCGATCCCCCAAAACAATTCTCTCCACTTTCTCGATCATGTCGTCAGACCGGCTTGTGCGAGCCCGAGGTTGTTTCGGTTTGTTGTCACACGATGTTCTGACTTCATTAAACTGTCGCACCCACGAACGCACTTTCGACACATCCATAACTCCACCACCACATGTCTCCTTCAACTGTCGATGAATTTCAATTGGTTTCACACCACGCAAATTCAGAAAAGGAATGATTGCACGCTGTTCAAGTAAGGAAAACGTCGCCATTTTAATTAAAATTCCATCTGCCGTACGGTGCTTCCATCTCTGGGACGTATTGACAATGAACGTGGCCTCATTTTAAAACAATGCGCATGTTTCTATCTCTTTCCAGTCCGGAGAAAAAAAATCGGAGGCCTTAGAACTTGAATGCACCTCGTATATACTGACGAAAAAATTAATGTAGAGTAATGAAATTTCGGGAATTCTTTTGCGTAAGGAACATATTTAAGGGATTAACATTACAAGATCACAGGTTAAGGTAAGCGCGAGATAAACCATTGCTAATGTGAAATGCTGGTGCATTAGTAACCGGTGTAACTGCCTGAATGTTGAATGCAAGCATCCAAATGTGCATGCATTGTGTTATACAGGAGCCGGATGTCACTTTATGGGATGGAGTTCCATGACTGTTACACCTTGTCGTTCAATACAGGGAAGATTAATGCTATTGTGGATGACGCAGGAGTTTTCGTTCAATGATGTCCCGTATATGCTCGACTGGAGACAGATCTGATGATCGAGCAGGCTAAGGCAACATGTCAACATTCTATAGATCATGTTCGCCTACAACAGCGGTGTGTGAACAAGCGTGATCATATTGGAAAGCACTCCATGGAATTCTGCTCATGAACGGCAGTACAACAGGTCGAAATACAAGATTGACATACAAATTTGCAGTCAGGGTGCGTGGGATAACCACGATAGTACGAAATCACCCCAGAACATATCTCCAAGTGCAAGCACAGTGTGTCTAGAACGTTGTCAGGTTGATTGCAGGCCCCCAATTGGCCTCCTCCTGATCAAAACATGACCATCAACGGCACCGAGGCAGAACGAACTTCCATCAAAAGCACGACAGACCTCCACACTGCTCTCCAACGAGCTCTCGCTTGACACCACTCAAGTCGCAAATTGTGGAGATTTGGGGTCCCTGTAATGCACACTATAGGCCTTCTGGTTCGCAGCTGTCCTTGAAGTAACCAATTTTTTAACAGCTTATTGTGTCGCAGTGGCGTCAACTGCTGCTCGGATGCACTACGATGAGCCAGAACCGCACACCGAACGGGATGGTCTCCCTCCTGGTATTGCCACATGGCCAACCGTAAGGTCTCGTGACCACCACTGCCAGCAATCATGTGCAGTGGCTACATTCCTGCCAAGTCTTTCTGCACTGTTGCAGAGGAAACATCAAGCTTCTCGTAGCCCTACTGTGAGACCTCGTTTAAACTCAGTGAGGTGTTGATAATGGCTTCTTTGATCCCCTTAAAGGTATGCTTGACTAACATCAACTCACAACGTCCTGTCTCAAAGGTAACTGACGGTGGCGCTCCTAGCGTCGGTCTAAATAGATATTATCTTTCAGATGTAGAAACACGCTAACCTACTTGTGTTTATGTTACACTTTGTTTCATTTTGTACCATCAGTGTATTTGAATCTTCCGTATTCTCTCATCAAGTTAGTAGGCACCACACCACCTGTGAAACTTACGCAGTGATAATTAAGCTGCATCACGCCTTCAGAAATGAAAGCTGCCTAATGCAGCCACCTTTCAAAACAACATGCAAAATTGCTATCAAACTGAGCCACTGCATCCGTTGCGCAAAATCGATAAAGTTTAAAGAAGTGAAAAAATTATTTTATTGGGCACTAAACTGGCTCAAATTATCCTAAAAACCTCCTGTCTTAAAATCAGCAAGTGATCGGTGATGTTTAAGTTACATGAAATTATTCGCTTTGCTAAGAATTACTCGGGCGCGATCTTTTCATACCTAAGGAATTATGTATTACTCACAGCGATCTTGCTGTGGCTTGGCAAGCATTACTCCACCATCGTATGATAAATGTTCGGGTATAACTGTTTCATGTGAAATTCATGTGATAACAATACTTTTGTTCACATTAGGCAGTGCAAACAGTGTCGGGACGCATATGCATTATGTGTTCGAGTTTTAGTAATTACGTAGCAAAGTACAGTAATAACCTCTTTCAAAATATGGCAAGAAGTGTATTTTTTAAGTCAAGATAACTTATTTTTGTTTGGAATAGGGAAACATTTGCCGTCCGCTGTGACCGAGTGGTTCTAGGCGCTTCAGTCCGGAACCGCGCTACTGCTACGGTCGCAGGTTCGAATCCTGCCCCGGGCATGGATGTGTGTGATGTGCTCAAGTTAGTTAGGTTTAAGTAGTTCTAAGTCTAGGAGGCTGATGACCTCAGATGTTAAGTCCCATAGTACTCAGAGCCATTTGAACCAGAGAAACTTTTCACCTTTTATCCATTGTGCATCTACCTAAAGGTAAGTGCACATGTGTTCCTAAATAATGTGGACCACTAGTCATTCAGTGCAACTGCCGCAATGGAATGGAGAATGTACTGTTTCGCCATCATTATTCTTGTTCTTTTCATTTTTGGCGTATACGAGTACTTCTACCGTCTCTGTCTCATACTGATTTGCATTGCGTTTCTTGGAAATTAGCATGTGTTCCTAAATAATGTGGACCACTAGTCATTCAGTGCAACTGCCGCAATGGAATGGAGGATGTACTGTTTCGCCATCATTATTCTTGTTCTTTTCATTTTTGACATATAATGAGTACTTCTACCGTCTTCGCTCATACTGATTTACATTGCATTTCTTGAAAATTAGCATGTATTATTTTACTTAGCGTCCTGCAGGAGAAGAGACATACTTCTGGCAGCAGTTGTACATTTCACCGGTACATTCTGGCTATAAGTTGTAGCCAATTGTCTTATTTCGCGAAAACTGGAAATTTGTGGTAAGTTCCTACGGGACCAAACTACTGAGGTCATCGGTCCCTAGGCTTACACACTTCTTAATCTAACTTAAACCAACTTACGCTAACGACAACACTCACACCCATGCCCGAGGGTGGACTCGAACCTCCGACGGGCTCCCACGGGGGGAGCCACGCGAACCGCGGCATGGCGCCCAAGACCGTGCGGCTACCCCGGGCGGCTTATTTCGCTGCGTTACGCTTTAAAGCGTACGGCTTTTCAGACTGAGGAACTGTTATAAACTGAGTACCGCTTTTCTTCGCTGGTGTGACAGCGGCTTATACGGTGGCTGCATGCGTCGCTTTTTGGAATTCCAGTGCCTGTGTAGCCCGTGTTCGGATGTAATAACTAATCCGGGGATTGAGACTAACTGTCCGGACAGGACAGCTTCACGACATGACACGAAATACGTCTTAGCGACGAACAGGCAGCCTGTTACCACATTTAATCGTACGTAGCGGTAAATTCACTGGCTAGTTTGACTTAAAGGCGTACCTTGCTGTGACACCCGAAAATATCATATTCTGTCTTGTGTATATGAAATATTTTGGATAACTAGATAGTGTCTAGTTTCAGTGCTAGCTGTAGGCAGTTCGGTATTCTCGTTTTCATGGTTATGCGATGCTCGGAATAAACGACCCTTTCCTTTCCTCATGACAAATTACGAACTTTACAGGTGTTCCCAAAACGTGCAAAATTCATGTCTCCGTATTTTTCCCTTGGTCTCCATATCAGTCTTTATAAATTAATGGCGAGGGTTTAGCTACAAACGCTACGTACATGAGACTTCAGATACTTGTTGCTATAGCAAATCGTTAGTGAATCCTAAATGGTCATCAGGACCCTCAAATTACGGTACTCTTTCTAAATATCGGAAAAGTAAGCAGGAAGCAAGTAAAAACTGAACAACTGACACGAAATAATAATCAGATTTTGGCATATAAAACAGGTGTCCGCCCCAGTAGCTGAGTGGTCAGCGTGACGGATTGCCGTCCTCTGGGCCCGGGTTCGATTCCCGGCTGGGTCGGAGATTTTCTCCGCTCAGGGACTGGGTGTTGTGTTGTGTTCATCATCATTTCATCCCCATCCGGCGTGCAGGTCGCCCAATGTGGCGCCGAATGTAATAAGACCTGCGATATGGCGGCCGGACCTGCCCCGCGAGGGGCCTCCCGGCCAATGACGCCAAACGCTCATTTCCATTTCCATATAAAACAGGTATAATTCAGAGTGATACCACTGAACCGGCTGAACAGTAGTGCTATACTAATATGAGTACACGATGTTATAGATGTTCCTTTCAGTTTAGTTTTATACAACCACCTTAATTTTTCGGCACTATTCTAACTAAGATGAGGAGACGTTTTTTGTTAGAATAGTGCCGAAAAATTAAGGTGGTTGTATAAAACTAGTCTCCTCATCTTAGTCTGGACTTCTGGGTCCGAAGAGAGCAGATATTGTTAGTATCATTGTTAGTTCGACGTTGAAAGCAGAACAAATTCACAAAATGGTCTCTAGTATCAAGGAAGTATACACCATGACGTCAAAGGCACGGGCCGTACTGGATCAGTCCACCAAAAGTCCAGGCCTCACAACAGCCCGTTAGGTTGAGGTGCGGTCGGGAGGGACAGAGATCGAGCTATAAGGCACTTAAAGTAGGTGCTCTCTTCTTTGTTTTTCTTTTGTTACTATTGCGTATTACCTTGTATGTAACAAGTTAACATACTCCCTTTAGTATTGGGGTTATTTACAATGAATGATGTGCGCATGGAAACCGGAACAACGTGGTCACTTTCAACAACTCATCACCGAAACCCACGGTTCTGGCACTTTGGAGGTGCTGAACGTTCCTGACGGTTCTTACGACTTCTAGCCCACTTCTTTGTCGATTACGGAGTTCATATACACCGACATCCACAGTTACATCTACAGTACGCAACTATGAAGAATTTTCATTATTTATTTGTGGCCTCCAGACATGATCCACTCTGCTAGCTTCTGATACAAGACATTTTATAAATTATAGTAGGCAAAAGTCTGTCTTCCTTTAATTACTCTAACATGGAGTGCACAAGAGAGAATTACCGTGGTTCTATGCACTGCAATGCTACCCCTTCATGGATAAAGTCATCGGATACCTCCTAATACCGCGTCGGACCTCCTTTTGCCCGGCGTGATGCAGCAGTTGGACGCGGCATGGAGTCAACAAGTCGTTTGAAATCCCCTGCAGAACTATTGAGTCATGCTGCCTCAAAAATGGTTTAAATGGCTCTGAGCACCTAGAACTTAGAACTACTAAAATCTAACTAACCTAAGGACATCACACACATCCATGCCCGAGGCAGGATTCCAACATGCGACCGGAGCGGTCGCGCGGTTCCAGACTGTTGCGCTTAGAACCGCTCGGTCACTCCGGCCGGCTCACGCTGCCTCAATAGCTGTCCATAACTGCGAAAGTATTGCCGGTGAAGGATTTTGTGCACGAACTGATGTCTCGATTATGTCCCATAAAAGTTAGATGGGAGTCATGTCGGGCGATCTGGGTAGCCAAATCACTCGCTTGAACTGTCCAGAATTTCCTTCAAACCAATTGCGAACAACTGTGGCTTGGTGACAAGGCGCATTGTCAGTCCATAAAAATTCCGTCGTTGTTTGGGTAATGACATCATTGAATTACTATGGTCTCCAAGCAGATGGACATTAACATTTACAGTCAACGATCGGTTCAATTGGACCAGAGGACCCAATGCACCCCACGCAAACACAGTCCGCACCATTGGGCAGCCACCACCGGTTTGCGCCAAGCCTTGTTGACAACTTTGGTCCGTGCCTTCGTAGGGTCTGCGCCACACTCGAACCCTACCATCAGATCTTACCAGCTGAAATTGGGACTTATTTGACAAGGCCACTGTTTTTCAGTCCAGGGTTCAACCGACGTGGCCACGAGCCGAGGAGAGGCGCTGCAGGCGATGTTGTGCTGTTAGTAAAGGCACTCGCGTCGCTCCCAAACAAGCGAGGTGGCGCAGTGGTTAGCACCCTGGAATCGCATTGGGGATGACAACGGCTCAAACCCGCGTCCGGTCATCCTGATTTAGGTTTCCCGTGATTTCCCTAAATCGCTTGATGCAAATGTCGGGATGTTTCCTTTAAAAGGACGCGGCCGGTTTCCTTCCCCATACTTCCCTAGTCCGAACTTGTGCTCCGTCTCGAATGACCTCGTCGTCGACGGGACGTTAAACACTAATCTCCTCTTCCTCCGCGTCGGTCATGCTACCATGGCCCATTAACGCCAAACTGCGCTCTAACGGATACGTTCATCGTACGTCCCACATTGATTTCTTCGGTTATTTCACGCAGTGTTGCGTTTGTCTTAGCACTGACAACTCTACGCAAACACCGCTGCTCTTGGTTGTTAAGGAATGGCTGTCGGCCACTTCGCTGTCCGTTGGTGAGAGGTATTCTCGGAACACTCTTGACGCTGTGGATCTCGGAATATTTATTCCCTAAATATTTCCGAAATTTAATGCCCCATGCGCCTAGCTTCAACTACCTTTCCGCGTTCAGTGTCTATCAATTCCCGTCGTGCGGCCATAATCATGTCGGAAAACGTTTCACATGAATCACCTGACAAACAAATGACAGCTCCGCCAATACTCTGCCCTTTCATACCCCGTGTACGCTATATTATCGCCATCTGTAGCTGTCACCTCAGTTAATATCAGATCTGACCCGTATGTAAGGAAATGCACTTTGAATGACATGATTTAAGTTTAGGTTTGGCAAGAATTTTCCAAAAAGGCAACGGTTTAAAGAGATGTATCGAAGACAAAGTGAAATTAGAATCGTCACTGTCGACCTCGTGCATCTATTATGTACGTCAATAAATTTTATCTAATAGACAAAATTTATGTAATAGATTTTTTTTTACAATCTGTGCCCAGCATTACGTAAGAATCTGAACAACATTGAGCTATAAATAGTGGGGTAGCAGAAAGTATTTCGGTGCCTCGTCTACGCTGGCTCGTGCCTCGAAGTTCAGCTGCGACACAGACATTCCTGCATAGCTGAAATTCCCCCTGCAGTCACTGCTTAAGGTAGGCTCCTTCGTACCAACTTTGAATACAATTAAAATAAACGCTGTTCGTCTCAGAAACGCTGTTCTTGAGTCAACATATATGGAACACGTGGAAAGATTGTTAAAATACCAGGAAAGAGGATAATAAATTCTTAAGGTCTCTACTCAAACGTAATATAATGATCAGTATTTGTGTACAAGATAACATACAGGGTAATCCAAAAAAGACGGAACAGATGTCAGTTGCTTATTACAGACAAACTGTGAAAGATAGAAAGACACTGGACATGTCACTAGATAGAGGAAGGTTCAGAGTCTTGTGTTCGCACAGACACTATTGAAACCTAGAATTAAGGATAAAGGGATGTAAGACAACAGGTTAGAGCTCATGTACCATCATGTGTCATTTCCTGTTACTGTCTTATTGAGATAAATACGTCTGGAACAGGTAGGCCTTTGGCAATCACAATTTCAATTTACTACAACATAGATAGAGTAAGATATCACATCTCAATAATAGGGCAATAAAAACAGGTAGACCTTGATTAATAAGAGTTTCAGCGAAGCCAAATCATGAAACAGCTCTTAATTTAGTTGCAAGGGAACAGGCAGGCCTTTAATAATAACAGCTTCAGTCAAGCAAAATTGCCAAGTAGAAAACAGGCAGGAGTTTAATGATAACAGCTCAGTTAAGAAAAATTACTAAATACCAACAGGCAGGACTTCAATAATAACAGCTTCAGTCAAGTAAAATCACCCAAAATATAAAATAGGCAGGACTTCTTTAATAACAGCTTCAGTTGAGTAAAACTGCCAAATAGAAAACACCTAGGCCATCATGAATAAATGCTTCAGTTAAGTAGCGACGAGTTTGAATTGCCTCCTCACAAGGGGTGCACCAGGAGGCCTGTACGCAAGAAGCACGAGACTGCACCAAATAGAAAAGCCGAGAAAGTTTAGGAGAGGACTGGCCTTCCAAGGTCGTTTTCGTTGGGTGCAGACCAGCAAAAGAACTATTAACACAGCAAGGTTAATTATGTGAAAGTAACAATAACTAGCCAAACGATATACCCGCGTCACTTCAAGATAACGACGGCGAAACGCCCGAAAGAAAACTAGGCTGCCAACCCCAATTACATAGCCTCAGTAATTGCTAATTTTGAGACGCAGGCAGTTCCTAGACCAATATAATTAACAGAGCGATGACGTCTGCAATGCCCGAAGGTACCTCGAAACCGGCGCCCGGCCGTATTATAAGAGAAAAGTACTTATCAGGTGTTCGAAGACATTTGGCATGGAGGTCGACTAAAACGCTATCGTCTAGGTACTGCGTGGCGACACGGGCTCCGGCTACAGCATAGAAGAATTATCGCTCCGGTTCAGGAAACACCATCGGCTCACACAATTAACGATATCCTGTTAACAAGCAAACATGGCCGGTATCGAGTCAGGAAAAGCAAACAATTCAAGGAACTAAGTGGTGGTGAAATACATCAGCCAAGAGATCGCAATGATCGCAACAGACCTATAGGTATCTTCCAACACAACATTGTGGGATGCCGCGCCTCAAGGCGAAAGTGAAACTTTGGCGGGGCGCACTCACGCGTAAAAATGAAATCATTGGAGTCTTCGTGAAATTGAACAAACTACGAGTTTTGCACCATATTCAGTTTCCTCCGCAAAAAAAGAGAGGTCCATTAACTTTGAACAGAAACGGCACAAAACACACTCACTTCCGGTGAGTCTCCTTCATATTCGGCCACTACGCCAGGATTTTGTGACACTAAATTCTTCAATTGTGGTGGTTTACGTAACCCGCTAGATGAAATATCGATTCGTCCGAAAAGATGAGTTGTTCGAAAAACCTTTCGTCATATCCTGGAGAACTAAAATTCAAAATTCGTACCTTGTTTTATGGTCACCGAGACGAAATTGCTGCAGAAACTCCAACTTGTGTGGCCTCATATGTCGGCATCGTTTCAGAACACGCTATACCGTTCTTTGAAGAAGCTGAAGCCTCCCCCTCTTATGGACTTAAGAGGGCTACGTGTGGCCGAATCTCGAATATACTCAACATTCTTATCAGTCTTGGGTGGCCGACCAGTGCCCTCCCCTTTGCATATGCAACGAACTTCCAAAAATGTTTTGTGCCAGTCATAAATTTGCTTGTGCGAGGCGGCTTCTTGTTGCATGGACGGCAGAATTCCCGTTGCATTTGAACAATGGACTGACTTCACACAAATTCAAGCACACTAAATGATTTCCCTTGTTGTGTGGTCGCCATATTGATTGCTACATGTCAAAAATCTGAATCTTCCCCTTTCCAGTGACATGCGTAATGTGTTTCTATCTTTAAAGTTTGTCTTTAATAAACGACTGAAATCTGTTCTTTCTTTTTGAAACACTTTGCACCGCGTACAAATATAATTCCACGGACCATATGCCTTTACATTCACGCGTGATACAGTACACGGAAGACCATCACAACACAGGCAGCAATATCGTCACAACATAGTACTGTTAATTCCTGAAATTGTCTTACAAATGGAAGATAATTGACACAAGTCACTTGAAACCTTGGACGACTGAATGAAAAATGGATATTTACCCCCACCCGTTCTCAATAATTTGGAAGTGCAGATAGGAACCTAACATTCCCTACGACAGCCAAATGTATTTCGGGCACAAATATTATTCTCCATGATCTTTCTTTCTTTTTCAAAGACTCTGCACTGCTTGCAAATATAATTCCATTGACCATATGCCTTTACATTCATACCCGATACGATAGACGAAAGAACATCACGACGTAGTATTGTTAAATTCTGAAATTGTCTTACAAGTGGTAGATCATTGACACAAGTCACTTGAAAACTTGGACAACTGAATGAAAAATGGATATTTGTCCCCACTCATTCTAAAGAATTTGAAAGTGCAAGTAGGAACCTAACATTCCCCGCACCAGACATGACTGCAGAATGTATCTCGAGCAGAAATATGATTCTCCATTATTGAAACGCCACGTAATGTAAACTGGAATCACATAAGTGCAGCACAGATCTACATCTACATCTACATTTATACTCCGCAAGCCACCCAACGGTTTGTGGCGGAGGGCACTTTACGTGCCACTGTCATTGCCTCCCTTTCCTGTTCCAGTCGCGTGTGGTTCGCGGGTAGAACGACTGCCAGAAAGCCTCCGTGCACGCTCGAATCTCTCTAATTTTACGTTCGTGATCTCCTCGGGAAGTATAAGTAGGGGGAAGCAATACATTCGATACCTCATCCAGAAACGCACCCTCTCGAAACCTGGACAGCAAGCTACACCGCGATGCAGAGCACCTCTCTTGCAGAGTCTGCCACCTGAGTTTGCTAAACATCTCCATAAAGCTATCACGCTTACCAAATGACCCTGTGACGAAACGCGCCGCTCTTCTTTGGATCTTCTCTATCTCCTCTGTCAACCCAACCTGGTACGGATCCCACACTGATGAGCAATGCTCAAGTATAGGTCGAACGAGTGTTTTGTAAGCCACCTTCTTTGTTGATGGACTACATTTTCTAAGGACTCTCCCAATGAATCTCAGCCGGCCAGGGTGGCCGAGCGGTTCTAGACGCTACAGTCTGGAACCGCGCGACCGCTACGGTCGCAGGTTCGAATCCTGCCACGGGCATGGATGTGTATGATGTCCTTAGGTTAATTAGGTTTAAGTAGTTCTAAGTTCTAGAGGACGTGACCTCAGAAGTTAAGTCCCATAGTGCTCAGAGCCATTTTTGAACCAATGAATCTCAACCTGGCACCCGCCTTACCAACAATCAATTTTATATGATCATTCTACTTCAAATCGTTCCGTACGCATACTCCCAGATATTTTACAGAAGTAACTGCTACCAGTGTTTGTTCCGCTATCATATAATCATACAATAAAGGATCCTTCTTTCTATGTATTCGCAATACATTACATTTGTCTATGTTAAGGGTTAGTTGCCACTCCCTGCACCAAGTGCCTATCCGCTGCAGATCTTCCTGCATTTCGCTGCAATTTTCTAATTCTGCAACTTCTCTGTATACTACAGCATCATACGCGAAAAGCCTCATGGAACTTCCGACACTATGTGGAAAGCCAGTAACAATCTCGCCATAATCCAGACCGATGTCAGATGAATGTGCCCGTTTCACTATCAAAAGACAAAGCGTCTATTTTTGTATCCCGCCTGGAAGGCGGAGCGTGGGTCTGCTCCTGTAAACTGAAGGGTAGGCCGAATGTAGGAAGTGAGTAGGAGCAGAAAAAGGTGAAATGCTTCGGTACTGCGTTTAAATTTAAATAACCTTTACTATAGGAGGAATTAGGATTACATTAGACTTACGTAACTATGGCTGAGATGAGCACGTAGGTGCGAAGCTGTACATCAAGCTACAAAGGCAAAATCTGTAGTGGCACGGCCACAAGGAAATAGAAACATTGTTGCTTGGTCGTCTACTCGGAATCAAGTGGGCTGAATCCGGAGCGGCGCTCTTAGAGCTGCGAAACGCCGGCTAGAGGGCGCTGTCGTCAGTGTCGGTGTCGTAGTGCCAACCTAGCAGAGCGCACCTACGTTGTGGCATCGAAGCTATCGATACCACACCTATAGTGCGAGGAAAATCGGTACGTCTAGCCACCACTGCAGCAGGAAAGAATAACGCCTTCTGAAACGGGCCAGTTGGTCTCCCAAAACAATTACTGCCGCCTAGAGTTCCTATTGGCCTGATCCAGCTCGCACGACCCGTGCAAAGTTACCTTGCATTTCCGCCTAGGATATACTGCTCCAGCAGGAACACTAGCGACTACCACTCTTTGAGGCTGACAAGTAACCAGCCGGTGTGCGCTACAGTCCGGAACCGCGTGACCGCTACGGTCGCAGGTTGGAATCCTGCCTCGGGCATGGATGTGTGTGATGTCCTTAGGTTAGTTTGGTTTAAGTAGATCTAAGTTCTGATGACCTCAGATGTTAAGTCCCATAGAGCCACTTGAACCATTTGAACCATCTGAACCATTTTGAGGCTGACAAGTGACTATCAAAACGCGCAGGAACGTCTGGTATGAAATACGTTTCACAGCAAAGCAGACACCTTTCATGGGTAACACGAAGTAAATGAAAGACATATTGAATCACACAGGCCCATGACTCGCATCCAATCATATGATAAGCTCACCTGATCAAAACTTAGTCGCCCCTAGCGAAATCATTACAAGCATCATTTAACACCGTGTAATTCCGCTCCCGCATTTGATAACAGATTGGATTAGGTTAGGAAGTGAGTCCTCAAAGTTGTGCAGAAACGCCGCAACCAGATTAAGCCACTCGCTGAGGATTTGATAGTGAATTGCAACAAAATTACAGGGATGCTAATGTCGGCGTTTTACCTGCCGTTCAAATATGCCCTACAGATTTTGAAGTTGTAATAGGGTGGGCGAGTGTTCAGAAGATCACTTTTCCAGCCCGATGAACTATGCTGTTGTCATCTCTGTGTGCCTGTGTGAGCAATGGCCTCTTGCAAGGGACCGATCCGGAACCGCGCTGCTGCTACAGCCGCAGGTTCTAATGCTGCCTCCGGCATGGATGTGTGTGATGTCCTTAGGTTAGTTAGGTTTAAGTAGTTCTAGGGGACTGATGACCTCAGGTGTTAGTCCCATGGTGCTAAGAGCCATTTGAACCATAGGGACCGACTCAAAATGCTCACTGTATGCAGTTCCCGTCGCTATGATCCCTCGCTAACAGGTTGAGATGGACCTCCATTCACCTCTTGAAGCATTTATTGTCGGGTTTGGCCCGCATCACGTGGTCGTGCGGTAGCGTTCTCGCTTCCCACGCCCGGGTTCCCGGGTTCGATTCCCGGCGGGGTCAGGGATTTTCTCTGCCTCGTGATGGCTGGGTGTTGTGTGCTGTCCTTAGGATAGTTAGGTTTAAGTAGTTCTAAGTTCTAGGGGACTTATGACCACAGCAGTTGAGTCCCATAGTGCTCAGAGCCATTTGAACCATTGTCGGGTTTGGAAGCGATTTTGATCCACAAGCCGCGGAACGCGTCTCTGGTCCCTACCAGTCACCTTTTTCCGAGCACACTTCTGATGCTGTGTTTCGTGGTCACGTGTGTTACACTGTAGGCATAATGAAAAACCCAGTCACTTCACACACCATACGGCCATGAACATGGTCACACACGACTACCCCTTATTGCCACACTGACACTTGTTATATTTACACATGTTTACGTACGACGTCCGCTTGAAACATAAATGTCTAACTGTTCGCAGCTGAGCACATGACTTGAAAGTTGTGTCATCTGCAAAGGCTTAATATCTTATCCGTGCATGCGCACTGGGGTCACTAATTGTTTGTCCAGTGAGGTTAGACTGCTTGTGAGTCTTCATTACAAGCATAATTTAACAAATTCCGCCCCTGTATTTGATAACAGCTTGGATTAGTTTAGGAAGTGAGTCCACAAAGTTGTGCAGAAACGCATGGGAAAAAAACTTATCTGTCTCTGAAGTTTCGTACACAGCAGCAGTGGACATCTTCAGAGGCGTTCTAGGAGACGCTGAGTCTTGCCGATTGACGTTTTGGACGTCGGAGAGCGACATAAATACTGTGTGAAATGGGGGTGATCGAGTCTACGCATGATCGTCTAAGATAATCCCTGACAGAGATAGAACTTAAGTGGCGACTGTCGCCAGTTATCCTTTGTTTTAATATTGATGTGGGCCCTCTCATAATCGTAATAAGACTTAAAAGTTAACTTTTCAGGAGATAACTAATACGGATTAAATCAGCAATAACCTTCCTCATCCCACATTCGCAGTTGCACCCCGTGTAGCCTACACTATCTGATCTAAAGTATGCAGAATTCCCTATTTAATGGATAATTGACCACTAGAAGTCACGAGAGGCTGACCCGCAAGTATAGAATGGCGGGGGGGGGGGGGGGGGGGGGACAGGGACAGAGTATTGTGTTACCAGTAGAGATGCAGCAACAGCGTTATGGGTCGGCCAGGAGGGCTCAGTAACATCAAACGTGGACAAGACATTAGATGTCGCCTGAGTGACAAATCCATCGGGGACAATTCAACCATTTCAAAGCTGCCGAAGTCGAAAGATTGTCACTAACATCCTTGAAATGGTTTGGCCGAGTCTCGAGCTGGACCTAACAGAACTGAAATGATAGGGAATTGATCGGGGAAGCGAAAGATACTGGGACCAAAAATAAAGTATCTGCTGACAAAAGCCGGCCGGGGTGGCCGAGCAGTTCTAGGCGCTACAGTCTGGAACCGCGCGACCGCTACGGTCGCAGGTTCGAATCCTGTCTCGGGAATGGGTGTGTATTATGTACTCAGAAGTTAAGTCCCATAGTGCTCAGGGCCATTTGAACCATTTTTGCAGACAACAGTTTATTAAAATGTTACAATGAGAAAATATACCAATAAGAGTATCACAGCAAAAGATTCTAAAATTTCAAAACCTGCAGCACAAGTAGTTAACAAGGAATCAGACCAAAAGCAATCCAATAACATTCATTAAGGCAAAAGTAAAAGTGTTTTACAGAACAAACTCAAGATCTTGAATTGCTGCAGATACAGTTAAATCTGCTGCTTGGCTCATAAAGGATTCACTTCATCAGTCGAAATAGATTGTTACAAGTAAGTGCAGTACAATCGGTTAACAAAACTTGAAACTTGAAGGTTGGTTTAAGGCGCGATAAAAGGCACGCTTCAAAAGCCTTAAAGTTACAAGCAGATACAGAACAAGCACATAATATAATTATTCTGGGCAAATGCGCTAACGGCTTGGAGCCCAGTATAAAAAAGGCATATCACCGTGAGGTAAGCGGTTGCAATGACGATACAACGAACAATATTACAGCTTAACTTAGCAGCTGCTGCTTCGATCGCGAAGACAGTATGGCCTGTAGACATGTTACTTGTTTACCTTTGACCGAATTTTTATTTTGCGCAAATCGCAATGCCTTCTTAACTTTCCACGCCAGAGAGGCATGGTCTTTTCCGAACGTGCTTCTGACCAAAGAGCTGCTAGCTGGAGTCCAAATTTTTTGTTAATCATGGCTTTTGGGTTCTTGTGATGATATTTCCATAGAAATTTTCATCCTGTAACATATATTTTTTTAATATCTTACCGAGAAGTGAGATATCAGTTTTCATAGATTTAGCTTCAAAATCTTTTCAGTATAACGAAATATTTTCTTAAAAATGTTCATCTCCTATTTCATCGCCTTGGGAGTTGAATTTCCAAAAACACTGAAACACGCGTTTTTTTAATTAATAAACGAGAAGTTAAATACCAATTTTCATAGATGCAGCTATAAAAATACTGTAGTAGTTCTTTAATAATTATTTATTTTCATAAAAACTTTCACTGACTATTTCACTCACATAGGGGTTAAATTTCCAGAAATGCTTAAACAAGTATTTCTGACCGAGGCACCAACTACCAATATTCGTAGGTCTAGCTTCAAAATTGCCTTCACAGCGACATATTTTCAAAAAACTTTCATCCCCTGTTTCACCCCTTATGGGTGAATGTAGAAAAATGCCTTCTTATACGACGCCTACAGTATAAGATCAACACCCTCTGCAAATATGAAGCTTTTGTCCTTAGTGGTTTGGGCTGGGCAATGATGAGTCAGTGAGTGGGTGAGTCAGTCAGTCAGTCGGGACATTGCCCTTTTATCTAGAGGGTGTTCATTTTAACTGAAGACATTGAAGTATCTCGAAAACTACACATTGGATCAAAAAAAGTTTTAATTCCAATTTGTCTCGGAGGGGGACATCCAACGATACCACACTCGACCCGCCACCCTTCCGTGCGCGTGGATTGCGGGGGACAACTTCGAAATCTGTTTTTGCGCTCGTACAGCAAAATCTAAATACTCTTGTCTGAAGCATTTTCTTCGTTTCGCCACAGATGGCGCGGTAGTTGGAGGAATAGAAATGGTTAGGCAATCGTAATTTACGACATACTAAGCAATCGGCCTTGAGACCTGCCAAGTTAGCCGAGAGGGCCAATGCGCTGCTTCCTTGACGCGGGTAGGGGCGCTGGCCCCGGACTGAATCCGCCCGGCGGACTAACGACGCAGGCCGATGTGCCTGCCAGCCTGGATGTGGTTTTTAGGCGGTTTTCCACATCCTCCTTGCTGAATACCAGGCTGGTCCCCACGTCCCGCCTCATTTACACGGCTCGCAGACATCTGAACACGTTCGCACTATTCCATGGATTACACTAGACTCAGGCAGCTGGGGTACACTCATTCCGTTCAAGAGGGGGGGGGGGGGGTACGGGGGGGCCGCAGGAAGAGCATCCGGCCACGCCTTAACATTAACATTCTTAAATTCGTACCTAACGACGCCGACCCTGTGCACCACAGGAGCAAGCGATAGACAGAGACTCAATGGCCCTTGAATATCCAAAGGAACGTGGGACTTCACCTCCAAGCTGTGAGCGTAGGACAGGTCAGTAGTCCATACCTTATGATTGAAAACCCTATTCTCAACGGCGTATTTTTCTAACATATTGAACACGAGAATGCTCGACACGCACTGTGGCCGTGTTGTGAACTACGACGTATGATAACAAGCAGTACACTGCAACCAGAGTTCGTGTATCGAGGAGACGTAGAACAGAGAATGGCTCTAAACGTTACACTTGCACAGTGTTTATCTCCTGCATACCTACTTATCATTTGGAGAACACCTGTGCAAGTGGACGATGAATGTTGCTACCACAGACGAAAAAAGTGAAATGATTCTGATTTACGGAGAATATAAGAAAAATATTGAGGCTGCTGTTGTCTTGCACGCCGAGCATTTTCCAGGGAAAGTTCGCTCTCGTTCGTGCTTTTACAAGGTTCTGAACGCCTTTATGTTTGCTGGCAGTGCAGAGACCAGCAAAAGGGAACGAAGCAAACGTGATACAGGAGAAGCGAATGAAAGAGCTGTACTAGCGGCAGTGCACCAAGACGCACAGATAAGCGCCCGGCAATTACACCGCGATTCCGGTATGTCCGTAGGCAGTATTTGTCACAATACTGCATCGTTATAAGTATCATCCATACCACATGTCACTGCCGCTTTCCATAACCGGGTAGTGTTTTATGAACGGGCACGCCAACAGATGCAAACGTCCCCTACGTTCTTTGCCGAGGTACTATTTTCTCACGGGTCTATGTTCACAAGCCTGTAGCATAAACGACAAAAAGCATCCAGTCATACATGTATATAACAAGGAATCAATAGTTTGTGCCAGATTTCCGCAAAAGACTTGACGAGCAATATGTGCTTTTCACACAGGTAACAACAACCAAATATTGTTGTCACATGTATGAACAGCACACATTGCATGTGAATTGTTCTGCGGAGACCAAGCGCAAACACTGGTATCCTATTACATACATGTACGACTGGATACTTTTTGCCGTTCGTGCTACAGGGCCTGAAGATGACAGTGTCTAAGAGTCGAAACTGGTAGCCTAAATGTTTGTTGTTCTTGTGGCCTTCAGTCCTGAGACTGGTTTGATTCAGTTCTTCATGCTACTCTATCCTGTGCAAGTTTCTTCATATCCCAGTACCTACTGCAACCTACATCCTTCTGAAACTGCATAGTGTATTCATCTCTTGGTCTTCCTCTACGATTTTTACCCTCCACGCTGACCTCCAATGCTAAATTTGTGATCCCTTGATGCCTCAAAACATGTCCTACCAACCGGTCCCTTCTTTTTGTCAAGGAGTGCCACAAACTCCTCTTCTCTCCAATTCTATTCAAAACCTCCTCATTAGTTATGTGATCTTCCCATCTAATCTTCAGCATTCTTCTGTAGCACCACATTTCGAAAGCTTCTATTCTCTTCTCGTCCAAACTATTTATCGTCCATGTTTCACTTCCATACACAGCTACACTCCATACAAATACTTTCAGAAACGACTTCCTGACAGCTAAATCTATACTCGATGTTAACAAATTTCTCTTCTTCAGAAACGCTTTCCTTGCCATTGCCAGTCTACATTTTACATCCTCTCTACTTCTACCATCATCAGTTATTTTACTCCATAAATACCAAAACTCCTTTACTACTTTAAGCGTCTAATTTCCTAATCTAATTCCCTCAGCATCACCCAATTTAATTTGACTACATTCCATTATCCTCGTTTCGCTTTTGTTGATGTTCATCTTATACCCTCCTTTCAAGACAATGTCCATTCCGTTCAACTGCTCTTCCAAGTCCTTTGCTGTCTCTGACAGAATTACAATGTCATTGGCGAACCTCAAAGTTTTTATTTCTTCTCCATGAATTTTATTACCTACTCCGAATTTTTCTTTTGTTTCCTTTACTGCTTACTCAATATACAGATTGAATTACATCGGGGAGAGGCTACAACCCTGTCTCACTCCCTTCCCAACCATTGCTTCCCTTTCATGCCAGTCCACTCTTATTAACTGCCATCTGGTTTCTGTACAAATTGTAAATAGCCTTTCGCTCCCTGTATTTTACCCCAGCCACCTTCAGAATTTGAAAGAGAGTATTCCAGTTAACATTGTCAAAAGCTTTCTCTAAGTCTACAAATGCTAGGTAGCCTAAATAAATAGCTATAAAATAATGGCTGTTGGAATACTATGTTAACAGCTTTCGCATTGTTTCGAACACCTGCGGATCATTCCCAAACCGTTAACATCTGCAATTCTCTGGTCCAGTTAGTCAAGCATATTAGTGAGAGTGCTGTAGATGATACCTTTAAGGTGAAGCGAGACACAAAAGAAATCAGAGCATTCGATGGTTCACGGAGACGTCGTCCAAACAGTAAAGACATTTTCAAGGAGTGGCGGGTGGCAAAAACTAACTCGCAATTATACCACATACAGTTACAGTGCAAATCACATACGTGTAATTGAAAGAAATAAATATCAATCGCTCTGCATTTCCATATATATCCTTTGGCAAATTCTTAAGTTTTGCACGGCCTTTGTTGCAGTGTTGTTCAAGAAGCCGGAAAGGTTTATTTACCAGCAAGTCCTGTCTACTGCGTGTTTTGGACAACCATATCCATGCCCCCCTTGGTATGGTTATAGTCCCTTATTGGGGAAGGTTTTCCCGTTTCTGTGTATTTCCTCGAAATCTTGCACTGTAGATAACTGGAGGACGTATTTTTCCTTCTTTGGAATATAGGATACTAGACTGCAGTCGTCGTGGAATCCAAATAGCAGAGAGCTCCTTTCTCAAGATTTCAGATCCAGAAAGTCTGAGGGGATTTCTTTTTTATTTGTTTTATCATTGTAGCAAGAAATGTTATAGCGTTCTCTAGAAGAAACTGCGCCAATGGATAACTGGTGTAGTAGTTGTCGGTGGTCACATTTCTGTGAAAACCTAAGATGTGGTGTACCAGTTGCTTGGCTATGTCGAACGGTTTGTTCGACGTAAAGTAAGGACCTTCCCTTTGTTCGCCGCAGTATGTCTCAAAGCTGTGCACATGAAAAGTTCTACTGTCGCACATGGCGCAGAATTTCGGGCCGTACTTTGCCTGATTGGAAGGCATGTATTGGATGAAACTACGCCGATTCATCAATGGTCACAAAATCTGATGGGGCGGAATTGTTTTGACACTCCCTGTATGCGTGCCTGATGGCTGCTGATTTATCATATTTTTCTGGTATTCCCCTGGTCGCCATCTCATCAGACCTGATGCTTCTCAGTAGCATCATAAATCTACTATAGGGAAACGCAGCTCAGCAAGCCATCATCCCTGTACGATTACGTTTCCAATCTATTCGGGGATCGCCGTGGCTGCTGATGTTGAGAGCGATCAAGAATAGAGCTGCACAAAGAGATTTAATTTCCGAAGAAGATGCAAACCTAGAAACTCTCTTCCTCGTATACTGAATGGTACATCTCTGTCCCGAAATACAGGAGGTTTATGTAACCAACAGTTTTGTCAATCATCTTTGTGTAATGGCCGGCCGGTGTGGCCGAGCGGTTCTAGGCACTTCAGTCTGGAACCGCGTGACCGCTACGGTAGCAGGTTCGAATCCTGCCTCGGGCATGGATGTGTGTGATGTTTTTAGGTTAGTTTGAAGTAATTCTAAGTTCTAGGGGACTGATGACCTGAGATGTTAAGTCCCATAGTGCTCAGAGCCATTTGAACTTTTTTTTTTTTGTGGAATCTCATAAACGTGTTCCATTCCGAGGAAATATTTCTGTACGCTCGGGTCGGTTCGGGAAAAACTTTTATAATGCTTTTCGATTTCGTTTTATTCGAAAGAGATAGGAGATTGCTTATCCAAAGTGTTTCCTCATCTTTACTGGCGTAAAAACGGAAGTAATTGCCTTGAATATCATCTAAGGGACTTGAATGTTCGTCCCCGGATTGTTCTTAGTCGTCGCTGTGGCAATCCAAGTTCACGCTTCCTTCCTTCCCTTCACTTTCATGGAGCCTCTACCCCTTCATCTTAGACAGCCGTCGAAATATTTGAGGTATAGCATCATCCTGTGTTTGGACAACATGGTTGTAGAGTAACAGCGATTGATATAAAATTAACTTAGTATTAATAAAACAGCCTTAATCGCGTTTTTTCATTTATTTAGTACCAGCCCATCGCAGGGACCATCTTCAGGGCGAACATACCGCTGGTCGATTGCTGGTGGCTGTAGTGTCCATTTTGCAATATTCACCATTATCGAGGTGAAACATAAATAAAAATGACTGTATGTGACTCAAAATGAACTGCAAACATCGATTTATCTGCGAAAGGTAACAACACTAACTGTAAAAATATACAATATAGATCGATAGATGCAGAAAAGACATTATTTTTATTGTATGAGGTTATAATGTGTAAGTAATTAAAAGAAGTATTATTATCTTTTTAAGAGTATGAAACACAATGCAATGCTCATTCTTCTGTCTAGTCTGTTTTGTTCTGTTCGTTCTGGTGTTAGATGAAATAAGGAACGCAAGCTATTGTGCTGCGCTAGCATTTGTTTCTGTCGTAACGTAATTCCAAATATTTAATGGAGTAAACTGTGTCCTACTAAGAATATATTAGTATAAAGTGATCTCCGTGTATTATTTCAAGAACCTACGCCACATTTATCTTATGAAAAGAATATTTAATGAAAATTATTTAGCATGTTTCCAGCTACTGCGGAGTGAGTAACAGTGATCTCTGACTGTTAACAATTAGCCGCCATTACGCGGTACATTTAAAAATATTTTTTCACAGCACAATGTCTGATAGCCGGAGCGGAAGAAATTATGTAAAAATATTCAGTGAGATTAATTGAAGGAATCCAGTGAAATAATTTTATTAAAACTTGTCTATTTACTGTGATAGTAATAATTTCATTTCAGTGAGCTGGAGCTGAGTAATACTACGCTAATTGCATTTACAGTAATTTGTAGGGAGCCTGGCGCTCGATGAAACCAGATATAATGCGTAATTGGCAACCTACGAAATTTATTATTTTGCTTATTAAATCTCTTTTGTATCTTTTTGAAAGCTAAACGTAAAAACTAACTTCACTAAAAATCAGTAACAGATCACGATAAATCAAAGAACAAACAAATTTACTAGGAGAGTGTTTAAAATATATTAGTTACACATTTTTTAAAGAGATATAATATGGCGTCTCGTCTAATGAGGTGTGGCAGCTGACAGCCTTCTGCCACACCTTGGTAGACCAGACGCCACCAGCAGTCGACCAGTGGTATGTTCGCCCTGAAGATGGCCCCTGCAATGGGCTGAAACCGGTCGGCACCAAATAAATTAAAAAAAAAAACGTGATTAAGACTGTTTTCTTAATACTAAGCGAATCATGATGTATGTTGATTGTCCCCATTCCTAGAAAAGCAAAATGCAGCTAAG
This sequence comes from Schistocerca americana, assembly GCF_021461395.2. Taxonomy (NCBI): domain Eukaryota; kingdom Metazoa; phylum Arthropoda; class Insecta; order Orthoptera; family Acrididae; genus Schistocerca; species Schistocerca americana. The sequence continues at coordinate 126,102,348 of NC_060126.1, forward strand.
ACGTAAGAATGTGCTTTGCACTTATCGCAGTATGTAGCGACGGTTAGCACAAACAACGGTAAAAAGAAAGGGAGATATGGCGGAGTAAATACGTACGTGATTGACCACGCGTGGTATGGAGTGCCGCCTGTGCGTGGTGGTCTAGCGGTTCTAGGCGCTCATTCCGGAACCGCGCGACTGCTACGGTCGCAGGTTCGAATCCTGCCTCGGGCATAGATGTGTGTGATGTCCTTAGGTTGGTTAGGTCTAATTAGTTCTAAGTTCTAGGGGACTCATGACCACAGATGTTAAGTCCCATAGTGCTCAGAGCCATTTGAACCATTTTTTTGCCGCCTGTGCGATGTTTTTTTCCAGTTCAACCGATACTTAATCACTGACTATAGTGCAGACAGGAGACAGATACGTGCAATACAGGGAGAAGAGTGAACTTTGGTATTCCAATAAACACAAAGTGAGAGGACTAAGGGTCAACACGCACTTCCGCGAACGCTGGGCACTCTCTGTCGCCGCGCGGTATTTAGAGAGTTAATCCCAACTGCGCCTATGTGCGTCTTTAATTATGTAGCACAGTGTGTGTGACTGCTGCGTCATTAATTATCTAGCTCCTCGTGTAAAGTCTTGCAAAAAGTAGTCAACCCAATAAACCTGAATGATTTGGTACGAATACGTATTACATGTAATAGTACTGTAAGAAATAACTGCAGCGGAAAGATTAGGATCTAGCGCGCAGTCGACGGCGAAGTCATTGGTGCTGCAATGGAATCCCTTACGGGTAGTATGCGATTTGTAACGTAACTGCCTGTCACGGACACAAATCTCTACACTGGAGGCGTTGTTAGTGAGGACAGCCGAGGCGTTGTAAGTGATAAGCCGTGAGCACACGCCGTGCTGTCACATAACTCTTGTGCTGAGCGGCAGAGGTGAGGCGCGGGCCCCTACGACAGGTGTAGCCTGTACATGTAACCCACCCAACTGTCCGTAGCCGGCGCTTCCCCGCTTCTCGCTGTCCCCAATTACCGCTGGCCCCTCATTAGGCGGACCGGGAACGGGCGGCCGATCACACGGACGCTGGTACTGGTTCATTGTTCCCATTCCGTCCCACCGCCTCGATCCGGATGCAACACGGGAGCGACTTCGTATCTCCATCAGTCGGCTGCTCCGAAGTAACAGGCTGGAGGGTGGGGAGGGGGGGGGGGCTGTGTGAGGAGAGAGGTTTAAGGAGTGAGCCGGGGGGGGGGGGGGGAGGGGTAGGGAGGATGGGGGAGTACTTTTTTACGCCAGTAGGAATACACGAATCGGTCCTGTCCAACTCTTTGAAGTGCAAGGCGTTCCTGTTAACAGACGAACTTTTGACGCTGGGAGATTAAAAGTGTTTGCTGGACTTGGAAAAAGAGACTGGAGCAAATGTAGATGTTAGGGCGGGTTCTGAGTCGTGCCTGGACAGCTCAGTATATAGAGCAATTGTCCGTGAAGGGCAAATGTAATGGGTTCGTTTCCCCTTCCAGCTCGCCGTTTTAACCCTAGGACGCCTAAGGGAGGGGGGGGGGGGGGGGTTCGTTGAACCCACAAATTTTTTATGTCCCTGCTTTTGACCAAGTAACTTTCATACTACATATTCCCTTTGAGTTATTGTTTGTTGGCTATTTTATGAAACGTTAGTGTCAATATATTTTATAGAAAATTCCTGCTTTAAAAGAAAAAATAAATAAACTTATGGGTCCAACAAACACCCCCCCCCCCCCCTAGCCTTCCATGCTATAGAAAATTTCCCTTAGTAGGATTTCGTATTTCTCATCTCTACAACAATGCAAGTTAGTTTCTTGTTGGTTGGTATTCTTCACAACAATCGGTTTACTTTCAGAGGAAGTGATTGTTGATGTCAGTCAGCTGTTATTTATCTTGTAATCTTGCAGTGAGTTAGTGCAGTTCCCAACACCTAGGCTTCCAGTAACTTTGGTGTCCTACACAGCAAAAACGAAACCAAGTAAAAACTTACTGATGTTTGGCAACAGTGCACCAAGATAAAGGCACTGTTGGAGAAGAGCAGAATAAAACCGAGATAAATCCATATTATATTTCCACTAAAGGTGGAATTGATACCATTGATCAAATGGCGCATATGTACACCTGCAAGAGGAGAACAAAGAGATGGCCTCTTATCTGTATTTTACTCTCTCATTGACATTTGTGCTATCAATGCAACCACCATATACATCCAGCAACATCCAAGATGGAATGAAAAGAAACACAAAAAACGGAAACGTTATCTTCGGCAAGCTGGGATGGAACTAGTGAAATTTCAGGTAGAAGAAAGAAGTGCCAATGCAAGAGGGTTATCTAACCAAATTGTTCAATCAATGGAGACTATTCTACAAAAGAAAATCAAAGAAGTGACAACAGAAGCACGTCAGCCTCCAGCAGGGAAAGGTCGGTCATACATTTGTGTAAGAAAAGCTACAACAAAGAAGCAGAAGTACAACAATCTAAGTAAACCAAAACAGTATTATGGTCAGTGTCATGAACATTTGTGTAAACACATTCAGAAAAAATTGTGAAGTGTGTCTCTTGCCTTGAAGTTGAGGACTCAGAGTAGTCTATTGTATATGAACACATCTGTACTTCGTGTTGCAATATGTCAATTTTTTATTCACTCAATCCAATATTTATAACAATTAACAACATTTATAAACCGATGCCTTAGTTAAAATACATAAACCATTTTGAAAGTTGTAATTTTTCGTCAGTAAACTTACTTAATACCTGTGGGCTCGCCGACCCCCCCCCCCCCCCCCCTTAGGCATCCAAGTTAGAAAAAAAGGCTTGGGCGTCCTAGGGTTAACCCTTAATCACAGTCGTGAGTACTTCTCTCGCAACTACAGTCGTGCGGTCCCGTGGACCGCGTTCAGAAGGCGGGGAAAATACGAAAAATTCACCAATCTAGCGCTACTTTTTGAATTTAGTACAACATATTTATTCTTCGATTATACATAAATGGTACCATATGCACAAAATATTGTTTCGGTGCTGTGAAAAAGACCTGTTCATATTGCACTCTAAATTCTCATTGAAATTTACAGTGATGGACAAATGTCGAAATATCTAAGTGTAGTTCGTTACTTGAAACTTGGTTGTTGCAGGTTAATGTTGATCAAGTACCATCAGTGTTAAGTTTAACGAGTATTCTTGACAGCGAATTAAACAGAAAAAATCTGCACTTCTGTAAATGGCCACATTTCGCACCACCTTACACGCACTGCGGACACACCTTACAAGAGCGTTCCAAACAAATTAGGACCTTGCACTTGCGACACAAATAACTCGTGTCTCTCTTCTTTTTTGGTGGACAAATGCGACATGTCTTCCTTCCATCCCTAGGTAGTTTGTCCTCATTTTCCAGCTCATCATGGAGATGTACTTCAGTTCCTAGAACTCGACCGATAGAAAATCTCAATTCTCGTGGGAGGCGTTTATTCATTATCCTTTCACGCAGTGAAGGTTCGATCAGTTCTTTCGCTAGGGCATTCATGAAGTTCATTCTGGTAAGCACAGTTCTTTCCTTGAATGACTGATCAACAGTATATGCACTGACAACACTCATGTCAAGAATACGGAGAAACACGGCCATGTCCAGCGTTGTGTGCGGTGACTTGGACAATATTTGGCACACTTTTCGTCTACAGTATCTGTTACCACCTTTTGTGTCATTATAGTGGGCTATTATTACAGGTTTTTTACTTTCCACGTCATCTTCTATGGAGTGATGCATTGTTGATATAAGAATTACTGCTCTTCCTTTCTCAGGCACGTGCGAGATGAGCGTGATGTGTTTGGTAAATCCATGCAGCGTTGTTCCAACTTCACGTCTACGGGAAGGCTAGAGAGATGCCGGATTTTCCTTTCGGTTCTTCCGCATTGCTCCCACTGTGGTCAAACCATTTTTCCGTAGCACGTCTGCAAGTTCGATTGACTCATACCAGTTATCAGCACTAATGTTTCGGTTAGTATGTGCTACTGGCTTGCACAATCTGAGGATAGCCTGAGTGGGAACGGCGTATTTCTTCTCGTCTGGGGAAAGTCCTTCTCCATCAGTACGTTTTCCACAGTAGAGATAGATGTTGAGGATTTAGTTAGCCCTGGAGTCGGCGAGGCATTGAAGCTTCAGACCGTACTTCGCCGGTTTAGATGGAATATACATTTTGAATTTACAGCGTCCTTTGAAACCGATAAGAATTTAATCAACTGTAGCATTAGCCCCAAGAATATAGGATCGCTGCGAATTTTCGTTGAATTTATGTAGAATGTTTGTTATAGCAGCTGCTGGATCAGAAACCTTACGTAACTCCCTGTCATCAGGGTTGTCAAATCTCAGGCAGTTGAGAATTACAGGAAATCTTGCTGATGAAACAGTGATATGGAAAATATCACGGCCAGTCCCATCAGTACAAAAGAGAGAACGTATGCCTTCGTTATTCGTTTAGAATACTGCAGTGTATATAAGAACGCCGATGAAACTCTTCATTTCAGACATTGTACAAGTCTGACTTCTGTTCTTTCCGTATTCGTGTATTTGGATCGATCTGTGATTGTCCTCTGAATTCGTGTCGAAGTGCTGGTATCTTCAGTATATTATGAGCTGGAATTCTGACATGCCTGTTTGGTTCTACTGCCGACCACTTGAACCTATATCTGTCGTAGAAGTATTTCCTAGCACGTTCCTCATCTTCACCGCTATCTGATTCTCCCTCAGACCTTTCCACGTCACTTTCACTCCCGCCAGACACACTGGATTCCGAATCATATTCACTATGTATAAAATCACCATCCTCCACATCAGAAAAGTCAAAATCGGATATGTCGCTCCCCACTTCATCAATAATTCTTGAAAGTTTTTCTTCAAAATTTGGATCGTCTGTTTTCACAAACGAAGGACCAGGGTTACCTGACATAGTTCCAAAGCTATTGTCACCGAAAGATGCAAAGAACAAAACAACCACAACGAAAAGGAAAAATGTTCATTCAGTCACTGACTTACACTAACACAGACGTGCGGTCCCGTGGAAGTCGTTTCAACGAAACAAAAGCAAACACAGCAATTGCAACAATAACTGCCGTGGCAACAAGCAGCAGACTGAGAATAAGGAAGCTACTGGGCCGCCTAGCTCTTCAAGGTAAATAGCGTTCCTAGAAACAGGGATGTGAAAAGTAGCGCGGTCCCAGGGACCACACGACTGTAGTTAAGGGTTAATCCTCAAGGAAGTTATAATGAGCGGCACTCCGCTGTAGAGTCAGAAAATATTCAGGACAATTTATGCGTCACCACAACGTATTGCTGAAAAATGTTCGTTTCCCCTGAGAACTCCTGTCCGTTGCCGTCTACCATGTTCAGAAGATGTGAAATGCACGCGATTCTACTGCACGCTCTAATTAGGCAGCGGGTAACAAAGAAAACATTTCACTTCTGTACCCAGATCCGCCTTCTGACTTTTTTTTTAAATTTACAATATTCAAGTTGCGAAGTGAAGTCATGCAGAGGCCCGAGACTACTACGTGAATCATCAATGATAAAACCAGCTACACTTGTAAAAATTATTTCTTTCTAGAAAGGAAAATACATCCCGTTTTGAGGACCCCTGTCCATCTTTAGGTGCATCCACACAATTATAAATCAATGATAACATCTATCCACATTGCTAACATAAGAAAAGCTAAACAGATCCATCCAAAATTTTAGAAAAAGCCCCTGTTTTTACATGAAATTGTGAGTCCATAAAGGAAGCATAACTAGATTAAAATAGGTTGAAGTACGTTAAAATAGTGCATCCCTCTTCTGGAGTTAACAATGTGAATAGGTGTTAAAACTGATTTATAATTCTTTGGCAGCAATTGAAGACTGGACAGAGTTCTGAAACCAGTTGTGCTTTCCTTATCAAAAATAAATAATTTTTGAAACTGTAGCAGATTTTATCATAGTTGTTGAATATCAACAGAGTCCGCCTGCTTAGCTGGGGGTAACGTGCTTACCTCCAATGCACTGTGCCCTGGTTCAATTTCCGGCCGGGTTGGAGATTTTCTCCGCTCGGGGACTGGGTGATCTGTTGTTGTCATCATCATTTCATTCTCGTCATCGACCTCAAGTCGCCCAATGTGGCGCCGACGGAAATAAGACTTGCACTTGGCAGCCCAATCCGAATGGAACCTCCTGGGCCAACAATGCCATACGATCGTTTCCCTTCAATATCAACAGTTGTTGGTTTCCTGTTACGAGAAACGTATGTGAAGTTAGTGAACACTTTGCAGAGCTTTTGTTTATTTTTTTTCACTATTTTATTTGGCTGTTAGCAACAATAGTTCACTTTTTCTGAAAAATAACAAAAAATAAATAAAAATTGGGAAAACATGTTTATCAACCACATGGAAAACGCAATTTTTGATACTGTAGTCATTAAGAAATGATAAAAAATTGTTTACTGGTACAGCAGACCTGTGGGTGATGCGATCTGTGTGGAAGATTAACTAGTACAGAAATTAAATCAGCTTCATGCAGACATAAACAGTATACATAAAATTATCCAAAACCAAATACTCTTCCTGGATATGGCAATAAGCGAAAATTTGACGTTTTCAGAAAGCAGACAGTAACAGACACAATTATACATGCCACACCAAATCATCCACAAAATCTATACCAGCAGCTTTCCAACATACGATACAGAAAATTCCACTCAGCAGAGAAAAATATGAAAAGCTTTTAGAAATGATACACTTCACACCAAAAATTTCCGGTAAATGCAAGTAGGACTCATGCACCGAGGATTCCACACAAAGTTCATTAAGGTCATAGATAGTTAATCCATCGTGACTATCGGAAACTGCGACGATCGTAGTCTCTTGTCGGTGTCGATACTGTGATGATATCAAAACGTGTGACTTAAATGGTGGTAGCTTTTGACTGCATTGACGTAGTAGCTTATATTCTTTATACCGTCGAGAGACGGGCGGACTTAAGTATTCGTCATAAATTTCGACTTGATACATCTAGACCGTTGCTGAGAAAAAAGTCGTACAGACAGACGGACAAGAAATGACCCCAAAAAGCGATGCATGTAACACCCACATAGTACAAAACTCAACCACAAAAAAAAAAGAAGCATGTAAAAATGAAAATAAACAGAATACAGAAACACCACAAAACTCCACACAGAAAAGCTAATATACTGAAGATACAAGGATTACACATAATATACAGAACAAGAAACACTTTTCTGTCACATTTACAACTTTCAGTAGAAAAGCCACCACACAGTTACCAGTGTGCTAGTATACATCAACGAAAATGTCAAGACTGCAAATCAGTGCATATGGGAATGATAGGCAGAAGTTTCAAAATTAAAAATAAAGGACGCATAAGAAGCTGGAAGTAAGAAAATAGCCATTCTACCTTTGCACCTAATAAGGCATGGACATGTACTATCTAATATACAACAGGATTTGAAAATCATAAGGCTGAACAATCATAAAAGAAAACTCCTAATATTGCAGGAAAATTTTTACTATCCTAATATTGCAGGAAAACTATTACTAAGAAAAAGCCCTTGCGGCGGACAAGAAAGTAATAAATGACAAAGTCAATATAAGAAACAGTTTATTGATCATGTTAGCCACAAAAACAATAAGAAAGATAAAAGTAAAATGCAACCAAATAAAATAAAACACACACACACGCACGCACACATAGCGCGCGCGTAACAAATAAAATAATATTAAAGTACATACGGACACCACAACACAAACAAAGAACAATCGTGAAACACAGAGCTACAGTTGACAACATTACATACAATGAACACACCAAACAAAAACGTAGCGAACTATGTACGGGAGGTGATACGCCGAATTGCGTTCGCAAAAATGCCAAAACTCGGATTTCCTGGACACGCAATCAACCACGTACTACTCCAGGAAGGCATATATGCTCTAACAAGAGCCCAAATCGTAAACAGAAAGAGATAATAATTTAACCTCACGAAACCTTTGCTGCAAAAAGTTATTTCCTTCCTAAGAACAAGAGATAAACAACAAACTGTAATGTGGTAATAAACATTATACTGTATATCGCAATTACTATACACAAAAACGAATATGTATTACAGACCGCTGATGATGTTTCACAAACAGAAAGAAGCAAAAGACGTATTGCACAACACAAATACCCTTTCATTTAGTTGGAGTAGACAATTCACAGCTCCAAGAATACAGAAACAAGGAACGATGGAAAGCAAAAAAGTCGAAAAAAATTTATTTGATTAAGCGTTGCTTGTGCATCCCGTCATCAGAACGTCATATAATGGTACTTAATGCGTAGTGCCACGTGGATTCAGTCTTATCACTAGTTGAGCACCACTATTGAGATTAAATTCACGTGACACAGTATTCTGTTATAGCTCCTTTTATAAATTCTTCTAATGATAGGCTATGCAAGGGATGGGCGATTTTGAGCGTGAGAGAACATTAATATGCCTTTTGGATACTGAAATGAAGCTATTAATCGTGTCAATTAAAACTGTCTTAATAATCGTATATTCGATTAATTGTTACGTTACGTCTTTATTTTTAAGTCTATAAAGCATTCGCCAAAAATTATTTTTCTCTAATAAAAATATTTGTTCTATAGAAAAACCTCTATACTACCATACGTTTATTTCTCTTTTTGTAACTAACAATACAAATTGCTCAGTTCTATGAAATATGCAATTACCGTGACTTTTTTAGCAAATTACTATCGTTTTTAACACAGGTACTGTAGTGTAGTGAATATTCTTACAAGAACCAAAATGTTTAAACAAAGGAACTAAGGACCATTAATCAGTGTAATCTTTTTCCACTGTCTCGAACGGCAGGCAGTTGTTGTTTCTCCTGCCTAGAAAGCAGTCGTACAGAGGAAGCAGTGGAAGCCACTGTTCCAGACATTTACGAGCCTCATTGTGCAGATCAGTACACATTGCCTCGTTGTCTTTCCAGAATTGCAGAGGAGATGATTTTCGGCTGATTACAGGTCGGCGTAAAGAGAATCGAACTTCAGAGACTAAATCATTGCTATTCGCTGTTTCTATGGTAGAGCTCTGCTCCTGATGTACTGAAAATGATGCCTCATGAATGCTCCACAAATCATCTACTGCGACAGGCGGTAGTTGTATTTGTAATTCTTCGACTTCTCCTACTTTCGGTGTCTGCTATTCCTGAACAACGGCCTGTAACTTTCTAACGGCAGTAGTTACTGCTACCGGAGTACTTACGCGATTGTCTTTTAAAGACGTATGGTTACTTTTCAAGCGGTTCATCGTATTTATTGTAGTTCTCATACATTTCACGGTCTTGAATCACAGCTTACATTTACTTTGTTTCCACACATCTACATCTGCGTTACGGATTGGACATTTTGGTCTCTTCTGTCTCATTCAAAACTGGTCAATACATCTCTTCATTAATCTTCCTCAAGATCTTTTGCCTCTTGTTTTACGGCTTAGGGATTGTTGCATTTGGATTTCGGTTTATATTTTCTTTCCGTTTTATCTAATATTGCTTTGTTATGTCAGTTATGTTTTTCGTATTCAGTTTAGATCGGATGTCAACATTTCTCCTTTTAGCCATCAAAATATATCAAAGTGTGTAAGTATCGAACTTGTATAGGAATTTAGTAGAGTATCTCTCTGGACTTTTTTCCAATGTTCTGCGTAAAGTTCTACAGAAATAATTAAATAAGCTAACTTATTATGTATTTCATTGATATTCCGTATGTAATACTGCACCCTAATTTTTTAAATCTATTAACTTTCTCTATGATATGTTTGTCAATTTCAGTCTTAGCTCGCATGGACTGGTGTCTCAAAAATGCCACCTATATCGTTTTTTTGATGGAGACGCTCAGATTGTATTCCCTGTCCGTCTTACTTAAATTAAAGACAGCTTCTTGTAAGTCATTTGCATACTGACTAACACTTACTTGGTCGACAGCACAAAGTAGTGTACTAAAACGCACACCGTTAATTTTAAAATGTTTCATTGTCTGTAACCAAGTTCTGGCGACGTCGTTGATATACATATTAGAACGATTGGGTGAAAGGGGACATCTTTGTCTAGCTCCTTGTTTTATGTCAGGCATATCATATCAGCAGTCTGCTATTTTGACTTGTATTTTGTTGTTCCTATACAAACTCTGATGGTTCTTATAAGAGGAAATGAAATACCTCTGTTTCTTAATATTTCCTACAGTCTTTTTCAATTTCCTTTATCAAACCTATTTTCATAGTCAATGAAGGCAAAAAATTTGGTAAATTGAATTCACGATGTTTTTTCTATTAGTTGTGTCATGGTGAAGATATAGTCGGAATATGATCTGCCTTTTCGAAAAGTGTGTTGGGCATCTCAGAGTACAGTTCCAGCGATGGGCGGTATTCGTTTTGTTAACATTCTAGCATACAATTTACAACATGAATTCAGAAGGCTAATACAACCTCCGTTGCTCCGGCATTCCTTTCTGCGTCCTTTCTTACGAATTGGTTATATCTGGCCGATATTCTCCTCTTCAGGTATACGCCAGCACGTATTCACAAAATGGATAATTCTTAGCCGGCCGGGGTGGCCGAGCGGTTCTAGACGCTACAGTCTGGAACCGCGCGACCGCTACGGTCGCAGGTTCGAATCCTGCCTCGGGCATGGATGTGTGTGACGTTCTTAGGTTAGTTAGGTTTAAGTAGTTCTAAGTTCTAGGGAACTGATGACCTCATAAGTTAAGTCCCATAGTGCTCAGAGCCATTTGAACCTTTTTTTGATAATTCTTATTTTTGCAATATTTGCTGCATGTTTTGCCAGATCTGTATTGATTTTGATTCCACTTTACTCAAAATATTTCCATAGTACACATGTTTTCATTGGTGCCATGATTTTAATTTAATGCAGATCTGCCCACAATAACTTGAAAAGAGGCTGCAGCAATAACACTTGGTTACGGATGGAAGTCCGACTGGCTTATAAGCGGTCGGGGAGCAGGAGAAGAATTGCATTGCCGCCTCGTGGTGAGGGAACGTGAAAGGGGGAGTGCGTATTTATTTCTGTCCAGTGCTGAAAACTCTCGGGTTCGCGCACCGTACTAATCAGCAGCTATGGAATAAATTACGACAGAAGTAACAAGGTTTGGTGAATGCACATCATAGAGACGTTGACGTTCAAACAGAAGTGTTACGCTTTTTCTGAATCGACACACATACGCAAGACTTTGCCACACTACTTAATATTTGCTACGTTAGATCGCTGATGTTTGCAGAACTCAGTCGATAAGAAATGTTGCGATTTGTGCTGACGTTACACGATGAATGCTAAAGGACAGTCGGACGTCTTTCCGTAATCAAGCTATAGACAGGAAGTCAACATTCAACAGGCTATAAGACAAAAGATGAAAAATTGTAATATTTATTGTAAGGGTGGTCGAATATGTAAAATTAACTGACGGGATATAAATTTCGAAACATTAATAATCGATTATCCGAATCATTACATCAGTCAGTTAATTGAAATTAATCGGTCGTCCCTAGATTATGGCAGAAACGCGTGCACAAAACTTACCAGTGTCTCGACTGGTTTCACGCTTTCCATCTGTCCCTATTTTTCGCTCTTCCTAATCTCTGATCCATCTACTGCTCTCGCAGCGCCACATTATGTCCCATTAACGTGTCACTTCTTCGTGTAAGGGAATTCCATAGATTTGTTTCCTCATTAATTTTTTTAGAACTTCTTCATTTAGCGCTTCACCTGTCCACTTAATTTACAACGCTCTTCGATAGCAACACATTTCAAATGTTCCTTTTTCGTACCTTCAATGGCTGACGCTTCACTTGCATGCAATGCTGCGTTCCAGGCGTACACTTCCAGATTCCTCAATTCTTTGTCAATATCCAATATCGGCAGTGTTCTTTTAGTGAAAGAAACTTTTGTCACCAGTGCCGACATCTATCTACCTTACTTTGGACAGATCTTTACTTTTGTTTCCTAGGTGGGAGCCAGTTCCTCCAGTTTTCCCACAGCTGTATTACCATCAATTTTGAAGTCATTATTTTTCTTTCTACTGCTCGTCCTCAGAGTCGTCTTTGTTCTGTTTAACCTTTAGCTATGTTTCGTGCTAATATGTTTTCCAGCCTGTCAGTAGGTCCTCTAAGACATTTACATCCGAGCTATTTCCTAAGTGGACCTTCCAATTTATTTTTGTTCCCGTGAACTACTTATTTCTCTTCTGAAATTTTCTTGAATTGCTATTATTGTTTCTACGACGTACAAATTAAAGACCGGTGGTGATAAGCTGCAGTCTTGACTTCTGAATCCACTAAATTGTTGTGATCAATTTTTTTTAGCTTTCCTTTGATCAATGAGACCCACTAATTGGAAAAGCTAGTGTCGAGTGCGCACTATATAAACACAAATGAAGTCGGAGTCTTGAGTACAAGAAGTTATATGAGCATGGTGTTGATTAAGTCGTAAGTTAAGTAAAGAAGAGGGTTAAGGGATTGTCAACATGCAGAGACGGAGCGATAGCGCAGTCGGAGAAGCACACAAGAGAGATGATGGCTTTGCTGAACGACTCGTACCAGCATTTACCAGAATTGATACGGGAGACCACAGAGAATACAACTATCAAAGAGCAGTCGTCACTTCCGAACGTTTTACACTAACAGGGGGAGGGTCATGGATTTACTCCACACTATGTAGATATTTAGTAGCCCATTAGGACAACAAATTGTGCAAGTTATAAGACGCGCGAATTAAGGGATTTCAAGAAAGTCACAAGAGAAACTTTGCGCGTCAGTGACACGCCGGTGTCTTGGGTCCCTGAGCTCGAGCTGCCGCCAGTCATGTGGTTAACGATCCAACTCTGTAATAGGTGGATCACGGGATCGAGTTCTGCTCATACTTTTTTATATCTTTTTTTCAACACTACTCATGTTATTTCAGACGTATTACAATTGAATGAATATGCTGAAAAGACGTATCAGTGCTAACTTTTGTGAATTTCCAATGTCATTTGGTTTTTTGCCAATTTTTATTATAAAAATATTGCATTAATAATTATGGACAAGTAAATGGCCAAATGCATAAAGTTTCTCTGAAAATGTATACCTGCAGTGCTTTCGAAAATCACTTAAGCCTTTAACTGGCTAAGGTACTGAGAACTGCTTTGCACCTCGACGCTCCGATGCGCAGATAAAGGTTTTAAAGGACGAGAGACAGGCTTGGAAAGCCCAAGCATAAAATCGATAAATAATGGTATAAATGACTTTACTCAATAATACACTCAGTTACAAATTCCAGAATATGTAAAATTAATCGTCAGATGTGCTTTCGACATTACAAGTTGCAGGATGATATTTTTCATTCAGACACGGAAAACACAAATGAAAACGGCATCTAATACATCGAATGAACACAATTTCCCCGCATGCACAAGCATTCTTCAGAGTTTCTAAGAAAAACATTGACAGTTTGAAGCCGTTTGAAGTAGTTCTAAGTCTAGGGGACTGATGATCTCAGATGTTAAGTCCCATAGTGCTTGGAGCCACTTGAATCTGACATTTTGAAAAACATTTGGATGCAAACCATGCGTAACGCAACATTTTCGTAAATATAGGTGCCGAAAATTGACGATGTACGATTGAATGTATTTTAACAGCACATGCACGAGAAACAATTCCTCCTCCGTTGTCAATCAAACATCAGCAAGTTCGAAGCCGTTTGATAAAAGTTTGGAGGAAAGGGGAGAAAATGCCGTATGAAAATAAGGGGAGAGGAAATAGAGCAAGTGAATAACTTCAATTACTTGGAAAGTGTTATAATGGGGATGACACGTATTGCTCAACAGAAATTAGCCAAAGAATTGCAATGGCAAAAGAAGGATTCAAGAGGAAACAGAAATTACTTTGTGGACCACTAAACAAAGATCAGAGGGAAAGACTTGCCAAATATTACATCTGGAGCGTTGCACTGTGTGGTGCGGAGACCTGGACATTGAGGGAGGAAGATGAAAGAAGATTGGAAAGAGTGAAATGGGAAGACCGAGTAAGGAATGAAGAAGTATTAAGAAGAGCTGGAGAAGAAACGTGTTGAAAGTCATCAGAAAGAGAAAACGGAACTGGATTGGACATTGTTTGAGGAGGGACAGTTTATTGAAGGAAGGAATAGAAGGAAGGTCGGAGGGAAAAAGGCGAAGAGGAAAAAGAAGATATCAAATGTTGGACTATATCAAAGGAGACAAATACACTCATGGAAATTGAAATAAGAACACCGTGAATTCATTGTCCCAGGAAGGGGAAACTTTATTGACACATTCCTGGGGTCAGATACATCAGATGATCACACTGACAGAACCACAGGCACATAGACATAGGCAACAGAGCATGCACAATGTCGGCACTAGTACAGTGTATATCCACCTTTCGCAGCAATGCAGGCTGCTATTCTCCCATGGAGACGATCGTAGAGATGCTGGATGTAGTCCTGTGGAACGGCTTGCCATGCCATTTCCACCTGGCGCCTCAGTTGGACCAGCGTTCGTGCTGGACGTGCAGACCGCGTGAGACGACGCTTCATCCAGTCCCAAACATGCTCAATGGGGGACAGATCCGGAGATTTTGCTGGCCAGGGTAGTTGACTTACACCTTCTAGAGCACGTTGGGTGGCACGGGATACATGCGGACGTGCATTGTCCTGTTGGAACAGCAAGTTCCCTTGCCGGTCTAGGAATGGTAGAACGATGGGTTCGATGACGGTTTGGATGTACCGTGCACTATTCAGTGTCCCCTCGACGATCACCAGTGGTGTACGGCCAGTGTAGGAGATCGCTCCCCACACCATGATGCCGGGTGTTGGCCCTGTGTGCCTCGGTCGTATGCAGTCCTGATTGTGGCGCTCACCTGCACGGCGCCAAACACGCATACGACCATCATTGGCACCAAGGCAGAAGCGACTCTCATCGCTGAAGACGACACGTCTCCATTCGTCCCTCCATTCACGCCTGTCGCGACACCACTGGAGGCGGGCTGCACGATGTTGGGGCGTGAGCGGAAGACGGCCTAACGGTGTGCGGGACCGTAGCCCAGCTTCATGGAGACGGTTGCGAATGGTCCTCGCCGATACCCCAGGAGCAACAGTGTCCCTAATTTGCTGGGAAGTGGCGGTGCGGTCCCCTACGGCACTGCGTAGGATCCTACGGTCTTGGCGTGCATCCGTGCGTCGCTGCGGTCCGGTCCCAGGTCGACGGGCACGTGCACCTTCCGCCGACCACTGGCGACAACATCGATGTACTGTGGAGACCTCACGCCCCACGTGTTGAGCAATTCGGCGGTACGTCCACCCGGCCTCCCGCATGCCCACTATACGCCCTAACTCAAAGTCCGTCAACTGCACATACGGTTCATGTCCACGCTGTCGCGGCATGCTACCAGTGTTAAAGACTGTGATGGAGCTCCGTATGCCACGGCAAACTGGCTTACACTGACGGCGGCGGTGCACAAATGCTGCGCAGCTAGCGCCATTCGAAGGCCAACACCACGGTTCCTGGTGTGTCCGCTGTGCCGTGTGTGTGATCATTGCTTGTACAGCCCTCTCGCAGTGTCCGGAGCAAGTATGGTGGGTCTGACACACCGGTGTCAATGTGTTCTTTTTTCCATTTCCAGGAGTGTATTCAGAAATGAAAAGAATGGCAATGGATAGACGAATTGGAAGGGGCCTAATCCATGACAGGTCCTGCCGTAAGGCCGAATACCATACTACTACTACTACTACTACTACTATAATAAATAAAAGTCACGTAATATTTGTGGAAGTGATAAAAATCATTAAACAGCCAAATAACACTGCAAATTCAATAACAGTAAATACAAATACGTGTCTTTCTTCGTATAACCATTCAGACGCCATATATATATATATATATATATATATATATATATATATATATATATATGAAGTAATATGACTACCATTGAAAAAATATAAATTAAAAAAGAGCGGGTCTCGATCCAGCGACTACGGAGTTTTAACGCTAGCCATATACCCGCGGCCACTTCGTGCTCAGAGTCACGAAGCACCGGTACATCATCGAGGCGTAACCTTTTCCTTGCGATTTTCTCCAAATGGTTCAAATGGCTCTGAGCACTATGGGACTTAACATCTATGGTCATCAGTCCCCTAGAATTTAGAACTACTTAAACCTAACCAACCTAAGGACATCACACAACACCCAGTCATCACGAGGCAGAGAAAACTCCCTGACCTCGCCGGGACTCGAACCCGGGAACCCGAGCGCGGGAAGCGAGAACGATATCGCACGACCACGAGCTGCGGACGATTTTCTCCGCTTAAGTAAGTAGTGCGCCTTATAACTTGCACATTATGTTATCCTAGTTGACTCCTCATTGCAAAAACATTGAAATAAATCCATGATCCGAACGTCGTGATCTCCCCTTGCAAGTAAGTAGAAATATCTACAGCAAACAATTTCTAAATGAAGGTAGAAAAAAGTAGGAGATGTACTTATGGTTCGCGGCTAATTTTGTGTAATAGACATAATTGTAAAGAAGGATAAGCTCTAGGAAAACACAAAACTTGGCTTATCTTTCAGGTTATTAAGTTCTGCGGAGGTAGCTTGTTTCAAGAGCTTGGCTCGAGACAAAAAGAAATATGAGCGGGAACATTCGTAACCAAAATATTATGTATTCAATTCAGCAGCACGCTAGAATAAATGAAAATAGTCAGCTGAACTTCTAAGTAATCTCTTGAGTTTCGCGTTACTTTAGGAGGAGAGATCCGAGTGGAGATGATTTTACGTTGCCTTCCTCAGATGATGATGATGTTTGGTTCGTAGGGCTCTCAACTGCGCAGTTATCAGCGCCTGTACAAATTCCAAACATTTACTCAGTCCAATCTCGCCACTTTCATGAATGATTATGAAATGATGAGGACAGCACGAACACCCAGTCATCTCGAGGCAGGTGAAAATCCCTGCCCCTGCCAGGAATCGAACCCGAGACCTCGTGCTCGGGAAGCGAGAACGCGACCGCGAGACCACGGGCTTCCTCATACGTGCTGTGAAGTGTCAAACTGTGATGGAAGACTGTGATGGGTGGCCGTGTGTGAAATGTATCTGTGTTGTTATGATCATGAACGATCATGAAATGAAAAAAGAAAATCATACATTCGGATGACAAAAGAGATGGCATACCTCTCGTAATGTCGTGTCGCACGACCACTATAGTCGCAGGTTCGAATCCTGCCTCGGGCATTGATGTGTGTGATGTCCTTAGGTTAGTTAGGTTTAAGTAGTTCTAAGTTTTAGGGGACTTATGACCACAGCAGTTGAGTCCCATAATGCTCAGAGCCATTTGAACCATTTGAACGAATGTCGTGTCGGATCTCCTTTTGCCCAGAGTAGTGCAACAATTCAACATTGCATGGACTCGACAAGTCTTTGGAAGTCCCCTGCTGATATACTGAGCGGTCCATAATTGCGAAAGTGTGCCAGTGCAGGATTTTGTGCACTGACCTCCTGATCATGTTCCGTCAATGTTCGATGGGATTCACGTCGGGGGATCTGGGTGGCCAAATCATACGCTGAATTGTCCAAAATGTTCTTCAAACCAATTGCAAACTGTTGTGGCCGGGTGACACATCGCATTGTCATCCACAGAAATTCCATAATTGTTTGAGAACATGAAGTCCATGAATAGCTGCAAATGTTACCAGGTAACCAAACATAACCACTTCCAGTCAGCTGGCCCAGAGGACGCACCCCATTTCGTGTAAACACAGCACGTATCATTATGGAGCCACCACCAGCTTTCACAGTGCCTTGTTAGCAACTGGGGTCCATGGCTCCGTAGGGTCTGCAGTACACTTGAACCCTTCTATCAGTTCTTACCAAATGAAATCGGGACTCATCTGACCAGGCCACCGTTTTCCAATCAGCTGGAGTCCAAACGATATGGTCACGAGCACAGGAGAGGTGCTGCAAGCGATATCGTGCTGTTAGCAAAGGCATTCGCGTCGGTCGTCTGCTGTCATAGCACATTAGCGCCAAATTTCGCCGCACTGTCCCAACGGAAACGTTCTTAGTACGTCCCACATTGATTTCTGCGGATATTTCACGCACAGTAGCTCGCCTGTCACCACTGACAGCACTATGCAACTGCGACTGCTGTCGGTCGTTAAGTGAAGGCCGTCGGCCACTGGGTTGTCCGGTGTGAGAGGTAATGCCTGAAATTTGATATTCTCGGTACGCTCTGAATTCCCAAACTATTTTCAAAATAGAATGTCTTTAACTACCATTGTGCGTTTAAAGCCTGTTAATTCCCGTAATGCGGCCATAACCACATCTGAAACTTTTCACGTAAAGCACATGAGCCCAAATGACAGCTCCAGCAATGCACTCTTCTTTTATACCTCGTGTACGCAATACTGCCGTTATCTGGATATGCACGTGTCGCTATGCCACGACTATTTGTCACCTCATTGTATTTAGAACCGCCAAGAGCTCTTCATAAATAAATCTTTAAACTGGCGTTTCGAACACCCGACCTTTATGTATCATAAAATCATTTGCAATAGCTTGTGTGGCAACGTTCTTAATGTGGCGTCAAAAAATAAAATAATGTAAAAACCATTCGGAATCATTTGTGACGAGGTGGTCTGAGATTTAATCTGGGTGAAACGTTCGAGAAGAAATGCATGGGGGCTTAATTAAATATTATTGAAAATACTTTTTAAATTTTTCGTAGCTGTATGTCCGATTACGCTGTTTCGTAAACGGTTGGCCCTGGCTAGAATTATTACGCAATCTGACTGCAACAAACAATGAAAGAAAATTTTCGTAAACACAGTTAATTAATTAAGTCCCCAGCAACTATAAAACCTACAAAACCAATAAGCACAAGAGTAACTGTTCTGTATGTGGGAGTGTGACTCAACGTACACATCTGGCACGGTTCTTCTCCAACAAGACAAGAATTTTTAAATACCAATTATACTGACGTGATAAAAGAAAATTAGAAAAACTATAATTACGCAAGAAAACCAGAATTCACTCTAATACAAGAACACAAGCCAGATGCTTTGTTGACTGAACCTGTAATGACGCATTATTTCAGACACATTGTGGTTTTTACCTTCATATATATTGACGAAATGCACTCTGATCATTACAATAACATCTGCTATCTCTCCCATCAAATAACTGGATAAAACATGGAACAAACACTCCTTACTACAACATCTCGACAAGCCTTGTCCACTAGCACATCTCAACACGAACTGTCTTCTACGAGCTCTGCCCACTCACTGACTGCCACGAGTTCTTAACAGGCACTGACTTCTACGAGTTCTCAACAAGCACAGACTTCTACGAGTTCTTAACAGGCACTGACTACTACGAGCTCTCAACAAGCACTGTGGAGGTGGCTTAATAGTACTCTTTGGCGCAATCTCTGGCGCAGTGGCTCAGTGTAGCCACCTTTCATATGCCCCTCCTCCACAGGCCAGAATTTGATGGTATTTTTGCCAGCATTGGTGGTGAAAATACCACCAAATTCGTCCAGAAAAATACAGACAAAAATAAAAGATAATATTAATACCTGAATATCACATAATTAGTTAAAATTTTGGCTTTGCACTGACCTTTCAATAACCTAATATATAAAATACAGTAGGCAATAGAAATTCTTTTCATACGTGTGGCTTTACATAATAGTTTACACAATACACAAAAATCAGTTTATACAAATGTTCACATAAAATGCTTTCAATGATTAGTTTATACAAAAAAAGACACCAATATGTGACATCATTTCAGTAGAAGCAGTCCATCAGTGGCACCCAGTAAAGTTTAGCAGGTACACCCAGCAACAAGTCACATTAGTTCAGTAGAAGCAAGCCATCAGAGGCACCCAGCAATGTTGAGTAGGTGCAGACAGCAACAAGTGACTTCATTTCAGTAGAAACAGTTCATCAGTTGCACCCAGCAATGTTGAGCAGGTGCAGACACCAACAAGTGACATCATTTCAGCAGAACCAGTCCATCAGTTGCACCCAGCAAAGTTGGGCAGGTGCAGACGCCAACAAGTGACTTCATTTCAGTAGAAGCAGTCCATCAGTTGCACCCAGCAATGTTGAGCAGGTGCAGACACCAACAAGTGACATCATTTCAGTAGAAACAGTCCATCAGTTGCACCCAGCAATGTTGAGTAGGTGCAGACACCAACAAGTGACTTCATTTCAGTAGAAGCAGTCCATCAGTTGCACCCAGCAATGTTGAGTAGGTGCAGACACCGACAAGTGACATCATTTCAGCAGAAACAGTCCATCAGTTGCACCCAGCAATGTTGTGTAGGTGCAGACACCGACAAGTGACATCATTTCCATAGAAGTAGCTTCATCTGTGCACCCAGTAATGTTGAGCAGGTGCAGACAGCAACAAGTGACATCATTTCAGTAGAAACAGTCCATCAGTTGCACCCTGCAATGTTGACTAGGTGCAGACACCAACAAGTGACCATCATTTCAGTAGAAACAGTCCATCAGTTGCACCCTGCAATGTTGAGCAGGTGCAGAGAGCAGTCCATGATATTCACTATCACTGATCACACAGTTCATCAGCAGAAATTAATCATTCCTAAGTGTCACACATTACGTTGAAAAGTGCAGGTAACAGTCCATAATATTCACCTTCACTAATCTGACAGTTCAGGCATGAACAATAGTTTGAAAACACATACAAATGCTTTTACAATGCTCTTACACTAAACATACAAATTCTAATAAACACACAAAAGATGTCATATAATTGTCGTATTAACTATTACAAATACTCAAGTATCAGTAAACCTATAATATTTATGGGTGTCAGTGCAAGCCACTACAAACAAATAAAATAATATTTAGGAGATAGGTGGGTACGATTAGGAAAGGAAAACACACAAAACACACTCACTCATCTTTCATCCACATTAAGTACTACTGTGTAATTGAATAGTGTTAACTGTGTAAATGCAATTCTGTCAAAATCTGATATGCATCATGTGTATCAAGTAGTAATGGCAGCAATGTATAACAGTCAATAATAGTTAGGTCAACGTCATAGTCATCATGTCAAGACCAATGTTTGCCAAGCCAGATCAAATGTACTGTTGTTGAACAACTGTCAGTGAGCCAAGATATGCAAATACTTCCTCTCTTCAAAAAAAATATATACTGCTTAGTGATTTAACAAAGTGTGTGTATAGACTATCTTCCTTCTACTTTAGTGTTCTAGTCTGCTATCTTCATCCTCCTTGTTCCATAAGACCAACAAACAAAATATGCATCTCACTTACTTTACCTCTTATCCACCAAAACTCCAATAATCATCAACTTCACACAATCTCAATAATACCTCAATAATACCTCTTCAATACGTCGATACATATAAACCTTATTGCCAATATATGCTCCTCACTTACTTTACCTCTTATCCACCAAAACTCCAATAATCATCAACTTCACACAATCTCAATAATACCTCAATAATACCTCTTCAATGCGTCGATACATATAAACCTTATTACCAATCTCATTTCACTTCCATAACAACTCTTTCCTCTAGTCAGTCTCCTCGAACAAGTACAGATAAAATCTTAATGCAAACTTCAGTTCACCATCCCATACAATCTGAAGACACATTGCCAACACACAACCTCTGTGTAATCCATCTGACCCAAATCTTCTGCTCATTATGAATTATAAACAAAGAAATGCATACATGACCTCTAACAGACTTATTTCGAATAACTCTCAGTAATTAAGTACGATTACGGAATGTGAATGATCATAATATTTCACAGTGTGTACACCACTTCAAGAATTATGGCAGAAGCAAACATGTGGAGTATTTCTTGTATCAAGTGTCACTTCCTATTTCAATTGCTCACGAAAAATGCAGTGTAATAACTGTCAATGGTCTAAACCTAGTAATGGTATGTCATGTCGTTAGCTTCCTTCCTATTAGCATAAATTTATACAGCTTCCATAAAACCTCCAGCTCATGTGACCTCAACGAAATTCTTTGTACCAATGTCGTTCGTCGAATTATAGCAGTTCATTTTCTTATCTTAAATATAAGGCACTGAGCGTAAGCAAAACAAACAATAGCGAGTAAATATACCAGTAGAGAACAGAATGTCAACAAGTGGATGCAGCACAATCCTTACAACGAGGCTCTGCCAAGCGAACAATCTATAATTAATCCAATAGCGTTACCTAAACTCTATGTTCATACACAGTATATCAGCATTTCTATACACCAAATTAAAGAGTAGTTATGACAACAACAGATATGTATAAATATGCAATCCATACGCAAAGCAGTAAACATGTCATTAGCATCATATCAGCATAAGCAAATAAATGTTCATATGTCATCTTAATAAGTAAACATGAAGGCGCAAGCAGATAAATCACAAAGTATAACTTACATACCTAAACACATCAGCACAATTAATCAGGTGACAATTATAATTTAAATAAATAAGCACAGCAGGCACATAATAAAAAAATATGACATCAGTGAAAAAGCAGTGCAGCCAAGCGATGCATAATATAAACAAATAACAATCCTGTTCATTAATAAAACATTGACAAAAATCAGCAAATGTACGCAAGCACGTCGCTTCACACGTAAATTCATAGAACATGAAATTAGCACAAAGTATGAATCACGTAATCGCGAGCAGCAAATTACGTCTAAAGTACGTACCTAAGTGGAAATATGTTACCTGAAAAATGAACTCAATTAATAGTTACCCTTTTTAGTTTATTAGTTTCTTCTTCGAAATTACATTCTTCCTGAAAATTTCTCGATAGCAAGTCCTCTTAACGTCGGAGACACACAGAATTTACCTGAAGTTCTTAAATATTTTATACAACCGTATCCTGAAAAATACTGAATGTTAATAACATAATTCATCAAGTCACTATAGCTTTATACTGAATTTAATCGGAGAAATTAGACTGTGTATTTGTTTACGGCTGTCAGTGCATTCGCACTGAGCGCTCGATCAGCTGTAGGCGCGTGACGTAGGAAGCAATTGTTCGCGGTCAACGACTGCCTTGTGCGGCGCGCAGACTTGACTGTTGCTTTGAGTATGTGCCGCCGCCAAAACACAGAGCGGTATCCTTGTACCCTCCGCATGTTTACATGTAGCTGTGAGTTTCTCTAAAGTATGTCATTCCACAAAAATTTTGACGTTTGATATATGATGTATTCCCTTAGAGCGTCGTGATTTAAGAGTTTCTACTTCAACAGTGTTATCATGAATAATTTTGCGAATTCTATATGGACCGTTATAAAGCAGAAAAAATTTGCGACACAAGCCCTTTCCTTTGTGAGACAAACGATGAGACTTAATTAATACCTTTTGACCAACTGACAAGATTTTTAAACGACCAGGATGTTTAGCTGATTTCTCTCTTCTAGCAGCCGCAGATGCAATATTTTGCAGAGCCAGGTTGACAACTTCAGAATGCCGTAGTCTCCGTGAAGGCGGAAAAGGAACGATTTCAGATATGCGATTCGTCGGTGCTTTGTTTTTTAATATCAATATAGGTGGTAAAGAAGTTGAATCATTAGGGAGTTCATTCAGAATGTCTTGAAAAATATGAAGATACTGATCCCAAGTTCTGTGATTCTGATGACAGTAAAGACGGCACAATTTATTGATTTCCTTCATCCATCTCTCTGAAGCGTTAGATTGGGGGTGAAAAAGTGAAATGAAAATTGGTTTAATTTTACGACGCTGTAGAGTACGAAGCCAAATTTTAGAACGAAACTGTGATCCATTATCTGATATAACCTTATCAACATGACCAACTTCTTTAAGAAAATGATGAAAGCGTTAGATACTGAACGAGCTGTTGCTTTGCGTAACGGTGTAAAACACACATATTTTGACGTCAACTCCACTGCTACGAAAATGTACGCAAAACCATTAGTAGAACGAACCACTGGACCGAACAATCGACTGCAGCCATCTCCTTTAATTTCGCTGGAATGATAGGAAACAACGGTGCTCTGTGAGAAACTGTTGGCGGCTTAGCCGTTTGACATAATTTGCATTTGGCCAGAACAGATCGAATACGTTTTTCCATATTACTGAAGTAGCAATTTTCCCGTAATTTATGAAAGCATTTTCTGGGACCAAAGTGTGCATAACTGAAATACGTATACCAAATCAATTTATTGACCCACTCATCAGGAATACAAACTAACCAAACAGAGTTGTCGAGCGATTTTCGTTTAAAAAGAATGTCATTGCGAACTAAATAATGCTGTCTAATCGCTACGCTTTCCTTTCTCCTCCACTTCTCCTTAATGTCCTTCCAGATTGGATCCTTATTTTGCTCCTTAGCGATGTCCTGGAGCGAAGACGAAATAAAGTTCTCAAATGCAACACCTTGAATATACATCAAACAATAATTGTTTTCCTTGCAGTCCTCTTCAGCACTTTGTTTCAAACCCATAGGTGCACGTGATAAAGCATCAGCAACAATATTTGAAGAACCCTGTATGTAAACAATACTAAAGTCAAATTCCTGTAGATACAACGCCCATCGTGACAATCTGCCATGAGTTAATTTTGTTGACATAAGAAATTCCAGAGCTCGATGATCGGTGTAAACCTTAGTATGTCTGCCAAACAAAAATGTGCGAAATTTTGTAAAAGCCCAAACAACAGCCAAAGCTTCAAGTTCCGTAATTGAATAATTCATTTCTGATTTAGAAAGAACACGACTTCCAAATGCAATAGTCTTCTGTACTACAACGCCGTTTTCTTCTATCTCTTGAAATAAATGTGCACCTAGCCCTTTGTATGATGAGTCCGTTGCCAAACAAAATTCTTTAGATAAATCCGGATGTGAAAGAAGTGGAGCAGCAACTAAAGCATCACGAAGCTTTTCAAATTATGACTGAGCTTCCTCATCCCAACACCAATTAGATTTCTTTCCAGATAGTTCACATAAACGAGGTGTGGCCAAATCGTCCAATTTAACAAAGCATAGAAGGAAATTACAGACACCAAGGAAACTACGAACATCACGTTTTGTGGTAGGAACAGCATAGTTACGAATAGCGTCTAATTTCTCTGGATCAGGAAGAATACCTTCTGTAGAAATAATGTGACCGAGAAATTTCACCTGAGAACGACCAAATTCAGATTTTTCTAAGTTCACTGTAATGCCAACTCTTGCAAATATACGTAACAATGAATCCAAAATTTTGTTGTGCTCACTCCAAGAATGTTTAGCAATAAGAATATCGTCAACATATGAAGTAATGTTGTCACGAAGATAAACAGGTAAAATTTCATTTAAACTACGAATAAATGCTGCTGAAGGTACAGTAAGTCCAAACGGTAATTTCCGAAGTCACTTTTAGGTACAATTAGTCATATCAGGTTATTGCTTACTTACTCACTAGATAGATTGATAGTCGAAGAGTTGTTTTGACAGATGCAAAGAATAGTGAAAGAGTAGGCAGCGGTACAGAAAACTAAAAGAGAAATAGCACCACTACAGCTCGGGGCCCTATGCTCGCTACGGCACATATTCACTTAGAGTAGTGAATCCCCTGAGGACTTTAATAGCCGCACATAATTTCCAGTTTGTGACTTAATGGCAACTTTGGTGGGAGTGCGTACATTAATTGATCTAACCATTCACATGGATGTATGTCATTCTTAGAATTGCGGAAGATCTTAAATTTCCGGACAGTCAAAAAGTGTTTATAGTCAAAGTTTTCGCCTCGTGGCGACAAAGACCTACCGCGTCTGTCCCAGTCCGAATGTCGATTATTGTAAAGTTCGCGCGCCTGGCGCTCTCTTGTTGCATCCCGTAAATGAAACAAATTATTTTCTTCAAACCCCTCTGCTATCTGTGATTCTAAATATCTTTTGCCGTCTTTTCCTACGATTTCGCCCTCAATCTGTTTGACTTGCTTTTTTAAAGCCTCAAATTCCCTTTTCACGCGTTCATTAAATTTTCCCTGATTTTCAACATGTTTATTTATGTTCTGATACTCTTCGGTTTCTGCAAATGGTAATGGAGCTGTATCATCCGAATCTCTGTCCCCATGTAAACTAAGATTTGTCAATTTGTCTGAAATCTCCTCAACTCTTTCCGATAAATCACCTATTTGTTCTTTCTGTTTATTTACGACTTCCGTAAGTGTCGCGACATGGGTTTCAGTATTAACACATTTAGTAGTTAATTGTTCATACTGTTGTGTTAGGTTATTTAATCTGTCATTCGGTACGGATTCCTCGATTCTCTCAAATATTTCTTCCTTATCTTTTGCATGTTGTAAATTTAACTCTGAAAATTTCTGTACTATCACGCGATCTCTTTCTTCCTGTTCTCTATCCTGTTCCCTTTGTCTAATCTCTACTGCAATTAATCTATTATTGTGAGAATTCAGAATCGGTTGTACTTCTTCTCTGATTTCTTTCTTTAATTCATCTTTCATATTTTTGAAACATGTCCCAATTCGTGAATCTAACCGTGTTTCCAAAGTTCCCATCTCTGTTTTAATTATTCCTATCTCTGTTTTTAATTCAGATCCTAACCGTGTTTCCATTGTTCCCATATCAGTTTTAATTGTTCCCATCTCAGTTTTAATTGTTCCTATCTCTGTTTTTAATTCAGATCCCAAATTTAATATTGCACCCATCAACTGCTCCAAATTTAATGATTCAAAATTCTTTTCGCCCCGAACATTTCCCGCAAAACTAACTTCCTTCTGCATAGCCATAAAGCTATCTGTGTTCGATACTATTTCAGAATCTTCTATCGTTAATCTCGTATTCTGTGAATTTTCTGATTGAGAAAAATTTTGAAATGGTTTCGGACTATTTTCCCGACTTATTACATTGTTTCCCACTTCATTATTCATCGCACTGTTTTCCTCTGTTGGCGAGTTCACCATGTTAACAATTTCGTCATTCTCACTATTCATCATTTTTGCCTTTTTCATTGATCGCGTAATCATTTACAAAACATAAAAAAAATTCGTCACTGTACGAAAATTACACACAATGACTCCTTATCTCCAACAATACCATTCACATGAAATGTTTCCCTCAAACACGATTAACAAACAATTGACATAATTGCACTAGATTGTCAAACGCGTAAACAAGACAACAAATCAATTTCTGAGAAAAAATACCATTAGAAGAATGACAATTACCAAATCTACACATGCAAAATAGACTACAATTACTAACTACAAATTACTACAACAATACTACCATCTACTATTTTTACAATCAGAAGAATCCAAGGGACGATCCGAAGCAACGGTCGCCACGTGCATGGGGGCTTAATTAAATATTATTGAAAATACTTTTTAAAGTTTTCGTAGCTGTATGTCCGATTATGCTGTTTCGTAAACGGTTGGCCCTGGCTAGAATTATTACGCAATCTGACTGCAACAAACAATGAAAGAAAATTTTCGTAAACACAGTTAATTAATTAAGTCCCCAGCAACTATAAAACCTACAAAACCAATAAGCACAAGAGTAACTGTTCTGTATGTGGGAGTGTGACTCAACGTACACATCTGGCACGGTTCTTCTCCAACAAGACAAGAATTTTTAAATACCAATTATACTGACGTGATAAAAGAAAATTAGAAAAACTATAATTACGCAAGAAAACCAGAATTCACTCTAATACAAGAACACAAGCCAGATGCTTTGTTGACTGAACCTGTAATGACGCATTATTTCAGACACACAAATAATAAAAGAACATTGTGGTTTTTACCTTCACATATATTGACGAAATGCACTCTGATCATTACAATAACATCTGCTATCTCTCCCATCAAATAACTGGATAAAACATGGAACAAACACTCCTTACTACAACATCTCGACAAGCCTTGTCCACTAGCACATCTCAACACGAACTGTCTTCTACGAGCTCTGCCCACTCACTGACTGCCACGAGTTCTTAACAGGCACTGACTTCTACGAGTTCTCAACAAGCACTGTGGAGGCGGCTTAATAGTACTCTTTGGCGCAATCTCTGGCGCAGTGGCTCAGTGTAGCAACCTTTCAGAAACTTTGCGTTACCAAACCTGACGCTGAAAATTTGTGCCACCACCAAGATCTGAACCAGCTACTTTGAGGTCGAGCGCCACGTAATAAATGTATTATAGTACCCTTGACCCAAGAGTCAGACAGGAAATAACTGCAAAGTATCACAGTGGAACACATTGGTGGAAAGAAGCGCATTTCACTTCCAGCAACTTCTGCGTATAAAATCTGATGTGAAGAACTGTTACGGCTAATGAGAAAATCATGCAAATTAGAAGCAGTAGTGAGGTAGCTGAAGACTGTTATTTGTGACTGTGTGTGTTTTATGCTTCCACGAGCATGTGCCTACGTGAAATCTGTTATTTACGGGGCAGATCCGTGACAGAGAGACGGGATACAGCAGGTTATGGATGAAATATTGCAGGAGATGACAGAAAATCATAAGAGGTGAAAGGAAGTGCAAAGTGTATGTAAATTTGTTTGATAATAGAAATAAGAGGCGATTTCAAATTTCTGCATTTGATAAGGACAATGCCCACAAGCAACAAGTGGTTATCGGGAGGTACTGAGATAAAAGCAACCAACATAACCCTGCTTTAGATTAAAACTGGAAGAGTGTTAGAAACTAAGTCACTTCATTAGTTATGAGGAAAGCACAAAGAAAAAGCGCGAAAATTTAAATGAAACTTTCTTCCAGACTGTAACCCGAAATGCAGCTTGTCACCCAAACAAAATTAAACGACGATAGTTTAATTTCATTTATATCACTACGGATGATAATATAAGTATCCATTGTAGCATTGTGGCGTAAATATGGTTACTACGTGTAATTAACATCCTGAAATTTATTCTAATGATTAACTGGAAATTTTAATAATTCAAATTCGAGTGGAATGCACAGGGTGTACGTTGAGTATAGTATTATGGAAAAATTTGTGGTAAGTTCTTACTGGACCAAACTGCTGAGGGCATTGGTCCCTAAGCTTACACACTACTGAATCTAACTTACACTAAGGATCTAAGGACAACACACACAGGCACACCCATGCCCGAGGGAGGACTCGAACCTCCGACGGGGGAAGCCGCGCAACCGTGACAAGACGCCTGAGACCGCGCGGTTGCCAGGCGCGGATTAGTATTCTGACATTTAGTCTGTTATGCTGTCAATGACAACATAATGATAATAAGACTTATTCGTCCATCCATCATTTGTACAGTGACACTGACAAGTCACTTTCAAAATATGTATACAGTCTGACAAAGAATAGACATAATGGCATATGAATAAAAATACTTGTCTTAAGAATGTATAAATTCAATGAAAATCCTAGTTTCTACTTTCTTCTCATCTGATCACTTCTAAATCACATAGGCACATGTATTACTCCATTCAGCCGAACGCACAAATAAGTTGACTCTTCCACAGAAGATTACAGTAACCAGCCACTTTTTGTAATGCTATTCATTTATTTAAACAGCGCCGTTGGCGATAGGTTCATCTTCAGACGGCTAGTTCACGTTTTACATTAAATATCATGTCTTGTTTCCCCCCCCGAACGAAACTTCCTTGGTGTGGTGATGCCAATGAAGAATCTGCGCCATAACGTTCCAGTGCTGGTTGCTTATCATCTTGCAGCATGGTAAACTTGAAACGTCCCCTTTGAACAATTATACATGACTGTGCTTAACCTGACACACAATATTTTGTTAGCGCAACGCAATCTGACTTTCAAAAATCTCTACAAAAGAATGGCCCTGACTAACATTAAACTATACCTTTCACAAATCACTTACCTCACAAAAATCTTCGCTGCTCAAGCTACTGAAATACAGCGAGCGCCACTACTGCCAGCTAAATAAAAGATTCAAACTATGGAAGGCACTAACTACTGATAGGGATAGTTAGCAAATGAAAGATATTAGTAGAGAACAAACAATGTATTTACCTTGATATCATCATATATAAATATAGCAGTTCATGACAAATTACAAATCTCAGCCATCTCTCTCCCCACATCCACCACTGCTGGCGGCTCACCTCCAACTGCGCAACGCTACGCGCTGTTCACATCCAGCTGCCGCTGCCCAACACTACAATGGCAGACAACAATGCAAACTAGCCACAGACTGCACACAGCACAGCCAGTGATTTTCATATTGAGCGCTACGTAACGTTGCCAATAAGAAAACATAAACAGCCTACTTACATAGAGAAAACATAAACAGCCTACTTACGAACTGCATGATGCACTTTTTGTGTGTATAAATGCACATGATGTAAAGCATCATTCACACACTTAGAAGTTGCAGGTCAAATGTGTGAGTAAGGCTTTACATTATGTGCACATATGTACACAAAAAAGTGCATTACACAGTTTTCGATGCTGCAAGATGATGAGCAACCTGCACTGGAACGTTATGGCGCGGATTCTTCATTGGCATCACCACTCCAAGGAAGTTTCGTCCGGTGCGGAAACAAAACACGATATCTAATGTAAAACGTGAACTAACCGTCTGAAGACGAACCTATCGGTTCGAAACAGGTAACGGTGCTGTTTAAATAAATAAATAAATAGCATTGTAAACAGTGACTGGTTGCTGTAATCTTCTGTGTAAGAGTCAACCTACATTTTGCACACAGCTACGGGTTCAAAATATCAGTATTTGACAAAATAGCACGTCACACAAATTCTTTAACAAATTAGCACACCTTTTGAATAACAAACATTAGAGCTTAATTTCTGCAAACTGTTTACTTTTACACACACGAGTTCCACAACAACATTTTTACCTATAATGTCATTGTGTTGCGAAACGGATAAAGTATCAAAAATGTAGGTCGTTCGAAAATGCTATTTTTGCAAAGAATGTACTAAATAAGAGTGTGTCAATATAAGTGTCATCAGTTTTCACAAATGTTAGTTTCGAAGATTTGCTTACCTATGTCGATGGAAACTGAAGGAATACGACTGAACAGTAACAAGATATAGTGCCATTACGTCGTTATATACAGAGAGCGTGCCAATGTTCACAAAATGAGACATGCCTTTTTGCCCAAACTAGGTGAATGCTGTCACTCAAACATCAGTTGGGAAATCAGCTGTGGTAAACGAATGATACGTCAATAGGGAAAAAATTGGCATTAATTTTGTATTTTGTTCTCTCTCCACACTCGTTTAGCAGTTTTCTTATTTAATACACGTGTTGTCCCAGGAGGAATGGTTATTATTCAGGGATATGACCGGAACGATCATTCGAAGCACAAAAGACTAATAAAACTAGACTCTAAAATCGATACCTTAAGATCTATGAACACTTTTTCAGCTTCACTACTATGAAACATATCTCTTCTACAAGACGTGTATTCATATCTATTAAGGTATGCGTTTTAGATCTCATATTTACTAGACGTTTTACTTCGAATCATCGTTCCTGCCATATCCCTGAGTGCTAACGATTCCTCCTGGAACACCTTGTATTCCACAATGATGTTACAGTAACTCTTGAAAAAATAATATGTAAAAGAGTATTTCTTTGTGCATACTATTTACGAACATCATTGGTGATTGTTTAAATGATCAGCACAAGCATATATCAAGTACCTTGTGGATGTTTTGAAAACCTACACGATTTTAATCGAATCCTGAAACAACGTCATTCTCATTCAATAGAAACACGTGCTCCAGTACATCGACTTACACGGGGCGTTCATTCGTCTTTCCTGTTTGCTTATATCACTGCATTGATTCCCGAAAATTAAACAAAAACAATATAATGACAATAACAGAGTTTACTTTTCATTTCGGAAAGCTACTGACGTAAACGCTTCATGTTTACATGTGAGACAAATGTAGGTCTGGGTTTCCTTGGCCGCTTGAAATACCCAGATTGGCTCCTTGCAAAGGCAAGTTGCACTATAACTGAACAGACGCTTCTCTCTTTTTCGTTAATCAAGAGGCGGAATACATACTGTGCGTCAGTTGTAGGCCGTCCTGTATGCAACCTACGAAATGCGGTTCTTTAGAAGCCATTTATACAAATTAAGTTCTCGGGCTCTTTATCTTTCTGAAATGCTTGAATCGCGAACGCTAGCGCAAAATCTTAAGCTGCTGAGGAGATGTAACACTAACAGCAATGGATATTCTGTGAGAGGTTATGCAGTACGGTTATGGTACAGGTTTATGAGGAGAAATGTTTGCGCAGCGTAAGTTACTGTCATTATTCAGCTATATGAGCGTACCTATTCTTTCCTTTTTTTTTTCGTAAGGCATGCCGTTTCCAACCTTTCCAAGAGATTACTGCCCTTAGTTTAGAATATGAGCTGAAATAAATAATCTCATTCCGGCAACGAATGGCTGCCCCGTACGGCTGGCTTTACGTGCATAAAATTTTAGATGTATGTCGATGTCATTTGTTAGACGCTGAAATTAAGCGAGACACTTTTTTGGCTAGAAGCATAAATTTCCAATGTTGACTGCTACCTGTTTCAAACTCGAAAATTCTACTACTGTAGATGCCGTCATGCCGTCATATATTTCTTCCTTAGTGGGTGTTGATGTAAGCCGTTAATGTCGCACTGCCGTTCACCTCGCTTCCAAATTCCACCACTGCTCCGTTCCGTACTATCGTAAGTGGTCCTCCACGGGATCGCGACTAGTCTCGCCATCTTCCTCTTTGTATACCCCTTCCTTTTCCTTCCAAGGTCATGTTGTTCAATTACTCCATCTGCCACTTGCTATTTTCAGTGATTTAGTTTGGATCACTGAATCGTTCAGTATTTTTTTTTTTTATTCTTTATTTGTCACACTATCGCTAATCTACGGCGTTACGACGGCATATTTGTCATTTTGATTTGATTTTCTTTTTTATGAATGAGGGACAGATCCGAATGCCGAACGTAAAGATTGTGTTATTAAGCGGCTCCAAGATATTTCGCCTTAAGTATTCCGGTAGGTCTCTGTTCATAAGGTGTCTCAAACTCAATACTCTTTCCGTGAAAAACGTTTAGCCGTTATGGATGCGGAACACTGCAACTGTGATGAATATGTGTTTTTTTAAATGACTGCAACCAGTCGTATTTTGTGATGGCAGAATTGTTATCCTACGATTACTAGTTCCAAGCCGCTTAGAGACTCATCGTCAGATGAGTCTTCACAGTGACTTTTTGTAGAATTGTGCGGGTCGCTGTGTGGAATTATTTGAATCCATAGGTTTAAAAATCCTGGTGCAGAAATCACTTTGGAAAATACTTTTTTATGTTTTACAATTATGTTAATTACACAGCATCATACAGACTTTGTCACAGGTAACAGCTCACAGATGCTTTACAGGATGTAAAAAAGCAATCTATTTTTAGCATTTACAGTTGCCGAGTATTGCTGAATGATAGGATTTGTCCAAGATATATGTTATTTACCCATATCACTGTGTACTTCAACCGATAGCCAAATCGTTCTACGATTCCCACAGTAAATCCGTGCTTCGTTCATTCAGATTAAATTTTCGTCTTGTTTTTTTTGATCGCTTTAGGCTTTATTTAACCAGAATGCCCTCATTTTGATGTAAAGGCTAGCCCATGTAACATCTTCACTTGCACAAATAATCATGAAATAATTTATATTGCTCACTTATGTATCTGTAAATGTGTTAGTTGCAGCCGTGATCACCAGTTACCCATAAAATCGACATGATTGGAGAAGCCCTCTTTACTAAATGACTAAAGCACAAAAGATTACTTGATCTGACTGCCTTCGGGTGAGTTTCGACACAGACACATATGTTTAAAACAACGGATATTCTGTCGCACCTGGAATGATTTACTTATGTTAACTGACCAAATTTCTTGTCACTAAATCTAATCTTGGGTCCCGTAGGCATCATCTGGATTAAGCCTAGTAGGCAAGACACGCACCATATCGCAGGTTCAGCCATATTCTCTAACATCTGACCGTTTATGACTGCTGACACATCGTTCCCACCTAACATTGTATCAATACGGCGAAGAACTGCGATTGGAATCCTCTATGCGAAGATACCTTCTGGAATTCGAAAACAAAAAAGTATTAAAACAATGGAAGGCCTTGCTGGCTCGTACAATTTGTATGACATGGAAGTTAGTTATCATGGAACTAGTGAGTGAGCTGAAAGCATAAAATCGTGCCTCTTATTATTCCTATGCAAGGCATTAATACGAAGACTCATGGTTACTCAGTACTACCATCTGGATAAATTATACTTCATTTAATTAAATTGATGAAAGTTAACCATGTTACTCGTAGATGGTTCGAGATTTCGGCTGGGATCGATTGACTGGTTTTTTTTTTTCAAAGAATGTCTTTGGTGATGTGGATGAGCCGTACGGGGCAAGGATGAGAAGTGGCACTGCACGCACAGGAGGATGCGAGCGTAACGGCTAGCGAGTGGACGGCTTTGATGAGGCTGCTGGGAGCATAGAAGCCTGATGGTGTGAGGGAAGGCACATGTTGAGACTTTCGCTAGTTCGGAGGAAGAAGACGGCACGCCATGGTAGCCATCTTGTGTAGCTTTTGGAGCTTTTGAAACTTTTGGACATTGGAAACGAGGAGATTGGTTTCTATTCTACCCGATGAAGTGATCTTGTTCTAGAACAACGTACAACTGTGCTGTGAAGCTGATCTTCTAAGAGAGGTAGAAATATGGAGAGCGCCGGTAACGAATAAGTTGATTTGGTTTGGTGGAAATAAGACACGAACTGTAACCTGCTGTTTTGGTCGAGAAGGACCTGTTGTTCTGCTAGTCAGGCCTGAGAAGGGTGATACGAGTAGTACAAAGACACGACTGGTCCAAGACATAGGTAGATGTTAAGTAATTTTAAACAATGGTTGTTCATGATACTTTGATAGAAGGTTGTCTTTTCTGTTGTTATAATATCTCACTGTGTACGGTTATACAGCACACTGGAATTTTCTTGTTTGAGAACTATGTGTATTGGCACAGTGTAGTAATTACCCGAAATAGTGGAGAGCTCTCGGGTTAATATGTTCGTAACTATTCTTGGTTAGATGAATTTTATAAATTGTATTTTCTTAGGTTAAATAACTGTAAAAGAGCACTTGAGATCTTAATATGATCATTTTCTGGGTGTGTTTTGGTTAAATTACTATTGAGTCCTCTCGTAAATGCTTTTGATAGACCGATTTAACTTGTGGAAATTTAATGTCAAATGTTCCCTGGAACTGTTGGTTTATAGATATACCCTAATTGTAAAAGGACTATTATCTGGTATTCTCTGAGCTATTTTTTTTTTTTTTAATTTCAGCTTAAGGGACTGAAATGCAACTTTATTCAATGGAGGTTATTTTAAAAAATTGCTTTAATATTGTTGCCCAAATTTTTTGGGTATTGTCTTTGCGTAAGTTCTTGTAAGTGAATATTAGAAAACAAACAAAAGGATTTTAGTGTAAGATGGAACTGATTATCTACCAATTTTTGGATCTTAAATAAAGGAAGAGATTAACACTTGCCATTAGTAAAATAAATGAAACGTTAGGGCATGGTGTTGATTGTTCAGCCAATGTATAAAAAAGGTTTTTTGGCTACAAAAAATTAATAACTTTTGTTATAAGGAGTGTTCGACTTTCAGTGTACAAGAAGTCCGCTCAACTTCCCCACTAAATCCGTGTCTCTGCTTTTCAGAAAGAAGCCACAAGGACTTAAGGCATGAGATTTTCTGTTAATATGCGATTAGGGATTGAGTTTCCAACGAATAGTACTGGTTTTTACGCAGCACCACGGGATTTACATTTCGTAAACCAAGTGGCACACACACACACACGCATACACACACACACGCAGCTATTCTTCAAGGTAATCAAGAATCAAACAAGTATTAGAATGGTTAGAATGATTGTTGAATGAGGTACCGGATTGATGAAGTCGATTTAGAACCAACTCAAAATTTAAACAGAACGGAAACTGCCCCACATTACTTGTAACCACGAATATCACTGCTATTCTTCGTGGTTTAGTAAATATGGGATATTATTTTTTTCAGTACGGCTCGTCAAGTCGTAAAATAAACAAACTCATTACCTTGTTCTCTGGAGTCGACTTACAGAAAAATATTGTATACAGTTTCCGGAAACCGTTCATTGATGCAAACTATAAGCTGCTTTTATATATTGCTCTCCGTGTTTCTAAATATAGTTCTACGCATCCCACTCAAAGGCACACTATATCACACACAAGCAAAAACAGAATTTTGCTCCAGAACTGGCCAAACAGATAATACATGAGGAAAAACGCTTTGTCCCTACTTCAAAACTTGCAAGCCGTGTGGCGAATGAGGGCTTGTAATAATCATTGACCAATGTCGCTCTCGCCTCAAAGAGCTTCTGTTAGACAAGATAGCCCAGCACAGCAGATGCACCAGTGAGTACGTGGAGAGTCGATAACTGGATGCAGATATGGTGGCATAGATTACTCGCAACTAGTAGACATGTAAAATAATAATATACTAGTTTAATACCTGGTGTTCCCCAGGTATGTATTTATTCCAACCTTCTATTAGTCCATCTCCTCCATCCTTTCCTCTCTGTCCAACTCCTCCTTGCTCTCTCTCTCTATACTATCTTCCCCCCTCTCTGTCCATCTCCTCCTTCTTCCTCTCTGTGTCCTTCTTCCTCCACCTCTGTCCATCTCCTTCTCTTCCCTTTCACTGTCCATTTGTTTCTCCCATCTCTGTCCTCTGTCCATCCAATCTTTTTCTCTCTTTTAAGCATGCCCTATCCCTCTATCTCCTCCACATCCAGCTCCTCCACCCCTCTATGTCTATCTCCTCTTCCTCACACTCTCCACCTCCTCCTCCTCCCTCTCTATCTACTCCTTCCCCTTCTCTCTGTCCATCTACCCTTTCCTCTTTCTGTGGCCCCTTCTCTTTCCTTTCTCTGTGTTTCTCTCCCCTTGTCTGTCCATCTCCTCCTCTTACCTTCCTATTTACTCCTCCCCCTCTTTGTTCACATCCTCCTTCTCCCTCTGTCCGTCTCTTCCTCCTCCTTTCTCTCTCCATATCCACATATTTACTTTCTCTCTGCGTCTACCCATCTGTGCACAGTCCACGTGCTCTTTTCCCCTCTATCTCCTCCCCCCTCTCTCTTCCTTCCTCCTCTGTCTTCTTTCCTTCTCTCTCCACCTATCCCTTCATCCTTCTCCCCCTGGCCCTCATCTCCTTTCCCCTCTCTCTCCATCTTCTCCTGTTTCCTATCCATGTCCTCCTCTCCCTCTCTCTCTTCCTCCTCCCTCTCTCTATCTCCTTCCCTTTTTGTCTATTTCTCCCTCAGTCCACTGCCTCCTCCCCCCTAGATGTGTCCATCTCCTCCTATCCCCTTCTCTCTCCACATCACATCTACCCTAGTAGGAAATTGACGGTTCTTATTCCCACACTATTTATTTCCAGTACGTGTAGTAAGTTCTGTTGAAATCGATTCAGTGATTTAGGAGGAGCCTTTTACCAATGCCTTTGCTCACGTATATTTCACAGACACTTAACATATTTCTTACAGATTTGACCATATAGGTCACTTGTACCTGTAGCGAATTTCGCCCTACAGTTTCGTTTTCATGAAGCTCAGTGTTTATGTCGTCATACTTGCTGAACAATGTGTCGTAATGGTACAGTTTGCAGGCACGTTCAGCAGCATATGTGGATACTGTCTTAAAAAGTGTTGCGAATTGATGTAGAAGCAAAGAAGTAATAAATTTAAACGTCTTCCATGATGTGGCAGTTTTCCACGCATCTCCTGAACTATGTGATGACATAACTACGATGACATAATTTTTCAGGTAAGTTCAGTGTTGTGTGTGAATTCTGCCTCCTAAACGTGTCGCGAGTGCAGTGAGTAGTAAAGAAGTAATAAATTGAAACGTCATGTCTGATGCCGTAGTATTACTGCAAGAACAGTGAAAATGTATTAACCGATAAACTTTTTTCCTATCATCGTTGTGTGGAGATTGTTAGCGAGAAAAAGTTTCGTAAAGGTTTGAGATTATGTATAAAACTCGCTGCAAGCCACTAAATACTCTCATTCTCAAATAATGCAAAAATGAATTCTGGGTATTCGCTCGTAGTGGGCAGCACTTCTTTTTCACCACCACAGCACATTTTACATACAGTATCTGAAATGTGTTCCAAGTTTAGTTGAAATCGGTCCAGTAGTTTAGGAGGGGATGTGGTACACACAAAATGTAAGGTTCTCGTATGTTTTCTGCTATTGTAAATAATTCACCTTTACTGTACTGGGACAAAGATGAATGAGCGCACCGTAGGAGTAGTTTTATCTCTGCTTGACTTGTTAGCCAGTTGTGCTGGGATATTCTTTTTGAGGCAAAGACAACGAGCTATCATTAGCGTGCCTCCTATCCTATTCTGTCCTAAACCTCTGCTTGTTCCTTACCATTACCAACCCTTGTCAGGGATATGGCAAAGTCCTTAACGGCAACTGCGGCGGCGAAGAACATCTTTGGTAAGGTGCAGCTGGCGGAGGAGGCACCCTTTCCCTCCTAAGGGCAAATGAGGAGTTGAACCACTGCCTTAGGAAGAGGGATCTTTAAAGCCTGAGGGAGTAATCAGTGAAAGAAAAACCTCAGATGCGTTAGGCTTAGCAGGCCAGCAGACGAGAAAACGTTTTTATTGCTTTTAATAAAAGAACGAGTCTCGGATTAAAATTATCTAATGTAGACGGCACCTTTTTTATCCCTGGAAGGAATGACGGCTCTTCACAGTCGGAAGAAACTGCAAGGAACGCAAGAAGATACACTAAACAAGGACAGGAAACTAGAACCCAACAATAAGCCAAAAACAAGTTGAGAGTGCCATACGCGTTTCGCCTTTATTTTCTGCAAGGCATCTTCAGTGGCCTGGAATATGTACAAATGTTTGCTATTTAATTTACATTTTGGTCACTGTACCTATAGGTTATAAACAGTTATGGTGGTTGGTATTTCCTACAAAGTAGTAATATTTTGAACTGTACTTACAGGTTACGTGGACGATTTCCTACATATTACGCTCCTGTTGCATCTCTGATGTAGTTCTTCTTCTAAATGCCAACTTGCTGGTTTTTTTCACATTTCACAGCACTATGAACTTGACACTTGTTTTGATGCAATGTCTTGGTTTGTGTTGGCGACTGTCAGATGTTATTGCCAAAGATCGAATGTTATTGCCAAACTTTCGAGTGTAATTATTGAAGTATCGGTGATCTGTTTGTGTATGCATTTGTGTGTGTGTGTGTGTGTGTGTGTGTGCGTGTGTGTGTGTGTGTGTGTGTGTGTGTGTGTCTGTGTGTGTGTGTGTGTGTGTGTGTGTGTGTGTGTGTGTCCAGATGGCGAAGGGGAGAAGATATTTTTTTTCTTTTCCATAAAGTAAAAATTATCAATATACCGTAATAAGAAAAAACGATATTCCTTGCAGAACTGGAAGACCAAGTAAGAGAAGATAACATTAAGATAATTGGGGATCTGAATGCTCAGATCGGCACGGATAGAAACGCATACGAGGAGGTGATGGGCTCTTTTGGATACGGAAGACGAAATGTTGAGCGGTGAAGAATTCTAAATCTGTGCATAAGCAATCATCTTTTAGTGAAAAATACATTCTTCAAGAAACGAGATAGCCATAAGATTACGAAATATGGCTGGGATGGCATATATAAGATAGTTATAGACTATATTTTAATAGACAAATTAATTGCAGGAAAAGTACGGTGCACTAAAGTCAGACCAAATGAGCACTTGGATAGTGACCACAAGTTACTAGTAGCTGATCTAAATTATAAGATGAAAAGTTTGAATATTGTACAAAGAATGCCAAAAATTAAGGAGTGGAAGTTCAAATAAGAAGAAAATAAGAAAAATTTTCAAAGTATAGTACACAAAAATTGCCAAAAACTGAAAGGGCTAGTGTAGAGAGTGAAACCTATTTAAAACATCAACAGTTAACAGTGCAGAACAGATATGCGGCAAAACAAAGGGTAAAGTCAAAGACAAAGAAACCAGTTGGCGGAACGATGGAGTAAAAGACGCAATTAAAAAACGCAATATGGCAAAGAAAAAAGTGGAGTTTGAAAAAAAAATCAGAACCATGGGCTGGTGCCAAAAGATGAACACAAGGTAACAACACTGGAGAAGGAATACCGACAAAAGAAACTCCAGGCAAAGAGAATCGTGAGAGAAGAAAGGGAGAAGAGTTGGGAAGTATTCACCCAGAAACTAGGATAGCAAAGGGAACCAAAAACTGATTTATGGGTTACTGAAATGTAA
The DNA here is from genome assembly GCF_021461395.2 of Schistocerca americana. NCBI lineage: Eukaryota > Metazoa > Arthropoda > Insecta > Orthoptera > Acrididae > Schistocerca > Schistocerca americana. The sequence goes on from NC_060126.1 coordinate 126,142,808, forward strand.
ACGATCTGATAGAGAAGGCATAAAAGCGATTGAAACAGAGGATGGAGATATTACCAGATACATGTAAGGTATCAGAGAAAAGATGAAGAATTATTTTGAAATCTTACTGAATTGGGAAGGTGCACAAGAAACTGACACCGAAGTCATTGAATAGAGGAGGAGCAGGATCCAGTCTCTTGATTAGAAACTAAGAATTCCCTGAAACAGGTGAAAAGTGGGAAGGTGGCTGGAGTAGATGAGCTGACAGCGGATATGATAAAAGCCGCAGGAATCCATGGAATACAATGGTTACACCGGGTGCTGAAGGTGATATGGAAAGGAAACAAAGTGGCGGATGAATGGAAAAAAGGAATTATAATACGATTGTCCAAGAAAGGTAGTACAAAGAAATGCACCAACTACCAAGGAATCACACTGTTATCACACTGCCTTAAGATAATGGAAAAACTCATAGAAAAAAAATTGCGGGAAACTCTAGAAAGTCAATTAGAGGAACAACAGCATGGGTTCAGAAGTAACGGGGGAACAATAGATCTCATTTTCTCCGTCTGTCAGTTAATGGAGAAGTATTGGGAAAAAAGAAATGACTTGATAGTAGTATTCGTGGATTTGGAAAAAGCAGATGACAGTGTACCAAGTGATGAAATATGGGAATGCTTGAGAAAACATAATGTTCCTGATTCATTAATTAAAAAAGTCCAGACGCTGTACGATGGTTGTGAGAGCAGTGTACAAGAAGGAGGTGGAAGATCAAAATGGTTTAAAACAAAGAAAGGTGTTCAGCAAGGCAGTTCGCTCTCCCTTTTACTCTTTATTACACTTATGGACACAATCATGAAAGAAATCAAGGAGAATGAAAATCTCAGAACTTTTATTTTTGCTAATGACATTGCCATTTGGGGAGAAACGGAAATGGAGGTTCAGAGGAGACTAGACTACTGGATCACAAAATTTAAAAAATTCGAGTTAACTGTGAGTAGGAACTAGGCAGCTGAAATGAAGATGAGCAGGAAAACCATACCTTGTAACATCATACTGGAGGGGGAGAAAGATGAATGTGTGAAAAGCTTCAATTATCTGGGTAGCGTCATATAGCGCAATGGAAGTGCCATACTAGAAATCTTAAACAGAATAACAAAAGGATCTGACTTCTTCCATCAAGTACGAAATCTAATCTGGGACAACGCAGTCACTCTAAGAGCCAAAAAGACTACGTATAAAACTTATCTCCTGCCAATCATAATGTATAGTCTAGAGGCCTGTGTCATTAATGTGAGAGAAGAGACTCAAATACAAGCAAGTGAAATGAAGCTCGCCGGCTGGAGTGGCCGAGCGGTTAAAGGCGCTACAGTCTGGAACCGCACGACCGCTACGATCGCAGGTTCGAATCCTGCCTCGGGCATGGATGCGTGTGATGTCCTTAGGTTAGTTAGGTTTAAGTAGTTCTAAATTCTAGGGGACTTATAACCACAACAGTTGAGACCCATTGTGCTTAGAGCCATTTGAACCATTTTTTTTTTTTAAATGAAGCTCCTTAGGTCAGCTCCACAAAATACTAGGAGAGACAGAATCAGGAATGATTATGTGAGGAGAGACCTGCAAGTTACATTGACTACAGAGGAGGGGATAAGTGCTTTGAGACTGAAGTGGTTCGGTCATGTGAAGCGAATGCACCTGACTCGAACTCCACGCCACAATTTGGAGATGGAGGTACCAGGAAGAAGACCAACTCGGCGGCCTAGAAAGAGATGGACAGACCAGGTTAAGAAAGATCTCAAGAAGAGAGTAGTAACATGGGGTGTAGTGCCGAGGGAAAAGCTATACCGGGAGACAAATCAATGGAGGCATATCGTTCACCAAGTTCATCCTGATGATGATGATGATGATAAGTGAGCCACTGACTTCTGCTATCTGTGTATCTTGGAGAAGCTATCTCGAATACTTCATTACGGAGATAAAAACTGTGATGCTTTTTATGGAAAGCTTATAATACATACATTTTTATATTATGTATGGATGGATCCCTTCTTATAGTCACGGTGTGCCTCCAATTTTTTTCTCCCCAGTTTTATTCAGTGCCTCCTCATTAATTACGTGATCTACCCATCTAATCTTCAGCATTTTCGTTTCACTTCCATACTTGGCTGCACTCTATGCAAATACTTTCAGAAAATACTTCCTGACACTTTAATCTGTACTCGATGTTAACAAAATTCTCTTCCTCAGAAACGCTTTTTTGCAATTGCCAGACTACATTTCATATCCTCTCTGCTTCGGCGACGATCAGTTATTTTACTACACAAACAGGACAATACGTCCACCGCTTTAAGTGTCTCATTTCCTAATCTAATATCCTCAGCATCACCTTATTTAATTCGACAACATACCATTATCCTCATTTTGCTTTTGTTGATGTTCATTTGACATCCTCCTTTCAAGACATTGTCCATTCTGTTCAACTGCCATTCCAATCCTTTGCTGTCTCTGACAGAATTACAATGTCATCGGCCAATCTCATAGTTTTTATTTCTTCTTGTTGAACTTTAATTCCTACCACAAATTTTTCTTTGCTTCCTTTAATACATAGTCAATGTACAGGCTGAATAACATGGGGGATAGTCTACAACCAAGTCTCACTCCCTTTTCCACCACTGCTTTCCCTTTCATGCCCCTCGACAGCCATCTGTTTCTGTACAAGTTGTAAATAGTCTTTCACTCCCTGTAGTTTACCCCTGTTACCCTCAGAATTTCAAAGAGAATATTCGAGTCAAAATTGCAAAAAACTTTCTCTTAATTTGTTGTTGTTGTGGTCTTCAGTCCTGAGACTGGTTTGATGCAGCTCTCCATGCTACTCTATCCTGTGCAAGCTTCTTCATCTCCCAGTACCTACTGCAACCTACGTCCTTCTGAATCTGCTTGGTGTATTCATCTCTTGGTCTCCCTCTATGATTTTTACCCTCCACGCTGCCCTCCAATACTAAATTGGTGACCCCTTAATGCCTCAGAACATGTCCTACCAACCGATCCCTTCTTCTAGTCAAGTTGTGCCACAAATTTCTCTTCTCCCCAATTCTATTCAACACCTCCTCATTAGTTATGTGATCTACCCATCTAATCTTCAGTATTCTTCTGTAGCACCACATTTCGAAAGCTTCTATTCTCTTCTTGTCTAAACTATTTATCGTCCATGTTTCACTTCCATACAGGACTACACTCCATACAAATACTTTCAGAAACGACTTCCTGACACTTAAATCTATACTCGATGTTAACGAATTTCTCTTCTTCAAAAACGCTTTCCTTCCCATTGCCAGTCTACATTTTATATCCTCTCTACTTCAACCATCATCAGTTATTTTGCTCCCCAAATAGCAAAACTCCTTTACTACTTTAAGTGTCTCATTTCCTAATCTAATACCCTCAGCATCACCCAACTTGATTCGACTACATTCCATCATCTTCGTTTTGCTTATATATTCATCTTATATCCTCCTTTCAAGACACTGTCCATTCCATTCAACTGCTCTTCCAAGTCCTTTGCTGCCTCTGACAGAATCACAATGTCATCCGCGAACCTCAAAGTTTTTATTTTTTCTCCATGGATTTTAATACCTACTCCGAATTTTTCTTTTGTTTCCTTCACTGCTTGTTCAATATACAGATTGAATAACATTGGGGAGAGGCTACAAACCTGTCTCACTCCCTTCCCGACCACTGCTTCCCTTTCATGCCCCTCAACTCTTATAACTGCCATTTGGTTTCTATACAAAATAGCCTTTCGCTCCCTATATTTTACCCCTGCCAGCTTCAGAATTTGAAAGAGAGTATTCCAGTCAACATTGTCAAAAGCTTTCTCTAAGTCTACAAATACTAGAAACGTAGGTTTGCCTTTCCTTAATCTAGTTTCTAAGATATGTCGTAGGGTCAATATTGCCTCACGTGTTCCAATATTTCTACGGAATCCAAACTGATCTTCCCCTAGGTCGGCTTCTACTAGTTTTTCCATTCGTCTGTAAAGAATTCGCCTTAGTCTTTTGCAGCCGTGACTTATTAAACTCATAGTTCGGTAATTTTCACATCTGTCAACACATGCTTTCTTTGGGATTGGAATTATTATATTCTTCTTGAAGTCTGAGGGTATTTCGCCTGTCTCATACATCTTGCTCACCACATGGAAGAGTTTTGTCTTGGTTGGCTCTCCCAGCGCTTTCAGTAGGTCTAATGGAATATCGTGTACTCCTGGGGCCATGTTTCGACTCAGGTCTTTTCAGTGCTCTGTCAAATTCTTCACGCAGTATCCTATCTCCCATCTGTCTTCATCTGTGTCCTCCTTCAATTCTATAATACTACCTTCATCTCCCTTGTATAGCCCCACTATATACTCCTTTCACCTTTCAGCTTTCCCTTCTTTGCTTAGGACTGGATTTCCATCTGACTTTTTGATATTCATATAGGTGGTTCTGTTTTCTCCAAAAGCCTCTTTAATTTTCCTGTAGGTGGTGTCTAGCTTTACCCTACTGATATTTGTTTCTAAACCCTTACATTCGCCCTCTAGTCATTCCTGCTTAGCCATTTTGCATTTGCTGTAAATGTCATTTTTTAGACATTTGTGTTCCTCTTCCCCTGCTTCATTTTCTGTATTTTTATATTTGCTCATTTTATCAATGAAACACTATATCTTCTGTGTTACCCAAGAATTTCTGATAGCTCTTGTCTTTTTACTGATTTGATCTTCTGTTGCCTTCACTATTTCATTTCTCAAAGCTACTCATTCTTCTTCTACTGTAATCCTTTCCCCTGTTCTTGTCAGTCATTCCCTAATGCTCCGTCTGAAACTCGCAACAATCTCTGGTTCTTTCAGTTTATCCAGGTCCCGTCCTTTAAATTCCTTTTCTGTCCTTTCTTCTGTTTTAATCTACAGTACATAACAATAAAAAGGGGTCAGAGCCCACATCTGATCCTGCAACCGTATTATAATTTAAAATCTGGATCAGAAATCTCTGTCTTACCATTATATAATCAATCTGAAAACTTCTAGTGTCTCCAGGTCTCTTCCATGTATACAACCTTCTTTCATGATTGTTAAACCAAGTGTTATCTATCATTAAATTATGCTCTGTGCAAAATTTTGTCAGACGGCTTCCTCTTTCATTCCTTTCCCGCAGTCCATATTCACCTATTATGTTTCCTGCTCCTCCTTTCCCTGCTTTCGAATTCCAGTCCCCCATGACTATTAAATTTTCGTCTCCCTTAACTATCTGAATAATTTGTTTTATCTCATCATACATTTCTTCAATCTCTTCATCATCTCCAAGCTAGTTGGCATGTTAACTTGTACTACTATTGTGTGTGTGGGCTTTGTGTCTATCTTTGCTACAATAATGCGTTCACTATGCTTTTCATAGTAGTTTACCCGCGTTCCCATTTTCTCATTCATTTCTAAACCTATTCCTGCATTATCCCTATTTGATTTTGGATTCATAATCCTGTATTCACCTTACCAGAAGTCCTGCTCCTCCTACCACCGAACACTAACTGCCACTATATCAACTTTAACGTGTCGATTTCTCTTTTTAAATTTTCTAATCAACCTGCCAGTTACGGTATCTGACACTCCACGCTCCAACTCGTAGAACTCCAGTTTTGTTTCTCCTAATAAGGACATCTTCCTGAGTAGTCCCCGTCCGGAGATCCGAAAGAGTGACTATCTTACCTAAGAAATATTTTACCCAAGAGAATGCTATCATCATTTAACCTACATCACAGCTCCATGCCCTTACATGCCTCTTGCTTTCAGCCGTTCGCAGTAGCAGCACAGCAAGACCGTTTTAGTTCCTGTTATAAGGCCAGATCAGTTAATCATCCAGACTGTTGCCTCCTAAACTTCTGAAAAGGCTTCTACCCTCTTCAGGAACCATATGTTTGCTGGCCTCTCAACAGATACCTCTCCATCGTGGTTGCGCCTACGGTACGTCTATGCGGCTGTCTGTATCGCTGAGGCACTCAATGTACTCCGTCTTCAGGCCACAAGTGGCCCATCAGGATCATCCGACCGCCGTGTCATCCTAAGATGAGGATGCAGGTATGAGGGGCGTGTGGTCAAAACACTGCTCTCGCTGTTGTTATGATGGTTTTCTTTGACTGGAATCTCTACTGTTAGGTCAAGTAGCTCCTCAGTTGGCATCACGAGGCTGAGTGCACCCCGAAAAATGACAACAGCGGATGGCGGCCCGGATCGTCACCCATCCAAGTGCCGGCCACGCCCGACAGCGCTTAACTTCGGTGATCTGACGGGAACCGGTGTATCCACTGCAGCAAGGCTGTTGCCTGAGGCACGCAAGCCTCCGCAATAATCGGCAAGGACCATGTTTTACGAGGGGCATGATATGTAGCCCCACGAAACTCACGTTTTGGTAAACATTTGATTTGGAACGTCTCAGACAAGAGTATGCATATCTTTCGTGAAAAAGTCAAATGTGATTACTTCTATGCATATATAGTATAGTCTTTACAATCAGCTTATCCTATAAATCTGCGTTCCGTTTCCATGGTCTTTAAATCCAGTTTGTGCCATTCAAATATTTGTGAATGGAAACAACATCATGAAAGACGCTCTTTTCGATTTTAGTCATTCTTCCAAGGAGATACTTTGGAGCAACCTTTTATTTCGAGCAGTCTAAAGCTGGATTTCCAGAAACTAATTATCTCTAAACCTATCTTATTAAGTTTCGTTTCTGGTTGTGAGGTTTAGACGTATGAGACTGCTCGTTTGTTATTAGTATCATCCGTCTGTAGCCCGTCACCCCTTTGAGCTCCTAACAGTTTAATTTCCTGTTCTTAAATCCAGATAATACGTCTCATTAAGCGTACTCCTAACTGTAACTGTTTTCAATTAACTACATGTACTGCTTTTAAAAATGCCGCTACATCCCTCTCTCACTCGTGCCATCTCTGAGTAATTTTTCACTGCCCATGTCTATGTCAAATATATTTGTCCATCGACCTGTTGCGGCTATTGAAAAAAAAAATTATGTTGTGTACTTTCAGACTTATTTCAGTTTAAGAGAGCATCTTGCCTTATAATAGTTATGACCTGTCTGCAACACCAGTTTCCAAATGCCTATAGTTTCTCATTCTCTTACCCATCAACATGTTTCACATTGTTTTTACTGCAAATCCACAGACTCAAAAAATCCTTCTTTTTATAAACGATCATCTTTACTAGGAGTTGTCCGCCCCAGTAGCTGAGTGGTCAGCGTGACGGATTGCCGTCCTCTGGGCCCGGGTTCGATTCCCGGCTGGGTCGGAGATTTTCTCCGCTCAGGGACTGGGTGTTGTGTTGTGTTCATCATCATTTCATCCCCATCCGGCGTGCAGGTCGCCCAATGTGGCGCCGAATGTAATAAGACCTGCGATATGGCGGCTGGACCTGCCCCGCGAGGGGCCTCCCGGCCAATGACGCCAAACGCTCATCATCATCATCACTAGGAGTTTATAGGTGGATTTCCTCAACTGTTAAAATCACCTCTTTGAAACTTCCATATTTTGCTACTTATGCTAGTAACAATTCCACATTTTATTTCTCCATGTTGCTATTCCTTTCTGAATAAAATGCTTCTTGATGTTAGGTTGGATCACTTCGAAACACTGAAACAGTGTAACAACGATATTTCGATCGTCTTTTTAGTGGTTCTCTTCAAGGCGACTACACTATTGTAGTCTGGAACTGGTGTTCCCTATGAATTCCGTCATATGTAGCGTGCCGGCTGAAAACCGACATTCCGATATGTCGTAACATCCACATCGGAGTTAGGAAACGTTTATAGCGTGGAGAGAATCTACCGAATCCTTCGCCGGCCTCAACATTCTCTGATGTGGCTGCGCTAAGATCTAGGCTTAACAACTGGGAGGTAGTAGTAGCTTCAAACATGTACTGCAATATATGGAAATAATGGAACCCGAATTATTACAGAGTGACCGTCCGGCAGGAGAGCGTAACAAATAATATCAAACGACAAACAGTCGAAAGAAAAGTCTACTTAAAAATTTCCATGAACTAGATTCCAGGTAAGAATCCTCTGTGTTTCACTCCTCTGACCCAAAGAGACCATAATCACAAAATTCCATTAATATCAGTTCGAACATCGGCATTCATCAATTAGTCTGTCCATATTTTATTTTTGAAGCAATAGAAAGAAGCATTGTGCGGAAAAATGAGAAGTATCTTATGTCGCTCACTTTATAATTATTTGCATATATAAATTCTCCTGCTGACATATGTCATCGACTGCAATATAACCCGGGTGATACATAATCTTTTCACAACACCCATATCATTGTTCTACTAGTGTCATTGTGAGCAAACGGAAAAAGCTAGAGACAGTTAGCTTCTTTGAAATTGGTGCAGTAACTTCGTAAGCAGGCCGCTGAGATTAATTGTAATAGACTCACAATCCATCTAGCAATTCCTGTTGTGACTGCCGATGAGATCATGCGGAAAACAGGAAACCGGCTGGAGAGAACTGGCTCGCGACTGTATACACATACGTGCAACGGTTCAAGATTAACGACTGGATAAACTGTTATTGGCGAGTGCCGTTTAGACTGTTGACCGGTAGCTTCGGCTAGGCTGGTGGAATAGTAATGCAGCATGAGAACAGCCAAGCGAAGCTACGTTTTAAGTGAAGTTTCATCGTTATCGGTTGGTAACCCATGCGGACAGGCTGCTGTACACAGGACCAGTACTGGCGTCCACTATAACTAGCCAGTACTGGCCGCCACCAATTACGGTGCTACTCGCCTTGTGTATAGGGGTACTGGCGCCTTTTCACGGCCATTAGCGAGTGGCGGCCAGTAAAGTCAAACATGTTTGATTTTAGTGGTCTATGAGGCGGTCAGTAGCAGGTCACGTGATCTACCGGCGGCCATTTTTGGACGGTTCTTAACTGTAGTGGCCGCCAGTAGAGCTGATTCAGCCGTCGTGTGAGGAGCTGTGCCGTTGTTTTTGAGCCTAGATCAAGCAGTTGTGCCGTGCTGACGTGTAGTGACTTGATATGTCTTGTTCAAAAGCAAACAGAGATGACGGTACTAACAAGGGAACATCCCCATCGCACCCCCCTCAGATTTAGTTATAAGTTGGCACAGTGGATAGGCCTTGAAAAACTGAACACAGATCAATCGAGAAAACAGGAAGAAGTTGTGTGGAACTATGAAAAAATAAACAAAATATACAAACTGAGTAGTCCATGCGCAAGATAGGCAATATTAAGGACATTGTGAGCTCAGGGGCGCCGTGGTCCCGTGGTTAGCGTGAGCAGCTGCGGAATGAGAGGTCTTTAGTTCAAATCTATCTCGACTGAAAATTTTATTTTCGCAAAGTTATGATCTGTCCGTTCGTTCATTGACGTCTCTGTTCACTGTAATAAGTTTAGTGTCTGTGTTTTGCGACCGTACCCAAAACCGTGCGATTAGTTGACGAAAGAACGTGCCTCTCCAATGGGAACCGAAAACATTTGATCGCCAGGTCATAGGTCAACCGATTCCTCCACAGGGAAACACGTCTGATATATTCTATACGACACTGGTGACAGCATATGCGTTGAATATGTTGTCGACCCACCTAACTAGTACACTTGGCGAATGGGTAAAAAGATTCTTCTACCTTGCCCGATTTAGGTTTTCTTGTGGATGTGATAATCACTCCAAAAAAGTGATGAAAACATAAACTGAAGATAAAAAGTTAAACTCTTCACTCAATGGAAGACTTGAACCGAGGACCTCTCGTTCTGCGGCTGCTCACGCCAACCACGGGACTACGGTGCTCCTGAGCTCACATTGTCCTTAATATTGCCTATCTTGCGCATGGACTACTCAGTTTGTACATTTTGATTATTTTTTCATAGTTCCACACAACTTCTTCCTGTTTTCTCGATCGATCTGTGTTCAGTTTTTCATGGCCTATCCACTGTGCCAACTTATAACTAAATCTGAGGGGGGTGCGATGGGGAGGTTCCCTTGTAAGAAGAACGTGAAGTGGGGGCCTGATAATACTGAAACATTTTTAGAAACATTCCAAAACTATGAACTACTGTGGAATATACGCCATGAAGATTACTCCAATAAAACAAAAAGGGAAAGTAGTATTTTGAAACTCAAAGAAGACCTTGAAAGTCAGGATGTAGCTGTTCCCGATGTTGCGTTTTTGAGAGCTAGAATAAAGACTATCAAGACAACATACAGAAGTGAGTTACTAAAAGTTATCTCGCCAAAAAGAAGCGGAACTGGGGCTGATGATGTTTATACGCCGAAGCTACCTTGGTTTAAAACGGCTGACACGTTAGTAAACAGCGTCGTCGTAACTCGAGACTCTCAATCAAATTTGGTAAGTTGACGTATTCTATTCTAAGTACATGGCTTGAAAATTACTAAATATAAAAATAGCTAAAAATTTGCTTTTTAAAATTTTAGAATTGTTAATGCATGGAATGTTTAATTGTATTTTCCAATGTAAGCAAAAAGCTTTCATTGGTAAAATGAAACAATTTTTTAAATAATTTGATAACTAATTTTTTATTCATTATTTACAAAAAAGTATTTACAAGCTTCTATATCTCGAGATTGAACTGTTTATTAGAAATAATTAAAATTCTAATTTTGTAAGAGTAAAAGAGCTAAGTCGTTGTACAAAAGTAGGTAAAATCAGAAGTTGTAATTACTAAACATCTTCCACCATATTTACATTCCGATGGCCTCCATTTGCCAAGGAACTTGTCCTTCTTTGTTGAAGTAAGCAGTCATTTTATTCCTCTTTTCTGATGCCTCCTTTGAGTAGGCGTTTGCTGTACGAACACTACTTATGGATGGTAGCTCCGTTCCAGATGTGCGCCATAGTCCTGGATGCAGCACTCCCGTTTCTGTGTCTTCATAATCAGCCCATCCCCTTTCAAAGTACGAACCTGGGGATACTGAACGTAATCAGTTGTGAATCGTACATGTAGCTTGCACAATTACATCAACTGTGGATAAATTAACTTCAATGTCTTTTCGAAATATTCTAAATCTAGCTGCTAATATGCCGAAAGCGTTCTCAACAACTTTTCGTGCTCTTGATAACCAGTAGTTGAATATGCGTTCTTCTAAGGACAAGTTTCTTCTTGAGAATGGCTTCATCAAATTTGTATACAGGGGAAATGCGTCATCTGCTGCAATAATGTATTCCTGAGGCAAATTCAGGCTGTTTTTGTCTATGGCTGTTTTCAAAGTAGACAGCCTAAACACACTTCCATCATTAACCCTTCCATTTGTTCCCACATCTACATAAATGAATTTACAATCGGCGTCAACCAAAGCCAACAGTATTATGCTGTAACCCACTTTGTAGTTGTAACATTCTGCACAGCTTCCAGGAGGACGTTTGATGGCTATGTGTTTACCATCCAATGCACCACAACAGGATGGAAAATTCCATTTGATCTCAAAACTATTTTGTATATGCCTCTGCTCTTCCAAAGTTTGAGGTACCATCAACAAAATAAATAAACATTAAAATATAATTTATTGATTTGTTAGTCTATGTCAAAACCAAACAATATACTATTTAAACCTGCAAATCATCGCAAAATTTCTGTAATGTCGCATTTATATTTTTCAGAGAAGTCCCACTGAACAATGTGATGATGGACAACAGGAACTCATTAGTGTCCTTACTGAGCCTCAAGAAAATGAAGAAGAAAATACTGAAGACATGGATGATGATAGCATTGCTAAGAGCACACTAAAAGCAACTGGAACGTCGGCGCAAGAGAACCAATTTGCGACACCAGGCGCAAAGAAAAGACGCATTTTAGTACTTTCCAAAGTTGAAAGTGCAATTAACAAATTACAAAAAATTGCAATGGATAGACCATCATCTTCAAAAAAGTTGTGGACGAGTTCGAACTGTTTGGCCAACATATTGCTGGCCAATTGAGAACACTTCCTGCCAGAAGATCTGCAATTTTGCCAGAAATGTTCCAGAGCCTTATCACCAATGAGAAGCTAAAATACTCGCCGCCAGATTCACTAGTTACTTCTGCATCACCATATGGAAGTACTTCTTCACATGTGTCAGATGAAGAGGAAGACCTTTCCAGTTTGGACTCAGACATATTCACAGTTAATGATATGCTATACAGAAAACTTCAGTAACTTCTCCAGAAATAAAGACAAGTTAATGCTTATATAAAGTAATGTTTCATTTGTAAAAGGTTTTTCCTTAGAGAAAACCGATGAACTTTTTATGTGCCTTGACAAAGTATCGTAATAGTAGATTATGGATAAAGATTTTTTGTTTCTAAATAATACTGATAAAATAATCATTTAAAGTAATTACATAATTAATAGAAGGTATGCCTAGAAGACTTTCTAAAATTCTACTTTTATCAAATTATGCAATAATCAACCAGTAAAATTCACCTTTAAGTAGTGTTGTAATCCACTTATGATTGACTGGAGAACTTCAGGAATGAATCTTGAAATTTTGGTGGCTGTTATGCGAAATAATAATGCCAGAGACTGAAAACTATCGCCAGTTGCTAAATACGGCAGCGTAACCTCTAATTTCCGTTTGAGAGTTATTGCATTTATCATAATAGTATCGCTCTTGGCTACTTGTGGTTCAATTATGCTCAAAAGCTCATTAAATTGTTCAACAGGTATTCTTAATTGTCTCTTGTATTCTAAAGGATCTTCCTCGGACCGTTCACGAAGCAAAGTGGATGATGCTCCAAGGGTTTCCCTTCGACCTACCCAGTCTTTTACCCACACTCTATGTTGATTTAAAATGGTTCTCACCTCCTCACTTAAACTTACAACAACTTCACCCACCACTTCGTTAAAAGCCTCCTCAAACTCTCTATCTCTGTCACATTCCATATTTTTCACCAAGAAACACTTAACACTGTTTACTCTACCACCTGTGACGACACACTGGCGGCCACAGATGAGAAAATATTGGAAGCCATTATTGGCTTCTTGTATAAGCTTACTGGCCGGTAAAACTGGTGGTGTCCACTTCTGATCTCCAGAACTGGCTACCACCTCTGGCCCCGTGTACAGCAAGCAGCCTGTACGGATAACAAGTGTATCACAGCTTGCAAGCGGAATGGCGCGGCGGCTGGAGGGATACTGCTGAGATGATGTATGCGGCCGCTGCAATTCCAGCGAAACCTACGTTTTAAGTGAAGTTTCATCGTTATCGGTTGGTATCCCATCTACGGAGTAGTCCACAGACACACTAACGTCAACTAACCTGAATACGCCTCGCTATACAAAAAGATAATAAAGTGTTGGTTTCATACTTACATCTGGCGTTCACTACATACTTTCCACTTTCCTATTTATCGTTGAAAATTAAAAGTACCGGATGCAAGTTCTTCATAAGGATTTAAGGAGACATATCGGGGATTAAACTTTAAGGTTTATGGCATTTTAGATGTTCTGTATCACCGAAAAAATTTCAAACGCTCACAATTTTCGGTTTACATCAGAGCTTATTCCACAGGAGTTACCCGACCCACAACGGAATATCAGCGTGGAATTCTGGCTCAGAAAACGGTCAAAAAAATTTTTTTTACAGTCCTCTATAAATGAACTAAAATTTGTATTCCCTTAAAAATGTAACATGATTATCTCGTCTCTGTCACTGCTTCAAAGTACCTCTTCTTGGATATATCTTATCCTGCTTATTCGATAACCTTATGTAGATTTCCTGTTGTTTGTTGTCTGATTCCGTGTCTGTTAACTCTGAACGAGTCACTCGCGGAAAGCTGCCCACATATTTTTTTATTTCATCTTTATTTTTAATTAATTAATTTTTTATGTTACCTGAGGAGCTCCGCCATTGTGTCGTTCAGACGTGGAACGAAGTGGTAAACAGGGTGAAGTACAAATAAACAATCTCCTTGAACTTAATTGATGTCTTCTTAAGAAAAGTAATACAATATTATTTTTTGTCCGAAGTTTTGCACTATGTTCTTGGAGCGACCAGGTGAAGGTAATATGAAAGAAAAACTTCTGAACGTAAGCTAAACACGTTTTTGCTAACCCACGTCATTAAAACGTATTTACATTCTTATCTCAATGTGTTAATAAGGAAGTTCTGAAAACGCTCTTTGGATTTGTGGAATTTCTTTAATTTAAAGTGTTCTACTCCAACATAAATCATAAAACCTTTCAGCGTTACCACTTTGCCTTTAATTACATTGTTCGCGAAATTTCCATGCAGCCAAGCGTAACTCTTGTGTGTCGTGCTGGGTTACACACTCCAGTCTAGATAGAGCACCTCCTGTATAGATATTGTGGTCTCCGACGACCTGTTGATGACTATTAGTCTTTTTTTGCGTCCGGTTCCAGATCTTAGTGCCGTCTCTGCAAACAAAAGTAAGTGCTATCGTGTCTGCCAGATAGCAGTGGTCACAACATCGTTCAGGCTTCAGTTAATCTTGCACAGTTCTCCCTCAGTTAGAACTTTCTCATTGGCAATCTCATAATACACAGTTCTTAGGTCTCACTTAAGGACGTTGTTGTTTATGATTTTCCCAATTTTTGGTTGGCTATTTCAGTTCTATAGGGTTTTGTTGTTGTCCCATGATCAGTGAGATGAGTAGCTTTCCAGTTGGGCATTAATGTGTCCCACGTTTACTAGCTTCTTATGGTTTTTCGAGGCTAAGATAGTGAACAAGTTTTTGGCGATGCCTGTGTAGGGGTCACCCACTCCTGGGATGGACACCCCAACTGTTTCGTCAGTACGGATGCCGATTACTGGTGTGGCGTCATTAGACGCAGTAAAATGGGACCAAATACTACTTCTTTTGTACCTCAGAATACATATTGTCGCCATGTATTCCGCGGCGGCTGATGGCTTCGTAAGCCGGAGTGGCATCTGCTGAATCCAGAGGCAGACTCAGGACTGCCGAAGATGGCTGCATCAATCCCGAAGGCTGCGGCCACACCTGCTTTTTTTTTTTAACTGGACGCCCAGCTACAGGCAGACAGGATGGGGCGGTTGTGGCCACACACACAGTGTCTTTTTCTGCCAACATCGGACGAGAAGGCGCATCCTCAAGGCCAGACGCTTGTCGTATAGGCCGAGGCCCGTTTCCCAGCGTTAATTGACGCTGCTCACATTGCGTTCCAGCGCGAACTCAGTAGATTCTTTGCAGTGCGTACAACACAGGGCCGGCGCAAGGCACGTGCGAAACGTGCGGCCGCACGGGGCGGGACTTTCCGAGGGGCGACAAATCTGCCATCTGCCTGCCCCCCCCCCCCCCCTCCCCTTCACCATTTTTTTTTTTTTTGACAACATATATGCCCAAGAGGGGATTCGAAACCAAACCTCGCAGGGAGCGGCTTCGGGAACTGTGGGCATGGCGCCTCGACTACCTGCCGGCCGCCCCTGTTGAACAAGGGGAGGGAGGAGGACTAATTTCTTCCTCGCCACTGTGGCAGTACCGTCGTGTTTACACCGGAGGAACAGAGAGGGGAAGCAGTCTGGCGTACACGCCAGTATTCGTAAGAGTGGAGCGCTGCCAGCCTGTCACGCGCCGTGCGTTTACTCACAACTAATTTTGCAGAAGACGAAATCTGATTTGAAAAATCGAATGCAATGTTCGATACTGCGGTTACATGATAAGCATGTAGCAATTTTGCTAAGCCCTTCTGTGGCAGTTTCTGAGTGTTTTATTCTTCCCGGATTATGGAAAAAAAATGGTTGAATATCACTACAGTCAAACACCTATAATAGATAAAAGTATTCCGAATGGATAAATACGCTGCATGTAATTACAAGGGATAAAGACATTGCTAATAAGCCTGGCATAAGTTGGGTTTCCACGTATATTTGAAAATTTTTTCTATCCGTTTCTGTGTGATAGTCGGACGTTTTGGTTTTTAAGCCATGACACACCTGTCTCCGCCTGCATGAACAACAAATAAACTCTGTCTGACAGGCACTTTTGTTTGACAATACTACTCGCACACTAGATGTAAGCACATATTAAAAGCTTTGAGACTGGCCAGTCAGTGGCCGAAACCTAGGTGGATCTGAAAAGTAAAAACAAAAATGGCGATTGATTGCTGACATTTCCTACAGATTTGTTTAAATAAAATTCCACAAACGTTTTGTAAAAAAAAAGACTGGGTGGGGGGCGGCAATTTAGCAGCCCGCACAAGGCGGCACTTGGGCTTGCGCCAGTCCTGGTACAACACATATAGTATAGTGTGGGTAGTGACGTGTTGAATTACTGTTGTTTCTATGTGTGCAGTGTACAAAATGGAACTTGACAACGAACGTATTATTTTGAAATTGGAGCTCGACCTTTCTTACACGAAATTTTTGTACGACTCTTTTTTATAAAAACAGACAAATAGAAGAGATGGTTGGCTAGCAGTGACATCCAGTGTTGTTGATGGTTGGGACGAGATGGGCAAAAAAAGAGAAGGAAGTCTTAGGTAAATGTAATGAGAACATTTATTACGGTAATATAAAAAATCAAAAATGCATGAAAGTTAATATTTATATTTTATGAAAGATGGGTGGTAAATTAAGTATATAGGTCTCAATATATGTGCTTTTTTAACGAATAGAATATTTGAAAAGTGTTGTTAAACCAGCAGCCTTCTTTTACTCGGCAATATTTGTATATCGGTTTTTCCAGGGTACAGAACAGAAATATACAGCAAACTGATCTCTTGTGTGTGTTCCTTTCACGGCCCCTCTTGTCCCCTGGGTCGGAATACTGTCCAAACGACACAATAACGTGTCCTCAAAGTTGTACCCATCGTTTTCCGTCACTAAGTTGTGCAGTAAACCAGTGGCCTTAACAATGTTGTCAACTAAATCGATACTGACTCCAATCGGACGGTGGAATATACGTCATTTATAGGCTAAAATACCAAGTGCACATTCCACGTATCGCCTGACTTTCTTCTGATGTTAGTCATGTCCTTATCAGGGTATGGTCTTAGATTTTCACACAGAGCAAAGGCACCGTCTGCCACAAGCACACATGGCTGTAGTCGATCAGATGTATCGTTTGGCAAGGGGGCTGGTAGTGGTAATGGTAAGTTGTTGGAATAGAGTTTCTTTCCAAATTAGTACTTTTCAGGTTGTTTGAATCTCCTTGTCCAAAGGCCTCAAAATGTGAAGCTGTAATATGCGTTAGCTACTGCTATTAAAACTATTGAAAAATACTTCTTTTAGTTAACTACTCGATCCCCATGGATTAATCACTCTAATATGCTTATTGTCAATACATCCCACACAATTTGGAAAATAAGCTTTTTTATCAAACTGTAAACTAATATTCAGCCAATCTTCAACGTTTAATTGCTTCAGATATTGGCCTTGCACTGTCTCCCAGATTGCTGAGCATATCTCACGTGTAACCTCTGAAATTGTTGAACGCCCAAATAGAAACTCGAAGTATAGAGATCTGGTGGAATTGCCAGTGCAATGAAACATTTAGAACGTCATAAAAGTAGAACAAATATCTATATTAAGTGTTTTCTTGTTGGGAAGGAGGTGCAAAAACAGTGGAAGAGCATTAAGATCTGCTACTAAAAAGATCAGGATGGCAAAAGTGGAGATCCATCAAAACCCAGAAAACATTACATTTATCACAAACAACTGTCATTTTCCAATCTTCATGTGTAAACAGGTAGTGGATATTGCAAAAAGTTAATGCATTTTTAGGTTCCTATTCATAAGCAAAGATGCCAATAGGTTTATTATAATCGCTTTCTTTGAACAATTTTAAATTGTGGGGAACTCAGATGATGAATCAAATGGTAGCCTCTCTAGTAAAAACATGTTGCACTGCCTTTACGAAATGCGTAATCTGAAAAGAAAAAGTTATTGTCAGAAAGAATAAATTATAGCATCGTTAAATGTAGATAATTCATTAATAACTTTATGAAATAACCTATCTAAAAATCCAGCAGATAGTTTGCCTAGTAGCTAAAATCTAAGGATCGTGGTAGTGTCTTTGCCTGACTATGTCCTTTGATTTTAGTTGTCTTGGTAATGATTGTCATAGTAGCGTAGCGGCGGTTGCGTGGAAGAATCCAAAGGGAGGTTGGGGGTACAACACCTGACCTCCCCGAAATGTTAAAAAGAAGTGGGGGGGGGGGAAGGGTCGAAGTAATATTATAGTCGATTCCCGAGGTTTCTAGTCCACTCTCCGTGAATACCAGGACGGTATGAAACTTCCTGGCAGATTAAAACTGTGTGTCCGACCGAGACTCGAACTCGGGACCTTTGTCTTTCGCGGGCAAGTGCTCTACCAACTGAGCTACCGAAGCATGACTCACGCCCGGTCCTCACAGCTTTACTACTGCCAGTATCTCGTCTCCTACCTTCCAAACTTTACAGAAGCTCTCCTGCGGACGTAGCAGAACTAGCACTCCTGAAATAAAGGATACTGCGGAGACATGGCTTAGCCACAGCCTGGGGGATGTTTCCAGAATGAGCACTTGCCCGCGAAAGGCAAAGGTCCCGAGTTCGAGTCTCGGTCGGGCGCACAGTTTTAATCTGCCAGGAAGTTTCATATCAGCGCACGCTCCGCTGCAGAGTGAAAATCTCATTCTGAAACCAGGACGGTATATTACTGCCACTTTGTATTTCCATACAAGTCTACCTTATTACAAAGTCCACCTGTTGAAACCCTCCCCCCCCCCCCCCCCAAAAAAAAAAATCAACTGCTAGCTACACCTATGGTTGCCATGGTACCAATGTAGGATATATACAGACCTACATATTTTACATGTGTAAATAGAGTATAAATATGGTAAAATATACATCTTGTAAAACAAATCATAAAATCCAACAATGGAAACTCTCGGATGGAATATAACAATATTACAAAAAGGAAAGTTGCCACTCACCATATAGCGGAGGTGCTGAGTCGCAGATAGGCACAACAAAAAGACTGTCACAAATAAATAAAACTTTTCACCATTATTGCCTTCGTCAACAATAGAGGCAGACAGACAAAACACACACACACACACACACACACACACACACACATAGATACACACACACACACACACATACGCAAACGCAACTTACACACTGTGGACAATTATAGTTTCCTTTTTACAATAGGACGCCTTCAAAAGCCATGTTCAAAGGCGTCCTAAGAGAAAGTATGCAGTACGCCGACAACACTGCACAAGAAGTACACATGTCGACACCTACAATACAATACACTACATCCAAAGCCTCTCCCCCCTGGTCGCAAAGTGCAACGGGAGAAGGGAGAAAGAAAGTCCGTGTCCAAAGGAACGGAACCAGGACAAGTTTGAGAAAAGTATGTTGGGCATTCTGCAAACGAGCGCTTTCTAACATGTGGAAGATGTCTTCACAGACGTCCTATCATCCTGTCCCTTCTTCCTGGAGGTATTTTTCCATGTATTCCTTTCCTCGCAGATTCTACGGTGAACATCCTCATTCGTTACTTTATTAGTCCACTTAATTTTCAACATCCTTCTGCAGTACCACATCTCGAATGTATGTATGCTCTTCTGATCCGGTTTTCCCACGGTCCGTGTCCCGCTGCCATACAATGCTGTTTTCCAAACGTACATTCTTAGAAATCTCTTCCCTACATTAAGACCTGTGTTTGATAATATTAGAGTCCCACAAGATCTTGTGTCAAAAGGCTGCATTCTGACGACGACATGTGCTCATGTCAGATAGTTTCATATTCTGACAGAATGTAACTTTGCAGCGTTACTTGAAAATGCTCATAAGGCCGAAATTGCTATAGTAACAATAAATATTTCATACAATCAACGGCGACTATGATGTCTTTTAAGAAATATTATATGACTGTGAATCCAAACCATGAGAAGTTAATCTATCCAGGTATGTTCGATAGGGTTCATATCGGAGAACATGCTGGCCACTCTAGTCGAGCGATGTCGTTATCCTGAAGAAAGTTATTCACAAGATGTACACGATGGGGGCGCGAATTGTCGTCCATAAATGCGAATGCCTCGCCAATATGTTGTCGATATGGTTGACCTACGGTCAGATGATGGAATTCACGTACCTATGGCCATTACGGCGCCTTTCATGATTACCAGCGGCGTACGTCGCCCGCACATAACGCCACCCCAAAACAGCAGGACCGTGTATCTAAGGCGTTCAGCCTGACCGGGTTGCCTCCAAACACGTCTCCGACGATTGTCTGGTTGAAGGCATATGTGACACTCATCGGTAACGAGAACATGATGCCAATCCTGAGCGGTCCATTCGGCATGTTGTTGGGCCCATCTCTGCAGAGCTCCATGGTGCCGTGGTTGCAAAGATGGATCGCATCATGGACTTTGGGAGTGAAGTTGCGCATCATGCGACCTATTGCGCACAGTCTGAGTCATAATACGTCCTATGGCTGCCCGAAAAGTATTATTCAACATGGTGTTGCTGTCAGGGCTCCTGCGAACCCTAATCCATAGGTAGCGGTCATCCATTGCAGTAGTAGCTCTTGGGCGGCTTGAGCGATTCATGTCAT
Source organism: Schistocerca americana (assembly GCF_021461395.2). Taxonomy (NCBI): domain Eukaryota; kingdom Metazoa; phylum Arthropoda; class Insecta; order Orthoptera; family Acrididae; genus Schistocerca; species Schistocerca americana. The sequence continues at coordinate 126,163,363 of NC_060126.1, forward strand.
CGACAGTTGCTGTCTCTCTGTATCTCCTCCCTGTCCGAACAACATTGCTTTGGTACACTCCCCCTTGTTGTAAAATTTTTTTGTTTGTTTATAGATGCAATCACATTCTTATGACATAGTCATAACAGGTTTCGGCCATACAATGACCATCTTCAGATTCTAAGGGCGGCATACACTGCACACAGGTTCATGCGTTCCTCGCCATCGAGGAGCAACGGGCTGAGTTGCCAGACCCCTCGCCGCAGGAAGCATTATTTTCTACTTGTAGTGAGGCCTGATTTTACAGGCACAACGGTCCGGAAAACTAACTGGCCAGATCTCACAGTCTACCGCATTACGTAGAACAACTTCTTTGGAATAAATCCTGCCGAGTCTACTTGTGACGTGCTGCTGACATGCTCTACCGAGAGCTACCCAAGCACGACTCACGACACTTCCTCACAGCTTTATTTCCATCAGTACTCGTTTCCTACCCTCCAGCCTTCACAAAAGTTTCCCCGCTCACCTAGGGGATTTAGCACTCCTTGAAGAAAGGATACTGCGGAGATATTGCTTAGTCACAGCCTGGGGTTGTTTCCAGAATGTATTCTCACTCTGCAGCGGAGTGTGCGACGATTGGAAACTTTCTGGTAGATTAAAACTGTGCGTCCCAGACCGGGGCTCGCACGCAGGACCTTTGACTTTCGCGGCAAGGCTGGTAGATCAATGCTCTCTGCCCCAATTTCGTCCCTGTGCCAGTCTCTTTATCTCAGAGCATTGCTGACACAAGGCGTCTTCAATTTCGTGCTGTATATTTCAATCTCTGTCTCATATTTGTGCCATTTACTGCTCCCTCTAATGACATGGAATTATTTCCTGACTTCTGAATTCACGTCCCACCATCTCGCCCTCTCTAGTTATCGGTTTCCTCGTATTCCTTGATTACCATGCAGAGAACCTTCTTATTTCTTATATTATTCCACTTAATTTTCCTTCTGAAACCTCACATTTCAATCGCTTACATCCTCTCAGTTTCTGGTTCGCACATCCCCGATTCAGATGCATTCAGAGCTGTAATCCAGTCGTATGTTCTCAGAATTTTCTTCCTTGAATTAAGATCTAAGAACTCCTTTAGGAATGGAAGTACTAGTGCACTTCGTCCGCCAAGCGTTATTTCGCTTCCATGGGAGCTGAATTCCTTCACTTCGTCTACTTCGCAGTCCATAGTTTTATTAAAATAGTCTCTAGTAACGTTTCTGTTTTTTCTTGATATTTTCTTCTTCCTTTGATTTACTCTCACATCAGTCCATATTCTGCGCTCAGTAGACATTTGATTCCATTCAGCAAGTACTGTTATTCTTCCTTACATTTAGAGAGATTAGCAATATCATTTGTTAATCTGATCAGCCATATCTTTCATCACGAGTTTCATTGCTTCTTCTACTTCCTTACTGGTTCTTGTACAGATTGTAACATATTTGAAACATCTTACACCACTTTACATTGCCAAACTCTTTTTCTCGACCAGTGATGGCCGAAGTAGAGAGGATATACACTCCTGGAAATTGAAATAAGAACACCGTGAATTCATTGTCCCAGGAAGGGGAAACTTTATTGACACATTCCTGGGGTCAGATACATCACATGATCACACTGACAGAACCACAGGCACATAGACACAGGCAACAGAGCATGCACAATGTCGGCACTAGTACAGTGTATATCCACCTTTCGCAGCAATGCAGGCTGCTATTCTCCCATGGAGACGATCGTAGAGATGCTGGATGTAGTCCTGTGGAACGGCTTGCCATGCCATTTCCACCTGGCGCCTCAGTTGGACCAGCGTTCGTGCTGGACGTGCAGACCGCGTGAGACGACGCTTCATCCAGTCCCAAACATGCTCAATGGGGGACAGATCCGGAGATCTTGCTGGCCAGGGTAGTTGACTTACACCTTCTAGAGCACGTTGGGTGGCACGGGATACTTGCGGACGTGCATTGTCCTGTTGGAACAGCAAGTTCCCTTGCCGGTCTAGGAATGGTAGAACGATGGGTTCGATGACGGTTTGGATGTACCGTGCACTATTCAGTGTCCCCTCGACGATCACCAGTGGTGTACGGCCAGTGTAGGAGATCGCTCCCCACACCATGATGCTGGGTGTTGGCCCTGTGTGCCTCGGTCGTATGCAGTCCTGATTGTGGAGCTCACCTGCACGGCGCCAAACACGCATACGACCATCATTGGCACCAAGGCAGAAGCGACTCTCATCGCTGAAGGTGACACGTCTCCATTCGTCCCTCCATTCACGCCTGTCGCGACACCACTGGAGGCGGGCTGCACGATGTTGGGGCGTGAGCGGAAGACGGCCTAACGGTGTGCGGGACCGTAGCCCAGCTTCATGGAGACGGTTGCGAATGGTCCTCGCCGATACCCCAGGAGCAACAGTGTCCCTAATTTGCTGGGAAGTGGCGGTGCGGTCCCCTACGGCACTGCGTAGGATCCTACGGTCTTGGCGTGCATCCGTGCGTCGCTGCGGTCCGGTCCCAGGTCGACGGGCACGTGCACCTTCCGCCGACCACTGGCGACAACATCGATGTACTGTGGAGACCTCACGCCCCACGTGTTGAGCGATTTGGCGGTACGTCCACCCGGCCTCCCGCATGCCCACTATACGCCCTCGCTCAAAGTCCGTCAACTGCACATACGGTTCACGTCCACGCTGTCGCGACATGCTACCAGTGTTAAAGACTGCGATGGAGCTCCGTATGCCACGGCAAACTGGCTGACACTGACGGCGGCGGTGCACAAATGCTGCGCAGCTAGCGCCATTCGACGGCCAACACCGCGGTTCCTGGTGTGTCCGCTGTGCCGTGCGTGTGATCATTGCTTGTACAGCCCTCTCGCAGTGTCCGGAGCAAGTATGGTGGGTCTGACACACCGGTGTCAATGTGTTCTTTTTTCCATTTCCAGGAGTGTAAAATGTAGACAAGCAATGGCAAGAAAAGCACTTCTGAAGAAGAGAAATTTGCTAATATCGAGTATAGATTTAAGTGATAGGAAGTCTTTTCTGAAAGTATTTGTCTGGATTCTAGCCATATGTAAAATTGAAAAATGGAATATCAACAGTTTAGACAAGAAGAGAATAGAAGATTTTGAGCTGTGGAGGTGCAGAAGAGAGCCGAACATTAAACGTAACTATTACTGAGAAGAATTGGGAAGAAAAGAAATTTGTGGCACAACGTGACTAGAAGATGGAATCGATTGATAGGACATATTCTGAGACATCAAAAGATCATTAATTTAGTACTCGAGCGAAGTGTGGAAGGTAAAGATAGTAGAGACAGACTAAGAGATGAATATATATAGTAGATTCTGAAGGATGTAGGTCGCAATAGTCATTCGCAGATGAAGAACTTGCACAGGATATTCGCATGTAGACCTCCATCAAAGCAGTCTTCGGACTGAAGACGACAACAACAACAACCTCTATAGAACGCTTTTGATAATATTAACTTGAACTCACTATGAACTAAACTTCATAAATGATTTGAAAAGAAACCAGATGGCTGTTACACGAGTCGAAGGACATGAAACAGAAGCGGTTATACAGAAAGGAGTGCGGTAAGCTTGTAGCCAATCATCAATTGTGTCCCATCGGTCGTGCACCGACTATAACACCACGTTCAAACTCACCTACATCTTGCTAACCTGCGGTTGTAGCAGCAGTAACCGGTCTAACAAGTGCGCCAGACAATTGTCTTATGTAGGCGTTGGCAACCGTAGCCCCGTATTCCGCCTGTTTAGATAACTGTGTATTTGAATGCGTATGCCTATACCAGTCTCTTTGTAGCCTGTTGGACCACGCAAAGCTTCTTGATTCTTTTTCCTTTTTTACCACACTGCTCTCCTTTTTTCTGCATGGGCTCTCTTCCTTTCCTCTGTCCATTTTGTTCCTGCTTTCTTCAGAGCTTCGTTCTCTGATTTAATCTCCCACCTGTCAAATTTCTGCTTAGATTTCTGACCAAAATATTTGAATAATTTATCTGAGCTTTATGTAGGTCCTTTTTGACCTCTTGTCTCCAGGGTATAGTTTTATGTGCTTCAAGGTTTTTAAGAATTTTATGCGTAAGTCTTGTTTTGGGAAGCCTAGAGACGTACCCATAAAATTTAAATCGCCTTTTCCTAATGTCTGCTGCAAGGTTGGACAAGATCTCAGTTGTTTGACGAGATTGTAGTCCATAGCCGCCATGTGTTTTCTTTGGCCCTAGTATCTTTCTGATGATTTTAGGTTCTTCCTTTAATAGGTTGTCTAGGTCAGGTTTTATGTGACCGTCAGGGTATCACTGGCATACAGAACTTCAGGTTTTAATACTGTATTATAAAGTCTAGTTTTAGTGTTTTTGGCCAAGCATTTTTTATTTTACACCTTGTAGGGTCTTCCATAAGCTCTCTTTAGTTTTTGGAGGCGAATATTTTGTGCTATTTTCTCTCGCCCCGTAGGTTTAAGGACTTCAGCTAATTATTTAAAATATGGAACTGTATTGATAAGACGGTATTTTGTAGTCAAGTTTTGGGTGTCAGTTTTTGTGGCGATGAACTCAGACTTTAGGAATGATATTTGCAGAACAACTTTCTCTGCACATTCTTTAAGGGCTTCAACCTGTTCGATTGCTGTTATCTCATCCGCTAGTAAGGCTAAGTCGTCAGCAAAAGCTAAACATGCAATTCTTATGTGGTCCTTGACTCGCCCCATTTGCATAGATTTCCAGCAGTTTTTATTCTTCAATTCCTTTTTCCATTCGCGGATGAGCTTGTCCAGCACAGGGTTGAATAAGAGAGGAGACAAACCATCACGTTGTCGGTCGCCTGTTTTCATCGGTAGGGCTCGGATATTTCACCAATGAGTTTCACCTTGGAGGTAGTATCGGCCAGTGCTTCTTTGGTGAGGTTAAGGTTTGTTGGCTTTAACCCTTGTTCTTCAAAGATATCAAAAAGTGCTTGTCGGTCAACTGAGTCGTATGCCTTTTTCAAGTCAACAAACGCGTAATTTATTGGGCTGTTTCTGACTGCTTTGCATCTTAGCACGGTCTTTAGATTGAAAATTTGTCCTGTCCAGGATCAGCCGGGGTGCAAGCCACCTTGGTATCACCAATTTTGTTTCCCAATTACTCTTGTGCTCTTTGAAGAAGACAGGATGATAGAACTTCGTATGCGAGCTGAATAAGGGATATGCCTCGATAATTATTTACATCGGATTTGTCTCATTTTGTGTGTAATGAATGATTAAGCGCACATTTCAATTCCTGGAGTAATTTTTCTGTCTCCCAAATATTTGTAATGATTTGGGTTAATTCTCTGAGAGAATTTGGTCTTAGAGTTTTCAGTAGCTCAGCAATAATCCCATCTTCACCAGATGTTCTATAGTTTTTTAATTTAATAATGTGTTTGTGGATTTCTTCTTGTGTTGGTGGGGGGTGACTCAGGGTGCGTGTAAGTAGGTCTTTTCTTAGGGAATTTCGAAGGTGGTTCTGGACAGTTAAGGATATATATATATATATATATATATATATATATATATATATATATATATATATATATATATATATATATATATAGGAAAAAGAAGGAATGGAGATTATGGTTTAAAGTCTCGTTTTCATGGAGGTCATTGTAGAATGTTTCAAGAATGCGAAAAGAGATCAGCAGTGCCCTTTCACAGGAGCTATCCCGGCATTTTGCTGTAGCGTTTTAGGGGAGGGTGAAGCAAAGTCTGGACGTGCGGAGGTGGATTTGAAACGTCGTCCTCTCGAATTTAAGTCCACTGTGCTAACCAGAGCGAGACCTCACTCTCGAGTGTGGCAGTTAAATGTGGACGATCAGCTATGCAGATAAAAGGATACATTTTTTTTAAAAAATGTACAGCTACTGAAAATTAGATGGGCAGGTCATATGACTAGTGAGAAGACACTGAGGTGACAGGGTACTTGACTAAAAGAAAGGTTCGTGTGATAGGACACCTCCTGTGGCATCAGTGAACAGTTCATTTGACAATTGTAGGGGGTTGGTGGTTAAAGTAGCAGAGTGTGGAAGCTATTTGTTAAAAAACATCTTTCATATCATTTACCTGTACATGAGTTGTAAGACGCTGGCAAGGTGCAAAAATTCTCTATGCACTGTTCTCCATGCAGTTTTCGTCTGCGAGGGAAGTCAAAATCTTTGGTTGCAAGCGAAAGAACATCTGTAAGCGGTACTTTGTCGGTTATACTCTGCGGACTGCGACAACAGGGCAGTTTACTTTTAAGTTAGCTTGCCCATGTGAGTAGAGAGACAAAACCATACGGTTTTCGCTGACGGCTGGGGCTAGGCGCATACTTCTCACCGCGTGGCTGCTGCTTCCAAACTTCATGATTCTATTGCTCTAAATCAACTGCCTTTTTCTGATGTTATACTGCGGTGGCCATTTTTATGCTGCAGCGTAAATGATTTTATAGGGAAAACGTTGCCTACAAGCGCGTTTTGGAGTAATTTTATATTTACATGATTTTCAACCCTATAGATACAGTTTCCTTTTGATCCAGCGAGAGACATTGTGCCATATTCTAGAATCAATATCGGCCTTTCATTACCTTTTCCGTGAATGTAGGTAATGGCTCACGTTACTATCCAATTATTTAGTATTACTGCGGGGATTAGGAATTATTTAGTATTGAGTTTGTTCTAGTTTTGTTTATTTGTGACATTGTATTTCACGTGGTCCCATGGAGGAATACGTTATTTCATTACTGAATTTTGATTATTGTCTCTTGAATAACAATAAAAAATGGTTCAAATGGCTCTGAGCACTATCGGACTTAACATCAGAGGTCATCAGTCCCCTATACTTAGAACTACTTAAATCTAACTAACCTAAGGACATCACACCCATCCATGCCCGAGGCAGAACTCGAACCTGCGACCGTAGCAGTCTCGCGGTTCCGGATCGAAGCGCCTAGAATAACAATCAAAGTTCGCGTAAGTTTCATGTGACTGTGGCTCCACACGAAAGAAAAGTTATCAATTATATCAAATCCTCTTCAATTATCTTTCGTTCCGGATCAACTTATAATTTATCACGCTTTCATCATCAACTCCCATCTGGTCACTCACTCTTTGTAGAAAGTAGTTGATGTACGCACAATTCACTGAATACGCTGTACCTTTGGAAAAAACGACATTTTGTCTATGGAGTGCGTGATTGATTATTTTGTAAATTTTTTTTGTTTTGTTGACAACGCATGAACCTGAGTTCAGTCTATAGAATCTAAAGATGGTCATTGTATGGCCATAACCGGCTATGACTGTGTCATACACATGTGATTGCGTCTATAAATAAACAAAAAAATTTTACGTTGTACCTTTAACCTGCCACCTGCAGATGCATGCGCATTGAGCAAGTATGAGGCAGCTTGGTTGATTTGGGGGAGGGAGGCCATCGGTCCCATCGGAATAGGGAGGGATGGGGTAGGAAGTAAGCTGTGCCCTTTTAAAGGAACCATCCCCGCAATTGCCTGAAGCGATTTAGGGAAATCATGGAAAACCTAAATCAGGATGGCCGGACGCGGGTTTGAACAGTCGTGCTCCCGAAAGCGAGTCCAGTGTGCTAACTACTGCCCCATCTCACTCGGGATATGAGGCAGGTCTGACATGCTGAGAACTTCTAGACACGTTCTGGTCCTGAATATCTTGAGAACGACTATTGTAACTAAAGCTTCTTTCGAATAAGAGTACACAATGTCGAGTCTGCATCCCTGTAGCACACATTTTCTCTGTAAGCGAAAATGTAGTGCACTGTCGAATTATATTTGCAGGATTTGAACGTATCAGTTGTAACTTTGCATTACTTAAACATATGTTGAGAATCCCCCAAATTTATTGTTGCACTATGAAAGTTTTTCCTACTTCAGAGTATCTCATATGTAGAAGTCATATCGCATTATTATTCGATCATGCGTCAGTGTTCTGTACACGAAGGTCAATATTTTCAGGTTATTTACGTTGAGATCATACCAGTTATGTTGAAAGGCGGCAGTCAATCTATCTCTCGTGTGATTTTGTAGTTTTATCAGGTTCTACAGAGTTTCTTTTACGGCCTGTGTTTTCTCATATTTTATCATGTCAGGAGACAACATCACGCGATCTATACTGACTGATTTTAACATATTATTACGTCGCTTTCTGTTGGGTACAATTTTTAATAATTGATTTTAAACCAACTTTGCAATGAACTGGAGACTTGAAACTTTCAACATAGCTCCGAACTGGATTACAATGCAATATTAACGCTCTTTCTTGTCTGGTGAGTGGCGGAGAGTATTTTATGTACATTGCTATTTCCCCTTTTCCTTGTTCCAGCCGCTAACGTTTCGTGATAAGAGCGATTGCTGGCAAGCCTCCGTGCGAACTCCATTCTCTCCAGTTTTTATTTTCGGGGTCTTAACGATAGATATAAGTAGAAGGAAGCAATATACTGATTGACTCATGTAATTTAAATAAAAGATTTTTAATATGATGTGTTTTTAAAAGTGACGAAAGAGTGTAAAGTATTTACCTCCTAAACCCATACAGATTCCTAACCCCATACAGATAACACCGAAAATTTGTGCGAATCGATAGATTAGAAGTCTAGTAGTTAAAGTTACGTTGCGCAGTTTCCTCGAGACAGATCATAAGGCCAAATTCAATTAACAATCACAATAAGAAGAAATCTGAAAAAATTATTGTTTATAATTAGCTATTCTACCAGATCCATAAATATTTTTAATTTTTGAGGTAAAATTAATCCAAAAATCTAATAGGAGGCTCGCTTTCCATTATGGACGTCATATCCAAAATTTTCAGGCTCTGGGCCCTACTGACACATTAGTACGTCTTTAAAAATTACATTGTAATGTAGGTCAACAACTATTGACGAATTGTTCCTTTTTTTAATCTTTTTAGGGTGGGCATAAAGTAAACCCCCTGCCCCCTCCCTCCATGTCCGCCCCTCCTGCTTCCCCCGCCCCCCCCCCCCCCTCAACCCCGGTAAATCGCGTTGCGGAAAATGCATGGTATTGCTAGGGTTACGGTTTATGTCGTTTCAGATGGATCGGCATTGCTTGGCATTCATTGGAAATTAGAAAGGGATAAACACTGCTTTGTTCAATCGGAACCTCGCGGCTATGAAAAAGGCTGTTTTACGAGGGTTTCCCAGAAAGTAATGCACCGCATTATTTTTCTCAGCTGAAAACAATGCTACGGAAGCGATATTTTACGAATGTATTATTTGAAGTCTCCTGAGTGAGCACGCCAAGTTTCCGTCACTTCCGACAGATAGCATAGCTGCGGGGCACTTTCAAAATGGCATCTGTAGACGTTGTACGTTACAAGCAACGTCACTGCAGAGAAAGAAACTGTGGGAATCATAGCGTGTAGGCTTTCACGGCCGGCGTCTTCAGTAATTAAAACTTCCGGGCTAAGAGGCCGTGGTCTAATAGTAGAAATACTTCTCCCTGACGTTTCGTTGCCAGCTGCGGGCAGCATCATCTGAGGTGAGTCTACGACTGGCTGCTAGGCCGTGGAGGTCCTGTTTATATAGAGCGCGTAGAGGGCGCCACCACTCGTCACGTGTTGTCAACAGTAAAACTATCTCTGGCTGGCGTCATTACTCTGTACCAAAGATGTGACAATCGATTACCTTCGATCGAGAGTAATGGCGCCAGCCAGAGATAGTTTTACTGTTGACAACACGTGACGAGTGGTGGCGCCCTCTAGGCGCTCTATATAAACAGGACCTCCACGGCCTAGCAGCCAGTCGTAGACTCACCTCAGATAATGCTGCCCGCAGCTGGCAACGAAACGTCAGGGAGAAGTATTTCTACTATTGGACCACGGCCTCTTAGCCCGGAAGTTTTAATTACTGAAACTGTGGGAATATCTACAAACATTTGTGCAAAGTCTATGGAGCATTTTCTGCCGTTAGAAGTACAGTTAGTCATTGCGCACGGAGGGTGATGTCATCAGAAGGTGGTTCGGCGGTGCTCCAAGAAGATCCAGTTACCAACATGTACACTTTTTCAATACTTTATAAACATTGGGTGGCTTCCAGTTGGCTTAACTGACACCTTGCTGTTGATGACAGACACCCAACTGATTCAAGACAGTTTATACTAACGACACCGAATGGAAGAGTGCTTCACTGCCATCTCCCGCTCGCAGAGAAGGAATTCTGGGTGCTTGTGTCCCACTCGCCACATACCTCGTCTTTTGACTACCGATACTTGCACAGGATTCTGGGTAGCGAAGTTGGTAAGAACAATGTCGGCGGCAGGCAACGCTCCGAATTCGAGTCCCGGCCCGAAACTTATCTTTCATCTCTCAGGAAACGTCAAAACTGCCTACAACCCCGTGCAGAGTGGAAGATTGATTCTGGAGACACAATATTAATCTTTAGATTGACTTGCCGCTCAGCGCTGTGCTCCTGCTGTAAGAACCGCCACATACGGCCGTTGCAGTACGAGACGCACCTGTTGGAAGGAGGGAGCGGGCGCAACACAGGTAGCGCGTAACGAGAGCATATTCATCTTCCGAGCCGGCATGCGGGTACGTGTTGTAACGGGAGGCGGCAATTAACAGGAGATTTGTGGCCGGCCACCAAGAATGTGCGGCAGACAGCGCACGCACGGGGGACCGGCGTGTAGCCGGCGACAGCACGCGGCGAGGAAATGGTTCCAGGAAGCAGCGGCCGAGGCCACTAGCAGAGTCAGTGAATGTAGGAGACGTATACTCGTTCTCTGCGTTCTAGCAGCGGTGATGTGCACAAATTCGTGTGTCTCGCAAAGCAAATTAAGCGTACTAAACTCACTGGCTGAAACTTTATCGTGGTACCATTGTGGTGGTATTGTATCATTTTATTTCCAGCATTTTTTTCTGCGAATTCCAGATTGCTGGTCGAGTTAGATGCCGGAGACGCTTGCGCGCGTAGTTCAAACATTGCCGCAGTCATTTTCGTTCTCCTCTTGATTATTAGAAAATACACTGATGGGAAAAAATTCGCAAACATCAGAAAGTAATTAGTGTGAAGCACTGAAATTTCGGCAATACATTTGTCTAGGTAATATATTTGAGTGATTGACATCGCAAGGTCACAGATTAATGAACGCGCAAGACAAACCACTGCAAATGTGGAATGCTGATACATTAGAAACCGGTGTAACCGCCAAAATGTTGAATGTACCGTTGAAAACGTGAATCCATTGTGTTGGACAGGTGCCGGACATCAGTTTTGGGATGGAGTTCGATGGCTGCTGCACTCGGTCGGTCAATATAAGGACGATTAATGCTGTTTGTGAATGACGATGGAGCTGTTGACTGACGATGACCCATACATGTTCGATTGCAGAAAAACGTGGTGATCAGACAAAAAAAAAATGGTTCAAATGGCTCTGAGCACTATGAGACTTAACTTCTGAGGTCCCCAGTCCCCTAGAACTTAGAACTACTTAAACGTAACTAACCTAAGGACATCACACACATCCATGCCCGAGGCAGGATTCGAACCTGCGACCGTAGAGGTCGCGCGGTTCCAGACTGTAGCGCCAAAACCACTCGGCCACTCCGGCCGGCGGTGATCAGACAAACGTGGTGGTCGAGCAGGCCAGGCCAATATGTCGACACCCTGTAGAGCATGTTGAGTTACAACAGCCGTACGTGGGTGAGCGTTATTCTGTTGAAAACCCCTTCCTAAAAATGGTTCAAATGACTCTGAGCACTATGCTACTTAACTTCTGAGGTCATCAGTCACCTAGAACTTAGAACTAATTAAACCTAAGGATATCACACACATCCATGCCCGAGGCAGGATTCGAACCTGCGACCGTAGCGGTCGCTCGGTTCCAGACTGCAGGGCCTAGAACCGCACGGCCACTCCGGCCGGCACCCATTCCTGGAATGTTGTTTATCAATGGCAGGACAACAGATAGAATCACCAGACTGACCTACAAATTTGATGTCATGTTGCGTGGGATAACCACAAGGGTGCTCCTGCTGTCATACGAAATCACACCCCAGACCATAACTTCAGGTGTATATGCAAAGTGTCTAGCACGCAGACACGTTGGTTGCAAGCCCTCAACTGGCCGTCTTCTAACCAACACTCGGCCATCATTGGCAACGAGGCAGAAATAGATTTCATCAGTAAATGCATAAGACTTCCACCCTGCCCTCGAATGAGCTCTCGCTTGACACCACTAAAGTCGCAAATGGCAGTGGTATGGGGTCAGTGGAATGCACACAACAGGGCTTCTGGCTCGGAGCTCTCCTTGATTGAAATAACCGATTTGTAACAGTTTGCTGCATTTTTTGGCCAACAGTCTTCTGACTGGTTGTTGCAGTCCGCCACGAATTCCTCTCCTACGCCTACCTCTTCATCTCAGAGTAGCACTTGCAACCTACGCCTCAGTTATTTGTTGGATGTTTTATCCTCTGCAGCTCCCTCTAGTACCGTGGAACTTATTCCGTGATGTCTTAACATATGTCTTACTAATCTGTCTCTTGAAACTTTCTGGCAGATTGAAACTCTATGCCGGACTGAGACTCGAGCTCTGGACCTTTGCCTTTCGCGTGCAAGTGCTCTACAGTGGGAGCAACCCGAGCACGACTCACGACCCGTTCCACAGCTTCAATTCTGCCAGTACCTTGTCTCCTACCTTCCAAACTTCACAGGAGCTTTCCTGCAGACCTTGCAAAACTAGCACTCCTGGAAGAAAACATACTGCGGAGACGTGGCATAGCCACAGCCTGGGGTAGTCTCCAGAATGAAATATTCACTCTGCCACGGAGTGTTCGCGGATATGAAACTTCATGGCAGATTAAAACCGTGTACCAGACCGAGACGCGAACTCGGGACCTTTGCCTTCGCGGACAAGTGCTCTAGTATCTTTTTTCCCCACTTCTTGTCTTTTCTTTGCAGTCGCATTACCATTTTTGTATTCTTTTTATTTTTTATTTATTTTTCGTTTTTAAGGAAGGCAGGAGAAACAGAAACTTTTATTATTCGCAAAACCATAGTACGTCCTTATGCACTATAACTGTCGTGGAAGGAACCTCGCTGCCGTCCTACCATGCAGCATGAAATAACAACAAGGTCAAAGAGGGGCCACCTCCAGCACCCTTAAAGAAAAAGAAGGAAAAGTATTTTTAGGTATTAAAACAAAATTCGAAGAAACATTCCATTGCTAACTGTGAAAGTGTTAGTTCTTCTTAGGTCGCATACTCGGGTAGATTTCCTTAGTTGATCACTTTACTTGGTCGGTTTCACAACGACAGCACCGCCGCTCATCTTTGCGCACCCGGCACACCCCAGGTATATGGCGGGTCCGCAAAAACCGTTCCTAGGAACTTGGCGTGCCAATCTTTGTACTTTCGTAGCCGTAACAGTTCTGTGTGTCCATTTTGCAAGTATTTCGCAGTAATCCAGTGCGTTCAGACGTGTCTCTATATATGTAAAGGACCGTCATAACTGTGATCCATGCCACTGCGTTCGTCTTACGCGGAAAATACGTTTCCTCCGGAAAAAATCCTCTGTCAGAAGGTATTGCTGTGTATATAGTGCGCCGCATGAACGCTATTGTCTTCTTTGCTAGAGTCCAGACACTCAATGCCACGCCGCAGACTAGCCGCTAGTCGTCCGTATCCAGCATGCCGTACTGCTGACACATGCGCAAATCCGCCAAATGTATTGCGTGCTTTTTGCCGTTGTAAGTAGGTGAGGGTGATGTATACCACGTGGCAATTAACGGCTGGATGTTTCCGTTCCTCCCTGTTCCGGGCGATCTGTCGAAGAAGCAGATGGTACACGTCCTTCGATGTCGACTGTCGGGACGGCGGTAAACGCCCTCGAACGTAACTGTGTTCAACGATGAACGTGTGCACATACGTTAACGGGAGCGATATATGGCCGACACTGACCGGAGGAAGATGCGATGCTGATACGAGTTCTTCGATGATCGTCCCCGTAAGCGAATGATTTCTATTGCGCCACCGTGTTAGCATACTATTAATATACATGGCACGCGCCTTCTCGTGGACGTTCACTAAGCGAACGCCCCCTTCTCGCGCTGGGAGCGTAAGCGTGTTGTACTCTACCTTAAAGAGCCATTCCAGACTTACATAGTATGCAAAAGCCGCCTGAACCCTCATAGCCATCTTGCGCGTCACGGGGAGAAGGTGTGTCCGTTGGCACATCATGGGAGCGAGTTAAAGGTTGACGAGTAACACTCGCTGCAGCATATCCATCGACCGTAGGGCGTTTAGTCGTACTGACGTGCGGATTCTCAGCAACAGTCGTCGGTAGCTGTCCGCAGCCGTTCCCGCCGTCTCCTTATGAAAGGTGATACCGAAACATCGGATGGTTTGCACCACAGGTAAGGGTCCTTCCGTTGAATACTACGCACCACATGCATAAATTGTGATTTTCGGAAGTTGACCTCGCTGCCAGATGTGATTCCATACGTCTGTAGCCAATCCAGAGTTGATTGAGTCTCCCCCTCATTCCGGACGAGGAAGACAATGTCATCCGTGTATGCTCTACATTTGAATGATAGATGTCGCAGGGAGATCCCGGAAGACGGCAGCGAAAACCTGCGACGCACGGTTCTGAGGCGATCGCATATAAGAGGATCGACAAGGGGTAGCCCTGTCTGACCTTAAGATCTTAAAATACTCTGTTCTCCCTTCGTTGACCACCATCGTTGATCTAGCGCCGTGCAACTGCCGTATCACTGCAGTGCTCAATAATGGCGAGACACCCATCCTATTCATCACCGCCGCAAGGTACACATGATCCACTCGATCAAAAGCGTGATCGAAATCTACAGCAACCAGTGCCCCCCCCCCCCTCCCCAGGAGGCGGCATGCAGCCGCGAGGGCGACGACGTCACGTCTGTCAAGGCTGTGTGGATATTACTGATGCCGCCAAGACGAGTCTGATCGGCATGTATTCGATCCGCCAATGACTTTTTCATACGGCTGCCCAGTATGCGCATAAGGATTTTGTAATTACTATTAGCGAGGGTCAAGGGGTGATAATCACAAGGCCTTTCGATACCGCGGGGCTAGGGTATCGGTATCATTAGCTCTTCCGTGAATTTTATGGGAACCGGTACTTCTTGCCGCAGAAGCTCATTAAACAAGCATAACCACACCGGTGTCATAATGGTCATAAAGGTACTGTAAAATTCCAACGGGAATCCGTCGGGAACCTGGGGACTTGTTGGAGGCACCTCGCGTAATCGCTTCCTCCAGCTCCTCGCATGTAATTTCAGATAACACGTCCGCTTCCACGTTCGCACGTGTCGCGCCTGGGATCTCTTCCAGGACGTTCCCCAACTCCCTCCGGCCCTCCCCGTCACTCGCATAGAATCTGCTAAAATGATCCGTGGTCTCCTGTGCTGTGCCCCTTTGTGCTGAAAAACGACAGCTATCGCCGAGATCGATTTCATGAATTAACATTCTTCGTCTTCTTCTTCTTTCCTTTATCACATAATACATCGAGTGAACCTCGTTGGGCAGGCAATCCTGCGACTTCGCGCTTATCATTGTACCCTCCATCCTTAGCGTCGCAAGTTGTACCATCTTCGCCTTGACTCAGTGGTCGGCCGCCTGGTGTAGGTGGATGAGCGAACAGTTCCCGGATGGTCGTAAAGTAAGGCAATAGTCGTGCACTGCCTTTGAGAATCCTCCTTCCCATAACCTATTAATGTCCTCCGTAAAGCTGGCTTCGCGCACTCGATACACCACTATAGGACAGAACCGTAACAATTTAGTCGACGGAGGCAGCCATGACACGCGTCCTCCATCATGCGTCGGCATTCTGCATCACGCAGGTGGGAGACGTTCATCTTCGATTCCCCCCTAAGTCTCCATACCTGCTGTCTATCAATGTTAACCGTAAACGGTCGGCCACGACATCGCTAACGCCCTTGGAACGTAGATCCGATCCAAACAGCTCGCAGAGTGGCTCGTAAAAAATGTATAGTCTGGTTGGTTGCGATACTTCAGGTCCCATGTATCGACTAATTCCATCCCGTTGGCCAGCTCCCGAAGTTCTTAGCGAGGAGTATAGTTAGGATGTTGGTCCTTTCCGAACAGCACAGGATTAAAATCTCCACCAAGTATGCAAGCATCGTATCGGCCCCGGATCAACGGTGTAACGTCATAGGCGTAAAAATCTGCTCTGTCCCTTCTCTTATCTGAACCTGAAGGTGCGTATATATTGACCAAACGTATTCCACCTACGGTCACGGCCGTTCCACGAGCAGAAGGCAAGTACTCTACTTTGTCTGCACGTATCCCTTCCTTCAATAGTATCACAATGCCAACTCCTCTCTCGTCACACGGGAAACAGTAAATATCTTAACCATAAAAGCCCGTGTGGGAAAGCGCTCGAACTTCCTGTAATAGCGCTATGTCTAAATCTGCAGCCTTTATCATGTCACTGAGCATCTTGATTTTTACCGGCGTTCCAGTGCTATTTATGTTAACAGACCCTTTCCGATAAGCTTGTTGCATGACTGTCAATGTAGAAAAGGCACTTTACGGTCACTAATTCTTTCGCCCACAGGCTGCTTTCCTTCTAACGTCTACCACTGTCCCCTCATATGGTCTGCCATTATTCCGGTCTTACACCGAAAGAATGTGTGGGAGCAGTTCCTCCGGCATCATCTGTTCCCCACGGGGGTGGGTCTTCAGTCCCCTAGCGTCCCATCGTTGTCGTGCGTTGCAGGCGCGGTAGCTTCCACGGTAGCCTGTTGCCGTCGATCGAACTCCTCCACTGTTTCCGAAGCATCGTTATCGGAAGGTCGTTTCGCTGTCCCGCTGGCCAACATTGCACCCACGCTAGGTAGTTCTTCTGTATCCATGTTCGTCTGCTCTGTACCCGAAAACACCTCAGAGTTGCCTGCTAGATCAGACTGGTCGTTCTCCACCGTGAGGCTTCATCCGGCGTTTTGGTGATCGCTGTTTTCGTTGCTGAGCCTCAGAAGTCAGCATGGCCTCTCGATGTTCGTGGGGGACGTCGAAATCGTGCGCCGTCGAATTATAGCCGTCTGTAAGTGCCTTATCTGAAGGGGCCGCAAGCGTCACCGTGGAGGGGGCGTCCTGTGGCTGCTCCAGGCGGTCCAGCGCAACGTCGTCCTTCCTTGGCTCGCCACGATCTGCCTCCGTCTGTTCCGGTACGTTTCTGTCTAGCGGCCTACGTCATCACGTAATGCGGCGACATAGGTCATGGGGATCACAGTCGGATGCGGCGCGAGGGGTGGATCAACCTTTGGCAGCTGTAGCAACCTTTGTTGAGTACACTCAGAACGTACGTGTCCTTCCTTCCCACACCCAGAGCACGCCCGTTGGTTGCCCGTCGTAGATGACAATTGCCCTACAACCAGCGATGTACAAGTATGACGCCATTGAGGACAGGATACGTTTTGAAACTCGCCCATTTTTCAGCCACATGGGTAGGACCGTTCTGTAAGGACACAGGGCGTCTGTCACCAATTCTTCTGGCACTTCGAATGGCGCGGATTGTTCTCAGTCCCACGCCGGCGTGTGCAACTGTAACCGCTCCAACACTCCAGTTCGAATGACACAAACAAAGTCCTTGTCGGTATCGGAGTAGTTCGCCACATGCCGCTTCATTGATGAGCTTGACATAAACCGCGCTGCTGACTACAGGTAAGTGTATTCCAACTAGAACGTCAGATTCAATTTTTAAGTCGTCCCATAAATAACGTTCCATCCCGTAAGCCTTCGGTCGACCATATTCATTAACAAAACTCAATTTCAGTGTCGACTTGCGGAACGCCAAGGCCATGATTCGTTCTATGTATTACCGCGGCACACCGCTACACACTTTAACGTAAACACCTCCTGCGCGCACGTGCGGCAGGGACGTAAACACCGTCCGAACCGCTGCGCCACTGAAGGCTAACTGTCTGAGATATCTGAGCATTGAGCATCAGTGTTTCGACCTCCCTATGGTGCCACATGTTACTGCCAGTTTCTATGCCGACGACACAGCGCTCCCGACTGCAGGCACCAGAATGGACCACCTCGTAACACGGATGCAGCGCCAACTAGATTTAGTGGACCACTGGACCCACAGGAACAAAATAACGGTCAGTGCAGAGAAAACCAAAGTTATTGTCTTCACACGTCGGAGACCCATTGTCAATGAACGCCTACGGATATCAGACCAACCACTCCCCTGGGCAACAACTGTAAAATACCTTGGAGTGCATCTGGACGCCAAACTGCTGTATAGTTATCACATTATGGAGAAGAAGACGTCTGGCCTCAAAATGCTGGAGCTCTCCTCCCATTTCTGAAGAGCTAGTACCCCAGCCAACGCACGAAACTCCAGTTATACCACGCCACAGTCGAACCATCTATTTTGTATGGATCGACCTCTTGGTGTACTACGTGTGCCACTAACTACAAGAAGTAGCAGGTTATACAAAGCAGATGCCTACGATAGATCACTGGAGCCCAATGGTGGATACGGAATCATGATATTCATCGAGCCTTAAGCGAATCTTACCTCTCAGAAAAGGTCAAGGAGAAGGCACGAACCTTATTTCGGAAGTTGGACATGATACGCGACAGTACATCACAGCTCACCACCATAGGTACGGTAGAACCCTTACGCAATCGCAAATATAAAGTACCGAAGGCGATAGTATTTGAGCCTCCGTAAATGTTATCCCTACGTAATTCTCCATAATTTAAAGACATAAAGTCCTTTAGCACTTCTACACACTGTTTTAAAACACACACCAAAACCAGCGAGTTAAAGGACTCTTCAGTGTGCCCAAACTAAAGCTGAAAGAAGAATAAATAAATAAAGCGAAAATTTTTACCCATTCCATTCCCTACAGAAGTAAAAATCAACGAAGTTGATCAGACTTCAACAACACTACCGCACAATTTAAAAAAAAAAAGTCACTGTTTCTCTTTTCAGATTTTCTAGCTTCCCCACCATTAGCGTTTAGCTTTACAGATTTTCTAGCTTCCGTACCATGTCCAGACTTCTGACCGCCCAGACACGTAGAACGTTGTTCTGTAATTGGTAATTCAATCTTTTTCTCTTGGTCAGTCCTCTTCCATCGATTCGAATAGGGGAGTAGTCCGGAATCTTTTGCCAGTGGAGAGATCATCATTACAAAATTTCAGTTACAGCCCACATATCCCATGGATACACATTTGTATATTTACTGCTGTGGTTTCCATCGCCTTCTGCATCCTTATGGCGTTGATCATCGCTGATTCTTCGGCCTGTAGGGGTCGTATCTCGTACCAATAGCCAGAGAGTGCCTTCGACCTCTGTCCGCTCCGCCGCCCCCTTTGACAAAATCGTTGGCTGAATGAGGGGTGTTTCTTATGCCGGAGGTGTTCAGCCGCCATTGCTGATAATTCTTTTCCAAAATTTAAGCGGCGGCATGGTTCAAATCGGGAGTCTTGATTCCTAATCAAAGACACTACCCCTCAGACCACGACTTCAGACCCGTCACGTCTTCATAAGGGTGTCTTTATCACCTTAAAGGCATTCTTGACTGACATGAACTTACCACTTCCAGTGGTAAAGTAACGTCCGTTAAAGCGTATATTGAAAGCAAACCTGATACGCATCATCATAGTGGCGCTACTATCGTCACTCTTATGTGGCTCACGCGAAATCTGATTAGATATCATCTTCTACCGGCTTTCGCTTACGTCGCACAACTCCTTCTCAGTACTGCAATCCCTTCCGTCAGTGTATAAAAGCGACAACCACCATTTTAAGACCCGTCACTTCTGCGATAGATTTTGCTTAGGATTTACTTCGGCATTAGAGTTTGCCTACTCGATTACTTAATTAGTGCCGAAGTTCGGTGTGCGGGCCAGTCTGTGGATAGTTTTTAAGGCGGTTTTCCATCTGCCTCGGCGAATGCGTGCTGGTTCCCCTTATTCCGCCTCAGTTACACTTTGTCAGCGGTCACTGCGCAAACACAGTCTCTGCATACACGTACACCATAATCGTAATTACTCTACCATGCAAACATCTGGGGTTACACTCGTCTGGTAGGAGACGTTCCCGGGGATGGGGGAGGGTCCACTGGTGGGGGAGGGGGGCGATTCAATACACACACACACATTATTAGAGGTGTTGTGGTTCAGAAGGGAGCAAAAACAAAATGTTTTTATCACCGTTTCACATCATTTCGATAAAAAAAAAAACGTTGAGGGACATGTAACTAATTATAGGGGCTACAAAATGTGTCTGCCTGAAGACGTATCTGCTGCGTATATGCGACATATTTACCAAGTAACATAAAATGTCTGAAAAGCAGCAAAGTTAGTTTTAACTGTAATCTAAAATCATTTCTTCTGGGTACCTCTTAACATTCCATGGACGAATTTTTATTTGAAAACTGGTAAACTATCAAAAACAGTTTAGTCAAGTCTGCATAGTGCCAGAGCTGGTCGTTTAGGAACACGACGCTCTTCCCCTAGGATCCTCAAGGGCCGCAGAAGAAGCTGACCCGCGGGCCCATGGAAAGAGTGGGCAGCGCCATATCTCCAGGAGGACAAGAGCTCAGCACTCCCTGTCAACATTAACTTTACCAGCCGCACATCGCTGGTCGGCCCCAGTTCGGTGGCAGATATCGAGAATATCAGTAATGGTCTGTAAAGAAAGTGCATGTAGGAAGCAGAGGAAGCACATCAAGAATGTCAAGCTACTTCATAATGCGAGGTTAAGTTATGTTTCTTTTCTGTTTAGAAATAAAGTGTTCTATTAATGTGAAAGTGTTATGGACAGACCATTTTGGATTCCGACCATCGATCATTGGAACTTGTCTCCTTCGTTGTTTGTGTCAGTGCTGATTCCCAAAGTAGCCGATACGACATCAACGATTAGGTTGCCTGAAGTAAGCTCCATCGATGGTATCATAGTGATGAGGCTCCAAGTGCAAGTGGGCTGTGTGTCTGTCCTACACTGAAGCGCCAAAGCAACTGGTGTAGGCATGCGTATTCCATCGCAAAGAATTGTAAACAGATAGAATACGGCGCTTTTCGGCAACGCCTATATAAGAACAAGTGTGTGGCGCAGTTCTCAGATCGGTTACTGCTGCTGCAACCGCAGGTTTATTTAATCTCCGAGTTAGTGATGAAGTGGGAATTTTCCGGTACAGCCACTTCATGAGTGTACCGTGAGTATCACGAATCCGGTAAAATATCAAATCTCTGACATCGCTGCGGTCAGAGAAAGATCGTGCAATAACGGGACCAACCACAACTGAAGAGAATCGTTCAGCGTGACAGAAGAACAACCCTTCCACAAATTCCTGCAGATTTCAGTGCTGGGCCATCAACGAGTGACAGCGTGCGAACCGTTCAACGAAACATCTTCGATATGGGTTTTCGGAGGCGAAGGCCCGCTCGTGTACTGTTGATGATAGCACGACACAAAGCTTTGCGCCTCGCCTGTCCCAGTCATGAGCGACATTGGACTATTGATGACTGGAATCATGTTGCCTGGTCGGACGAATCTCGTTTCAAATTCTATCGAGCGGATGGACGAATATGGGTATGGAGACAACCTCATGAATCCATGGACGCTGCAGGTCAACAGGGGACTGTTCAAGCTGGTGAATGCTCTGTAATGGTGTGGGGCGTGTGTAGTTGGAGTGATAAGGGACCCCTGCTATCTCTAGATATAACTGACAGGTGATACATACATAAGCATCCTGTCTGATGACATGCAACCATTCATGTCCATTGTGCATTCCGACGAACTTGGGCGATTCCAGCAGGATAGTGCGACACCTCACATGTTCACCACTGCCACAGAATGGCTCCAGGAACACTCTTCTCAGCTTAAACACTTCCGCTGGCCTCCGAACTCCCCAAGACATGAACCTTATTGATCATATCTGCGATGCCTTGCAACGTGCTGTTCAGAAAAGATCTCCACCCCCTCATACTCTTACGGATTTATGGACTGCCCTGTAGGATTCATGGTGTCTTTTCCCACCACCACTACTTCAGAAATTAGTCGAGTCTAGGCTCTGGCTCTGAGCACTATGGGACTTAACTGCTGTGGTTATCAGTCCCCTAGAACTTAGAACTACTTAAACTTAACTAAGCTAAGGACATCACATACATCCATGCCCGAGGCAGGATTCGAACCTGCGACCGTAGCGGTCACGCGGTTCCAGACTGTAGCGCCTAGAACCGCATGGCTACTACGGCCGGCAGTCTAGGTCACGTCATGTAGCGGCACTTCTGCGTGTTCGCGGGGGCCCTAGACGATACTATTCAGGTGTACCAGTTTCTTTGGCTCATCAGAATATCGCGGCGGCAGAGAGCACTCACAGTCCAGAACCTCTGCAGGTGTAGCTCAGCGGTCGCGCACCGTTTGGTCTGCCAGGTCCCACGTAACCGCTATTGGCGTCAAGTGCAAACTTCCAGTTTAGTTGCCAAATTCGCGACGCCCCTGGGGTGTTATCTATACGTGGTACAACAGAAACTTTAACCGTATTTCATCTACGTCAGTATACTGTTATGAGATGGAGGATATGATCGCCTATGATGACTTCTGTGGCTTTAGAACGACTCGTCTCTAGGAATTATCATTGTTTTGGTAAAACTAATGGCGTGAAACTCAGCTTGCTTGAGATCCAGAAGCAGCGGACAGTGGAGAACAGCGCATTTCTGGATTCTTGACCATCTCTAGATGCCTGAACCTGTTGTCAGACGACGCAGATCTGCACAAAGAAGTGACGTTGTCACTACCTTATTGTGAAATGCAGGACAGAAAAGACAGCCGACATAAATAATTGTAACCTAAGGGTTTGTGATTTAATCTGTGGGCGTGCTGTACAGCCTCTGAATTATTGGTGTGAAAACTCTTACAGCTCTTTACATAACGCATACGTTATTAACATTCTACATCTTGAGGAGTTACTTTCGTTTTGCCTCAGATTACAGTAGGAAGTAATTATGTTTTATATATCGAGATATAAGTTTTCCTTTGATTGCCAGCAGCTTCAGTACTTTGCTGGGTGAAAGGAATATTTGACGCATTTGTTTATTTCTTTTCATCATTTCACAAAGAGGTCACACGCCGTTTATATGTATACTCCTTGTTCCATCCTGTATGAGTGTGCATGGGTATGAACGGAAGTCAAATGTAGCGGGAGCATGGACCAAAGGGAACAGTTTAAGGGAATAGCAGTCATTGCCAAAATTACAAGAATAAAGGCAGGTAGGCCAGAGCAGCAGGCAAAGATGAAAACAAGCACGAGGGTAGGTTACAAAGTTGGTGCGGGGGTGAGGTGAGTCTCCCCAAAACCGCGTTTGAACAGGAACGTTGGTCGGATTTTGGCACGTGGAGAGATCTGCGGGGCCAGCCATGAGACGGACCGGACGCGGGAGCACAGCAGCTCGCAGACTTGGTGAGATAGAAATGAGGTAATATGGCCAAAAATTCACGACAGGGTATGCTCATAGCGCGCATTCAACATACCTTCATCGGTACAGGTTACGGTTTTATTTGCAATAGTTTTCTCTGAAATGTGTTTGTGAAATTTTGCTTTGTGGTAGTGAGCATGCAACAGGAACCATCAGTTCATGTAGCTATTTCCCGAGTTATAAGCTTCACTTTTAGCTCAATGAGTGCAGATTGCGTATCGGATGGTAGATCGAGAAATTTCTGTCGCGAAATTTAATTAATTTTGGTACTTTCTTTGTGAGTTCAGTTCGCACTTCATTCTGGCGCCAATAGTACATCATTTTTTTGCCCAGAATCTTTTCTCTGATAGAGGTTATCTACCTTCAGCAGTGGCCTACCTTAAATTTCTAGTGGTGTAATTCATGCATGACGATAAGTGAGTCTTAAAGAATGAATGACGAGATTTCCGCTAAAGACGGTGTGGCCCACTTATGTATTTTTTGTGTTATTACGAAATTATGTGTCATATACTTTTTGTGTTATTATGAAATTATGTGTCATGTATGAAGTTATTCGTGAAGCGTTTTCGTTTTGTCATTGTCCTACCCATGAGAGGTAACGCTGAAGTTTTGTAACTAAAGAAAAATTGTAATGTGTCGGCTTCTTAAGTTTTCATCAAAGTAGAAAATAAATCTATTAAATGAGAGTCAGCATTTCAGTTAACAAATAGTCCCCCAGTCACCTGACACATGAAATGGGTAGGATGTATCTTATTCAGTCCGATTTTCTAAAGTTAATGAAAGACAGAAATAACCTGAAATGTGAATTTAGATAGGCTACCAGCTGCTATAGGACGGCTTTGAGCTCAACCACCCAAGAACGTGTTATCTTAGAGAAACTCGCACCAGTTTCCGTTGCGCATATTTCAAAAATAATTAATTTGTTTATCAAATTAATCAAATAAGGGTCACAATATAGACACCTTTTCTTATGGATCTGGAATATTAGCAGCCAGGACGCAAAGTCGGGTACAATTCTCTAAGGTAACGCGGGGAGATGGTCACACAGGTTCAATATAAATTAAAAATATATAGAGAACCAGCATACAGCCAACGATCAGTCATATAGCAATCTTTATTCTTCATGTCTTACATATTTGCCGCTAGGGGCCACGAAACGTAGCGTGTAACACTGCGGTTTGTAATGTAACTATGTTGGTGCGTAAGAAACAGCGAGCTGTAATCAAATTTCGAATCTGAATAGCTCGTCCACACATGGAACACCATCTCCTTCAGCATAATAATGCCAGTCCTCACGTGAGTTCATTGTCATCAATCATCCCCCATATAGTTCCGACTTGGCCGCATCCGATTTTCATCGAATCAAAAATTTAGAAATATCTTCCAGTACTTCACTTTCATAGTGATGAAATGGTGTATCCAGAAGTGGGGTTCTAGCTCCGTCAACAAATTCAAGCATTCTGCAGTGACGGTATCAAGAAATGATAGTCGCCAGAGTTACTACATTGGGAAATAAATACGGAGATGTTTGTGCTGTTCAAAAATCCATAAGTTTCCATATAAAAAATTCGGGGGCATTACTTTTCAGCACGCCCTCGTAGACAAAGAGACATGATTACGCAATGTGTGATGAGTCATTGGAGACAGTCACACCCGTCAGGCATCTCGCAGTATCTGTCCGCAGCGAGAAACCCAGAATTGAAGCGGCCGCCACACTGGAAAATAGGTGAAGAGGTGTTAAGCAAATGCTACAGAGCTCGGCACAGAATCGTCGTTCGAGTAACTCTTGAGCATTGCTCGACGTCTGTTATCCTTACTAAGATGGATCAGTGGAAGGTATAAAAAACATTCAAGCAAAAATTGCGTGCTTCGATACTGGTCCGTTTAGTCAGAGTGTATGGAAATACTTCAGCGGCAGACTCTGCAAAAATGTGTTGTGTATCTTGAAGACGGTTTTTGAGAAAACTACGAGAGCCATTTTCCACAACGAATCATTGAACCTATTAAGTCCTTCAAACAACATCTCCCGTAAATACCATAACAATAAAATTAGAGACATTGATGCTTATATGATTAGGTATCATAATTTTTCTTCTCGCATACTTTTTGCGAACAGGTATATGATGAGCTAGTTTGTTTCTTTTGCTGTTCGGTATTCGTCAGACTATTGACCCGCAACGCAAAAAATGGTTCAAATAGCTCTAAGCACTATGGGACTTAACATCTGAGGTAATCAGTCAAATGGTTCAAATGGCTCTGAGCACTATGGGACTCAACTGCTGTGATCATTAGTCCCCTAGAACTTAGAACTACTTAAACCTAACTAACCTTAGGACATCACACACACCCATGCCCGAGGCAGGATTCGAACCTGCGACCGTAGCAGCAGCGCGGCTCCGGACTGGAGCGCCTAGAACCGCACGGCCACCGCGGCCGGCCCCGTAATGCACAGGCAGAAATCTGCTGATAAATAGTCTAGAAATTAAAAAAAAGAAAACATCGTTAAGAATTGTCATTATCTAGAATTTGATAGCAGTCACGTACATGACAAAGTGTGTACTATGTTGTGGGACGTATATCAGATCCTGTGCTATTAACTGATAAGCACGTCATTGTTTTAGAAGTGCATAATGTAAGTAGAGTTAAATTACTGTTATATATGTACAGTTATCATTTGTAAACATCGATGCACATACAGTTGTTTGTTCCTCTGCGTGAGATGCCACTGACGATGGGTTATAAACCCGAAAAACGGTTTTGACAAATAAAAGAGTTTACTGCAGCTCATGGCGTGTAAAAGATGTCTTTTAATGAGTATCCGAAAGCTGTGGACCACCAAGCATTCATACATTCAAGATTTCCCCATAATGTTGTTACTTTGGTTTATTTCTTAAAAACTCAGGCGCTTCATGCCCACGTCCTCCTCCTACCTGAAAACCCTTCCTCTCCAGAGACAAATAACATTAAACCAGCTTTCGTATCGTGTTCCTCACTAACGCCACTGAAGCACGCTGCTGCGAGAGAGCTGCCCTATGCCTTGACTCATGTGAATTTTAATTGGGGTTACGTTAATGTTCAGGTCTGTTGTATTTCATCCGCCAGAGGTCAAAGAGGTCGAGAGGGGGGAACAAGTCGTGCACCGTTGCCCATATATAGCTGCCAGCAGCGGCATGCATCGCATACGGTTGGCGTATTTCCGGAAAGGCGATATGCAACTGCGATAACACTCGCCTTCCACAACACTTTGCACTAATTTCTGTGTATCCCATAAATGTTTTTTCTACTTGTGACTGCGAAGTAAATGGAACCAGTCCTTTGCTAATAGAAACTGTTACTATATGAAGGCGCACCTGCGGACGAGCAACCCTTACCTTGGAAACTGTGGCAAATGGACTTGTCTCTTTTCCTCTGTAGCATTATTTCTAAAGCGGCAGACACCGTGAAAACTGATGTAGTATAATATGCCGGGAACTAAAGTTGATACTTTTTATATACAGGAAACTAATTCTAAACACGTCTGAAGCCTTACTGCACTTCACTAAATGTTTTCTGTCTAGATCGCGAGGATGACCTTTTTAACATGTTCGCTATCTTCACGTACTAATAGAAAATAGAACTTGAATTATAATTTTTGAGTGAAGTAACAACACAACACTACTTGTGTGTCTTCATACATTCCAAGACAAAAAGAAGACCCACTACGAAGAAATTCTCTGAACGGAACGCAAATCAGTTGATGTGATGCAACAGGACAAGACAAATGATTACAATTTTAGAAAAATTGGATGATTTATTCAAGAGGTTCACAAATTAAGCAATTCAATAGCGCGTTGGTCCACCTCCGGCCCTTATGGAAGCAGTTATTCGGCTTGGCATTGATTGATAGAATATTTGTTTGGTGGTTCTCCTGAGTGATATCCAGTCGAATTCTGTCCAACTAGCGCGTTAGATCGTCAGATCACGAGTGGGTTGGATGGCCCCTCCTGTAGCGCTCCAAACGTTCTCAACTCGGGAGAGATCCTTCGACCTTGCTGGTCAAAGTAGAGGTTGGCAAGCACGAAGACAGGCAGCAGAAACTCTCGTCATGTGCGGACGGGCATTATCTTGCTCAACTGTAAGCCCAGGATGGCTTGCCATGTAAGCAACAAAATGGGTCGAAGAATATCGTCGACGTGTCGCTGTACTGTAAGGGTGCCGCAGATGACAACCAATGAAAAGAAGACCATCGTTTCTGGTTGGTGGGCCATATGGCTGACAACAGTCGGGTTGGTATCCAGCTGCTGTCTGGGATATGTCCAGACACATCTTCGGTCTGGAATCTCACTGACTGGAGTGGAATTGTGTTTCGTGACGAGTCCTGCTTGAGAGTCTATGACCAGCGAAGACGTGTCTGGAGACGCTGCGGACATTGGTGGGATACCAACCTGACTGTCGGCCGCGATACAGCCTGACAACCGAGAGTGATGGTCTGGGATGCCACCTTTTTTGATGGAAGGAGCTATTGGTTGTCATCTTCGGTACCCTTACAGTACAGAGGTACGTCAGTGGTATTCTAGTCTCTGTTTTGTTGCCCTTCATGGCAAGTCATTGTGGGCTTACATTTCAGCAAGATAGTGCCTGTCCGCACAGGGCGAGGGTTTCTACTGCTTCTCTTCATGCTTACCAAACCATGCCTTTGCCAGCGTGGTCGTCGGATCTCTCCCCAACTGAAAACGTTTGCAGCTTAATGGGCAAGGCCACCAGACGGGTATTTCGACGATCTAACGCGCCAATCCAGTTTTACACAATTTGGCATGGCATTCCTCAGGAGGACATCCAACTAATGGCTCTGAGCACTATGGGACTTAACATCTGAGGTCATCAGTCCCCTAGAACTTAGAACTACTTAAAACTAACTAATCTATGGACATCACACACATCCATGCCCGAGGCAGGATTCGAACCTGCGACCGTAGCGGTCGCGCGGTTCCAGACTGAAGCTCCTAGAACCGCTCGGCCATATTGGCCGGAACATCCAACTAATGCTTCAATTCATGTCAAGCCGAAAAACAGCTTGCATAAGGGTCGGAGGTGTATAAAGGTGTTACAGACTTGCTAAATGTGTGAAACTTTCCTCTTTAATAAATGATCCAATTTCTTTGAAATTTTAATCTACATCTACATCTACATGGTTACTCTGCAATTCACACTTAAGTGCCTGGCAGAGGGTTCATCGAACAATTTTCATATAACTTCTCTACCATTCCATTCTCGAATGGCGCGTGGGAAAAAGAATACCTAAATCTTTCCGTTCGAGTTCTGATTTTTCTTATTTTATTAATGTGATCATTTCTCCCTACGTAGGTGGGTGTCTACAAAACATTTTCGCACTCGAAATAGAAAGTTGGTGATTGAAATTTCGTAAATAGATCTCGCCGCAAAGAAAACCGCCTATGTTTCAGTGACTGCCACCCCAACTTGCGTAACATATGAGTGACACTCTCACCCCTATTGCGCGATAACACGAAACGAGCTGCCCTTCTTTAGATATCCTCCGTCAGTCCTACCTGGTAAGGATCCCACACCGCGCAGCAATATTCCAGCAGAGGACGGACAAGTGTAATGTAGGCTGTCTCTTTAGTGGGTTTGTCGCATCTTCTAAGTGTTCTGCCAAGAAAGCGCAGCCTTTGTTTCGCCTTCCCCACAATATTATCTATGTGGTCTTTTCAATTTAAGTTGCTCGTAATTTTCCTAGCTATTTAGTCGAATTGACAGCCCTTAGATTTGTGCGATTTATCGTATACCCAAAATTTATCGGATTTCTTTTAGTAACCATGATCAGTGCCAATTGCCACTTTTCGCACCATACAGAAATACTCTCTAGATCATTTTGTAATTGGAATTGATCGTCTGATGATTTTACTAGACGGTAAATTACAGCATTATCTGCAAACAATCTAAGGGGGCTGCTCAGATTATCACCTAGATCATTTATGTAAATCAGGAACAGCTGAGGGCCTATGACACTACCCTGCGGATCACCGGATATCACTTCTGTTCTACTCTATGATCTACCGTCTATCACTACGAATTGTGACCTCTCTGAGGGGAAATCACGAATCCAGTCACACAACTGAGACTATATTCCATATGCACGCAATTTGATTAATAGTCGCTTGTGAGGAACGGTATCAAAAGCCTTCCGGAAATCTAGGAATATGGAATCTATCCGAGATCCCTTGTCGACAGCACTCATTACTTCATGGGAATACAGAGGTAGCTGTGTTGCACAAGAACCATATTTTCTGAATCCTGGTTGGTTATGCATCAATAAGTCATTTTCTTCCAGGTGATTCTTAATGTTCGAGTACAGTATATGCTCCAAAATCCTACTGCAAATTGAGGTCAGTGATATGGGTCTGTAATTCAATGGGTTACTCCTGTTTCCTTTCTTGAATATTGGTGTGACTTTCCAGTCTTTAGGAACAGACCTTTCGTCAAGTGAGCGGTTGTATATGATTGCTAAGAAAGGCGCTATTGTGACTGCATACTCTGAAAGGAACCTGATTGGTATACGATCTGGGTAGTCTTCCTGGGAGGCGTTTTCTTTTCTGCTATCGCAAGTTTGAGAAGTTTAGGCCATACTGTGCAGTGCTGACAGCATACGATCCGTGCCTATCATCTGCAATGGAAGAAATTTCACATTGAACTTAAAGGGCTATTATACGCTCAATATTACACTGACGGAAAAAAATCGAGCGCCAAAAGATAACATTTATCTCTACATGTACATTACATCCACCGATTTCCGTCCCATTCGGATAATTTTTTCCCTTAGAGTTTATTTTTGTGGCGTATTTACTGATCCATTAGGTTTTTGTCGTACAGCTTTGATATATCATTGGTAAAAATAGTAACGGTGAAAAAGCGTCCACAACAAACTAACATGGAACGAGTACGTAAAAGTAGTACAAAAAGTAGATGGCAGAGAGAGATTCGATGGAAGAATACTAGGAAAATGAAATTCATCCACAAATGATGTATCTTACACAAACCCCGTCCGTCCGATCCTTGAGAAACATACTGCTCGTCGGTGTGGGACCCATGTCAGGCATGACTAAGAGAAGATCCAAAACAGAAAGGTGCGTCCTGCAACACCCCCTCGTTTAGTCAGCTCCAGAGCGTTACAAAGATGCTCAAACTGGTGGCAGACCGCTTCAAGAGGACCTCTAGAGTGGCTTGTAATCACATTGTGTGCCTATGGTGTATCGCCTCAGTCACGGAAGGGCAACCGGCGGCCCTTGGGCCGGATCCGGGTCGTGATTACTTTCAGTCCAGACCGCGGAACAAATGAGGGAGGCGCTCGCCTTGTAGTCTGCCTGGGACGCGTTTTCTTTTCTGCTATCGCGAGTTTGAGAAGTTTAGGCCATACCGTGCAGTCCTGACAGCATGCGTTTCGTGCCTATCATTTGCAATGGAAGAAATTTCACACTGAAATTGGGGGCTCTCATACACGCTGATGGAAAAAAATCCAGCGCCAAAAAATAACTAATGTAGAGTAATGAAATTTCGCGAATACCTCTCTCTAGGTAACTATAGAGCATGTTGGGCTACAACAGCAGTGTATGGGCTAGTATTATTTTGTTGGAAAACACCCTCCGGAATACTGTTCATGAATGGCAGCACAACAGTCGAATCACCAGACTGATGTATAAATTTGCAGTCAGGGTGTGAGGAATAACCGCGAGAGTACTCCTCATGTCATACGAAATCGCACCCAGAACATAACTCAAGATGTAGGCCAAATACGTCTAGCACGCAGACAGGATGGTTACGGGTCCCTAATTGTCTTCCTTCAAACCAACACAGCCGTCACTAGCTCCGGAGAAGAACTGGCTTTCATCATTACACAATAGACCTTCATCCTGCCCTCCAATGAGCTCTCGTTTGATACGGTGGTTTGGGAACAGTGGAATGCACGCTACAGGGCGTTTGGCTTAGAGCTGTCCTTGAAGTAGCCGATTTGTAACAGTTCGCTGTGTTACAGTGGTGCCGGCCGCGGTGGTCTCGCGGTTCTCGACGCGCAGTCCGGAACCGCGCGACTGCTACGGCCGCAGGTTCGAATCCTGCCTCGGGCATGGGTGTGTGTGATGTCCTTGCGTTAGTTAGGTTTAAGTAGTTCTAAGTTCTAGGGGACTTATGACCTAAGATGTTGAGTCCCATAGTGCTCAGAGCCATTTTTTTTGTTACAGTGGTACCAGATGCTGCTCTTATTGCTGCTGCAGATGCCGTACGATACCCCAGAGCCTTACGCTGAATACGATGGTTGTCCCTCTCGACGGTACCACGTCAGCGTCCGGAGCCCTGTCTTCCTGCGACAGAACATCTCATGACCACCGCTGCCAGTAGTCATATGCAGTGGCTACATTCCCGCCAGGTGTTTCTTCAGTTTCGCCAAACGAAACTCCAGCTTTTCGTAGCCCTATTACACAACCTTGTCCAAGCTCAGTCAGGTGTTGATCAGGGCGCCTTTGACGTCTTAAAGGCATTCTTGACAACATCAGATCAGCACGTCCAATCTCAAAGGTAACTAAGGCTTACGAAGATTGCAGCGTGTATTTAAAGCAAACCTGGTTAGCATACTCGTAATTGCGATACTAGTGCCAATCTTATACAGCTGATAAGAAATATGAATCGAAATCACTTTTCAGATGTAGACAGAGCTAGGTGGCGCAGTGGTTAGCACACTGGACTCGCATTCGGGAGGACGACGGTTCAATCCCACGTCCGGCCATCCTGATTTAAGTTTTCCGTGATTTCCCTAAAATCGCCCCAGACAAATGCAGTGATGGTTCCTTTGAAAGGGCAAGGCCGACTTCTTTCCCTGATCCGATGATACCGATGACCTCGCTGTTTGGTCTCCTCCCCCCCCAAACAACCCAACCCAGCCCTACCAACTTACGTTTAAGTCGCACAACTCCTTCTTAGTATTAAAATATTTTTTCCGTTAGTGTATTATCAATATGACAATACAACGACCGTCTGAGAGTGAATATTGTCGTCTTCTCAATACTAGAAATATTGACGAACAGTGACGATGTCGACCAAAATATTCTTAGTATTACCAATGCGTATTGAACGGGTGACGGCTAATATTATCAGTTTCACAATTCGCCATTCTGTTGTTCACATTCCTTCAGTTAGGCTTTTGTATGACACAGCCGATATATGCAAAGTTCAGGCAAGTTACACTTTTAAACGTTTCAAAACGATTCAGTCTGGAACCGCGCTGCTGCTACGGTCGCAAATTCGAATCCTGCCTCGGGCATGGGTGTGTGTGATGTCCTTAGGTTAGTTAGGTTTAAGTAGTTCTAAGGCTAGGGGACTGATGACCTCAGATGTTAAGTCCCATAGTGCTTAGAGCCATTTGAACCATTTTTTTTTTCAAAACGAACGAAGAAATGATAGCTTAATTTATTTAGTGTTACGGAAACAACCCGTGCCACTGCAGTTAGTCATTGAGAGTATTTTTGCACAAATATTTAAAAATCTCATGTTAATAGTATTTGCGTATGTTAACACATAAAACTTCAATCAGTCGAATGACCTGCATGAGGCCAAAAATAGCAAAGTTGCTTGTCGACTGAGGTTGCCTGTCTATCTCATTGCCATAGTATTTGTTTCTATTCTGTTCTGTATTAACGTAATACTTCTTGTCGGCTGTGGACGTGTTAGGACAATGGAAATGATGAAACTGAAGGTAATTTAAAATAAATTAGCTGCAATCAATTACTTTTATAAGCATTTACATTTAAAGAAACACAAGTCACGCGACACCACCTAATATCGTGTCAGACCTCTTTCTGCCCGGTGTAGCGCAGCAACTCGATCTGACACGGTCTCCACAAGTCATTAGAAATTCCCTGCAGGAATGCTGAGCCATGCCGCCTCCATACCCGCCTATAATTGCGAAAGTGTTGCCAGTGCAGGGTTTTGGCCATGAACATACCTTTCGATGATGTCCCATAAATGTTCGATTGGTTCTGTATGGGGCGATCTGGGTGGGAAAATCATTCACCCGAATTCTGCAGAATGCTCTTCAAATCAATCGCGAAAAATTGTGACATGGTGACAAGGAACGTTGGCATCCAGAAAAATTCCATCGTTGTTTTGGAACATGATGTCCATGAATGGCTGAAAATGGCCCCAGAGGGTTCACTTGGACCAGAGAACTTAGTCCATTCCATGTAAACACAGCCCACACCATTATGGAGCCACCACCATCTTGCACACTGTCTTTTGACAACTTGGACCCGTGGCTTTGGAGGGTCGGCGCCACACTCGAACTCTACCATCAGCTCTTACCAACTGAAATCGGGACTCGTTTGACCAGGCCGCAGATTTCCAGTCGTCTAGGGACCAATCGATATGGTGAGGAGCCCAGGAGAGGCGCTGCAGGCGATGTCGTGCTGTTAGTAAAGGCACTCGCGTCAGTCGTCTACTGCCATGGTTCATTAACCCCAATCTCGTCGCACTGCCCTAACGGATACGTTCGTCGTGAGCCCCACATTGATTTCTGCGGTTATTTCACGCAGTGTTGCTGGTATATTAGCACTGACAACTCTACGCAAACGCCGTTGCTCTCGGTCGTTAACTGAAGGCCGTCCATGGTGAGAGGTAATTCCTGAAGTCTGGTATTCTCGGCACACCCCTGACACTATGTATCTCAGAATATTGAATTTCCTAAAGATTACCGAAATGGAATGTCCCATGCATCTAACTCCAACTACCATTCCTCAGTAAGAGTCTGTGCGGCCATAATCACCTAGGGAGACGTTGTCACATGAATCAGCAGAGTAAAAGTGACTGACATCTTCGCCAACTCAGTGTCGTTTTACACCTTGTGTACACGATACTACCCCCGTCTGTATACGTCCTCATCGCTATCCCATAGCTTTTGTCACCTTATTGTATTTTCCCACTACATTTCCAACTGACTAGCATCCTGTCT
This sequence comes from Schistocerca americana, assembly GCF_021461395.2. Classification (NCBI taxonomy): domain Eukaryota; kingdom Metazoa; phylum Arthropoda; class Insecta; order Orthoptera; family Acrididae; genus Schistocerca; species Schistocerca americana. Next base: position 126,197,852 of record NC_060126.1, read on the forward strand.
TCAGAAGTTTACATTTATTTACGTCCTGAGGGCACTGTTCCTTTACAAACCGCATTGCAGTATTTTGCAATGGAAGTCTTTAACGCAGCTGTTGCAAAACGTTGTAAATAAATAAACAATGTTCTGACGCGTAAATACCATATGGAAACTAGTACAGCGAACACAAAATGAATGTACTGTCAGAAACGCTTGCTTCGAGGCGTAATAAAAGTCGACAAGGATGCTGTAGTTTGGAGTTTGTGTATTAAAAGCGCTACTGTCGCTTGACGTGACTAGGCGGCCCGCGAGCCTAAGTAATAAGATAGCGTAATTTTTTCGATCACGAGCAAGATGCAAAAGTTATGTTTTCCTGTGTTTAAAAGCAGCTGCAAGCCATCCAACGAACTTGCAGATGACATGCTGTACGCCGAACAAACGGCAACGAAAACACGGAAAATATGCCGTCTACAGCGACGACAAACGTAAAAACCATGCTGTGACTTAAAGTGAATAAAAATCAAACAAAAAGCAGCGATGGTGCCATATTGTTGCTGTGACTGGTTTCGGGATAAATAAATGGAAAACAGGAATGTATTGCATCAAGACGAACCGACAATCCCATATCCTTGTTTTTATGCAAACAGGAACCAGTCAGTTTCAAGGTAAAATGATTGCTTAAGTAAGCCTGTGACCCACGTCTTTCTTTTTCATTTTGTTCCGTATTGTTCGTTGCGCATGGTCTTGCCGGACGTCACGTGACATCCGTTCAATTTGATGGTTGATTCCTTTACTCATTTATTACAGAGGGCCACCGGTTCTCTGTCCGAACACGCTGAGCTACCGTGCCGGCGCGCCCCCGGGTCACCAAGGGTTGCCCACGTCTGACTTTCAGTTGAGCGGCTGAATTTGTTGACTTTCAGCTATGCGACTGAATTCGTGATTTCCTGTCAGAAAGATCGCGGCTCATAGTAACTGCTGGTATGTCATCTAGCGAAACTTCCCCAAGGAACTGTTACAGGCCTTCCATTTCTCTTAAACTATACAAACGATGTGAGACAATGTGAGAAGTCCTCTTCGACTGTTTGCAGATGACGCTGTCAGTCACCCTCTAGTCAAGTCATCAGAGGATCAAAACGAATTTCAAAATGATTTGCACATCTGCATTATGCGAAAAGTAGCATCTGAATCTAAACAATATTCACATGTGAGCCTTGGCTGGCTCATGTTGTGCGTTGGATTAAACCTTGTTTGGTATTCTGTGTTTAGTCTTCCGCGGTTATCGCGATTATGCTGTTATCCTCTCTCTCCACGAGTGGCAACAGCGGTGTGTATCGATATTCGGACCTTGTACTATCTAACCGACTAGTTGTCGGTTGGGGTGGAGCAGTGAGGAAATCTCCGCGGCGCGTAGTCTGTTCCCATTGCTACGAGGTCCGTGGCTCACCGATCCTGGACACGAAAGTTGAGTTTTGACTTAATCTACCAGCAAGTCACGACTGTTCACATTGTGTCGTTTGGCTTTCGTTGTCTCCTGTTGGGACATTCCCGCGAGTAACCACGTGTGTTTTCAAGTTTGTAAATTATTGCCACCCTCCGGTGGAGTTTAGCTGTACTTGGTGATTTTGAATTGAAGTGCACCAGCGGAATGTTCTGTCTTGTGGCCGTTAACGTTCCGGTTACCTGCCCTGGCCGTTGACATAAATTCAGGCGGTGTAGTTTCCTCATCGCGTTGTCGCTTGCCCAGCACGGTGTGCCGTTTGACAGCTCAATGCATAATTGGTTGTGGGCGCCAATACGTTCCACGTTGTTCCATTGAACTCCCTGTTGTGTGCTGGTCGGGTGAAGCGGAGGTTAGCTTGTCGGTGGGTCCGTTGACTGTCTGTCGGTTGGGTTGTCGTCGGATCGAGAATGGTTGGGCCGACTTCCTGTCTCACCTAAGCGAGCGCTAGTGTTTGAATAACAGGCCGACCCTCGGAAACTTCTGTGCGCCGTTGGGTGTACTGCCTTTCCTTATTTGTTCTTGTTGTTTGTATTTGTATTGCTTCTAGCTGATTTTTAAATTAAGGTTGTTTTGCTCTTAAGGCGTAAGATTGCTTTGGCCTTCAACCTCATTAAAGAACTGTTTTAAGATAAGGCGTTTCGCCTTTTAAAAATTCTGATTTTTGTTTGAGTCTTAAGTTATTGGCTTTTAGCCGATTTTAAATTAAAGTGGTCTTGACCTTAAGGCATGAGATTGTATGGCGTATGCAGACGGTTATTAAGTTCCAAAAATTAATGCTGTGATTTTTTAAAAATTTTCTTGTCTTTAGTAATGTTTGGTCAAATAAATAAAGTTGTATGTTCGAGTGTAACTGACAGCCCCTTATTTTGGCCCCTTTCCACAATTTAAACCACCAGTCTTGTTCTGCGGGTTTAGCAGGGCGTCTCAACATGAATACAAAATAATTTCGGTTACGTGATTAATCACACGAATTTGAAGGCTGTCTATTCAACTAAATACATATGGAGTACAACTATGGACAACTTAAACTAGAACTGTCACGTATAGAATTTTGTCGGGGAAGACGAACCAAAGACCACTTAGAAGAAGCATAAAAAACTACTAAACAGACTCCCCATTTATGTTTATCCATGCTCTTTTGGATTATTGCTGTTCTGTGAGGGGATCCTAACCATATAGGATGGACAGAGGACATCGAAAAGGTTCAAAGAAAGGTAGCTCGTTTGTATCATCACGAAATAAGCGAGAAAGGACTACTGATATAATAACTGAGTCAAGGTCGCAGTCATCAAACTAACGGCGTTTTTCGTTGCGAGATCGTTTCACGGAAATTAAACCATCAACTTTATTCCCTGAATGGGAAAATATTTTGTTGTCTACCACCTTCGCAGGGATAAGTGCCCTTGTAATAAAATAAAAGATTACAATTATAGACCACCCACAAACCGTAAGTAACTTTTCTTTATTGAAATGTTGCACCCGAAAGACGCGACCAACGTCCGGAGTTAAGCAGTCGAGAACCACTCGTTAAATACCTGGTAGTTATAATTAAAGTGGAGCCAACTCCCGAAGGCGGTCCCTGGCCCGGGACGTCATCGTGCAAGTGATGAGGAAGGAGGAGGAGGAGGAGAAACAAACACGTCAAAAAAAACAAGTGTGACATCACCCTGTGAGGGCTCAATGTCAGGGTCATAGTGAAGACTTCAGCAGTACTGAAGGCGGGAAGAATGGATCTTGGAACGGCGGAACAAGCGGAAGATGCAAAACAAGAAGAAAAAAGAAAAACAGCTAGCTAACCTCAGCAGCATCCTTAGGGGACTTGTCTCCTTAACAACAGTCAAGAATGGAGATGCCCTCTGTAAGAGATTTTACCTCAGGAAGCACCCAGTCTTCCATTTCCAAGGAAATGAGAAGTAGGCATTAGCATTCTGCGAGCCTACAACATTGTGCAAAGAATGAGTCGGAGCAGCCTTTTAAAATTGCTTTACACAACAAATCCATAAAATCAACCAGAGAAACATGAATTATCAAGCCGCTTTTAATGTAAATTCACTTAAAACTTTCAATAAACTTTCTAAAGGGAAAAAGTGTAATGATAATAACACTGTAAGAATCAATATTTACTGATGAACATCATTTCGATTCAGAGGGATTCAGTATATGTATGAGAAAACTAGGGAAAAGAGTTATGAAAACCGTACCCCAATTTGGAACAATTTTCATTGTAAACACAAACTCATTTGACTCAATAACAGAATTTGAATCAGCTAATGTAAGACTTACCGCACTAACATTTAAATCATCAAACAAATTTTTCACTATTTTAAATACACATGCACCAACAAATGAGAAAAACAGTACACTGAAAGAGTGAACAGAAATTTTTTTGCAAACCGTGTCAGATGTCGTATATCACATTCCATAGAAAAATATAGCATTACTATTTAGAGACTTCTATGCATGTACTCAATGTAGAAGTTGCCAAGTGCTTCGGCATAGATTAAGACTAATAGCTATATATCGTTTAATTCAGGATAAGACCAATATTTAGAAAAAAGAACCAACCCATAATGTTTGACATACAGAAATTATCTAGAGAAAATTATTACAAAAGTGAGTTGGAAAAAGGAGCCTAAATGTTCAGAACGACTTCGAAAAGACATCATTGAGACTGCACAATAAGTTATATCTCTTAAAAAGAAATAGAAACATGCTTGATGGAATTATGAATGTGATGAGTTAATTATAAAGAGACAACGGGTTTTGGAAATCTGGGACTGAAATAAAAATGATAACAGCCGGAATAAATTTTATGGAAGCAAGGAAACGTGCATCAAAAGGTTTAAAACACATCAAAGTAGAATATGTACAAGATAACTAATGTCTACTGAGTCACATTTTAAGCAGAAAAACGCAAGGAATTTTTATGAGGGGCTGAAAAATAGTTTGAAGAGGTACACATCACCAAGTTTACAGTTTATAGATCCGGAAACACAAAACGATGCATTCAGGAACACAGAGAAATGCAGTATACTTCTGAATACGTCAAAGAATTACACAGCTGTGATCCGCCAAAAGAGAACTTTGATTATGTAATCCAAATATAACCAGCGAAAAGCCATCAACAATAGAGGAAATCAGAGAAATCATGAAAGAACTTAAAAATAACAAAGAATGTAGTTGCAGAATTATGGAAACACTCAAGTGGCAACATTATTCCATTAGTGATATCTGGAGAATAAACAGCTCACCATCAGTATGGACATCCGTATTAATATATCATTACGTAAAGATGGAAATAAAATTGATACTAATAATTATAGAGGGGTCTCCCTCTTACAGTGACATATAAGATCTTGTACATGTAGTTAAGTCGCATAGCGCTCAGAGCAATTTTTTTTGTACATGTAACTTATAAACAGAGCTGTAGAAATACTCGACCTACAACTAGGAGAGTATCAAGCAGGATTTAGGAAGGAAGGGTCTTGTGCAAAGCAAATACTAAATCTAAAGAACGTAATAGAAATCGGAAAAATCACAAACTTGAAACACTTGATAACTTCCACAGATTTTAAAAAAGCACATGAGTCAATTGATAGGAACTCACTGGTCAACATTTTGAAGGAATTCGGAGTCGACAATAAAACAACATTAATAATTAAAGGAACTTCAACAAACATAACCTTAAATGTAAAATTTATAGGAGAACTGTCAAAACCTTTTGAAATAAGAAGTAATAGAGGGAGATGGTTTATCTCTCCTAATTTTTAACTTTGCATTAGAGAAGATAGTGGTAGAATGCAGAAAATCCATCAACACTAAGGAGTTCAACTAGGAAGAAACTCAAATAAAATCACTTAGATTGTCTAGCTCTTACACATGACATGACGTTAATTACTGACTCAGTGGATTATACCAAACAACAAATTACAGAACTACACAAGTAAGCAGACTAAATAGAACCAAAAATATCATTTTAAAAAACACATTTCATGACAAATATCAATTATGCCCTTCCAGATCTTAAAATTCATAGCAACACAATACCTAAAACAAATTATTTTAATTATCAAGGAGAATGAATAACAAGCAACACAATAGGAAAGATAGCCATAGTAAATAGGGTACATAAAATGGAAAGTGCATCCCAAATGACAAAAAACTCTGTCCTTCAAAACAAGACTGGTAAGGCCTGCAACACTGTATGCAGCAGAAACACTTAAACCAACAACATTTGGAATCTTGAAATACTGGAAAAACTTGAAAGTAAAATTCTAAGGAAAATACTGGGACTTAAAGTTAACAGTAACGTTGAATACAAATTAAGATCAAACAGAGAGGCCTATTAGCAAATGAAAAAGCTAACTAATGTAATGAGGCAAAGAAAATTACAGTTTTATGATGAAATGTACCAGATGAATAGTAACAGACTAACCAAGCAGATTTTCAATTTACCAAATTACTACAAATTTAAGCCCACACGATTCGCCGAAATTGACAAACATGTGAGAAACGCAGGAATATATTGAACATAATAAATAACATACTTTTTAAAGAAGCAACACAAAAAGCAGATTTCAGGAAAGAAATAGGCCTGGAAAAGAAAGAAAGGGGACCTCTGGGAAGAAAAGGAACGACGTTCTCAACATGAAGTAAGTCTGGGAGCAACGATAATTAAATGCAAAGAAGCAAAACTAAAGTTGATTTATTGTAACCTCCAAAAGGATTGTTTGAATAAAAAATAAAGTGCAGCTACTCACAGAGGTTCAGCGTGAGCTGTAATTATCTTCTGGCAGAGAAACTTGGTAGATAGTCTGTTAAAGCAGAATCGATGTACGCTGGAAAAAAATTAGTTCGAATATTTGCCATCAGGTGCAAATCTGCGCTGTACAGCATATCAGGGACTGATGACCTCAGATGTTAAGTCCCATAGTGCTTAGAGCCATTTAAACAGCATATCACCGTCATCTCTGGTGCTCATACTGTGTAAGCGATGATCAATTACACAACCAACATAACCGCTTTTCACAAATTTGACCTTTCCTGCATATGTCTCATTCCCAATTCGTTACATATGGAAACATTTCCACATCTCTCTCGCATTCACGACGCCAGTTTTGCACCTGGTAACCAAATTGGAACTAATTTTTTTGCGGCGTGAATGTATTACAATATCTGACGAGTTTCGCTGTCATACGATCATTACAGCCCACACTGGACCTCTGTGAGTAGTTTCACCCGGTTCATCTGGCTGCGTACAGCGTCGCCGTCATATATATATATATAAAAAGCAAAATCAGAGCTGGAACAGAAATATTTAGGTGTTCATTTTTCCCACGTGCTATTAGAGAGTGGATCGGTCGACTAATAACCTGAAGATGGTTCTATGAAACTACTGCCAAACACTTAAGTGTGAATTGCAAGGCAATCATATCGATGAATTGTGCATATTGCTAAGGGCTCCCGTCGGATAGACCGGTTGCCAGATGTAAGTCTTATTAGCTGTCGCCACTTCGCCAACTTCCATGACGATGAGGATCAACTGATGATGAAGACAACAAAACGCTCAGTCCCGGAGCAGAGGAAAACTCTCACACAGCCGAGAATCAAACCCGGGCCCCCCCGCGCACCATTCTGCCGCGTTGTCCACTCAGCTGTGGACACAAACATGTAGATGTACGCTGAGGTGACGAAAGTCTTAGGATAGCCATATGGACACATACAGATGCATGCAGAATCGCGTACACAAGGTGCAAAAGGGCAGTGCATGGCGGAGCTGTCGTTTGTACTCTGGTGATTCATGGAGAAGGTTTCCGACCCTTGCAGCCCTCTGGGCTTGTGACCATATCGGTTGGGACATAGATGATTGGAAACCCGTTGTTTTATCAGATGAGTCCAGTTTCCTGTTGGTAAGCGCTGATGACTCTGAGCACTATCGGACTTAACTTCTGAGGTCATCAGTCACCTTAGAACTACTTAAACCTAACTAACCTAAGGACATCAAACACATCCATGCCCGAGGCAGGACTCGAACCTGCGACCGTAGCGGTCGCGCGGTTCCAGACTGGAGCGCCTAGAACCGCTCGGCCACCCCGGCCGGCGGTAAGAGCTGATGGTAGGGTTCGAGTGAGCGCTGACCCCACGAAGCCATGGACCCATGTTCTCAACAAAACAGTGTGCAAGTTGCTGGTGGCTCCATAATGGTGTGGACTGTGTTTACATGGAACAACTGAACCGATGGTTGATTGCAAATGGTTACGTTCGGCTATTTGGAGGCAATTTTCAGCCATTCATGGATTCCATATTCCCAAACAACGATGGAATTTTTATGGATGACAACGCGCCATGTCACCGGGCACAATTGCTCGTGAGTGGTTTGAAGAACACTGTGAACATTTCGAGCGAATTATTTGGCCACCCAGATCGCCCGACATGAATCCCATCGAGCATTTATGCGAAATAATTGAGAGAGCAGTTGGCACCGGCAACACTTTCAGAATTATGGACGCAACATCACTTAATATTTCTGCAGGAGACTTCGAACGTCTTGTTGAGTCCTTGCCACAAGGAGTTGCTGCTCTACTCGAGGAAAAGAAGGTCCAATACGACAGTAGCAGCTATCCCATGACTTCTCAGTGTAGATTCATCACAGGGGGCGGCCAAGAATAGTAGGACAACGTACTACTCCCTCCCAGCTCTACTAACGTAAATCAGAGCATTCGGGATTATAGACAGTTACCAACACTCATTCTTTCCGAGTGGTACAGATAAGGGGGAAATGGCGTCGTTAACTAAAGCCACACACCGTAAGGTGGCTTTCGGCGTAATCGCAGATGGATTTTAAACAGGGAGTCTTATGACTCAGCTTACTGTTTTTCTACATGTCACTGTTACAGAGTATTACATCTATTTAACTCATGCTCTATACGACAGGAACTTTCCAGACGTGTATTAAGAGATTCCCTTCGGCTTCTTCTTTTAATGGAGTTGTCCGTCCATCGACGGCGGTCATCGTTTCATGCTAATTACAGACGACGGCGTAATAAGTTTTCCAATTTACTGCGAACAGCTGCCGATGAGCATTTGGGGTCGATGCACCACGGTCGGTGCCAGTACTTGACAAGCGGGGGCACGTACCGCGACCCCAGCGAAATTATAGTCCTCGGCAGGCGACGGTCGTCCGTTAGCGAGACCGGGGCTTGAACGGAGTTCCTTCGGCACGTCGCTGATACCGCGGCTGAATTATAGGCAGCGGGAGAGGTGATGGATGAACGAAGATGTTCGAGCCGAAAGGACGGGAATTTACGGGGTCGGTGGTAGGGCCACGTAACAAGTGGCGGCTGCGAACAGGAGGAGAATACATAATCCGGCAAAGCGGAGGATAAGCAAGGAAAGTAATCAGTCTACGTCGATCTTTTTGAAAGTAAGGAGTCCTGATTTTTGAGACGCTATGCAGCATCTGAAGCTGGTCTCTTTCAAGCACAAACATACGTCTTGTACAGCCATGTTTTTGCTTTAAATTTTGTGTTCAGTTTACCTCGTAAATATAACATACGAGGTGTGATCAACAGTAATGGGAATATCTGTTTTTGTTAAGGAATCTTTATGTGTTTATCAACATCAACTTTGTCCCCTTCAAAGTAATCGTCCTCAGCTATTTCACACTTGTGCCACCGTCTTTTCCAATCTTGGAATCACATCTGGAACTCATTTTTCTGTCCTTCACGATTCTGTTCTTATTTCATCAATCGTGGCAAAACGACATCCATTCATGGTTTTCGTCTACCTCGGGTATAAGAAGAAATCGCAGGTAGATGAGACAACATAATGGTTTTGTTTCTTTCCAAAAATCATGAACAAGCATTCATGCGTGAGCGGAGCATTAACGTGATGCAATTTCCACCAGTTATTTGCCACAGTTCTGGTCAATTTCTTCCGATTGTGTCACACAAACAGTGCATAACTTACAGACAGTATTCCTTATTGACCGTATACTATATGGTATGGACTTAAGATGCACAGTACCATTGTAATAGAAGTAAACAGTGAGAACTTTCACATATGATCGAACTTGTCGAAATTTTTTCGGTCTTGGCTCTTCATTCAGTTTCTATTTGGACGATTGGGCCTCGATTTCGACGTCATGCCCGAATACTCATGTTTCGTCATCGCTTATAACCTTCCTTAGAAGTCCTGAATCGTTTTCGACTTCATTCAGTAATTTGTGAGCGATGTCTACGCGACACCGCGTCTGGTCGAAATTCAGCAATTTCGGAGAAAAGTTCCTGCTCCACGTTCCATGTATAAAACACCCGAGAAAATTGCTTGGAATGAGCCAAAGGATATGCTGACATCACCGTCAACCTCTATGATGGTGATCCGGCGATTTTCCAGAACCATTTTCTTTACTTGTCGTAAGTTGTGGTGTCACCGCCAGACACCACACTTGCTAGGTGGTAGCCTTTAAATCGGCCGCGGTCCGTTAGTATACGCCGGACCCGCGTGTCGCCACTGTCAGTGATTGCAGACCGAGCGCCACCACACGGCAGGTCTAAAGAGACTTCCTAGCACTTGCCCCAGTTGTACAGCCGACTTTGCTAGCGATGCTACACTGACAAATACGCTCTCATTTGCCGATACGATAGTTAGCATAGCCTCCAGCTACGTCATTTGCTACGACCTAGCAAGGCACCATTACCAGTTTATATTGAGATTATTATTGATGTAGCGTCAAGAGCGATGTACACCAATTATGGATTAAAGTTAAGTATTACATCAACTACGTACTTTATTTGCTACTATTAATTCCCTTAACTGTTCCAGACCTCACGCCAGTCTGCGTGAGTTAAACGCGTGCCTTTCGGCTACCCGTCACTGTGGATTGGCTGTCTTGCCAGTCCACTACATAAGTAACTGCTGTGCTGGGCCGCCCGGAGTGGTTGTCGTCTTCAACGTCTTCTCGACCCTCTTTGAAACGTTTATACCACTCGTAAACTCTTGTCTTACTAGTAGTAGATTCCTCAAAAATAAGTCAACATTTCGAAATTGCCGAGAACCAGAAACCTCGCATAATTTTTTCGACTGCCAACAATAAACTGAATATTCAAAACAGCTGAAAATTCAAACATACATCAGGGACATGTGTACCAACAACATAAAAAACTGAAAATCGGAAGTATAAAGCCTGGGAAACTAAAAAAATTCCCATTAGGTTTTGATCACACCTTGTAACTTCACAACAAAGGCGACAAACTTTATAATATATCCTGAGACATCAAGCGATTGCCATTCGAGGTAGTACGTAGCACACAGATTAATAACATACGGTACCGTGTTGGCGAAACGCAAGGTCCCAAACTGTTCCGGTACTAAAAGTGAGTGAAGCAGAAAATGTTTGGGATTTAGAAAGGTAGATGCAGATGTCAGCCAAGTTCATACACAGGGTTGTCCAAAAATCACGAAGGAATAATTACTGTGCATAACGTGTTTATTCGTTCCTTTCTGCTTTGTTTCACATTGTGGCAGAAGAAGGGTGGAAGTTTGACCGTGGACCGACTGAGAACCGACTGTGGAGCTCTTCTTAGAATATATCCCTTCGTGACTTTTGGGCCATGCTGTAGTATGAATAAACTTAACATGTAGCAGAGTCTGCAGCTGTTGCTTGTTAGTTTCTTTGTCCTGTAACAGTGAGTAGCGGTTTACCAAAAGGCGTATGAACTAGCAATGCGATCCACTACTTCAGCTACACGATGTTCTTCTGAAACTCATTTCGCGCTGCGTTTCGAACATCATTAACATACGAATGCTTTACGAGCTCTGTGAATAAAGCATTTGAAACCCGGAAGACGAAGATTCATCAATAAAATACAAACATGTTCCTCAAAATAAATGAACACTTACTGGCAATAGTTTTAAAGGATCTGCATTTTATGGCAACAGGGTAAAGAAGAAAATAAAAACAAAACTATATGACATGGCTATGAGCTAAATCTTCCATTTCTTAGCTTGACGTGAACTCTCACAAATTCTTGAGGAGATGCTCAAACTTACAAGTTGTACAGACTTGGAATGATGCTTGGATTACGTTTTTTATTTCTTCCACGAAATGGTTTGAATCAAATTGCCATCTTAAGGTAATGCTACAACTATCGCCATTTGTCGCTGAAGGCCACTGCTATTTCCTCCTTACGCCATTTTAGGATTAAGTTGCTCAACGTATCGTAGGATATTAACAAGCTGCTACTGCCTAAAACATTTTATATTAACCCTCAATTCGTCGCGTTCTAGTACACAGTTTTCTATTCACAGTCACGAAACAATTATGAATCTAAAAACTGCAGACATCGTGTAGATTCTAGAAAAACTGCAAAAATAATCACAATTAGAAATGAAAATTATCACCAAGCAAAATCATTAAGTTTCGTAAATGAACCGCGAGAACTAACAGTGTCCAAATAATTCGAGAGCTGACGCTGAGTTTATTTCCCAAACTCGTAAAGTTACTACTAAGTTCAATGTTACTATGAAATTTCTAACTTGAAAAGAGCTAAATCAGATCACTCAAGTAGTGCGGACTTCTGGAAAGTTTGATAATCCTGTTGTTGTTGTGGTCTTCAGTCCTGAGACTGGTTTGATGCAGCTCTCCATGCTACTCTATCCTGTGCAAGCTTCTTCATCTCGCAGTACCTACTGCAACCTACATCTATCTGAATCTGCTTAGTGTATTGATCTCTTGGTCTCCCTCTACGATTTTTACCCTCCACGCTGCCCTCCAATGCTAAATTTGTGATCCCTTGATGCCTCAAAACATGTCCTACCAACCGATCCTATTTTTCTTTATTGGGCGCTTCGAGTTTATAGATAAAAAAAAGTTATAAATAAAAGCCAGGAGCTTTACTAATGTATCTAGCCATCAATATTTTCACGTTTAATCTGTGGCAAATTCCTCATAATTTTTTGTCCGTTCTGTTAGATAAACGTAACCTGCAATCAACATTTCTGCTCCTAGAATCCGCTGTGCCACAGTCGATATTTATCATACAGAATTCATCCTGTAGATAGACAGCACATGATAGACTCCGTGAGAGCCAACATCTCGGACAAATAAAAAGGTTTCGATGGTGCTGAGCCACATACAGTATTTTTTGAAAGAACACAGCGCAATTTGACTGTATGTTACCGCATTTTTCTTCTGTGTAATTTCAAGTAAAATATTCTCAGACCAATTAACACCAATTTGCTGTGTACGGTGCACGATGACAAATACACAGTTCAACACATTTGCTTAACGAAATTGACGTCTTGTAGAAATGCAGCACATTATCGTAGAAGACCGTCAAAATCTGGGAAAACCAGCCCAAAGCAGGTAAATACAAGACAGGTACAGTCGAACCCACCAGTACACCTCCCCAACACTCTCAGACATCCACTATGTCACAGAGTCCCCTCCCCCCGCAGGTAAAACACATACATACAGAAAAATAGCGCAGTTACGCTAGGTGTTGACAACGGTACTACATTTACGAATAAATTTAGAATACGTGCCCTGAAGTGAGGAGAACTGTCAGTATCTTTGATCTTTAGAGTAAGCTACATATAAAGGGAGCTCTGAAAGCAAGTCGCTCTGTAACACAGTGGAAGTCTGAGGATACTGGAGAAATATATCGGGGGTCGAACTGTTTGTTTTGCACGATACTTGTAACATGTGCAGAATGGAGATAATCCTGCACTTATTTCTTGCATCAGCAGCGTTTTGCAGTTCAACATATGATGTGCAGGACATTAGGTTAGCTCACCCTAAATATAGAACATACGATGTGGGACTGGCATCTTTCAAAAGTTAGTCTTTAGCTATTAAACAACATCTTGGCAAACTGAATGTTTTAACTGGTAATGGAGACGAAACCGTGTAAATGCATTGTGGTGTTTATTAGGGGATATCAGTGTGGATGTTGTACGGATATAAAAAAATCCATCTAAAGCAGAACTGGTTGACCTTGAGATGGACCATCAGCCTGTACTAATGTAATCGTCTCGTATGTCTGACTACTGTCTTATGGATTCGGATAATCAGAATGGGTATGTGCGTCTACCTGACATTTGGGAGATATGTTTACATCTTCCTCCGCTAAAAAGAACCTCGTTTTTAAGCTCTGACTAATAACTATGGAAATGGACTGTTCGAGTTTGGTGCTAACGTTATGGAAGCACATGTATGTGGTACGGAAGACTGTAGTTTTAACAGAAAATTTGTAAGTTACTGAAGGGAGTACCTTACACAGCTTCACTGTACCTAAATAGCCCTAACAGTCGTTCGAGACCTGTGTTTCATGCATCTGATTCCAACGCACAGTAAGATTGCTGAGAATTTTTTTTTCTTTATAGGCAAATTACATTTCGAAAAGATGAGATCTATATGAACGTATATGACATGGAAGACTCTGGTTTTAATGGAACAATTGTTCAAATGGTTCAAATGGCTCTGAGCACTATGGGACTTAACTTCTGAAGTCATCAGTCCCCTAGAACTTAGAGCTACTTAAACCTAACTAACCTAAGGACATCACACACATCCATGCCCGAGGCAGGATTCGAACCTGCGACCGGAGGTGTCACGCGGTTCCAGACTGTAGCGCCTAGAACCGCTCGGCCACTCCGGCTGGTGAACATTTGTTAATAGTGGTAGGATGTGCCACACATAGCATCACTGTACTTAAATAGTCATGACAGATATTTGGAGATTAAGTTACACGCAACTCATTCCATAGCGCCGCTGGATTACTGGTTTTTTTCTTCCTAAGCAAATTACATTTCGAAATTAGAAGGGGATATATATGTGTGTAAATGCTATGGAAGCCTGTAGTTTTAGTAGCACTTTTGTTAAAGGTGCGAGTGGGCGTCACACACAGCATCACTTTACTTAAATTGCCCTGACAAACGTTTGGCAACTGTGTTACAGACATTTTTTCCATTACTTCGCTGGATGGACTACATTTTCATCGTAAGCAGATTACATTTTGAAGTATGTATGGAGTCTACAAGCATGTGTACAGCATGGAAGTCTCTAGCTTTAATGGTACTTGTATGACTACGCATAACACCACTGTTCTTAAATATCACTGATTGACGTTTGGAAACTGTGCGATAGAATTTCGCAAATAATTGTTTTTGTATGCTTTGAATTCCACATTTTTTACATGCAAAACTTGTTGTAGCAGGTATACCATTTGCAATGAACTTTCGTTTATCTTAGAATGATTGAGTGACTGAAAACATAATCAGCATATCTCCATCTCAATGCTCCTACTATCTTGAGTAAAACAATACCACAAACCTACTCTCGTTCCACTGCAGTACATACCACTTCCTGCAGACCATTGATGTTCACATCACTTTGTTGCTGTCACGAGTCTCGAACAACACCAAGCACAATGTCAAAGACGAGAATGCTGAGACAGAACGTGTTGCACTTAGCTATCAGCTGCCCCTCGATATATATATATATATATATATATATATATATGTATGTCAGTTTGCTGCACAGATTACCCCATTCTACTTGAACGAGCCCAAGCTTCATACCTCACTACAAATTTTCAATTTACGCCATTACTATCAGGTCATTCTCAACTGCTTTCGCACATAGACCCGTTGTGGTTAAATGATTAGTACTGTGAACAGTAACATCGATTCGACAGCTCGACACTACATAGTTGCTGTCTACGAATCCTGTACGCCCAAACCAGTTCATGTTAACTGACTCATCTACAAAGTAAAAGCAAGAAGTGGATGCTGTTAGGATCGTATAGGTTGGCGTACTCCATTCTAATATGTGACAGAGAAAAAAAGAAGTGTGGGAAAGACTACGTTCTCCTGGAAACATAGTGGTGGATTAACCCATTTTTTCCTGACTGAAATTTCACTTCTGAAATTTACAAATAGATATTTATTTTTTTATCATCATCAAAAAAACATACTACAGCAAGCTAAACTAAAAAGTAATTAATAATTTAAGCACAAGAGTGGGAAAATACATGTCACGCTAGGCATAACATACATTTTAAGTCAATTATGTGACAGTAAATAAAATAAAGCAGTTTGTGTCATTTACATTATGTTTAGACAACAGCATTTATTCTCTGTTGTACGGTACAAAACACAAACCAACATCAAGTTTGCAGCTCATTGTTCTTGGAGTTCCTTTGCAGTTTTCTGCAGCGCACCGTCTTGTCTTTTTCTGTAGTTCCGTAACTACCGGACTATTTTTTTAATCGTGTCTGATGTCATGCAGCGCGCTGTCTTGATATGAATTATCTGCATGTTGACCAAAACCCCTCGATTTTTTCATTGGAAGTCAGGTAACGATCCACACTGTAGCTTTGAAGTTGCAGTTATGGTGTGTTCGTTACCTGTCATTCTGTAGAGAAGCCATAGTTCATGTGCAGACACGGCTAGTAGCCAAGTGAAATTGGCTACCACCATTTCTTTCCTCTGATACTCACCCTATATAGCGTCATATTTTCGTCCATTTGGCTATTACCCCAATGCTGTTGTTGTACTCTCCAATGACTTGTGATTGGGATACAAGGATTCTTTTGTTCTCTTGTCTGGAATATCGGACCACAGAGTTCACTGGTCGAAGCAGTTGTTACTGCAGAATTATCTATCCATGTGGTAATAATCGTCCCACTTCCCTTGCTGCTTTCGTTGTTGAAATCTCATTTCTTTCGGACATTGTCTTAGAGAGTGTAAGTTGACACTTTTAAGACAGACAGTTCTTACGAATAGTGCCATAACCTCGTTATTTTAGGTGAATCAACAATGCTGGTGATGTAAAAGGTTGCCAAAATGAAACCTGTGGGGCTGATTTTTGCTTTTTTCAAGAAGTAATTTGATCATTTGAACCAGAGGTGCAGCACGTTTTCCAAAAGCTTTCACACAAACCTCGTTATTTTGTGTATCAGATCCTTGGTATATTTTAAAATCCACTAGATAACCCATGTTTGTGTTTAGGCACCATACTTTGTACCCTAGCATAATGGATTCTCTTTTCAGAAATTGATTGTCTCCATGCCCGCCGAAATACTTTACCATGCTCTCAACATAATACCGTGCTTAGGCTGAAAGTTGAGACACAATACTTTTCTTAGCATATCTATTAATGGACGAACTTTCCACGTTTTATCATTTACATTGGTTTGTGAGTCGACGAACCTCATAATTGTTTCAAATCTATCTCTTCTCATCATGTCGTTCAAATGGCTCTGAGCACTATGGGACTCAACTGCTGTGGTCATAAGTCCCCTAGAACTTAGAACTACTTAAACCTAACTAACCTAAGGACATCACACACATCCCTGCCCGAGGCAGGATTCGAACCTGCGACCGTAGCAGTCGCACGGTTCCGGACTGCGCGCCTAGAACCGCGAGACCACCGCGGCCGGCTCATCATGTCGTTCACCACTTGATTTCTCATTCCCAGTCAAGAATTCTAGTAACATCTTCTGCTAGGTAGGAAAATCTTTTGGCTACATGTGCTCTTGGGGATTTGGGCAGTTCTTGAACAAAAGGTATGTTGATTCAGTGATGAAAAATTTAATTATTTCATCTTTCTAAACCAGTTTAAGGCACTGAGCCGGAGACAAGATTCTGTTTCTACTATGACCACTCTCGCGAAGAAAAGAGTTATCGCTTTTCATATCCTCCATTCTCCAATCTCTTATTACAATTTTTAAGATCTGTAGTTTTTTTTATTTTATTTGATCTGACATTTTCTGATTTATCGTCGTGATGGCAGCCGCTCGAGCATGAAATCCAAGTTTTCTCACATCTCGTCTGTCGTCTTTCAGTGGATGCTGATACAGTTTGGAATTCTTGGGTGATGGTCTGGATCGATGTATGCCTATTACACATTAAGACCCTCTTCAAATGTCGGCGGTCTCTGTCAGTCAGTAGAAGAGGTCGGCCTGTACGCTTTTGTGCTGTACGTGTCCCTTCACGTTTCCACTTCACTGTCACATCGGAAACAGTGGACCTACGGATGTTTAGAAGTGTGGAAATCTCGCGTACAGACGTATGACATAAGTGACACCCAATCACCTGACCACGTTCGAAGTCTGTGAGTTCCACTGTGTGCCCCATTCTGCTCTCTCACGATATCTGATGACTACTGAGGTCGCTGATTGGAGTACCTGGCAGTAGGTGGCAGCACAATGTACCTAATATGAAAAACGTATGTTTTTTGCGTGTGTTTCTGAATGGAGTGGAAGGTGCGACAGTCATTTTGTCTTGGTGTGGAGTGCAACTTGTAGGCAAACGGTCCTCCTTCACGTTTCCAGTTGTGTTTTTGTAACTTTCGGTAAATCTAAACGTAAGATAAGTTGTTAATTTTTAATTGTACGTCCCTAAGTGGTATGTACTCTTAAAGCGCATGCCATTCGTTTTGCATTAGTTATATAACACGTTTAAATCCATCAGTTATTACGCTCCTCCGAGTGTGTTGTTAACCTGAAATGTGTTCTTGGGTTGGAACGGGATGGGGCAGAATGTGGAAGTATCCTCGGCTTGAAGGGCAAACACTTTACTGCCAAGCTAGCATACATGTGTAGGACACATCACTCCCTAGTTGTTCCTGTTATAGCTATGACGAATAATTCGTAATGTCGTAATGTATATGTAAAGTAAGCTGCAGTTTCTGTTGGAACAAGTTCCTTGGATTCAAAAACATAAATTTATTACCTCTATGTCATCCCTTAACTGAGAATCATTCATAATAATTAATCTAGATGACTAGAAAATACCGAATGAATTTATCAGGTTAATTCTGAACCACTCCAGAAGTAAATCGAAGGTCATCAGTTATCAAACATATTCTACAATTAATGATTTTATTTTGGTGAGGAGTCACAGTCATGTAAGGCTTTTTGGAAGATATAACTGTCATTTGACTACATAGCAGGTTTTATTCCAAAATCTAGATTTCGGCCTCGTAAATTGCCCAATGCTGAAATGTAGATTGTGAAATAAAACCTGCTGCACAGACAGTCAAACGGCGGTTATATCGTTCAAAAAATATTCTACAATGTTGTTCATTCTCCATTAGACTACTGACAGGCAGACTATTTTTGCTCAGTCGATGCATTCCTGGCTAGCACTTTGGAAGCTCGCACTTCAGAAACTTGGTGCTGCTAATCGTCATCACGTTGGCTGAGAACAGAATTATCTAGCATAGACCAATGAGTTTTGTTGGCATTTCTGTAACTGTGATTTGGGTATTATAAATAATATACAGACGCACCAGCTGCACCTCGAATACCATAAATAAAGAGCAGCGGAAATTATTTGGGCCGCTCTCCTCTTCAGTAGCTGTCGTAATTCTAACACATAATATCACAAATTAAAAGACATCATAACACTCTCAAGGAAATTTCGCTACTGTGTCTAACATGCACATTGATGGGAAAAAAATTGTAACACCAAAAAATAAGTAATGTGGAGTAATGCAATTTCGAGAATATATTTTTCTAGGTAACGCCTTTAAGGGATTAAGACTGCAAGAGAACATGTTAACGCAAGTGCGAGGTAAGTCATTGCGACTGTGAACTGCTGGTACATTATTAACCTGTGTAACCGCCAGAATTTTGAATGTATGCATGTAAACGTGCATACATTCTGTTGTTCAGGCGCCGGATGTCAGTTTGTGGGGTGCAGTTCCGTGCCTGTTGCACTTGGTCGGTCAATACACGGTCCGTTAATGCTGTTTGTGGGTGACGCTGGAGCTGTCGCACGTGATGTCCCACATATTCTCGACTGAAGACAGATCTGGCGATGGAGAAGGCCAACGCGACATTTCGATACTCTGTAGAACATGCTGGGTTACAAAAACGGTACGTGTGCGAGTGTTAACCTGTTCCGAAACACGTTCTGGAATGCTGTTCATGAATGGCAGCCCAACAGGTCGAATCACCAGACTGACGTACAGATTTGAAGTTAGGGTGCGTGGGATAGCCACGAGAGTGTTATGGGATTGTATGAAACCACAATCCAGACCATAACTCGAGGTGTAGGTCCAGTGTGTCTAGCACGCAGACAGGTTGGTTGCAGGACCTCGACTGGCCTCCTTCTGACCAACAAACCTTCGGAACTGGCACCGAGGCAGACCCAGTTTTCATCAGAAAACACAGCAGACCTTTACGCTGCCCTCCAGTGAGCTCTCGCTTGATACCACTGAAGTCCCAAATGGCGGTGGTTTGAGGTCAGTGGACAGCATGCTATCGGGCGTCTCGCTCAGAGCTGTCCTTGAAGTTAACGATTCGTAACAGTTCGTTGTGTCACTGTGATGCCAACTGCTGCTCAAATTGTTGCTGCAGATATACTAGGATACGCCAGTCTGCGTGTAAAGCAGACGTGATAACCGCTACACCACGGAAACGACGGCTCTGCTCCTGTACTACCTGGAAACCCGTAGTGGCAACAGATTTTTCCTGCGTAAGCAAGGGCATCGGTTACGTGCTCCCTCCGATTCTAGAAGTTGCTATAGTAAAAGACATCGATGAAAACAATCAAACCGCAACAGCCAGGGAGAATGCTGGGTGAGCAGCAGCTCTACATGGTGATACCAAGAACGGAGGCGTCCGTCATGTGCAGCGCTTAGCCGCTACGAACAGGCTCGTTGGTCTAGGGGTATGATTCCTGCTTCGGGTGCAGGAGGTCCCCGCGTTCAAATCCCGGACGAGCCCTTGCGTTTTGTGCAAACGTGTGGCGACTACCGGCACACCGGCGGCTGTTACGCGCATTTCCAGCCCTCCAGGTAAGCACAAAAACCAAGTAGCCGGTCCTGAAAGAGTTTCATGTATCATTTGAGCCATCTGCACCCTGGTGGTGGGACGTTTGAAATTGATTTAAATAATCACAGTAGAGATTGTAGCAAGTGTCTTGTTGAGTGCGACGAAAAAATGTTTCCGCCCGCAATCGAACCGGGGACCTTCTGCGTGCTAGGCAGACGTGATAACCGCTACACCACGGAAACTGCTACGCTCTGCGCTCCACATCTGACCCAGCTTGTAGGACGATCGCAACTTTGGGGTAAAAATCACTTCGTGGAAACGCACAATGCAGGTATTTCGCATTCGAATGCAACAATAGACAGCACCTTTGCCTGTCTGAATGCCATCACGAATAAGACCCCAAGAAGTCGTCAGAAATGCTCGCGGCCGAATCCTCAGTAGCATCAGCTACTCTTTCTTTCCGTACGAGGTACCGTCAATTCGCGCAGTCGCTATTGCAAATGATGTCACCTAAAACAATCACTTCGTTAGCGGCAAGGAGCCTGTGTTCAGCGGGTGGTTGTTCCTCCCGGTAGTGCCACGTGGCCATCCGGAGTCCAGCCTACCTGCTATCGCATATTCTCATGACCGCCACTACCAGCCACATTTCTGCGAAATCTTTCTGCAATACAGCGGAAAGAACATGCAACTTCAACTTCTCTTTGCCCTGTTACACCTCGTTCTCGGTAGTGCCACGTGGCCATCCGGAGTCCAGTCTTCTTGTTATTGTATATTCTCATGACCGCCACTACCAGCTACATTTCTGCGAAATCTTTCTGCAATACAGCGGAAAGAACACGCAACTTCAACTTCTCTTTGCCCTGTTACACGACCTCGTTCTCGGTAGCGCCACGTGGCCATCCGGAGTCCAGTTTTCCTGTTATCGTATATTCTCATGACCGCCACTACCAGCCACATTTCTGCGAAATCTTTCTGCAATACAGCGGAAAGAACATGCAACTTCAACTTCTCTTAGCCCTGTTACGCGACCTCGTTCAAATTCAGTGAGGTGTCGATAAATGCGTCTTTGTCTCATTAAAGGCATGCTTCACTAACATGAACTCGCCACGTCCAATCTCAAAGGCAACTAAAGCTCACGACCGTTACAGTGTGTATTTAAGGCAAACCTGATTCGCATCCTCATAGTGGCGCTAATGCACTGGGGGGAAATTTGAATAGACACCATCTTTCAGATGTAGAGACACGCCTCCCAACTTCATCTTGGTGTTGCAACTTTTTCCGTCAGTGTATGCAGCTTCGAATCAGAAAAGCAAACTGCGCAGGAAAATCTTTCCCAATGGCCGAAAAATAGGCCCCAAAAGCCGCGAAGAAAATTAAACAAGTGAATGACTGCAGCTTCTGATAATATGAAAGGGGAGGCAGTTGTGATGAGAATATGAAGCAAGGAACATAAAGTGCCGACAGTAATGTTTCGACCGTGTCATTCTTAAACAAAGCTATCATTCATCCCATAAACACCAAAGGGACAAAAAGAATCGTCTACTCGTAACGTCTTCAATATAACTACTGGTGAAGCTTTATCAATAAAATCGAAAACAGCTTGATGAATGAATTTCAGACGACAGAGCGGAACCAAAGCAACAGGACGAGGTTTCCCTTGGTGTGCGTGGGGCGGAATTTGCATATAGTACCTCGCAGGTAGCACATTTTGCTCGCATTTTATATCTTGGTTGCTTCACACTAACGATGCCTCTAGCTATCATAAAATTAAACAAGTGAATGACTGCAGCTTCTGATAATATGAAAGGGGAGGCAGTTGTGATGAGAATATGAAGCAAGGAACATAAAGTGCCGACAGTAATGTTTCGACCGTGTCATTCTTAAACAAAGCTATCATTCATCCCATAAACACCAAAGGGACAAAAAGAATCGTCTACTCGTAACGTCTTCAATATAACTACTGGTGAAGCTTTATCAATAAAATCGAAAACAGCTTGATGAATGAATTTCAGACGACAGAGCGGAACCAAAGCAACAGGACGAGGTTTCCCTTGGTGTGCGTGGGGCGGAATTTGCATATAGTACCTCGCAGGTAGCACATTTTGCTCGCATTTTATATCTTGGTTGCTTCACACTAACGATGCCTCTAGCTATCATACCATTCATATGAGAATTATCGAAGCATGATTGTTAAAACAGACTACTATGTTAAATATTCAAGTACTTGCAGCCTAGTCTGATTAGTGGACAACGCTAACTGTAATTTCAATTCGCGCTAGAGACTACGAGGAAGGCTTAATAACGCTGTTAAGATAAATCCTGTGCACGTCACATCACCTTCTCTCCTGATACAATTGCTCATCGACTCTTGCTTAACGAAACCTTCAGGATCACATAAATAGGGAAAAACAAGAAGGACTAACAAACAAGGCACTAGAGATCTCACTCTTTACATCAGCATGGAATAACTTGAAAAAGTTGAACATTGGTGAGTCAACGCATCTAGATAAAATGAAGTTGAGTAAATTAATTAAATATTTCTAGATCAAACCTAAATCACTACAACCCTATGTATTTACATTCTGAAATCAACTCTACACCGCTATCAAATACCAAATACGTGTCACTGAAGACCTGTCCAGTCGTTTTAAATTAAATTTTATCGTCATGACATATTACAAGTTACAAATCAGGGTCAAATTATTTAGTTTCATCTGAGTACTTTGCTAGTTAGGTTTTTGAATATCTGCGTATTACTAGACACAATTCGTGCGTTTTCGTCAGATTCTAGAGTAGAGTTGCGCAGCACGTGCCGATAGTCCGTTTTTCTGCATAGTTTAGTTTTCCACGGTCTTTAGTATGGACAGGGACTGCGATTGTTTTGTGCGGATGCGAGCCGAGTTTGTAATACTTCGCTCTCAGCTTCAGGCTGTGATGGATTCGGTTACACAGCTTGACGCTGCAGTGGATGGGCACCACTGTTGTGGGCCGGCCGTGGGGATCCAACGGACGTCCAGCACGTTCGAGTCCTCCGATCGGTTCTCACCGGTGGCCAACCCAGTTATTACTCGCACTGAAGCTGACCCCTCACCTGTGGTCGAGTGGGAGGACGCCCCGGGGCGAAGCAGGCGGCCGCATGTAAGACCTCCCCGGTTTGTCTGACAAACAGGTTCCAGGTGCTGTCTGAGGCTGACACTGTCGCTGAGCCAGATGCTGTCGCCTGTCCTTTCAGAGGAAACCAGTCAGTCTGCAAGACCCGGGCAATCGCAGAAGGTGGGATTATTGGTAGTTGGGAGCTCCAACGTTAGGCGCGTTGTGGGGTCCCTTAGGCACTTGGCTGATAAGAAGGGTAAGAAATTCAATGTGCACTCCGTGTGCATACCGGGTGGAGTCATTCCAGATGTGGAAAGGGTCCTCCCGGATGCCATGAAGAGCACAGGGTGCAGCCAACTGCAAGTGGTGGCTCACGTCGGTACCAATGATGCGTGTCACGTTGGATCAGAAGAGATTCTCTCTGGTTTCGAGCGGCTAACAGAAGCGGTAAAGGCTACTAGTCTTGCTTGCAAGATGAAAGCAGAGCTGACCATTTGCAGCATAGTCGACCGACTGCGGACCTCTGGTACAGAGCCGAGTGGACGGTCTGAATCAGAGGCTCAGACGGTTCTGAGACCGTGTAGGCTGCAGATTCCTCGACTTGCACCAAAGGGTGGTTGGGTTTCGGACTCCGCTGAATGGGTCAGGTGTCCACTATACGCAGGAGGCGGCTACACGGGTAGCAGGGGCTGTGTGGCGTGGACGGGGCGTTTTTTTAGGTTAGAGGGTCTCGGGAAAACACAAGAAGGGCTTCAGTCACAAAGGGTGCCGGCTGAACACAGAAAAAGCGTAGATACAGGAACCATTGGTATAACAGTTGTAAATTGTCGTAGCTGTGTTGGGAAAGTACCAGAGCTCCAAGTGCTAATAGAAAGCACTGATGCTCAAATCGTTATAGGCACTGAAAACTCGCTAAAGCCGGATATAAGCTCAGCCGAAACTTTTGCGAAGAACCTAACGGTGTTCCGAAAGGATAGGCTAAACACGGTTGGCGGAGGCGTGTTTGTTGCTGTCAGAAGTAGTTTAACTTGTCGTGAAATTGAAGTAGATACTTCCTGTGAGTTAGTATGGGCAAAGGTCATTGTTGGCAACCGGAATAAAATAATAATTAGATCCTTTTAACGACCTCCCAATTCAGATTATACAATTGCTGAAAGGTTCAAATAAAACTGGAGTTTGATTTCAAACACGTACCCTACTCACATGATAATAGTTGGTGGTGACTTTAATTTACCCTCGACATGTTGGCGAAAATACATGTTTAATTCCGGAGGTACGCATAAAATATCATTCGAAATTGTGGTAAACGCATTCTCTGAAAATTATTTCGAGCAGTTAGTTCATGAGCCCAAGCTAATAGCAAGCGGTTGTGAAAACACACTTGACCTCTTAGCAACAAATAATCCTGAGTTAATAACGGGCAACAAAACCGATTCAGGGATTAGTGGACACAGGGTTGCCGTAGCATGATTGAATATTGTAATCCCCAAATACTCGAAAAATAAGCGAAATATATACCTATTCAAAAATGCAGATAAAAATTCACTTGACGCCTTCCTGAGAGACAATAACCACTCATTCCAAATTAATAATATAAGTGTAGACCAGATGTGGCTTGAATTCAAAGAAATAGTATCGGCAGCAATTGCGAGATTTATACCAAATAAATTAACAAACGACGGAGCTGATCCTCCTTGGTACACAAAATGGGTGAGAGCACTGTTGCAGAAACAACGAAACAACATGCCAAATTTAAACAGACGCAAAATCTCCAAGATTGGCGATCTTTTACAGAAGCTCGAAATTTAGCGCGGACTTCAATGCGAGATGCCTATGACAGTTTCCACAACGAAACTTTGTCTCGAAACATGGCAGAAAATCCAAAGAGATTCTGGTCGTATGTGAAGTATGATAGCGGCAAAAAACAATCAATGCCTTCTATGCACGATAGCAATGAAGACACTATCGAAGACAGTGCTCCCAAACCAGAGTTACTAAACACAGCCTTCCGAAATGCCTTCACAAAAGAAGACGAAGTAAATATTCCAGAATTCGAATCGAGAACAGCTGCCAACATGAGTAACGTAGAAGTAAATATCCTCGGAGTAGTGAAGCAACTTACACCACTTGATAAAAGCAAGTCTTCTGGTCCAGACTGTACACCAATTAGGTTCCTTTCGGAGTATGCTGATGCATGAGCTCCATACTTAACAATCATATACGACCATTCACTCGACAAAAGATCCGTACCCAAAGACTGGAAAGTTGCACAGGTCACACGAATATTCAAAAAAGATTGTAGGGTAATCCACTAAATTACAGGCCCATATCGTTAACGTCGATATCCAGCAGAATCTTAGAACAGTATTGTGTTCGAACATAATGAATTACCTTGAAAAAAACGGTCTATTGACACAGAGTCAACATGGGTTTAGAAAACATCGTTCTTGTGAAACACAACTAGCTCTTTATTCACATGAAGTGCTGAGTGCTATTGACAAGGGATTTCAGATCGATTCCGTACTTCTGGATTTCCGGAGGGCTTTTAACACTGTACCACACAAGCGGGTCGTAGTGAAATTGCTTGCTTATGGAATATCGTCTCAGTAATGCGACTGGATTTGCGATTTCCTGTCAGAGAGGTCACAGTTCGTAGTAATTGACGGAAAGTCATCGAGCAAAACAAAAGTGATTTCAGGCGTTCCCCAAGGTAGTGTTATAGGCCCTTTGCTGTTCTTTATCTGTATAAACCATTTGGAAGACAATCTGAGCAGCCGTCTTCGGTCGTTTGCAGATGACGCTGTCGTTTGTCGACTAATAAAGTCATCAGAAGATCAAAACAAACTGCAAAACGATTTAGAAGAAATATCGGAATGGTGCGAAAAGTGGCAGTTGACCTTAAATAACGAAAAGTGTGAGGTCATCCACATGAGTGCTAAAAGGAACTCGTTAAACTTCGGTTACACGATAAATCAGTCTACTCTAAAAGCCGTAAATTCAACTAAATACCTAGGTATTTCAGTTACGAACCACTTAAATTGGAAGGAACACATAGAAATTGTTGTGGGGAGGGCTAACCAAAGACTGCGTTTTATTGGCGGGACACTAAGAAAATGTAACAGACCTACTAAGGAGACTGCCTACACTATGCTCGATCTTCTCTTTTAGAATACTGCTGCACGGTGTGGGATCCTTACCAGATAGGACTGACGGAGTACATCGAAAAAGTTCAAAGAAAGGCGGCACGTTTCGTATTATCGTGAAATCCACATCCCTACTCGTAGAACGTTATCCTTTCGTTGGTTATTCAGTCTTTTTCTGAGGGTCATCTCCCCCTAGGCTGTCCTCTCCCGAAGATCCGAATGGGAGACTAATCCGGTATCTTTTGCCAATGGAGAGATCATCATGATACTCTTTTGCAGTTACACGCCACATATCCTGTGGATACACATTACGTGTCTTTAATGCAGTGATTCCCATTGCCTTCTGCATACCCATACCGTTGATCATTGCTGATTCTTCTGCTTTTAGGAGCAGTTTCCCACCCCATGGACAACCTCTGCCCGTTCTTCCGCTCTCTTTGGCAAGGCAATTCATTGGCTGAATGAGTGTTATTTTTTGTGTCGGAAGTCTTCGGCCCCATTGCTGGGATGTTTCTTCAAAATTTAAGCGGCGGGCGGTTTCGAATCCGGAATCGAGGGCGTTATGGCTACTAATGAAAGACGCTGCTCCTTCTTTTCTTTTTTTTTCTTTTTTTCCTCTTTTTTAAAAACTTTTTTGGATCTGTCTCCTTATCCAACTAAGTTTAATGTCATAAAATCAAAAGAAATGAAAATCAAAGCATCGCCTACTTGGCATCGCCACTATAAACCTACCGTAAAAATATGAACTACTCTTCAGGCGTTGCCCCTAACTATTCCCAAAAATTTCCCCAAGGCGATAGACTCCATGGGTCTGTAATTTCTTTTTACTCATTTATTTACTTATTTGTTTGCTTTTTATTACAAAATCATAAATGGTAAAAGGGTAAAAATGAAAATTTTATAAAACGGTAAAATGTGATTCAAAACAAAAGACGAAAATAGCTCTGTATACTTCTTGCGCTATTTCAGCTAAAAGAATCTTTCTTCAAGAAATGGTGCAACTGGAGTTTTCTGGTCCTCTAACACTTGCGTCGAAAATATTTACAACAGGTCAGCGTTCCTTGAATCAGCCAATCTCTTTCCTTCCTCACTGCTTGCAGTTCAGGTCACTCTGTCTTCGATGTGATGCAGCGCGGTACATTTTACTGAGCCTGGACTACCCAACAAGCGGTGGGATTTATGAAAAAACTGGATAAATAATTTTCAAAGAGCTTACGGTACCTCGGTGTGGGTTCAAGTGCGTTGTGAGCTTTTTGCAGGTACCACTAGTAATCGAGTTCCACTTCTTCCCCTTCGCCGAAAATCTATTCGACTGTCATTCCCTTGAACCATGCAAGCGCATGATATCTGGCGAGGGAAGAGTAATAGTCATCCGGGCACAGAAGGGTTCGAGGTTCAGTTACGTCACGTGCGACTCGGAGGCAACTAGCTAATATCTTCTGCGTCAGTCGCAGAACGCCAGATGACGATACGCACTTGAAGCGATGTTCATCAGTGTAGAGAAGCCGACAGTCGGGACAAAGTGGGGAGTCCGTTAATCCGGTAGTGTGGAGCCGGTGTCTCGTCACATATTTTTTGTTGGTGACTTAAAACATCGCCCGCCATGTGGTTGGCAGAAAGTAGTGGTGTATCGTTTTGCCCCTAGACCACTTGTGCAAGTCACTTATAAATGAAATATAGGAAGTGCAGGGAACGTAAGGCGAAATGGCTGCATGAAAAATGTGAAGAAATCGAAAAAGAAATGATTCTCGGAATGACTGACTCAGCATACAGAAAAGTCAAAATACCTTTGGTGATATGAAAAGCAAGAACGGTAACATTAAGAGAGCAATGGGGATTCCACTGTTAAATGTCGAGGAGAAAGCGGGTAGGTGTAAAGCGTACACCGAAGTGGTGGTGGTTAGTGTTTAACGTCCCGTCGACAACGAGGTCATTAGAGACGGAGCGCAAGCTCGGGTTAGGGAATGATTGGGAAGGAAATCGGCCGTGCCCTTTCAAAGGAACCATCCCGGCATTTGCCTGAAACGATTTAGGGAAATCACGGAAAACCTAAATCAGGATGGCCGGAGACGGGATTGCACCGTCGTCCTCCCGAATGCGAGCCCAGTGTGCTAACCAGTACACCGAAGTCCTCCATGAGGAGGAGAGGAAGAGAACTTGTCTGATGACGTGATGAAAGAAGAAACAGGGGCTGACAGGGAAGAGCCTAGGGATCCAGTATCAGATTCAGAATTCAAAAGAGCTTTGCAAGACTTAAGAACAAGAAAAGTTGAAGGGATAGATAGCGTTCCATCGGAATTTCTAAAATCATTGGCGGAAGTGGCAACAAAACGACTATTCATGTTGATATGCAGAACGTATGAGACTGGGGATATACTACCAGACTTTCGGAAAAACGTCATCCACACAATTCCGGGAATTGCAAGAGCTGACAAGTCATTCCTGGCCAAGAGACGTCTACTAGTTTCAAACATAGGACTTAATTTGAGGAAGAAATTTCTGAAAAATGTACGTTTGGAGCACAGCATTTTATGGTAGTGAAACATGACTGTCGGTAAACCGGAACAGAAGAGAATCGAAGGATTGGAGATTTAATCCTACAGACGAATGTTGACAATTAGGTGGACTGATAAGGTAAGGAATGAGGAGGTTGTCCACGGAATTGGAGAGGAACGGAGTATACGGAAACAGTGGCAAGAAGAGACAGGATGGTAGGACATCGTTTAAGACGTCGGGTTATAACTTCCATGGTACTAGAGGGAGCTGTAGGGGGTAAGAACTGTAGAGGAAGACAGCAACTGTAATAAGTCCAGCAAATAACTGAGGACATAGGTTTCTGCTGGTACTCTGTGATGAAAAGAATGGCACAGGAGAGGAATTCGTGGCTGGCCGCATCATACTAGTCAATAAGCAGAAGACTAACGATTCAAAAAAAAAAAAAAAAAAGAAAAGAAATGGAAATACACCTTGGTAATACTTAAGTCGAAATCGGCACGCCTGGTTGGCCGCGCGGTCTAACGCACGGCTTTCCGAACGGGAAGGAGCTCCTGGTCCCCGGCACGAATCCGCCCGGCGGACTTGTGTCGAGATCCGGTGAACCGGCCAGTGTGTGGATGGTTTTTAGGCTGTTTTCCATCTGCCTCGGGGAATGCGGGCTGGTTCCTCTTATGCCACCTCAGTTACACTATGTCGGCGATTGCTGCGCAAACAAGTTCTCCACGCACGCGTACACTACCATTACTCTACCACGTAAACATAGGGGTTACACTCGTCTGGTGTGAGACGTTCCCTGGGGGGTCCACCGGGGGCCGAACCGCACAATAACCCTGGGTTCGGTGTGGGGCGGCGAAGGGGTGAAGTGGACTGCCGTAGTCGTCGTGGGGTTGTGGACCACTGCGGCTGCGGCGGGGACAGAGCCTCTCCGTCGTTTCTAGGTGCCCGGTTAACATACAATACAATGTCGAAATCTTGCAGTCCTCTTTTGTTTAGTCCGAACGATTCATTGTAAAAATTATTGGGGCCTTGTGACCATTTGATGATTTATTACTTGTTGGCCTTTGTTCCGAGATCTTCGTCACTCGTTTGTTTAACTACTGTTCTGGCATTTAGCCAGCTTGAGTGGCCTGCTTTGTCAAAGGTTCAGGCTCCTCTGCTAAAGGCCAGTAATAGGCTACACGTAGACTCATAATCAAATGATGCACACAACGGAAGTATCTGCTCACTTCTCACAATTTTAGAATCCAGAAATAAAACATGAAAGGAAACAACGATGTTCACTCATGGGTTCAATCAGGGTAGAGGTGCACCTACATTGAAATTTTTCCTAATAACTCAACTTTTTGTCACGTTTGGAAACAATAAAAAGTTATCATTTTCTTCCAATAATCATGTTTATGGTGGAAATGTATTTTACAGTGCATTATGATGCAAACATTGGAAACTAGTGAAAAGTATTATGACAGTTGGCAAAAATGAAGGAAACTTTGACTTTCAACGACGACGAAGAAATTAGGCTTGAAGCTTAACGGGGCTGCACAAGAGTTGGAGAGCATGGTACTGATGCCACCATCCCTGGATTCGCCTGTATATATTTAGATAAACTACGGGAAATATAAATTTGGACAGAGATCTGAGTCCGGCTTCCGCTGAACACGAGTCGACTGTCTTAATCACCGGCGCAATGTCGTCCGGTGCAGCTGACACTAGTGCAAAACAAGGGCTATCAGCTACAGACACTTTCGTCATTTAGAAATCAAAAATCAGTGGAGTGGACATATTTTGAATTAATTAAAACCACAATTTCAAGACAAAAGTCTGACTGAAATGTTGTGACGAGCAAAGGAGAATCTTTATATTACTGGATGAATGACTAGGGACAAAATCTGATTTACAGATACTTATAATATTGTAAACTGTTTCATAAATGAAACTAAGTTAAAATAATAATACAATATCGGTAAATGTATTTATGTAGAATCTCTTTTCAATCAGTTGGGTGTTTCTAAGTTCCCGTTTCTCCATTTGAGGAATGGAACATAATTTCAAAATAAAAATCTCGAATATCTGCAGAACGTGCATCAATTTAGATGTAGCAGTATTAATCAGGAGACCCGGCCGGGGTGACCGAGCGGTTCTAGGCGCTACAGTCTGGAACCGCGGACCGCTACGGTCGCAGGTTCGAATCCTGCCTTGGGCATGGATGTGTGTGATGTCCTTAGATTAGTTAGGTTTGAGTAGTTCTAAGTTCTAGGGGACTGATGACCTCAGAAGTTAAGTCCCATAGTGCTTAGAGCCATTTGAACTTATTAACCAGGAGAGAAATATGATTCGATGACGATGTCTCTAGGAACGAAACATAAGCCCTAGTAGCGCAAGGATAGGACAGAAATTATGCCAAGTCCTTTTAGAGAAACTATTGTTACATTCGCCTTAATCGATTTAGAGAAAGCACAGGAATGCTAAATATTAGTGGTGGAAGGAAGAGAATTTGAACGCTACTGCTTCGGAATGGGAATGTAGTAACAAGTGTACCAACTCTATGATAAATCCGGAGCAGTTCGCAACGGTGCAATTACGGATATCAGATGGAGCTATTGGATTAATTCGAAGAAAATTGTAAGTTAGAGACTATCCCAGTATTGTATAAATGTAAATGATGGCGCCAGTTCCTCTCGCAAGAAATATAAGACTTGTCGAGATGATTTCCCTCCTTGGTAGATGAGCATACCGTTTAGTCAAATTTGTGGCCCAATTCTGCCCAGTCAGCTTTGTTAAGTGATCTGAATCTCTGGAGAACAACGCTGAAGACAGATGGCCGCAATAACTAAGCAGGCGAAGCTCATTTTTCACCGGAGCGATCTTATCTTACTGCTTCTCTTGTAAGCGTCTCGTCTCACTCACTCGAAAGAAGTTGTTAGGAATCGCCACACGTCTAAATCGGCTCGTATTTAATCCCTAACAACACTCATTTCACCGTTTTAAAAGAGCGAACCATTTATTCAGAAACAGGCCTATGTACACGCCAAACAGTCACCCACGTCGAAATTTTATAATATTAGAGCGGTGCTAAAATTCGTAGCGTTTTTCCTTTGCATGTTGGAATCCTGGTTGCTGTGGGCCAGGAGGACGTCATCAGGATAAAGAAAACTGGCGTTCTGCGGATCGGAGCATGGGATGTCAGATCCCTTAATCGGGTAGGTAGGTTAGAAAAATTAAAAAGGGAAATGGATAGGTTAAAGTTAGATATAGTGGGAACTAGTGACGTTCGGTGGCAGGAGGAACAAGACTTCTCGTCAGGTGAATACAGGATTATAAATACAAAATCAAATAGGGGTAATGCAGGAGTAGGTTTAATAATGGATAAAAAAATAAGGGTGCGGGTAAGCTACTACAAACAGCATACTGAACACATTATTGTCGGCAAGATAGACACGAAGCTCATGCCTACCACAGTAGTACATGTTTATATGCCAACTAGCTCCGCGGATGACGAAGAGATTGATGAAATGTATGATGAGATAAAAGAAATTATTCAGATAGTGAAGGGAGACGAAAATTTAATAGTCATGGGTGACTGGAATTCAATAGTAGGAAGAGGAAAAGAAGGAAACGTAGTAGATGAATATGGAATGGGAGTAAAGAATGAAAGAGGAAGCCGTCTGGTAGAATTTTGCACAGAGCATAACTTAATCATAGCTAACACTTGGTTCAAGAATCGTGAAGGAAGATTGTATACCAGGAAGAGGCCTGGAGATATTGGAACGTTTCAGATAGATTATATAATGATAAGACAGAGATTTAGGAACCAGGTTTTAAATTCTAAGACATTTCCAGGAGCAGATGTGGACTCTGACCACAATCTATTGGTGATGAACTGTAGATTAACACTGGGACCTCGATAAACTGACTAAACCAGGGGTTGTAGAGAGCTTCAGGGAGAGCATTAGGGAACGATTGACAAGAATGGGAGAAAGACATTAGAAGAAGAATGGGTAGCTTTGAGAAATGAAATAGTGAAGGCAGCAGAGGATCAAGTAGGTAAATAGACGAGGGCTAGTAGAAATCCTTGGGTAACAGAATGTATATGGAATTTAATTGATGAAAGGGGAAAATATAAAAATGCAGTAAATGAAGCAGGCAAAAACGAATACAAACGTCTCATAAATGAGATCGACAAGAAGTGCAAAATGGCTAAGCAGGGATGACTAGAGGACAAATGTAAGGATGTGGCGGTATATACTATCAGGGGTAAGATAGATACTGCCTACAGGAAAAGTAAAGAGACCTTGGAAGAAAAGAGAACCATTTTTATGATTATCAAGAGCTTAGATGGAAACCCAGTTCTAAGCAAAGAAGCGAAAGCAGAAAGGTGGAAGGAGTATATAGAGGGTCTATACAAGGTTGATGTACTTGAGGACAATATTATGGAAATTGAAGAGCAGGTAGATGAAGATGAAATGGGAGATATGATTAGCCGGCCGGTATGGCCTTGCGGTTCTAGGCGCTTCAGTCTGGAACCGCGTGACCGCTACGGTCGCAGGTTCGAATCCTGCCTCAGGCATGGATGTGTGTGATGTCCTTAGGTTAGTTAGGTTTAAGTAGTTCTAAGTTCTAGGGGACTGATGACCATAGATGTTAAGTCCCGTAGTGCTCAGAGCCATTTTGAAGATGTGATTCTGCGTGAAGAGTTTGACAGAGCACTGAAAGATCTAAGTCGTAACAAGGCCCCGGGGGTAGACAACATTCCATTAGAACTACTGACAACCTTGGAAGAGCCAGCCCTGACAAAACTCTACCATCTGGTGAGCAAGATGTATGAGACAGGCGAAATACCCTCAGACTTCAAGAACAATATAATAATTCCAATCCCAAAGAAAGAAGGTGTTGTCGGATGTGAAAATTACCGAACTATCAGTTTAATAAGTCACGGCTGCAAAATACTAACACGAATTCTTTACAGACGAATGGAAAAACTGGTAGAAGCCGACCTCGTGGAAGATCAGTAAGGATTCCGTAGAAATGTTAGAAATATGGAACACGTGAGGCAATACTGACCCTACAACTTATTTTAGAAGATAGATTAAGGAAAGGCAAACCTACGTATCTAGCATTTGTAGACTTAGAGAAAGCTTTTGACAATGTTGACTGAATTACCCTCTTTCAAATTCTGAAGGTGGCAGGGATAAAATGCAGAAAGGCTATTTACAGCTTGTACAGAAACCAGATGGCAGTTATAAGAGTCGAGTAGCATGAAAGGGAAGCAGTGGTTGGGAACGGAGTGAGACAGGGTTCGCCGATGACATTGTAATTCAGTCAGAAACAGCAAAGGACCTGGAAGAGCAGTTGAACGGAATGGACAGTGTCTTGAAAGGAGGATATAAGAGGAAAGCAAAACGAGTATAATGTAATGTAGTCGAATTAAATCGGGTGATGCTGAGGGACATAGATTAGGAAATGAGACACTTAAAGTAGTAAATGAGTTTTGCTATTTGGGAGCAAAATAACTTATGATGGTCGAAGTAGAGAGGATATAAAAATGTAGACTGGCAATGGCAAGGAAAGCGCTTCTGAAGAAGAGAAATTTGTTAACATCGAGTGTAGATTTGTCAGGAAGTCGTTTCTGAAAGTATTTGTATGGAGTGTAGCCATGTATGGAAGTGAAACATGGCCGATAAATTGTTTAGACAAGAAGAGAATAGTATGGTGCTACAGAAGAATGGTGAAGATTAGATGGGTAGATCACATAACTAATGAGGAGGTATTGAATAGAATTGGAGAGAAGAGAAATTTATGACACAGCTTGACTATAAGAAGGGATCGATTGGTAGGACATGTACCGAGGCATCAAGGGCAACGTAGAGGGTAAAAATCGTAGAGGAAGACCAAGAGATTAATACACTAAGCAGATTCAGAAGGCTGTAGGTTGCAGTAGATACTGAGAGATGAAGAAGCTTGCGCAGTATAGAGTAGCATGGAGAGCTGCATCAAACCAGTCTCTGGACTGAACACCACAACAACAACAGGGGTTCCTTTATCGATTGTCATTTTTTTATTTGTAGTTCTGTTGCTGTTTAAGTTTACGCATCGTCATTTTGTCATTTGGGGACAGTGAGTGGTGATGTGGACGCTAGAAAATGGAGTGCCAAGTGGAGAAATCGGAACGTTTCCGACATATTCTTCTGTTTCACTTAGGAGAAGAACTTCTTAGCAGAGATCGCTATAAAAAACCGGTTTCCGTAACACTAAGTTGCCATTTCAGATCTTCATAAGGGTTATTACAAACATCTTGTGCCAGCTATACACAAAATCTTTTCATAGAATTTCCAGGTACATAAAACATGAAATAAGCGTTGCGTGGGCACGTCAGTGACTACATATCGCCCATTATAGCTCAACATGAGTAATCTTTTGCTCATTTTAAAAGAGGAGTGACAGCAGCGGAAGCAGAAGGAAACATTTGTGTCCTATAAGAGGATAATGCCATTGGACAGAGCACAGGAACATGGCTTTCTCGTTTTAAGGAGGGTCGTTTTGACATTGGTGAATCTCCAGGTTTAGGAAGACCGTCAGGGTTTGATGAAGATCGTTTAAACGCATTAATTCAAATGATCCACGTCGGTGTACTCGAGAACCGGATAATGTGATGAACTGTGATCATTCCACCATCGTGCGACATTTGCATACAGTGGGGAAGTTTCAAAAATCGGCTGTATGGTTACGGCATGCTCTAATCGTAAACCAAAATCACAAAAATCAGCGGGGGGCCATTTTTCGTCTCTGCTTGCTCGTCACCAAGTGGCTCGTGAAAAACACCAACCATTCCTATTCCGTATCTTTACTGCTGACTGAAAACATAGAGTAAATATCTCTGTAGTGAGCATTCACATGCGCAGAACAGATTTTGTGTTGTCAACATACATTTCCAGCCTCGTCACGTGTTCTCGGGACGTCGTGTGTTTGTCTGTATAGCGCCCTGTTTATTTAAAATGTCACTAGATCCCTAGTACAGACGGATTCTTTTCGTACGTGTTATGGATTATTTATATATGTTGCGCAGACATTTTAACAGTATCCATTTGATACTGGGAATAAACCAGCTACGTAACTTTTAAGGGCAAGTGATATTATATTCTGCTTCTTTGCGATAAGTGTCACAGTTCAGATGCACTCGATTTTTGGTAGTTTTCGGTATGATACGACACTTTATAGTATTACAGAGCCAGACGTACATTTTTGCAATGGTAGTCTGGCAAAACGACTTGACAGTCCGAAAAACACCGAATTAACCACACATTAGCGATTATATCCCTGTTAATTCGTGCTTTTTTCTGCTGTTTCTGCATATTTAATTTCTCGTTTTTGCGACCTAAAGCACAATTTTTCTTACTGGTGACACTTTGAAGTATTTATTTAACGCATTTTACGTACTTGCTCCCAGTTTATTAAATAAATAGTAGACTGAGTAATCTATATACATAATCGACAAGTCACTGACAAATGCATGGAGGATAGTAGTTGCTGAAACAACTAACCATTCCCTTTCCTGTTACACTAGTAAATTTACGAGAGGAAGCGATTGTTTGTAAGCTTTTGTACGAGTCGTAACATAGTCATAAAATCGTAGAAAAATAGGTCTACAGAATCAAGCCTTAATTATAATGCGTCTCGAAATTTTTAAACATATACAGTGTCTCTAACTAATATGATAACTATAATTAGAGCTACATGGTATGTATCCATGAAAAGTTACTATCCCTCCTTTCACATATTTTTCTTTGCATCCGTAGCAACAACAGTAATTCACCATCGCTATTACACTATCAACAAACGGTGAAATACAAAAAAAAAAAAAAAAAATTGATATTATAAACTTCAAACGCTGCAGAAAGCACATACGTACAGCGAAGTCCCGAAAACACGTGACAATCCTGGTTTAATGTTGACAACATGCGCAGAACGCAATGCTCACTCCAGAGATTTTACTCTATGACTGAAAATCGTGACTTTATGCTAATAAAAAGTTAATAAAGAATGGTTGAGTCCAAAGAAAGCAGCAACTACTCGTACAAAGACCTGCACGCATTCACAAAAGATAACATTCTACGGTCTGATGGAACAGCGGCGGTGTGGTGTACTACGAATTGCTTCCCCGAGGCGTAACGATCACTGTTGAGATTTAGTATCAACAACTGCGACGTCTTGCAGACGCAGTACAAGATGCGACGTCTTGCAGACGCAGTACAAGAACAACGATCAGGAAGACCGTGAAGTGAGGCTACTTCACGATAACGCCCGCTCTCGTATTGCCAGACTAACAAAAAACACTATAGAGGAGCTGGGTTGCGAAGTCATTCTTCACCCATATTATTTACTGATGCTGCGGCCTCAGATTTTCACATTTTCCGCTTTCTATCGGACAATCTTGAAGGAACTTCCTTTCCGGATGCAAATGCGCTCCGAACATGGTTCGACGAGTTCGCCTCAGAACCACGTGTTTTCTAGTTTATTAACTTATGGAAAAACTGTAAGAGCTTATGCACCCAATCAACACCTTACTTTCAAGGGAACTACCTCAGCTCGAAAGGCTGAAATCGAATAAAAATTGCTTTAAAATACGAAGGTGTGTCTGTTCCAATATCCATCCGCGCCATTTACGTATAAAACTCTGTATCTGCGTATGATCTACGTTTGAAAGTTATTGAGTCTAAAACAGCAGTAGCACAAGTCGCTATAGAAACAATATCGAGCATCAGAGAATTATGACAAGCAGATGCATAAGAGTCGTAAATGAGTTATTATTAGGAGAAAAACTAAACATTTGCTCGAAACAATATATGTTAATATAAGGAGCAGTCAAATGAAAACAAGACAGACGGAAAACAAATAAGTAACAAGAAACCCACGAGGAAAATACAACGGACAACTTCAGAGCTCCTCAAGAACAGCACGTCCTCTGATGCTGTGCCCAAGAGACTTCGTACACAAGCTCCTGTTTCCCTCCAGACTATACGGATTGCCTATGATTTCTAACGATACCGAGCCTCTTCGGCCAATTCTTAGTAATATTGGGGCACTAATACACAATATTCCTAAACATCTAGCAGTGCAATTGAGCCCTTTAGTAGGAAAACGCGAGCACCACATTCGCAAATCAGAAGATTTCGTCCGTCGGTTCAAGAACTTGCAACTTGCACCATCAGATGTTCTCATCAGTTTCGACGTAGTCTCACTTTTCACTCGGGTGTCATTGCAGGATTCACTGCTGCTCATCGGCGAGAAGCTGGGAGAAAAACTTGATTTGTTTAAGCCTGTGCTCACCTCGACTTACTTTTAATTCAGTGACCAATATTTTGAACAGGCTTAAGGTGTCGCAGTAGGTAGTCCCTTGTCACTCGTTATGGCTAATCTTTTTATAGAATATTATGAGGAGAGAGCACTCTAGTCAGCGGAGTTGAGACCTAAGTGCTTTTGGCGATATGTAGATGACATCTTCGTGGACTTGTCGCACGGCACTGCATCGCTAGATCCATTTTTGCAACACCTAAGTTCTCTTCATTCGAACAACGAGATTACTATGAACATGTAGAAAAATTGCAAACTACAATTCCTGGACGTTCTGGTGCGGAGAAAAGAGGGTGGCGCCTTGGCTCACGTCGTGCACCGTAAACCTACACACACACAGATTTATACCTACTTACAGGTCACCAGCTCACCAGCTGTCACCATCCTGCACAACAAACTGGCGTGCTTAGGACGTTGGTCCACAGAGCACGAGTCATATCACATTCAGCTTGTCCGATGAGCTACGCCACCTCCGTACTCTATTTTCTCAGAATTGATATTCGATATTCTCAATGGGAAATTCGCAGTGCCTTACACCCGGCGCGTCTCAGACAAAATAAGCACCTGGAAGAAAATGAAGAACAAAAAGGAATGGTCCTCTTGCCATAAATCGACTGTGTTTCTTCTAAAATAGGAAGATTACAGGAAACATAAGTTAAATGCGTCTTCCGTCCGCCAACGAAACTCAGAGCTCATCTAGGCTCAGTGAAGGATGATCTTGGTTTAAGAAGACCTGATTCCCAGTACCTGCGGGACGTCATACATTGGCCAAACTTCTTGCACCATGGAGGAGAGATGCACTGAACACTGACGACACAAGTGTCTGTACCAGCCAGAGAAATAGGCAGTGGCCAAACATTGTCTCAGTATGGGACTTCACCATGGCTTCGGCTACCACTCATCATGACCTGAGATAAGGAACATCCTACCCAAAATTTCACCCACATCACACAAAGTCGTGTTTCGCTGCCCACCCAACTTAAAGAATATCCTTGTCTCTATACTGCACCCTATGGATCATTCCCTTATGGTCAAACCAGGTGCAAGAGCTGCGCCATACACCCACCCACCAACTTCTACTGCAGTCCAGTCAGAGGTACGTCCTTACCCTATAAAAAGCAGGCCCACATGTGAAAGGAGCCGTGTTATACAGGATGAATCACCTAAACCATTCACTGCAAATATTGCAGAAATGGAAAGTGCTATTGTTGTGCGGTTTTCACAAAACGGATCGGTAGTCAGGGGTTTCTTATTGTTAAACAATCCACAGATTGTAATAATACCTGGAAACAGCGTTTTTTGGTGCCAACATACAGTTTTTTTTTTAAAAATGGAATGCCTATTGACATTAACAAACTAAAAGTAGCGTAGATTAGAATGTCAGTGGTGTTTGTTGGTCCTGCAACAAGTGCGAGTCTTTTACAGGGTATCTTATTTTGAGAAGTTTCCACACTGACACTTGTAAATTATCCGCTGTAACAAACACTAAAGAACAACTCAAGTGAATCACTAGTTATGTGGATTCTGAGCGATAACGAGACAATGGGTGTCACAAGTTGTATTCAAAATGACCACTGGCGGTGATAGTATACGCATCCAGTCTAATATGAAACGAATGCTGCACACGTGCTTGCATTTCAACGTTTATGTCCGAGATGCCGGCACGGTAGCTCAGCGTGTTCAGTCAGAGGGCCGCGTGCTCCCTGTAATAAAAAAAACTGAGTCAAAGAATCAACGATCAACTTGAACGGATGTCTTGTGACGTCCGCCCAGACCAAACGCAACGAACTATATCGAACAAAAAGAAAAAAGGTAGGTTGCTGAAATACGTCGTTGCAGATCA
Organism: Schistocerca americana; assembly: GCF_021461395.2. Taxonomy (NCBI): domain Eukaryota; kingdom Metazoa; phylum Arthropoda; class Insecta; order Orthoptera; family Acrididae; genus Schistocerca; species Schistocerca americana. The sequence goes on from NC_060126.1 coordinate 126,238,037, forward strand.
TCATATGTAGTTGGTATGTCTTTGTAGACAGCATCTTTCAGCTTTCCCCACAAGAAAAAGTCTACAGACGCCATATCCAGGAAATGGGCCGGCCAAGATACAGGCCTTCTGGGTATAACCCAAAGATTTGAAAACAGTTCATGAAGATATGCCGCAGTACTTGATGCACTGGACAGCCATCATGTTGGTACCACAGGTTTCTCCTAGTCTGCAGAGAAATGTCTTCTCAATGGAAGATGGTTTATTAGGAGGCTGTGATAATTGTGAGCCGTTTTGTCCATCAAAAATTGACCTATGAACTGATGTTTCAGTATCCCACACCACACATTTACACTGCATGGACGCTGACGTTCCACCTGACGAAGCCAACAGGGATTACCAGCACACCAATAGAGCATGTTCCCTGGTGGTTTGGTAGTATGAGACCTCAATTTAACTTTTATAATGTCTGACATACTGTAGCCTTTTCATATGAACACAATCACACTATCACATTCACACACATATTTTTACACTTATAATGATTTATAGTATGGTGCGGTCCATTTGCTTTGGTGTCTAACACCTAACCATTGTGTTCCTGATTTATCTGTAGACAAGTCAATACAACGTATACTGGAAGGAAACTTAATACTAACTTAAAACTAAGCACATACTTGCTTGATGGCTACTAATACATCACATTTTCAATATATATATATTCATTTTCTATCAACACGCAGTTGCATTCGTCAGTAATCACATTTTATAAGAGCACAAATGTTCATAGTGCAGCTGTTTCTATTTACGATTTATTCCTGAAAATAAAAGTGTTGTCATAGTTGGGGCACAATCTCGTTATCTTTCATAATTTTCCCAAAACTTTACATCTATTCCTCCTTTCATTGTATATAGAAATCCTCCTATAGTGTTTAGTGTAGCTTATATATCTCTCTCTCTATTCGTTTAGTCGGTTCCGACTCTTCGTGACCCCATGAACCAAATCACGCCACTTTTTCCTGTCTTGCACTTTCTCCCGTAGACCTTCCAGGTTGGAACACATTGCTTCTGTGATGCCATCGATCCATCTCATCCTCTGACGTCCTCTTCTTCTAGTTCCTTCAATCTTCCCCAGCATTAATGTTTTTTCCAGCGAGGCATGCCTTCGCATTGTGTGTCCAAAGTAGGTCAGCTTTTGTTTTAGCATTAGACCTTCCAGGGAGAAATCTGGTTTAATTTGCTCCAATATTGATCTGTTGGTTCCCTTTGCAGTCCATGGAACTCTAAGAAGTTTCCTCCAACACCACAATTCGAAAGAGTCAATTCTTCGGCGTTCAGCCTTTCCAATGGTCCAGGTCTCACATCCATACATCACAACTGGAAAGACCATAGCCCTCATAATACGGATCTTTGTTGCTAGTGTTGTGTCTCTGGACCTTATAACATTGTCAAGGTTTGACATCGCCTGTCTACCGAGCAACAGGCGTCTCCGGATTTCATGGCTGCAGTCGCCATCAGCAGAGATCTGGGAACCGAGATAACTGAATGTGGTCACTACCTCCATGGTTTCTCCTGCTATATCCCACGAATTGGTAGGTGTAGTTGGCATAATTTTCGTTTTCTTCACATTCAGTATAAGACTGGCCCTTTCACTTTCGTCTTTCACCTTCAGTAAGAGTGTTCTCAATTCTTCTTCACTTTCTGCCAACAGGATCGTATCATCCGCATACCTGAGGTTGTTTACATTTATTCCAGCTATTATAATTCCTGTTTCTCCTTCAGCTAGCCTCGCATTCCTCATAACATGTTCTGCATACAGATTGAATAAGTACGGTGACAGTATGCAGCCTTGCCGGACACCTTTCTGAATCTTTATCCATTTCTTTGTTCCATACATAGTTCTCACTGTGGCTTCTTGGTCAAGGTATAAACTCCGTATCAGATGAATGAGGTGATCTGGTACACCCATGTTTTTCAGTACGTTCCATAATTTGTTGTGATCGACACAGTCAAAGGCTTTGGCGTAGTCAATAAAGCAGAGGTACACATCTTTCTGGAATTTTCTCGCTTTTTCCATAATCCACCGAATGTTAGCAATTTGATCTCTAGTTCCTCTTCCTTTGCTAAACGCAGCTTGTTCTTCTGGTAGCTCTCGATCTAGATATTGGCGAAGTCTATTTTGTAAGATTTTCAACATAACTTTGCTAGCCTTTCTAATGGTCCAGGTCTCACATCCATACATCACAACTGGAAAGACCATAGCCCTCACAATACGAATCTTTGTTGCTAGTGTTATATCTCTGGACCTTATAACCTTGTCAAGGTTTGACATCGCCTGTCCACCGAGCAACAGGCGTCTCCGGATTTCATGGCTGCAGTCGCCATCAGCAAAGATCTGGGAACCGAGATAACTGAATGTGGTCACTACCTCCATGGTTTCTCCTGCTATATCCCACGAATTGGTAGGTGTAGTTGCCATAATTTTCGTTTTCTTCACATTCAGCATAAGACCAGCCTTTTCACTTTCGTCTTTCACGCTGTACATAGTAATACAGTCTGTATATAGTTTCTTGTGGGTAGTTTTATTTATTGTGTCCACTGTCAATTTTCCTTGAAGTAATTCTTCTGCCGGCCAGAGTGGCCGAGCAGTTCTAGGCGCTACAGTCTGGAACCGTGCGACCGCTACGGGCATGGATGTGTGTGATGTCCTTAGGTTAGTTAGGTTCAAGTAGTTCTAAGTTCTAGGGGACTAATGACCTCAGCAGTTAAGTCCCATAGTGCTCAGAGCAATATGAGCCATTTTTTAAAATTCTTCTCTGGTTTTAGTTTTAGCTTTGTAGTGTAGACTCTTCATTTTTATAGTAGAAATCTTATCTTAAAAATTTCTAAAACACAGTTTGATTGGCATTCATTTGCTAAGCTGTTTGAGTCTGTTGGCTATGCAAAAAGTACATCTTGAGCTAGGTGATTTAAGTGTTCTCAGATCTATCTATGGCTTATGGACATTTCATCAAAATCTTAAATAACTAAAACTTACCATCTATTCAGTTATCAAACATGAAATAAGTATATGAAAATCATCGTGAATACTAAGCATAAAATTGTCATGTACAATAGAGTACTTTGTCAATTTCACTGTTTATGTGGACTTAGCTATAAGCTTCTGGATGTGGGATTTTAGAGATGATAAATTGCCCTGCATGAAGAAGTTACCATTTGCAATTTCACTTCCTATACTTTGTAGATTTTGATGTGTTCTCAGGAGTACCTGTTGTCCTATACATAACTAATCAGTGCATTCTAATCTGTTATCATACAATCTAGCAATGATACTAACAGTTAGTGGTAACTACTGCTGAAAGCAGTCCGGCAGAGGGTGAGTGCACAACCTGTTAAATGACTCATCTATACATGGTTTTTGTTGCACACCATTCTTTTATGCTCTTACATAAATGATTAGCAATTATTAAGGTTCCCTGTGAGGTCAGTCAGTGAAATACATATATATAAGAGTAACGTGAGCAATCAAATTGAGAATTAAGAATATTAATGTATGTTTAGCATGTGTTAGATTTATAACATTGATTTATTCATAGAAACTAGCTTAGTTATGAACGATGGTCCTACACACAATGGTCCAATTGAGTCTCAAAGTAGTTTTAGCACAGCAGTTGCAGATAATAAATGGTTCACCACATCACAAATTTCACATCCACAGCTCACAAATTGATAAACTGAAGACTAGCTTCCAGATAATCAAATAAGCATGATTCCACCTTGGAACTAAAACATCTGTGTCCCCAGCTCTGCCTTGCATCTCTGCTTTGCATCTCTGCCCTGCATTTTGTCACGTAACACACTGCTCTAGTCAAACTAATGTCAATATATCATCATTTGTTTACAAACACCTTTCACAGTATACAAATAACTATACCAATTACAGTATGCAGTTTTGTACAAACATATTCTATCACATACTATTATATTTCCTTATTACAGTTATTCTTATTGAAATATATTGCATGAACCAGAACAGTAATCATTCATCAAAACAATTACTTGCTTGACCATTTTCCATTATGTTACTCAAATCATTCTACAATTATTAATACATAAATTTATTAGCAATTAATTATAGAAAACGAAATATCAATACAAGAGGCAAGATCAATGTAGACTCTAACAGCTTTATGTATTTGTGAATGACTCTGCTTTAGGTGCACAGCTTCACCTATTATGTTATAATCTGTTTCCTTATTCTGCCTTTCCCTTAAGATTGACCAATGCCTGGAGTATTTCATCTCCAAATAGGATTTCTATTCTATCAATTTTAGGTAGTGATTTTTCCCAGGCCCACCTGGAAGATGAGATGGCTGCCAAGGACGACCAACAGAACCAGCACAACTGCTCAGAAGTCAACATACCTGGAATACAGCACAATTTAAACTAAAGGTCAGTGACACAGTAAGTATGACTTCGAGCCCCCTGAGTAAACCCCACTCAGACTGAAAATCTATTATCACAATGTCCAATCCTTGAGCAACAAAACTGATGACTTAAGCATTTTGCTGACCAGTGAACTCAGTGATATCTCAGTAGTATGCCTAGCAGAGCACTGGCTCTGCACTGATGTAGTTAAGCTAATCTCACTACCCAACTTCAAATTGTGTGAACACTACCCCAGATCAAATGATGGACATGGTGGGGTTTCCATCTTCATCAAATAACACATTGAATATAGCCCACTTCACTTCCTACCCTAAAGGAAATAGGAACAGATAAGATCTTTGAATGTGCAGCCATAAAGCTTACAGATCTAAATCTAATTGTAGCTAAAATCTACCGTCCCCCCTCCAGTAGTATTAATGAGTTTGTGTTACAAATGGACTTGTTTCTATCCAAAATAAGTCAGAGGAAACAGGATGTGATTATATGTGGTGACTTTAGTATAGACTTTCTCACCCACAACAGAAACAGGGAAACATTGATTAACATTGCAAAAACTTATAATCTGCATGGCCTTGTAAATGAGCCCACTAGAATAACACCCACATCCAAGACAGCTCTAGATCAAATTTTTGCAAATAGAAATGAACTTAACCCAAGTCTCGAAGTATACAATGCAGAATTCAGTGACCACCAAGCTATCATTCTAAAGGTGATGTTAGCAAAGATACCTCAAACCCAGTCCCACCTAAAACTTTACGAAGGTTTTTCACCCAAGAGAACTTGAACAAGCTAAATGCCCTCCTTAGTAAAGAAAAGTGGACAGAGATGTACACAGCCAATGATCTCAACATGAAATTCAACATATTTCTTGACAAAATGACCCACCACTTTGAAGAGGCCTTTCTGCAAAAGCCAGTAAAAATAAATAATAATAATAACAATAGAAACAAGAGTTGGATTACACCAGCTATAAAAATCTCTTGCAAACATAAAAGAATACTCCACATGTTATGTTAACAAAGCAGTGACTTCCCCCAACTAACAGAATACTATAAAAACTACACATGTATCCTAGGAAGAGTGATAAGACAAGCAAAAAGGATGCAGAATGATGAGCACATTGACAAATCCAGCAATAAAGTAAAAGCAATGTGGAATATCATAAAAAGGGAAAGAGGGGAAGTGAAAGCTTCACACACGAACATAGAAATCAAACTCCACAATGAATCTATATCTAATCCCGAAGTTGTGGTGAACTCATTCAACAATTTCTTTACAAGCATAGCTGAAAAACTGGTCCAAAATAATCCTAACACAAATTACAAACCAGCAAACCAAAAATATCACACATGTGCAGAGTCAATTTTCATTACCAAAGTCACTGAAAATGAAGTTGTAAAAGCCCTCAGAGAGTTAAAAAATTCATATTCAGCTGGAATTGATGGTATCCCAGCAGTTGTAATCAAAAATTGTGAACACACAATTGCTGAACCATCAACTCACCTCTGTGACTGTTCTTTCCAGGCAGGTATCTTCCCTGAAGCTCTGAAACTTTCTAAAGTAATTCCTGTCTTCAAAAAAGGTGATAATAAAGATATGAATAACTACAGGCCTATCTCAATCTCATCCTGCTTTTCTAAAGTGTTTGAAAAATAATGTCCAAAAAAAATGATGGACTTCATTGAAAAAAAAGATTAACTAAGTTTAGCTCAACATTGGTTCAGAAGCAACAAATCTACTGAAACTGCAGTATATGATTGCATAAATACGCTTTTAGAACTGTTAGATAGAAAACAACCCATAACATGCATATTTCTCGATCTGTCAAAGGCTTTTGACACTGTTGACCACAAAATATTACTGGAAAAATTAGAACACTACAGTATCAAAGGAATTGCAAACAACTGGATTGCTACATTCCTAACCAATCAGATGCAGAGAGTCAGCATGAAATATACTAATAAACAAAGCAACTCAATAACCGAAATACTATCAAGTAATAAAACTGTAAAGCAAGGTGTTCCACAGGGCTCAGTATTGGGACCCCTACTTTTCCTCCTGTATATTAATGACTCGAGCCTGAATGTTGATGCACACAAAACAAGAATATTTGCTGATGACACAATACTCCTCAAAGGTGAGAATACAGAGGCTGTGCAAAAAGCTGTGAACTTGGCTACTGATCAACTCAACAACTGGGCAAAAATCAACAGATTAACTATCAACACCAAAAAGACAGCTTCCATGAACTTCCACACAACACAAAATGCAGATTCCTCTCAGCCATCTGTCACTATAAATAACCAGTCAATAGATACCGACACTGTTTTCAAATTCCTAGGTCTGTGGGTTCAAGATAACCTGAAATGGAATACACATACAGGAAAGGTAAATGCCAGGATTTGTACTGGCTGTTATGCATTGTGTGTACTGAAAACATGTGCTAGCCTGAAAACATTAACCAGTGCATACTATGTATACATACAAGCCCACCTAAAATATGGTGTAATATTCTGGGGAAATGATCCAACTGCTCTGAGCACATTCAGAATCCAGAAGAGAGCAATGAGGATTATTACTGGGAGCAAAGCCAGAGACTCCTGCAAACCCATCTTCAGAAAGTTGGAAATCCTTACACTCCCTTGCCTCTATGTTCTTGAGACTCTAAAATTCTTCAGAAAACACTTAGTGCCAACTGACCCCAGAGTCGTAAAAAATAATGAAATATATGAACACAACACCAGGAAAAATGCAAACCTGCATGTTATACATACAAACACTCAACTGTGTAAAAAGGGAGTTTTCCACATGGGCCTTCAACTGTTCAACAATCTTCCCGCTAGTATTAAGTCCATCAAAGACAACATAAAATTTAGCAAAGCTGTAAAGTCATATTAGTTGTGTCACTGTTTTTACTCTGTAAATGAATACTTAGCACAGTAATCTTGCTGTTTGTGTTAAATTGAAAACGTTGAGCAATATAATACATTAGGATACTATAGGCTTACATTAATATATGTTAACAATGTTAAATGATATTTTCCAACATTTGCAACACACTTTGTACCATCAGATCACATGGAATAAATAAATAAATAAACCCAGCCATCTATCGGTCTTCTTCAAAACATTGATTCAGTTGTTGTAAGGCCAGTAGTGGTATGTCAAAGGTTGTTGATGATTTGTGGGAATGACATATCATGCTCAATCCATTTTGGCATTTTTGAGGACTATAGATTTTTTTTTTTTTTTCCATCAGTCTACTGACTGGTTTGATGCGACCGACCATGAATTCCTTTCCTGTGCTAACCTCTTCATCTCAGAGTACCACTTGCAACCTACATCCTCAATTATGTGCTTGACATATTCCAATCTCTGTCTTCCTCTATAGTTTTTGCCCTCTACAGCTTCCTCTAGTACCATGGAAGTCATTCCCTCATGTCTTAGCAGATGTCCTCTCATCCTGTCCCTTCTCTGTTCCGGTTTTCCCACAGTTTATGTTTCTCTACCATACAATGCTGTACTCCAGATGTACATCCTCAGAAATTTCTTCCTCAAATTAAGGCCGGTATTTGATATTAGTAGACTTCTCTTGGCCAGAAATGCCTTTTTTGCCATAGCGAGTCTGCTTTTTATGTCCTCCTTGCTCCGTCCATCATTGGTTATTTTACTGCCTAGGTAGCAGAATTCCTTAACTTCATTGACTTCATGACCATCAATCCTGATGTTAAGTTTCTCGCTGTTCTCATTTCTACTACTACTCATTACCTTCGTCTTTCTCCGATTTACTCTCAAACCATACTGTGTACTCATTAGACTGGACTTCCATGCAGCAGATCATTTAATTCTTCTCCACTTTCACTCAGGATAGCAATGTCATCAGCGAATCATATCATTGGTATCCTTTCACCTTGTATTTTAATTCCACTCCTGAACCTTTCTTTTATTTCCATCATTCCTTCCTCGATGTACAGATTGAAGAGTAGGGGCGAAAGGGTACAGTCTTGTCTTACACCCTTCTTAATATGAGCACTTCGTTCTTGATCATCCACTCTTATTATTCCCTCTTGGTTGTTGTACATATTGTATATGACCCGTCTCTCCCTATAGCTTACCCCTACTTTTTTCAAAATCACGAACAGCTTGCGCCATTTTATATTGTCGAATGCTTTTTCCAGGTCGACAAATCCTATGAAAGTGTCTTAATTTTTCTTTAGCCTTGCTTCCATTATTAGCCGTAACGTCAGAATTGCCTCTCTCATCCCTTTACTTTTCCTAAAGCCAAACTGATCGTCACCTAGCACATTCTCATTTTTCTTTTCCATTCTTCTGTATATTATTCTTGTAAGCAGCTTCGATGCATGAGCTGTTAAGCTGATTGTGTGATAATTCTCGCATTTGTCAGCTCTTGCCGTCTTCGGAATTGTGTATATGATCCTTTTCCAAAAGTCAGATGGTATATTGCCAGACTCATATATTCTACACACCAACGTGAATAGTCGTTTTGTTGCCACTTCCCCCAATGATTTTAGAAATTCTGATGGAATGTTATCTATCCCTTCTGCCTTATTTGACCGTAAGTCCTCCAAAGCTATGTTAAATTCCGATTCTAATACTGAATCCCCTATGTCTTCTAAATCGACTCCTGTTTCTTCTTCTACCACATCAGACAAATCGTCACCCTCATAGAGGCTTTCAATGTATTCTTTCCACCTGTCTGCTCTCTTCTCTGCATTTAACAGTGGAATTCCCGTTGCACACTTAATGTTACCACCGTTGCTTTTAATGTCACCAAAGGTTGGTTTGACTTTCCTGTATGCTGAGTCTGTCCTTCCGACAAGCATATCTTTTTCGATGTCTTCACATTTTTCCTACAGCCATTTTGTCTTAGCTTCCCTGCGCTTCCTATTTATTTCATTCCTCAGCGACTTGTATTTCTGTATTCCTGATTTTCCCGGAACATGTTTGTACTTCCTCCTTTCATCAATCAACTGAAATATTTCTTCTGTTACCCATGGTTTCTTCGCAGCTACCTTCTTTGTACCTATGTTTTCCTTCCCAGCTTCTGTGATGGCCCTGTTTAGAGATGTCCATTCCTCTTCAACTGTACTGCCTACTACGCTATTCCTTATTGCTGTATCTATAGCGTTAGAGAACTTCAAACGTATCTCGCCATTCCTTAGTATTTCCGTATCCCACTTCTTTGCATATTGATTCTTCCTGACTAATGTCTTGAACTTCAGCCTACTCTTCATCACTACCATATTGTGATCTGAGTCCATATCTGCTCCTGGGTACGCCTTACAATCCAGTATCTGATTTCGGAATCTCTGTCTGACCATGATGTAATCTAATTGAAATGTTCCCATATCTCCCAGCCTTTTCCAAGTATACCTCCTCCTCTTGTGATTCTTGAACAGGGTATTTGCTATTACTAGCTGAAACTTGTTACAGAATTCAATTAGTCTTTCTCCTCTTTCATTCCTTGTCCCAAGCCCATATTCTCCTGTAACCTTCTCTTCTACTCCTTCCCCTACAACTGCATTCCAGTCGCCCATGACTATTAGATTTTTGTCCCCCTTTACATACTGCATTACCCTTTCAATATCCTCATACACTTTCTCTATCTGTTCATCTTCAGCTTGCGACGTCGGCATGTATACCTGAACTATCGTTGTCGGTGTTGGTCTGCTGTCGATTCTGATTAGAACAACCCGGTCACTGAACTGTTCACAGTAACACACCCTCTACCCTACCTTCCTATTCATAACGAATCCTACACCTGTTATACCATTTTCTGCTGCTGTTGATATTACCCGATACTCATCTGACCAGAAATCCTTGTCTTCCTTCCACTTCACTTCACTGACCCCTACTATATCTAGATTGACCCATTGCATTTCCCTTTTCAGATTTTCTAGTTTCCCTACCACGTTCAAGCTTCTGACATTCCATGCCCCGACTCGTAGAACGTTATCCTTTCATTGATTATTCAATCTTTTTCTCATGGTAACCTTCCCCTTGGCAGTCCCCTCCCGGAGGTCCGAATGGGGGACTATTCCGGAATCTTTTGCCAATGGAGAGATCATCATGACACTTCTTCAAATACAGGCCACATATCCTGTGGATACACGTTACGTGTCTTTAATGCAGTGGTTTCCATTGGCTTCTGCATCCTCATGTCGTTGATCATTGCTGATTCTTCCGCCTTTAGGGGCAATTTCCCACCCCTAGGACAAGAGAGTGCCCTGAATCTCTATCCGCTGCTCCGCCCTCTTTGACAAGGCCGTTGGCAGAATGAGGCTGGCTTCTTATGCCGGAAGTCTTCGGCCGCCAATGCTGATTATTTATCAAAATTTTGGCAGTGGCGGGGATCGAACCCGGGACCGAAGACATTTTGATTATGAATCAAAGATCCTACCCCTAGACCACAGACATAAATCTACTGAATTCTTCAAATGTTATCTCAACTGAGCTTTTCACTTGGTGGAACTGGGACACTAGTATGTGTTTAATTCTGTTAGTGTGAATGAGTCCTTTCTATTGGTTACCTATCAAATATGACGCATTATCAGTTAACAATATTTTTGGCTTTACTAACCTTGAGAGATAGTGTTTTATGATTCTTCTAATGATGTTGCTTGGAGTCACAACCACACAGCACACATTTTGAGAAACACGTCATGCAGTCAACAATATATTTTATGCCTCCTTTGCCTTGCAAATAAGGCCCAGCCATATCCAAAGATACTACTTCTTAAGTTCTTTTTCCCAATATTGGGTGCAGCTCAATTAATTGGAGGTTATTTGAATGTTTTTGTAATACACATCCATATAACCTGAAGGACCTCCCATCACAAATTAGGATAATAACAGTAGGTATTTATTTTGCTAGTGCAATACAAATTCATCCACATAGTCTTTTGACAAAAAAACACACCACTTGCTGTGATGTGGGTGGTGTCAGTGAAATGTCATTGCCATTTTGTAACAGCTTCAATCTTACCTTTCACCATCTCAGATCCTGCTTATTGCAACTGTTCCAAACTACTACACATCTTAAAGTAATTTGCCTGTTGTATCTTATCTCACTTTAACAAAACCCTGATTTCTGAATTATATTCCATAAATTCCAAGAATTTGTCAAGTGCCTGAGATAGCCTTGACAAGGCATCCGGAATTACATTTTGGTTGCCTTTAATATACACACATCCCAAAATCAAACTCTAGCAAATACAAGCACCACCCAGCTGTTCTCATACATATTAGTTTGCAAGTTGAAAGAAAGGACAAGGACTGATGCTCACAATAAACTTCAGTGTGTTCACCCCACAGGTAGCAGTAAAACGTTTTAAACGCCCATATTACTGCAAGAGCCTTGTGTTTTGTTATGGAATATGACCATTCAGACTCAGGTGATGTTTGAATAGTAAAACTAATCACCTTAGGAATAAGCTCCCAAGCCTCTCAGTGATCTGGAACACACAAGTGCCTAGCCCTTGCAAGGGTGCATCAGCAAATAAACAGAAATCTTGAGCCATATCAGAGTGGTGTAACATATTGGCATTCAGTTAGGCTCCTTTTATGCTGTCAAAATCAGCCTCACACTGGTCAGTCCATATCCATGGGTGTTTCTTTCTTAGAAGAGTTAACAAGATGTCACTATTCAAAAGTTGTTTGGATGTGAATTTTCTAAAAAATGATACTAGGCCTAGATATGCCTTCACCTGCTTCTTGTTCAAAGTGCAGTACAGTGTTTGATTGTGTGAAGTTTCTGCAGATCTAGGATATTATGTGGCCAAGGAATTTAACCTTTTCATTGCCAAAATTGCATTTGTTATATTGGCTGTGTCTCTAAACTCTGAAAACCTGTATAGGACTCGTGCTAACTGTCTTACATGTTCTGCCCAGTTGGTTGTGGCTATTAGTAGATGGTTGACATAAACAGTGACCCTGCTAAGTAAGTCAGGTCCCAGGGCTATATACCTAATGGAAATGAATATGCATGCACTTACGTTAAGGACCAATAGTCAGAAGCAGAATTAATAACTTCCGTCCCCACATGCAAAGACTGTATATTTTTGGCTGTCCCCATGCAATGCAATCTGTCAGTGCAAGGCTCTTAGATCTATTATTGTGAGATGTTTGGCGTTATGGAATTTTAATAATTGTCCATGTAGATTATCAGGGAGCATCCTAAATGGTACAATAATTTTACTTACCCTTTGGGCATGTAAAGGGACACTCTCCTCTAGCATTACATTTCCTCAACAGAGGTAATTGATATCAAAAATATTTTTTCGAATTTTGAGCAGGTTAATAATATCTCAGCTGTTTCTCTAAAAGAATTTCATATGATTTTGTACACAATGTGTTGTAATTCAAGCTAAAATCTATAAAAAAGAAATTATTTTATTTTCTTTATTACAATCAATATGTACAGTCTCTGAATGTACAATTAAAATTATTTTTTTTAGAAATATTTGAAATTACAAAATATTCTGCACACTTAAAATTCCTATTATTAATTGCACTATCTGATACTATCTATTTAATTTATTTTTGAATTAATTTGTAAAATAATATTAAAAATTGGTGGCGATTTGTTTATCAAGAGAATTTGTAAACCCTCTGGAATATCGTTAGTACCGCAGCGTGAGATAGTAGTGGGTATGCATCTCATGTGATCGGATGTGTTTTTACTTTTTAGAAGAAGAATGTAATTTTTTGCTTTGTTCTAGTGCAAATTGTAAAGACAGTGTGATATAGAAAAATGTGAGTGAATAAAATTAACATGATAACAGAAATTACAGCTCAGGCAGTTCTCCAGAGCTTATTATGTCAGCTGGAATCATGAGAACCTATAATGTCAAAAATTTCAGCTTCAAGAATCAGCCCCTACTTGTGAAGAACTGGAACCAGCTATGAGAAAAGAAGATAAGTACAAAGTTTATTGTAAATCTTACTCCTCTTGAAGTTTATTAAAAGAGTTAACCATAAAGACAGGGCCATTTAACTAATGATGTGACAAGGGGTAGATTAAAAGTGGTGACATCATCCAGGACCTATTGACTAATAATGAAGAAGGAAGAGTCATTTGTGTCATTAGCAGTTTATGTATGAATGTATTTCCAATCAGGTAAGGAAAGAAGACCGAGGGCTGCCCAACAAATCCATATCAACAGTGATGATGTACTACCAACAATGAAGGACCGGATCGAATGAAAGAGGACTTTACAACTACAACATAGGTCATAGAAAAGGAAAGATAAGTACAAACTATTTGTGAAATTAATTTGTTTGTGAACTTGCGTGATTGTTAACAAAATGAACAGAGACAGGGGTAGTAGTGATGTAGAAGTGAAAGCTATAGGACCCAGTCAGAGCATCTCTGAGCAGAGTGAAGTCATAGTTAGTAAAGAAACAGTAAAAAGTGAAATTTTGCAGTTAATTTTCGTGAAGCTAGAGCAAATGACGACAGATAACAATACCAAATTTAGAGCAATTAATAATCAGTTAACTGAAATAAGAACAGATTGTGATAGGAAATTTACTTCACTACAAGGACAATTAAATTACCTGGAAACTGAAAAGGATAGTAAAAAGGGTAGAGTTCAATACCAAATAGACAAACTTAGTAATCAGGTTTCAGAGCTAAAGAATGGGTTGTCAAAGGGGTTAAAAAGTGTGAATGAAACAGATGATGTACTAGAAAATAAATTTATTGTTTTGAGAAATGAATTGATAAACAAATTGACAAGTCAGTCGAAGAATTTTAATGATGTCAGAGTTGAACAGAATGCCATAGTGAAAAAATGGAGCAAAACATTGACAGTTTAGACCAAAAAATTTTAAATGTTGAAAACAATATGAAAACTAATTTAAATCATACCTAAAAAACAGAACACAGGTTGTAGGACTGACATCAACTTACTCCAACCACAAAGTAAATTCAGTATCAGAGGCAAAAAAATGTAGAAATAGAAATACCACAAGGCAGCATCCTAGGGCCCATAGTGTTTCTTGTCTACATAAATGATTTTCACACCTCAGATGATGCAGCCAAATCCTAGGGCCCATAGTGTTTCTTGTCTACATAAATGATTTTCACACCTCAGATGATGCAGCCAAAGCAACAATATTTGCAGATGATACTAGCGTGATAATAAGTGCACTAAAGCAATTGCTACCAACAACTGCTGATGAATTACTAAATTACATCCACTCTTGGTTCAACGTAAACAGGTTGACATTGAATGTAAATAAATCAAATTATATGCAGTTTGGGAAAAGATGTCAAAATGTAAATCTCGATCTGGTGTGGGATGACAAAGCCTTAGACCGAGTGACATCCACAAAATTGCTGGGGATTCATGTGGATGAGAACTTAAATTTTAATGACCATGTAATAAAACTTGCACAGAAATTTAATTCAGCCTGTTTTGCCCTCAGAATTATTGCAAATGTTTGTACCTCAGAGGGTGCCAGAATGGCATATTTTGGCTATTTTCAATCTCTTGCCACATACGGAATAATATTTTGGGGTTTCACAACAGGGTACCTAAAACAAATTTTCTTGACATGTGGCATAATCGGGTCTACTGCCGGATGTATGTGTCGCTCTGGCACACTCTCAGGTAGCACCTGAAGAAGGCAACGAGTTATGTGGCCAAAATATTGTTCCAGAGCGACACAAGCATCTGGCAGTTGCAGAAGAGGGCCATCTGAATAATAACTCAGTCACCCACAGACACACTGCAAACCCACATTCAAAAAGCTAAGAATACTTACTATACCATCATTATACATATACAAATGTATGTCAGGACTCACATTGCAGATTTTCAGACAAACGCCAACTTTCATAACTACAATACCCGTAATAGCGCAGCACTCCATACTCAGCAAACAAAAAGAACAAATACACAAAGCCATGTGAGCCATATCAGTGCAAAACTGTACAACACACTGCCAGTCAACATCAGGCAATTAGAAGATGATAACAAATTTAAAACAGAATTTAAAAAATTTCTAGTAGAACAATGTTTTTATTCTGTAAATGACTGTGTAGGTCAATAAATTTTTTCTGATGATATTTATAAAGGCAAAATGGAAAATACTCTATCTGTACCTAATCATTCATTACCTAATCATTCATTACATTTACATACTTAAAGGACAGCTGTTGTGTGCTGTAAATATATACTTAAGCAGTGTTGTATATATAAGGACTTGCCGTTAGGTAGGACAAAACTAAAACTTTATGAAAAACCGACTATGCATTTAAAATAACAAGCAGGTCTGTATATAGGCTATATTAATTTCATTCTATTATTACTAACTTCATTGTATTATTTTTTATGTATATATTGTTTGTGTCCCATTTCTCTGAAATAGCTTACATGTACCCTTGACGACATCCATACAACATTTATTGTCAATGGATGGATAAATAAAATAAATAAATAAATAATTGATTTCTTCTCTTGGTCAGAAAACAGTGTTATTGATGTATGTCAATCACAGGTGATGTCTGTATTTGATCTGAACTAGGTTCAAAATGGTTCAAATCACTCTGAGCAGTATGGGACTTAACATCTGAGGTCATCAGTCCCCTAGACTTAGAACTAGTTAAACCTAACTAACCTAAGGACTTCACACACATCCATGCCCAAAGCAGGATTTGAACCTGCGACCATAGGTGTGGTAAGTGACTTTGACGGAGATGAGACTTATGTTGTTTACGGTGTTTTTGATTAAGTAACTTTGGAAGAATATGATGATGATGATGATGATGTAGACAATACAGATAAGGTAAGCAATGCATGTGACATTGTAAATGAGAGTCATGGAATACCAGTCAAGTCAAAATGGTTTTTCATTAATGTCATGCAGAGTAATGATCCAAACAGAAGTGGTGAGTTATCTATAAGCCTAGAGAATAAAGGTGAAAGTTTTTGAAATCTGTCTGGGACCAAATTGATGATAACATAGATAAATGTGCAATATGAAATAAGTCAGCTATGGTTAATCAAAATTGATTTGTATGCAATTTGTTGGACTAAAGTGAAAGAAGATCTAACTAGGAAATGTAATTTTGACAGCAATATATTTTGCGTTCCATTTGTAATAAGTAATGTTAGTTGTGCCATGGAATCCATTCAGCATGTTCAATCTTTACCTGACAACATGTGTAACCAAAGTAATGCTATGGTAGTAGTAAAGCTGATAAAAGCCTGCAAATCAGTTTGGATGTAGCAACTGATGAAACTGAATATGGTACTTTCAATGAAGTGTCTAATAACAGACATGATAATTCAGAATTTTGATGTCTTTACATTAAGATTAAGGTTGATAAGTTGGAAGGGAACTGTCTGATTGATACAGGTAGCCCAATTTGTGGTACATCTGAACAATTTAGAGACAAAATCCAGTATATTAAGAATATTGTGGAAATGTTCATTTTATGTGTAGAGATAAGATGAGTTACTGATAAGCAAAGAAAATTGGTAAAATATCAGGTACTGTTATCTTATAATATAGAGGACAAGACCTTTGAACATGGATGTATAATGATTCCTAGTCTGGAAGAAAATATATACTATGTTCGCAGCTTCATGTCACTATATAATTGTTTTTTGTATGTCAGGAATGTAGTATGTGAGATGATTTAATTTTTGAAGTTCTGTCTTATCTATTGACTGAGTTTAAATCTATGTCTAGCAGTGAGTCCTCATATCCTGTACCATAAAAAAAAGTAAAAAATAAAAAATAGTATGTAAGTATATCTGTGTGTATCACCTTATTAATTCCTTTTTCCATTGCATTTAATTCTGTTTATTAAAGTTTCATATGTGAACACTTTTTAATCCTATCTGAAGTAAATCCTGTATGCTTGCTTTTGGAATACAAATAGGGAGAGCATATGCTATGTGATGTGAGGAAGGTATTAAACAGCTTATTTAGTACACAAAACAATGTTTCAGGGTTTGGTGTGAATGCTAGACAGGAAGTTACCTGTTAACTGTACTGTGCGATGAGAACTCTAAGGAGGAAACTGAAAGATGTGGGTAGATCCATTCCTACACTGCTGTATGGCTGTACTCTGCTGGACCAGTCAACTTACAAGAGATCATAGGTGTTGAGTAATGTACTCATTCATCTACATCAGTGTTATGACTGAGATTTGTAAATTGTTAGGCAAGACAGTGTTATTCCACATAAATGTATGTTTCTTGAGTAGGGGAATTAATATCCCATTACATTACATAACTTTAAATCAGTATGTGTTTTTTATCAATTATAAATAAATCTTCTAGGCCTCTATGTACATCAGTTAGTTTGTATGAACAATTAGCAAATAGTGTGGAAGTCATTTACTAGTATAGACAGTATAACAAGATGTATACATATCTGATTTTTATACACTGTTTTTGGTCCTCAAGTTACTCAATTATGTCATAAGTCAAAGCTATTTATGATCTGATTACCTGCATTTGTCCTGAGTACAGCAATATTGGAACCTGAGTTGTTGGTGAAACATATTTTACGGGTCAGTATCCGGTGTAGTTTGGATTCATGGGTCAGTCCCCAAATCGCAAACTTAGGCCCTAATATTTTTTCATTATTTTCTCCTTTCATGATTCAATATATCCTTAAATACGCAGATTTATGTGGCTGATTGATTTTGTGCTATATTCCTACTCATGACAGTATATTCTTCTGGTCTGTACCCGGAGTTGTCAGTTTTTTAAGTCGGCTCACTTGCCATACACCTAGCCTCTGCATTTTTTCTCTTCTCTTTTTAAGATTTTGAAGATGTCTTTTTATGGATGTAATATTGCAATTTGTAGTTCTAGTATTTTACCTTGCCACTGCATTCATTTCTATAGTTTAGTGTTGTTATGTTGTAGTTTTGACTTTGTATCAATTGTCTTGTGACAGACTGTTCCTCAGATCTGAAAATCTGAATGCCACATCCTAATATATGTATAAATTATGACTTGTATAGTAGATATTTTTCTTATGTTTCATTTGTCAAGACAATTTGTAAATATTTGCGTTAAATGATAACAGACAAACAGTTGCCGAATAAAGATTTATTGAAATCCTAGACCATGGTTTTGGTATATCTAAATATATCTTCATCAGAAGCAAAAATACCTGAACAGAAAGACACCTTCATTAGCAAAAAACTTAGCAAAATAACTGAGATAAAAGGAAAAACAAACACTTATAGCTTTAAGTAACCATGAAAATTACCAAGTATTACAAGTACAAAAACTTTTAGTCACTTACTAAAATCATGCCCTGCAGTGGAGATGTATAAAACAATTATGCCAAATGCATTGTCAGTAGTTGAGATTGAAATATCACCTCCATCTGTACAGCATAATTATGAAGATATGGTCTATGAGAACATGGCATATTAACAGTACTTACCCTGTGAACTAGTGTGAAGAGAGTGTGGAAGCACTAAGGCAGACAGTTTCACTGAGACAGGGCACATGTGGTATGCGCAAGACACTTGCACACCTTAACACCCAGGGATATGTACTCATGCGCATCAAAATTTTAAAGGTTGTGCTAATTCAAACACTCTGTCTTAACAAATAAAACATATCAAATCATTTAAAACACCTACATCCAATAGAAAATATGACCACCAATTTGCCTGTGCCCTAATGTCAAGCAGGTGAAGCTTGCACTAAGGAACACATCTAGTGAAAGAAGGCACTAGTGTTGTGCACAAGAAACTCACACAAATTAAAGACTAGGATACATACTAGTGAAAACGAACAAATTGTTGTAGTAAATCAAAACCATCTGTCATCATGAATAAAAAAACATAACACAATCATTTAAACCACACATAAAAGTCGAAAACTGTGAGCAACAATCATCAAAAATATGTAAAATCCCAACAAGACAGAAAAGAAGCATCTCCCCAGTATCAACAGACAAGAAAACTAGCTTCTGTTCAGCTAGACTATACTATGTTAGAGCAAGAAGGGGTTTGAAACTATCCAAAAAAAGCTCATTTCTAAGCTGCACCTGTTCCTTAAGAATAAATCCATCTTTTTGAGATAGATGTATGATAATTTCTAATTCCTCGGACAAGTCCAGTTTGTAACACTTTGTGTAGCAATTCTTTGTCATTCAGTTTACGTGGTGTATGCTGAAGAGCAATATATGTTCAGCAAATGTGGAATTGTACACATTTTCCCCATTTTTATCTAGCATGTGTTCTTTATATCTTACTTTAATGTGTCTACTTGTTTGTCCAATGTAATAGTTGGGGCATTAGTTACAAGTAATTTTGTAAACTCCAGATTTAGTGCCAAGTTCTTCCTGTGCCCCAATAGTATGAATCACTCTTTGTTCTAAGCTATTATTTATGGAAAAGGCAACTCTGTAACCATATTGCTTCTGCAGAAGTCTCCTTAACTTGTATGATATGTTCCCTAAGAATGGAATAGAAATAAATTTATTACCCTCACTCTTTATCATCCTGTTATCTCCTAAGGTTGAGCAGTTGAGCATTTTACAGCTGTTTCTTTCCTAAAAATTTGGTCAATTAACATAGGGTCATATCCATTGTTAATAGCTACGGATTTTACTAAAGATATCTCTTTTTTATACACAATCTTGTTCTTAAGGTGTGTTCATGGTACGATGAACTACAGAGTGAGGAAAGTCAATTTTATGAGATTGTGGATGACAGGAATCTGCTGGGATAATATTATAAGAAAAGTATTTTTATGGAAAATATCAAAGCATATTGTGTTGTCAAATAACTTAAGCGTCGAATCCAGAAAATTGAGTTCTCTCTCATCATTTTACATCTCTTTTGTGAAATTCATTTTCTCGTGAAAACTGTTAAGAACATGAAACATAAGTTGCAGACCTTGGTCACTCCTTGAAATATTATGAGTATGTCATCAACATAATGAGCATAGAAAGAAATCATATTACCCAACACAGGATTATATTTGAAAAAATTTCCATCTAAGGCATTCACAAAGGTGTCAGCTAAGATACCAGGTAACAGGCAACCCACGGCTAAGCTGAATGGTTACTCATACATTTTACCATTAAACTGGAAGTAATTATAATTGAGCACAACCTACAATAGTGACATAAGTTAAGACAGTTTGACTCACTTAAAGTTTTATGTTGTCACATGTTATTTTCAATAATGATTGTTGTTCACAGTTTTCGATGTGCATGTGTGGTTTAAATGATTTTGTTATGTTTTTTATTCATCACAACACTTGGTTTTGATTTATTACAACATTTTGTTCGTTTTTCACTAGTATGTATCCTAGTCTTTAATTTGCGTGAGTTTCTTGTGCATAACACTAGTGCCCTCTTTCATTAGATGTGTTCCTTAGTGCAAGCTTCGCCTGCTTGACACTAGGACACAGGCAAATTGGTGGTCATATTTTCTATTGGATGTAGGTGTTTTAAATGGTTTGATATGTTTTATTTATTAAGACAGAAGGTTTGAATTAGAACAACCTTTAAAATTTTGATGCGCATGAGTACATATCCCTGAGTGCTAAGGTGCGCAAGTGTCTTGTGCATACCTCAAGTGCCCTCTCAGAGAAACTGTCTACCTTAGTGCTTCCTCGCCCTTTTCATGCTTGTTCACAGGCTAATTACTGTTAATATGCCATGTTCACATTGACCATGTCTTCATAATTATGCTGTACAGATGGAGGTGATATTTTAATTTTAATTACTGATGATGCCTTTGTCATGAT
This sequence comes from Schistocerca americana, assembly GCF_021461395.2. Lineage (NCBI taxonomy): Eukaryota > Metazoa > Arthropoda > Insecta > Orthoptera > Acrididae > Schistocerca > Schistocerca americana. Next base: position 126,259,231 of record NC_060126.1, read on the forward strand.
TGTTTTATGCATCTGCACTGCAGGATGTGATTTTAGTAAGTGACTAAAAGTTTTTGTGCTTGTAATATTTTGTAATTTTCATGGTTACTTAAAGCTATAAGTGTTTGTTTTTTCTTCTAGCTCAGTTATTTTGCTAAGTTTTTTGCTACTGAAAGTGTCTTCCTGTTCAGGTATTTTGCTTCTGATGAAGGTATATGTAGATATACCGAAACAATGGTCAAGGAGTTCAATAAATCTTTATTCTGCAACTGTTTGGCTGTTATTGTTTACTACAAATATTTTCAACCGTTGCTGCTTCAGCCATGTTTAAAATTTTGCAATGTGTAAATCCTTTGGAATATTGTTAGTACCACAGAGTGAGGTAGTAGTGAGAATGCCTCTGATGTCCTCAGACATGTGTTTATTTTTCAGAGAAACAATGTAATTTCTGACTTTGCTGAAGTGGAAATTGTAAAGACAGTGTGATATAGGAAAATGTGAGTGAATAAAATCAACATTAAAACAGAAATTACAGCTCAGGCAATTCTCCAGAACATATTATGTTAGTTGTAACCATGATAACCTATAATGTCAAAAATTTCAGCTTCATGAATCAGCCCCTAGGTGTGAAGAACTGGAGCCAACTATGGGAAAAGAAGATAAGTAAAAAGTTTATTGTAAATCTTACTCCTCTTGAAGCTTATTAAAAGGGTTAACCATAAAGACAGAAACTAATGATGTGAGGGAGGGGCAGATTACAGTCATCAAGCAAGAGGCACACATGACTATCTGGTTTACCAACAACTAAGATAGGAGTACAGTATGGGAGAAGGAAGGCTGTAGTATTTCCCACTCTATCATTCTATTAATTTACTTTTTCACTGCCTCCTTCTTCACTCACAGAATGGGGTATGAAGAGAAACAAAGTTTTGTGAGGGTACACCTCCATTTTATTACACCAGGGCATCTCCCAGAAACATGTGCATATCTATCAGTTCCTGAAGTCCTCCTTTTTGATTTTCCATTATACATGCAGCTTCACTTACCATGTTGTGTATGATGTTAGTATCTATATCCTCTACTGGTAGCTGTTCAAGGTCTTGAAATTTAAAAACATGATAGCTTGGTAAAATAACTGTATATGCATATTTGAGATACACCCTTGTTTATTTTCATTGGTGTGTGTTTTAACCAAATCTGCTGAGAACTATTAGTCATTTATTGTAAAATGACACTCTCCTTACCTTATATTAATTTATGCATGATAATTTCTAAAAGTTTCCATACCAATAATTCAATTTACTACTAATTTCTCAGCCACTAGAAAAATATATTGCAAAGAAAAATTACCAGTTTTAACAGGAATTGATGCTTACAGTTTGACTCCTTAGACTTGCTTCCTACTGCTGTCTGTACTTTGCAGTTCTGAACTAGAACTTCTGGTATGGAATCCTTGCGTTTGCAATTCATAAAATAGTCCCTGAGATATCATGTTTCTCATGGCTCTGGTATCTAGTGTCATAGGTACAATTAAGTTGAATATTGGGTTACTGCTTCCTCAACTTCCTTTTCATGGTTAGCGGTACCTCCACCTCCACTCTGATCATACCTAATAAAACAGTTTTTAATTAGGTTGATGCCTCCACCCCCTTTACTGGTCATTGAATGGTGGCCTATTGAAACATGTTTTAATTTTCCTTGTTAAACAGGAGGGTATTGACCTCATTTGGGGCAATGTCAACCACATGTATGTTGTGAATTTGGATCCTCCAGTTGGTGTGTTGTGCAGCTCATAATTCGAAATCTTACTAGCCTTGCTCACTATTTGAGACGTAATTGTGATTATGTTGACTATAACCAGCTGTTGGCAAATTATTTAATTGTCTGTTTGCATTTTGTCCTTGCCAGCTGCCATGCTGGTTATTGGCGGTGCATTGTGTACCTACTGGCTGTATCCTCTCTGATCAGTATAGCCTCGTCAGTTAGTATTTCATCCTTGATTGTTCTTGTAACCTCAATTATATTTTTGGCCTTTCCCACTGCCAAAGTTGTTCCTATTTACAGGTGGGTACAGTTGCCAAATACGTTGGTTATTGTTACCGTTTCCAGCTTGCTGTTCACTAAATATTATGGTGGTGGTGGGGAGGAGTGGGGGGGAGGGTTGCAGGTGAGGCTCAACTTGCACATTGACATTTTGTGTTTGTACTCATAAATAAGATCAGTGGTATCAAATACTGATAAAATGCTGTATGTCATGTTCTGGAATGGTAATTAATTTTTCACAAATGTGGGCAGCCAGGTGGCTTTTCAAAATCCTTCACACATCTACATGGCAGACTTTATTCATCCAGTATTGAGTTTTATTCTGAATCTTATCAAACTATTTTCTTGGCCACCATGTTTGCTACTGAAGGGTGATGATTAAAAACTTCATGGCTTAACCTCTCCCATACTATGGGAGAGCAAAATTTATTCAAAAATGCTCTTTCAAACTATTCATAACTGTAGCATTTTTCTCCCATGTCTGTGGCCTATAGCAAGACATTGCCTTGTCTGTAACCTACAACAAAATGGATATTTTGCATCTCTTTCTAGTTCCTAGGCAACACATTATGAAAGGCCCTTATGTACACCACCAGGTTCATTCTTTTGCCTTTGTAATGGGTCACCATCCTCTAACATTACCTTTTTTTATATAAATAACTGATACCATGTATACTATCAATTCTTGTATATGCGGCCATTATATCAGCTGTCTGGCTGAAAGAACTTCATATGATTTTGTATACCATGTGTTATGTTTCAGTCTAAAATATGTAAAAAGAAATTAATTTGTTAGTACTCTGTATGTACAGTTAAAATTCAATCAAAAATAATTGAAATTACGAAATTTATGGCCTACTGAAAATTCATATTATTAATTGCACAATATAATGCTAATTATTAAATTTATTTCTGGAATCATTTATGAAATAATGATATATTTTAGTGAAGATTCTTCTCTGGTCATGAGAGTTTGTAAACTCTTTTGTTTTATAAACTCTTTGGAATATTGTGAATACTGCAGAATGTAAGTGGTAGTGGGCATCCCTCTGATGGAATCAGACATGTTTTTGAGTGTGTCACTAATAATGTTATTTTTAGTGTGATAGAAACAAAAATTGTAAAGTCTGTGTGAATTAGAAGAATAAGATAAAATAAAAGAAAATCATAACAACAGATAATTCTTCATCAGTTATTTCTCTTCTGGAACCTGCAACATAGTAAAAATTTAGAGCCTCAAGAATATACCCCAGATAGAGGACTTGGAGCCAACAACAATATCAAGAGAAAATGAAGATAATTAAAAAGTTCTTCTTTTGTATATCTTATGCCTCTTGAAGCTTTTGCAGCTTTTGTAGACAGAGAATTTTAGTAGTGAAGTGTGGGAGGGTAAGATTACACCTTCCAATGAAAAAATTGGGAACTGTCTATGCCCTGTAAATCTTTGTCTCCTAATAAGGTGGAAAGACATGCAGCACTGTCTGTTACTGGTGTAGCACTATTTTGGTGCATGGGATTATGTCCTGAGTGTGGCTGCGTAACAGGTACAGTAGTCAGTAGCACCTGCTGCATTTTGTAACTCCTATCTGCTTCATCTGATGGGCTAGTAGCAAACTCTGGATATGTACTAGGATTATCACTTCATTCTAATGGCACTTGACTGCCTGGCATCAGGTTTTCTTTTATTACTTTTGCAACAATGATTAGATGCACTCCACAACTTTTCCTCCATTGCTTTAATGGCTGAATCTGTCCTAGCCAATAGTTCAGTCTCTCTTTCCTTCATCACCTCATTGACTGCTTCATTCTCTCTTTCCATCATCACCTCCTTGACTGCTTCCATGTAAATTCCATGTTCCTGCACTACCTTTTGCACAAGGGTATTACCTTGGTCTAGCAAACCTGCTTCAGCCCTGTCATTTAATTCTTTTACGTCTTTGTCAATCCCCCTCCTGTTCCCTTCACACAAACTGAGTGGTTAAGTTTATATTATCTAGTTGCAATAACAATTCCTGTACTTGATCTGGTAAGCCTGTACATATTGACTGCAGCTCATTTACAGCACCTATCAGGGTGTCAAAATTCTTACCTATTTGCGATTGTACCTGTCATATTTTAGTTTGTACATCACCCACACCTTTTAACTTACCTGTCAGTTGTCCTTGTGCCTTGTATACTGATGACTCTCTTTGATTCAAGTTATTTATATCCTGGGATAAGTGAGTGAGCAACTTTGCTTTTAGATCCTTTCTGATGTTTAGAAGTTTACCCATTACTGCCTAAGGTCATCGAACTGCTGTGTTAAATGAACATTAAGGCTATCAAATGTTTACTTTTGTTACTTTGGAAAATCATTGAATTGTTTTGCTTGTGCACTGAATTTTAAATCAAAGTATCTCATTATCACTTGCATTAATTGTGTCATGTTCAGGGTACTGTGAGTGCCCATCATGTGTCATTCAGTTATATTGTCATTAGATGTCTGTGTCAAAGGAAAAGTATAATTTTCACCACAGGGAAATCATGGTAACAACATGGATCGCAACATTACCATTGTCTGTGTCCATAGCATTTAAAGGATGTGGTTGGTCATCATATTGGCAACTGACACTTTCAATTTCACTGTCATTTGCTGTTATGTCCACGTCAAATGGCTCTGAGCACTATGTGATTCAACTTCTGAGGTCATTAGTCCCCTAGAACTCAAAACTAGTTAAACCTAACTAACCTGAGGACATCACACACATCCATGCCCGAGGCAGGATTCGAACCTGCGACCGTAGCAGTCTCGCAGTTCCAGACTGCAGCACCTAGAACCGCACAATGTCCACGTCAACAACGTATCTTATGTCTATATATTTGCTGATGGTCTACCAACGATGGACTTATCCAATGTACTATTTTTTCTACTTTCAGTAAAATAAATGAACAACTGAAAAATGTGGAATAAAACATCATTTTTGTAAGTATAATGATACCACTTCACAACCAAATCTGTAGTGTGTTACTGGCATATACACTATGTGATCAAAAGTATCCAGACACCTGGCTGAAAATGACTTACAAGTTTGTGGCACCCTCCATTGGTAATGCTGGAATTCAGTATGGTGTTGGCCACACTTAGCCTTGATGACAGCTTCGACTCTTGCAGGCATATGTTCAGTGAGGTGCTGTAAGGTTTCTTGGGGAATGGCAGCCCATTCTTCACAAAGCACTGCACTGAATAGGGGTATCAATCTCGGTCGGTGAAGCCTGGCATGAAGTTGGTATTCCAAAACAAAAGTGTTCTATAAGATTCAGGTCAGGTCTCTGTGTAGGCCAGTCCATTACAGGAATGTTATTGTCATGTAACCACTACATCACACCCCGTGCATTATGAACAGGTTCTCGATTGTGCTGAAAGATGCAATCACCATCCCCGAGTTGCTCTTCAACAACGGGAAGTAAGAAGGTGCTTAAAACATCAATGTAGACCTGTGATATGATAGTGCCATGCAAAACAACAAGGGGTGCAAGCCCCCTCAATGAAAAATATGACCACACCATAACACCACTGCCTCTGAATTTTATTGTTGGCACTACGCATACTGGCAGATTACATTCACTGGGCATTCGCCATACCCATGCCATGCCATCAGATTGCCACATTGTATACCATGATTCGTCATTCCACACAACATTTTTCCACTCTTCAATCATCCAATGTTTATGCTCCTTACACCAAGTGAAGTGTCGTTGGGCCTTTCCCGGCATGATGTGTGGCTTATGACCAGTCACTCAACCATAAAATCCGTTTTCCCACCTCCCACCTAACTGTCATAGTACTTGTAGTGGATCCTGATGCAGTTTGGAATTCCTGTATGATGGTCTGTCTAGATGTCCACCCATTACACATTATGACACTCTTAAACTGTTGGTGGTCTCTGTCAGTCAACAGACGAGATCAGCCTGTACACTTTTGTGCTGTACATTGCCCTTCATGTTTCCACTTCACTATCACACTGGAAACAGAGGACCTAGGGATGTTTAGGAGTGTGGAAATCTCACATACAGATGTAAGACACAAGTGACTCCTGATCACCTTACCACGTTCAAAGTCCATGAGTTCCACAGAGAGTCCCATTCTGCTCTCTCATGATGTCTAGTGACTACTGAAGTCGCTGATCTGGAGTACTTGGTAGTAGGTGGCAGCAAAAGGCACCTAATATGAAAAACATACGTTTTTGGGGTGTCCGGATACTTTTGATCACATAGTGTACTACAACTCATTATTAGAATGATCTAACTGGATACACTTCTGAACATAAAAATAATTTCTTAACGTAAATTACATTTTTGAAAAAATGCTTCAATTCGGATATAAGTTGCAAAACATATTATGACTACTCTCGGAAGAGGTGCTGCCAAGAGCAGTCATGCAAGCAACGTGTCATAAATTTTCATATCTTCAAGTATCTTTTGGTCTTCTTGATATTAATTCTCCAATGTGTCTGCCTCTTCTCCTTTATGATGGCAAAAATATTCCAATGATGAAACAAAAAAAGACAATGTCAATTACTGTAATGAAATATTACACAATATAAAATTATATAACATTTAAACAATAACCTGACCCTTTCTCTCTATGTCACTGTACAAGGAGTGGTCACCATTGTATGTTTATAGTATCATACTGAGCAGCACTTGTTGATTGGTAAAGATTATTTTTTTTTTTTACAGAAGCAACATGCAGGACATGATGGTGGGTACTGCTTTCAGTCTTCTGCAACATGAATTTGAAATGATTAGTCTTGAAAGTTCTCTTCCTATTTATGATGCTTACCTTTTCTCTCACCTGGGATGACAGTGCTGATGACAATACAGCAGTCATCTTCTTGAGGGTTATCCTTGAAGATTTGCTACAATGGTTCATGATGCGGGTAGAGGGGAGCATGTGTACCTGAAGCTCATAAAAACAAAATATTTTTCTTTCACAAGGTAGCTATCCGATTTTTGATATTTAGACACACAGAGAACAAAAGTACATTTGTACACCATGGTGGACAAGTAAAGGACAGCTGTGTTACAAGCATTAAAAGAAGAGAGGTATTATAAAAAATCTGAAGGATTCACCATTTTTAATTTTTCTGCCACCCTCTCAGATTACATTAATGCTGCATAATATGAATTAATATATGTTTGGATCATTTAACTGGCACCTCTATGAATTAACACAGCCCATTTGTCAATGCAGATAAACCTTACATGGACCTACATATATGTGGTATAACTTAATCCTCCTTTGGTACAAGACTGTCAGATTCAGCAGCTCCAACAACAGAAAAAGTAAATGCTCCTTTTACATCGGTTAGATCCTCAGTCATCAACTTGTGCAACCCAAATTCATCAGAACTATCACCAGTCCTCTCCTCTCCCATTATATTACTTCAAAAACTGTAAAAATTTGTTAATGATTATGTACCTGGTTCTACTACCACACTATGTGAAACCTTTTCTGATGTTTGCTGCACATATTGATGTTCATTGCTACCCAAAATTTTCTGTCAAAATATAAGATATTCATATCATATTAATTCCTATTTTATCTTGTTGTTTGTGTGTTTCAAAGTTTCTCCTATTCTCATAATTTATTTTGAGATGATTTCTTCCTTATTTCTTCACCTCAAATTGACGGGTGTCCAGGGGGTTGATCCCTAATGTACGTGATCATTAGGTCCCTGCATGCAGAAATTTAAACATTGCTAATCCACTGTATTAACAAAAATTAGCTGACTTAAGGTGAATTTGTGGTAGTTCCTATCCCTTTGTTGTATGATGAAGGAACAGAAAGCTCCAACATCAGAAATAATGTGGAGCAATTTATTCACTAGCTGCAAGAACACATAAAGAACAAACATGAGAAAACACACACAGTGAGAAGTTAACAAAGAACGTAGAGTTATGAGTCTGCAAGTAAAAACTCAGAGTTGCTGTTTCTACTGTCAACAATCACCATAAATTCAAACCATTTCTGATAAGTTCATTCAGATATTGTATCATAGATAAAAATTTGTCAAGTAAGCGTATGATTGACTTATACTGTCTGTAATTCCTGCATAGAAGAGCAAAGACACAGGATTCATGTTGCTAACAGAAGTTATATTGCAATTATAAAGCAGTTAATGGAAATAACTAGGGAATTCTTACTGATGTGAATTTCATGAAATTGTAATACAATATGTAATTATTGTAATAAATTATGTCAATATAATAACTGTGTCAGAGACATTCTAATTATTTGTAAAGTTAATGCTCATAACCAATTTTCTGAAGGGACATTCAGTCTTGCAACAAAAGTAGACTATCCATAAACTTTGAAATGGAAAGACTGTCTCGTGATAAATTCACATGTCACGGATTCCACTTGAACAGACAGGGGAAGGAGCAAATATGCAATAGACTGTGTTCATTAATCAAAATTAACAATCATACAAACAAGATGCATATGTCTCTGAATCGATCAGTCTACCTGAAGAAATCAGTGTTTCACGAAAATAAATAAAATGTGAAAACTGGTGCAATACAAGCGCCTAAAATGAAACAAATGCTACTTGACAAGTGGATTACCATTAGAAGCACTACAGTACACAAAAGGCATGGCCCAGGATCCAGGGAACCAGCTAGCAAGAAGACACCACCCACACCTCAAATCAAGGAGGATTTCTTACAGCTAACAATACTAGATGTAAAAAAGAGGTAAGTGGTCAAGCAAGACACAATATAGTCCCTGCTTCATACTTTAATTTATTCCATCAGAATGTTCAGTCTCTTTCCAACAAACTGAATGAAATGCAAATCTTGTTAATTGATATGAGTGGTATTTCTGTTTTATGCTTTACTGAGCACTGGCTAAATAAAGACATGATAGAACTATCACCTCTACCTCAGTTTAAATTAGTTGCAACACTATGTAGAGAAGTACTCAGGCATGGTCGTAGCTGCATATGTGTTTGAGAAGACATAGACTTCACTAACATATCCAAATTTGCCAGCTTATCTAAAGTCTTGGGGTAGCATTTTTGATTCATAATCAAAACGTCTTCGGCCCCAGGTTCGATCCCCACCACTGCCAAAATATTGATAAATAATCAGCATTGGCAGCCAAAGACTTCCGGCATAAGAAGTCAGCCTCATTCTGCCAACGGCCTTGTCAAAGAGGGCGGAGGAGCGGATGGAGGTTCAGGGCACTCTCTTGCCCTAGGGGTGGGAAATTGCCCCTAAAGGCGGAAGAATCAGCAATGATCAACAACATGAGGATGCAGAAGGCAATGGAAACCACTGCATTAAAGACACGTAACGTGTATCCACAGGACATGTGGCCTGTAATTGAAGAAGTGTCATGATGAGCTCTTCATTGCCAAAAGATTCCGGAATAGTCCCCCATTCGGATCTCCAGGAGGGGACTGCCAAGGGGGAGGTTACCATGAGAAAACGATTGGATAATCAATGAAAGGATAACGTTCTACAAGTCGGGGCATGGAATGTCAGAAGCTTGAACGTGGTAGGGAAACTAGAAAATCTGAAAAGGGAAATGCAAAGGCTCAATCTAGATATAGTAGGGGTCAGTGAAGTGAAGTGGAAGGAAGACAAGGATTTCTGGTCAGATGAGTATCGGGTAATATCAACAGCAGCAGAAAATGGTATAACAGGTGTAGGATTCATTATGAATAGGAAGGTATGGCAGAGGGTGTGTTACTGTGAACAGTTCAGTGACCGGGTTGTTCTAATCAGAATCAACAGCAGACCAACACCGACAACGATAGTTCAGGTATACATGCCGATGTCGCAAACTGAAGATGAACAGATAGAGAAAGTGTATGAGGATACTGAAAGGGTAATGCAGTATGTAAAGGGGGACAAAAATCTAATAGTCATGGGCGACTGGAATGCAGTTGTAGGGGAAGGAGTAGAAGAAAAGGTTACAGGAGAATATGGGCTTGGGACAAGGAATGAAAGAGGAGAAAGACTAATTGAGTTCTGTAACAAGTTTCAGCTAGTAATAGCGAATACCCTGTTCAAGAATCACAAGAGGAGGAGGTATACTTGGAAAAGGCCAGGAGATATGGGAAGATTTCAAGTAGATTACATCATGGTCAGATAGAGATTCCAAAATCAGATACTGGATTGTAAGGCATACCCAGGAGCAGATATAGACTCAGATCACAATATGGTAGTGATGAAGAGTAGGCTGAAGTTCAAGACATTAGTCAGGAAGAATCAATATGCAAAGAAGTGGGATACGGAAGTACTAAGGAATGACGAGATACGTTTGAAGTTCTCTAACGCTATAGATACAGCAATAAGGAATAGCGTAGTAGGCAGTACAGTTGAAGAGGAATGGACATCTCTAAACAGGGTCATGACAGAAGTTGGGAAGGAAAACATAGGTACAAAGAAGGTAGCTGTGAAGAAACCATGGGTAACAGAAGAAATATTTCAGTTGATTGATGAAAGGAGGAAGTACAAACATGTTCCGGGAAAATCAGGAATACAGAAATACAAGTCGCTGAAGAATGAAATAAATAGGAAGTGCAGGGAAGCTAAGACAAAACGGCTGCAGGAAAAATGTGAAGACATCGAAAAAGATATGATTGTCGGAAGGACAGACTCAGCATGTAGGAAACTCAAAACAGCCATTGGTGACATTAAAAACAACGGTGGTAACATTAACAGTGCAACGGAAATTCCACTGTTAAATGCAGAGGAGAGAGCAGATAGGTGGAAAGAATACATTGAAAGCCTCTATGAGGGTGAAGATTTGTCTGATGTGATAGAAGAAGAAACAGGAGTCGATTTAGAAGAGATAGGGGATCCAGTATTAGATTCGGAATTTAAAAGAGGTTTGGAGGACTTACGGTCAAATAAGGCAGAAGGGATAGATAACATTCCATCAGAATTTCTAAAATCATTGGGGGAAGTGGCAACAAAATGACTATTCACGTTGGTGTGTAGAATATATGAGTCTGTCGATATACCATCCGACTTTTGGAAAAGCATCATCCACACAATTCCGAAGACGGCAAGAGCTGACAAGTGCGAGAATTATCACACAATCAGTTTAACAGCTCATGCATCGAAGCTGCTTACAAGAATAATATACAGAAGAATGGAAAAGAAAATTGAGAATGCACTAGGTGACGATCAGTTTGGCTTCAGGAAAAGTAATGGGACGAGAGAGGCAATTCTGACATTACGGCTAATAATGGAAGCAAGGTTAAAGAAAAATCAAGACACTTCCATAGGATTTGTCGACCTGGAAAATGCATTCGACAATATAAAATGGAGCAAGCTGTTCGAGGTTCTGAAAAAAGTAGGGGTAAGCTGTAGGGAGAGACGGGTCATATATGATATGTACAACAACCAAGAGGGAATAATAAGAGTGGACGATCAAGTTTGATGTGCTTGTATTAAGAAGGGTGTAAGACAAGGCTGTAGCCCCTACTCTTCAATCTGTACATCGAGGAAGCAATGATGGAAATAAAAGAAAGGTTCAGGAGTGCAATTAAAATACAAGGTGAAAGGATATCAATGATACGATTCGCTGATGACATTGCTATCCTGAGTGAAAGTGAAGTAGGATTAAATGATCTGCTGAACGGAATGAACAGTCTAATGAGTACACAGTACGGTTTGAGAATAAATCAGAGAAAGACAAAGGTAATGAGAAGTAGTAGAAATGAGAACAGCGAGAAACTTAACATCAGGATTGGGTCACGAAGTCAATGAAGTTAAGGAAATCTGCTACCCAGGCAGTAAAATAACCAATGACAGATGGAGCAAGGAGGACATCAAAAGCAGACTCGCTATGGCAAAAAAGCCATTTCTGGCCAAGAGAAGTCTACTAATTTCAAATACTGGGCTTAATTTGAGGAAGAAATTTTTGAGGATGTACGTCTGGAGTACAGCATTGTATGGTAGTGAAACATGGATTGTGGGAAAACCAGAACAGAAGAGAATCGAAGCATTTGAGATGTGGTGCTGTAGACAAATGTTGAAAATTTGGTGGACTGATAAGGTAAGGAATGAGGAGGTTCTACGCAGAATCGGAGAGGAGAGGAATATGTGGAAAACACTGATAAGGAGAAGGGACAGGATGATAGGACATCTGCTGAGACATGATGGAATGACTTCCATGGTACTAGAGGGAGCTGTAGAGGGCAAAAACTGTAGAGGAAGACAGAGATTGGAATACGTCAAGCAAATAATTGAGGACGTATGTTGCAAGTGCTACTCTGAGATGAAGAGGTTAGCACAGGAAAGGAATTCGTGGCGGGCCGCATCAAACCAGTCAGTAGACTGATGACCAAAAAAAAAATCTAAAGAAAGAGACATAGAACTCTCAATAGTAGAACTGCCAACTAGCAATTCTGTAATCATCTGTGTATATAGGTCACCAGATGGCAATAAAAAGTTTTTTATAATCATATGTAAGAGCTGTTAGAGGACTTGAGCACCCTTAAAAAAATATTATCAAATGTGGAGATTTCAATTTTGACTTCTCCAAACCCAGTAAAATTAAAAATGAAATCAAAGACTTACTGAAGTCTTTTAACCTAAAACCAACTATAACCAACCCAACTTGTATAACTGCTACTTCTGCAACTACCATAGATCAGATGTTTGTAAATACAGATAATTATATCTGCAACACACAGACTGCAAACACTGGTTTTAGTGATCACAATGCCCATATACTAACAATCTCTATTCCAGGAAACACAGAAGCCCAGAAAACTAGAGCTATTGTGAGGAAGTTTAATAATGAAAACATAGATGACATTTGTTCTCTCTTGAGAAGAGAAATCTGGACTGATGTTTACAGTTCAAACAACACAGATGACAAGTTTGGTAAATTTATGGCAACAAACAAACATTTTTTTGAAATAGCCTTTCCTAAACAAACGTCACTTATAAATTCTGTGTACAAACCAAATAAATGGATCACAACAGGAATAAAAATATCATTCCAGAATAAAAGGAACTTTTATGAATACTCAAAGCAAACCACAAATCCTGTATTTATCAACTACTTTAAACAATATAAACAAAAGCAAAGAAAATAGAAAACGACAAACAAATAAAAAATTCCAGGAATAAGACTAAAGCAACCTGGAGTATCATAAAAAGAGAAACAGGTACTACATCATTAGCCCACAAAAATATAGAACTTCATGAAAACAACAATAAAATAATCAACCTCACAGTAGTGGCTAATAAATTTAACAACTAATTTTGTAATGAAGCCCACCACCTGATTACCAAACATTACAACTCACAACCAGACAGCAATACACTCCAGTCAGATACAAAAATTCTTACAAGAACCCTATTCATATCTCCAACACCTGAGGAATTATCTGTCATTATAAAAAGGTTACCCAATAAGTATTCAGCAGGTACTGACGAAATACCAGATATTATCATCAAAGCAAGTGTAACATCTATCATAGAACCATTAACGGATTTTTTCAATTCATCATTCGTGAGTGGATTTTTTATTTATTTATTTATTTTTTTTTTTTTTTCATCAGTCTACTGACTGGTTTGATACCGCCCGCAACCTACGTCCTCAATTATTTGCGTGACGTATTCCAATCTCCGTCTTCCTCTACAGTTTTTGCCCTCTACAGCTTCCTCTAGTACCATGGAAGTCATTCCCTCATGTCTTAGCAGATCTCCTATCATCATGTCCCTTCTCCTTATCAGTGTTTTCCACATATTCCTTTCCTCTCCAATTCTGTGTAGAACCTCCTCATTCCTTACCTTATCAGTCCACCAAATTTTCAACATTTGTCTATAGCACCACATCTCAAATGATTCGATTCTCTTCAGTTCCGGTTTTCCCACAGTCCATGTTTCACTACCATACAATGCTGTACTCCAGACGTACATCCTCAGAAATTTCTTCCTCAAATTAAGCCCGGTATTTGATATTAGTAGACTTCTCTTGGCCAGAAATGCCTTTTTTGCCATAGCGAGTCTGCTTTTGATGTCCTCCTTGCTCCGTCTGTCATTGGTTATTTTACTGCGTAGGTAGCAGAATTCCTTAACTTCATTGACTTCGTGACCATCAATCCTGATGTTAAGTTTCTCGCTGTTCTCATTTCTACTACTACTCATTACCTTCGTCTTTCTCCGATTTATTCTCAAACCGTACTGTGTACTCATTAGACTGTTCATTCCGTTTAGCAGATCATTTAATTCTTCTTCATTTTGACTAGGATAGCAATGTCATCAGCGAATCGTATCATTGATATCCTTTCACCTTGTATTTTAATTCCATTCCTGAACCTTTCTTTTATTTCCATCATTGCTTCCTCGATGTACAGATTGAAGAGTAGCGGTGAAAGGCTACAGCCTTGTCTTACACCCTTCTTAATACGAGCACTTCGTTCTTGATCGTCCACTCTTATTATTCTCTCTTGGTTGTTGTACATATTGTATATAACCCGTCTCTCCCTATAGCTTACCCCTACTTTTTTCAGAATCTCGAACAGCTTGCACCATTTTATATTGTCGAACACTTTTTCCAGGTCGACAAATCCTATGAAAGTGTCTTGATTTTTCTTTAACCTTACTTCCATTATTAGCCGTAATGTCAGAAGTGCCTCTCTCGTCTCTTTACTTTTCCTAAAACCAAACTGATCGTCACCTAGCGCATTCTCAATTTTCTTTTCCATTCTTCTGTATATTATTCTTGTAAGCAGCTTCGATGCATGAGCTGTTAAGCTGATTGTGCGATAATTCTCGCACTTGTCAGCTCTTGCCGTCTTCGGAATTGTGTGGATGATGCTTTTCCAAAAGTCAGATGGTATATCGGCAGACTCATATATTCTACACACCAACGTGAACAGTTATTTTGTTGCCACTTCCCCCAATGATTTTAGAAATTCTGATGGAATGTTATCTATCCCTTCTGCCTTATTTGACCGTAAGTCCTCCAAACCTCTTTTAAATTCCGAATCTAATACTGGATCCCCTATCTCTTCTAAATCGACTCCTGTTTCTTCTTCTATCACATCAGACAAATCTTCACCCTCATAGAGGCTTTCAATGTATTCTTTCCCCCTATCTGCTATCTCCTCTGCATTTAACAGTGGAATTCCCATTGCACTCTTAATGTTAACACCGTTGTTTTTAATGTCACCAAAGGTTGTTTTGACTTTCCTGTATGCTGAATCTGTCCTTCCTACAATCATATCTTTTTCGATGTCTTCACATTTTTCCTGCAGCCGTTTTGTCTTAGCTTCCCTGCACATCCTATTTATTTCATTCCTCAGCGACTTGTATTTCTATATTCCTGATTTTCCCGGAACATGTTTGTACTTCCTCCTTTCATCAGTCAACTGAAGTATTTCTTCTGTTACCCATGGTTTCTTCACAGCTACCTTCTTTGTACCTATGTTTTCCTTCCCAACTTCTGTCGCGGCATGCTACCAGTGTTAAAGACTGCGATGGAGCTCCGTATGCCACGGCAAACTGGCTGACACTGACGGCGGCGGTGCACAAATGCTGCGCAGCTAGCGCCATTCGACGGCCAACACCGCGGTTCCTGGTGTGTCCGCTGTGCTGTGCGTGTGATCATTGCTTGTACAGCCCTCTCGCAGTGTCCGGAGCAAGTATGGTGGGTCTGACACACCGGCGTCAATGTGTTCTTTTTTCCATTTCCAGGAGTGTATATTGTGATCTGAGTCTATATCTGCTCCTGGGTACGCCTTACAGTCCAGTATCTGATTTCGGAATCTCTGTCTGACCATGATGGAATCTAATTGAAATCTTCCCGTATCTCCTGGCCTTTTCCAAGTATACATCCCCCTCTTGTGATTCTTGAACAGGGTATTCGCTATTACTAGCTGAAACTTGTTACAGAACTCAATTAGTCTTTCTCCTCTTTCATTCCTTGTCCCAAGCCCATATTCTCCTGTAACCTTTTCTTCTATTCCTTCCCCTACATCTGCATTCCTGTCGCACATGACTATTAGATTTTTGTCCCTCTTTACATACTGCATTACCCTTTCAATATCCTCATACACATTCCTCTATCTGTTCATCTTCAGCTTGCGATGTCGGCATGTATACCTGAACTATCGTTGTCGGTGTTGGTCTGCTGTCAATTCTGATTAGAACAACCCGGTCACTGAACTGTTCACAGTAACACACCCTCTGCCCTACCTTCCTATTCATAATGAATCTTACACCTGTTATACCATTTTCTGCTGCTGTTGATATTACCCGATACTCATCTGACCAGAAATCCTTGTCTTCCTTCCACTTCACTTCACTGACCCCTACTATATCTAGATTGAGCCTTTGCATTTCCCTTTTCAGATTTTCTAGTTTCCCTACCACATTCAAGCTTCTGACAATCCATGCCCCGACTCGTAGAACGTTATCCTTTCATTGATTATCCAATCTTTTTCTCATGGTAACCTCCCCCTTGGCAGTCCCCTGCCGGAGATCCGAATGGGGGCTATTCCGGAATCTTTTGCCAATGGAGAGATCATCATGACACTTCTTCAAATACAGGCCACATGTCCTGTGGATACACGTTACGTGTCTTTAATGCAGTGGTTTCCATTGCCTTCTGCATCCTCATGTCGTTGATCATTGCTGATTCTTCCACTTTTAGGGGCAATTCCCACCCCTAGAACAAGAGAGTGCCCTGAACCTCTATCCGCTCCTCCGCCCTCTTTGACAAGGCCGTTGGCAGAATGAGGCTGACTTCTTATGCCGGAAGTCTTCAGCTGCCAATGCTGATTATTTATCAAAATTTTGGCAGTGGCGGGGATCAAACCCGGGACCGAAGACGTTACAATTATGAATCAAAGACGCTACCCCTAGATCACAGGTACATTTGTGAGTGCTATATTCTCAAAAAATCTGAAAATGGCAAAAGTGACACCACTGTACAAGAAAGAGGACAAACATGAAGCTGCAAACTATAGTCCTGTATGAGTATTGTCAGGCTTTGGTAAAATTATTGAAAAACTATTTCGTAGAAGGCTGACAGCCTTTTAAATAAAGAAAACATAATAAGTGATGCACAACACAGATTCAGATCAACACAGTACGCTATTTATACCTTCTTAAATGAAATTCTAACTGCAGTAGATAATAAGCAAC
The DNA here is from genome assembly GCF_021461395.2 of Schistocerca americana. NCBI lineage: Eukaryota > Metazoa > Arthropoda > Insecta > Orthoptera > Acrididae > Schistocerca > Schistocerca americana. The sequence goes on from NC_060126.1 coordinate 126,276,415, forward strand.
ATGTGTCTGGCCTATTTCTTGACCTTAGTAAAGCTTTCAATGTAACTGATCACAATACTCTGTTGCAGAAGCTAGGTAATTATGGAACACGTGGTCTGCCAAACTAGTGGATGCATTCCTGCCTTCATGACCGTCAAAAGATCACTCAAATAAAATACAAAGACATAAAAAGACAAAAAAATTGTAATTTTTGCAAGCAGTTCTAGGTGCTACTGTCTGGAACTGCATGACCACTACAGTCGCAGGTTCGAATCCTGCCTTGGGCATGGATGTGTGTGATGTCCTTAGTTTAGTTAGGTTTAAGTAGTTCTAAGTTCTAGGGACTCATGACCTCAGAAGTTACTTCCCATAGTGCTCAGAGCCATTTGAACCATTTTTTGTAATTTTTACAGTAATGCACAAAACATTACATATGGAGTTCCCCAAGGGTCAGTCCTTGGGCCAATTCTTTTCATTCTTTATGTTAATGATTTGTCAGAAAAAATAACTAACCAGACAACAGTACTTTTTGCAGATGACACAAATGTCCTAATCAAATCACGTAATGAGGAAAGCCTACAAAAAACAGCTACAGATATAATACAAAATTTGATACAATGGTTCAGAACGAACAAGCTAATAATAAATAATGAAAAAACAGTGTTCCACAATTCACAGAAACTACATCCTGCATGACCAATTTTTAAAATTGGTGGAAAAACTGTCTCATCTGTGAGCGACACAAAATTTTTAGGTATACATATTCAGCGAAACCTAGAATGGGAGACACATCTTAACCATGTAAATAAAAAGCTAAACACACTTATGTACGCAGTAAGAATCCTCACACAAAATACAAGCCCTGCCTCTGTGATCACAATATACTATGGCAGTATTCAGTCACTGCTGATGTACGGCACTATCTTTTGGGGGAACTACGTGGGTACAAACAAAACATTTAGGCTACAGAAAAAGATTGTTAGAATAATAAACCATACTAAGTACAGAGACTCCTGTAGACTAATATTTAAAAATCTCAGTATACTGCCTCTTCCTGGCTAAATATGCATGAAATATTAAATTTCACAAAAGGAAGTATTTTAAAAGATGGAAATATCTTCAAGTATAACTGTGATTACAACCGTAATGATAATGGGCAGAAGCATTACTTGCATGTCAATACTGTAAGTACAAACTTTTGTAAGAGAGGAGTGTATCATACTGGCATAATTCTGTACAATCACATGCCATCCTATTTGAAACAGATGCAAAATTTACAAAAGTTTAAAGTGAAACTGAAAGAGTACTTGCTTGACCACCGACTCTATTCTGTTTCCGAGTTTTTAGAGTACCAGAAAAGTGTAGTGTAGCTGCTCAAATATTCTTAATAAGTCTATCATTTTATGTCATTATATTAAATTTGGTATCAATATTCAACATGTATTGAATAATTTTTAATTATTTATCCTTTCAAAATAACAATGTGTATGATGTTGTATATACTGTACCAACCTGACTGGTCCTACATCATTTGTGCAAAATATGTACCTACACATGATTTACAGGACCAATAAAAAATACAAATACAAATACAATCATGTTCAGTTTAAATGATGGATAAAGTGAGAGTATTTTTTTTGTCACCTATACAATCATTCACAATGATAGCCATATAGTGTCAGTCTTGCATCAGTTTTTAGGTATTAAACCAACGTCAGTTTTATCTGTGCTGTGATGCAATAAACATATTTTAAAAGTATTTTGTGTATTTTGACTACATTATTTTTTTTGCATGAAATGTATTTAAAGTTGTGAATATGGACAATTATCAATTGTATAATGGAATGATGCAATGGAAATTTGTGCTGGGTTGGGCCTCAGACCCGGATTTTCTGCTTATCATGAGCAGTTACCCTACTATTAGGCTACCCGAACATGTTCCAAGGCCAGATGCAATTTTCCATAAGTCATCAACCATGTGTCTACAACCTGAACTCACCGAGTGAGGTGGCGCAGTGGTTAGCACACTGGACTCGCATTCGGAAGGACGACGGTTCAATCCCGCGTCTGGCCATCCTGATTTAGGTTTTCCGTGATTTCCCTATATCACTTCAGGCAAATGCCGGGATGGTTCCTTTGAAAGGGCACGGAGAGGACTTTTAATTGACTATTGCTTGGATAAATAAAATATTGCAACGCCTGTGTTGTTCAGAATTATGATGCGACAACTTCGGACATGAATGCATGTCTGAAGGAAGAGGCCTATAAGGTAACTACAGCTGTTATGAAATACATTAAATGTTTTCACAGTTACTCAAACACCCTAATCGTAAGGCAAGTGCTCACAACTGGCAGGAAATCTGGATTCAAGTCCCAGTCTGGCACAAATATTCATTGTTGTTATTCCATTATGCAGCTGATGGTTGTCCACATCCAGATCTGTGAATTAGTTTCATAATGGCTGTAGTTGCAGCAGAGACTGTTCCTTCAGATATGCACGCATGTCCAAAGGAACATTGCATCATAATTCTGAACAACACAAGCACTACACTCTCAATGTCACATTATTTCTTGGTGAACTCATCACAAATTGCCTGAAATTATGTAAGACTGAATCCAGAAGATATCTGAAGTGGAACAACAGCATTAAACCTGTATTACACACCTCAGTTATATCAATATCAATAATAATCAGCAAGTTAAATAATTGAAATATAGCCACTGAAGCTGATTACATTTTAATATTGTGTTTGAAGCTGGGATACATTTTTAAGAAAAGTCAGGTCAGTTGAGTTAACTTCATTTTCAGTTTCTGGCTTTCATGCATCACAAAAACAAAATTATAAATTATGGACATGGACAGCACTGAGAGAATAAGTGACCAAAAGTGAAATGCGCATACGGACAAGAAATGTGATGAACTCAATGAATTTGGGACATCACTATTGTAAACACTAAAAATATAAGTACTGTATCATAGTGAAAAACTTGTTTTAAGTTGTGGGGTGTTTAGACAATAATTGGATATAGTAATCAGCTGGAAATAATGAACCAGCTTTAAATGGGAACATAGAACACAGCAACAGCGTTAATGAAGCAGAAATAATTTTGAATGGTAAGGACAAACTTAAGCAAAGTCATGATAAAACAGCATTAGGCAGAAATGTTAATAGTGTTTGCAGCCCATTCTGGGTTTTTGATAACAGGTAACTTTTAGTGCCCAGTATCAACCTTTTAGAACAGGTAAGGTATTTATGATGGAACAGTTTGGCAATCAGATTAAGACGTGGGTGGTAGAATTGAAGGTGAAAAAGTGAACTAAATAAAGACCTGGTCAGTAGAATTGAAGTATCAGAAAGTGAACTAAATAAAGACTTGGACAGCAGAACTGGAGCATCACAAACTGATTTAAGTAGTAAAATGCAGAGTCAAAAGGGTTCAGCAATGAAATTTTAAATGGTAATATTCAGGTTGCTGAAATAAGTGAGTATGTCAACAAATATAAATTAGTTGTAGAGTCAGAAAAAAATGTACTGAATCATAGGTTGGTACTGTGGAAGGCAAAGCAACTTAATTTACACAAATTTTTCTGAAAAAGTTGAGAAAATTGGTAAAAGTATTGAGATAATGCACAAAGTAATAAAACAAGAAAATCATGTATTAAGATCAGAAATGAGTCAAAGTAATCATGATCTTTAATGTAAATCAATAATTTGAAAGTACAACACAAAACCAAATCTTGGTAACTAGTAAAATGGTTGTTGAGGTGAATGAAGTTGTAACTAATGATGTGGATGCATGTAATTGTAATGTAGGTACTGTTTGTAGAAATCTAGCGGAACTGGAAGAATGTCTTGCAGCCAAAAGTTTAATAGTAAATGCAGCGAGATGTGAGCCAATGTACTAACAAAAAAATTTCTGGGGGATAATAAATTTTACCCATGTGATTTTTTACAACATTATCATGATAATTTTTTCTGGGGTATAACTGGTAAGCTTAAGATAAAGCTTGTGAAAAATTTTTTTGGATGGGGAAGCACTATCATGGGCAAACCAGTGTACTAATACTGAGAATTGTGATTTTGAGAAAAGCTTTCTGAATAAATTTTGATCATAAATTGATGAAACTAGGATCAAAAATGAACTCTTAAATGGAACACATTACAGAGAAGGTAATTTCTTTGAGAAGCAACTGAGATGACCAGTTCATCTAGGAAAACCATTTTTGACCTTGTACAAATAGATACATTAAATAGGAGATTACCAGGGAAAGTACAATGGGGTTTAGTTTATGAGTCTGGAAATTTGAGTGAGCAGTTTTTAAAAAATATGTAGATAAACTAGACAGAGTTAGAGAGAAATGAAAGCTATAGTTTTAATCAGAATGGATATTGTGTGAGTCAGCACAGGGCATGGAGTTAAAACTACAGGAATAGAGATAATTATGAACAGAAAGAGGAAGGAAATTATAGGAATCACTATCAATGAAGAGGTGAGAGAAGAGAGCCACAGTGGAATGATAGAAATAGGGATGAGAACAAGAATTTATTAAAACAGTAACAGATCATGGGAAGAAAACAATGGACCATTTAACCACAGAAGATATGAAAATGGGGGTAGGCCTACTTATTTAAGTCTATTTAAGTTGAAACACTGATTTCAAGAATAATGTGTTTGTATCACTGGAAACGTTAGTAAACAAGCTTCTATTTAAAATATATGTCTAATTTGTAGGCTTTTTAGTATTAAAATGGTAGTTCGTTCTGTGCATTTTACAACATTATAAGAAAGTCATGCTTTTGATGACAGTACCATATCTCAAGTCCTGATTGGCAGGAGCAATAGGTTGCTGGAGAATGTTGGAAAGTGGAAGGGTTCTTGTGCACAACAGAGAAGTGAAGAAAACACTTCTGTCCAGGTCATCGGAGGAGGCAGTAGCAAAGTTCTACTTTAATGTTAAGATACCTAATGGTTACTGTCAGTGTAGTTGTTCCTGTTAAAAAGAAGAGCTGGATGTAGTTATAGGGTCTAGCAGTGCAAGTCTGCTTTCATGACCTGCAGCTAATTTGCTACAAATTAAAAAAGGTAGCTGCGGTCTTGTAGTCAAATAGCCTACTTATTGACTAGAATTCTGAGTTAATAAAAATATAGAAATACAAAATAAAACTTAAATGGATAATCTAATAACAAGGGTTCTGTTCTAACATCTGTAAATGATGTAGACTACAGGAAATTATGTTAAGTAATGTTTCTTCAAGAAAGGAGATCTCACATAAACAGCAACTGGCCCTACAATATTTAATTAAAACACAGACAGAAAATAGCAGTGGCAGCTTGTTCTTATGGTCCACAAATGTTGCGATATAATGTTATTCCATGTATATTTTCAGTACTATATTATACTGTCTGAGTTTGTCATGGCTTCAATGTAGTATGACTGACAAATACCAGAAATAATCAGGCCCAGGTTCCACTGCTCTATTGCAGACATAAGATGTTACTGTAAGCTTCCAGAAGATTTTCACTCTACAGTGGAGTGTTCAGTGATATGAAACTTCCTGGCAGATTAAAACTGTGTGTTGGACTGAGACTCAAACTCGGGACCTTTGCCTTTCGCAGGCAAGTGCTCTACCATCTGAGCCATCTGAGCTACCCAAGCATGACTCACGTCCCATCCTCTCAGATTTACTTATGCCAGTATCTCATCTCCTACACAGAAGCTCTCCTGTGAACCTTGCAGAACTAGCACTCCTGGTAGAAAGGATACCGTGGACACATGGCTTAGCCACAGCCTGGGGGATGTGTCCAAAATGAGATTTTCAATCTGCAGTTGAGTGTATGCTGATATGAAACTTCCTGGCTAATTAAAACTGTGTGCTGGACTGAGACTCGAACTTGGCACCTTTGCATTTCGTGGGCAAGTGCTCTACCATCTGAGCTACCCAAGCACAACTCACTCCCCATCCTCACAGCTATACTTCTGCCAGTATGTCATCTCTTACACAGAAGCTCTCCTGCAAACCTTGCAGAACTAGCACTCCTGGTAGAAAGGATATTGTGGAGACATGGCTTAGCCACAGCCTGGGGGATGTTTCCAGAATGAGATTTTCTCTCTGCAGTGGAGTGTGTGCTGATATGAAACTTCATGTCTGATTAAAACTGTGTGCCGGACTGAGACTCGAACTTGGGACCTTTGCCTTTTGTGGACAAGTGCTCTACCACCTGAGCTACCCAAGCACGACTCATGCCCCATCCTCACAGCTTTACTTCCAGAAGTATCTCCTATCCTGTTCTGTGTAGGAGATGACATACTAGCAGAAGTAAAGCTGTGAGGACGGGGCATGAGTCATGCTTGGGTAGCTCAGATGGTAGAGCACTTGCCCGTGAAAGGCAAAGGTCCTGATTTCGAGTCTCAGTCCAGCACACAGTTTTAATCTGCCAGGAAGTTTTACTTTAAGCTGTTGGTTGCCAGGCTGTTCAACCAGTGCCAGGGGTCAGCAGCAGATGACCCATACCCCCTCCATATGCTCTGATCATATAACTGCAGTCATAGAAACATGACCAAGTAATTTCCTTTTCTCCACTTCATTGCCTGCCAAAGCATAGCTTAGGCCAGCTTGGGTGGGACCCCAGGATGGACCAGCTCGTGCATAGCCACCTTTCCCAGCACCCCAGTGGAACCTGCTGCTACACTCCCCTCCTTGCCCTCCTTCCTTCTGACATACACAGTGTTTGGGGCCCGGCAGCTAGGGCCCAGAGCCAGAGCTGAACCAAGGTTATCCTGCACCCCTGGGAGAACTGCCAAATCTGTGCAATCCCCCCCGCCCCCCCTTGTGCCACCCCAACATCTCCATGTAGAGCTATCTTTCTGCAATTTTTTCTATCCAGATATAAGACATTTGTAAAGTAGGTTTGATAAAAATGAAGCTACATTGAAGAATATTATTTAAATGGGCTGTATAGGTGAAAAATATTGCACACAGTAAATTAAATGTATCATTGTTAATAAATCACAAATTTTCGATAGTTTCTAAGAGAATTTAAAGTAAAACAAAATCTATATCTTATTATATATGGCAGCTATGGTACATTGATTTTATCCTGATGTATAATAAAGAACAGATTCAGTTTGCTCCTATTAAATTATTAACAGTTAACTATGAGTAATTAACAGGAAATAATGAAAAAAGGTGTATAATTATGTATTAAGAACACATTTCTTTCAAAGAATTATGTTCTTATTATAATTTTACTTTCTGTTTCCTCACTTTGAGCTGGAAAAATTCATTGATAATGTCACGGGAGTAAAATTTAGCTGTTGAGCTATATTCCATTAACAAGATAAGTGAACTTGAAAAGCTGTCACCTACACTCAACTGTAATTTTTTATCAGCTTTAATTTGCTGAAAATGCATTGTAAATGCCATAAATATCCTAAACAGTATTTTGATGTTTGTATGAGGGTCACTAGAAAAGAAATGTGCACTATTTTTTTTTTAATCCATCTTTTATTCTACATGTTTGAAAGTTTTACAGTGTGTAGATACATCCTTTAGGAACAATATTTTCACTTCTTCACATAATTTCCATCCCTCTCAACTGCCTTACACCATCTTGGAACCAACACCTGTATACCCACATGGTAAAATTCTGGACCAACCTGTTGGAGCCACTGTTTGGCAGTGTGCACAAGGGAGTCATCATCTTCAAACCTTGTCCCACAAAGAGAGTCTTTCAGTTTCCCAAAGAGATTATAGTCACATGGAGCCAAGTCAGGACTGTAATGAGGGTGTTTCACTGTTGTCCATCCGAGTTTTGTGACTGCTTCCATGGTTTTTTGACTGACATGTGGCCATGCATTGTCGTACAACAGCAAAACATCCTGCTTTTGCCGATGTGGTTGAACATGACTCAGTCGAGCTTGAAGTTTCTTCAGTGTCATCACATATGCATCAGAATTTATGGTGGTTCCACTTTTTTTTATTTTATTATCCATCTTTAGGCATTAAAAAATGCAACTGATGTCGTCATTTGTGTACATATACAGTTTACATAACTAACAGAAATGGTGTAATATATTGTAGATCATTACTGTCTAATAAGATACAAAAATTTGTCCTTGATGCTGCACAAGGTATTTGCATTATATTTACATGTATAAGTTTAATCTAAGTGAAACTATATTAGTACCGGTACTTAAGATCATCTTTAGTGCACATTATAAACTCTTGTATTGTATAAAAAGCTTTTTCTCTAAGCCATTTCTTTGTGACACCTTTAAACTCATTCAGTGACACATTATGTGCCTCTATTGGCAACATGTTGAATAGTTTTACTCCCATGTACCTGTAACTATCTTTAGATTTCTTTAGTCTAACAACTGGGATGTCAGTTTGCTGTTTTATACATGTGTCATGGTGATGGATAGACTGTCATAGTTTGTGGCTGTGTTGGTTTCCTTTTGTGTGTATCAGACAACTTAGTATAAAGAGGGCTTCAACTGTTAGTATTTTTAGATTTTTGAAATATGGTCTACAAGACTCATTATTCCTGACTCCGTGGATGCATCTGACTGCCTTCTTTTTCCAAATGAAAACTTGTTTTGTTCCGGGTGAGTTTCCCCACAACGAACTGACATATGTTAAATGGGTGTGGAATATGGCATAGTATGCATTGAGTAATAACTTACCACTAACACATGACCTTAGTTTACCTAACAAATATGTCACATGTGCTAACTTAGTACAAATATAATCAGTATGACTCTTCCACATTAATTTTGACTCAAGATGGATCCCAAGTAGTTTAGCTGAGACACAATCAATCTCATCACTCTTAACACACAAGCTAAAGATAATATTTACAGTTTTATTATGATTTATATGCAAGTCATTGAGTTGGAACCACTTGATGGCAGCTCTGAGATGAGCCTCACTTTCCTCATTTAATTTTCCTAAATCTTTCACTACTGTAACAAAAGTTCTATCATCTGCATAGAGTGTGGATTTACACAACATGGTGCTGGGCAAGTCATTTATATATATTATGAAAAGTAAAGGTCCAAACACAGAGCCTTGTGGTACACGCTGCATGATATCCAAGACATTTGACCTCATATTGTTAAAATGCACAATTTGTTTTCTGTCACTCAGATAGGATCTGATCAGAGATAGTTCTGAGCCCCTAATACCATAGCAGTGCAGTTTTTCTAGTAGTATCCTGTGATTGACAGAGTCAAATGCCTTGCTGGGGTCCACAAGAGTGGCATTAACTGATAATCCTGATTCAAATGATAACAGTATATATGAAACAACATCTTCAACTGCTTTTGCCATTGACAGGTTGGACCTGAAGCAATACTGAGAGTCACTAAGAATATTATTCACAGACGGATGTTGACTGATTTGGAGTTGTATGCAATGTTCCACTACTTTTGATATGATGAGTACAAGGGAGATTGGACGGTAATTATTAGGACAAGACTTGTCACTTTTCTTGTGCAGTGGAGTAACGACTGCCATTTTTAAGGATGAAGGGAAACAGCCACTGACAAACATCTGGTCCATAAAATTGGAGAGACCATAAAGGTCTTTTGATTTTGAGTAACTTAATTTTGCTATAGCAGTTTTAATATCTGTTACTTTTACTTCTTTCCATTTAAACACAGGAACCATATCCTCAAAATTTTGTAGAAATGAATTTCTATTATTTGAGATATGGTTGTTGTCACATTTATGGATATGTTCATTTGCAGCACTGTTATTCATACTGGCAGCATTAATGAAGAAGGTGTTGAAATCATCCAGTATGATATGAGCATCACATGAATTATTTTTGGTAACATATTTATTTCTACCCAGATGGGTCTTGATAACAGTCCAGGCTGCTTTGCATTTATTTTGGCATGATGTCCACAAGCAAGAGTCCTTCGGAATCAAGAAACACTGTAGCCATAACTTTTCCAGCAGAAGGTGTGGTTTTGAATTTTTTTCCTTGGGTGAATTTGCATGATGCCACTCCATTGATTGCCTCTTCGTCTCTGGTGAAAACTGATGGAGCCATGCTTCATCACCTGTCACAATTCTTCCAAGAAATTCATCTCCACCATTCTCGTACTGTTCCAAAAGTATGCTGCATACAGTTTTTCTTGTTTCTTTGTGAGCCACTGTTGACATCCTGAGAACCCATGTGGCACAAACAATTTTTAGCACCAACACTTTCAGTATTCTGCGAACACTTCCTTCCCCTATTCCAAAGTAGTGTGACAATTCATTCACTGTGATGCGTCTGTCAGTAGTCACCTATTTGTTAACTCTCTGCACATTGTCTGGAGTGTGTGCAATACGAGGCCTGCTGGAGTGAGGACAATCCTCAATATTGCCAAGCCCACTTTTATCACGTAACCTGCTTGCCCACTAACTGTACTGCGATCGACAGCAGCGTCTCCATATACCTTTTTCAACCTCTTGTGGATGTTTCCCACTGTCTCGTTTACACAGGACAGGAATTTTATGACAGCACATTGCTTCTGATGAACGTCAAGTGTAGCAGCCATCTTGAAGACATGCTGTGATGGTGCCACTCATGGGAACAGGTTCAACTAAGTTTGAAAACAAACAGGAAGGATGTATTTACACACTGGAAAACATTCACACATGCAGAATGAAAACTATATTTTTACAAAAATAGTGTACATGTCTTTTGGAGTGACCCTCGTATAAGCATCTCATAACACACACAATGGAAAAAAAAAAATTCAAAACAGCCAAATGGAAATAAGTGTTGATGCTCTTTATCAACTCTTTCTGCTGGAATTTGAAAGCATCTTCCTCGTATCAATGTTTTTGTTATATTTGACACCAAAGTCTGCTCTATATTGATATTTTAAACATTTTGTGGTTGTGCACACAGCAACTGTGTATGCAGTTATATAAAACGTAACAATCAGCCAACCGGTTGCACACAAAAAACAAAAAAAAGAAACTGTAAAAAGACTGACAATATTGTCAGTTTTCTACCTGTAAAAAGGCTGATTTACTATTTTTGAAAATTTCCATATTGCCTGTATTGGGTGGCATTACTAATCCTCATGTCCATCTCATAGCAGTGTCGGCTTACTTGCCATTTAGTCTGATGACTCTTGCGTTGTATATGTTCTGGTCTTAGCTGGCTAAAGCAGTTAATTTGTGCCTCCGCTTGCAACTATGATTTTGTTACTTTGTAATAACTTCTGTCTTTTCTGTTATGACCTATATTCTTGAATCATGGAACAAAAACATGATATTTGACAATAGCACTGTTGCTGAAAATTTAAAAGCTGCCATGTGATTCCATGTAACTTTTATCATTCTGATGAAGATAATCTTAGAGCTACTGGAACCTGGTTAACGTATTTTTCAAAAAAGTTGTGTGCAACCAGTTGGCTGAGTGTTACATATTTATATAATCTGCAGAATATGTCTCAAAATAAGATACAGAGCTCTCAATGAATATTTTTCTGGCAGGAAATTAAAGTGAGATGAAATGATATGTTTTATCAGATACATTTATTGTTCCCTTATTATTCCATCAAATATTTTGAAGCAGCCTAGCTTAAATAATTTCACTCCAATCCTGAGCTGGCTGAAATTGGCAAAAAAGGAACCTACCATTAAATGGCATATTATGTGCTTCAACATCCAGTGGCCAACCTACAATACCATAGTGAAGTATCAGCAAAAACTCCATTGTTGTAATGAGCTAACTGAGTAGGCAGCAGCTGTATGAAGTACATGCACTGTTATGATAAGTGACGTGTTCAGTCCTGCATTCCAACATCCTCCCCCCACACCTACTGCCATTCAACAAAGGGGAATGTTGCAAACTGTCCCATTCCTCGGTAGTGTTCCATATTCTGCAGCAGTGTAATTGAAACTCAAGTATTCTTACTGTGCTGTTAAAATGAATAAACTTAATTGTCTGCTAAAAATGTTCTTTAACTTATTAAGTATGGATGAGAAGCTAGAAAACAAGAGGTTAGGTGCACATCAGCCAACTACAATATTATGCACACAATCCAAAAAAAGTTGTTTATTTCTGTATATACTATATTTTTAGCTACAGTATATTGTATAATTACCATATTTACTATTCTTCTAGTGCTTTTTAAGCAGTAAGACATAAATGCAGGTTATGAAACAATTCACGGTAAATCCATTACAAAGCTATTGACTTTTTTCTGAGGGCCACCAACAAAAATGAGCACCAGCTGCATCTGGAAAATACCCTTATCAAATTAGTATAGTCATGTTGAGAGCATTACGAGAACAGCAGCAAAATCACCAAACTAAACCGTCATCAATGATATGCAAAAACAGTTCAGAGTTCATCATCATGATTCACAAATTAATACACACAATATGCAAAATTGTAACTCATACTGTATGTATCCTCAGTTCCAGAGTACAATCAGAAAAAGTTTAATGTCCTACACCACAGGACACTCAGGCCTCTTGAAATATAAAGTCCATTCAGAAGTTAAAGTATGGTAGCAGCCATTCATTGCCCAGAATCAATCACCTGCATGATCGAAAATCACACAATAGCACGGGTAAATCTGCCTTCTTCCAGAATGAACATCCAAGTGCCCAGAATCACTTCCTTGAGCTCTTCATTTGAAAAGACCCAGCCACCATTTGACTCCTGTAGTGCTCTGCTACTGTCTGGTTTTCCATTGGCTGAAGGCCACTCGCCCCCCAAAAAAATACATAGTTCTTCAAGCTCTACAGACCTGATTTGACACAATATGACCACTTCCCAGACTAAACTAATCTACTGCACAATATCCAAACAAAAGATGTGTTATAAACATTTTCTCACACTCAATTCATTAACGATGAATTACAAATAAAGGTTTGTCAATAAATGAATAAGCAGCTATTCTTTTGCTCATGATAAATGACATCAGATTATCATTAAATTATATTTAAACAATTCTTTGTGTCTTTTTGTCACAAGCATCTTTTGGTTCTCTTTCGATTGTGGTATCCACTAATAGACGTATTTGACCACTTCTAAATTAGCACAGTTTTTACATAGCACTTGTAATCAACATTTAAATAAAGTTATGTTATTGCAATGTTGGTGTTACTCTGAGTTACGATGCAAAGTCCCTTTGGACATGCATATCCAAAAGAACAGGCATTGCGGTGACTACAGCCATAATGAAATATGTTAAATTTATTCATAATTGCTAATATGAAGAACCATCAGCTGTAGAATGGAATGATGACAGTTAAAATTTGTGCTGGAATGGGACTTGAATGCAAATTTCCTGCTTACTGCCAGAAGTCACCTTACTTTTTGACTATCCATGCATGACTCTTGGCTCCATTACGTGTATTCCTATACAGTTTGAGACATTTTATTTGAAAGTCACTTGCCTGGTGTAGGTGGATAAATACAATATGCTTGTATATTCAAAGGGAATTCCCATTGGAATTCAGAATAACACAGGCATTGAGTATCGTATTTATCAGCTGACACGGGACAAGTGACTTTCCAGTAGCAGTTCTCACATGTACAGGAATATACATAATGTATGTACAAGTACAGGTTGTAATCACATGGTTGATGACATATGGAAGTTTGTGACTGGCCTTGACTCATTCGCAGATAGCCAAATGGCTTATCTGCATGTGATAAGCAAGAAATCCGGGTTCGAGTCCTGGTCCAGCACAAATTTTCATTGCCATTATTCCATTCTACACCTGATGGTAGTTCATATTCACAATTGCAAATATATTTAAAGTAAATACAGTTAGTGACAGAAAGCAAATTGTCCACTAAATAACTACAGAAGTATGATCGTGTGTGAGGTATTCACACTGTATTTATTTGCTGTGTAATTGTGGAGAACATGATGTGACAAACATTTGTGTAATAAAACAGATATAAAAAAAGACACAAGTCAATAAATGAAACAGATACAGATGAGTAGCCTTCAGGGAAGAAAGATATCATACAGTGCTATTATCTGAGATATCATTTGTTCAAATTACATGAAGCATTTAAAAATCGTTAATTCAGAGGTTCATTATGAAAAGGCTTGTTTTCTGTGAAATATCAGCTTCTGTAGCTTTAACTATATTGAAATATTATCATGTCAACAGATGCACTTCATTTTGTTTAGATTGCAGATGTATGCCAATTTGCTTTTTATGCTTGACTGTGAATTACACTGTAGCACCAAAGAACCTGGTACAGGCATGTGTATTCAAGTACAGAGACATGTAAACAGGCAGAATACGATGCTTTGCTTGGCAATGCCTATATAAGATAATAATTTTCTGGCACAGTTATTAGATCAGTTACTGCTGCTACAATGGCAAGTCAACAAGGTTTAAGTGAGTTTGAACATAGCGTTATAGTTGGTACGTGAGCAATGGGATACAGCATTTCGAGGCAGCAATGAAGTGGGAGATTTTCCCAATGACCATTTCACGAGTGTACCGTGAATATCAGGAACCCAGTAAAACATCAAATTCTGACATCAGTGTGGCTGGAAAAAGATCCAGCACGAATGGGACCAATGACAATTCAAGAGTATTGTTTAAGAAGTGCAACCCTTCCACAAATTGCAGTAGTTTTCAGTGCTGGGCATTCAACAAGTGTCACTGTGTGAACCATTCAATGAAACATCATTGATATGGGCTTTTGGAGCAGAAGGCCCTCTCGTGTAGGCTCAATGACTGCACAACACAAAGCTTTATGCCTCACCAGGGCCCTTAAACACCGACATTGGACTGTTGATGACTGGAAACATGTTGCCTAATTGGACGAGTCTTTTTTCAGATTGCATCAAGCGGATGGATGTGTACGGGTATGGAGACAAACTAACGACTCCACGGACCCTGCATGTCAGCAGGGGACTTTTCAAGCTGTTGGAGGCTCTATAATGGAGTGGGGCATGTTATATGTGACCCCTGATATGTCTAGATATGACTCTGACAGGTGACACATACATACGCATCCTGTCTGATCACCTGCACCCATTCACGTCCATTGAGCACTCCGACATACTTGGGCAATTCCAGCAGGACAGTGCGACATCCCACATGTCCCGAATTGCTACAGAGAGACTCCAGGAAAACTCATCCGAGTTTAAACACTTCCACTATCCAGCAAACTCCCTAGACATGAACATTATTGAGCATATTTGGGATAACTTGCAATGTTATGTCCAGAAGAGATCTCCACCCCTTCGTACTTTTATGGATTTATGGACAGCCCTGAAGCATTCATAGTGTCAATTCCCTTCAGAACTATTTCAGGCATTAGTTGAGTCCATGCCACATTGTGTTGCGGCACTTCTGTCTGCTTGTGGGTGCTCTATGTGATATTAGGCAGGTGTACCAATTTCTTTGGCTCTTCAGTGTATAATAGATTCTCAAGAAGCTGTGAGGTACCATCTTTCAACTTGTCTGACACTCGACCAGTTTTGGCCTGTTTCCTGCACAAAAGCCATGTGATCTACGGCTGTTCAAAGTTCCAGATTTGAATTTTTCCCATGTTTGGTGACACATTGCTTGTCTCTCCAACTGAGCTCAACTGGGGCAACCATTTGACATCCTCATCCCACTGACCTGCACCCAGCCAAGAGAGCAAATTCAATTTTCCTCAGTACCAACCCTAGGTGGGCGAATAACTCACCCACATACTAGTAATGTTACACAATGGTATGTTTAATTATTGGGGACTCTGCTACCTTTCATGCTACATTTTACAAAATATAAGCTGCTGTTAGTTTTTATCCTGTAAGCTTGTTTCAGTGTATTTTGTAGGAGCAGGATTTCTGCATAACATTACTTTAGTTCTGAATAAATTATCAGGCTTGTGCAACTTTAAACTTATGGTACTGCCTACATTAATTTTCAAAAATTTCCTAAATTTATCATTTACGATTGCAGCTTGTAACTGCAATTTATCATTATTAATTAATTCATATAACTTAGCTGTGCTTAATTTGTTGGATCACAAGACCATAATTTAGTACAGAAATTTAGATACCTAAGCTAATGGGCACAAAGCACATGTATCAATATACAGTTTTGTAGTGTTGGCAGAAGAGCCAACACTGTGTTGCTAGAGGAGGCTGAAATACACATGTTTAAGCTCACGCAGACTGGCGTGAGGTCTGGAACAATTAAAGGAGTTGAGTCTAATAAATAAAGAACGTAGTGGCTTGAATACTTAACTTTAATCCATAATTGGAGAACATCGCTCTTGTTGATACATTAATAATATTTCTCAATATAAACTGGTAATGGCGCCTTGCTAGGTCGTAGCAAATGACGTAGCTGAAGGCTATGCTAACTATCGTCTCGGCAAATGAGAGCGTAATTGTCAGTGTAGCATCACTAGCAAAGTCTGCAGTACAACTGGGGCGAGTGCTAGGAAGTCTCTCTAGACCTGCCGTGTGGCGGCACTCGGTCTGCAATCACTGACAGTGGCGACACGCGGGTCCGACATATACTACCGGACCGCAGCCGATTTAAAGGCTACCACCTAGCAAGTGTGGTGTCTGGCAGTGACACCACACAGTTTGACCCAACAACATCAGTGAGCCACAATCTCAGTTAGAGTCATAGATAGCCCAATACTGACCCAAGTAAGTCCTAACACTCTGAATGAAAATTATTTTATTTTTGGAATTTGATTGTGAATTTTACAGTTCAGCATAAAATGACTCAACTTATTAACCCTAAGTATATCATTGTATCAATAATTGCAGATATAACATGAATAACATGCTACTAACAATAAATAAAGTAAGTATATTACTGCCACGAGCACCAGGCAGAAAGTACTTAAATCCAAGGAAAATATCCACTCCTAATGAACTATCTCTATCTCAAAATGTTTCTTTCCTTTTTCCACACTCCCAGGGGAGGGGAGAGAGCTGCCTTTCTTCAGCTACAATATCTACAAACAGTTTATTGCAGTTAAAAACTTAAATAATTGTATTAAAAATACAATTAGAAATTGTGTGAGGCACGGAGCTAAGTCATACATAGTTTGCTTGTTATACCAGCCAGCATTTTATGTGTTTATTTATGGAAAGAACAGAACTGCTTCTGTGTGAGCTTCTTGCTTGTCCGATCGCTCCTCTCCAGGTTCGTTCCTTAGTGGAGGGGCAGGGTGAGCACTGAGCAGGAACCCCCTGAAGGCAGAAAGGTGTCTGCTTTACAGATTGCACCTTCCAGACTGGCTGCTCACCTCACTGCCGTCAGCTGCTGCTCTTGCGCCACTCCCCTATACTACATGGAGCCGGTCGAATGTATTATCCCTGCCCTTACACCACCTGCACTGCAATCTTCTTTCAGCATCACGGAACCTTCTGACATGACATGATGCCTACTTTTTTCTCTTTAATCATCATTTCAGTGCTGGAACGGGGTATGACTGACCCCAAACCAGTTGGTAAAAAAATAGAAATTCACGGCTTTAAACCATCACTTGCCATCATAAGCCACTCATTGGCATTGCAAGATTCACTGGACAAAATGAAACAAGTGCAATAAATTCACATGACGCAGCTCCCTTTGGCGTCATTCGAGGGTTGGATCCCCTCCTACGAAAATGACAGATTGCAGAGCCTGGGCTACCCTCAGGGTGGAATCTCCATCTTTGAAGCTTTGTTGCTGTTGCTGTTGGTGTTTCTGTCTGTTGATCCATCTGCTGGCGCTGCTGCTCGGTGCTCACTGCTGTAGCTGTCCATCCATCCATCTGTCCATCTGTCCGCCTGCCTGTTCACCGCTGCCACCGCCGGAGGATCCTGGGCCACTACCTTCTTGCCAACATCATCCAGCCAGTGCCCGGAGAGAATTCACCGGTCCGCTTTCATCACCTGCTGAAGGGGCTGCCACCCCCTTCTCCCTACTGGCTCCTTCACTGCCACCGCTGCCCTTTCCCGCTGCCGCTGCCACCGCTGCCGCCCTTTGCTGCCACCACCATCGTCATCAACACTGTTACTGTCACCGTCACCTCCATCGCTGTCTTTGCCCCCTCTCACACGCCACCACCATGTCCCACCCCACTACGTCTATCATTTTCACCTCCCCCTCCGCTGCTCCAACCACCATCACATGGAGTTCATCCACCACCCCATTCCCGTCCTTCCTTCCCTCCCTGTCCACCCCACTCCTGCCCTGATTCCGGCTGTAACTACCCCCAACTCTCGCTCCCCTGTCGTTGTCGTCCCATCACCATCTGCAGACTTCCCGCCACTCCCTGCACCAACTCTGTCAGGCTCTAAACCAGCACAGATTTTGGCTCACCACTCCACGGTCTCTGTGTCACCCGTGCCCCCTCCCTCTGCGTCATCCGCCCTCAGGGGGAACTTCCCTCCACCATTTTGCAACCCATCCCCCAGCCCCTTCTCCACCCTGTCCTGTCCATGAAACCTACCAAACACCCTAATGCTCACCCTTCCTCCGCAATCTCCACAAAGAAAAACCCCTGATCCCTGTGACCCACCCACCCCCATGAACATGATCCTGACCCCCACCCCTGGCACACCTGCCACCCACACCTTTGTCCTCTCCAATCTGACCCTCAATTCCTTGATGCCCACACCCTCACCATGGCCATCCATAAATACTTCCCCAATGCCCCCATCTCCCTTCTTATTCCTCACAAGGACTCAGCCCTCATTAAATCCCCCAATGCTTCCACACTGATCTCCTCTCCCGAATCCCATGCATCCAATTTGACCAACGAGCCACCCTCACCCCCTCCCACACCCCATCCTCTCCCCGTCAGCCTCAAGCCCCTCAATGTCTGCCAACCTTCACCACCGTGATCACGAAGCTTAGCCCCATGGTCATGGAGGGTGAGGTCTTGACAGAACTCAACTCCCAGCCCAACATCAAAACCACCTCAAACACTGCCCTCCCTCCTTCCTTGCAGTCCTTGCCACCCTCTACAATGTCATCCTTGCCGCCAGCTTCTACAACAACCTGTGGAAAACCTCCCATATCCTGATGTTCTCCAAACCCAACAAGCCTCCATCCGATGCCTCTTCCTATCATACTATACATCTCACCTCGGTGTTCAGCAAGCTTTTGGAATCCATCCTTACCCACCGCATCCATCACCACCTCCACCGAAACCACCTCCTCCCCATCACCCAATGTGGCTTTCGACCTTCTTTCTCTGCTGATGACCAACTCCTATGCCTCATTAACTCCCATCGCTTGGCCATTTTTGTCTTCCTCGAGCTCAAAAAGGCCTACTACCATGTCTGGCATCCTGGTCTCTTATTTAAACTCCAGACCTATGCCCTTCCTGTCAACTATGTCCGTCAGATTGCCACCTTCCTCTCCCACCACCCCTCTTATGTTACCATCCACTGCCCCTCTGCAGGTGTGCCCCAGGGCTCTGTCCACTCCCCTCTCCTCTACCTCCTGTACACGGCAGATATGCCACAACCCCTCCTCCAGTACACCACCTGCAGTATACCGATGACACCGCATTCCTTGCCCTCACTCCTCCCCTCCAACAGTCCCAATGCCTTCTGCTGAATCACATTGACTTTTTTGCCACATGGTGTAACCAGTGGCTCCTGAAGATCAATCCTTCCAAGACCCAGGCAATCATCATAGGTCATACTACTCACTCCTTCCGGCCCCTGGATTTCTCCCTTGCCATCTGCGCCCGTCCTGTACACCTCTCCCCCACTCGCACCTACCTTGGCCTCACTATTGACTATCACCTCACTTGGCTCCCTCATCTCTGCTCCATCCAATCCAAAGCCCACAACTGCCTCTGACTCCTCAAACACCTCTCTGGCCAGACATGGGGATTGAACCCCTCTACCATCCTCCACACCTATAAATCCTTAATTCGTCCCATCCTCTGTTATGTCAGTCCCACCTGGATATCCTCCTCACCGCCCCCCCCCCCCCCAAATTCTATGTCCCTCCAGACCCTCGAGCACCATGCACTCTGCCTCACGTTCCATGTATGCCTCCCATCCCCCACGCGGATCCTCATTGGCCTGATTCCTTTCCCCCATCTGCTCCTATTCCTCGAACATATCTGCGTACCCTACACTTCCCGCCATCTTGATCCCCCTCATCCCTGGTTGCTCCTCTCCTCTCCAACCCCACCCTCTGCCGCACCTTCACTGTTGTGTCCCCCGTACCCTCCATCTCTACACCCATCATCTCCTTTCCCAAGGTGGCTTCCGTCAACTCCCCCTCCTGGATGATGCCCTCTCTCCCTCCATTTATCCCTCCTATCAACTCTGATCCTCATCTGCCCCTCCTTTTCTCTGTCCATTCCCCAGGCTCCCCTCCCCCCCCCCCCTTTCCTGTTTTGTCCCCGCCTGCCCTCTCTCTGTCCCCCTTCCCCCTGCGTCCTTTTGCATTCCCCTCCTCTGCCTTTCCACACTCCCTCTCACGTCTGTCCAGCCCCTCCCCCCCCCCCCTTATGAGTCCTAGTCCTCCATTGTCTCCTTCCCCTCCTCTCCCCCACTTCATTTTTCCTCTCCTTCCCCCCTTTTCCTTCCCATCATCTGTCCCGGTTCCTCCTGTCTGCCCTCGGCTGTGGTGTGTAATATTTGTGCCAACTTTTTAATGCAGTGTTCATGTGAGTGTTCAGTGTTGTGCGTCTTTCCAAAGTGTTGCGAACGGAAATCACGCTGTCACGATGCTTTTTAATTGTCTGTCGATTATTTTAACTGTCTGCTTCCTGTGTATTTTCTTAGCATCACCAACCGTTTGTTTTATGTTTTAAGTTCCACAATTTCCCACCATTTTACCATTTACATCATCGATTTTATTCCCTGCTTTTATTATCTTCAATTTTTCAATTTTTTAAAACAAATTCTGTAGGCTGAAGAGTGACCACTAAGCTGCTGCCCTTCAGTGGAGGGGGGGAATCAAAACTCAATAAGGGGGGTAAAAAAAAGCCTCCATTTGATTGATGACATTGTGCCATTTGCGTCTAGCATTAAAAAAAAATGGACAGTCAAGGTAAGACCCTAAGATAGTAAGTTTGATATTTAATTACAAGACTAAAGCAACATGCAAGCAACAAATAGATGAAAATCATAGAAGCTAAGGAAGAGTTTTTATATTTGTGGTAACTGAAGATAAAATACTGGAAGGCAGAGGAAGAATTACAGAGGAGAGTAAAGACGATCTGGGCAGCTTTTTGGTAAAGACGATAGGGCTTCCAAAATTAAGCTTCCGATTCCTCCAGAAGGAGAAGTTTACAAATACTGTAACAAGCAGTTTTTACTTTTAGTAATGAAGTATGCAGGTGGGCTTTAAATGTGAGAACTATTGAAAAAGTTGAAGGTTAGTCTGAGTACAATATGGGTATGCATCTTGGGAGTTACTGGGGAAGACTGAGCAGATCGGCTGGACTCATATACGTAATTACAGCTGTAAAGAAAATGTACATATTGGAGGTGGGAGGGACATGTAACTGAAGGTCCATGGGGCATTCGAAGAAGTAAGAAAAGGAAGTTGGGGTGTCTCCAACACTAAGCGACAGTTCTTTGACGATGATATTTGGTTTTGCTTCTTTCGTCTCTCTTTGAAACTTTTGAAAGAGAGACTCTTTCACTTTTTGTGTCCCAGCGCTAGACGTTTGGTAATAGACACTAGACAGTTAGATTGCTGTATTCGCTGTATCAGGTGATGAAATAAATGTCACTTCGATCCTAAAAGTATTTTATTGCCATTCAACATCACGCAAAAGCCGCAAGGTAATGACGTACACGCAGGGAAATTCTATCGCTGTAACTAAGATCATGGTTAACTGACATGTAATATCTTACATTGGGCATACATTTGCTTATGTTCGGTCTATCAGCGTGGAACATTTTAACCCTGAGCCTGCCATACCAATAACGTTAGTGGGCATGAAATGTTCTCCTCTCAAAAGAACATGTTTCTTACCTTCAGTAGTTTTCTGCCAAACTTTTTACTGCAAATTAATATGTACAGCTCAATGGGTGCTCCATAGTTCCATGGTGTTGCCAATAGATGTCAGTTCCACACGCAGCCTTGGAAAATCAGCGACTCTTTTTAATCTCCGTCTGTAGCCACCTGCAATTCGGCATTCCCACGGTATTTGTAGCCAGCCAGCAAATTGGTTGTATACATTGCTGCTGCTTGTTTAAAAATAGGAACTGTTGTGTATTGTAGCTAATTTCGAGGTGACTAATGTCACAGTGTTATGCTTTACAGTACACTGTAATTGTCTATTCCAGAAGAGCGGGAAACTTATTAGCTGCCCTCTCGTAGGGAGAGATGCTGTGAGAATCAGGATCTGGCTGATAAACATCCCAAAGAACAAACAGTTCACAAGAGAAGGCTGACGGTATGCAGTAAGTACAACTTTCATGTGTCAACATAATTTATAAGAGTTAAGATTCAGTGATGTAGCGAAGACCTGAAGTATTTTAACTTGAACAAATTTGTGATGAGGATTTCTGCTTAGGCCTAATGTTATTGATGTAACAATGTTTTTATTTTTGTACTGTAGTTCAGAAGCCAACAAAGTAGATACTCTTTTTAATTCGTAGGAAGCAGTTCCTGAAGCATGCTTTTCTCATTTGTTTACTCGCGTTTAGTGTATCATTACAGGGAAAATGAGTTGAAACCAGAATAAGATATTAAAAACATCAGATATGCAAATGTAAGGGAAATAGTAGGCATATAGAAGAAATTTTTATTGTATTTGTGTTTTATACTTGTTTCTATGCCACCATAAAACAGGTAATGTAGAAAGATAGCGTTTACAACTTCAATAACTTTTAACTCCTAGTCATACCATCATTTGCTACTGAATTGTTTATAGTGTAAAGAACTGTATTATCTGTTCAAATTCAGTAGTTTAATCAGTAGGACATACAATATTTTGGCCCATTAGGCTGCTTGTCATAAATTGGCCATTGCAATACTTTTAGGTATTCTTATTAAAGATGAACAAGAAACTAGAAGTTGATGCTTTTCACAGTTGTAGTTGTGGTTGTAGCTCCCAATTTATTCCTTCATAGTTAGGTTCATCTCCCATGGATCATTTGAGTGACAGATCAAAATGGTATGGAACGAGCCACTTTACATTCAAATAAATTTGTAAATCTGGGTAAATAGTGACCATAAATAGGATTTTTTGTTTTTTTAATCATACAGCCAGCCTCTGTGGTAGAGCAGTTCTAGGCGCTTCAGTCTGGAACCACGTGGCTGTTATGGTTGCAGGTTCAAATCTTGCCTCGGGCATTGATGTGTGCAGTCCTTAGGTTAGTTAGGTTCAAGTAATTCTAAGTCTAGGGGACTGAGGACCTCAGATGTTAAGTCCCATAGTGCTTAGAGCCATTTGAACCATTTAATCATACAGAAGTGTGTTAGTACTATGAAACAGGACTACATAACCACATTTGAAGTTTAAATATCTGCTGTTCAAAAATGCTTTGTTAGACAGCAACTGAATGAACTAAAAAATGGGTATGTTACTCTAGTTCATATTTACATTTGAGAAAATATTCTGAAACATGTCTTTCTGTAGCTGTAAACTGCAAACATAGTGGCTTTAGTTATCCCATAATATGGGGTAACAAAGGCCAGTAGTTAGAAATAAATGTTTAGTTAAAGTTAGACGAGATTATGGAAGCAAAAACCATACACTGTCCTATATTAGTCAGACCAATTGATTGAAACAAATGTTGTGATAAAAAAATTGACAAAAAATAGTTTTATAGTGTACGTAACAAGTGTCATACAGATTTCCTGCCTTAAAGGTGATACAAGGGGAAGTAGGTTCCATGAACACTTCATGAAAATATGACAGATGTGCTTAACTTTGAGGAACCAACAATGTGTTTAGGATGGTGTATGCGTCTTACTACAACTTTTTTTTACATGTGTCATCTGTAATGTTTGATTCATCATAATTCACTGTCATGCATGGGTCAATGTTCATTAGTGAGACTGAGTGTTCATCAAAATAATTGTTTAGTTTTCTTTGCTTGCAGCTGCCCTACTTCTCTTAATATTTAGGCACAACTGATAAGTGAAGGCACTATTGTCTCTCTTTATGAATTCTTCAACAGAATCAATGCCTGGCATATTGTCTTTAAATTATGATGCATTCCTTCCTCTTTTTGCAAGGTAGGCCTTGACAAACCTGGTATCAAAGACAGACACTGTGAATCCCCAATTTCCAGCTACCCTCACACATCCTGCCAGTTACTGTTGTTTGTCACTGGAGAATACGAAAGGCCTACCTACTTTGTTCATTATTCCTTTCATTGCTGCAGTAAGTGCACACCTTGAAATTTCATAATGTGTAATATAATGTCCTCAATAGCATGAACAATAATTTCCAAACTAAAAACAGGGGTGCAAGTGTTAGTATTCAAAGTTTATCTTGCAAATGGTATTTGTTTGGTTTAAGTAAGTCTGTTTCACATTCCTACCCACCACCTTTTACAATAATATAAATTCTTGTATCATGGAATAGGAAGAGTTGTCAGTGAGAAACTTTTCAGTTTGTTTTCAAATTTAACTCTGCTGTCTGTCAGTTATTTTATGTCACTGAGTCAGAGATCAAAATTTTTACTGCTGAATTGTGTACCCCCTTTTGTGCTAAACACAGTCTTAATGGTGAGTAATGGTACTATAATTATTTTCATCATTGTTCTGTTTGAATTACTGCAGATTGTGTACAGCAAACTACCCAAGGAAACTAATACACTCCTGGAAATTGAAATAAGAACACCGTGAATTCATTGTCCCAGGAAGGGGAAACTTTATTGACACATTCCTGGGGTCAGATACATCACATGATCACACTGACAAAACCACAGGCACATAGGCACAGGCAACAGAGCATGCACAATGTCGGCACTAGTACAGTGTATATCCACCTTTCGCAGCAATGCAGGCTGCTATTCTCCCATGGAAACGATCGTAGAGATGCTGGATGTAGTCCTGTGGAACGGCTTGCCATGCCATTTCCACCTGGCGCCTCAGTTGGACCAGCGTTCGTGCTGGACGTGCAGACCGCATGAGACGACGCTTCATCCAGTCCCAAACATGCTCAATGGGGGACAGATCCGGAGATCTTGCTGGCCAGGGTAGTTGACTTACACCTTCTAGAGCACGTTGGGTGGCACGGGATACATGCGGACGTGCGTTGTCCTGTTGGAACAGCAAGTTCCCTTGCCGGTCTAGGAATGGTAGAACGATGGGTTCGATGACGGTTTGGATGTACCGTGCACTATTCAGTGTCCCCTCGACGATCACCAGTGGTGTACGGCCAGTGTAGGAGATCACTCCCCACACCATGATGCCGGGTGTTGGCCCTGTGTGCCTCGGTCGTATGCAGTCCTGATTGTGGCGCTCACCTGCACGGCGCCAAACACGCATACGACCATCATTGGCACCAAGGCAGAAGCGACTCTCATCGCTGAAGACGACACGTCTCCATTCGCCCCTCCATTCACGCCTGTCGCGACACCACTGGAGGCGGGCTGCACGATGTTGGGGCGTGAGCGGAAGACGGCCTAACGGTGTGCGGGACCGTAGCCCAGCTTCATGGAGACGGTTGCGAATGGTCCTTGCCGATACCCCAGGACCAACAGTGTCCCTAATTTGCTGGGAAGTGGCGGTGCGGTCCCCTACGGCACTGCGTAGGATCCTACGGTCTTGGCGTGCATCCGTGCGTCGCTGCGGTCCGGTCCCAGGTCGACGGGCACGTGCACCTTCCGCCGACCACTGGCGACAACATCGATGTACTGTGGAGACCTCACGCCCCACGTGTTGAGCAATTCGGCGGTACGTCCACCCGGCCTCCCGCATGCCCACTATACGCCCTCGCTCAAAGTCCGTCAACTGCACATACGGTTCACGTCCACGCTGTCGCGGCATGCTACCAGTGTTAAAGACTGTGATGGAGCTCCGTATGCCACGGCAAACTGGCTGACACTGACGGCGGCGGCGCACAAATGCTGCGCAGCTAGCGCCATTCGACGGCCAACACCACGGTTCCTGGTGTGTCCGCTGTGCCGTGCGTGTGATCATTGCTTGTACAGCCCTCTCACAGTGTCCGGAGCAAGTATGGTGGGTCTGACATACAGGTGTCAATGTGTTCTTTTTTCCATTTCCAGGAGTGTATATTGTGAAGCAGTAGCAGAAATGCATAACTCCTTAGAAAAATTTCTACAGTATGATTTTGGGTAACAGCATTATTTCATATGACATGGAAGCTTCCACATCATTTAACATTTTCTTACTACATACAAATTGCTAGATATATTGCTGGCAGAGTCATCAGGGAAATACAGAAGTGTCAGATTCCACCTGTCTGCTTTGGCCCATGACGTCGCAAATATGGCAGAAACGACCATACACTAAGACTCCAATATGTCGCCTATGACGTCATTATGTAAACATGACCACAAACACGAAAATACACTGAAAAACCAACATACACACATTCCACAAGAAACCTAATGAAACTAACGGGACAAGTGTAGAAAATTGGGGGTTTTTTGGGTGGGGACAAAGTAAATATAAAGAAATTTAGACACACACAACCATACCAAACCACACAAAACGACGAAAAAAACAGACATCACAGAGCTCCCCAAATTCTACTAAACACAATATCATCTGGAATTGGACACTTTCCTTGTCCTATAAAGATCGACGGAAACTGCCGATACCAAATCATAAAACCCAAAACTACAACCACGTCCACAATCATAACTACCTCAAAAACACAACAAACCAACAAAATTGGAATCGAACACTTCTCTTGACCGGTTATCCTTAAGAAATCTCCACATATAGCTCCCTGGTCCAAAACTCTGGAACTTTTAAGCCTCGTTTCTTCACGATACACTGAACACTTCACGACTTCATCCAAAAATCCGAACAGTAGAAGAAATTTTATTAGAGACGACACACTGACCCCCATCATCGCCAAAAACCAAAAACTGTTAACCTTGTCAGTCATATCCATACATACCAAACACCTAAACAAAGTAATTCACCAAAATTTACACACGACGAACAGAAAAAGAAAACCTACAATAATGTCGACATAACAAAACCAAAATTGTTAAGTCACCAAAAAATATTCCACTGAAAGCACAGTCACCACTGATACCACACGCATGCAATACTACCATGCAAATGAACCCCATACGCCATATAACATGCTACCTATAAACACACAACCAAAGAGAACCACCAACCTCAATAGTAAGCCACCTATAAACACACCACACACCAGTACCTATGGCAAAGGTAAACAAATTTTGATGTGCGGCCACCCTCCCCTTTTTGACACATAGTGCCTTTACTAAAAACATACCCCTCTATGTGCTCACCATTTTAAAGCCTTTTTTTTATTTGGAAAATACAGGAATCTTCTTCCTGTCACCCCTTCAGAATCCAAAAGAGTTCAGGAACTTCAGTCAATACAGTGTTGCCCAGGGCAATTTGGTTTGGCACACATATTGCATGGAGTTACAGTCTTCATACATGTGACTTAAAGCATTGGCCACACTGTTGCCTGAACCCCTGATATGAAATTTAATAGTAAGTGCGAAGATGTAGACTGCCCAAGGAGGAACCCGACCAGTTTTTCTGGGATGGGCCAATACCTAACTCAACATCTGATTAACAGTCTTGAGAATAAATTCCTTATGCTATAGGTTCAACTCCTCAAAGGCAAAGAGAGCTGCTAAAGCTTCCCACATATGCACTGAATGTTTTAATTCAGTGGTAGATAAGCAGTGCAGTGTATAGGCAATGGATGCCGCTCCCCTTGATGTTCTTGAAGGAATACTGTTGCAACACCAGAATTGGTTGTGTCAGCCTGGACAATAAAAGACTTGCTGAAATCTGGGATAACTAACATAGGAGGGTTGCTAAGGATGGCTTTCAATTGCTTACAAGGAAGGTAGATGACTCTCCCCCTCCCCCGTAGGAAGGACTCACCTTTCTTGTACAAGTTATTGAAGGGTGTTGCCAATTGGGCAAAATTATGAAATCTGGTAACTCCCTTCATGCTCTTGGGAGTCATGCAAGGAACATGTCCACCGATTATGAATGGTTACCCCTTGAGCTGAAACCAGGTGACAAAAAACAGATGTAAATGGGTACACAGGTTAATCTTAGAAGGCTTGGCAGTAAGATCAGCCTCCCTAACACATAACAAAACTTCAAGATGATCCAAATGCTCCACAAACATGGCATTGTTAAACCACCACTTCTTCGAGGTAGTTACAAATGGATTTGAACTTAAAAGATCTCCCAAGACATGGTCTAAAAGACAAGACAACATGGCTACGCCCATTGACAGTCCAAAAGGAACCCGATTAAACTTTTAAAGATTCTAGTCTGTTCTAAAGATAGTTGCTGGTTTGGAAACTTCAGTCAAGAGTATCTGATGGTAGGCTTAATTGAGGTCCAGTATGGAGAGCTAATGGGCACCCACAAACCAGGGGAAGCAAATTTTATGAAGGATGGGTATTGGAAGTAATTCTAAGATGACCTTGTTGACTGGCCGATAATTGCCACTCTGTCCTTCAGGAACAAGAAAAGTGGGTGAAGTGTGGGAAGAAGTTGAAGGCCTTGGGAAATCATACCAGAGCACGTTTCTTTGAGTCATCAGTCTTCTTGTCGGTTTGATGCAGCCTGTCACAAATTCCTCTCATGTGCCATCCTCTTCATCTCAGAGTAGCACTTGCAACCAACATCCTCAATTAATTGGCCTGTGCAAAATCTTCATCTCAGGTGGGCTAATCATTAAGGTGTCTGATGAACAGGAGTATCATCAACAAAGTGAATCGTACATCAGATCTTACTAGTGATGTCTGATTTATTAGTGAGGACATTGGGAAACTTGGATAGGATGCTCTGTTGTGGTTGGCAGGAGAGCCAACACCGTGTTACTAGAGAAAGCCGAAAGGCACGCGTTTTAGCTCACGCAGGTTGGCGTGAGGTCTGGAACAGGACAAGGAAATTAGAATTTAGAAAAAATGGATGCAGCTGGTGGAATACTTATCTTTAATCCATTAATGGTGAACGTCACTCTTGACAGTACATTATTCAGTATTAATAGTAACTGGTAATGGCACCTTGCTAGGTCGTAGCAAATGACGTAGCTGAAGGCTATGCTAACTATCGTCTCGGCAAATGAGAGCGTATTTTGTCAGTGAACCATCACTAGCAAAGTCGGTTGTAAAACTGGGGTGAGTGCTAGGAAGTCTCTCTAGACCTGCCGTGTGGCGGCGCTCAGTCTGCAATCACTGATAGTGGCGACACGCGGGTCCGACGTATACTAACGGACCACGGCCGATTTAAAGGCTATCACCTAGCAAGTGTGGTGTCTGGTGGTGACACCACATGCTCAACAGTTGCTTAGCCTTGCCAGGTTCCAGATGATCAGTGGCAAAGTCAGACAACCCCTACTGCAAATTACTAATCAGGTGAGAGTGCCGGCGCAAACACAATGTTATCCTTTCATTAGGGAAAAATTTTAAGTAAAATGCGTGAGCTTGATAATCAAGAACCAGACCAGTACATCCAATGAAATCACAGCCTAGTATCAAGTTAACTGACAAATTCTCATCAGCAACAAAGTTGACAGGCCATGAAAAGTTCTGTACACTTTGCTTGCCTCAAAATTCCATACTAGGGGTAACTCCTGTCCATTATCCACATGACATCTCTGAAATTGGGCATAGAGGAGGCATTGTACATTAATTCCTAAATTTGAAGTACCAATTACAATCGGTTAGTGAAACGGAACTCCCAGAATTCAAAAGGCCCCATAAAAGCTCGCTATTCAAGTGGATACACGCATAAGGAAGCATCACATTTTGCACTACTCATGTGGGAGCAATTCTTAACAGGAAACATCAGATGTTGGGATACGTGTCCCACTTCATCGGACATGTCTGCACAAAATGTCTGTCATACCTGAAACAGACCTTAGGTTTAACCTTACCAATGCAAAGCCCACTGCCCCCTGCTGGTTATTTATGCTCAGATTGAGTGACTTGTGTGGCCCGCCTCCCATTGCTCATCAGCGAATTGTGACTCTTCCATTTTGGCAGCCGAGGTAACTAATTCCATGAAGGTGGTAGATTTCCTGGAAACAGCCACATGTAACCGGTTCCCAGGTTTCATGCCTTCTAACATGGTCTTGACCATGTCACCTTCAATTACTTGCAACCCCAGAGCTAGCACAGCAGTGCTGATTTCATCAGCGTATTGAGACAAGGTCTCATGCTATTACTGCACATGCCAAAAATGTTAGTGCTCCAACTCGTGCCTGATCTGGGTTCAGCTGAATAATCTGCTGTCTCCAATCATGGAGTGATCCTTCACTCTGCTTAATTTCAAAGGAAATGTAGCTTAAAACCCTGCAGGCTTGCGTAAAACCCCGTGGTTAGTGGATAAAGAAACTGAAGAACAGTGGAATGTGAAATTCACAGCACATCAGTTCGAAATTCTAACTGTAACATTGACCATAACACAAATTCAGTGTGTTCAAGCTGCTTGATAGAAAGTTCATTAATCCCTTGCAGTAGATGCAAAATGGCATTTGGCAACTATCAAAAGCATTAGAGATCACATTTCCTGGTCCCACTGTTTCCTGCCCACTATCCTGATAGTGTGGATTATCACCTACACCATCTCTTTCTCTTCCACTAGTTAGGTCATCTAATGCTAGAAGACTCAGATCTACCTGTGTCTCCATAAATTCACTAATTAAGATATCAATGGCAGCACTTTCGTCGGGCTTCAGAGATGCCTGCTTTGAAAATGCCAAGACGATTCATCCAATGTGTGGCATGCGCTTGAATCCTATACACTTGTTTGTGCATAGGCTGACTGTTCTATAAGAAATTCACATTTTCCCGCGGTCCTCCCAACACGCCGAACCATTGCTGACCATATCATTTACCTCACCATTAGAGCCGAGGCTGAGGTCCAATGCTTTCTGCACAGCACCATGCAAATGAGCAGCCAATTCAGGCATTGCACTGTCACCAAATTGCTGCCTAATTGTAACTCATACAGAAGGTGGTCTTCCTTGAGGTAGCCTATACCTGGGCACGGCCTGCCTTCCATGCTAATGATTGCTACCTGTGAAACAGTATGTAAGTAACCAAATACAGGTTACAGTTAACAAGAGCAAGGTAGTAACTGAGCGCACTGTTGCAAGAAGGGAAAGGATAGCCACTCCCCATCCCCACATCTTCGTAGAAAAAGGAAAATAAACACACTCCAGATTACCAGGTGGTAATTAGATATTTGGGCAGAAAGATTTGGGATTGGGTCACCCTGATGGAGGAACTCCTGGCCTCCCCTACCCCCTACCCCCTACCCCCCCCCCCCCCCCCCAACACACACACGCATAAAACTGCTTCAATGTACACCATCTTTAATTCATAACTCGGCTTTATTAATATTCAACAAGTTTTCGAAACAATCGACAGTAAAATTGACTGAGCAGACTTTAAGAAAAATTAGCTGCCACTAATTATGAGACACCCAGCCATTAACTTTACACCAAAAGTACATAATTCTAAAAACGGTTAACTACATTAGCAAAATTCACTGGGCAGTTTCTTAATGTAAATGACTTTCAAACAGCTGCTATGAATTGTGAACCCACGCTTTCAGTAGAAAGTAAAATACAGAAGTAAAGAAAGTCACTGAATAAGCAGCTACTGTTAGCCGAAATTCACTGATCAGATTTTAAGCAAATGCCCAGCTGCTGTTAATTTTGAATGGTGGTTCTATAATTCCCACTGGGATAGGGGAGAAAGTGTGAGAGGTAAGGACATACAAGGAAGATACACCGCCATCCTTCCACTCCTGAAGCCTGCATGAGACCAGACCATCTTCACTGGCATCGAACCAGCCAAATAACGTCCAAGTTGCTTGAGTGTTTTGCAAAATATCATGGCCACACAAAAAAAAAGCTTTGCAGGGCAGGTGATAAGACAGTCAAAACCAGGCTCAGCACCTTCAAAGGAGGCGATTCTTTTTCTTGTGTACCGCACAGAACTCCAAACATATTGCACACAAGGCCAACTTGCTCTGCACACCACACACCCACCCCCAGAACCTTCCTGCTTCACAGCTTTTGTTTCCAGACTGGTGCCACAAGTGTACCTACGAAGTTATCCAGGCAAAGATTGTCAACGAGGGGTGAAATTGATAAAAGGCAAAGCCTGCATGGCTCGCATAGATGGACCACATCTACAAGAAAATAAAAATATAGACACAATGAAGGAATTCCAGAAAACATAAAAACAGTAACATCAGGATTTTATTGAAACCAACACATCAGACTTGGGCATGTACGCTGATGCTGCACTCTTCATGAAATGCATAATTAAATCCTGCTTTTGAGAGAGTAGTAACCAAAACTAACCACAGAATGCCTTGGGCTGTGGATCAGAGCCGCCAGTCGGGGAAGCCACCGGTGGTGGATCACGCACCACCGGGTAAACACAAGGACGAGACGGACGACAGGCCAACGACAACCGACAATGACTGACTATGACCGACACAACAAGGAAGAGATAAACAACGGAGGCTTGTAGAAACCACAACACCAAACACCAACAGTAAATCCACTCGGAACCAAAGCCAGGCAAATGTCAACAACGAGCAACGACCAGAACGCAGTACCGCCGAGATAGACGCAATCCGGAGCGAGTACCAGACTGACTGGACTAGGACAGAGAGGGTCCCTAAATACAAAACCAGAGGGAGCAGCTATTGGCTGCGGTCTGCAGGTGGTATGGTGGTGGTGCCCTCGCTGTGAGAGAGCCGCAGCGCGGAAGAACCGCTGTGGACGGGGAGCGCTCTATGGGCTGGCCACGTCCGTTTATTCTGGTGCGTGTTCGACCTCTGCGGCGGGAGGTACTAGAGAGAGTACCTTCTGTGCACATATTCTCAAATAAGTAACTGTTAAAAATTTTTTGCACTGTCTGGTACTGTGAAGAGATCCTTATGGTCAACCAGTGTGTGCTCATATTATGGGATTCTAAATTGTCACATTATGGTTAACAGGAAATTTCTTGAACTGTTAATCATTAAGACCTTTTTCCAACCTAAAATAGAGGGGAAATGACAGTTGTTCCTTGAAGGACGTACTCCTTGATAGTAATGAGGGGCACCTTCTTTGTATGTCTGGGAAAAAGTACTTGTGGACTCCTCTGTGTGTTCCTCCGAAAACCCACCTTCCAGTTTGTTTATTCCCTCTGCTGCATTTTCTTCTCCCGAGCATTGTCCCATCGATCTCAGCAGTGATGCCATCACCATTGGTAGTTGAGCAAAGTACGTCTGGGGACAGATAATTTACTCAAAATGGTGGATGGGTCCCCCCCATCACCACCATATCTCACCCCACTGTGTCCCCCCACCACAACTTGGAAGTGTCTTTCCCACTCATATGATGTCTCTCGCCCCCTCCACCATGACCTTGTCCATGAAATGGTGGGAAACAGACTATGCTCAACTGCAGGAGAGGAAGTTTAGGTTATTGCATTTTCTGTGCACTCCACTTCACCCCCTTCTCCACCCCCTTCTCCCCCCCCCCCCCCCCCCATATACTTTCTGCTGCCCCCTGTCCCCGCTGTCAGCTGCTCGTTTGGAGGTACTGTCAGAAAAATGTCAGCCATCAGCCATACAGCAATTGTGGCATTCTTCACTCTTCTGAAACACTGGGTGATTTTCACTGCTGGTGTCAGGGATGATAAGGCACTTATTTTATTTTTCTTACTTTTTGAAGCACAGTTCTACAATGGGAAACACAGTGGTATCTAAGCACAGACAGGAAAATCTGAACAATTAGGTATCTAAAAGTTCATGACATTTTTCGAACCCTACAACAGATCGCAAGAAAAGAAGACACACCAGATCTGATGTATATAAGATTCTCCAGGAATTTGAAACACTGTCCTATGAACGAGAAAAAGGCTTGTACAGCAATTGCTGGTCTGGAGATGCCATAAATCCACAATGGCAGTTGGGTAACAATATCCCACCTGTCCGAACAAGAAGAGGCTGGTCTGCGTGAACTTGTCTCTGAACACTTGAGCAAAGAAGACATCATGTAGCCCTCTAACATCACCAAACTATCCGTAAGTGCCTTGTTCTTCCCCTGTCCCATTCAGTCTGTAGAATCCTGTGCTTCCCACCAATGATGTCTTGCGACTCTTTGATGTCATGGGACTTTCTGTGAATTTTGGATCCTGATTTGTTCTTACTGTATTTACCCACCAAAGTGCTGCTGCTGGTGTGGGAGTGCTGTCTGCCAATTTTTACAGATGGACAGATTATGAGAATTTTCAGCAGAAAACTATTTTATACAGACTGAAATTATACACATTAGTCAATTGCACTGCCAGTTAAATTCTGCAAAAGTGATCTACAGATCATGAAATACGAAACTATTACCAAAAACATGTAGTCAATTACACTGCTCTGCTACTGTTTGAGAAAACCTTGAATTTTTTGGTGTGAAAGTGATTTCCAACCAGGCTGTATCACCACAAACGATTGTACCAACATACCATACCACTACGTCACTATAGTAATCACAATTTGCATCCTGCACCATTCAAAATCATCACTTCCATGTCCAGCTTGTAACTGTCGCCTGCCAAACAATCCTGCATATACCACAAAGGCACACAGATCCCAAAAAACAGAAGCACTTGCACCATACATAGTTGTAGTGCTAGGTATATCTTGTGAGGTCAGTCATCCATCATGGCCAATAGTCACGAGGCAACCAACCCTGTGTGTGCTAACCTGATGCATGATTGGGGCACCCGCCATGGACAGCAGCTACTGTCTGAACTGGTGAACGAAGGTTGGGCTGGTTCTTCTGGCACGAAAGAGTCCACTAATGGTACTGTTTCCAGCCAGCTCTGCTTGGTGCCATGGCTTCTACAAGCTCTGAGATAGCAAGAATGTTTACTTTCTGAGGTGAGAAATATTTCATCAATCAAGAATTAATTACCAATCTCGAAATGGATGTCAGCTGCAATATCTGATATAAAATACCAAAAAACTATGAAATTTATGTCACTTTCACACTGAAGTCATCGAGTAGCATGTGATAATTTCTGGAATATCATGTATTTTCATGTGATTTGCCAGAATATTATACTATTTATGCAGCTGTTCTCAATATCAATCACATAGCAGTATGCCACCCATCACTTGCACAGTAAACCTGTCTTGAACAAAGGCAGCTGTGATATTGTGGAACTTTCCATCAACTGCACTTGCTGAGGGGATGCCCCTTCAAAATGAAGCCTTCAGATTGGTTGAGCTGAGTGTATATAAATCCTCCGCCCACCTTCCTCATCCTGCTCCTGTCCACTGTGGTGGCTGTAGTTCTCTGGCTGTTTTGTCTGTCTCTGTGTAAGATGAAAAGTAGCAGCAACAACTTCAACACCAGTGGCAAGTGCCGTAGATTTGCAGAAGACAAACTACCACCTACAAAAATATTCTTTTTTTTGTGGGCCTGCATCAAAAATAATTTTTGTGTGTTAAATTCTATAGTGAATTTCTTCTTGGGAATTCTGTTTATTTTCTGTTGTTACAGCACAGCTCCAGGATTTCACTCTGTAACGGGAGGAGATGGGAAGAGGAGGAGGCTGGGTTGTGGCGAACTCTCCAGTCTCTTCACGTTGAGGTCCAGCCGCCTGTGGAAAACTCAATGCCAGGATTGCCTTGTAAGTATAAAAATGTTCAATAATTTGTTCTTGTTGTAGTAGAACTAGCAGCAGCAGCAGCAGCAGCAGCAGTAATAGTGGTTTGATGTTCAAAATTTTATTTGTTGCTTGTTCTTGTTACAGCTTACATGCCAGGAATGCTGGCTGAGCTAGAGACTGAAAAACAATAACAGCAGCAGCAACATGCTGTGGAACAGCCTCCAGCTGTGAACTCTCCAACACATCAGTCATGTATGTATAGTTAAAATTAACAGTAGTAGTAGTAGTAGTAGTAGTAGTAGTAGTAGTTCTATAGTGGTCAGTGGTCATTATGTAATTTCTCTCTTTCTCTCTCTCTCTTTTTTTTTTTTTTTTTTTTACTGTATATTGTTACGGCCCAAGATTTTGCTAATTAGACTGGTGGTTGCTGGACAGCCCAGATTGAGATGTCAGGGTTATCTACAAGCCAAGGGCATCAGGGTTCGAATTACCCCTACCTGAATGGGCCAACGCAATGTCTGAGGACTTGAAGAAATTACTGCCTCCTGGCACCAGAATGATGACATTAGCGGCACTGCTGACTCTGCTAAAATAATTGTTATTATATTCATACATTTTCTTTCTCTCTCTTTGTGGTATCCATGTTTTTAATCAATGTAGTTTTGTCCCTCCCTCTATAGTCAAGCATCTGTTAAAATGTACTTTTTCTTCCTTCTACAGCCAGTCAACCAGCAGTTCTGGCAGCAGACTACCTCTGCACATGTCCCCTGTGTGTGTGTGCGATGTACACAGCCTGTTCAAAAACCTTCGTATGTATCAGGAGCTGGCCCACCACCACCAGCTAGAGA
This sequence comes from Schistocerca americana, assembly GCF_021461395.2. NCBI lineage: Eukaryota > Metazoa > Arthropoda > Insecta > Orthoptera > Acrididae > Schistocerca > Schistocerca americana. Next base: position 126,313,003 of record NC_060126.1, read on the forward strand.
AACAGTGGCACCACAACCTGCAGCCAGCTTCTCCTCGACTTAGTTGCTCATTCTGGCCAAGCCAGTGGTTTGGCACTCTGCACCAGTGTTCTAAACCATCACCCCTATCACTTTTGATTAATTCTAGTAGTAATCAGTTTGCACCTTTAAAACTTCTTCTTGGACTCTGCTTTTATGAGGCTAAGTACTGAAAGTTGAATCAACACAGCTTCCTACAGTTTGCTGCAGCTATTGTAGCAATGCCTACTGACTTCCCTCAATGGATCCCATCACCCAAATGTGTAAGTGCCTTTGTGGTACCCCACAACCGGCAAAAAAAAAATTTGTCTCGTCCCAGATGTGGGTTTTGCCTGAGGCTGAGTGACACATTTCGTAACAAAGGATTAGCTGGTTGGCTGCGATGGGAGGGAGACTTTGAATCGGCTAAGATGTTACATTCTCTGTTGTGAAAGACAAAAGATTGGGAGGTAATGGAGTTAACTCTCCAAAAAAGCTTAACAACCTGAGATTTATTCAGAAATGAAGCAAGTAAATCCTAACTGCTCTGTCTGAGATGCTTCCACTAAGTGGCCAAGTCTGATACAGAGATGGTGACTGGAAAATACCGTTCCGTTTGTTCTAACAAATGTGACCACACAAATAAACAAGAGTCCCATGGCTACTGTCTGTATGCCCATTAGTTCCTGTTGCTAACTCTGCAGCGATCTCAACCAGCTCCACCTGTTGCATGCCTGCAGCTCCTGCCTACTACCACTTCTGTCCTCTCACATATCCCATGCAGAGTGCCCTACTCCTGAGTTTTGTTAAATTTTCCTGCTTGACCTTACCTGTGCCTGTCATGATGTAGTGTCGAAGGCCGCTCACTGCTATTGGCTGTATTTGTGCACTATTGTTCAGCAGTTTTTCAGAGGCTGGGTGGAGGGAGCAGGTCACACACTGCATCCTGAGTCCTTCATTGGCTTTAGATGATACAGTGCTGTCCCCAGCAGAAGGCTATCTTTCTTTCTCCCTCTTGTCCCATGCTCTTATCTTTAGTTAGAAGTGCTGTCTTTGTTATTTTTAATTGCAGTCTGTGTTAGAATACACAAGTCCTCATTCTGTGTGTTGATCTTGTAGCTTATTGTCACACGCAGCTTCCTGTCTTCCTGGAACATGACCGCCCGGCTTCTGGCACTGTGACTACACCTTTGTCTTTGCTGCTGCCCAGGTTACTACTTTCCCTGATTCCTTCTCAACATTTTACTGTCAGACTCAGCTTGCTTCGTGGATTTAACAGAAGGTCTCTTAACAGGTCCCATCCAAAAGCTGATAACACTGGGGGACAAATGGAGGTATATTATTCATTACTGTAACCTCCAGCAGTGTCTTTGGTTAGTGATGGTTCTGGTTGGAATTAGGCGTGCTATCTTCTTCCACCATATTGATTTAAATACTGCAAAGGGGGTCCGTGATGTATGATTGTGAAAAAAGATTTTTTTTTTAAATTAATGAATAATTTAGTTTTTGGCAAAACTATATAGAATTTAAGAAGCCACCGTGATATTGTAATTGGAACAGAATGTGAAGGGCATTATGATGTAAGGAAAAATCATTGCCAAACCAAATTTATGGGTCACCATATTCAGTGAGAACTTTGTCACTGTGGAGATTACGAAGGTTGCAGTAAAGTTCACGAGATGTACCTATGTAGGGATCTGCATATTCTAACTCCACATGTACTACTTCCAGTATGAGTTCACAAAATCTCATTGTGGTAGTCAGAAGTTACTTTACATGGACAGAGACAGCTTCATCTACTGGTGGAGAACTGTGATCCATGTGAAGTAATTACGTACTATGGTAATGAATTCAGCACAACCTCAAACACGGTCAATAATTCTTAGTGTTGTTCTGCAGAACAAGATGGTTATCGGTCTAATGGAAGATGAGTCGAATGGATTACCGATTGTGGAGTTCATAGATTTAAGATCGAAGATGTGTGCTTATTGCACACTGGGAGGTGCCACCCAGAGGTAGGCTAAGGCTGTGCATCGTCTTGCGTCAAGGGACCTTCTAACTGAAGATTACTTGAAGTGCCTGAATGGTAGTGGCCATGTTGCTCCACCACAATGGTGATATATGGTGCAGCAAACCATTATTCAATTGTGAGGGCATTAAGGTGCTATTCCGAACACGGCGACAGTGACCAACTGCGGCTGCAGAAGACAGATGGCAACGCTGCCGCCTGCAGTCAGTGCGTTGCGAAACGCAGCGACAGACAAGCTATGCAGTTGCCGGGAAAAACTGAGCGAGGTGAGATGTCTGTTAACACCACCACTGTTATTGTGCTGTTGTTGGAAGAGGAAGATGATGACATTTTATTGTTGCATTCCAGGAAAAGATGAAAGCTGGTAATGCCTTTATATAAAAGTAGACCTACAGAAGGTAGTTACACAGCACTGATAAAAGGACATTTGTTAGGTGATGAAAACATCTTCAGGAGCTACTGTCGTTTAAATAAAAGACAGTTTAATTTCATGCTCAGTTTTATTAAAGATGACATAATGCCACAGTGCCTAAGAAACACAATAAGTGCAGAAGAAAAATTGTATTTGACGCTGAGGCAAGGCCACAAAATGTTATACATTATTAGATTGTACTGCAGTTCCAAGACTTTGTGAGAGAGTTGTGGAGGTTGAAGGGCTGCTGTTATCACTTGGCTGATGTGCGTTGCACTGTGCAGCCATTATTTCATAATCAGAAACGACCATACTAATTTTTCTTTTGGCTTCTGCCTTATAAACTGGAGGTAAACTCCTTACAACTGTGCTGATGTGACGGAAAAAATAAGTCAATATCATCATCTTTGTGTTCCATAAACGTTTTTAGTAAATTTTGCCTAATTTCGTCCCTTTCTTTCAACATTTGTAATATTGTATCATCATTACTATGAACTTTACTGCATTTTCTTTTTCGTGCTGGCACATATCATTCATCATTGGTTACCACAGATGCTTCACCACTATTTCCTATTGTATGTGTTTCTGCCGTATCTTCTTCCTGTGATGCCAAAAGGTCCCGTTGACGAGTTCGATCTCCACTGTCTTCTTGGCTTTCTTGTATTGTTGTCTGTGATGATGTCAATGTAATATTTGTTCCTCCAGATCTATGTTGTGCAACACTGTCAAGGAACGATAGCTGTTTGTGTCTTTTTGTTTTTGAATTTTTTGAGGCAGCAGAGCCCATTCCTAATTTGCTTTTCTTCTTGAACGTCTGGTAACCGTCCCTTAAAAATTTCCACTTCTTCTTACAATCATCACCTGTAAATGGAAATTATATTAGCTGTATGTTTTTGTTTGTTTCAGTTTCTTGGCCACAAGTGAAAGTTACTGGTCTTTATCATTTGCCTATCATATATCAACCTCTTACGTATCGAGAGTTGTTAAAAATGTTTTGAAGATATTAAGAATAAGGCTGCTGCCCATGTTGATGCCACCTTCCACTGAATCAGATTTCAGATGAATTGAAGACGAATTTTGGATCTCTGTTCTTTAATTACAAAGATTTTTTTTCAATTGTAGGGCTGGGTATTGTGGACACAAATTGTAAATTCATTAGCGTTGATATCGGCACTTACGGAAAAGAGTCTGATAATGGTATGTTTCAGGAATCGGCCATGGGCAAGAAATGGCAGCAAAGGAGTTTAATACACTTCCACCAAAATGTTTGCCAGGCACAAATGTGGGTATATTCGGCCAGTAAAAGTAGTCTCCGGTTGCTATGCAGTTCGGCGGCAGCGGCACTACTGGTCCTTGACTGGATGTGCGGTCTGCCGCCAAAGCAGGTATATGGCGGCAGACGACACTGCCACCGGGTTCAGCACGCCTCACATTGCAAACAATGGCAACCAGTGGTGCCACCTGCAGCCAGTCGGTGCAGTCTGCGGTCGTTTTCGGAATCACACCTTTAGGTGTACAATGTGGTACAGTTTAAAATGGGCCTGTCGTCTCTTGTTAAGTGGGTCATTTGTGAGGATGGGATTTAAATTCGCCCATACTCACACTATTCATGTCATGATATAGGTGGAGGGAATGATAAGAGTGTGAATCAGGGTGTAAGAGGAATGAATGTATGTGGAAAGTGTGACCTGTTTACCATTGTGTAAACAGTAGTTTGCACACTGTGTGCCATAGTGTAAATAGTTTCTCCATGCACACCACATTACACAAATATTTGAGTTTCATGCCACACTTTGTCTGCACACCATGTGTGCCCTGTATTATATAGTTTTGGGTGTGGAGTATTCTTTTTCCAGTCCAGTGCAACTTGTAGATATTTCGGATATGTCCAGTACTACTATTGTAATAGTATCCTCCTGGATACATCCAGTGTTACTATTCTAATATTGTCCATGGGTACATAATCCATTGTTAAAAACAGTCATGTTGCTTAAAATTGCTTTGACTGTAAGCTGCAGTTATTATTACTAACAGTTCTAGTGTAAAGAAGTAGTACCTCTGCTTGACTATTCAGTCTCATTGTAATATATGAAAATATCAGTTTGTAACTGAATGATGAAGAATCAAATTGTAACTGTTATCACAAGCAATTTCAAAAATTATAGCTGTTTATTGAAAAGAACCAAATTGTATTCAGAACCAATCTGTATCACTGAATTTTCATATACATCTCTATTACAAAGAATCAAATTCTATTTGTGAATTGTCTCTCAGGAACCAATGTGTTAGAAAAGAACTAAATTGAATCACTGAACATTGACATGCATTTGTATCTGTCCATCTAAAAGAGCCAAATTATCTCAAAAATCAAATTGTACGAACAAAAAACATTGAAACCAAATGTTGTTTACAGAAAACCTACCCCCATTGCATTGTGTATATAGATGGTATGCAAGACCTGAAAATGACATTAGTTTTTCTGAATATGAGTGCCACTGTCAGGTTTAATATGGAAAATAACAAAATACATGTAATGATTGCATGGAAATATGCCTATCATGCAGCATGTATTTTGTTACGGGAGCAGGTGGCAAGACTGTTCACTCCCATATACATATAACAAACACATGTAAAATTATATTGCCTGTGCTTGAGGAAAACCATAGATTTTGTATCTGGACAAAATTATATAATGAAAAAGCGTATGCAGAATGTGTGGTAAAAAGTTCATTTATTTCTCATCCAACTTAATTTTACACTTTCAAAAGCAGACACAACACTATTTTTCTCACACATCTTCCAAGTCGATGGAGAGCTGGATACCCATAGAATTGTATGTCTTGTAGATCTGTAAACTTGAGGATTCAACGCATCCATGTGATCTCCTTGCCTTTGACACAGATGATGGTATTGATGACATCAGATAGCTGAATGATATCACCATATATTTATAGGGTATACCAGGATTGTCCTAATGAATTCTGTAATAGAAACATGTTTAACTGCTTCAACACTCTTCATATCCTTGAAAGATCTCTGCAATGCAACATTTTCTGAGAATGTGTCTGTTATACCAGCATCATCTTTGTATGCTATAAAAGCAATGTCTTAATATATGAACTGTCTATGCTCATTGTAGAAACCTTGAGCATGTGTAGTGATGATCACACCTTGAGATGCCATTTTGAAATGCTATTGGTATCACATAACACTAGTTAGTTTATACTGCTCACTGCTCAAGACCAGTTAGTGGTCAATAGTTAATCACAGTGCTGTAGAACTAGAGCATACAGTGCAGTGGGAGTTTGGAAATTTGCTGAAGCTTTCAATTCAATTCATACATCTGTAGGACCAGACTTCTCATTCTGTTTTGAGCAGTCTGTTATGATGATCGGTGCCAGCTCCCATGGACAGAGTAGACGCCCTTTCTCTTCATAGTAAGAAGCATGGAGCCTTGTGTACATGTAAAATGCTAGACTGTACACATTTTAATCCCACTGTAGATCATACAGGCAGAACTCCCAGTTCAGGTATAATCTAGCATTAGTTAATCCACAATAGTCATATATAGTGGAATCATTTGTTATATTCCCTCTTCTGTTGGTCTGAAACACAGGTATGGTGAATCTTAGGCGACCCGACTCGAACAGCCGTTTTAATCGCCCATGTATGTCTGCTTGCAGTTGGAAGCACGGGGTATTCAGAAAGCCCCTGTGAAAGGAAATTTTGTGGTAGAAGCTTGCCTGCATTCGGAACTTATAAAAACTTTAAGCAGTGCTCATCAGGTACAGAGATGCATGGCATTTTCCATATTATTTTATTCATGGTGGTTTCCTTCTCCTTATCAACTCCTTGAATGTATCAGTTATTTGTTGCCTTCTGTGCCAGGATAAGGTCCTGTTTATCATTCATAGTAATATGCTGCATGTCTTCAAAGTAGCCCATAAGCATTTTTAGAAGTATACATGCAGTAAATCTCCTTGACTCTTCAACAGTTCTACCTTCTGCTTCATCTACAAACCATTCTGTATTTTCTAAATAAATCTGATGGTGGTGCAGAGACATATGTTTTAGGTGGTGTCATTATAACTACATTATGTGTATGGTCAGTCTTGACCCCATTAAGTTCATATTGTATCTCATGCAATAGGAATGCTAAAGCGCTATGTGTAAGCTTCGATGCCACTGTAGAGGTACCATCACTTTTCATAAATGATCCTTACAGAAATACGAAAGTTTCCCGTAGGAGACATTGTCCTGGTGGTGGATGACAGTCCTAGTTTAGTCATTATTGTTGAATGATGTGGAAGTGTAAGATTTATGCAAGAAGTATTCCAGGCACATAATAAGCTTGTCATATTCTGCAGGGCTAGTTAAATCTAATGACATCATTGTGCGGTTTCATAAGTAGTGATTTAAGAAACTTGTAGTTTGCACGTGTTATCAACTTGCTACCTGTTCTGAAGTGCCCCACAGTGCGCTATGCATGTTTGTGTATCTGATTCCCATTGTTGATTTTTCTTAGTACATGACCACTAGCACGGGAAATATTGCTGGCTGCCATGAGTTCAAGTTGGTTTCGCCGAGAGGACTGGTCGAACAACCCCTGCAGTTCTTGGGTGATCAGAGGACACCACTGCTGCTTCCAGGTTTCTGAATGTTTGCGGTCACTGCTGGTTCCGCTTTAGATGTAGTTGTACAACGATTTACTTGCCACAAGAGTCAACGAGTTGGTTATCATCGACCACAATGTGCAGCTCCAGGTAGTCCAGTGTTTGAAAGGAAAATAGCATTGGTGGGTATCTCAACGATCATATAGCCTGTCCCAACTATTGTGAAGAATCTGTAAATCGCATAAGCTAAACTATTGTTGAGATAAGAGTTTGTTGCAATGTTACACTTGACGTGGATTGTACTGCCAGGAAGTATATCCACTGACTGTTCTGACCTGTAAAATTTATTAGGCTCCTTCTTCAAACCTTGTTCTTTTGTGAAACCCAGTAGCCTTCCTATTGACTCTTCCTGGTTAGTCAGTCATTGCATTGAATGTCTTTATTTCAGATTTAAGTGTATCGATGTTTTCACATAGTGCAATCCCTTTTCCAGACCATTTTAAAACTTCGTTTAAATCATTGTCATATGCACGAGGTTCTACTTCCACAATTTCTTTTCCACCATTTATTTCCAGATGAAGTTTATTGTTAGCCTCTGTGATATTCAGAATCATGTTGTATGTCACCAGTCCAGTCAGCACAGTACTCCACTATTCATTGCTTAAATCAATCGGTGCAAAGTAATTCGTGTGTAATACTGACACCCATTCTTTTACACTCACAGTATGCGACATTCATGGGCGAAGCATGGCATTTTTTGTGGGGTAGGCACGGAATTATGAATTTTGAAAAAACAAAAATAAAGTTAAAACAAGAACTTGTAAAATAGAAAGACTGTGACTTTGTTAAATGTTGCTGCTAAGACTGCATTAAACTACTACAGAAATTGTTATAAATGAATATATAAAATATTAAATGACTACACATTAGCAAAAACATAATGCATAGTAACTCACTGTTACATCTTTTTGTAAATTAGTGCTACCCTCCAGCCCTTTTTCTGGGTGTAGGCATCAATAACATGAGATATGAACCGCTATTTGGTTGAAGATTTTACAATTCCAGTCTCTCTGGCCAAGTTTGACAGTCTGTAATTTGTCATTGTGTTGTGAAGGTAAGTTTTAATATGCTTATGCTTCTTTCACAAGAAGCCATGGTCACTGGAATTGCAAGAGCCAATGACAGCAATTTCACACATTCAGAGAACACCTTTTATTTTAATCTTTTTTGCAATGGATTTAAGGAGAGCCCAAAGCTGCAGATAATTATCCTCACTGCTGCCAGTAAACTTAAGTTCTCCTTTCAGTTTTCGCTGTCAAAGAAGGGATACATTTTAAGCATATATACAACTTAACATGTTGGGACATTGTTTGGCCTACTGTAACCTGACAACTTTTGCCCATTAACAAGTTCTGTAAAGATTGTTTCTTAAAAGCCCTCGAACGTAATTTCCATGTTTACTGTTACTGTGTCAATCATTTGGAATGCCAGCCTTCTTAATTTCTGAGTACTTGTTTCTGTTTCACTAAAATTAATTACAGATACACCCACTGAATTTGTAAGGCTCTTAGCTTCCACTAAGCATTTCAGAATCTTTCTCACACCTCAGTCTTTGAACAGCCTTAATGTAGCTTCCAGTTTTGAGCTAATGTCTTACATCCACAGTTTTCTGTTGCAGGATGTCAAACAAGGTACTTGTATGCTGTAAAATGGAACTGTATAGCAGCAGTTGAAAAAGAAAAATCTAATCATCCAGAGTATTATTTAACTAAATTGCTTGATGTAAGGCATTATCATCCTACACATCATTGTTTATCGCATTGTTAAATGCTGCTTTCAGGCCTACCGGTATATAGTGAAGAATGATGATTTGTACAACCCGTGAATTAGAATTCAACCTTGTTTCATAAGCACTTGGTAGTTCAACAAACACCCTTTCCCTCAGGAGTTCATTTCTTTTTTTCTGGAATGGCTAAAAATGCATGAAATCCTGATGGATTTGCTGGAAAAAATCTGTACTTGTGTAAAATATATATATATATATATATATATATATATATATATATATATATATATATATATATATATATATTTTTACAACGATAGAGGAAGCCTACGTATAACTGATGAGCATGAGGATGTGCTTGTTTCACAATAGAATGGATGCCAAAATTCTTCTGTATTACTGCACTGTGGCCATTGTATGCTTGTGATGCAAATTTGTTTCTACCAATATTCTAACTGCATAGCATTCTCAAAAAAATGGTGGCTATGTCTTGTGCACTCCAGTCTTTGAATATGTCATAAAACCCATGTAATTTCTCTTTTTCTTCTCCTGATTTGTTACGCAATCAATGAATTTTTTCTTATGCAAATAGAAAAATTCATACATTTAGTTCCAGTTGAGATGTCCATTGCATCATTGGCTTGTACTGCTGCCAAAGTACAATTTCCAGTTCCACTTCGAAATTTGGTCTTTAACAGCATCCATAATAGAAGCCATTAAATCATCCTGTATGTAAGAGGAAGTCTCTTTAAGTATTCCATTGCATGCTAAATAATCTTTCAAGTATGGTTCTTCTCCTGCCAAGAAATCCAAAAGATCTAGGTTCATCATGGCCTTGAAGAGCTAACTCTTGCTATGGGGAAAAAAAAAAAAAAAAAAAAAAAAAAAAAAAAAAAAAAAAAAAAAAAAAAAAACGCTTATCAAAATAGTGTCTTTGTTATATGTCTGTTACACTCAACATTCTCAATATGTTTCATTGCTGCCAAGTGTGTTGCTTCTGAAAGAGCATGGTCAATTCTTAGTGCACCTAGGTGAAAATGTTTATCAACTGCTGTGATGTGTGAAATGGAACATTCATGCTTCTAGTTTAGAAAGGAAATTTTGAAGTCTCTTTGCCTAACCACACTTGCACCTTTCAAAACTGCCATTACCAGTTGTGGTGTGCATACTGTAAGACCTTTGGTACACACACCATCAGATTATTTGACTTGTCGACCTAACGCAGTAGGCGAGTGTCAGCAATATGTCTCGTGGTCTTATTGTGGTGTGTTTATCTTCTGCCGTAGTGTCAGATGATAGAAATGCCACTTGCACGCTTAGAGCAGCAGATTGATGGTGACCAGCTTTAAACAGAACTTGATTAATTTTCACACACATTTATTAACCAGCATAAACATTACTTAACTTATTTCTGGATGCTATTTACAATTGACAATCTGAAGTTCCTTTGGTCTTGGTGCGTTAATCTTATTCTCACATATCTCTGATACTTGACAAAGTGTCTGTACATTTATCTTCATGGCTATGTACAGGAATATGATAATCTTATTAGGTGCAGACTGGTGTAGACAAATGCAGACTGACCTATCGGAGGTCTGTACACTTGTTATAATATCTCGCGTGTTCAGGTATCACTGCGCGAGTGTGATCCATGAGGAGATAAGGTTCTACATTAGCAGCAATCTCATTCGCTGGGTTACATATTAATATGTGGATCGGCGGAAGCAGAATTTGGTCCGTTTCTAAGACAGCGCCATCTCATAGTGCGGAGACGGACGAGCGCTGCGCCTGCGCTGTTGTGCTTAGCGGGGCGCGCTCTAGTGGGAAAGTTGTGTACGTGCTGACTACGCGGAACTACATACACAACACCAGTTCTAAATAGTACACAGTAGAAACAAAGTTTATTCCTTGCAATACTGCCACTTAACTATGGTTTCTGATTGCATTGCTGTGTTTGGAAACATCTTACAAATTTACCATAAGTTTTTGAATGGATAGAATTGGCATTGGCTTTCTTTTGCTGGAGGTTTATATTCCAAGGGAAGATGAGAGAGGAATGCAAGCTTTCCAATTTAAAAATCAAGGGATCTTGTGTTGAATTCAATGTGTCCATGGCAGTTGGAAGTAGTTAGCAATACCATACAAGGTCTGTGATTGTTAATGAAATTAGCAGTAGCATCATTGTTGTCATCGTGCAGTTTCACTGAGAGTTCCCCAAGAGATTCAGTCAGTAACTGAATGGACCTACAACTATACCTCATATATTATCAGGAAGGAATAACCCATTCTTCTTCCTCATCTTTTTCTTCTTCTTCTTCTTCCTCCAGTCTTTTTCCACATCATCATTGGACCACTCACTTTTACCAAAGTCTTTATATCAAGGATGCTTCGACCATCCTGCTATGGTACCATCTACATCAGTTATTGGCATGCAATGGGCAATTATAGATAATATTTGTAGGCATTATGGTGCAGTCGCTTTCTGAGCTACAATGGCTACATTCTAATCAGAAATTTACCCACTCGTATCTTTATTTAGAAACACCTGAAAGTTTCTACTGTTGTGAAGAAGACAATGTTGCCTGTAATGTGACACACACACACACACACACACACACACACACACACACAGACACACTATCTTCATACTTGTGCAGTATTTAGTAAATAATGGTTTCTTGTATGCACAGAATTCTACATGTATTTCCCTCAAAGCGATGAATGCATCATAATACTCACATATTCTAGCAGCAGAATTAGCATTGATGGTTTCTATGTTTATCAGAGTCTACTTTGGCACTGATTTGATACATGAATTGAGCACAGTGGTAAACCATCTACATGTACACTACGCACCTGAAGTAGTTCACATCGTTACACACAGCTTGAATACATGGCAGCCAGCATTTGTCTCTTCGGCACAAGGGATGGACACCATATTTAGTCTGTATAAGTTCATAACAGAGGCATGTGTAAATAAATGGACAGGTCCCCTAATTTCACCCAGAGCACAGTGTCACTCACATTGTTGTAGCGGATAGTGTCAGATCAGTACAATGGATATCAGGGGATGAACAAGATGGGTAATACTCAGCTGTCTTATGCACATTGATGTATAGTATAACATAACAGTTCTTCTGATTGCATCTTGGTAAATTGCGTTTTAACACTCTTCGTGACATTTTCAGTCTCCATCAACACGTATTAGTCACTATTTGTTGCTGTTTCTATGACAATATTTATGCAGTTTGGGCCACTAGGAGTTAAATTATATGTTGAGGTGAAAAGCAGTTGTGCACTGGGAGGAATCTGAACCTTCTGATCCACAACATCTATGCCATGTCATTGCAGTATCACTGGAATGTTCTTGGATGATGCGTATGTCAGAGACCAGACCCCCAGCACACTTCTTCTGGGGGTTGCAAACTGTCTGGGTATCTTTGTTACACAAATCAATGAGTGGGATGGATAAAGGCAACTCATTGTCCTGCTCCAACATGCTGATTACTTCTGCTACAGGGTCTGTTGCCACTACCACTGGTGATGCAGGTTCTATCAAGCTGGTGGTCTCTGCTGCCGCTGGTAGTGCTGCATGTCTGGACATGCTGGAGGCTGCTTCCAGGCCATCTGTCATTTTGAATAAATTATCTGTCCAAGGACATACTTTGTCCTACTACTGCCACCAAGATTATTACTTTTGATGAAGCACATTTCAGTACATAATACTCTGGAGAAGCTTTTCCAGTTCACTACTGTTTTCTCAGGTAACTGTAATTCACGGGTGATTTAAAAAAACATTTCTGCACCTTTTGACCCAGAGACAACTTAATGGTAGAATTTTTGTGATGCTTAGCTTGCTTCCCTCGAACTACGAACTTTTTCTAATGCTGCAGCTATCTCTGTTGTTGCCTTTTTGCAGATCCACAGCACCCCATACGTATCTTTTGTACAAGAAATAAGGCTCATATCCCCACCACACTTCAGACACTTTCCATTACTGGCTATAAAACCATGTGATATACACCAGTTAACTACATTAGCTTCATGTTCCATAAGGACAGGGACTCTGTAATGAACTTGTTTGGGGGCCACAGTTGTAAACGCATTGAGCAAATCAAATTGTCTGCTCAAAAGAGGCTGAAGCCATCTGTTTCATTATCTCATTGGCTACTTACAAGAACACCAAACGTAGCATTAATATCCGTGGTTGTCTTATTAAGGTGATTAGAGACAAACAACTCAGGTCAGAAAATTAACTCTGAAAATAAATACACTTGAGTAAAGTTTTTCTTTGGGTTAGGGTTAAGCAATGCCGAGTATGGAAACACACCTGCTTTCAATGTGATCTGATCAGAAGAATCTCTGCTACACTGTAAAACTTGTAATGGAACTCACATTAGTACCTATTTGTCACTGCCAATACTGTTAAAGGTTGTGAGACATCACTCTTACATAGATCCTGGGCTATGGCAGACATCAATCTGATAACATAAACAGTTTTCCAGTCTTCACATTTGTTGGCTTTGCCACCTAACAATGAAACTGTTGCCTTCCAACCTGGCCTAGCCCTCAGGCTACACTACAGGTCAGTTTGTCATGACATCCAGTTTTTTCTGCTTTGACATTCATTGACTTTTCCAGCTCACTGTCAAACTGTTGTATTCTTACTTAATCTAGACGTCACTAGGCTGCAGATCATAATAAAAACACCAATATGCTCTAAAGTATAGAAAGTGTGTAGACAACACATATAATTCAACTGTCATCACAACCAAAATTAACTATGTTACACAATTTGCTTCTGATCAGAATGTCACAAAACAAAAATATGCGTAATTTAGACATACCTCATATAACTTCAACATGAAATTGCCAAACTGCCTATGTAGATCGATAACAAAAACTCCAAAATGCAACAGAAGTAGAAAATTAATAAAGGACCACCCACAAAACATGAATTATTCATAGCTGTCTGTCACCAACACAGCATTCTGCTATGAATTATTGATAATAATGTAGTATAATAATATATACAAATAATACAAATGGCAATATACTGTAACAGAAGAAACTGAAGAAGTCTACACAATATACATAATTCATCTCTCATTGGAACAAAAATTTACTGTTGATAGAAATTACTTATGATCAGATGGGCACAATACAAATTTCCATAATTCAGATAGATCCTGTAACAACTGCTTCAATATAAAAAAAAGTCAAATGGCCTGTATACATTGCCAACAGAAATGCCAAAATGCAGAGTAAGAAAAAAATTAATAAAGGGCTGTCTATAAAAAACAAATAATCCATTGTTGTCTGTTGTCAACATAACATTCCACATTTTAAAAAAAAAAAAAAATCGTTAGTATAATGTCTTGTACAAAGGAAGCAAGGGAGAGAAGGTTGTTGTGTGGATGGTATACTCTTTCTACAATATAAATGCACATGTAGATTAATATGGTTTTTTATTTACAAGAACTTGCACAATTACTTATCTTGAATAGAGTCCATGTGTTGTGGTAAAAGCTCTTCAGTAATAGTCCTCTTGCAGACACTATTGGGAATCTTCCTATTATACTCACTAATCTGATTGCAATATACTGTCGTAATCTGCAAGTAACTGCCAGATGCCAACTGGATGACCGAGTAAGTCAGTGAGGTCCTCCGGTCAGTGGTGGCAGCATAAATACTTGCTGCCGAAAGGGCTTGGTGTGTGTTGTTTATCAGTGAGTCTCTGGCCTCTCTCATGATAGGCACACTTGATCCAGTGCCTACGTCTTTGCTGACTGGTGTGCTGGCGGCTCCCCCTGAAATGCCACACCATTGTCATGTAGGAAAAATGCAAATGACAAAAGGGAAGGAGGAAGGAACAAGCTGGGAGCCATGACTGTGGAGGATGGCGTACTCCCAACTGTACCTCGCCATCAGGCTTATGAGGCAACAGGAACATCCCTCAGAAAACTGCTGGCAGTACACTCATCCAGACCTCAGGGCATGTCCTGGGGTGACAATGGCGATAGCGATGACAGGTCTTCATCTACTGGATCAGAGAGTGGGAACAGCAGGGGTGAGGGCACATCACCATCCACTCCTCCTGGGGTGCCCTGGTGGCACTACTGAGCATCTGTGAAGGCCACGCGATCATGTCAGGCCATGAATCTGAGGGAAGAAAAGCAGCACTGTCATGGGTCAAATGACATGTACAAATTTCATTCTGGTAGCAGCACTGTAAACCATCGGGACCTGGAATCAAGTATATAAAAGAGCCGGATGCTGTGGTGGGTGTAGCAAGTAGAGCAGCATCCGATGGCGGCAGCCATGCAGAAGTTCGGCTGGTGATTGTCCATCCTGTGGTTTGGAGTGACTGGAGGTGAGAAAGGGTTGCAGTGCCTGTTGCCATGTGTGGGTGGTGTGAAGCTTGGCCATCTGTTGTGTAAAAGTGTGTACAAAGTGTTCTGCTTCTCCATTGGACTGGGGATGAAATGGAGCATCTGTTCAATGACGAATGCCATTTTATTCACAACACTATTCAAATTCATGTGAAGTGAACTGTGGTCCATTGTCTGACATAAGTGCTTCTGGCAAACCTTCTATGCAAAATATGGAGGACAATGCTTGAATGGTGCTATGTGACATGGTAGAGTTGATAGACACCACAAATGGAAACTTGCTAAAAGAGTTTACCACTATGAGCTGACAAGTGTTCCAAAATACAGTAGAGCGTCAATTATCCGAACGTCAGTCAACCAAATGACCGCTTAACCAAACTGTCTACTCGCTCGCACCTATTACTCTCCCACCCTACCGTCCATCATCCCCCTCACTCCCAAACCAAATTTCCCACAGTAGTCGCCACACTGGGCCACCGCTGGCAGAACATTGCTTCTAATATGGCCTTCACAAGGCGCTGCTGGCTGACCAAGCTGCCAGTCACTGCATTTCAACAGTCAGCACACTTCTGTTGGCTTGGCACTGGCAGTAGAAGTAGCGGCATTATCAAAGCTGTTCACAGCAACAGCTGCACCAGCTTAGAGTTGAGGCATACTTCTCCAAGCAGTTTGAAGGATTGCACGCCCCCAAGAAGAGCTTCTCACGGTGCAGACAGTCACCTTCTGTTCTCTGTTACGACCACTTGTGTGCTGCTGCGTGAAGAAGTGAACTTGACGATACAAAATGCTTAAATGTAAACGTGTTGTCCTTTCTATGAGGGACAAGTACGAGATTTTTAAAAGGTTAGAAAGAGGTGAATCTGCAACCACTTTATCCAATTTTAATTTTGTATACTGTGTGTATTGTTCATGCAAGATGCATATGTAATATGTATATATTTTTGTTTAATAAACTGTGGCAGATACTATATATTCCCACTGAAGTTGCCTTTGTATGTTACTTTGTAATACTAAAAGAGATGCCTGTTTTTATGAATAAATTTACTGTACAGTACTTCTTTTTGGCAAATAAAGATGTACAGTTCGATTATCCGAACAAACCAGTTTTCCGAACACCCATGTCCCCCAATTACTTCGTATAATTGACGCTCTACTGTAGTCCAGCAAAGTCCATTTGTACTCGTTGCCATAGTGATTGAGTCTCAGGCCAAGCTGAGAATGTCTGTGGTGTGATGAATTGGTTTTCCATGCATGCGAGACACTGTGACTATATCTGTTCAATGTGGGTGCCCATGTCCTACCAAGTACAATGATGACACGCTAACTGTTTAGTGCGAACAACTCTCCAATGTCTTTAGTGGAGCAATCGCAACACATTCTTTTGCAACACTTTTGGAATAAGCAAATGCGACTGACCACTGTCATTTTGAACTGGAATCACACCCTGTTGAACTGAAAGGTTATGCTGATGTGCAAAATACTGGCACACGACTGAGTTCTGGATACTGTTCAATGAACAAGACCAAGTCATATGAATGCAATGTTACAAAAACAGGGTCTGATTCTGTGGCCTGTGCAATTTTTCTGTAGTGGAAGGGAAAAGGCTCCAGAAATTCAGAGTCCTGTGCATCAATTTGCCAAAAAATGCAGCAGATGCATCAAAATCAGAGTCTGGGCCAATCAGAAGGTGAGATAGGGCGTCTGCATTGCCATGCTTTGCCATAGCTCTGTGCATGTTTTCATACTGATACTGTGAAAGCAACAAAACCCAATGTTGCAATTTTTGAGCAGTGCTTGTAGGAACCAGATTCGACAGATGAAACAAGGACTGCAAAGACTGCTGATTTGTCACTAAAAATAACTTCTGACCACACAAATAGTGATGGAATTTGATCACATCAAACATAATGGCGAGAGTCTCTTTTTCTATTTGAGAATAATGACACTTAACAACTTTGAGGCAAAAGCAATAGATCAATCTTGTGCACCAATTCTGTGTGAAAGCAGAGCACTGATTGCATAGGAAGGAGCATGGACTTGCAAAACTTCCAGCTTGGCAAACATCTGTCACGAAGCAAGGCATTTTTTAGTTTTTGAAATGCATGTTGACAGTCTTTAGTCCACAGGAAAGGTGCACTCTTGTGACACAAGCAATGAAATGGAGCTACAATCCGAGCAGCATTCAGTGTGAACCGAATGTAGGATGTCATCTTGCCTAGTACTGACTGCAGTTCATACACATTGCAAGGAACAGGCAGGTCATGGATTGCAAGTAAATGAGATTGAAGGGGTGCTCACCCTGATTGTTTATCACATGACCTAAGTACTGTAGTTCAGTTTGAAAAACATCATACTTTTCGAGACGACACTTGAGTCCTGCTTCCAACAACATTTGACAAAGAGTACAGAAATTGGCAATTGTGTTTCTCTGGTGTACAACCTGAGATGACAATATCATTGAGTTAGTTTGAACAAAATGCCACTTTTGTAGTCAGGTGTTCCAAGTAATGTTGAAAAATGGCAAGTGCAAAAGCACTGCCGAAAGGCAAACACAAATACTTGATAAGTCCTAAATATGTCTTTACAACAAACACTTTTTGTGATTCTTCTTGCAATGGAGTCTGTGAGCAGGCTTCATACAAATATGTCTTAGAAAAGTAATGTCGTGTACCAAGCCTGGCCATAAATTCCTAAGGGTGAGGTAATGGATAAGTGGTAACTGCTGTCTGTCGGTTGACTGTAGACTTGAAGTCAACACAAATGTGAATGCAACCAGAAGGCTTAGGGAACAAAACGACTGACTAGCACACTGATTAGTTTGAATGGGAGCAATTACACTATTATCTTGCAATTCTTTCAATTCGCTGGCGACTTTGTCTCCTAAAGCAATTGGAACAGGGCAGGTCCAGAAAAAGTTAGGCTGTGCATTGTCTTTCAATGTAACATGCACTACAAAATTGTTAGCTTTTCCCATTCCTTCTGAAAATAGTTCAGGAAATTATTTAAATAAGCAAGCTACACTAGCTTTTTCAGTAAAAGTACACGGTCTTGGAAGCTAAGTCCAAACAAATCAAATACACCTAAACCAAATTTGTTTTCACTATCTCTTGATTTCAACATAGCAAAATTCACTGTCCTTGTGTGAGATTTGTAAGTGGCAAGCAAACTACACTGTCCAAGCACTAGAATTTCTGTCCATTGTAAGAAGTAAGGTACTTTCTGGATTTAGAAAGGCATACTGTGTCGAACTACTTGTATGTGGCACAAATAAGCAAAGTTACTGATGCACCTGTGTCTAAATGAAAGTTCACATGATGGTCAGCAATTTGTAATGAGACAAATAATTTGTTAGGATGTCATTGCACAGCACTAGATATAGAAGGATGCACAACTTTAATCTTACTTTTGTCAGAACCTGTTGTAGGCTTTGAAAACACAGTGTTCACTGCATACCCATGAGCCTGTTTTTCTGGGGGCGGAAAAATTGACGTTTTGGTGCTGTTGCAAACAAACTGCATGGACATGGCCTTTTTTTCCACAACTTGAGGGGGAATCCTTTCTTTTATTGTGAGCAAGACACCTAGCACAAGACTTCACTAAATTCACAGGCCTATTTACATGTCTACATGGCTATCTGCATGGCTGTGTATGCACTTAATGTTGCGGTTGCTGGGGGGCAACTCGGCCTGACAAATCAGGGCCTGGTAAAACCTATCGGCCACTATGGCACCAGCATTATATTGCTGTAAGATTTGCAATACATGGGGAAATTATGGATCAGAGTACTTTAAGCTCTGTTCCTGTGTTCTACTACATAAGACATTGAATGTTATAGCATCATGTATTATGAGATTACTGAAAAAGTTGCCACAACTACACTTAAATTTACACTTCCTAGTCATGCCCGTTAATTCTGTGTACCACAGGCAGTATGTCCATTCCGGCTTTTTCTGCAAGTGAAAAAACTGATATCTGGCTGCAGCTACTTAGACTTGCTGGACATAGTATTGAGTTAATGTAGTGATTACTTGGTCATAGCTGAGTTCGTTGGGAGATGTGGTTGGGAATAGTTTTTGTATTAACCTGAACACTGGGGACACCACAATCAAATGGAGGTATTGTAAATTAACAGTATCTTGAATATGATGAACTTGACAACATACTTGGAACTGACTCAGGTATTTGAGACATTCCTCTTCTGTGCCCTTAAATTACCAGAACATATCAGAACATTGGTATGCTGGTCAGTGGCACTAGCTGGGCTTGTTGGTTGATTGGTTGTGTGGCCAAAGCAGCTTGTGCAGCCAGTAGTTGTACCATTGTCAATAAGGTGGCAATTTGTTGTTTCTGAAACTGAAAAACTGGTGTTAGATCTATCACATTGGCTGTCTGCAGATCTTCATCTCTCATGCTGGGGCAGTGGGTGGAGGGGCTGGGGAATTCATAGTTTATACATATACATTATATCAAAAAAGTAAGCAAAGCCTCTGAAAAGAGAAATCTGATTAGTTCTGCAGCTTCCCCCTTGGAATACATACACAAACACAACAGATTAGCGAAGATAATCATGATCATCCCTGCAAGTTAAACACAAGGGAAGCAAGCCAAATCCTTGGCCAAGTTGATTAACATTTATCATCAATGAATTCTCCTCGTCACCACTGTAGTGTCCTCATTGCCACTGTAGTGTCTTGTACCAAGGAAACAAGGAAAATGATGTTGTTATAGGTGGCTGGACCCTTTTTCTGCAGCACAAATGCACACATGGATTAATACAGTTCTTTATTTACAAGAACTGGCATGTTTACTTATCTTGAATAGAGTCCACGTGTTGTGGTAAAAGCTCATCAGTAATAGTCCTCTTGCAGACAATATTGGGAATATTGCTACAGACCTTAGTTACTAATCTGGTCACAATGTACTGTTGTAACCTGCGAGTAACTGCCAGATGCAAACTAGATGTGTGAGTAAGTCAGTGAGCCCCTCCAGTCAGCTGTGGTGGCCTAAATACTTGCTGTCAAGAGTTGTTGGTAGCATGTTGCTTGTCAATGTGTCTGGCCTCTCTCATGATAGGTGCACTGGATACTAGTACCTACTGTCGATCTTCGTGCTACATCTTTGCTGTCCTGTGTGCTGGTGACAACTTAAACTAGCACAATTAGCAATATTTATCATATAAATTACTAGATATACCAATAACAGAAATATCACTGTGCTGCAATAGTAAAAATTGTAGAAAGGGTCGGCTACAAAAAGTAAATAATGCTTGTGCATCCATCACCACAAGTGAAATATCATATTTTAACCTTTATTTACATCATAAATGTAGATATCTCACCAAAAACATATGTGCAAATATTACACGAGTCATTCATATTTTCTCATTTTTTGGCTAAGTCATCATTAACTCTACAAATGCTTTTCTCCAGGTGGCTGCTACGAATAATACAATTGCAGGCGTTGCCAACATTTGCATTTGATGAATGTTTTTCTGTGTTTTTATCTATAGTTAAAAATGCAATAAATAGGCACTGCCCAATTGTTATAAAAAATGAACCCCTCCCTTCCCCTCCCCACCCCCATCAGACAGAAACCTCAGTACTCCAATAAGTAGTACACTCCAAAGCTTGAGCTAATAATGATACTGCTATTTGTGTGCAAAAATAAGAGTGGTAAGAAGAAGCCAGGCAACACTATATGACCCCTAAGAACTGTACAGATATGATATTAACTCAGATAAATGTAAAGTAAATGATGAATATATCACAGGCTCAAAAACAGCTCTAAAGTAGCTTGGAACATTATAAAAAGTGAGATCAATATGGCCAAAGGGAAAACCACAATCCCAATAGATTGTAATACCCTTAATGAATACTTTTTTAACTGTATCAGCTCCCATTCTTCATTTACTACAAATAATTCTATGAACTGTTCAACTGCTGTGGCTCTGTGTATTTAGTAATACTGTTACTAACTACCATATTAACCCTCTGTTTTTGAGTTTTTAAATTTATTTATAGATTTGATGATGTTACTTCCAGTGATTTTTTACCAAGATAATTGTTTGGTTGCTGGTTTTTGGTGAGCAACAAAAACCAGCAACCAAAATTCTCTTGGTCAAAAAATCACCTCAAGTGGCGTCATGAAATCTATAAATAAACTTAAAAACTTAAAAATAGAGGGTTACTATGGGGTCAGTAACAGTATTATTAAATACATAGCCTTTGCAATCATGATGCCACTGACATATATGGAAAATCATATTCTCAATGAACGTATGTTCCCCAAACGCTTGGAAATGGCACTTATACTCCCATTTTATAAGAAAGGTGAAAGAAAATGACAACATTTATAGACTCATATCAGTAGTTCCCATTATATTGAAAGTCATAGAAAACAATATACATATGCAATTTACAATTATTTTGAAAGTCATAAATTACTGAGTAATAGCCAGTTCAGCTTTTCATCTCATCTATCACCAACAAAAGTAGCAGAAGGTCACCTCAGTAATTTATGTGAAGGATTTAAGAACAAGAAACTTGCTTGTGCAACATTGTATTTGACTCTGTCACACAGGACATAATGATAAAAAAGGCTAGAACATTATGTTGTTACAGATAAGCCATTAAAAATATTTTAATCATACTTAAGCAACAGGATACAGTTTGATAGACAAACAACCAAATGTCAATATTAATGAGAATAAAGAGAGGAATCCTCAGGGCTCAGTGGTTGGGCCTTTCATGTTCATTTTCTATATCAGGACCTTTCCTGTTCACTTTGTATATCAATGACTTTGCATATTACATGCCACATGACAATGTTGATGACATGACACTAATTATAGATGGAGAAAGTCAATAATATGTCTAAGAGTACAAAAAAATAGTAACAGAAGTAAGTGGTGACTGGTACAGGGCCAGTCTTTTATCTATAAATAAAATAAAAACAGAAGAAATATATTTCACCCTAAAAGACACTTTAAAAGGATACATAAGTGTTAAATTACTGGTCTTGCATCTAGATCAAAAACTCGCATGGGATAAGCGTACAAATTATCTATGTGGCAAACTTACTTGTACCCTCCTACTACTGCACAAGCTGAGACACATTATTAGTAAAAATTTACTAATTTTTGAATACTTTGCTTTCTTTCACTCACAAATGCAGTATGGAGTACCGGTACTATTTTGGTGTAACTCAGTAAGCTCAAGAACTATCTTCAAGTGACAGAAGAAAGCAGTTAGATGTATATTAGGTTGAGCACTGAGACAAATTTGCAAAAAAACACTTTGAAGAACTCAAGATAATGATGCTGCCTGGTATGTATATCTAAAACTGTTTAATATATGTTAAAGAAAACATAAGCAATTTTAACTTAAGATCTAAAATCCAACACCCTAAACAATAGTAACCCAGATTTTCTGTACTCAAGACTGACATTAACACATAAGAGCTAAAAGTACCTATGTTTGGAATTCTATAACAAACTCCCATAGACAGTGATTGATCTACCAATGAATAGCTTTAAGCATACCATAGAAGTGTGGTTCAAATGTATGTCACAGGCTTCACTTGGTGAGTTTTTAAACAGTGACACATAGGAGATATGCAGCAAGCAGCCGGTAACTACATTATTAAGCATCCTTATATGTGTGTGGCAATAATATTAGCATTTACACTTTTTTTACATGATACTTAATGGGCTTCACTAATGTCTGAAGTAGTGCTGGAGGGAAGTGACACCATGAATTCTACAGGGCTGTCCATAAATTCATAAGAGTACAACAGGCTGGAGATCTCTTCCGAGTAGCACGTTGCAAGGCATCCCAGATATACTAAATAATGTTCATGACTGGGGAGTTTGGTAACCAGTGGAAGTGTTTAAACTCAGAAGAGTGACACTGGAGTCACACTGTAGCAATTCTTGATTTTTTTATTTTTTTTACTTTTTTTTGGTTGTCGCATTGTCCTGCTGGAATTGTCCACGTCCATCAGAATGCGTAATGGACATGAATGGATGCAGGTGGTCAGACAGGATGCTTAAGTATGTGTCACCCATCAGAGTCATATGCAGACATATCAGGAGTCCCATATCACAAACTGCACATACCCCACACCATTACAGAGCCACCACCACACTGAAGAGTCCCCTGCAGACACGCAGGGTCCATGGATTCATGAGGTTGTCTCCATAGCCATATACCTCCATCTGCTCAATATAACATGAAGTGAGACTCATGCACCCAGGTACATCTTGCCAGTCACCAATAATGCAATGTCGGTGTTGACGGGCCCAGGTGAGGTGTAAAGATTTGTGTTGTGCAGTCTTCAAGAGTACACAAGTGGACCTCCAGCTCCAAAAGCCCATATTGACAATGTTTTGTTGAATATTAGGGACTACTGATAATTTTTAGTTTTTGGACCATCTGACTACAACTGAATGAAACACAATTTTCACGCCACACGTATTTTGCCTTTATTCTCTACAAGGCATCTTCAGTGGCAGGTTGTGTGGACGATTTTCTATATATTATGTTTCTTTTCCATTTTTGGTGCCATTCCTCTTCTTATAAGTGCCACTTGGGGATTTTTTCCACATTTCACAGCACTAGGAACTGAACACTTATTTTGATGCAATGTTTTTCGCAAAGAATGAAGATGAAACGCATATGGCACAAAACTTGTGTTTGATTCAGTTGCAGTCAGACAGTTCAAAAAGTAAAAATTATCAATATACCACAATATTACACGCAACTGAGCAAGACAGGACTGCAAAAGTTAAAGATTTTATTGAATAGTTCACAAGCTGACACTTGTTGATGGCCCGCATTGAAACTTGCGGCAATTTGTGGAAGGGTTACAGATCTGTCATGTTGAATAATTCTCTTCTGTCGTCATTGGTCCCATTCTTGCAGGATATTTTTCGAGCTGCAGTGATGTCAGAGATTTGAGGCTTTACCGGATTCTTGATATTCATGGTACACTCATGAAATGGTCATAAGGAAAAATCCCCACTTCATAGCTACCTTGGAGATGTGCCCCATCGCTCATGTGCCAATTATAACATCACTTTCAAACTCACTTAAATCTTGATAACCTGCAATTGTAGCAGCACTAACTGATCTAACAACTGCGCAAGACACTTGTTGTCTTATATTGGTGTTGCCAACCACTGCACCATATTCTGCCTTTTCACATATCTCTGCATTTGAATACGCAAGCCTCTGCCAGTTTCCATGGCACTTCAGTGTAATATGTGATTAATATAATTTATTATTATGGTATTATTATTATTGTTATTATTATTATCACTGTTATTATTATCACTGTTATTATTGTATTAACACTGTCTACTATCACTGTTTGTATGATTATTTTAGTATCACCATTATTTTAGCATATGCATATTGAATATTTATGTAGTTACATTTTATTGATTTTATGCATTCAACACACTGATTTAGTCAGTTGTATGGAAAATGTACTCACAGGCAAATTAAGATTCTATTCTATTCCATTCCACCCTATCATGAACAAGAGCAGTGTGTGGACACCCCATAGTAAAGTTTAGGCATTAGTGATACTTTTAAAAACATTGTTTCACATTTATTTTCTTGCTCTATGCTTGCTTGGATTGATTACAGTACTAGTGTCATCCTGCAAAAGAAACTAATTCTGCTTGTTGTGTATTAGATGGAAAATTGTTTACGTATATGAGGAATGAGAGCAGACCTAAGACTGAGCCTTGGGGAACCCCAAAATAATTTCTCTCATCAGAAGAATCTCCCCTGATTACATTGGTTGGATTACTAAGCACTGTAGAACCCCCTTAATACAAAAACCAGTATAGGTTTCATGTAATTCAAATTGGTCTTAAGAAAATTAAAATTTTATATAAATCTAGAGTAAAAAACTATTTTCATACCTTTCTGGATGTACATTTTACGCACTTTTAAACTTTCTTTCAATTTTCCATGTGCAATACAGGAAAACCTGCCCCACTTAGGGTTCTCATTCATAATGCTCAGAGGTAACCTTGGCTTCAGACTGCTAATGCATTTCTATTGTGGATGGACAGGTACCATTAGGTCTTGAGGAGAGTGCATGCTCTTCCTTTGTCAGTCCTTCACTAATTGAGACCACCTAACAATCAGTTGTACAGTGCATAACACCCTTATTCTTGCTCCTATTATAACTGTTGTAACAACCCTGTATGTCCGGGATACTGGCATTAGGACAGAATTAATGTCTGAGGTGCTGTCACACATATTCAATTTGGGATGTGTCTGGAGGTCTTGCTGGCAATGGGAATACCTCAGTATCATGCAGACCATTCATAGACACACATACCATGTGTGAATGAGCATAACACTTATGAAAAATGTTGCCACAATACTGTCACATGAGAGGTAACACAGAAGGATGCAGAATGCCCATGTCATGCTGTGGGCCATCAGATTTACTCGACCACTATCAGCTGTGATTTGAAATCATACCCCCCTCCTTGACACCAAGAGGAACACCACTGTGCCTCTACAAAATAAAGGAAGAATGAGATCCCTTGCCAGGTCATTGCCATACACTCCAGCCTGGGTACCACAGAACCACAATTTACAGTCTAACACAATTCCATACCAACCACCAGCAGTCCATACGGTCAAGGCAGTGCTTGAAATTCAGTTATTTGTGTTGCGATGTTATTGGCAGCCTTTACGTGGGACAACAATTCCTTAGTCCATTTTCTTCTAATCTCTGACCAATAGTATGAGACGACAATGTTGGAGAGACTCCATTACTTGTTTTCAGATGGTAGGCAAAAGAAGATATGAAGAGTTTATGATGTGCTTGATCCTCACTTGTGGTTGTCAGATGTTGCCCACATAGAATTTTGATGATGAGTATGACTGCTCTCACATTCTCATGCAGTCAAACACCAGGCCACTGTGACATTCAGATGCTCCACATATCTGTATATTGCACCATTTGACCACCCAGCCAAAAGGAGAGCTGCAGTGAGAAACCTTTCGAACTCTGTCAGGTGCCGATAGCATGACTATTCAACATCTCCATATTCTTCACAGTGATCAGTCAGTATCCAATGCTGTTCATTTCCCTTATATACCCTATTGAGCCTGCTAACATAATTATAACATGGACAACACTAATGTGCTCTGGTGGCCATGCTACCTGTCCCTGAGACTTGCAAATCTTATAATTTTTATACTCGTTGACAGTGTGTATGTACAAAGTTACATCAAAATCTGAAATATATTCTCAGTGCTTCACTTATTTTGTCAGGCAGTGACAGTATACACTTCAAGACTTTCAGAAGAGGCTGTACCAAAATATTGTGGCAGCAAGTTATAGACATCTGGCAGTTTGCCCAAAATTTAAGGGGCAGTCTATACACCACAAAAGTTTTAAATTTCACATCACCATTACCTGGAGAAACAGTTTGCTGTTACTGGTTGGTTCTCCCTATTTCTCTCTATTCTCCAACCATCTTGTACCTTATATGTAGTAAGGACAACACTATCAGCTGTATTTATAGGTTTTATTCATATCTGGGGTTGCAGTACATCATCTTCAGGCTCCTGCATTCAGGAAACTATCTACAGTAGACGGGATGAATTCCAATTACACAACCTATTAGGTCCCATTATTGTTACTCTAATGGAATGGATTACTGTGTTACAAAATGTTATAACTAATTATCATTATGTTCATGTCTTCTGCCACCCGTGTAATGTGCTATACTCACGTTTACGTAACTGCCTCAACTGTTCTTAACACATACCTTCTTTCACTATGTTTAAACAGCACCTCCTAAAATGAGTTCATGCAACAGTTTGTATCCTTTTTCCTTAAGTTTAATACCAAGAGGTGACAAAGTCATGGGACAGTGGTAAGCACGTATACAGATGGTGGTAGCATCATGTACACAAGATATAAAAGGGCACTATGTTGGCAGAGCTGTCATTTGCAATAAGGTGATTCATATGAAAAGGTTTCTGACTTGATTATGGCTGCACAATGGGAATTAACACTGAATGGTTGTAGGGGCTGGACACATGGGACATTCCATTTCAGAAATCATTAGGGAATTCAATATTCAGGGATCCAGAATGTCAAGAGTGTGCCAAGAATACCAAATTTCAGGCATTACATCTCACCATGGACAACACAATGGCTGATGGGCTTCACCTGATAGTCTAGAGTAGCAGCATTTGTATAGAGTTGTCAGTGCTAACAGACAAACAACACTATGTGAGATAACCACAGAAATCAATGTGGCACGTACAAAAAATGTATCCTTTAGGTCACTGTGGAAAAATTTAGCAGTAATGTGCAGTAGACCACTGATATGAGTGCCTTTGCCAACACTACGAGATCGCCTGCAGCAATTCTCTTGGGCTCATGAGCATATTGGTTTGACCCTAGATGAGAGGAAAACCATTGTCTGACCACATGAATCTCTATTTTAGTTGGTAAGAGCAGATGATAGTGTTCAACTATAGTGCACATTCCACAAGGCCATGGACACAATTTGTTAAGAAGGCACTGTGGAAGCTGGTGGTTGCTTCACAATTGTGTGAGCTGTGTTTACACGGAATGAGCTGGGTCTTCTATTCCAACTGGTTATATTTGGTTACTTGGAGACCATTTGTAGCCATTCATGGACTTCATTATATGGATGACAATGCGTGATGTCACTGGGTCACAACTGTTCACTATTGGTTCAAAGAACGTTCTGGACAGTTCGAGTGTATGGTTTGGGCACCCACATCACTTGACATGAATCCCATCAAACACGTGATATCAAGAGGTCAGTCCATGCACAAAATCCTGCACTGGAAACACTTTCGCAATTATGGATGGTTATAGAGGCAGCATGGATCATTATTTCTTCAAGGGGCTCCCAAAGCTTTGTTGAATCCATGCCAAGTCTAGTTGTTGCACTATACTGGACAAAAGGTCTGACATGATATTAGGATGTATCCCCATGATTTTTGTCACCTTACTGTAAATACACTCCTGGAAATGGAAAAAAGAACACATTGACACCGGTGTGTCAGACCCACCATACTTGCTCCGGACACTGCGAGAGGGCTGTACAAGCAATGATCACACGCACGGCACAGCGGACACACCAGGAACCGCGGTGTTGGCCGTCGAATGGCGCTAGCTGCGCAGCATTTGTGCACCGCCGCCGTCAGTGTCAGCCAGTTTGCCGTGGCATACGGAGCTCCATCGCAGTCTTTAACACTGGTAGCATGCCGCGACAGCGTGGACGTGAACCGTATGTGCAGTTGACGGACTTTGAGCGAGGGCGTATAGTGGGCATGCGGGAGGCCGGGTGGACGTACCGCCGAATTGCTCAACACATGGGGCGTGAGGTCTCCACAGTACATCGATGTTGTCGCCAGTGGTCGGCGGAAGGTGCACGTGCCCGTCGACCTGGGACCGGACCGCAGCGACGCACGGATGCACGCCAAGACCGTAGGATCCTACGCAGTGCCGTAGGGGACCGCACCGCCACTTCCCAGCAAATTAGGGACACTGTTGCTCCTGGGGTATCGGCGAGGACCATTCGCAACCGTCTCCATGAAGCTGGGCTACGGTACCGCACACCGTTAGCCCGTCTTCCGCTCACGCCCCAACATCGTGCAGCCCGCCTCCAGTGGTGTCGCGACAGGCGTGAATTGAGGGACGAATGGAGACGTGTCGTCTTCAGCGATGAGAGTCGCTTCTGCCTTGGTGCCAATGATGGTCGTATGCGTGTTTGACGCCGTGCAGGTGAGCGCTACAATCAGGACTGCATACTACCGAGGCACACAGGGCCAACACCCGGCATCATGGTGTGGGGGGCGATCTCCTACACTGGCCGTACACCACTGGTGATCGTCGAGGGGACACTGAATAGTGCACGGTACATCCAAACCGTCATCGAACCCATCGTTCTACCATTCATAGACCGGCAAGGGAACTTGCTATTCCAACAGGACAATGCACGTCCGCATGTATCCCGTGCCACCCAACGTGCTCTAGAAGGTGTAAGTCAACTACCCTGGCCAGCAAGATCTCCGGATCTGTCCCCCATTGAGCATGTTTGGGACTGGATGAAGCGTCGTCCCACGCGGTCTGCACGTCCAGCACGAACGCTGGTCCAACTGAGGCGCCAGGTGGAAATGGCATGGCAAGCCGTTCCACAGGACTACATCCAGCATCCCTACGATCGTCTCCATGGGAGAATAGCAGCCTGCATTGCTGCGAAAGGTGGATATACACTGTACTAGTGCCGACATTGTGCATGCTCTGTTGCCTGTGTCTATGTGCCTGTGGTTCTGTCAGTGTGATCATGTGATGTATCTGACCCCAGGAATGTGTCAATAAAGTTTCCCCTTCCTGGGGCAATGAATTCACGGTGTTCTTATTTCAATTTCCAGGAGTGTACAACACATACTCATAACAGAGACTTAAGTCATCAACAACACATTCTCCTTCAATATTTGCAACAGTCTGCCAATGCTGGGGTGATATCTCAATTCCAATATTGTAGTAGCTCCTGGGATACCAGTGAAGCTGATGTCAAGCTTTGTTGACCCATTATGATGACTGCAGCAAAATTTTTTCTTTCACAAGCCAAAACAGTGCACTCGGGAGGGCCTGTAGAAGAAAGACTTTATCAGGCCTACCTGTGAAAGCTGAAGCACTCTCTCCCCTCTGCAGGGATTAATTATGAGTGCCCTAGTGAAGGAGCTATAAAACTCAGTGCACAGGTCTTCACACAGACATGTCCCGTATCCCATTAAACATGCATCCCTATGGGACACAGGCAAACCCCTACAATTAATACCCATCCAGCACCCTTCCTCCTACAGGAGGAGCGGTGACTCATCTCCTCGCCCATCACTCCAGTATAACTGAACTCAGTCCTTTGTGTTCTCTAAATTGTCAGAAATAAGGTAGCGGTTCTGTTGTCCAAGCTGGCACTGTTCTGGGTGCTGTGCCATTCTTGAATGTGACTTGATTCTTCTTCACTCTTGCTTCCATTATCAATCATAATGTCAGAACTGCCTCTGTGGTACCTTTAACTTTTTTAAAACCCAGGTGACCATCATCTAACATATCCTCAAATTTCTTTCTCATGCTTCTGTATATTATTCTTGTCAGCGACTTGGATGCATGAGCTGTTAAGCTGATTGTGTGATAATGCTCACAGTTATCAGGTCTTGTAATCTTGGGAATTGTGTGAATGAAGCTTTTCCAAAAGCCAGATGGTATATCACTAGTCTGATACATCCTACACACTAACATTAATAGTCGCTTTGTTGCCACTTCCCCAAATTATTTTAGAAATTCATATAGCATGTTATTGATCTGCCTCTTTCAAATTCTAATTCTAATACTGGGTCCCCTATGTCCTTCTTGTTGACTCCTGTTTCTTCTCCTGTCACGTCATCAGACAAGTTCACCCCTCATAGGCGACTTCACTGTACTCTTTCCACCTATCCGTTCTCTCCTATGCAATTATCAGTGGAATGTCCAATGCAGTCTCAATGTTACCACCCTTGCTTTTAAAATAACTGGAGGTAGGTTTGAATTTTCTGTAAACTAAGTCAGTTCTTCTGACAACCATTCTTTTTTTTTTCTCAATTTCTTCACGTTTTTCGAGCAGGCATTTAGCCTTAGCTGCCCTACACTTCCTATTTATTTCATTATTAAGTGACTTATATTTCTGCATGCCAGAATATTCTAGCAAATTTTTGTACTTCCTTTTTTCATTGATTGACAGAAGTATTTCTACTGTTACACATGGTTTATTCAAAGCTAGCTTCCTTGTACCTTTTCAGCTTCTGCGGCTGCCCTTGTCAGAGATATCCATTTCTCTTCAACTGACTGCCTACTGAGCTATTTCTTATTGCAGTTTTTATAGCCTGAGAGAACTTCAAGCATATCATTTTGTATTTCTGTGTCCCACTTCTTTGTGCATTGATTCTTCCTGAACAGTCTCTTAAACTTCAAGCTACTCTTCATCATTACTAAATTGTGCTCTGAGTCTAAATCTGCTCCAGGTACCCCTTGCAATCCTGTATCTGATTTCTGAATCTCTGCCTTACCATGAAATTTTAGTCTTCCAATGTCTCTCGGACTTTTCCAAGTATACCTCCTCCTCTTGTTATTCTTGAACAGTGTATTTGCTATTACTAGCTGAAATGTACTGAAGAATTCAAATAGCCTTCCTTCTCTCCCATTCCTACTACTAAGCATATATTCTTCCATAAACGTTTCTTCTACTCCTTCTCCTACAACTCCCATTACTATTAGATGGTATTAGAGGAATAGCCAAAAGTCTCATACAGTCATACCTACAAGACAGATATCATGTCACACAAGTCACACAAAGGTGGGCAATGTTATTAAGAAGTACATCTCCAGTCCAGCTCTAGTAAAGTATTGTGTGCCCCAAGGGTCAGTTTTGGGTCCTTTATCGTTCATACTATATGTTAATGATCTGCCCACAGAACACAACAGCAAAATTATTAACTATGTGGATGACGCAATCGTTGTTAACTGGGGAACCAATGAGAATGATTTGGCCCAAAATTGTTCTGATGTCTTATTTGGATTGAAGAACTCCTTCCAAAACAATCACTTAAGCTTAAACATCAATAAAACAAATCTAATGGAATTTCAAAAACACCACAAACAAGATGAAATGCAATGGAGTGTTGTGTCTGATGATGGTTCACAAATAAAATTGAAAGATAAAACTTCCTTCCTTGGCATAATGTTAGCTCAGCATCTCTCTTGGGAGCATCATATCGATTTCTTACGCCAAAAACTTAGCAAATCAATTTATGCAATGTTTACAATGTCACAATTTCTTAAATATGAGCAAATGAGTATAATCTACTATGCTTTAGTGTCTCCATACCTCACATACAGAGTTGAAGTATGGGGATGTGCTGCTGCCAAGCATGTAAATAGGGTATCCATCCTTCAAAAAAAGGCAGTTAAGATCATGCGTAAGCCTAAATATAACGAATCTTGCAAAGCAATTTTTAAAATTCAGAAACTACTAACACTCCCATCACCATATATTTATAAAACTGTTCAGGTGATGCTAAAATACAAGCAGTACAATCATCTAAATAGAGAAGTTCACATGTACAATATTAGGAGGAACGATGATTATCACCTGGAAAGAAATAACACAAAAAGTGTAAACAAGAGTCCCTATTACATGGAGATCAAATTTTATAAAAAACTTCCAAAAATTAAAAAGCTGAAGTGGAAGCTGCCTTGAAATTGCCTTGAAGGAGTTCCTCAGCAATAAGTATTTTTATAGTATTAAGGAATTTCTCTCAGAGGAATAGAATACTTTCATTTGTATAAATAGTATTTACAGGTACAAAAAAAAGCAACATAATATTTTATCTGCCAGACCTATTTTATATAATTGTTTCACACAATGCTATAAGGGGAAATGGTCAATATGTAAACCATCCAAAACAAATCCTTGTATTTGTCTATGGAGAATAAATAAATAAATAAATAAATAAATTTTTATCTCCGTTTACATACTGAACTACCTATTTCATGTCCTCATATGCTTTCTCTGTCTTTACATCTTATGCTTGCAGTGTCAGCATGTTGTCAGTGTTGGTTTGGTGTCAGATCTGATGAACTATCCACAGTAACACACTTTCTGACCTACCTCCCTCTTCATAATGAATCCTAATCCCATTATATCATTTTCCTCTGCTGCTGATATTACCCTATACTCATCTGACCAGAAATTTTTGTCTTCTTTCTATTTCACGTCACTGTATCTAGACTGAGTCTTAGCATTCCCCTTTTTCGATCATCTAGTTTTTCCACTAAGCTCAAACTTCTGATATCCCATGCCCTAACTCATAGAACGTCTTCCATTCATTGGTTATTCGATTTTTTCTCATGGTCACCTCCCACTTGGCAGTCCCGTTCTTGAGATTTGAATGGGAGACTAGCCCAGAATTTTTTGCCATTGGAGAAATCATCATGACAGTTTCTCAACTGCATGCCACATGTGTGTGGATACACATCACCTGTCTTTAACACAGTTGTTTCCTTTGCCTTCTGCATCCTCACGTCATTAATCATTGTTCGTTCTTATGCCTTTTAGAGGCAGCTTCCTACCCCAAGAGAGTACCCTGCTGATTTATTCTTTCCTCCATGCTCTTTGACAACACTGTTGGGGGAATTAGGGTGATTTCCTTTTCCAGAAGTCTTAGGCCATTATTACCGATTATTTTTATTCAGAATTTATGCAGTGATGGTTTCAAACCAGTGACTGAGGATGGTTTGATTACTAGCCACATATGCAACTGCTGCACCACGGCAGCAGTTGTAGCCCAATAAATACTGCACAAATAGTACAACAGGGTATGTTCAAGCACAGTGTGTGCCACCGAAGAAGTTACTGACAATGTCAAGAACTCAAATTGTGATGAAAATTCATAATTTTGGAAGGGAATTCACAAAATAGTCCAGTTGTGTTAGTATGTTTCCTGTGGAAGTATAATTTGGTGGGAAAATCGAGATGACACATTGTCATGCTGGCTGGTTTGGAATACTGGGAGAGGCTGTATGATATCACAATTTGAGACTTGAAATACAAGCACTAGCCTAACTATGACATCAGAATCCAGGACAACTGACCTGGAATACAAGATTACAATGGGGCCAACTAGCATTAGCTCTATGAGGTCACAATTCAGATCAGATCTGTTGATTTATTTATGACAGTGTAGAATTCTACCCCAAACCTGGAATACTGCCACTGGTTCTACGGTGTCAAAATCCAGCTCAGACCTGTTGAGCTGTTTTTATAATGGTATGGAATTTTGGCACAGACTTGAGTTACTGGCTCAGTCCTACTATAAGATATTATTCATTCAGAGGTGTACGGTCACTGCATATTCTTAAGTTTAGATACGTCTTTATTTAAATAAACATCCCCTTGTGCCTAGTGCCCCCCGGCTGTCCCTAAGGTTTTACACTGGCCCCCTGCCTACGCTGCTCTGTAATGTGAGGGAGACAGTAGCTGCTCCGCCAAAGCTGCCGCCACCACCAAGCAGCTGCCTTGACTTACTCTCCTGAGTTGAGGTCCAAACTGTATGCTGTGTAGTAGCAACACTTGCATCTTTTTTTAACAAGCCAGGGAGAGCTCCCGATTCGACGATTATAAAGTTCATGATCACTAGACTGATCATGAAGTCTGCCACCAATATGTCCATTGTATCTCCTCTAAGAGACAAGTTACAACAGGAACAGTTGCGCCTTTATTTAAACAAACACTATAATGGGGAGGCCTCTTCTGGTAAGTTCACCAGATGCAGACTGTCCACAAACACTCACAGGACTGCCAAAGCCATGTGCTGCCATAGGCAACAAGCAAGGCCAGCCACACTGCTATTGCACTGACCTCTCCAGTGCTGTAGCATTTTCCTTGTGCCAAGAGATGGAGTTTGCTACCGCAAATCTCAGACATTGCATTGCATGTGTCATATTTGCAACTGGTCACTAAATGCTCCAGCTGGGCATTTGGTCCTGTCTACCTTATCACTTTCAATTGCTGTAGGAACATATCTGAACTGGCTGGCGTCAGGTCATAGTGATAGGAATCTGGGCAGATGTTTGTGCTTCTTAGTTCTTCACTGCCACATCAGAAGGCTGTGTTGTTCCCCCAGTCACTGTCGCGCTGTCGACACGTGGCATGACATGGTTCTGCATGGAGCATGGTCAGCCCACTGCTATCAACAACAGTGGTGTACAATATACTCCATATGTGCTGCATAATGACTTGCAGTGCTTAATGGCATCAGACGTTTCCAGTGTATTTCTGCTTCAAATGTCCCAACATCGAGAGCAAAGTGGTCCCATTTCTATACATGTCGGAAAATATATGTGATGTACTGCCATTCAGTGTTTGAATTGTAGAGGAAGATTTTCCAGAACTGTGACCTTCTATGGAGCGTTCCTTTCTTTTTTTGTAAATTTAGAAGTCTTAAAAAGTTATTTTAACGATTTTTATCGTCAGGGGTACCAGTACGGTATACTGACACATACAGCCACAATTCAAGCACTGCTGTCCATTTTTGAAAACTGGTATACACTGAAGAGCCAAAGACACTGGTACACATGCCTAATATCATGTAGCGTCCCCCCGAGAATGCACAAGTGCTGCAACACGACGTGCCATGGACTGGAATAATGTCTTAAGTATTGCTGGAGGAAACTGATACAATGAATCCTGCAGGGCTATCCTTAAATCCATGAGAGTACGACAGGGCGGAGATCTCTTCTGAACAGCATATTGCGAAGTATCCCAGATATGCTCAGTAACGTTCACGTCTGGGGAGGCTGGTGGCCAGTGGAAGTGTTTAAACTCATTCCGCACGTGTTGGGTGTCGAATTGTCCCGCTGGAATGGCTCAAGGCGGTTGGAATGCACAATGGACATGAATGTTGAAATGTTCAAATGCGTGTGAATTCCTAAGGGATCCAACTGCTGAGGTCATCATTGACTAAACTTACATTACTTGCACTAACTTAAACTAACTTATGTTAAGAACAACACACACACCCATACTCGAGGGATGGCTCGAACCTCTGGTGGGAGGGGCACGCAACCCGTGCCATGGCACCTCAAACTGTGCAGCCACTCAATGCGGCTGGACATGAATGGTTGCAGGTGATCAGACAGGATGCTTCCTACATGTCACCTGTCAGAATCACGTCTAGATGTATCAGGGGTCCCATATAACTCCAATAGCACACGCTCCACACCATTACAGAGCCTCCATCATCTTGAACAATCTCCTGCTAACATGGAGGCTCCATGGATTCATGAGGTTGTCTCCAAATCCGTACACGTCCATCCGCTCGATACACTCCAATGTCGTTGTTGACGGGCCTATGCGAGGCGTAAAGTTTTGTGTCGTGCAGTCATCAAGGGTAAACGAGTTGGCCTTCGGCTCCGAAAGCCCATATCAATGACGTTTCGCACACTAGCGCTTGTTGACGATCCTTCATTGAAATCTGCAGCAATTTGCGGAAGGATTCTACTTCTGTCAAGTTTAATGATTCTCTTCAGTCGTCATTGGTTACATTGTTGCAGGATCTTTCTCCGACCACAGCGATGTCGGAGATTTGATGTTTTATCGGATTCCTGATATTCACGGTACACTCGTGAAATGGTCGTAAGGGAAAATCCTCACTTCGTCGCTACCTCGTGTCCCATCGCTCGTGCGCCGACTATAGCATCACGTTCAAACTCACTTAAATCTTATAACCTGCCATTGCAGCAGCAGTAACCGATCTAACAACTGCCCCAGGCGCTTGCTGTTTTATACAAGCGTTGCCGACCGCAGGGCCATATTCTGCCTGTTTACATTTCTCTGTATTTGAATAATCATTCCTATACCAATTTTGATGGCGCTTCAGTGTACATTACAGCTTCGACAATGTCACTGACGGCATTGACACATTCTGAATTTGTCGTTTAAAATGTAGAATCCATCCACGTTTGACAGAGTAGACTTAACATCAGACGCCTCCATTGGCTTTCTAAATGACATCAGGATACATACATTCAGTACGTCATTGACTTTTCACATCAGTTTTATGGTGAAATCAATGAAGAACATATCAACTGGATGAAATTTCCACGTAAAGAAGGTACGGTCTTATATGTTTCTACCTATGTTGCAACATCTCAGAACTGTATGCTCATGTCAGCTCGCTTCCCCCAGTCCAAGTTCACTTGTGCTGTGCTCCAGCAACCCGCCACACCGCATCTGACATTCCTGTTTCAACAATTCATCCCTCCGTACAACCTCAGTTGGTGAGAAAATCCACTTACCGTAAGTTTAAATCGTTGGGAGATCTGCTAGCTGTTAAACTAGAAAACACTCGTCCTGACTTAAAAACAGAATAGCTCACTGATGCAGTCTGTATGGGTCATACATACTGACTGCCGTAATGCACAGCATCATAACGGAAACTGTTTTATCATGTGTGTGTGTGTGTGTGTGTGTGTGTGTGTGTGTGTGTGTGTATGTATGTGTTACTTACCTTTTCTAAAGATTCTGTTAATGTTTGTTAGTGTGGAGGCAAACATTATAGTTAAAAACCATACCCTACTGCCATCTCCTTCTACAGTTAGACGCTAGAAATTCGGTAAGCTGGCTATAGAGTCATAAATAGCGTCAGACTCTGTGTATTCGAGTTCAATGTAGTCTACCTGCAATACCGCTATAGCAAATGAACTGCTGTTAAATGCAGTTACAAATGGTTCAAATGGCTCTGAGCACTATGGGACTTAACATCTGTGGTCATCAGTCCCCTAGAACTTAAAATCACTTAAACCTATCTAACCTAAGGACATCACACACATCCATGCCCGAGCCAGGATTCGAACCTGAGACCGTAGCAGTCGCGCGGTTCCGAACTGAAGCGCCTAGAACCGCTCGGCCGGCCAAATGCACTTAAGCTACCGGTTTTGAAACTTGCCAGACTGCTTCCCACCACAGGTGGACATTGTGGTATTCCTATAACCCAGAGGACATTTTGCACAATATTGTTACATGGTGTAAATCACACAGAACCATATGCCGTACGATGCATTACAAATACTGGTTTTTAGCGTGTAGGAAGGAATATGGTGTAACTGTTGTGGGAAGCTATCTCCAGCAATACACAACTGACTGTCGCTATTTGCAGAGCACAAACCATCCCAAGCCATGACTGTCAGACCTATCTTCACACTGGGAATGCTACCCACTATTAATACTAATTCGACCCTTGTCAAAAATGTCGGTAAAACAGAATCTTACAGTTTGAAGCTTACATTTTGGTGCAGTGTATGCATGGACTGTGAGGCGTTCTAAAACTATCCCATCTTCAACATTTTACATTTTTAGTTCAGGGTTATTTAACTAACGCAACAGCATGTGCTATACTGGATGGCAAACGTCATACATCTCAATCTGGGAGACTCGATCAACAGCACTACAACGTTGTTCGCTGACAATGCTATTGTGTAGAGGGAGGTATATTTTACGAAATGTTATTGTGTTTCCTCTGGAACTGCAGTGGTATGAGTGAGTCAACAACCTCCACCACGCTCTCTCACTATGATGGAAAGCTTCGCATTTCCACGAATAGACTACAGTAATACGAATCAAACGATTCAACGAGCAGCAGGGATGGACTGTGGACAGCAGTCGGTAGCAGCTGGCACCATCACACTGTATGCAGAGCTGGACCCCAGCTCGCCACAGCAGGTCGAATTTACATATCATGCCACGAAACTTTTACGATGCATACTTAACATCAGTCACCTCTATAGGACTCCTACACTGAAACGTCAAAGAAACTGGTACAGGCATGAGTATTCAGATACAAAGATTTGTAAGAAGGCAGAAAACAGCGCTGCGGTCGGCAACGCCTATATAAGACAGCAAGTGTCTGGCGCAGCTGTTAGATCGTTTACTGTTACAATGGCAGGTTATCAAGATGTAACCGAGCTTGAACGTGGTTCTATAGGCAGCGCACGAGCTATGGGACATAGCACCTCCGAGGTAGCAATGAAGTGGGCATTTTCCTGCACAATCATTTCACGGGTATACTGTGAATCAGGCAAACATGAAGTCTCTGACATCACTGCGGCCGGAAAAAGATCCTGCAAGAACGGGACCAACGACGACTGAAGAGAACCGTCCAACGTGACAGAAGTACAACCCTTCAGAAAATTGCTGCAGATTTCAGTGCTGGGCCATCAAGAAGCGTCAAGGTGTGAACCATTTAATAAAACATCATTGATATGGGCTTTTGGAGCCGAAGGCCCACTCGTTTACTCTTGATGGCTGCACAACACAAAGCCTTACGCCTTGCCTCGGCCCGTCAATACCGACATTGGACTGTTGATGACTGGAAACATGTTGTCTGGTCGGACGAGTCTCGTTTCAAATTGTATCGAGTGGATGGAACTGTAGGGTATGGAGACAACCTCATGAATCCATGGACCCTGCATGTTAGCAGGGTATTATTGAAGCTGCTGGAGACTTTGTAATGGTGTGGGGCGTGTGTAGTTGGAGTGATATCGGACCCCTGATACATCTAGACACGACTCTGACAGGTGACACGTACGTAAGCATCTTGTCTGAACACCAGCATCCATTCATGTCCATTGTGCCTTCCGACCTACTTGGGCAATTCCAACAGTACGATGAGACACCGCACACGTCCATAATTGCTACAGTTGGCTCCCGGAACAGTCTTCTGAGCTTAAACATTTCCACTGCCCATCAAAGTCCCCAGACATGAACATTATTGAGCATATCTGGGATGTCTTGCTACATGCTGTTCAGAAGAGATCTCCAGCGCATCGTACTCTTATGGATTTATGGACAGCCCTGCAGGATTCATGGAGTCAGTTCCCTCGAGCACTACTTCAGACATTAGTCGAGTCCATGCCGCATCGTGTTGTGGCACTTCTTGCGTGCTCGCAGGGGCCGTACACGATATTAGGCAGCTGTATCAGATTCCTTGGCTCTTCAGTGTAAATGGCGACAAGTGACATACATACAACCATCCACTGAATTTTCACGTCAATTTTATGGTGAAATCGACGAATAACATATTGAATTCGATGCTGCCAAGCCTCAAATCTTTTAGTTTTGATACATGATCGTACTATTCAGTGAATTATCACTTCAAGGAACTCGCATTTCTACCACAGACACGACACCACCACAACTTTGAAGCTGAATGTTCCATACACATTTCTGACAAGCTATGCAAGTTTATGTACTGGTAGAAAATGTTTTCGTATTTTTTGAGAATCAGACATAAGCATACAAGGTGGGAGTGCAGAACAGTCACAGATTTTAAGAGGGTGAAGTTACTGCCTTGAACACCAAATACAATTTTGATTCTGTCTGACACAAACCATTTATAGGTTCCCAAAGCTGTATAACAGCAACTGTTCAGAAAATTAGCCGTTTACAGTTCGGAAATTATGATGTGTTCACATGAACCCCTACAAAACGATCGTCAACGGTAGTAAACATATGTGACGAAACAGTGCCGTCTTATGACAGTAATGGTCTGCTCCCTTCTTATCAATGAAATTTCAACACGAGAAACAGTCTCCAGTACCAAATGCTACACCACAGCGATCCTGTATTAAACACCAACCAGAAGTCAGGAATGCTTGACAACATAATAGAAGAGTCGTTCGAGATATCTCTATCATACTGTAGATTGAGTATCTCCATAGCAATCTCTATTGCAGAGCATAGGTCGCACAGGTTCACCACAGCTGAACTCTTAAGGTTATTTGACAGAAGCACAAATTCGTTCTCCCATTGCTCCATATGCAGATGGTATAGCAAAAGGGGCAAAACTCTCTCTTGTTCTCCACGCCCCCCTCTCCCCTCTCTCACTCTCTGTGTGTGCTTGTCGAGAAAATCAAGAGATGTATATTCATCCTTCTGATGGTGGACCATTCCCTTCTTGTACATGTCATTTCTAATCTACACCCGCTTATATCATTACCCTACAGGTATTAACCAGCATTGATGGGCTAGTCTAAACCAGAAGCACATTCCATCAGCTATTTATAGCTGTCAGGCATCAACCCCTCACTATTTCAATCTACAAGCATTTAGTTCACTCAGCTGGAATGGAACACAGTAATCCATGTAATGCACATTGATTATGAGCAGAACTAAGCATGCTCTGTTCGTCCATGAGGCCCAGAATAGTGAGATGGGAGTCTTAGATGTGAAATGCTATTATGTGGATCCTGTCATGTGTCATTTTCTGGGTGGGTAATTACATTTGATTCTTCGATGCGTATGTCCAACTGGAGGATGAATATAGGTCTGATGCAGAAATTCTCCGATACACGTGAAAAATTGATTATTTTGTGGTATACAACAATGGAGAGGTGATTGTGGTTTCTATTTGCGAATTCGGCCCCTGTATCAAGGCTTGGTGGTGGTGATTCTTCTGGGCTTTCATCTTTTGGGCTTCCCCTGGTGGAGAACATCAGGCCTGTCCCTAGTGGTTGAGACTGGTAGTCTGTATTTTGTGGCGGACTAAGAGCCAGTGGCAGTTTCCAACTGTACCTACAGTCTTCTCGGACATACCGTGTATCACGAGAGTGAACTTATTCGTCCTGATTCGGCCATCTGACGTTTGACAATTCCAGGACGCACCGTCGTGCCTGTGAGTCAAGTTGGTTTGGTCAGACGAGCGAACGGGTGGATCGCACACTGAAATCTGCCGGGATTTCAGAGCTCTGACAGGGAAGTTTCCCGCATTCTAATAATAAGGACGCCAGGCCGTGTAGTTTGCATATTTTCGTAGACGCATCAGAACTTTACAGCTGCTGCAGCGCACTCCTCTTCGCCCAAAGCGCGCCCTTTTCTGCTGCACCGGCGTAGGATTGTCAAATGATATTCACAGCTCCCTGTTCTCAGGTGAAGTGTAAAATTTATCCGCTAGTTTTCCAGGAAGATGTAGTTACTAATGGTTTAATAAAACTTGTAATTATTTTGTAAACTTAATTACGAAATTATTCTCATTCGTACTCACTATTCTGTTCACTATTATCATTTTATTGTGGCGGTACATGGTACACCAGTATTTAAGGTTCAATATTATTAATTAATTAATTTGATTATTAATTTGAGTTGTGAAAGTGATTACAGGTATAGGGCATCAAAAATTCCATGAGTAAATTCACTAATTCGTATATAAAAATTAAGGGTGTAGCACACGATTTGACGGTTATGCCACGATAATATTTTTTCTCT
This sequence comes from Schistocerca americana, assembly GCF_021461395.2. Lineage (NCBI taxonomy): Eukaryota > Metazoa > Arthropoda > Insecta > Orthoptera > Acrididae > Schistocerca > Schistocerca americana. The sequence continues at coordinate 126,355,110 of NC_060126.1, forward strand.
ATGTGAAGATGATAGCATTTAACTTAGACACATGTTGGTTATTAAAGCAAGAGACTGCTTGCCATTGGCTTGCCCTTGGCCAGGTTCTCGTAAAATGCCACCTGTGACATAGTTAGTGCGTTATCTTGCGGAACAGGCGCGTGTTTTTCTGTCTTTCAAAGTGAGACTATGGTGCACTGAGAACATTTAAACTCAGGATTGGCGTTATGCGTTGTATCTCAGCAAATTTGTAGTATGTTATAGTCGTTTTGTTTCAGTATATGTACCGTTTGCCTCGTTTAATTTTTTATTTCTCATTCTGTCTTTCCAATGACTTCTGCGGCACTTCTTGTCTGATGTTGCGTCGTTGCCAAGAGCGTGGTACAAGTTTTTGCAGAAGAAATTTGATTATGGGGATGTGTACGATATTTTAGAGTATGTCTTGTTTCATGGTCTTAGGCATAAATGTGTGCATTATTTAAAAGAGGATCAGAGTAGGGTTGTAGCACGTGATGCGTTTGGAATCTTGCGGCAGTACCAATCGATTTGACTGCTTACGAGTGTAGCATCATTGCCACAGATATTACTACAACGCCGCGCCAACGCAAGGTTGGCAGCCCGTCGTCTGCCGAGCACAACGCACTCTAGCGGGCTGTGCTGCTCGACGGAACTGGAGTGTGCCTTGTTCACTTCTTATAGCTATATTTCAACCTAGGCAGACGCACTTTCATAATCGACCCTCAGTCAGTTCTGTTTGCATTGATTCCCTGAGAATGTGTTGTATTAGTTCATAGCCGCAGCTGCAGTCCTGCAAACTACTGAAGATAAGTAATTTTCATTGTACTATGTGTTTCTCGGTTAATAATCCTTATCTCTAACAGTGTGCTGTACCGCATATTATTGCAACCTGGACTCCTTCACCTCCTATCAACTCGGCCTCCTACTTATTTGCATTTAGTAACGAGCTGTAAACACCCACGCGTTTTGTGCCTCTAAACAGTGAGACACAATAACGAGAAGCGAAGCACCTTTGTATTCTGATAAAGGCTGCGCACTAATTCCGTCCAAAATGGAACACCAGACAGCCTTTGATGTAGAACAAACAGAACGACGAAAAAAGTTCATTTAAATCACTCTACAAACAGGACAAAAATGTCAAATGCAGAATACTCCGATGATGACGGTTCAGTTCACTCAGGAAATGAAAGTGAAAACGGTGCCAAGATGGCAAGTCATGTGGGTTCTGTAAATACGGAAAGAGGTACACTCAAGGATAGTACTAGCAGTCCCATCTTGTAGGTAAGGAGGCATAAAGAAGTTGAACCATGTGTGTCTTATAGTTTGACTAAAGTTCAGTCTTGATCACACCATTTATGTTTCAATTACATAGGTAACCGGTTTCGGTTATTTTTACATAACCATCATCAGACCCATGGCTCCCTTAGGATGGTAGGCGGAGCTCTCTTCAGCTGCTATGAAGTCAATCAGTTGACTTCGTAGCAAGTGAGGAGAGCTCCGCATACCATCCTAAGGGAGCCATGGGTCTGATGATGGTTATGTAAAAATAACCGAAACCGGTTACCTATGTCATTGAAACATAAATGGTGTGATCAAGACTGAACTTTAGTCAAAATATAATAATCTATTGATCACTGTATTCCAAACATGTTTACCAAAATTGTACATGTGTGTCTTGTCCAGAGTACATTACTGGAAGTACGGAGGTAGAATCGATCATTCAGTTTATGCAAGAGACAGAGTAGAGACGATAGGAGAAGGAAAAACAGAAGAAGAGGGATGAAAAGAGATGGCACGTAGAAGACCAAAGAGAGGAGATTCTCATTAATGAAATTAAGAAAATTCAGAAGCGACAAGACAAGGAGGAAAAGAGACAGGATGAAGTCATGCAATAAATTAAGGAAATTCAAAGGAGAGCTGATGTGTTTGCCGGAAATGGTAAATAAGGTCAAGGATGAAGTTAAGGGTGTAAAATCAGAGTTTGAAGACATTAGGAAAATGTCAGACAAGATGCGAGAAGTAGCTATATAGTCCAAACTTTGCGAAGTGAGCGCAACCAAGAAGGTTGTTTCTGCTCATAAAAAACAAGGACAGAGAGTAGTTGAAAAGATTCCGGAAGAAATGCTACAAATCAAAGACTTTCAACACGTCTCACTAACCAGCAGAATGAACTGACGGATGAGATGAGACAAATATGTGAAAGGGTCCGCTCATGTGGAAATTCAGCTGGAAGCACTAGCACGTTTCCGTGAGTTTGTTCGTCACCAGGAATGTCAAAGGCAAAATTTTGCATCTCAACACGTAGCCACATCCCCAGCACAGGGCGATACATGGCAGCAGAGCCCGCATACCGGGGTACGGCGCTCGGTCGGTGGCGCGTAGTACACAAAGTATGGTACCGAGCCGGACCACAATTGCATGTGACTCAGACGTACAGAAACATTACTACATGACTCTGATGACACGATACGAGGGTATCACTGCATTCAGGAATGTAAAAACTAAAACTAAACTCCGTCCGAACAGGCCCTGGAAGGCTCAACGGTAGCGACCTGCCGCCATGTCATCCTTAGCCCACAGGCGTAACTGGATGTGGATATGGAGGGGCAGGTAGTCAACACACCGCTCTCCCGACCGTATGTCAGTTTATGGGACCGGAGCCTCTACTTCTCAATCAAGTAGCTCCTCAGTTTGCCTCACAAGGGCTGAGTGCACCCCGCTTGCCAGCGCTCGGATGGCCAGATGGTCACCCATCCAAGTGCTAGACCAGCCCGACAGCGTTTAACTTCAGTAATCTGACGGGAACCGGTATTACCACTGCGGCAAGGCCATTGGCGCATTCAGGGATCGGTCGTCCCTAAAATCTTGGGCGAAAACGCGCCAGAAGCTACAGAAAGTCCAATGGCGGGAAATTTTGAATATTTCGACTTAAAACATTTCATCTCATTTCACGATTCATTACATCCCTAGTCATGTACTACTCAATATGATAAGGTACTACCTGAGTCATGGCTACTAGTATACAAACTGGATTTTGTCTGCGTATATCTGGAGGATTCAATAGCAGAGCACAAGCGTAGCGTTGCAGCAAACTGCCGCAGCCACGGCGAATTCAGGGAGGCTTCCCTAAAGATCTATTGGTCACAGAACTCCAAAGAAAGAATTAAACATGAGTTTATGTTAGGGAAGGATTACGAAGCATCGGGGTGCCGCAGTCCAGTAAAGCTTTTTGAGAACAACAAGACCCGTCTCATGGACTAACCGTATATTGATAATGAGATAATGCGACACTGCTACATGAAACAGCCATTGGGGAACCAGGAACTGCTCATTGGCAAATGTAATGACACAATAGAGTCATACAAAGGCGCTCTAGGAGAGTTAGACTTCGTCAACGAAGCACAGAGTGTGAGGAACCAAAGGAGACATAATAAACGAAATTCGCTACGTGCATATGGTGGAAATAATGACGGGCAAAACATAAATAGGAACAGGGTGACAAGAAACCACCATCAAGGTCAAAAATATGGTAATTTTTAAGAAAACAGAAACAATAGCGGCAGGGAAATGCAAAATTATAACAAGTTCTTGCAGCCAGTCTGGAACTCATTACAAACAAGGAATTATGGTGTAATTTGCAGGCGAAGTCCGCAACGTGATCTCCAGAATGATGCAATGGAAATCAGACCATCTAACCCCTCAAACAGGAACTGCAACAGAAGTCCGCATAGGAACTGACAGTCGGCCACTGCGACCTCAGCCCAAAACAAAGCCATACATAATATTGGTACGGGCAACAATTACTTATTAGAGTATGAGGACATAGGAGAATTTTGCTTGAAAAAAAAAGAGGTGATCAACAGACAGGATTTACATCCCATCATTCATGTAACCGTAGGTGACGTCAGTCTGGTGGACACTGTCGAGAGTGGGAGCCACATTATGGCCATATCAGAGAATGCATACAGTAGACGCATTTAAAAGCACCTGCGCTCAAAATCACTAAAATAAGAATAAAAGGTGCCTTGACGGGGAAGCACCCTCATTTGCAGTTTCAAACACGTCTGGCTTTTTAAAGCTAAGGGCGTATACTAGAGACAAACTTACTTGTCATCCCTACTCTGTTTATGGAGACAGTATTTGGAATGAACTTTTTAAACGAACAGCAAGCCATTCTGAGTGTAGAACGAGGTGAAATTATCCTGTAGAAAGAAGGCGTGGTTAGATTGTCATTTTCAGAGCCAACAATACGACCACAGATCCCGGTAGAGTGTTTAAAACGGAGTTACACTACTAGCGGGGAAGGGAATAACACTGCGGATGCGTCGTCACGATCATCTGTGGGGTTGGAGAGAAATAGTGTGAACACATTGCAGGGAGAGCACTTCAACCTATACTATATAAAAAAAAATGTTGTATTTGAGAATTACGTAACCACGAACATCAGAGACATCATCAGAGAAGGGGGTTGGGGTTCTTGGGGTTATATTTAGTTCTGTAACGACTTCTGCACCACTTGTTACGACTTCTACTTGTTGTGACTTGTGCACCTCTTGTTAGCAGCAGACACAGTGGATGCGCCAAAGACTGAGACGGCGTAGAGTTTTACAACTATTTATTGAACTTTCTTTACAATTTCTCCCTCGTCGTCGCTGCCCAGCCCTGCGGATCCCTCCATCCCTCCGCCTGGCTGCTGCTGTGTAGATTCTCCGACAATGCGCGCAACGCGCGCCGCCGATCGCACTCTGGAGCCTCAGGCCACCAGTGCTCCGCTGAAGCCAGGATGCCCTGTGGTTGGGATGAACTCGTCGCCACTCGGCGCCCCAGTACGGGCTCGCCCACGGAGCCGTGTCACCGTGAGGTCAGCTGCCGACGTCTGCTGCACCAGTGGCTGGGAAGCCGTCAGTCGCGATGTCCACGAGGTCCCATCATGGACGGACCATGCGCTATGGGGCCGGGTTGCCGTGAAGTCCAGGCATCAGTACCCGGCGGCGCCTGTGACCAAGACCGCGCTGCGGCCGGTCCTGCTGGAAGTTCTCGCTTTGTCAGCCATGGTGCCGACAGAACTCGGGCCAACCTCCAGAGCTGAAGTTGACATCTGGCGGCGAACGGATGACTCCTGCGTGCTGGAACAGACTTCCGGGATCGTCAACTACTAAGATTGAACATTCGGACAAGGACCACGTCCGTCCTCAGATCCGAACTGCTTCCTAATGGCTTCTGTCTGTTGCTGCCTGCGCTCCACTATTTATATCCGGCAGGAGGACGTTTTTTACCCTCGGTGGTAGCTTTTTGTTATTACTCCCACAGTATATTGCAGCATAACTTAGCATGCTGGCCTCACTTCCCCTTACTCACAAGCGAACCTCCCCATCGCAGGTCAGAACTCTCCAGGCTTCGCTCGGCGCTCAGTCTGTGTGCATCCTTGTGTCAGTCTGTTGGTAGACTGCTGCTGTCAGCAAGGCTATCTGTGCCTGCCTACTTCGCAACGCCTCGGTCGCCAGCGTGCCTCTGTTTTGCCATTCTCCACTGCGTGAAGCAACGTTTACTACATGTGGCCGGAACAGTTATTAAATTAGGCTGATGTTCGAAACATATTTCAACCTATGGGTCTCTCTATGATAGAGCGGAGGAAGAGATCGACGTCAAAAGCTTCTCCACATTTTCGTTGTAGTTCAGTACGTAACCCCTTACTCAGCGTCTTTGGAATCAGAATTACTGTTAGCGGGAGATATTAGTGGTCAGGTCGCAAGCGCTTCGACATGGACTAGCTTTCATGCACGCAACCAAAAAGTGGAATTTCTTGTCCTACTAAGGTACTTAGTTTTAATCCTCTATAGACTGGCTAAATGCTTTTGAAATTAATACATGTAAAAATATAATAAACAAATGCTTTTGATAAATTGTTCTTTGGACGATGTAAGCCCCCAATAACTTTCCCCCGTTGTATCTGCATCTGTCTAAAATACGAATACAATGCTATTCACAGCGAGACATCAGTCGGCTTGGATAGCTGAGTTGTGCACAGTGCAGTGAAATGGTTCAAATGGCTCTGAGCACTATGCGACTTAACTTCTGAGGTCATCAGTCGCCTAGAACTTAGAACTAATTAAACCTAACTAACCTAAGGACATCACACACATCCATGCCCGAGGTAGGATTCGAACCTGCGACCGACAGTGCAGTGAGATTTTGGCATGTAGCAGTACACATGTGTCGAAATGCTTGGATACAGCAAAGTTGAAGACAAGGGCAAGACGATATGTACTCACTGTTCCATGTTAGAAGGAATTTACAGATGACAGGGATCAACTGGAAAGTAGGGATAGTATTTTCTGCTTTGGGTGTTTCCAGTATTGTGCATACACTACTCTAGAGCTTATGTAGTACTGAGAAATTTATTGTACAAGTAGCAGAGATTCTGAATGTTGTGCCAGTTATTCTGTCTGGTATTTGGTATCAGAATCACACACAGGCTGTATACCTGCTCATTCATGCAGTGGTTTTTGAGGAAGAACTATCAACTAGCAACTGAAAAATGATGTAAGCAATGTTAACGTTGGAGTGTTGTCTCTTGAGAACGTATACATCGATACTATGTATAAAAATTCCCGACAGTGGTAGTGGAGCACTATGTATGAGTAGCCTATATAGCGGTATTTATAGAGCTCTACACTCCAGCCAAATTTATCAACTCTGTTTTTATTTGCTGACGAATGCACGCTCAATTGAGACTCTTATCTGGACATGGAAATAGTTTAGAGGTAACAAAACACAGATTTAAAGTGAGGGCTGAGATAATTTTTGATATATCATTAGTTATGTCTGTTACCAACCAGACTAATAAGTCTGCTGCACCTCATTTCTTTTTCAGGAATCTTCTTCCGGCCTCATAAAATGAAGTGTCACCAGGGTTCGTCAGGTAGCGTGGTTCTAAAATGACTGAACTCTAGCCCACTAAACGTTCAATTGGTGTAGTCGGTGCATCCACCTTACGTTGATGGATACTACGTTGCATAGCTGATTAACATATCAAACACAATCTGGAGAAATTTCGGAACTGTGGGGCCAAACCATATACATTCGGACAAGTAGTCCCATTCGAAAAAGTAGCTTCACAATATACTATGTTCGTCGATGTTCTTTCTACACCTTTTATGAATGGAATATTCTATTGCCCAAGTTATGTCCATGTTACAGAAGACTTCATCTTGGATTCACACAAATGGGTCCAATGTATTCCACTGGTCCATTGTTCTAACAGCAGTTGTAATGTTGCTCACCTATGTGCAGACGGCTTCAGTGATGGGAGGGGTGAGGGCAGGGGAAGGGAGAACTGTTTCAGAATACAATAGGTTACACTCGTTATTAAAATAACATTGTGATTGCTATGAAGTGGGCGAGTGGATTCTGTTGCTTCCACTTCGTAGTTTTGGCAAAGCTTGCAGCTGGTGCCTAGTTCACAGCATAGGGCAGACTCAGAGTGGCAATTTGGTAGCTTGAGGTAGCTTGAGAATGGTTGCAAGCTTGTACCAGACTGACAGCTGTGGCCAGGTTGACATCTAGCCCCAGGATGGTGGCTTGTGCCAAGCTGGCAGCTTGTGAAAGGTTGTCAGTTTGGGCCAGGTTGTCAGTTTGTGTCAGGTTGTCAGCTAGGGCCAAGTCAGCGGTTTGGGCCAAGTTGGTGGTTTGGTGAAGTTGATGGATTGGAACAAGTTGGTGGTTTCGACCAAGTTGGTGGTTTGGACCAAGTTGGTGGTTTGGCCCTAGTTGGTGGTCTGGAAAAAGTTGGCAGCTTGGGCCAAGTTGGCAGCTTGTGCTAAGTTGGAAGTGTGAACAAGGTTGGCAGTTTGTGCCAGATTGGTAGCTTGGACCAGGTAGGTTGTTTAGGTCAAGTTGGTAGCTTTGGCCAAGGTAAATGGCTTTTACCAAGTTGGTAAACTGGACTTTTTAGTGGCTTCAGCCAAGTTGGCTGTGTGGATCAAGTTTATAACTTGGTTAAACTTTCTTAATCTGTCTATAGTCGCACATACTATGTTGTCTGTTTTGGAGCTACATGAAAAGCTTTGTCATGTATGGTTGACAGCACATCAGCAACACTGCTCCCCAACAGTGAAATCTGTTAATCACACAGCTATTTTAAATGAGCCACATGTATCTTAGGGGGAAATCACTTGCATCCCTTTTATCTCATATTTTTACACAATCACATAAGCAAAAATGGCAATTGTAACTGACCCATTAGCCCACCATATTGCTGATAAGATTAAATAGGTGATGGAAATGTAACCAAATGTTGTTTAGGTAATAATACTTTCTTCACTTTGATGTGCCAGTTTCTCCTTTTTAAAACTTTGAAGAACAATACATTACAGTGGAGACTGTGAGACTGACTAATTATCATTTCTCATTTTCTTGCATCAACAGTCACAAAGGAATTTCAAAACCCAGTTACCAGTTTCGACCCGTCAATAGCCAGCATCAGTCTGTCAACTGGTCACACATATTCAGTTTTGCGTTTGCCTTTTGCCAGTGTAAAAAGGCATGAAAAGACAAAGCAGAGATTGATAGCTGTCTACTATTGCCTGTACTTACTTGTACACAAAGCACCGCAACGGGAATGTGACGTTACCGTTTGCAGCATGCACATTTAGACAGTCTGATGCTGATCAAATGGTGAGTGCATTTCGAAATACTTTTGTGATTGATGTGTCAAGTGAATAAAAAGATGACGCTTTTGTCAGTAAATAACAAAGTGATGGACAGTCGAGCATAAACTGTTTGTTCGCCTTGGTCAGTGTGAACTTTATGGCTTCGGCAGCAACAGCTACACTTAAATTCTGAATTCATTCACAACTTCTCTGTTACAGTGCTGTATTTGGTTTGCTTCTCGGGTGGTAGTAAATGTATCAGTTTCCTGTACACCTTCGCAACTAGTTTAAAGCATTCTATCACGTAAAATATACTCTCCGCATAGAGAAACAAAACAAACAAAGAAAAAAAAACTCACTCAGTCACATTGACGGTCGTAATCGTCAATAGTACCCGATGTGGCAACCGGCACCCCATGAAGATTTTATGGCAGAAGGACAAATAAGAATACACTGGCAAAGAGAATTTTTAAAAATTCTTTTACTTTACTTACTGTCCAGTCACATCAAAGTGACAACCAGTCAAAAATCTGAATAACCACTTTTGTAGCGCTGGCCGCTGTGGGAGATGCAGGAAGAGTGTTGCTGAGGTTGTGGAAGGTAACGATAGGGATGTGGAGTCATGCCGACCCCAAAGCCCTGGTAAGCTGTGCTAGTTTTCTCAGTTCAGGATCCATCACGCGTACAGCCCAATGAAGGTGGTCCCACAGATTTTCGGTTGAGTTTAAATCCGAAGAGTTTGGTAGAAAGGAGTGTAAGGTAAACTCATCCCAGTGCTATTCGAACCGCACACATACACTGCGAACTGTATGATATGTTACATTATATTGCTGGTAGATACCATAGTGCCAAGGGAAAACATACTGCATTTATGGGTGACCATAGTCCCCAAGGATAGATACAAAATTGAGTTGATCCATTGTGCCCTCCAGAATAACGAGATCATCCAGGGACTGCCACGAAAAAATACCCTAGACCATAACGCTCCCTTCTCTGGCGTGGACCTTCCCGATTGTTGTAGGGCCGTACACACAAACGACCATCTGTCCGATGGAACATAAAATTTGATTCGTTTGAAAAGACCACCTGTTGTCATTCAGTAGCCATCCAGTTGTGGCAGTGGCGTGCAGATTCCAGCCTTCATCGTCGATGAACAGCAGTCAGCATGGATGCAAGAACCAGGTGCATACAGTGGAGACCCATACGCAGCAGCATTGCCTCAGCAGTCATTGAGGAGATACAGTAAGTATCTGCTTGGTTCATCTGGGTGGTCAGTTTTGGATAACACCATCTATATCATGCACCGTATAGTTTAACCATGGTGGCATGTGGACAGTTTACAATCGTAGCCAATTCGGAAATGCTTCCACGCTTAACCTGAAAGACAGGGATCATGCCCTTCTAGTCATCAGATAAATGGCTCCATTTCCACATCAAGAGAAGGACTGTATGGTTTTCCGTGATCCCCCCCCCCCCCCATATGATTTGTATACCCTCCATTGCTATTCCTGCCACCTTCCGCCTACGAGTGGTTATTCGACGTTAGTAGTAGGGTGAAACAGGCGCTACCCCACTTTGCATTATGCCAGATTTATTTAAGATGGTGAATTCAAGACGGCGGTCATGGGTGTGGCAATGTCACAGTGATGTCATGGTAGGAAGTTCAAAATCTGGCGGGAAAAAAGGTCATTTGGGCTAGCTCCACTAACCTAACCACCCACCCTTACCTGTGTGACTTCCCCGCGTCCCTTCCCCCTCCCTTCTCCTCCCCACACGGTAAGTGGATGGGAAAAGAACTCATCTGTGCTGAACTGTGGGTAGGACAGACTTAAGTCTTTAGTTTGTATGCATTGCGCCATTTGCTTCTCTCCCCGATCTGGAACTTTGTGGGAAAAGGACTCAGTCTGTACTATGCTGCCAGATAGGATGAATATGTATTGTCTATTTAAAAAATTTGTATCAGGCAGTATCTCCATCCAGTGTGTTCACCATGAGGTCTGGAGTCCAACTGACATAGTTCACAACACCACCACCAGGGGGCGCTGTCGTCCCTCCACCTCTTTCCTCCCATGACATAATCCAAGATGGCAATTCGAGGGAAAATGGCGCGAACAGGACCCAGTCTGTGTCAAGCTTCTGGACTGGGAGGACGGACATAATTGTTTATTGTGTGGACGAGATGTCTGTGCTGGAGGAGAAGGAGTATATTAGCTGTAGCAATGTATGTGGGATGGTAATGATATTTGGTGAAGACGAATATGTTTCATAAGACAATGAAGATGCACCAGGATGTGGCTAAGTTACACTTCACAGCTCATTGTGATAAATGCGTGTGCTGTAACAGTCGATTATTCGATAAAAGCCCAGTCAGTCAATCTTCTGAAGCGCAAGAGGCCAGACGTTCCCTCTGGTTCGCACACTCTGCAGGAAAAGAGGTCACGGGCTGGGTTCCCTGCCCCAAGAGTCTGTGCACTGGCTTACGGCATGGCCATACAGTAGCACTTCTTGTCACATTGGAAATACCCTCGGCCGTTCTCCTCCTTCTCATCCCTGGAGCACGGATACCCTTTCTCGTTGAACACAAACTGCTTCAGGCGTTATTACATCTGGTGCTGAGGAATGTTGCCACATATGTAACTTGAAGATATCACAGAAACTAAATGTACCACTGCTCAAAGAGAGAGACAATTTTACAGTTGATGCGAGAATATGTAAACAATTACACGTTTTATTCCGAGGAATACCACCACCACCACACTTGAACACAGCCCTTAAAAAGATCGCGACACATCTGTGAAACCATCCCAGAGACACTTCGCGCACTTTTGTGGGAAATACACTTGTCTTTGAGCACTGGCTGCTTCAGGAGATATTAATTCCAACTGAATATGTCTCTACAAACACTTTCAAAAAAAAGAACGCTGCACATTTGCGTCAATTTAGCTATGTATACTGCCTCACTTGAACATGGCCTCTAAAAATATCGCTACACACATTTGAAACCTCCCTGAGACACTTCACACACTTTTGTGAGAAACAGATCCCGAATCCGACATTAGTTATATCTGATTTTACACGCCAAAACGACAATATCTCGAAATCGAAATAAATATCTTCGTAACTCTAACCAGACCGCTCACCAGTTTTCGAGTTTTAGCTGCTTGTTTGAAGGCACTGCCAGAGAGAGAAAAATGACTGAGTCTTACAGTTTCTGTAGTATTCATTACTTTTCTGAAATGGTGAGTGGCTTAGTTTTATATTTGCTGCTGACGGAGTCAAGGACGTTATTTTCCTCACCTCTCGAATCACACTCTGGTGTCTAAGCCCAGATGGGAAAATCATAAGAATTACGCAAACAGAATTCGAAGCACTGTCCTACAGACGAGAAAAATGACTAGAATTTTCGTGAATTTTCGATGTCCTACAGCTACTGGTGTGAAGATGCTCTAAAGCCACAATGTCGGATGAGGGACTGCATCCTGCCAGAGGTGGATGGTCTGCTTGGATGGCCCTCTGAACACTCAAACAAAAAAGACATCATGTTACTCTCAGATGTCACATAACTTTCTGTTGATATCTTTCTGCTGTCTTGTTCAGACCAATCTATAGAGGCTCCTGTGCACTGCACAAAGGATGTCATGGGAATGGAGCACTCTGGTTGCTGAATTTTGAATTTACTCGCCAAACTGCTGCTGTTGCCGGTGTGGGAGCACTGTCCACCCCTTTTTTTTATTTTGCATATGAGTTTTTCAGCAACAAAATTAGTGTGTATGGATCGGAAGAAACATAAAGCTGTCATACTGGACTGACAGTTAAACCCTGCAAAACTGGTCTACAGATCATTAAATAGGGAAACTATCGCCAAAGACAGTTCGTCAGTTACACTCCTCTGCTACTGTCGAAGAAGGCTTGGATTATTCAGTGTGCAATCCGCCAAACTGCTACTGCTGGTGTTGGATCACTGTCAGCAATTTTCTGCAGACGGCACTTTCGGCAGCAAAACTATTTGGTACAGACCGAAAAAAAACTGTAGCCGTATTGCACTGACATTTAAACGCTGCAGAAGTGGTCTACAGACCATGAAATACAGAAAGACACTTCGTCAGTTACGTTGCTCTGGTACTGTCGAGCAAAACTTGAATTTTTTTCAGCATGAAACCGATCTCCAACCAGGCTATAAACCACATACCAAGTCGATGTAGTGAACACAGTTCTCATTTTGCGGCATAGAAAATCATCACTTCTGCATCCTGCATATAGCTATCGACCACCAACTCATACATGTACTGCGAAGATAGCCAGACACATCCCCCCCCCCTCCAAAAAAGATTTACATGCATGCACCATATATAGCCATCGGAGCACTAGATATTTCCCATGAGGTCGGTTAGTTATCCACTGCGGCAAACGGTCATGAGTCAACTGCCCCCACACACACGCTGGTTCAATGTGTGAACAGAGCACAGTCCACAGACAGCAGTCACTCTGTCAACTGTTGTACAAAGGCTAGGCTGGTTCCCTTCAACACAACGGCGTTACTGTTTCTGGGCCTGACCTACTTGCTTGCTTCCTTACATATATATCTTGCCACTGTACTTATAATTAAATATTACGATTGCAGTCCCAATCTGATGACATTTTACAATGAGCGAAGTATTGGAAGTACACACTCCTCTCTACTGTGCCTCTGGAAATATAAATATCTCTAGCATTCTTATGACTGGACATAATTTTTCACATAAAAAAGTCTTTCATTCCCCGTTACAGCTATCACAGTTTTCCACGTCAAATCCATACCTTCCTTACGACAGGACAAAGTTGTTTTCTTTGTGTATGTCGGAACACACACATACTTTGTAAGCCGACTTATGGCAGCGAATCTGTCACACATCCCCTATTAAGAATATTACTTCACCAGTAACTGAATCCTGGTATACAAAACAATCATGAGTGAAAATCCGCGATGGATGGATATGTCTCTCTTGTTGTCCTTGCGAGTGGTTCCAGTGTGTTTCAGGAAGAGAGACGAGATCGTGTTATAAACCACCAGCCATTGAGAAAACACGATTGCGACAGCTATGTTACTGTCACAAGCGGTCTTGGTTCTACCGGCCCAGACAAGTTTCGCTAACGATATCCATGTTAAAAACTATACAGGGTTTATAAGTCGAGGTGTGGTATTGCTCCCGAATGAAGTGGTCTTGCACACAAATACAGCAACATTGAATATAGATGGTGACTGCCGGAGTATGTATTAACAGGCCGAAAGCAAAGGCTGCACGTCGCCGGCGGTGCGAACGCGTAATAAAATCACCGAATTTCGAAAGAGATTCGGTTAAGGAACGCGATTTGAAGCTGGTATTTGCAGCTCCCTCATGCCTCCAGTAGATATTTCTCTAGTATTTGTAACGCATTCTACCTCAATGCCATGTTACAGGTTCCGTGATATAACGACTACGTTGTAGGCGATGATATGTTGATGATGATCACATAGAAGTAGCTGGTGTGCTGCGCAACTAATCACTGAAAAGCAAAATGCAATGCTAAATTGCGGTCGTAAGATATGTACAAAATCCCATGACCAATACACTGGCTTTCCTGATCTATAATGCTACACTTTCTGGTAGAAAGGCTGTCTGCGTTTTGGAATGAAGTCTTTCCATTCGACCACATCTGCATTGGACCCTATGGAGATGTCTTTTAATGATTACAGCCACTAGTGAATCATATACGTAGCATTCTCATATATCAAAACGAGTCACCCTTTTCGAACCTAACGGCTACAGTAAGACTCCAACGTGATCTATAGGCAGCCCGTATGCATCTCGTAAATGTTTCTCAGGTTCTGCAGCTTTGTGCATGTGATGGTTCCAATTTAAATCGGAACTGAACAGAAGACGGAGAACGCTATATCTACCGCCATCTGCAATCCATGTAGAACCAGAGTGAGCTGAGTTTTGACCATGTTTTGACCATTCAATGGTAATGGGGAACATGTCGTAGCACCACCAATAATGTACTATGTGTAAGGCCAACGCCAAACGAAACTTCCTCCCACAACACACACATACTCGATGATTTTAATTAAAGGACAGTCACAACACATGGAAACTGGAATAGTTTTGTGGCGCCGTGGAGCATTACCAAAGAACGAGGATTTTGCTACTGCATTGTGGAGCGTCTCCAAACTACATATAGTTACTGCAGTCCGAAGGAGATCTGCATCCCTCAGGGTGCAATCACGTCCGTCACCCAAACATTCTCTCTGTCATCGTCATTCTGTACCATCCAACAGAGAATTAAAAAAAAACTATGAACTGTAAAAAGGTTGCTAACGTCATCCGGTAGAGAACTCAATAAGATTTACCCTCATTCATGTCTTCCGATATACACAGATTGTATCGAAGACAATCATCTGATTTTAAAAAATCAGAACTATATTGTTATCTGACATATGTGTGTGATGGTGAAAGTCATCTGCCATTGTTTCACAAGGAGTAAGCGGAAATCTGTTTACTGTGCAGGTCGACAGCTCAACATGCCCCCGGTGTCCCTCTGGCGTGTGCTGCGTCGATGTTTACACGTGAAAGCACACAAAATTCAGCTACTGCTAGCTCCTCATGAAGGTGACAAACAACAATGTGTCTAGTTCTGTAATTTCGTTCTTGGCAAGATGGAGGATGACAGTTTTCTTCCACACTTAGTGTTTAGTGACGAGGCAACATTCCATTTAAAGGAAAGGTGAGCTGTCGTAATGTGGTACGGAACAGCCATATGAAGCTGTACAACATGAGAGGGGATCTCCAAAATTTAATATGTTTTATGCAGTTTTACAGGTAAAGGTGTGTGGTCCATTTTTCTATGCTGAGAACACTGTTAAAAGAAGCACATATCTCAATATGATTGAGGACTTTCTTTTCCCATGGTTGGAGACTGATTCCAATAACTTCATTTACCAACAGGATAGGGTACCACCACACTGGCATCTGGAAGTGCAAGGATTTTTGAATCAAAGGATTACTGAACGCTGGGTCTGTCACACTGAACCAAATGATTCAGCATTTTACTGGTCACCAGCCTGGTCAGCATGCGATTATTTCTTGTGGGTGTTTATAAAAGATTCTGTTTGTGCCTTCGTTACCAGCAACACTGAATGGATACAGACATCGCACAACAGCAGCTGTGGAAGGTGTAACTCGAGACATGCTCGCTGCAGTGTGGGAACAATCTGAATACCACACTGACGTATGCTGTGCATCTCAAAGGGGGCATATTGAACACCTGTGAGAAGGTATGACAAAAACCTTTTTGAGTTTCCCGTTCATCAAAAAACAAAATTCATTCTGTTACACTGAAGGATTCTCTTCAGTCGTCGTTGGTCCCGTTCTTGTAGGACCTTTTCCCGGCCTCAGCGGTGTCGGAGATTTGATATTTTACCTGATTCCTGATATTCACGGTACACTTTTGAAATGGTCATACGGGAAAATCCGCACGTCATCACTATCTCGGAGGTGCTGTGTTCCACCGCTCGTGCGCCTTCTATAGCACTACGTTCAAACTCGCTTATATCTTGATAACCCGTCATTGCAGCGGCAGTAACCGATCTAACAACTGCGCCAGACACTTGTTGACTTATATAGGCAGCGCCGTCTTCTCCGTGTTTACATATCCCCGAATTTGAATACGCATACCTATACCAGTTTCTTTGGCGCTTCAGTGTATCGCAGAACCTGTGACATCGCATCGAGATAGATTATTACAAATACTGGAAAATATCCAGTATCGACATGAGGAAGCTGGAAATACCAGCTTCACCATACTGCGTTCCTTAACCCAATCACTTTCTAAATTCGGTGATTTTATTACGAGCTTACACCGCCGGCGACGGGCGCCCTGCACTTTCAGCCTTTTAATACACATCCTGGCGATCACCGTCTATATTCAATGTGACTGTATTTGTGTGGCAGACCACTTCATTCGGAAGCAGTACTAAACCTCGACTTAAAAAGTCTGTATAGTTTTTAACATGGATATAGTTAGCGAGACTTGGCTGCGCCGGTACAACCAAGACAGCTTGTGACAGTAATATAGCTGTTGCAATCGTGTTTTCTTAATAGCTAGTCGCTTATAAGACGATTACGTCTCTGTTCCTCAGACACACTGCTACTACTCGCAAGGAAGTGTGACATAACCACCCATCGCGGATTTTCACTCAATATGGTTTGATATCACCAGGATTCAGTTACTGGCGAAGTATTACACTTAGTAAGGGAAGTGTGATAGATTCATTGTGATCAGTGGGGTTGTAAAGTACGTGTGTGTCCCGCTATGTGCATAGAAAACGACTATGTCCTGTCGTAAGGAACGTATGGATTTGACGTGGAAAACTGCACAGCTGTAAGAGGGAATGAAAGATCATTTTATGTGAAAAATTATGACCAGTCATAAGAATGCTAGAGATATACAGGGTGGTCCATTTATCGTGACCGGGCCAAATATCTCACGAAATAAGCGTCAAAGAAAATAAATACAAAGATCGAAACTTGTCTAGCTTGAAGGGGCAAAACCAGATGGGGCTATGGTTGGCCCGCTAGATGGCGCTGCCATAGGTCAAACGGATATCAACTGCGTTTTTTTTTAAATAGGAACCCCCACTTTTTATTACATATTCGTGTAGTACGTAAAGAAATATGAATGTTTTAGTTGGACCACTTTTTTCGCTTTGTGATAAATGGCGCTGTAATAGTCACAAACATATGGCTCACAATTTTAGACCAACAGTTGGTAACAGGTGGGTTTTTTAAATTAAAAAACAGAACATAGGTACGTTTGAACATTTTATTTCGGTTGTTCCAATTTGATCCATGTACCTCTGTGAACTTATCATTTCTGAGAACGCATGCTGTTACAGCGTCATTACCTGTAAATAACACATTAATGTAACAGGTGCTCAAAATGATGTCCATCAACCTCAATGCATTTGGCAATACGTGTAACGACATTCCTCTCAACAGCGACTAGTTCGCCTTCCGTAATGTTGCACATGCACTGACAATGCACTGACGCATGTTGTCAGGCGTTGACGATGGATCACGATAGCAAAATCCTTCAACTTTCCCCACGGAAAGAAATCCGGGGACGTCAGATCCTGTGAACGTGCGGGCCATGGTATGGTGCTTCGACGGCCAATCGCCCTGTCATGAAATATGCTATTCAATACCGCTTCAACCGCACGCGAGCCATGTGCCGGACATCCATCATATTGGAAGTACATCGCCATTCTGTCATTCAGTGAAACATCTTGTAGTGCCATTACGTAGGAAATCAGCATACATTGCACCATCTAGATTACCATCGATAAAATGGGGGCCAATTATCCTACCTCCCATAATGCCGCACCATACATTAACACGCCAAGGTCGCTGATGTTCCACTTGTCGCAGCCATCGTGGATTTTACGTTACCGCTGTTGGTGAATGACGCTTCGTCGCTAAATAGAACGCGTGCAAAAAATCTGTCATCGTCCCGTAATTTCTTTTGTGCCCAGTGGCAGAACTGTACACGACGTTCAAAGTCATCGCCATGCAATTCCTGGTGCATAGAAATATGGTACGGGTGCAATCGATGTTGATGTAGCATTCTCAACACCGACGTTTTTGAGATTCCCGATTCTCTCGCAATTTGTCTGCTGCTGATGTGCGGATTAGCCTGACAGCAGCTAAAGCACCTACTTGGGCATCATCATTTGTTGCAGGTCGTGGTTGACGTTTCACATGTGGCTGAACACTTCCTGTTACCTTAAATAACGTAACTATCCGGCGAACGGTCCGGACACTTGGATGATGTCGTCCAGGATACCGAGCAACACACATAGCACACGCCTGTTGGGCATTTTGATCACAATAGCCATACATCAACACGATATCGACCTTTTCCGCTATTGGCAAACGGTCCGTTTCAACATGGGTAATGTATCACGAAGCAAATACCGTCCGCGTTAGTGAAATGTTACGTGATACCACTTTCTTATACGTTTGTTACTATTACAGCGCCATCTATCACAAAGCGGAAAAAGTGGTCTAGCTAAAACATTCATATTTCTTTACGTACTACACGAATATGTAATAGAAAATGGGGGTTCCTATTTTAAAAAATGCAGTTGATATGGCAGCGCCATCTAGCGGTCCAACCATAGCTCCACCTGGTTTCCCCCTTCAAGCTAGACGAGTTTCGTTCCTTGTAGTTTTTTTGTTTGATGCTTATTTCGTGAGATATTTGGCCCAGTCACTATCAATGTACCACCCTGTATATATATTTCTAGAGCCGCAGTAGAGAGGAGAGTGTAATTCCAATACTTCACTCATTGTAAATGTCGTCCGACTGGGACTGCAATCGTAATATTTAATTGTAAGTACAGTGATTAAATATATGTGGCTGATTTACTAAGACACTTCTGCATGGCATGCGAGGAGCCCGTATCAGCGTTGGTCTGTGGCCGGAACGATTGACATTTCCGGTTTACATTGGGAGCCATCGGGACTGGAGAAACCGGCTGCGGTAGAGATGTAGCTCACCTAACCTTGTCACTCTATAGCCAGGTGAATGGCGTACTAATACTCAGTGTGTGTCGGGCAGCTTTCGTGATCACATGTGTTCTCCATGGAAATTTGAGAAGATTCAATATGGGCGTGTGTTTGCACTATACAGTTATTCCCTTCCATGTAAATTGTCCAGTTGACTGCTTTTACACATTTCCCGTCATTATGCGGTTGAGAGAACATCGACAGTGGTGTGTGTTGTGTGCATCTAAATGGTGAAAGACAGCTGGAAGAGACGCTTGCCGGTTCTCTAGACATGAGAAACACCATAGTGGAAGCAGGATTTGTAATCTGTTACATCACAGACATTGGCTACTGCAAGTGGAACTTCCAATTTCCTCTATTGTTTCGAGTTTTCACGTAAAGACCTCCGCACACGAGATAATTTCTTGTTACTCAGTGGTTTGCAGTGCGTTGCACCTTGCTAAAGTTTCTGGTTTCTAAAGAACAGTTCCCACCTTTTGCAACCGATACTGCCATGCAAATGATACTGCTAACTGCTTGATATCGAGAACTGCCGCATAAATGGTGTGACGTTCTGGCAAACCATATAAAAACAGATGTGTTCTTGTAATCCTAGAATATAGAGATGGGCGTGTAAAGCATGGCAGTAAGCAAGCAAGCAAACAGGTCAAGCCTGGAACCAGTAACGCCTTCGTGGCGAAGGGAACCAGCCCAGCCTTTGCACAACAATAAAGAGAGTGACCTCTGTCGATGGAGGGCGCTCTGATCGTGTGTTGAGCCAACGTGTGTGTGAGGGCGGTTGACTCGTGACCCTTCACCCCAGTGGATGACCGACCAATGTCACGGAAAGATCTGGTACTGCATGGGCTATGTACTGAGCATGTGCTTATGTTCTTTTTTTAGGGTCTGTCTCTCTCACAGTAAGGTGATTAGTGACTAATAGCTATATGCAGGATGCAGAAGTGACGATTTTGTATGGTACAGGATTTTGTGTTTACTACACCGATATGGTGTTTGGTGGTATAGCCTGGTTGGAGATCGGTTTCACACACAAAGAAATTCAAGCTTTCCTCAATGGTAGCAGAGCAGTGTAATTGACAAAGTGTCTTTCCAAATTTCATGATCTGTAGACCACTTTTGCAGGGTTTAACTGTCAGTGCAGTATGTCTGCTGTATGTTTTTTTTTTTTTTTTTTTTCGATCTGTACAAAATAGTTTTACCGCTGAAAGTCTCGTCTCCAGAAAATGGCTGACAGTGCTCCCACAGCTGCAGCAGCAGCTGTTTGGCGAATAAATTCAATAAGAGCCAACCAGAACGATCTATTCATAAGATATAGTTTGGACTGGGTATAGGAGCCTCTGCAGATTGGTTTGAACAAGGCGGGAGAAAGCTATCTATGGAAAGTCTTGTGACGTCAGAGAGTAATGTGAGGTTTTCTTTGTTCGGGTGTTGAGAGGCACGTCCAAGTAGACCATCGAAATCTGGCGGTATGCTTTCCCTCATCCACCATTCTGGCTTTGGAGCATCTCCAAACCAGTAGTTGTCGGACATCGAAAATTCACAGAAAATTCCAGCCATTTCTGCCGTCTGGAAGACAGTGCTTCGAATTGTGGTTGTGTGATTGTTCTGATTTTCCAGTTTGTGCTTGGACACCAGTGTGTGCTTCGAGAAGTGAGGAAAATAATGTCCCTGACGCCAGCGGCAGCAAGTATGAAGCTAAATCACTCACCATTTCAGAAAAGTGATGAACACTACAGCAGCTGTAAGACTCAGAAATATTTCTCTCCCTCTGGCAGTGCCTTCAGACAAGCAGCTAAAACTCGAAAAGCGGTGAACGTCCTGTTTAGAGCTACAGGCATATTTATTTAGATTTCGAGATATCGTGATTTTGGCGTGTAAAATCAGATATTGCAGCTGATATCAGTTTCGGGATCTGTTTCTCACAAAAGCGTTTTAGGTGTCTCAGGGAGGTTTCACAGGAGTGCAGCGATCTTTTTGATTACATGTTCAAGTGTGGGAGTATCCATCGCTAAATTGACGCAAATTGCCGTGCAGCGATCTTTTTTTGAAAGTGTTTGTAGAGACACATTCAGTTGGAATTAGTAACTTCTGAAGCAGCCTGTGCTCAAAGACAAGAGTATTTCTCACAAAAGTGCGCGAAGTGTCTATGGGATGGTTTCACACGTGTGTCGCGATCTTTTTGAGGGCGGTGTTCAAGTGTGGTGGTGGTTGTGTTCCTCAGAATAAAACGTGTAATTGTTTAAATATTCTCACGGCGTTTGCAAAGCTGTCACTCTCTCTCTTTGTGCAATGGTACGTTTAGTTCCTGTGACTTCTTCAAGTTATTTATCTGACAGTATTCCGCCAGACCAGATGTAATAACTGCTGAAGCATATTGCGTTGAACGACAAAGAGTATCCAGGCCTGGGAATGTAAAGGAGGAGGAAGGCCGCGGGAACCGTCAACACGACAGGAAGTGCTTAGCGCGTGACCCTGCAGCTACTACCTGGCTGTGCCATAAGAAGGTGGCACGGAGACTCTTGGGGCTGGGAGTCTAGTTCATGGCATCTTTTCCTATGGTGCACATGCACTGGAGTGAATGTCTTGCCTCTTGCACTTTGGAAGACTGACTGGACTTTTATCGAATGATCTAGTTTTACAGAATAAATTTCCTTCACATCACATCCATGGTCCCAAATTTTATGTCATCAGAGCCGCACAGGGTAGCCGTGTGGTCTGAGGCATCTTGTCATGGTTCATGCAACTCCTTCCATTGGAGGTTCGAGTCTTCTCTCAGCCATCGGTGTGTGTTCTGTCCTTAGCATAAGTTAGTTTAAGTTAGATTAAGTAGTGCATAAGACTATAATGATAATCTTTATATACTTTAACCATAGGGGACATATTTTTATAAAACAGATCTAAAGATGGTCATAATACACTGATGACAAAAAATTTTTGACAACAGAAGTAAAGTAAAGGAAATTTATTCTATATTTGGCTCACTGTTCCTATCGTGACCAAGTTAGAGCTTGTGCTACTGTTACAGCACATGCATTTATCACTATGAGTAGCGAATTGTAACTTTGTCCTAAACTGCTGAGCCAGTGCAGAGACTCTTGGGGCAGGGAGCCCAGCCCGTGACATCTCTTCCTCCAGAGCGAGTGCACTGGACTGAACGTCTGGCCTCTTGCACTTCAGAAGATTGACTGACTGGGCTTTTATGAATGATTACCTTTTACAACACATGCATTTATCACAATGAGCTGTGAAGTTCACTTAGCCACATCCTGGTGCATCTGCATTACTTCATGAAACGTATTCATCTTCACCAAATATCATTGTTATTGACACAATCCTCATATGCTTGGCTTCCGCTGGCCACCAGATTCCCCAGCCATGAACATTATTGAGCACATCTCGGATGCCTTGTAACGCGTTCTTCAGATGAGATCTTCACCCCCTCGTACTCCTACGGACGTATGGAGAGTCCTGCAAGATTCATGATGTCAGTTCCCTTCAGCACTACTTTAGACATTAGTCGAGTCCATGCCACATCATGTTGCAGCACTTCTACGTGCTCGCGGGGGCCATACACGATATCAGGGGCAGGTGTACCAGGTTTTTTGGCTCTTCAGAGTATATCTACGCGCACGCTCCGCAAGCCACCGTACGGTACTTGGCGGAGATACCCTGTACCACTACTTGCCATTTCGTCTCCTTTTCGACTCGCAAATAGAGCGAGGGAAAAACGACTGTCTACATGCCTCCGTACTAGCCCTAATATCCCTAATCTTATCTTCATCATCCTTACGCGAAATGTATGTTGGTGGCAATAGAATCGCTCTGCAGTAGCGCTTCTCTAAATTTTCTCAATAATGCTCCTCGTAAAGAACGTCACCTTCCATCCAGTGAGCACCTCCGTAATACTTGCGTGTTATTCGAACCTACCGGTAACAAATCTAACATCCCGTCTGTAAACTGCTACGACGTCTTCGTTTAATCTGACTTGGTGCGGATCCCAGACACTCGAACATTACTCAGCAATGTGTCGCATTAGTGTCCGCTTTGCGGTCTGCTTTTAAGGTGAACGACACTTTTCCTAAAATTCTCCCAATAAACTGAAGTCGACCATTCGTCTTCCGTACTACAATCGTGATATGCTTTTTCCGTTTCCTATTACTTTGTATCGTTATTCTACTGAATAAATGTCAGATACTGCCAGCCTAACCTGCTCAGACGACCACTCTGTACGGAGACAGGCCGGTCGGTGTGGCCGAGCGGTTCTAGGCGCTTCAGTCCGGCACCGCGCGACTGCTACGGTCGCAGGTTCGAATCCTGCCGTGAGCATGGATGTGTGTGATGTCCTTAGGTTAGTTAGGTTTAAGTAGTTCTAAGTTATAGGGGACTGATGACCTCAGATGTTAAGTCCCATAGTGCTCAGAGCCATTTGAACCATTTTGTACGGAGACATTGGAACTTCTTACGGAGTGATGAACCGCAACCAGTGTTGGAATATGTTGTGTATTTACTGCCATTGTGTGGGAACGCTGAGAATGCGGAAGCCGATAGCTGTCTGTGCTTTCCCCTCACTTGTTGACGCAACGCAATCAGTGACCCGTGATGAGGATGGCTATCAACCTGCCGGCGCCACACAGCACGCGTTTTCCTAATGCGTTGTTGCCTGGTGAAAGTCGGCTGCATTGAGGTGCAGGTAATACCCCCCCTCCCCCCCAACACACTCAAACACACACACACACACACACACACACACACACACAGGCGCGCGCATGTGCTGTGGCTGACACGAGGTACTCATCATCATAATTGTGAAGAGAAGACGGCAAGTGCCACAGCTTTGTTTCACAGAAACTTCGCTCAGTTAGAGAAGTGTCAAAATAAGCGAACCCGTGTCTCGCCTTATCCGCAGAGACTCGAACGTTTCTGGGACATCGGC
Source organism: Schistocerca americana (assembly GCF_021461395.2). Classification (NCBI taxonomy): domain Eukaryota; kingdom Metazoa; phylum Arthropoda; class Insecta; order Orthoptera; family Acrididae; genus Schistocerca; species Schistocerca americana. The sequence goes on from NC_060126.1 coordinate 126,379,274, forward strand.
GGTCAAAGTTTTCGAGGCACTTCGTGTGTCTTTTAGCGAGTAAACTGTTCATCCGAAGCGGCGGCGTAGTGGCTACCGTTGCGGCTTCGCGCTTTTTGTGCCCCCTGTTCGAAACTGGATTTTAATTTTTCTTTTTGTCTGTCATTTTTCTACCCATGTCCGTAGAAGATTATCACACGAATTTTTTCCAATGTACGAGGGTTGAAACTTTAATAGTGGCAACTATTTGTTTACAGTTCGTACAAAATAGATACATAGATACGTGTTTCAAAGTTTTACTGAACTTCAAAGTAGTCACCAGCATTGTGTATAACCCGTTGCCAGCCATGTGGAAGTCGTAGGATACTCTTAGCACTGCCAGTTGTATTGACAGTTCGAGCGGCTCGGTCTATTGCCCGGCGAATTTGTAGCAGTTCTGAAGCGAATGCCGTGAAGTGTTTCCTTCAGTTTAGAAATCGATTTGAACTTACGAGGGTCTAAGACAGGGGAGTGCATAGGTGGAATAGCACTTAGCAGCCCCATCAGTCAAACAAATCAGTAACAGCTTGTACTGTACGTGCTTGGGCATTGTCCTGCAAAATGATGGTCAGTTCCTGCAGAAAGTGTCATCACTTGTATCTCTATGCTATTCATTTTTGGAACACAACTTACGACCAGCTTAGAGACAGAAGCGATGACACTTTCTGCAGGATCTGATAATCATTTTGCAGGACAATGCTCAAGCACGTACAGTGCAAGCTGTTACTGATTTGTTTGACTGATGGGGCTGCTAAGTGTTATACCACCTATGCACTACCCTGAGTTAAGCTGTCAAAAGTTCAACTCGATTTCTAAACTGAAGGAAACACTCCACGGCATTCGCTTCAGAACTGCTACGAATTCGTCGGGCAATAGACCGCGCCACTCGAACTGTCAGCACAACTGGCACTAAGAGTATCCTACGACTTCCACGTCGCTGGCAACGGGTTATACACAATGCTGGTGACTACTTTGAAGGTCAGTAAACGTTTGAAGCACGTATCTATTTTGAACGAACTGTAAATAAATAGTTGCCACTATTAAAGTTGCAACCTTCATATACTGAAATACCGTTGTCCTTATTCGTCTACTAATTGTATGTCTAGTGAATGAGATTAAAAAAAAAGCCAAAGAAAAAACAATAAATGAGAAAATTATTTGAAATTGTTTTCACAGTGAAATTCCTGTAGTGTATTAATAACCAATTACAAGCGCTATCTTCGGTAAAGTGATCTGTTATTCGTGATTTTACGCGATATCATTGCCAACGCGTGAAATTTTCAGCAATGTTAACGACATTTCCTTCCCAAGTGAGATTCGTGCGAAGAAATGTTGTTGTGGCATTGCTATCTTCGCGCAATGCCCGTGATCTTTGGAATTTCAACGTTTCGAATGATTCTACGATTGCTGCCATCCAGGGGATGTACCAAATCTTCCTGAAGATTAAACATCACAATAAAACATAAGAGTAACATTATAATTGATATAAGAATCAAATCAAGAAAATTATAATTTAAGAAGACTATAACCTTGAAAAAAATTCACACGTGTATTGTACAAGCCGAGACACGTATTCACTTATGGTGACTTGTCTTCTACAGAGAAAATTTTCTGAAAATTCGGATTATGACACTTACCATATTCTCCTCGTTAGATGAAAACTTTGGGATTGCAAGTGGATTGCTTGGATCGTGCGGCCCAACCTAGACTGTCTTCAAGTGTGTGGAACCCAGGACTAATAAACGGTAGCGAAAATAAAGAAAATGGATAGCACGAATTGCCACAGGCGTGTTTGACCGTGGAGAAAGCATAACCGAGATGCTGAAAGAATTGAACTGGCAGACACATTAAGACAGACGCCAGCTGTAACGTGAAAGTCTGGCTCAACATTATGTTAGGAATCTGTGAATGTACAACAGCCCCTTCCGTATCACGCCCGTAGGAACCGCAAAGAGAAGATTACACTAATTACAGCACGAAAAGAGAAAACAAAAGCAAATGGACTGGGAATGAACATTCAAATGCGGTCGTAGGTGTCTGCAAAGGGGGGTGGGGGGGGGGGGGGGGGCGGAGGACGGGGCTGGAGAAATACGGCACTTGCCGCTCTTAGAATATGGGTACAGCTTATTAATCGTCACGGAATTCTCTCTACATTTTAGCAATTACTGTCTAAAACTCCACTAAACTGCGGGGTCAACAGTTTCGTTCGCCACGTGAGATACATCTGACCCATTTATCACTCTATACCTTCTCTTCCGTGTTCACGGGAAGTGATGGCACGGTCAGTTGTACCTTATACGCCATTTAAAGCCGATTTGCACTGATTAGAACAAGTCCAGCATATTTAAACAGATGTATTATTGTGTACCGTGATTTTATGATGTAACAAGAATCAGTGACTGTAGGTATGTGGACATGGTCTTTCGCACAAGGTGCTTTAAGTTTTTAAATATTTTAGCTATAACAGGCCTTTTGCAATGTGCTGATTTTTATCCACTTGACATCTTGTGCGTGAGGTTTAGCACAAAATGAACGTGTCTTACAAGAAAAACATTTTGAGACTGGAAATGGCAGCAAAGTTTGTTGAAACCCTTTGTCTTAAATAAACAAATATTTTATCCCGTCTTGGCTGCTGAGTGGTATTTTAAACACGTAGCTGTCTCTGAAAGGCACTCAGTGCTTACATCTACTTTGTCGCACATTGAGTTTGACCTTATGCTATATCAATAGTTACGTAAAACTATGCTCTTAAAGTTAGGTACAGCACTATCATATAACTTCACGGTATTAAGACTGTTCTGCAAAAGACAGTAAAAATTGTGAACAGTCGTAAGGCCCCTTTCGTTTCACTAGAAAGCCTGAGTGGGTTGGGAGGTTTTGTTAATATAATAGGCGATATTCCTCGTATAATAGCAGAAGATTGTAAAAAATTAAAAATGTGTGTCAGGTAATGCACGTTTTAGTGGAGGTCCATAGACAGTGAGCTTACGTTCTTTCAAGGATTTTGGAAAGAATATAGTAACTGACTCTCTCTACTACCTCGAGACTAGTGACACAATAACTTTTTGAAATAAGCAGTTCACAGAGTATGTTATCGACTGATTTTCCAGAGCTATTTATCAAAACGTAAAGATTTGGATTATCGAGTTCAATTGTTTAATAGTTCTTTGTTCTCCGTTCATCACCGAACGTTAGTAACAAATCTAAAAAATGTGTCTGCTCAGCTGATTTAAAAATTTAATGTTGGTTTTTAAATTCCAGTTTAGTCACATGTGGCCAATTAAAAACCATTACTGAGAAATTCTGTATCAATTTTGCAATACTGATATGTTTGTAATGTTTGTAAGTGCTACAGTGCACTGATTGTACACCAATCGGAAAAGCTTAGGAGAAGTTTGAAAATCAAGTGAGTGGTTCTGAGTCATACCACAGCAATAGGTTCTCCCGATCAATGCCAAAGTTATATTATATTCAGCATAGATCTTACTTTTGATAAGAAAAAATTGGTTAAATTTGTTTCGCTTGTTCCTCCTGGAGCATCGAGCGAACGTATTTTTCCTTCGTTAGTATTTATGAATGACATTAATTACTTTACTTTCGTCAGTTTTCATGTGAATATCTTTCAGTGACAGCTTGTAATAGGCTGTATTCACCATCAAACTTCATTCTTCACGAAATGATCTGAATAATAGTGAAATCCACATACCGAGATATGCAAACGTGGACGTTTATTACTCGCAAACCAGTGATTTACGTCTTTCTTTTGTTTAATCGACTATACGTCGTCTGATTAAGTTTTGGTGTGTACTATGATATTTTAGGTAACACAAAGAATAAGAAGCTGCGATGTTAGTGAACCAAGGCGGCAAAAATTTTGCTGACAATGCTCTGTTTTGACATATGCTGCCCAAACCAAAATAGCTACGTCTAATTTGTATGGAACTAAACTACAGATTTAAAAAAATATATGCAGAAACGTCCACCAGAGCATACCCTTATCTTTTACGGTTCATCTACAATAAACATTTCTGTCTTTTGACGTTATCTAGCGTAGCGAATACAGAACACACAAATTGTGACTGCGTGCGAACCATAAAAGATATAGATCCTCTCTCGGACTGTTTTGCAGATCTTTTTGAGTACAATACCAACTACACGTCAGAGGAGAGTACTGTAAAAGAACGCATTGCCAGTAAATTTTTTTCAGTCTTTATTCATTATTATCACCTCCGCTTATTTTGCACCTTTCTGAAAGTAGCAAACTGCGTACTAAAATCTGACCAGAGAATGTACCCATTAATTATAAAATACGTTAATTATGTAACTAAGTGTCATGTTATAAAAGCACGAACCGACAGAGAGACCGAGAGACACTGACTTTTACAATGTGCAAGGAAGTTTATTTTTATGGGATACATATTAATGCACTTTGAATTTGGTGATGAACATTAATCAGTCTGGAATGAAATCATTTAACAACACGCACACTCGGAACACTGGTTCAGCTAAAAAACGTAACAAAATTTGTATCAGATTTAAATTGATTCTTAAAAATTAGATTACGTCAATAGATTGTTGCATTATGTGTACAAGATTTAATTCTTAAAATTGAGATTATGACATTACATAGTTGGAATGTATTATTAGAGTCTTGAGTGCTTTTCCCTCCCTTCTCATTAAAATGAGCCCCAATTTCAGTCGTAGAAATAGCAGGTACAAGTTTCACATATTCTTCTCCTCAAGAAAACTACGACACAATACTCTTTATAGAAAATAGAACGAAAATCCGATTCAGATGTTATGGCACGACTGCCAGCCAATTAATCATCAACACATCTGAAAAGGATTCTCCATCTAAAGTGAAATTCAGGCTTGGATGCCCAAACAGTGTTCCTGTTTCTTAAAGAAAAACCAAAAATTATAAAAAGAAACCTAAGTATATGTCTCTTTAATCAACTTTAGTGTTTTGCACTTACTGAATTAGAACTGCGCAGACGCCAAAGGTTGTTCAAGCACATAATCACTGATTTGTACTGAAATCTTTTTTTCTTTAATAGATGTAGGACTTAGACAAGTTTACAAGGATACTGGATGTGATAAAGGAAAGTGGCTTTATTCATGCTTCTCTTCAGCTTACTTGAAACATGGAGAAAGAGGAAATGCGTTTTGTGATCTATTGAGCACCATACCATAGGATTCATTACATGCACAGTTCGCTGACTACATGTTGGAAAACTTTCTCATCTTCCCTTTGGACAGACAAAGCCTCTGAGCTTTGGAGAACGAAATGCACATGCGAGAGTTTTCACTCTCGTGTTAACTCTTTCCTTCAATCACGCTGCCATTTACTTTCTTGTGAGTTCCTTGAGAAGGCTACAAAATGACTCTTACATACGACTAAATTTGCCGGCTGTGGTTCCTTACTAAAAACGGACACGAAAACCAAAGAGACACAATTATTCATCCGGAACAAAACTGTGGAATTGCAAAATGGCGCAACTGTCAGTTGCAGTTTTTGAAGCCTGTTTAGTACAAGATTTGTATGTTTCTTTTAGCTTCAAAATATTTTCTGAACAAAAGTATTTGCAACTGAAACTTCATTCTGTAACCTTTTTCGAAATTTAGGGGAATGTTTTACCGTTTTGTACATTTTGAAGTGAAACTTAATAAAATTGCTACCTTTTTTATGTAGCCTAGTGATGCTCAAGAGAAAACTATGAGCGTGCGGGTTAGTTAGTTTCGCAGTTCATGTGGTGGCAGTCAGAACCGTTTTTCGAAGTTGCAGAGTTCGTGTGCTGAGAAGGTAAAAGTTGCAGAGTTCTTGTCAGCCGGTTCTTGTCAGCCGGCAGACAGCACCGTGGATTACCTGTTTCTGCACTCTCATTTAGACGACAGAGCTGTTGTGGTACACTCGGAAGAGCACTGCCATGGTGTGTTGTAGATGTGTACATCTATAAGCAATTTTACATAAATCGAAAAAAGAACATAGCCTTTCCTGCTCCAGAAAAGAGGGGAAAAAACAGTGAAACGTCAAATTAAAAAATACACGCTTTCCAGAACTGGGACCTTCTCAAAGTATGTGAGTCTAACACAGCGCTATATGTAGTCACGGGATTACGAATTCTGCATTCCATCTGGACTGCTGCACAGTAATTTGTCAAAATGGAGAGACAAGAATTACTTTGTGCAGTCCTGGGCAACAAGAAGTTGTTTTTACTGGCCAATTTAAGGACAATTTTTGTTGCGATCACACAAAGCTACGAACGTCTGGCTACAACTACGAGTTCTCTCATTGCTCGGTGAGGTGACACATTTAACTAGAACACATGAAATATTTACGGTATTGCAGTCCCTGTGTTATTCCGAAATACGATGTAGTGCGATGCTTGCATGTCCGAAGAAACTTGCCACCGTATTTGGGAAATAACACAGGCACTGCAATATCATACTTATCCGCCGAACATGAGCAGGTGAGTTTCAGGTAAAATGTATCCCCTGTAACGAAATATACATGACGGATGTACGAGTACAGAATATAGATACATGGTTCATGACATAAGGAAGTTAAGGTGTGGCCGTGAGTCGCGCTCGGATAGCCAAATGGTAAAGCAGCCACTAGCGATAAGTGGAAAATTCAGATTCGAGTCACGGTCTGGCACAAATTGTCATTATCGTTATACCATAGTACAACTGATGGTTATCCATATTTGCAACTGCGAATACATAAAATGTACATGAAATGTTAGTTCACTTTATTACGTAAATAACTAAAATATTAACTTAAGTTTTGACACACTTCTTTGCCACAGGAGTACTGGATATTTTACAACTGTCATGGACTACCAAACTTCACTTGATCACTAATTAACGAACTGTTCTTTTGAGGTACAATGTTAAACATTAATAACACTACAAGCTCACCTAAAATTTAACTACTCATTGCTCCTAGAAGATGATAGACGATGATATTGACTGGTGTAGCTGAGGTCTCAAGATGGGCTGAGCTCTTGCAAGGTCAACACTACCCTATTGACCTCAGTGTGAGGGTGCTGTTGGTGCTGAGAGGGGGTCGTGATCTTCAGGAATGCCTCTAACAGTCGCTTCGGACTGCAGCGACTCCAGATAATGTCTGTGGCCGATTCGCTTGCAGATTTTGCTGCAGCACCGTGATATCTGGACGATACTACAGTTTTGGGAGGTTTCCCCACATTCATCTGGTCATGCATTGGCCCTGACCTACACTTCGTCTAACCAAGAAAAAAATTTAGCTTTAGAAACACATTTTGTAAAACTTCGACCATGCCAGCCGGAATTAAAAAGTAGAAATCATGAAAGTAATGCAATAAATCCATTAACGTGAATAGAAGTGAAGTTTCGCACGCAACGAAAGTGATTAAATGGTATCATAGTTGAATGAGACTTTTTAAAAGTTTATTCTATGTTTCTCCAGTTAGAGGGGTTCTAGCGTGGCATATTTATCGATGTCCAGCAAGATTTTCTAAGTAGTTTTGACTATTTTCCCTGTTCCAGATTTTTTATTTTCTGTTGGAACCTAGCATTTTGGTAATGTAATTAAATTAATTTTGTGAATATTTTCTAGCTTTGTTTGATAACTCGGTAGATACCCTGGATTTAGCTGTATGATGATGTTATTTCAGATCGTTGAATCAAAAATGTGGCATCAATATTCACATTCAATAGCATAAGAAGATGTACTTTGCATACATTGTTTAAATATGCTTACCAATTAGGTACCAAACTAACCGACTTTAAAATATTAAGTAGATAACCATAGAAGTTTTGAGATACAATAATTTTTTGTCTACTTCTTGTCACATTTAGTTCTTGGGCCAAGAGACGTTCTTAGATTGACCGAATCAGTTTCTATCAAAGCTGACATGTTTTGAATTTTACCCCCTCTCAGAAAAATTTCTACTAACACCCATGTACTTATATCTGATACAACGGAAGTTCCGCCACAAACTTCGTTGTGGTTTTTCAAAGCATAAATGCAGATTTAAAGATGAAGGCAAAAGGAATTTAGAACTGAATCATCGATGCTGATTGAACTTTGTCAGTGTTTTTACAGGTACAAATACATCATATTTCACAATTCCTATTACAGCCTTCCAGGTCCTGCAGAAGGGGACTTATTAGATAAAATTCCGATGAGGAACTCCGTATTCAGAAATGTACCGTTTGGACGCAAAATAAATTTGAAGGCCGGATCACTTTCAGATCTCCCACTTCGCAATACACTCATAGCGGAGATAATGAGTTCTGACCTTGGTGTTATACAGCAGCCCGTGGCGTGGGCAACGTTTCTAGTACTCGTCGTCAGGTTCACTTCCACGTGACGAAAGGCGTCCTCTTCAAAGCGTCCGTGGTGCACCACAGTCAACCTTCCCAGTTGCAGACTTACCAGTTTCTCGGAGTAATAAAAAAAAAGGTATCTGACGTCATATTTATATCAGCGACCGACGATGGCGTTGTTCTCTCATTTTTTGTGCGAACCGTGAAGTTGGAGATTTTAAAGTCTCATCTCAAACTTATTTTATGATTTCTATTCGCGAAGAAAGGTCCGATAGGTCGCGAAATGGAACGACAGTGAGCATCCAATGAAGCTTTGCTCATATTTGTTGGGCAGTGTCTCTACTATGCCTGTCGATCGCGTCACATCGCTCTTTTCCGTTCTGAGCATACGGTGAGCACATAAAGATGCCTAGAACAATTGTGTTCCCCTCCAATTGAGGGTGTCTGGTGTGAGGTTTCGCCTGATTTCATGCAACCCCACATAACGTACTTGTCATGCTTTTCCTTCCTCATTACAATTCTAGGCTGGACACTACAGGGGCAATCAGAAGGCCCCTGCAGCGTTTTCGATGGAAGTGTTTGATCCCCCACCATGCAGCTAGGACTTGCTCCCTCTGATGTTCATCTCTGCTAACATGAACTGCTGTTACGAAGAGCCGGCCGCGGTGGTCTCGCGGTTCTAGGCGCGCAGTCCGGAACCGCGCGACTGCTACGGTCGCAGGTTCGAATCCTGCCTCGGGCATGGATGTGTGTGATGTCCTTAGGTTAGTTAGGTTTAAGTAGTTCTAAGTTCTAGGGGACTGATGACCACAGCTGTTAAGTCCCATAGTGCTCAGAGCCATTTGAACCATTTTGTTACGAAGACAACATTTTGACATGGATAACGAACTGCAGACCAGAGCAGAGAAATAGCGGAAAGCACAGGCGGCTGCCTTCTATGACGAGGGTAGTGGAACTTTGATACAACGCTATGACAAATGTCTAAGGCGGACTAAGTAGTGAAGTAGCTCCAAAGTGTAGCAAACAGTTGAAAATAAAACATCTTTGAGATTCACTGTGGTTTCCATTTCGCGGACAAACGGACCTTACTTCCCGAATAGTTGTCATATACCCAAAGGGTACATTTCTGGACATGTGATCTTTATCAAAACTTCGTATACTAAAACGCCTCTACATTCCCTGGAAGCTAGTAATAGGAATCGTGAGACCTCCTGAACGCGCCACAAAATCACCTTATAATGTACAGCAGCGATTAGTCAGTTAGTAAGAATCATTTTATCCCCTTAACATTTCGTTCGCAGTGTTAGCTCAAATTTATCCTGATTTCATCACCAAGAATGATACGTTAGATTAATGTGGACGAAAGTAATATTTTGTAACTTGATACCCAATTAGGTGAAGACTAATTCTACGACCCAAAGTCAAGGATATTTAACTAAATTTTGTGATACTCTGTTCTACTTATTAAAATATTCCCGGCTATTATGCTGTGGTCGAATGAATTTCTTGTTGGAATCTTACATTTCGTCCCTGTCTGTGGAGGACATCTTCAAGAACAGTTATAGCTTCGAAGGGCGGATTCACAACACCCTAACTGATACCGAGTGAAGTAAAATTAAATCTCCATGTACTCTCGCGCTGAGGTGGTTCGTCACACGTATTGAAAACTCCAGTGCAACTGGCCGTTGACGGTTGCTGTCACTCGTTACGCAATACAAAAATGCTAGGGAGAGGTCATTAGGAGCGGGAACAGGTCATTAGGAGCGGGAAGAGTCGGCCATTCCACCCTCCCAACCAGTTCGTTAGCAGCGCGCACGATATTGAGCAGCAGATGGGTCCCTCAATGACCGAACGCGTAATTATAAAGTTTCTTGTAGGTGAAAGAGTTCGAGTAATATAAATTTTTCGGAGACTGACTGCACAGTCAGAAGATCAAACACCGTCAAAGACTCGTCTGTTTAGTTGGAGTAAAGAGTTCAAGAAAGGGTGAGAACGAGTAGAAAGACAAAACACGATCGCCGTCCTCGGACCGCATTATGGACGAAAACACTCGCGCCGCTCGAGACATTCTTGAAGAAGATTGACAGTTGAGTGAATCCGAAGTCACACAAGTATTGGAAGCTGTCAGGCGATCATCACAAGTGTCCTAAAGTTCTATAAAGTGTGTGCCAGATGGGTCCCTCGCATTTTGACTGCGTATCAAAGTTGAGACATTTAGAGGTCTGTCGGAGCCTTGCAGCAAGGTTTGCGAAATAATGGTGACGTATTTTTGAGTCATATCGTCGCTTGCGACGAAGTGTTGGTCGACCTCTACACTCCCGTGTCGAATAAGCCAGTACGGAGAGGCGGTGGAAAGGGGAGACAGACCCAGTGAAAGCCGAGACTCCGTCAGATGATAAGGTTCCTTCAACGTATTCCTCAACCGGCTCATTGTTTTTTTTTTGCATGAGTGACACCCAATCAGTACAGCTTACTACTACGAGCAGTTGAACCAAGTGACGGCTGTAACGGCTGTGAGCGTTAGTCGCCTTTGAGATTGGATGAGGTGAACTGCTGTTCGTCAAGAATGCCTTCAGGCGACAAAGATGTACTTCTCATCCCCTCATTGAGTTTGAACGAGTTCGTGTAATAAGGCTACGAGTAGCTGGGTGTGTGGTGTCACCGCCAGCCACCACACTTGCTAGGTGGTAGCTTTAAATCGGCCGCGGTCCATTAGTACATGTCGGACCCGCGTGTCGCCACTGTCAGTGATCGCAGACCGAGCGCCACCACACGGCAGGTCTCGAGAGACGGACTAGCACTCGCCCCAGTTGTACGGACGACTTTGCTAGCGACTACACTGACGAAGCCTTTCTCTCATTTGCCGAGAGATAGTTAGAATAGCCTTCAGCTAAGTCCATGGCTACGACCTAGCAAGGCGCCATTAGCATTATATTGCATTTATCTAGAGAGAGTCTCACTTGTATCATCAAGAACGCTGTATACAAATGATGGATTAAAGTTAAGTATTGCAGCAGCTACGTACTTTTCTTTATAGCATTCCTTACGTATCCTGTTTCAGACCTAACGCCCGCCTGCGTGAGCTGGCGCGTGCATCTTGGCCGCCTCTTCCAATTAGTGTGCGTAGTGTTGGCAAGTCTGCCGACACTACAGGGTGTTCCTTCTGCGATATTGCAGAAAGACTTGGCAGCAATTTAGCCACTGTACATGATTGCTGGCAGCGGTGTTCTCGAGAATGTACATACAGTCGCAAGAAAAATGAGCCCCAGACGACCGTGTGGCACTACCTAGAGCGAAGACCATCGTGGTCCGTCTATGGCTCTGGCACATCGTACTGCATCTGCGCCAGCAATTTGAGCAGCAGTGACAGGGCGGACTGTTATAAGTTTGTTACTTCAAGGACAGCTCCGAACCGGACACCTTGTAGCACGCATTTCACTGACTCAAAACCATCGCAGTTTGTACTTCAGTGCTGTCAAGTGAGATTGGACGGCAGGGTGGAGGTCTGTTGTGTTTTCTGACGAAGGCTGCTCCTGCCTCGGTGCCCCTGATGGCCATATGTTAGTTAGAAGGAGGTTAGTTGAGGGTCTGCAAGCAACCTGCGTGTTAGACACACTGGTGCTACATCTTGAGCTATGGTCTGTGGTGTGATTTCATATGACAGTAGGAGCACTTTCGTGTTCATCGCACACAAGCTGACTGCAAATTTGTACGTCCATATGGTGATTCTACCTGTTGTGTTGTCATTGATGAGCAGCATACCAGGGGTTGTTTTCCAGTGGGATAACGCTCGTCCACAAACTGCTGTTATAACACAACATGCTCTACAGAGTGTGGCTTGAATTCAAAGAAATGATATCGGCAGCAATTGAGAGATTTATACCACATAAATTAACAAACTACGGAGCTGAACCTTCTTGGTACACAAAACAGGTCAGAACACTGTTGCAGAAGCAACGTAAAAAAAGGGACGCACATTTTGTATTATTCCGAAATAGGGGGGAGAGTGTCACTCAAATGACACATAATTAAAACAAAGGCGTTTTTCGTTGCGGCGGAGTCTTCTCACGAAATTTCTATCACTAACTTTTTCCTCAGAATGCGATAATATTTGGCTAACTCCGACCTACGTAGGGAGAAATGATCATCATAATAAAATAAGGTAAATCAGAACACGCACGGGAAGATATAGCTGTTCGTTTTTTCCACGCGCTGTACGAGATTGGAATAATACAAAGGTGGTTCAATGAACCCTCCGCCAGGCACTTAAATATGATTTGCAAAGTATCCATGTAGATGTGGATGTAGATGATTGTCGAAATGTTGCTTTGGGCTGCTAGATCACCATATCTGTCCCCAGTCGAGCACATATGGGTCATCATAGGACAACAACTCCAGCGTCATCCACAAACGTCCCTGTAGTGACTGACCAAGTGCAACAAGTATGAAACTCCATACCACAAATTAAAATCCGGCAGCTATACAACACAATGCATGTTCGTTTGCATGCTTGCGTTCAACACTGTGGCGTTTACACCAGTATTTAATGTACTAACAGTTCACATTTACTATGAATAGTCTTGTGCTTACAATAACTCGATATCTTGCAATGTTAATCACTTAAATACGTTACCTGTACAAACTTATTTCTGTAATTTCATTACTTACCGTCTTTTTTTTTGCGTTTTTTCCATCAGTGTACGTATTTCTACAGGAGGAAACCCCGCAGACAAGTAAATTATATTTGAGCATCTTTATTTTTCTGTAAATAATTTTTTAAATCAAACAGCGCTTATATTTGATTTACCCTCAATGAGTGCCTGGAATGAGACTGGTACATATCTTCTTCAGCAAGGGAGTTTAGATACCATTTAGTTTCACAGCTTCCTCCTTCCGATTAAAATTAGTTATTAGTAATCTCTATGGGCTCGCTGTATGGTGTTCAGCCTTTCGTATTATCCGATTGTGGCTGCCAGTATTTGAGTCTCATGAAGTCGAATCTGGTGGCCTCCTGGCTGCAAAGCATGTTCCGCAAGGGTCAGTTTCCTCCCTTGTGATCTTCTAGATGTTTCTAAATCGCTCACTGAGTAACACTCACGTGCACATCTCCCCAACTACACGGTATTATGTAAATTTCTGTTTCTTTTCTCTTCCAGCAATTTGCGAGCATCTTTGGACTGCTTTACGTATGCTTGCATCCACCAGGAGGATTCTTAGATCACAGACGTTGGTACCAGCTACAGATGGGACTCCTATCGCTAAAAACTACAGTAAATCTTTGTTGGTGCGTCCACAGCAGCGTCCTTGAGTGGTGCAGTGTACGGTCGCACAGGGCGTGTGCCAGACGCCTGCCTGCAGCTTACTCACCGGGTTTGCTCAGCCACTTGCTTTCTCTGTACTTCACGGCGGTTCCCACAGCTTCACAGCCGAGCTGTTCGCACTTCTCTCTGGCTGCTACTGTGTGGGAAAGCTTGGTTCGTCTGTTCTGCGTGACAATTGCGAGCAGCTTTCAAGCCACGTTTCACCGCGACTGTCACTGCAGGGTAGAGAGGTACCTGTCCGACGTCGTATGCTTCAAGGAGATACATCTCATGGACCACTCAAGTGAAAAAAAAAAAATTGTATTTGTGATACCAGTCAAGGAAACCTTTCGGTTGACGTAATGTACAACATTAAAAAATCTGAGACCATGTCACGGAACTTTTTGGTCACTTTTGTGAGGAAACGTCGTGTTGCTATGGCCTCCCGCCTGATGGACCCCTTCACCTGGTAGAAGTCGTTTCAGATGACCCCGCTTCGGTGACTTATGTATCCTCGAGTTATTTTTATTACTTTACTATTTTTTACTTCACTTTAGTATTTTTTATTACTTTACTGACTCGAGTCACAATCATTTTAATCACATAACACTGCATTCTTACATCTAGTTGACTGCAGGATTTTATAAATCTAAGCTTTTAAAGCGAGTTATCAATTTTTATCTCATGTTTATACAACCAACAACAACAACAGAAAGGATACCAAAACATTTCGTTGGGGAAGATCCGCTTCAACGTGTGTAGGTGACTCTCCATGCAAGATAATATACTGAAACCTCACTATCAACAAACGTTCCATCCACTTTCACGTTTCTTTTATCACATCACATGATCGTACCGTCATTAGCAAGTGTTAGCGTGGTACTGAATGAAATGTTTTATGGAAGTCAAAAATTGGTGCATCTATCTGCCTACTTTGATCCATGGCTTTCACAGTGTCTTGTGATAAAAGTGCGAGCTGACAGCTTTCGTATGACTAATGTTTTCCAAAATCATGATGATTGGCGTGGAGATGAGCTCAGAATATGTTTTAAGATTGTGTAACAGATGGATATCAAAGATATTGCATGACAGCTTCAAGGATCTTCTGCAACACTTCTTGCAGACGGCTGTGACTTGAGGTTTCTTCCAATCCACGGGCACAGTTTATTGCTCCAATGATCTATGATTCATTACGTTTAAAAGGGTAACTGACCCAGGACGAAATTCTGTACAGAATGTGAGATGGAGTCCATCACAGCAAGGGACCTAGTTTAGTTTCCATAACCCAAATATTGCCTCTAATATTTGTAAGACCTAGAAGTTTTCCAGGTATGTGTGAAGACAGTTGGCGCAGTACTCCTGTTTCTCTATTTCTAAGGGAATATGATTGTTTCGTCTGTCGTAAATTATCATTTACTGTTGCTGGTGAAGCAGTTATAAATGTTATTGGATAATAGACAAAACCTTCTTTTTACAGTCACAGGCTTGCGCAACCGATGTCTAGTGGATAAAATAAAATTTTAAAAACTGCATTCGGCGTTCCTGTCTTTTGTTTGCTACTTTATAATTCCGGTTTGTGTGTCATCCGTGAGTACTTTGACAGCAGATAAAGGCAACACTACATAAGACCAGAATTTCTGGGTGTTCTGAAGGAATTCTTTCGATTCTACAATGGCATTCGTAAACCTTAGTCAGGTTCCAAAAATCATCCCCCAACAATTACTACTTTTATTCTTCGTACAGAATAATAGTTATGAGTACCCCTCCATTCCTGTGCACTTCCCTTTCAAGGTTTAACATAGACTGATGCTTGTGCGCTCATTAATTATTGTACTGCCGTGTGCCCCATCTTAATGACAAAAAAAATTAACGCAACTTCGAAATAGTTACCTGGCACACCAACCTGTGCTCCAATTGCTTGTCTTCTTTGAAGTCGCAGAAGCGTACTATATCGCTGCATCTACGTCTGGTCAATTAATGCGCACGCCGACTGTCTATTACTTCGTCCTCAGGGTCTAGGGAAATCTACTGGAGTCCACCGACGGCAGAGAAAAATCGCGGAAACTCGTAATTAAGATTAATGAGATTTAAGAAACCGGAGAAAGCGTCAAATGTATTTAAAAGGTAAATACAAAGACTAAACTCAAAAACAGTCTGTTTGTCAATTGCATTTTCACAAACTCATGGTGTACAAAGACATGATAATATAGACCAGAGAGGATGCACGAAAGTAAATGAATCGAAACTAGTATGGCTAATGTGACAAATAACCTACCATTCTAAGCTCACATATAATGTTTATTGCTTAAACCGGTTTCGACACTTACGTGATTCTCAGTAGCCCACATTACTAGCCGGTTGCTGTGGCCGAGCGGTTCTAGCCACTTTAGTCCGGAACCGCGCGGCTGCTATGGTCGCAGGTTCGAATCCTGCCTCGGGCATGGATGTGGGTGACGTCCTTAGGTTAGTTAGGTATAAGTAGTTCTAAGTCTAGGGGACTGATGACCTCAGATGTTAAGTCCCACAGTGCGTTGAGCCATTTGAGCCATTTTTGAACCCACATTACTTCTTAGCCGACATTTAATGGGAGCGTGCATATACTGAGGCCCCGAACTAGCGTGGAGATCAGAAGAGATGCAAACTCCAACTACACCCTGGTGTAACCTTCGGCTAAGCAGTAATATCGCCTATTGAGAGTGACGCACGTGAGCATCGACTAGTAACTGCTGTAGTCAAATTCATTATGCTCACTGATGAAATTCCAGGCCGGATGTGCCCTCCATCATTGCGAACGGGCTCGTTGGTGTACAGAGGTCAATGACAGTCGACGCAAGGGGCGCCGTAGACTCAGTGCCCATACTCTGAGCCACCTGTTCAAGGTCCTTGTGGTCGCCGAAGCACCAATTGCTCGTCGGATCGGTCGTAATGACGAATCTGGAGCTCTGTGTGCTTCTCTGACGATTGCTCCGTCCTCTCGTTCTGTCCTCTCCCTAGATCGACCGCTTCCTTCTTGACTCTGCGTTCGGCCACAACCATTCCTGCTACCAACTCAGAGCTGTGGAATTGTTCCTATTCAAATGTTGAGCGATTCGTCGATTACTCCAACCGGCTCATTTGAGCCCAACGAAACGTCCTGCCTCAAATTCTGACATCTGCGTATATTGGTTCTAATGGCTCTGAGCACTATGGGACTTAACTTCTGAGGTCATCAGTCCCCTGGAACTTAGAACTACTTAAACCTAACTAACCTAAGGACATCACACACATCCATGCCCGAGGCAGAATTCGAACCTGCGACCGTAGCGGTCGCGCAGTTCCAGACTGTAGCGCCTAGAACCGCTCGGCCACTCCGGCCGGCTCTGCGTATATTGTTCACGGGTCTGTCTAAGAGGCATGATAATACCAAACTGAGTACACGGAATGAAATTCGCAAAGACTTCATGGATCGACATGTCCCCTGTTTACTATCCTTGCCAGATGCGCCGTGAAATTGGCCTGCAGCGTCCACATTCATCCATCGGCCACCACAGTTCACAATTTTGCATTTTCCATCGATACCCGTATGAATATGATCAATTTGTGACCAATTTGCATAACTCCTTCGGGGTGCGCCGCATTTTGTTTTAGAGGGTACATCAGCATGGAATAAAAATTTAAGTGGACTGTAGCTATGCGAAACTGAAAAGTGGACGATAACACTACAGACAATAAACGAGTAGAATACTTTGCCATAGAAGCATACTGAAGAGTAGATGGGCAGATCAGATAACAATGAAGAAATGGTGAAAGGAGTCGGTAAGAAGAGAAGTTTATGGAAAAAAGGACTAAAAGAAGCGTAGAACCCATCCTGAATCGTGAAACATTTGGCAATGGAAATACGACGGGTAAAAATTGGAAAAGGAAAACATCCTGACTAGAGTAAACAAGTTGGAGTCGATGCAGAAGAATGAAGAGACTTGTGCAGGATAGACTACCGTGTAGAGCAGCATGATACAAGTCTTCGATCTGAGTACAACAACAACATGATATGTAAATACGAAACACTATTGTTAATGAAATTTTTACTTTTCATTCGAAAATCGTTGGTTTACAAAATGAAGAGGCAACTGATAGCACCTTGTGGAAGAAAATCACGGCGGTCCAGAGTAGACAACCTTGTTGCAAAAACTTTGCGCAAGGGTGTAAATGGGAGGGCCGCCTCTACCTGGAAGACGGCAGCGCGATTTTTTGCGTCCTCATCCACAGACCCCCTGCTGCCGTCTGAGGGGTGCTTTGCTTGAAACTCCCCCGCGGGGTGAGCGCAGCTTTGTCAGGGTCGTGTTGCCATTCAGCGTCCGCTATTATCAGGCGGAACTGCATTCCTTTTGGATAAAAACGTGCTGCAGCTATTGACGAGCGTTATCTGCGGAGTAGCGCATGACAGGCGTAAATATCCGGAAGCCGTAAATTCTTGGCATCGCAAATGACAAAAAAGAAAAAGAGAAAAAGGAAGAGGGGGAAGGGAAGGACATACCCTTCCTACAAGTATAAGCGCTTCTTCTGTTCATATTCATATGTCCCAATGGAAACTCGTTTGATGCAGCTCTCCACGCTACGCAAGCTGTGCAACCCTCCTCATCATTGCATTACTACTGAAACCTATACTTAGTCTCTACTGCATTCATCCCTTCGTCCTTTACAATTTTTACGCTCCTAGCCCACGATATTAACTCGATTATCAAAAGGACGATTCCTTTACGTATCGGGAAGTGTGCTATCAAAGAACGTATTGTTTTAGTCAGGTTATGCCACATACTTCTTTCTCTCTCAATTCGAGTTAGTACTTCTTCATTATTTATTCGATATACCTATCTTATCTTCAGCATTATTCTGTTGCACCACATTTAAAAGCTACTATTATCTTCTTGAATGAACTGCTTACTGACAATATTTCACTTCCGCAAAAATCTACACCGCAGACAAATAACACCAAAATTACTTAATATTTGAACTTTTGTTTTAATTCCATAAATCTCTCTTTTCTGGGTCTGCTTTTCTTGCTACTGCCCGTCTGCATTTAAGATCCTTGCTACTTTGTTTACCAACAGTTATTTTGCTGTTTAAATAACAGGTCTCATTGTCTAATCAAATCTAATAATATGATTTAATTCGATTACATTACATTATAATTATTTTATTTCTCTTGATTATCACCTTATAACCTCTTTTCGAGAACTGTCCTTTCTGTTCAGTTGCTCTTCCAAGTCCTTTTCCGTCACCGACGTAATTAGAACGTCATCGCCAAAGCTTTTTATTTTTCTCCCTGTAATTTAATTGCCTTTCCAAATTTCTTCCTTTCCTTTACTGCTTGCCCAGTCTACAGACTGCTTAACATCGGAGATAGTCTACAACCCTTCTCAAGCAGTGCTTCCCTTTCATGTCCTTCGACCGTTAAAACTACAAATGGTCCATAATATTTCGCTACTTCTATTTTGCCTCTGTGACTTTCAAAATGTCGAAGTGTGTACATTATCAAAGGCTTTCTCTAAGTGTGCAAATTTATAAACGTAAGTTTGTCTTTTTTTAGCCTATTTTCTACGATAAGTCGTGGGATAACCATTGCCACTCGTGTCCCTACATTACCCCGGAACCCAAACTGATCTTCCCCGACGTCTGCTTCTAGCAGCAGTTCAGGCTTCTGTAAATAATTCAGGTTAGTATTTTGCACCCATGAGTATTTTACACTTTTCGTAACGGCTGTGACAAACCCTGAAGCCAAAAAGCCACAGGAATGCTCAGCACTGCCCTTCCGGCAATTATTTTTTTCCAGGGTAGGCACTTAACTGCATCTTCTCCGAGACAATAAAACCACGGAGATCCGCTCTCCGAGCCCACTTTTTCACAGATTCTTGATGGAACACATTAAGTTACGCGACGCTGTTATTGTAAAGAATTACTGTGGTAGTTACCGTCATCTTTACTGAACAGGTATTGGCCTCCATCACATGGGAGCCAATCGCAAGGGTGACCGTTCCAGAGTTTGTGGGGGAATCGGGGGGGGGGGGTCTATACCTGGGGACGGAGTATTTTTAACACATATTTTGGAAGACGAATTTCGAGTTGTAAGTAGCCATAAAAAAGCTCCGACCCTGTTAAAAATCTCCGAATTACCGACTTTTAAACAATGTTCTAGAAAGAAAAAGAACCTGACTGTACTACATTTTTCTCCTTCCCTGAGAGCTGGAGAGGCACACGCGGAGGGGGGGGGGGGGGGCAGGGGGGAAGGGGGGGGGGCACCGCCGTAATTATTGCGCACACAGTTTGCTCTCGAGCTGACTCCACACCATTCCCTGATGCTGATGGGGTAATGTTTGCCACTCTTGCTACCCTTTGTTTTTGAATCTCGTGTCTTTCACAGTCAACAACAGTATCTCCCATCTTTTCTTAAGATGATTTTCCAAACTTACCGAGTTAGATTTTGTAGGGGCGAAGCGAACATTTGATTTTTTGTTTCTTTCTCTCTTATTACTTCCCATGGAGAACTTTGCTATACGACCAGTGCTCCGGAACTGTAGACTGGAGTCGCCCTTGCTGCGAAAAGCTATCCCACATTCTGTTGCGTTTTAAATCGACAGTATAGAATGATGCCACTGATTTACTGATTTCCTGTTACGTGTTTGTGGCCTTCTCCCTTTCCTCATTTTGCTTTAAATTAACTGAAACAGCTGCTGCAGATTCGATCTCCAATGCTATCACGGTCAGGAGACAGAACTTCTTGTAAGCTAGCATTTTGAAATTCATGTACTGAATATTACGCCCGCCAGTGTGGATGTTTTTAGTAATATCAAGCGTGCGCGTTTTCTAACATACAAAACACCGTGAGCTCTATGTTCGAGCTAAATGATCATTTATCTTGCTCTTTATCGCTCAAACATAATTTTAAGTAAATCATCATTACGATACAATCTGTCTCTTGACGTACTCCGTGAGAAACAATGCATGCAACAGTTGTGAATACGTATTAGCATATAATACATATTCATGTTTTGCATGTATTTGCGTACATTTCTGGTTAAAAGTACATTGTTCGCAACGAATATTAATTCCAGTGTGGTCGCTAAGGATTACTAATATTAACTTCAGATCTTTTTTGTCCTTTACAGTTAATTGCTGAATAACAAAGCATTTTGTCTACGGTTATCTTGTTTCCTTTGCGTTCCCCGAAAGCGTAGTGCTATCCCAGCGGAACAGTCATTGACGGAAATTCGTAACAGATATCTGTAATTCATTCACAAAGAAGTGTTAATTCTCTGTAAAGAATTAATTTATTTACTGGTAGTAAATTAATAATTATCTATCGCCGGGAATAATTTGACACTGTGATGCATGAAGTAAATCCCTATGAAAGACCGTTTAACAACTCTAAATAAACGTATAAAAATACCATGAGGTCCATTACAATATCACAAGTAAAATACTTCACACACTATCTGTGGACGTAGTCGACTTTGTCTCAAAAGAAGTAATTACGCTGTAACGAAGTCTTTGGCCACTATCCTAGAATCAAGCATGAAAAATGTATAAAAGGCAGCCAGTTCAGCTTAAACAGGGTGATTCTGTCAAGCTATTCACCTTGAATATTTCGTGGACCGTTCCATATAATATAGTAATTCTGTTTTCACGCAAATGGTTGGAAGTCTTCACTAAACGGTGTTCAGTATGTTTTCATAGCTGTGTTAGTTATAAAAATATCGGTATAAACTTCCCTTTTTCAAATGGAATTTTAATAATTTCTGCTGCCAGTGTCGCAGTTCAAAAAGACACGATTCAACAGCGTTTCAGTCTTCGAAATCCGATTAGCAGGTTCGTTGAAATTACAACTTTGGATTTATCTGTTTTGAATGTGAAACTGATTGTTGTCTTTCGCAGAACTTGGTGTCGTTATATGGAATTGTCGCCCGAGACACTGCGGCGCTCCAGTTAAGAGAGTCTGCTTACAAAAGCGGAGAAGTGGACAAAAGCTTAACTGCATGCTTTATGCGGCAGTCACGATATGACGAAGGTGTAGCAGGATGGCTTCGAATGTACTACATTTTGCAACTCTATGGACTATGAAGCCCAAGTAATAGTAAGCATACTTGCTATCGGTCCAGCCGGCCAGAGTGGCCGAGCGGTTAAAGGCGCTACAGTCTAGAACCGCACGACCGCTACGGTCGCAGGTTCGAATCCTGCCTCGGGCATGGATGTGTGTGATGTCCTTAGGTTAGTTAGGTTTAAGTAGTTCTAAGTTCTAGGGGACTTATGACCACAGCAGTTGAGTCCCATAGTGCTCAGAGCCATTTGAACCATTTTTTTTTTTTGCTATCGGTCCCGCAGAATGTGGCAAGAAGTAGTCGTCGGAGTAATGTCTACAATCGTTACAGTGCTACATATTCGTACTAGCCCTATGGTGGACGAAGCTACACTGTACGTTTCAGAATTCAGCCATTGGGGCATATCGCACTATTTCGTACAGTAACAGCTCATCGTTATGTATGATATGCTTCCTTCCATTAATTTCTTGCACACCGTTTGTGATACGAAATGCAACTGTTTCAGAATACCATTTCATGAATATCAGTCAATCTGCTCGTTCGACCTCGTTCACAGCCCGACACTGCCACCATTGATGCATGATATTGCTCGCACTTGCGTTTCCACAATGTTTGACAGCTATTCGGATATTGAGTTAGACCTAACAATGACTGTTCCGTGACCTCTAAAAATAGGGAGGTGTCGGACCGCCGTGCGCCATCTCTCTTTAATATTAAATGGCTCTGAGCACTATGCGACTTAACTTCTGAGGTCATCAGTCGCCTAGAACTTAGAACTAATTAAACCTAACTAACCTAAGGACATCACACACATCCATGCCCGAGGCAGGATTCGAACCTGCGACCGTAGCGGTCGCCCGGTTCCAGACTGTAGCGCCTAGAACCGCACGGCCACTCTGGCCGGCACTCTTTAATATTAATCCCTTACTGCTAATACATTACTTGTTCGCGTCCGTAAATGGAAATGATTATCTAGCTGGAAGAGGAGGCATTTGCATTGACAGAATATTGGCTAAAATTCATTCATGTTGTTTCGAATGAAGAATCTTGTTGCTAAGGGCCGGTCGGAGTGGCCAAGCGGTTCTAGGCGCTTCAGTCTGGAACCGCGCGACCGCTACGGTCGCAGGTTCGAATCCTGCCTCGGGCATGGTTGTGTGTGATGTCGTTAGGTTAGTTAGGTTTAAGGGGCTCCGGAAAGGCTCAAAATCATGAAAAGTTCAATTTTTACTTTTTTGCGTTTTCTGAATCTGCAGATTATTACCTTTTAATAGATATATAATTTATTCAATTCCGAAGACTACAACTATTTTTAAATTTTTTTTGAAATGTGTTCTACATGGGCGTGACCCACTGTGGCGCTGTTAAACTGCTGTCAAATGGTGTTATTATTAACGTCCGTGTTCATCAGGTACATTTTAGTGATGTGAGATAAAGTATGTGTTGTGGCTAACCTGTGATGGTTCAATATATATCGCTGGTGTGATTGTCGATTGTTTCATGTTTATTTACTCTGTCGTTATCTCGAAAATATTCGTAATTAATTCTGTTTCTTGAGTCTCTGTTTTGTTGAAGTATAATAATGAGTAAAAGTAAAGTTATTAGAAATCCTCTGAAGGCTTTTAAGAAAAGGAGAAATGTTGGAAAGCCAAAGGTATGTGTTATTACTGTAAACAATAAATACGATAACCAAGTGAGTGAACCTAACCTCTCAAGTACACCTGCCCATAGCAGTCAAAGTGGGAAAGAAAATACTTCACAGAAGAAGCTTGGTTCAATGAGTGAAAACTATGAATGTTTTATGGGCGAATCGGATGTGAATGAAATATTTGATATGTCGGTTCTCAAAGGAATTTTTTCAAACTGTGTAAGATGTATTCATTGTAGTGAAGTTGGTCTGGAACTCTCCATAATAAAGCACGTAGGACTTGCTAGTGAAATACAACTGAAATGTGATAAGTGTTCATACATGACCACCTTTTGGAACAGTGTTGCAGTAACTGCAACTGAAGAAAATGGTAGCAAAATCTACGAACACAACAACGAGCGATGCTTGCTTTAGACAAGGAACGCCTTCGGGCTGCAGACAGGGCTGTAAACAGTCTAGAAATACAAGCAAGAGTAAACAGGAGGAGGAACAAGAGGAATCTGGAGGAGGAGTTTGCAGAGGATGAAGATAATCCATCCTATGGACCTGGAATGCACTAAAAAGTTAATCCAATCTTTGTCGCTCGATTCCCAAAAGTTTTATTTTCTCATACTCATTACATGTTTTCTAAGGATCTTCGAAACATATTTGTTTCAAACTTTCAGTAAATGTTACACAGTACCTTCTGCATAATTTAACACAGCCTTTTTTCAAAAAACTGTATATTTTTGAATATATAAATAAAAAATTGCAAAAAAATGTTGTGAATTTTCATTACAATTGAAAAAAAAATCATCTTTAATAACTGAACTAAAATTTTGTAAAATCCCTGTGGTAAGGTGTAGCCCATATTCCAATAAATAATCTGTAAAAAGTTCAACTTCCTACCTCAAATACTTTGTGAGGAAAGATGTAATTTATAAGCGTTATTTTAACATTGCAAGTATAGGGCGTTCCGGAGCCCATTAAGTAGTTCTAAGTTCTAGGGGACTGATGACATCAGATGTTAAGTCCCATAGTGCTCAGAGCCATTTGAACCATTTTGTTGCTAAGGCATTCAGTCTTACGCAAAAAATGTTCATTCATTTTACAATACACTTGTTCACCCTCTCATATACAGGGCAATCAGTTAGTCGCGTGGTCGTTTGCGGGTCACGATCTTAAAGGAATAGTGTGCACTCAAGCAAAACTTAATAATTTGTCAAATTCGTAAGAAGTAACGTAAAACCAACTGTACTTAAGATTGCTGCAGTTTCTCTTCTTTTGGTATGCTAAATAAATTTTAACGTAAAACATACAGTGAGTTGTAATTGTAAATAGCATAAAGAAAGGATAGTGCACGATTCCAAACACTATGTGGGATCATCAGAAAGTGGAATGGTAACTGTGCACTCAAGGGGGGAAGATTTTATTAAATAAACTTAAGTGAAAATAGTTGCCACTTAAATGAAATGCGAATTTCTTTTAGGAAATCGGAATACTGAAATGCATTTACACAGTAACATGGAATGTATAATCACATTTCTTTTCTATTTCGAACTATTATTAGAATGTTCATTTCGTGGCCTAGCAGTTTTCATTAGTAAAAAAAATAGTCTTGGCTTGTTGAGATAAACACAATCATGATCTCATTTAACATGTTAATTTTACTTTTAGATGACCCGTTTCCATCTTCTAAAACGATCATCAGATCTACACAGTGTTTCTACACAGCAGCACGGACGGATCTGCTTCACGCCAGCGACTCCTGCTGTCATCGAAGACTGTAGATCTGATGATGATCTCTTCAGAAGATCGAAAAATTAACAACTTAAAGGCGACTTAAAGTCTTGGGGCGTCTTCTCTATTAACTGATAACTGTGTGTGGCTCAGGAGCCCAGTGTTAGTCTATACTGGAGGCCACTTCGGTACATGCGTTACACTGAGGTGTCAAAAGTAATGCGATACCTCCTAATATCGTGTCGGACCACCTTTTGCCTCACGAAGTGCAGCAACTCGACGTGTCATGGACTCAACAATCCGTTGGAAGTCCCCTGCAGAAATATTGAGCCACACTGCTTCTAAAAGGTCCATAATTGCGAAATCATTGCCATTGTAGGAGTTTATGCACGAACGGATCTCTCGTTTATGTCTCATAAATGTTCGATGGGATTCATGTCGGGCGATCTGAGTGGCCAAATCATTTGCTCAAATTGTCCACAATTTTCGTCAAACCAATTGCGAACAATTTTTGGCCCGGTGACATGGAGCATTCTCATCCTTAAAATTTCCATCGCTGTTTGGGAACATGACATCCATAAAAGGCTGCAAATGGTCTGCAAGTAACCGTACAGAATCATTTACTGTCAATGATCGGTTCAGTTGAACCAGAGGACCCAGTCCATTCCATGTAACCACAGCCCACATGCTTAATCAACCACCACCAGCCTGCACAGAGCCTTGTTGACAACTTGGGTCCAAGATGTAATTAATGCGTGCAGCTGCGTGGTAGGTGACCTCATTCAGAGGTGTGCTGTTTTGGATCGGACCAAGCGTCACACCTTGAGGCTTCTGTGAAGGCTTTCCCGCCCTCCTGCCTTCCAGTCATGTAGCTACACTGAAGTCGGGGCGCCGTCATATGCGCTACACTGCTAGTGCTCCTAGCATCTCAAGCCTATGCCCTACAGTAACAGGAATGTAGATGACAATAAGTTTCCATGGAAGATTCTTTACCCTGCTGAAGATGGAACACATGCTCTGACGGAATTCTGGGATCGTGTAAAGCAGATCGCCTTTACACTGTGTTGAATGTCGTATCTTCATTACACTGCATGTATGCAGCTCTTCTTAGTGAGAATATCTTTTTTATTTCGTTTTTCTTTTCAGCATGTATCTGTAGGACAGGTCTCTCCTCCAGACGTGAATGTAACCAGTGGTGGAAAAGCGGAGGAAGAGGAATAATACATTGCTATCCTTTTTCTACTTCTCTTTTTCGTGGCTTTATTCTGAGGCTTCACTGCGTCTACGAGTTCCTTCTGATTCGTCATTGTCAGTGGTCTAGAGCAGTCCGGCTCTCGCAGTCGAGCGAAGCAGACGTGCAGTGTGTGCTCTCCGCCAGCAGCGCTGGCCGGCGCGCGTTGTTTACTTGCTTCGGCCGACACTAACGTGACGCCGTAGCGCTACTAGATCATGGCAGACCAATACAAAAGATCAACCTCGAAATTCTCATTTCGGAACGACTTCACCAGACCAAAGGCGCTCGAAGTCGAACGCTTTTTAAAAGAGGAGGCCAAGATCCCAGCTGCCGACATTGTCGGCATCTACTTTTCGATCGTCAGTAGCACTCTTTATGTAAAACTTATTAACGAAGGCAGGGGCAGATGTGGACTCTGACCACAATCTATTGGTTATGACCTGTAGATTAAAACTGAAGAAACTGCAAAAAGGTGGGAATTTAAGGAGATGGGACCTGGATAAACTGAAAGAACCAGAGGTTGTACAGAGTTTCAGGCAGAGAATAAGGGAACAATTGACAGGAATGGAGGAAAGAAATAGAGTAGAAAAAGAATGGGTAGCTTCGAGGGATGAAACAGTGAAGGCAGCATAGGATCAAGTAGGTAAAAAACGAGGTCTAGTAGAAATCCTTGGGTAACAGAAGAAATATTGAAATTAGTTGATGAAAGGAGAAAATATAAAAAAGCAGTAAATGAAGCAGGCAAAAAGGAATACAAACGTCTCAAAAATGAGATCGACAGGAAGTGCAAAATGGCTAAGCAGGGATGGCTAGAGGACAAATGCAAGGATGTAGAGGCTTATCTCACTAGGGGTAAGATAGATACTGCCTACAGGAAAATTAAAGAGACCTTTGGAGATAAGAGAACCACTTGTATGAACATCATGAGCTCAGATGGAAACTCAGTTCTAAGCAAAGAAGGGAAAGCAGAAAGGTGGAAGGAGTATATAGAGGGTCTATACAAGGGTGATGTACTTGAGGACAATATTATGGAAGGGGCAGAGGATGTAGATGAAGATGAAATGGGAGATACGATACTGCGTGAAGAGTTTGACAGAGCACTGAAAGACCTAAGTCGAAACAAGGCCCTGGGAGTAGACAACATTCCATTGGAACTACTGACGGCCTTGGGAGAGCCAGTCCTGACAAGACTCTACCATCTGGTGAGTAAGATGTATGAAACAGGCGAAATACCCTCAGACTTCAAGAAGAATGTAATAATTCCAATCCTAAAGAAAGCAGGTGTTGACAGATGTGAAAATTACAGAACTATCAGTTTAATAAGTCACAGCTGCAAAATGCTAACGCGAATTCTTTACAGACGAATGGAAAAACTAGTAGAAGCCGACCTCGGGGAAGATCAGTTTGGATTCCGTAGGAATGTTGGAACACGTGAAGCAATACTGACCCTACGACTTAGCTTAGAAGCTAGAATAAGGAAGGGCAAACCTACGTTTCTAGCATTTGTAGACTTAGAGGAAGCTTTTGACAATGTTGACTGGAATACTCTCTTTCAAATTGTGGCAGGGGTAAAATACAGGGAGCGAAAGGCTATTTACAATTTTTACAGAAACCAAATTGCAGTTATAAGAGTCGAGGACATGAAAGGGAAGCAGTGGTTGGGAAGGGAGTGAGACAGGGTTGTAGTCTCTCCTCGATGTTATTCAATCTGTATATTGAGGTAGCAGTGGAGGAAACAAAAGAAAAATTCGGAGTAGGTATTAAAATCCATGGAGAAGAAATAAAAATTTGAAGTTTGCCGATGACATTGTAATTCTGTCAGAGACAACAAAGGACTTAGAAGAGCAGTTGAATGGAATGGATAGTGTCTTGAAAGGAGGATATAAGATGAACATCAACAAAAGCAAAACGAGGATAATGGAATGTAGTCGAATTAAGTCGAGTGATGCTGAGGGAATTAGATTAGGAAATGAGACACTTAAAGTAACTAATGAGGAGGTATTGAACAGGATTGGGGAGAAGAGAAGTTTGTGGCACAACTTGAACAGAAGAAGGGATCGGTTGGTAGGACATGTTCTGAGGCATCAAGGGATGACCAAATTAATATTGGAGGGCAGCGTGGAGGGTAAAAATCGTAGAGGGAGACCAAGAGATGATCAAACTAAGCAGATTCAGAAGGATGTAGGTTGCAGTAGGTACTGGGAGATGAAGAAGCTTGCACAGGATAGAGTAGCATGGAGAGCTGCATCAAACCAGTCTCAGGACTGAAGGCCACACACACACACACACACACGTAAACGAAGCTACATGCGTGAAGGTGCTTCGTGAGATGAAACAAGAACTCCGCTTCTGACACGCAGAGGGAAATCTTGGCAACGTCGAGGCCTACCATTCCGCAATAGGCCTGCGGACTACACTCACATTCGAACTTCCATTTGAATTCCCTGAGGCGGACGTTGTGGCGGCCCTCCGCCCCTACGGCACGGTACACGAACACGTGGCTGAAAAATGGTCCCAGTTTAACCCAGTGTATCCAGTGCTCAATGGAGTACGCCAAGTGCGCATTGACCTCCAACTACACGTGCCATCCTACCGACAGATAGGAGGGTGCCGGGCCATATTTATGACGGCCACCCGAAGACGTGTTCCGGATGCGTCAAGGAAGGTCACCTTCGTTTCGAGTGCCTCCAGCGTCGTATCACGCTGACGGACGTTGCACCTCCGATGAAGACTGTTCTCCCCGAGACTTACGCGGCGGCGCTCACGACGTTCTCCACAAAACAGACACAGCCGACCGATTTAACGGTACAGGAACCACCTTCCATGGACAGAAACCTGGATGATCTACTGGCCTGGCCAGTGGTGGAAAATAGTACGATGGTGCTGGAGCTACCGAACGCGACAGACACTGACGACAGCAAGATGGCAATTGATTCCCTTATTGTACCGTCCGAAGCATTTGTCCCGGCGGGGCGTGAGTCAGTACCGTCCTCTGACAATGAAGGCCACGTACGGAATCAGCGATCACCGAAATGCCGAAAGCGCCGTCGTCGGACCGTGTCGGAACACGGCGGCTCACATTCAGCCGGGGAAGAACAACTGACCACTCAAGAAGACAGCCGAGAGGCTCAGGCCGTTTCCATTGACCTCAACCTTGCAGAACAGACGGAGAAACATGCAGCGTTCGACTACCAGCCCTTTGAAATAAACAGTGAGCAGCAGGAATGTACCAGTGCAGGCAGCGAAGTCGTCCCGTCCCTTCCTGTCAAACATTCCGAGCCTATGGAACATGAACAGACATCCACGCCAGCTTCGTGGGCCGAGGACGTCAAGCCACAAAATCCCGATCCGGCGTCAGCTGAGGCGTAGCCGGATCATGCGGCATAAGCAGCACAAGGACCACGTTCGGCGGGGGTGACATCACTTCCGATGTTCGCTTCTCTTCAACATCAACGTGGATAACCTCGACCAACCAACGCGTGCCAGGCTTACCGCCTGGCGACAATGAGTATCAACATGGTAAGTTCTCCTGTCAAGATCCAACTTTTGAAAAAAACCAATACGAGCTATGGGAGTTGATTTAGCTTTCCTACAAGAAGTGAAAACGACCGCACTCCCGAACTTTTATGGTTACACCACATATGTGACGCTCGGTGGCCCTGCAGACACCGGAGTGGCAACATTAGTGCGTGATGGTACTGAAGTTACTGACGTCATGTATCTTCCCTCTGTTCGAGGAATAGCACTTGAAACTGCCCCTTTGAATGCAAAGAACGACAGTGCTGGAAAAACTCTTACGTTATTCGATTTTCAAACAGCTGAGCAAAACTCAACGTACTAAGACATTTCTGTCTCTACTTATTCTGATAATCACTAAACTGACA
Organism: Schistocerca americana; assembly: GCF_021461395.2. Classification (NCBI taxonomy): domain Eukaryota; kingdom Metazoa; phylum Arthropoda; class Insecta; order Orthoptera; family Acrididae; genus Schistocerca; species Schistocerca americana. Next base: position 126,409,459 of record NC_060126.1, read on the forward strand.
CACAATATTTTTAGCGCAACGCAATCTGACTTTCAATAATCCCTACAAAAGAATGGCCCTGGCTAACAATAACCTATACCTTTCATGAATCACTTTCCTCACAAAAATATTCGTTACTCGAACTACTGCAATACAGCGAGCGCCAATACTGTCAGCTAAATGAAAGATTCTAACTACTGAAGGCACTAACTACTGATAGGCATAGTTAGCAAATGAAAGATTTTGATAGAGAACAAACAATGTATTTACCCTAATAATGTTCAAAAGTCATCATATATATATACATATCAGTTCATGATATCCAGTCTTACAAATTTCCTCTTTCTGACGGACACACGTCCATGTCGTTCGCTCTCAAAATTGCAATCTCTCTCCCTACATCCTCCACTGTTGGCGGCTCACCTCCAATTGCGCAACGCTACGCGCTGTTCACATCCAACTGCCCAACACTACAATAGCAAATAGTCAAACAATGCCAACCAGCCACAGATTGCACACAGTACAGTCAGTGATTTTCATACAGAGCGCTACGTTGTGTTACCAAGATAAAAAACCTAAACAGCCTACTTACACACTTACGGGGCTCAACACCCGATTCGTTAATGTTCACGCGCCGTCGGGTATCACCAGACGTCACGACCGCGCCAGATTATATTCCACCGATGTCGGCCCCCTCGGACGGTACGAAAACAGCGTCTTCGCCGGCGATTTTCATTGCGTCCTTCACCCCAAGGACCAAGTCCCACACTACATGCCCTGTCCGGAACTGGATGCGATGATCCAAGAACTTCACTTGTGTGACACGTAGGAAAAAGTCCACGGTAATCGCTCTGGACACACTCATCTTACCAGTCATACGGCCAACCGACTAGACAGCATATATGTGTCGAAGGCCTCACACAAGGAGTGGTGGCCTCCGAACTGTGGCCTCACTCCTATTTAGATCATAGTGCCTATATCTGCACTATACATCTCCTCACGCAACAAGTCTGGTGCAGCAATGGCTTTTGGAAGCTTCATATGAACCACTTCCAGGACCTGGATTGCCGTCGGCAAGGTGAAACAAAGTGGACTGACTGTGAACGCCGTCGCTCCAGATTCACCTCGATTCTGGAGTGGTGGCTCCTCTGTGCCAAACCAGCAATCCGCAGGACACTTATGCAGTTTGGCAAGGACGTGTCTGCGTGGCATCGACAGACCCTGGATTTTTACTACGCGGCACTCAAGGCCCTCGACGCCTTACCCCCTTCCCCGGAGAGACAACATGACCAATGCGGAATCAAGGCTCACATACTATCATTGAAGCACCGACTAGAAGGTTCCGTAGTCCGCTCGCGACGGTACGACAGCACGGCCGCCGAGAAACCCACTACGCACCACGTTGTGGCGGATAAGCGCCAACATCGCCAACACTTAATCACACAACTCAGGACAGAAGATGGTCGCTTCTGTATGACCCAAGCACCATAGTAAAAGCGGTGGAGAATCATTTTCTCCATCGTTACCAGATGACTAGGCCACTACTGAAGTGTTACAGCAGGTAACACGTATTATCGACGAGGCTACCATGAACCGAAGAAGTAGAAGACGCCCTGGACAAAGGTGGGGCCAATAAGTCTCCTGGACCTGATGGATTGCCCATCGAATTCTACCGGACCTTCCGTGACATCATGATGCCTCGTTGGGTTATAATGTTCCGCGAACTTATGTCCCCCGACTGTGTTCTGCCACCAGCAGAAGGTCTTCTCATACCGGTACACAAGCCGGGTGGGGGGCGATCAATTAACGACTATCGGCCGCTCACAATGCTGAACGCCAACTACAAGATTTTCACCAGGCTTCTGGCGGGCCGTATTAAGACGACTTTGCCAATGATTCTCGCCCCAGAACAGACGTCGCAGGGGGGAGAAGCCAACATACACATGGCCACTGGTGACTGCAGGGACTTAATAGCGATCGCCTCTGCGTGCTGTCTGAGAGCGGTGGTCGGTTTCAATCACACCTTTGATAGAGTCACCATAACTTCCTCCTACGAGTGATGGACCGTATTGGATTTCCCGCGGGCCTCATTGACACCCTACGGCGTCTTTGGACCGCAGCCAACTCACTCGTCCAGGTCAATGGAAGGACGGTAGGACCAGTACCCATTAAGAGGTCTCTACGACAATGTTGTCCCTTTTCTACCTACCTTTATGCAATCACGCTCGGGCCACTCCTCGGGGGCCTTAACCACCGGCTATCAGGCATCACGCCGCGCGACGTCACAATTCGCTATAGGGGATACGCTGACGACCTGCTACTGATGGTTCGTTCCAATGACCAAGTTCAAAGCGTACTAACCTGGATCGATCGATATGGACAGGCCGCAGGCAGTCTTCTGAACATCAAGTCGGCAGCGTTGGATATTGGGAGTGGCCTCGGACCGGAATTCCTCGCTCCTCTCCCACCAGTCTTTGATCTGCGATATTTGGGAATTACGTTCACGAAGGATGTACGCAAAACAGCTGCAGCAAACTACCGACGGTTACTACAGATCATACTTGCGATAGTGCGCCAGAACCTGCTTCGGGACTTGAATCAGCTACAACGTGTTAATACTTCAACCTCTACGTGGCATCAAAACCATGTGGCACAAGACCTCCCAGTACCGCTACAGATAGGTCGCCGGCTTCAGGCGGCCTTCAGTTACTGCGTTTCCGCAGGTCACATATTTGACGTACGATACGACACTCTTACCCTCCCAGTGCACAAAAGGGGAGCTGGGATTGGTCAACGTCAGGGCGAGAGCAGCTGCCCTTTACATGAGCAACATGTGGAAACGATGGAAAAGTCAACATACCTCTCTCACGGGACATTTACTACAGGTTCTGATGCCAGTCTCTCCCGTCCCGCCGGTGTTGGTTGCGCACTTCGCACCACAGCTCTCCCATGTGTCGACCTTCATTCTTGATCGCAGCTGTGTCAGCTCGAAACTCCCCGCCACAAGTTCACCAAAGGCAAAAGATTTTTATGCCAACTTTCTGCGGGCTGTTCCCCATAACGTGGTGGACAACAAGTACCCTACGGTTCGTTGTCCAAGAGAGTGGAAAGCGATACACCACAACTTTCTGTCGACCACGGTGCGTTCGATGTATCAGATCGCCAACAAAAAAATATGAGACACGACAGCAGCTTCACGCTATTGGACTGGCAGACTCACCTTATTTCCCAGATTGTCACCTCTTGGATACCGATCAACATCGTTTTACATGCGTATCGTTGTCCGGAGTGTGGCGACCCTCAGACCCTCCACTGTCCAGATGTATCATACTTTCCCGCCGCAAAATATCATGCGCTTACATGATTCAAAGGAATTACCGTCGCCTGTATCTTTAGCGACGAAGAGAAAGAGCAGCTTGATTATTGGTGGTTTCTACAAAATGCTCACAATGCCATCGAACGCACACCGAGATATCGTACGCTATTCGCAAATTATTTACACAGTGTTTCCGTTAACCCACCACTCAGTTGGGGAGCGCCAAGCTGCGGTTAATGTTCTGTGCCGCATCACACTTACGGCTCAATGTCTTGTCTTGTCAGCGATGAGAGAAGGAAGAGACAGGCTACTGCAAGGATTGCTGTTTACTTTGAGGCATTAAAATGACTTTGAGCACTATGGGACTTAACATCTGAGGTCATCAGTCCCCTAGAACTTAGAACTACTTAAACCTAACTAAGGACATCAGACACATCCATGCCCGAGGCAGGATTCGAACCTGCGACCGTAGCGGTCGCGCGTATCCAGACTGACGCGCCTAGAGCCGCTCGGCCAGACCGGCCGGCCCTTGAGGCATTAGCGAAGCAGAATGCCTGTTGCAGATACCATTGAAAGGCGCTGTTGGAGATATCAGCTAACGGTGGCGAAGTGCCAAATGGAAGCAGTTACGTTTATTGAAGAACTTTTTTAGCTGGAATTGCATTTGTGATTTACAATTTTTTTTAATGCCACCTTTGTTGTTGTAACACTCAGTTTCTAGAATTATCATTTGTAAACGTTTCCTAAATGTAATCATGTAAAAAAAAAAAAAAAAAAAAAAAACGGAAAGTGAGGCAATATTTAGGAGTAACGCCTGAAAAGGGTTAGTTCATTTCTTTTTTTTGATGGCACAGTTAAAGTGGCGGTGCCAAGTAGGGGTTGATTTGATTTTTGTTTCTCTCCTTTTCGGAAATTCAACTTGTCTAAATGAGAAGATAGGTAAAAAAAAGAGCCAAACTTTCTTATGTCGGCAACCACTCGTACAGAAAAAAAGAGGTAACATCTTTGATTAGTAATTAAAACGTCCTCGGTCCTGGGTTCAAACAGTGCCACCACTCAAATTTTGAATAAAAATCATCAGCAATGGCGGTAGAAAACTTCCGGGACAAGAAGTCACTCTCTTTCTGCCAACGGCCTTGTCAGAGGACGGAGAAGCGTACAAAGGTTCAGGGCTATCTCTTATTCCTGGGGTTAGAAACTGCCCCTAAAGACCGAAGAATCAGCTATGATCAGCTACATGGGGATGCAGAAGGCAATGGAAACTACTGTACTAAGAACAGGGCATGTGGCCTGTAATTAAAGAAGTGTTATGATGATATAACCATCAGAAAATGATTCCAGGCTAGTCCCCCATTCGAATCTCAGCGAGGGGGCTGCCAAGCGGGAGGTGACCATGAGAAAAGATTGAATAACGAACGGAAGGATAACGGTCTATTAGTCACGGTGTGGAATGTCAAAAATCTGAACGTGGTAGGGAAACTAGAAAATCTGAAAAGGGAAATGCTATCTAGATATGATGGAGATCAGTGTAATGAAATGGAAAGACGACAAAGATTACTGGTCAGATGAGTATACGGTAGTGGTCAACAAACTTATTCGTCAAAACAGCCAAATTCCAGTAGTATAGTGATTAAAAATTTCTCTGAGAGCTGCACTTACTTTCTAGAGTTATGCCTTTAGGAGTCGGTTAACACTGCTAACAGCAAATAAATATGGAGATCACAGTTACTGATAACCCAATTTATTGACAAATAAAATGCAATAAACAATATATGACAGTGCGTATTTAATGCGAATAATTGCCTTTTATTTCTTTGGAAAGTTTGACTATCCCGCTATTTATGTTTCTGTTTTTAACTTCAGGCAGGATTCCAGGTTCTCATCAATAAGCGATTCCTCAGTTTATTTTTTATGAGATTCATGCTTGAAAAAGATTCTTCACATGTGTATGTGGAGTTGAAAAGTGACAGAACAGCAAATGCTAATTTTTTTAACTGATGGAATGAGTCTCAAATGCTTTTCCACGTGTTAAAAATTACCGTGTGTCCCTTACCTAGGTCTTTCAAAGCAGACCATTACTGCCGTGAAGTAAGATCACATTTTTTTCTCTCTAATTGCTCCAAATCCGGATTAAGACGCTCAGATTTGTTGCTCCATAGTTCCTTCTTGCTTAGCTCTAGCAAAATATCAAGGGCAGAAAAATTTATTTTTGTTATGTTAGCATTGAGTGGATTTTTAACAAAGGCTAATGACTCTTTGCAGCAAAATAACCCATGGTGGATGGAGCAAGAAGGACATAAAAACCAGGCTATCATTGTCTAAAAGTGTATTCCTAGCCAAGAGTATCAAACATAGGCCTTAATTTGACGAAGAAATTTCTGAGAATGTACGTCTGGAGCACAGCATTGTACGGAGTGTGTGAAAATCAGAAAAGAAGAGACTCGCAGCATTTGAGATGAGGTGTTACAAAAGAATGTTGATAATCAGGTGGACTGACAAGGTAAGGAATAATGAAGTTCTCCGCAGAAGCGACGAGAAAAGGAGTATATGGAAATCAGTGACTAGAAAATGGCTCTGGGTGGTAGGACAGAACTTCCATGTTGCCAGTGGGAGCCGTAGAGGGTAAAACCCGTAGAGGGAGACGAGATTGGAATACAAATGGTTCAAATGGCTCTGAGCACTACGGGACTTAACTGCTGAGGTCATCAGTCCCCTAGAACTTAGAATTACTTAAACCTAACTAACCTAAGGACTGTAGCGCCTAGAACCGCTCGGCCACTCCGGCCGGCAGATTGGAATACATCCAGCAGATAATAGAGGACATAGGTTGCAAGTGCTACTCCGAGATGAAGAGGTTGGCACAGGTGAATAATTCGTGGCGGACGGCATCCAGTCTGCCAGAAAACTGATGACTCAAACAAAATGTTGAAGTGGTTGACCGGATACCCTTCCCGTCACCGTCCTTCCCTCCCGGAATGTAATTTGTATACCTCAGTTGTCTGCGTCTATTGTTATCCCAGACGAAAATGAGAGAATATTTTCGAAATGTTTAGGAGCTTTGTAACTGAGGCAGGACGTTGGTACTAATTCGGTATTCACATTGTCAGCTATGGGTATCTGCACAAAAACCACATCCAGGCTGGCTAGGACATTAGTCCTTGTCGTTAATCCGCCGAGGTTATCCGGTCCGAGACCGGCATGCCTTCCCGAATGCCGAATGTGGGACGCAGGTACAGCTACTGTCCCAGTATAAGGGGCAGTCAAATGAAAAATCAACACCCGTCACAACGGGACCATGAAATAGGTCCATTCAAAAGTAATCACCACAACACTCGCTTTAATGCTGTCGGAATGGATCATCCTATTGCACGACGGCAGCGGTCGAGCTGACAATCGCACGAAGCCTATGCTTTAGAGGTTTGGCAAGGAAACTCTGCAACATCCTCCGTACAGTCCGAATCTTTGATCGTGTGGTTTTAACATCTTTGGCGATCTGAAAAAAAGACATGCTTGGACGTCGGTTTCAGTCGGACGAGGAAATGCAAGAGTATGTGCGGTTGTGGATCCGTCAGCGGCCGACAATTTTCTACGATACAGGGATTGATCGTCTCGTCTTCGAATGGGATTATTATTGAATGGAACCATTTCATGGTCTCATTGTGGCCGGTGTTAGGGTTTTATTTGACTGTCTTGCATAGTTTATGTTGATGCCCCTTGATCGCACGGAAACGGGTTCGATGTCCAGCTAGATCACAGAATTTTCTTTTTTGCTCAGGAAGTGGGCGTAGGTGTTGTCATAACCATTCCACCTCATCTTCATCTACGTGCAAATCGTCGAAGTGACGAAAAGTAGAAAGACCGTTTTTTTTAAATTTATTGGCCTTTGGCATTAACCATTCAGCCAGAGAAATGAGTAACTACAGATTTTACAATAAGAACATAATCATTTAATCAATATTTTTGTATATAATGCTGCAGCACATTCATAATTAAAAAATAAGGTACATTATAACTACCGAACAATTGTTGAGAGTATTTTCGTTTAATCGTTGCAACCACAAAAATGCTTGTTTTTTTTTCATCTGACGCATGTTGCTTTACTGAGGTAAAGCATCATCAGTGGTCTGTAATTAAATTATTTACATTTTTATTTGCTTTAAGATCGAAAACAGTTCGTTAACAATATGTTGGTTTGTACTTACCGTTATTTCCGCTTGATTTGTCGCTTGCATCGGCAGTTGTACAACAACTAAAATGTAGACCACAACTATTAGTGTCTGAAGAAGAAAAACATCAACGATGTGAAGCGGACGGCATCCCCCGATGTAACCGAGAAATCAAGCGGGCCGACCGTTGTGGCCGAGCTGTTCTAGACGCTTCAGTCCGGAACCGCGCTGCTGCTACAGTCGCAGGTTCGAATTCTGCCTCGGGCATGGATGTGTGTGATGTCCTTAGTTAGGCTTAAATAGTTCTGTCTAGGGGACTGAGGACCTCAAATGTTAAGTCCCATAGTGCTCAAAGGCATTTGAACCTTTTGAAATCAAGCGGAAATCACCGTAAGTACAAATGAACATATTGTTAACGAACTGAGTTTCGATCTTAAAGCAAATCGTAAATATCCGTATTTACTCGAATCAAAGCCGCACTTTTTTCCGGTTTTTGTAATCCAAAAAACCGCCTATGGCTTAGAATCGAGTGCAAAGTAAGCGGAAGTTCTGAGAAATGTTGATAGGTGCCGCCACAACTAAGTTCTGCCGTCGAATATATGTAGCGCTACACAGGCATGCTTTGCAGGCGCCAAAGCCTCTACGTCAGTAAATAAATTTAAAAAAAAAGGTGGAAGACGAGCTTTTTTCTCCGCCCCGAGTTTCGACCACTGCATTTTCATACATTATCCAACAAAGTAAATGCAAATTCCGCGTTGTTCATCTTCGAATGTAGCAGCATTTCAATATACTACGAAAATACGACTAGCAAGACTGTTTGGGATGTTTGTTAATATGGCCAACTCTACGTTCTGAATTTTTTCCTACCTGTGAGAAGAAGTGGTTGCTAATAGGAACTTTTATGAATTGTGAATCACATGCAGTATTCTCTCACCATAAGAATAATACGAATATAAACATTTTGCCATGTATTCTTTCGTGTTTGCTGCTATCTCATTTAAATCCTGTCTGCCTAATAAACTACGAAAATAGAGTGAGATAACAGCAAACGCGGAAGAATATACATATCATGCCATGTGTTTATTCGTATAATTCTTATGCTTAATAGTGATACAGTCAGAAATGAAGCACGGCAATTGACTAGATTTTTAAATCTAAGATGACTCTAATTTCTATGCAGAAAGTAATGTAATAAAGAGGCGTCTGCAAAGATTTTCAAACGGAGAAAAATTTTCGCAAAACTCTCGTTCAGAACATCTTCTATCATACGCAGTCTATTATTTGGTTCTTTTTGATCATTATCAAAGAAAGCAGCAGTGTTTTGTCGTTGTGGTCTTCAGTCCTGAGACTGGTTTGATGCAGCTCTCCATGCTACTCTATCCTGTGCAAGCTTCTTCATTTCCCAGTACCTACTGCAACCTACATCTTTCTGTATCTGTTTAGTGTATTCATCCCTTGGTCTCCCTCTACGATATTTTCCCTCCACGCTGCCCTCCAATACCAAAGTGGTGATCCCTTGATGCCTCAGAACATGTCCCACCAACCGATCCCTCCTTCTAGTCAAGTTGTGCCACAAACTAGTGTGCTCCCCAATCATATTCAATACCTCCTCATTAGTTATATGATCTACCCATCTAATCTTGAGCATTCTTCTGTGGTACCACATTTCGAAAGCTTCTATTCTCTTCTTGTCCAAACTAGTTATCGTCCATGTTTCACTCCCATACATGGCTACACTCCATACAAATACTTTCAGAAATGACTTCCTGACACTTAAATCAATACCCGATGTTAACAAATTTCTCTTCTTCAGAAACGCTTTCCTTGAATTTGCCAGTCTACATTTTATATCCTCTCTATTTCGACCATCATCAGTTATTCTGCTCCCTAAATAGCAAATCTCCTTAAATACTTTAAGCATCTCATTTTCTAATCCAATACCCTCAGCATCACTCGACTTAATTCGACTAAATTCCATTATCCTCGGTTTGCTTTTGTTGATGTTCATCTTATATACTCCTTTCAAGACACTATCCATTCCGTTCAACTGCTTTTCTAAGTCCTTTGGTATCTCTGGCAGAATTACAATGTCATCGGCAAACTTCAAATTTTTATTTCTTCCCCACGGATTTTTATACCTACTCCGAATTTTTCTTTTGTTTCCTTCACTGCTTGCTCAATATACAGATTGAATAACATCAGGAAGAGGCTACAACCCTGTCTCACTCCCTTCCCAACAACTGCTTCCCTTTCGTGTCCCTCGACTCTAATAACTGCCATCTGGTTTCTGTACAAATTGTAAATAGCCTTTCGCTCCCTGTATTTTACCCCTGCCAGAATTTGAAAGAGAGTATTCCAGTCAACATTGTCAAAAGCTTTCTCTAAGTCTACAAATGCTAGAAACGTACGTTTGCCTTTCATTAATCTAGCTTCTAAGATAAGTCGTAGGGTCAGTATTGCCTCACGTGTTCCGATATTTCTACGGAATCCAAACTGATCTTCCCCGAGGACGGCTATTACTAGTTTTTCCATCCGTCTGTAAATAATTCGCATTAGTATCTTGCAGCCGTGACTTATTAAACTGATAGTTCGGTAATTTTCACATCTGTCAACACCTGCTTTCTTTGGGATTGGAATTATTATATTCTTCTTGAGGCCTGAGGGTATTTCGCCTTTCACATACATCTTGCTCACCAGATGGCAGAGTTTTGTCAGGCCTGGCTCTCCCAAGGCTGTCAGTAGTCCTAATGGAATGTTGTTTACTCCTGGGGCCTTGTTTCGACTCAGGTCTTTCATTGTTCTGTCAAACTCTTCACGCAGTATCATATCTCCCATTTCATCTTCATCTACATCCTCTTTCATTTCCATCGCCCTTGTATAGACCCTCTATATACTCCTTCCACCTTTCTGCTTTCCCTTCTTTGCTTAGAACTGGGTTCCTATCTGAGCTCTTGATATTTATACAAGTGGTTCTCTTTTCTCCAAAGGTCTCTTTAATTTTCGTGTAGGCAGTATCTATATCACCCCTAGTGAGATAAGCCTCTACATACTTACATTTGTCCTCTAGCCATCCCTGCTTAGCCATTTTGCACTTCCTGTCGATCTCATTTTTGAGACGTTTGTATTCCTTTTTGCCTATTTCATTTACTGCATTTTTATATTTTCTCCTTTCATCAATTAAATTCAATATTTCTTCTGTTACCCAAGGATTTCTACTGGCCCTCGTCTTTTTACCTACTTGATCCTCTGCTGCCTTCACTACTTCATCCCTCGAAGCTACCCATTCTTCTTCTACTGTATTTCTTTCTCCCATTCTTGTCAATTGTTCCTTTATGCTCTCCCTGAAACTCTGTACAATCTCTGGTTTAGTCAGTTTATCCAGGTCCCATCTCCTTAAATTACCACCTTTTTGTAGTTTCTTCAGTTTTAATCTATAGTTCATAACCAATAGATTGTGGTCAGAGTCCACATCTGCCCTTGGAAATGTCTTACAATTTTAAACCTGGTCCCCGTAACTCTGTCTTACCATTATATAATCTACCTGAAACCTGTCAGTATCTCCAGGCTTTTTCCATGTATACAACCTTCTTTTATGATCCTTGAACCAAGTGTTAGCTACGATTAAGTTGTGCTCTGTGCAAAATTCTACAGACGGCTTCCTCTTTCATTTCTTACCCCCAATCCATATTCACCTACTATGTTTCCTTCTCTCCCTTTTCCTACTGACGAATTCCAGTCACCCATGACTATTAAATTTTCGTCTCCCTTCACTATCTGAATAATTTCTTCATCATCTGCAGAACTTGTTGGCATGTAAACTTGTACTACTGTGGTAGGTGTGGGCTTCGTATCTATCTTGGCCACAATAATGCGTTCACTATGCTGTTTGTAATAGCTTACCCGCATTCCTATTTTCCTATTCATTATTAAACCTACTCCTGCATTACCCCTATTTGATTTTGTGTTTATAACCCTGTGTTCACCTGACCAGAAGTCTTGCTTCTGCCACCGAACTTCACTAATTCCCACTATATCTAATTTTAACCTATCCATTTCCCTTTCTAAATTTTCTAACCTACCTGCCCGATTGAGGGATCTGACATTCCACGCACCGATCCGTAGAACGCCAGTTTTCTTTCTCCTGATAACAACGTCCTCTTGAGTAGTCCCCGCCCGGAGATCCGAATGGGGGACTATTTTACCTCCGGAATATTTTACCCAAGAGGACGCCATCATCATTTACCCATACAGTAAAACTGCATGCCCTCGGGAAAAATTACGGCTGTAGTTTCCCCCTGCTTTCAGCCGTTCGCAGTACCAGCACATCAAGGCCGTTTTGGTTAGTGTTACAAGGCCAGATCAGTCAATCATCCAGACTGTTGTCCCTGCAACTACTGAAAAGGCTGCTGCCCCTCTTCAGGAACCACACGTTTGTCTGGCCTCTCAACAGATACCCCTCCGTTGTGGTTGCACCTACGGTATGGCGATCTGTATCTCTGATGCACGCAAGCCTCCCCACCAACGGCAAGGTTAATGGGGGGGGGGGGGGGCAGTAGTGTAAGTAACAACAAATCGTCTCTTGCCATTGTTTCGCTAATGAGAGGATTCCTCTTTTTTTTTTTTTTATGTGAGCGGCGATAGCGTGCACAAAAGCAAGCCATGCCGCGAGCGGCGTCAGGTCGTAAACACTCAGAATGCGACAAACAATGCATGACACAGTACAGTAATGCATTTTCAGCTTAGCGGGACGTAAACATCTATAAGAAAGAGAACGGCGCTTATCAGATCAAAGAATAATAAGCAACCAATTCAAACCAGACGAAGCACGTGAAAAAGGAAGGGTACCCGTATAAATACGGATGGAGCACCTGACGCATAGCAATGGCTACCTGGTAAAGCTTAACTGTTAAGCTTACGACTCGAACCAAACTACTGTAGCTGTATCGTCATTCATTCGACCTAAATTGTGTCTCATATTACAATGGAGGAACTTTGTTTCGATTTGGAGGTGCTGCCTAAAATTTTTCTCTCCCCTTGAAGTTCGACTCTCAAATTTCAGGTGCGGCTTAGATTCGGGAAATTTTTTTTTCCTTGATTTCGAGTCTCATTTTTCAGATGCGGCTTAGATTCGCGTGCGGCTTAGATTCGAGTAAATACGGTAACTTAATTACAGTCCACTGATAATGCTTTACCTCAATAATGCTAAACGCGTCTGGTGGGAAAAAAACACGCGTTTTTTTAGTTGCTACGACAGAACAACAATACCCTCAAGCATTGTAAAGTAACAACGGACGATATGACCACACAATTGAAGAACTACCTAACATAATAATTGAATTGTGGCAATATCACTATTCTGGTGCAGCCCGTTCATATTCGAAAAAATGAAAACATATTTGTATAGAAGCCATTTAACCTTTAATCTCTGTATCTTATGTCATCAAACATATTTGTAGCATGTACAATATCTTTGAAGTGACAGTGTAAATGTAATGTGCCGTGAAGGGAACGTACATCTAGCAACACTATGCAGACCTCTTACAACTCTACCACCCTGCAAGTATAAATTACTGTCAAAAATTAATTTTTTTAATCTCTAAAGTGCCTTTTCTAAATAAACAGCTTTTGTCGTTAGCAAAAGACACGAAATAACCTACACTGACTTCGGTCTGCGACTTTGAAAAGACCTCTGTACTCCTCACCAACACCAGCCATGTGAATAAATAATTCTCCACCTGAAAACGATGGTGTGAACCATCGAAACGCATTGTGATAAAATAAACAAATGACTGACCCAGAAACCGTCTAATGAGTGAGTCTAAGAGTATCAAAATATGTCTCATAAATGGCCGTGTCTTTCGACTGCTCTGACTTAGTAGCTTCACTATTTCACATCGCAAAGGGACCGTAGATCGTAATATGCTACGTAAATTTCCGCTTGATATGTCTATGCGTTCCTGCGAAAAAGGCCTCTGAAAACTCGGGTAGACAGACAGCAAACTGATCCTATATGGGTTCCATTTTTACCGACTGAGAAACGGAACCCTAAGAATTGGCCGTTTTGGTATGGCTTTTGGTGCGAGAATGTGCAACAACGTGACGTCGGCGCATCGTAACTGTGGCCCTCGTACTGTGGGTGCGACACGGTCGCGAGCAGCTTTAACTGCACTGAGTCATACGGGTGCGCTGGCCGTGTGGTGCGGAGAGCCGGCAGCGAGCGCCAGCTGTATGGGTGCCCACGGCCGGGCCAGGCACCGTTACCACGGGCGCAGGAGGCGACCGTTACGAGCGGCGCAGGCCGCGCTACGTCGCGCCGCCTGCTGGACGCTCATAATAAGCCCAGGGGGTCAGCCGCGCCGTCTGCGGCAGCTGTTGTAAGACGTGGGCGACATTTTCTGGTCGCACTGAAAAGTAAAAGAAAATCTGCTGTTATGAGGGTCCATCCTATACTGAACATACTCGTGTGGTAGCAGTATGTACATACAAAGATGGCGGTACTGTCACGTACACAACGTGTAAAATGACAGTGCACTAGCGAAGCTGTCACTTGTACTCCAGTGATTCATGTGGAAAGGTGTCTGATGTGATTTTAGCTGCACGACAGGAATTAACAGACTCTGAACACGGAGTGATAGTTGAAGCTAGACGCATGGACATTGCATTTTGGAAATTGTTAAGGAAATTAATATTCCGAGATCCACAGTGTCAAGGGCGTGCCGAGAACACCTTATTTCAGGCATTACCTCTCACCACGGAGATGGCAGTGGCCGACGGCCTTCAGTTAACGACCGAGAGCAGTCGCGTTTTCGTAGAGCTGTGAGTTCTAATAGACCAACACTGACTGATATAACGGCAGAAATCAATGCGGGACGAACGACTACCGTATCCGTTAGGATAACGAGCCTGTACAGAGAGAGAGTGGCCGTAGGTGAAGGTGACCGTGATTGGTTGATTAGCTTTGGCAGAAAAATGGCGCCAAACGTCTCTCGCGCTTCCTATGTTCGCCGTGCTTTTGAGTTGAATTGAAGTTCAGAGGACTTTTGGAAACGATTAAAAGGTATTTGAATTATTGAGAGACTTGTAATGCGTTGTGCATGCATGTTCGATTTAGTTGTATATCGTATTTAGAACGTAATTAGCGTTTGCGATCTTAAAGACGAGTTGAAATAATGAAGCATTTTGTGATGAAGTCGGTAGGCCTAGATGTTTGAAGTAAACACGTCAGTAATTGTACAGTATTGTTTTTGACATCTGTAATTCGTTCTGCAGACGTTTGTAAACGATGCCAGGTTGTGCTGCATTTGGTTGTTCCAATAGAGGCGAAGGTGGATTTCGCAAGTTAGCATTTCCACGCAATGAAGAAAGACGAGAGCAGTGGGCAGTCGTAGTCAACAGGGCTGACATAAATCAAACAGGAGCCTTGTGGAAACCAACCAAGTACTCTTATCTATACGAAGCAAGTCGTTTTTGCTTTTTACTACATATAAAACAACTTGCAATACACATAGTTAAATTTGAAAACAGACCTGTAAACTGGCTGTGTGAAAATTATTATAACACATTATTCTCATAAACAAAGGCGTTGGCTGGCTCTGAGCACTATGGGACTTAACATCTGAGGTCATCAGTCCCCTAGAACTCAGAACTAGTTAAACCTAACTAAACTACGGACATCACACACATCCATGCCCGAGGCAGGATTCGAACCTGCGACCGTAGCGGTCGCGCGATTTCAGACTGTAGCGCCTAGAACCGCTCGGCCACTTCGGCCGGCTAACAAAGGCGTTTAACGAATAATTTCGCCATATTGTCTTGTGCTTTTGATTGGGTGGGTTTGTACTCCACTACTCCACTACTGGCCAGTGAAAAGCCCCGCCCGCAGTTTGGCAGAAAAATGGCCACCGTATCGTCCGATTGGCCACTCTCTCCCTATACAGGCTCTCTACGTTAGGACAGTGCGGCCAAATTTGGCGTTAGTGGGCTATGGCAGCAGATGACCGACACGAGTGCCTTTGCTAACAGCACAACACCATGTTCAGCGCCAATCTGGGGCTTGTGGCCATATCGGTTGGACCTCAGACGACTGGAAAACAGTAGCCTGGTCAGATGAGTCCCGATTTCAGCTGGCAAGAGATGGTGGTGGGGTTCGAATGTGGCGCAGATTCCACGACGCCGTAGACCCAAGTTATCAACAAAACATCGTACAGACTGGTAGTGACTCTATAATGGTGTATTTACATGGAACGTACTGTGTCCTCTGGTCCAACTGAGCCAACCATTGACTGTAACTGATCATATTCGGCTTCTGCGAGACCATACGCATCCTTTCATGGACTTCATATTCTCAAACGACGATGGAAATTTTGTGGATGTCAATACGCCGTCTCACAACGCCAAAGTTGTTCACGGCTAGTCTGAAGGACGTCTTGGACAATTCGAACAAATGATTTGGCCGCCGAGGTAGCACAACATGACTCCAATCTAAATTAACCGAATCGCGAGGTCAGTTCGTCCATAAAATCCTGCACTAGCAACACGTCCGTAATTATGAACCGCTTCAGAGGAAACATGGCTCATTATTTGTGCAAGGGACTTCCAATGACCTGCTGAGTCCATGCTACGTCGACTTGCTGCTCTGTGTCAGGCAAAAATGGTTCAAATGGCTCTGAGTACTATGGGACTTAACATCTGAGGTCATCAGTCCCCTAGAACTTAGAACTACTTAAACCTAACTAACATAAGGACATCACACACAACCATGCCCGAGGCAGGATTCGAACCCTGCGACCATAGCGGTCTCGCGGTTCCAGACTGAAGCGCCTAGAACCGCTCGGTCACACCGGCCGGCTGTATCAGGTAAGAGGAGGCCCTTTATTAGGAGGTATGTCATGACTTTTTTCACCTTAGTGTATCATTTTACATTTAATATCTATGCTTGTATGAGGAGCGTCAATAAGTAATGCAACAATTTTCTTTCTCGGCCTATTCTGGCTAAAAAAAAAAAAAAAAAAAAAACAAAAAAAAAAAAAAAAAAAAACACGGAATTTGCTGTGGGACATCGTGGAATATTCCCGCTTCAGTAGCTACAGTTTCATGCTGTTCCAATAGGTGGCGTCGCTATGCGTAGCCTTCAAAGATCGTGAGTGGCAAATTGCCATACCTATCATATTCTGATTCTTTGCACTTACATTCAATGTTTGCTTTGAATGAGTGTGAAACCAATTGCAACTAAATGTGTGTATGTGTGCGCAAAATGTACATTATTGGCATGAATTTTCTGTGGATGCCAGGCGACACACCGAGCGAGGTGGCGCAGTGGTTAGACACTGGACTCACATTCGGGAGGACGGCGGTTCAATCCCGCGTCCGGTCATCCTGATTTAGGTTTTCCGTGATTTCCCTAAATCGCTCCAGGCAAATGCCGGGATGGTTCCTTTCAAAGGGCACGGCCGACTTCCCTCCCCGTCCTTCCTTAATCCGATGGGACCGATGACCTCGCTGTCTGGTCTCCTTCCCCAAAACAACCAACCAACCAACCAGGCGACACTCAAATGTGTCTTCAAACATAAGCTTTTCCTTGCACTAACTTTTTATAGCCTGTAACTATTTTTATGTTATTTCCGCCAGCACCACAACCACAGCGTCCAGCTGCTCACAGCCGAGATAATGTTCCTGTAATACCTCCATCTGATGATGAACCTACAGTGGCTGGAATGGTACAGAAAGTAAATCGTATTAAAAATTAAAAAGCGAGATTGATTGCCTGTTATACTCAATTCCCAGTTGTAGTTCGCCATGCACGGTGTATACAGTAAAGAAAATTAAATAAAGTCGAAGCGAAACTACACCTGTGTGCAAAACCAGAGAATAAAAGTAACTTTCAGTTGACATATCACTGCCCAGTGAAATATGGCACTGATCGATGGGAATCCTCGCCTGTGGAGAACAGGCAGGCGAGTTTCAACTCTTCTGAAGTGACGCCATACTGGGTGACTTGCGTGTCGATGAAATGATGATGAGGGCAACTCAACACCCAGTTACCGAGCGGAGAAAATCTTCGACCTAACCGGGGATTGAATCCGGACCCGCTGCATGGCACACTGACGCGCTGACCGCTCAGCTAATGGGGAGAACACTGCCAAGTAATATAGTTCTATGAAACTTAGACCACGCGAGTATGTAGAAAGAACTGCTACAATATAATTAGTGAAAGAAGTACGCAATGAGACGAGTGGAGACGATACTTTAACCACAGTTCAAGTCTAACCCGCCATTATTATGAGCTGTAGGATGTATTTTCGTATTTGCAATAGCGGGATTTTAATTTTGGTCGTGAGTCATGTGACTGATTTAATGTGGGCCACCACAAATTCCTCTCCTGTGACCTCGTCGTCTTAGAGTAGCACTCGGAACCTACGTCCTCAATTATTTGCTAGATGTATTCCAATCTGTCATCCTCTACAGTTTTTACGCTCTACAGCTCCCTCTAGTACGATGGAAGTCATTCCCTCATGTCTTAACATATGTCCTACCATCCTGACCCTTCTCCCTGTCAGTCTTTTCCACATATTCCTTTCCTCTTCCTCCTCATTCCTTATCAGTCCACCTGATTTTAACATTCGCCTGTAGCAGCACATCTCAAATGCTTCGATTCTCTTTCGTTCCGGTTTTCCCACAGCCCCTGTTGCACTACCATGCAGTGCTGTGTTCCAGGCGTATATTGTCACAAATTTCTTCCTCAAGTTAAGGTCTATGTTTCATATCAGTAGACTTGTCTTGGCCAGGAATGCTCTTTTTGCTATTGCTAATCTGCTTTTGATGTCCTCCTAGCTCCGTCCCTCATGGGTTATTTTGCTGCCTAGGTAGCAGAATTCCTTAACATCTACTCCGTCATTATCAATCATGATGTCAAGTTTCTCGCTGTTCTCACTTCTGCTACTTCTCATTAATTTCGCCTTCCTTCCATTTACTCTCAGTCCATACACTGTACTCATTAGATTGTTCATCCCATTCAGCAGATCTTGATATTCTTCCTCACTTTCATTCAGGGTAACAATGTCAACAGCGAACGGTATCATGGATATCCTTTCACTTTGAATTTTAATTCCATTCGTGTAAGGTTCTTTTATTTCAATCATTGCTTCTTCGATTTACAGATTGAACAGAAGGGGAAAGACTACATCCCTGTCTTACACCCTTTTTAATCCGATCACTTTGTTCTTGATAGTCCACTCTTATTATTTCTTCTTGGCTCTTGTACATCTTATATATTAGCTGTCTCTCCCTATAGCTTACACACATTTTTCTGAGTATTTCGAACATTTTACACCATTTTACATTGTCGAACGCCTTTTCCAGGTCGGAAAATCCTATTAACGTGTCTTGATTTTTCTTTGGACTTGCTTCCATTATTAATTGCAACGTCAGAATTGCCTCCCTCGTGCCTTTTTTTTCCCCATTCGTCTGTGTATTATTCGTGTCAGCAACTTGGATGCGTGAGCTGTTAAGCTGATTGTGCGATAATACTAGCACTTGTCAACTTTTCCAGTCTTCGGAATTGTGAGGGTGTATTTTTCCGAAAGTCAGATGGTATGTCGCCAGTCATACATTCTACACACAAACGTGAATAGGCGTTTTGTTGCCACTTCCTCCAACGATTTTAGAAACTCCAAGCTCCAAAGCTCTCTTAAATTCTGATTCTAGTACTGGATCCCCTATCTCTTTCAAATCGATTCCTGTGTCTTCCTCTATCACATGAGAAAAATCTCCCCCCTCATAGAGGTCTTCAGTGTACTCTTACCACCTATCCGCTCTCTCGTCTGCATTTAACAGTGGAATTCCCGTTGCACTCTTAATGTTACCACTCTTGCTTTTAATGTCACCGAAGGTTGCTCTGACTTTTCTGTACGCTGAGTCAGTCCTTCAGACACCATTTCTTTTTCGATCTCTTCACATTTTTCATGCAGCCATTTCGTCTTAGCTATCCTGCACTTCCTGTTTATTTCATTCCTCAGCGACTTGTACACTCCTGGAAATGGAAAAAAGAACACATTGACACCGGCGTGTCAGACCCACCATACTTGCTCCGGACACTGCGAGAGGGCTGTACAAGCAATGATCACACGCACGGCACAGCGGACACACCAGGAACCGCGGTGTTCGCCGTCGAATGGCGCTAGCTGCGCAGCATTTGTGCACCGCCGCCGTCAGTGTCAGCCAGTTTGCCGTGGCATACGGAGCTCCATCGCAGTCTTTAACACTGGTAACATGCCGCGACAGCGTGGACGTGAACCGTATGTGCAGTTGACGGACTTTGAGCGAGGGCGTATAGTGGGCATGCGGGAGGCCGGGTGGACGTACCGCCGAATTGCTCAACACGTGGGACGTGAGGTCTCCACAGTACATCGTTGTTGTCGCCAGTGGTCGGGGGAAGGTGCACGTGCCCGTCGACCTGGGACCGGACCGCAGCGACGCATGGATGCACGCCAAGACCGTAGGATCCTACGCAGTGCCGTAGGGGACCGCACCGCCACTTCCCAGCAAATTAGGGACACTGTTGCTCCTGGGGTATCGGCGAGGACCATTCGCAATCGTCTCCATGAAGCTGGGCTACGGTCCCGCACACCGTTAGGCCGTCTTCCGCTCACGCCCCAACATCGTGCAGCCCGCCTCCAGTGGTGTCGCGACAGGCGTGAATGGAGGGACGAATGGAGACGTGTCGTCTTCAGCGATGAGAGTCGCTTCTGCCTTGGTGCCAATGATGGTCCTATGCGTGTTTGGCGCCGTGCAGGTGAGCGCCACAATCAGGACTGCATACGACCGAGGCACACAGGGCCAACACCCGGCATCATGGTGTGGGGAGCGATCTCCTACACTGGCCGTACACCACTGGTGATCGTCGAGGGGACACTGAATAGTGCACGGTACATCCAAACCGTCATCGAACCCATCGTTCTACCATTCCTAGACCGGCAAGGGAACTTGCTGTTCCAACAGGACAATGCACGTCCGCATGTATCCCGTGCCACCCAACGTGCTCTAGAAGGTGTAAGTCAACTATCCTGGCCAGCAAGATCTCCGGATCTGTCCCCCATTGAGCATGTTTGGGACTGGATGAAGCGTCGTCTCACGCGGTCTGCACGTCCAGCACGAACGCTGGTCCAACTGAGGCGCCAGGTGGAAATGGCATGGCAAGCCGTTCCACAGGACTACATCCAGCATCTCTACGATCGTCTCCATGGGAGAATAGCAGCCTGCATTGCTGCGAAAGGTGGATATACACTGTACTAGTGCCGACATCGTGCATGCTCTGTTGCCTGTGTCTATGTGCCTGTGGTTCTGTCAGTGTGATCATGTGATGTATCTGACCCCAGGAATGTGTCAATAAAGTTTCCACTTCCTGGGACAATGAATTCACGGTGTTCTTATTTCAATTTCCAGGAGTGTATTTCCGTATTCCTGAATTTCCCTGAACATTTTTGTATTTTCTTCTTTCATCAATCAACTGAAGTATTTCTTCTGTTACCCATAGTTTCTTCGCAGTTACCTTGAAACGTCCCCTTAGAAAAATTATACATGACTGTGCCTAAACTGACACACAATATTTTTTAGCGCAACGCAATCTGACTTTCAATAATCCCTACAAGAAAATGGCCCTGACTAAATTAACCTATACGTTTCACAAATCACTTACCTCACAAAAATCTTCGTTACTCGAACTACTCAATACAGAGAGCGCCACTACTGCCAGCTAAATAAAAGATTCAAACTACTGAAGGCGCTAACTACTGATAGGCATAGTTAGCAAAAGAAAGATTTTGATAGAGAACAAACAATGTACTTACCTTAATAGTGTTCAAAAGTCATTATATATATATATATATATATATATATATATATATATCAGTCCATGATATCCAATATTACAAATTTACTCTTTCTTAATGACACACGTTCAGATCGTCCGCTCTCAAAATTCCGCCATCTCTCTCCCCACATCCACCACTGCTGGCGGCTCACCTCCAACTGCGCAACGCTACGCGCTGTTAACAGTCAACTGCCCAACACTACAATAGCAAACAACAATGAAAACCAGCCACAGACTGCACACAGCACAGCCAGTGATTTTCGCACCGAGCGCTACATGGCGCTACCAACATAAAAACCTAAACAGCCTACTTACAAACTTTATTGTACCTTGGTTTTTCCTTCCAACTTTGGTGATGGCCCTTTTCAGAGATGTCCATTCCTCTTCAACTGTACTGCCTACTGAACTATTTCCTATTGCTGCATCTACGGTCTTAGAGAACTTCAAGCGTGTTTCGTCATCCCTTAGTTCTTCTATACCGCACTTTTTTGCTTATTGATTCTTCCTGTCTCAAACTTTAGCCTACTATTCATCAGTATTACATTGTGATCTGAGTCTATATCTGCTCCTGGCTACGCCTTACAATCCTGTATTTGATTTCGGAATCTCTGTCTGACCATGACGTAATCTTACTGAAATCTTCCCGTATCGCTTCGTCTTTTCCATGTACACCTCCCAGTCTTGTGATTCTTGAATAGAGTATTCGCTTTTTCTGGCTGAAATTTATTGCAGAACTCAATTAGCCTTTCCCCTCTTTCATTCCTTGTCCCAAGCCTATAATCTCCTGAAACCTTTTCTTCTACTCTTTTTCCCTACAACTGCATTCTAGTCCCCCATAACTACTAGATTTTCATCTCCCTTTATGTAATGTACAAACCTTTCAACATGCTCATATACTTTGTCTATCTCTATCTCTTGCGACGTCGGCGTGTATACCTGAACTATCGTTGTCGGTGATGGTTTGCTGTCGATTCTGACAGGAAGAACCCTATCACTGAACTGTTCACCGTAACAGAATCTTTGCCCTACCTTTCTATTTATAACAAATCCTACTCTTGTTATCCCATTTTTCGCTGCTGTTGATATTACCCTACACTCATCTGACCAGAAATACTTATTGTCTTTCCATTTCACTTCACTGATCTTCCCTACATCCAGACTGAGCCTTCACATTTCCCTTTTTAGCTTCCCTACCACATTCGCGCCTCAGAAATTCGACGCTCCGACTCCTAGAACGTTAGTCTTTCGTTGATTATTCAATCTTTTTCTCATGATCACCTCCCCCTTGGCAGTCCACTGCAGGAGATCCGAATAGGGGACTATTCCGGAAACTTTTGCCAATGGATAAATCATCATGAAACTTTTTCACTTACAGGCCACATGTCCTGTGGATACCCGTTATGTGTCTTTAATGCTGATTATTAATCAAAATTTAAGTAGTGGCGGGACCGAGGACGTTCTGATTACTAATTAAAGACCACGGTAGCGGGATCAACAGGTTTAGCACTAGCAAACTCGTCCGATGATAATTACACTGAAGTCTGTGCAAGTCATGATGGCCACTTGCACATTACAAACGGCGAGACATGGTTCTTAATAGGTTACGTAATTACCACGGACAGCAGAACATGGTCTGCAACGTGCTCCCATCCTGGCCACAAGGTTAGTAAAGAGTTCTTGTGGTTAGGCGTTGCATTTCTCCACCAGCACAGCTGGCAGCTGGATCGTGATAGGTGCATGAACTGCCTCTTACAATGCTGTTACTGACAATAATCGATAAAATACGTATCATGTACTTTAGTGAATCATCACTTTCTCGCAAAAAAAGAATACTCCATTGAGTGGTAATTATATGAATTAGGGGCTAAAATTCGTTCATCGAAGCTTTGCAATAATGGAGATCTGTGTTTTGCTTTGTAAATGAATACTAATTGTTTGATGTATTTCGCCAGATGTTACACTGATATATATACTGTAACATTAATTTTGTACGTTAGAAAAGTCTAGATTCGTACACTAGTGTAAAAATAATTTGTCCTAAGATTAATAGTTGTTTTTATCCGATTTTGTGTAAGTTAAACGTAAAAATACCTGGATAAATAATTTTAAATTTTACATATTTTTTATGAAAAGAAATTCCAAATATTTTTATAACCATTCAGT
This sequence comes from Schistocerca americana, assembly GCF_021461395.2. Lineage (NCBI taxonomy): Eukaryota > Metazoa > Arthropoda > Insecta > Orthoptera > Acrididae > Schistocerca > Schistocerca americana. The sequence goes on from NC_060126.1 coordinate 126,432,950, forward strand.
AGGATAACGAAATATAAATAATGGACAAATACAATAAAAGCCCAGCTCCCCAGCAAAAGCCGACGAGTACGTAAATATGGACTGTAAGTGGTATCAGACGATTCAATAAGCGTGTGGCTGCCAATGACAGAAACAACCTGGGAAAGACAAAATCATCCTTGGCTTGTTAAAATATGGACGTGGTGCAATACGTTTCCCCAATGCCTCTCAAACGTCCCCGATGGGATTTAAGTTGGGGGACGGGTAGATCAGGCCATACGCCGAATATACTCTTATTCCAAGAGCTCCCTCTTCAGCGTTTTTCGAAGCGGTCGCACATTGTCATCCATAAGAACGAAGTCAAGGCCGGATGCACCTCTGAAAAGATGCGCTAGAGCAAGGAGTACAGTTTCAGAATAACACTAACCGCTGAGTGTACCATGTTGCAAGTTTTGTTCATGTTCGACAATTCTGGATATACCCGGAGGTAGGAACACGTAATACACCCAGAAACATTGTCGAACGTGATCTTTTTAGTGATTCACATGTTACGGCGTGGCAAATCATAATGTTGTTTCAGGGAACTCACCACCAAATCCATGAACGCATTACAGTCACCACTCAACATCACTGTGGCACTGTGCTCGTTCCCCAAGTGCGTCCCATCAAGCGCGTGTGGGATGCGGTGGGGATACTTACTGCATGCAGCATGTCCACATGCAGCAACGGCCATCCAGCACTTGTCAACCGTGCTGGTGAGGGAGCTGGACTGCCCTTGCTCAAGAACTCCTTACCAACCTAGCAGCCAGCTTGGGGGGCACGTTGCAGAGCATGCATTGGTGGAAATTGTCGCGGCACACCCTATTAAGGACCATATCTCGTCTACTCTAATGTCTAGTGAACCATTAAAAATTGCGGTGACTTCAGCGTAATTATTGTCTTTGAATATAAGTGCCCAATCTGCTCGTCTCATTGCATATGTCTTACAGTTATCTTCCGTACTAACTGAAGCAGTTGTTTCTATCTACAGTGAAGTTTCATCGAGGAATATTATTTGGTAGTGACACATCAGGCGAAAGTCCCTAACGCCGTTAAGTTTTGGACACTGGTGTATCATGACGAAAGAGACTAACAGTGGATATACACCGAAACAAATTGAGATGGCACTCCAACCAGCCACTACACCCCAAGTTCCAGAAGCAGGGCAAGATGAAGCAAAGAAGGTGGCGTATTTGCCCTATGCTAGCTCTATTTCTGCCATAATTAGTAGGATCCTCCGTAAACACAATATCAAGTGTGTTTTCTGTCCATCCAGCAAGATCGGGGGACTGGTGGGAAATGTCAAGGACGACCTGGGTTTTCTTAAACCAGGGATTTATAATATACTTTGCCAATGTGGCATGTCCTACATTGGCCAGGCGACGAGAACAGTAGATGTCAGGTGCAAGGAACACCAGAGACACACCCGATTAAGACAGGCAACAAAATCAGTCATTGCTGAACACTGCCTAAAACTAGGTCATGTCATGAATTATGAAGAAACCAAATAGAAGAACTGAAGACGTGGACATGGTGAACGATCCCCATACAGAGTTCCAGGGGCACCAGACCGAAGATGGAACGCCCAGGTTCGGGACTGACGGGCGCGGACCGCAGAGGGAACATCTAGAACGCCAGCAGACCGAAAATGGAACGGCAACGCCCCAGCAGATCACAGTGAGCGGGAGAGCACCACAGGAGGAATGCCTGGTACCACAGACGGAATTACAAACGCAACGGACCGAAGATGGAACACCCAGGAGCGTGTCTGGTGGGCACGGACCGCAAAGAGAACACCCAGGACTACAGGGGACAGAAAAGGGACGTCAATGCTCCAGAAGGTCACAGTGAGCGGGCACGGACCGCAGGAGGAGCGCCTGGTGAAGGGGGAAGGCCACAGGCATAAATACTGGACCAGGTCCACTCGAGGAGTAGTCTCAGGTCGAATCTGACGAAGGAAACGAGTTACGCTACCGAAATATCGTGCAAGTACGACGCTGATATCCGGCAGAACACCCGACAACCCAAGATGTCAACAATTTTTTGTTCAAAATGGCAATGTAAAAATTATTTTGAATAATGCACATGCCAAGACTGTACAAAGTAACTTTAATATGTATGTATACTTTTGTTAAATGTTTTTGGATTGCCACTGTAGCCGGAAATAGGGTTTATATCTCGGAACATGTTGGTTCAGTAAATAATTTTAGTGTTAATGAGTTTTAAGATTGGTAGTAATCCGTGGAAAACAGTGAGCCATGGCGGCTCGGTTTGCTGGCCTAACTACCTCTGGTACCGGTGTAGATAGTCATCGCCCCCCCCCCCCTCCCCCACCCGGCCTTGTGAGTTGTGTGGAGGCTCGGTGCGGCGGAGTGGGTTGCGAACGGCACGTGACGGAAGGAGGAAGAGGCCTGGTGGCGGGGTTTGGTTGGGCCGATTTGGGTTTGACAGTGCACGTACACAGTTGGATCGCCGAGCGACTTGTCGAATGTTGGGTAGCCGGTGAAGAAGTTGACGAACGTCGTGCTCTGGAGATCTGGTGATGGAGGCCTCCTTATGTTATTTGAAATAGAGTTAAAAGGATAATTGGCGGTGGGGAGAGTGCATCGTAACATACTGCCTGTTGATATTCTGGCCGTGTGGTTTTATTGTTTAAAGGAAAATTGGCGCAATATTACTGTGTCTTGTTCAGTCAGTAATATGTATTTGTTCTGCAGTGTGCCTTGGCTTGAGAGTGGCCAATGGTTCTTAGTGCGTCTTCTTTAAAGCCACGTGATTCCGTTAATTGGTAAACCGCATGTGTGCACCTGCTTGGGGTGCGATGTTATGAATTCAAGTGGCAACACCGCTGAGTGGCACTGTACCCGGTGGCAAAGTGATGGTATTGTATCAGGTACTGGGTAGGAACTTCTTATCAGCCATCAAGTACAATAGTTATTTTTTCTTCTAGATTTTGGCAGCTCTTAACCTCTTGGGACATGAGTTTGATGAAAAGCGGTAGGGGGTGAGAATTTAGCTGCCGTGAGTCAGCCAAGTATCTCAAGGTGCATTGGCTACAATTTTTAAAACAGGTTGTTTTTCTCAGAAAGGTCAGACATACTGGTCGAAACCAGCCAGCAATAAAGTACCTTACAGACAGTTGGTTGCTAGCCTTGCTTCAAACACACTACACATAAACAGCAGACTCACAATGGCAATACGCAAAGTCATTTCAGCAACACTGGGATGTAAATGCATTAACCTTCTCATTTTCTTCCGCCATTTTACTGGTATTTTATAATATAATAGCACATTTACTGTGAACACACGAAATAGAAGGGCGAATACTCTTAAAAAATAATAATAATAAAATAAATTTTAAAAATTCAGTGCTAATACCTATTAATCGAAAGTCATCAAAGTAGATACTCTTGAAGTATTACAAAGAAACCTGTCGCGCTATGTTAAAAGAAGAATGTAATGGGAAGAAATTAAAGTACCAAATCACAGGTGACTTTTCAAATGATTATATATAATTCTCACCGTGTACAAAAAGGCAATGCAAGCTTTAATTGTTTCTAACATAATTTTGATTTCATTTTTTCCCTATACAGTTTTGTCCGGTGTTTTTGATACCAGGGAGTATAATATTTTCGTCAGCACTGGTCGAAATAAAACGTTCGCTACAGAATTAAGACAACTGTAGATCAGTTTCAAGCACGATCTCAATCTGTTTCGTTCCAATTTAGAGGAACAAAACAATCAATTTGGCAAGGCGTAAGAAAGGGGCAGGCAATGTGCTTCGTCAGAATTGCTAAGCTGTTAGCAATTCGTTACGTAAAGCGAGTTAACTGATCTCGTCGTCTGTTGTTACAAAGGTTTTGTAAGCAAAACTCGCATTATGACTTCATATCGATTAGTTAGTTTTAATAACGGAAGCACCCAACATACGCATACGTTTCTTGGGGTTGCTGTAACTGTCTGCAAAAATATGGGATTTCTCATCTCTATTCGTGTTAGTATGCCGTACTTACGCAACCATGAAGAATTTACAGTGTGTTCGAAGAAGGAAAAAGAAAATACTTCTCGGGAGTTTCATGTAATCCCGTTTAATGGTTAGGTGACAAATAATTTGTTGCTGTTTTATTATCCTGAAACACATTTTCTGTGAGCAGAATATGATAGTGTATTAACAAAGAGCCGTCGTCCTTAGTATAATATATCAAGAGGGAATTGTGTTGCATCTCTCTGCACAGAGGACGTTTGACGACAGTTGTGAGTCAGAAATCTTATGAAGTCTGAGCTACTGAATTCGTAACTTAGGATTGGGACCGTATTCACTTGCTCCTCTGTTTTCATCATGTTTTCAACTGTTTGTGAAAGTTCTCAACAGTTCGAACAGTAATACAAGCGACGTACTGACTTTATGCTATCAAATGTACATTTGTGAAGAGGGAACTTACTTGCTTTTTAGAGAAATGGAATTCTTAAGCAAATACAGACATAATATAACAACAGGTATCAGAATAACAAAAAATTGTCTTGTCATGTGCAATGCAATGTGTGTTCATAACAGTTGTAGTTATTATGGTATTAATATGCAAGTAAATTTGATTTGTGTCTCGAAACTAATTTCTTTTAGCACGTAAGATGAACTGATTTTAAATATATTGACATACATTTCATCGATGTAACCTAAATCTGAATTTGAAATTTTATATTGTGGAATAAATCTGAGCGCGTTACAATGAATTAAATAGCCTACGTGAACAAAATGGTTTTGATCTTCAGAGGAGGTAGAGAAGATTATTGTCCTTCCCATGTCTAGTGAATATGGAAAACAGGGATATATGTATATAAAGATATAACAGCACATAGCAGATCAAGAAAGGCTGGAGAAAGTAGATATTGCCAAGATCAGTGCGTGACAGATCGAAAACTGAAAAAGTCACTTATATTGGTACCTGTATGTAGATTCCTATTGAAAAACTTTGATATATTCATTAGACATCTTGATTATTGCTGATGTTAAATGTTTGTCTGCACTGGGTATCGCAGTCGCAATCCAAGTGAAGAAAACAAATGCAGTTTGTTCTATCTTTTCTGTATGTATTATTATTTCTTCTGTCCGTTTTAGGTCTACCCAAAAAGTTGCAATCGTAAGGGAGGTATGGAGTTGACGTGGTGTACTGTGGTATCAAAGGGAAAAATATGTCAAGTCATAAGAATGACCTAGATATTCCTATTTACAGAGCCACAGCCGTCTGCAGGGGGGTATTTCCGATACTCTACTCATTGTCAAATTGATATCGCGATCGTAATATGTAACTGTAAGTACAGTGATAAAAAATATACATAGCCGGTTTCCTAGGATGATTCTGTCTGGGGAAGCTGTGGCGAAAATGACTCACGTTTACGGCTATCGGCAGGAGCTGTCAAAATGGAAAGGCCTGTTGGGATGCAGTAATGTACCTGACCTAACCGTGTCGTCCTCTAGACAGGTGAATAGCGAAACGACACTCGGTATTTGTTGGAGAGCCTTCGTGATCACGTGCGTTCTCGGTGGAAATTTGAGAAGATTCACAATCTATATGTGTCTGCATTGGACCATCATTCCCTCCCATGTAAATTGTCTGGTTGACTACTTCTGCACATTTCCCGTCTTCATTTGGTTGGGAGAACAACAGTTGTGCTATGTGTTGTGTGCATCTAGCAGGTGAAGGAGAGGTGTAAGTTACGTTCCCTGATTCTCTAGACATGGGAAACACCTTTAATGACTTTTTAAATTACAAGGATGATCACCGACTTCGGTATTTGCGAGTGAAAATATCAATTTCCATTATTTTTTTCGAAGTTTCACGTAAAGGTTTTCGGAGACGAAATCAGTTTCTGTTTACTCACTGGTTTACAGCACGCTACACCCCGCTAAAACTTCAAGTTTGTGCAGAAATCATTTCCGATCTATATCTTCGGAACTATACTGCACAAGCGATACTGCTATGCAAGCGATATTGCTATGTTCTTGATATCGAGAAGTATCGCGAAAATAGTATGATATTCTGGCAAATCACGTGAAATTACATGTTGTTGTAATCCCGGAGTCTGGAGATGGGTGCAGAAAGCAAGCAAGCAAGCAAGCACGTCGTGTTCAGAAACAGTAACGCCTTTGTGCTGAGGGTTACAGACCCCAAATTTGTACAACAGTTTGGAGAGTGACTTCAGTCCACTGAGGGCGCTCTGGTCATGCGTCGTGTGGATGAATTGTGAACGTCGGCTGCGGTGGATGGTCAACCCGACCTAGAGGGAAATACCTAGAGCAACGAGGAGTATATAAAATGCTGTCTGTCTTCGCAGTACGTGTACGAGTCTCTGACGGCCAATAGCTATATGCGTGATGCAAAAGGGGCGAGTTTTTATGGCGTAGGATGCGAATTGTATGTTTACTACATCGACATGGTATACTGTGGTATACTGCCGGGTTGGAGATTGATTTCACTCTGTAATACTCCAGTTTCCGTCCTCAATGGTAGAGGAGTGTAACTGAGCAAGTGCCTTTCTGTATTTGACGATCTGTATACCATTTTTGCTTGGTTTAATTGTCAGTGCATTATGGCGATCTGTACAAAATATTTTTGCTGCTGAAAGTCTCGTCTGCAGAAAAAAATGGCGAACTGTGCTCCCGCACTGGCAGCAGCAGCAGTTTGGCGGGAAAATTCAGTAAGAGCCAATCAGAATGCTCCATTCATTCACATGATATCGTTTGTGCTGGGATGTAGGAGCATCTACATAGCGTTTAGAAAGTTTACCGTTTCTGAGACGGATGTTGAAAGCAGGATGTCTTGTTAGCACCATCAGGAGGAAAGCATTGCCTGTTATTCTGAGCTATTTTCGTAAACAGCTCATGTTAGTGCAAGAATTTCCCTGCAGACAAGCTGAGATATCACGAAAGAACCTACAAGACAACAAAAGCGAGCATTAACTATTTTTTCGACACTTAACGATTTCTGTGATGGGCTGATATGTGATGGACGGGTTCTGCCGTTGGGAGCATCAGGAAAAATGCATTTGGTGTTATTCTGGACTATCTTCGTTAACAGTTCTTAGAATCATTGCAGAAGATTTCTGTAGCGCATCCAGACTTGGCTGTTATTTACATAGACATGAGACATCAGTATAACACTCACAGCGTTTTAGCTGCACCTGCGTCAGTGGGTCGCTACGCAGACATCTCTCACTTGACAAATATGCCTGCGCTGGACTGGCAGGTATGCATGGTGGCTGGGTAAACATATATACAGCCGGAGCCATCTCTTAGGATCGCTAGGAGATTGCACCATGCGCTATTATGGGAAGCACTGCAAAAGATTTCTATAGCACGTCCAGAGATAGATTTGGGTCTTATTTACATAGACCTGTGACGTCAGTATAACACTGACAACCTTTCAGCGTGCTTGAGATGGTGAGTCACTCTGCAATTAGGTCTTCGCTGGACTGCAGGTAAACATGTGTTTCGATAGGAATTTCTCTGTTCTCAAGTATGAGAATCATGCCAGCACATCATGCTTGCTGGAACTGAATGGACACCTATGCATGGCCCAGAAGCTTGTCATCACTTTGCAGGGCAGGCCGGACCGGGCATGTTATGTGTTGATTCCCTGTGGGGAACAATTTGCTGTTAAGTCGCGGTTGTATGTCTTAACGATAGACCAAAGGCATTTTTCACGTGCGATGAGTGTTTGTGCAGTGATTTATTTAGGCTGTTCAAGCTTTGTGATTGTGTTTGCAGAGCATTATACTTGCATTATTTCGCCATTTTTACGCGAGTGAACGTGTATGTTGCATTATTTTGTGAACAGGTCTGTAGGCTGTGCAATGCATTATTTCTATAGTTTACAATTAGTGAGCGTGTTTTACAGAGCGTTATACATGCACTATTTCGGTAAATTACGTGCAGCATGCAGGTCTGTAAGCTGTGCAATACAGTGCTTCGACAGTTTACATTAGTGAGAGTGTTTTCAGGGCGTTGTATATGCTTTATTTAAACAATTTACGAGTTATTTGGGTGTCTGTACATCAGTGTACTGCATTATTTCGATAATTTACGAGTATTTTGCATGTCTGTAGGGTACTTACTGTGACCCCAAGCATGCCAGGCGAGTGTTTTGTATCAGCATAATAAATATACTATGTGAAAGCCGTCCCTAAATAAATTGTCCCACAATAAATAAAGAACCCCCTTTCCTCCCTGCAACAGCTGGACACAGGCTGACTGCTGTTCCCGCCTTTTTCCCCAGACCGCCATCTTGGATTATGTAACGGGAGGGACGAGAGTGCACTTTGGTGGCGGTACTGTGTACTCGGTCAGTTGGACTCTGGATCCCATAGTGAACACACTAGATAGAGCTAGTGACTATGACAGCTCAGATTGTATAAATAAACACTGAAAATAAATAAAGTACACTCCTTCCTCTCCCCACCAGCTGGACACAGGCTGAGTCCTTTTCCCACCAATTCGAAGGGTGGCGGATGACATAGGTTAGTTGAGGAAGCCCAAGTGACCTATTTTCCCACCCACCAATTTCTTAGGTTAGTGGAGGCAGTCCAAGTGACCTTTTTTCAGCACCAAAATTTGAACTTCCTGCCATGACATCATTGCGACATTGCCACATCTATCGCCGCCATCTTGGATCGCCATCTTGAATAAATCTGGCAACAATGCAGAGTGGGACGAATTGAAGATTGTCCTACTACTCCTGAAATGGAACTGATGAACCAAATTGGTCACATGATCTTTGGTCCAGTATTATGACTTTGCAAAGTAATGATGGGGTCCTTTGAAATATCGCGATATGGCTACCCAAATCATCTCAGGAACCCCGCCAAGTTCCACTCTCGGGATGGAATTTTGACTACAAATACGAAACAGAGCGACACAAGATTCATCTGAGGAAATAACATTCTTTCATTGCTGCATGGTCCAGGTTTCATGGCTTCGGCACCGCGTTTTCCTCTTACAGGCATTTACACCAATGGTAAGTTCTTTTGGAATTTCTGATCGTCCTGCAATTCCCCGTTTCTCGAACTCCATTCGGTTGTTTTGATGGTGGCAGGGCTCGCGAGTGTGACGTTCACGTTTGTAGAGATTTCTGCAGCTGTCGTCTTCTTATTTTTCGTCGCAGGCCTCGTCAACCACAGTCTACTACGTACCTCTTTTCCGCATTGTCACTTACGACGATGTTTTTTCTGTTTTCCATGTTAGCTGTATAAATATTGGGTACGGTACGTCTTCAAACACCAAACACTTCGAAACTTCCTGGCAGATTGAAACTGTGTGCCGGACCGAGACTCGAACTCGGGACCTTTGTCTTTAGCGGGCAAGTGCTCTACCAACTAAGCTACCCATGCGCGACTCACGACCCGTCCTCACAGCTTTAATTCCGCCAGTACCTCGTCTCCTACCTTCAAAACGTCGCAGAAGTTCTCCTGCATACCTTGCAGAACTAGCACTCCTGGAAGAAAGGATATTGCGGAGACATGGCTTAGCGACAACCTGGGGGATTTTTCCAGAATGAAATTTTCACTCTGCAGCGCAGTGTGCGCTGATATGAAACTTCGTGGCAGATTAAAACTATGTGCCGGACCGAGACTCGAACTCGAACCAACGAACTGAACCAACATATTATTTCCTTCCATGTACGAAGGATATTCAATAGGTAATGCACCACATGTTTCTTCTCGGCAAATTTCGGTTGAAAAAATATGGAATCTGTTGTGTGACACTGTGGAATATTCCGGCTTCTGTCCCTACAATGTCATGAGATTCCGACAGGTTGTGGCGCTATACGTGGCGTTAAAAATGGCGTCTGTAACTATCACTGAGTTTCGTTTGGCGAAAAACCAGAGGACCGCGGATATTCATAGGTGCTTGTGGAATGTCTACGAAGACCTGGGAGTGAACAGTAGTACGTGCAGTCGAAGGGTGAGGTGTCTGACATGACCGTAACAAGGTCGCGCCATGTCCGCTCTCAAGCGTGCCGGCCGCCGCACACTGCTGTGACTCCTATAATGTGGGAAACGGCGGACACACTCCTTCGAGATGATCAACGGATCACAATCAAAATCACCTCGTTGCTCAACTGGACGTCTCTGTGGTGGCGCTGACACAGTCGTCTACCAGTTGGGGTACATAAAAGTATGTATGTGCCCACTGGGTCCTCACCACCTGACGGAAGATCGTAAAGAGCATCTGTATGGAGTCGCTTGCGTGCTACGAGGTTGATCGTGAACAAATTTTTGTCGAACATCGTCGGAAGCGACGAAACATGGTTCACCACATCGAATCGTAACCGAAACAGTAATTCAAGGAGCCAGATCACCTCCCCTCCGAAGAAAATTTGAAAGCCGCACATTCAGCTAGGAAAGTCATGACGACAGTTGTCTGTGACTCTGAAGGAGTCGTTCTGTTTGATGTTCTGCCTCATGGTGCAACGATCAACTCTGAAGTGAATTGTGATATCCTCATGAAACTGAAGAAATTATTTCAGCGTGTTCGTCGCCACAAACATGCAAACGAAATTCTCCTTCGCCATGACAACACAAGGCCACAGAGTGGTCATTGCACCAGAGAAGAGCTCATAAAACTTCATTGGACTGTTCTTCATCATCCAGTCTACTCCAGCCGACGGATGTGGCCGACCGGTTCTAGGCCCTTCAGTCCGTAACCGCGCTGCTGCTATAGTCGCAGGTTCGAATCCTGCCTCGCGCATGGATGTGTGTGTGTTGTCCTTAGGTTAGTTAGGTTTAAGTAGTTCTAAGTCTAGAGGCCTGATGATCTGAGACGTTAAGTCCCATAGTGCTTAGAGCCAGTTGAACCAGTCTGCTGCCCTGATGGTTCAAATGGCTCTGAGCACTATGGGACTTAACTTCTGAGGTCATCAATCCCCTAGACTTGGAACTACTTAAACCTAACTAACCTAAGGACAACACACACAACACACACATCCATGCCCGAGGCAGGATTCGAACCTGCGACCGTAGCGGTCACGTGGTTCCAGACTGTAGCGCCTAGAACCGCCGTGCCACCCCGGCCGGCTGCTGTCCTGATCTCGTACCTTCCGGCTTCCATGCGAATGAAGAGTGATCTCCAAGGGAAGCAGTGCGTGGATAATAAGGAGATTATTGATGAAGCAAGACATTGGCTCCGACGTCAAGAAGTAGAGTCGTACCATGCAGGCGGACACACCCTTCCAGAAATGAGGGGTAAGGCCGTCATATTGAACAGATATATGTTGAAAAACGGGACTGTATAGCCAAAAGAAAGGGGACTATTACGGTTTTTGGAATCCTGAATAAATCCAACCTGCTTTGAGAAAAAAATTCGCTGCATAACTTGTTGAATGCCCCTTTTTTCGCCGATTTTTACCCTCCACGCTGCCCTCCAATACTAAATTGGTGATCCCTCGATGTCTCAGAACATGTCCTACTAACCGGCCCCTCCTTCTTGTCAAGTTGTGCCACAAGCTCCTCTTCTCCCCAATTCTAATCTTCAGCATTCTTCTGTAGCACCACATTTCGAAAGCTTCTATTCTCTTCCATTCATGGCTACACTCCATACAAATACACTCCTGGAAATGGAAAGAAGAACACATTGACACCGGTGTGTCAGATCCACCATACTTGCTCCGGACACTGCGAGAGGGCTGTACAAGCAATGATCACACGCACGGTACAGCGGACACACCAGGAACCGCGGTGTTGGCCGTCGAATGGCGCTAGCTGCGCAGCATTTGTGCACCGCCGCCGTCAGTGTCAGCCAGTTTGCCGTGGCATACGGAGCTCCATCGCAGTCTTTAACACTGGTAGCATGCCGCGACAGCGTGGACGTGAACCGTATGTGCAGTTGACGGACTTTGAGCGAGGGCGTATAGTGGGCATGCGGGAGGCCGGGTGGACGTACTGCCGAATTGCTCAACACGTGGGGCGTGAGGTCTCCACAGTACATCGATGTTGTCGCCAGTGGTCGGCGGAAGGTGCACGTGCCCGTCGACCTGGGACCGGCCCGCAGCGACGCACGGATGCACGCCAAGACCGTAGGATCCTACGCAGTGCCGTAGGGGACCGCACCGCCACTTCCCAGCAAATTAGGGACACTGTTGCTCCTGGGGTATCGGCGAGGACCATTCGCAACCGTCTCCATGAAGCTGGGCTACGGTCCCGCACACCGTTAGGCCGTCTTCCGCTCACGCCCCAACATCGTGCAGCCTGCCTCCAGTGGTGTCGCGACAGGCGTGAATGGAGGGACGAATGGAGACGTGTCGTCTCCAGCGATGAGAGTCGCTTCTGCCTTGGTGCCAATGATGGTCGTATGCGTGTTTGGCGCCGTGCAGGTGAGCGCCACAATCAGGACTACATACGACCGAGGCACACAGGGCCAACACCCGGCATCATGGTGTGGGGAGCGATCTCCTACACTGGCCGTACACCACTGGTGATCGTCGAGGGGACACTGAATAGTGCACGGTACATCCAAACCGTCATCGAACCCATCGTTCTACCATTCCTAGACCGGCAAGGGAACTTGCTGTTCCAACAGGACAATGCACGTCCGCATGTATCCCGTGCCACCCAACGTGCTCTAGAAGGTGTAAGTCAACTACCCTGGCCAGCAAGATCTCCGGATCTGTCCCCCACTGAGCATGTTTGGGACTGGATGAAGCGTCGTCTCACGTGGTCTGCACGTCCAGCACGAACGCTGGTCCAGCTGAGGCGCCAGGTGGAAATGGCATGGCAAGCCGTTCCACAGGACTACATCCAGCATCTCTACGATCGTCTCCATGGGAGAATAGCAGCCTGCATTGCTGGGAAAGGTGGATATACACTGTACTAGTGCCGACATTGTGCATGCTGTGTTGCCTGTGTCTATGTGCCTGTGGTTCTGTCAGTGTGATCATGTGATGTATCTGACCCCAGGAATGTGTCAATAAAGTTTCCCCTTCCTGGGACAATGAATTCACGGTGTTCTTATTTCAATTTCCAGGAGTGTAGTTTCAGAAACGACTTCCTGACATTTAAATCTATACTCGATGTTAACAAATTTTTCTTCTTCAGAAACCCTTTCCTTGCCATTGCCAGTCTACATTTTATATCCTTTCTACTTCGACTGCACCCCGGGAAATAACGGTGAGAGTAAAATATGAGGAATTCAAACACATACAGTGGCTTCGGACTGTCTTTGCTCCCATGAATACGAAAAGTGAGTAGGTGTAGGCGGGGGGGGGGGGGGGGGGGGGGGAGGGGAAGCGGCGGGGGGGGGGGGGGGGCGTAGCGACAGAGACCAGGGGCAGGTGGGAGTGGGTGTCGGCGGGGACAAGGTAACGACAGTGGTACGGTGGTAACTTACGTGCCATCCGCCACTCCGTAATATGTCTCACGTGCTATACAAGCAGGTGTAAGATAATCGCTAAACTAAGAAACAGGGAGAAAACCAGTTCAAAGTGGTCGTGCTGTACCTCTGTTTCGTGAGAGTTCACGTGCTGCGGAAAAATTGGATGCGAGTGCAGTTCTCGGAGGTATTCACATTCCTGGTCGGCCATCGTGTGGAACATTACGGTCACAAAAACGTGTGTCGCGCTCGGAGCGCTGACCACAGGGCGCCAGCTGACGGCAGTTGGGCGACCGCAAGCGGCGGCCAGTGACGAGCGCCAAGTGGAGCAGCGCCGAGTGGCGCTAACGGAGTTATGTACCAGACCGGCGGAAACGCCTGTGGCGAAGCTCTCCGTCAAGTGGACAGGCTGCCAGCGCGAGACGTCAGCTTGACTTTTTCTCTGGAAGTTGTAAACTGATATGCAAACTAATTTTGGGATTATGCTACAAATGTTCAGCTGTGAAATAAACAGCAACGAAATAAATTGGAAGTACAGGGATGACAAGAAGAAAAGGCTGCATGAAAAATGTGAAGATTTAGAAAAAATAGATGATTGCAGAAAGGACTGACACAGCATGCAGAAAAGTCGAAACAGCCTTTTAATTTAAGCAAGGGGGCTAACATTTAGAGTGCAGTGGGAATTCCACTGTTAAGTGAAGAGAGAGCGGATTTTTAGTTGTAAAGAGAACACCGAAGGCCTCTATCAGGGGTAAACTTGTCTAATGACGTGGTAGAAGAAAAACAGGAATTAATATAGGAGACGTAGGAGGTCCAGTAGTGGAATCAGAATTTATAAGATCTCTGGGAGACTTAAAATCGTATAAGGCGTCCACAAAAACATTGCTCATGTTGGTGTGCAGAATGTGTGAGATTGGCGATAGACAATCAGATGTAAACATCATCCACACAGTCCGAAGACTGCAAGAGCGACAGGTGCGAAAATTATCGCACAATCATCTCAACAGCTCAAGCAGCCATGCTGCTGAAAAGAAGAGTAGACATAAGAATGCAAAAGAAAATTGGACATGTGTTAGAAGACCATCAGTTTGGATTTAGGAAAGCGAAAGGCGTCAGAGAGGCAGTTCTGACATTGCGGTTGATAATGGGAACAAGACTGAAGAAAAAAAATCAAGATATGTTTATAGGATTTGTCGACCCTGAAAAAGTTTTCGAAAATGTAAAATGGTGCAAGATGTTCGAAATTATGAGAAATATAGGGATAAACTCTAGGGAAACACGGGTGATGCACAATATGTAGAAGAACTAAAAGGAGGAAGAGGAGTATTTAACGTCCCGTCGACAACGAGGTCATTAGAGACGGAGCACAAGCTCGGACTAGGGAAGGGCCGGCCGTTCTGGCCGAGCGGTTCTAGGTGCTTCAGTCCGGAACCGCACTGTTGCTACGGTCGCAAGTTCGAATCCTGCCTCGGACATGGATGTGTGTAATGTCCTTAGGTTAGTTAGGTTTAAGTAGTTCTAAGTTCTAGGGGACTGATGACCTCAGATGTTAAGTCCCATAGTGTTCAGAGCTATTTGAACCATTAGGGAAGCATCGGGAAGGAAATCGGCCGTGCGCTTTCAAAGGTACCATCCCGGAATTTCCCTGAAACGATTTAGGGAAATCACGGAAACCTAAATCAGGATGGTTGGAGACGGGTTTGAACCGTCGTCCTCCCGAATGCGAGTCCAGTGTGCTAACCACTGCGCCACCTCGCTCGGTACAAGAACCAAGAGCCAACAATCAGAGTAGTAGGCCTTGAAATTACCTTCCGTTAGTAATGTGGAATGCACTCAACGACTGCTGTATGACTTTCAAAATAATGACTCCTGCACTCAGTCGTCCTTTCCTTTCAGGCTTCATTAAAGCAAATCGGGAAGTAATTAGCTGTTATCAGTGGAGTATTTCAGCGTTTTAATTTATGTCCTAGTACGTCAGTCCTCTGTTGTTCGGGCTCCTATCACAATTCATTCAAGACTAGTCTTGAGCGAACATTACTGCCCAGCCAGTTAACTTTTTTTAGTTGCTCAGACCTGACAGAAAGACCACCCCACTTCCCTGACTCATGCATTAACAAATCAACTCATTAATCTGTTTGATTTTTATAGAAATTATCTGTTAACATTGGACACATTTTAAATCATTGTTCGCATTGTTAAGCACAATATTGCTCAGATCAGTGTTGTGTGTGAAGATCACGCAAAGTTTTACTCTCTTTTTGAATACGTACTTCATTCGGAAACTATTGTCTTGGAATACCATTTCACAGGAATAGTTAGTGTCTTCATCTCACTGTTTAAAGAAGGTTTACCATTACGCATTACCACAATGCACCATATGGTATGCAAGAGTTTGAATATTGTTTGGAAATTTTTTTAAAAAATAGAATTATAGCTCATCCGCCGCCTATATGTTGTTGTGCGTTCGAGAAATCTGCAACAATGTTGTCAAGACGCGAGGTAAGCGGAAATTTCAGTGTCAGATAATTGTCTTACTTCAGTGGTGCATTTAATATAAAGAAGGACAAGTTCGAGGTAAGAGTGAAATACTGCCCAGCTAGTTTTTCGGAGTGGTTATATATGTATATGAAATTTATATTGTTTTCGCCTTCAAATATATACATCATATTCATCTTTGCGGTCCTTTACAACAAATATTTCTTCACCTAACATATACAATCACAAGTCAACACAGGACTACTGAATACGCCCATCACCTGCCACACTTCAACTAAGGATGTATCGGACCGCGCAGAAGTAAAGACTGTGCCACAACAAGACCAAAGATTGTTTAACAGTAACAAAATTTGCTCTTTCTCTGGCGTCCACAGCGATAACTTACAAAAATCAAAATGACATGCCCACCTGATAACACTCTGTGGTATCCTTCGTGTTTTTCATTTCGCAAGCTAATTTAACGCTAGGAACAGCCTGTTGCATCTACTTTCCAGAACATAAAATCTACCAAGTCTTTTTTTGTGGTACCTAAGGAGGAAACGGAAATATCTAACGTATCGTCGATGGCGAAGACTCATGTTTGTGTGCCATCATCGAATGATGAGGATGCGCTCCTTCTGCAATAACCTCTTCTGTCTTTGTTGTGACGTCTGTTGTGTCATGACGTTTCTAAAACGAGTGCTTCAGCTGACTGCAGGGTGACAGAACGGCGCGTACTGGACGGGCCATGACCCGTGATCCGCCTACCGTTGTGGTTCAGTGATGCGTGGAGGCCGTTCGGAGAACAGCGCTGAGCGCAGCTGACGCCACTACCAGGAAACCTCGCGACGAGCCCGATGGAAAGCCGCCGCGCCAACACGTCGGCTCATACGTGTGCCTGGCTTTCCTCGTCTCTCCCGCCTTAACTAACAAGGGGAGGCCGCCAATTGCGAAATTCAGATTCGATTCATACTGCGCATAATTAAAAAAATGTCGGATGTGAAAGCGTGGAAACGTTTTCGAAATGTTTACAAGTCGTGTAAATGAGATGGTACTTGCGTGTCAGGCCGGTATTCAACTAGTGGGTTGTGGAAAACCACGTCCCAGCTGGATGGCACATAGACGCCGTGCGGATTCGATCTGGGGCCCGTGCGCCTCCCTGAATCCTGGAAGCGGCCAACATTCGACAGTGACAAGTGGAAAAAGAAATTCGAAATCCTGAGAGAAATAGGAATAAATGAGAGATTTGCAACCAACTAAGTAATAAACGCTGAAAATCAGAAAAGTTAAAATCGTATCACGACATTTGTAGGGCACGTTTCCAGCTTATCGAAACTGTTGTACTCTTTTTTATTTATGGTCAACATTGAAACACTTTGGTCAATATTATGAATTAGGTTCTGCGTTTTTTGTTGGCCCAGTACTTTTCATTCTTTCAGATAGTGCCCTTCCCTCCTCATCCGAAATCACCATTTCCACTCTCCGTTTCTTAATTTTCATTGCTAGTGTGATATGTTTGTCCTGAAGTGACTTGAGCGCGCCTGTCTTGCCTTTCAAATCTTCCATCGTAATGTATAATTGCGTCGTGTCCTACTTAATCTCTGTGATCTATCTTATGGCGATCTTACTATTCCATAACTTCTCAATTTTTCTCCTGCTAATTCTGTTTTCTGTTGACCTCATCAAATGTCCTAGGGAAGAGATCCATTTCTTTTTCATTGTACTTGTTCAAAAAATGGTTCAAATGGCTCTGAGCACTATGCGACTTAACTTCTGAGGTCATCAGTCGCCTAGAACTTAAAACTAATTAAACCTAACTAACCTAAGGACATCACACACATCCATGCCCGAGGCAGGATTCGACCCTGCGACCGTAGCGGTCGCTCGGCTCCAGACTGTAGCGCCTAGAACCGCACGGCCACTCTGACCGGCCATTGTACTTGTCATTGGTTCTAATTCCTTATAAAGTGTTTCATATGAAGTTGTTCTCCAAACGCCGTCTTTTTTATTTACACGTGTTCTGAATATCCTTCTTTCTATTTTGAGTAAACTGTCTATTGCTACAGTGTTCGTTGTTTCAAATGTATTAGCGTATGTTATTTGCGACAGGATGACGGTTTTGTACTATTTCACTTTTGTGGCTGTTGAGAGGCGTTTCTTGCTATATGTGTACTTGGTAACATGATGTATTTTAAGTAGTTAGTTTATTCTGCTCTGCCATGATCGTTTCTCATTCAGGTTGTGCACTATTATTTCTCCCAAGCATACAAACTTTTCAACAATTTTTATCGCTTGTTCTCCAATTCTAATTTTGTTTGCAGTGGCGGTTCCGTTAGTATTATTTCTGCTTTTTCAAAAAAATACTCTGGGCTATTTATTGTAATGATTGCATATGTTGTTTGGTTTCATGAATGTTGTTGGCGAGAAAAGCGAGGTCATCAGAAAATCCTAAACAGTTCAACTTTATGTAACCCTTTTGTGTTCCGACCTTTCTTTGGATTTGACCTTGTACCACTCCCTCATTATGTTTTCAAGGGCACAATTAAAAAGAAGTGGTAACAGACCGTCTCTCTGCCCTAAATCAGCTTTTACCAAGAATGATTCAGACCCCTGTGAACTTAATTTTCGAATTTGTATTTGTTAAGATAAGTTCTGTCAGTTTAATTTATTTTGGGTGGAGTCCAACACGTCTCAAAATTTTTAACAGTGGATACAATCATGTGTTTTCTGACAATCTATAAATGTAATTGAGAGAGGCTTGTTTTGTTTGCGGTAATAAGGCATGGAATTTCAGAGCAATTATTTGTTCGGCACAGTGTCTCCAAGGTCTGAAGTCTCCTTGGTATTCCTCCAGCTTCTTATCCAGTTGATCTTTGATCCTCTTGTGTAAAATCTTGGAGAAAATCTTGTAGGTACAGACGAAGAGCTGGATTCCTCTATAGTTGTCGGAATCGCTTTTGTCTCCTTTCCTAAGAAGTGGATTAATTATAGCTGTGGTCCATTCTTCTGGGAATTTTTCTGTTGCTCAGATTTTTTGTATAATAATATGCAAAGATGTCGGAGTTATTTAACCAGTATACTTCAACATTTCCGCAAACACGTTTAAAATGCATATCAAAGATGAATAAATTGACTACAGTTAGTGTAAGATGGAAAAACCAGTTATACACTCCTGGAAATGGAAAAAAGAACACATTGACACCGGTGTGTCAGACCCACCATACTTGCTCCGGACACTGCGAGAGGGCTGTACAAGCAATGATCACACGCACGGCACAGCGGACACACCAGGAACCGCGGTGTTGGCCGTCGAATGGCGCTAGCTGCGCAGCATTTGTGCACCGCCGCCGTCAGTGTCAGCCAGTTTGCCGTGGCATACGGAGCTCCATCGCAGTCTTTAACACTGGTAGCATGCCGCGACAGCGTGGACGTGAACCGTATGTGCAGTTGACGGACTTTGAGCAAGGGCGTATAGTGGGCATGCGGGAGGCCGAGTGGACGTACCGCCGAATTGCTCAACACGTGGGGCGTGAGGTCTCCACAGTACATCGATGTTGTCGCCAGTGGTCGGCGGAAGGTGCACGTGCCCGTCGACCTGGGACCGGACCGCAGCGACGCACGGATGTACGCCAAGTTCGTAGGATCCTACGCAGTGCCGTAGGGGACCGCACCGCCACTTCCCAGCAAATTAGGGACACTGTTGCTCCTGGGGTATCGGCGAGGACCATTCGCAACCGTCTCCATGAAGCTGGGCTACGGTCCCGCACACCGTTAGGCCGTCTTCCGCTCACGCTCCAACATCGTGCAGCCCGCCTCCAGTGGTGTCGCGACAGGCGTGAATGGAGGGACGAATGGAGACGTGTCGTCTTCAGCGATGAGAGTCG
This sequence comes from Schistocerca americana, assembly GCF_021461395.2. Lineage (NCBI taxonomy): Eukaryota > Metazoa > Arthropoda > Insecta > Orthoptera > Acrididae > Schistocerca > Schistocerca americana. The sequence continues at coordinate 126,452,687 of NC_060126.1, forward strand.
CTTCTGCCTTGGTGCCAATGATGGTCGTATGCGTGTTTGGCGCCGTGCAGGTGAGCGCCACAATAAGGACTGCATACGACCGAGGAACACAGGGCCAACACCCGGCATCATGGTGTGGGGAGCGATCTCCTACACTGGCCGTACACCACTGGTGATCGTCGAGGGGACACTGAATAGTGCACGGTACATCCAAACCGTCATCGAACCCATCGTTCTACCATTTCTAGACCGGCAAGGGAACTTGCTGTTCCAACAGGACAATGCACGTCCGCATGTATCCCGTGCCACCCAACGTGCTCTAGAAGGTGTAAGTCAACTACCCTGGCCAGCAAGATCTCCGGATCTGTCCCCCGCTGAGCATGTTTGGGACTGGATGAAGCGTCGTCTCACGCGGTCTGCACGTCCAGCACGAACGCTGGTCCAGCTGAGGCGCCAGGTGGAAATGGCATGGCAAGCCGTTCCACAGGACTACATCCAGCATCTCTACGATCGTCTCCATGGGAGAATAGCAGCCTGCATTGCTGCGAAAGGTGGATATACACTGTACTAGTGCCGACATTGTGCATGCTCTGTTGCCTGTGTCTATGTGCCTGTGGTTCTGTCAGTGTGATCATGTGATGTATCTGACCCCAGGAATGTGTCAATAAAGTTTCCCCTTCCTGGGACAATGAATTCACGGTGTTCTTATTTCAATTTCCAGGAGTGTAGCTGATGTTAATAGCACCTGTTTCTTTACATTTGTGATGGAGTACTGGAGATTTTACCCTGGACCACACTGCTCTAGTCATCCAGCTTATGTCCCGTAGGAGGCAACTGAGCAGAACGCATGTTACTGTTTTACGGCCCGTAACTATTATAGTTCATTCTAAGCACTAGTGACGTGATGCACTTTAACGAGTTCGTGCAAGCAGAGGTTAAACGTAATGGAATACTAGGAAGAGAAGACCTGTAAACGTCAACTGTTTTGACGTCTGAGTGAAATGAGGCTGTTAAACATTTTGAGGAGGTTTACAGCTGTGAGGCACGTACACCATGACGGGTTTAACAATAGACAAGGTCATACTAATCTTTCAGGCTAACAGATACTAAAAGGCAACCTTTACACTCTTGACGCGGGTTTTCGAAGCGTGGGTGCTGAAAAGATCGAGGCAGACTGAGAAGTTATTATGTTATTATCTGCGGTAGAATGATGGCTTAGTATGCTACAGAAGTCTGACAAAAAGTGGTCTAGTTTGTCGGTTTCGAGACAAAAAGGATTATCTGTACCAGAAAGATGCCGCTTCGTAGAAAGTACTTGGTATGCACGATATGTAATTTAGTTGAATGCGTGCGCCACCGTTATATATCGCGAAAAACCAATAAATATGGCAGTAGGGAAAACATGGTAGTAAACGAACAGAAATAAAGTCCAACCGTTGTCGATAGTTCCTTGCTGAAGAGCAATGGAAGGCGGAAATACAGATTAGATTAGAAACACTGTCCGTATTGCAGGGGCGTGGTGAGATATTCACAAGACTGTTGAATACATCAGAGAAACATAAGTAGGTAATACTTATTTACAAAAATATACAGTCAGTTCCACAAGAAAGGGCATGCCATAATTTTAAATGTAACGTCCGCAGGGACATCTCCAGTCTGTAATCAATGCGCTTTTGCACAGTGAGTAAATAAACACTGTGAGCGTTGAATATATTGTTTTGTTGGTTGAAGTTTAAAATGAGTGGAAAATATCTGAAGCGTCACGAGGCAGTATGCCTTGTAAATCATCCAAAGGTCCGTAACCTTCCGCATGGAGCTGCTGCCAAAACTCTTACAAAGCCAAAGATATTACTTGCGAAGAGGGGGAAACTATATTTAGAGGTTGGAAACTTGGATGACTTACCAAAGAGAGGCCTGAGATGCCAAGCTGCAATCGATAATGATGACTATTGGATTAACTGTTAGGTAATTGTGCAATTAGTAATAACATGTATATTCAGGTAAACATATATATATATATATATATATATATATATATATATATATATATATATACATATATATAATAGTGTCAAAGGCGTACACTAACTTGTGGAACTGACTGCAATATGCTAAAGTACGCCACCCCCCTCCTTGACCGCAAATATTAATTAAAATGATTCTGGAGGATGTTAAATATGTCAAAAATTTTAAACATAATTTCAATTAGACTTTAATAGGAAACGCATCACAAACGTTGTAACCTCCCCACAAAAATTTTTTTTTATAAGAAAATATAGCAATACTTAATAGAAATGGGAGCCAAGTGTAACCTCCCCACAAAAATTTTAAAAGAAAAATAACGATACTAATTAGAAATGCTGATGGACATGGCTCTATGCGTAACCTGCCTACAATCAAATGTACTGACAATGGCAACAAATGTGAAATTCGCAATCTGACTCAATTATAAATCCTTCAAAAAATTAAAGTCCATTCAGTGACAAGAAAATTCAATTAAACCGAAATATCGGTCTTTGGCCCTGTGTAAAAACAATCAGAATTAAAGTCTTACCTCAGAATAAATGGATGTCACATATCTGCTCTTGTTGTTGCGCACCACTTGGAGGAACTACATTGCAAATAATAATATTCTCCTTTTTCTTGTAATTCTAGTGAAATTTTTCTTCAAAAAGAAGTGGAATGAAATGGGAAGTGCAACGAGATCTTTAGTTCAAAAAATTAAACTTTTGAGAAAATGCTTTTGAAATAAAAAATTATTATTGGGAGACTTGTTGGAGAATAATTACAATAAATAAAATTTTTCATTATCTAATGATTATATTAATTAACAGTATACCTTATTCCTCATCTTGACCATTGTTGCCGACCGCCTACATCACACAACCGCACTGGGCTGCTACTACTGACCGACCGCTCTGCATGACGACTACAGACTGAGTACTGCTCTCAACTAGACAGAGCTACAGACTCGCGACGACTGACTGACTGCTACTCTGCATAGCGACAACTAACTCGCAAAGACTACTACTGACTGAGAACCGCTCGCAACACTCGCGCGGTCAAGCGCATACTCTCTGGTCACAGATGCTACAATGCCTCGCCATCGCTGCTGCGTTACATACGTGTTTCATAACCCTCCACTCGGGGGGCAAAAATTTGGCAGCGATGGTGAGTCATTTGGACTTGCCAAGCGCGGCAAAATTTTTCTTTAATTAACAAAATCCTACAACTTACAGAATATTTAAATGTTGTGCACACGCACTAAGTACAAAATATATCAGACAAGGACAAAATGTGAATACTAAACATAGTAGCAAATCAGAAAAAAGTATATACAAACTTTTTGACAGATAAAGTGCACAGGCACTGAAAAAATTCTTTAGCATATGCAGAACAAATAAACAGACTGGCAAGAATAATTAGATGTAGTACATAAAGTAAATGTTGTGCACACGCACTAAGTACAAAATATATCAGACAAAGACAAAATGTGAGTACAAAACATAGTAGCAAATCAGAAAAGTATATACAAACTTTTTGACAGATAAAGTGCACAGGCACTGAAAAAATTCTTTAGCATATGCAGAACAAATAAACAGACTGGCAAGAATAATTAGATGTAGTACATAAAGTAAATGTTGTGCACACGCACTAAGTACAAAATATATCAGACAAAGACAAAATGTGAGTACAAAACATAGTAGCAAATCAGAAAAGTATATACAAATTATTTGACAGATAACAAAGTGCACAGGCACTGAAAAAATTCTTTAGCATATTCAGAACAAATAAACAGACTGGCAAAAAATATTATGTTGACAAGTGTACATGCACTGAAAAATGTCTTTAGCATTTTCACAACAAATAAACATAATGGCAAAAAAAAAATTCATGTCCAAAGTGCACATGCACTGAAAAATGTCTTTAGTATTTTCACAACAAATAAACATAATGGCAAAAAAAAATTCATGTCCAAAGTGCACATGCACTGAAAAATGTCTTTAGTATTTTCACAACAAATAAACATAATGGCAAACATCATGTCGACCAGTGACATAAGTGTACTCACACTGGAGTTTAGCGAATCGAAAAATGTATAACCTATGAACATAAATGATGTTACCAAAAATAATTTTTTTTTTTTTTTTTATGTGACAAGAATCAGGATAGGAAAGGGAAGGATTGCATCATGGTTGTAGCACTTTAGATTGCACACAGCTGCTCTGAAAGTCCATATCTTTCCACAGTAGTACAACACCAAGTGACACAACTTGAAGTTCTTTTCCCATCAGAATTTATCAGTGTAGCCAAGACACTGAACTGTCGTAGTAATGTTCCATGTTTTCATTTTGGCAGTACATTAGGTACACCAAACAGTGGGACCATAATAATGTCTTCATCGCTCATGGTGGTGGACAGCATGTCGTGTCAACACCACACTCTTACAAGGCACACCAACGTAGAATTAGTGCAAAACCAAATATAGTGCTCCATGATCACTGGGATAAACAGGACAAATGGACATTGCAGTAATTCAGGGTAGTCAGCTTATGAGGTGAAGGACATCAAGTCACATAATATTGACAATTACAGTCTTCATTGATAGTTCGTGGCATTCATAGCCCAGTTATTGAACATTTCTGTACCAAGTATGTAGTATTACAGAAAAATGTTCATTAATTGTTTTACATAGAATCAGTAGCCTTCTTTTCCTGGTTACAAAATATTATGAAATAATCGCATTCTTTTCAGTTACAGAGTATAATTAAGAATCATTAACCTTCTCCTAATTACAGTTAATTAATCATTTGTCTTTAATTAATCATTTGTCTAATTACAGTTAATTAATCATTTGTATAATTACAGTTAATTAATCATTTGTCGTTAATTAATCATTTGTCTAATTACAGTTAATTAATCATTTGTCGTTAATTAATCATTTGTCTAATTACAGTTAATTAATTAATCATTTGTCATTTCAATATACTAAGAATTATTAGCCTTAATTAATTACAAAGCATTATTAAACAGTACCATAGTTAATTAATTATGTGTCATTCCAATCTATTAAGAATCATTAGTCTTTTCCTAATTACAAAGCATTATGAAACAGTCACATTCATTTCCAAGAACAAAGTATCAACATTGGAAACAAGAGCTAATCAATGGCATAATTAATAACAACTCGTGGAGTGACATTAATTATTGGCACTCAGTGGCCATCAAGTATTGAATAGAATAAAACATAGTTCATCATTCAGTATTATTCAGATCATTACAAAGTCATTATTAAAAATCAGTTAATTACAGTCAAATCATTAGTAATCACAGGCATTACAATAAACAGTGGCAGTTATTAGCTAGTGACAAAGCATTATTTTGAATATAGTCTCATTAAGAGGTCATTACTCGAGTGACATGCTATTCAGAGTTGATCAGTATTATTCAGAATTATCATAAACTAGTGACATTATGTGGGACTGGTAATACATTTTTTTTGGTAGCAATGCATTGCGTTGGGATCGATAATTAATTGCTGAGGCATAATACTTTTTGCTTTTGACCTATTGCTGCAAATGAGGATAGGTAACGTCATTCGTCATGAGTCAGCTGTAGCAAGATTATGTAACAAGGCAGTACATGTGATCACATTTATAAATGATAAACACAAATGGGTAAAAAATATAAAAATGCAAGTACTAGAACAGGTATAATAAGTAACAGGTTTAGTAAGTGTCATGAAAAACTTCTCCTGGAAAAAATACAAAAACGGATTATTGACCTGAAAGAAGAAACGCACACTATGCTGAAAAGTAGTGAACTTCGAATTAACAAGTAGTGAAATGTGTATAAAATGTGTTCCATAGCTGTCCTTTCCAAAACTTTCCGTCATCCTACTATGCAATGTAACACCTGCTGTCAAAGCAAACCGCAACAAATACTTAAATAACTACGTGGCATAAAGAAAAAAAAACTTCATTATCCATATCATCATAACTTCACCATTATCATCACCTGTAGAGAAAAACTTCATTATTCATAATACCATTTCCTTCATCATTATTCATCAGTATTCACTATCATCTGCAAAAAATCACTTCATTACTCATTACCTAACTATTCCTTATCTCTAGCATATTTCATCACTAAAAATAAGATGTGTAGTTCTCTCTGACAGCCTGCATCAATCACCTTGTATTCTGAAAGAAAAAATTAGTTAAGACTGCTATTCTGTGATGAGTATAGTATAGTCTTGTTAATGCTTGTTAATCCTGATCCCTTTACTCTTCCTCATAAAGTTATTGCATCTCCTTTCGTTTATTCCGTAGGTGAAATTCCCATTTATGTTAAATTTATTTCTTAGAATCATCATTCCTTTCTGAAATTGATGAACAAAGATTAATGTCTTGCATTTAAATCCTATACCCACTAAATAATGACTGGTTTATGGTGACACAATTAACCATACAGCATAACATGACAGAAAACGTAATATGTCCAAGACATTGACAGTGTTCGGATGCGAAAAAATGTACACAGAATAATACAATGCAGTAGCAAAAAAAATGTGAAACAGTCACGATGTTGAGATGTCATAAGGCAAAAAAAAATGTCAAAGTCGACTGGTGTGTGTTATATCTTAACTATTTCATAGTGCATACAAACAAAACTGGAGTACAGTCATATACACAAAAAAATGTAAAATGTGCACGGTCTGATGTGTAACGACAAGAAAAGCGACCTGCTAACCTTACCTTGCCGGGCACTTGCCAAGAAAAAAAATACGATAATTATCAATAAGTAGTCACATAAATATAATTGCAGAAATAGTCGTAAATGTGTAAATTCATCTGGAAAAATATGCACGGTCTGATGTGTAACGACAAGAAGAGCGACCTGCTAACCTTACCTTGCCGGGCACTTGCCAAGAAAAAAAAATACGATAATCGTCAATAATTAGTCAGGTGAATTAATTGCATTAGTAAATGGCATCATAGTGTGTTGAATCATACAGTGGTTTCACTCAATAAACGGTTTAATGTTTGAGATATGGTGATTGCCTTTCGATTTTCTGGTTCTCAAAGTTTCGACGTGTACAACATTGGGGTGAGGGATACTGCGAATCCGATACGGACCTGCGTATAGAAGTTCAAATTTACTGCACTTACCTTTTAATTTGCTGGATAAATAGTGTGTACGTACTAATATCTTCTGTCCAACGTGAAAGTCGCGGCGTGTACAAACCTGTTTTTGCTGTCTTCTCCGGCGCTCTGCGGCACGTTTGATGTTGTTCAGCGCAATGTCAATTATTTCGTGGTGTCGTAGGCGACGATTTTTGGGGAATTCTATTAATTCTTTAATTTTGTTCGGTGGTTCAACGTTTTTCAGTATAACAGTCGGAGATAGCATAGTGGATTCATTTGGAATGGAATTAATTACATCTTGGAATGAGAGTATGTGTGTATCCCAATCAATATGTCTTTTGTGGCAGTATATTCTGCACAGCTTACCAATTTCCTTCATTAATCTTTCACAAGGGTTCGAAGAAGCGTGGTACTTGGATATATAGATCGGAGAAATGTTTCTAGCTCGTAACATGCGTGTCCATACACTACTACGAAATTGAGATCCATTATCAGAAATTACTTTCATTACATGCCCTACATGAGATAGAAAATGTTTTATAAATGCATTTGAAACAGTTTTAGCAGTAGCTTTGCGTAATGGAGTGAAAGTAACAAATTTTGAAGTGAGCTCAACAGCGACAAAAATGTAGCAAAAACCTCTGTTAGTTCTCGGAATCGGACCAAAAATATCTACTGCGGCCATGTGTCTTAATTTCACAGGTATAATGGGATATAAAGGAGGAATATGTGAAGTGGTGTCTGATTTAGCTTTCTGGCAAATTTCACAAGACGCTAAAACTCGTCGTATACGTTTTTCCATGTTGGTAAAATAACAGTTCTGTCTCAGTATAAGAAAACATTTTCGTGCTCCGTAATGTGCGTAACTTAAATGAGTGTACCAAATTAGTTTGTTAACCAGTTCGTCAGGAATGCATAATAACCAAATGTTGCTGTCAGGATGAGAGCGGCGAAACAGAATGTCATTGCGTACAGTGTAGTGGTTCCTAATCGTAACATTTTTCCTATCTTGCCAAAGGTGTTTAATTTCTTTCCACACATTGTCCTTATTTTGTTCTTGTGCTATGTCCTGTAATGACGATGAAATAAAATTTTCAAATGCAACTTGTTGAATGTACATGACGCTGAAATTTGCTTTGCAGAAGTTGGTTGCTACGTCTTGCTGATTGTTACTGAGAGAACGCGATAGTGCGTCTGCTATAACATTTTGCGTACCGGGAATGTGAACTATTGTAAAATTAAATTCCTGTAAATATAGTTTCCATCTGCTTAACCTGTCGTGAGTGAATTTAGCTGAAAGTAAAAATTGTATCGCTCTATGGTCTGTGTAGACGGTGGTATGTCTGCCGTAAAGAAAGTGCCTAAATCTCGTAAAAGCCCATACAACACATAATGTTTCCAGTTCTGTAACGGAATAATTTCGTTCAGCAGGTGACAAAATGCGACTTGCAAATGCGATGTTTTTAATTACTGTAGAACCATCTTCTTCAATTTCCTGAAAAATATGTACACCTAAAGCGGTGTTAGAGCTGTCAGTGGCAATGGAAAATTTCTAGTAAGATCTGGGTGCGATAACAGTGGAGCATTCAACAAAGCATGTTTCAAATAACATTCTTGTGAGCAAAATTCTGCGTGTCAAAAGTAATGTTTGCGTTACTGTAATATGCAATCTGTGCTGTATCTGGTTAAAAACTATCGTACGTATTATTATTTACGGGAGAATGCTGTGGCATATCCATTATATGAACTGCTCTGTTATTTCTTACTGACGTATTACGCTATAGATGACACCTATTGTCTGTTTCATTCATCACAATATGTTGTTGCTGGTGTTGTTGCTGCTCATAAGATCGACTGTTATTAAGTGTACGCTGAAAATTGTGCTCATCATTCTTTTTACGTCTGTCCTAATAATCATTCCTATACGGTGTATTGCGATAGGAATTGAAATAGAGTGTTGTCTGTACGTAGTTATTTCTTTGCTGCCATGCGTTACTATTTGTCGGAGCTGAGACTATACATGCACGCGGCGAAACATTAAAGTTTGGTTGACCTTGTAGACTGCATTGTTGGTTAGGTATGCTAAGCGGTTGACTTTCATGCTATTGTGGTGAAAAACATCTATTGTTACAAAATGTGGTTGCGACTGCCGAAAATTTTGTACATACTGATGATTATGATTTTATTTGTTATTAAAATTACGGTGGTTCTGGAGTGCCTACTGAAAATTGTCACATTCGGTAAAAGATTTGTCGTATCCGGTTTTCATTACATACGTTTCTTAATACTAGGTAGAGCAATAGTTAAAGAGCAGTTTTGATAGATATAAAGGATAGTAGAAGAGAAGGCAGCAGTGCAGAAAACTAAAGATGAAATAGCACTACTACAGCTCGGGGCCCTATGCTCGCTACGGCACATATTCATTAAAGCGTAATGAATCCCCTGAGGTCATTTACGCACTGCAAATAAATTTTAGCCTTTGCGTTGCACGCAATAGCGGTAAAAATTCAAAAGCAAATAGTTGTATCCATGTTAATTCTAGTTTCCTCATTACAGGCAATGCTGATGAAAATACAATAGCAATTTGTCGCTTCAGGTTCAAAGCTAGTTTCTCCATTACAGATAATAGCGGTGAATGTACAAAGATAAATTGTCGTATACAGTGCAAATCGTGTATCTGTGTTCTGTCATTATTAAATTCTTTACATTTGCTTACAAATGCAAATTGCTCGAAATCTACGTTCTCGTCACTCAATTTGATAACACGTTCAGGTTTGTGTGTGAATCTGTTCGTCTGTGTCATTTCGGATTTCAAGTTGCGTAGCTTTTCAGATTTTAAGTCGCGTGGCTTTTCGGATTTTAAGTCGCGTAGTTGCTGTAAATTGTTCACATTATACACGCTGCGTAAGTCTGACAAATGCTCGCAACGTGGCGGATTCTGTGACGTATTGGTGACTGAAATAATTGTTAATTCTGTTACTTTAATACTTTCGTCAATCTGGTTATTGTGTCGTTCACTTTTCTCGTCAACTTCCGTATTCGGAGTGTATGAAACTTCCACTGACTCTAAATTAACTTCGTCGCGAATCTGTACTTCGTTTTTAGGGCATTGTTCGGTGACTGCATTAATTTCGTGTATCTGTGTTGCGTTTGCTGAACATTGTTCAGTGACTGCATTAACTTCGTCTTTATGTAATTCTGTTGTGCTTACATGTGTACTGTTTAATTCTTGTGCAACAGTGCCAACTTTTTCATTACTGTTATTAGCACAAGTCTTAGTATTCACACGTAATTGTACTTTAGTGTCCTGACATTGTATGGTAACAGCTGTAATCTGTTCGCTAACTTGTTTGTTCTGTTCTTTACGGTCGTCTTGTTTTTCGTTTGTAAGATCGACACTTTTATCAATTGTTTCGCTAAGTTGTTTGTAATGGCTGTCGACACCCTCATCTACCTGCCTGCAATGGTTGTCAAAACCTCCATTAAGTTGTTTGAAAAAATTATTCATCATTTCCCTCCGCTGTTTGTACTGTTCCCTAAGTTGTTTGAAATTTTCATTCTGTTGTTTACTCTCTTCCCTAAGTTGTAGCAGTATTGCCATAATTGGATCCGAGCCAAAATTACCATTTCTATTATCTGTACTGTTCAATAGTGGATCTGGAATTGTTTCACTTTCTGTAACCATTTGGTCATTCTGAAATTTACAAAAAGATTTGTCAGTCAAATGTATATTATCAGTCATTGTTTCGGAATTAAATACATCTGTCCTACTTTGTGTGATCTGTTCATTTTCATTAGACAGATTTGACTGTACATTACTTGAATTTTCCAAATCGGGTGTGTTAAGCTCTACAGCGCTCATTACCATAGAGCATTCTGCGTCATCAATTGTCGTCAAGTTAACAGACGAGACAATTGAGTTCGTTTGTTCATCATTAAGGTGAAAGTCATCATTAGTGGTTGGAATGCACTGATTGTTAGTGAACGCAGGATTGTCATCATTACGTTGCGTATCACAATTACTATCGGTCACGTTGTTTAAGTCGGTAATTTCATTCCCAATATTTCGCGATACACTATTCACAGTCTTTCGCCGCATTTTTACAATAGTCAAAATTTTTCACAAAGCAAATAAGCACAATGCAAAAGCAACACACAAATACAACAAAGCAGCAAATTGCCGTTGACCTGTAGAAAGAAAGTCACAATATTATTAAAAGCGTTGCGCCAAATCCTAATTATCTAAGCAAATAAGAGCAGATATCTGACTGTCGCTCAAAAGACTCTCAACGAAATACGATCCTGGCAGGGTCGCCAAGTGTAACCTCCCCACAAAAATTTTTTTTTATAAGAAAATATAGCAATACTTAATAGAAATGGGAGCCAAGTGTAACCTCCCCACAAAAATTTTAAAAGAAAAATAACGATACTAATTAGAAATGCTGATGGACATGGCTCTATGCGTAACCTGCCTACAATCAAATGTACTGACAATGGCAACAAATGTGAAATTCGCAATCTGACTCAATTATAAATCCTTCAAAAAATTAAAGTCCATTCAGTGACAAGAAAATTCAATTAAACCGAAATATCGGTCTTTGGCCCTGTGTAAAAACAATCAGAATTAAAGTCTTACCTCAGAATAAATGGATGTCACATATCTGCTCTTGTTGTTGCGCACCACTTGGAGGAACTACATTGCAAATAATAATATTCTCCTTTTTTTGTAATTCTAGTGAAATTTTTCTTCAAAAAGAAGTGGAATGAAATGGGAAGTGCAACGAGATCTTTAGTTCAAAAAATTAAACTTTTGAGAAAATGCTTTTGAAATAAAAAATTATTATTGGGAGACTTGTTGGAGAATAATTACAATAAATAAAATTTTTCATTATCTAATGATTATATTAATTAACAGTATACCTTATTCCTCATCTTGACCATTGTTGCCGACCGCCTACATCACACAACCGCACTGGGCTGCTACTACTGACCGACCGCTCTGCATGACGACTACAGACTGAGTACTGCTCTCAACTAGACAGAGCTACAGACTCGCGACGACTGACTGACTGCTACTCTGCATAGCGACAACTAACTCGCAAAGACTACTACTGACTGAGAACCGCTCGCAACACTCGCGCGGTCAAGCGCATACTCTCTGGTCACAGATGCTACAATGCCTCGCCATCGCTGCTGCGTTACATACGTGTTTCAACGTCTAAATGTATTTATACAAATTGCAGTGCACAAAATGACTTATAAGCTACAGTATTATGGGCAAAAGTCACCAAAAGAAACCGCTTATAATAAATGTCTACAATGATTGTATTATTTCACTGGAAAGTTAGAGTTCACATATTACTGGAAAAATTTTCTCTTTAACAACTCCTATCCACAGCAAAATTTCTATTATTGTAATGTGTAAAACGAGGTGGATAGGAATTACTAACTAGCATCTGTAGATTTAACAAATAAAAATAAAGTAAAAGAAACCATGTAAATGTTCAATATAAGCCATATTTACAAATTAATTTGCAATGTGAGTGTAAACCGACTCAGTTCACATCATCACGATTTATCTTGAAAATGATCCGTGAAACATAAAGCTGACTAACTACCGTACAACTAACATCATGAGATGTCAAACATGCATACACCATTCCGTTCCGCTAATAAATTCGCCAGTGGGCTGGGAAGGGTTAGTCAAAATACATTTTTTAGTTTTCTCTTAAATCTTATTAGTAACCCGGTAATATTTAAGGCAAGTTACTGAAAAAGTATATACCCAAACAATGAAAGAGAACTCGTTCGATTTCTGATAGTACCATAATGCATAAACAGAAAAGAAAAATGGTAATCTATCCCATCATATTATATTTGATAATAAAAAATAAAAATAAAGACTGGTTGCCAAAGTAGTAGTACTGTTAAATTATTAAATTTTCCTTCAGTGAATATTTCGATTTCTGCATACAGCTGTGTTAACTTCCATATCAATAAAAGAAGCATTTCTTTAGTGTTAACTTTACTGGCTACTGCCGTGGAGGTCTTAGGCTCGATTCAGTTACCAGGTCAAATTTTTTCAGCGATCAAGTTGTTTGTAACAGATTTCATTCATCCTTGTTGGGCAAATAAGAAACCGCGTGAACGAATAAGTAGCGACGTTAGCATGCAACCCGTGGAAATGGCGTCAAATGAAAGACTTGTACAAAGGTGTGAACCACATGGCATTTATTTTATTGAAAGGCAACAAAGACCATATGAGAATTGCCTTAAAGGAAGCTAGTTGTGCTAATGTTACGGTCATTGTCAAGACGAAAGTCAAGCAGCACAAAATGGTTGCTCAAAAGTTGGCTGCAGCAGTTATAATTCAAACTATTTTTCATGTAGGCCGACGGATCTGTTTCCAATACAATATCCGTAGAAAAAAGGAACCCCCATGTAGTTTGCAAACAGACCATGCATGCCGTCTTCCAGGAAGGCTCTCTAAGCTGTACAATGAATATGTCACCTCGAGCCATATGCACACAGGTGAATACGTGAACAAGTGGACATTCTCAGTTCTCCACAATCCACTGTTGATTTCTCTGCCCCCTCATAACCGCACAACCTTACAACTATCTGTGACCAAGATCTCTTTCGTGCAACTCTATTCCAATATAAAGGTACAGATTTCTATCTGGAGCACTGGTATCCAAACTTTCCTCTGACGGAATACTTTGAGGATTATTCTACTTTGATGGAACCCCTTGTTTATTTTGAAGGTTAATGAAATTTTCAAGAAATCATAAAAACTTGTTTCAATCGATTGTTACTTAAATTGACTGAAATAAGTTTTTCTGATTTTTTCAATCGGTTATTACTTAAATTACCACCTCCGGTAGCTGAGAGGTCAGCGCGACAGAATGTCAATCCTGAGGCCCCGGGTTCGATTCCCGGCTGGGTCGGAGATTTTCTCCGATCAGGGACTGGGTGTTGTGTTGTCCTAATCATCATCATTTCATCCCCATCGACGCGCAAGTCGCCGAAGTGGCGTCAAATCGAAAGACTTGCGCCCGGCGAAAGGTCTACTCGACGGGAGGCGCTAGTCACACGACATTTACATTTACTTAAATTTTAAATCATAATTAATAACACAGAAATCATAAAAAATTTTTGAAAAATAATTAGTATCGTCAAAATGTCGGAAAAATAAACCGCTATGTTAGTAGTACATTTTCGAGGTGCAATTTTTCACTTTCCACGGAACATCAGCGTTCCGCGAAACACAGTTCGGGGAACTCTGGTCTCGAGTTTTCGTTGGAAGCACGTCGAAATTGGGCATTCTACTGAAGTGACACACACTGGTTATCCTGGTGCTTCACGACCTTTTCTCCGCAATAACTTAGACCAGTCACTGTGCAATTGCTGACATACGCATAGACCTCTACACGGCGATACATCTACAAAATCGGCTAACATGCATGAAGATAATCACGCTCTTTTACCATTCGATGACGTGCTACACTAGACGAAGGGGACAGGCACTGTGCCGTACAATTTTCGTAGACACTTTAATTACTAGTATATACTCCTGCAGTTATCCTCTTAATAAAAGTAATGACTAGTCACTGTCGGTATGGGGGAAATAATGTGTTCACTCATTAAAACTCCAGCGTAAAGCATGATGTTTTAATTTATTACTTCTTTACTACTAACAGTATTCAAGACGAATTTGCAGACAGTATTCACGTATGTCAGTGAATGTAACAGAAACATATTATACGACATATAGTTCGCCAGATTTAACATCATAAACACTGAGATTGCGTGAAAAACTGTCGCGTCATACAACACGTTTAAATTTATTGCTTTCTTGCAACTAACTCTATTCGCGACACTTTTCACGTACAGTATCCACATCATCAGCTGAATGTACCTATAGAAATACATCGTTGTACGACGGATAGTAAGAGAAAATGACGTCAAATACAGACACGCATGAAAAACTGCAAAATCATCTACGACATATCAATTTATTACTTCTTTACTACTAAAATCTGCTGCTGAATGAGGCTCTGAGATTATAAATTACCAACTGACTTGAAATGCCCTAGAAGAAGGAGCAAGACAAGAGCGTCGAGTGATCGCTGTTTGAATGGGTCCGATAAGGAAGCTCTGCTCTGGCGTTTTTTGCTTTTATGGTTATTTTGGGTGGCTGGGCTCTGAATCTTTCAAGCTCCGACAGGTCAAAACGCTTGTTAAGAGCGATTGGGCACCCCGTTCTGGGCTATATTTTCCTTGGTTAGCCAGTGACCTCTGTTCTACCATTCTTATCTGAAATAGGTTGTTCCTCGCTATTCCTGCCCCTCTCCTCTCTCACGAAGCTGTCCACCCCCGTTAGCTGAGTGGTCACGCGGCGGAATGCCACGCCAAGGGGCCCGGTTTCGATTCTCGGCTGGGGCAGGGACTGGGTGTGGTCCTCATCATCATTTCATCCCCATCTTCGACGAGCAAGTCGCCCAATGTGGCCTCTAATAATGCGGTAAGTATTTGCCCTCGGCGACCGAGCTTACCCAAATTGGGGACTCCCGGCGCACAAAGCAGTACGCTCATTTCCATTTTCTCACGTAGCTGCAAATGAACGGATTAAGACCTGAACTAGGCTGAAACTTACACGAATTCGGTTACCATAGTCACTGCGAACGAGCTCCCATTAGCGACCTCTCTCACCAAAATCCCATGACAAGCGAGGAACACGGTAACCAAATCGAGGTCCTCACACATAGTGGAAGTCGTCAGGGAAAATCTTTCCTGCACCCTGGCAACTTAAGTATAATTGGACCAGTAGGAACGAAATCAGTTTGTCTCTATCTAAGCCTGCACAAAAGTTGGCTACAGAGTCACATTAGCAGACGAGAAGTTTACCCATCACCAGGCACTATGAAAACGCAATATCCAGAAGCATTCATTCATTCTGAGAGGGTAGGATAGCGGTAAAACATTAAACAATCACTATCAAGTATGGGGAATGTGGAAGAAACGTAGTAAAGCGACATATATTCATGTAAAACAAATGCGGAGCAAACTCGATTTCAAGGAATGTACGGAATAGTGGCTGATAATGAAACATTCAGCTGCTGACTCTTCCTCACTGCCTGATTTATTAAATGCCCGAATGTATGAGGTGCTAAGGGCTTGGAAAATAAAGCTCCATTTTAGCAAAAACATTATGAAATGGCTCATATAGAGGCCTTTTCACGCCTTCATATGGCGAGAGGTGGGAACATATAATACATCCAGGGATATTTCTTTCAGTTACTTTCTGTTCTGTAATGTACCAGTTTCTTCTGTGAATGGTCCACGTTTCATGGAGATATGTTACATGACAGTCACGCATCATGCAAAAGTTACTTTCGTCCTTTAGTTTTGCACACCAATGTACTTGCATGTATAACTACGCATCACTATCAGTGCTGTTTGTGCCTTTTCCCGATATATATATATATATATATATATATATATATATATATATATTTGCGATGCGTGCAGGTTAGGCATTAGTGTGTGGATGGCTTCTGTATTTAGACTGTCACTATATGGAAAAACTTTTAAAAAATTTGAAATTAGATAAGAGATCCTGATGTCTGAAGTAGATATAAGTGATATCACTTGTGAGGGCACCAGTACTGCAAGTGCTTTTGTTTCCATACCTGTCTGCCAAAAACTCCTTGGTTAATGTCATTGACTTCTCGGGGTTCGTAGTGAGTCGATCCTAGTCTCACAGTCAGGTTTGTACATTGTTTACTCCAAACACGGGTGTGGCAGGTGTTTGTGTGGTTCACTGTAATGAGGACCCTTAGAGGCATTTGCTTCAATTCATTATTTCAACTATTTTGCGATGCTCCTTTCACCTGATTATAAAGTATGAGTCTCGTTGTAGTCTTGATTGTCCAAAGTAATAGCTTCCGTAATTTATCCTCCATATCTGTCGCGTGGTAGCCTTTACGTTAATAAACTTCTTGGTTCAGTATATGCAGATGCTTCATTTGATGGATTATTCCACACCAGCGCGTTATTCTGGCTTTTGTTGCAACGATGTCTCAATATTTGGAGTACTTCTTGCATGCCAGACACTGTCGTTTGATTAGCGTTTTGTAAGGCATGAAGTCGCCGTTTTAGAAGTGTTGTCCCAAATCTGCTGAAAGAATGTTTCTGACTTTTCAATGCATCGAGTGGCCTTACCAGAAACAGATTCTTACAGTTTCTCGTTGCAGCCTGCTTTGAGACCGACGTCCTGGCGTAGTTTTTTTTACAGCGCGAATGCAGTCAGTTGTGCTCCCGGTCACGCGCACAGCTTAGCTCTACCCTACTTTCGTATAAGGAATTCCCAATCACCTTGTACTCCCTACCTTCCGCATTCTCTCTTCGTACACAGACAGTGTTCTGGCCTATTGCGACCAAACTGCTCAGCTGTTTGTCATTAATGCTTCCAGTAGAACCAGGAATCAACGATTTGATTACAATACTGCTGAACATATGTGTTCTGTGATATTTTCACTGTATAATGTGTTTCGTTTATGTTGAACAATTTGTAGAACAATGCCCGTCCATTTAAGTGTACAATGTTTAGCACGAAAATCAGCTCCAATTTGGAACTGTTAGAGAAATGTGTGGAAACTGCCAGCGACGCACAAAATAAGAAATGGGATTGCATTTTGTAGAAACACTCCAACGATGCCGGTACAAAGAAACCTTTATTAATGGCGTCGTCAGTTCAACAGGCCGAGCCAATTCTTCTTTCATACTGACTTGGCCAACGGTTACATGAACGTTTCCTCTAATGTGTCTCCGTAAAGGTTGTCTGAGGTACAACTGACAAGAAAGAAAAGGGAGAAATACTGAACTGTAATGTTCCGTCGTTGACGAGGTCACTATAGACGGAGCTGCTCGGAATGGACAAAGGTGGGAAAGGATATCGTCTATGTGTATGTGTGTGTGTTTTCTTTTTTGTTTCTGGTTTTTTTTCGGTTTACAGACGAACTATCTCAGTAGTTCCCTTAAGTGATTTAGGGAGACCACGGCAAACCTGAAGCTGGGTGGGGCGACGACGTCTGCTTCTCGTCAACACGGGTACAATGTTTTCACCTCTGCGCCACTTCACTTAGCCGCCTTGTAAGTCTGCAGCCTTTTTGTTGCCACGAGCAGGCTTCTTAAACATCAGTACTTTTGCGTGGTTAGCCACTATTACAGAGAAAATTATGTTGTTCAAACAGGGTCAACACCAGCCCCAGCGCTTCCTAAACGTTAAGAATGGTTGAACTGGAACATCAGTTGAATAATTAATTCAGCTGGAAGTATTAATTTCATTTAAATTGGTTGTGACAATTAATGAACATAACTGATATGCCAATGGCTTGAAATATTGCTCAACCCTCTTTAGCTGAACATACTAGTTTCATGAATTTATCTGATTACAGCCCTTCTAAAGGAATATACAAGAGGAGCATAAAATCACAATTTCGAAAAAGTGAACGGCACTTAAACAATTGTAAATGAGCGAATAGGACACAGGAGGTTAACTTTCACGATACATGTTTATTCATTGAAAAAATTGGTTCAAATGGCTCTGAGCACTATGCGACTTAACATCTGAGGTCATCAGTCCCATAGAACTTAAAACTACTTAAACCAAACTAACCTAAGTACATTACACAAACCCATGCGCGAGGCAAGATTCGAACCTGCGACCGCAGCAGGCGCGCAGTTCCGTACTGAAGCGCCTAGAACCGTTCGGTCACCGCGGCCGGCTATCCATTGAAAGAACGCAATAAAATGCGGGGATATTCAGTTATCATTCTAACATGGCGCCTGAGAACTAAAACTTTACAGTAATACAATAAGATAAAGCACTTCATGCTGTAACTTGTGTGTGCGAGCGAAAGGATACAATTCGGAAAACATTCACTCATATATTCACACGACTGAACAGGTCAATGCTCAACTTACCACCGCTAATTGCAAGTACCAACTCGCAAAGAGGTCTGGCCCGTTTAGAATGGTTTAGAAAAGTAATATCAAAGCATAATGAATCGCACGCGGCAACCGAGAGCCGACCACTCCATGCGGCAGTTACTATACACACTTAAACGAACTAAAATGTTTCCGAAAAAGTAGAAACACCAAGAATACCGCGAAGATGACTAAAAACACGACAAGATTAAATGATCGCGAGCCACACGCGACAAAATTAACCTTGCAAATATGAGAGACTGAGAATGGTTTCAGGGTACACGTGGCTCTCCAGTGAAAAAGACAGCTCTCACAAATTCGCATAAAACGTTCAAATCTGAAAATTCAAACGGTCTACCGGCAAAATTTAAATTTAAATCGAATCAATAAATACGACTACAAATCACGAGCAGCACACACAGCTCGCCGGCTGTCGTACGTGAAATTCAAATACGCGTATGGACAGGCCACAGAAATCATACAGAAAGATATGGAAAATCTGGAAAATCTAGATCCATTAAGACCACATTCACACGATATTCTGAGTTACTGGGACACATTAAACACTCCTATTGGTGTTGCTCTTTATCACTGGTACAAAGCAACAAGGGAGGTTCCACTCACTGATAAACTGCGAAACAAACGTATTCCAATCCAAAATCTAAGAACGAACTGGAAAATAAATACGGCGGTCAGCTAACCTGAAGGAACTGAAACGTTTTCAACGATTCCTTTACTAATTACAAAACTATATTCTAATTCCGCAGAAGGCTTACATAATCTTACGACTATACACACTGGCGACCAGACGGAGAGTGCTGTTCTGAACAAAGCTCCCACCTACCCTGGATTACAGACGGAACTGACCTGAGGGCCCTTTCCGCCACCAACCTGACAATAAGCAACCGTCGGCCGGAGTGGCCGAGCGGTTCTGGGCACTACAGTCCGGAACCGCGTGATCGCTACGGTCGCAGGTTCAAATCCTGCCTCGGGCATGGATGTGTGTGATGTCCTTAGGTTTAAGTACTAAGTTCTAGGGAACTGCTGACCACAGCAGTTGAGTCCCATAGTGCTCAGAGCCATTTGAACCAATAAGCAACCCCCGTGCACAAAGGGTGGACCTCTCTGTTCAGGTAAGAGCGACTCCACTCCTGTACTCAGAGCAGAAGACAAACAACTTCTTCTCTGCTCCGAGCAGAGTACACTCCACGCAGCAATTACTACCCAACAAACGCGGAAATATACATAAAAATACTTATTCGTTAATATTCAGATACAAATACTGTTAAATAAAGGAAAGACGGTGGGAGGGGGGAGGAGGAGGGGGGAGTGGTGATCCTGTGGGTTCCTGGTCACTTCGGCGTCCCAGGGAAAGAGGCTGTTGATGCTGCTGCAAAGACTGCATCTCTCCTCCACAGGCCTGTCAGTCATTCTGTTCCTTCGGATGATGTTCGTGTCGCTGTCTGTTGGCATGTAGTACCACTTTCCTGTGACAATTCTCCTCTCTCCAGGGGAACAATCTCCGTGACATGGAATCTCTGCCAGTAGCATGGTCGACTTCCTCATGGCCCTCGCACCGAGAGGAGGTCATTTCAACCCGGTTGTGTCTAGGATATTGTCGTTTTGATCACCGCCATTTATTAAGTGGCGACCCTGCCCCGCTCTGTGCCTACTGCTCGCAACACTTGTAACCTCCCCACCGTAATTTTAAAAGAAAATGTAAGAGACAATACTTAATACAAATGGGAGCCGAGTGTAACCTCCCCACAAAAATTTTAAAAGAAAATAATTTGTCAATACTTAATAGAAATGTGGGGCCAAGTGTAACCTCCCCACAAAAATTTTAAAAGAAAATAATTATACTAATTAGAAATGCTGATGGACATGGCTCTATGCGTAACCTGCCTACAATCAAATGTACTGACAATGGCAACAAATGTGAAATTCGCAATCTGACTCAATTATAAATCCTTCAAAAAATTAAAGTCCATTCAGTGACAAGAAAATTCAATTAAACCGAAATATCGGTTTTTGGCCCTGTGTAAAAACAATCAGAATTAAAGTCTTACCTCAGAATAAATGGATGTCACATATCTGCTCTTGTTGTTGCGCACCACTTGGAGGAACTACATTGCAAATAATAATATTCTCCTTTTTTTTGTAATTCTAGTGAAATTTTTCTTCAAAAAGAAGTGGAATGAAATGGGAAGTGCAACGAGATCTTTAGTTCAAAAAAAAAAAAAATTAAATTTTTGAGAAAATGCTTTTGAAATAAAAAATTATTATTGGGAGACTTGTTGGAGAATAATTACAATAAATAAAATTTTTCATTATCTAATGATTATATTAATTAACAGTATACCTTATTCCTCATCTTGACCATTGTTGCCGACCGCCTACATCACACAACCGCACTGGGCTGCTACTACTGACCGACCGCTCTGCATGACGACTACAGACTGAGTACTGCTCTCAACTAGACAGAGCCACAGACTCGCAACGACTTAACTGACAGACTCGCAACGACTGACTGACAGACTCTGCATAGCGACAACTAACTCGCAAAGACTACTACTGACTGAGAACCGCTCGCAACACTCGCGCGGTCAAGCGCATACTCTCTGGTCACAGATGCTACAATGCCTCGCCATCGCTGCTGCGTTACATACGTGTTTCATAACCCTCCACTCGGGGGGCAAAAATTTGGCAGCGATGGTGAGTCATTTGGACTTGCCAAGCGCGGCAAAATTTTTCTTTAATTAACAAAATCCTACAACTTACAGAATATTTAAATGTTGTGCACACGCACTAAGTACAAAATATATCAGACAAGGACAAAATGTGAATACTAAACATAGTAGCAAATCAGAAAAAAGTATATACAAACTTTTTGACAGATAAAGTGCACAGGCACTGAAAAAATTCTTTAGCATATGCAGAACAAATAAACAGACTGGCAAGAATAATTAGATGTAGTACATAAAGTAAATGTTGTGCACACGCACTAAGTACAAAATATATCAGACAAAGACAAAATGTGAGTACAAAACATAGTAGCAAATCAGAAAAGTATATACAAATTATTTGACAGATAACAAAGTGCACAGGCACTGAAAAAATTCTTTAGCATATTCAGAACAAATAAACAGACTGGCAAGAATAATTAGATGTAGTACATAAAGTAAATGTTGTGCACACGCACTAAGTACAAAATATATCAGACAAGGACAAAATGTGAATACTAAACATAGTAGCAAATCAGAAAAAAGTATATACAAACTTTTTGACAGATAAAGTGCACAGGCACTGAAAAAATTCTTTAGCATATGCAGAACAAATAAACAGACTGGCAAGAATAATTAGATGTAGTACATAAAGTAAATGTTGTGCACACGCACTAAGTACAAAATATATCAGACAAAGACAAAATGTGAGTACAAAACATAGTAGCAAATCAGAAAAGTATATACAAACTTTTTGACAGATAAAGTGCACAGGCACTGAAAAAATTCTTTAGCATATGCAGAACAAATAAACAGACTGGCAAGAATAATTAGATGTAGTACATAAAGTAAATGTTGTGCACACGCACTAAGTACAAAATATATCAGACAAAGACAAAATGTGAGTACAAAACATAGTAGCAAATCAGAAAAGTATATACAAATTATTTGACAGATAACAAAGTGCACAGGCACTGAAAAAATTCTTTAGCATATTCAGAACAAATAAACAGACTGGCAAAAAATATTATGTTGACAAGTGTACATGCACTGAAAAATGTCTTTAGCATTTTCACAACAAATAAACATAATGGCAAAAAAAAAAAATTCATGTCCAAAGTGCACATGCACTGAAAAATGTCTTTAGTATTTTCACAACAAATAAACATAATGGCAAACATCATGTCGACCAGTGACATAAGTGTACTCACACTGGAGTTTAGCGAATCGAAAAATGTATAACCTATGAACATAAATGATGTTACCAAAAAAAAAAATTTTTTCTTTATGTGACAAGAATCAGGATAGGAAAGGGAAGGATTGCATTATGGTTGTAGCACTTCAGATTGCACACAGCTGCTCTGAAAGTCCATATCTTTCCACAGTAGTACAACACCAAGTGACACAACTTGAAGTTCTTTTCCCATCAGAATTTATCAGTGTAGCCAAGACACTGAACTGTCGTAGTAATGTTCCATGTTTTCATTTTGGCAGTACATTAGGTACACCAAACAGTGGGACCATAATAATGTCTTCATCGCTCATGGTGGTGGACAGCATGTCGTGTCAACACCACACTCTTACAAGGCACACCAACGTAGAATTAGTGCAAAACCAAATATAGTGCTCCATGATCACTGGGATAAACAGGACAATGGACATTGCAGTAATTCAGGGTAGTCAGCTTATGAGGTGAAGGACATCAAGTCACATAATATTGACAATTACAGTCTTCATTGATAGTTCGTGGCATTCATAGCCCAGTTATTGAACATTTCTGTACCAAGTATGTAGTATTACAGAAAAATGTTCATTAATTGTTTTACATAGAATCAGTAGCCTTCTTTTCCTGGTTACAAAATATTATGAAATAATCGCATTCTTTTCAGTTACAGAGTATAATTAAGAATCATTAACCTTCTCCTAATTACAGTTAATTAATCATTTGTCTTTAATTAATCATTTGTCTAATTACAGTTAATTAATCATTTGTATAATTACAGTTAATTAATCATTTGTCGTTAATTAATCATTTGTTTAATTACAGTTAATTAATTAATCATTTGTCATTTCAATATACTAAGAATTATTAGCCTTAATTAATTACAAAGCATTATTAAACAGTACCATAGTTAATTAATTATGTGTCATTCCAATCTATTAAGAATCATTAGTCTTTTCCTAATTACAAAGCATTATGAAACAGTCACATTCATTTCCAACAACAAAGTATCAACATTGGAAACAAGAGCTAATCAATGGCATAATTAATAACAATTCGTGGAGTGACATTAATTATTGGCACTCAGTGGCCATCAAGTATTGAATAGAATCATCATTCAGTATTATTCAGATCATTACAAAGTCATTATTAAAAATCAGTTAATTACAGTCAAATCATTAGTAATCACAGGCATTACAATAAACAGTGGCAGTTATTAGCTAGTGACAAAGCATTATTTTGAATATAGTCTCATTAAGAGGTCATTACTCGAGTGACATGCTATTCAGAGTTGATCAGTATTATTCAGAATTATCATAAACTAGTGACATTATGTGGGACTGGTAGTACATTTTTTTGGTAGCAATGCATTGCGTTGGGATCGATAATTAATTGCTGAGGCATAATACTTTTTGCTTTTGACCTATTGCTGCAAATGAGGATAGGTAACGTCATTCGTCATGAGTCAGCTGTAGCAAGATTATGTAACAAGGCAGTACATGTGATCACATTTATAAATGATAAACACAAATGGGTAAAAAATATAAAAATGCAAGTACTAGAACAGGTATAATAAGTAACAGGTTTAGTAAGTGTCATGAAAAACTTCTCCTGGGAAAAATACAAAAACGGATTATTGACCTGAAAGAAGAAACGCACACTATGCTGAAAAGTAGTGAACTTCGAATTAACAAGTAGTGAAATGTGTATAAAATGTGTTCCATAGCTGTCCTTTCCAAAACTTTCCGTCATCCTACTATGCAATGTAACACCTGCTGTCAAAGCAAACCGCAACAAATACTTAAATAACTACGTGGCATAAAGAAAAAAACTTCATTATCCATATCATCATAACTTCACCATTATCATCACCTGTAAAGAAAAACTTCATTATTCATAATACCATTTCCTTCATCATTATTCATCAGTATTCACTATCATCTGCAAAAAATCACTTCATTACTCATTACCTAACTATTCCTTATCTCTAGCATATTTCATCACTAAAACTAAGATGTGTAGTTCTCTCTGACAGCCTGCATCAATCACCTTGTATTCTGAAAGAAAAAATTAGTTAAGACTGCTATTCTGTGATGAGTATAGTATAGTCTTGTTAATGCTTGTTAATCCTGATCCCTTTACTCTTCCTCATAAAGTTATTGCATCTCCTTTCGTTTATTCCGTAGGTGAAATTCCCATTTATGTTAAATTTATTTCTTAGAATCATCATTCCTTTCTGAAATTGATGAACAAAGATTAATGTCTTGCATTTAAATCCTATACCCACTAAATAATGACTGGTTTATGGTGACACAATTAACCATACAGCATAACATGACAGAAAACGTAATATGTCCAAGACATTGACAGTGTTCGGATGCGAAAAAATGTACACAGAATAATACAATGCAGTAGCAAAAAAAAAATGTGAAACAGTCACGATGTTGAGATGTCATAAGGCAAAAAAAAAAAATGTCAAAGTCGACTGGTGTGTGTTATATCTTAACTATTTCATAGTGCATATAAACAAAACTGGAGTACAGTCATATACACAAAAAAATGGAAAATGTGCACGGTCTGATGTGTAACGACAAGAAAAGCGACCTGCTAACCTTACCTTGCCGGGCACTTGCCAAGAAAAAAAATACGATAATCATCAATAAGTAGTCACATAAATATAATTGCAGAAATAGTCGTAAATGTGTAAATTCATCTGGAAAAATATGCACGGTCTGATGTGTAACGACAAGAAAAGCGACCTGCTAACCTTACCTTGCCGGGCACTTGCCAAGAAAAAAATACGATAATCATCAATAAGTAGTCACATAAATATAATTGCAGAAATAGTCGTAAATGTGTAAATTCATCTGGAAAAATATGCACGGTCTGATGTGTGACGACAAGAAAAGCGACCTGCTAACCTTACCTTGCCGGGCACTTGCCAAGAAAAAAAATACGATAATCATCAATAATTAGTCAGGTGAATTAATTGCATTAGTAAATGGCATCATAGTGTGTTGAATCATACAGTGGTTTCACTCAATAAACGGTTTAATGTTTGAGATATGGTGATTGCCTTTCGATTTTCTGGTTCTCAAAGTTTCGACGTGTACAACATTGGGGTGAGAGATACTGCGAATCCGATACGGACCTGCGTATAGAAGTTCAAATTTACTGCACTTACCTTTTAATTTGCTGGATAAATAGTGTGTACGTACTAATATCTTCTGTCCAACGTGAAAGTCGCGGCGTGTACAAACCTGTTTTTGCTGTCTTCTCCGGCGCTCTGCGGCACGTTTGATGTTGTTCAGCGCAATGTCAATTATTTCGTGGTGTCGTAGGCGACGATTTTTGGGGAATTCTATTAATTCTTTAATTTTGTTCGGTGGTTCAACGTTTTTCAGTATAACAGTCGGAGATAGCATAGTGGATTCATTTGGAATGGAATTAATTACATCTTGGAATGAGAGTATGTGTGTATCCCAATCAATATGTCTTTTGTGGCAGTATATTCTGCACAGCTTACCAATTTCCTTCATTAATCTTTCACAAGGGTTCGAAGAAGCGTGGTACTTGGATATATAGATCGGAGAAATGTTTCTAGCTCGTAACATGCGTGTCCATACACTACTACGAAATTGAGATCCATTATCAGAAATTACTTTCATTACATGCCCTACATGAAATAGAAAATGTTTTACAAATGCTTTCGAAACAGTTTTAGCAGTAGCTTTGCGTAACGGAGTGAAAGTAACAAATTTTGAAGTGAGCTCAACAGCGACAAAAATGTAGCAAAAACCTCTGTTAGTTCTCGGAATCGGACCAAAAATATCTACTGCGGCCATGTGTCTTAATTTCACAGGTATAATGGGATATAAAGGAGGAATATGTGAAGTGGTGTCTGATTTAGCTTTCTGGCAAATTTTACAAGACGCTAAAACTCGTCGTATACGTTTTTCCATGTTGGTAAAATAACAGTTCTGTCTCAGTATAAGAAAACATTTTCGTGCTCCGTAATGTGCGTAACTTAAATGAGTGTACCAAATTAGTTTGTTAACCAGTTCGTCAGGAATGCATAATAACCAAATGTTGCTGTCAGGATGAGAGCGGCGAAACAGAATGTCATTGCGTACAGTGTAGTGGTTCCTAATCGTAACATTTTTCCTATCTTGCCAAAGGTGCTTAATTTCTTTCCACACATTGTCCTTATTTTGTTCTTGTGCTATGTCCTGTAATGACGATGAAATAAAATTTTCAAATGCAACTTGCTGAATGTACATGACACTGAAATTTGTTTTGCAGAAGTTGGTTGCTACGTCTTGCTGATTGTTACTGAGAGAACGCGATAGTGCGTCTGCTATAACATTTTGCGTACCGGGAATGTGAACTATTGTAAAATTAAATTCCTGTAAATATAGTTTCCATCTGCTTAATCTGTCGTGAGTAAATTTAGCTGAAAGCAAAAATTGTATTGCTCTGTGGTCTGTGTAGACGGTGGTATGTCTGCCGTAAAGAAAGTGCCTAAATCTCGTGAAAGCCCATACAACACATAATGTTTCAAGTTCTGTGACGGAATAATTTCGTTCAGCAGGTGACAAAATGCGACTTGCAAATGCGATGTTTTTAATTACTGTAGAACCATCTTCTTCAATTTCCTGGAAAATGTGTACGCCTAAAGCGGTGTTGGAACTGTCGGTAGCAATGGAAAAATTTCTAGTAAGATCTGGATGCGATAATAGTGGTGCATTCAACAGAGCATGTTTCAGGTTCATGAATTCAGAGTGTGCTTGCTTATCCCAAGACCAAATACTGTTTTTACCTGTTAATTGACATAATCTGGGTGTGTCTAAAGCAGAGTGATGAATAAATTTACGAAAAAAGTTAATTAAGCCCAAAAAACTGCGTAATTGCTTCTTCGTCGTAGGAACACTAATGTCACGTAGAGCCTGAAGTTTTTCTGGATCAGGCGCAATGCCTTCTGCTGAAATTACGTGTCCAAGAAATTTTATGGAAGTTTTGCCAAAATGCGATTTACTGAGGTTAACTGTAAGTCCTTGTGCATGAAAAGTTTGCAGCAGTTGTTCAAGAATCACATTGTGTTCATACCAGTTAGCTTCTGCGATAAGAATGTCGTCTACATACGTCGTAATTCTGTCCTTAATGCAAACGTGTGTCGGATGGCGTCAAAATTAATAACATTTTCGTGAAGAAGATTCTGCGTGTCAAAATTATTGCTTACGTTACTGGAATATGAAACCTGTACTGTATATGGTCAAATTCTATCGTACGTGCTGTTATTTACGGGAGAATGCTGTGGCATATCCATTATGTGAACTGCTCTGTTATTTCTTACTGACGTATTACGCTATAGATGACACCTATTGTTTGTTTCATTCATGATTATTTGTTGTTGCTGATGTTGTTGCTGCTCATAAGATCGACTGTTATTAAATGTACGCTGAAAATTGTGCTCGTTATTTCTATGTCTGTCAAGATAGTAATTTCTATACGGCGTATTGCTATGCGAGTTGAAATAGTGTGTTGTCTGTACGTGGTTATTTCTTTGCTGCCATGCGTTACTATTTGTTGGAGCTGGGACTATACGTGCACGCGGCGAAACATTAAAGTTTGGTTGACCTTGTAGACTGCATTGTTGGTTACGTATGCTAAGCGGCTGACTTTCATGCTATTGTGGTGGAAAACGTCTATTGTTACCAAAAAATGCGTTTGCTGTTAATTTTACTTTTACACATACTGATGATTACGATTTTATCTGTAATTAAAATTACGGCGGTAGTTGTCATTACGGGAGTGCCTACTGAAAATTGTCACATTCGGTAAAAGATTTGTCGTATCCGGTTTTCATTACATACGTTTCTTAATACTAGGTAGAGCAATAGTTAAAGAGCAGTTTGGATAGATATAAAGGATAGTAGAAGAAAAGGCAGCAGTGCAGAAAACTAAAGATGAAACAGCACTACTACAGCTCGGGGCCCTATGCTCGCTACGGCACATATTCATTAAAGCGTAATGAATCCCCTGAGGTCATTTACGCACTGCAAATAAATTTTAGCTTTTGTGTTACAGGCAATAGCGGTAAAAATTCAAAGGCAAATTGTTGTATCCGTGCTAATTCTAGTTTCTTCATTATAGGCAATGCTGTTGTAAATACAAAAATAAATTGTCGCATCTGGTTCAAAGCTAGCTTCTGCATTACACGCAATAGCGGTGAATGTACAAAGATAAATTGTCGTATACAGTGCAAAGCGTGTATCTGTGTTCTGTCATTATTAAATTCTTTACATTTTCTGGCGGATAAAAATTGCTCGTAATCTACGTTCTCGTCATTGGATTTGAGAACACGTTCGGATTTGTGTGTGAATCTGTTCGTCTGTGTCATTTCGGATTTCAAGTTACATAGCTTTTCAGATTTTAAGTCGCGTGGCTTTTCGGATTTTAATTCGCATAGTCTCTGTAAATTGCTCACATTATACGCGCTGCGTAAGTCTGACAAATGTTTGCAACGTGGCGGGTTCTGTGACGTATTGGTGACTGAAATAATTGTTAATTCTGTTACTTTAATACTTTTGTCAATCTGGTTGTTGTGTCGTTCACTTTTCTCGTCAGCCTCCGTATTCGGAGTGTGTGAAACTTCCACTGACTCCAAATCATCGCGAATCTGTACTGCGTTTTTAGGGCATTGTTCGGTGACTGCATTAATTTCGTGTATCTGTGTTTCGTTCGCCAAACATTGTTCAGTGATTGCATCAATCTTGTCTTTATGTGACTCTGTTGTGCCTACACATGTGCTACTTAATTCTTGTGCAACAGTGCCAGCTTCTTCATTACTGTTATTAGCACAAGTCTTAGTATCCTCACGTAATTGTTCTTTACTGTCCTGACATTGTACGGTAACAGCTGTAATCTGCTCACTAACTTGTTTGTTCTGTTCTTTATGATCGTCTTGTTTTTCGTTTGTGAATTTGAAACTTTTATCAATTATTTCCCTAAGTTGTTTGTAATGGTTGTCGAGAATTTCACTGACTCGTAGTAAAAATGCGATAGCTTGAGCCTCAGTAACATTACCCATTTGTTGTGCCAATACTCTAATTTCTTCCTTAGTAACATCACCTACTATATTCTCTGTGCTGTTTAGTGGTGGATCTGGAACTTTCTCGCTTACTGTAACCATTTGGTTATTCTGAGCAGTCGGATGTACACTGTCAGACATTATTTCGGAATTAAATAAATCCGTCGTACTTTCAGTATCCTGTTCATTTTCATTAGACAAATTTGTCTGTGCATTACTTGGATTTTCTAAATCGGGTGTGTTAAGCTCGGCAGCGCTCATTACTATAGACCGCTCCGCGTCATCAATTGTCGTCAAGTTAACAGACGAGACAATTGAGTTCGTTTGTTCATCATTAAGGTGAAAGTCATCTTTAGTGGTTGGAATGCACTGATTGTTAGTGAACGCAGGTTTGTCATCATTACGTTGCGTATCACAATTACTATCGGTCACGTTGTTTAAGTCGGTAATTTCATTCACAATACTTCGCGATACACTATTCACAGTCTTTCGCGGCATTTTTACAATAGTCAAAATTTTTTCATAAAACAAATGAGCACAATGCAAAAGCAACACACAAATACAACAAAGGAACAAATTGCCGTTGACCTGTAGAGAGAAAGTCACAAGATTAATAAAAGCGTAGCGCCAAATCCTAATTATACTTAAGCAAATAAGAGCAGATATCTGACTGTTGCTCAAAAGACTCTCAACGAAATACGATCCTGGACTGGGTGTCGCCAAGTGTAACCTCCCCACCGCAATTTTTTTAAAAAGAAAATATTGCAATACTTAATAGAAATGGGAGCCAAGTGTAACCTCCCCACAAAAATTTTAAAAGAAAATAATTATACTAATTAGAAATGCTGATGGACATGGCTCTATGCGTAACCTGCCTACAATCAAATGTACTGACAATGGCAACAAATGTGAAATTCGCAATCTGACTCAATTATAAATCCTTCAAAAAATTAAAGTCCATTCAGTGACAAGAAAATTCAATTAAACCGAAATATCGGTTTTTGGCCCTGTGTAAAAACAATCAGAATTAAAGTCTTACCTCAGAATAAATGGATGTCACATATCTGCTCTTGTTGTTGCGCACCACTTGGAGGAACTACATTGCAAATAATAATATTCTCCTTTTTTTTGTAATTCTAGTGAAATTTTTCTTCAAAAAGAAGTGGAATGAAATGGGAAGTGCAACGAGATCTTTAGTTCAAAAAAAAAAAAAATTAAATTTTTGAGAAAATGCTTTTGAAATAAAAAATTATTATTGGGAGACTTGTTGGAGAATAATTACAATAAATAAAATTTTTCATTATCTAATGATTATATTAATTAACAGTATACCTTATTCCTCATCTTGACCATTGTTGCCGACCGCCTACATCACACAACCGCACTGGGCTGCTACTACTGACCGACCGCTCTGCATGACGACTACAGACTGAGTACTGCTCTCAACTAGACAGAGCCACAGACTCGCAACGACTTAACTGACAGACTCGCAACGACTGACTGACAGACTCTGCATAGCGACAACTAACTCGCAAAGACTACTACTGACTGAGAACCGCTCGCAACACTCGCGCGGTCAAGCGCATACTCTCTGGTCACAGATGCTACAATGCCTCGCCATCGCTGCTGCGTTACATACGTGTTTCACACTTGATGGTGCGCCACTTTATGATCCGGTGTCCCTTTTGTGTTTACGTTTATGTTTACGTTCATGTTTCCCGTCTACCTTGTCAGATGTTTAGCGGATGACACACGTTCAGTCGATCACCTCTTACCGCAACAGCATGACGAAACAAATTTGATCCCAACGCGAGGACCTCCGCCATCTCAACGATGTTTTACGAAATTTTCCCTAGGGTCTTTCTTGTCTTTAACTGCTCCTCTTTTAAAGTTGCCTGATTGGGTTTTTGCCTTTTTCGCCTCAATTACTTGGTTTTCCTTCCGTAATGATACGGATTCATATTATCTTAGCAGTTTTGCGCACTAAAGCACCAACCAAGCAACGACCAACGGAAGACGTGTATACTGCTGAATTTTCCTCGTTACCTCCAGGGACCATCGAGCAATTACGACCACATGGCAGCGTATCACCAAGATTGTATGGTCATCCTAACGTGCACCAAAAAGGTCTTCCTTTACGATCTATAGTGAGTAATATTGACGCCTCCACATATAATTTAGCCAAACATCCTACTTTCTTGCTGAGACCATTGGTTGGCAAATGTATACGGAACTCTGCCGATTTTATCGACAGACTAATGCTCTCCACCAGAGTGGTTCGGATCTTTTACTCAGTTTTGATGTAGTATATCTTTTCACAGAGGTACCGCTTACTGATTCCTTAGTACTAATTGGTAAACATTTTCAATTGGACATCGCTGCTTTGTTTCGGCGCGCTCTTTCCTCGAGTTATTTTTGTGTAACCAAGAACATTCTGAACAGACTAACAGCGTCTCCATCGGCAGCCCCTTGTCCATCCTGATAGCCAACCTTTTTATGGAGGATTTTGGGGAAAGAGCACTTGAATCAGCGTTTCTTAAACCAACTGTTTTTGCAGGTACCCTACGTGGATGATAAACTTTTGTATCGTGGTCCCACGATGAAGATAAGTTGATGAAGTTTTTACATCATCTCAGGTCCATTCCCGAGTACATTCGATTTAGTATTAAATTAGAGAAAGATAGGTGCCTCCCATGCCTGGATGTTTTGGTTCGCCAGCAGCGGTGGCCGTGCGGTTCTGGCACTGCAGTCCGGAACCGCGGGACTGCTACGGTCGCAGGTTCGAATCCTGCCTCGGGCATGGGTGTGTGTGATGTCCTTAGGTTAGTTAGGTTTAAGTAGTTCTAAGTTCTCGGGGACTTATGACCTAAGATGTTGAGTCCCATAGTGCTCAGAGCCATTTGAACCATTTTTTGTTTTGGTTAGACGGAAGAGTGACAGCTCTCTGGGACCGTAAGGCCACTCACACTGATTTGTGCTTGCACTTTTCACGTTGCCATCACCCATTCCAAACCATGGGAGTGCTTAAAACCCTTCTCCACATGGCCCATACAGTGTCGGACGCAGTTGTTACAAAAAGAACTTGCACATTAAGAACAGTGTTCAGAGACAATGAATACTCAACCCGGCAAATTAACAGGCATTATTGGCTAAAGCCAAGAACTGGGTAGTTTATAAACAGGCGAACACACCAGTAAAATCCCTAGATTCTCTTCGTTGGAAATATTTCCTTCAAAATAGTATGAATCTGTAGTAATTTTCAGGTGAAAGTGTTTTGCACTCACCATCTAAAATTTCGGTCCTGCCAGGATCAGGTGAAGGGGAATTTGTTAGCGCGGAAGTTGGGAACTTACTAAATACCTTGCTAGTAGGACAAACAACACGCACAATGGAACGACGTTGCACAGAACATAAACTTTGCATTCCCCTTCTGCAACCCAGCAAGTCTTCAGTTGTGGAACATTGTATCACAAACGGACATTTAATGGAGTACGGCAAAACATTAATTTTATTCATAGCAACATCTTTTTAGGCCTCCGTTGAAAAACGCATCGCAGAAAATCTAATGAACCGTGACAGTAGCTAGCAGCTGGATAATGTGTGGAATTCCATCATCTCCGAGGCTTGCTCCAGATGAAGACGCAAAAATACTCCAATGTTTGCAGTAAGCAGCAGCACCGAAGACAGCTGATCCTTGCAGTCCAACCAGCAAGGGCCCTGCTGCCAGGTGATGTGGTACTTCTGTCAGCGTGACTCTAATGCATGCGCGGCAACACTATTAGCAGAGCAGTTAAGGTGTTCTTGTCACCCCCACCTGTACATCTCCTCCAATACTAATGACTACGCCTTCCTGGCTCTCTATCCTACCCTTCAATGGTCCCAACACACCCTCCAAACCCACCTTGACAAGATCACCACTTGCTGTATTGAGTGGTTCCTTCATATCCTTTGTGTCCTTCGTATCCTTCGTATCCCCTACAAGACCTGGCAATCATCATAGGCCGCACCATCCGCTCCTTCCGTCTACATGATTTCTACCTAACTATTTATGGTCATCCCATCCAGCTGACCCCACCTTGAGATACCTTGTCTGCACGCTCAACCGCCACCTCACCTGGACCCTTTATCTCCTGACCACCTAGCAGAAAACCCATACCCATTTCCACCTCCTCAACTTCCTGTTCAGCTGGACATGGGAATTGCATCCTTCCACCATCCTCCATACCTAAAAATCCCTCATCTGCGTTATCCTCTGTTACGCCAGCGTTGCCTGGATCTCTGCCCCCAATCCCACTTTTATATCATCATCATCATCATCATCATCATTTAATACTGATTATGCCTTTCAGCGTTCAGTCTGGAGCATAGCCCCCCTTATAAAATTCCTCCATGATCCCCTACTCAGTGCTAACATTGCTGCCTATTCTGATGTTAAACCTATTACTTCAAAATCATTCTTAACCGAATCCAGGTACCTTCTCCTTGGTCTGCCCCGACTCCTCCTACCCTCTACTGCTGAACCCATGAGTCTCTTGGGTAACCTTGCTTCTCCCATGCGTGTAACATGACCCCACCACCTAAGCCCGTTCGCCCTGACTGCTACATCTATAGAGTTCATTCCCAGTTTTTCTTTGATTTCCTCATTGTGGACACCCTCCTGCCATTGTTCCCATCTACTAGTACCTGCAATCATCCTAACTACTTCCATATCCGTAACCTCAACCTTGTTGATAAGGTAACCTGAATCCACCCAGCTTTCGCTCCCAATCAGCAAAGTTGGTAGAAAGATTGAACGGGGCACAGATAGTCTTGGTACCGACTTCCTTCTTGCAGAAGAGAGTAGATCGTAGCTGAGCGCTCACTGCATTAGCTTTGCTACACCTCGCTTCCAGTTCTTTCACTATGTTGCATTCCTGTGAGAATATGCATTCTAAGTACTTGAAACCGTCCACCTGTTCTAACTTTGTTCCTCCTATTTGGCACTCAATCTGTTTATATTTCTTTCCCACTGACATTACTTTCGTTTTGGAGATGCTAATCTTCATACCATAGTCCTTACATTTCTGATCTAGCTCTGAAATATTACTCTGCAAACTTTCAATCGAATCTGCCATCACAACTAAGTCATCCGCATATGCAAGACTGCTAATTTTGTGTTCACATATCTTAATCTCTATTGTTTTCAACATATGATCCATAAATGATATGAACAACAGTGGAGACAGGTTGCAGCCTTGTCTTACCCCTGAAACTACTCTGAACCATGAATTCAATTTACCGTCAACTCTAACTGCTGCCTGACTATCCATGTAAAGATCTTTAATTGCTTGCAAAAGTTTGCCTCCTATTCCATAATCTCGTAGAACAGACAATAACTTCCTCCTAGGAACCCGGTCATATGCCTTTTCTAGATCTATAAAGCATAGATACAATTCCCTGTTCCACTCATAACACTTCTCCATTATTTGTCGTAAGCTAAAGATCTGGTCCTGACAACCTCTAAGAGGCCTAAACCCACACTGATTTTCATCCAATTGGTCCTCAACTAATTCTCGCACTTTCCTTTCAACAATACCTGAGAAGATTTTACCCACAACGCTGATTAAAGGGATACCTCTGTAGTTGTTACAATCTTTTCTGTTTCCATGTTTAAAGATTGGTGTGATTACTGCTTTTGTCCAGTCTGATGGAACCTGTCCCGACTCCCAGGCCATTTCAATTATCCTGTGTAGCCATTTAAGACCTTACATTCCACTGTACTTGATGAGTTCCGACTTAATTTCATCCACCCCAGCTGCTTTATTGCACTGCAATCTATTGACCATTTTCTCCACTTCCTCAAATGTGATCCTGTTTCCATCATCATTCCTATCCCATTCTACCTCGAAATCTGAAACATTACTAATCGTATTTTCACCTACATTGAGCAACTCTTGAAAATATTCCCGCCATCTGCCCAAGGCATCCACAGGATTCACCAGCAGTTTTCCTGACCTGTCCAAAATACTTGTCATTTCCTTCTTACCTCCCTTTCGAAGACTGCTAATTACACTCCAGAATGGTTTTCCAGCAGCTTGACCCAATGTCTCCAACCTGTTTCCAAAGTCTTCTCAAGATTTCTTCTTGGATGCTGCAATTATTTGTTTGGCTTTGTTTCTTCCTTCAACATAACTTTCTCTGTCTACCTGAGTTCTAGTATGTAGCCATTTTTGATACGCCTTCTTTTTCCTTTTACAAGCTGCTTTGACTGTATCATTCCACCAAGCTGTTTGCTTCATCCTACTTTTACACACTACTGTTCCAAGACATTCTTTAGCCACTTCTAGTACTGTGTCCCTGTACCTTGTCCATTCCTTTTCCAATGACTGTAACTGACTACATTCAACTAACTGGTACCTTTCTGAGATCGCTGTTATGTGCTTGTGCCTGATTTCCTTATCCTAAAGTTTCTCCACTCTTATCCTCCTACATATGGACCTGACCTCCTGCACTTTCGGCCTCACAATCCCAATTTCACTGCAGATTAAATAATGATCAGTGTCATCAAAGAATCCCCTGAATACACGTGTGCCCCTCACAGCCTTCCTGAATTCCTGTTCTGTTATTATATAGTCAATGACAGATCTGGTTCCCCTGCTTTCCCAAGTATACCGGTGAATGTTCTTATGTTTAAAAAAGGAGTTTGTGATTACTAAACCCATACTGGCACAGAAATCCAAGAGTTGTTTCCCGTTCCTGTTGGCCTCCATATCCTCTCCAAATGTACCCATAACCTTTTCATACCCTTCTGTTCGATTTCCAGTCCTGGCGTTAAAATCACCCATGAGAAGAACACTGTCCTTGTCCCTTACTCTAACAACTACATCACTGAGTGCCTCATAAAAACTATCCATCTTATCTTGATCTGTCCCTTCACAATGTGAATATACTGACACAATCCTAATTTTCTTGCTAGACACTGTCAAATCTATCCACATCAGTCGTTTGTTTACATACCTTATTGCAACTACGCTGGGTTCCATTTCTTTCCTGATGTAAAGCCCTACACCCCATTGTGCCCATTGTGCTATTGCTGCTTTGACTCCTGACAGGTAGACCTTGTATTCTCCCACTTCCTCTTCTGTCTCACCCCTTACCCGAATGTCACCAACAGCTAAAACGTCTAGCCCTATCTTACTTGCAGCCTCTGCCAGCTCTACCTTCTTCCCAGAGTAGCCCCCATTGATATTAATAGCTCCCCATCTCATTACCATTTGTTTGCCAAGTCGTATCTTAGGAGTCTCTGCTTTGTAAGTTAGAGGTGGGACTCCGTCACCAAAGATCCGAGGCATTTTGCTCTGATTGTTGCCAGCATCATATTTAAAGTACCAGGGAAGCAGGTTGCTAGCCTTACTTGCCCCGAGTCCCATTGGGTTTTACCCCTAACGGCTGAGGGACTAACCGGTGGATTTGGTAGTCTTTGCCGTATGAGCACAAAGGTGACCATGACTCAGAATATGTCCGAGATGCACAGCCTTATTGCAAAGTAACTAGTATTCCGAATGTCGGGACCACTTACTTGGCCACTCATACGTTGCCCATGGTCCATGAACTAGGACATGACAACAGGAACCCACACCATGAACCTCCCCACTTTAATAAGGCCATTCAAATCCTTGGATGCCACACGCTCTGCCTTGCATTCGATGTCTGACTTCTGTCCCCCACTCAGCCCCTGTACGACCTCATCCCCTTCCCCCACTTCCTCCATTTCCTCCAACATACCCGCATCCTTTACACTGTCCACAGGCTTGATCCCTTCACCCCCGCGTGTCTTCCTTCCTCTCCACTCCCCGCCATTGCCACACCTCTATCGCTGTATTACTTCCTCTCTCTGCCTCCACGCCCTCCATGTACTTCATCAGGGCAATTTCCAGCACATCTCCTCCTAGATGATGAACTTCATGATGTCTACCCTTCCCACCAACTGGAGCCTGGTCTTGTCCTCCCTCCTCCTCAGGGTCTCCCCCACCCCACCCCTCCTTCCCCCAGAGCCATTTGTTCTTTTTCCCTCCCCCTTGAGTCTCAGCAATCCATCCTCAGCTGTTTTCCTCTCCTGTACTTCCCTCCATGGCTCCCTTCAGTGCACCCTCACCCCATCTCCTCTCTCCCCCACCTCTAACACTGCCCCTTACCCCCTTTCTTCCTTTCTCCCTCGTCTCCCTACTCCTGTTAGATCCTCCCAGTTTGTTCTTCGTCATCGGCCTGTTGAGTTTGGTGTCAATGTACAGTGATGTCTAGTGCTGTGGTTTTAATCACATGCTTGACTTCATCCTGTGGCCGTATTTCACCTTGTGTTCTTTTAATTGTTACTTTATACATTTTTAGATTTTTATCTCCATTTTTATGGTCACCCCCTTTAGTACACTCTCTTCCATAATGTTCTCTCTTTTTACATCTAGGTTCTATCATATTTACAGTAAGTACATCTGCCACTCGGCTGAAGAGCAGCGCCTGTGCTGCTGCCAACCCGCCCCAGGTGGTGAATTGACATCAAATAAACAAAGAAAGAAAAAGTGTTCGTCAGTTTTCGATGTCTCACCTGAAAATGACTGGTAGGTATCCAGTTAAAATGTCGTGGAATGAATTTCACGACGACTGGATGCAATCCCGATGGGAAAATTTTAAATTTCACACCTTCACAATAATTCTCTATTATTCCACTCTCGAACAGCATGTGGAAGAAATGAACTCCTATATCTTTCTGTGCGAGCTCTGATTTCTCTTATTTTATTACG
Source organism: Schistocerca americana (assembly GCF_021461395.2). Lineage (NCBI taxonomy): Eukaryota > Metazoa > Arthropoda > Insecta > Orthoptera > Acrididae > Schistocerca > Schistocerca americana. Next base: position 126,491,617 of record NC_060126.1, read on the forward strand.
ATGATCGTTTCTCCAAATGTAGGTCGGCGTCAAAAAATTATTTTCTCATTAGGAGGAGGAAGCTGGTCATTGAATTTCGTTAGAAGATCCCGTCGCAATGAGAAACGCCTTTGTTTTAATGATTTCCACCTCAAATCCTGTATCATGCCCATGGGACCCTGTCCCATATTTCTCGATAATGCAAAACGTGCTGCTCTTTGAACTTTCTCGATGTACTCCGTTAATACTATATGGTAAGGATCCCAAACCCCGAAACAGTACTCCTATAGAGAACGGACAAGTGTGGTGTAGACAGTGTCTACAGAACATATGTTGAATCTTCTAAGTGTTCTGCCAATAAAACGCAGTCTTTGGTTCGTCTTCCCCACATTTTCTGTGTGTTCTTTCCAATTTAATTATTCCATGATTGCAATTTCTAGATATTTAGTCGAATTTACAGCCTTTACATTTGACTGATCTATCGTGTAACAGAAGTTTAACGGATTCCTTTTGGCACTCTTGTGGATGACCTCACACTTCTCATCATTTAGGATCAGTTGCCAATTTCCTCACCATAGATATAATTTCTAAATCGTTTGATCTTTTGATCACTTTACTAGACGATAAACCACAGTATCATTTACAAACAATTTAAGATGGTTGCTCAGATAGTATCCTAAGTCGTTTATATAGATAAGGAACAGCAGAGGGCCTATAACACTACCTTGGGGAACGCCAGAAATCACGTATGTTTTACTCAATGACTTTCCTTCAGTTACTACGAACTGTGACCTTTCTGAAAGGAAATCACGAATTCAGTCATAGCTGAGACGACATTTCATAAGCATGCAGTTTGATTACCTGCTTCTTCCGAGATGCGGTATTAAAAGCCTTCTGGAAATCAAGAAGCACGGAATAAATTTGAAATCTCTTGTCGATAGCACTCAGTACTTCGCGAGAGCAAAGAACTACTTGTGTTTAACAAGAACGATGTTTTATAAATCGGTGTTGACTGTGTAGAATATGTGTTCTAAAATCCTGTTGCACGTCTACGTTAATGACGTGGACCTGTGATTTAACGTATTACTCTTATAGCCTTTTTTAAATATTGGTGTGATTGCAGTTTTCCAGGAATGGGGTTCAGGTTTTTCGACGAACGAGTGTTGTATATGACTGTTAAGAATAGAGCTATTGCAGCAGCATACTCTGAAAGGAACCTGATTAGTATACAGTCTGGACTAGAAGACTTGCTTTTATGAAGCGATTTAAGCTGTTTCACTACTCCAAGGATATGTACTTCTAAGTTGCTCACGTTGGCAACTATTATTGATTCGTCTTCTTTGTTGAAGCAATTTAGGAAGGCTTGTTTAGTAACTCTGCTTTAGCAGTATTGTCGTCTGTAATAATAACTTTGCTATCGAGCAGAGCAGGCATTTATTGCGTCCTGTTGCTAGCATGCTTTACACCCTACCAGAATCTCTTTGGATTTTCTGATAGATTTCAATACCAAGTTTCATTGGCGAAACTATTATAAGCATTTCGTATTGAAGTCCGCACTAAATTTCAAGCTTCTGTATAAAATCGCAAATCTTTAGGCATTAGTCCGATGAACATGTGAAAGAAATCACAGATCTTCTCTGGTCTCCAAAATCGTCGAATGTAAGTATAATCGGACAGTCTCGAGCTTCACTTGGAAGTGGAACAGTCACTTTGCAAGTAATGGTGTAAAATCCCATTGGCTACTCTTCAGGACGTTAAGGTATAAACGTCGATCTTGTAGTTCAACGGCAATTAGCGAAAGTTAAACCAGCTACCGCCACAGTGTGAGCAATTGAGGAGATTAGATAATAGTACGGTAGCTATTAGATTATTAGATTGCAAATTTGTTACCTTATTTAAATATGTTGTTTTGATAATTTTGTAGATAATTATTTGTTTCTGTTTGTCTCATGCCGAAAAGAAGAGTGACGCAATTCGCCGACGGCAACATCTTCACCTCTGCCGCCAGAGAGAATAAGCTGACACTGCCACACACTAACCTACGGCCAGCGCGGAGTGGAAGATCCTTCCACGACTAATGCCGATCTCTACCCTCAGAGGAATTACTTTCCAAAACTGTCCCAATTGAAAAATAAATGTATATTGTAATGTTAATTGACTAACATATAATAAAATTATGTATCAATTTGCCTGTTAAGAGCGTTGTGTGTAATTAGTACGTTGTAATAAAGGCCACAAGAAGTGGAACGTATTTGCCCTGTTTTTTACTCAAGAAACACACATTGACTGATTGGATTGATAATTACTGTGGATATCTGAGGATAACTGGATATTTATGATTTGCGGGAATCTAAGAGCACAGCCAGTGAATAGCTACGGCACTGCTCATTCCAGAGAGAGACTTTAACACTGACAATTTTTTATAGTGCTGTGCTTGAGCATGAGTCGAAATCTCGGGATTTCGTCGAGTTTCCGACCACCGCACAATCTGGTGACTTCTGCTGGTACTATCTCTGATTTGGGAATTTTGATCTTAAAAGTAAGTGATACACGTACTGCAGTGCAGACACAACTGTCATAAATGAAAATGTGATCACAATGACAATTCAATCTAATTCTAGAGCTTTAACTCGTCCTGCGATCTAGTAACGTCCGTTGGTACTATCTCCACAATGGGTCTTGCCACTGTTATTTATTCTCATGATCGCAGTCATACTAATGGTTTATTTTGTTTACTATGCATTCAATACCCAGTCCGCCGGCCGCGGTGGTCTCGCGGTTAAGGCGCTCAGTCCGGAACCGCGCGACTGCTACGGTCGCAGGTTCGAATCCTGCCTCGGGCATGGATGTGTGTGACGTCCTTAGGTTAGTTAGGTTTAAGTAGTTCTAAGTCCTAGGGGACTGATGACCACAGAAGTTAAGTCCCATAGTGCTCAGAGCCATTTGAACCATTTCAATACCCAGTCCATTTTCTTCCTTGTATCATCTGAATGTTCCCATATTGTTTCAAAGTGGATGCAAAACTGGTAACCACTTGTTGTTGTTGTGGTCTTCAGTCCTGAGACTGATTTGATGCAGCTCTCCATGATACTCTATCCTGTGTAAGCTTCTTTATCTCCCAGTACTTACTGCAGCCTATGTCCTTCTGAATCTGCTTAGTGTACTCATCTCTTGGTCTCCCTCTATAATTTTTACCTTCCACACTGCCCTCCAAGGCTAAATTTGTGATCCCTTTATGCCTCAGAACATGTCCAACCAACCGGTCCCTTCTTCTTGTCAAGTTGTGCCACAAACTCCTCTTCTCCCCAATTCTATTCGATACCTCCACATCAGTTATGTGATCTACCCATCTAATCTTCAGCATTCTTCTGTAGCACCACATTTCGAAAGCTTATATTCTCTTCTTGTCCTAACTATTTATCGTCCATGTTTCACCTCCATACATGGCTACACTCCATACAAATACTTTCAGAAACGACTTCCTGATACTTAAATCTATACTCGACGTTAACAATTTTCTCTTCTTCAGAAACGCTTTTCTTGCCATTTCCAGTCTACATTTTATATCCTCTCTACTTCTACCATCATCAGCTATTTTGCTCCCCAAATAGCAAAACTCTTTTACTACTTTAAGTGTCTCATTTCCTAATCTAATTCCCTCAGCATCACTCAACTTAATTCGACTACATTCCATTATCCTCGTTTTGCTTTTATTGATGTTCATCTTATATCCTCCTTTCAAGACACTGTCCATTCCTTTCAACTGCTCTTCCAAGTCCTTTGCTGTCTCTGACAGAATTACAATGTCATCGGCGAACCTCAAAGTTTTTATTTCTTCTCCATGGATTTTAATACCTACTCCGAATTTTTCTTTTGTTTCCTTTACTGCTTGCCCAATATACAGATTGAATAACATCGGGGAGGGGCTACAACCCAGTCTCACTCCCTTTCCAACTGCTGCTTCCCTTTCATGTCCCTCGACTCTTATAACTGCCATCTGGTTTCTGTACAAATTAGTTAGGTTTAAGTAGTTCCCAGTTCTAGGGGACTGATGATCTCAGATGTTAAGTCCCATAGCGCTCAGAGCCATTTGAACCATCCATCTCGTTGCTTCCTTCATCTCCCATCGTCCCTTCTATGTCACAATCCACAATACCAACTCCCGTACTTTCTGTCCCACCGCCAGCATGCCCCAAGGCTCCGTCCTTTCCCCTCTCCTCTGTATCCTGCATATTGCCGATATGCCAAAACCTCTCCTGCCTGTTCATCTCCTCCAATTTGCTGATGACACCGCCTTTCTGGCCTTCAACAGTCCCAACGTACCCTCCAAACTCACCTGGACCAGTTCAGCGCTTGGTACAACCAATGGCTCGCTCGCATCAAAGTATGTGGGGGAAATGTGGAAGAGAATACCTGTCACGAAATCCCAGTAACTCCACACTTCACCGGATTCAGTTCAGCGCTGAATTAGGATTCTTGTCTCCTATTCAGTGAGCTTCGCTTTAACGGCTTTCTCGGAAATGAGGCGGACGGAAACCGCAGTGAAGGAGCAGCAATAAAGATCGGCCGTCCTGCATTAGGGGGTCCAGGTACGCTCGCCATAAAGGCTGTCCTTGGGGAGGCAGAAGGCATATAGCGTCACGGCGCAGGCGCGCCACTCGTTACCAGCTGTCGGGTAAACACGCTGCACTCAAGGCCGCGACCCGCTGCCGGAGACCTTGCGCTCTGCCTGCCTCCAGCATCGGCACTGGAGCCGCCGAGGCGCGTCAGTGGGGAATGCTCTAGTTGGGTCGAGATGCACCGTGCGCCCGGAACCTTGCGACGAAGTACTACAGTAGTGCCGGGCGGAGATTCATCACGCAGGCGGCACGTAAAGCCTGTTTCATACGAGCGACTTCCTGCTCAAAATCGACAACCCGAAGCGCGTGTGCCTTTTATGCCTGCTTGTGAATTAGCAACCAGTCACGATGAGGAGGTACCTATGACATCGTGCCGTGTGTGGAGTTCTAAATTTCCGAGTATGCTGCACCCTGCGCATGCGCAAAAACAGGAGACTATAGTGGCGCCCGCTAACATTGAAATTTAACCTGTTCTGACCGAGGCCATTTCTATTATAAAAATTGATTTTATGTTGTCATTTATTGTCTTTTGCTTTGTTTCCGTGCCTATTGAAAAGCTACACAAGATTCTGGTATTTTTTCCTAATAGTGTTCTCTTATAAAGAGACGAACTATCTGAAAGTAAAAAAAAAGTATTTACATTCTACAGACAAAAGGCTACACCCTGCGCAAATAAGAACGTAAATAGATAAATGTGTATTAATGAAAAAATGTCAGAATCATGTGACGAGAAAAATATTTTTCGATGTTATTTGGCACTTAGCAGGAGAAAAACATACAGAGAACAAAGAAAAGGCGCTGTTTATTGTGTTATGAATATAGGTTCAAATGGTTCTGAGCACTATGGGACTTAACTTCTGAGGTCATCAGTCCCGTAGAACTTAGAACTACTTAAACTTAACTAACCTAAGAACATCACACACATCCATGCCCGAGGCAGGATTCGAACCGGCGACCGAAGCGGTCGCGCGGTTCCAGACCGTAGCGCCTAGAACCGCTCGGCCACTCCGGCCGGCATTCTGAATATTGTTTCATGTGTGTGAAAGTATATATTTTCTCGAGGAAACAAATGTTGGCCTGTTTGTTCTGAAATGTTTGGATGACACTTTACCTATTCTCTCAGTTTGCATGAGTATAAAGAAATTTCCACACGATCTTTAACAAGAACATCCACAACCAATTCTGCTTTGGTCATTAATTGGCCAAAATTGGAACTAATTTCTTTTTCATCGTAAATCGATTCTGCATTAACACATTATAATATCTACCGAGTTTGACTGCCGTTCTATAATTATAGTCCACACTGGGCCTCTGTGAATAGTTACACTTTAATTACAACCAACCAGGATAAGGATAGCAGAACTTCAACTTTCAGTTAATCGGCAAAACATTCAACGAAGCATTTGATTTAATCTTTCTTGACAGTGTTCTGATTTATGTCATTCATGGTGTAAGTAACAACAAAAATTCTTCTAGCATTCAGCAGATTCTAACGTCGAAAGAGTCACTTGATTAAAAGCAGTATCAACGGTTTTGGTAAGACATTAAGGTTTGGCAAATTATAATCAGCTTCGAATGAGCTCGAGATTTCCTAATATGCCCCAGCTCTCGATACAGTTTCGCGTGCTGCACGAGCAGTGACATGACATTCGCATCTCACATGACACGAATAAACGATCATGAGAAGCTAAAATAATTGCTACAAGAAAAAGCTACAGCTCTGCTTGAAATTTGATAGTTTCGTGAAACACAGGTAGAAATGGTAGTAACTTCTACCATCGCACTTCAACTGCTTTCTTTGTTTGTAGATACCATGTATAAAAACACTTATGGCGACTTTTTATGTAAAGTTAGCGGATAAAGGTGAAAGTATTGTCAATCAAAAATATTACTGAATACAATGTTTTACATGGTTTTTTCTTCTTTATTGTAATTTCATTCCCCTACCCCACACGGGCATGGGAGAGCTGGCAGCGGCACAATCCGCTGCTCTTCAGCTGAGTGGCATACAAATAATAAAACTTGTACATAAAAAGGGGCAGAAAAAGGGTGATATAAAACACAGTAAATGGAGACAATGGAAGTTACAATGTACACTAACACTGGTACGTTCATTGGGGGACAGCTGAAAAAGTCGACATAAAGTTAAAATAACACAGTCGGCGATTTGTGGTGCACTTAAAATACACTGCAGTCACACACACAAGTTAAAAGTGTGGGGATTAAGTCAGCAAACGGATGTGTTCATGAAAAGAAGAAGATGGGGAAGAGAATGAGGTTGTAGAGCATGCACGTGGGGGACGGAAGGCGGATAAAGAAGGCGAGGTTGAGTGCTAGGCATTTTAGAATTTGAGTCTGGGAGAGGCGGAAATCCATGTGATGCTGGTATAACAAAAGATGGGGTGGATCAAGGATTTGTAGGTGTGAAGGATGGTGGAAGGATGTAGTCCCCATGTCTGACCAGACAGGAGTATCAGGAGGCGGAGTCTATTGTGGGCTTCGTGTTGGGTCGTAAGGAGATGGGAGTCCAGGTGAGGTGACAGTCAAGGGTGACGTGGATAGAACGATCAAAAATAGTGTAAAAATTGTGGAGCTGGAAGGATGATGAGTGCAGCCCCTAGGGCACATCTGTTGTCTGTCAAGAGGCAGCCAAGAGTGAAGTCATGTGCCACGGTTTTTAGCAGGCTTACACTCAACTACTCGATTTCAAACTGAGCTAACAGGTGATCGCCAAATCCCCCCACCACTAACCAGGCCTTACCCCTTGAAAAATGTCATATTACCGCCTTGAGCTGCTTGAAAATGCTTTATGAACACAATCAGTTTCTCATTCGGCTATTATCAGATTCTACATACCAAATAAAATAAACGTAAGTAATATTAAAGGCTTCAACTGTCTCGAGTCTCTGTTAACTGATGTAGATGTTAGCAACAACACACGTTTAATGATGCCACGTACTCACATAAAGGTATTCGCAGTATCATGTTAGGCGAAATACAAAATTATTATTATCAACTGATAAAACGATGAATTATATCGCACACTGAAAATAAAAGTATATCATATTACAGTGATGTGACTAATTACGAAAACCACATATCATAAAAAGAAGTAGATTGCCGTCTTACAGAGCTACGTGTTATCATTATAGCAGGAACTAATAAAAATGTTATTAAATTACAAAAAATGAGTAATAAAGAGATATTATTTAATTATGTAAATAAGTTAAACATCTGTATGTAAATGTGTTCTGGAAGTTGTGATACAGTGCTCCAATACCGTCATTTAGTTGCCAATCGCAGCGCAATTAAAGAGGTTTCCTACAGAGTATTTTTTTTATACAGAGCTGTTCTCTGTTGTTATAAGTTTTGCTAATCAGTATGACAGTACCTTGCATCTCTTATTTTGTCCAAGAGGCGATTACGTATGAATTGTTCGTCGGATCCCGTGTAGAAGTTTCGTCTTCATGTAGTTATACGGGCTTCATTTCCGTCTAGCAGAATTCTTTTTCTGTAAGACTCTTTTTGACAAAATAATTTCTGATACGATTTCTCTCTTCTGCAACTCATTATTTCGCTTCATGGAAGTACACGCTTTTAACGTTAAGAACAGAACGCAAAACTGCAATTGTACATGACACGAGGCGATATTCCTCCCATCTCCATACTACCCCCCTAACTGACAGCTCATGACTTACAGTCCGCTGGCTGCTGTGGCGGAGCGGTTCTAGGCGCTTCAGTCCGGAAACGCGCTGCTGCTACGGTCGCAGGTTCGAATCCTGCCTCAGACATGGATGTGTGAGTTAGGTCGAAGCAGTGCTAAGTCTAGGGGACTGATGGCCTCAGACGTTAGTCCCATAGTGCTTAGAGCCATTTGAACCATTTGAGCTTAGCGAGGCAAGACCCCAACGGGTGGTGTCGTAGAATGGTGCAGTGAAGTACTTGGGGACACGAAAGAAGCAGTAGAAGGAACCAACAGAGATCAGTTGGTGGCACGAAGAGAAATGCTTTAATGTGGTGGTCACAAACACATTCTTCATGTACGCGTACACCATAATTCCTCTACCTCGCTGCGGCGCAGTGGTGGGGTGAGTAGACTGCTGTATCCTGTTGTGGAGTTGTGTACCACTGCTGGCTACGGCGGGGTCGAAGCCTCACATCGTCCCCAATTCCAAACAGTACAATACGATACAATGTGGTGGTACTAGATGTTGCAGAATGGAGTGAAAGGAAAGCGTAGGTTCGAAATTGATAGTACAACTGCAAACAGAAAGCAACTCGTTAAAACAAATGAAACCTGTGACCTGTGATTAGCACGACGCGATCCTTTGGTGTGAAGCAGCTCGCTCACCAGCTGAGTAAGTGAATCGGAGTTAGATCTCTTCTGCAACTACAAAAAGTCGTCTCACAAGGAAAGCTCAGTTCCTGAGCATCCATTTTGATCTCATGATCTATTGTATTTGGATCTTTCCATGACTGTCACTGGATGTATTAAAGTTTAGAGCAGAGCATAGACTGCAGCAGTAAAGTATACTACTAACTTGTCGGAAAAATCAGCAGACGAAACCTCGGGAAGAACGTAAAACTTATGATTTAAGTGACTAACGAGAGCTCCACGGTTCGAATTCTAAGATTTATTTACTCAAAAGTGCAAAAATAAAACATTAAAGACGGAAAGTAGAGGAGACGCGCTAATTTTTTTCGAGAACTTTCCAATAGAAAGCTAGTAACCTGTTGTCCGGTTTCGTAACTGATTAACTGTAGAATAGTAAACTAAGTAGTAAGTTAATGAAAATAAGGTATCAGAAGCAAATGCCCGAGATCCGGGAATCGAGGATGCGTAGACAAGAACTATTCTTCTACAGCATTGATTGATTCTAGTTAGAATCAGCCGGTATACTGAGGTTTGTGGAATATGTACATTCGAAGACAGTGGTATACTACACGCAAAATCGGCAAAGCTGTCACGAAAAGGGAGTAAGCAGAAAGTGCAGTCAGTGGCAGGGAGCAGCTAGCCGCTGGTAAGCCCCTCTTATTCGCCGGCAGCCAACGTCCCATAGCTCCAGAATCCTGAGCAGAGTCTGCCGTTGAAGGCATCTACTGGACGGGCTACCGATACAAAGCAACCTGACGCCAAATGAAAATAAGACAGAGTCTTGTACCTTGGTATACTTAATAGACTTTTCCTTCTAGTCAGTCCTGTAAAAGATGTTTAACATATACTACTGGCAATTAAAATTGCTACACCTCGAAGATGACGTGCTACAGACGCGAAATTTGATCGACAGGAAGAAGATGCTGTGATATGCAAATGATTAGCTTTTCAGAGCATTCACACAAGGTTGGCACCGGTGGCGACATATACAACGTGCTGGCATGAGGAAAGTTTCCAACCGATTTCTCGTACACAAACAGCAGTTTACCGGCGTTGCCTGCTGAAACGTTGTTGTGATGCCTCGTATAAGGAGGAGAAATGCGTACCATCACGTTTCCGACTTTGATAAAGGTCGGATTGTAGCCTATCGCGATTGCGGTTTATAGTATCGCGACATTGCTGCTCGCGTTGGTCGAGATCCAGTGACTCTTAGACAGAATATGGAATTGTTGGGTTCATGAGGGTAATACGGAACGCCGTGCTGGATACCAACGGCCTCGTATTACTAGTGGTCGAGATGACAGGCATCTTATCCGCATGGATCTAACGGATCGTGCAGCCATGTCTCTATCTCTGAGTCAACAGATGGAGACGTTTGCAAGACAACAACCATCTGAACGAACAGTTCGACGACGTTTGCAGCAGCATGGACTATCAGCTCGGAGACCATGGCTGCGGTTACCCCTAACACTGCATCACAGACAGGACCGCCTGCGATGGTGTACTCAACGACGAATGGCAAAACATTTTTTCGGATGAATGTGATGGTCACATCCGTGTTTGGCGACATCGCGGTGAACGCACATTGGAAGCGTGTATTCATCATCGCCATACTGGCGTATCATCCGGCGTGATGGTATGGGGTGCCATTGGTTACACATCTCGGTCATCTCTTGTTCGTATTGGTGGCACTTTGAACAGTGGACGTTACATTTCAGATGTGTTACGACCCTTCATTCGATCCCTGCAAAACCCTACAATTCAGCAGGATAATGCACGACCGAATGTTGCAGGTACTATACGAGCATTTCGGGATATAGAAAATGTTCGACTCCTGCCCTGGCCAGCACATTCTCCAGATCTCTCACCAACAGAAAACGTGTGGTCAATGGTGGCCGAGCAACTGGCTCGTCACAATACGCCAGTCACTACTCTTGATAAACTGTGGTATCGTGTTGAAGCTGGAAGGGCAGATGTACCTGTACACGCCATCCAAGCTCTGTTTGACTCAATGCCCAGGCGTATCAAGGCCGTTATTATGGCCAGAGGTGGTTGTTCTGGGTACTGATTTCTCAAGATCTATGCACCCAAATTGCGTGCAAATGTAATTACATGTCAGTTCTAGTATAATATATTTGTCCAATGAATACCCGTTTATCATCAGCATTTCTTCTTGGTGTAGCAATTTTAATGGCCAGTAGTGTATTTTCTTATTTTATTGTTAAATTGTAGCATTCACCTTACGTTGCGCTGCAATCTTTTTCAAAAATTGCTGTAATTACTCCCGGATGTTTTCTCAAGTGTGAAAAAATGTTCCAAGGTATAACACGGTCATAAGAAATAATCAGCTGAAATTTAAGTGTTGCAGTTGAGGACGTCGTCTCAATAGTGTGTTTAATAGTCAATCTGTTAATCCGCTACATGCCAATAATCAACAATCGACATCAAATTAAGCAGAAATATTATCAAAAACCATGTACAAGTTAAATACATTTTGAAACTGGAGCTACTGGAGACTATGACAAATTTTCATCAGTAAGACAGTTAGATATCAAAGAAACTTAGTTCATTTCCAAGTGTCGGATGTTCAGTGGGAAAGAACGTCTTACGTTTCAAAGTACGAGAAAGTACACGACCGACGAAATAAGGCTTAACTATCCACGTGTTATATAACTATGGAATTAAGTTTTCCTTGAGACAGACGAGTCTCATCTTTACCTTTATTAATAACAGAAGCTGAAGAAATGAATTAAAATTTGTGCCATGGGTGGGACTCAATGCCAAATCTCCTGCTTACGTTCTGCTATAGTTTCCATCAGATCAATAGCTCCCCTGCGCCTGAGGTAGTGGCAGGATTTCTACATTATGTACAAAGCTGGGTGGTATTCCAGTACTGGAGAGCCTCGGCAATACTGATGATTTAGAAGGGGAAACTTAAGGTATGAAGTTTGGTTTAAGGAGGGCATTGCAGCAATGCTAGTGACACTGCTACGGCAGTGCAATGGCTAACACATCTGCCTCGTAAGCAGGGTTCAAGTCTCGTTTGTCGCACGAATTTCATTTCTTCAGCTTTTATCATTATCGAAGTTATATAAATAGTTCTAGAAATGCATAGCATTTTATTCACCATAATATTCTGTACCTGAAGGCTTAAGAATATATTTCAAATAACTAAAATGTATTAAACAGCACTTAAATGCGTGTAACGCGAAATATTTATAAATGCTATGCAAAAAACAATCTCACGTCTAAAAACAACAAAAACTATAAAACATGGCGGAATCTGCTTATGGCGGTCTGTAAGCGCTCATTCCTTCATGCTATCAGTTACCAGGCTGAAGAACAGATCAAGGAACATCGTGTGTTTCTGGTTCACTATCCTCTAGCTACAAGACTCTCACCTAAGTGTATGAGTGAGCAATAAGTGAGCAGCAAGAGTGTCATAAGAAAGTATGGTTAACAAGGTCACTCCTAAATGATAACGCGGTACTTCTAAAAAGCTATTGACAAACAAATGGTCTCAGTCTCGAATGGAGAGGCCAGATGTCGATATTAAGTCAAAGTACTTTCTAAGTTGTAAGTACAGCATTTTTCCTTGATGCTAATTATTTTGTATGTTGCGTGTAAAGTGTTTGTTGAATGTCTTACGAAGGAAAATAATATATTTACATATAAATTGGAGAAAGAAAAGGTAAGATTATTTCCGTGATTATGCTGCAACGAGTATATTAATAACAGGACAACAATTAGGTATTACGAGGGAACTCTGATAATAGTCATTATTACTGCATGTTCTTAAACTAAATTTTATGACGTGTGTTACAATGTGTCCTGCTTCACTTTCCGCTTTATTCATCACACTTAATCCATCGACAGGATGAATCTACTTAATCAATATATTCCGATGTATATGCAAAAGACCATTATATAGAATTTCCTTTAATTTCTCTTAATTCTAAAATGCCTTCTGAATTCATACTGGTAGTTAGAGGGGAATAAAAACATAGTTCTTACAGTTTCCACTGGCCCTGGCCTGCCCTCAGCGGACGAGACGGCTGGCCGGACGCGCGCTGGGTCTCAGCCGGCCGCCTGCTGTCGCATTCACCGCGGCAGGGGACGGCGTGCCCCTTTAAAAAATGAGCCACGCTCGGGAGAGAATGTACTTGCGTGCTGAGTTCAGCGAACTCTCCATGCCCTCGCCAGTTGGTGAATATGAGTAAAGGGGCTTCTCCGAGGACAAACCATACACGCAAATGGTGTGTCCCTTGCGACAATATGGCAATGTAGTGCAGTAGCATGGGGTGCGTCCATAGGCAAGTCTTTTGTTTAGTGCCAACTGGCGGCTGACGCCTTAACATTGAGGAGAGAAAGTCACGGTAACTTTTTGCCGGGACGCCGTTTGATAGGCCGGAACTCCATATCTGGGAACGGCGATGTGCTATAGGGCGGCATCCGCAAGGTACTAGAAAAAGGGGTTCGGATAGATCGGCTTTCGGAATCCTCCAAACGAATTGACGCCGAACCCGCCAAAACCAAAGTGTTAGAAAGTTTCAGATTGGTGGCCGGCCAGAGTGGCCGAGCGTTCCTAGGCACTTCAGTCTGGAACCGCGCGACCACTACGGTCGCAGGTTCGAATCCTGCCTCGGGCATGTATGTGCGTGATGTCCTTAGGTTAGTTAGGTTTAAGTAATTCTAAGTTCTAGGGGACTGATGACCACAGCAGTTAAGTCCCATAGTGCTCAGAGCCATTTGAACCATTTTTTCAGATTGGCAACGTAAAGTATGCGATAGCAGATTGGGCAAAGTGGCCCATCTGCTCACACCGAGAAGAAGCAGGAGAAAAAAATATCGGGCTGGGAGCTACAGAAGGCACTTCTTAGTGAAGAGTCATAGTGGTCACTTCCTCGCTGGGAGCCTTAGTAAACCGACTTGGTCGTCGATTGGCGTCCAACCCCGACTTCGACCTGACCGCGCCTCGCCTGCCGCAAATGGTGTACACCGATAAGCCAAAGCATTATGACCACTGTACACAGCAAAGTTTAATGTCTGCTCGTGGTGTTGCGAGGAGATGATGCAGTAAGGAAAGAATCTACGCGGAAGTGAGACGAATGGACAGAAATTATAGCGAAGATACGGGCCTCAAATGTGGAAATCCGCCGGTTCTGGCAAAGGGCATATTGCTGTGACGCTGCTGCTGGAAAAGAGAATCTCTGAAACGGCGAAGCTGGTCGCCTGTTGTCTTAAAAAAAAAAAAAAAAAAAAATGATTCAAATGGCTCTGAGCACTATGCGGCTTAACTTCTGAGGTCATCAGTCGCCTAGAACTTAGAACTAATTAAAACTAACTAACCTAAGGACATCACACACACCCATGCCCGAGGCAGGATTCGAATCTGCGACCGTAGCGGTCGCTCGGTTCCAGACTGTAGCGCCTAGAACCGCACGGCCGCTCCGGCCGGCACACACATCCATGCCTGAGGCAGGATTCGAACCTGCGACCGTAGCGGTCTCGCTGTTCCAGACTGTAGCACCTAGAACCGCTCGGCCACCCCGCCCGGCGCCTATTGTCTTAGTACTAAGCGCCTGTGGAAAGTGGTTGGTGAAATAACGAGTAGGCCTTGTGGTATTGGACGACCACATGTCATTACAAAACTTAGAAATCGGAAGATTACCCACCGTGCAATCCAGGATAAGCATCGGTCTGTTGCAGATCTGATGAGGAAATACAATGCTAGTGCAGGCACTTTGTGCTTCGGAGCACACCGTTCAGAGGCCTTTGTTGAACATAGATGACGATGATGTCTGGTGTGTGGGGCGCTCAACTGCGCGGTTATCAGCGTCCGTACGAATTCCCAACCTTTGCTCAGCCCAATCTCGCCACTTTCATGAATGATGATGAAACGATGAGGACAACACAAACACCCAGTCATCTCGAGGCAGGTGAAAATCTCTGACCCCGCCGGGAAACCAACCCGGGACCCAGTGCTCGGGAAGCGAGAAAGCGACCGCGAGACCACGAGCTGCGGACTGTTGAACATAGAGTTCCGCATCACACAAGCCCTACATGTTTCTGTGTTGGCCCAAAGACCTCGTCAGTTATGATTGCAGTTGGCGTAGCATCACTGAGCATTCACTACAGATCAATAGAAACTTGTCATCTGTCGAATTAATGCATTTCTTGTTACACCAAGTCGATGTCTGTGTTCTTACACGCCGCCATCCAGGCGAATCGCTGCACGAAACACGCACCGCACCACAGCTGCACGCCGGAGAAGGCGGAATTGTGCTGTGAGTTATACTGAGTTGGACTTCCATGGGATCTGTGGAGGTAATCGAAGGTATCATGACGGCAGTGAGCAATGTTTACATTGTGATTCTTGGTTCCGGCGTATTTCTTGCTCGAAGAGTCCACGGGTGTACTGCCGGTCTATAGTGTCCAACGGGCACAATATTTCGGCGATCAGACAAGTCTCTATCCTCAGGTGCGCTGAGGGGATTCAAGACGGCCGCCCGCCATCAGGAGCTCAGTTCGTCAGCGCACCTGACGATGGCGACAATTTTTATCGCCCGTTGGACACTGTGGACCAGCAGTACACCCGTGGACTGTTCTAGCTACGTGTACATTATTGCGGACCATCTGCATCAGCTCATGCTTGAAGTCTCACAGTAGAGCGATGACGCCTTTCAGCAGGATACCTGTCCGCGTTGCTAGGTCAAAATCGTGCTACATTCGTTTGAGGGGCGTTATAGTGAACTCACGTTGATGTCTTCGCCAGCAAATGTGTCTGACCTGTACTCATTGGAATACATATCGGGAGCCAGCAGCGTGCCCGTAAACCACCATCCCGTAATTCGCGCAATTACTTGACCTGCGTGTGGACATTTGGTGCCACATACTTCTGGAATCCTGTCAACGACTTGTAGAATCCATGCCAAGCAGTATCTCTGTTTTACTGTGTTTGTCATGTGAAACAACACGCTATTAAACAGGTCGTCATAATGTTTTGGCTCATCGGTGTAAGTGTCGCAGCTACTGCGTACGAAATTCGTATGGTGAGAGGTGGCATGAGCCCCCGCTCATATTTCTATCTTACGATTTTCGTCTCTAATTGCATGCGGTGAAAAGTTGCTATTCCTTCACACGCGGACTTCCCACGCAGCGTCTCTCGTCACCCGGGTGGTCCGGTGACAGGCGGGCTCTCCTGATCTGGAAAGGGTTAAGCCGACGGGTGTGAGGAAGTCGAGTGAATGCTTTGCAGACGCCGACATTGTCAAAAGACACGCTGTTCTGTCTTGAGTAGCAGCAATTAATGTTGGGTTAGCTGTGTGTCTCTCTTAAGATTTGAGTGGCAAGGAATTGGCTCCAAATACCACTTCGTCATAAACCTCACAATCTAGTTTAGGGACAACTTCACCTTCACAGCGTTTGTTTGTGTATCCAATTTGAGCCAATTTGATGTATTATAAATGTTTCATGTGTTTCTGTTTATTATTTTGTGTTTAGTCTTAATAAATCATATTGTTATTTTGGACAGAACTTTCATTCTGTTAATCAGTAGAGCAACCCATCAATTCTCACTACGTTAATGAAACCTTCCTTTATTTAACTTATTTATCAAATTAAATTATTTCAGGTGCCAAACTCTTTTCTACTCCACTTGCAGGTTTGATTACAGTCAGTTCGCGTATATTTTTTAATCCTTGTGCAACAGCAAAAGTCGGAGTTAGAATAGGGGTGGCTTAGAGCATCATTTACATGTGTAGATTCTAGAATTTAGTGTTAAATACACTGCTAGCCCCGGCACCTCGCAATGGGATGATAGGGACATTGGCTCACACTGATCAATCAGTCACTGTGTGGTGACCATTCGGCCATGAGTTTACTCTTTGGGTTGATTTCTCCCTACCCACTAAACGTCCTATGCTATCGCCACCAACAATTCAGTTCCACCAGTAGCAATCAGTTAACACGAATTCTTGTTCGTTCGGTATATTTTATGAGAACTTTTCCTAGTCCTGTCCCTCATTCTCCCGTGATAAGTTTTTTTATCCTTGTTCGTTCCGAGCAATCATCGAATTCTTAACCAATAAATGTGTGTAATCTGTAATTGTTGTTTTATCACAGTAGCTGATAGCACCATCACTGCTTCGTAATTACCAATATTTAATCAGGGCACACAACTACAGTTGAATTGTTTCGGCCAAGAAAATTGGAAATTTGTGGTAAGTTCTATGGGACCAAACTGCTGAGGTCATCGGTCCCTAGGCTTACGCACGGCTTCCCCGCGCGGTCTTGGGCCAACACTTTCCTACCGTTTCTCTGCGCACAATTCCTGTGCGTACACAGACTGTAGCGGGGGACTTGCACTAGAGACGGGGTACTCACTGAATGTCAGCGGCAAAACAGATTGACCAGAACTCTACCCCAGTGGCACTTAGCAATGTATTACACGCGTAACTCATTCAACGAACTGGAAGCCCTCCAGTGTTGTGTGTGCGTGAAGTTAGAGCGCTCAAGACCATATCTTCTACTTCACCAATCGGCTAAAATGTGCCTAGGCACTTCAGTCTGGAACCGCGCTGCTGCTACGGTCGCAGGTTCGAATCCTGCCTCGGGCATGGATGTGTGTGATGCCCTTAGGTTAGTTCTATGTCTAAGGGACTGATGACCTCAGATGTTGTCCCATAGTGCTCAGAGCCATTTGAACCACTTTTGGCTAAAATGGCCACCGTATCATCATTTCTCACTTGCACGTGGCCTGTCTAACAGCTTCTAGGGGGAAGAAAAATTTTATTTTCCGTATTTCATGTAATTACTGACCGAATTTAAAAAGCTACCATAACCTACTCATTAAGGGATATAATCTTGTCAGATATTTCACACAATAAATTAAGCTGTAAAATTAGAAACTGGGTACACGTCTTTCGGCAGCGTAACTCAAAGCGCAAATTATCCAGACTATATTCATCCATTAGTTGATAATAAGTAGGTGCAGTGCACCGCATACGAAATGCTAGTGCAACTAGAGATTTGCTCCATTCGAGTCCTTATCAAGCAGATGTGACAGACGTCACAAAAGGAGGTCAGAAATACGCTGCTAGATTCATTACACGTCGGTGACATCCATTCCAAGTGGGTAGCGAAGATGCACGGGGACGTTAAAGAGAAGGCGGGCAACGTTTTTCTCGAGCACTTTGTCGACTATGTTTAGAGGACTGGTATTGGCTCTGAGCACTATGGGAGTTAACACCTGTGGTCATCAGTCCCCTAGAACTTACAACTACTTAAACCTAACTAACCTAAGGACATCACACACATCCATGCCCGAGGCAGGATTCGAACCTGCGACCGTAGCGGTCGCGCAGTTCCAGACTGAAGCGTCTAGAACCGCTCGGCCACACCGGCCGGCCGGACTGCTATTCCGCGACGTCTGATAATTCTGCTGTCACCTCTTACAGCTTGGGATGAGATCGTGGTAATAATTGAGTTTAGGGAGCGAATAGAAGCAGGTTTTCTGCCGTTTCGTACGAAATGCCGTCGACCATGTTCAATATAACAGCTAGCAGAGTGTTCATGCATATGCGGATGTGGGTGTCAGCCCCTGAGCCCCAGAAAGCTCGTTCCTATTAATCGTTTGTTAGAGAATTTGCCCCCTGTTACCTGACTTTTACTGTTGTTCAACGCTTCGTCAACTAATTTTTCGAATGAGCCTTTGAGACTCGTTATTTTTTGTTCCCAAGAAATCATTTGCAACTGTAACTTGCTTATTCTGGCTACCAGGCATTAGATGATATTTGTTTTGTTTTGGTACTTTTCTCTCAATTGCTAAAAGCATATCAAAATTTCAGGAGTCTGTTTGCCTTCGAAATACGAGTGCGTCACTTCATTCATTTCGATGGTAGGAGAGAGTGCTGTACTTGGGTGATAGTGCACCAACGAACACATGATGCTTTTTGCTCGGTACTTCAGTCTAGCAACTGATTTTAGACTCACATGAAGGGATGTGAACTACAGAGAATGATAAGCTGTTTCTGCCATTTTCTACAGTTTATGAGGCTGCCAGACATGAGGTTGTGTTTTATGCAGCATTTTTAAATATTTAGAGTTCTACACACTTAAGTGATTTTTAGTATACTAAAGCTATTTGGAATATACCGACAATTACTCGGTTACAGACATTTATGAGAAGTAAAATTCTATACATTATTTTTAGAACTAGCTATATAACGTGTGCTTGGTAAAGTCATACCTTGTCGGTCGTGAACCATCATCTTGTACTATGAAAAAGAATAAGGTGGTATGTGTAACATGGTATATTGCGAATTAATTGGGTTTCGTTAACATCTTAAGAATTTCACGTCTCTTTGGAATGGAAATTTATGTTGGTTTCCATTACCTTCAGCTTCAAAATGTATTTAACCAGTAACTGGTTTTCGATAACGTTTCTGCTCAGTTTGATTTCACTTACTGATTATTAGTGTAGCAGATATTAGTGTAATAGATGTACTTCTAAATAGAGTATTGGCAAGATATTATCGATTGCAATGCTTTTAAATTTCAATAGAATATTTGTTCCGAGGTACGGGACCATGTTGTACAGTGCAGTGTGTTGTTACTTTTGGAAAAACCCTTAATTCTCCGGAGTAATCCTTGAAATTTCGGAAAAAATGTCTGCAGCCCTTAAAAGGTGAATGCCACCAGTTAAAAATGGAATAAGAAAATATATTTAACCTTTATTACAGAGCTAGTTGTAGGCGTGAGATTGAGAAGTATAATAAGTATTAATATAGAGAAAGACGAGGAATATGCCATATTTACAAGAAACAAGAGTACAAAGCTTTCGCTTTAAGAATGGTGTAGGATATGCATACAATCTATCGAAGCTAATTTTCAATCTGTTCATCGAAGAAGAAATAAAAGAAAGCTTTACGTGTACGACAAAAATCCATGATAAAATGATATGAACGATAGGTTTGGCTGGTAACTTTGCTGCAGCCAGTGATATTGAGGAAGAATTACGGGACCTGTTCAATGAAGTTAAGGTCGGATTGAGAGTAACAGAGAGAGAGAGAGAGAGAGAGAGAGAGAGAGAGAGAGAGAGGGAGGGGGGGGGGTGATAACACCGGATCTGGACAGGAATTTCTGCTACCTTTGAAGCACAATTACGCATGATGGACGAAACAAGGGGGACAAAAGAATTAGATAAATGCATGCAAAGACGGCAATCACAACTAAAAGAAGTCTGTTAGTACTAACCGTCTGCCTTATTTCGAGAAACAAATTTCTGAGAACGTACGTTCGGAACACAGCGTAGTATGCTAAAGCATAACTGGCTATGGGAAAACTGAAAAAGAAGAGAATCTAAGCATTGGAGATGTGATGTTACCGAAGGAAGCTCAAAATTAGATGGCCTGTGATGGTAAAAAATCAAGTTCTCTCCTGAATCGGCGAGCAAAGAAATATGTCTCAGAATGATAGGATTTGTGCTAAGACATCAGGAAATGACTTCTGAGGGACCAGAGGGAGTTGTAGAGGGTAAAATTCCGGGGGAAATAGAGATTAGAATAGCTGCAATAACAGTAACTGAGGACGTCAATTGCATTGTGGTACTCTGAGAGGAAGAGGTCTGTACAGAAGAGGAAGTCATGACGTGCCTCCACTGATCCAGTCAGAATACTGACGATCTGTTTAAAAAAGACTGCTGGAGCTTTCCCGGAGTATGTCAAAGGAGCAGTACCACTCAGACAATCGGAAAATTCAGGCAGAGTTATTACTCTTAAATCTTTCCTCGTATGATCACTTATCCGGCATTCACAGATTCTTCCCATAGTTATAACAAGACATCGAACAGCTACTACTGCTCGAAAGTAAGCGACAGGACATTTCTTGGACTTGTATTCTGCAAGCCGCTTTCACGATAACATGTGTTCAGGGGAGAAACGTTCCTCCTGCTCACAGGTATAGGATAAATTTTCCGACATGTATTGAGGTATTGAGTAGAAAAGAGCTACAGAACTGCTATGAAACTAAACTGACGGGTGCCCTCGCTGACATGTGTTGACCAGGGCCCTACCGCAGAGCTACCGCTATAGCACTGAACTGTCGTTTCTGGGAAGCTGAGAAACATTCGTTATTCTTCATGCAAGCGGAGATCTGTATTTCCCAGTTAATGATTTTGTGCTCCGAATATTTCCCGAAGTCACGAAATATGAGCGGTTGTGTTCGGGAAAAAGCACCGACATATCGTTACTGATGAGCGATAGCTATAATGATTTACGTTATATTGGTGTTTAAAACACTGATAACGGCATCTGTGTAGTGATTTGTGAGAAGTTAAGCACGGCGAGAGCGATGAGTCGTCGAGATTTACAGCGATAGTCCTACGTTAACTAGCTCTTTCGATTCCACTTTAATTAACGAAGCTGACTTTCCCTTTCGGATTTGACTTCGGCACGATCCTCTCACTTGAAACATTATTATCGAGACGTAATTGCATCCGTATTTCATCTCCTGTGTTTTGATTAATACCTATGTAACAATATCTCTTCAAGAATTATAAACTGTCAATAAGAAAGTATGATCAGACTCGTAGGAATGGGGATTACTCGAGCTAGAGAAAGCTAAAAGTTGTTTCTCTCAGCATTGCAGACAGATAATAAGGCAACTCATAGATTACAGATGTCACACATAGTTTTGCTAACGGAATCGTTGTTATAAGTTTTGCAAAATGAAAAGAATTCCTTATCACATCTGTTAGCAACAAACGGGAGTTATTCCTCTTTTAACACGACGCTTCCGGCTCCTTGTTCATAGTGAAGCAGCTCAACCGAATACGTAGGCGGGACCACGATATAATCCAGGATCCAGACATTCCTTCGAAAATCTGTTTTATAGGCCGCGGGATGCTTTACATGCTAGCTGTCCATTCCTGTTTCAGGTGCATATGGTAAGAATAGTTCAAGAACAAATATGCGCGAAAAAATATTGTCGAGAACTCCTAGCAAATTGTATTTAGGACATGTTCTCGTTGTTTTTCCCGACGATTTGACTTGGATTTCCATCTGCGTATTCCTTCCTATACATCGTGGCTTTCGTCTCAACTTCTCCGTTGATGGTCACACTTAAACCTCAATTTCTTACCCGATAACACTTCCGTCTGCTATTGCTGTACCATAACCTTAAAGTTGTAGGCAGGTCGTGAAATAAAACTATCTTGTTAAAGCAATTGTGGTATAAAGCAACAGAGCAGTGTTACCCTCTGAGAGGAATTTTGTTATGTTGACCGTGTTGTACCTAACGGAGGTGGCTTATCAGAAATGAAAGTCAGAATTACGTAAATACACTCCTGGAAATTGAAATAAGAACACCGAGGTGGCTTATCAGAAATGAAAGTCAGAATTACGTAAATACACTCCTGGAAATTGAAATAAGAACACCGTGAATTCATTGTCCCAGGAAAGGGAAACTTTATTGACACATTCCTGGGGTCAGATACATCACATGATCACACTGACAGAACCACAGGCACATAGACACAGGCAACAGAGCATGCACAATGTCGGCACTAGTACAGTGTATATCCACCTTTCGCAGCAATGCAGGCTGCTATTCTCCCATGGAGACGATCGTAGAGATGCTGGATGTAGTCCTGTGGAACGGCTTGCCATGCCATTTCCACCTGGCGCCTCAGTTGGACCAGCGTTCGTGCTGGACGTGCAGACCGCGTGAGACGACGCTTCATCCAGTCCCAAACATGCTCAATGGGGGACAGATCCGGAGATCTTGCTGGCCAGGGTAGTTGACGTACACCTTCTAGAGCACGTTGGGTGGCACGGGATACATGCGGACGTGCATTGTCCTGTTGGAACAGCAAGTTCCCTTGCCGGTCTAGGAATGGTAGAACGATGGGTTCGATGACGGTTTGGATGTACCGTGCACTATTCAGTGTCCCCTCGACGATCACCAGTGGTGTACGGCCAGTGTAGGAGATCGCTCCCCACACCATGATGCCGGGTGTTGGCCCTGTGTGCCTCGGTCGTATGCAGTCCTGATTGTGGCGCTCACCTGCACGGCGCCAAACGCGCATACGACCATCATTGGCACCAAGGCAGAAGCGACTCTCATCGCTGAAGACGACACGTCTCCATTCGTCCCTCCATTCACGCCTGTCGCGACACCACTGGAGGCGGGCTGCACGATGTTGGGGCGTGAGCGGAAGACGGCCTAACGGTGTGCGGGACCGTAGCCCAGCTTCATGGAGACGGTTGCGAATGGTCCTCGCCGATACCCCAGGAGCAACAGTGTCCCTAATTTGCTGGGAAGTGGCGGTGCGGTCCCCTACGGCACTGCGTAGGATCCTACGGTCTTGGCGCGCATCCGTGCGTCGCTGCGGTCCGGTCCCAGGTCGACGGGCACGTGCACCTTCCGCCGACCACTGGCGACAACATCGATGTACTGTGGAGACCTCACGCCCCACGTGTTGAGCAATTCGGCGGTACGTCCACCCGGCCTCCCGCATGCCCACTATACGCCCTCGCTCAAAGTCCGTCAACTGCACATACGGTTCACGTCCACGCTGTCGCGGCATGCTACCAGTGTTAAAGACTGCGATGGAGCTCCGTATGCCACGGCAAACTGGCTGACACTGACGGCGGCGGTGCACAAATGCTGCGCAGCTAGCGCCATTCGACGGCCAACACCGCGGTTCCTGGTGTGTCCGCTGTGCCGTGCGTGTGATCATTGCTTGTACAGCCCTCTCGCAGTGTCCGGAGCAAGTATGGTGGGTCTGACACACCGGTGTCAATGTGTTTTCCATTTCCAGGAGTGTATTTGAACACTAACAAACAAATTTTGCCTATCTGCACTGTTTAACTAGTAAAGAAAACGGTCGCCAGCCTAACTAGGCAAGAGTATGATTAACATTCTCGTTCAAGAAAATAGTTATTAATAACTTTAATGGATAAACACAACCTATAGTTTGTCATACGCAAATGCAGTGAACTCTGACACATACATATGTTTACGGTAATATTGAAACTAACAGTTAGAGCAGCACAAACTATTTGCAAAATTATAACAGATACCGAAACACACTATTACTTTCAGGGCTTACACAAACTGAATGGTCTTTATAACATTATTACTATTCACTGCAGAATCATTAATTGGATATAGGTTAAGTCTCTCTCAGTTAAATACTTTACTGTTTAAAATGAAAGTTAATTGGAATCCACTAACAGGCTGCTTCTCACTATCATTTGAATAAAGAAATTATGGTTTTCATAATTAGTGGTCTTTCCGCTACTTGTTACCGAGCATTAACACAATAGACAAACTGTGGATCCTGTCATACTATTAATATACACAAGAGAGACAAACAGCAAACAAGAGTATATAACGTTTCACAGCTGCAGTTTTCCACTTTTACTACAGTGAGAGACAAAATTAACATATATGTAAGATACTGACTCGCCTTCTGCGATTTACAACAGGCAGTAATATGATCATTTACTAAGCAAAACTTTATAAGTCTCAGTCTTAATAACTTTTAATTTGAAGTTGGCAACAACACATTAATAAGCAGTTTTACTAGGAAAATTATTTTCAGCAAGCACCATTAACTTTAACTCACTCTCTTGCCACATTAACTGTAACTTTCTTTTTACTATGTTCAAGAGGCATCAATTAGCAAAACACTGGGCTTTAATGTTCTTTCAGTAAGGACACTCGGAAATCACTTTAGCTCAAACGGAGAGGAACCTGAGAGGTGTTATGATAAGGAGAAAAATCAAGGTAGGTACATAAATTCAGTTATAAATTACCTTATATTTGAGCACACTAACACATCCATTAAGCTGATCCTTCACTGTACATTACTATAGTGCTCCATTACATTGATTGCGCAATGAGGTGGCGATTGCATGTTGGTAGGTGGAATTGCAGGTACAATTGCTGGACTCTGTCCCTTCTTGGTGGCGATGATGGATACCAATTTCCAGAATCGTTCCAGCTATTTATCCATCCATCCGAGGCATTGGAAAGCGGCAGAAAAAGCCTCTCTCGGAACCAGCACAATATGCAACTTTTACATGGCAGTGCACAGTTCGGTAGCTCGTCACCGACTCGTAGCTCGTCCCCGACTGACTCTTGTTCCACCTTTTCTACGTAGGCCAATCACAATTTGCGCGCGCTACACGGTTCCGTTCCCGAGGGGAACCACAACAACTTTTACATACAGGATAACTAAGAACCCTAAGTGAGGATCAGCAGTTTACATAACAGCAAACAAACATTTTCAATAAAACAGAACATTTGGACATGTTGACATTTCTACAAAAAATCATTCACACAGAAATTACAATTATATATAGTAACTCTGGTTCCCTCCAAATGGGACAAAGAATTTAAATGATAGATATACTACATTGCATAGAATCAAACCACGACATTAAAGTTTTAACAAAGAAAGAAAGGAGTATACAATTTTATGTTTTCGATTCAAACACATTTACAGATACTCAACGATGTAACATTAAATGAAAGAAAAGCTAAATAAATCAGTAGAGCACTAGAGTTATGATGTTACAACCCGACCAGCATTATGTAATACGTTTATTATTCCTTGCTACTGTAGTGTTATCTTGAAACTGTGAGCAAGGAGGACAGGCGCTCCAAGGCGCGGAAGCAGAGACGATGCTGAAGGCAGACGAAACAAGGAGAGATATTGTTACATGAAGTCAACCGTAAGGGTAGAGCCTTGCGGAAAAGTAGACAACCCCAGACACGGTCCCAGGGCGCTGGTTACTCTTCAAGGAATTAACATGTTACTTCATATGTCGTCTAGACGCTGTGGTAGGTTTCCACTGTAGACCTTTGTAACAATCAGGCACGCACTAGCGTATAAAGCCAGCTTGATACCAGCCCTGAGAACAGCAACGCCTGTAGGCTCACAAGGATTAGAAAGAGAGCGAATACGCCAAAAGCTGTTGACCTAGCAGCTCCAGGGAGCCCGAGGGGCGAGGCTAAATGACGTATAATAATAATGTTGTAAGCCTTTTTTGGCAGAGCAGTTACATTTAGCTTTCAGCTGACCAATGTTGATATCAAATACGGACTTAGTGCAACTGCATTAACGTTCCCCGCCTTAGGAGCAATAGGGGGGACCTAACTAAACCGTGATTGGCCTGCAAGAGACCTGCGGGATTGGCTGCATGGATGTAATTGGGAAAGACAGTGCCTCCAGGCGACTCTTTAAAACCTCTAGATTCCGCATTTTGGCGGAGTTCTCAGTCAGACGATCTGGGCGCCGAATCCACGTCCGTCGACTCCAGCCTCGGTCCAGCTCCGCGTAAGTCTGCTCTCTCACTTGGAGTGTCTCAGTGAACACTGCCACATTCAGTATGTTTTTGCAATTAAGTTGTTGGCTTAAGATGCTGCTAGTGTTTGCTACTGTGGTTAGCATCCACTCCTGGAACATCTGCACTGGCTTCTGTTGTAACAGTGTTATTCATGCTTTTTCTAACCATAGAACTAGCCTCCAGTGTATTAGTTAGTCCTGTCTGGAATAAACAACTATTTCAAAACCCTGTTTGACCAAGAGTCTCCACAACGAGTTCCCTACCAAGTCTCACCACCTGCATTTCTAATAAATGTCTGTACCAGCGTTGGCTCAGATAGAAGAAAACAATCAAATACCTTCAGTGTGAATTGTTCTTCTGCCTTCTGCTCTGTATAGCTCGGGACCGCAGACTGACCAGTAACCCCTTTTCTCCCTCGCCCACCTATGTCAGGAAATGACAATTAAAAAAAAAAGTGAAACCGCCTTCCTAGTGCTACAGCCCTTCCTCCAGAAATCCCAACGATCGCTTCAACTCCACCTTAACCACTTTACCTCCAGGTGCAACCAATGGCCCATCAAGATAATCCCTTCCAAATCCCGCAGTTTCTGCCTGAAGGACTCATACCTCGCCATCTATGATCGACTGGCAACTAATGCAGAAACCTCATCTACTGGCCTCTAGCAGAAAGCCCACAATAGACTCAATCTGGCCGAACACGGAGATCCTCAAGACCTACAAAACCTTGATCTGACCTGTCCTCTCCTACACCTGTGTTGCGTGGATAACACGATAGCTCATTTCTGTAATTCTGTCGCGTCTCCGTGCAGACATATCTTTTTTTTATTTGTTTATTTTTTTACGAGCCATCAGTCTCAGACTGATTCGGTGCTGCCTGCCAGACAACCACCTGCACCTTACGTCCTCAATTATTTTGTTGGATGTATTTTAATCCCTCTCTTCCTTTATAGTTTTCACTCTCTGCCTAATTTTCAGCATCCTTCTGCAGCAACACACCTCAAACGCTTCGATTTCCTTCTTTTCTGAGAGTCCGTGTTTCACTACCATACAAAGTCGTACATTCTCTGAAATTCCTTCCTGTTAGCCAGGAACGCCTTCTTTGCCTGTACTGTTTTTGTTTTCTTGCTTCGTCGGTTATGTGTTTTTTGCTTCCAAGGAAGCCGAATTCCTAATCTTTGTCTACTTCATTAAACACTAATCTCCTTACTGCTGCGTCTCATTACTTTTACCTTAATCCAATGTATTCGTGGCGGGCTACATGAAACCACTCTGAAGACTGATGGCCACACACATCAGCCAATTCAGAATTCCCTTCGCACGCAAGGGGGAGAGACGCTAGCGTCAACAAAGACGCGAGTCAGGCAACTGTTGCGAGTCACATTTGTTTGGATGTCCAGTCTACACGCTACAATTTGTCTGCGTAGACAAGTGGCAGCGCATGAACCGGTCTTATGGTGTGGGTAGGCTTCATGGCGCGTGAAGGAGTACATCCACTGTGCGCTCAATTAGTCTCCTTTCAGAGACAGCGCTAGAGCCAGTGACGGGACAGGTTTGCGGGCTGTCTCGCGAGACAGGTGTCAGTGGGCGGCCAGAGCCGTCTGTAATGATTTTGGGCCGGGGAGAACCCACCGGACCGGTTCTGCCGAACAAAGCCGCACTCTTCACGCCCGCCGGCTTCGAAAGCAACAGCAGCGGGAACAGCAACACCAACAGCAACTGCATGCTAATGAACGCGGTGTGCCTGTATTGACCTCGATCACCACCTAGCGCTTCCTAATTACCACATCGTGCGAGATGCGCGACTGACACTCAGAGATTAAAAGTAAAGATTTGTAAGTTATGGTAGCAGTTGTTAGTGGAGTCGGCCGCTGTGGCCGAGCGGTTCTAGGCGCTTCAGTACGGAACCGCGCTGTTGCTACGGTCGCAGGTTCGAATCCTGCCTCGGGCAGTTAGGTCGTGTTTCGGCACCACTGTGCCATCATCAGTGGGTTTTTTGTGTGCATGAATTTTTTGGATCACTTGTGTGCTAGTTACAGTTTTTGATATAATCTGGAATTACATTATCAGCTAGGCAATTTTTATTAAACTATATATTGAGAGTCATCAAGGTGTTCCTCTATTTGTTGTAGAGCTTGCTGGGGAATACCTGGCTGGGCGACGATATATTCATCACTTTGGTTTGCAGCTCCTTGTATTGGCCGTGTTTGCAGTTAAAATTGTTGGATATGAGGAAACGGTGTTTTTTATAACTGGCGGACCTCACATCCAACAATCGAAACATACCTAATTACATAATCGAAAACAATAACCACACATCGCAACTTTGGATAAAAGGGAACTGAGACTCATAGATATTGTCATCCTAGATAATAGTGGAACCGAAAAGAAACAACTTGAAAGAGCTTGCAGTACTATAACTTGAAAATGGAACTGCAGCGACTCTTGCGTAAGCCAGTGAAATTGGCCCCTGCGATTCTCGACACGCTAGGAGCTGTGCCAAACGCTCTTAGAGTCTTCTTGAGAACCACCGACATTGAGAAAATCTGCCAGCTACAGCTAGCATCTGGGCGAATTATACGCCGATACATCACGCAGTTCCAGGAAAATGTTCTATTAACAAAACACAAAATCCAGCGTAATGAAATCAATTGATGTGGTTATTGTTTTGCTAACAGCAATAGTAATATTAATATTTAAAATATCCCATCATCCCCTTCTCTCCTCATATTTCCTCAAGCCTTCTTCCTCTTCATATCATTGCTTCACTGACACTCTGCCACCTCCTTCCTTCCTGTCTCCAAATCATCCGCTCCTTTTTCATCAATACTACCCATCAGTTATCCATACGTATACCTGCAGCCTCCTTCTCCGCCAAACACCTAACCTTTTCCTCTGGAACAAAAGACGGTTTTTCCCAGGGCAAGTTCTCCAACTTTTAGTGACAGCGTAGTGCGTCATTTTTAAGATCACAGTTTCTGCATCTCGTTTTAAATGTTTAAAATGTATTCTTGTTGTTTTCGTTTTAAATTTTAGTATTTCTGTTTCAAAGTTAAACCACCATTAAATGTATCTTTACAAATTTTAAAATAACTTGTTAATATCACACTATTAATTTATTGTTTTTTCGTCTTTGTGGACAGTATATATCCCTTGGCTAAAGAGCAGGTTGCCTGTACCGCTGACAGCCCATCCCCCGCCTATACGGAGCGGAGGGGATGAAATAATTTTATAAAAATGGCTGAGTGGCTATTTGCTGTGAACATGTTATGTAAATTTTAGCACCTTAAAATGTTCTCCGGCCGGGGTGGCCGAGCGGTTCTAGGCGCTACAGGCTGGAACCGCGCGACCGCTACGGTCGCAGGTTCGAATCCTGCCTGGGGCATGGATGTGTGTGATGTCCTTATGTTAGTTAGGTTTAAGTAGTTCTAAGTTCTAGGGGACTGATGATCTCAGAAGTTAAGTTCCATAGTGCTCAGAGCCATTAGAGCCATTAAAATGTTCGTCGAATTATTTACAGTGAGAAACATATACGTTAATTTACCAGTACTAATGGTCGTTGAGTTCCGCGGCTCTGTATTAATTATGTGAAGATCCAAAACAACTAGCCATTTGTTATAGCTTTATTTATGTCAAGAAAAAACTGTGTTTTGCATAACTGACGAACCTCACATCAAACAATTTTAACTGCAAACACGGCCAATACAAGAAGCTGCAAACCAAAATGATGAATATTTGGTAAGTTTCTTTTCGACAACTTTTTTCTGGTTTGCGATCCCACTGGATCCTTACCACCAGCAGATGGTAATTCCACTGGATCATTCGTGTCATATCATTGTGCCTCTGCTTGTAATCAGTCTCAGCGGTCTTCCTGGTAACAACTCAAGATATGATCAGTCGTTCCGTCAGCTTCTTTGCAAGGTGTGTACTTTGGACGTTTTGTAAGTAGGCTGTTTATGTTTTCTCTATGTAAGTAGGCTGTTTATGTTTTCTTATTGGCAACGTTACGTAGCGCTCAATATGAAAATCACTAAGTAGGCTGTTTATGTTTTCTCTATGTAAGTAGGCTGTTTATGTTTTCTTATTGGCAACGTTACGTAGCGCTCAATATGAAAATCACTGGCTGTGCTGTGTGCAGTCTGTGGCTAGTTTGCATTGTTGTAATACTCGCCATTGTAGTGTTAGGCAGCTGGCTGTGAACAGCGCGTAGCGTTGCGCAGTTGGAGGTGAGCCGCCAGCAGTGGTGGATGTGGGGAGAGAGATGGCGGAGGTTTGTAATTTGTCATGAACTGATATATATATTATGACTTGTGATGATATCAAGGTAAATACATTGTTCGTTCTCTATTAATATCTTTCATTTGCTAACTATCCCTATCAGTAGTTAGTGCCTTCCATAGTTTGAATCTTTTATTTAGCTGGCAGTAGTGGCGCTCGCTATATTGCAGTAGCTTGAGCAGCGAAGATTTTTGTGAGGTAAGTGATTTGTGAAAGGTATAGTTTAATGTTAGTCAGGGCCATTCTTTTGTAGGGAATTTTGAAAGTCAGATGGCGTTGCGCTAAAAATATTTTGTGTCAGTTTAAGGACAGTCTTGTAAGAATTGTTCAAAGGGGACGTTTCATATGTCGACCCTTAGCCTAGGATACCTCACTGGAATCTTCTGATTTTTCTTGTAGTTTGTGTATTTAGTGTAGCTTTTGTTTATTGCTAGCGCGTAATTGTAGAGAGAATCTCCTTTGTAGTTGTAGCCTTTCATTGTTGTACAGTAAAACAGTTGTGGCATGCATATAGATTTGCACCAAGTATTTCGCAGCTGTAATTAACTAGATATTATTTTCAGTGCTATGTTAATGTGTTCTCTTATTTTTGCTCTTCAAATTGTGTTTTTCTGTGTTGTCGTGTGAAATACTGTGACAATAATGGCGTGTGAAAAACGTAATACTAGGCTCCAAAGTAAACTGAGAAATGACAGTGAAAATGAGAGCAGTGTGTTAGCGCCACCGAGTAATGAATTAACTGATGTTCAAAGTAGTAATTTGGTAATTGTGCATAGGGAAATGGAGCGGGCGGCAAACAATGGCGTGGACAGTGAAACAATTAGTGAAGAGGGAAGCATTATCGATCGATCGGTCGGCAACAGCTCGCCTCAGGAATCCGAAATGACAGGACACAATTTCGCAAATACTGTAGATTCAGGTTTTGGGTCATCACCGTTTTCTCAAATAAGTCAAGACACATTTTCTGCTTGTCAAAATGTGAATGTTGTCGGTG
Organism: Schistocerca americana; assembly: GCF_021461395.2. Lineage (NCBI taxonomy): Eukaryota > Metazoa > Arthropoda > Insecta > Orthoptera > Acrididae > Schistocerca > Schistocerca americana. Next base: position 126,523,216 of record NC_060126.1, read on the forward strand.
CAAATGCACTGCCGAAAAGCGTAGAGAAACAGATTCCAGACACTAATACATTATTATTGCAATTAATGCAACAAATGGAACAAAATCAGAGACAAACACAGCAAAAGCTTGAAAAGTTAGACACAATGGAACAACACCAGAGACAAACACAGCAACAGTTAGACACTGTGGAACAAAATCTCAAAAAGTTAGACACAGTGGAACAAAATCTCAAAAAGTTAGACACAATGGAACAAAATCTTCAAAAGTTAGACACCACACTTGAACAAACACGTGAAGATTTAACTAGTGAGTTACATAACATTGAATCGAAATGTCAAAAAGTCTGTAATGACGTAAAATCACAAATTTGTGAGCATTTCCAACCTATTTTTTCGCGGCATGAAAATGCATTACAGAATCATGAAGCAGCCATAAAAGAACTGCAAACTATTTTTCATGAAAATCACAACACCTTGCAAGCTAAAATTGACTCAGTTGCATCTACCGATTCGGTTACGCAACTTGCAAAAACTCAGGAAAACTTAAAGGTCACAGTAGACACGATTGCAACACAAATGGACACTCTGAAACTTGGTTCAGAAAAACATACAGAGGAAATGATTTCACTATCGGATAAAGTAGCCGAACTTTCAGATCAGTTCACTAACTTATCTACAAAGGTAGATGATGATCTGAATGACACAACACCTGTAGCCTTCACTGACACAGAAGAGTATGAACAAATTAGAAAATTCAAACAAAATCAAAATCAAATCAATACACAGTACAAAAGAGAAATCCGGGAAGTGCAAGATCAGTTGGCACAAGTAGTACAAAAATTACGTATTTCAGAGGACACTCGCGCCCCAATACGGGAAGAGGGACATACAAATACGGAACAGACACAAAATAACAACACAGGGCACTTCGGAAATTGTGAAAGAAGTTGGCAAGGTACGCCGAATTTTGAGATGGAACCGCCGAAACGACGTAACTATGACCGAGATGCTACTCGCCGACGCGATGATTTTGACTATAAGCTGTTCATTACTACACGTAAATTCAAAACGTTTAAGAATTCTGCCAACGACATTCATCCACAAGCATGGCTCCATCAATTCTCTCATTGTTTTCCTCCCAACTGGTCGTTGGAACACAGATTAGAATTTATGTGTGGCTACTTAGAGAATGAACCAGCTGTAAGAATGCGATCGGTAATTCACGATTGCCACAGTGAAGGAGAGTTTTACCATGCCTTCCTCTCAGCATATTGGTCTCAAGCCACACAAGACCGTGTAAAACATAGCATCATAATGATGAAACGTTTCGAACAATCTGAATTTTCCAGTCTTATGAAATATTTTGAAGACATGTTGCATAAGAATCAGTATCTTTCAAACCCATACAGCCCCTCAGAACTCATCCGCATTTGCTTAATCAAACTGCCTGAACATTTACGACATATTATTTTGGCAGGACGTTGCAAAGACGACATTGAAGCATTTCAGGGACTCTTACAAGAATTAGAAATTGACACTGACAATCGCGGAACGCGAAACCAGGAACACAGCAATTACAGGTCACATCCGTCGCAATTCCGCGATGAAAGAAGTAATAACTGGACACGACAAGGCTATTCTCACAACACAAATCGTGACCAAAATAGACACCACCCGTATGACAACCGTTGGCGGAGTAGTAATAACTACAGGGAAAGATCACCTCTCCGTGGTAATGACTATCACAGAGACAATCAGAGAAACAGACAATATGGGAACCAAAATAAATATTATCAAGGGAGACAGAATAACTTTAGACGCAACGGACCAGCGCGCAGTTACGATTCAGGGAGAAATTCTCCACCATGTGACCGACAAGAAAGAAACTATGGAATCTACCGACATGACGACAGACGATATGATCGTAACGACAGACCTGAATTGCATCAGAACTGGCGGGATTTAAACAGGGCAGGGCCCTCTCGTCACCGTGAATTTGTAGAAGCTAGGTCTCCTAATCCCAATAACGACGCGCGCCAACAAAGGAACAGACAATGACTCGCACCGCAGGCAGCCGCGTGCGCCAGGTGGCTCAGAGAAAAATAACAAAGACGCTAGCCTTGAGAAAAACTCCAGTATTCTTTACCGACGTATACCGCCTGACAATTGCATTCAAGTTCAAACTCTGAGTACTATGAAGAGTAAAGGTTTACACCACATTTCACATGTAAAACCGTTTATTGAGAGATAATCTGCTTTTTAACTTTGTCTTTGCCATATAACTTTTCACTTTACGTTGCTAGTATGCTTTGTCAGACTTAGAATCTGTTAACATACAATAATGTTTGGAGTAAAATATCCAGTCTAGAACCTAGGGAACATTTTTAAACAGAAATTACGAATGCATTGTTATAGTGAACAGACGACGCAGTGCTGTATTTGTACATTCTTGCTTGTTAGTTGCACGATTACGTAACGACTATCAGGCTCACATACTTGGAACATATACCGGCACTGCTAATGAAATTTTCATGCAACATTTTGGTTTGCTTGAGAGTGGATTCTGGATTTAAGGTACTTTCAGTGAGATAGCAGATGAGACAGTGGTTAGTTTATGTGACAGCTACACGATTTTATCATGAGGTAAGTACATTGGCTTCTGCAGAACTTTGCTTACAGAGGACGATAACTACGACAGTTCCACAGAATTATCTTACAGCAAGACGCGCATTTAGCGCTACAGGACACGCATTTGAGTGATTAATCTTATACTTAAAACACTTATTTTCAAAGATTTTTTAATTACAAAGAAAGCTTTCCGTGATACATTTCATTCCACTGCTGTAATTTGTAACACCTGAGGGTATAATTACATTTATCCTCAGGGGGGTACACACTTACTTTGTGTACCATGTGTGTGGCAACCACAAGGAACCCTAGCTAATATGGTATTTGCTTATACAACTTTACACATTGGTACCTTATTTCTCTAACACACAAATTACACAGCTATCTGATTATTTAACTGAGAGAGACAAACATTTATTTTACTGCATCAGTGACACATGTTTACGCAATTACACGGTTGGATAACTTCACACTTATGAAACTGTATTTTGTCTGTACTTTGTAAACTGTTCATATTTTTTCGGAACCATTGTGATACTATGAGAGATTTGAATGATATATTTGGTAAGGGAGCATGATTTTAAAGTACGTTTGAGGTAGATGACACTATTGAAATGAGCAGAGAATTTTTTTTTACGTTTTGAAATTATTGGAGGAAGTTACGACGATTTTAAGATTTGACTGAAGTGTTATGATGTTATTATTACGACGACGATGTGTACTATGCTGTTGAGGTATGTTTATGATAAATAAGCTGATGCTATATGAGGAATCTGATTATGCTATGTAGCTATTATGATGAAATATTGAAGACGTGTTGATGAATATGAATATGTATATGTGTAATAAGGTAAGGAATAAGGAGTAGGGGTTAGGGACTCTGATTTATGAAAAGGTTGTTGGAAACCAAGAATCGTACTTTAAGAGTTATGAAATGTGTGTGTATATGCATGAATGTATCACAATGCCACTGAAAATTTTTTTGGACACTGTTATATTTATAGGGTTTTGTTTCTACAGATTTGCAACGCTAATTCTTGACCTGTGATATATTTTATATGAGACTACACACGGTAGCAGAATCTCCTGTCGTAAATATTTCCGTACGAAAGTTAAGTGACCACCTGCACGTAATGCGTCGCGGGCACCCAGCTGTGTCAGACGCCTGGAGAAAAAGCCATTATTGCGAGCCCTTTTCAGCGGCACAGGTAGCACAAAAAAAAAGGGGAGGCCATTATCCTTGGAAATATTCTTACATCTGCAAACCTGATAATGACAAGTGTCTTTCTACGAGAATTGAGAGCTACTGACTTACGAAATGCCACATAGCTATTGAATGATGTTTTTATGCTTTGGTTTGCGTAATTGCTTATTTCATTTGACATCTGTTTTCCAGCTGTGTTGCAGCATTGGTTTCATAAAATAAAATTAAATGCATTTGCTAATGTGAACACTTTCTGTCAACAGATCTATTAAATAATTATTTTATGATCCACATTCTTTAAAAAAGGAGCACTTGGAAAGGAAAGAACAATAAGAAGGAACTAGTAACTGCATTCATAATTTTCTTTTCAAGTAATTGGTAACTTTTTGGTAGAATAACTTCTTGTGGTGCACCACTTTAATTACATAGACATTAAGATGTGATTATACATTTCCCTTATCTGCATTGTTATCTTTAGTGTACTATTTTTTCTGCTTGAGCTATGTCATGTTTTGATATAAGTTATTACATTTGCTGCTGCTAGCTTTGCCAATCTGTATTTTTTGTCATTGCTGCTTGTGTTAATTGTTTTGTGCTGCTGCATTGCCTCGTTCCTTAGTTTAGCATCTGAGCTCAGTAGATTTAAGTTAGCTTAAGAGGGGGTAGCCTCTAAGAGAATGAGTTGCGATGAATTGGAAGAAATGCATTGAGAAAACAGGTTTAGGTAGGATTTTCTTGGAAATAAATGATGAGGTAAGATAATGGAAAATAAAAATGAGGTAAGAAATGTGTGAACATATAAACACAGAAAGCATGCTTAGTTAGAATTTTTTTTGGTGGAAACAAAGGATGAAATAAGAGGAAAGATATATGAAGTTTTGGGTTGGACTGCAGTACCAAATGTTACACTGAAAACGAACCCTGTCCTTTCCTATTGGTGTTATCCCACTATGTGTTTGTGTACCCTTGAGTATTTGTTTTCTTCCTGTCTCTGTGTAGTTTCATAGAATTTTTTCTTCTTTTAATATTAAGCTACATTCACTATGATGAGGAATACTGTTATCCTCAAATATAATTGGCATTAATAATATGTTATTTACTTTGTAAAGATGTTAGACATTATTCATTCTGTTTAAATGCTCATGTGTGAAGTTGATGTTTCAATAATTATTCTGATCTTCTATGTATGTACTCATGTCATAATTCCTGTAACACTGACGTATATGTCTATTTCTATTCTTTTGTAAAGCCTGTACTACAAATGTTATCTGTATTGTTATGTTCTTTAATGATGTATTTTGTACCTTTGTTATTGTATTCTTCTGTTATAAAATTGTAATTGTCACCAGTTCATGACATTATTAACTTGTAAGTTACATTTCACTGTACACGTTTCTGTTGGTCATAGTATATGGACAATATGTAAGAAGTAGGGACTGTTAGTGTTTGCACGTGTTTTAATAATTCTGCAAGGGACTGGATAACAGCATTGCTGGTTCTAAGGACAATTCCAAAAACGTTGTGAGTGCACAAGTGGTGGTTTATGGACTTGCTATATTCTCTGCAAGACTCTTCGATGGTGATTGTGCACCTGCACATTTGCAACAGATGGCTGCTGGCCGTCTCTACAAGGACTACAGTGGGTCTACATCTTTGATGGCCCACCAATACCGTAATCTCTACCAGGACTACAGTGGGTCTGCTCTGTGATGACCTACCTACCAATATTCATCAAAACTTCGACTGACTCTGCTGTGGGTTTGCTCTGTTGTGGACCAATACTTGTCTGCATGTCGAGAGTCAGCACTGTCTTTCCGTTGGAAGGACAACACTACTTCTTCAAGACTGCATGGAAATCCACTGCTTCTGTGTGCATTTTCTTTTACTGCTCAGACTTTGAGAAAAACACTGCTATTCTCCTGTTATGTACGATTAGGACTGTCTTTATGGACTGTGAGAAAATTTGAGCTTTTGACCAACATAATATCAATAAGTGTGTGCATTTGATTTCTTTGTTATTGTAATTATGAAAAATTTTTGTCAAATCTGTATTGGCCAGTGCCCAACACCATTTGTAAAAATTTTTTGTGGGGAGCATGGGGGCTATGTAAGTAGGCTGTTTATGTTTTCTCTATGTAAGTAGGCTGTTTATGTTTTCTTATTGGCAACGTTACGTAGCGCTCAATATGAAAATCACTAAGTAGGCTGTTTATGTTTTCTCTATGTAAGTAGGCTGTTTATGTTTTCTTATTGGCAACGTTACGTAGCGCTCAATATGAAAATCACTGGCTGTGCTGTGTGCAGTCTGTGGCTAGTTTGCATTGTTGTAATACTCGCCATTGTAGTGTTAGGCAGCTGGCTGTGAACAGCGCGTAGCGTTGCGCAGTTGGAGGTGAGCCGCCAGCAGTGGTGGATGTGGGGAGAGAGATGGCGGAGGTTTGTAATTTGTTATGAACTGATATATATATTATGACTTGTGATGATATCAAGGTAAATACATTGTTCATTCTCTATTAATATCTTTCATTTGCTAACTATCCCTATCAGTAGTTAGTGCCTTCCATAGTTTGAATCTTTTATTTAGCTGGCAGTAGTGGCGCTCGCTGTATTGCAGTAGCTTGAGCAGCGAAGATTTTTGTGAGGTAAGTGATTTGTGAAAGGTATAGTTTAATGTTAGTCAGGGCCATTCTTTTGTAGGGAATTTTGAAAGTCAGATGGCGTTGCGCTAAAAATATTTTGTGTCAGTTTAAGGACAGTCTTGTAAGAATTGTTCAAAGGGGACGTTTCAGTTTGATTCATCGATTCTTACTCGATGACTGTAGTTCTGATGGCTTGTTCTTTGAAAATAAAATGAGGCCTTCACTTTCTCTCTTTGAGTTTCGTTGATCAGCCAAGATCGTTAGGTGCTACTTGGCCGGCCGGAGTGGCCGAGCGGTTCTAGGCGCTACAGTCTGGAACCGCGCGACAGCTACGGTCGCAGGTTCGAATCCTGCCTTAAGGATGTGTGTGATGTCCTTAGGTTAGTTAGGTTTAAGTAGTTTTAGGTTCTAGGGGACTGATGACCTAAGAGGTTTGGTCCCATAGTGCTCAGAGCCATTTGAACCATTTGAACCATTTCCGTGTCCAGTGAAAACAAACATATCTGTACCACGTACAATATCTTTGAAGTGACAGTGTAAATGTAACGTGCAGTAAAGAGAACGTACATCAAGCAGTTTGATAGGCCGGAACTCCATATTCTTTGGGAGTGGCGATGTGCCATCGGGTGGTACTAGAAAAGGGGATTCGGGTAGATTCGCTTTCGGAATCCTCCAATGAATCCACGCCGAACCCGCCAGATCCAAATTATTAGGAAGTTTCAGATTGGCAACGTAAAGTATGCGATATCAGATTGGCCAAAATGGCTAATCTGCTCACACCGAGAAGGAGCGGGAGATTAAAGCATCAGGCATATGTTTGCTGGGAGCTACAGAAGGCACTTCTTAGTGAGGAGTCACAGTGGTCATTTCGCCGATGGGAGCCAGAGTAAACCGACGCCGACCGCTGTGGCCGAACGGTTATAGGTGCTTCAGTCCAGAAGTAGTTCTAAGTTATTAAGGAGATTAAAGCATCAGGATTATGTTTGCTGGGAGCTACAGAAGGCACTTCTTAGTGAGGAGTCATAGTGGTTATTTCGTCGCTGGGAGCCAGAGTAAACCGACGCCGACCGCTGTGGCCGAACGGTTATAGGTGCTTCAGTCCGGAAGTAGTTCTAAGTTATAGGGGATTGATGACCTCAGGAGTTAAGTCCCATAGTGCTCAGAGCCACTTGAACCATTTTTGCTACTTGCGATTTCCAGTGCTGTTAGCTGATGCGCGTGGCACGAAACGTATTCGTTAGTTTCCATGCTGCAATTGGTCGATTTCCGGCGTACCTTCACTCACATTTGATTCAACCTATCGCATATATCACTTGAACTTTCAATTTTGTGATCGACGTATGTGTGTATTCGGTGTGTATTGTTGCCCACTGTCGTTATGTGTTTATCTATCATCTTTTGTTTATGTTGTGTGTGTGGTTTGATATTTTTCATTTGTTGGGTTTATTTGTGTATATTTGCTGCGTGTAAATGTGTCATTCTTTCTTGAGAATGTGATAGCCTTTTTGTAAAATAGATATTTGTGTATGTGTATTTTGATGTGTGTATATGTGTCATTCTTTCTTGAGAGCTTTTTTTGGGTATTTGTGTGTCTATGTGTGTGTGTGTGTGTGTGTGTGTGTGTGTGTGTGTGAGAGAGAGAGAGAGAGAGAGAGAGAGAGAGAGAGAGAGGGAGATTCATTAATTATTTATTCTGCTTATATTTCAGATATCTGTTTGTAATTGTTTTGATGGCTAGCATGATGAGAGATTTGTTGCTTATATAGATTTGGTCGTTGAGTACCTTCTCGTCCATTGCAATGGCTCTTTGTACGTCAAAGTTTTCTTGCAACGTCAGGAGCCTGCTGTGATTATTCACTCCGAAAACTGTCATGTCTCGTTCCATGTTGGATGGTTCGTGTTCATGTTTCATCAGGTGTTCGGCGAAGGTAGAATGGCTATTTTAATATTTCCAAGTTCTTATAAGTTCTCTATAACCGGTTTCGAAGTTTCCGGTGTTAATTCTTCGATTGCTGCAAACTGCGAAGCTTTCTGCTGTTGATTGCAGCCAGAGCTGATTCTTCGCTATCAATTACATAGTTTGCCAATGCTTGCTTCTCTTGTTCTTCCACTGTCTGCCCCATTTGCGAAAGTTGCCCCCCCACCTGCTTTTCGGAGGAAGTAGAGGCTGTTGGAGTCGCTGTGAAGCTTGAGAGCATGTTGAATTGCCGTGAGCATTTTTGTTTACCTGTCCAGATTATCCAGTTCTGTTTGTGCGCAAGTCTCAATGCCTACAATAATCTGATTACAAGTACGGCCTAGTTATTCAGCGCCTTTAGTGTTGCCGTCAGTCAGGTTGCTTTTCACAATGTTTCTCACCGTTTGGGTGTATTCTTTGCTGACCAATTTTTTTATTACATTCAAGCACTGTTACCCACTTCGCTATCAGAGCTAGAGCCAGACCGACTGTATGAACAACTACCTAAGCAATTTACTTGTCCACATCGGAATATGTCTATCCCGTATATTCTACATCTACATCCATACTCCGCAAGCCACCTGATGGTGTGTGGCGGAGGGTACCCTGAGTACCTCTATTGGTTCTCCCTTCTATTCCAGTCTCGTATTGTTCGTGGAAAGAAGGATTGTCGGTATGCTTCTGTGTGGGCTCTAATCTCTCTGATTTTATCCTCATGGTCTCTTCGCGAGATATACGTAGGAGGGAGCAATAAACTGCTTGACTCTTCGGTGAAGGTATGTTCTCGAAACTTTAACAAAAGCCCGTACCGAGCTACTGAGCGTCTCTCCTGCAGAGTCTTCCACTGGAGTTTATCTATCATCTCCGTAACGCTTTCGCGATTACTAAATGATCCTGTAACGAAGCGCTCTGCTCTCCGTTGGATCTTCTCTATCTCTTCTATCAACCCTATCTGGTACGGATCCCACACTGCTGAGCAGTATTCAAGCAGTGGGCGAACAAGCGTACTGTAACCTACTTCCTTTGTTTTCGGATTGCCTTTCCTTAGGATTCTTCCAATGAATCTCAGTCTGGCATCTGCTTTACCGACGATCAACTTTATATGATCATTCCATTTTAAATCACTCCTAATGCGTATTCCCTGATAATTTATGGAATTAACTGCTTCCAGTTGCTGACCTGCTATTTTGCAGCTAAATGATAAGGGATCAATCTTTCTATGTATACGCAGCACATTACACTTGTCTACATTGAGATTCAATTGCCATTTTCTGCACCATGCGTCAATTCGCTGCAGATTCTCCCGCATTTCAGTACAATTTTCCATTGTTGCAACCTCTCGATACACCACAGCATCATCTGCAAAAAGCCTCAGTGAACTTCCGATGTCATCCATCAGGTCATTTATGTATATTGTGAATAGCAACGGTCCTATGACACTCCCCTGCGGCACACCTGAAATCACTCTTACTTCGGAAGACTTCTCTCCATTGAGAATGACATGCTGCGTTCTGTTATCTAGGAACTCCTCAATCCAATCACACAATTGGTCTGATAGTCCATATGCTCTTACTTTGTTCATTAAACGACTGTGGGGAACTGTATCGAACGCCTTGCGGAAGTCAAGAAACACAGCATCATTCCAGATCCTCACAGGCTAAGAAAATCGGTATAAGCCTAAATGACACCTGCAGATTAACAACAGGATGCATGAAATCTACACCACTTGGGAAGCTACATAAAGCGACTAGATTCTCAATTCCCAAACCCAGAAGAGCGGAATAAGAGCATACAAAAAGATTTAGACTTTGGATGGGAACCGCGTCCTGCACGGTGCTTCATACTGATATGGCAATCTTAAATTCCACCATAGATTGCTTAGTACCGAGTTAAATGAGCCCTCGTAGACTTACTTTGCCTCACAAGAGGCGTGAAGTGACAATATTTTAAGCTGAAAGATTCGGAGAAGACTGAATCGCATCAGAACTGATGTAGCGCCAGTCAAAACAAGTTTAACTAAATGGGGGTTCAATGACGAAGCAGAGAATAAATGCAACTATGGCGAAGTATAGGGCATGGAACATCATCTACAATGTGTCTCACATTGAAGATCCTTTACAATGTCGGCATACGGCTTGCCAAGAATGAAGGACTGGATGTGGCCCGATACTGGGTTCGAAAACTTTAAAAGAAATTTTTCGGATATGAAAGAGTAAAATAAGTACATACCCATGCACGAAGCTGTCGAACCGCAAAATATCCATTATTATTATATTACTATTATTATTATGCACTGATCACATACGAACCATACATATATTGTTGAGTCACTAAGGATGTCTGGTCTGAAATGTGTGTAAATTCCTAAGGGTCAAAACTGCTGTGGTCATCGTTCCCTAGACCTACACACTACTTAAACTAATTCAGATTAACTTACGGTAAGTAACACACACACACACACACACACACATCCGTGCCCGAGGGAGGACTCGAACCTCCGGCGGGAGGCACCACGTAATCCGTGATATGCCGCCTTAAACCGCGCGGCCACTCCGCGCGGCTGTCTTGTTTGATGTGAGGACCAGAAGATCCTACTATTGTAGGGTGAAATAAATGTGTAATTAAGTAAATGTCATCTAGAATTTGGATCTTTTCTTAATTTCACCAAGGGGTTGGTAATGTTGTGATGCTAACACATACGTAAACAATGGTTTGGCACGTCGAAAGAACCGTAGCAAGCGGTCGCGTCCGACGCTGATGTGAGGAAAAGTTGTTTACCCGAGGCTGTGATAGCGAAGCTGCCAACGTGGCTTTCTCCCGCTCGCACCCCGCCGCGCTTTCCTTCTTGTCGCCGGTGCGTGCCTGAGATAAAAGGAATGCGATAGTGCGCCGCTGCGACGTTTCCCGTTTAACGGCATCCCCGCTGGATGTCTGGAATTTTTCAGAGTCGCTCTGCCTTAAGTGCTGGGGATTAGGAAACGGAACAGTCGGCGCGGAAGAATGCAGACTGGAGATGACTGGCTACACGGTTCCACTTGCTCACGTAAAATCTGGGATGACTTCCAGCGAGAAGTTACGATTCTTTTTATCAGTCCAGCCTTCATATTTTTCTCATTTATGTTGTGTCATCGAAGACTTGTTTGATGCAGCCCTCCTTGCTAGTCTATCCTATGCAGAACTGTTTGCAATTCTGCAAGCATTAGAGCATATGCGACGACATCATGGCACGAAATTCATCATCTGCTCCGATTCCCAAAGTGCTCTACACGATCTTGTACAGATGTACCCAGCAGATCGGATGGTGCAAGAAGTGCAGGACGCACCCCTACTCTTTCAAAAGCAGGGTAAGGATGTAATTTTCTGCTGGGTTCCAGGGCACATAGGGATTCCTGGAAATGAACTTGCAGACGCGACTGCCAAGGAGGCTTGCTCCATCCCACCTCCTGCTCGCTGTTCCGTCCCCCTGCAGGCAATAACATCATTCGTGACCCGGAAGGTCATGCGTTGGTGGGAGGCTCAGTGGCTGGAAGTGAGGGATAATAAGTTGCTAGCGGTGAAGGATCCTGCCCGACCGTGGCTTACCTCCTTCCGACAACGACGAGCTGAGGAAGTAGCCCTTCCACGGCTTAGAATAGGACATTGTCTGTTGATACATGGTTTTCTGTTACGCCGTGAGGAGCCGCCAACGTGGCAGACATGTGGGACACAGCTGTCGATACGACATATTTTAACTGAGTGTGTTTTATATGCGGGTTTGAGGGAAGATTTCAGTTTCCCACCAGACCTGCCCTCTATTTTAACTAATAATGAGGCGAGTGTCGCTAGAGTTTTACGTTTTTGTGTGATGTGTGGACTTCTTCCCAAAATATTGGGATTGAGATCTTAATGTGCTGTACAGTGGTTTGGTCACCCATTATTTGTAAGTGGTCACTCAGCCACCGTTAATTATTTTTACCTGTTTTGTACTGCTATTTTATTTTTAGTTTTATCTACCTGTTTTGATGTGCTGTGTCCAATCGCGAAATTGGAACATTTACAATTCTCGCAAAGATCGGCTCTGAATTGATTCTTGTTTAACAGATCTTGGCTGCACTCGTCAACATTTCTTTTGGGAATGGGCGCTGATAACCTCGTTGTTGTGCTCCCTAAAACAGTAATCATCATCATCATCATCATTTATCCTATGCCAATGAGCGTCTTAGTCTCTGCATAACTGCTACAACCAACGTCCATTTGAGCCCGCTTACTTCAATCAAATCCTTGTCTCTGTCTACAGCTTGTACTCCCCCAACACTTCCTTCCGCTCCTAAAGTATTGATTGCTTGATGTCCCAGCGTGTGTTCTGTTTAGTCAAGTTATGCTGTAAACATCCTTTTCTCCCCAATAGGATTCAGCATTTCTTCATAACTTATGTAGTATCTCATCTTCACCATTCTTCTGAAGCACCACAACTCGAAAGCATCTATTTCTTTCTTGTCTCAGCTGTTCATCTGCGTAATTTCCCTTCCGTGCAAGGCTGCTCCCCAGACAAATATCTTCAGAAAAGATTTCTTAATCCTTAAGCATATTCAATAGCAAATCCCTTTTTTAAAAGCCTTTCTTTGCTACTGCCAGTCTGCTTAGTTTTTCCCCCAAATAGCAAAACTCATCTGTTTTTTCTGTACCGTTTCCTAATATAATGCTCTCAGTATCGCCTGATTTAATTCGACTCTATTGCATTACTCTTGTTTTGCTTTCGTTAATATTCGTCTCATTACCCCTTTTCAATATGCCGCCCACTGCTTCCAACCGTTCTCCTAAGTTCGTTGGTGTGTCTGACAGAATTATAATATCAATGGCAAAACTCAAAGTTTTTATTACTTGTCTCTGAAATGTAATTCCCTACTTAATGTACATATCGAATAATATGTGCGTACGGTACAAACCTGTGCTACTTCTTTTTCAGATAGTGATTTGCTTTCATTTCTTCAACTCTTATAACTGAAGTCCATTTACTATGCATGTTGCAGAAAACTTTTCGCCCTCGGTATTTCATCCCTGCTACCTTCAGAATTTCAAAGTGTCACCGAAAACGCTTTGAATGTAGGTCTGACAATTTTCAGTTTGTATATTAATATAAGTCGTGGGGTCAATATTGTCTCCCATGTTCTTACATTTGTCTCGAACCCAAACAATTTCCCCCAAGGTCACCGTCTATCAAGTTTCCCATTCTTCCATAAATAATTTTCTTACCTGTCACTAGTCTTCTCATTTTTACTACATCGAACATCCTCTATAACCTAACTTGCATCTTCTAGTGTTTTTTCTGCCTTACTGTTTCTCCGTTTACTATTCTTACCAGCACCAAGTTAACGATACCTGGATGCTGCAGCAGATGTCACTCTTTTTTCTGGTAATGGTTTCCCATAGACTTTATTCCACTTCTATTCTATTTGTACTTCTTCATTTCGTACTTAAATTCTTACTTTCCTCGATAGCACCAAATTTCAAATGCTCCCAGTTTTCTCATCCAGTGGTGTACGTTTTAATGATACAAATTCCTCATATGCTATTCTCGTTAAGGTACTTCGATGATAGGTATCTGGAGGTCTCCTCAAATGGCAACGTCTCTGTTCTTCACAATTTTTCCCCATGCGTGCAAAAGTAGAGTTGTCGAGTGCAAGCGTGCTACCCAAATATCAGCGACAAATAGGAGCCAACTGACGGGGTCTGATCAGTTGGTCCCACTGAATTTAGCTACACATCAGTTAGGAGAGTATGAATGATTTCCAAGGATGCGAACAGTACTCTACAGCAGAGGAATTCAGCAAGGAGGGTTCCTCCAAGCACAGGAGCCTCCAAAAAAGAATCCTTCTGGTTTCTTAGTTTTAGCTCGTTACTACAGTGTACACGTGACTGCGAGAAGTTAGTATTTAATTAAATCGACTCTTTGGTATTTTAGGGTCTCATTATACATTATTACTGAAACTGAGCCAAACTTTGATCCTACCGGAAGTGGTCAGTCTGTCTGTTATACACAAACTGCGTATCTCTGTTTTAGTACCGCTGAGTTTGATTCGCCATTTCGTGAAATGCTCACACATTTTATTTTTAAGTTTAGTTCTGTTTCACACTGAAGATTTTATTCTGGTTCTAAATAACATGGCTATCTGCGTAATGAAACTTCTGGCAGGTCAGGAATAGCCAGCACATAAGGATTGAACAAAAAGGTGAGTAAGAATCCCTGTAGCAAACTGTTGTTTAGAAAGCGGCCCCTGAATATCTTTTTTCCTTATCTTACTTTAAGACAATAATTAGTAACTATGTCGTTGAGAAGTTTATCTATTTTATTGAAGACATTGCTATTAAAAACCAACTTTCACGCTTCACCAGGTTTCGAGTTATTTCGAAGTCTGTAAATATCTGATTAGAGTGTCGCAAGTCGATCGAAGCACAGATTTCTGAGCTACAATGAAGCTATCTACATCTACGTGATTACTCTGCTATTCACAATAAAGTGCCTGGCAGAGGGTTCAATGAACCACCATGGTGTCTGTCTACCGTTCGACTCTCGAACGGCACGCGGGAAAAACGGGCACTCAAATTTTTCCGTGCGAGCCCTGATTTCTCTTATTTCATCGTGATGATCATTTCTCCTTATGTAGGTGGGTGCCAACAGAATGTTTTCGCAATCGGAAGAGAAAACTGGTGATTGAAATTTCTTGAGAAGATCCCGTCGCAACGAAAAACGCCTTTGTTTTAATGATTGCCAATCCAATTCACGTATCATGTCTGTGACACTATCTCCCCTATTTCACGATAATACAAACCGAGCCGCCCTTCTTTGTACTTTTTCGATGTCATTCGCCAGTCCCACCTGATGCGGATCCCACACCGCACAGCAGTACTCCAGATAGGGCGGACAAGCGTAGTGTTAGCAGTCTCTTTGGTAAACCTGTTGCATCTTCTAAGTGTTCTGCTAATGAATCGCAGTCTTTGGTTTGCTCTACCCACAATATTATCTATGTGATCGTTCCAATTTAGGTTATTTGTAATTGTAATACCTGAGTATTTAGTTGAATTTACAGCCCTCAGATTTGTGTGACTTATCGCGCTTTTGCACGAGATTGTAGATATTTCATGAATTGGGATAATTACAATTTTATTATATGTCTTCAAGGACCACTGAGGCTTTCAGAGATGTAGATTGCCACGAATAGCATCGCAAGAAAAAAAAGATCTTTTTTATTTACTTTTATAGCTCAGACCCACTTTACCTGCGTGTCAGAATCAATTCATCACAGAGTTGATCAAGATTCAATACATTGTTTCCTCTTGCGCTTTTCTTTTTTCAACACTCTCCCGATTTCCTTGATGTTTCTAAATCTTTTAAAAGCTGTTGAGATTCAAGACCTCGTCTTTGTATACATGTTGTTCCTAACATTTAGGGTCAAAACTAGACAGACCACAGGATTTTGAGTTAAGCAATTGATGGTTGGAAGTGAACATGGCATACAGTACGAGATGTAAAATGGACAATGCATGTAAGTGGCCTGTATGCAAACTGTGTACGTTTCATAACAAACAAATATTTGCCGCTTGACATTGGTTACCTTACCCTGAAAGACAATACGCAGTCATCTATGATTTGTTCACGGTGAAGCTTACCACTAATTACTATTCATGGCTGGTCGTCAACGGCTTGTTACAGGAGAACAATGAACGAGTAGAGAGAAGCAGTATGTAGAGCCTGGCAACCCGAACTAAATCAACAGGTACCATTCTAATTAGAAGAAATTTGAAGCTATTGATAGAAACAGCAACAAAAAAACATCTTGGTCGAACAGCCACAGAAAGTTTGTCATGGTTATTGGCAAAGACTTGTTCGGATAGTACAATTTAAAGAAATTGTGCATCATTCATCAATAAGCACTTGTCTATTCCTCTGTGAGAGGCACATTTCGTAGTATACAGTGTAGACAGTACTTAGAATAGTGTATTTATTTCATCAGGGAATTTAAAAATTTCCTCCGATCCTCTGTATTTTCCGGAGACGCAAGTGAGGTGGAAAATGCTGAACGTCGTTCCCTCCATACTGCAGTAAATTTGGGCCAGGTTAATTTTACGGCAACTGACCGTCAAAGAAAATCGTTGGTCTGAAGAAGGACGCCAGGAGCGTAGGGATACATTCGTGGGAGGCAGTTGGCGGTAAGGAACCGCCAGGTAATGGCAACGTAACAGATCTGGAGACTTACCTCAGAACTCGCTGGTGAAATACGCTTAGCTTTCTTGGACGACGGCCGTTTAGTGCGGCAATAGAAAACAGTTCCTACCTTGACATTCTTCTGTTTTCTAGCTGGAACCGAGTTTTTAAATAGCCACTCATCCTCAATTAGACAAGGTTGTTGCCTTTCCCCACTGTTGTTTAACGTATACCTTGAAGAGATTATTGCGAAAAGCTTAGATGGGAAAAGAGGAATATGTATTGGCGGAAAGAGAATAGAATGTATAAGATCTGCTGATGACATGGTATTAGTGGCAGAAAGTGAGCTGACAGTGAATAACATGCTCAAAGATCTGAATGAAGCTTGTGTGGAATATGGGATGCAAATAAACACAGCAAAAACAAAGAGCATGGTCATATTAAAATAGGACAATCTACCATTAGCCAAGAAGTGAATATAAATATCTCGGAAGCACAATAACTGAAGACTTGAGATGTCACCAGGTGGTGAAAACTCGAATTGCCATAGCGAAGGAGGCATTCAACTGAAAGAGATGACTCTTATGTGGTAAATTAGATAAAGGACTAAGGAAAAGGCTTGGCAAATGTTTTGTCTGGAGTGTGGCACTATATGGGGCAGAAACATGGACGCTGAGACGAGAGGATGAAAAAAGTTTAGAAGGATTTGAGATGTAGATGTGGAGAATGGAGAGAATAAGCTGGATGGAAAGAGTGAGTAATGAAAGAATATTGGAAAGGATTGGTGAGAGAAGATGTCTGCTGAAGGTTGTAAGAGAAAGGAAAAAGAACTGGTTGGGACATTCACTGAGAAGGGAATGCTTGCTAGGAGATAGTTTGGAAGGATTGGTTTGTGGGAGAAGACTGAGACAAAGAAGGAGATACAAGATGATAGACGACATATAGGGAAGAGGAAATTATGCAGACCTGAAGAGGATGGCAGAAGACTACCCTGTGAAAACCTGCCTTTAGGCAGAACACTGATGATGATGATGATCCTCAATTTTGTCGATGTCCTGGAGCAGTCAGCACGAGGCGACCGTGTCCATCACAGAAGACCTCGTGGGAAAAAAATGTGGTAATATCCTATGAGACCAAACTGCTGAGGTCATCGGTCCCTATGCTGCTAAATCTAACTAAAAGTAACTTACGCTAAGGACAACACACACACACACACACACCCATGCCCGAGGGAGGACTCGAACCTCCGACGGGGTTGGGGAGGGGGACGCGCGAACCGTGAAAGTGGCAGTGGCAGGGCGCCTGAGATCGCTCGACCCCTGGTGGACAACCCATACAACACGGCGAGATATTGCTGCCTACAGGCTAGGTAACGCACCATCTCGCTCCACTGTAGCTCCTCTACCTCTCTCTCTCTCTTTTGTCTCAACGTCTTAGGTGCTTAATCAATTACAATTTTGTAACTGTTTAACTGCTGCTTGATAACTTGTGAAGTTAATGTTGAAATCTAGTATAGGCTGATCATATCTACAAAATAAAAATAAGGTACACAAGCTGAAAGCTGGTATGAATTGACATTTTGTGGAAACTTTCATTAATACTGTTATCTACGTATATAGCAGATTTGTTTTGAAATACTTGGTTTGTGCTACAAGTACAAAGTTCATCTTACTTGATTGTTAAAAGTCGCACAAAAAACAACAAAATACCTTGCATTACTGTTCGAGTTAAAGTATTACTGTTTTATTGTTGTCACATGCAAGCAGAATATATCCTTAACTAGGGTGGACAACGATCATGACTTACATTTCTCCCTCTCCATTAAATTTTACAGAAGAATGTATGTCATTCAGGAATTGATACTTTCAAATAGAATTTTATAAAAATCAACAGATGAAGCATCCTGAAAATGAGTCTTAGTTCTAATTTCATTCTTGTTTCCACACTTTGCTTACTCGTCTCACATTTGTGATGTAGAACACTTTCTGCTGAAAGATTTTGACGGGTGTATCTAGAACAAATATAGAAAATAGCTGCAAAATTTTACAGCAGTTATATTGAGATTCAAGGAAGATGAAAATGAAGCCCATATTTCATTAAAGCATTTAATACTACTTAATTCCTAGTTTGTCACTTCATATACATTTTTAACGCGGTGCACTTTGTCAGTGCTTTCCATTGACCTGGAAAAATTGTTTTATTCAATTATATGGAAAGCTATCAAACCTTCCTAAACAGTAAGAAGCTTATCTTCATTTATAATGGTGCTGTTTTCATATTTTCTAAAAAAAAGTTGTGTTTCGATTAGTAATGGTACATTTAAAACCCTACTACACTAATATAAACTGTTTAAGTGTTTTTTGGCCTGTTAAATTGGTTGGATGTGGGCGCAGTGATGGTGCGCCATTAGCACTCTAGCGAATTCAAATTACTAGCGGGACTGATCCCATATGAAAGATAATTAGGTGAAGGACGTGAGCTCTGCAACGCGCGTTAGTACTTAGGAGTGCTTGTTGAATATAGTTTGGCGTGTATGTGCGCTTGCCCTAACAGTCTGCAGTCACACAAAAGGGCGGTGCATTTCTGGCAGATTTCACTCACTCAATGACAAAATTTCAAGTCTACTGATTTTTGGAACGACTCACAACAGTTTTGGCTTAGAAGTGAAAATCGGCGGATGATCAACTGTGCGGGCGAAGTTACTACATACTGTTGTTAGTCAATGAATATGGATATTGGTGTTCGGTGAAAATGCCCAAGCGGAAGTGTTCATTTACTGAAACGTTAAAGAAAGAATGACAGCGGTAATTATTGTGAAAACTCATTTCAACTTATCTTGCACAGAATTTTGTGATTCTTTTCTTTCTCACAAGGAACTGTTACAATCAATTCATTCTTCTCATAATATAAACGCACGGTAGTTGACCAACCGCCATGCCATCCTCAGTCATTCATCATTAGATGCAGTACGGAGGCGCATGGGGTCAGCACGCCGAACTCCCGGCCGTTTCGACCTTGGAGCCGCCATCTCCCAAATCAAATGGCTCCTCAGTTTGCATCACGAGGCTGACTGCTCCCTAGCACAATCCCGCACCAAGAAAAAAAAAACCCTGGCAGTGCCAGGAATCGAACCCGGATCCCACGCATCAGAATTTGTCGCGTTGACCACTTGGTTACGGACTGCGATAAATATAGAAGAGGCAAGTCTTAGGATGAAATGTATAATTTGTCTCTGATTACTGATTAGTAATATAATATTTATTTTAGTATTAAAAGTTGTGCCTATTTAAAGTAGCGACTAAACGTCGCAGAAATATCCATGCTATAATAAAAAAAATGTATGACGGTCTTTTTTATTTCTGATGAAAATTATCATATTTATGTGTAAATGTGCCTACTTTTTCCTCTCCAGTTCACAAAATAAAGGAACATTCTTGCTATGGGTTTTTGAGCTGCTGCATCGTCATAGCTCTATTACTGATTTTAAAATAGCACGATAGCTGACAAGAGAGGTAAGCGTAAGTGTAGTAACGAAGTTAAATAGAACGTACGTAGGTTGGAATTTTAATAGTGGCAACATTGCTGTGGAGACACTATGCAATGGAATCTACTATTGTCGCTGATAGCACACGTTGTTGACATACCTACCTTACCTCCGAGCAAATGGACTCGCCCGTTCTACGTCACCGGCGTGCGTACAATCGAGGAAAACGGTCACTTGTAAGCGAGCGGTCTAACGTAACGGTGTGATTCTTGTGTACGACTGTGATGGTGTTATCCTAACGCTTTACTTTCCTCCACAGCAGACCGTCAATGCACAGTATTACTGTTAGTTTTTGGAGCATCACCTGCGGCCAGCTTTGCGAAGGAAGCGGCGACGTTTTCTGCGCAACTCACCCATCATTTTGCACGACA
The DNA here is from genome assembly GCF_021461395.2 of Schistocerca americana. Lineage (NCBI taxonomy): Eukaryota > Metazoa > Arthropoda > Insecta > Orthoptera > Acrididae > Schistocerca > Schistocerca americana. Next base: position 126,543,722 of record NC_060126.1, read on the forward strand.
ATGCGTGGGCGCATACAGTGCAAGCTGTGGCTGCTCTGTTCGGTCGATGGGACTGGGAAATACTGTACCATCCACCATACACCCCAGACTTAAGTTCTTGTGACTTTGATTTGATTCCGAAAATAAAGGAACCACTTTGTGGCATTCGCTTCAGAACTGTTCCACAGATATCACAGGCAGTAGACCGCTCCATTCACACCATCAACAGAACAGGCTCTGCTAATGGTATACTACACCTTCCACATCACTGGCAACGGGTTCTACATAACGCTGGTGACTAATTTGAAGGACAGCAACAGGTGCAAACATGTAACTCTTTTGTATCGGTTGTGAATAAATAGTTGCCACTATTTAAGTTCCAACCCTCGTATAAACGTAAACGTTGCGATTTTTCTCTCTGAAATCTGTTCAGATTATGTAAAGCGCGGAGAATTTTTTGACGATATCAATTTTGGTATAACTGCTGAATTTGGCAACGGCCTTGCCGCAGTCGATACACCGGTTCGCGTGATATCACCGAAGTTAAGCGCTGTCGGGCGTGGCCAGCACTTCGATGGGTGACTATCCAGGCCACCATGCGCTGTTGCCATTTTTCGGGGTGCACTCGGCCTCGTGATGCCAATTGAGGACCTACTCGACCGAATAGTAGCGGCTCCGGTCAAAGAAAACCGTCATAACGACCAGGAGAGCGGTGTACTGACTACACGCCCCTTCAATCCGCATCCTCAGCTGAGGATGACACGGCTATCGGTTGGTCCCGATGGGCCCCTCATGGCCTGAAGACGAAGTGCTAACTGCTGAATTTGTAATTATTGGTTTTCTGCTGTCATACATGTTCCATTGCATGAAGGAGGACATCACGAGTGCATGAACGCCCCTGCTGGCAGGTAGGCTAGATGGCGTTTAGCATCAGTCTTGTACGACTACCTTGAGTTCCCTCAGAACTCGATTGCAACAGTGACCCGTTGTTTTATCTTCTTTTCTTTTGTAGGAACGACCACTTCAGATTATGGCAACCGAAATTAGTGCCCACATGGAAGTATGCTGTTTCTTTGCTGGGGTGTAGTATTGTTGTTATGTTCGGTCCCCGGTGGACACCCCCCCCCCCCCCCCCCCCCCCGGGAATGTCCCACATCAGACGAGTGTAACCCCTATGTTTGCGTGGTAGAGTAATGATGGTGTACGCGTACGTGGAGAACTTGTTTGCTCAGCAATCGCCGACATCGTGTAGCTGAGACGGAGTAAAGGGAACCAGCCCGCATTCGCCGAGGCAGATGGAAAACCACCTAAAAACCACCCACAGACTGGCCGGCTCACCGGAACTCGACACAAGTCCGCCGGTCGGCTTCGTGCCAGGGACCAGACGCTCCTTCCCAACCCGGAAAGCCGTGCTTTTTTTATTACTTTTTTTTTCGCGAAAGTGAAAAGTAAGGCCTGTGCGGGATTTGAAACCGGGACTTCCTGCACCCAAAGGAGGAATCATATCCCCCTTTTATTTTTATAAACGCTCTATCCCTCTTTTTCATTTTTTCCCAACATAGGAAACCCACCGAAATATACACTCAATTGACAGTGTTTTTCTCCAAAAAACGAAAATTTTATCTTTTTTTCCAAAACACTTATTGAAGGCAATTAATTAACATAAAACAAAAGAAGTCATTTTGACAAAATGCTTTAGACCGCACGGCTAACCGGGCTGGCTGGGGTGCAGTACGTAAATAGGACTCAGCAGAATCATTCAGTCTCACTATTGTCAGTTTTCTGGAGCAGTCAGCGCGTTACTTCCGCGTCGCGTAGCAAAGTGTCCACCACAATGGACTATGTAAGGGGGGCCATACCGGGCAAGTCATGTATAGAGAGCTCACGTATTCAGGGCGCCTCTAGTGCGGATTGTGAAGTCTCTCGTTCGCGAGCCGTAAATCACAGTGACTTAAGCGGTCGGAAAATGCCGACACAGAGCCTGCAGCCACTCGTAGTAGTCACACCAGCCGCAGGCCAGCTAGCTAACTAGGCGTCGTCTGACACTTTCGCTTCTCATTGCTCGTATTTCTCTTTCGCTCATATTAAAGCTACAGCATCCTTCCGAATATCAGAAGACATGCATTTTGTAACTGTTTTTAAACATTGTGTTTGATAACCAGTGAAACCTTGTCATCATTACTAGTTCACTATTTTCCTTCGATTTCGGAACAAAATATTTTTTTTGCTTTCTGCGGTAAACGGTTTAATCTTCCATTCACAGTGAGCTCTAACCAGTATTTGTGGTAGTGCTTTTCCCATTCATCTGCATCCCTGTGATGAATCAATACACTGACTGTCTGCTTGATTCCCACCTGTAAGCAGGATTGAATACAGTTTTTCTGACGCTGCGATCTTTGAGTTTCACTTGTTAGAGGAACTGTTGGGCATGTTGACTGTACCGCTTTACGTTGACTTAACTGAACTCTGGACTCAATAGCATTTGCCTCCAGTGTTTGCAAACATTGTTTGTCTTAGGGGTATAACCGTTGTTTCATCAGTATTTGGTATCAACATCGCCTGACCACCGTTTCCGCTAACAAATGGCACCCAAACAAGGTGATGCCATGCTGTGGAGCCTTAAAAGCGTTTGGCTCGATCCTACTTGCTAGTGTGAATCAAGAAGTCACTGTGAAGTAGCTAACCACGGTGATGTAGTTTAGCTGGGAGCGCAGTGACAGTCATAAGGAAGAACAGCGATATATTATGAATATTTACAAGGCAACTTAAAACCAATATGAAGCACTGAAATCGTAGGGAAAGTGTGAACTAGTGTCACGTATTTTACGGGATCATCCGTCATTTAGCTTGTGTGTCCCCTTATCCCATCAAAATAGAGGGATATTCGGGAAGTAAGTTCCGATCGGTCAAGAAATGGACACCACTGTGAAAATCTAATAAAGCTTTGCACATATGTGTTCCACAGTGTCTATACTACGCTTGTCGGTTGCATCACTTCACTCTTTTCAGTTCTGAGCGCATGGTGAGCACATAAAGACGCGTAGAACATAGTGTCTCCCACCAAGAATGAGGTTCTGGTGAGAAATTTCGCCTGATGTTATGCAGCCCACGTCACAGAACTGCCATACGGTTCCTGCTTTGTGACAATTCTCGGTCGCGATCTTCAGGGGCAATGAAAATGCTTCAGCAGCGTTTTCGATGGGAAGTGTCTGATTACCCGCACTACAGCCCGTAATTGGCCCCCTCTGTATTTAATCTCTGTTCACATTAACTACTGGCTATGAAGACAACATTTTCGCACAGACAACGAGCTATAGATGAGCGTAGAGAATTGGCGGGAAGCACAGGCGGCTGCCTTCAATGACGAGGATATTGGAAAGTTGGTACAACGCAACGACAGATATCTAAGTCGGAGTGGTGACTATATAGAGCAGTGGCTGGAAGCTGTAGCTAACTGTTGCAGATAAAATATTTCTGATTTTCAAAGTGGTTTCCATTTCGCGATCAATCGGAACTTACTTTCCGAATAGCCCTAGTATAGTGTCTTCTTTTTCATTAACCGCTGAATATATTTTTAAGCAGCGTGTTTTTAGGTAACGTGCAAAGGGCACCGGGTGACCAATTTAGAACTTCAGTATCTTTCATTGACCTAGTCCAAATGTATGCAGATATAATGCATAGCCGGCCGGAGTGGCCGAGCGGTTAAAGGCGCTACAGTCTGGAACCGCACGACCGCTACGGTTGCAGGTTCGAATCCTGCCTCGGGCATGGATGTGTGTGATGTCCTTGGGTTAGTTAGGTTTAAGTAGTTCTAAGTTCTAGGGGACTTATGACCACAGCAGTTGAGTCCCATAGTGCTCAGAGTCATTTGAACCATTTTTTTATAATGCATACGTTGAGTCTGGGGGTTGTTGTTGTCGCTTTGGACAGTCGCGGTTAGCTTAAGTTGTCCCTGAAAGATATGAGTTGTTTACGTCAATAAAAACCCCCCATATTGATTTCGATCACTAGAGTCTCTCAACCACTCAGTGTTGTATCGTCAATCACATACTAAATTTTGTCGTTCTATACACCACCTAAGGGCGCCTTTGGACAGATTAGCCTTAACGGCTTCTCTCACTGCTCTGATAAAATTTGGAGTAAAATCGGGAAATAAGAGGAATATCTTTAACCAGTTGACTTAAAACGTTTTTGTTGTAAGCCCTTTCTACTCTTTGGCCGTTAACTGGTTAAATAATGCGCAGTAAACTGCATGTAGTTATAAGCAACTGGCCTCATCCAAATTTGAAGAACTTCATCTCTGTGGATGTATGTTACGAGAAACGGGGTCTTTGGCATCAATTCTGGTAGTGCTACTTGAATGGTTGTTGGGTGTTGCGTCGGATAATGTTAAAACTGCATAATACTTGAACACCTGCTTGTCATTTTCAGGTGAGACTGTCATTCAGCTGCCTTGTAGAAACAGGCGCAGTTCCGACAACACCATCCAAATCAACGGTCGAGAGCCTCTCAGGCAGTCTTTTCGTCGGGAAGGGCTGAAAGAGCACAACTTTGGTGGAAACTGGAGGCTTTAAGGCCCGCTCTTGCTGTAACACTTCCTTGACTTTCACCATCGCATTAGAATCCTACCATATACTTACCTTTTACGTACACTCTAAACTCTTCTCGTAACACTACACTTTAACGTCTTATACTTCGCACATATTTTAGCTCTTTTTTCGCACACACATTTCCTGCATGTTCTGACTCAACATCACCGCATTCCTTTCAGCTGGTAGTTTAACTTTTTATCGCATACATTTGCGGTGAGAGGGTCGTTAAGCCAAACGCAACAGGAAACGAACTCACCAATATTAACGAGGCTTGTGTAGAAATACCGGACATTCACCGATTCCTCAAAGCTGTGTTTTTACTCAATGAATCTCGCACTTGAAACGCAGGTCTACGTTTTATGAGATCATGGATTATATTATAGATCGGTCGTGTCCATTTTGCATATTGTAGACAAACAGTGTTGCTTTTATTTCCTTGAAGAACGTATGTAGCTGTAACATATTTACGCGCTATACAAGGACGCAGGTTGCTCCACACTATACTTTATAGTGTCACTGTTCCTTTTCAAATTATAATTAGGATTATAAAGTAACGAACTCGTTCGAGGAAAATATTTCATACTCATTGACTTTAATATGCAGAAATATAGATTTCATAAAATAATAATGAACGGTGTGCTTTTTCCTACTATCTATTGTGTGGGTGCGGAGAAACAGATATCTTCTTTGTATTCTTTTGTAAGTACACTGAAAATTTCTGTTTGAGAGCGCATGCTGTTTCAAGTTGTATAATGTTACGAAGCAGTACACGACACGCATATGGGCACAGTGTGCTCCACATGGTTCTAGTTATAATTGTATATAAACACTTTGGTTTTAAAAGAACATTAACCTTGTAAAAATACAGCAACGAGGATGGAAGCTACGCGAAAGACACATTGAGGGAGTTGTGGTACATTCCTAGAAGCCTCTCTTAAAACAGGTTCTTGGAACGTGTATTTAGCCTTTCCCAGGATATTTGTCGTCTACATATCAGGTTTATCGTCGTCTATGTGACACTCTTCAATGTTAAACAAACATGTGACCATTTCTACTATATACGTTCAGTATCCATTGTTAGTCGTATTTGCGGCGGGTGACACACGCCTCAGAAATATTCTATTCTACAAAGGCGAACCACTTACACAGTGGTTTAAAATCTGATCCTGAATGGGGTCTGTGCTGATTATGTATTTAAAAATCTATGTACTAATAACTAATTGTGGTGGGTTTAAACACCCATAAACACTCTTTGGAAGTTTGTTTTCCATTTTTCGAGTACGGAATATGCGAGTTGAACCACCTAAAATAACTGTCACATATGTTTCTAAATTCCTACATGAGTCTGAAGTAGTTAATGGAATATATATGAGTAACGATAAACCGGCTTTAACATTGTCTGATAACATCAATCAGTGTTACAGACTGACTTTTCCTTTAAAAAATCTAGCGTGTAACTTCCTACATGAGTCTGAAGTAGTTAATGGAATATATATGAGTAACGATAAACCGGCTTTAACATTGTCTGATAACATCAATCAGTGTTACAGACTGACTTTTCCTTTAAAAAATCTAGCGTGTAACCAACCAAAGCTGGATGTTTCCAACACGCCCTGCTGAGTGGATCTTTTGACAGAATACCAGCGGTGAATAAGTTGTGAGTAAAACAACTCCAACATTTTCTTTGCTGTGTTCAAGACCAGGGTACTGAAAAACTTAGCGGAGACGAGGGCTTTTCATGGTCTATGCAGTGCCACTACCAATAGGATTAGCTCTGCAGCTTTCACTCCCAATAGAGAGCAGATCCACATAAACATATGCTTGACAAATGTTTACTTATTTGGGAAATATGATACATTAACAGCGTAGATTTTTAATTGGTTATCATATTGTACTTCCCTACCATATAGTCGCAAAATCACAAAAACGTTTTACATTGTACCTACAATGCCTGAAGAAAAATATCGGAAACAAGCACAGTTTGGAACTCCTTAAACAACTTATTTCAGTCACATTTGTACGCAGAATCATTGAAAATTTTGGGGAGAGACAAATCAGTAAGTTGACTTGTTTGCGTATTTTCATTCAATAATGTCACATTGAATATTACTCTGGGGTAACTCATTTTTAAGAAAGAAAGTCTATGTTGCTGACTTTCTCACTACAGCTTCACGGTATGTTTATTCCCTCATGAAGTCCGTTGTAAATAATCCATTACAGTTTAAAACGAACAATTATCTACATCTACGTGATTACTCTGCTATTCACAGTAAAGAGCCTGGCAGAGGGTTCAATCAACCACCTTCATGCTGTATCTGTACGGTTCCACTCTAGAACGGCGTGCAGGAAACACGAGCACTTAAATTTTTCTCTGCGAGTCCTGATTTCTCTTATTTTATCGTGATCATTTGTCCCTACGTAGGCGTGTGCCAACGGAATGTTTTCGCAATCGGAGAAGAAAACTGGTGATTGAAATTTCATGAGAAGGTCCCGTCGCAACGAAAAACGCCTTTGTTTTCATGATTGCCACTCCAATTCACGTATAATGTCTGTGGCACTATTTCCCCTATTTCGCGATAGTACAAAACGAGCTGCCCTTCTTTGAACTTTTTTGATGTCATCAGTCAGTCCCACCTGATGCGGATCCCACACCTCACAGCAATACTCCAGAATAGGGCGGACAAGCGTGGTGTAAGCAGTCTATCTAGTAGACCTATTGCACCTTCTAAGTGTTCTGCCAATGAATCGCAGTCTTTGGTTTACTCTACCCACAACATTATCTATATGATCGTTCCAATTTAGGTTATTTGTAATTGTAATCCCTAAGTACTTAGTTGAATTTACAGCCTTCAGATTTGTGTGGCTTATCACGTCATAGAAATTTAGAGGATTTCTTTTAGCACTCACATGAATAATTTCACATTTTTCGTTATTCATGGTCAATTGCCACTTGTCGCACCGTACAGCTATCTTATCTAAATCATTTTGCAATTCGTTTTGGTCATCTGATGACTTTACAAGACGGTAAATGACAGTATCACCTGCGAACAATCCGATTGTCTCCTATGTCGTTAACATAGATCAGGAGCAATAGAAGGCACTTCCTTGGGGAACGCCGGATATTACTTCCGTTTTACTCAATGACTTTTATTACAAACTGTGATCTTTCTGACAGGAAATCACGAATCCAGTCGCACAACTGAGGTATATTCATTCCATAGGCTCGCAGTTTGGTTAGAAGACACTTAGAGGAACGGTGTCGAAAACATTCTGGAAATTTAAAAATATGGAATTAATTTGACATCCCTTGTCGATAGCACTCATTGCCTCATGAGTATAAAGAGCTAGTTGTGTTTCACAATACGATATTTTCTGAATCCGTGCTATGTGTGAATAAATCGTTTTCTTCGAGGTACTTCATAATGTTCGAATACAGGATATGTTCCGAAACCCTACTGCAAATCGACGTTAGTGATATGGGTCCGTAATCCAGCAGATTAATCCTATCTCACTTTTCGGGTACTGATGTGACCTGATCAATTTTCCAGTCTTTAGGTACGGAACTTTGTGTGGCAAGCGGTTGTATATAATTGCTAAATGTGGACCAATTGTATCACCATACTCTGAAAGGAACCTGACTGGTACACAATCTGGACCAGAGGCCTTGCCTTTATTAAATGATTTGAGCTGCTTTGCGACACCGAGGATATCTACTTCTATGTTTCTCATCTTGGCAGTCGTTCTTGATAGGAATTCAGGAATATTTACTTCATATTTTTTGGAGAAGGAGTTTCGGAAAACCGTGTTTAATAACTCTGCTGTAGTGGCACTGTCATCAGTGACTTCACTATTGTTATCGCGCAATGGAGGTTTTGATTGCGTCTTGCCACTGGTGTGCTTTATGTATGGCCAGAATCTCTTTGTTTTCCTGCCAGATTCCGAAATAGAGTTTCGTTGTGTGAATTATTAAAAGCATCTCGCATTGAAGTACGTACTATATTTCGAACTTCTGCAAAACTTTGCCAATCATGGGGGTTTTACGTCTTTTAAATTATATATGATATACATAATTGTAATACCAAAAGAAAAAAAAATCATTACTTTACATTAAGGTTGACTTAAGGTTAGAAAGGAAGGCAGAAAACTAAAATTTGAAAACAAACTGAGAACGTTTCTCGTTGACAACTCCTCCTATTCCGTGGAAAAATCGTTATTAATGTAATGTATAAAAGATGGTGGGTACAACTTACCAACTGACGTATCTATATTTTTTCTTGTTGAAAAAAAAAGTCTTAGAAATATTGAGAGTGAATGTAACCATATGTACAATTTAATATGCGACACGAATGTAAAATGACTCGTTCGACATCATTCGTTCCGTCGTGGAAAATGAGCAATGAAACACGAAACTAACTAACTGAGTTACCCGAGAATAACGTTTAATGTGACATTATTGAATAAAAATACGCTAAATATGTCCACTTACTGATTTGCAATGATTCTGCTTGCAAACTCACTAACTGACTGACTGACGCTAGTACGTAGTGTTGAACTGACCATTACATGGCACGAGTGGCCGTATGAAAGGAGACAGGGAGTACTTCGTTGTCAGAAGAGAAGCAGTAGTGGCAGAAACTATCGATCAAGACAGCATAGTGACCTCAAACGTGAACTATACATCGGATGTGAGTCATAAGTCCGTCAGTGACAAAAATCAAATGGCTCTAAGCAGTATAGGACTTAACATCTGAGGTCATCAGTCAAAAAAATGGTTCAAATGGCTCTGAGCACTATGGGACTTAACTTCTAAGGTCATCAGTCCCCTAGAACTTAGAACTACTTACACCTAATTACCCTAAGGACATCACACACACCCATGCCCGACGCAGGATTCGAACCTGCGACCGTAGCGGTCGCGCAGTTCCAGACTGTAGCGCCTAGAACCGCTCGGCCACCCCAGCCGGCTAGGTCATCAGTCCCCCAGACTAAGAACTACTTAAACCTAACCAACCTATGGACATCACACGTATCCATACCCGAGTCAGGATTCGAACCTGCGACCGTAGCAGCAGCGCGGTTCCGAACTGAAGTGCCTAGAACCTCTCGGCCATAGGAGCCGGCCGTCAGTGACATTTCAATCTTTGTAAAGCTGAAAAGTCTGCTTTTGGAATATACACTATGTGATCAAAAGTACCCGGACGCCTGGCTGAAAAAGACTTATAAGTTCGTGGGACCCACCATCGGTAGTGCTGGAATTCAGAATAGTGTTGGCCCAACCTCGATCACAGCTTCCACTCTCGCAGGGGTACATTCAATCAGGTGAAACTTCCTGGCAGATTAAAACTGTGTGCCCGACCGAGACACGAACTCGGCTACCGAAGCACGACTCACGCCCTGTCCTCACAGGTTTACTTCTGCCAGTATCTCGTCTCCTACCCTCCAAACTTTACAGAAGCTCTCCTGCGAACCTTGCAGAACTAGCACTCCTGAAAGAAAGGATACTGCGGAGACATGGCTTAGCCACAGCGTGTGGGATGTTTCCAGAATGAGATTTTGACTCTGCAGCGGAGTGTGCTCTGGAAACATCCTCCAGGCTGTGGCTAAGCCATGTCTCCGCAGTATCGTTTCTTTCAGGAGTGCTAGTTCTGCAAGGTTCGCAGGAGAGCTTCTGTAAAGTTTGGAAGGTAGGAGACGAGATACTGGCAGAAGTAAAGCTGTGAGGAGCGGGCGTGAGTCGTGCTTCGGTAGCTCAGATGGTAGAGCACTTGCCCGCGAAAGGCAAAGGTCCCGAGTCCGAGTCTCGGTCGGGCACACAGTTTTAATCTGCCAGAAAGTTTCATATCAGCGCACACTCCGCTGCAGAGTGAAAATCTTATTCATTCAATCAGGCGTTGGACGGTGTCTTGGGGGATGGCACCCCATTCTTCACGAAGTGCTGCACTGAGAAGAGGTATCGATGGCGTTCAGTGAGGAGTTCCAAAACATCCCAAAGGTATTCTATAGGATTCAGGTCAGGACACTGTGCAGGCCAGTCCATTACAGGGATGTTATGGTCGGGTAACCACTCCGCCACAGGCCGTGCATTATGAACCGGTGCTCGATCGTGTTGAAAGAAGCAATCGCCATCCCCGAATTGCTCTACAACAGTGGGAAAGGCGCTTAAAACGTGAATGTAAGCCTGTGCTGTGATAGTGCCACGAAAAACAATGGTGGGTGCAAGCCCCCTCTATGAAAAACACGACCTCACCATAACACCACCGCCTACGAATTTTACTGTTGGCAATACACACGCTTACAGATGACTTTCACTGTGCATTCGCCGTACCCACGCTCTGCCATCGGTTCGCCATATTGTGTACTGTGATTCGTCACTCCACATAATGTTTTTCCACCGTTCAATCGTCAAATGTTTTCGCTCCTTACACCAAGCGAGGCGTCGTTTGGCATTTACCGGCGTGATGTGTGGCCTATGAGCAGCCGCTCGACCACGAAATCCAAGTTTTCTCGCCTCTCGCCTAACTGTCACAGTACGTGCAATGGATCCTGATGCAATTTGGAATTCCTGTGTGATAGTCTGGATGTTGTTGTTGTTGTGGTCTTCAGTCCTGAGACTGGTTTGATGCAGCTCTCCATGCTACTCTATCCTGTGCAAGCTTCTTCATCTCCCAGTACCTACTGCAACCTACATCCTTCTGAATCTGCTTAGTGTATTCATCACTTGGTCTCCCCCTACGATTTTTACCCTCCACACTGCCCTCCAATACTAAATTGGTGATCCCTTGATGCCTCAGAACATGTCCTACCAACCGATCCCTTCTACTGGTCAAGTTGTGCCACAAGCTTCTCTTCTCCCCAATCCTATTCAATACTTCCTCATTAGTTATATGATCTACCCATCTAATCTTCAGCATTCTTCTGTAGCACCACATTTCGAAAGCCTCTATTCTCTTCTTGTCCAAATTATTTACCGTCCATGTTTCACTTCCATACATGGCTACACTCCATACAAATACTTTCAGAAATGACTTCCTGACACTTAAATCTATACTCGAAGTTAACAAATTTCTCTTCTTCAGAAACGCTTTCCTTGCCATTGCCAGTCTACATTTTATATCCTCTCTACTTCGACCATTATCAGTTATTTTGCTCCCCAAATAGCAAAACTCCTTTACTATTTTAAGTGTCTTATTTCCTAATCTAATATTCTCAACATCACCCGACTTAATTTGACTGCATTCCATTATACTCGTTTTGCTCTTGTTGATGTTCATCTTATATCCTCCCTTGAAGACACTGTCCATTCCGTTCAACTGCTCTTCCAAGTCCTTTGCTGTCTCTGACAGAATTACAATGTCATCGGCGAACCTCAGAGTTTTTATTTCTTCTCCATGGATTTTAATACCTACTCCAAATTTTTCTTTTGTTTCCTTTACTGCTTGCTCAATATACAGATTGAATAACTCCGGGGAGAGGCTACAACCCTGTCTTACTCCCTTCCCAACCACTGCTTCCCTTTCATGTCCCTCGACTCTTATAACTGCCATCTGGTTTCTGTGCAAATTGTAAATGGCCTTCGCTCCCTGTATTTTACCCCTGCCACCTTTAGAATTTGAAAGAGAGTATTCCAATCAACATTGTCAAAAGCTTTCTCTAAGTCTACAAATGCTAGAAACGTAGGTTTGCCTTTCCTTAATCTTTCTTCTAAGATAAGTCGTAAGGTCAGTATTGCCTCACGTGTTCCAGTATTTCTACGGAATCCAAACTGATCTTCCCCGAGGTCGGCTTCTACTAGTTTTTCCATTCGTCTGTAAAGAATTCGTGTTAGTATTTTGCAGCTGTGGCTTATTAAACTGATTGTTCGGTAACTTTCACATCTGTCAACACCTGCTTTCTTTGGGATTGGAATTGTTATATTCTTCTTGAAGTCTGAGGGTACTTCGCCTGTCTCATACATCTTGCTCACCAGATGGAAGAGTTTTGTCAGGACTGGCTCTCCCACGGCCGTCAGTAGTTCCAATGGAATATTGTCTACTCCGGGGGCTTTGTTTCGACTCAGGTCTTTCAGTGCTCTGTCAAACTCTTCACGCAGTATCTTATCTCCCATTTCATCTTCAACTACATCCTCTTCCATTTCCATAATATTGTCCTCAAGTACATCGCCCTTGTATAGACGCTCTATATACTCCTTCCACCTTTCTGCCTTCCCTTCTTTGCTTAGAACTGGGTTACCATCTGAGCTCTTGATATTCATACAAGTGGTTCTCTTCTCTCCAAAGGTCTCTTTAATTTTCCTGTAGGCAGTATCTATCTTACCCCTAGTGAGATAAGCCTCTACATCCTTACATTTGTCCTCTAGCCATACCTGCTTAGCCATTTTGCACTTCCTGTCGATCTCGTTTTTGAGACGTTTGTATTCCTTTTTGCCTGCTTCATTTACTGCATTTTTATAATTTCTCCTTTCATCAACTAAATTCAATATTTCTTCTGTTACCCAAGGATTTCTACTAGCCCTCGTCTTTTTACCTACCTGATCCTCTGCTGCCTTCACTATTTCATCCCTCAAAGCTACCCATTCTTCTTCTATTGAATTTCTTTCCCCCGTTCCTGTCAATTGTTCCCTTACGCTCTCCCTGAAACTCTGTACAACCTCTGGTTCTTTCAGTTTATCCAGGTCCCATCTCCTTAAATTCCCACCTTTTTGCAGTTTCTTCAGTTTTAATCTACAGGTCAGAACCGATACATTGTGGTCAGAGTCCACATATGCCCCTGTAAATGTCCTTCAATTTAAAACCTGGTTCCTAAATCTCTGTCTTACCATTATATAATCTATCTGATACCTTTTAGTATCTCCAGGGTTCTTCCATGTATACAACCTTCTATCATGATTCTTAAGCCAAGTGTTAGCTATTATTAAGTTGTGCTCTGTGCAAAATTCTACCAGGCGGCTTCCTCTTTCATTTCTTACCCCCAATCCATATTCACCTACTATGTTTCCTTCTCTCCCTTTTCCTACTCTCGAATTCCAGTCACCCATGACTATTAAATTTTCGTCTCCCTTCACTATCTGAATAATTTCTTTTATTTCATCATACATTTCTTCAATTTCTTCGTCATCTGCAGAGCTAGTTGGCTTATAAACTTGTACTACTGTAGTAGGTGTGGGCTTCGTATCTATCTTGGCCACAATAATGCGTTCACTATGCTGTTTGTAGTAGCTTACTCGCATTCCTATTTTCCTATTCATTATTAAACCTACTCCTGCATTACCCCTATTTGACTTTGTGTTTATAACCCTGTAGTCACCTGACCAGAAGTCTTGTTCCTCCTGCCACCGAACTTCACTAATTCCCACTATATCTAACTTTAACCTATCCACTTCCCTTTTTAAATTTTCTAACCTACCTGCCCAATTAAGGGATCTGACTTTCCACACTCTGATCCATAGAACGCCAGTTTTCTTTCTCCTGATAACAACGTCCTCTTGAGTAGTCCCCGCCCGGAGATCCGAATGGGGGACTATTTTACCTCCGGAATATTTTACCCAAGAGGGCGCCATCATCATTTAATCATACAGTAAAGCTGCATGCCCTCGGGAAAAATTACGGCCGTAGTTTCCCCTTGCTTTCAGCCGTTCGCAGTACCAGCACAGCAAGGCCGTTTTGGTTATTGTTACAAGGCCAAATCAGTCAATCATCCAGACTGTTGCCCTTGCAACTACTGAAAAGGCTGCTGCCCCTCTTCAGGAACCACATGTTTGTCTGGCCTCTCAACAGATACCCCTCCGTTGTGGTTGCACCTACGGTACGGCTATCTGTATCGCTGAGGCACGCAAGCCTCCCCACCAACGGCAAGGTCCATGGTTCATGGGGGGGATAGTCTGGATAGATGTCTGCATATTACACGTTACGACCCTCTTCAACTGTCGGCGGTCAGTCAATCAACAGACGAGGTCGGCCTGTACGCTTTTGTGCTGTGCGTGTCCCTTGACGTTTCCACTTCACTATCACATCAGAAACTGTGGACCTAGGGATGTTTAGGAGTGTGGAAATCTCGCGTACAGGCGTATGACACAAGTGACACCCAATCACCTGACCACGTTCAAAGTCCGTGAGTTCCGCGGAACCCCAGATTCTCGCTCTCTCACGATGTCTAATGACCACTGATGTCGCTGACATGGAGTACCTGGCAGTAAGCGGCAGCACAATGATCCTACTACAATAAACGTATGTTTTTGGGAGTGTCCGGATAGTTTTGATGACATTGTACATGTTTAACATTGTGTCAATTAATGGGGCAAACTGGTTATATTATTCTGAAATGTCAGGCACGCTAAGATCTCTTGTAAATCTTTTTATTGATTACAGGTTTCGATATATTTGTGCTGTCATCATATAGTTGATGTAGTGATTGTGAGGGGGAAACGCGGAGGAATAACCTCAGCTCAACAAGAGCAGGCAGGCCCCATTTACTGACGGACAGAGACTGTCGAACGGTGCTTGTAAAAACTCGCATGAAAAAGGCAGAAGGAATGACTTGTGTGTTACAATGTGCTACCAGCAGTCCAGGTAGTGCAATGACTTAATACAGAGTAAGAAGGAAAGGGATGCAATGGTAGAACATATTTTCATAAATCCCTCATTTGTAAGCGACGCATGAAGAACTGAACAGAACGAGGTCACTGGACAGTTGATTACTGGAAACGAGTAATTTGGAGTGAGGAATCTCGCTATGCCCTGAGGCAGCCTGACGTGAGCGTTTGAGTTCGGCAAAATCTCTGGAGAACGTTACTTGCCATCGTATGTACTGCCAACAGAGAAGTACGGAGGAGGTGATGTTCCGGTATGGGAATGTTTTTCGTGGTTAGGGTGTGGGTCCCTTATAGCGTTCAAGAAAAAAAACTAAATTCGGAGGGATTTTAAACATTTGACAGCATTCTACACTGAAGTCATAGACGAACAATTCAGGGACGATGATTGTATCAGGAGTACAATGCACACTGTTATAAAGCAGTATGGGATAACTTAGAACATCGAATTCGCTCAAGACTCCAACGTCTAGCATTATTGACTTTTCTGGTCTCGGCTCTTGAGGAAAAATTAGCCGCCGTCCCTTCACAGACAGTCAGACACTCATTGAAAGTGTCCTCAGTAGAATTCAAGCAGTCGTATACGCTAAGTATGGGCACACCCCCTATCGTTGTCCACTACTATGAGTCCCGATACTTTCTATCAGTTAATGTATTCCCCTCGATCCACCTTACAGGGTGGGGTGGAGGGTACCTGTTATACTACTGCCCTCCCCACCGTGGTCGTTTCACGAGACGTATGTTGCCACACAGCACTGTACGGTAGCGAATCGTGGACAGTGGGAATGGAAGAGAATCGAAGGGTGCAGGTGTGGAGCTGCGGAAGAAAGTTGAAAATCGGGTGGGTTCACAACATAAAGAATGAACTGGTTCTCCGCAAAATCGGCGAAGAAAGCTATATGGTTAGTGAGTTACATGTTACATAGATCATTTGAGTGATTCTTTAATCAAAAGATGTGGAACGAGTCAGTTTACAGAAGACATGTGCATGATTAGTGTTAACATTAAAGAACACATTACTGTTTTAGTTCTACTCATGCAACACTTAAAAATAAGGTTCAAATGGTTCAAATGGCTCTGAGCACTATGGGACTCAACTGCTGAGGTCATTAGTCCCCTAGAACTTAGAACTAGTTAAACCTAACTAACCTAAGGACATTACAAACATCCATGCCCGAGGCAGGATTCGAACCTGCGACCGTAGCGGTCTTGCGGTTCCAGACTGCAGCGCCTTTAACCGCACGGCCACTTCGGCCGGCTAAAAATAAGGTTCCTTTTTTTAATTTATTAATTTATGTATTTTTACTGCCTACCAGTTTTTAAGCAGAAATTCGTCAGTGGAACAAACGGAATTGTCCAGTGGAAATGATTGACTTTAGATTTAGAACTTGCTTTGCTACGCAACAGACGTTTTATGTTATCAGGCAATTGATCAAAAATATTTGTTGTTCTGTATTGACCTCTTGGGCCACTGATAGTTAATGGGTAATGAAGGTCATTTTACCTCTAGTTTCGCTGGTACGGACATCGTTATTATTCTCAAGTTGTGACAGATTATTTGCAACGAACTTCATTAGCGAATATACACTCCTGGAAATGGAAAAAAGAACACATTGACACCGGTGTGTCAGACCCACCATACTTGCTCCGGACACTGCGAGAGGGCTGTACAAGCAATGATCACACACACGGCACAGCGGACACACCAGGAACCGCGGTGTTGGCCGTCGAATGGCGCTAGCTGCGCAGCATTTGTGCACCGCTGCCGTCAGTGTCAGCCAGTTTGCCGTGGCATACGGAGCTCCATCGTAGTCTTTAACACTGGTAGCATGCCGCGACAGCGTGGACGTGAACCGTATGTGCAGTTGACGGACTTTGAGCGAGGGCGTATAGTGGGCATGCGGGAGGCCGGGTGGACGTACCGCCGAATTGCTCAACACGTGGGGCGTCAGGTCTCCACAGTACATCGATGTTGTCGCCAGTGGTCGGCGGAAGGTGCACGTGCCCGTCGACCTGGGACCGGACCGCAGCGATGCACGGATGCACGCCAAGACCGTAGGTTACTACGCAGTGCCGTAGGGGACCGCACCGCCACTTCCCAGCAAATTAGGGACACTGTTGCTCCTGGGGTATCATCGAGGACCATTCGCAACCGTCTCCATGAAGCTGGGCTACGGTCCCGCACACCGTTAGGCCGTCTTCCGCTCACGCCCCAACATCGTGCAGCCCACCTCCAGTGGTGTCGCGACAGGCGTGAATGGAGGGACGAATGGAGACGTGTCGCCTTCAGCGATGAGAGTCGCTTCTGCCTTGGTGCCAATGATGGTCGTACGCGTGTTTGGCGCCGTGCAGGTGAGCGCCACAATCAGCACTGCATACGACCGAGGCACACAGGGCCAACACCCGGCATCATGGTGTGGGGAGCGATCTCCTACACTGGCCGTACACCACTGATGATCGTCGAGGGGACACTGAATAGTGCACGGTACATCCAAACCGTCATCGAACCCATCGTTCTACCATTCCTAGACCGGCAAGGGAACTTGCTGTTCCAACAGGACAGTGCACGTCCGCATGTATCCCGTGCCACCCAACGTGCTCTAGAAGGTGTGAGTCAACTACCCTGGCCAGCAAGATCTCCGGATCTGTCCCCCATTGAGCATGTTTGGGACTGGATGAAGCGTCGTCTCACGCGGTCTGCACGTCCAGCACGAACGCTGGTCCAACTGAGACGCCAGGTGGAAATGGCATGGCAAGCCATTCCACAGGACTACATCCAGCATCTCTACGATCGTCTCCATGGGAGAATAGCAGCCTGCATTGCTGCGAAAGATGGATATACACTGTACTAGTGCCGACATTGTGCATGCTCTGTTTCCTGTGTCTATGTGCCTGTGGTTCTGTCAGTGTGATCATGTGATGTATCTGACCCCAGGAATGTGTCAATAAAGTTTCCCCTTCCTGGGACAATGAATTCACGGTGTTCTTATTTCAATTTCCAGGAGTGTATATACTGTGACGCCGCAATTAAAATGCCTACCTCCTTATAGAGGTCCGTGGGTGAACACCACATAATCTTTTTGCTTTTGTGCAATCAATACAGTGTTTCTAATTGATGAGTTACATAATCAAAATATGTCAAAAGTCTGATTGGTTTGTTTCTAGGATTAGCAATTATATAAAGAGCAGAAGTAGCTCAACTTAATTGTTTGTGAAGCTCAGTAATATCTTCTTCACTATGTGCATATGTGCACCCAAAAATTTGGAGCATTCTACCCTGTTTACGGATCCTTATCATGCGCTAAATAAATTGTTGGAATTACTATTCGTTGAACAGAAATCAATACAGGGCGCTTTTTTTTAATTTAGGGAGACTCAGTTTTCTGAGAACCACTTTACGATTCTTTAGAAAATATTTACCATCTCGTCTGTTGCTGTCTCTCTGACGGGATTTATTATAACGCTTCTGTCATCTGCAAAAAGTACCGACTGAACGTTGAGTGGGTCATTAAAGTGTATAAGGAATAGGAGCAGACCCGAAATTGAACCCTGTGGGATTCCCTTTGTGATTTCTTCCCAGTCACTAAAATTTTCTACCCGTCCGACATTGTTTAAATTATTCAGCACAACCTTTTTCATTCTGTGTATTAAACATGATTTACACCAGTTGGGCGTAAAGCGATAAATGCCACTCAACTTTAATTTTTCTAAGACAGTAACATGTTCTACGTAATAGAACACGCTATATAAATCACACAAAATTCCAAATGGCGATATATTGTTAAGGCTTACAATATTTGATGAACGAATGTATAAATAGCATTCCCTGTCGAACAAATATTCTGGAATCCAAACCGTGATATGCTACGTAAATGCTTCCGCTTAAGTGTGAGACTGATCTTCAATACATTATTTTTTCGAATATTTTGAAAACAAGATTTCAGTAAAGAAATTGGACAATATTTCTTTTTAAATCTGCCTTGTGACCTCACAGAATATCTCTCTGGTGGGTGGATGTGAGGGTACCTCTGATAAACTTCTGCGTCTGAATATCTCTAAGACACAGACCCATCCTTCCAGTGACACTACAATGAAAGTTATAGGCAACAGATTTTAAAAAAGAATGACAGCAAATGTGTCCTAGTGCAGTGAAACGGAAGGTGACAAACTATATTTTATTCCAAGACTACTTCTGTTATTCCGCACGTGGCTAATCAGAATTAATAAAGGCGCAAAAGGAGTGCTGTCTACATGAGCAAGAAATATGAATTAAATGGAACATCGGCCAACATAACACTTCGATTATATTTTTCTTCGTGTTCATAAAGTGAAATGTTCTGATAGATGATTTATAAAGTTGAACAAGAGGAGGTGACATGACTAACTCTGATTTTAAAAAAAATGGATAACGAAATCTGACTGTGATTAGTATGAATGAGAGTGATTATGAACCTATCGTGAAAAAAATTACAATAACGCACTTAAACTGGATAGCGACTGCTGCTTCTGTGAGCATATAATGAACTAAAAGAAAATTACTCTCAATATTCCTAGTGCCGGTGCTGCGTAATGTTCAGCACGTGCATGCAAAAGTCTCGAGATGCTGTGACCATTGCGCCTCAGCATCAGGTTGAACGGCCGAATTGTGTCTCCTCCTCTACTGATCCACTTTGATGCCCAGTCTGTGAGTCTAAAAAACCATATCTCTTCACCAAGATCAACTGCAAATGGACCATTTCCCTCTGCGCTTCATGTTAGAAGCCTCAGCTGTCGCATATTACACCCAAGACCGCTAAAAGCTCCAAGTGAAGTTTGCACTAAAAATCTAAAACCACCAGTTGAGAGATGGTAAAGCACTTCTGCACCAGTCGCATATTATTTCGTATACCATACAACCTCCCTCCATAAGATGGGAAAAACTGTTCCTCGAATACCAACACATCTTGAACCATCGAACAGGTTCCGCTGTTATATGTTCTGACGTTGCGGTCTGTGTCTCAATCAACTCATTGTCATTTTTCACTTGCGGGAAACAACGCAGCTCGTGTGGTCACGTGACCTCGAGAAAACGTCACAGCATTCTCGACCGTCCAGTGTCTGGCGTCCAGCCGTATCGCACCATTTTGGCCTTTCCAGCGAAATGTTTTCGCCGTACTATCTGATACCGATGTTACAAGAAATTTCCCAGAAAACAACATGTAGGCTCCTGCCGAAGAGGCGGGATGCGCTTCACCTCGGCCGGGAACAATAGCCACAGTCCGTGTCAATTCAGCGAAAGCAGTCGTAAAAAGTCTTGCCTCTGGTTCAGGGACAGTTCCCTGTGTCCCACTCCGGATCCTTCGCTTCCTATGACCAGTGATACCCCGTGGCTTAGGCTGAGTCCTCCGCAGCAACTACATCCGTGCGAAGGCGCAGGGCCTGGGTGTTCCTTCACGCTGTATATCAGCGACTTGCCGTTTTCTCAGAACTGGCACCACCAAGAATACACCTGCCACAACCACCAGGAGGTACATACTTCTGCACGTTTTAATAACTTTCCTTGAAATGCTACAATATTTTTTGTAGTATGCAAGTAATGTCCGGTTGTTGCTTACTCTAGAGGTTGTATAAATTCTCTTCTTCGTCTAACACGAGATTTTTATTCCCTCACTTATCTACGGCCTTTTTTAATGGCTCTTCTGGGCAATTTTTCAGGAAACCGACTTTAAAATATTGGCACAAATTTAGTATGGAATATATTGTATTTGACATTAGCGTCTGTTTCTACGTGGAAAACATTGACAGGAAGGGGTAGGATTATAAGACAGGTTTAAGGTATCAGAGATGCTAGAGACAGAACTGTATCTCATCCAGTCAAATTTCTTTCCACTCTTAAGAGATTTTTGTTGATTTTCGCAGTGCACTGCTCATGGGAACGTAGATGAATGGCAAAGAAAAAGTCTCTCAGTAATTTGATTGGGGTATCAACACTTACGATCACTCAATAAAATGGACTCGACAAACTAGTCCTCCTGTAAAGGCTCTAGGAAAATCAGAGAATTGTTACTTGAGAGGAGCCGGAAAGTCTATTGTATACAATAATTTGAAGCCATATTGACCATTAATCGATTGTGACTCTTCGAAAAATATCAAAAGTTTTTCAAATACCACTGCCAGTCACAAATTTGTTTACTACTAAATTATTTATTTAGTGACATATTTCCAGGTAATATCTGATCAGGTTATACTGGCGTTACAAAAACATTTAACATACGTGCATACAGATCATCCTGTGGAGAGAGAGGAGGATAAGCTATTATGAGGCGACGTCAGCAATACGTCAGGAAGATATACAGAAGACGTTACTACTGACAACACCAAGATCGACATATCGATAGTCAAATCGAAACTAGCCTTGCTTTGACCGCCACCTTGTGTCCTATACTGCTGATTTGTTTAGTTTTATCGTGTTACTAAGTCACTCTTGTGAAGTTTGTGAACAATGGTGAATAAATCCAAGAGAGCAATGGAAATAGCGATACTTCAGCACATCACAAGAAGAATGCAAGAAACAAGAACAAGATAAGTGATTGTTTCACAAGAATTTTCATGTGAACAATAGACAAAATGACATGACTTCATATTACCGTAGATTATCCTTCTCTCACTTCACAGGATAATCACAGCCGTATAAAGAAACTTTAATATCTGTCTACAATTATGTTAAATGTTTTTGTAATGCCTTATAGTCTGATTATGAGGTATCACCTCGAAACATGTCGATAATAACTAGTTTAGTAGTCAACAAATTTTGTGTCTGCTAGCGGTATCTGAAAAGTTTTTCACAAATGTATTTTAATAAACGGAGAAGGTTTGTTTTACGTCAGAAAATCCTGAACATTTCTGCTGGAAATGGGAAGTCTATTAAACAATCCCCTCCACTCCTCCGACACTGTTGGTCGCAATTACTATTTTCTGCTAAGGGACCACTCTTCAGTGAATCTAGAATTTTCGGCAGTCTACCACAACAGCAGAAAAGATGTTACAGAAGTTAAAAATATCAACTGTGAGATGCAGCTCACTGCTGGCTTCATTTTAAAGTATTGCAACACGTAAGAAATTCCGGCAAGGTGCTTATAGAGTCATTTCATAGCGCCCAACTACAGATTCTCGGAAGAATGTTTTGTTTTTAAGCTTGATTTGCAGTAACTCTAAAGAAACTAGCAGGAGAAGTCATCACAGGAACATATCACAGCCTATAGAGATTTTCGAAAGTTGTCCATAACTTTGACTATTTGAATACGTCGCTAATGACTTCATGCCCTTCAATAGGGATCACCAACGTGGTAAAGACAAGTATCAGCAACCCGGAGGCAAAAAGTAGTACTATCCTTCACAAACAACCTGCATGACAACAGGAATAGAAAAGAACCTGCAAAAGAAATGGAAACATAACAAATTACTTCTAATGAAAGCAGCATGTAAACGTACGTCATATGTAGATGAGCTCTGACTCTCGAAACCGGCGGTGGCATGAATAAATGTTGCTTGACTCGACTGGTCACTGTATTTAGTCATCAGTCATCCTGTCTTTGCGCTCTGCTGACAGCGAAATATATTTTTCTTTGCCATTGCTTTTTTTTCTATAGACAGCTTCAACTTTTTCTCCGGTGTGTTCGCAGGGAGACTGACTGGCCGTTCAGCTTGTCTGGGCCACGCCACTAGCAGAAGGCAGACGACACTCGGCGCCCCCCTGGTCTGCAGTTACGTGTGCCGCTGCCTTTGTATTACTCTCCAACGCTGCAGGGCTCTGCAGGAGACATTCACTCGTAGTTGAGGCGGCAGCGCCTACACCATAACATCTTTTTTTTTCCTTTATTGATTTTCAATTTCCCCCGAAGGGGGCGGGCTGTCAGCAGCTTAGTACGCTGCTCTACAGCCTACAGAGTTTCATTTTAAAAACGGAAGAAGAAAAGAAACAAGAAAAACAGGCGATAAAATGGTGACGTCAAGTGTAAAATGGCGGAAACCATAACATCGGGAGATGTTCCCATTTAAAACTTCGCCTGTGCTATCAACTCGTCCGGTTTCTAACTGAAAAGGAGTTGATTGTCCAGTGAGTAATTACTCGCACAGCTCACTCTGCATTTAAAAGTAGAGAAATATATATACAGTGCGGTCCATTGATAGTGGCCGGCCCAAATATCTGACGAAATAAGCATCAAACGAAAAAAATAAAATGAACGAAACTCGTCTAGCTTGAAGGGAGAAGTCAGATGGCGCTATGGTTGGCCCGCTAGATGGCGCTGGCACAGGGCAAACGGATATCAACTGAGTTTTTTAAAATAGGAACCCCCATTTTTTATTACATTTCAGCTGTAGGATATTTAATTTCAAGTTACTAAAATGTAAATCCAGTATTTCGTATGTGTTTCAATATGTTTGTGAGTGTGCCTTGGCTTGGGACATGGCGGGAGCACTCTAGCCAATCACAACACTAGTTACTATGGTAGGCGACTACCGAAGCCAAGGAGAGACTGTGTGGAAGTGGGGGAGGAGCATCGGGTCATACAGGACACGGGAGAGTGTGGGACGGGAAAGCGCGACGGAGCGTTGGACAGTTTAGGTGTGGTCGCGGGAAATAGAAATATTTCGTAGTGCCGACTAGTGCACTTGTGAGATTTCCGTGAACTCTGCAGTGAAGACGTAGTGTGCGTTTAGAAGTGAATATATCTCGAGCTATGTTGTTGTTCATCACTAACTACGTGAAGTAGGAATCTATTGTTTGCCTGTTATTCAACTTATATTTCATGTAGTTGCTGGACCATCGACACCAATAAGTGTTTTGCAGTAATAAACACTATTCTTAAAGGTACTTCTGCTATCGTATTCATCATTTAAAGTCGTTAAAATAGTACTTGCAGATTTTATTTAGTTGCAATTTATAAATTTCTATGTTACATTTGAAATTCGCAATTGCCGAGTGATAGGAACCTTCGACCATTCGATTCATGTGTACATTCATATTGTATGCTCTAGACTCAGCAGTATTTGGCTTGTAATGCAGCAACTACGTATCCCAGCCCCTAGACAACGAAACCAGCCAAAACTTGTAATATTTCCATTCTGAGTCTGAAGGTACGTAGTTGAGAGCCACCATTAATTTTTTTGAAAACCCACAAGTTCGCTCGTTCAGACTGCAGATCGAGGAGAAAACACGTTCAACTGTCCCTCTCTCCTGGTGCAATGTTATTGAACGATGATTTTTTTCTAGTCCCCAGTACGTGAGTTGCATTATGACCCGTTGATTATGAGAGCTTGCTTTTTACACCACAATTTCGATGTGTAATTAGAACAGTGAAGCATTTTCCATAAGTTGTGGTAGAGTGTATTGGCTTTCCTGAATTTTGATTACCTGAGCTGCAGGATGATTGTGGAGCAGTGCAAATTCTGACGTTAAACAACGATAGATACAGTCCTCAGCTGTATGCTTACAGGTCATACACTTATTGAACTCCTCTCTGTGTGACTCCAGCATCTCGTCAGTTGAACATATTTTCCACCAAAATAATAAAGATAGCACCTTCGACTCCAGCATTTTTCCCGCCAGGTTGCCGGTGAAGGATAGAGTCACTAGTTCTATTGTGAAATATTTTCCCATCAGAATAACACCAGTTTTATGGCGTCGTCAATTTTTGAACTGTATTCTGATTTCAGGCGCTCCTTTTGTAGCGCTGTGTGTGTGATTGTGTAATTAGGACCGATCTTTATGATTATTTACGTAATTAGGACCAATCCTTACTTCAGTTTCCGAACTAAAATTTCCCAACCAGACTAAGTAAGTTACACTTACCCAACCTTCCTTTCCTGCATCTGGATCTGGACAGTTTCCTTATGTTGGTGGGCGAGGGAAGGAGGGGGTGCAAAACGCCGATTTCCTGGTGTGAGAGTGACGTCAGCTCATCCTTGGGACAAAGAAATTCCCACCGAAATTCAAAATTCCCACAGAAATTCAAAATTCCTGCTGAAATTCAAAATTCCTACCAAAATTCAAAATTCTTACCAACAGGAAAGTTGGGAGAGGGAAAATTTGGGGACCCACGTGCCGACTGAGGAAGACACATGTTGTCTTACGGGTGTGATTAATTGATCAATTTAATTAATTTGCATAGCCATTTGATATCAAAATTGCATTCTGGAACCTACCTCCCTACTAGTACTGTGTTCGTTACCGGTGTAAAATGTCAGATTTTATACGATGCTGCATTTATGCTCTCGGTGTGTACCATGGTTAAAGAAGTAGTGACTTTACGTGTCGCATTGTTCATTTGCGAGAACTGTGTTTCGACTCATTACGCAGAAAACTTTGATATGCAGCGGGAAGCTATGTGCACGCCGTAAAGATACTGTTTTGGACTGTAGTAGACAGCGCAAACTGTTTAGTGCATGCCACGGGCTATGGAATGAAACAGAAAATATGGTAACACATTTTCGTCTCGTACATTGATACGAAGAGGTTTAATTGTGAGCTTTAATTGTGAATGTGGGATGTGTTGATCGCCATGCGATTGATGTGACTGAGTAGACAATTGTGCACGTCACTCACTGTTTGGTTTAAACGGTGGACTAATGATTTACAGCACAATCGACTTGATTTCCATTCATAGTGGGGACGGATATGCTCTGAAATGCATAAATTTGAATACTGTGGCTGAAGTGATTAACAAACATTATGGCGTTGGAGTACTTCACGCGTTAATGGAAAGAAACGTGTTTTATTCTTGTCGTTGTATGCAGGTACGTATATTGGAGTTAATTCTACAAACACGAGCATACCAATTACATACACAACTGCTGCTCACGGTCAAAGGGTTCAGCAAGTCGTCAGCAATTACTGGATTACACGCTCAAACATCACAGACTAACGACGCGGATGACGATGACCCGCTGCAGCATTAGCTTAGTCGAAACTGTTTTGAATGAATATTGGCTAAGAGACACTGCCAACTACATCGTTCTGATCAGTGATGTGAAAACTATCTATACAGAAACAACAAAAAATATTCTTGGTCATACATTTTACGTAATTGGAATTTATTTTCAGTAACATTCAGAACAATAGCTACAATTTGGCTTCATTCAATTAATTATTTATTTTCATAATCATAATAACTTTTCAAACCCATTAATTTTCCACACAGTCATCACTGCAAACATATGTTGCTGATGCTAATGAGATAAGAGTTGCATAGTTTTCGGTTCTTTTAATTTGATTTTTGTTTTCAATGTTTCTTTATTTATGTATCTGTAAATGTTTACTACATTTGTACGTTTTGTTATTCTGCACTTAAAATCGTACGAATTACTGTAATGTGCCGATGGATTTGCGCGCTATGCTTTAATCGCCATTGCATTATTTCGCAGAAACAGGTCACGAGTTGTTCAGTTTGTGAATGAGAATATTTTATCAGTGGTAATCTGTTTGATTTGGGCAAATGGGTGATCATTGTAATATTTAGGTTTTGGGTAATTACATTCATGTGCGAATGTAATGTTCAGCCAAGTTGATGAAATGTAGAATTTTCCAGGTTTCAGTTAACTTATAATTTCCAGACGAGGTAAATTGAGGGGAGACGCTTCGGGGTATTGTGAGTCCAAGTAGTTGAACACGGTGTGTTCTAGCTCAGTAAGTGTTTAAGAAGGTGCTGTTTCAGATGACAGAGTTACATTCTGTGATATCCCCTGATCCGTTATCGCTACAATCTGCCCACACTTACGTATTTGCAACTCTCTCTCTCTCTCTCTTGTGAAGCTTCATAAGTCAATCTATTATTCAAAGCTGTAGCAAAATCCCTCCTGTAGTTCCTGAGGTTATAGAGATGGAAAACTCCATGTATGTGTGAGAGAAAGTGAAACATACCTAAACCCGAAATTAATGAAGACTCGGGTACAGCCTTAAGACCCAGCGCTAAATTTAGTGTGTACAACAGAATTATTAGCGCTTTAATTGGCTGGTCCCATCAGTGAAAATGAAGGTGGTGAAGTGACATAATACTATCACTTAAACAATCTGGTTTGTTAGTAAACTCAAGATTTAAGTATCACTACAGTTTACTATCTACGACATACGAAAATTAATGCAGTAAAAGGCAATTATGTTGACAAGAACCTTACAATAATGTTCCCCAGGACTGAAGACCACAACAACAACAACAACAACTATACACGATGCTAATTAATACTCTGACTTTGTAAGGTACTGAAAGAGATAGAGTTGCATCAGATCTCAGATGTAATTCTGTAAAATGGGCACAGTAGACTGACTATGATTCTGACAAGGACTGTGTCCGGAACCAACACCCAAAAATCCTAC
The DNA here is from genome assembly GCF_021461395.2 of Schistocerca americana. Classification (NCBI taxonomy): domain Eukaryota; kingdom Metazoa; phylum Arthropoda; class Insecta; order Orthoptera; family Acrididae; genus Schistocerca; species Schistocerca americana. The sequence goes on from NC_060126.1 coordinate 126,571,230, forward strand.
AGGTCTGACGAAGTGCTGATTAGTGAGCCAACGTTAGCTATCTTGCAAAGTGCGCTACCATACTCTATTTCCGAAATACGCCTGAACAGTAGGTGAAGCGTACCATAACCTTTACTGATCTGTGAGCGGAGTGGAGACACAGTGACAACTTGAGGACACAGCCACAACCTGGTGTCTGTCTCCTATCCATGACTTAAGCTGCATCATTTTGTGTCGTAATCATTCTCTCAATCGCATCCTGATCCTGTCCACGTCTCTCCACAGGCTCCTTTTTGCGTGTCCCTAAACGAACTGGCTGCCATTCTCCCATCAACACTACACATCTACCAACCCTCTAAAAAGGTGCCAGCACTACACACTGGCGTAACTGTTTCACAGGCAAATTTCGCACTTGAAAACGCCAAAACACCAATAAGCCAATGTATCACATTTATAACCCTTTTTTCTTAAAACCTTGCTGCCAATTGTTACGTCCTCACGACATCACCACTAATGCTCCAATCAGTGCTCATTGTTCCATCAGCTACCCTCATATTACAGGTCCCATGAAAAAGTAGCTCGCTAAGAGCCTAGTGGCTAATTCTGCTCCAGAGTCTATCCGTCAAGTAGGTCAGAGCTGTTTTCGAGTTTTGTTAGGAGAGTCAGGACATGTCACTTCACAAGCTCCTGCCACCTATCACCAACTGACAGAGTTCCGTCTTTTGGATGAGAGATGGCCTTTTCATGTCAGCCACCTGACGACAATCACGCACAGCGCGCTGGAAAACCGAACACTTAAATCTTTTTGTGAGAGCTCTGATTTATCTTATTTTATTATGATGATTTTTATCATGCTGATCATTCTTTTCTACGAGGGTGAGTCAAATGAAAACCTTAAATTTGTGATTACAAATCGAAATTTCGCGCCGTTATCCTGTAAGTTGGTAAGCGTGCTACAAACAGCGAGCAGAATGGCCTGTAGGTGGCAGCATAGTGCAGATGCACACATACCGTCGCAGTATCAGTATAAAGATGGCCGCCCCACTTGCGACTTGCACTAGGGGAGAACAGCGTTCTGTTATTTGGTTTTTGCGTAGTGAAGGTGTGAAACCTACTGAAATTCATTGACGAATGAAGGTTCAGTACGGTGATGCATGTTTGTCACAGCAGCAAGTCTTTGAATGGAGTAGGAAGTTCGCAAATGGTGTGACTCTAGTGGAAAATGCTCCTCGTCCAGGTCAGGCACAACGAGTTGAGACTCACAGAACAATGGAGCAGTTGAAGCCATGGTGAAGGAAAACCGCCGAGTGACACTGAATGACATTGCAGCACACCACATGGTGCATGATGTGCTCCAGTTTCACAAAGTGTATGCAAGATGGGTGCCACGGCAGCTGACTCCTTAAATGAGAGAACGACGTGTTGATTCTTGTGAAGAACTTATTCGGCGCTTTGAACGAGAAGGTGATGGCTTTCTTGCAAGAATCGTTACTGGGGACGAAACCTGGGTTCACTTCCACCAAAACCAAAGATGTTTCGAACAGAACCATCAGCAGGGATGGTTATGCTGACTCTCTTTTGGGACGAAAAAGGCGTCATTTTGGAGCATTACATGCCTAGAGGGGCCACTGTCACCAGTGCGTGACACACAAATCTCCTAAAAAATCATCTGTGGCCTGCAATGAAATCAAAGCGTCGTGGATTGCTGTCAGAAGGTGTCCTTTTGCAACATGACAATGCAAGGCCCCACTCTGCCCGTACAACAGTTGCAACAATCACAGACCTGCATCCACCATACTGCCCCAAGTGATTTCCATGTGTTTGGACCACTCAGAGACGCAATGGGAGGAAAGAAGTTCCGTTCTGATGAAGAGGTACGCCATGCGGTGCATGAGTGGTTGCGCGGACTACCAAAAGAATTTTTTTCTAAAGGAATTTATGCACTTCGTTAGCGCTGGAGGACTTGCATTGAGCGTGGGGGAGATTATGTTTAAAAGTGATACAGCTTTGTACCACTTCTGCACAATAATTAATATTTAAAAAGATATTTAAGGTTTTCATTTGACTCACCTTCGTATTTCGGTGGGCATCGACGAAATATTTTCGCACTCTGCGGAGAAAGTTGGAAACTGAAAATTCATGGGAAGATCCTGCCCCAACGAAACGTCTTTTTTTTTTAATTTATGGACTGTTCCATTACTTCTTGCTAGAACAATTCCATATTTAAGGTTGGTACTTGTTATTCAACCTTAAAAAAGCCTTTGTTTTAATAATGGCCGCCCTACTTCACGTATCATACGCGTGGTACTCTCTCACCAATTTTCCGATGGTACAAAACGAGCCGCCTTTTTTTGAACTTTTTCGATGTTCTCCGTCGATCATATCTGATGTGGATCCCACACCGCAGAGCAATATGCCGTAATAGGACGTACAAGCATAGTTTAGGCAATCTCTTTAGTAGATACGTTGCGTTTTCTAAGTTTTCTAGCAATAGACCGTGGTCTTTGGTTCGCTTTATCACAAATATTATTTACGTGATCATTTCAAGTTATTCGTAATTGTAATCTCAAATAATATAGTTGAGTTTACAATCTTTAGGTGTGCGTGATTTATCGTGAAATCGAAGTATAATGGATTCCTTTTGGTGCTCATTCGGATGATTTCGCACTTTTCATTATTTAATGTCAATCGCCACTTTTCGCACGTGCCTCACACATATCTTGTCTACATCATTTTGCAATTGTTTTGATCACCTGTTGATTTTATAAGGCGTTAAATGACAGCGTCACCTGCAAACAGTCTAAGAGTGCTATTCAGACTGTTTCCTTAATCGTTTATGTAGACCAGGAATGCAGAGCCTTGTAACAATTCCTTGAGGAAGACCAAATATATCTGTTTTACTCAATGACTTTCCGTCATTTACTACGAACTGTGACATTTCTGACAGAAAAACATGGATCCAGTCGTGCAACTGAGACTATAGTCCATAGGCACGCAGTTTCATTAGAAGTCACTTGTGAGGTACGGTGTAAAAAGACTTCTGGTAATCTAAAAATGTGGAATCAATTTGACGCCTCCTGTCGACAGCACTCATTACCTCGTCAGAATAAAGAGCTAGTTGTGTTTCACAAGAACGATATTTTCTGAATCCGTGTTCACCGTTCGTCAACGAAACGTTTTCATCGAGATAACTCATAATGTTCGAACACAGGGTATGTTCCAAAATTCTGCTACAAACCTACGTTAGCGATATGGGTCCGTATTACTCCTATTTCCTTTCTCGGTTATCGGTGGGACTTGCGCAACTTTCCAATCTTCAGGTACGTGTGTTTCAGCGAGGGATCGGTTGTATATGATTGCTATATACGGAGCTATTGTAGCAGCATACTATGAGAGAAACCTGTCTGGTATACAATCAGGACAGGAGAGGTTGCCGTTATTAAGTGATTTAAACTGCTTTGCTACAACGAGGATATGTACTACTAACAAGGGAACCTCCCCATCGCACCCCCCTCAGATTTAGTTATAAGTTGGCACAGTGGATGGGCCTTGAAAAACTGAACACATATCAATCGAGAAAACAGGAAGAAGTTGTGTGAAACTATGAAAAAAATAAGCAAAATGTACAAACTGAGTAGTCCATGCGCAAGATAGGCAAAATAGAGGACCTTGTGAGCACAGGAGCGCCGTGGTCCCGTGGTTTGAGTGAGCAGCTGCGGAACGAGGGGTCCTTGATTCAAGTCTTCCCTCGAGTGAAAAATTTAAATTTTTTATTTTCGCGAAGTTATGATCTGTCCGTTCGTTCATTGACGTCTCTGTTCACTGTAATAAGATTAGTGTCTGTGTTTTGCGACCGCACCGCAAAACCGTGCGATTAGTAGACGAAAGGACGTGCCTCTCCAATGGGAACCGAAAACATTTGATCGCAAGGTCATAGGTCAACCGATTCCTCAACAGGAAAACATGTCTGATATATTCTATACGACACTGGTGACGGCATGTGCATCACATGACAGGAATATGTTGTCGACCCACCTAGCTAGCACACTTGGCGAATGGGTAAAAAGATTCTTCTACCTTGCCTGATTTAGGTTTACTTGTGTATGTGATAATCACTCCCAAAAAGTGATGAAAACATAAAAGTTTGTCAGACAATAACTGTCTGAAAATAAAAAATTAAACTTTTCACTCGAGGGAAGACTTGATCCAAGGACCTCTCGCTCCGCAGCTGCTCACGCTAACCGCGGGACCACGGCGCTCCTGAGCTCATACTGTCGTTGAAGTTGCCTATCTTGCCATGGACTACTCAGTATGTATATTTTGCTTATTATTTTCATAGTTCCACACAACTTCTTCCTGTTTTCTCGATCGATCTGTGTTCAGTTTTTCAAGGCCTATCCACTGTGCCAACTTATAACCAAATCTGACGGGGGTGCGATGGGGAGGTTCCCTTGTAAGTTACTCGTGTTGGGAGCAAATGATAACGTAGTATGATAACGCAGCACTGCGGTGCTTTATAAAAGCAACAATTCGGCAGTCAGCGCAGACATTAATCCTAACATTTAAATTACCTGCCCACATTTGCTTTTTCCGCAGTTTCCCACGAAATGGAAACAGCTGATATATTTTCGCAACATTGCCTAATCCAGATTCTAATGACTTCGTTATTGGTGTCTAATCTTTCTTTGTACTGGAAAAGGAACTATTATTATTCAACTTAGGTCGAGCAAAAATAAAACTGCTCTGAATGAGACTAAGGAAAAAACGATTGCCGACGCATAAGTTAGGCTCCACCACATAGAGATGCATCAATTTCCGCTTAACTAAAAGAGGAAGAACACAATTAATTACATAAATCGTTAGATTTTTGAATGGTTACAGTAGTAGTTATAAGAATGAATCGACCTACTTAAGAACAAACAAGACCGAGATACACCAACCAAAATATGACCACCATCCATCGCGACACTGAATGAAGCCAGGTGGGGTTCGGAACACTTGGTGCCGTGAGGAAAATAAAATCGCCGTACCAAGAAGGAGTTGTGTGAAAGTTGGTAGGCGTGTTTATACATCTGATATATGACGTCTACTCAAATTTTGCGAAAATCGCGTAAGAGTGGCGCTAGTATGGCTGCGAGGAGTTGGATATTCCTTTTGCGATATTGCGGAAAGTCTTGACAGGAATGTAACCCCAGTACAGGATTACTGGCAACAGTTGTGACGGGAATATACAGTCGCAGAAACATCAGGCTCCATATAGTCACGTGGCACTACCAAGAGGGAAGATCATCACGTTCGGTGTATAGCTCTGGCGCAACGAACTGCAGCAGCAATTTAAGCAGCACTTGACACCACAGTAAGACGACGAACTGTTACAAATCGGTTACGTCAGGGGGTCAGCTCCGAGCCAGATGTCCTGTAGCATACGTTCCACTGACTCTAAAATATTGCCATCTGCGACTTCAGTGGTGTCAAGCGAAAGCCCATTGGAGGATAGGGTGGAGGTTGTTGTGTTTTCTGATGAAAGCTGGTTCTGCCTCTGTGCCATTGTTGGTCATGTTAGTTATAAGAAGGTCAGTTAAGGCCTGCAGTCAACCTATCTGCGTGCTATACACACGGGACTTAAATCTTGAGTTATAGTCTGGGGTGCGATTTAGTATGACATTCAAGAGCGCTCTCGTGGTTATCCCACGCACCATGTCTGCAAATCTGTTCGTCGATGTGGTGATTCGAACAGCATACCAGAGCGTGTTTTCTAACAGGATAACGCTCGCCCACATACCGCAGTTTTAACCCAGCATGCTCTATCAGAGGTCGGCATGTTGCACTAGGCTGTTGGATCACCAGACCTGTCTCCAATCGAGCACGATGGGACTCACCAGACGACAACTCCAGCACCATGTACAAAGAGCGTTAACCATTCCTGTACTGACCGACCAAGTGCAACACGCATAGACGTTCTTCCCACACAGGGACACCCAGTACCTGTCCATACAATGCATGCACGTTTGCATGCTTGAATTCAACATTCTGGTAGGTACACCGGTTATTAAGTACCAGCATTTCACGTCTGCAAAGGCTTATCTCGCGCTTACATTGAACGGTGATCATACAATGTTACCTAGACAAACGAATTCCCGAAATTAAATTACTCTAGATTAATTATTTTTTGGTGTTGCATATCATCATGCTTAATGTCTTCGCCGAAGACGATGCCAAACTGTTCGCGTGTCACGTAAACATCACATTGAAGAGCATCATAATTAATTCCCATTGATGTCTTAACCACCAAATTCACATAATGTGAACCCAATAGAAGTCATCTGGACGCTGTCGGGATCCAGCTCCGCACTCACTTGTCACCAGCTTACACTTTACGGGAATTGCGTGAACTTTTCGTAGGCACCTACCGTTACACACCTCCGGAAACCTACTACTGCATCCATGCCAAGTAGAATAGCTGCTGCAATGTGTTCCAAAGAAGGTGGTCATAATTTTTTTGGCTCATTAGTATACAGCATTTCACTTTCTCGTTTGGTTGCGACTCGCATCTAACAGGATGGAATAATTAAAAGCATCGATAGTTAGTGGAAGTATCTTGCTATTTTATCAGACAATTCGCGCACACTTACACGCTGTACAAATGGGATAGACAAGTTTTAGGATGGGCAAGAAGACGACACGAGCCAGATACGACAAGTTTACGAGAAAGTAACGAAACTGTTAAATGAAAGGATTACGTGACTGTAGGGAGCGGGAGCGAGAAGCAACAAATGAACAAATGCAAAATCACTGACCTTATTACGATCTGTACATATTACGATTCTCGCTAGTTGACACGCTAACCTAGATCAGCTGAGACCCTAGCCGTCTCTTCTTCCTCGAAGAACCGAGGAAACACGCGAAATTATCTATTACCTCGTGAAAGCAGAATGCGAAACGAGCGTACGGCCGCTTATGCGTCTCTGATTACACATCTGGCTGCGTAATTTCGGCTTCGTTGAGCGTAACCTCCTTAGCGGCGTAGAGAGCTGTAAGTTCCGACGCCGACTACAAACGCTGCTACTGGAATCGCCGGCTGTCGGTACCCCTGACCCCTTCGGTGTGCATTTAAAGAGATTCTCCACAATCAAAGGGAAGTCAGGTAAGCATACATATTAGCGCTCCGTGGTGTTTTTCTCCATCTTGTCACATAACCAGGACAGTAGAAATTTAAATTCTTGGTTTGTGACACATTTTTAAACTCTTCATTTGTGTGGCCACTCAGACGTATTTGTAACCTTTTCTTCATTACCCAGTTTTATAAGAGAAGCAACATCATTTGGAAACCGTTTCGAATCATATCCACTAACTGTTGTTTATTACAGTACAATGTTAGAAAACGAAAACCTCCTATTTATTTTTGCCAAATCTTGTATCATTTTGTCAGTTTTAATAAATTTAGTATCCTCCGCAGTCTGTATAAAATTATTAAGCGATACTTTTTCGATTAATTTGGTTGTATTTATTGAATAGCATTTATTGGACAAAATTATATTCATCTGTCATGAGCAGCCGATTATCAAGCGAGCCCACACTTGGTTGAAACAGCAAAAAATACAGCAAAAATTAACATTAGTGCAGTTCACTAGCATATAATATAAAAATTGTCAATGACTGAAGAGCGTACTTATAGTAATTGTACGAGTACAGACTCTTAGATCCAGTACATGATAATGAAAACATGTACCAGTGTTAATTTTTCTTCCATCCATATTGCAACATCCGTAGGCTGCGAAAGATATACGCCAGTCTCACCAGCAAAAATTAGGGGCTCCCTCATAAAAATGGAAATATAAGAGTACGTAATAACATTGTTTATGAATAAATAACAAGTATTGTATTCTATTAATGTCTCATCTCAACCAAAATTTGAATATGATACGTGTATAATTTCTTCTAAGTTAAGGAATTGTAGAAACGTATTCGCAGTTCCAAATATGGACAACCATCAGCTGTGTAATGGACTGAGGACAATGAAAATTTGTGCTGGATCTAGACTCGAACCAGGATTTCCCATTTATCACATACGCAATATCGTATTAAGGAATTCTGATATCTTGGAAGTAAAATATATGACGCACGAAGCAAGGAGGACACAAAGAGCAGAGTAGCACAGATTACGAGAGGATTCCTAGCAAAAAGGAGTCCTATCAGCAGCAAACATAGGCTTTAATCTGAGGAATAAACTTCTGTGAACATACCTCTGGAGCGCAGCAATGTATGCTAGTGAATATTGGATTTTGGTAAAGTACGAAACTAAGAGAATCGAAGCGTCTGAGGCATGGTGCTTATAGAATGATACTGAAAATTAGGTGGATGAGTATGATCAGGAATGATTAGGTTCTCTGCAAAACTGACGAAGAAGGAATATGTGGACAACACAGACAAGAATAAGGGATAGAATAGTGGGGCATAAGGCGTCAGGGAATAGCTTGCGTGGTACCAGAAGGAGCAGTGGAGGATAAAATCTGTAGGGAAAGACAGAGACTGGAACAGATCACCAAATAATTGAAGACGTATGGTGCAAGAGGTTCTTTAGATGAAGAGGTTGGCACAAGGAAATTTGTGGCAGGTCACATCAGACACGTCAAGTAACTGATGTCAAAACAGTAGCATTAAATGTTTGTCTTTAACAAATGAGAATAATACGTGCATAATTTCTTTTGCATCTCATCATGTGCCCCTGTCAGTGAATGGTCACCTGGTTCCTTCGAATCTGTTTTGTATTCTTTGAAGGTGTTGGCAATGAAGAAGCAGTCCAGTCATATACCGGGTAATTACCACCAGTAGCAGATGTACATAGTTTGTAAACAACTTTTGGTTTGGTTGTTCGTCTTGTATTCCGGCCTTACGGCAACTCAGGCTGTGACCCACATATCGATGTCAATAGAGCGCAACTGCTGACAAACTCTACGAGACAATGGTAACTAGAGATGGGCAATCTGCGCCGGCCGGTGTGGCCGTGCGGTTAAAGGCGCTTCAGTCTGGAACCGCGCAGGTTCGAATCCTGCCTCGGGCATGGATGTGTGTGATGTCCTTAGGTTAGTTAGGTTTAAGTAGTTCTGAGTTCTAGGGGACTTATGACCACAGATGTTGAGTCCCATAGTGCTCAGAGCCATTTTTTTTGGGCAATCTGCTCCTGATGTGATTCAAAGCGCTAGACCATTCTATGAATGATTAGTAACTCAGGAAGAAGGAACAATAGTAGCTCTTTGGATCCTAAATTTCTGTCCAGTGATGTAAGAGATCAGAATGAAGATTCTTGGGCAGGCTTCAGCAACAGCATCTCACACAACGTGCTGAAGTAGTCAATATGAGACAGAACATTACAGTAAGAAACATATCCCGGATGCAGAAAAATACGCTGTATATCATTTGTGTATGTGCTTGCGTATCATACTGTTGAAACAGCCTTCGTCAGCTATGAAAAAACTAGAAAACGAATAGGGATGTATTCTTGCCTTTCTTTCCACTCTTGATTTGAAAAGACAGCTTGCAAGGATGTGCTGCAGCACACTTGGGAGTGAGTGAACTGTAAAGAATTGACTCGTAAGAGTTAGCTCTCCACCTCCCAACCACTATTGACCAAGAGGTGAACTACACTCCCGGAAATTGAAATAAGAACACCGTGAATTCATTGTCCCAGGAAGGGGAAACTTTATTGACACATTCCTGGGGTCAGATACATCACATGATCACACTGACAGAACCACAGGCACATAGACACAGGCAACAGAGCATGCACAATGTCGGCACTAGTACAGTGTATATCCACCTTTCGCAGCAGTGCAGGCTGCTATTCTCCCATGGAGACGATCGTAGAGATGCTGGATGTAGTCCTGTGGAACGGCTTGCCATGCCATTTCCACCTGGTGCCTCAGTTAGACCAGCGTTCGTGCTGGACGTGCAGACCGCGTGAGACGACGCTTCATCCAGTCCCAAACATGCTCAATGGGGGACAGATCCGGAGATCTTGCTGGCTAGGGTAGTTGACTTACACCTTCTAGAGCACGTTGGGTGGCACGGGATACATGCGGACGTGCATTGTCCTGTTGGAACAGCAAGCTCCCTTGCCGGTCTAGGAATGGTAGAACGATGGGTTCGATGACGGTTTGGATGTACCGTGCACTATTCAGTGTCCCCTCGACGATCAACAGTGGTGTACGGCCAGTGTAGGAGATCGCTCCCCACACCATGATGCCGGGTGTTGGCCCTGTGTGCCTCGGTCGTATGCAGTCCTGATTGTGGCGCTCACCTGCACGGCGCCAAACACGCATACGACCATCATTGGCACCAAGGCAGAAGCGACTCTCATCGCTGAAGACGAGACGTCTCCATTCGTCCCTCCATTCACGCCTGTCGCAACACCACTGGAGGCGGGCTGCACGATGTTGGGGCGTGAGCGGAAGACGGCCTAACGGTGTGCGGGACCGTAGCCCAGCTTCATGGAGACGGTTGCGAATGGTCCTCGCCGATACCCCAGGAGCAACAGTGTCCCTAATTTGCTGGGAAGTGGCGGTGCGGTCCCCTACGGCACTGCGTAGGATCCTACGGTCTTGGCGTGCATCCGTGCGTCGCTGCGGTCCGGTCCCAGGTCGACGGGCACGTGCACCTTCCGCCGACCACTGGCGACAACATCGATGTACTGTAGAGACCTCACGCCCCACGTGTTGAGCAATTCGGCGGTACGTCCACCCGGCCTCCCGCATGCCCACTATATGCCCTCGCTCAAAGTCCGTCAACTGCACATACGGTTCACGCCCACGCTGTCGCCGCATGCTACCAGTGTTAAAGACTGCGATGGAGCTCCGTATGCCACGGCAAACTGGCTGACACTGACGGCGGCGGTGCACAAATGCTGCGCAGCTGGCGCCATTCGACGGCCAACACCGCGGTTCCAGGTGTGTCCGCTGTGCCGTACGTGTGATCATTGCTTGTACAGCCCTCTCGCAGTGTCCGGAGCAAGTATGGTGGGTCTGACACACCGGTGTCAATGTGTTCTTTTTTCCATTTCCAGGAGTGTATATCCCGACAGCTGCTCGCTGATCGCCAACAGCTTTACTGCTCACCTATCCTACTGCTCCCGACTATGAACAGAGCAGATTGCCCAGTGATTTGGGAGTTGCTGACCTGACTACTTCTTCACACTGTGTTCTCTTTTCGACTTCAGCTTACTGTGATCATCATTTATTATAATTAAAAATAATGAAATGAGCGTATGGGAACATTGGCCGGGAGCCCCATCCGGGGAAGTTCGGTCGCGAAGTACAAATCTTATTTCAGCCAACGCCACATTGGGCGACTTGCGCGCCGGTAATGAGGATGCAATGATGATAAGGAAAGCACGACACCCAGTCCCCGAGTGGGGAAAATCTCCAACCCGACCGGGAATCGAACCCGGGCCCGCTTACATGGGAGCTGAGCACGTTACCACCCAGTTAAGCAGGCGGACATTTATTATAATAATATATGCGTCTTTTGCGCAATATATTTAGTGCGTATATACAATACACAGCTAGCACATTTGTTCTCCTGCTAAATTTTTACTATTTAAAGAAGTACGGGGTGATTAAAACAAAAGTTAAACTTTCAAACCGCTGTAGAAATAGCACCACTGGTCAGAATGACGTCAAATTGTAACGGAGAAGGGGGTAAATTTTTTTGTGGTTTTAGGGCACACAACTACAGTGGTCATTAGCGCCCAGGGGTAAACTTGTGGCAGAAGAAAAATAGATAGTTAGAAAAGGTAGCAACATAATTTAATCATCATAATTTAATAGTGATCGACTAAAAAGGACAAATGAATCATATAATAGTGCCTAAGGTGTACGTTAGATGGTAAACAAACTGTACTACTCAGCGTGCATGGGTGTACAGGTGAGATACTGTCAGTTACCACGGCAAGGTCGTTTCACATCGGATGGAAAAAATCGGTTTTCAATTGTACTGAGGCCAAAACAGCATAAAAAGCATCAATTAAAATAAAATCGGATTATTAATTTCCGTGTGACTGGCGCAAAACATGTTCAGTATGCTGTCCACTGTTTTTTGCAATAAGTTGAAATCGAGAAACAGCATGTTCCACAACTGATCGAAGTGTTTCCAGGGTCACGTTCAGAAAGTGTTGACCAATGCGTGCCTTCACTACAGCTAAGTTTGCAATCGGAGCACTGAACACAACATCTTTCAGATAGTCCCACAGCCAGAAGTCACAAGGATTAAGATCACGTGACCGGGACCCCCAGGCTGTGGGGAAATGGCGGCTGATAATTCTAGCATTTCTGAAATGGCGCTTCAGCAGCTGCTTAACTGGATTTGCAATGAGAGGATGTGCACCATCTTGCATAAAAATATCCCATCCAAACATCCACGCTGTTGGGAAGCTGGAATGAAGTGGTTGCGCAGAAGACACTCATAGCGCTTACCAGAGACGGTAGAGGTATCTGGACCGGAAGCACCTGTCTCTTAGAAAAACTATGGCCCTATGATAAATGAAGCCGTAAACCCACACCACACAGTGATCTTTTTAGGATGAAGTGGTACTGGTTGATTTGCGTGTGGATTTTCCGTTTCCCATATTCGACAATTCTGTGTATTGACATATCCTCTCAGATGGAAGTGGGCTTCCTCTGTCCACAGAATCTAAGGCCAGTCATTGTCCACTTCCATGCACGCAAGAAATTCTAAAACAAAGATCCCTCTGGCTGGCAGTTCAACAGGAAGCACATGGGTGATTTTGAATGAATAGCAAAGAAGGACGTTTCGTAGGATTTTACGCACCGTGCTCACCGGTATGTCCAATGTTCGGGCACTTTTCCGTGCACTACACTACATTGCTGTAGCCACTGCTTCCACTGACGTTGAATCAATTCGTTTCCTCCCTCTACCAAGTTGCACACCAAAAGAACTCGTCTTTAAGAATTTCCAAACCATTTTCTCCAGATCCACGGCAGCCATCATATCAGTTCCTTTTTTCAAACCCTTCAGTGTCCGTAACTTCTGCAGAGCGACATGTGTACAGTCATCATCCTTGTAATACAGCTTTACAAGCAGAGCGCGATCCTGCATTGAGACAGTCGTGGCGAACGTAGCAGACGCGAAAGGAGGAAGCCGTGTTCCCGCCGTATTTATACCAACTTCAATGGGTCGCGCACATGACAGGTGTTTTAATTTACGTATTCTGACTGATACAACCCCATCTATTGATCAATTTTCACACTATTTTCTTTCTTCTGCCATATGTTTTCCCCCTTCTTAGATAATATTCCGTAACGATTTGACATCATTCTGAATAGTGGTGTTATTTCTATGGCGTTTTGAAAGTTAACTTTAATTATGATCACCCTGTGTGTCTTAATAATAAGTATTTTCATTTTCGCATGTGATGTAATTTTCAGGGCGTCGGGATACTAATCAACCACGTTGTCTTCGCCAGTGAGCAAGAGTGCGTAACACACCCCTGCATTGGAATGAGTGATGACAGATAGTAGTTCGCACATACAGGCCAGTGTGCATGTTTCTCTGGTAGTAGGCCCTGGATGTGGACGTTATACACTATGTGATCCAAAGTATCCGGAAACGTGGCGCCCTCCATCGATAATTCTGGAATTCAATATGGTGTTGGCCCATCCTCAGCCTTGGTGGCAGCTTCCACTCTCGCAGGGTGAGACCTGGAACGAAGTCGGCGTTGCGAAACATCTCAAAGGTGTTCTATAGAATTTAGGTCAGGACTCTGTGCGGGCCAGTCCATTACGGGGATGTTATTGTCGTGTAACCACTCCGCCACAAGCCGTGCATTGTGAACAGGTGCTCGATACTGTTAAAAGATGCAATCAGCGTCCCCGCATTGCTCTTCAACCGTGGGCAAGAAGAAGGAGCTTAAAACATCAATGTAGATCTGTGCTGTGATAACGCCACCCAAACCAACAAGGGGTGCAAGCCCCCACCATGAAAAACACGACCACACCACAACATCACCGCCTTCGAACTTTACTGTTGACACTACACACGCTGGCAGATGGCGTTCACCGGGCATTCGCCATACTCACACCGTGCCATCGGATCGCCACATTGTGTACCGTGATTCGTCACTCCACACGACGTTTTTCCACTGTTTAATCGTCCTATGTTTACGCTCCTTACACCAAGCGAGGCGTCTTTTGGCATTTACTGGCGTGATGTCTGGCGTATGAGCAGCCGCTCGACCAAGTTTTCTCATCTCCCGCCTAAGTATCGTAGTACTTGTAGTGGATCCTGATGCAGTTTGGAATTCCTGTGTGATGGTCTGGATAGATGTCTGCCTATTACACATTACGACCCTCTTCAACTGTCGGCGGTCTCTGGCAGTCAACAGACGAGGTCGTCCTGTACGCTTTTGTGCTTACGTGCCCCTTCACGTTCTGACCACGTTCGATGACCGTGAATTCCGTGGAGAGCCCCATTCTGCTCTCTCATGATGTCTAATGGCTACTGATGTCTCTGATGTAGAGTATCTGGCAGTAGGTTACAGCACAATGCACGTAATATGAAAAACGTTTGTTTTTAGGGATGTACGGATAATTTTGATCACGTAATGTAGCTTCTACCCTTGGCGTCTGCGTTATTCAAGCGACCAGCGCATGTATTGGCGAGCCACACCAGCAGTGCGTTAGTAGGAACTGAAGGTGACGAGTGAATACACTGCGCCATCATATGAGGCAACGATCGTAATCCATTCAAGCAGATAATACTCAAGGAAAGTCTTGAACAGCATTTCGTTATTGTTGTTTACCTAGTTCTTTTACCCATTGGATTTCTAGTGCTCACAGAATGAGTGGTTACAGGATTCAGATGGTGAAAATCGGTATAAATGAAGTCGGCTTTGTGCGGTTTTAGTGCGTGCGGAAGTGCCTTTACCGCAGACAGGAAACAAACACCATTAGTGGCAGTGAATGTTGCCTACATCAACCACGATTGTGATAATATCACGCGGATAATGTGCTGAAAAAGCAAACTTCGGTATTTACAATGAAATGGGGATCTCTGATCGTCAAATCATCAAGAAGATAAACTGTTAAAGTGCAGTAATTGATAATTTCGCTAGTTTTGGGCCACGATGAGAATAGAACGGAAATTGTGGGCGAAGTAGAAAATTATCTGAGGCATAGTGAGGGTTATCTGTTGCGCAAAGTAGGGGCCACGAACCGTTATTCTTCTCATCCTGTTGCTGATTTACAGATGGCAGTAGCTGGCAGACGCGTCCGGCAAATTTTGTCACATGACAAACATATTGCATTTAAGATAGGACTGCAGAAACCCGTATTAACATCTAAACATAAACAGGCTAATTGTAGCTTGCTGAAAAATATATGTAACGGATTTCAGAAAGAGATAAAGTGATCTCCAGTGATGAGCAGAAGTTTAATTGAGAAGGGCCGAATGGATTTCATTATTATTGTCGTGATGTGAGAACAGAGCAGCTGGTAGAAATGAGGAGAAATTATGATAAATCGTTATGATTTTTGGCAGTCTTCTGTGCTGAAGGCAAAACACACATTGCTTGGCTGAACACTGAGATCCTAGAAACAGAATTGATTAGAATGTACGACGACCTACGGCACAAAAGTGTAAGGTCTTATCAACATAATGCATCTGTGTATGGTTGTGCTAGAAGCAAAAGTGGCCTGAAGATAAACATTCCGCAGTCTTTCCCTGGCCTGCACGTAGCCTCGATTTGAACTTCACGTAAAACCTTTGTGGAACACTTGTAAGGCGTGTTTATCCCAATGGAAGGCAATTTGAGGCCATGTATGGGCTGTAAAAAGTGATACGAGAAGAATAGTAACGATTTCGTTGCAAGAAGTACAAACGCTAACAAAGTCAATGCCGAAGAGAATTTTTGAAGAAATTGAGAAGAACTGCGGTTGGATGGTTCAAATGGTTCAAATGGCTCTGAGCACAATGGGACTTAACATCTGAGGTCATCAGTCCCCTAGAACTTAGAACTACTTAAGCCTAACGAACCTAAGGACATCACACACATCCATGCCCGAAGCAGGATTCGAACATGCGACCGTAGTGATCTCGCGTTCCGGACTGATGCGTCTAGAGCCGCTCGGCCACTCCGGCCGGCAACTGAGGTTGGAAAAAGTACCAAAAATATAATAACACAACAGGACAGTAAGTGCCTTTATATCAGTTTCAGTCCAGACAATGTACTATAACATAAGGATTCCCACTACTGTATACCCATAGGATGTGAGTAATACAAAACAACAACCAAATACAGGTCTCATCTGAAATACTGAGTCTTCTTTGTTCTTCCTTCATTGGCTTAGTCTTTCATAGCATTTTCCGAAATATCACAGAACTTATTTTGTGTTTCACGCTAGGAAATGGCTGCTCGGCGTGAAATGACAGGAAGTGGCGCCAAAAAACTCGTGTAGCTGGACGTCAACGTTAGCGAAGTGCCCTCTGTGAGGACGGTTGTACGCAGTAGCGCAGCGCGGAGAGGTCTTGAGCAGAGAAATGATATTGAGGTCAGAATCGCACCCCGAAACGAGAAAGCTCCTACAGATGAGCGGCATCCTGTCCAACACGATGAGAGGAAACAAACCGACGGCGGTAACAATAGTAGCATCAGCATTCAATAGCAATGGAAAGCTCCAGAAGGAGGCGCGTGTGGAAACGTGGTCCGCGTGGAACGGCATAACACGGCGCGGCGGCTGCAGTGGTCTGGGACGGCCACGGCTGGACATGCGTTCCGTGTCAGCGAGGTCGCCGGTAAAAGCTCCCGCCTGATAGAGCTATCTGTGGGGGTCGCTTTCACAGCTGTTGTGCTCAGGAAAAGGCGAAGAAATTTCCTTGCAGATACTTTCACTATTTTTATTTGTCATTTCTGTCGCCTATGGATTACAATTACGTAATTGCCATCTCTATTTTTATTCCTTCTTCTATCGCCAGTACAACTCTCGGAATTAGTGACGGTGAATAACGTAATCAGAGAGAAATAGCTTTAATATTCTTTACTTCAATGTCACAGTGGCAAGATCACCGAAGTTGAGCTCTGTAAGGCTGGGCTAACACTTGGATGGGTGCGCCGTGTTGGCAAACGGGGTGCTCTCAGCCCGAGTGAGACCAATTGAGGATCTGCTTGATCGAGAAGAAGCGTCTCCCATCACGAAAAAGGACAACGGCTGAGAGAGCGGTGTACTAACCACATGCCTCTCCACCTCCGCGGTCGGCCGGTGTGGCCGAGCGGTTCTAGGCGCTTCAGTCTGTAACCGCACGACCGCTACCGTCGCAGGTTCGAATCCTGCCTCGGGCATGGATGTGTGTGATGAGGTTAGTTAGGTTTAAGTAGTTCTAAGTTCTAGGGGACTGATGATCTCAGATGTTAAGTCCCATAGTGCTCAGAGCCATTTGAACCATCCACCACCGCAGCCAGTGACGCCTATCGGCTGAGGATGTAACAGCTGTCCGTTTTACTTTACTTCCATACCATAACCACTTTCGGGCTACTATGCCCATCTTCAGATTACTACCATTTTCAATTTCACTGATGTTTCGGTCAGCACCCTGTCGTCTGCTCCTGCATATTCAGAAGAACATTTCAGTACGCAGAGTCCTTTTATATGTTGTTTCATTAATAAAAACATGCTAATGACCATGCATCTATTTAGATATACGTAACATTAAACAGTTGTACACAATTAGAGATGTTTCAGTGGACAGCTGTATGGTTTTTTATGGTCCTTACGGTTTCCCTGGACAATATATAAGATGTCGCATTGTAGGTTTTTGTGAATGGAACAACGTATAAAGTGGCTCTAAATACGCACACCCAGAAGCAATTATCCAAACGGGAAATTGGTTCAAATGGCTCTAAGCACTATGGGACTTAACATCTGAGATCATCAGTCCCCTAGACTTAGAACTACTTAAACCTGACTAACCTAAGGACATCACACACATCCATGCCCGAGGCAGGATTCGAACCTGCGACCGTAGCAGCAGCGCGGTTCCGAACTGAAACGCCTAGAACCACTCGGTCACCACGGCCGGCTTCCAAATGGGAAAGAAAATCGGTAGATGTGATGTACATAGACACACATACAAATGATTACAATTTCAGAAAAATTGCATGATTTGTTCAAGGGAATGTGCTTCACAAATTGTGAAAGTCAATAACGCTTTGGTACACTTATGGGCCTTATGCAAGCAAACATTGATTATCCTTCTGATGGACATCATGCCAAATTCTGTCCAGTTACATGGTCAAAATCCCAAGATGGTTGAAGGACCCAGCCCATTATGATCCAAACATTCACAACTGAGATGAAGTCCAGCGGCCTTGCTGGCCAAGTAGGGGGTTTGGCAAAGGCGAAGACGAGCTGTAGAAACTCGCCGTAAGCGGGCGGGCTTTATCTTTCTGAAATGTAAGTCCAGGATGGATTGCCACGGAGGCCAACAAAATGGGACGTAGAGTACCGACCGCTTTCCACTGTCCTGTGAGAGTAAGAGGGCCGCGGATGACAACCAAAGAGGTTCTGATATGGCATGCAATTGAACGCGCGACTGTCGCTCCTCATTATCGGTTATCCAGCATGTATAAAGTAACCTCCGACTTATTCTTTACTCCCGACTATATTACTTTATGTCTTCTTCCTGATTCCTCATTTTATGGATGAGGATTCCTCACTTGAGTACCAGTTGGGTTCTGGAGAACGTAAAGGTAGCAAAGAGACAGTTATGACGTTGCGCTTGATAATGGAAGCGAGGCTTATGAAAAATCATGACTTTTCGTAGAATCTGTCGAACGAGAAATAGCGTTCGACAGTATAAACTGGTACAAGGTGTTGGAAATTCTATAGGTGATGTACAGTAAACATAATAACGAAGAAGGAACAAAAAGAATCAAAGATTAGGAACGACGTGCTCGGGTTGCAAAGGTTACAAGCCCAGGAAACAGTCTTTCTTCGATAATGTTCAATCGATACATCGAAGAAACAACAGTAGAAATAAAAGAAGAGTTCAACAGTGCGATTAAATTTATAGTTCAGAGAATACCAATGATACGATTCGCTGATGGCATTGCTATCCTTCATGAAAGCGAGAAAGAACTGAAAAAAGATGAAAGTAATGAAGAGTAGCAGAAATGAGATTAGCCATATTATTTAACTTCAAAGCTGGTGCCCACGAAGTAGACGAAGTGAAGAAAGTATGGTACCTTAGATGTAAAATAACGTATGATAGACGGAGCGAGGAGGGTATAATAAATTAGCATAGGGAAAGAGGAAATTCCTGGAAGAAACAAATCCACTACTATCACTGGCCTTAATTTGAGGTAAAAATTTCTCAGAATGCGCGGCTAGAGCACAGCATTGTAGGGCAGTGAACCACGGACACTGGAAAAACCGGAAAAAGGAGAACGAAACGTTTGAAACATGGTGCGTAGAAGGAAGTTGAAAGTTAGATGGAAAGATAAGAAATGAGGGCGTTCTCCACAGAAATGGCGAGGACAGAAATATATAGAAAACATTATGTAGTAAGGATATTTGCTTTGAGATCAGCAAATAACTTACATGGTACTAGAGGGATCTATGACTGGGAGCTAATGTAGTGGAAGACAGAGATTTGAATACTCATATGCTGTGGTCTTCAGTCCAAAGACTGGTTTGATGCAGCTCTCCATGCTACTCTATCCAGTGCAGGCCTCTTCATCTCAAGGTAACTACTGCAACCTACATCCTTGTTAATTTGCTCAATGTATTCATGTCTTGGTCTTCCTTTACGATTTTTTCCCACCACCCTTCCCTCCGGTACTAAACTGGTGATCTCTCGATGCCTCACAATGTGTCCTGCCAACAGATCTCTTCTTCTAGTCAGATTGTATCACAAGTTTCTCTTCTTCCCAATTCTATTTAGTACCTCCTCGTTAGTTGCGTGATCTAGGCATCTAATCTTCAACATTCTTCTGCAGCACCACATTTCAAAAGCTTTCACTTCCATACATGACTACACTCCATGCGGAGCAGACACGGAGGCGGATCACCCTAGCGGAGGTCCAAATGGGGAAATCTATTGAGATAAGCAACTTTGACGAAGGGCAGATTATTATTAAGCAGAGCCTGTAATGAGTATCCCGAAAACAGCGAAGTGATCGAATGTTCACACGCTATCTATTGTCGCGAGGTAGAAGGGCGGTGAAACTACCACTAGGCGATAAATGGTTAGACGTCCACGATTCTACACAGAACGTGGGGTTCGGAGGCTTGCCTGCTCCATAAAGTAGGATAAATTGTGATCTGTGGCATTTCTGCCAAAAGAGCACAACACTGTGCACGAACAGGTGTTTCGGAGCACACCGTTCATCTTACGTTGTTGAACAAGGATCTCTGCAGCAGACTACCACTACGTGTTCACATGATGACGCAACGGTGTCATCAATTACCGTTGCCGTGGGCGCGGGACCGGCGGGATTCGACCGTCGATTAATGGAAACGTCTCAGCTCTTCGAGTGAATCACATTTTTGTTACTCTACGTCTATAGACGTCTATAGTTGTCTCTATAAACGCCGTCATCGAGGTGAATGGCGTCGCGAGGAGTGACAGCATGGTTTTAGGCGCCATGTCACGGTTTGCGCGGCCCCTCCCCGTGAAGGTTCGAGTTCTCCCTCGGTTATGGGTGTGTGTGTGTGTGTGTGTGTGTGTGTGTGTGTGTGTGTGTGTGCGTGTACGTGTGTTGTTCTTAGCATAAGCTAGTTTAAGTAGTGAGTAGGGACCGATGGCATCAGCAGTTTGGTCCCTTATAGGAATTTACACATTTGAAAATTTTTTGAGGTGAACGGCGGCTCGAAACGTGCAGCGTTCCAGGCTGGTGGAAGCTGTATTATGCTGTGGAAGGCGTTCTCCTGCGCTTTCATAGGACCTCTGGTAGTAACTGAAGACACACTGACAGCTGAGAACCAACTACATCCCATCATGCCTGATGTCTTCTCCGACGGCGATGTTATCTTTCATCAGGATAATTGTCCGAGTCTCGGAGCCAGAACGGTGCTACAGTGGTTTTAGGAGAATTGTAGTGAACGCACGATGACGTCTCGGCGACCAAATTCGCCTGATATATTCCCTATGGAACCCATCTGGGTCGCTATCGGGCACCGTCACCGGCACCGCCCATTATTTAAGGGAATAAAGTGGCCTTTTTAGATATCCAATGCCAAATATCTCCACAAACTTGCCAACAGACTGTTGAATCACTGATTTGCAGAATCAGTGATGTTTGGCTTGTCAGTGTAAACGTGAAGCGGCAGCATTTCGCCTATGCACCCAAAATTATGGCTGCCGCAGAGAATACCTAAGCTACAGAGATTATAATTTACACGGCTCGAAGGTTTCTTGTTTTCTTTTAAGATACTAAGTTCCTCGTCATTACCCGCCTTCCTTTGCTCAAGAATGACGTCGTAGTGCAGGTCCCTGTTTGTTTCTTTTCATTTTTTTAAGAATACATAACTACAAAAACAAATTCCAGTCTTCCCTGATACGTGACTGCAGATTCACTTTTACACGTCCTCGGTAGCCTTAGTCATGATTTTGATACCCACGAGGTTTTCTGCTTCCAACTCGACACAGAAATGTTTCATGTGGTATGAGGCCTCCACTCACACAGCTACCCACAGAGTTCAGGTCGAAACCAGCCATCAGCTTCTACGCAAGGTCGCGAAATACGCCAGACACAGCTGGCCCGACAGGTTTTCGGCCATTACCGGCCCCTCACTGAATAAATATTTTGCCCTCCAGCACCGAACGAAACTAGTCAACAGAATCCTGTTGCTCCGCACGAAAAATGGAGAGCAGTGAGTGAACGTCGCCCTTCCTCCAGCCCTCTCCCCCCTCCGCCCCCCCCCCCTTCCTTTGCGTGTACATTTGTGGTGTTGCTTCCACAAACCGGCCTGCAGATTGGCAGGATTACACAAATGGAAGCACTCACTTAGTTCATGTTGGGTAAATCATCTCCGACGAGCTAGTCTTTAACGAATTCTTTATTCATTTGCAAGAGTAAGCTCTTGTTACACTCTCATACAACAGCATCATCTTAAGAAGCTTGATAGCGCACAGCTAATTTCATTAACAAATCATGCACTACTGTAAAAACGGTACAACAGTACTGGAACTACAACCTCAGTACCATATTACTTCGTGAAGGTATCTTTGGGAACGAAAAGGATTTATCATAATGTGAAAGACTCAAAAAAATAGAAATTCAAGTCTATTACTCATCCTGGTTTCTCTCCCGGTTGAAAGTTAACGAGTGAACAGAAACGCACAATCGTCTTTCTCTGTAGTTCAATGATGTATTAATGCGAACCGTTTTTCCATATCATTTCGATCCAACCAACTGTCTCACTGTATCTGATGAAGTTTTAAGCGGTGACAAGGACGCTCAGGCCGCAGTGGCCGAGAGGTTCTAGGCGCTTCAGCCTGGAAACGGGCGACCGCTACGGTCGCAGGTTCGAATCCTGCCTCGGGCATGGATGTGTGTGATGTCCTTAGGTTAGTTAGGTTTAAGTGGTCCTAAGTTCTAGGGGACTGATGACCTCAGATGTTAAGTCCCATAGTGCTCAGAGCCATTTGAGCCATTTGACAAGGATGCGGAGGTGCGAATTAGTCATCTAAGTACTTGACATGTATTACTTCGCGAAAATGTCATGACTAGTTCAGTACTTTTCATACGGAAATACAAAATCTCATTGACGTCTGGAGACGTGGATAATCTGCCGAAGCGGTGTGGAGTGCTACAGGGAAATTCAACAAGAACTGGAAACAGTGTACGAACATAAACAAACTTCAACATTTAGATGACACATCTTACAGTGCTACCCTTAGTGTCAGCTCCCAGTCCATACATAATACCTGGACATAAACTTTGGTGCGACTGCATTTATTCAGAATTTCTCTGTGTTTTGTGAGAGGTCTTTCGATAAAATTCAGCTACAGTAGTCGTCGAAAGTATCACATATCGCTCATTCGACTGCCAGGCGTATTTCATTTAACATCTTATTATCTACGACCTTGCATCTATTATGCAGTGTTCGCTGTTTCTTTAAGAGATTATTTCCAGAAACCATATACCACGAAGTTTCCCCCGCACCTTGTTCTGTTCTAAACAAGAGCCACAGATTGTAAGGTTACCATTTAGACTTCTGGGCTACTATGCATGTTCCTCAATTATTGTATATCGATGACTCGCTATTGATGTCTTAGTTACTGAACGCATAAGCCCTATTATATAGCCCAAAAGTTGTAACTGCAAGATGCACAACCACGTATAAATATAGTTTACACATTAATAGTGTATTGACAGACAATATTAGACAAATAAATGTTACTAATAACACCAAGTTGTAACTGTTCAAGTGGTATTTTGGCCGGATTATACCAAGTTCTGATTACGAAACTGATTTTAAAATACTTAGCGTGCGTACGTTTCGCGTAACTATATGAAGTTTGACACAGCCACAGACCACAGCTAAATTCATAGTGCAGTATAAATGCAGAAGAACAAGTGCTCATATAATGATTTGCACTAACACCTAAGCCATATCAACATGAAAGTAATTCAGAAACGTGACAAGTTGATATGTCACAAGGTACAGTTCAGTTATTGGTCCTTGGCTGCGATTGTGACTGTCCACATCACCCCTTCAGAATAGGAAAACCCACACAATTTTAGAGTGTATTGACTGCAGAAAGTTAATACACTACTGGCCATTACAATCGCTACACCACGAAGATGACGTGCTACAGACGCGAAATTTAACCGACAAGAAAATGATGCAGTTATATGCAAACGATTAGTTTTTCAGAGCATTCACACAAAGTTGGCGCCGGTGGGTACACCTACAACGTGCTGATATGAGGAAAGTTTCCAACCGATTTCTCATACACAAACAGCAGTTGACGGGCGTTGCCTAGTGAAACGTTGTTGTGATGCCTCGTGTCAGGAGGAGAAATGCGTACCATCACGTTTCCGACTTTGATAAAGGTCGGATTGTAGTCTATCGCGATTGCGGTTTATCGTATCGCGACATTGCTGCACTCGTTGGTCGAGATCCAATGACTGTTAGCAGAATATGGATCGGTGGGTTCAGAAGGGTAATACGGAACGCCGTGCTGGATCCCAACGGCCTCGTATCACTAGCAGTCGAGATAACAGGCATCTTATCCACATGGCTGTAACGGATCGTGCAGCCACGTCTCGATCCCTGAGTCGGCAGATGGGGACGTTTGAAAGACAACAACCATCTGCACGAACGGTTCGGCAACGTTTGTGGCAGCAAGGACTATCAGCTCGGAGACCATGGCTGCGGTTACCCTTGACGCTGCATCATAGACAGGAGCGCCTGCGATGGTGTACTCAACGACGAACCAGGTTGCACGAATGGCCAAACATCATTTTTTCGGATGAATCCAGGTTCTGTTTACAGCATCATGATGGTCGCATCGGTGTTTGGCGACATCGCGGTGAACGCACATTGGAAGCGTGTATTCGTCATCGCCATACTGGCGTATCACTCGGCGTGATGGTATGGATTGCCATTGGTTACACGTCTCTGTCACCTCTTGTTCGCATTGACGGCACTTTGAGCAGGGGACGTTACATTTCAGATGTGTTACGACCCGTGGCTCTACCCTTCATTCGATCCCTGCGAAACCCTACATTTCAGCAGGATAATGCACGACCGCATGTTGCAGGTCCTGTACGGGCCTTTCTGGATACAGTAAATGTTCGATTGCTGCTCTGGCCAGCACATTCTCCAGATCTCTCACCAACTGAAAACGTCTGGTCAATGGTGGCCGAGCAACTGGCTCGTCACAATACGCGTCACTACTCTTGATGAACTGTGGTATCGTGTTGAAGCTGCATGGACAGCTGTACATGCACATGCCATGCAGAGGTGGTTGTTCTGGGTACTGATTTCTCAGGATCTATGCACCCAAACTGCGTGAAAATATAATCACATGTCAGTTCTATTATAATATATTTGTCCAATGAATACCCGTTTATCATCTGCATTTCTTCTTGGTGTCGCAATTTTAATGGCCAGTAGTGTATTAACTAACATGAGAGACATGAATGCTTCGTTTTTTGCCATCCTGCACACCTCCCAGCAGCTGCGTGTAAGCAACAATAGGAATGTGCACGCAAAGCAGAGCAGGAAGAAAGGATTTGGGGGGGGGGGGGGGTGGAGGAGGACGAGGGGTGCTCTCCATCAACTAAGCTGGATCTGCACAGCGAGCAGACCTGCGAGGTGCATTGTCTGTCTCAAATTGCGTGAATTGAATCATGTCGCGAGGCCGAAAACAGCTGCTGACTCCGATACACTGTCTATTTTGTTGTGTCTTAATCCCAGGTTGCACGTTGTTGAGGGATAAGGGGAAAACCTTTGACAACACAGCAAATGACTTTTAGGACTACAGTTTTACAAATAATGATCACTGAAACGCCCGGTTAAATCCCCAGGACAGAACAGGCAATTGGAATTGTGAAAAGGGGCCAAAAATGAGTGGCTGTCAGTTACAGTCGAACACATATAACTTTATTTAGTTGCCCAAACATTACAGCGCAAATTTCCGAGCTTAAGTATCGACTGAATATGTCACACAATCTTATGGCTTAAGGACAAAACCTCCTTAAATTTAAAACAACTGAAGGCCCATGATTTAAAAACACAACTACAATAAATGTTCAAAGGCAGAAGGCCCAAAGCTTTATCCTTAAATAATTTTTCTTTTGAATGGGGCTGAAGGCCCAAACAATGCAAGACTTGACAAGTAAGGAACTTTCAATTTTAAACGCTGAAGGCTGATTATTTAAAACTCAACTAAAAGCATACAAATTGAAACCATCGGCTATGAGCCATTAAAATACATAATCAAACACCAATAAGAAAAGGCAGTACAGTCAGCGGCGCTCAGAAGTTTCCAGGGGTCGGTCTGCACTTGAAATATTAACGTTCGCTTAGGGGAGACTGGTAGTCTGCCCAACTATATCCGATCAGCCGGCAACCCAACCGACCGACAGTCAGCGGACTAATGCTCCACACTTCCACCTAGGTTTCGCTCCGCACTTGCACCAAAATTCCAACGACGCTGTCAGCAGAGACTGTGGAACCAAACAAGAACGGATCCCAGACAACCCATAAGGGGTGGACGACCCGAAAACCCACGTCGTTTAATCAAGTGACCGACTAACTCAGAGGCAGTACGCCCACAACAAATGGTTCAAATGGCTCTGAGCACTACGGGACTTAACTTCTAAGGTCATCAGTCCCCTAGAACTTAGAACCACTTAAACCTAACTAAGGACATCACACTCACCCATATCCGAGGCATGATTCGAACCTGCGACCGTAGCGGTCGCGCGGTTCCAGACTGTAGCGCCTAGAACCGCTCGGCCGCCGCGGCGGGCACGCCCACAACTGTTAAATAAACTTGTCAGTGAAAATCACATAACTACACACAGCCCCACGAACATCTGCACGAGGACTAGACAATGCCCACGGCAGTGACTGTGCAATACCGAGGACGAACCACGAGTCGGCGCACACAGCCATCCCATAAGCAATCGCCAGCCAAAACACACGTCGTCTAGCAAGACGACCTACCGACGGTCAACCAAAGTCGTCCCCACTGAAAACATGTGTGTCGGCAGTCGTCGGGCAAGCGATCGCTACCCGCGCCTTCCTGAGGCTGCATGCCCCACTGCCGCTAAGTCCCGACTGCCCCAACGGCCAACTGCTACACATAAGCACCGAAACAGCACTAAAATAACTGGGCAGTCGACATCACAAGCTACACAGACTATCCCAAACACCTGGACGAAGAACGCGAGCAATGGTAAAAGCAGTGACTATGCAGTGACGAGCACGAACCAGGAATTGAGACACACACATCGCCAACCCATAAACGACTGGTAAGACGACCAACCGACGATCAACCAAGACCGTCCCAATTGGAACCATGTGTGCCGGCAACGGCTGCCGCTCCAGCCCGACCGACGCCTGCCGCGCCCAAACTGTCCGACTGCCAGGTCCGAACGCCACTGCTGGCGCGTTGCAACTCACTGTCTGTTACGAACTAACTCCCGACACACGGCAAAAAAATGGTTCAAATGGCTCTGAGCACTATGGGACTTAACATCTGGGGTCATCAGTCCCCTAGAACTAAGAACTACTTAAACCTAGCTAACCTATCACACACATCCATGGCCGAGGCAGGATTCGAACCTGCGACCGTAGCGGTCGTGCGGTTCCAGACTGAAGCGCCTAGAACCGCTCGGCCACACCGGCCGGCGGCACACGACAACCGGGAAGTAACAGCAGTCAGCAAAGATAATACGCCAAGGCTTATATCGATAAGCGCCACTGCTGCCGCTCACGGGCAGGCAAGGCGGCAACTCAGTAACACCAGTAATTGAAATTAACATAACGAGGTGGGAGTACAGTAAAACCAGGATGAGATATGGCACGAACACGAGCCACGCACGGCTCAACCATGATGATTGGTAGAAAGAAAACATGTTCGCACTTAACACATTTACGCCGGCGTGTACCATCGGTGGCTCACGCTCGTCTCTATGAGTTATAGCACCAGTAATATACTAACGTGTGGTTCAAATGGTTCAAATGGCTCTGAGCACTATGGGAATTAACATCTGAGGTCATCAGTCCCCTAGGCTTAGAACTACTTAAACCGAACTGACCTAAGGACAGCACACACATCCATACCCGTGGCAGGATTCGAACCTGCAAGCGTAGCAGCAGCGCGGTTCCGGACTGAAGCGCCTAGAACCGCTCGGCCACAACGGCCGCCAACGTGTGGTGTATTAGGAATAATGTTCAGTTACTAATGCAACACCTTTACTTATGAAAGCAGTATTATTCAGGATTCCAATACACCATATTATACCCCACTGTTTCGGCTACAAGACTATATTTTTCAACATAATATTTGTCCAATGCGACAGCCACACACGCCACGTTACTGGACGGGCCTGTTTGCCCGCATGGTGCCACTCTACTGGTCGGCATCGGAGCCAACGTCTTGCAACATCCAAAACCTTGTCATCATCCACGTACTGCAGCTATCCGTGGAGAGCATCCCCCATTGGACTAAACAAACGGAAGTCGAGAGGTACAAGATCCGAGCTGTTGGTTGCACGAGGAAGAACAGTCCAATGTAGTTTTGTGAACTCCTGTCGGGTGCGCAGGCTTACGGGAGGCCTTGCGTTGTCATGGGGAAGGACAAGTTCGTTTGAATTTTTATGGTTACGATCACACTGAAATCGTTTCTTCAGTTTTGTGAGGGTAACACAGTATACTTCAGAGTAGAAATAAATATCCTCGGAGTAGTGAGGCAACTTAAATCACTTAATATAAGCAAGTCCTCTAGTCCAGACTGTATACCAATTAGGTTCCTTTCGGAGTATGCTGATGTATTAGCCCCATACTTAGCAAATCGTATACAACGGTTCGCTCGACAAAAGATCCGTACCAAAAGACTGGAAAGTTGCACATGTCACTCCATATTCAAGAAAGGTAGTAGGAGTAATCCACTAAATTACAGGCCCATATCGTTAATGTCGATATGCATCAGGATTTTGGAACACATATTGTGTTCGAACATTATAAATCACCTCGAAGAAAACGGTCTATTAACACACAGTCAACATGGGTTTAGAAAATATCGTTCCTGTGAAACACAAATAGCTCTTTATTCACATGAAGTGTTGAGTGCTATACACAAGAGATTTCATATCGATTCCGTTTTTCTGGATTTCCTGAAGCCTTTGTACCACACAAGCGGCTCGTAGTGAAATTGCGTGCTTATGGAATATCGTCTCAGTTATGTGATTGGATTTGTGATTTCCTGTCAGAGAGGTCACAGTTCGTAGTAATTGACGGGAAGTCATCGAGTAAAGCAGAAGCGATTTCTGGCGTTCTCCAAGACCTTTGCAGTTCCTCATCTGTATAAATCTGGGAGACAATCTGAGCAGCCGTCTTCGATTGTTTTCAGATGACGCTGTCGCTTATCGACTAATTAAGTCATCAAAAGATCAAAACAAACTGCAAAACGATTTAGTAAAAATATCTGAATGGTGCGAAAAGTGGCAGTTGACCCTAAACAACGAGAAGTGTGAGGTCATCCACATGAGTGCTAAAAGGAACTCGTTAAACTTCGGTTACACGATAAATCTGTTTAATCTAAAGCCGTAAATTCCACTAAATACCTAGGTATTACAATTACGAACCACTTAAATTGGAAGGAACACAGAAAAATTTGGGGGGAAGGCTAACCAAAAACTGCATTTTATTGGCAGGACACTTAGAAAATGTAACAGATCTACTAAAGAGACTGCCTAAACTACGCTTGTCCGTCCTCTTTTAGAATACTGCTGCGCGGTGTGGAATCCTTGCGAGACAGGACTGAAGGAGTGCATCGAAAAAGTTCAAAGAATGGCACCACATTTTGTATTATCGTGAAATATGGGAGAGAGTGTCACAGAAATGATACAGGATTTGGGCTGGAAATCATTAAAAGAAAGGCGTTTATCACTGCGACACAATCTTCTCACGAAATTCCAATCACCAACTTTCTCCTCCGAATGCGAAAATATTTTGTTGACACCGACCTATATAGGGAGGAAACGATCATCGCGATAAAATAAGGGAAATCAGAGCTCGTACGGAAAGATACAGGTGTTCATTCTTTCCGCGCGCTAGATGAGATTGGAAGAATAGAGAATTGTGAAGGTGGTTCGATGAACCCTCTGCCAGTCACATTGCAGAGTATCCATGTAAATGTAGATGTAGAGTCGATCGTTGCATCATGAGGCAGGACATCAAGCAGAATAGCTCCTTCAGAATCCCAGAAGACTGTCAGCAAGACTCTACTGGCAGAGGATGTGGTTTAGAATTTTTTCTTGGGTCAGAGGCTGTGCGGCGCCACTTCATGGATTGCCGTTTTGTTGCTGGTTCGGAGTTTTAGCGCCTGCGACAATGTTTGACAAAAAATTATCACGATCAACCTCGTAAACACACAAGCAATTCTGTACGGATGGCCCTTGATCTTCAGTTAGGTCGCAGGGTCGCACCTTGCACACATCTATGAGTACTCCCCGCTTGTGGACGAGCGTGTGAGCATTACCAACAGAGACGTCCAGTTGTGCAGCGCGGTGTTTGATTCGATCCATCGATCACCTCAAGTCAGAGATTACAGACGTTCCAACATTGCAAGGTCACAACTGCAGCTGGCCGGCACGCGGGAGGTTGGACAAGTTTGCGCGACCTCGTTGTGATTATGACAGACGCCTCGCCCAACGACTCAACGTGCTTTTGTTCACTGCCAAGTCTCCGTTGAAATTCTGCAAGCGCTTATGAATATCTCCGATGCTCTGTTTTTCCACCAAAAGTAGCTGTGACAGCTTCCTTCTTGGGACGCAACTCCGTTACAAACGCCATTTGGAAAGTAAAGTATAGCGCTGCCACGTATCGGAACTTCGTAAAACTATAGTGGTTGAAGCGGGAATGGTCCACCATTTCCCACAACAAATTCCACATTATTTTCAACCGAAATTGGCCGAGGAAAAAATGTGTTACATTACTGATTGAATGCCCCTCGTATGTAACAGCCAGGCGCAACAAAGAGATGTGAATACAATTTTGTGTCACTCTTCAAACGAGAGAGCTTTCTGAGCAAATAAGATGTCACATAATTTGTGTAATATTATTTTATGTTTATTTTTAAAAGAATGGAGTTTCAAAATAAAAAGTCAATATCTTAAAATACACTCCTGGAAATTGAAATAAGAACACCGTGAATTCATTGTCCCAGGAAGGGAAAACTTTATTGACACATTCCTGGGATCAGATACATCACATGATCACACTGACAGAACCACAGGCACATAGACACAGGCAACAGAGCATGCACAATGTCGGCACTAGTACAGTGTATATCCACCTTTCGCAGCAATGCAGGCTGCTATTCTCCCATGGAGACGATCGTAGAGATGCTGGATGTAGTCCTGTGGAACGGCTTGCCATGCCATTTCCACCTGGCGCCTCAGTTGGACCAGCGTTCGTGCTGCACGTGCAGACCGCGTAAGACGACGCTTCATCCAGTCCCAAACATGCTCAATGGGGAACAGATCCGGAGATCTTGCTGGCCAGGGTAGTTGACTTACACCTTCTAGAGCACGTTGGGTGGCACGGGATACATGCGGACGTGCATTGTCCTGTTGGAACAGCAAGTTCCCTTGCCGGTCTAGCAATGGTAGAACGATGGGTTCGATGACGGTTTGGATGTACCGTGCACTATTCAGTGTCCCCTCGACGATCACCAGTGGTGTACGGCCAGTGTAGGAGATCGCTCCCCACACCATGATGCCGGGTGTTGGCCCTGTGTGCCTCGGTCGTATGCAGTCCTGGTTGTGGCGCTCACCTGCACGGCGCCAAACACGCATACGACCATCATTGGCACCAAGGCAGAAGCGACTCTCATCGCTGAAGACGACACGTCTCCATTCGTCCCTCCATTCACGCCTGTCGCGACACCACTGGAGGCGGGCTGCACGATGTTGGGGCGTGAGCGGAAGACGGCCTAACGGTGTGCGGGACCGTAGCCCAGCTTCATGGAGACGGTTGCGAATGGTCCTCGCCGATACCCCAGGAGCAACAGTGTCCCTAATTTGCTGGGAAGTGGCGGTGCGGTCCCCTACGGCACTGCGTAGGATCCTACGGTCTTGGCGTGCATCCGTGCGTCGCTGCGGTCCGGTCCCATGTCGACGGGCACGTGCACCTTCCGCCGACCACTGGCGACAACATCGATGTACTGTGGAGACCTCACGCCCCACGTGTTGAGCAATTCGGCGGTACGTCCACCCGGCCTCCCGCATGCCCACTATACGCCCTCGCTCAAAGTCCGTCAACTGCACATACGGTTCACGTCCACGCTGTCGCGGCATGCTACCAGTATTAAAGACTTCGATGGAGCTCCGTATGCCACGGCAAACTGGCTGACACTGACGGCGGCGGTGCACAAATGCTGCGCAGCTAGCGCCATTCGACGGCCAACACCGCGGTTCCTGGTGTGTCCGCTGTGCCGTGCGTGTGACCATTGCTTGTACAGCCCTCTCGCAGTGTCCGGAGCAAGTATGGTGGGTCTGACACACCGGTGTCAATGTGTTCTTTTTTCCATTTCCAGGAGTGTAGTTGCCCAGAGCGTTTGAATACGACTGCCACCTCACGGCGAGAAACAGAAAAATCAGCGCCGCCAGATACAGGGACCAAAGCCCTACACGAAAATTAGATATCCATGATTTCCCTACAAGAAACAAGGTACCCAGATGAAGAGATCTTTGAATTCAGCGGGTACGGTTTCTTCAAGTTGGAGCTCAAAAACGGATCCTCTATGGAGCTGTGATGCTTGGAACCGCGTTTGTCGTGAGAACCACAATCCTTAAATCGGTTACAAACTTTGAACCAGTGAATGACAGATTATCCACACTGACAGTCAAATGTGCTAACAAAACCTACGCCCTATTAAACGTACATGTCCCCACAAATCATAAAAACAGATCTTACCCAGAAGAACTGGTTAACTTCTGGGTTTTACTGGATGAGCCAAATACCCAGAAAGCAAACCACTTGGCGATCTCCCGTCAAAACCATCGGAGAGTTTCAAATAGACCACGTCGAGACCTCCAGGAGGGACAGCCCTGAAATTATGAATGTCAAAGTAAAGAAAAACAGAAATGTGGCTTCAGATCATTACATGTCCATCATCAAATTCAAACCTATACCCACAAACACCAGAAAAACTATACGCTTTGACAATGATAAATTTCGACAAAGGGTCATGGAGTTCCAAGAAAACGGAAGACCAAGCGACTATCACTTTAACACCACCAAACAGCGCCTTATAGAGGTTGCCGTAGAAGTTGCAGAAATCAAAAGAAACAAAAAGCATGCCTTGTGGAATGACACATGCGAGTCAGTCCTCAAGGAAAATCTCAGTGCAGGGAAACAATACTATTTAACGAAACTGGAAACTGACTGGAAACCTACAAAATCCAACGTGACCAAACAGCCAGGGCAATCAGAACTGAGAAATGTTAGTATGAAAAATCACTCATTGAAAAGATAGAACAAATTTTTAGGTAGAATGAAACCAGAGACTACTACAGAGCCTTCAAATTCAAACTGACAAGTTACAAACCGCCGTCACTATGCTTTCAGCGAAAGGACGGTACATTGGCGACTTCAAATGAAGAAAATCGTCAGATTCTAGCAGACTAATTTCGAGACCTACTGAACCGTAATAAACCCCAAAACCCCACTGAGACCAAAGAACCACTGTTTACGTGCTCAGAGTTCAGGCCACCTGACAAAGACGAAGTCAAGCATTACATTGCTCGTCTCACCTGGAGAAGACTCAGTCGCAGCAGAACTGTGGAAATACGCCCCAAAGGAATCACTTGAGATCTTACAAAAACAAACAGGAAAAAATTGGAATGGGAAAACACTGCCCGAAGATTGGAAAACGGCCCTGATCCATCCCTTGCTCAAGAAAGGCAGCGTGAAAGGCATTACCAATTATCGAGAAATATCCCTGATACCGGTAACCTATAAAATTCTCTCACTCGGCATTTTGGAGCGTGTAGAAGCCCAAGTCACTCATCAAATATGTGAATACCAAGGGGCTTCATAAAAATTGCTCAACAGTCGAACAGATCTACAACCACAAAACAGTAATCAGGTATTATACTTTAAGGTCCAAGCACTACGTGTCAGTCTTTGTGGACTTCAAGAAGGCATACGACTCCATAGGCCGGGGGGTCCTGCTGAGTTTGATGTTGACCTTAAACCGTACGCAGTAATTTGAGCTAATCTAGCAGATACACAATCCAAAGTAAAATTCCTCGGGTGTCTCTCGGATTCCTTTGATGTCAAAACAGGGGTCAGGCAAGGTGATGGACTGTCTCCAACGCTTTTCAACTTCGTCCTTGAAAAGATCAACAGAATCTGGTGCGAAAGATTAACGGAAACCAAATCGAAGAGGATCGAGGTAGACTGTCAAACGACGTAGACACCACTAGAGTTCAAATTAAAAAAAAATAGAAATGATTAACATTAAAGACGTTGCACCAAAACTCTGTACGAAATATGGGGTCATCGGCTGGATACACAAATTCAAGTACCTGAATGAAATCATCATGAAAAATGGACTGGACAAGGAAGCGCTTAGGGAACGGATACGCGTACTAGAAACAGCTTACCAAACATCCCGCACGATCTGCAACAATAAATGCGTTTCCCAGAACACTAAGATACGTCACACAGTTTTGAAGCCAGTAGTTTTGTATGCAGACGAAACCCTATCCCTAAATACTGATAAAAGACTCCTCGAAGAACTGGAGAAAAAAGAGCGCAAAATCATTAGAAGAATCCTAAGATCCAAGTACAAGAATGGCATCCATCAAAACAAATCCAACCCGGAAGTCTACAGTAAAACAGAAAAAATTAGACACAGTCCGTAAAAGAAGGGCACGATTTTATGGTTTAATTTTAGTAGAAACAAAAAGAGAGAAAAATACGTCTTTCTCTGTTAAACTGGGTGAGACTTCGCTAGGTTAAAGAAGCCCTCCTACAAATTAATAAAACCCCAAGGGAATAATGTTATTACGTGATCTGACTATACTCGTGAGTCTTCCGTCACAGCCGGCCTGAGTGGCCGAGCGGTTCTAGGCGCTACAGTCTGGAACCGCGCGACCGCTACGGTCGCAGGTTCGAATCCTGGAACTCTCGACACAAACTTACTTTCCGTGATCTGAAAGTCACTTACTAACGCTAAGAAATGCTTGATATTTTAATAAATTGCTCGGGACAGAATTAGTGCAAACTGAACTGTCGATTGAATTAATTATCTTTTTATAAGGCACCAGTACAAGCCTCGTGACTATTTATTGCTAGTGTCTTACAAAAATAGTTTAATAATTTTTATTAAATTAGTCAAGGGAACGAAATAGCAATAAGGAGATGAAATTTTCTTTCAACTTTAAGGTTCTTATTTGACTTCAAAAAGCACAAGAACTCTACACAGAATAATCAGATTAAAATTACACGACTTACGTTGTGCTCTCAGCACAGTCATACAAATACCTAGTCCATGACGCGGATTAAAAAATATAAAGTGCAAAATATTTTGGTGAATGAGGTATCGTCTTGCTAAACCCGATCATGAATCAGAAATAACACGTAAACAGAACGGGATCGGCGCCACGTTGGTCGTACCGCGACTTTCACTCTGCTACTCATTCGAATACATTGCTTGAGCAGCCGCTCTATTCCAATATAGCCCACAAGGTCGTAAAACAAGGAAACTTATTACCTTGCAGAAATGGGAACATAAAGAGGAGCTGTATTTGCTACTTCTAATCACGTCGTCAGTACAAGCCTATTACTACTTTCATGCTTGGCTCCTTCCATCTCAACGTATGTTAATACAGCCACTCTCATTAGCAAGTCGTGTCACACACGAGCACAGCACACCCTCACTGCAGAGCACCCCAAAAAGAACAGCCAGGAACAGAACGCCTTGTTTCCTTTTCAAACCGACAAGCCATCAGTGGCGACCTCGCCCGCTTTAGAGATGGGGCGAAGTCGCTCTTGACTCAAAGGTCTCACGCAGGTAAGTTTGGCAGAGGCAGTCGTGAATATTCGGAAGTCGATCGATGTGCCACAAATATAACAACAATGACTGCTCGCGAGACGAATCTACATAAGAACAGAATATATGGAAGACAGCCGATATGATGGACACCTTACAGCTCGTCTGAAAAGATAAGGGAAGATTTACATATCTGGTTCTGTACCATGCAATCGATTTATCTAGAAATATATTTAGGTGTAAAAAAACTCTCGAAAGTGCTGGATGAAACGTAGTAATAACTAGCATTGTCAGGAGCAACCGAGCTGCTGTAACTAGCTCCCCGCATGTATCCGAGGGATGGGTCATGGGGAATTCTGACTGTATAGCCATGGTGAATTGTATCGTACGAAAACAAAGGGTCCCGAAAATTGCGAAATAAATCTTTTCCAAACGTTAATGGAACCCCTGGAACATTTAAGTCTTCAAAGTTTTCTGTTACAGTTCTTATATAAATTGCGTGACACATGTGTTATGTTGTGTCTAGACAAGACAGCCTAGACACAATGAGAGGAAGCCGAAAGGCACGCGCTAAGCTAAAGCAGGATGGCGTGAGGTCTGAAACAGGATACGTAATGAATGCTATATAGAAAAGTACGTAGCTTCTGGACTACTTAACTTTAATCCATCCTTTTGGTACATCTGGAGATTGTGGCGATACAAGTGAGACTCTTTAGATACATGCAATGTTACTAATGGCGCCTTGCTAGGTCGTAGCCATTGACTTAGCTGAAGGCTATTCTAACTATCTGCTCTGCAAATGAGCGAGGCTTCGACAGTGTGCATCGCTAGCTACGTCGTCCGTACAACTGGGGTTGAGTGCTAGTCAGTCTCTCGAGACCTGCCTTGTGGTGGCGCTCGGTCTGCGATCACACAGTGGCGACACGCGGGTCCGACATGTACTATTGGACCGCGGCCGATTTAAAGCTACCACCTAGCAAGTGTGGTGTCTGGCGGTGACACCACATGTTACTACTAAATTTCAAATAAGACGACCCTCTGAAATTTAGTATCTACGTTACACTACGGTAATATATTAAGCTCTGATTTAATCAAATTAAAGCAGTGCCTGACGGTAAAGCGCCGCTGAGGGGAGCAAGAAAAGAAATAAAATTTCACCAGTTGAGAGGGTATGTGATATTTCAGTGATTGATAAAATCGAGTTAAATTTGCAAATAACTTGGTATTTTGAGCCCACTTATCAGTGTGATGTTGCACCCCATCTACCCTTGGTGGAAAGAGGGTGCCATAAAGTCGTTAAATCGTCTCCTGAGGCAAGTCGACCCAGAACTGTTGTAAGGTGTGCTTGATAATCTGGGCACTGGGACAGATTTGACATCGAAGCTGATCCCATACATGTTCCATTGGGGACTGATATGGAGATCTTTCTAGTCGCAGGAGTATGTCAATGTCACACGAAAAGTTCGTAGAGCCAAGTTAGACGTGTAGACGAGCGTTGTGCTGTTGAAAAATGGCGCCACGATACTGTCGCACGAGAGGTAACGCAGGAAACCTTAGGATGTTAGTGACGTACCGTTTTGCCGTCATATTTCCCTCTGTCACTGTCATAGTGGCCTGACGTTGCGCGAAGTTGTACCCAGTGGCTTCTCAGATCATAATGCCAGAAGAAAAAGCACTGTGACCTTCTATAACATTCGAAGAATTGGACCTCTCTCATGGCGCTGTCAGACTCTCCGACGATGGCCATCCGGGGTAGGGCAGACCTCAATTCATTGCTGAACACGATGTGATGTCACTGATCAGCAGTCCATGCTTCCCAGTCACGGCAACACTCCCAATGCAGCCGTTTGTTGTGGTGTTAACGGCAGCCGCGGCATGGGCTGGTAGTTCGCTAGTCCAGCTGCTGCTGGTATACCACCAATAATGTGGTTGTGGGATGACACAAAATGTGAAGGGGTTACAATGTCTTTGATGCAGAATTTGGTTATTCTCCCGTGTGCTGTTCAGACGTGGTCGACCGTAGCGTTGGATTACGCCTGCCCGCACATTCATATGCAGTCCAACATGGACCCTTTGTCACATCCGAATGCCCCACAAATCTGTTATTCTACGATTTGACCAGCTGACCAAATGGAGACCCACAACGAGGCCCCTTTCAAACTCTTTTCAGGTACTGATAACGCAGTCCCACATGAATGTATGGCTTCTTCGTGTCATTCACAGCGATGACGCAACATCTGACGCTGTTCACACCACTTATGTAACCTACCAGGCCTGGTAACAACACTAAACCCAAAAAACACTGCGGCACTCCGGTGACCGTTCCGAGTGTAACAGTGAACCACAAGTCGAGTCGTTTACATTCCGGCCGGTGGTGTGTACACGCATTGAGCCGTGGCGCGGCTGGCGCCAGTGTTCTCGCACTCACTATGGCATCGCTGCCATCGATTATCGGGTCACCATCTTTGTTTCCACGATTGAGGCCGGTGGTCGGGTGGTTAACGGGAGAGAAAAGAAATAGCGGAGTGGATATTCGAGGGTCGGAGGTGGCTTGTTGACGTTTATCGTGAGGCCTGTGGTACGACGCCTGTACGACGGCTGTACGCTTGAGCAGGCTCAGCGAGAGATCCCGGCACTGTTGTCTTTTGGGGCTTTTCTGCTGCGAGGGCATGTATAGGTTCTCGTTACTGGCCATTGAAATTGAGATGTGTCTATGGCGTGACGGAGGAAATGTGTGATGCTCGCCGCTGTTGCATGTGAAAACACTTCGTCTGCCTTGTGTCTGTGCAGGAAATTATACCACGGCGATGTTTTGCTCTCACGCGTTGTTGAGAATATTTCGGAATTACTGAATGGTGAAGATATGCCTCGTGTAAAGCAAATGAAGCCATTTGCGTCATACCAAGGTACTGTTTTATTTTGCTTAAATCTGTGTCAGTTATATGTGCATTTATATGCCCTTCGTTAGTTGCAGAAGTTATAGAAGTGTGTAAACAGAGAGCTATGTGGAAAGTTCAAAACCTTCCAATAAGTGAATACACTCGAACTCTGTATTACTAAAGGTGCCTTTCCATACCAGCACCTACCTTTGGTAATAAGTGTTATTCGGAGGTTGTCATGGTACTGTAAGTAATTATTATACACAAAATTGTTTATTCTGATTATATTAAATTGGAGATGTAAGGTCGGTTGTGTGCCGCTGTACATTACTATTGTCTCCTCTGTGTGGCAATCTAGGATTGTCAGTGGCTTCAATCATTATTCCTGTCATATTTCGAGTTTTGTATTCGAGGGTTTGCTTAAGCTGACACTGTTAACTTGAGTTGTAAGACGTATAAACAGGCAAGTCAAAGTGAGTATTCTATGAGCTGAAGACGATATTTTATTACGTGGTACCTTAGTTTATTATAGGTGAGAAGTGTGTTATGTGTTATTAATATTGTCCTGTTTGCTTTGTCTAAAGAGGAGCTAGTTCTGTGAAGTAGTCGTTTATATTCTATTAGTGTGTTACGCGTTGTGCCTTTTCATGTTAATTGTTTTTAAGAAGCTACAAATGACTCTGTGTATGTTGCAGGTAGCTGAAACTGACGTTTTCACGGGGGTCGCGTCGTGATGGCGTTGATAGTGGCCCTTTTTACTACGGCACATCCCGCTATCCTCCTTCAGTACATTTGTCTCGCTTATATCGTTACTACGTTTGTCGAGTGGAATTAAGGCTTACTGTAATCCCCTTATATGTTGAAGTTAAGTATCTCCCTTGCCAGGGCGCGAACCTTCGTGGATATAGTCGTATTCTCATCTATAAAGATTGATAGCGTTATTCATTTGTTCTCGTCACATGCATGATTATTTATTTTGTTGTATGTACCAAGATAAATGTAAGCGTTAGCGAGGTCCGAATTGGGACGTTGTATTCTCCTTTTGTGGAAACAAATTTAACTGATTTTATTCCTTTTTTAAGTAGCTATTAGATGCGTACATTTTGCTTCCATGTTTGGTGTTTTTATGGCTTCCACGTTAATTAAAATTACAATAAAGGTAAATTTGGCAACGGAGAGTTTCGTGTATTTATTAGTTGTTAAGTGGATCCTAACTTAGCGCAGGAAACCTACCACACACAAAGTGATTTACTTTTTTTGTCAGCCAGGGTATTGTATTAAAACATTTTGTAGATTGTTATTGAACCACCACGACGATAAAATGACCCACATATCTGTTCGTAGGGCTTTCGAAACGACATAATGCCACACATGAAGCCCTGCTAACAAACGTGTGTGGTGCGTCAGGAAGCCGGGCGCTAGGCGTGTAACCACCGCGGACCTGCGGGCCGCCGTCCCGTTTCTTCGTCTTGGAAACCCGCCCGACCTGTCCGGCTGGCCACTGCCCAGAGCCCGGAGCACGCGGCCGGCTTAGTGGATCACACGCCGTCCAAATGCGCAACAGCCCGTCGTCTTCCCGCCCTGCACGTCACAGCGCCTGCTACGAGGACCGCTTGTTACCCGCATTACGCTGTCTACTTCTACATACAGGGCGGTTATAATTTAAGCGCAGCTATCACGGAGGTGTGGGCTGCAGTGAAACCTGGTGGATATGCTAATTATGAGGAACTGATTTACGCTGGAAAAAGGAATTAGTCCCTATTTAGGCCACCATGTGCAGCTCTGGCACCGTAAACTGCTCATATGACGGTACGATATCCACACTGATAGTAGATAAATCATACTGTCAGTGAACAGTATGGCTATCGATAAGAGATACTGTGCGCTGTTAGTAACATTGTTTTGTGTGAACGACAGCAATTGTACAGTGCTGTATTGAAAGAGTATCGACAACTGAAGGGTCTGAGGAGACTCCCAAAGCCATTAAATGATTTTGAGAAGTTGTTGTTGTTGTTGTTGTGGTCTTCAGTCCTGAGACTGGTTTGATGCAGCTCTCCATGCTACTCTATCCTGTGCAAGCCTCTTCATCTCCCAGTACCTACTGCAACCTACATGCTTCTGAATCTGCTTAGTGTATTGATCTCTTGGTCTCCCTCTACGATTTTTACCCTCCACGCTGCCCTCCAATGCTAAATTTGTGATCCCTTGATGCCTCAAAACATGTCCTACCAACCGATCCCTTCTTCTAGTCAAGTTGTGCCACAAACTTCTCTCCTCCCCAATCCTATTCAATACCTCCTCATTAGTTACGTGATCTACCCACCTTATCTTCAGCATTCTTCTGTAGCACCACATTTCGAAAGCTTCTATTCTCTTCTTGTCCAAATTGGTTATCGTCCATGTTTCACTTCCATACATGGCTACACTCCATACAAATACTTCCAGAAACGACTTCCTGACACTTAAATCTATACTCGATGTTAACAAATTTCTCTTCTTCAGAAACGATTTCCTTGCCATTGCCAGTCTACATTTTATATCCTCTCTACTTCGACCGTCATCAGTTATTTTACTCCACAAATAGCATAACTCCTTTACTACATTTCCTAATCTAATCCCCTCAGCATCACCCGATTTAATTTGACTACATTCCATTATCCTCGTTTTGCTTTTGTTGATGTTCATCTTATATCCTCCTTTCAAGACACTGTCCATTCCGTTAAACTGCTCTTCCAAGTCCTTTGCTGTCTCTGACAGAATTACAATGTCATCGGCAAACCTCAAAGTTTTTACTTCTCCATGAATTTTAATACCTACTCCGAATTTTTCTTTTGTTTCCTTTACTGCTTGCTCAATATACGGATTGAATAACATCGGGGAGAGGCTACAACCCTGTCTCACTCCTTTCCCAACCACTGCTTCCCTTTCATGCCCCTCGGCTCTTATAACTGCCATCTGGTTTCTCTACAAATTGTAAATAGCCTTTCGCTCCCTGTATTTTTCCCCTGCCACCTTCAGAATTGGAAAGAGAGTATTCCAGTTAATGTTGTCAAAAGCTTTCTCTAGGTCTACAAATGCTAGAAACGTAGGTTTGCCTTTTCTTAATCTTTCTTCTAAGATAAGTCGTAAGGTTAGTATTGCCTCACGTGTTCCAACATTTCTACGGAATCCTTACTGATCTTCCACGAGGTCGGCTTCTACCAGTTTTTCCATTCGTCTGTAAAGAATTCGTGTTAGTATTTTGCAGCCGTGACTTATTAAACGTATAGTTCGGTAATTTTCACATCCGACAACACCTTCTTTCTTTGGGATTGGAAATATTACATTGTTCTTGAAGTCTGAGGGTATTTCGCCTGTCTCATACATATTGCTCACCAGATGGTAGAGTTGTGTCATGACTGACTCTCCCAAGGCCATCAGTAGTTCTAATGGAATGTTGTCTACTCCCGGGGCCTTGTTTCGACTCAGGTCTTTCAGTGCTCTGTCAAACTCTTCACGCAGTATCTTATCTCCCATTTCATCTTCATCTACATCCTCTTCCATTTCCATAATATTGTCCTCAAGTACATCGCCCATTTTGAGAAGATGACAATGAAATTCGAAAACACCGGTGAGGTTGCTGTGGCACCTGGAAGAGGAAAGCATTCTCTCCCAATGGAAGTTATTGACGGTGTTGCTATGCTGCAACCGACCATGCGGCAAGTGTTCCGGTCAGTGCTAGTGCTCGGGTAGTGTCGCAAGGATTGTCCATCCCAAGGCACATTTTACACTACAGGACGCAGTGAATACAAGGGAACTGCCGTATGTGGGTACTGTTAAACCGCGTGTTGTGCGCCAAGAGCCATTGCACTCTCCGCATGTGATCGTGTGGCGTGGATTCAGTAGCACCTTTGCTCTCGGTCCGTCCTTCTTTGAACAGAATACACCCAGACGGCCTGTCAGGTGTACCGTGACGTCCCTACGTTCTCGAGACCTCCTCGTACAGCAAGTGATTCCTGCTTTGGACGTGCGCAACTGGGTGCAAACCACTGTTTTCCTGCAAGGTGGGGCAACATCTCACGTCGCTTGCCCAGTGAAATATATGATTAACTCAACCTTCCACAAACGTATTATCTCCAGAA
Source organism: Schistocerca americana (assembly GCF_021461395.2). NCBI lineage: Eukaryota > Metazoa > Arthropoda > Insecta > Orthoptera > Acrididae > Schistocerca > Schistocerca americana. The sequence continues at coordinate 126,613,963 of NC_060126.1, forward strand.
GTTTCCCATATGCATGGCGTGCAAGATCATCTGATGTGAACCCACGTGACCCATTGCTCTGGGGATACCTAAAAGAACCTGTTCATCAGTGACACGTTTAGTCTATACCTAATTTGGAGGCCAGTACGTAGGAACATGTCGCTCAGATTACACCGAAACTGCTTCGAACAGTTGATCACGTAATTTTACGGATGCCACGTCTCGTCGACGCCGCCGGTGTTCATATCGATCAAAACTGTGTAATCGGCGCTTGATAATAAAGTCAACATTATGCCTTTTTCATTTGCCTGATCTTTTCTGCCTGCGTCCCGTTCCAGTCCATTACATAAGAAAAGTCCGTCCCCGGTAGCTGAGTGGTCAGCGCGGCTGACTGTCAAGCCTAAGGGCCCGGGTTCGATTCCCGGCTGGGTCGGAGATTTTCTCCGCTCGGGGACTGGGTGTTGTGTTGTCCTAATCATCATCATTTCATCTCCATCGATGCGCAAGTTGCCGAAGTGGCGTCAGATCGAAAGACTTGCATCCGGTGGACGGTCTACCCGACGGGAGGCTCCAGTCAGACGACGTATGGAAACATTTCTATACGACTTTCTTGCGTTCAAGGTGCCAGATTTGCACCTAGAGACCAAACTTGGAATTAATTTTTTCCAGCATAAATCTATTCCAAATTAACGCATTAGCAAATCTACCAAGTTTCGCTGCCGCACCATAATTACAGCCCACACTGGACTTCTGTGAATAGCTGCAATTTAATTACAATCACTCCGTATAAATAAATCACTCTAGGTGACATAATAGTGGCTCTGCTTTGCTGTCCCATCAGTTTTGATAAATACCGTTGTTCCTGTTGAAAAATCGAAGAATTAGAGGTCGTTGAGAGTTTCAGAGGGAGCATTCGGTATCGACTGATTGATACAGGGGAAATGAGTACATTAGAAGACGAATTAGTAGATTTGAGAGATGAAAGGCAGCAGAGATTCAAATATGTAGAAAGACAAGGTATACCTGAAATCCTCAGATAACACAGGAGATACTGAATTTAGCGGATGAAACGAGAAGATATAAAAATGCTGCAATCAATCACGCGAAAGGGAATTGAAACGTGTAAAAATTAGGGTGCGATTATGGCCGTACAATGGAAATCAAAAGACATTGAACGTCGAATGGCAGTTGGAGCTAGAGGCATGGGACATTATATGGGGAACTCAACGTTACGAGGTCCACAGTGCCAAGAGCGTGCCGAGAATACTAAATTTTGGGCATTACCTCTCACCACAGACAACGCGGTGGCTGACGGTATTCACTTAACGACCGAGAGCAATGGCGTCTACCAGAAGTGTCAGCGCTACTATACAAGGAACTCTGCGTAAAATAACCGCAGGAATAAATGTGGGACGTGCGACGAACGCATCCGTTAGGACAGAGTGGTGACATCTGGCGTTAATGGGCTAAGGCAGGAGACGACCGAAGTAATTGTCTTTGCTAACAGCACGAAATCGCCTACAGTGCGACTGCTGGGCTCGTGATCATATCGGGTGGACCCCAGACGACTGAAAAATCGTGGCTTGGTCAGATGTCCCAATTTAAGATGCTAAGAGCTGATGGTAGGGTTCGAGTGCTACGCAAACCCCGCGGATCAAAGGACTCGTCAGCAAGGCACTGTATAAGCTGGTGGTGGCTCCATAGTGGTGTGGGCTGTGTTTACATGGAATGGACTGGGTCCCATGGTCCAACAGATCACTGACTGGAAATGCTTACGTTCGGCTACTTGGAGGTCATCTGCAGCCATTCGTGGACTTCATGTTCCCAGACAACGATGGAATTTCTTTGGGTGACAATGTGCCATGTCACCGATCCACAATTGTTCGCGATTGGTTTGAAGAACATTCTGGACAACTCAAACGAATGATTCGGCTACTCAGATCGGCCGACATGAATCCCATAGAATATTTATGAGACATAATCGAGACATCGGTTCATGCACAAAATCCTGCACCTTTCGCAATTATTGGCGTCTGTTTAAGCGGCGTGGCTTAATATTTCTGCTGGGGACTCCCATCGGCTTGTTGAGTACATGCCACGTCGAGTTGCTGACCTACCCTTGGCGAAAGGGGGTCCGATACAATATTAGGACATATCCCATGTCTTTTGTCATCTCAGTACACAGAGGAAATGAATCTGAAGGCATTATTACGAAAAGCGAACTTAAATGAAGATGAGACAGGACATGTAATACCGCGAGAAGAATTTGACAGAGCCCTGAAAGATCTAAGTCGAAGCAAGGCCCCTGTAGCGTGTTTATTTATTTTTTTATTTGAGTAATCAGTCTTCTGACTGATCTGATGCAGCCCTTGACAAATTCCTCTCTTCCGCTAACCTCTTCATCTCGGACAAACACTTGCACCCTACGAACTTTTTAGATGAATGTATTCAAATCTCTGTCGTTCCCTACAGTTCCCTCCAGCACCATGGAGGTTAACCCCGATGCCATGACACAGTTGCTTTCATCCTGTCCCTTCCTCTTGTCACTGTTTTCCACCTTCGTTCGCCAATTCTGCTCATAACTTCTCCATTCCTTATCAATTCTCCCGATTTTCAACATTTTTCTGTAACACCACATCTCAAACACCTCGATTCTCTTCTGTTCCGATTTCCCCATTGTCCATGATTCACTACCGTACAATGCTTTGCTCCAAACGCGTGTCGTCAGAAATTTCTTCCTCAAGTTAAGCTAATGTTTGATACCAGTAGATTTCTCTTTACCAGGAATGTCTGTGCTAGTCTTTTAATGCCCTCCTTGGTTTGTCCGTCAAAGGTAATTTTGCTTCCAAAGTAGGAGAATTTCTTTACTTCGTGACCACCAATTTTCTTGTTAAGTTTTTCGTTCTTCTCATTTCTGCTACATTTCACTACTTTTCTCTTTTCCCGGTTTACTGTTTATCCATATTCTGTACTCATTACACTGTTCCCTCCATCCAACACATCCTGTAATTCTTCTTCACATTCACTGAGGACATCCCTTCACCCTGTATTTTAATCTCACTCTTGAACCTTTCCTCTATTACCCACATTGCTTATTCGATGTATAGGCTGAACAGGAGTGCGTTCTTTCAGCCTTCTTAATCCAATCCCTTGGTTCCTTGTCTTCCAGTCTTACTGTTACCCCTTGGTTCTCGTGTATATTGTATATTACCCGCCTTTCCCTAAAGTTTATCACTATTTTTCTCAGAATTTCGAACATCTTGCACTATCTGACGCTGTCGAACGCTTTTACCACGTCGACAGATCCTGAGAACGTGTCTTGATTTTTCTTCAGTCTTGCTCCCATTATCAACGGTGACGTGGGAATTGCCTCTCTAGTGCCTGAATCTCTCCTAAAGCCAAACTGATAGTCATTACACATATCCTCAATTGTGTTTTCTATTATTCTATATGTTATTCTTATCAGCAACTTGGATGCATGAGCTGTTAAGATGATCGTGAGATAATTCTCGCACTTGTCGGTTCTTGCTCTCTTTGGAGATGTATGGCTGATGTTTTTCCGAAAGTATGACGGTATGGCTGCTGTCTAATAGGTTCTACACACCAACCTGAATAATGGTTTGGTTGCTACTGCCTCAAATGGATATTTTCTGTCTATTTGATCTCAGGTCTTCCAGAGTAGTTTTAAGTTCTGACTTTAGTACTCGACCCCCCTACGTCTTCCATTGAACCCTGCCCTCACACGAGCCTTCACTGCACTTTCTCTACCCATCTGCTCTCTTCCCTGGGCTTAATAATGGAATTACCACTTGATCCTCGGTGTTGCCACCATTGCTTTTAATTTGACCTGTGTTTCAACTTTTCTGTATGGTGAGTCAGTCCTCTCGACGATCATTTCTTTTGCGGTTTCTCTCCATGTTTCCTGCAGCCATTTTCCCTTGGCTGCAGTGCAGATCCTATTCATTTCATTCCTAAGTGATTTGTTTTGCTGTATTCACTCTTTTACTCAATATTTTTGTACTTAATTCTTTCTTCTATCAACTGAAGTCTTTTTTCTGATACCCAAGGTTTCTTCGTAGTTATCTTCCATCTGCGGGTGTTTTTTTAGAGATGTCCGTTCTTCAGCTGAAGGGTACCTACTCTGGCATTCCTTATCGCAGTATTCAAATCATTAGGGAACTTCAAACGCATCTCATCATTCCTCAGTACCTGAATATCCCACTTCAATCCACACTGATTTTTCCGGACGATTCTCTTATTAAACTTCAGTCTACTTCTCATCATTACTAAATTATGATCTCAGTTTATAACATATAATCTATATTAATGAAAGTTTAAATGTTCGTTGGCACAAAATCGTAAATCTCAGAAACTTCTTCACCGATTCCTTTGTAATTTCGACACTACATAACAACACGCTGAAACGTTATTAGCAGAGAGGAAAGATGGATTTATGGCTTAACGGCTTATGATTTGCGTAATATACAGAGTCTAAATTTGCAGTAACAAATAGATAGTGGGAGGAGAAGATACAAAGGGAGGAGGGAGAATGTGATAGAAGAGGGGCCAGAAGGAGGAGGTGGACAAATGTACAAAAAGAGGGGGAGGAGGGTACGCACAGTGAATGGAGTGAGGGGGGGAGGAGTAGATTAGGACGTACACTATGTGATCAAAAGTATCCGGACACCCTAAAAAATATACGTTTTTCACATTAGGTGCAATGTTCTGCCACCTGCTGCCAGGTACTCCGTATCAGCGACCTCACTAGCCCTTAGACGTAGTGAGAGTGCAGAATGGGGCACTCCACGGAACTCACGGACTTCGAACGTGGTCAGGTGATTCGGTGACACTTGTCTCATACGTCTGTACGCGAGATTTCCACACAACGTCCCTAGCTCCATTGTTTCCGATGTGATAGTGAAGTGGAAACGCGAAGGGGCGCATTCAGCAGAAAAGCGTACAGGCCGACCTCGTCTGTTGCCTGACAGAGGCTGCCGACAGTTAAAGAGAGTCATAATGTGTAACAGGCAGATATGTATCCAGACCATCGCACAGGAATTCCAAACTGCATCAGAAGCCACTGCACGTACTATGACAGTTAGGCGGGAGATGAGAAAACTTGGATTTCATGGTTGAGCGGCTGCTCATTAGCCACACATCACGGCGGTAAATGCCAAACGACGCCTCGCTTGGTGTAAGGAGCGTAAACACTGCACGACTGAACAGTGGAAAAACGTTGTTTGCAGTGACGAATCACGGTACACAATGTGGCGGTTCGATGGCAGGGTGTAGGTATAATAAATACTCGGTGAACGTCATCTACCAGCGTGTCTAGTGGCAACAGTAAAATTCGGAGACCGTGGTGTTATAGCGTGGTCGTGTTTTTCGTGGAGGGGGCTTGCACCCCTTGTTGGTTTGGGTGGCACTATCACAGCATAGGTCTACATTGATATTTTAAGTACCTTCTTGCTTCCCACTGTTGAATAACAATTCGGAGATGGCTATTGCATCTTTCAACACGATCGAACACCTGTTCATAATGCACGGCCTGTGGCGAAGTGGTTACATGACAATAACATCCCTGTAATGGACTGGCCTGCACAGAGTCCTGACCTGAATCCTATAGGACGCCGACTTCGTGCCAGACCTCACAGACCGACATCAATACCTCTCCTCAGTGCAACATTCCATGAAGAATGGGCTGCAATTCCCCAAGAAACCTTCCAGCGCCTGATTGAACGTATGCCTGCGAGAGTGGAAGCTGTCATCAAGGCTAAGGGTGGGCCAACACCTCATTGAATTAAAGCATTACCAATGGAGGGCGCCACAAACTTGTAAGTAGTTTTCAGTCAGGTCTCCGAATACTTTTGATCACATAGTGTATATCAGATTCGCATACATACTTGAAAGCTATGCTTTCACTTTTCTGTCTTTCCATTTAAACACGTGGCCGGCAAGAGCTAGTTATGAATAATATTTTACAATAGTAATGTGTTATTTACCATTAAAGTTTCTGAAAGCTCTGGGTGACAGTGGCCAATACGTCGAAACTTGCTGCAGAGCTATAAAACAAAGCACTTGCAGCAGCATGGTGTTATTATTTTCGAACGAAACGTCTTTTACGCAAACTGCGCCGCACGACTGTTCAAAATATCCAGCAGCATGTTAACTACAGAGTGTGCAGCAACGCACTCCCGACTGTCTTTAAATGCTCAACAATCCCAGTAGTCTAGTGCTCGGCTGCAGTGGTTGTGACAATCCTAGCATCCGGCCCATTTGAGTATCGACCGGAGTCTTGCAAACGAAGCTCTCCTCGTTCCCACAGAATTCCGGTGAACGCTTTTGCTACGGAGCAGTACCACGGCGGCCAATATGTTGTCAAATGAAATTGACATGTAACGAGCCACTGCAGACCATAAGTTCCTTACACCCAAGAACTCAGAAAATATCACCGAACAAATAAATTTTATAAATTTTTGCCGGTGCCTGTCAATGCATATTTTGATGGAGGCAGATGATGTTCATAGGGCTCTTTTTTTTTTTTTTTTTTTTTTTTTTTTAAATCCTGATACTCTTTCGAAACAGAGCACTAGAATCGAGACTACTTTTCACACGCTCGAATAATCTCTCTCATTTCGGGATTCTTTTTGCATTTGATCGATCCAAAGGATTCCCCTAAAATATTGCTCAAAGCAAACGTTTACTTATAAATGGCTCCACAAAGCTGGGATATAGCTAACGATTGTGATTGTAAGTGTGATTCCTCAAATTGGCATAACTGAAATTTGCTTCAGCCTCAAGCAAATACCAAAATGCTTCTGCAGAATTACCCTGCGTGTGCTTAAGCATTCTTCTATAAAATGCTTGAACACGCATGAATGCGTTACATTTATAATTGTCTAGAAGTCTGCGTAAAGTGGAAAATTAATGTTCCTTTTAAATGTTGGGCAACTAATGTTTAGTTGGTACTAGCTCCCTGGGTCATCCGCTTACCCTCACTAGCGTTCGCATTTACACTGCTGCCCCCTTAGTTCTGTTAACCTAAGCGAACTCATCGTACAGGAAAATTATCTGTCCTTTACATCACATTTCTTACTTTCTTGTCATCAAAGCTATTTTCTATACTAACATCAGTTGCTGTTATTCCTATTATAAAAGGGGTTACCCCACTTTAAACGAAGTAGAGGGCAAGATGCAAAAGCTAATATTAAACAAAGTACAAAATATTTTGCCCTCTTTCGCCAGATATGCACTTAATGACATTGCCTATTTTGTATGATACATGTTTATAATTCCACTAGTAACGCACGGTATATCCTCTAGGGGTGTTGCGCGCAAAGGTACGACACTTAACAAGTGATACAGAAAGTTACGCAAGAGAGCTACAGTATTTGCAAAGATGTTACATTAAGCAACTTTGTATCTTCGAATGCGAAGTTATTCTGTAATTACAATTGTAATTTACTACCATAAATGCAATTTACTACAAACTACATTAAATCTTCCTTCTTCGAGAGGTGTGATTCATATTAGTACTGGCAACACATTATCTGCATACATTATTTACTTATGCGCAATAACATGCGAATCTAGGTCCAGCTTCTTATTTACTAACGTGCCATATTACTGTTAACCACATTTGTTAGCTCTTCAAGTAAATGGATAAAGACAGTTTCAGAGCTTTGCCTTACGTATCTGCCCTTCAGGAATACTGGCTTTCTCAGGAGGAATGTTGAGGCAATGATACTAAGAAACGAAACAAGATGGCATTCCAAGACGCGCCTCTCACTTAACACGGAACATGGCAGCAGTAGAGAACTTGTTTTCCCCGCTCTAGAGTAGCCGACACTAAAGCCTGGCATCAGATACATTAGGATGCAGATGCTACGAATACTGTCGAGGTAAAAAGCCACAGAATTTCATTTGAACTTACAGAACATCACACCGCGCGTTTTTCTACTGGACGTTTCTCGTATACATTTACTATATTGACATATGAACTTGGGTGATTAAACAGAGCATGATGGCGCAGTTATAAGATTCTGGATTCCGGAGAATTGCATTTTAAATCCACCTTCGGCCTTCAGATTCATGTTCGTAGTTCCACTTTGCTGTTTCTGAGTAATGCCGGACTGGAACTTTTGCACGTCCAAAGTTCACCTACATCAGTGGCTATTCCGGGAATGATCTCCACCAATCTCATCCTTTCATTGAAGGGACGCTAAATCCCAAACTTCTTTCTTCTTTGGGTAATTAATTCATTTCACGCGAGTAAGAGATTATATGCGCAATGTAGACTGCCGGAAAAAAAATCACATTACCAAGAAATTATTAATGTATGGTAGTGCAGTTTTGGGTATACATTAGTCTAGATAACATACTTAAGTGGTTAACGTCGCAAGTTTATAAGTTAATGTAAGCACGATAAAAGTCTGAAACTTCCTGGCAGATTAAAACTGTGTGCCCGACCAAGACTCGAACTCGGGACCTTTGCCTTTCGCGGGCAAGTGCTCTACCAACTGAGCTACCGAAGCACGACTCACGCCCGGTATTCACAGCTTTACTTCTGCCAGTACCTCGCCTCCAACCTTCCAAACTTTACAGAAGCTCTCCTGCGAACCTTGCAGAACTAGCACTCCTGAAAGAAAGGATATTGCGGAGACATGGCTTAGCCACAGCCTGGGGGATGTTTCCAGAATGAGATTTTCACTCTGCAGCGGAGTGTGCGCTGATATGAAACTTCCTGGCAGATTAAAACTGTGTGCCCGACCGAGACTCGAACTCGGGACCTTTGCCTTTCGCGGGCAAGTGCTCTACCAACTGACCTACCGAAGCACGACTCACGCCCGGTACTCACAGCTTTACTTCTGCCAGTACCTCGTCTCCTACCTTCCAAACTTTACAGAAGCTCTCCTGCGAACCTTGCCGAACTAGCACTCCTGAAAGAAAGGATATTGCGGAGACATGGCTTAGCCACAGCCTGGGGGATGTTTCCAGAATGAGATTTTCACTCTGCAGCGGAGACGAGGTACTGGTAGAAGTAAAGCTGTGAGCACCGGGCGTGAGTCGTGCTTCGGTAGCTCAGTTGGTAGAGCACTTGCCCGCGAAAGGCAAAGGTCCCGAGTTCGAGTCTCGGTCGGGCACACAGTTTTAATCTGCCAGGAAGTTTCATATCAGCGCACACTCCGCTGCAGAGTGAAAATCTCATCCTGGAAACATCCCCCAGGCTGTGGCTAAGCCATGTCTCCGCAATATCCTTTCTTTCAGGAGTGCTAGTTCTGCAAGGTTCGCAGGAGAGCTTCTGTAAAGTTTGGAAGGTAGGAGACGAGGTACTGGCAGAAGTAAAGCTGTGAGTACCGGGCGTGAGTCGTGCTTCGGTAGCTCAGTTGGTAGAGCACTTGCCCGCGAAAGGCAAAGGTCCCGAGTTCGAGTCTCGGTCGGGCACACAGTTTTAATCTGCCAGGAAGTTTCATATCAGCGCACACTCCGCTGCAGAGTGAAAATCTCATTCTGGAAACATCCCCCAGGCTGTGGCTAAGCCATGTCTCCGCAATATCCTTTCTTTCAGGAGTGCTAGTTCTGCAAGGTTCGCAGGAGAGCTTCTGTAAAGTTTGGAAGGTAGGAGACGAGGTACTGGCAGAAGTAAAGCTGTGAGTACCGGGCGTGAGTCGTGCTTCGGTAGCTCAGTTGGTAGAGCACTTGCCCGCGAAAGGCAAAGGTCCCGAGTTCGAGTCTCGGTCGGGCACACAGTTTTAATCTGCCAGGAAGTTTCATATAAGCGCACACTCCGCTGCAGAGTGAAAATCTCGTTCTGGAAACATCCCCCAGGCTGTGGCTAAGCCATGTCTCCGCAATATCCTTTCTTTCAGGAGTGCTAGTTCTGCAAGGTTCGCAGGAGAGCTTCTGTAAAGTTTGGAAGGTAGGAGACGAGGTACTGGCAGAAGTACAGCTGTGAGTACCGGGCGTGAGTCGTGCTTCGGTAGCTCAGTTGGTAGAGCACTTGCCCGCGAAAGGCAAAGGTCCCGAGTTCGAGTCTCGGTCGGGCACACAGTTTTAATCTGCCAGGAAGTTTCATATCAGCGCACACTCCGCTGCAGAGTGAAAATTTCATTCTGACGATAAAAGTCATTGCGAATGTGAAATGCTGATACGTTAAAAACTGGTGTAACCGACAGAATGTTTAGTGCAAGTATGCAAACGTGTATGCATTGTGTCGTTCATGTGTGAGGGTGGGAAGGAGTTGCATGCCTGCTGCTCTTGGTCAATCAATACAAGGACTGCTGTAAGTAGGGTGAGTAAAGGGTCGCTATGTTTAAGGTGCGTGAAGCGCACCTGGAATAAGAAAATGCTATCTGACATTGAAGCCAACATTAAAGATTGGGTAGCCACCAAGTCTAGCCAACACGACTAATAAGAGGTTGGGCTGAGCCGGAAAATTTCTTAATTTATTCATAAGAAAAACCCATAAAAGAACATTCATTATAAAGTCACTCATAATGAATGGGATGTAATTATTAACATGAGCCCAACATTGTTGACGTGAATCAAATACTAAAATAAAGCAAAGAGTGCGTGGTCACTTTGCATAAGAGCAGCTTGCAGCAACATTCCTAAAAACAAGATCTATTCTGAAGCATTTGTTTAAAATAAAAATGGAACACTAATTATTGGACCCGTGCGCATGGAAACTCCGTGGATGGGCCAACAACAAAAACTACAAGCTAAATGGCGTAGGTAACGGAGATGTAACATCGTTACACTGGGTAAGATTGGAGGTAAAATTATTTATCCCTTAAAACGTTTATGTAAGGCATCTACATAACTGCTGTTGCCTGATAACTAAGTACAACTGCTTGTGAAACGCTTCGCGATTCACAACAGACTAGTGTGCCCACGTGGTTCGCGAAGACACGATTTCTACGTACTGTGGCTAAATTTTAATAACATTAAACTATGCAGCAGCGATCAATTAATATTTTACAGAGGACATATTTGAATAGACAACGGGTAATGGCAGAGGGCCGATCAACTCTAATATTAACCTACGTGGATGGTTTCCAACGGACACCTTCTAATGAGCCCAACATCGTTGACGTGAATCAAATACTAAAATAAAGCAAAGAGTGCGTGGTCACTTTGCATAAGAGCAGCTTGCAGCAACATTCCTAAAAACAAGATTCAAGAAGAGGCAAAACTTACCAAGGTTCGGAAAATAATAGAATGTACACACACGCAGTCGCAGGCACACAAACCTTCACGCTGAACCGAGGGCGCACTTCCTACGTGAGATCACTTCAACATATGCAATTCCGTTGTGCTACGTTCTTCTTCCGGAGCAACGTCTGCGTTAGGAACTAAACTAAAAGTCTGCAAACGCGTTGCATTCCTTGCTGCGACCCAGTAAAACAATCCTTATAAGACAAGATGCAAGACCAAAATCTAAAAGCTCCCTTCTTGCTATGAGACAACGCGCGCCACGTAGTTAAATCAACTCATCCTTCTTCGAAGAGACCTCGGCTGCAGACCCCTGGCGAGCTGGAACAAGGCTGACCATGTCACACACTCCAACGTCTCCAACGCGACCCCGTGGCCAGGAAAACCAAGAGATGAGGCTTTCGCCACCAACCTAACACCGGTAACTTTCACACAAGGGAAGCAAATCTCTTTGCCTACCTGAAAACTACAAGGGCTGGCCATTCTGTACGAGTACCGCTGATTCTCTGCAGCAGACTAAGCCACGGTATAGCAAAATGAAACACACCAACATTCATTCACACGTATGCCAGAGAGTTCTGTATCACTGGAAAGCAAATAAATTGATAGTGAAAGGGGAAATGCTGGTTGTGGATGACACTTGATTTGTCGTCCAGTGACGGCCAATACGTGCTCCATTGGAGACCGATTTGGTGATCGGGCAGGCCAGGACAACATTTCGACACATTGTAGAGCATGTTGGGTTACAACAGCAGTGTGTAGGAGAGCGTTATCCTGTTGGAAAACACTGCCTGGAATGCTGTTCATGAATGGCAGCACAACAGGTCGAATCACCAGATTGACGTACAAATTTGGAGCGGGGGTGCTTACAAAAATCACGAGTGTGTTACTACTGCCATACGAATTTGCAGTCCCGACCAAGTGTAGGACCAGTGAATCTAGGTTGCAGGCAGCTTGGTCGGAGGCGCTCGCCTGGCTCATTATAACCAACTCACGGCCATCACTGAGACCGAAGCCGAACCGGTGTTCATCAGAAGACACAACACACCTCACTCTACCCTCCAATGAACTGTTGCTTGACACAACTGAAGTCGCATGGCGGTGGCTTGTGGTCGGTGGAATGCATCGTGTAAGACGTCTGGGTCGGAGCTACCATTGAAGTAACCGATTTGTAACAATTCGTAGTGCCACTGTGGTACTAACTGCTGCTAGAATTTCTGTTGCAGATGCAGTTCGACCTGCCACAGTCATATGTCGAATACGACTATTTTCACTCTTACTAATGCCACGTGGCCGTCCAAAGCCTGGTCTTCTTGAGACTATACCTTCTAGCAATCAAGTACAGTGGCTAGGATCATGTCAAATCTATCTCCAATATCGCAGAAGGAACACTTAGTAACCCCTTACACGACCTCGTTCAAATTCAGTGAGCTGCTGATAATGGCGTCTTTGTCGTTGTAAAATTCTTGACGAACATCAACTGAATATGTTGAACCTTAAAGGTAACTAACCCTTACGAGCCGGCCGGTGTGGCCGAGTGGTTCTAGGCGCTTCAGTCTGGAACCGCGCGACCGCTACGGTCGCAGGTTCGAATCCTGCCTCGAGCATGGACGTGTGTGATGTGCTTAGGTTAGTTAGGTTTAAGTAGTTCTATGTTGTAGGAGAATGATGACCTCAGATGTTAAGTCCCATGGTGCTCAGAGCCATTTGAACCATCTGAACTAACCCTTACGACCGTTACAGAGCGTATTTAAGGCAAACCTGATTTGGATCTTCATGGTGGCGCTACTATCGCCACTCATATGCCACTGGTGCGAAACTTGAGTAGATGTCAGCTTTCATAGGTAGAAACAAGCCTGCCGACTTTCGCTCATCTCGCACATCTCCTTCTTAGTGTTGATATTTTTTTTTTCGGGCAGTATATTTGAAATATCGTAGAAACCAGATGGCACTTACAAGAGTCGAGGGACATTAAAGGGAAGCAGTGGTTGGGAAGGGAGTGAGACAGGGTTGTAGCCACTCCCCGATGTTATTCAATCTGTATATTGAGCAAGCAGTAAAGAAACAAAAGACAAATTCAGAGTAGGCATTAAAATCCATGGAGAAGAAATAAAAACTTTGAGGTTCGCCGATGACATTGTAATTCTGTCAGAGACAGCAAAGGACTTGGAAGAGCAGTTGAACGGAATGGACAGTGTCTTGAAAGAAGGATATAAGATGAACATCAACAAAAGTAAAACAATGATAATGGAATGTAGTCAAATTAAATTGAGTGATGCTGAGGGAATTAGATTAGGAAATGAGGCACTTAAAGTAGTAAAGGAGTTTTGCTATTTGGGGAGCAAAATAACTGATGATGGTCGAAGTAGAGAGGATATAAAATGTAGACTGGCAATGGCAAGGAAGGCGTTTCTGAAGAAGAGAAATCTGTTAACATCTAATATAGATTCAAGTGTCAGGAAGTCGTTTCTGGAAGAATTTGTATGGAGTGTAGCCATGTATGGAAGTGAAACATGGACGATAAATAGTTTGGACAAGAAGAGAATAGAAGCTTTCAAAATGTGGTGCTACAGAAGAATGCTGAAGATTAGATGGGTAGATCACATAACTAACTAAGAAGTATTGAATAGAATTGGGGAGAAGAGGAGTTTGTGGCACAACTTGACAAGAATAAGGGACCCGTTGGTAGGACATGTTCTAAGGCATCAAGGGATCACCAATTTAGTATTGGAGGGCAGCGAGGAGGGTAAAAATCGTAGAGGGAGACCAAGAGATGAATACACTAAGCTGATTCAAAGGATGTAGGTTGCAGTAGGTACTGGGAGATGAAGAAGCTTGCACAGGATAGAGTAGCATGGAAAGCTGCATCAAACCACTCTCAGGACTGAAGACCACAACAACAACAACAAGGAATAATAAGGAAAACAAGAGAACATTGCAATCAAACGAAACTTAAAAGCTCGTTAAATTTCAATTAAAGAACGGGAGTGAGAGTGAGAGGAGAAATTACGAACAGTAGTCCGTTCGAAAAGGGAGTAAAACGAGGGCCCTATTTAGAGAAAACGATTGAGCAATGCCCAATGTATGACAAAGAGATAAAACGTGCACGAAGAAATGGGTTTAAGGTTTATCGACAGCATGGTCGTAACAACCGCAAAAAAGAATCAGTGCTAAGAATATTCCACACCAGCTGCAAAAAAAGAAAAACGAGTGATTTATTTACGACATCATGCTTCGAAACTACATGATCCCATTATCAAAGCGTTGAAGTTAGTATGCCATTAAGAACAATCAAAATAAAACGATCATCTTCAATTTATACTTGTAATATGGAATCTTTTGAGGACTCCGAGTGTATTGTAAATTTATCCAATAATTTCTGCTGCTTCAGTTAAGGTTTACTAATATTTAATTAGCACAGCATGTTTCGGTAGCAGTCTGCTATCATCAGGTGCTTTATAGTTATGTGAACGTACTTTACCACAACCTGAAGTGAATCACACTTCATATTAATGTAATGTACTTAAAACTGCAATGCATCTGGTGGCATGCTGCCAAAATATGTCACGTTAAGTATTAGTAAAATGTAAATGAAGCAGCATCTTCATCTTTTGCTGTAATATCTTCTTCAGTTATGTGTTATATTACGGTATATTGTTAATTTTTACTTGTTGCCAGTCTAACTGCAACTGAATGAAACATAATCTTCTGGCCATACGAGTTTCGCCTTTCTTCTCTGCAAGGCACCTTCAGTGGTATGGAATATGTACATATTTTCACTACATGGTTTACATTTTGGGACAATGTACACTCATCAAAGCCGGCCGAAGTGGCTGAGCGGTTCTAGGAGCTTCAGTCTGGAACCGTGCGACCCCTACGGTCGCAGGTTCGAATCCTGCCTCGGGCACGGCTGTGTGTGATGTCCTTAGGTTAGTTAGGTTTAAGTAGTTCTAAGTTCTAGGGGACTGATGACCTCAGAAGTTGTCCCATAGTGCTCAGAGCCATTTGAACCATTTGAACACTCATAAAAAAAATTTTTCGTCACCTCAGTTCCGAGAGTTCTGGAACCTGTACAGAAAAATGGAATAGAGATCTACATAAACATCATTTCCGCCCTTTTTATTGCTCATGAAAACCACACAATGTTCTACCACCATACAGCGAGACCTTCAGAGGTGGTGGTGCAGATTTCTGTACACACCGGTACATCTAATACCCAGTAGCACGTTCTCTTGCATTGATGCATGCCTGTGTTTGTCGCGACATACTATCCACAAGTTCATCAAGGCACTGTTGGTCCAGATTGTTCCACTCCTCGACGGCTATTCGGCGTAGATCCCTCAGAGTGGTTGATAAACAGCCCTTTTCAGAGTATCCCAGGTATGTGCGATAGGGTTCTTGTCTGGAGGATATGCTGGCCACTCTGGTCGAGCGATGTCGTTATTTACGAGATGTGCACGATGGGGGCGCGAATTGTCGTCCATGAAGACGAATGCCTCGCCAATATGGTGCCGATATGGTTGCACTATCGGTCGGAGGGCGGCATTCACGTATCGGACAGCCCTCCACGTCCACCAGCGGCGTACGTCGGCCCCACATAATGCCACCCCAAAACATCAGGGAAACTCCACCTTGCTGCACTCGCTGGACAGTGTGTCTAAGACGTTCAGCCTGACAGATTTGCATCCACACACGTCTCCGACGATTGTCTGGTTGAAGGCAATGCGACACTCATCGGTGAAGTGGACGTGATGCTAATCCTGAGCGGTCCATTCGGTATGTTGTTGGGCCCATCTGTACCGCGCTACATGGTATCCTGGTATCAAAGATGGACCTCGCCATGGACGTTGGGAGTGTAGTTGCGCATCATGCAGCCTATTGCGCACAGTTTGAGTCGTTTCACGACGTCCTATGGCTGCGGTGGCGTTGCTGTCAGGGTTCCTCCGAGCCATGACGGACATCCACTGCAGTAGTAGCCCTCGGGCGGCCTGAGCGAGGCATATCATCGACAGTTCCTGTCTCTGTATCTCCTCCATGCCCGAAAAACATCACTTTGGTTCACTCCGAGACGTCTGGACACTTCCCTCGTTGAGAGCCTTTGCTGGCACAAACAGTGCGGACGTGATCGAACCGCGGTATTGACCGTCTAGGCATGGTTGAACTACAGACAACACGAGCCGTATATCTCCCTCCTGGTGGAATGACTGAAAATGATCGGCTGTCGAACACCCTCTAATAAGCGCTGCTCATTGCATGGTTGCTTACATCTTTGGGCAAGTTTAGTGACATCTCTGAACAGTCGAAGGGACTGTGTCTGCGATACAATATTCACAGTCAACGTCTGTGTTCAGGAGTTATGGGAACCGGGATGATGCAAATCGTTTTTGAAGTGCGTATATATAGGCTATAAACAGATCTGCTGGCTGGTTTTTAAATCCTACTTACTGGTTCCGATGATGAAATTCTACATGTTGTGTTTTAGTTCTATTTTTGGCACTGTTCTTCTTCTTATAATTGCCATTTAGGTCTTTGTTTTCCACACTTCACAGCACTAGGAACTGAGCATTTGTTTTGATGTTGGTTTGTTACTGCTAAAGATCGATTGTTATTGCCAACTTCCGAGTGTAAATATCTTTTTTTTTTTTTTTTTTTTTTTTTTTTTTTTTTTAAAGTTATCTGTGTTCTGCTTCTGTGTTAAGGGGTGTGTGTGACTAGAAGGCTGGAGGGAGAGGGAGAGGGAGTGGGAGAAGGAGAGGGAGAGAGAGAGAGAGAGAGAGAGAGAGAGAGAGAGAGAGAGAGAGAGAGAGAGAGACAGAGAGAGAGAGAGAGAGAGAGTGAGAGAGAGAGCGTGGGAGGGAGGGAGGAAGGTACGTATTTGTTTTAATGTGGCTGCATGTGCAAGAGACATCGTTTTTATCTTATCATTTCTTTTACTAAGTGTAGTAGGTAGTCTGTGCTGATGTGTGTTTTTCCTCATGTAGCACATGTTTGCTTTCTGCAGTGGCATTGTGGATGTGGAATTTTTCTTGTATTTGTGTAAGGTATTTATCGTTTATTCTCAAATATTTTGATATCTTGTTTCACATTTGTAGAATGATGGTTATATTGCGTTAAATGATCTGCAAATGCGGAATGGTTTCTTTGTATGGTGTTTTGAAATTGCTGCATGTCATGCTTATGTATACTGCATCACAACTTTTGTCCTTTGTAGCAGATCTGACTTGGAATGCATCAAAATGGCCACAGACCAGGAGAAGACGCAATGTATCATCTGACAAGCAGAAACCATATCTCTGACAACAATACTGTGGAATTATCGACCATACTATGGGAGGGCACCGTGGGGAAAATCAAGCATAATGAAGCTGTTCAAAAATTGTAAAGAGATCAACTGTTATGGCCTCTTCATAGAGAGCACAAATCGTCCTGGTATTGCAGCCAAACGATAGCATTCTGTGGTATGCATGGGAGTGTTCCTCGTTGACTTCCATAGATGGTGTCAATTTCCGCCTGAAATCGTGCCTGTTTTCAGATGAAGCAACATGCCA
Source organism: Schistocerca americana (assembly GCF_021461395.2). Taxonomy (NCBI): domain Eukaryota; kingdom Metazoa; phylum Arthropoda; class Insecta; order Orthoptera; family Acrididae; genus Schistocerca; species Schistocerca americana. The sequence continues at coordinate 126,631,704 of NC_060126.1, forward strand.
CAATTCTGGACTTATGAATCGTCACAACTTTAGGAATTGGGGCTCTAGATGCCAGACTTGTGAACACAGCCATGACAATGCGAATCTGTTTGGTGTGGTCTAAGGCACGACAGGGTCATACGGCCATTGCTCTTCACAGAGAAAACCATAATGGGAAATGTTTACCTGAACAGGCTCGAAAAGTTCCTGGTACAAAGCGTTTACGAGTTGCAGCCGTCCATCGACCTTCCAGGGCACGATGGTGTAACGCTGTGTTAGAGTCCAAAAGTGCGGGAAGTGATGAATGACACGTTTCCAAAAAGACGGATGGAATGTGATGGTCGCATCACATGGTCACCGCACTCTTGAGATGTCACGCCATCGGAGTACTTTTATGGCTTATGTCAGGTACCCGTGCACAGAGCACTACTCAATGACATTGCTATACTTCGTGCGCGAATCAGTGAACAGAAGAGAACTCAAAGAAAGACATTAGATGCCAGTGGGAAATGATTTATATGAATGGGACAAGTGGAAAATTTGTGCTGGACTGGGATGCGAAGGAGGATCTCCCTCTTACTTGGCAGATGTGCTGACCGTTCAACAGTCTGATACAGTGGTAGCCACAACCACACATACATACATACATACATACATTAATCCTTGTTCCATAGATAATGAATATGACATTTCGTAATGATGTGGAACGTTTCACTTTAGAATAAGTTTTCTTTATACAAATTAATTAATTAATTAATTAATCTTTTTTACAGTTACTACTTCATATCTAGGAATTCATCTGTTGAGTAGAAGGAGTTGTCATTCAGAAATTCGTTTAATTTGTTTTTAAATGTAGGTTGCCTATCTGTCAAACTTTAAATACTATTTGGCAAATGACCAAAGATTTTTGTGGCAGCATAATTCACCCCTTTCTGTGCCAAAGTGAGATTTAATCCAGAATAGTGAATATCATCCTTTCTTCTAGTGTTGTAGCTATGTACTTCGCTGTTATTTTTGGATTGGGATGGGTTAGTAATGACAAATTTCAGAAGTGAATATATGTATTGCCAAGGTACTGTGAACATCTCGAGTTCGTTAAATAAATGTCTGCAAAGTGATCTTGGGTGGGCTCCAGCTATTATTACACGCTTTTGTGCAATGAATAGTTTCTCTCTTAATGACGAATTGCCCCAAAATATGATGCCACATGAAAGCAGTGAATGAAAATAGGCGTAGTAGGTTAATTTACTGATATGTTTATCACCAAAATTTGCAATAACTTTAACAGTATAAGTAGCTGAACTTAACCGTTTCAGCAGATCATCGATGGGTTTCTTCCAGTTCAATTTCTCACCGATGCACACACCCAGAAGTTTTGAGTATTCTACCTCAGCAACAGACTTCTGTTCACATTCAATATTTATCAGTGGTGTTAAACCATTTACTGTACAGAATTGTATAAACTGTGTTTACTCAAAATTCACATCCATGCCCGAGGCAGGATTCGAACCTGCGACCGTAGCAGCAGCGCGGTCCCAGACTGAAGCGCCTAGAACCGCACGGCCACAGCGGCCGCCAGAAAACAAGAAAACATCTATTTTGTACACCTGCAAATTCTTCTTACATTTGGTGCTATCATTATTGTTGTTATTATTATTACTGTCGCTAGTAGTGGCAGAGGCTGCAGCAGTACAAGAACTGCAAGTATTAACTTTATTAGTTCATAATCTGTATAGTTTACTCACATTGCCGCTTCAGACGCACAGGTGATTTTAATACAAGGTGTCATATTAAAACTGTCATTTCTTAGGCAACTATGGTGTAAAGAAGGTACTGTATGGATGAAGCTCTGGTCCGATGTAAGAGAGGGCGCGATGGCCGTGTTAAATAAACAAACAAGTCATTAAATAAGTAGATATTTTACTTATCCAGCCTCAGTGACTGGAAATCTACGTTGCTTAATGAAGATCGTCGAAAAATGGTGTTGGAGCGTGGCGCTCGTTTTCAGTCTGTTTACTACTAAATGGTGTTATCGACTTTCCAGAAACGCTGTTTGTAGCCCAGCACACGCTTTAAATGTGGCCGGCTGGCAGCGGATTGCAGTAACGAATAAAGAGCGGTTCCGTCCCTGAGGTCCGCCACGTTGGCCACAGCTGGAGCTCTGCCTCCCATGATAACGCGACGAGCGACCCATTTGCGACGCCACCTGAGCGCCCCGTTCTCAGCCGCACACACGCAGGCGATGTCGCGTGTGACGTTAGGACCGGCTGACGCAACCCGGACCACGCAACGGCTCGCTAATAGCTACCCAGTATCTCTGAGAGCGGCCCGCTTCCATCAAGTCTGCGAGCCTATACTTCGTCGCTGCCAGCCACGGTTATAGGACCTCACAGTCTGTTCCTTCAGCAAACAGTAGAGGAAATCAGGGATGCATTTGAAAAGGGATTTAAACTACATAACATCGTATTTATGCCACAGAGAGAAAAGGACTTGGAAGATAAGTAGAACAGAACGTGTAGCACCTTGAAAAACGTTTGAAAAATGTAAACTAAAGAAAAACAAGGGTAATGAAATGCAGACGAATCGAATCAGGCCATGTGTGGAAATGAGAGACTTTTCTAGAGTGTAGACTTGTACCGAAACATAACGCTGACGATAAACAGCTAAGAGAGGAAGAGAATAGAAGCTTCGGAAATGTAGTGTTACAGTAGAATGCTGAAATTACATGGGATGATTGACTGACTGTTGACGATGTACTGTATAGAATTGCAGGAGCACGTCTTGAATCAAAGAAGGGGTAGGTTGACAAGACACATCCTGAGGTATTATTTCGTAATGAAGGGACATGTACGGACTATCAACTGTAAATCGGGACGATGGCTTGAATGTGATAAATAAACTACTGGCCATTAAAATTGCTACACCACAAAGATGACGTGCTACAGACTCGAAATTTAACCGAAAGGAAGAAGATGCTGTGATATGTAAATGATTAACTTTTCAGAGCATTCACACAAAGTTGCCGCCGGTGGCGACACCTACAACGTGCTGACATGAGGAAAGTTTCCGATCGATTTCTCGTACACAAACAGCAGTTGACCGGCGTCGCCTGGTGAAACGTTGTTGTGATGCCTCGTGTAAGGAGGAGAAATGCGTACCATCACGTTTCCGGCTTTGATAAAGGTCGAATTGTAGCCTATCGCGCTTGCGGTTTATCATATCGCGACATTGCTGCTCGCATTGGTAGAAATCCAATGACTGTTAGCAGAATGTGGAATCGGTGGGTTTAGGAGGGTAATACGGAACGCCGTGCTGGATCCATCTTATCTGCGTGGCTGTAACGGATCGGAGCAGCGACGTCACTATCCCTGAGTCAACAGATGGGGACGTTTGCAAGACAACAACCATCTGCACGAACAGTTCGGCGACATTTGCAGCAGCATGGACTATCAGCTCGGAGACCATGGCTGCGGTTACCCTTGACGCTGTATCACAGACAGGAGCGCCTGCGATGGCGTACTCAACGACGAACCTGGGTGCACGAATGGCAAAACGTCATTTTTTCGGATGAATCCAGGTTTTGTTTACAGCATCATGATGGTAGCATCCGTGTTTGGCTACATCGTGGCGAACGCACACTGGAAGCGTGTATTCGTCATCGCCATACTGACGTATCACCCGGCGTGATGGTATGGGGTGCCATTGGTTACACGTCTCAATCACCTCTTGTTCGCAATGACGGCACTTTGAACAGTGGACGTTACATTTCAGATGTGTTACGACTCGTGGCTCTACCATCATTCGATCCCTGCGAAACCCTACATTTCAGCAGGATAACGCACGACCGCTGGCCCTGGCCAGCACATTATCTAGATCTCTCACCAATTGAAAACGTCTGCTCAATGGTGGCCGAGCAACTGGCTCGTCACAATACGCCAGTCACTACTCTTGATGAACTGTGGTATCGTGTTGAAGCTGCATGGGCAGCTGTACCTGTACACGCCGTCCAAGTTCTGTTTGACTCAATGCGCAGGCGTATCAAGGCCGTTATTACGGCCGGAGGTGGTTGTTCTGGCTACTGATTTCTCAGGATCTATGCATCCAAACTGCGTGAAAATGTAATCACATGTCAGTTCTAGTATAATATATTTGTCCAATGAATACCCGTTTATCATCTACATTTCTTCTTGGTGTAGCAATTTGAATGGCAAGTAGTGTAGATTCAAATTGACGTAGTTTATGCACAGTTTAAGAGACTTTGACAGGATGGAGCTGCATCAAACCAGTTTTCAATCTGAAGACCACGAAAAGCAAAACCTTTACCTCATGTGAGGAATATCTCTGACGAACAAACGCACCGGCTATTCTATTGAACACTTTCAGCAACAAATTCAGAAAGCGATCAAATTTGAAGCCATCATTTGTATCTGATTTCCTTTAGTAACCATCCTCTGGGACCATTCTACCATTCTTCTCAGTGAGTCAAAGACTGCTGCTATGGCTGGTAAGTAGCTTTTTCAGTCACCAAAGAGGAATTATCCACATAAAGAGAACATTGCATCTCAATAAAGTAAAAGAACAAGCGGTTTTGGCAATGGCTGCATCCTACGACCCATTATCTGATCTTGGTTTGTAATATTACTGCTGTAGTTTGTCTTCCAAGACACACCCTCAGAAGGGTGAAGGTAGCCTGAGTCCCGAAACAGTGCCGTCTATTACCTATCACGATGTGAGCAACAGTAAACGAAATATTGCTTGCGCTGCAAAAGATCGCCTCTGCCAGTAGACACACTGAGAAGAAAACATAATCGGCCACGAAGGATGGAAAACTCCCCATCCAGACGAAATTTAAGGTCGAAAAAGGAGTCGCCCAAGTCATGTGTCCCACAGTCGCTTTCCGAGGTCTCTCACCCACAGATGGAATAAGGACAGCAGCCAACAGACGAAGCCTGTCGTAGCTGCCTACTTACTTCTAACAGCTGAAAAACTGTTTTTAAGCTTGTCTTCCATATCAACAAAGCCTTTAGTAGTTACATTAGCAATCTGCTCCGGCTTCGCAAGAGTAGCACCAAGTATGTAAGTCCGGAACGTTTGCCTGTCGTAGCGTTAATAAATTATATACACAAACCTTCTTCGTGAATCAGTCTATTTATTAAAATCGTATCAGAATCCGTACAGTAGTTCCTCAGATTAGCCTTTACATACTGACAGAAAAACGAGACGGGAAGACTCAACTACTGAGTACCTACAGCAAGAGCTCTGAATTACATGTGTCAATCGGTGCAGTCCATCCAAGGCTGTTCTTGCTATATTTCTCTTTACTGATATAATTTTCATCCTGATCCGCGTGGCACTAACTCAATAAGAGAAACTCCCTCTTTTTTTTCAAGTGTGCATGGAGATCTCCTTTTTTAGCAATATTTGGCAATCTGCATCTCACTGTGATAATGACCGCCAGGGTACCAAAGCAGTTTGTAATAAACTGAATTTATTGATGATACGTTTAGCAGTAGTGAATGAAAGGACAACTCCATAACATTTCTCCTGTCTTTGAACCAGACTGTCGGCAAAATAGGCAACAAAATAAAGCTCTGTGTTCAGCGGCACCACATACTCAGGAGAAGTAGTGTTAGTAATTCATGTTTCCTGGTCACTGGCGATGAGATGGCACTCAGAAGACCTGACACCACGACACCGCCAAACACGGCTCCTCTGGTGTCGAGAAAGCGTTGACTGCAGAGTACAATGTTTGACTGATGGGGCTGCTAAGTGCTATACCACCTACTGCACGGCCCTGACTTAAGCCCTCGTAAGTTCAACTCTATTTCTAAACTGAAGGACACACTTCACTGCATCCGCTTCAGAACTGCAAAAAATTCGTCGGGCAATAAACCACGTCACTCGAACTGTCAACACAACTGACTCTGCTAAGAGTATCCTATGACTTCCACACCACTGGATACGGGTTATACACAATGCTGGTGACTACTTTGAAGATTAGTAAAGCTTTGAAACACGTATCTATTTTGTATGAGCTGTAAATAAGTAGTTGCCAGTATTAAAGTTCCAACCCTCGTACATTCGTTATTATAAATCAGGCCTCATAAGCCTACGAAAACCTATAAGTGCTACTGGCTGCGAACAATATCCATCAGCCTCAAACAACACTCTCAAACTCACCGACGACAAGAGACCAGCTAATTATGAATGCACACGAAGACTCATAGCTGGAAAAAAGTCGCACCGCCGAAAACTACTCCCGCAAAACCGGCTCCCTCCGTTCCCCAGAGCGCAGCTTTCTGTCCCAGTTTTTAGACGCTACCCTACCGCTTCCAGTGACTTGTCCAGCTACCTGTGTCAAAACTACGTGATTATAAGTCTACGTAGATTGCTGCATGGTATATGATAAGTGGGATATTTAAAACAAGCATCACAGTGAGCTGTCATCTTGGTACCTCACGCCATGCGATTTTTGCAGGGGAATAAGAAGAAAAAAAAAGAAACAGGATTAAAAAAAAGTTCATGTAAGTGATGCACAGTTCACTTCAAATGTAAATCGTGCTACTTACGTATATTTTTAGCTTGCTGTCTGCATGTCCAATCAATTATTACGTGTTGTACTTGATGTAATGAGGTCATCTCCTGTAATTGGCCTCATTACTTTAGCGCTATGGCCTAATAAAATTATGCAAACGCTGCAAACTGTAATTACTGCTTAACCGGTCCATGCGCGACAGTGCACGGCAACAGTACGTTCCAAAAAGCAAATATGCGATTTCTTAGGGGTTCATATCTCGGTTTCTACTGATCACATAGATAGGAGTCAAGTGTTTTGTGTAGCTCTTCGCCTATCGTCTCTTTGTATGAGTATCGAAAGAACGGGCGTGCTATAGCTATCAGGGTCAAAATGCAAACACTACACACTCCCTACAGCCCAGGCAAATAGGGCAAATTGTTTAGTTCTTTTGCACTAAGCGTGCTCTAGGATAGACCTTAGGCAGCTTATAAAAGCAATATTCGTTCATGGGAGGTTCCTGAGAAAATTTTCGCCATATTTTATAAATATGGGAACCTCGAAACTTTTTTCAGTATGAGAGAGGACAGGTTACTCACTCACATATTTTCGCATACGGAAAATTATGAAAGATTTTATTACAACCTGATGCACCTCGAGCGAGAATAGAAAGCTAACAGCCTGAGCAGATGTTCATGGAGCTTGGTAGGGCGCTATAAGCATGAGGTATTTTTATGATTCTTAGCTCGTAGAAACGGCTTGTTGGGAGTTGAAAGCAATTGGCAGCGAGCCCATCCCTCAGTAAATCTTGCCAGACAGACCTACAGCCATACAGGGCAGGCAAGGCAGCCCCTTGTCAAGACAGGGCTCCAGCAGAACAATGCCGCGATACCTGCCGTGGTGCAAGCAGAAGCCTGGGCTGAGGGGACAGTCTAAAGGAACGCATCTACTCAGTGGAGTAAACTGGGCATTGTGTGCAGAGCCATGCATAATAAAAATTCACATAGTTTGTGCTCACTGATAGTCCAAATAGGCTAGTGAACCACTTCCCTCAGCTGCCTCAGTTTTATAAGAAAACTCCAGCGTCTGAGAAACATGTAGATAGAGAATCTCCAAGGCACCGGCGATTTAGATAAAGATCTTTGAGATTGTATATGTTACTTGTTGCCGTGGGAAGAGACACGACTTCGGAAAAAATCATCCCTTCCCCCCTCTCGAAAAACTTTTTTTTGTGTGATTGGTTCAAGATGGGGTGAAGGTGGTGTCGTTCGTGCACTTTGCGGGAAAACGGAATTTTTATGTGAAGAGGCGCGAAGCACTCGGCTGCAGGACTTTGGTCTGGTAAGCACTTCTGGTCGAAGCTCTAGCATGTAGTTTAGACTGCGGAGCCTGAGGTGAAGTTCTTAATGTACCAACAGTGTGCCTCCAAATGTCTCGGACTGCTGAGGGCACACGTATTCGTTTTTGGTTTACCGATCTTGACGTTTGGTGTCCTTGTGTGCTCTGTCATATAACTGACCCAAGTTGGTCTTTGGTATGAACAGCTAACGGGTGTGTCACACACTGAAATCTAGCCGCACGGGATTAGCCGAGCAGTCTCAGGCGCTGCAGTCATAGACTATGCGGCTGGTTCCAGCGGAGGTTCGAGTCCTCCCTCGGGTATGGGTCTGTGTGTTTGTCCTTAGGATAATTTAGGTTAAGTAGTGTGTAAGCTTAGGGACTGATGACAGCAGTAAGTCCCATAAGATGTCACACACATTTCAACATTTGAACTGAAATCTACCTTGATTTTAGGGCTCTGGTAGGGAGTAAATTCCAATCCGTCTGCCTGATCGCTAAACTCCGAGATTTTTGCATTTCTTACGTGGCCTTGATCGATTCACAGGCGCCGCCTCCACGTCTCACCTCTCACATCTCGCCAGCGGCAAGTCACATGGCTGCACGAAGGAAACAGGATAATGTACTGCCACTTCGGCATTGTCAATGCGTACAGATCTCAATCGCCACTTGCTCTCAGCTGCACCTATGTAGAGAAACTTCAGTAGATTTGATCAGGCGAAGTCTGCTCAGCGTCAGATAAATTCAGCTTGCGTTACTTGACTTACTGATCACGCAGTTAAATTGTCTTTGCCAACCAGGATCCACCCAGTGGAGTAGTAAATAACCTGTTAGTTGTTTAGGGTTTTTTCTTGTGTAGTATAATTTATGTCTTACTTTGGGAAAATAAATGTTGTTAGTTCACTAAATTTTGCCACCATTCTTAATCATTAAATACTCCCACCAGAGTTGCCTTTAATTGTGGCGACCTGTCAGGATCTCGGATTGATGGCACCTTCTTTGACAGTCAGATCGTGTTGCCTAGTGTAGTCAATGAATTTGATGTCCCTTGCGCATAATTTTGTATTTATGGCACTTTCTGTGACAGTCACATCGTAGATAGTTGCCTAGTGAAGTTTCTGTTCCCCATGTTTAATGTGGTGCACTAGGTAGAGTAGATTCGCGTTGCCGGCGCCTAGATATAGTACTAATATTTGATTATTTTATGTGTGAATTTTTATGTTGTAGTTGTGACTTCTGTGACACTTGATTGTTTGTTTCTGACGTTGTGCTGATTTGTGAGGATGGATTGAGATTTTCGTTTGTTAGCATAGACAAGCGTGTTGTTATTTGAATTCTTTTTCAGGAACTAGGAATCCGTAGCTCACGGGAGCGTAATTTACAATATGTGTGTCATAGGAATGTGTAGTGTTTAAATTCGTTTGGGTCAGTATTAGTGTGCATGCTTACAAGAAGCAAGACACGTTTGCTACAGAGTAGTGGAAGTAATAGTGTTTCGTTAACCATGGATTCGTGTCAGATTATTAGCGATGACCAGGCATATATTACGCGCGATTCTCAGGTAAATGCGGTTGCAGACCGAGCAGAAATGTCGAACTTAGAGCCTGCAGTCTGACAACATGTCTCAGTGAGGTGACGAAAGTGGACGGGATACAGCAGGAGAACGAAATGTAGGCGCTGCTGGTACGAGACGCACCATCAGTGAGACTGGCAGACCAAGAATCACGAACTAAACGTCACAGTATGATGGAATCTCGTTCATCTAGTGCTGGAGGTGTTAGCGGTAGATCTCAGTTTGAGGCTCTAATGCAATACATGCAAGAGGCAGAGAGGAAAAGGCAAGAGGAAGAAAGGAAGAGACAAGAGGCAGAGGAAAAGAGACAGGAGGAAGAGGAGGAAAGACACAAATTAGTCATAAGGACAGTCACAGACGGTGTAGATGGAGTCAAGAAAGAGATCGCAGGAATATTAAAAGAGCTAGAGAAGGTCAAGAAAACGACAGTAGAAACGCGTGAGGTCGCGGACTAGGCGAAGCGCGTTGCCAAAACAGCGCGATTGATAGCGTTAATAGCACAATAGGACGCCTCAGTGGCCACAGAACAAGTTAAACTGGCAAGAACTGAGGTGTGTAAGACAAAAAAAAAAAAAAAAAAAAAAAAAACATGTGCAACTCTCCAAAAGCAAGGTAAAAAATAGTTCAAGAAACGCAGGAAAGAATGAATGAGGCTGCAAAGTGAACTGAACAGATAGAAACCAAATAGGCCGAAATTTCTGAAGATCAGCACATCCGAGTAACCGCGCAACAAAACGTGTCGGCTAAGGTCGTTCGGCAGGCACATGAGCGGGTCGCGCAATTGCAAACACAATCTCGTCCGGTAGAGCGTCATCAAGAGCATCACAGAAGTGAAGAAAATGTTTTGCGACTCTCCGAACCGCTATGTGAGGACGCACCCACTGCACATGGGCGAAAGCAGCAGAAATTTGCTCCTGCCGCGGCGAAACGCGTAATAGAACACTCTCCGTCAGTAACACGCAGCATGTCAGAGACCGAGCCGGAAAACAATTGTACACGTCTACGGAGGTCAGAAACGTTATTAAGTGAATCCGACAACACGAGGGAACACCATAACAGTACACGAGGATCGTTTGGGCACGGATACATGGAATCACGCGCTGCAGACGAGAGGGAAATTTCGTAGGCGGATACGTCGAACCTTTCGACCACAAACTTTTCTTGACCATCCATAATTATCAAGTCTACAAGGAGGCAAACAACTCATTACATCCAAAGACTTGGATGGCACAGTACGATCACGTGCTACTAGAATCTTGACCACTGAAATAAAAGCTCCAGTTTATCTGTTTCTTCTTAGAAGGGGCGATTGCAGAGCACATGCGCGGAGTTGCGTTGTCGCTCCTACCAAGAATTTAAGGACTCATTCCTTAGCACATACTGGTCGCAAGGCACACAGCAAAGGATAAAACAGGAGATCATGTTAAGAAAGGACTTAGAAGCGTCAGGATTCCGCAGTCCTGTCAAAGTTTTCGAATCTCTGGTCAAGAACAACCGATTCTTAGATCAACCGTGCAGTACCAAAGAAATTATAAGGCACTGCTACATTAAATTACGTTACCAGCAACTGCTCATCGGTAGATGCAGCGACTTAATCGAAGCTTTCAAGAGTGCGCTGTGTAAATTCGATTACCTGAATGAAATTCACAACTCGCGGGAAAGAAGTAGAACTAATGACTGTAACTGGGCAGATCCGCTAAAGAGGAATGTCAGTGGACGAGATGGGGGAAAACATCGATCGAATCGAAACTAAAATTCAAACTTCCGTGGGAATAACAAGCCATCATGGGAAAATAGGAGAAGACGAGGAAATTATAATCGTAACAACAACAACTATTACCAACTGAGGAGAGCAACAGAACTCGGACCAGGGCCAACAGGATCCTAGGAACCAATAGCAAAGCAATAGCAGGACATTCAACGGTCAAGGTCAATGGAATGACCAACGCAGCGAATATCTGGAACTGAAGCGACATAATCCATCACAGCGGCCACGCAGAAAAAATTCAAACAGGAATTGATACACAGCCGCTGCGAAATTATCTCAAAAAAATGCCGCAGAAACTATCGCAACGAGCGATATTATCCTGTTAGAATACGAAGATACAAGAGAACTGCTACAGGAAGAAAAGGTGCAGTATGTAAATAGCCTCCATGGATGAACTGTTTAACGTAATTTACTGTTGATATTGTGTTGCTTAGCATAATTTTCCATTTGTTGTATTTCGGAATTATGTTGTTAATTTGTCATCTCCATTAATTTTCAGCATGAGTCCTTGTTGAACGTGATCAGATAAGTTGCATATTTGTGATATCTAATCAACAATTGGCACTTTTTGTGACATACCAAACCAGGCACGTTGCAATAATGTTTATTCTTAACAACTGAGTACTGCTATTATTTCTTTGGATCTCACAATTGTCCGATTTCCGCTCCCAGGAGAGCAAGGAGATCTGTCGTAATTTGACCGCAATTGAGCATCGTACTCTGTCGTAGCATTCTCGTGGAAGAGTCTTCACAAGTATCACCATGGACAATGAAATTGTTTCTGTTTACTTTCCGTGGTTTCTTGTACACTGCCCAAGGGACGGATGTACGTCACTTTATGTTTTACGTGGCGTCAAGACGGTAAATCGTGCCATAGAGCATGTGTGTCTCGATTTTCGGACGTGTTTCGTATGGTGTTAGTGGTCCACGCTTTGGGCGCGTGTCGATGCGAAGATTCAGTGTGTTATGAGCATGTGTGTCTAGATCTTCGGATGTGTTTCGTATGGTGTTAGCGGTCCACATTTTGGTCGCGTGTCGACGCTAAGGCTCGGTGCGTTGTGAGCCATCGCCTGTATTACAGTGTAGCCTGTCTCGTGGCGGAATTTTGCCAGCGCCGTCGGCGAAATATTGAGTATAGGAAATTAGCAATGACAAGTGTAAGTCACGGTAGAGGGGAGAACCTCAGACCCAGTAATAGGAAGCAGAAACGAAATGATGGACCAAAGATGAGACTTGTATTAGTATGCTTGTGTTTCATTTCAGCAGCAGCAAGCCTGACAGACGAGACAGGAGGCATCCTTGTACTATGTAAAATTACATGTACACAATCATAAAATGATACTACAAAGATTTCAGGCAAATCACCAGCACCTGAGTGAGTAGACACACTTCCTGAACACTTCAACGTCAACAGACAACACCGCCGGACATCGAAAAAGGTGTATACAAGGAATAAAATGCATGAAATTTTGCTTCAGTAGTTTTGGTGAAGGCTTTTGGTAGGAATATAAGTTAGTGTTTAGTATTGAGAGGAGTCTACACGTTTGGTGAGGGTATAGAGGTGGCGCCAGCGTAAAATTATGGTGCATGACAGGAGTAGAATTAACCAAAAACATGCACACACAAACAAAAACACCTCACACCACATAATTTACGTCCGTACAACGTTAACAGGGCCCTGCAGTCATTAAATTGATTTATTATTGGGTCCTTTGTAATATTAGTATATATATATATATATATATATATATATATATATATATATATATATATATACAGGGTGAGTCAACTAACGTTACCGCTGAATATATTTCGTAAACCACATCAAATACTGGCGAACCGATTCCACAGACCGAACGTGAGGAGAGGGACTAGTGTAATTGTTTAACACAAACCATAAAAAAATTCACGGAAGTATGTTTTTTAACACAAACCTACGTTTTTTTAATGGAACCACGTTAGTTTTGTTAGCACATCTGAACATATAAACAAATACGTAATCAGTGCCGTTTGTTGCATTGTAAAATGTTAATCACATCCGGAGATATTGTAACCTGAAGTTGACGCTTGAAACCTCCGACGTTCAGTTGCGTGTGGTAACAAACACGGGCCACGGTCGGTGAGCAGCATCTGCAGGGACATGTTTACGATGACGACCGTGTTTACGAGTGTGGCTGTAGTGCACTGTTGTGGTTTGGTCTAGCTGTCGCAGTGTCCGCATGTAGCGCTTGCTGCTACTGTTATTCTGCATTCGTCTCCGCACGCAGACCAACTGTAGTACACCGTGTTAGCAGACGTCTGTGATAGTGTTGTGTTGTAGGAACTGTGACCATGGTGTATTCGAACTCTGAAAAGGCGGAGATGATACTCATCTATGGCGAGTGTCGACGAAATGCAGCTGAAGCCTGCAGGGTGTATCCAGAACGGTACCCGGACAGAGATCATCCAACGTGCCGCACATTGCAAAACATCTACCGCCAACTGTATGCAACAGGTATGGTCGTAACACGCAAACGGGTCCGTAACAGGCCCGTCACAGAGAAGCGGGTGCAGTGGGTGTGTTAGCTGCTGTTGCCATGAACCCACACATGAGTACACGGGACATTGCGAGAGCCGGTGGACTGAGTGTCATGCACATACTGCATCGTCACCGCTTTCACCCGTTTCATGTGACGCTACATCAGCAATTACATGGTGATGACTTTAATCATCGAGTGCAATTCTGTCAATGGGCATTAACAGAGAATGCGTTGCAGTTCTACCTGTTTACCGATGAAGCGGGTTTCACAAACCACGGGGCAGTGAATCTACGGAACATGCATTACTGGTCCGTGGACAATCCTCGCTGGCTCAGACAGGTAGAGCGACAGTGACCGTCGACTGTAAATGTATGGTGCGGAATCATTGGCGACCACCTCATTGGTCCTCACTTCATTGCAGGGGCCCAAACAGCTGCAACATACATCGCGTTTCTACAGAATGATCTACCAACGTTGCTCGAAAATGTCCCACTGGAAACGCGTCGACGTATGTGGTATCAGCATGATGGTGCACCTGCACATTCCGCAATTAACACTAGGCTGACCCTTGACAGGATGTTCGACGGGCGTTTCATAGGACGTGGAGGACGCATAAATTGGCCAGCCCGTTCTCCTGATCTTACACCTCTAGACTTCTTTCTGTGGGGTACGTTAAAGGAGAATGTGTACCGTGATGTGCCTACAACTCCAGAGGATATGAAACAACGTATTGTGGCAGCCTGCGGCGACATTACACCAGATGTACTGCGGCGTGTAAGACATTCATTACGCCAGAGATTGCAATTGTGTGCAGCAAATGATGGCCACCACATTGAACATCTTTTGGCCTGACATGTCGGGACACACTCTATTCCACTCCGTAATTGAAAACGGAAACCACGTGTGTACGTGTACCTCACCACTCATGGTAATGTACATGTGCGTCAGTGAAAAAGACCAGTAAAAAGGTGTTAGCATGTGGACGTAATGTGCTGTTCCAGTCTCTTCTGTACCTAAGGTCCATCACCGTTACCTTTGGATCCCTACGTAATTCGGTGCTCTCCGATACACACGATCGAACAGCAAAGGAGTGGTACTCAAGCGTCAACTTTAGGTTACAATTTCTCCGGATGTAATTAACATTTTACAATGCAACAAACGGCACTGATTACGTATTTGTTTATATGTTCAGATGTGCTAACAAAACTAACGGGGTTTCATTTAAAAAAACGTAGGTTTGTGTTAAAAAACATACTTCCGTGCATTTTTGTATGGTTTGTATTAAACAATTACACTAGCCCCTCTCCTCACGTTCGGTCTGTGGAATCGATTCGTCAGTATTTGATGTGGTTTACGAAATATATCCAGCGGTAATGTTAGGTGACTCACCCTGTATATATATATATATATATATATATATATATATATATATATATATATATATATATATTCTTTTTACTCACCATTATTTTCTTTTCTGTAAATTCATTATATCGATGTTATGACATTTGTGAGACAATATTGCACTTGACCTAACTTAAGGATTGTGCAAACTCCAGAACCAACACGGAAGACTGGACATCATGGCCCACGCCAGCCAACGAATGGCGGATGCAGTGGGCAGCCATAATGAGTCAGCTGTAGCAGCCCAGGTGTGGGGGACCACCCGCTGCGACAGAACCGGCGGTTGCCAGCTGACTCGCCTGTGTTACGCAGTCCCAGTGGAGGCGGCACGTCTCAAGCCAGGGCAGACAGAGGGACGCCACCATGCGCCGGCAACAACCCCCTAGCGGCCAATGACCTGCCATGACGCTAAACGAGGGACAAGAAAATCGTGTGGCACCACAGTCGACGCGCATGCCGAGTCTAACCGACTCAGTGGCGTGCTGAGAGTTACAGTTCCTATTGACAAAAGGCGAGCTAGTCCGATGTCCCACGTGTTCCGACGCAGAGGTGAATGGGGAGAGTTGGGCTGTCCCCCATCCTGCTAACGCTGAATGGATTTCTACACCAGGAGGTGGGTTGCACATCAAAGGCAATGCTGTCATGCCAGTCCCTGACATCTTACTGCAGCCTGAGATCAAGGGTCCATCAGCAATACGGAAGCTGCCAAACATGACGGTTGCTGCCAAAATGCCAGTTGCTACCAGGGACGAGAGGGAACTCCAGAGACGTCTGCCACCACTTCTGCCACATCATGCAGGCCATTCCACTTCGGCGCAAATTTCTGTTCTTCAGTCCTACCAGTCACAGTTTGTGCATGTGCATAAGAGCCAAGTTATCAATTCGAGTGACATTTTCAACAGTAAAATTTGTCTCCCCAGAGACCCTTGTGGAGGGAGCGATAGGATAACTTTCTGTAATATCATTATGTTATATCTTTTTGTGTTTTTGTATGTATCAGTTGAACTGTCTTGATTGTGAGGTCTACGTTTTTTCAGCACATTTATTAATAATCTCAACACTGATTATGTACCAGTATTTGTTTTCATGTTGTAGAAAATAATACACAATATTACACAACTTAGGTAATAAGACAAATAGATTACGCATGTGATTCCCTTGTTCATTGATAATTTGAGAATGTGTGTGTTTGATTACTGAGACCAAATGAGTGATAGAGCAGGTGTAAACCAATGAGCAGAGAACAGTTCATACTCCAGGACATTGTGGATGATTAGGGACATTAGACATCTCTGACATCAGGATATGGTGTGAATGGGTACATTTCTTTGCTGCAAGGCCTTTTAACAGCGTATCAAATGTTTAATGGAAGTCTGTGATGTGGCAATGACTCCTGGGTCTAACAAAATTCATACTGCTCAGTAATGTTTACATGTACTCTTGCTCGCTTTCAGCTTCATGTGAGTGAATGAACCCCGTAATGAATGAGGTCAAGGTAGGATGTGTTATAGCCATGGGTCATCCTGAGTGACAAAGTTACCTTTCTCACACATGTATCAGTCATCAGGATGAGATTTTCCTACTATTCTCAATAATTTCCTCTGCTTCATGTCACACTAAACAATATTGACATGAGAAAATACATATGCAGAAATCAATGGAAGGTAGGGGGCTGTGAGAGAGGACAAGTTACTCTCTCACCTATTTTTTGCATATGGAAAATTATGAATGATTTTATTACAATCAGACGCACCTTGAGGGAGACTCTAGAAAGAAAAAGCCAGAACAGACATTGATGGAGCCTGATAGCGCACTAAAAGCATGAGGTATTTTTATGGTTCTTAGCTCATGATTGTGAGGTCTACGTTTTTTCTGCGCATTTATTAATGCTCTCAACACTGATTATGTACCAGTATTTGTTGGGAGTTGAAAGCAAATGGCGGCGAGTCCATCCCTTAGTAAATCTTGCCAGACAGGCGAAAAGCCATACAGGGCAGACAGGGCAGCCCCTTGTCGAGAAAGGGCTCCAGCAGAACAATGCCGCCTTACCTGTCATGGTGCCAGCAGAAGCCTGGCCTGGGGCGACAGTCTAAAGGAACACGTCTCCACAGTGGAGTCATAAACTGGACATTGTGTGCAGAGCCACACTTAATAAAAATTCACATGTTTTCGTGTTTGCTGATAGCGGAAATAGGTCAGTGAACCACTTCCCCCAGCCACCTCAGTATTATAAGAAAACTCCAACATTTGAGAAACGTTTAAAGATTGAATCTTTATTACACCTCATAGCTGTGACTAACAAGCTCCAAGGCACAGGCGATTTGGATAAAGATCTTTGAGATTGTATATGTTCACTTGTTGCTGTGGGAAGAGACGTGAATTCAGGAAAAATCATCCCTTCCCCCTTTACGGAAATTTAAAAAAAGTCAGTAGTTGGCAGTTTCTTTTTTTTAGAAACACAGGTTTCTTAACTCCTGCCCTGGTTCGACATGAGTTTGTGCTGTCATGTGGGAGGGGATATTTAGCGTCCTGTGTTTGACTCAAGATGGGGTAAAGGTGGTGTCGTTTGTGAACTTTGCGGGGAAAACCAATTTTTTTTTGTGGAGAGGTGTGAAGCACTTGGCTGCAAGACTTTGGTCTGGTAAGCACTTCTGGTCGAAGCTCTGGCATGTGTGGTTGGTACTTGAGACTTACTTCATTTGCAAGTAGCTTAGACTGGGGAGCCTGTGGTCTCGGACTACTCATTGGCTGAGAGCACACTTATTCGTTTTAGGTTTACCAGTGTTGACGTTTGGTATCCTTGTGCACTCTGTCATATAAGTGAGCCAAATTGGTTCTTAGTACAATCAGCTAACGGGTGTGTCACATACAGAAATCCACCTTGATTTCAGGGCTCTGATAGAGAGTAAGTTCCGATCCGTCTGCCTGATCATTAGACCATGAGATTTTTGCATTTATTTCATGGCCATGATCGATTCAGAAGTGCCACCTCCACGTCTCACCTCCCCTGACGTATACATATCACCAGCGGCAAGTCACGTGGCTGCACAAAGTAAACAGGGTGTCTGGCGTGAGGTCGGTTCCTTGACGGTGTGCTTGGTGCGGCCCTGCCCATTGCCAGGGCGCCATAAGGCACGGAGGCTCGCTCAAGGGTGTAACGCTTCTAGTCGGGCATGCCGTGACAGTCCTCACAAGGGGAAGTAATGCGTCTCATATAGCCTCTCCTTGCCAAGTGGCTCTTTCCGCCTTCCCATGGTGCCACACATCAAGCTCGGCATTTCTCTGGCCTGCCTGAACGTTGCCTTGCGTCAAAATGGAGAGCTGTGACCCAACCCAATGCGAAAGTGAAGGGTGCATGGCACAGGGGGAGCTGTTTCGAGGGCCCGGGGTGGAGGGGCATAGGGTTGAATGGGGCGGAGGGTTGAGTGGGTCTGTTGGTCCGGGAGGGGGGGGGGGGTGCTGCTCACTTGTGTAGTACCCCTCTGTGCTGGGCGACTGCAGCTCCTTTCCCTCTCTCTTTTAGCAGGGCACAGACCAGCAGTTGCTCTGGATGTGGGCGACCTCGTTTGTCGGCGTGGGATCTAGGCACAAGTCGGCAACGACACTTCGCCACACCCCTGGACAACAGGGGTATGTTCTGCCAAACCCAGGAGGTGGTGGGCGGTGACATCGCCTGGGCCTGGTTAGCTGGGTTCAGACTGCTGAACGACTGGGTGACTCGCCCACCACCTCAGTAGGAGTGGGTCCTTGGCCGAGAGGTGGAAGCTCGGGCAAGTAGGCGCGAAGGACGAGAGCTGCATCCGCCTCCCTGGAGTGCAGGGTGCACTTGCTGAGGAGCGTCGAGTAAAATCTTCAATGATGGGGTCACAGAGGGGGACCAGTATGTGGGTGATGGTGTGCTGAACTCAGCAGCTCTAGAGTGCCCTTGGCCTTGGGGCGAGGCCAGTGGACAAGCTGCAGCAGTCACGATCCATGCTAGAGGAGTCAGTCTGGGGTGAGAGACAGGCCCCCAACATTCTCCACCCTTCAATATGGCAAACGAAGAGGCGAGTGACTCGAGTGTTCTTTCGAGTTGTTTGACACTTGCTGTTCCCACCCCAGAAGAGGGCCTGGTGCAGAATGTAGAAAATGTAACCGAATGGCATACGAGAATAAATCAGCTATTAGATTCCAGTATCAAAAACGGAAAGATAAGCAACACAGCAGTTCTCTCAATTAAAAAGAACTCGCCACCTGGGATATCGTTAGTGCAAAGCTCGAGGGGCAACTGGAAGAGCTGGAGAAGGAGAACGAACGACTACGAAAACAGCCCACCAAAACATGGACTGGAGTGGTTGCACAGGGGGCCACCAAAACGCAGACCACAAGAGAGACGATAGCTTAAGTGTCCAAAAGAGTGGACATGGCAGTCTTTCTGAGACCCCTGCCTGGTAAAATAAAAATAAATAAGGTCAAGGCAACCAAAAATGTGATAGTTGACTTTGTCACCGAAGAAGACAGAGATAAAATACTCAATTATGTAAAATTAAATAAGGTAATTAAGTGCAAACCGCCTAAAAAGCGGAATCCCCTAGTAATCTTATACGATGTTCCCACTGCAATAAATGAAAACGACATTTATGGAACAATAAACCAACAGAATTTTGAGATCGTGAGTTTAGGGACCTTTAAGAGCGAATTCAAATTGCGCTTCAAAACTGGACCCCAAGAGTGTGATGTTGTGCACCACGTTGCCGAGGTCTCGGGGAACATGAGGCGCAAGTTCACCACTATGGACAGAGTATATATGGGATTCCACTCAATTAACGTAAGAGACTATCTCGTATTTCCCGGTGCCACAATTATGGTGTCCTAGATCACTTTCACAAACCACTGCTAGTGAAAACCGGCTTGCTCCAGGTGCGGGGCAGAAGATCATCCCAGAAAAACCTGCGGCAGAACAGGGATATGTATCCCCTCTGCACAGAGAGGAAAAAGAAGTTGTAGCGCCACAGGAAAAAACTGCCCCACCTACAGGGTGCTAGAACAAAGGCTCATTTCAAGAACTGATTACGGCTGACTCCATATCAGGTTATAGGAAGCCTAAAAGAAAGTCCCTGAGTAAAAAGCTGAGGGATGCATTAAGGACCAGTACATTTAGGGAATTTTTGAAAAGATCTTCCAAGATACAAACCAAAAGTGTGGAAACGAGAGACGCTGGTGTGCAAACAGAACCTTGTGGTCAGACAGATGCTCCCTCTCTCTCAAACTGGGGACCAAGAACGTCTGAAGTTCTAGAACGACCGAAAGGGCATCCTGTGGTAGGAAGTCTTCCAATGATAAAGCAGAATGACACGCTTAACAAACAGAAAGTGCTAGTTAACATTGTTAGCAGTATATGTTCATCCACAAATCCATCGACAGAGAGGTTTGGGCGTAGATCCCAATAGGGTATACCCCAACCCAGAATATGCATTACAACTAGAGCACCTGGAGGAGCCGACGGTCCTCACCACAGCCCTGAGACATGTGGTACGTGTTAGCTACGAGTATGGTAATGGTAATGAAGTCTGTAGATAGAATACAGCTAAAGACGATGAATCTCCCCACCGACTTCAGAGCCCTGCGAGACCTGGTTAAAAATGTTTTTGAAAGAAGAAATGACAAATTTGGTCTAAATGAACTTTATAATCAATCTGTCATCACAAATGGAAGATTAGCGCACGACTGAAGCAAAAATTGGCCAGAATCACACATCAGAACATACTTCGCACGTGGACCTTTTAAAAGTAGGATGGATTAATTCACACAACAGTAAGTTAGTCATGCAGGAACTCCGGAGAGTCGTGGAGGAGTTGGATGTGCTGTGTTTGCAGGAGACATACTGGCAAGCTGTGTGAATCCCATTTGCAGCAGCAAATTGGCATGTAATCCACAGTGGAGAGGAACCCAGAGCTGCAGTAATGATCACCAACAAAGCGTTAAGAGCCACTGTCCTTGCTCAGTTCTCGGATGACCACTGCAACGTCGTGAAACTACATTCACCAGTTGGAGTACTGTACATCATTAACATGTTCTTCCAGTACAGCAAGAGAATAGATGAGTGACCACGGAGTTGTGGGGGCGTAAATGCATCATCACAGCTGACATAAATGCGAAACCCCCTATGGTTCAGCGGTACCCGTGATGATCGGGAGAAAAAGCCAAAGACACGATCATGGCGTTACAGCTAGTGGTCACCAATAAACAAGGGAACCCCCCCCCCCTCTACCTACACAGGAGGTGGGGGCGAAATATTGAAACATTGATGTTACCTTGGTTATGGCCAATCTCGCAACCAAGGTAACGGATTGGATGGTCTGGAACCAAGTAACAACTAGTGACCACAATCTCATCACATTTTATGTACTATTAAAAACAGTCTTGATCACGATTTATGTTTATTAAGGTGACCGGTTTCGACCACTGCTGTGGTCATCTTCAGACCATTGAGTAGGAATCTCCAGCTGAAAGAGGTTCCTACTCAATGGTCTGAAGATGACCACAGTAGTGGTCGAAACCGGTCACCTTAATAAATATAAATCGTGATCAAGACTGTTTTTAATAGTAAATATTTGTATTCAAAAGTCATCACATTTTCATTGGGAGTTGGGGAATGCCACTTTTACATGGGGTGGGAGACACAGCTAAACTACAACAGGACCGACTGGGACTGCTTGTCGAGGGAGTGTGACATACTGACATTGCCAGAAGGTGACGAGAATGTAGAAGGATACACCGAGCAACTGCTGAAAGCAGTCATCAGGGCAGTGAAAGCTGCCGTAGCAGCCAGGAGGAGAGCCCTTGCGGCCTCTCCGTCACCATGGTCAACCAAACTAGGACAAATACGCCAATCTGTAAGGAGGGCGAGGAGGTATTACCATCAGAGTGTCGTCTGGGAGGAGCAACGTTGGTTGCAAATATACAGGGAAGCAATGGAGCACTTTCAGCAGGAGCTTAGGGCAGACAGGCTTGAGAGCTGGGAGAAGTATGTTCAAAGCCAATTGGCTACAGACCCATGGGGCATCCCATACAAGCTAGTATGGGAAAACATCAGGTCATCCATGGTGTTGTCTACCATCAGGGTCCAAGGCCGGATGACGGAAACCTGGCAGGACACTGCTGAGGTTCTCCTCCGGATCCTGTTGCCTGACGATAGCGAGGAAGACGACTCCGAAGTGCAACAGCAAATCAGGAGACAAGATCAAGAGAAATATAAAAATAGCAGCATGGTATATCCCTTCTCTGAAGAAGAAGTAGCTGCCCAGATAAAGGTCCTAAATGGCATCACAGCAGAGGTGGTACAATTGCTGCCGCCCCCCCCCCCCCCCCAGCTGGTGGCACCTCTGACGAAGCTATACAACGAGTGCTTGAGGCTCGGGAAATTCCCCCAAATCTGGAAAAAAGACAATGTAGTGATAATTGAGAAGGGCCCAGACAAAGACCCAAAAGAAGCCAATTCGTACAGTCCCATCCGTCTACTGGACCTACTGGGGAAACTTTTTGAGAGGTTGTTAGCAGACAGACTGGCAGCACACCGAGTACTGTGTGGGATGAGTGATAGGCAGTTCGGTTTTCGATCGGGAAGATGGGCGTCTGACGCTATGGCCCTGGCCGCGGAGGTCTGTGGCTCAGTCCCGCACAAATATGTGGTCGGCATCATGGTGGATATCAGTGGTGCCTATGACAACCTGTGGTGGCCCTCGCTTTTCTCCTGCTTGCGGGAGAAGGAGTGCCCTGGGTCGCTATATGGCTGTCTGAGAAGCTATTGTGAGGATAGGGAGGTCTGGCTATCGTCCCCTAGCAGGAGAATCAGTAAACAGATTACAAAGGGGTGTCCACATTGCTCTGTCCTGGGGCCACTCTTTTGGGATATCAACACGGAACCCCTCTTGGACAACCTGCAGAACAGCGACGATGTGCTAGAGGGCATAGCCTGCGCAGACGACCTCCTCCTGCTGGTCGGCGGTCGTAGCCGCAAAGACCTAGAACCAAAAACTGAAAGGGCCATATCTATCCCGAGTACATGGTGCCACACTGCCAAAGTGAAGATCTCACCAAGTACGTCCACTTACCTACTACTGAAGGGACAACTAGTTAGGAATCCGACAGTAAGAATAGATGGCTCATCAGTTCTTCAGCGCCATGAGGCACGATACTTGGATGTAGTTGTCGACGAGAGGTTGAGTTATACATCACATATTGACACCATAACGCAAAGATCCTTAGAAACACTCAATAATTTGATTGAGATTGGACATAAACGATTCCACCTGCCACCAGAACTAATAAAACTGTATCACAACAATATTCTGACGTCAATTGTAGGGTACGGGTCAGGAGTCTGGACTCACAGGATCACGAGCGTTATGCTTGCCATGTCCATAAGAAGAGTGCAGCGAAATATGCTCCTGCGATCAATAGGGGCGTATAGAACAACTCCATGGGGAGGACTAACAGTATTAATGAGGCTTTGTCCTCTGGACATAAAGATTAGGGAACAGGCGGCGTGGTATTGGGTTACAAAGGAAAACAGAGACAAAATAATTGAATTGATAGGGGTTCACGTGGGAAACAAACTAGAAATCAGATATAGGGGGGAGGAGCTCTGGCAGGAACAGTGGGATAATGAAGACACGGGTCCCAGAACATACGAATTACTGCCCCACATCAGGGAGCGATTACAGTTAAAACACTTAAAGCCATCAAGAGGACTGCTGCACTTCCTTGCTCGACATGGACCCTGCCCGATATACTTATGCCGGTTCGGGGAACGGGCTGCACCAATGTGTGACTGTGGGGCCGCACCAGGCACCCCAGAACATGTGGTGTATGAGTGCCACCTCTTCGACGACGTAGCGGCACAAATACGTTAACAGTTACTATGACACGTATCATCTGCTCAGACATGAGGGACTATTTCCAATCTTGCATAAATTAGAAAATCATATTTCGTACAAAGTCCTAAAGCAATTCCTACGGAACAATAAATACCGACCTGACTTCGTGCACTTGTCCCGTTCCGCCGAGGCGTGGACTTGGCCAGCCACTTCACGGCTGGAATCAGGCCACGTCTGGGATTAGGGGGAGGGTGCGCCTTTCTTACCGATTCTGACACTCACCGGATTTGTCATTAGATTAAATATTAGGTTAGATGTAGGATAAACTAGGATAGCAACATTAGAGTAGTACTGTAGCGATTAAATACTCTGTGCCAGCCCGGTGCCAGGGGCATGCTCACCGGGATTACCTCAGTGAGCATGGCCAATCAATGCAGATTTATATACGCTGGCACACCTGTAACACTGCAGGTAGAGTAAACTAGCATAAGTAGTAGACATAGCAAATATTGGTAACCTTAGGACATAGCAGCAGTGCCTGTAGTGGAAGAGTAATAGTACTAACATCAGAACAAAAGCTGCAGTAGTAACAGTTGTATTAGTATCAAGTAGAGCCCACTAATGTATTAGTTGGTGGGTTGCTTATGTATCATGTATTGAAGAATAAAGAATTAAAAAAACAACAGGGTAACGTACTGCCGCTCCGGCATTGTCAGGATGTACAGATCTCAATCGCCACTTGCTCTCAGCTGCACCTATGTAGAGAAACTTCGGTAGATTTGATCAATCAAAGTCTGCTCAGCGTCAGATAAATTCAGCTTGCGTTATCCACATATTTTTGGGCCAGATTAAATGATTGAGAATGTTGGCAAAATTTAGTGAACTAACAACAGCCGTGCGGTTCTAGGCGCTTCAGTCTGGAACCGCGTGACCGCTACGGTCGTGGGTTCGAATCCTGCCTCGGGCATGGATGTGTGTGATGTCCTTAGGTTAGTTAGGTTTAAGTAGTTCTAAATTCTAGGGGCTGATGACCATAGATGATAAGTCCCATAGTGGTCAGAGCCATTTGAACCATTTTTTGAACTAACAACATTTATTTTCCTACCAGAGTTACCTTTCAAGTATTATTATCCGTTATTTAGAACCCATATGCAGAAAACCGAAATTACAAAAAGAATTGTTTTCGCTGTTTTTGCACTATGGGCCGCAATCATCTCAATTTTGACTGTAAATTCTTTATACTTTAACCTAGAAAAGCCATTTTTCCGTTTTCGAAAATCTTTATCCATTATCAAGATACACACAAAAAATCACGATGTTGGTTACCAAAAGCACCAATTGAGGGGATGGCCACTTGTGTAATTTCTATTCACGGTAAACTGTCGAAATGCTTATCACATATCCTTTAAGGTTATGTTCTCGGGGAATCTTGAAACTTTTTTGTACCCATCGGTTCAAATTTACCATACATGCGTGTGTAAAATGGATATCTAATGTCTGGTCTGGGGCCTAAATGTTGCTCTAACTGATGTGATGAGCACGTGGCGAGGTTGCTGGGTCACCACAATGTCTCTGAGCTCACCACACTAGTTTTTAATCGCCATTTCTTCACTAACAGAACTTTCTGATGCCTGTTCCTCTATAATGGGCACGTCACACCCATATAGGATGTCTTGATCCGGAAATTATTCGATGGTGCCACATGTCGGCGTAAGAACTTAAAAAAATTATATCATACGAAATGCTTTGTACTTACAAGTCAAACACTGCATTTTTTGGTATGTTTTAGGTGTGGCCTAGAAATGTTGAGCATTTTTATGTGATGTAGTGTAAAATGAACTTGCGTAAGTTGGGAGACAATATTGTGTTAACTTTATACGAGGGTTGTCCAGAAAGTAAGTTCCAATCGGTCGCTAAATGGAAAGCGTAGTGAAAATCAGAAACATTTTATTTGCAGGAATCAGCTACACTTTCCAGATACTTCTCTACATAGTCGCCGCTCCGACTTAGACATTTTTTGGAGCGTTATACCAAATTTCCAACATAATTGTCATGAAAGGCAGCTGCCTGTGCCTTCCAATAATTGTCTATGCTGGTCTATAGCGCATAGCCCAGCATACAAAGAGAGATGATACTCAGGACGAGCCAATTAGCTCTGTGTTGTGGGTGATCGAACACTACCCATCGAAAAGAATGCAGGAACGTCTTTACTGCCCCTGCAGAGTGCAGCTGAGAATTGCCATGAAGAAGAAGTGCGTGGCAGTTGTGTTAGGTGGGCTGCATTCATTAAGGCGAAACTATTCAGCAGGCCCTCCTACTTGGCGGGAGACATCGCTGTTATAAGCACATTTACACGCTCACAGTGCGCTCACAACTGAAAAGAGCGTCTTGATGCGATCTACGGTCATACTAGAGACTCTACCCAACACATCTGTGTGAAGCTTCATCGAGTTTTCAGTGTGGTGTCCATTTTGCGACCGATCGGAAGTTACCTTCTGGGCAACCGTCGTATTATGCATTCTTATTTGTTGTTTATATCTCTCAAGGCATGTAAATGTGTCTAAGGATATAAATTAACTGTCAAAAAGTTTCTACCTACAGAATACGTTTTACATAAGCAGAGCACCCTGTTGTAACAGGGAAAAAACCAGCTGGCAAATGCTCTTGTCAGAGCGCAAAATAGGCGAATATGCACATCTTTAAAAGACTCTGACAGAAAAATGTGAAACCAGCTGATTCAATCCTCATTCCAACCTCTACACCAAAAATTTTGGCATGTGAATATTTTCGCTCTTTTCTGGTGAGACAGAGCAACAGAGAGACAGCGACGGTGGAACAGAGAGGACTCAGTGTCAGTGGGTGAGGAAGAGAGACGAGAAAGTGATTGTGGCAGAGAGAGTGGCGCCGAAAGAGAGATGGATGAGGATACTAGCAGTGAGAGCAAAAGAGAGAGAAGACAGTGGCAATGAAAAAGAGAGATGTGGAAACCATACATAGGTAAGGGGGGGGGGGGGGGCGGTGCGATTTGGACACCTGCAGACCAGCGAACTTCATCTCGAACAAATTTGTTCACTTTCCTCGATTTTCTAGACTGACGTGTCTAAGTTTACTAGTCTACGGGTCAAAATCCAGAGCCCCAAATAAACCAACCAGAAGAATATGAGTGGGAAGGAAACAATGATGGTTGAAGAAAAAGACAGCAGACTGTAAGTGGGAAAGAAGGAGGCAGTGGCAATGGGAGGGAAAAAGAACAGGACAAACACAATGGCTGCAGGGCAGAGTGACAGAGGGTAAGGGAGAGTGAGGGAAAGTGATGAAGACAGTGAGTGAGAGAGCCGCAGGAGGATGTGCCACTGAGAGAAAAAGAAGACAGTAGGAGAGAGACATATACAGACAGAGGGAGGTGCTGATTGTGAAGGCTTCACTATGAAGAGAAATGGGTAAAAGGATTCACAATGTTTTGTGTCAAAAGCGTGTGAATATTGCAACATGGTGTTTACGTGCAAACTGGTGACAAGTGCAATAATAAGTACAGAGGACTTGCAAGATATAACTAATTTGTTACTGATCAACAGTTTAACCCAAAGGGCACAGTATTTACCCAAAAATTTTGTAGAAGTGTCTCTCATTCACAAGTCAGAAAAACACATTACACAATACCTTTCTAATTGAATTAGGTGCAAACAAGAACTTCTTATAACTTTTCTCCTAACTGTGAGCACTTCAATAATAAAAGGTAAAATCAGTTTTATTTAACAAGAGCACATGAATAATAAAGGTGAAATAAGTTTCTTTTGAACACGATACACAAGTCAAGAAATACATTACACAAAACATTTCTGATTAATTACTTGCAAACAAGAACTTCTTATAACTTCTGTACTAACTGTAACCACTTCAATAATAAAAGGTAAAATCAGTTTCATTTAACAAAGGGCACTTGGATAATAAAGGTGAAATAAGTTTCTTTTAGATAGGTCACCTGGGCAAGCGCAATAGTATAATTCACTTAATTTCCAATTTCCGCTACCCATAAAGTATTTCTCTTGTTCAACTCCCGTTGCACGTAATGTATAATTCAGAACACTAGTCTCCTTCCTTTATGGTTTTGAAGGTAAATGTATAAGCAGTATAGCAAACGGAACAGACGCCTTGGAGTCCCAATGCAGAGGAAACTTAATGCAAGATCCCCACTCACTGCAAACCGAAGAACTCAGTGGCCGCCGTATCGGTTGCCATTTTCCCCGCTGTCAAAAGAACCTCCGTTTCCTTTGGTACTGGTCGGCCAAGACGTCGTACTCCTGACGGCGATTTAGACATGGACTAGGTGCCCGCTGCAGTGCTGCAACAGAAAAGCACAAACACACAGCCACAGCCAAAAGAAACAATGTTAACAGCCCCAGAATATAGTAAGATAAAATTCTGCAAAGATAGATCACATCAAGACAAATTAAAAATGGTTAAAAGAATTAACTGTAGAGTTTAAATTTCAAAATATGTAGAATTGCCCCAGCACAAACGGACTAGTTTTAAAAGGGCAACGACAATACAAAGCATAATATTATTACACCAGTACGTCGCAGTTCCAACACAATATTGACACTCATAAGAAAAGGTAGAAGCTAAGTAGGCCCGATTGCAAAACTAGAAAGCTTGAATGTCTACTTCTTCAATAGACCACTGCGTGGTACATAGTTCACTAGCCAAAATGAATAGCCGGCCTCGGTGGCCTTGCGATTCTAGGCGCTGCAGTCCGGAACCGCGGGACTGCTACGGTCGCAGGTTCGAATCCTGCCTCGGGCATGGATGTGTGTGATGTCCTTAGGTTAGTTAGGTTTAAGTAGCTCTAAGTTCTAGGGGACTGATAACCTAAGATGTTAAGTCCCATAGTGCTCAGAGCCATTTGAACCATTTGGACCAAAATGAATAACACATTGCTCAGCGTCCTGCGTAGAAGACCATGTCCCAGTCACGCCTCAAGAACTTCCAATGACAGGCCCGCTTCCGCACTCCGAGCCACATACACCGGTCAAATCCAGCTAACTCAACGAAAACACAAGTTTTCACTCCCTGAGCCGCGACACGTACCTGCCGTTCCGAAGCCAAAACCCAGTCTGCTCGCCATCCTACCAGCACCACCACTGACCAACGAGGCAAAGGTAAGCAACGCCAGAGGGAAAAAATCGATGCGGGTGAATCGAACGGATAAAGCAACTGGCGCCAGCCCCCTCCCCACGTATCAAATATGTTGAGATGCCAAAAGTTTTGATGAGGGAGGCGAATGGGGATTAAGGCAGATATTTCCCCACTTTTCTGTCAGAATCCTTTAAAGAGTAGCATATTTGCCTTTTTTGCGTTCCGAAAGGATCATTTTGCAGTTAGTACAATTACAAATCATTCAGCAGTACTCTACTTAACCTAACGCTGCACTGCTGCCCTTCTTTGTAATAGTCTAGTACATGTGTGCTGCATGATCGCCATATCTGGATATCAAAAGATATTCAAGAAATCAACTCGCATTTACCATACGAGTAGCCATCAGCTGTATAAGGCAATGACGACAATGAAAATTTATGCCGGATCCGGACTCAAACCCGGATTTCCTGCCTTAAATGAGTGGCTTTGGCACGACTCCCAGACAGACCCTACGTCGTTCCTACGTGACAACCTCTGATCGTACACACTTCCGTAGAGGGGAAGACATTTTAATAAAGTCGTTACCTGCTGTCGACGGGTGAATACGATATTGCAGTGCCAAGTAAGAAGAACGATACATACCCGAAGGAATATTGCATCCTTCTTCTTAACAACATGGGCACTGCAGTATCATATCGAAAGACACTACTGAGTATGTTTACGTATGTACTGTACATTTTTACATGTATAGTATTGTCATTAACGGTGTAAAAAAACACCTCAGCCGTGATTGTCGGTATTGTTGCTCACTCGCTGGCTACTTAAGTACTATACAGATGTCACCCTTCAATTAAAAGTGGTGCTGCAACTATGGTATATTTGGACAAATTCGTGGTTCTTACATATCTCGGATAATATAATTGGTTATCATCTGTCTGATCGCTGACTTTCGCTGAATGCTCGTCAACGTGTGGCAAGGATGGTAAATCCTTTTGTCATACTCTTCTTGGCCAGATTATCAAATTGCATATTTCAGCAGAGTAACGCAAGATCCCACACTGCAATTTACTCCTTACACGAGTATGCTTTAAGGAATCCATGTAGACTGGTGGTGGCAAGGAAAGCGTTTCTGAAGGAGAGAAATTTGTTAACATAGAGTATAGATTTAAATGTCAGGAAGTCGTTTCTGAAGTGTTTGAATGGAGTGTAGCCATGTATCGAAGTGAAACATGGACGATAAATAGTTTGGACAAAAAGAGAATAGAAGCTTTCGAAATGTGGTGCTACAGAAGAATGCTGAAGATTAGATGGGTAGATCACATAACTAATGAGGAGGTATTGAATAGAATTGGGGAGAAGAGGAATTTGTGGCACAACTTGGCTAGAAGAAGGGATCGGTTGGTAGGACGTGTTCTGAGGCATCAATGGATCACAAATTTATTATTGGAGGGCAGCGTGGAGGGTAAAACTCGTAGAGAGAGACCAAGAGGTGAATACACTAAGCAGATTCAGAAGGATGTAGGCTGCAGTACGTACTGGGAGATGAAGCAGCTTGCACAGGATAGAGTAGCATGGAGAGCCGCATAAAACCAGTCTCAGGACTGAAGACCACAACAACAATGGATCCTTGACTGACCTCCTCAGGCCTCTGATTTTTCACCCATAGAGCATATCTGGGACACAATGGAAACACATACTGTTTCTTCCCATTTTCAAGCCATCAATCTTCTTGAACTGACACTGCAAGTGTTTCAGGTATGGCGAAGAATTCGTTAAGATTACGTTCGGCGGGCTATTTGTTTCCGTGTCACAAAGAATATAAGAAAGTAGTCATGCTCGTGGGAGTAACACCTTACACTGAAGCCGATGATGGATTGCTGTTCCGAGTGGAAAGAAAGTTTAATAATTTAATATGATGGATGTCTCTTCGTAAAGTTTGATAAATACCGTACTGATGAAATACGTGTAATACTTTCTATCAGTGTAATCTGAATGACTCCCCTATACATCGTACCTTAATAATAATTACGTATGGGGAATCTTCATTATGTTCTTACCGCCACAGTAAATCTCGGAAGAAAACTAACATCGGCAGGGTTGACAATTTGTTGTGTAGGAACAAACTGTACGAATTATGGGTGATATGTTTCACTTTTGTCGATAGTAACGATTTGAAGAGAAGTCTTGGTAGCGAGAGAGCCGTGCGGTGTCGTTGTTGGGACAGAAATGGGTAGACATGACGTACATTTACATTGATTAAAAATGCAGAAAAATTGTGATTTGTTGAAGAGAAAGAGCTTCATAAGTTGAGCAAGTCAGTAAAGTATTGGTCCACCTCTGTCCCTTACGCAAGCGGTTACTCGGCTTGGCACTGATTGACAAAGCTGTTGGATGTTGCCCTTAGGGACATTGCGTCAAATTCTATTCAACTGGCAGGATATATCGTCAAAATCCCGATCCCGTTTCAATGCCCCGTCTTGTTACTCTTCATTGCAAGCCGTCCTGAACTTACATTTCAGACAGATAGTGCCTACTTCCACACACGGCAAGAGTTTCTACTGCTTGTCTTTGTCCTTGCCAAGACCTATCTTTGCCCATTGAGAACGTTTGGAACTTTAGGGACAGAGCCCTCCAACCGGCTCGGAATTGACAGAATTTGGCAGAATATCCTTCATGCGGACATCCAAACAACTCGATCAGTCGAGGACAAACGAAGTAACTGTTTGCCTACGGGCCAGATGTGGACTTACTCAATTTGTGAAGCTCTTTTTCTTAAATAAGTCATCCAATTTTCGTGAAATTGTGATAATTCGTTTGTCTGTACATTTACGTCTGGTTTCCGTCCCGTTCGGATAATTACTTCATGGAACGTCGTTTTTTTTTCGTGTTAGGGTGCATTTCAGGTATTTTCATAGATTCCTTGTTATAAACAGAGAGATATCTTATCCGGACCAACAACATCACAGTAACTGTCCCCTATTGAGTAAACAAGGAACTTAACATAGTTTCCTTTCAATTGGATTTTCTTCAATCTGCTTCCGAACATCTTTTACTTTGTATGCTGTGGCTGGTTCTTATACGAAGAAGTCAAATTTCCAACCTTGGACAAGTTTACTGGTCTGGAATTTTGCGTAACATTACTCCTGCACGAAGACGACAGAGTTTCCCAGACTTCACTACAATCTGGAAATGAAGCAAGTACAGCGTTTGTTCTTTCGTCAATGGAGGCTTGTTAACACTGCAGCTGTCAGTATGGAAGGCATCTTCACTTCGTTCTCATAGTATTTATCTTCACAGCATTTCCTTGACAAGATGCGCTTCGCTCACTGACACACACGGTGCTTCGATGGTTCGTTACGCTGAAACGACAAACATTGTTCTTCTTAATCACCATTTTTTATGCATGTCCAAGGAGAACATGTGGTGAAGTTTATATTTAAAAATATAATGAAGGGAAAGCAAGGATAGTGAGCCGTGTATCGACTCGTGCCTCACCTTGTATTTAGATTGCATTGGTTTCCCTTTTCTTCCCCTGACATGTTGGTTTGATATGTTGTCTGTCATTAAGTGGCTGCTTGGTTGTCTTTTCCCTCTGCTACCGATATCTGCGTTTGCTCCCGGGAAACTGCTATGGAGGAAGTGAGGTCTTTGACCAGTTATAACTTTGTGTGGTGGCGCGGAAGTAGGGGGGTTGTGCGCTAGAGAGTCTGGTGGACACGGGAGGGCAGTGTGGCTCTCCAGCGCGAAGCAGGCGTGGTCGGTTGTACCGAGACGCCAGGTGATGTATGTCGGTTGTGTGTAACGGGCGGGTCGAGTTGACGGAAGAGCTCCCCGCGTGTTGGTTCTATACAGAATCGCCCCACGAGTAGTTGCTGTTCATTACGCCTTAGTGGGACGTAAACAAGCTTCTTTAAGTCCTCCGTTTCAACACTGGAGTTTAAAAAGAAGACATTTAACATGAAGGAGCGGTCACTACCCGTCAACGTTGCAGAGAAGATGTGAACTCCGGTGACAGAGCGTGTTGTCGCGTGACCGTGGCGTGTTGGGTACACTAGCGACGCGTGCGCGCTCGGATGTGTGGATCCTGGCCATCGGAGGCTGTGTACTGCCTGTTCGAGTTAGTGGAAGGTTTAATCATTAAGTAATAAGTTTGGTTAATCAGTGACTCTTCTGCCTTGTGGCCTCCGGCGATCGGGTTTCCTGTCCCCGGCATCGGTGTAATTGAAGACAGTGATCTTTCCTCCTCCTCTCGTGACTGCCCGATAGGAGGTGTAGTTTTGGCAGTTTAATTGTTTCCCTATTTTTGTCGTGTGTTATAAGTAAATTCATGCTTCTTATTGGTTGATCATGTGGTCGCTCATTCAGGACTGTGTGGTGTAATGTTTCCTTGCACGAGGTTAGCTCTAATTCTGTGAGCAAGTTAAGCCATCTTATTACAAGTTTTCGCTGGCTAAACGTCGGTGCAGTGACCAGCCTGAGAGCGGCAATTGTGTTTGGGGGAGTATTTAAATTGGTCAGTATTCTGCCTAGCCTGAGCATCCCTGAGTGGGTGATTTGTGGCCGCCTTACACGTCCGTCATATCTTATGTTCTTATGATATTCCAGGACACTTTTGTTTAAAATTTTTTTAAATTCCTCCATTCCTTTATTGACAGTAATCGTGTGTTTGCTGAGACCTTTGATTTTTTTTAATGCCGGTGGTAGCTTCACTACCTCACCGTACTTTATTAACAAAGTTCTGTATTTACTTTAGTAGCCTGTTTACTAATGTTCTTTAAATTTTTTTAAATTGGTATATTGCTATAAATTACTTGATTGCCGTTAGCGGCGTGTTTTGAAAGGCTTGTTATTGCCGTACTGGTTCAAATGGCTCCGAGCACTATGGGACTTAACATCTGAGGTCATCAGTCCCCTAGAACTTAGAACTACTTAAACCTAACTAACCTAAGGACATCACACACATCCATGCCCGAGGCAGGATTCGAACCTGCGACCGTAGCAGTCCCGCGGTTTATTGCCGTACTGCTAACTTATGTGTTTTTTTTAAAAAAGAAATTTTTAAATTGTGGTATTGCTATAAATTACTTGATTGTCTTTAACGGCGTGTTTTGAAAGGCTGTTCTTGCCGTACTGGTAGCTTCTGTGTGCTTTTTTTTTTAAATTTAAGCTGTTGTATTGCTGCTATAAATGACTTGACTGCCGTTTTATAAGAAATTTTTAAACTGTTGCATTGCTGTAAATTACTTGATTGCCGTTAGGAGCGTGTTTAAAAGGCTGTTTATTGCCGCACTGCTAGTTTCTATAAGATATGAATAAAACATTTGTGGGTGAAAATCTCAACTCGACAGTAAACTACTAGAAATTTGGCCCCGTTTCCCAATTTGTGGTGTGGCTTGTAGTAACCGTAACTACTGTGTGTGTCAGATAGGAAGATATAATAATTTGTCACAGGCTTCGATCGATTCTCATATTATGACATTCGATTGCGTAGGAAGATAAACTTCAAATCGGACTTGTGTCGGTCTGTCATTGTGTTAATTTGGGAATTATTTGTGATATCCTAAAACTGAATTATTATTTACAGTAGTTTACAACATAAAATAGCAAGAGAAAATCTGAAAATTACAGAATTTAATGTGATGAGTGAAGCTGATGATTCTGACGTGGACACAGACTTCGAAATGATTGTGAGAGTAATAGTCAAATAATTGGTGGTGAAGAGGAAGATGTTCAGTCTTCTGCCAGCACCGATGCACCTACTGTTGTTGAGTCAAGAACAGCCCCTGTAACTGACTCAGGTACATCACTTATGCGCTTTTGTACAGGAATGTAAGGAGCAGCTAAATGGAGTAAAGCTTGTTTGCAGCAAAACGTTCGAACAAGATAACATAGTTACCTTACCTGAAGTATTTGAGGAGCGATAGATGTACGTTCACCACTGGAATCATGACAGTTACTTTTTACAAATCCACAAATTGATTTAGTTATGGAATAAACCAATGTCTATACTGATTCAGTACAGTTCGAAACAAACATAAAAGTGGCCCAAATATGGATTCACCTACAAATTGTCGGCCCCCGGTAGCTGAGTGGTCAGCGCGACAGAATGTCAATCGTAAGGGCCCGGGTTCAGTATACTGGACCCTCAGAGGGAAGCCAGCAAAAAACAAAATTGAACACAAACTCTCGCAGTACAATTGGAAATTAAATATGGGGAAACGTCTCGGAAAACGTGTTGCCTAGACATGCGAAGGAGACATGGTACAAAATAGTTAATAGAACGGTACCAACCAACCAAAGATTGGCGGAGATAAAACTCGTCGGAAGTGACAAGTGCGACGTATGTGCCATGACCGACACCCTCGAGCACCGATTCACCTGCGGGAATGCCACCAACAAACGGAAAGCGTGCCAGCAGATGGCGGCCCACATCAACAGAACGGCGCCGGGAAGTATCACAGTGGAAGCAATCACCGCCCCAGACTGCAACCCATTTCCACGACCCAAGCGACTGGCGACACTGTATCCTCGCCATGACGGGACACGCCATCGTAGCGAGGAGGCAGACCGACCAGCTGGCCTTCCTGATAGACCTCTGGGAGGAGAACAAGACGGCCCAGCAGCACAGGCGCTACTGCGAGAACTTCAGATTCCACTACACACAGCGATCGCCAGAGTCCTCCCCAGCCTGTGACCCTCAGCACCGCCACCAGCCACCTCACAAGAAGAGTAAAGTGTGCAGTGAAAGTGAGTAAGTACAACAGAAAAGATAAAGCGCATTCTCCTCTCGCCTCAAATAGTGAAGTATAGTAGTATAAAGTGTTTCTTCTTAGTGAAATCAGTGATACAAAGTGCTTCTCACCAAACATCTGTCATGCTCGCAGCCAAATCAGTGACAAAAGTATGCCGAGTAGTACTAATAGTGTTTTTTTTCTTCATTTTTTGTACTATATTGTCTAGGGTACAAGCATTACTTAGTGGAAAGTGTCAACTAGTCATAACTTTCTTTTTTTTTGAATAACTTCCTTTACTATGTGCCCTAAAAAATTTATATTGTTTACTCACACTTTCCTAACTGTTTCTCTTATATAATATGACATAATTTTTCTCTCTTTTTCAATTTATGTATAATCTGTAGTATACGTAAAAACGTTTTCTTCCACTTCTGCTCCATCTATCATGCTGATGTTTCCCTCATACTGTCCCACCTAACAGTGCAAACTAGAGGAAGAAATCAAACCAGAATGCACAATGTGCCTGTGGTACTACAAGTGCATGACATACAGAAACATGAACTCAAAATCAATGTGTCGATGCTAATTATAAATTATTATGCCTGTCCTGCAATGTTTTACCGCTTTCTCCGCTCACGGACAGGGTGTTGTGTTGTCCTAATCATCATCATTTCATCCCCATCGACGCGCAAGTAGCCGAAGTGGCGTCAAATCGAAAGTCTTGCACCCGGCGAACGATCTACCCGACAGGGAGGCCCTTGTCACACGACATTTACATTTTATCTACAAATTTTGATGAATTGAAGGCATATTTTGGCCTACTTTAGCTGGAACATTGCATGGTGGTAAAATGAATACTGAAGACTTTTGAATCACAGATGGGATGGGAACAGAGGTCTCTTGAGTAAGTATGCCATTGTAAAGGGTCGGAGTTTTGACTCGTTACATCGTGTTTGACAACACCCATACGAGGGGAGAAAGAAAAGCACAAAATTATCCTGCTGCATTCTTGACACGTTTCTCTCCAACTGTAATACACATTTCACTTCGTCAGAAAACGTTACTTTGGACGAAATTCTTGTTCCATGGAGAGGCAGGTACAGGTTCAGGATGTATATCACAAATAAACTTGCCAAGTATGGGATCAAGGTTTTAATTCTGGCTTGTTCTGAAACAAGTGATGTAAACTTATGGAAGTCCATGCAGGTGCAAAATCAGAAGGGTTAATTAATTTAACTTGCTTTCAAAAACTGCTTTTTTTCCAGACGTCGTTGCATTCTCAGAAATATGTAAAACTTTCAATCATGGCTCACTGTAATAAAGCAGCGTACAAGATGATCATTGAAATGATCACCAATGCCACGGGAGAAAGTCAGATTACGATGAAAGAAAGAGATGAGCTTTCATTGGTGCTGGGCTACGATACCATTTCTAACTCGTGGAAAAAAACTGCAGAACTGAGCATCTTATAGAAACTTCACCGACTGACCGGGTATAGTAAAAAGTTGAATGGGACGCTAATTAACGTATTTGTTTTTCAGATCATTGCTGAAGAAAGTCAGCAATCAAGAAAGACAATTAGAAGTTAATTATACAACAGTCTAGATTGTAAAGTCACGATTATTACAAGGTGACCCGATTAGATCATCACATAATTATCATCAGACATTCAAAGCCTTTTTAATGGATAATAGCAGTACACAAAGAACCGCTAAGTGACGATAGTCCATCGCTCTGTGAACAACCGTTGTCCATTGGTATGGTTCTGAAGGTCTACAGACGGTCATGTGATGATCTAAATACCTCACCTTGTAATAAACGTGCCTTTGCGATCTAGACTGTTTTATAATTAATTTTGTTTAAAGAAATTCACGCCAAAGCAACTTATAACGTACAATTTTGTTTAAGTAAAACTGTTACAAAAATGTCTGCCTGTGAAGCTCAGTGGTCAGCATGTCTGCTGCAATGCAGAAGATACAGACAAACTGCCTATTGGCTTCTGTCTCGGGTTCTTCGGCCGACGTTCATCTAATGATTTTTCTGACGTTTCGCCAGCACGAGTGGCTGGCATTGTCAAAGCTTCACCCTCCATTGCCGGTAGTGAAGCTTTGACAATGCCAGCCACTCGTGCTGGCGAAACGTCAGAAAAATCATTAGATGAACGTCGGCCGAAGAACCCGAGACAGAAGCCAATAGGCAGTTCGTCAACAAGTGGCCACGAAAGCCTTAACAATTTTGTAGAAGATACAGACTCTATACGCGTTACTGCCAGAGATTTTTCGTTGGTGGGAGGACTAGAAGGGGGCGCTCTTAGCCTCGTGATGCCAGTCGCCGTAGATCTACTTGAGTGAGGAGTAGTAGCTGCAATATCCGCAAGACCGACACGCGGAGGGAGGGTGGTGAGCTGGTCGCATGCCCCTCCATACCACATCCGAATGACGTCATACAGGAGAGGACGTCACAGCAGTCAGTCGGTCATCAGAATCAGTACATGGACCTTTCCTTTGCTTGTTACAAAAAGGTGAGGGCACACCACTGTCCCACTTAAACAACATTGCAAAGACACATTAATATTCACATTTTATGTCATGATCTCGGTGTTACTGGTACGTGTGTTTTATGACTTTTTTATATGAGGAAATTGTCGGCAGAATTTTCTCAAAAATTTGAAAAACACAGCCCTCAGTCGCGAACACAATTAATTTGTGACCTAGGTTTCCGTGTCACAAGGGACACCTTCTTCGGACAAAACTAAAACTAAATGTTATAGCAAACGTACCAAAAAGTACGAAAGTTGCGGTCATACCTGACAGCGTCACATAGTCGAAATTATTGCATTTTATTTTAAAATTACGACCATCTGACGCTGTCAGGTATGACCGCAGCTTTCGTATTTT
Source organism: Schistocerca americana (assembly GCF_021461395.2). Classification (NCBI taxonomy): domain Eukaryota; kingdom Metazoa; phylum Arthropoda; class Insecta; order Orthoptera; family Acrididae; genus Schistocerca; species Schistocerca americana. The sequence goes on from NC_060126.1 coordinate 126,670,424, forward strand.
TTGGTACGTTATGCTATAACATTTAGTTTTAATTTTGTCCGAAGAAGGTGTCCCTTGTGACACGGAAACCTAGGTCACAAATTAATTGTGTTCGCGACTGAGGGCTGTGTTTTTCAAAATTTTGTATTATACAACAGTCACTGATTGATGGCCACGTTAAAAACCTTAAGAATTTTCTTATGCCTGCATGTGTTATCTGTAGAGAACCTGTATCTGAGGGGCCATAGTGGAGGTGAAAGAGTACAGGGAGAGAGAGAGAGAGAGAGAGGCGGTTGGGGGCTATAAATTGTGAGCACAGCAATCAGTCTGTGTGAATGATTTTGGGAAGCAGCACTCAGTGGATCGTACCTTCAGAGGGACTTCTGGCCATAGTAATCTCCGCCTTCTGCTTAGGGTCGGACAGGAGGGCGCCATTTTGCAAACCATTTTACCTGGATGGCGGCAGTCCATCGTAAAGGCGGCCATTTGGCAGGTGGTGGGTGGAGAAAGTCATTTGAGGGACACTGCTGTAATCTCAGCCTTTGTGTAAAACAGTGGGAAGGTCATAAAACGTTACAAGCTGGGATGACACGGACAGAGTGGCTGGTGCATGTGTTTAGTGGAGGCAAGGCTATAATTCCCCTGACACCGGCAAGTCGCCAGGTTCTTTTAGCGAGCACGAAAAACGTATATATTTAATAGTATGACTGTCTGGAGGACTTAACAGCCTTCTTTCAGAAATTAGAAGTATTCGGCCAGGAATGATCATATCTCCCCGTAAATGAGTGACTGTGGTCTCATTTAGGTAGATGTTCTTTTTGGTCCAAATATGGCCATACTTACTGTGAGAACGATGCCTCCCTGTTCTAAAATCTTTTTTTCATGCTGATAACCCGCCATTGAACGCTCATAAGAACAAACCACATTCTTTTCTCAAACAAGAGAGATTTGTTGTCGCTGATTGGCTTCTCTCAGGATGTACAAAGTAGAGGCTTGCTCTCCCAGCGTGGGAACAAAAGTGCGGTATCTGGATTGGGTACCATGCCAACAGAACTGTCAAGAGGGGAGTAGGGGATAGTTTGATTAGTTTTGCACTGTGGGGCGGTTTCGGTTTTGCCAATTCGGCTCCCGTAGCGAGACTTAGCGTAAAGCGGTTGTGACTTTGGAAGTCTCTTCGGGTTTGCTGCCGGATCCTAAAATCAACTTGACTCGATTTCGGCGATCCAACTGGTCGCCATCTTCAAGAGAATGCTGCTTCTGCTGATGAGTCCCGCTGAGAACTGACGCCAGACTGCAAATCGACGTCCTGTATAGGCCACCGTTCAGTAAACGGCGCATGCGCCGCCCATCACGGATGCTGGGAAGTGGCGTCGCCCTTAGTAGAACACTGCTGGCAACGATACATCGCACTCAGGGTCGCACCGAAGGACGTTCAGTTTTGACGCGAGATAATACAGGATTCCACATCGTGCTAAGAGGAAACCCACTGTCTCTGTTGATTAAATTATCCGCCAATGTAATTTGAATCGCCTCTTTATAGAAACTGTTCCAAAGACCGGAAATGTTGGCAACTACCACAGTTTCATCAAGTTTCATACCGTCTCCCTCATTTAAGCAGTGTTGAGCTACTGCCGATTTTTCCGGCTGTTGTAGCCTCGTATGACGGCGATGTTCCACACACCTGTCATGAACTATGCGAATCGAACGGCCAATGTAACCCTTCCCACATTGACACGGAATTTTGTGTACACCGGATTTCCTAAGCCCCTAATCGTCTTTCACAGAGCCGAGTAGTGCCCTAATCTTAGAAGGTGGACGGAACACACTCTTAATGTTAAAATTCCTTAAAATTCGTCCAATCTTATATGATATGCCTTCAGCGTAAGGAAGAAAGGCCACCGATCTATGTTCCTCTTCATGCACCTCCGGAGATGGTCCAAATTCCATATCCCGGCGAATCTGCTTCTCGGAGTATCCATTTTCCTTAAAAACAGCCATCAAATGCGTAAGCTCTTGGATTAAGACGTCCGCGTTGGAAATGGCATATGCTCTGCGTACCAAAGTCCTAAGGACGCCAGTGCGTTGGTGTTCAGATGATCTGTGTGCGTCGGCTTTCGGTGAACACTGTGTCCGAAAGTACCATCTGATTTTTTATAAACCATAACGTCTAAAAATGGAAGCATCCCATCACTTTCAACCTCCATGGTAAATAGGATGCGGGGTTGAATACAGCTGAAGTGGTCCAAAAATCTATTAAGAGCATCACGTCCATGCGGCCAGACGAAAAATGTATCATCCACATTTGCAAAACTGAAGTCCTCCATAAATAAATTGGCGACTATGGGTGATAAAGGACTACCCATAGCCACTCCATCATTCTGTTCGTAAATTTTACTGTTAAATAAAAAATACGTGGATGCCAGCACATGACGACAAAGCTTCACCAGCTCTTCATCCAGTTTCTCACTAATCAAACTAAGGGACTCTTCCAGAGTAACTCGTGTGAAAAGGGATACCACATCAAAACTCACTAATAGGTCTGCATGATGTGTATGATGCCTATAGAGGACGTCGATTTGCAGCCTGGCGTCATTTCTCAGCGGGACTCTTCAGCAGAAGCAGCATTGTCCTGAAGATGGGGACCAGTTGGATAGCCGAAATATCGAGTCAAGTTGATTTTAGGATCCGGCAACAAACCCTAAGAGACTTTCAAGACGTATTACGCCGGGAAAGCCTACGTAGTCACAGTGGTTGTGATTGTTTGCCTTCTTCGCCTTCTGGTCCTCCCTTGGTGGAGTACTTTCTCTATGGGTGAGACTTGTAATATGTATCCTGTGGTGGAATAAGAGCCAGTGGCAGTTTCCAGAATGTACCGAGAGTGGAACTGCAGATCATCTCACACATATTTTGTATCGTGAGGGTGAACTTATTCGTCCTGAGTCGTTAGTTTGACATTTGACAATTCTAGCATGCACCATCATGCCTATGAGTCAAGTTGGTTTGGCCAGACCAGCAATGGGTTCCCCTCACACTGAAATCTGCCGGGATTTCAGGACTGTGATAGGGAAGTTTCCAGAGTTCTGATAGTCAGAACGCCAGACCGCGTAGTTCTCAAATTTTCGTGGACACATCAGAACATTAAAGCTGCAGCAGCGTGACGCTCCTCGCCCACAGCCCGCCTTTTTCTGCTGACACCTGCATCAAAGTGAAAGCGAAAATGTTTTGAAGAATCAGCCTCAGTTGCGCAAATTTTCTGATCTTTTCCAGGTTTCGGCTAAAGCAATCTAGCCTTCCTCAGAAGCATAAAATTACTATAACATGCCAGAGTAAGGCACAGTCAACATTAAAATTAAAACCTATAGTACCGTGGTGACCATGTCGAATTAAAACTACTTAACTGAAGTCCAGCCCCGGCATCTCTTCACCACGCGGTCGGTTGGGAGCGGCAACTATGCCGGCACTGCCCGTTGCACGCGGAATTGCACTGAGTACATAGATTTTAATTTTAATGTTGACTGTGCCTTACTCTGGTATTTTATAGCAATTTTATGCTTCTGAAGACGGCTAGATTAATTTAGCTGAAACCTGGTAAAGACCAGAAAATTTGCGCAACTGAGGCTAATTCTCCAAAATATTAGTCTATCACAGTTGCTGACGGGGCTGCAATTGCTAAAAGTTCTTGAAAGCGAAAATATTGCTGCACTGGTGCGGTGTTACTAAATGATATTCACAGTACCCTGTTCTAGGGTGAACAATAGTTTGTGGTATACTTGGTCGTAGTTGATTGGATTTGAATGGAGTTGGGCCTCATACCAGATCCATGTACACAAAGTCAGATTGTGTGTAAAAGGGATTAACGCAGGGAACAATTTTGATAGCTTCCACCCCAATGAATTCTTTTCCAATCAAACACCGTTCCTTTTATGATTTTTGTTTGTCATTTTTTGTGTAAGATTTATCAGCTCGTTGTAGTTATAAAAGTATTAATAAAACTTGACATTATTTTATAAACTTAAATGCGCCACTGTTCTCATTCATACTCCCTCACCTATTCACTGATTGTATTGCATTAGGGTGGTACGTGGTTTCACCAGCAAATTAAGGTTCAATCTTATTAAATTTATTAATTTGGTTATTAATTTGAGTTGTGAAAGTGGCCACAGGCATAGACAACAAAAGCGTCATGAGTAAATTCAGTAACTTCATATATGAAAATTCAGGGTATAGGTCACGATTTGAAGGTTATTGAGAAGATAATACTTTTCTTTTTGTACAGATAATAACATTTAGCATCATTCGGATACATATTTATGATTACAGGAAGCGTTGGCTTGCAGCGTCTCTTTACGTCCGCTGAGTTGGATATCCACCAGGAGAAGACAAATTTACGTCTTTTTATTGAAAATGAAACTCCTCCAGCTGTATTTAAGATTTTATATTTATTTGGCAACTAGTTTCGACGTTGCGTCAACGCCATCTTCAGGCCGTACACTTTGACGAAATAAATTGTGTGTGGCTGAGTACTACAAGTCAGGGGTGAGTCCAATACGTGCTCCAGATGGGTGGCGGGCAGTAACTCAGTTCAGTTACTGCCCGCCATCCATGTGGAGCGCGTACCGCGGACTTCTAGTACTCAGCCACACACAATTGATTTCGACAAAGTGCGCGGGCCTGAAGATGGCGTTGACGCAACGTCGAAACTAGTAGCCAAATAAATATAAAATCTTAAGTACAGTTGGAGGAGTTTCATTTTTAATAAAAATTGTACCATCTGTGCCCCAGCATCATCCACATTAAATATGGTTGTATGAAAAATTTATATCTGTCTTTGCATTATTCATTTATTTCAAGATAAGTGAAAACGAGATGGCAGCAGAGGTAAAACTACTCAAGTGCACATCTAACCGATGATAAAAGATACCTCTCTATAAAAATAAAGATAAAAAGTTACATATTACCAAAAAACCAAAGAGTATCATGTTGCATCTACGGGAAGGCGTAAAAAATTATCCAAATGGGACGGAAATCTGTAGATGTGATGTACAGATACAGACAAACAAATACTTAGGATTTCAGAAAAAGTAGATGATTTATTCAGGAGACGAGCTTCACAAATTGAGCAAGTCGATAACGTGTTGGTCCACCTCTAGCCGATAACAGAGTTGCTGGATGTCCTCTTTAGGGATATCATGCCAAATTGTGTCCAATTGGCGCGTTAAATAGTCGAAATCCTGAGCTGGGTGGTGGTCGCTGCCCTAATGCTACAAACGTTCGCAGTTGGGGAAAGATCCTGCGATCTTGCTGGTCAAGATAGCGACTCGCAAGCATGAAAACGGGTAATGGAAACTATTGCCGTATGCGGACTGACATTATGTTGCTGGAATGTAAGCCCAGGACGACTTCCTGTGAAGGGCAGTAACACAGGGCCTAGAATATCAAGTGGTTCAAATGGCTCTGAGCACTATGGGACTTAACATCTGAGGTCATCAGTCCCCTACAACTTAGAACTACTTAAACCCAAGTAAACTAAGGACATCACACACATCCATGCCCGAGGCAGGATTCGAACCTGCCGCCGTAGCAGTCACGCAGTTCCGGACTGAAGCGCCTAGAACCGCTCTGCCGGCACCTAGAATATCGTCCGGTGTGCAGTAAGGGTGTCACGGATGACAACCAAAGGCATCGTACTATGGAATGAAATGGCATCTTAGACCATCACTCGAGTCTGTTGGGCCATATGGTGGGTTGAGGCGAAACAAGCGCTTTATCATTGTAAGAGGTAGAGAGGCGACCAAGTGTGTCAGGGCTTACCCCAGTTCACTACTACCAGCATCACGTCATCATAACGCGCCTGTACCTAACACACAATGAATTACACCATAATCTAAGAGTGAAATTAAAAATTAAAATAACTTTTCCAAACTTCGTCACCACATGCTTCAGTATATTAATGTTAACACTGTAAGGACTCAGAATGATCAAAAGAATATTTTAGGCAAATTATAAGATCTTCAGAAAAAAATAAGTAGCACTGAATAATAAGAATACAAAGCTAAAAACTGTTCAGAATATGCAAATGTATGTCACAATCAAAAGTTACAAGTCTCAACTTGATAACAGCAATGTTTTGGTCAAAAATTGGCGTTTTTACGAAAAATTGAAGGCAATAATATTAGACTCAGAAAGATGAAAATTCTTGTGTAGCCTCAGTTTGACATAAAAACGGTAAGCTACCTCTAATATTTTTCAATTTAAAACGAAAACTACCTTATTCATCGTAGATTAAGTATCATTTGTATTTTCAGTAGAAAATTCTGATCTCAGTATTCGATTACATTCATGCTATAATACAGATTTACCAGTCTCAAGTCTGTGTTGTGAATAATAATAATTACGAGGACTCTTTAAGAGGCAGTTCAGAAATCATGTTCTACTGACAGTTGACAGTTCCGTTCTAAAAATTCCAGCCGGCAAAGTTTAAATGCTGACGAGCTAAAACATTTTAGTAACTAAAGGAAACTTAACTTTATTTACAAGGTGTAAAACTTTGCTTCCGCCGTTTTCTCCCAACGTTTGAGGTTTTAAATAAACAAATTGGTTCCACATGTATCATTCAAAGTGTTTCTTTCGCTGGCCACTACTTTCTCCCACCTTTCAAGCAGTATACGAATCCCACGTCGAAAAAATTGTTCATCTTTTGAAGTGATCCACGAATCGATCCAATTTGTGACTTCATGAGATCGGAAGTATAGGTCAGCCAGACCATGCGCCATCGATCTAAACGGGTGAAAGACGGAGGGAGAAATGTCTGAAGAATACGGCGGATGGGGTAGGACTTACCATTTTAACGTTTCCAGTTTCGCTTTGACCTTGTTTTTCAATGTGGGGTCGAGCGTTGTCGTGCTGCATAACCACTCTATCGCTCCTCTCGCTGTATTGCGGCCGTTTGTCTTTTAATGCTCTGCACAAACGCATTAATTGCGTTCGATAACGAGCACCTGTGATTGTTTCACTTGGTTTTAATACCTCATAGTACACGACGCCGAGTTGGTCCCACCAAATGCAGAGCATGATCTTGCAGCCGTGAATATTCGGTTTGGCCGTCGACTTGGAAGCATGGCCGGGATATCCCCATGATTCTTTGCGTTTAGGGTTATCGTAATGAAGCCATTTTTCGTCCCTGGTCACAATGTGATGCAGGAATCCCTTCCATTTTTGCCTCTGAAGCAACTGTTCACAAACACACAAACGCCGTTCAACGTCTCTTGGTTACAGCTCATGCGGGACACAAGTTCCTTCTTTCTGAATCATGCCCATAGCCTTGAGACGTTTTGAAATAGCTTTCTGTGTCACTCCCACTAATTGTGCGAATTCTTCTTGAGTGTGACGCGAGTCTTCGCTCAGCAAAGTCTCCAATTCTGCATCTTTGAAAACATTGTCTCTTCCACCACTATGTCGGTCTATGACTTTAAAATCACCGTTCTTGAAACACTGAAACCACTCACGACATTAACAGCATCCTTACCATGAATACTGAGATCATTCTATGAGACTCAGCCGCTGTTTTCTTTATGTTGTTGTTGTTGTTGTTGTTGTTGTTGTGGTCTTCAGTCCTGAGACTGCTTTGATGCAGCTCTCCATGCTACTCTATCCTGTGCAAGCTTCTTCATTTCCCAGTACCTACTGCAACCTACATCCTTCTGAATCTGCTTAGTGTATTGATCTCTTGGCCTCCCTCTACGATTTTTACCCTCCACGCTGCCCTCCAATGCTAAATTTGTGATCCCTTGATGCCTCAAAACATGTCCTACCAACCGATCCCTTCTTCTAGTCAAGTTGTGCCACAAACTTCTCTTCTTCCCAATCCTATTCAATACCTCCTCATTAGTTACGTGATCTACCCACCTTATCTTCAGCATTCTTCTGTAGCACCACATTTCGAAACCTTCTATTCTCTTCTTGTCCAAACTGGTTATCGTCCATGTTTCACTTCCATACATGGCTACACTCCATACAAATACTTTCAGAAACGACTTCCTGACACTTAAATCTATACTCGATGTTAACAAATTTCTCTTCTTCAGAAACGATTTCCTTGCCATTGCCAGTCTACATTTTTTATCCTCTCTACTTCGACCATCATCAGTTATTTTACTCCCTAAATAGCAAAACTCCTTTACTTTAAGTGTCTCATTTCCTAATCTAATCCCCTCAGCATCACCCGATTTAATTTGACTACATTCCATTATCCTCGTTTTGCTTTTGTTGATGTTCATCTTATATCCTCCTTTCAAGACACTGTCCATTCCGTTCAACTGCTCTTCCACGTCCTTTGCTGTCTCTGACAGAATTACAATGTCATCGGCGAACCTCAAAGTTTGTACTTCTTCTCCATGAATTTTAATACCTACTCCGAATTTTTCTTTTGTTTCCTTTACTGCATGCTCAATATACAGATTGAATAACATCGGGGAGAGGCTACAACCCTGTCTCACTCCTTTCCCAACCACTGCTTCCCTTTCATGCCCCTCGACTCTTATAAGTGCCATTTGGTTTCTGTACAAATTGTAAATAGCCTTTCGCTCCCTGTATTTTACCCCTGCCACCTTCAGAATTTGAAAGAGAGTATTCCAGTTAACGTTGTCAAAAGCTTTCTCTAAGTCTACAATTGCTAGAAACGTAGGTTTGCCTTTTCTTAATCTTTCTTCTAAGATAAGTCGTAAGGTTAGTATTGCCTCACGTGTTCCAACATTTCTACGGAATCCAAACTGATCTTCCCCCGAGGTCCGCTTCTACCAATTTTTCCATTCGTCTGTAAAGAATTCGCGTTAGTACTTTGCAGCTGTGACTTATTAAACTGATAGTTCGGTAATTTTCACATCTGTCAAGACCTGCTTTCTTTGGGATTGGAATTATTACATTCTTCTTGAAGTCTGTGGGTATTTCGCCTGTCTCATACATCTTGCTCGCCAGATGGTAGAGTTTTATCATGACTGGCTCTCCCAAGGCCATCAGTAGTTCTAATGGAATGTTGTCTACTCCCGGGGCCTTGTTTCGACTCAGGTCTTTCAGTGCTCTGTCAAACTCTTCACGCAGTATCTTATCTCCCATTTCTTCTTCATCTGCATCCTCTTCCATTTCCATAATATTGTCCTTAAGTACATCGCCCTTTTATAAACCCTCTATATACTCCTTCCACCTTTCTGCCTTCCCTTCTTTGCTTAGAACTGGTTTGCCATCTGAGCTCTTGATATTCATACAAGTGGTTCTCTTCTTTCCAAAGGTCTCTTTAATTTTCCTGTAGGCAGTATCTCTCTTACCCCTAGTGAGATAAGCTTCTACATCCTTACATTTGTCCTCTAGCCATCCCTGCTTAGCTATTTTGCACTTCCTGTCGATCTCATGCTTTTTCTTTATACTTTTCTTTATAGTTTTCTTTATACTGAAACAAAACAGTAACACCTCCCGCAGATGACGAGAATTAGGGTCGTAAACCGACATTTTCAATCAAGAACAACATTATGATGTAGACACAAATCGACTTATGTTTGAATGACGTTATGTTGATCGAGGTCCAAGCTAACTGTCTGGCTTCTGCGATCTGTTTCTTTCGACCGCTACTTACCGTTGTCGCCACCTATCGGCAAACGGTGGAAGTAAAGTTGTATACCCTGTATATAAAAATTAAAAATATTATAAATTGTTAAACGACAAGGAAATTAATTAATATGTGTTCGAGAAAGGTGCCATTTAGATGCTGCTACCTATATCTAACGCAGTTGATAACTGATGTTCGGTTTGTCAGGCCGCTGTCCCCATATCTCCTGGATTGCTTAGATTCACGTGAGCAACTGTTTGTGTGCCGCCCGTAATGTTGGCAAAACCGTGTGACGAGTGCCGAGGCTATCCTCCACGTCAGGGCGAGCAACTGACTTTGATTATAAGTCAGGAAGGTAAACCATTTTACTTGGAACTTCCCGTAGGGATCACCTCTGAACTGTTAATAGTGCTGTTTCCGATAGGGGTTATTATTATTATTATTACTAGGGATATTATTATATTTTGTGCATGTGAACTTTTAAGGAATATATCAATCAGGTAGAACTCAAAATTATTATTTCCAGTCATAGTTCCTGATTCCGATGAGTAAATATGAATTTGGAACGTTTTCTTTCAGTCAGTACAAAGAATAATGTGGACTCGCAGACCGGAATCTATGGCCAATACGATCTCTATTGATTTCTGGCTAATGGCACAAATGGTTTTCATGCATTTGTAAACGGCGAAGGTAGATGTAAAACACGCACAGACAATTTAATTGTCTTTTCACAACCCCAAAGATGATTATTCACCCGCCGCTCCACAGGGTGACAGTTCGGTTGATTTCCCACCGCTGAGTCTTCTCCATACTCGTCTTCTTTGGTCATTCGGGCTCAGTTCGAAGCAGAACCCATAACTGAAGACAATTCCACTCCAGTCAGTGAGATTCCAAGTCGATGTCGTGTCTGGACACGCCACAGACAGTGGTGAGATACCAACCTGAATTTCGTCCCCCATATGGCGCTACAACCAGCAGTGATGGTCTGGAGTGGCATTTCATTTCATAGCAGGACACTTTGGTTGTCATCCATTGCACTCGCACAGCACAGCGGTACTTCGACGATACTGTATGCCCCGTTTTGTTGTTCTTCACGGCAAGCCACCCAGGGCTTGCATTTCAGGAAGATAATGACGTTCGCAAATCCTACCTTGGCCAGCAAGGTCTCCGGGTCTCTTCCCAACTGAGAACATTTGGAGCGTTATGGGCAGCGGTCTCGGCGTTTTGATGATCAAACGCACCAATGGGCCAGAAATTGACAAGGTATCCCGCAGGACGGTAGCCAAGAACTTGTCAATGATAAGCCGAACAGTTGCTCGCATAATGGTCAGACGTGGACCAACGCGATAATGACTTATTTATTTGTGAAGCTCTTTTTCTTGGATAAATCAACCAATTTTTATATAATTGTGCCGGCCGCGGTGGCCAAGCGGTTCTAGGCGCCCGGTCCGGAACCGCGCGACTGCTACGGTCGCAGGTTCGAATCCTGCCTCGGGCATGGATGTGTGTGATGTCCTTAGGTTAGTTAGGTTTAAGTAGTTCTAAGTTCTAGGGGACTGATGACCACAGCTGTTAAGTCCCATAGTGCTCAGAGCCATTTGAACCTTTTTTTTTTCTTTAATTGTAATCATTCATTTGTGAGTACATGTACACCATATCTACCGATTTCCGTTCTATTGGGATAATTTCCTCGTAGCGTGCATTTCTTTCTTTCTTTCTTTCTTCCTTCTTCTTCTTCTTCTTCTTCTTCTTCTTCTCCTCCTCCTTGGAGTGTATTACAGGCAATAGGCTTGAAGTATCATGAAACGCCCGCTAAACCCGCTAGGCACAACAGGTAATTAAAATTGTGGAAAGGTCCAAATAAGGTTGGGGTCAGTTTCACCTTCTAATTGTAATTTATTGTAATTTAATATCACATTTACGACCAAAGCGGCAAATAGCCGAACTTTTACCAAATGCAACTCTTTCACAAAACAAGAAAACTTAACAAAACAACAAGATAAAAATCCAGTTAAAATAGGAATAAAATAACGAAAAAAACATCTATCACAGCTAGGTGGAAAACCTCAAAGCAAAGTAGATAGAACAAACATATGCAAGGTGCAATACCAATGGCTGAAGGCCACAATAGTATCAAAATTTTAAAATATATTACCATAATCTTTTAAAGGTAGAAGGCCGCGATGTTTAAGCTTGAAAGATAACTTTAAGAACAGGGTTGCAAGACCGAAAGCCCACAATTAATTTTGCAAAATTTTTAAGGAAAAAATAACCATAAGCCTTAAATTTTAAGTAGCTAAAAACAGATAATTAAACACCGGTGGGAAAGACAATAAAGACAACGGCACTTAGAAGCCTCCAGGGAGGTCGGTCTGCCCTCGTTGACAGGTGGTGAGCCCAACTACACTTGATCCGTCGGAACCCAACCAGGACCGACCGACACAACGACTTGCTTCCCGTCAATCATTACATGAGAACTCGTACAGAAAAGGTTACTAACGTGATAATCCACAATGGAGCATGTATTACACACTGTGTTGGACAGCGACAACAGGTGAGGGAAGGACGCTGCCTGAAATTTTGCGAGTGGCCAGGGCAGGTAACCGGAACACTAACGGCCACTAGGTAGAAAATACCGCTGATACACTTGAATTTGACACACGGTAATATAGTTAACTTCACCCAAAAGAACACTGCCTGAATTTACGTCAGTGCCCAGGGCATTTAACCAGAACACTAACGGCCACAAGGCAGAAAATTCCACTGGTGCACTCGAATTGTAATCAACCAAAATAGTTAATTCCACAGCACGGCGGCTAAATTTCGGCAGTAGAAACACTCAGTGTTGTTCACAGGAAAACCTCCCAACAGCAAACCACCGAAACGAACCGCCACAACATGAATGCACGTGGCTTGGGTAGTTGAAACCACTACTCAACTTTGACGTCCTGGGTAGATGAACCACGAAGCTCGTAGCGATCGGACAGCTCCACACACGCTCTGACACTGCGCTGGGACCGCCAGCAGACCCAGCCGACTGCACGGCACGGAGAAAACTTCCCTGGTCCGCAACAACCGACTGACTTGCCTCAAAATGCCGACAACATCTAAAATCGTCGTCAGTGGAAATAACGCCAAGTATACATACAACCTGACAAACACTTGGACGAAGACCTGAAGAGTACACAACAGTAACTTAAGCATGCACGAAGACAAATCGGGAGTCGATGCACACACACACACACACACACACACACACACACACACACACACACCACGCACACACACACAGCCGACTCATTAACGATCGGCGAGCCAAAACGCGTCGACCAGTAGGACGACCGACCGACGATCCACCAAGACCGCGGCTCGGCTGATGTGACGCGTGGCGGCAATGGCCGGGCAAGCCATGTCGACGCAGACCGCACAGCTCCAACGCGACTGCACTAATACCGCATTGCAACTGACTGGCAGGTCCGGACTGCGCTCCTGCGTTCCAACTGACTGGCAGAGACGAACTCCCTTACGACAGACAACGACCGGGAAGTAACAGCAGTCGAGCAAAGATACTACGCCAGGGGATCTATCGATACGCGCTGCTAGCGCCGGTCACGGTCAGGCAAAGCAGCAACTCACTTAGGTTAGTATGCTGCAAACCGTATACATTAGCCGGGCGGTGTGGCCGAGTGGTTCTAGGCGCTTCATTCTGGAACCGCGCGACCGCTACGGTCGCAGGTTCGAATCCTGCCTCGGGCATGGATGTGTGTGATGTCCTTAGGTTAGTTAGGTTTAAGTGGTTCTAAGTTCTAGGGGACTGATGACTTCAGATGTTAAGTCCCATGGTGCTCAGAGCCATTTGGACTGTATACATTAATGCTAGAGCCTCATCATGTTACCGACCTGTTCCAAAGATAATGATGTGTCGGACAAGGAGACTGCATCTATCTCTACTCGGTAACCCTAGGGTATATTAACAGATCCTAAAACTGGAAAAACCATAAAGAATATGTGTTAAAGGTACATACTTTTTGTTGTGGATGTTGTAGCGTTTGCCTCGGTAGTATATAAATTTTAACAACGAGTGGCAGAGACAGAGCAATTTTAAAAGTAGATCTGAAAACTGGTAATAGTAAGAAATAATAAGCTTCTAGACAAAATCCAATTAATGGACTACAACATTCGGCACGTCCAGCCTCCGCCTTTATGACGGATTGAACTCTGCTGGAGACGCTTCCTACGAGTGTACGAATGTCTTCCTCAGAATCCGAAACCAGAGAAGGCAGTGGCGTTGGACGCTGCCGTGTGAAGCGAAGTTGACGTTCGAACTCATACCGAAGGTGTTCCATTGGGTTCAAGTCAGCGGTATGGGTAGGGCAATCCATTTCAGTAATGTTATTACCAACAAACCATTGCCTTACAGTTGCTACTTTATCACAAGATGCATTCTCATCCCGATACAATCATTGTCTCCGAAATGTTCCTCTACTGTTTGCGGAACACACTGCTGTAAAACGTGTTCATACGACTTTCGCATTTAGCGATTTCAAAATTGCAATAACGGGATCACATCCTAAACACGAGATAGAAGAACCGTACCGTAACACCATGTGCTCCGTATTTCACTAGTGGCAGCTAACGTTCTCCACTGATTCGACAAACTCAAACTCTTCCATCTGATTTACTATAGTCTACAGTGGGTACACCTCTCCAAACTACTCGTGTCCAGTGATCCGCTGTTCAGTGGAATCACTCATTACATCTCAAGCGCCACTTAGAACTGACAACAGATTTTGAGGAGCTACTCGGCCACTGTACCCTTTCCTCTTAACTCTCTATGCACAATTACTGTGCCGTCTGGCCCGCTGGCAGCACTTTGGAACTCACAGATAATCCTTTTCGTTAATATTATGTGATTTTTGACAACCATCCTGTCCAACGGTGCAAGAGGTCTGTCAGTTCTTGGTTTAGCTGTGGTTGTTACGTTTCGTTTTCACTAAACAATCTAATTTGGACTTGGGCAGGATTGAAATGCCTGCTCTTGGTCTATTACTCAGGTGTTATCCAATGACAAGTCCACGTTCGAAGTTACTGAGCACTCCATTTCGACCTATACTGCTGTTACTGCCGGTCTACTGGCAACACAGTATCTCGCACCTCCCTGCCCGGTTGGCCGTGCGGTCTAACGCACGACTTTCCGAGCGGGAAGGAGCGCCTGGTCCCCGGCACGAATCCGCCCGGCGCATTTGTGTCAAGATCCGGTGAACCGGCCAGTCTGTGGATAGTTTTTAGGCGGTTTCCCATCTGCCTCGGCGAATGCGGGCTGGTTCCCCTTATTCCGCCTCAGTTACACTATGTTGGCGATTGCTGCGCAAACAAGTTCTCCACTGGTGTGAGACGTTCCCTGGGGGGTCCACCGGGGGCCGAACCGCACAATAACCCTGGGTTCGGTGTGGGGTGGCGGAGGGGTGAAGTGGAGTGCGGTAGTCGTCGTGTGGTTGTGGACCACTGCGGCTGCGGTGGGGACGGAGCCTCTCCGTCTTTTCTAGGTCCCTGGTTAAAATACAATACAATACAGTACCTCGCACCTCCTTTTATACTGGTGGATACGCCTCTTGTGACATCTAGTGATCGATACCACATTACATAGGAGTGTCCGCATGCACTTGATCAGACAGTGCATTTCCAGATATCCGCAATAATAACTACTTTAAATTTGCCAGTTAAACGACAGTATCAGTATTACGATTTTCGTCTATTTCTGCTAGATGCACATAAAGAGTGGCATAAACTCTGTCACTGTGTCAACGTTTATCTTAGAAGTATTTACAAGGACGCACCGTAACGCTTATTACGTTGAGAAGTGCAGCACATTAAAATTCCATTTACAAATGATCGTCCACGGAGTGACTAAGGCAGGTCGTGTTTCCACGGTATAGAATTGCACATATACATAATTTGAACTTTATTTGATTTCTTACTATTTTAAAAATGTTTAGTCAAAGTTGCAGCGTTAAACACTTGGAATCTTACGAATAGTGAGGAGACGAAAATACTTAAAATAAGCAACTTATTTATTAAGAAGGTAAGACAATACAAACCACGACAATTTTGTAAGGCATGCGTGTTATAGGCAACTATTAATATCACCATTGTTTGCCATGATGTTGTTACCTGCATGTGTCCTAAGATCCGATGATGGCGGTTCTAGTTTCACCGAAATCGGTAATCATGGAATAAAAAGAATTCCTGTGATCTTGGCTACCAGTTTATTGTTTTACAAGGGACAGAGCCCAGATCAACAGAGGGAGTACCTCAGAAACGCGTTGCGGCTCTCACTCCTGGGCAGCCGCAGTCCAATCTACTGCTGTTAGCCACCCAAAGGCAAGTAAGTACCTCAGCAGTACTTTGAGCCTCTTGCCCTCGGCGTGATCCTACACGTAGGTCAGGTTACTCTAATCGGCAGCGTGTGCTGTCCTGTATTTCCACATTTCTCTTATAGTTTAATACACTGTCTAGTCCCAATAAAGGGAGCACCTGTCAAAAGCCTGAATAACCACCTTTGGCAGCGCGGGTTGCTGCGAGACGCGCAGGTACAGAGTCAGTAAGGTTCTTGGCGATATCGACAGGGATGTGGAGCCATGCCGACTCCAATTCCGTAGACAGCTGCGTTAGGTTTCTCGGCTGAGGATTCATGGGGCGAACTGCACGATCGAGGCGGCCCAACAGAGTCTCGATTGGGTTTCAATCCGGTGAGTTTGGCAGCCAGGGAAATACTGTGATCTCATCCTGGTGTTCTTCGAACTATGAAGGCCCACTGTGAGCTTGCGTGACATGTTGTATTGTCCTGATAGGTGACGCAATAGTCCCGAGGATAAGCTGACTGACTGCAGGGCTGGACATGGTTCCCAATGATAGACGCATACTTGTGTGCCTTACAGAATCACAAGTTCACTTAAAAAATGCCACGAAAACTTTCCGGAGACCATAACAGTCTGTCCTCCTACCTGTACCCTTCCAGCAATTGTTGCAGGGTGTCGACCATTGTCCGATGGAGCATAAAAGATGATGAGCCATGCGCGGCTCGTGTTCATGCTGTTTCTGCTTGACAGCTTGTCTTTACGCAACTGTTGCCTCGTTTCTTATCCGATTTACTAAGTTACTGGTTTGCCTCCCCGTGAATGGCAGCAGCAGTGAGTATCGATTAGAGCACTGTCGTATTATCTTTGAAGCCACCGCTGTTATTTCCGACTCGTCGTGTGTCGTGATTGGGATGCAGCTCCACTGAGGTCGGTACTGTCAGTACTCGCCCGACCGCTGGCGACACATGCACTTTCCGACGGAAGGAGACTTGAGCAGGGACGACCGTCGGTTGGTCATTCTGTCGGTCGTTTCATCGGGCGACGTGTATTTGATCTTCCAATCTCTTCTGGGCTCCTTCAATTGATCATCTTGCGGGACTTTGGTCGGTTCCTTCATTGTGCAGATGTCGGGTGGCCAATGGGCAAGTGTTACCTCTGCATGGTTGGGTCCGAGCCAGTGTGCCCGGGTGACCGAGTCTCTGAGTTCCGAACGGACATCAAGGGAGTCGGGATGGAGCTGCAGTGAGCTCTGGACAGCCATGACTAGCCATACCGTTGCCGACACACGTAACTTGAGGGGGGGCGACCTTAGTTGGTCGTTCGGTCTGCCGTCTCATCGGACGACGTGTATATGGTCTCAGACCGCTTATGGAAGCTCTGTGTGTGTCGACTTTTGATTTCTCCTTGTTGTTCCACGTTGATTAGTTTGTAGGATTGGCGGAGTTCTTGGTGCAAGTATTTACGTGGAACTATGTGTAACTTATGAGATTTGCACTGAGCAGTTATGAATGCTGTCTGCGTACTGGAGTAGACAGTCGGTCGGTTGGGCCAGAGCAGCGAGTGTGTTTTCCTCGCCGTTTTGATGCTATCCGGCACGGCGTGTAGTTCGACAGCTTGATGTTGTTCTCCCTTTTTCTTTGAGTGGTTATTGTGCCTTGACTGAATTTAGACGCCAATTATTAAGGCATAGTCCTGCTGTGATCCTCGTCCTCGCTGATATTTTTGGTTGTCGTGCCATTGGTCGGGTGGAAGGGTATTGATTAGGTTGTTGGTTCATTCTCCAGCCGTCCCAAGCTCGTGCTGCCACCCGATTATTTAGTGTTACGCTTGGCTGCCTGTCTCACCTAAACTGTTCTTAGAGTTTCTCCCCCAGGCCGACCCTTGGAACACTTCTGAGCACCACTGTTCTGCTGTTTGTGAGTGTGATTTTCTTTTGTCGCAAGTACTGTGCGATGCTTTCAGCCGTGTATTAATTTGGGCTGTTGTATGTTCAGTATATAGCCTTCAGCCGAACCTTATGTGAAGTATTTTAACATTAGACCTTCAGCCATGTTTTATTTAAAATTCTTGTTTGCTCTTTATTTAGGCGTTCAGCCGCGTTTGTTTTAAAATCTGTGGCTTTCAGCCGGTAGTGTGTAAATTCCTGTCTGTAAGGTTACTCTTTAATTTTCTTGAAATCTTAAAATGGCCTTCAGCCGTACTGTGTAAATGCTTATCTTAAGGTTTGTCTTTAATTATTTTGAATAATTATTTGGGCCTTCAGCCGTCAATATATTTCAGGTTTTCTTAAGATGGTTTTCTGTGGTACTGTGGAAATGCTTGTATTTAAAGGTTCCCTTTTATTATGTTGAAATATCATTGGGCTTTCAGCCGAGGAATTCATTTAAATTTTCCTGAACTTAAATTTGTAAA
This sequence comes from Schistocerca americana, assembly GCF_021461395.2. Lineage (NCBI taxonomy): Eukaryota > Metazoa > Arthropoda > Insecta > Orthoptera > Acrididae > Schistocerca > Schistocerca americana. The sequence goes on from NC_060126.1 coordinate 126,688,772, forward strand.
TGCTTGCCTTTTAAGTACACTCCTGGAAATTGAAATAAGAACACCGTGAATTCATTGTCCCAGGAAGGGGAAACTTTATTGACACATTCCTGGGGTCAGATACATCACATGATCACACTGACAGAACCACAGGCACATAGACACAGGCAACAGAGCATGCACAATGTCGGCACTAGTACAGTGTATATCCACCTTTCGCAGCAATGCAGGCTGCTATTCTCCCATGGAGACGATCGTAGAGATGCTGGATGTAGTCCTGTGGAACGGCTTGCCATGTCATTTCCACCTGGCGCCTCAGTTGGACCAGCGTTCGTGCTGGACGTGCAGACCGCGTGAGACGACGCTTCATCCAGTCCCAAACATGCTCAATGGGGGACAGATCCGGAGATCTTGCTGGCCAGGGTAGTTGACTTACACCTTCTAGAGCACGTTGGGTGGCACGGGATACATGCGGACGTGCATTGTCCTGTTGGAACAGCAAGTTCCCTTGCCGGTCTAGGAATGGTAGAACGATGGGTTCGATGACGGTTTGGATGTACCGTGCACTATTCAGTGTCCCCTCGACGATCACCAGTGGTGTACGGCCAGTGTAGGAGATCGCTCCCCACACCATGATGCCGGATGTTGGCCCTGTGTGCCTCGGTCGTATGCAGTCCTGACTGTGGCGCTCACCTGCACGGCGCCAAACACGCATACGACCATCATTGGCACCAAGGCAGAAGCGACTCTCATCGCTGAAGACGACACGTCTCCATTCGTCCCTCCATTCACGCCTGTCGCGACACCACTGGAGGCGGGCTGCACGATGTTGGGGCGTGAGCGGAAGACGGCCTAACGGTGTGCGGGACCGTAGCCCAGCTTCATGGAGACGGTTGCGAATGGTCCTCGCCGATACCCCAGGAGCAACAGTGTCCCTAATTTGCTGGGAAGTGGCGGTGCGGTCCCCTACGGCACTGCGTAGGATCCTACGGTCTTGGCGTGCATCCGTGCGTCGCTGCGGTCCGGTCCCAGGTCGACGGGCACGTGCACCTTCCGCCGACCACTGGCGACAACATCGATGTACTGTGGAGACCTCAGGCCCCACGTGTTGAGCAATTCGGCGGTACGTCCACCCGGCCTCCCGCATGCCCACTATACGCCCTCGCTCAAAATCCGTCAACTGCACATACGGTTCACGTCCACGCTGTCGCGGCATGCTACCAGTGTTAAAGACTGCGATGGAGCTCCGTATGCCCCGGCAAACTGGCTGACACTGACGGCGGCGGTGCACAAATGCTGCGCAGCTAGCGCCATTCGACGGCCAACACCGCGGTTCCTGGTGTGTCCGCTGTGCCGTGCGTGTGATCATTGCTTGTAGAGCCCTCTCGCAGTGTCCGGAGCAAGTATGGTGGGTCTGACACACCGGTGTCAATGTGTTCTATTTTCCATTTCCAGGAGTGTATTTCCTCTGCTGATCTGAAATATTATTTGTACCTTTAGTCGAGCAGATATTCTAATTTTATTTAAGTAAGACCTTCAGCCGTTTCTCTAAATCCTTGTGTTTTAAAAGGTACTTGGGTCCTCAGCCGTGAATTGATCCTCGTTATTTTAAACAGAAAACTGTGCATTGGTTTTCGAGGAATAAAGTGGTGTGTTCTTGTGTAACTAACAGTAACTGATATTGGTCCTTTCCACAACCTGATCCGCTCTGACGTGCGAAACCAGATTCCAAGTGGTTCATGTGAGAAGGTTACCTGTCGACAGTAAGTGGACGTCCAGTCACGGTATGGATGTCTAGTTGAGGTACTGGCGTGCAGTCAGCATGAGTGCGTGTATCAGGCACCTGCTACGGAGGACCAAACAGATGAGACACTGTTGGTAGTCCCTTCGTCTATCTGGGCGATGAGTTGCGCAACAGCTGCTCATCTGTGCGACCGTACACATCAGTTACCTCGGCTCTGATTTTGGATAGCGCCATTTTGACATGCAGGGTTTACTCTAATCAGGGCGTCACGCAAACGGTTTAAAAACCTAGCCGTTTCGTAAATGCTTCCACTCTTGGCCCAAAAGAGAATGATGAAAATGTTGTGGACGTCAGATAAATCGCTCCGTTTTCGAATTATGACAACGACAGCACTGTTTTCCGCCTATCATTCGACACCCTTTATACATTCCTCCGCTGCTAGTGCTGCGACCTGTCGTCTGTGAATGGTTATTGCGCGTTCGCATCGAACATAGGAAGTGGTCACATTGATGTGGTGGGATCGACTAATACCAACTAATAAAGATTAGTTCTCTTGACACACCACTGCCTATACATTTAGTACTCTTTCCACGTTTTTTCGTCTTTGGCTGTGCTGCTTTCTTCCATTCTGCTATCACTGCTACAGTCGTCTGTCTCGGTAGTATTATTGTCTTTGGAGTAACTCTTTATCTGTGCTTGTTGTCGGCTGTTATACCGTACCGGCAAGTGCTTTCCAGGCAGCGTGCAAGATATTCTGTCTTTACAGTCGTTGATATCGGCCCACAATGTCTGGTCTTTAAGTGACTGTTTTATGTCGTCGTGCGAACGTGCCGGTCGTCTCTCCTGCGGACGACGATCGCAGGATAGAAGCGCTTTTGTATTATTGTAAATTAACAAAAATTTTATAAATGAACTGTGTGACTAATATTTAATAGTACGCAAGATGTGATAAACTTTGCTGTGTTACGTGGACTGAATAGGAAAGAAAGTCGACAGTATTCTTACGATGCTCACACTGGCAGGCACAGTACAGTTGTTTGCGGAGAATTCAGAGTGAACCAAAAGACCACCGACAAACGTTCAGATGTTTCTCGGGGATGCCTTCTGAATATTTCGCTTTGAGGCACCAACGATCTCCGGTAGCCAGTTACAGAGTAATAATGTAATTATGATTTATCCCGTTTGTATGCCCCTTCAAAACCTTCAAAACAATGAAGAGGCCTGTAACATTCAGTAACCAAAACGTAAAACACACAACACAGAATAATGCAACAACCGTAGAGACGAAACAGATACTCTTTGATCACAGTGTATGCGAGTTATAGTGAACACGAAAAGCCGACCGAGCGGCTGAAAGAGGAGGTGCTAGTCTTGGCATTAACCGCATATTCAGAAAATGGCGAGCATGCTGCACCGTGAATGTGCACTTTGCTTATTGAACATCCAGCATTCTGGGAACAAAGAACTTTCGTCAAGCTGCAATTGCTTTATACAGATAGGTATGTATAGTGATTCTGAACGTTTAGTTATTAATAGTTCAGCTTCCTTCTTGGTAATGGCTTGCGGCATAATGTTGATTAGGAAAAGAAAAACCGAGAAGTGAATAGTGTCACTGAATCAAAGCAAAAATATAAAGTTTCCTCTGTATTCATTGTGTGCCTCAGACGACGGCTATCCGTTGGGAACCCTGCCATAGCTTTATAGGCAAACAACTACGGTGTTCATTCATTTCTGCTCTTATTTTCTATCTACTCTTTGCATCCTGTAGGCAATTCCTGAATGAAGGCCTTCTTTAACTCAGCAACAGGTCATGGTAAGTTCCTATGGGACCAAAGTGCTGAGGTAATCGGTCCCTAGGCATACACATTACTTCATCTAACTTTAACTTACGCCAAGGACAACACACACATCCATGCCCGAAGAAGGACTCGAACCTCCGACGGGTGGAGCCGCGCGTGCCGTGGCAAGACATCCCAGACCGCGCGGCTACCCCGCGCGGCGGACTCAGCTACAAAGTACTTCTCATTCGTATTTATTTCGTTCCCATGGATCGTAAACTTTACCCTGGTTTTCTTGGTTGGTTGGTTCACTTTTACGTAGCTCCAAAGGCTCGGAAACAGTGTCTGTAGACTTTTCATGACAAAAGAATTCGAGCTACTAGTTGCAGCGATTATTATTCATCGTTCGCGATGACCTAACCCCAATGCGCTGCAGCTGTTATATAAAAATGTTGATAGTTAAGTACACCAACGCAAATAATCAGGTAAAACAGTGAGCTGTGGCGGCTCGTATCGATTCTATTTTCGATAAGAATCGTGTTCTTTGGCTTCGTGTGGCGTGGGCAGGAGTGTGGTGGCGAGTGTAGGCGGCTTGTACGAGAGTGGACGCGCAGTGAGTAGAGACACGGAGGCTTCTCCGTACGGCCAGGCAATTGGATATGCCATTTACTTCATCGTAGTGTATCTGCCCGTTCTCGCGGTGCCGTAGCGCCTTTTTGTATGTTGCCATTACAACTGAAGCATGTCGGCCGAAGCCGGGGAATGTTTCATTTCCTGACCGTTACACTCTAACCGCGTCGAAATAGCTAACAACGAAACATGTATGTGCGGAGAATCTGAAACGCCAGGGCATGTCACTCTAGTATGCATCACGCTAGCACATATGAGACCTATACAGAGGGACAACGAAATCGCCAGAATAATACCCAGTCCCGTTGACTGGATGGCAATAAATAGCGTAGCCGATATTGCATCGATCACACTGCACGAAGAATACAATACCCGAATGGAAAAAGGCGTAGACACGCACAAACAAGTCAACAAAGCACATGGGAGGACACAAGCACGACCACAGATCCTGAAACTGAGGATGGAACGAACGCAGTAAGTGAACATGGCTCAGAAGGGATCGACAGAAAACACCGCCACAAACAACACAACATGCGGTAATGGTCATAAAACAAACCAAGCACCGACACAAGCAATAACACCAAAAATTAAGACTCTAGTAAAGATGAAACGCTACTTGGGAGGAGAAGGTTTGAAGAACTTTCATTAGGACGCTACTCATCCCCAGCACACATTGTATACAATATCCTTTACACAAATAGTAATGTATTATTCACCTTATTATGAATAGGCAAAATTATATTCTCTTTACGTAAATCCTCAATCAATAAATTTTATGTATCAAATTATTTTGTGTATAAACCACGCATAGAACTAAAAATGTAATGTATTAAGTTATGTAAGAAATAATGCACTCAAGTAGCAATTAACTACATTCTGTTTCTACTAATGAATTTTCAATCATAAGTCTATTCTTCAAATAAAGCTAAAATTCAAGAATTCCATATATCAAATGCCCTATCAGTGTATAAACTGTGTAACACCAGGTGTGTATGTATCTAACAAATCACATGGAACATACCACTACTACCAACACTTAGAGAAAAAACAACTACTGAATATTATGTTGTCCTGGCATACAATCTCTAGAAATATATTAATAAACGCAAACACGACAAACCTGCATAAAGGTACATTATTTCAGATCAGAATAGCTCGAGGTACTACCGAGACCTTCTCACCTGAAATGTGTAGAAATAGACTATTAACAACCAACAAGCTAGTTAGACTATATTACACGTCTAAATGTAGCATATTGCTTCCTTTTACAAACTGCAACTTATGTTTGCCATAATTATTGTATTACGTTTTTTATTTTCTTTAACGTTTGCAACAGATAAATTATAAATTGTATTCTCCTCAACCAATGAGAAACAAATTATATAGAAGTACTTTAACAGTCGTGCACCATTAAATTCTCTGTAACTTTATATATTTATATATACATTATGATCTGTATATTTTCTAAAATAACATCAACATCTGCGTACCAATAAGATTTTAACAATAAGAAGTCTCTGCTATTAGCTTTAGCAACACTCGACCCACTTTACATTTCAAGGCGGTAGGTTACTCTATATTGTTAATAAAATAAATAAATAAATAGATAGATAAATAGTTGCCATGTTGTGGAATATAGTTTGGTCCACCACCTTAGCCTTGGTCAATGGTTTACTCCTTGGCTAGCCGGAAAGTCAAGCGTTTCATATTGGAAAGTTGGTGGATTATATATGTGGGTAATCCTTCATTCCATGCTTTGCAATTGCGTCGGCTTCTACTTATGGCACTGTTCATTGTGTGATATAGAAAGTCTCTTTTAACTGTTATGTGAGTTTTGAGCCGCGATATATTGTACGTTACCTCCTTCTTCTTTTTTTTTTTTTTTTTTTTTTTTTTAAAAGGAAGGAAATAAATAGAAGCTGTTTTTCTTGTGACTCTTTGTACGCTGCCTGTTGAGATGGTGAAGGAAAGGAGCTATTTCTATGATATTGGGAATAAACTGTGTGCTACCATTTTTCTTTTTTTTCTAATATTAAAACTTTAGTACGTTTCAGTTGTTTTACTAGAGCGCTGCTAAGAGTTACTGCGTGCTGGAGCTCGATCCGACTGCGGTGTCTGACTTTTTGGGCATGCCCGTATATTGTGTAAAAGAAAGCAGGTTGAAAAATTAAAACAATTCTAGTATTAAAAGTAGCACGCTTTTGTCTACCTTTGGCTATTTAAGTGCCTCTTATTTCAGATTCGGTGTCTGAGCTCCTCTGAATGCTAATTTTGTTTAGTAGTGTCAATGTTACTAGAGGTGCTTGTTTTGAGCACCTAGCTTTTGATTATTAAGCCCTCACAGAGTGCATAATTATCATATTATATCGGTATAACTAGTTTATTCTGTCGTTAAGGCTCCAAACTTTAAACTGGACTACTGTTAAGTATGTTATCAACTGGAGTCATTAATAGCTTATTCAAGGTGTATCGTGTACTTAGACCAAGACTTATTGATACATTTACTCTTAATTCAGAAGTAAAGGTTGCTAATGTACTATTGTCATAGTAAGGACTAAAGTTACGGAGCGTAGCTTAAGAAGTAGGGATGAGGAGTACACTTAGGATGGAAAGTCAAGGCCCCTGTCATGTCACTCCTCAACCAACAACTACCAAATTCATTGTTTATTCAAAACAGGTAAGAGACAATCAACGTGGCCAGCTTTTATAAAATATTACAGATATCTTGCTTCTCAAGCAAGACAGCAGATAACAATAACCAACAGACTTAGGGAGATGACATACAGAGATTTCAAATACAGTCTGAAGCTGATTTAAAGAAATGGCACAAATTAAAAAAATAATAATTTACAATATTAAGGTGATTTACGAAAAGCGTCAGTTCGTTTGAAACCCCACAAAGACTCAATCAGCACAACGCGTGACTATAATTACAATTCATTCTGAACAAATTTAAAACCTTTTTTTAAAAAAATACATGAAATATGTTAGATGTTTATCAAACGGGCAGTGGCCCCAGGGTGCCCTGGGCAAAAGATCGACTTAAAATGCCGGAAGCAGCAGACCAGCCGTCCAAAATAACACCCAAGCGCCGGGGACCAACCGGGGGTCACATCCCATTAGACGGCACGTCACGGCTTCTGTGCACCGAAGCGGGACGTGGCGCCGCACCCACGCGCCCCAACTCGCAGAAACTGGAACACAAACAGACCGCAGAAGACACAGCAAACCAAGCATCAATCAACCAATATACGTTAAGAAATCTATAAACAATAAAATACACAAACCAAGGTAGACTGTTGTGTGAGTGCATTCAATAAGTGCACGTATATAAAGAAGTGCATATAAATGACTAGCTTCACAAAATACAAGTTTTGCTAGTAACGGAATAACTGCTTTCAATAGAAGCGGGTCAATTTTTCTTTTCTTTTACAGTAATATACCAGGGACGTCGCTTGACGGCAATAGCCCAAAATCACACCCATGCCTTCGTGCTAATCTGCTTCATAACAGTAATCCAACACGCGGATTTTAAAGGTAACTGCAATAGAAATGGGTCAAAAATTATTTCTTTTACAGCAATATACCAGGAACGTCGCTTGATGGCAATAAAACCATAATCACACGCACGCCTTCGTGCTAATCTGCCTTTTAATAGTAATTCATCCAGTGGATTTTAAAGCAAATAGTAACTGCTGGTCTCCATACAGTCACACAGACTCTGCTGGCTGCTCTTACTTCGACAACACGTACATTAGAACCAACCGACCAACAAGTACACCCGCTGCAACGCAAACCGTTTGATGAAACGAAGGCACCAAACCACTTACACGTACGACGGAGAGGGTTGTCCGAGATGGTCTCGAAGGATGGGTCTCTCCGAGAAAACAGGCCCCAAAGCAATGCGACGAGCAGCGCCCGAAGTTTACATCAGAAAGCTCCACCACAAACTCGCGACCGCCTTGCAAGGTAGACCGGCAGAGCCACCGCTGGCCGAGCCGGAGTGTTTTGCTCCGTCGTCTCCTCAAGCACGTCCTAGCGCCTCGTAGCGAGTGACACGACCATCGCTGCTACCGCAAATACCCGCCGGCAGATAACGACAGGGGCAAAGATCGTAGTACAGCCAGTCCTACATATATGCTGATAACACACTACTAAAAATAATATACGATAATTACGTAGAAAATAATAAAGAATCGTGGTTGATTACATATCCGCTTTCCCACGAGCAGTTGCAACAACATGGAAGTGTAGTCACGGTTCCAATGCACTGCTTGGCGAATATTGAAGCGGGGCGAAAGACCAATACGCAGCGGTTACGGCGAACATTGGCCAACTGTCGATCGGGAAGCAGTATGCGAGCCTACCACGCTACAAGGGGGCCAGTGAGCAGACGCTCGGTAATCGCCATATGTCGCACTCGAGGTACCTCTCTTACACGCTCAAGAATTCCTCGAGTTTGGAGTACTACAGGAGTGGAAATCAGTATGAAGGCAGGGTTCGTACGAAAGTAGTAGTACAATTCTGCAGCATACTGTATCGAATGTATTATGAAAGTAGCAGATACATATAAGACATTAAAAAAAATCATGATGCAATTACATAGTTTTTTTCGTAACACGAGTAACAAAATAAGGCGTTTGCATTTCTTTGGCTGGAAATTGGTATAAATGTACTAACTATCCTGATATGTTATTACACTGCCAGTACCTTGCCAAACATCCTTTCTTCCTAATTACCTAAAAAATTATCTTCGCCATTGATTTCGATAGGGTTTGTAGTTCGTACTGTGAAACTGTCGTCCACTTTTCCCCTATCCAACTTTTCACTTCACATGCGACCTCAGATTGTCTTAGACTGCGATAAACACGTCTTGAACTATTCCCAAACTGTTTTTTACAGGGTTCATATCCGGGATACTTGTAGGACAACGTAAGACATAGATATCTTTATCTTGTTTGGTTGTAGCAGAAACATCCACAGATGCATTACCTAGCTGAAACATCATACTTTGGTTTCCTACGTTACAGTTCATTCTAGTCTTCAGCGAATCAATGAGAGTCACCTTTAGCGCAGGAGTCTGCCCAAATCATAACACTTTCACCATCAAAATTTCATGTCGTTCTTACCTGGTCCTCTGTTCTAGATCATGCCAATAATACTGAAATCCATCCGGCTCATCTAAATTAAACTTGTTCTCATCACTGAAAATCATTTTACTCTTTTCGGTGTCCATGACAAATGTTTTTAGGCAAATTTCAATCTAGCCTATTTATGTTTGGGTGTTGGAGCACGTTTCTGCACTCGTTTCTTGAATACAAGATATTTGCCATTTGACAAAATTCGACGTATAGGTCTAGCAGTTTCTATAACTTAGCAGCAAGTTGAGAAATAACGTTTCGTGACTCACGCCTTGAGCAAAAGGAACAGTTACGGTGCCTGAACTAATTTTCTAGTTCATATTTCACGTTCTGTCCATATCGCTCGCCCAATATAACGATATTCTTAATGACTGTACTTGAACATTTCAATTTCTTGCCGATTTCACGATTATGGAATCTCCTTTCCTTGTAAACACCAATTTTTACTTTTTCTTCTCATAATAACTGTTTTCCTCCCGGATTTCTCGCAGTCGTGGTTTATGTGTACAACACGCACTGTCACAATGGTGCCTGTTCCCTATATGCAGTAAAGGCTCATACACACAAACACCATACAGAGCCGACTGCCTTTGTACCGAGTTGCCCCCTTTACCACTTCAGTTATTGGTGTTTTATTATATATTGTACTACTGACGTCAAATGCAATTCCTTTTGGCTGCATTTGTCGGGTGTCTTACTAATGAGTATACACAGTGCCCTACTATTCCATCCATGTTAGACGGCCGGTGTGACCGAGCGGTTCTAGGCGCTTCATTCTGGAGCCGCGCGACCCCTACGGTCACAGGGTCGAATCCTGCCTCGGGCATGGATGTGCGTGATGTCCTTAGGTTAGTTAGGTTTAAGTAGTCCTAAGTTCTAGGGGACTGATGACCTCAGATGTTAAGTCCCATAGTGCTCAGAGCCATTTGAACCATTTGACTATGTTAATTTTCCTACTGACTCACGCCTTGAGATGAAGAGGTTAGCACAGGAAAGGAATTGGTGGCGGGCCGCATCAAACCAGTCAGTAGACTGATGACCAAAAAAAAAGAAAAAAAAGCTTTCCTACAAATATCCGTGCCTTTGTACTCATATACACTTCATGATTGCTTGACAACTCATACATAGAACAATTTTTTTTAAATACATGTGCTAAAACTATTAAAATGAAATTGCATGTAATGTCTAGTGAAATACCCAAAGGTCCGCTGTAGGTGAATTTCTTCAGGTCATTTATAAACCCACACAACTTTTAAGTTACATCTTCTGGTGCAAATGTAAATGCTATGTCAAAGGTTACAGAATGCCGAACGGTAACAATTGGCGTGGCCAGGTAAAGTTCAGCCTTACTCTATTACTAAAACAAAAAACAAAAAAAGGAAACATCGTTAATAATAAACTAGTGTGATGTCTTGGTTGAGTCGCGAACTGTACACTTTCCGATTAAAATATGTCCTTGCCAGCCTATATCAAGCAACAAAATGCCCCTCTTAGACGATATTCATGGAAGTACTGGGCTTCGATTTCTACTGTATTTCCGCGTCTGAGATAATCTTAGCAACCAGCTTCGTGCTGGTATCGACCTGAATTCGTGAACTAGGCTCTTCACATGCCCCAGGAGGAAAAACCCATTAGTGCCACTTCTGATGACCGAGCTGGTCGTGAAACTGGCCTTCACAACCGGTGCACTGTCTTCCAAACGGAATGAAATGCTCTGTAAAAGAATTCTCTGTGGCCACGGGTCTCTTATAACAGAATTTGACCCTGAACAATCTCTGAAAATTTGTCGGCGGACATCTAGTTCATCCTGTTCGTATGTAGACGTAAGTGTTCCAGACGCGCACATCCTCCGGTTCCGGGCGGTGCGTTTCGGAGAGAGCGATCGGTGCGTCATCAACGCCAGACGGACAGGGGCGGCGGAGAAAGCAGGACCCGCACGCCGGCCTCGCCCGTGGTCTCTTTGAGCATCCCGCCTCGTGGCGACCGGTTCCCCACCTCTCGACCTGGATGCGGGACAGCCGCACGGCTGCTGGCCTCCTGCCGGCACACACACACACACGACCTCACACCTGGGTCCTCACACACAACTCTCCTTTAAGTACGCAGAGCCACTCCTTTTCTTGTTTGCTATTACTGTCGCTGTGTGTAAAGCTGGACGAGTAACTAGCGACCTCATGAAAACATGGGGTAGACGACAACAAACATAAAGAAAATATGTAAATTACCCGGCCAAAACATCAGTCACCCATATATAAATCCGACCCTAGACTTGATAGCCGCCTGGACTCTGCTAAGAAGTGGCCCACAACATACGTTGCATCCAAATAAAGCGAAATTTGGGAGATGCTGATGATGGTGTTTTATTCGCTGTTCCACATCCTATAAATTTTCTACGGGGTCCAGGGCAGGTGATATTGCAGGCCAATCGAGACGTAACAAGGTGTTGTCGACTTGGGAAATAGTGGTATCAGTAGCATATCATCGTACGGATGTTGACTGAAAGGCAAGCCCTCCTCATTCAGAATGTTTAAATAAACATATTTGTTCATTATATTAGAAGAAATAAGCCCTCGGTCACAAATATTAAGTCAAAATTGACCAGGTTTCGACGCTACTATGAGCGTCGTCTTCAGAATTAGACTAACTGTTCTAAAACATATTAGGTATGTAATACAGTAATAAAATTGAAGTTTGTACTGACTGGAAAAGATGCAGTGCTTACAAGTCACATATTAACAAAGATCTAAGCCGAAAAGGCGACGTCATGAATAGTTGTGAGATGGCGAGCCGCTAAGGGCTGCTCGTACTGTGAACAAGGGTTGCAACAAGACTGTGGCGCCCACTTTAGAAAGTGTGGGCAAGTAAAGGAATTGGAGATTTTCTAACATCTCTCTCGTCATGATGGCCTCATTCACAACGAACAGCTGCAGCTGCGAAATAAAAACTTTTTCGGCTGTATAAAGCCATTGCTTGATCTTTGATTCAGATGTCCTCATGCAGTTTACCGAAATGTTGTTTTCCTGTCAAATCTTTGCTGTTCTTGTATGTCATAACTAACGTTCTTTACGTTACAAAATGTATCTGTATTTAAAGCAGATAAATATGTAACTTCATCCTATTATTATTAGTGCTTACATTATGCCTGAATCAGCTGCATCACAATTTCATGTGTCTAATTTTGAATGTCCAGTAGCCTAGTTGTTTCTGCGGCTACTAGATGGCGCTCGTAGCAACACCACTTTCTAAAGTGGGCACCTCAGTCTTGTTGCAACCCTTGTTCACAGTACGAGCAACACTTAGCGGCTCGCCATCTCACAACTATTCATGACGTCGCCTTTCCGGCTTAGATCTTTGTTAATATGTGACTTGTAAGTACAGCATCTTTTCCAGTCAGAATAAACTCTAATTTTATTAATGTATTATATACCTAATATGTTTTAGAACAGTTAGTCTAATTCTGAAGACGACGCTCATAGTAGCGTCGAAACCTGGTCAATTTTGACTTAATATTTGTGACCGAGGGCTTATTTGTTCTAATATAATTCTGACACGGTCACTGAACCTTAGCAGCTATGTTCAAAGTTTTATGTTTGTTAATGTTTATGGACACCTCAGTGAGCGGGCCCAATTCGCAGTAAGGAAAACACCACCAAAACATTACAGCCCCACCTTCGGCTTGCATGTGACCTTACACACATTTAGGATGAAATGCTTCATTTAGTCTTCGGTATACTCGATGGCGTGCGTCGTCTGTATAGGCAAAAACATGATTCGTCATCACACATGTTAGTGTTCCGCCAGTCAGCTGCTGTCCACGATCGATAATTTCTAGCCCATGAAAGACGCGCTTTATGTGTCTGTGAGAAAAATGGTCTCTTGCAATGTGACCGATTCAAAATGTGTACACTGCATACAGTTCCCGTTGCAATGTTCTCTCTTTCAGGGTTGGGATAGACCCTCATTAACTGCCTGCAGCAATTCCTGAGCGCCTTTGATTCACAAGCTGTGAAACGCGTCTCTTGGTCCCCTCAGTCAGGATATTTCACCGATCACAACTGTGACGTCGTGTTTCGTAGCCACATGTGTTACACCATTGCCTGTAGACACGTCGAACGGTACGCCGCGGAACACCAACTCTTTTTAAAAAAAAAATCGATTAACTTCACACACCACATGGACACGGATAAAACCAAATACGATTGCTCGTGTTTGCCTGTCTGTCACGTCCTACATTTACCCACTTTTAAGTTCAGTGTCCGCTTGAAATATAAATGTCTCACTGATCGTTACTGCTTTTTGCTCACGTAGAGACAGTGCGTGCCTGGTTGAGCATGTGATTCGATCGCAGCTCCAACTGGAAAGGTTAGAAGATTCATCTGCACGTTCGCACTGGGGAGACTAATATTTTGTCCAGTGAGCATAACTTAGGGGCAACAAGGTCATTAGGAGGTTAGAGGGAAAGATATTTACGGCAGTATGGACACTTCGAGCAAATCAAGGAACAATAAAACACGAGCTTTTGTTTACAGCCCATGGTAAACGACTATTTGGGGGGCAGAGACAACGTTGACTGGCTACCTCCATACAGATCTCGAGATAGTGACCGACTGAGGTGGCGCAGTGGTTAGCACACTGGACTCGCATTCACATTTCAGTTTATCCTGATTTAGGTTTTCCATGGCTTTCCCAAATCGATCCAAGTAAACGCCAGGATGGTTTCTTTGAAATGGCACGGCCGATTTCCTTCCCCACTCTTGAAACATTCCGAACGTGCACTCCTTCTCTAATGACATTAACATTGATGTGACGTTAAACCCTCATCTTCGTACTGTGTCACTGTAACAACAATTTCAATAATCATTCACAGCCAAGTACATTCAGTTTGACCGCCACTTCATGGTGAACATTTTATGTAACTGAATACAGGTTCTACAGCACAAGAGAGTTGTTACACTTACGTACACTGTTTATGGTTACGGCATCTGACTTCCTGTATTGTCTTAAAGCTTCCCGACTTATCAAAGGGTACTCATACGTATTCTTGAATTTCAAGAGAAGAAATAATAGTACTCGGAAGTAACCACAATTAGCTACTGCACTACGAAAATGCTTAACAATACATTTTTCAGCCTACTAGAGTTTATTTCACTGTGGTAAGAAACTTAAACACTTTTAAAGCTTGTCGCACTGCGCGAATTGTCTATCATAGACTCATATCAATACATCAGAGACTACCTGTTCAGATTAATCCCATTAAAAATTAATATGGAAATGGAATTTGAAAATAAATCATTTTTTTAGAGACAGTGCGGAAATATCAGTAGCAAAAATTACTTGCTTAGGCACATAAATCGCTAGCTGTACATTTTTCTTTTATAATGGTTCCTTTAATAGTTGTGGTCTCTACTTAAGTGTGTCAGGGCAGATCTTAGCTGAAGCAGGGACCAGTCGTCACTCTAGGAACAAGGTAAGCTTCTGTCTCCAAATACTAGGTTCTGTCACCACAAATAAAACTCTCTTGCGTCATTACCTCGCTCAAGGCCCAAATCTACCAATCTAGCAATACACATTTGATCCATTTGAACCACAACCCTAAGAGCTCTGTGTACCACACAACAAAATAGCTGTAATTAATTCCCTCTAAGTGAAGTTACAGAGCACTTAGCCTTACACCCCGGAAGTATACGCTTCCCAGTCCACCATAATCAACTCACAACTACAGTCTTGTTCCTTATATCCCATTAATGTGCTTTACTATCAATAAATAATTGGAAGGCCGGCAAACTAACTCGCAACCAAAGATCTCCCTGCATAACATGAACTACTGGCAAACCCTGACTTGTCAACCATGAAAGTAGTAAACAGGGTCATCCAAATAATCAATCTTGGCAGGATACTCGAAGCCACAGATATAGTTCGTAGTCTCTTATATATTTTTATTTTATGACATTCATTGGACCACGCTAGTCAGTTATAAAAAGATTCATGCGAGTTGTTCTTATTCAAAACTACTATAAATAGTAATCCAATGAGTCAATTCAATAGTGCAGCGGTTATAAAGGGATTATTATAAATTACTAATATAAGGGGGGTGTTTTGCCCTTCTCTCTGACCAACATTTCTTCGTTCTTTCAGATAGTATATTTCATTCTTCGTCTGAGATCACTCTTACTGTAGCCCTTTATTGCTCTTCGTTTATAGCCTAGTTTGTGTATCTTGCAGTATTCTGGTTTCCTCTGTTTCGTTAAGTCTTCTCCTGTAATTTGGAATTTTGTTATATCTTCTTTAATTTCTGTGATCTATTTAATATTGCTCTTACTATGACACGATTTTTCTAGTATTTCCTTACTAATTCTTTTGTCTGGTCTTCTCACCAGATGTCCAAAAGTATAAGATACGCTTCTTTCTGATTGTACTCATTACCGGTTCTATTTTCTTGTACACTGTTTCATTTATAGCTATTCTCCAATGCCCATTTACTTGATATTGTTCATTTACGGATGTCCTAATCATTCTCCTTTCTATAGTTAGTATTTTGTCAATTTCTGCTGTATTAGTTGTTTTGGAGATGGTTCAGCTACGAAAGTTATTTCTGGTCCAGTAACTATTTTATAATGTTTTAATTTTGCACCTTTGGATAGGCTTGTGTTCGTTGTATGTGCTTTTGGTAATGCAATTTGCTTCTTTTTTTGTTCTGTTTCACCATGATGGTTTCTCACTTAGATTTTAAGTTATGATTTCACCTAAATATTTAAATTTATCAACAATGTTGATTTCTTGTTCTTCCATTGTATATTTGTTTGCAAGTGGTGGGTCAGCTGGCATAAACTCCATTTTTTAATGATATTCTGAGGCCAATTTTCTGTGCTATTTCTTGTAGTGATTTAACTTGTTGCGTTGTTTCTTGAACATTGTTGGCTAGGAGAGCAAGGCCATCAAGAAATACCAAGCAGTCCAGATTAATATTAGTTTTAGCACGTCCAATTCTTATGTTCTTTGGGTTATCCTTGAACCATGCCTACTTTATGTATTCCAGGGCACAGTCGAACACTAATGATGATGAACTGTTACCTCGTCTTAAGACTTTTTTCATAAGGAATGATTCAGAAATTTCTCCTCTAAACTTAATTTTCGATTTGGTGTTGGTCAGAGTATGTCCTATTAATTTAATCAGTATTGGATCGAGTTCCAGATTCCTTAAAAGTTTTAATATTGATGGTTTATGAAGGCGTCATGTGCAACCTTAAAATCTACAAATGTTATTGGGAGAGGTTGGTTCCGTTTCATGTAGTATGCCATAATCAACTTTAAGCTAATGATCTGCCGTGCATAGCTTCTGCATGGTCTGAAACCTGCCTGGTATTCCCCTAATTCTTATTCTAGTTGTTCCTCTACTCTTGCATATAGGATCTTGGATAAAATCTTGTATGTACAGTTTAGGAGAGAGATTCCTCTGCAGTTGTTTGGACTGCCCTTATCCCCTTCTTGTGTATTGGGTGTGTGATGACCGTGATCCAACGCTCAGGGAATTGTTCTGTTACCCAAATGTTTGTTAGAGCCTTGTGTAAGGAGGTCTTCTCTGTGTCACTTGAATACATTCACATTTCATCAAAAAAATATCTTCTCCACTTGCCTTGTAAGTTTTTTGGTCTTTGAGGATTCTTATGTAGCTACGACTCGTTGCACACAATAACTCGCTCGCAACAACTAATGAACCCACGACTATCGCTTCACTACTCGAATCGACTTCTCGTTCGGTTGAAACCATACTGCTTGTCTACACCATATAAAATAGGATAGGAACTGTTCATTTTGTCCAATGTACAGCACCGCGATCTCTTTTAACAATTTTATGATTGTTGTTAAAGCCGCCGGTTGCCCTCTCAGCGGCCAGCTACGACTGTAGACTGTTACCTCTCTGGACTATAGGGAGTGACAGGCTTTATCGCACCACGGGGCTCGAACATGCACCTACTACATCTCAACGTTTTGAAATCTACAACTCAATTACGAAACGTATATTAGAAAATTTTTAACACTATATGGTTTTACATTTTCCTGGGCATTAACCCATATTCAGATGCAAACTTCGATAAGTAAATGGGACTTGAAAGAAATACTGTGGGTTTTCCACTCGACGCAGCACATCTTTTTTTCTTGATTTCTTCCTTCCCTCTTTCCTTTAAGATAATGAGTCTCCACCTTGACCAAGCAAGAGTTTGCACTAAGTGGAGAGAAAGAGCCTAAAGGACGGACCCGCTGCTTTACGAGACAAAGAGGAGCAAAAAGAAAGACGACAGTCATTGCAGACTGAACATAAGCTCGGATTTGACGGAGGTTTAGGAGTTCAAAGGAACCATTTCAGAATTTACCACATGTGACATGCAGAAGACCAGACGAACATTTTAATAATAGCCCTCCCGAACATGAATCCAGTGTCTGACCACTACGGTACCTCGCCTAGTTATAATCTTTGAAATACTGATGTCGTCGGGGGAAAAACATACAGGAAGTAGAATTGTTTCTTCACCTTTTACAGAAACTAGCCGTCATTTATAACGACTGAAGGATATGAAAGGCCAGCAGTTGTTCGCAAATGGGTAAATCTCCTTTCACACCATCGAATTTCTTTTCTCAGTTGATAACTCGAGACCGTTACGAGAGGCCACTTCTGTTCAGACATCAGCGGCAAAACAGTGTATGTCTTGAGAGCTGCCTGCTGTACACTCTCGCGCCGAACGGTAAAATTGAGGTTATGAGGGTCTACCTATTTTACGAAGAAATCGGGATATGGTAAC
This sequence comes from Schistocerca americana, assembly GCF_021461395.2. Lineage (NCBI taxonomy): Eukaryota > Metazoa > Arthropoda > Insecta > Orthoptera > Acrididae > Schistocerca > Schistocerca americana. The sequence goes on from NC_060126.1 coordinate 126,706,842, forward strand.
AAAATGTAGGAACAAGCGATGATAATGGAGTTTATTAATGACCAAATCAGAATTCTTAGTGGAAGTTTTTGTCAGAGATCCCGTGGATAATTCTTTACACTCCTGGGAACTGAAACAACAAGAAAAGTGCCACTCAAGCATTTCAGAACATGTACATTTGCTCGAGAAAATATATGCTTGCAAACATATCAAACAATAACTTCAACATTTCGCGGTCCTGTCTGCAACTGTATAAATATTAATTTTAATTTTAATAATGAACAGCTTCAGTTGCACCGTTTACCTAGAATTTACCTAAGTTTTAGTCGGGATAACCGAATCTTCTTCAGAATATCAGTATCTATCGTTTGTCCATAGTGTACTTGAGTTCCAGTACAGCACTCGTGGCTGCAGCATCGCGGTCACGAAGTGGGGCCGAGGCAGTGCCAGATAAGTTTTACAGTCTGGCGGTAATTTATGGATTTGTAGTTTTAGCTTGACGCTGTCCATTATGGGCAAACGATAGATACTGTTATTCTGAAGAAGGCTGGGGTATCCCGACTGAAACCTAGGTAAATTCTAGGTAAACGGTGCGTCTGAGGCTGTTCAGTATTAAAATTAAAATATCAGACAATATCTAAAGCGCAATAAATAGCGGCTTTTTACTTTTATCCTCTATATTTTGTTAGCTTGCTAACTTGCAGATAACAATGAAAATTATTTTCCTCGTCATATAATTTTGACTTTTCCACTGATGAAATAATTTTCATTACATACTTTAAGGCATAATTGTGACACACCACGAAGGAATTATCCGAATGGGACGATTTACTGAAGAGAAAGACGTCCACAAAGTCAGCAAGTCGCTAACGCTTTGTCGTTCTCTGGCCCTCAGGCAAGCAGTTATTCGGCTTGGAAATGATTGACGGAGTTGATGGGCGTCCTCCTGAAGGATAGCGTGCCAAATTCTGTCCTATTCGTGCGTCAAAATCCCGAGCTGGTTGGAGGACCCTGCTCATAATTCTCCAAACGTTTTTCTGAAATTGTAATCATTTGTGTGTCTTTACATGTACATCACATCTACCGATTTCCGTTCCATTTGGATAATTCCTGCGTGGTGCGTTGATTTTCTTTCTTTTTATTTCTTATGGTATATTTAGATTGTTTTCTCTCTAAAACGTAAATACTTTTTTCTTTCAGATGTTTCGTATCTCTTGTAGAACGCTGATAGGAAAAAATACGAGGAATTTATGAAACCTTGCAGTTGTTCAGAAAAGCAAAGCAAACAACTCAGTAAAGATTAAGAAGATACGAAAGTACAAAATCCGTTTCTATAATAGGAATGACCTCTCCCAGAATAAGCTAACATCTGATGTAATCAGACGCTTCTGTATTCCCTTGTTCTGCGCATGCACTGTGTGCAGCACACTAGGAAATTTAGAACTCCACACTCGACACTATCTGTAGATGATTGACGTCATAGACACACTCGCCTCTGGGTTGGTTTCTTATTTGCTTATAATGGAGCGAAGATGCAGATAGATTGATTACAGTAACCACGTCCAAGTGTCAGTATGAAGGGATTTCTGCAGCTAGAATAGAGAGCAACAGCCAACGACTCTTCGGACTAAGGACGACATAAAGGCGACCAAAGAATGCACAGTCGACTGACATTACCACAATAAATTGTTACTACGCAGAGTCACAACTCTGTAGACACCAACAGCAGCTACACAAGTAGGCACGAACAGATGTGGTATTTCCTTGGAGTATCAGCAGCAATGCTGTTTACTGTACACTCCATATCTTATCAAGAGTGCTTGGTGGAAGTGTTACGTGAATACAAGGATCCAGAGCATTGTTCAGATGTTCATTACCTTACTGGAGAATCTTGCACAGAGACTGATTACAGTAAGCACGTCCAAGTATCAGTATGTTATACTAGATAAAGGTATTCCCACAGCTAGCATAGAGAGCAACAGCCATCATCCAAAGATGAACATAATAGCCGACGGTGGATTCGTAACCAAGTCGTTGGGTAGTGTCCTCTACTTTGATTACTGCTTCTAACAATGTCAGGAAAATACCTCACAGACGATGACGCTGCCTCGTCCACTCCTATTCTCTACCGCGTCACGTAGCAACGTGGTGATCCATCGTTTTGTGGGCCGGTCCATGCTTCCTCTTTCCGTAAGGGTAGGGATTGGCCCAAATTAGCCGGCCGGTGTGGCCGAGCGGTTCTAGGGGCTTCAGTCTGGATCTGCGCGACCGCTACGGTCACAGGCTCGATTCCCGCCTCGGGCCTGGATGTGTGTGATGTCCTTAGGTTAGTTAGGTTTAAGTAGTTCTAAGTTCTAGGGAACAATTGACTTAAAATGACCCATAGAGCTCAGAGCCATTTGAACCATTTTTTGGCCCAAATTAGGAACTTGGAATTCTGAGACTGATCAGAAATTCTCAAATGTATCCGCACAAATCACGACTGCGTAGACAAGTCGACGCGTCTGTGGCGAAAATAGGCACCCATTTGGTACGCGGAATATAGCGTACGCTGACCGACCTGTTGAAGTGATTTAGGACTAAAATCTGTTTGTCAATCTGTTAGTCTTTGCGAGACGGCTGATGTCCACCAGGATTCCTAATGATTGATTGATTAATTCGTAGAAATTTACCAAAGACGTAAACGCAACCAGAAGGTGAAAGGCGAAGATTGTAGAGAATAGAAGAGCGTTACCTTATGGGCAAGCAGGGAGAAAGCAATAAGGTATATTCTTTGAGGGCAGGAATGATCAAAAGTAGTGAAATAATAGCAAATTCAGGGGGAACCGGAAAACAGTGCAGCCGTTGATGTAATTTATCTGACGTTCAAAAGCATATGATCGTCGTCTTTCGGAGGAAGTGTGGAAGCATTTCCGAAACGGCTAAGTTTGTTAACTGTCCGCGTGCCGCCATGGTTAAAGTGTACTGTGCTCGGCACAAATGACTTTTCCAAAACTGATCGCCCAGGGGCTACCAACAGGGTTTCCTCAACAGGCGTTCAGTGAACGTTGCTGCGTTATGGGCCTCCGCAGCAGGTTCATGCATCTAGTTCATGCACCAAAGCTGACTGCTGCTCATCGGCGTTGACGACTGTAATCTGTACCGCAACTGGACGTCCTCTGAGCGGTGACAGGCGAACTTTTTAGACTAATCACATCTTATGCTCCATCGGACAGATGGCCGTTTGCGTAAACAGCAACAATCATCGGAGGGGTTCAGGTAATGGGGAATGTTCTCCTGGCGTTCTCTGAGTGATCTCGTCATACTGGAAAGGAGAATGGATCAACACAAGCACGCACTATCGTTCTGGGGACAATGTCCGTCCCTATATAGAGGTTGTTTTTCCCTTTGCACAGTGGCTGGCATCTACCAGCAGGATCGTACAACTTGTTACACTGCTCGCGGTCTGGACCGGCCGGAGTTGCCGAGCGGTTCTAGGCGCTACAGTCCGGAACCGCGTGACCGCTACGGTCGCAGGTTCGAATCCTGCCTCGGACACGGATCTACATCTACATCTACATTTATACTCCGCAAGCCACCCAACGGTGTGTGGCGGAGGGCACTTTACGTGCCACTGTCATTACCTCCCTTTCCTGTTTCAGTCGCGTATGGTTCGCGGGAAGAACGACTGCCGGAAAGCCTCCGTGCGCGCTCGAATCTCTCTAATCCTACATTCGTGATCTCCTCGGGAGGTATAAGTAGGGGGAAGCAATATATTCGATACCTCATCCAGAAACGCACCCTCTCGAAACCTGGCGAGCAAGCTACACCGTGATGCAGAGCGCCTCTCTTGCAGAGTCTGCCACTTGAGTTTGCTAAACATCTCCGTAACACTATCATGCCTACAAAATAACCCTGTGACGAAACGCGCCGCTCTTCTTTGGATCTTCTCTATCTCCTCCGTCAACCCGACCTGGTACGAATCCCACACTGATAAGCAATACTCAAGTATAGGTCGAACGAGTGTTTTGTAAGCCACCTCCTTTGTTGATGGACTACAGTCTCTAAGGACTCTCCCAATGAATCTCAACCTGGTACCCGCCTTACCAACAATTAATTTTATATGATCATTCCACTTCACACCGTTCCGCACGCATACTCCCAGATATTTTACAGAAGTAACTGCTACCAGTGTTTGTTCCGCTTTCATATAATCATACAATAAAGGATCCTTCTTTCTATGTATTCGCAATAAATTACATTTGTCTATGTTAAGGGTCAGTTGCCACTCCCTGCCTATCCGCTGCAGATCTTCCTGCATTTCGCTGCAATTTTCTAATGCTGCAACTTCTCTGTATACTACAGCATCATCCGCGAAAAGCCGCATGGGACTTCCGACACTATCTACTAGGTCATTTGTATATATTGTGAAAAGCAATGGTCCCATAACACTCCCGTGTGGCACGCCAGAGGTTACTTTAACGTCTGTAGACGTCTCTCCATTGAGCACAACATGCTGTGTTCTGTTTGCTAAAAACTCTTCAATCCAGCCACACAGCTGGTCTGATATTCCGTAGGCTCTTACTTTGTATATCAGGTGACAGTGCGGAACTGTATCGAACGCCTTCCGGAAGTCAAGAAAAATAACATCTACCTGGGAGCCTGTATCTAATATTTTCTGGGTCTCATGAACAAATAAAGCGAGTTGGGTCTCAAACGATCGCTGTTTCCGGAATCCATGTTGATTCCTACATAGTAGATTCTGGGTTTCCAAAAACGACATGATACTCGAGCAAAAAACATGTTCTAAAATTCTACAACAGATCGACGTCAGAGATATAGGTCTATAGTCTTGCACATCTGCTCGACGACCCTTCTTGAAGACTGGGACTGCCTGTGCTCTTTTCCAATCATTTGGAACCTTCCGTTCCCCTAGAGACATGCGGTACACGGCTGTTAGAAGGGGGGCAAGTTCTTTCGTGTACTCTGTGTAGAATCGAATTGGTATCCCGTCAGGTCCAGTGGACTTTCCTCTGTTGAGTGATTTCAGTTGCTTTTCTATTCCTTGGACACTTATTTCGATGTCAGCCATTTTTTCGTTAGTGCGAGGTTTTAAAGAAGGAACTGCAGTGCGGTCTTCCTCTGTGAAACTGCTTTCGAAAAAGGTGTTTACTATTTCAACTTTATGCCTGTCATCCTCTGTTTCAATGCCATCATCATCCCGGAGTGTCTGGATATGCTGTTTCGAGCCACTTACTGATTTAACGTAAGATCAGAACTTCCTAGGATTTTCTGTCAAGTCGGTACATAGAATTTTACTTTCGAATTCACTGAACGCTTCACGCATAGCCCTCCTTGCGCTAACTTGGATATCGTTTAGCTCTGTTTGTCCGAGAGGTTTTGGCTGCGTTTAAACTTGGAGTGAAGGTCTCTTTGCTTTCGCGGTAGTTTCCTAACTTTGTTGTTGAGCCACGGTCTGTTTTTCCCGTCCCTCACAGTTTTACTCGGCACGTACCTGTCTAAAACGCATTTTACTATTGCCTTGAACTTTTTCCATAAACATTCAACATGTGTGTGATGTCCTTAGGTTAGTTAGGTTTAAGTAGTTCTAAGTTATAGGGGACTGATGACCTCAGAAGTTAAGTCCCATATTGCTCAGAGCCATTTGAACCATTTGCTCGCGGTCTACGTGCATGGTTTGAAGAGCACTAGGGCGGGGTTACCGTACTCTCCTGGCAACCAGACTCCCCAGATTTAAACCCTAAATGTGGGACTATCTCGATGTATTATTCATGCCATGGATCCTCCACATCCCTGGCGACACCTTCGATAACCTTACTGACTCTCTTCCTGCACGTGAAGAAGTGGTTATTCAGACAGTCGGCCTCTGTGGCCCAGCGGTTCTAGGCGCTACGGTACGGAACTGCGCTGCTGCTACGGTCGCAAGTTCGAATCCTGCCCCAGGCATGTATGTGTGTGATGTTAGGTTTAAGTAGTTCTAAGTCTCGGGGACTGATGAACTCAGATGTTAAGTTCCATAGTGCTTAGAGCAATTTGAACCAGACTCCGACAGATGGTCACATTCATATGACTGGGCCGTGCAATGTGATATGATGGAAGCGACTGAAGAAACGTGTAACCTAATTGGGCTTCGTCAGGTTAAGGTCCCGCGATTCAGAGCGTGCGATAAACTGTAGGTCCTATTCTACCTGGATGCTTAAGTCAGCTCAAAGGTCGGAGGAATGCAAGGGCGTAAGTCACAACGCAAAAATTTCTGCATATTCCCCTCGCCGAAGACTCTGCTGAGTACTTCCTCATTCCTTATCAGTCCAACTGATTTACAACACATTTTTGTAGCACTACATCTCAAACATCTATTCTCTTTTCCAGTTTCCTCGCGCTACACGCTTCACGGCCGTACGATGCTGTGTTCTAAACGTATTTTCTCACAAACTGCTTCCTTAGATTAAGGCTAATGCCTGATACAAGTAGACTTCTTTGAGAAGGAATTCTCTCTTTCCTGTGACAATTGTCATACAATGCCACACCCACCTTTTAGCTTTTTGCTTTCACTCGATCTTCCTGTGAACTTGAATCTGCACTCGGCATAATAAAAAGACGCTTGTTGGCAATAACAAGCTGCACAAAGCTTCCACTGCAGTTCGCAGCCGTCGATAGCATTTTTCGCCTTTTCAGAGTGTTACACTTTGTGGAAAAACGCCGCTGTCCAGTAGGTAGCCACTTAACGATTGCGGTCACCTTTTAATTACATTCCGTTTGAGAAGTTTTGTACGCGGACTGCGGAACTTTTGTTCACCCTGTGCCACTACATTACCTCGCGTGGCTTTCGTTCTCAATTAGGCGCATATTCACTTGCAAACCGGTCTGAGGGACAGGTCTGCGCAAGCGCTCAGGCAAACCCTTTTGTCCCG